>NW_026915724.1:16770000-19270000 GCF_034315485.1 Pezoporus occidentalis
ACTATTGATGTTTCAAATACAAATGAATGGCTAGAACAAGCATAAAGCTGATACCCTTTTGAGGAAGTTGATGTATCCGACTGGGAAACAGGGCCAGCACAACTCTGTGATTTTTGTGGGAGAAAAAGGAAACAAATGTTGTCTGACGTTCATCCGTCCCACATTCTTGCTTTCCTTGACTCCTACTCAGTCTTGACACAACCCCGTGGAATATGTGCACTGTCAGGGACACCAGCAAGGGACTCCTCCCTGCCCATCTTTTAGGGAGAAGGAGACTCTGCTGGCCTGCTGAAAAATGAGGCAACTTTTCCCACCTCTCTCCAAGGGCAAACCATGCCTCGGGTCTTAATGGGCTCCCCAGACCCACAGACACAGCAGTAATATTGCATGACCCTTCTGTGGTGGACACATCTCCACCCTTAGCCAGTTAAACCCCTCTTTTGGAATCCCTTTGTACATATCTGCGTAACTCTAGGTTAAAGATATCGTTACCTATAGCTGACAAATGGACATTATGTGGATGGTATTACCCCGGGCACTCTGTTCCAAATGCATTGTGTCTAACAACAAAACCCCCCGTGAAACTCATAAAATTACCAATTTCACAGTTGACTTTCTTCCTGCTCTGCTCTGTAGCCTTCATACTCCTGGCCTGTCTCCACACACTGCAGGAGATGATGTTGGACCAAACCAGCAATGCTGCATAAAAAGGTTCTTGATATAAACAAGATCTATCTTGGTACTGATTAAAATGTCTGCAGATTTTTTGCCTTATCTGGATAAATCCTTCTGATGTGCATCATCTGCCATTATGCAGTGCCAATCACCATGGTGTCCAAAGAAGGGCTTTGTAGCAGCTGATTTCAGATTCCACCCCTGTAAACTGAATGCTCACGTACACAGAATATTGCCTTTCACAGGTTATATGTGAAGAATTACATCAAAGTCCATATTGGGGTTTGGCCTTTTGTGCTCTTTGGCATAGTTGGGGGTATAAACAGCATTACCAGCCGCTGCTCTTCTCACCTGGAATCTCAGTGTGTGGCAGAAAAATGAATTAAATCTCACAACAGGGCCCTGAGGACTTTTATTTTACAAAAGGGGGCTGAAAGTACAGGGAGAATAAAGGCTTTTCCACATAGGCAAGTTACTGCAAAAGATTGGAGGGTGTAAATTTGCAAGGTACTAAGTATTTTACCCTGGTTTCCTCTGCAGGTGTTCCTAGGGCACAGGAGTAGATGGCACTGTAGAGAGCTAAGGGATGCCCACTGCTCACTAAGGGCATCCTTACAGGAAGTTGGTGTGTTGCAAAGTCACAGCCTGGGATCCTATGCAGGTAGTTTCCCTGTCTTGACAAGCCCAAAGTAATTGAAACCAAATCACACAGCGAATTATCCAGGCCAGTTAAGAGCCTGGAACTTGGGTTTCCTTGTTATGTTTTCTGCTCCCTGGATCATCTCCATTTCCAGAGCAGTAAAGAGCTTTTGCTGTCTTTTTCTGTATCAGTAGTTTTTGTGAACTTCTCTGCTTCTCAGGCTTGCCTTTTACAGATGGCTGTTAACTCTAATGATGTACTGCATCATCTACCTGTTCATCACTTGCCATTGTATGTTTTTTTCAATATCCAGTTTTTAAGAAAGAGGAGCAGAAATATCCAACTGTACTATTCTGCATAGAAAATAGACTTTGATGGTTTTTCTGAGGGCCAGTTTAAATGCCATAGGTGGCTTCAGTGTGAGTTCTGCTGTTCTTGCCAATCCTTTTAAAGACTACTTCGTCGAGGATATGTCTAGTCTACTACACTTCTTTCTTTCCTGTTTAGGACTGAAAGTTTTTTCCTCCCAGAGGATGTCCTCAGTTTCATTTTTGTCCCTGTGCTCCTCCCCTGTAGTCTCTCCTTACCCTGCCATTTGCCATCTCTCTTTATCCTTGACTTTGCATCTTCCCAGTGCCACCCACTGTTTCAAAACAATCTTATCTTTCAAGTGGGTCTCCTTCTTACATATCCCTCCCTCTTTTCTTGCTTTCATCTTCCTGTTTTCCTCAACATGGTCCTCAGTGAAATATTTACTTGTTCATCTAGTTCAGATAGTAATCTCTTCAGTACAGAGAACTTGGTATTGAAGTATTGGTAAAACACAAGCCGTCAGTGACTTCCACTGCCACTAGGCAGAAACAAGAGTTAGCAAGTGAATAGTTGTTCCCTTTACACGTATCTGTCCATAAAGAATGCATCAGGCACTAAGCATAACATAGTGCAGGCCCTGAGCAGCATTATCACAGGTCCCCAATAAGCTCAGTGATTGTAGATTTTGTGATAGAATCCAACAATCTTTAGCTATTTATCACAAATTACTTTTCTGGTACTGCAAATACTGTGAAAAGCTCAAGCAATGCAACATATCATGTCAAATCCACCTCCTTTTTCCTTTGTTCCAGCCATTCCATAGCACACAAAGAACATCAACAGCTTTCTTCTCTGCATCCATAAATAACAGAAATTGCCTGATTTTTATAAATTTGATATTAACATGACCTGTTATGTAGCAGTTTCCCCAAAAGTGACTTTTAGTCCACCTGAATCTCCTGCTTAATGGCCCTAAAACTTCCCTAAAACATTGCCACTTTTCAAGGCCGTCTCCAAGAAACTAAGCGTGAGGAAGCCCCACGCTGCCAAATGGGATTAAGAACAAAGTGGGTTAAATGACAGAGCATTGACACAGGTTCATTTAGTTACCATCACAAGATCTGGCCACAAATATATTGCGCATTACTCTACTGTGAGTTATCATGGCTCTGACCCCTCTCGGGAGATCCCCATGCCACCACTGTATTAACGACTGCATCTGCTTCAGAATAACCTTATTAGCTTGCCACAGCTGAGCCAGTAATCTCATAGGATTTTTGTCCCGGTCCCTTGCGGAGTGTGATTCTCTTCTCCTTGAATCCAGTTTGATGCCCAAAATTTAATAAGTTTTCCTGGACCCTCTGCTCTCCCTCTCCCTCCCCCTTTTATCATCTGCTGTAGGGACCATGAAATCCCCTGTAACCTCCCCAAATGCCATCAATAACTCCTGAAATGCCATGATGTTTGGTGCTTCCTTAGACAAAAAGCTATGTTAATTAGGTAGGAGGATTTTTCCATCCCTCTTTTTTATCAGGATTTTTGCCTACGCATCCACTATGGGGATGTACCAAGCATCTCAAGTAACTAGTGCAAAGCAACAGAACACATATGCGTACCTTTATCTATGTAAATGTTGCCCTCAAGTCTGAAACCTTTAAGTAGCAAGCAAAATCTATCATGGTGTTCTGCTAACATGTGAGCAGCTCTGTGTGTGATGGGGGGCAGGGGCATGGGGCTCTGTGTGTCTCTCTTTCTCTCTACTTCCCATCTGACTGAATCCTCAGTCTGCTCTTCCTTGTAATCTGCATCACTTGATCGAGAGGCACAAACGATACTGAACACAGCAAGGTGTCTATATAATCATTAACTCTCTCGCCCTCTGGATAGGACAAATGATATACAAGCCTAAACTCGCCAGGGGTCTTCTTTGGGACTGTGTCCTGGGGGAATCTTCTCCTATGAGTTAATGGAGTATTCCTAAATGGGCTGGCTGCTTTCCTTCTGTGTGCCAGTTCCTCCCCAACTTTCCTTTCACAACCTCTGGCATCAAAAGCAAAGATACTGCATTCATAGCATGTGCTTTTTTTTCAAGACCCATGCAAGGAATAGCAAAGCCATTAACAAACACTTTGAATAGAAAAATCTGCTGTAACATGATCTGCAGTAGGCAAACATTTAACCACAATAGTGTTTAGATTATCCTTGCCAGAATGAAATAAACGCCTTTTAATTCTCTGTTGAACAATCCTTGACTTCTTCCCCCTTCCCTCTCTCCCTTTTTTGTTTTATTTTTATTGAGTTGGCCTATTTCTGGTAGTTTCCCCCATGATACTGTGGCCTACACTTGTTTTGACTGCCCAGCTGCCTTCCCACCCAGACTGCCTTTTGAATTCTCAGCTTCCAGCCTGTAACATTTGCAGCTTTTGAGGCTGATGTTAGGAGGTGAATATGACAAGTCCATAGGTAAAACAGAAAGGGCACCAGGTGGGGAGTTTGGAGCTGTTCCTAGCCTGCTACCTGCTTTGTTACCTTGGATGAGTTATGGCACCCTGGTGGTCGCAGTTCCCTCTCCGTAAAATGGTTACTGTGATATTTAAATTCTGGTTGTAAGGAGCATTGAGAAGTGCAGCTGAAAACACTCACTAAATGCTGTTAAAATTGAATTGGCCTCTTTGGCTCCCTGACCAGCCTAAGCTGTTTAGGTCATGGCTCTCCAACTATTACAGCACTTTGTTGTGTCCCATCACCCTGATGAGTGGTCACCATCATTCCAGGGCTTCTCTTCCCAAAGCACTGAGTGAAACACTTGAACAGTGTCTATAGAGTGGTGCTGCTGCCATGCCATCACCACTTCAGTTACATTCATTTTTTGTTCAGAACCCCTTTCTTTCTCAGACTCCTGTTTGGCAGGCTCAGGATGAAATATATTTCACCAGCTCTCTGTGCCAGGTATTTTGCTTTGCTACAGCTGTTAGGTGTACATTTAATAAGAACAGGAGAACCCTAAAACGTCTTCTTGACCCTCATAGACTGTGTTTAGGTTAAGCCATTAGGTATTGTGTTTGGTCCTGCAGAAAAGAGTGTTTTGGCAATCGAGCAGGAAAACAGTGCAATGAATTAAATACATTTATTTCCTGTTTATGATCATGAAATACACCTTTCCCCATCACTGGAATGTTTCTGGCTCTCAATACTGTTCATCTTCTCTCTTTTCTACACCTGCCCTATCTTTTGCTGCTTTTTGATTTTCTTGACCGCCTTGTCCAGAATTTATGTATTGCTTCCTTGCTTTTTATTCGCTTGCTTGCTTGCTTTTTCTCACCGGTACAGACACAGTTTTCAGGTATTGCCCTAGCTTGTTTTCCAAATCTGTTTTCCCTGTTATTTCTTTTGTATTGTTTCAGTGCTTTCCCTTTTGTTTATCTCTCATTATTCTTCCTTCTCTCATCAATTTTCCCTGCCAGTTTTTCCCCTCTTTGCATATTTTCTCCTCTGGTGATCCCATCTTCTTTCCCCAAAATAACCAACCTCTTTCTTTTATTTTTGTCTACCTTTCATTCTCTTGATTACTCTTTCCAGAGGTTGATAAATCTAGCTTGCTCTTGAAATATTTAAATATTTAATAACAGGATGACAGCTATTCCCAAGATACTTGTGTCAGCGGACAGACAAGAACCCCCTACCCTTACAGTCTCCCAACAGGCCTTTTATGCACTAACATATACCCTAGAAACAGGATTGCTGAGGGGAAGGAAAGGTTGCAGTTGAAATTAAGTCCCCTTGAGCCATGTCTAATTCCTAGTCGGCTGAATGAAAATATTCAGACATGTAATTCCTTCAGCGCCTTTGTTGCAGGTGATAGTAGAGGCTTTTCCTTTGTGCCTAAGAGCCTCTTTCCATGACTGATCTGGCCCCGTTGCTAGCACACACAAGAGAGAGGTGAGGTTATTCTGTGCTTTGTTCCCTTGAGCTCCTTGACCCCACATAGCAATGGACATAGCCGGAACATCACTGGGAGTGACCTTCTCCCCAGCCTCTGCCTGACAAGGCACCCAAACTTTCTCCTAAATAGTGAGTGGCTCTTTTCCTGTGCAGTACACCTTCTGACTGTGAACTTTGGACTATGCTTTGGCATCTTCCTTTAAGAATCCTGTGTTGTTTCCTCATTAAATTGACAACAGTGGAATCGACACCTTTTCTGTCTTGTAGCATTTATCCCCCTTTCTCCTTTTTTCATGGAGAAGTTTGTCTTACATTCTTTCTGATATTCAATGGGCTGATCCAGAGAACAAATGGTAGCGAAATATAGACACTTGGACTTTTGTCTTATGCAGTTTTGTTTCCTCTTCCCATCAGCAGATCTTTTTTTCCTGTGTAGTTCATGTAATCCCCTGAGTTGTTTGAAGCCTGCCTTAATAATCTCACTGGCATTTCTCCACACTTATAGCTGTATTTCCTCTATTCTTTTGTTTTCTCATAGCTGATGACAGGAGAGGGAGGGATATTTTCAATAAAACACTTATGCCCATCACTAACTCACAGCTCAACCCAACTGATGAAAGGTCCCCTTTGAACTAACTGCCAGACAAGTCTTTCTCTTCAGCCCAGGACAAGAGGGATGCCTAGGAGTTGTATCTAAGATAGCAAAACGTGTCAAAATGGCAGCTGCTGAAAGAAGGCAAATCCCTTTTCTCCAGAATTATTTCCACATCTCCAGTCACAGCTTTATGCATGTAGTTCTGTATCATCGGTACTCCTTCTCCCCTTTTGTCTGTTCTGCTCTTCTGACTGTCCTCCTTTTTCCTTTCTTGATGGTTTCACCTCTGCACTTTAGACTAAGCACAGACCTTACCGATGTTCCTAGGTGAAGAGCAGAAATCCATTCACTGTTTCCTCCCCGTTTTACTTTCTTTCTCTTCACAGACAATCTTTTGTATGTGATATTTTTTGAATAACTGACTTGTAAATGCCCTTCCCTGCCCTCCAAAAAGCCCCAAGCTCCCATACAAACATACCCAAACACCACATACGTTAATGGAGAAAATACGTAAGAGTTTCTGTGAATTGTTTGAAGAGATAAATAGTCTCATCTTGCAGCATGTTTTAGTCCTTGAAGATGGGGAGTAGGAGAAGCATTGTAAGAGTTTGGAATTTTCTTTACCTACTCTAAAATGAAATGAATGACTTAGAAGTGGAGCCTAGGCTGCGCATGCCTGGTCAGAACAAGAGCCAGGTGTGGCAAAGCAGCATTTGCATTAGGCATTCATTTTCTGCAGTTGTGTTAAACTCCTTCAGCCCCACATTCTGTTCCGTTGCTTCAGCTAATGATTCTTGCCTGACTCCTTTAATTGGAAGGTGGAAGTCCCTTCTGTACACCCCACACAACATGTCAAGTTAAACACAAGTCACCTCTATTAGTGCCAGTGGGTGGGGGGAAGCACAAAGGAAAAATATAACAACATTTCTACTCAAGCCTTTGAAGTGTTAGACGATCAATCTGTCTGCTTGAGTCTGATTCTGAATCCCTCTTTAAAATGCATCAAATGTTTGAGCCTGAAGTTCCGTCCTGACAGCATCTGTGAATCTCTGTGGAGACATCTGCTCCACAGTTTCACAGACGCTCTCTGTGTTCACATGAGAAGGGTTTGATCCAAAGGCCTAGCCAGAGTGAGGCTGTGCAGAGTTGAACTAGACAGGCAGTTTCAGCAGGGTCCTGTGGAGTCTCAGTAGTGAAGACTCTGTGGAGCTGGAATACGTGTTCTGTAGCAAGGGCCAGAGGTTTTTATTCGGCTTTTCAACCAGACTGTTCTCCACCAAAACCAAAATAGCTACAGGGACATTTGCTGGGGAGAGGGGAAGCAGAATGCCATAGCTTCTTGGGTGCTTTCAATGGCAAAGTTCTACACCATGTCAGCAATAATGATTAAAACAAAACTCCAAATATTATTGGAGAGCTAAGAGCATTTGGGTTTTCTGAAAGTAAGAATGGCAAATAGCTCTGAAGAATTAGAAGAACTGCTTTTCTTTTACTATGGTTGTGTGGCTCCTACACTGTATTTGGCTGTTATCTCACAATGTGAGAAGTAAACCAGAATTGCTTTTTCATCTTGTTCAAGCTCACATACACCATAGACTTCAGTACTCAACAGCTGGGAATTGCCTTTTACTATGCTGTATGTATGTAGCTCCCTTAAAAAGAGAGACTGTAAAAAGTTCATGCTACGACTTAGCACCATATAGATTTTCCAGTAGCTTTCCTGGACAGTCTGCAGTGTCAGTAGCTTTTCCATCACAATGGTCCCAGAGACCATTTTAGGCGAGTAGTACTCTATAGCTGTGGGTTTTAGCAACAGCTTTGGTAATTGTACTGTTTTCACAAATGCCAGCAGCACATTAAAAATAGGCTGGGGCCATCTTTAAGGGTTATGAAATAATCTGAATTCACTCCTTGTGAAATTAAATGTGGAGTAGTTCAGAGCTATGGGCGGAACTGTAAGCAGTCTTCTGAGACAGCGGCTAGCTTTATAGGGCAGCCTTCTATTTACTGCATCACACAGCAAGATAATAGTTTGCTGATCTGTCATTAGTGCCATCAATTTAAAAAAAACCTCCAAACAACAAAACAAGCAACAACCAGCTCTCTAGTGTGATTTCTTTGCCTTAGGAATCATGGTTGACAAACCCAAAAAACCAGTTTCATTAAACTGTTAGCAGTAAATAAGATGCAGCTTTTTATGGATCATGTGTTTGAAAGAATATTTGTTGACCAGATTCATAACTAACTCCTTTATCCTTTCATTTTACCATGCCTTATGATCTGAAGTCACTTAGTGAATTGGTGAATTTCTTCACTGGATGCTTACTCAATAGGTAGCAAACTCTCGAAAATCGTTTTGCTTCATGTTTTTAGTGGTGGGCAGAGCTGTAGCTCAAATAAGTGGGACATTTGGTAGCATCCACATGCTGTCAACACCTGCAAATCACTGTCTAGTCTCTGCTATCGTCAGAAAATGGGGTTGGGGGGTGTCTCCTAAAATTAGGATTAGGGGAAACAGCAATCAAAATCAAATAAATAAGAATTATGGTAGGAATAGGTCTCCGAAACTTGGGAGAGAGAGGTTTTCTTTTAGTTTTCAGGAGGCAAGCATTTTAAAATTGGTCTTAGTTTTCCCTCAGTTTCTGCATCATGGTTCTGTGTTCTGCTTCCCAGCTTTTGGAAGCTTTTGGAAGGATGCTGCCTACATCCAAACTTTTCCCCACACAATAATGGCTGCTTCCTTTTGTTTTGCATACCAACCAGCAATGATTGGTGGACTTCTTCAAAATCAAGGCTCATGGTAAACTCAAAATGACGCCTTAGACTGCTGAGCTGATATTTTCCATAACCTGCTCCTGCTTAGCAGGGAAAACCACAACCATTAAGGAGAACATCTATTGGTAAACACTGACATGTAAAGCAGAAACCTTTCTCAGTCTCAAACACAGCAACACAAAGCACAGTGTTCGAGGGGGAAAATGCAGTCTTTTCTGTAATGTTAATTTGGAAACGATGAATCTTAAGTAAAGGCGTTTCCTCTTAATAGCGCTTCCTCTTCATAAACATGCCTTCCCATTAGGTACCACTGCAGCAGCAGTCACTTCTGTATAGCCAGTCTCCTCCTCCAAACAGCTACAGACCACCAACGAAAGCAAACTTTTTTTGAAGACCTAATTTCCTTCAAGACTTCCTTTCACAGATCCTAGTTTTGGCACATCCTGAGCTGGAGTCAAGCAGATTGCAGGTTTGAAGGAATACATCGGCTCCTCCAAAAGGCACATGACTGGGAGGGCTGAGGGCTCCGTGAGCGACTCTAACGGCAATTCTTCTGGTTAACATGGACAGCAGATTTTAATTTTATTTTCTTCTTTTTTCCCCGACACACACAAATGTCTACTTGCACCATTTGGGAGATGGATATAATCCATAGAACTCAGTGCACATAAGCCAGATGGCAGATCTGAGTAAGTTGTGACCAAAAACTTTTGAACTTTAGCCCAGTTCCACACCAGTGAAAGATGTGTCCCCAGTGAACCTGGTATCTGTGCTCATTCAGCATAGCTAAGAAGGGCACAAATAAGCCCTGTGTAAATAATTACATTGGACCAGTTTATGCCTAACATTTATATATACCCGCCTAATTGAATTGAGTGTCTAATCCCAGGGTTCATTATCTATTTCCCTATCTAAGTTTTTTTTGCTATTTATGTTCAGCACCCAGCTGTCCCCTCCTCCAAATGGTCAACCTTTGCCCTGTGAAAGACTTCGCATCAACCTCTCAAACCTATATCATAGTGCAGCGGTTGTCTCAGCAAGGGGGCACTGGGAGCTGGGCCTGTCCCTGATGCTGGATGAAAGTAGTTAGGAGGAAAACCGCATGAAAGTGCGAAAGATGGAGCACGTTGTTCTCAAAGCCCTCCTTGACAGTTCTACCAGAGAGAGTTTAGCGTGATACTCAGTCAGGACATGGCACTGCTGCCTTTTGTAGTAATCAGAATAAAGCAATAAAAAGATCAGTTAAAATGCTTGCTGGAAGTTATTGATAGAAAAATTCTTTCTGCACGAAAGATTATAAACAGAGCTTTATCTGAGGATGGATTTGTTTTAATTTGGCATTGATGTATTTGATACCTGGTAGGATCAAAGAAAACAGAATCAAAGAGTAAAATACAAGCAGAACCGCTTCTCTGAATATTGGCCTCTTTTATAGATACAAGACCTCAGGACTGGAGTGCTCAAATTTATTTGTACTGATGTTTGTTTAAAGATCAATATTAAATAAATTGGTCTGGAAGCTATAGTCATAAAGCAGCTGTCGGACTAATGTAATCCCACAATGCTATTTTGTCTACTGCATGAAACCTGGTTAGCTGTGTACTTCTAATAACGTGGATATCTAGTGAAAAAGAAAATAGCTGAACTGGATTTGGTGTGCTTGGAGTAACTATGTATATATCCATATATTTGAAAATTCAGCTTGCTGATCAGGTTGTAAATCAAGGCTAACTTTCAGATTTTCATGATAAATTCCAACTTGAATTTCAGTAGTTGCAGAAAGAATTTTATGCTGTTCATGTTGAAAGTAGTGTGGGGAGATATAATTGTAAATCTGCCTGTTTTGGCTTTGGATATGTAATAAATCTCCAGTGTCTAAATACATACAGTTTATGTGTTTGATAGTAAACACAGAGTTCTTAGCGGCCATTCTTCTGTGATTCTGTTGACAATTTGAAGGGATTTTCTCTGTGATTTTCCTCAATGAAAACAAGAAGAAAGGAAATATTTCAAAATGTAGGGCTGCTTTGCATTAAGAGAGTCACATGAAGGACCTCTGACAAGCCTAAGATTTCCATGTGTTTGAGAGGCTGTCAAAAACACTCTGAGCCAAAATGGGATTTGTTTGTACAATGTAAACCAGTTTATCTAAAGGTCTGAGGGACACCTGAAAGCTTTGGATAAGCACTTTTGGATGAAGCCAGGGCTTTTTAGAAGGTCCTGCCCTTCAGGTTCCCTGCAGCAGTCAGGGCTGAAAAGGCAGCTGGTGCCTCTTCACCACACTGAGGTTTTGGGAGCCTGCAACATGGCTCTGTTGACTTTGCCTCTCTGCACAAAAGCTCCCCAGATTCCAGTATACTGTGCTTCAGAGCTCACTTAGCTAGAAGCACCCCACCTACTTTTCCCATTTAGCACCCCAGTGTCCCAGTACAGACTTGTAAAGTCTCCTATGCTTGAAAGCCAGCATCAGCCTCACTCACGGGGGCTGCACCTAAGGCCCCACTGGTGACGCACAGAAGTGAGGAAAGGAGGTCTACTTTTTCTCTACAGCCCGGGCTTTTCCAGTTCCTCCACCTTACCTGCATGCTTTAACGCCATTTTCATGAGTAGAGCTGAACTGCTGACATTGTAAGTAATAATAAGTGTCTTCTCCATTGGGTATTCAAGGGGGAACTGCTGGTGTCCTGAAAGTTTCAACACCCTTATCTCAGTCAAATCGTTGACTGTATGGATGTGTCATCTCAGTGTCTCAGGGTTAACAAGTAGATATAACTTCTCTGTCAGGATCAGGGTGTTCACCCTCCCACACCACAAACTCAGGTGCATTTATGCACTCTTATCCAGCTTTACCGGGTGGTTAGACACATGTGTGCATACAGGTATTAGGATTCGTTGGAATGAATGTCTGTAGGTGTAAAAAAGGACTTTTGTTCGGAGACACACCCCAAGGCACATTTGCCATCTGAAAACCATTTGTGTTTAATTGTAAAATAAGATGTAGTATGAGTAAAATTATTTTTTCAGCAGCTACAGCATATTTAAATCTTCTTCCCTCCTGAAGGGATTTTTACAGCAATTCCCACTGGCCAGGAGACTGTTGCTGATAGCTTTGGGGAAACTGACCAACCCGTCCTCACTTACCTATCCACAGCTTTTCTAGTAATTTCTTCTGTCTTCTTGGGTGAGTTACTTAATTGCTGTGAACTGCAGTAGGTCACAGCATTAAAATGGGCACAGTGGTACTTTCCCTTGGTGTGTAAAGCATTTTGGGAATCCTGTGTGAATGTGACTTTTGCAGGTTGTTTTGTGTGATGACAATGAAAAATACTACTGCACTGAAAATATGATGAGAGGGCATAGTATCCAGGCATGTCTGTGGGGGAAAACATGCATAAAGAGAAGAAGCCCCAGATGACAGCACAGCCACCTGCAGCCCTGTAGCAGGCATGCTCTGGAACAGCCAAATCCTGTCACTGTCGCTTTAACATCATGATTTGCAGATGTCCAGCTGTATTGTGCAATTTATATAACGCGTACCTAGCAGTGCCTACGTATCTGTAACCATGTATCTACAGAGAGCAGGACCTTTTGTTTCTTGTCTTTTTTAGACATTAATTCTAATGCAATACAGATGAGACATTACCCCAGTGCATTTCTCCCCTGTGGAAATTCAGAAAGGATGCTAGGTTTATAACCTGGGCCATAATCAAGAACAGGCTTAACATGGGAAGTAGGGGAGATTGGAGGCAAAGGAGGCAATCTTTCCTTTTCATAAAATAAATTCTGTAATGTAATTGATGTTTCTGCAGCAAGGAGCAAAATCCATTTTCCAACTATTTAGGACTTTTAGTCTCTAGAAGCCTCAACATTGGAAAGGAGAGAACCTGTTTACTAACATAGTGTGATGCTGCCATTCTGGCATGTTTTAAATGCTGTGAAATGAGACGAGATAGATAGGCTATGAATTTGTAGCTGTATGGCTGCATACTCTACGTATAGTTCCAATTTTTGTAACAAAGACATAAAACTTAAAGCAGAAATGTGGCTGATTGTGCTGAATTATTACTCCAAGATAGATTCATCAAATCTCCCAGCTGTATAAGACAGGGCTTACTAATGAAGTTCCCTATCAAAAAGAAAAGCCTAATTTTGATTTGGCTTAGGTAATGAACTTCTTTTTCCTGGTGTGATTATCTGCATGGGGTGGCTAAAAGAGTAGCAAGAGAGAGTGCGCTCACAGAAGCATTATGCAAAATGTCTTTTGTCTCTTTTTGCTGGGATATATTAAATTTTCAATGTAGTCTATGTAATATAAAATTATGATAATGACTTTTGGCCCACTGTGAAGGCAGCTTGCTGGTCCTGAGCATGTGTGTCTGGCTTGAGCACTAGGATACACTGTGGGAGTTGCCTTTTCTATTAACAAACCTCTAGATACCTAATGATGAATTTTCTTTCACCAAATGTTCTCCTTTTGTCTAAAATACAAGCATTTTCTAAATTGCTTTTGAGAAAAACAAGAGAGGCAGAGAGGTCTATGGCACTGACAAGGGATATTGAAACAAAGCAAGGAATTCAGTTAGCATCATCCTTGTAATTATAAGCCAACCAAAAGGTTGTTTCATGTAATAGTGAAAATATTTACTACCTTATTGAAATAAATGATGGCATTACATTAGTGAAGGAACAAATTGAGCAATTTGCTCATAAAATGTCAGCGCAAGTTCAGTAGCATGAAACTTGACAGTTGAATTTATTGCAGGTAATTGTAGCAACTTTCGCTACCCATAGTCTCCTCAGTAATTGTGAAATCTTTCTTCTCTTCCACCTTTTTTTCCTATTCCTCATAAAAAAAAAGGCCGAGCAGTGAAAAAATAGTTGTAGATATTCTTTTTTTTATTATAATTTATTAAACAAGGCACAAAGTCAAAAATGAAAGTATTTGAAATAGAATAGCGTTTTATAAGCTGAGTATAGTTCATAGCCATCTTGGAAAATCCATTTCTATGTGAAAAAATACATTAGCAGCCCAAGATACGATTTCTCTGGTTTTCTACATTTCTCTGGTTTTTCTTTATTGCTAAAGATGCTGGGAGAGAGCTCAGAGTCCACACTGAGTTGTGCTTCCTAGCTGAAATTACGGTCATCCCCGTGTGACATCACTGTTACGATTGTTATCATGGTGTCATACCCATGGGATTAAAATTTCAAGGGAGGAAAGAGCTGGAGCCATCCATTAATTGACTGGACTGTTTTCAGTCTATTGCCATTAGCAAGAAAAGAAAAGGAATGAAACATGTACCAAAAATGCAGGTCTGCTTCTGCCACCCAAAAGTCCTTGTCTGCGCACAGAGGAGTAGGCTCCTGCAGATGTCCTTCCCTAGCAGAACTGCAGGATCTGGCCCATATTGTTCAGGCCTGTCATATTATTAAAGCGATTATTTTTCAAAGTTTCCCAGGAGAGCTGAGCTGCCCCCCAAGGCAGCTCCAGCCAGTAGCTTTCTGTGGCATGTGTCAGGGAAAGGGCAGTGCTGCAGGTATTTACATACCTGATGATCACAACAGAATTCTCTCTGCCGTGTGCCTGTGCATGTGGTTGATTTTTCATTTGGTAAAACAGGTTAGTTACCAAGAAACCACTTAGCTTTTGCAGAATAATTAGGATTGCTTTATAGCCAGGTCTGAGGCAAAAAAGATGAAGTACAATGCGGTGGAATAATAAAAATAAAAGCCTCATTTTTAATTTTCTGATACTACAGAGAGCCAACATAACCTTTAGTGGATTAAGAGCAAATCTCTGCAGAAATAGAATCAAGCCTTCTTCTCTTCTTCTAAGTAAAGAATGTATTGTAGGTCCTCCATTGGATAAAAGCTCTGTGAATATCCGAGAACACATTAGTAGGTCTAAAGGTTGGGAATGTGTGCAATTAATTAATTAAATTATTATACAATATAGCTGGTAGCAGTGTAAGCCTGTGTTCCTTTGACCCTTCTCTCTCCTTAGCCCTTACCGCCTCAAATGAAGACATATAGGAATGATGCCTGCCTCTCGCTGGCATTAGTTTAAGCTTTCCTGGTGATACACATAATCGGAGTCTTTCTTCTACATCTGTAAATGTCCTACCTTTCAGTGGTACATAAAACCTCTCAGCGTCTGCCGTTTCTTCGTAGCTGCCAGTAATCTCTGACTGTAATCTTTATTAAATCAGTCCTCTAGTTTCTGTGAAAACCATTTCCTTACTATGTTTAGCTATTTAGATTTCATTTAAAAATAAATAATAAAACCTTCTGAGACATATGGCATTATACCACAGGTGTCATGCCCTTTGAGGCTGCCTTGTGCATAGCAATGGCTATGGATCAATGAGAGAGCTTGAAGGCTCTAAGAAATGAGTCTGCTGAAAGTTCGAAGGGTGGAAGTCTCCAGTATGTAATGAGGTTATGTCTGCACTGTGCTCGCTTTCCTACCGGTCAGGAGGAGACGTACTGCTCTGCTCGCATGGCCAAAAAATATTGTTCGTTTGGTCACTACCCAAGCTTCCATATGTTCCCACTTTTGGGGATTTTTTTTAGATGCAGGACTTAGGTAAATGCTGAATGGATCAAACTACATGAGGTTATGTTCGAATGGTAGAAAGAACAATTCTTGGCAGCCACATTCCATGTTTTTATCCTTAATTCTGCATCTGTGTTTTATCAACTGAAGCAGACAGCAGCAGATGATCAGAAACTTGCCTGCCTATGGACCTCAGGAAAGTAAAACCAGTCACTTTAAGACCAAATGGCTGTGCTGCAGTCGGAGCACCCTGGAAATGGCAAAGTGATTGTTTAAAATGTTTTTATCTGGTGGTGTCTCATTCCTATGAGAAACTGTGATTTCAGTCTGATTACTTTCTACTCGCATGGACACCTTTTAGTGTTCAAAAGCCCCTCTTTCTTTGGGTTTGGCTCTTTTTCTTCCTTTTGTTTTGTTCACTCCTTGATCAGTTTATTTTACGGTGGTATTGACTCTGTAGTTTTAGATCTTTCTTATTGCTTGGTCACAGATGGTTGCACAGCAAATGTATCCATTTCACATGCTTCTTCATACAGAGATGGTTAGATCTATGTAATACGCTTTGCCTTTTCGGAATGCAGAGCTTCAAGTCATTCTTAGCATTTATTTGTGTAAGGAGATTTCACAGTAGAGCAAGGGGGGGGCTTTCACCACATTAACATTTGGTACATGCATTCACCAAGCAGACTTCCGGGTTTTTGTCTCTGAGTGGGATATTTTGCAGGAGATTCAGGTCCACAAAGCTCTGTTCAAATCCTCCGGCTGGGGCACCACTGTATTTGTATTAATGTATCTCCTGTTCTTGTGAGTAAATGGCTGGCATTCTGTTTTTGTTGGTCTGCCAGCCAAACTATGAAGTGGTAATTGAGTCTGTTTTAAAGTGGAATGCTTTAGACAGTGCTTTAATTGTACTCGAGCCAATTCCATAAATATACACTCCAGTATTAAGTTATTTTCTACTATAAGTACTTATGCTGGATCCATTTGTGTTGTGTTTAGTGAGTTTGCTTCACTTGTCTTTAAATTATTTTTTTTTCTGAAACTCCTTCCTGCCTCTTGCATGCTTTTAAATTACAAAGCAGGTGCACGTTTTTAAAAGTGGTCTCGTTGTTCTTGTCAAAATGGTCCTGTCCCTCTCTGCTCCCTCTACCCATGTGTGGAAAACGTCGCATTTATTATCACACCCAGTTTTATGCATCTTCCAGATGATTTAACTGAACTGCTGCTATGGAGGATATGCTGACTGGCACTTTTCCCATGCCTAATGTGTTAACAAAAGCCAATAGTGTCAGTTTTAACAGTTTTAGTTAAATTCCCATGACGCTCTTAACAAACGTTGAAACCTCTGCCATGTCTTACCCTGACAGATTCCCTGCTGTCATTGCACACTTAAAATAAATGTCATCCCCAATCAAAAAGTTCACATTTTTTCTGACAATATAATTTGTTACTTTGTTCCTGTTTTATCTCTTTCTTCAGCACAATAATCCAAGGACGCGTATGTTACTTCTTTAAAGTGTTTTGTGCCATCCTTTATTGTTAGAGCTGGAAGCAAGAAAGCAAGTCATGGAAATTTGACTCTACAAAAGGAAGATTTCTTAGTGGGGCACGTGGAGTATGAATTGTGCCTCTTATGGCTAACTGAGAGTAATCCAACACGTCTGGAAGTGTGCTCAGTGGCAGTGCGTACCCACCATGTGTGTAACACAGGGCGAGCTGTTAGTAATGAGTTCCATGTCCTTGGAGTGATGATTGTCAAGCAAATATCACCCCATCTTTCCCACTATTGGCTTCACCACTTTTCCTCTTTCAAAGACAGTTTTTGCAGCGGGTAGAGGAGAGAGAACCCTACAGAATAGTACTCTTTGCAGGCTACCTTGGCTATATATTAGAGGTTTGAATTGGCTAGAATATTCTACCTGCGAGCACATGCGTTTATGCAAAGAGAAGCCCCTTTGTGAGCAGCAGCGTCTCTTTGATCTAACCTGTGCAAGCCATTATGGTGAGATAGTAGGCAGAGTTTTTTTAATTATTGCTTTATAGGTACAATTGGCACCTCTCTCTCTTTTCCTCCCTCCCTCCCTCTCGCTGTGTCTGTCGCGCGCTCAGAGACGGAGCGAGGTGGCTTTCACAGCAGCTGGTTAATTTCCCTGGCTTCACACTACTGTTTAATGATCCGTTTCTCCTGTGCCACCTCTCTCATCTACTGAAAGATAGGTACAAATTGTACCTATAAAAATTATAATACAACTCTGGATTATCTTTGTTTTTTCAAATTGTGATCATCTGAATTGAGGTTTTAATATCCTTTCCTTTCACAGTTCTTTAGAAGTAGACAAGAATAAGTCACTGCATCCTACATGGAACATTTTGGTGTAAAGATTTTACATTTGGGGCATTTGGCAGCCTTTCATATGGTTGGTTGTTTTCGAAGGTGGAAGATAAATCCCATGGAAATATCATCCAAACAACCGTATGGCCACTGAGCCAGCCTGCAAACCATTGCAAATGGCCAGATCTGCTGGCAGGTCTGGCTATCAGACTGCATCTGTCTCTGGGCACCTCAGAAGACCTTGTAGCGCTTGGCTCTGCTTGAAAGAGGTGGGTAACAAATAGCTGGGCAGGAAGGACACAGAAAGAGTTAATCCTTCCACAGGGCAGAGGGATCAAGGGAGAGATTTCTTAAGGTCCCTCCCAGCGTTATGATCCTATCAGTGGTGGGTAATATGAAAGGGAAGGTGTCACCCATACTTAATGAATTACTGCCTTGTCTCTGGGAGTGGTCCAGATCAGGAATGACATCTTTTAGCAGAGAAGCTAAGAGAAGTAGGGAAGTTTACACCACTACTCACCCTTTGTTATGTCCCTTCCAGGGCTAAGCTTCACTCCCTAGATATCAGTCCCTTACTTTTGAAGAGTGCTCAAAAAATGTGTTAAAAAAAGTTTAATATATGGGAGAGTCTGTGATTTTTGTAAATTTAATTTTTTTTTAATCGTGTCTCTTAACTGGAGGATATCAGGACTAGGTCTAATAACCAAATAAATCTGTTTCAGCACAAAAACAGGGCAAATATTGTGAGTGTGTTAAATGGTTGTCCAAAATAAATAATCTCGGGGGGTGGGGGTGGGGGGGGGTGGGGGGGAATCATCAACCCCAAACAAAAAGAAAACAGAGGAGTGTCAGTGCAGTTAAAGAAAGGTTGTACATTTGAAACTGCAGATTTTGATTCAGCAGGAAGCCTTCTCTTGAGTATTATGACAGAGTTTAAAGGGACCTCCATAATGATTGATATTCAGTAGATTTTCATGTGTTTTCAAAGTTTCTGTCTTAAAGGAAAGCCATTCACATGCCTGATTAGTAAGCAGAGAGCGACCCTTCTTGAAAGCTGTGCTAGGAAGCTGGGGAATTTGTGTAATTTAGAGAAACGTGTTGGACTGAGAGGTTTGGAAGGGAAGGTATACTGTCTTTCTAGGAGGAATGTACTAGAGTCCTCGTTCTGAATAACAGGCTCTGTATCTTCTATTAAGACCACTGAATCACAGTTTGATGAATTTAGACACCGTGTTTGAAGTATTCTAGCTAGCATGTTAAGAGTCCATTTCTAAATGCCACTTTTGCAAGCAAAGCAAATGGAGAAGACATTTCAGGCACCTAACCAAGAAGTGTTTTAGGAGGAAATGAAACTGGTTTTAGGTGCAACAGCCATCACAGTCGACAGAATGAAAGAGAGGATGGGGATAGTGGAGGAAGAAGTTGAAAGAGAGCCAGAACCAATACCATTAGCCATAAAGCAACTGATGGTAAGAACCATTTTCACAGAATTTTTTATCCTGTTGTGAGTTTCGTGCTTGTCCTTCTCAGTTTCATAGGGAAGATCTCACATGAGTGACTCCCCCCGCCCCCATCTTCTTTTTGCAGTGTGAGGGTAAGATAAAACCAGCTACACCTCATCCCTGGTGACCTCTTTTCTCAAGATGCCCTACTCTGCATACTCCTGCCATGAAAGCCAAGAACATTTCAGTTCTTCTGTTCCCCTGACAGCCTGCCACAATATGTATCCCTTATTTCCTGTCAGAGCTGCACAGTGCAAATAGAAGAGTTTCTCAGTGCAGCTGTTTCAGCCTGTGGCATGAGTATTTGAAGTGGGAAAGCATTCTGCTACTGATCCCAAAGTTGGGACTGCCATGGCATCAGGATTGAGCTTAAAAATGTCTCCTTCCCTCTAGGTCTGTGTGCATAAACAGGGCATACCTGCCCTGCTAATCGGTGAAGCCAAAACCAGAGCACTCTGCTTAATGAAAGCATTGTAAAGCTAAGATGACCCTCTGCAGTCCAGCCAAATGAAAAATGCTGGGATAAAATTTGTTTAACTGAAACATTTATCAAAGGGTTGCAAATGATATGCACATACAAAATCCACCCTTAAAAAGTAGTAGCCAGAAAAAAGGGAGAAACACTGAATGTATTTTTCACTATGAATTGTTTCCCAGGTTCTGCTTGAGGTTCAAGTTGTTTATAATCAGCAATCCTTTTGGAAATTTTTTTGAAGGAAGCTTAATGACTGGAGATTGTCATAAAGCCATATTTCCATGAATACCACTTTAAGTGTTTTTGGCATTCATAGGTCTTCTTTGTTTTGTGACTTTCTACCATAAACTAGGTGGTGTTCCAAAGTCAGATGTATGTTTCCACTGCGTGTTTAGCATTCGATGGCTATTCCAGGAGCACGCAGACCGATAGATACTTCATGGTCTTTACTGCCTTTGCACAGGCTCAGTCTTTGGAATAACTTGATTTCCGCATCCTATAGTTCCTCCAAACACTTTTCAAATGTTTTCACATTGACCGGCAAATTACCACAGCCTCAGATGGGTGTTTGGCAACATTGCTGTCCTTTTCCTGTACTACCTTCCTATCTGTTTTGAGCTGTGAATATGACTACACTTGGGTAAGAAACCTTCTTCACAGTTTCAGTGGGCTTATGGTTGCAACATATCAGTACAGTGTACCTTGTGTCTTTGATCAGCTATACACATGCTGTCTTGCAACCACTTTGGGTGTGTGAAACAGCAATCTCAGCAAGCACTCATAGTTTGCTAAGACTTATCTAGAGGGGTGTCACAGCTTCTTTGTATTTACTTATCTTTCTCATGCTCAACTGTTCTGCTTGGTAAAAGTGAGGATTTTCAGTGATGTGGGAACATGTGGATGCTTTAATGAATATAGAAAATAGCATGCTGTGTGTTTCTTTTTCCAAATGCCAGCAATTTATGGTTATTTGTTATCAGTGTAATGATATTTTCAGTATTCCGTCAGCCTAACTTTTCTCATCTGTATGATAACATAATTGCATATAGATCCCGCTAAACAAAGATGTTGAAGAAGTGAATACTTAGTCAAAGGCACATAGATACAAGTTGCCTATAAACAGCACCATACAGAACATATATTACAGACGTTAAACGGATCATTTTCAACCTATTGACTTGACTGCAAGAGAGGCACTTTAGCTCAGATATCCAGCTCCTGCTTGTAAGGCCATGTTCCAACCAGAATTACCAGTGATCACAGAATCACAGAATCCCAAGGGTTGGAAGGGACCTCAAAAGATCATCTAGTCCAACCCTCCTGCAAGAGCAGGGTAACCTAGGGTACATCACACAGGAACTTGTCCAGGCGGGCCTTGAACATCTCCAACGTAGGAGACTCCACAACCCCCCTGGGCAACCTGTTCCAGTGATCTGTCACTCTCACAGTAAAGAAATTTTTCCTGATGTTTCCATGGAACCTCCTATGCTCTAGTTTACACCTATTGCCCTTTGTCCTATCACTGGACATCACTGAAAAAAACCTAGCTCCAGGGTTAGGGTTAGGAAAGGGAATCTGGAAAGGGAAAATATCCTAGCATCCATAACAATGTATTTTCAAAATTCTGGCTGCTCTTCCTTTTTCCCTTTTTTGTTTTGTTTTGTTTTCCTGATGAGTGCTCTCTATTTCTGGCTTTTCAAGCAGCACAAAAGAAAAACATGTCCCTTGATTTGGTCTGAGTTTTGCCTGAGTAACTAATGCATTGTGTCCTGTGAAATCTATTTACTCTTAATAAGTAAAATATTTTTTTTTACTCTTTTACAAAGAATGTGGAGAACTATATTCACTCTACAGAGTACGGTTTGAACTACATATAGTGTATGTGTGTATACACATGTATTCACTCTGTAGAGCAAATATACATCTATACATTATTTTTTGAAAGTGCACAAGACTGGTTTTTTTTAGATAGATAAATTTAAAAAAAATCACAAGGAAAAAAGACAATATCTTGATACAGAAATTAAAGAATAACCTAGCAGAAATGGTCTTTAGGAGTCGGACGTTGCCTTTGCCTCCAACACTGCTACAAAACAAGGGAGTATGCTTTCTTTCCACCTTTCTGTCGGCTCTGCAATCAGCCAGGCCCTGTGGGGAGGGAGGGGGGCTCCCTACTGTATCTTCCTTCATCAACATGGCATCTCTCAAGGGGCCTGCACTGAATCTGTTAAGATTAGCTGTGTTCCACATTAGTGACAGGAGCTGCCTGTCTCTCTCAGGAGTACACGGTGGCATGGTACTGCTTCCTGTTTGAGCAAAATCAAGCCTTTAATTGCAGGGAATTTTTTTTCATTACCTGCTAATTGATAAATCATGCTCGCAGGTCTGTGAAACGAGCCACATTGTGAAGCTGTCTTCCAGGTTTCTCTTCCTTCTCCTTTAGAACCAGGACATATCCAACATTGGGAGGGACCCCCACCCCCCTCACCCCACAGCACCCTCATGAGCAGCTATTAAAGCAGGCAGAGCTGGCTTGGGAGCCTATGCCTTCCCTGATGTAGATCCTCAAGTGATGGAGGCTCAGCCTGGAGACCTTGCACCTCTCCCCTTCCATCCCCGGGTAAGAGCAAAGGTTTTGCAGCCCTGCTTCCCACTTCATTCTAAGGAGCCTGGATTTTGAGCAGACCATAGGCTGCTGTAGCTTGGCGTGGGCTTGGCTAGAGACAGCAGCAGAACTGGAAGAGGGAAGGGTGAATTTTAAGTCACCTTCACGCACCTGTGTGGGTACATGCAGCTGTGTGCGCACAGACGCAGCTTCTCTTGTGCACGTTAGCAATGCTACGGATCAGGCCTTTGATCTAAAATCAACAACAAAAAATGAGCTGGGCATTAAAGTCACCATCTTCAGGAGGCACATAAAACATGCAATTTTTTTAAGATCTCCTTTGTCATTTCTGTCCTTTTATTCTTGCTTCTATTGCAAGTAGCAAGAGGCCACTGTCTTGGGAGGAACAGTAAAAATCCTGAGTATAGTGAAATAATTTAGCTGATAATTCCCCACTGTATAATTTTCTACGCTTCCTGCTAGCTGACCTTGTGGGCTCCTGTCAGGTTGCTAAGGGAAATCCAGCAGGACTCCTGCTCTGCTCCTCTACTTTTAAAAAAGTATTACAAGAAATGAAGGCATGTTTATGTCAGCTTAGTTGTGTGCGTATTTGATCAAGTGGCATTCTCTAACCCTTTTCCTTGCCTTTCTTTTTTCTTTCTCAAAATTGGGATGATAGCTCTGTAGAGAGGAGCTGTTCCTAGCCAATCAGCTGGCATTTTGAACATGAGAGGCATCACCAAAAAAGTAGGGAGCAGGCATTTGTACATGCGTGTCTGCGGGAGAGGTGAAAAAACAGCTGGGGTGTTTGAGGAAGCTGGTGGAATTGTGTCCAAGACTGCCTGTGTCTGGTGTCTTTATACAAAAGTAGGTGCACCGTCTGCACTAAACAACAGTAACAATGAGGGATGGGAGCATTAAGAATTTCCACTGCCAGGTCATACCACCTTGGTGGTGTGAGCACAGCTGTTAAGATCTCCTAGACATTTGATGACTTGTGCACAAATGAGTTGATGTTCCCATTCCGGTTTTCAGCAGACAAATGTTCCCCACAAAAACACATCTGCCGTGGGTGGTGCTTTCACTGACTGCAGCGCAGCAGAGAGGACACAGGCTGACTGCACAGAAATAGCTCTAGGTAATATGGAGACAGCTCTGCACTGCTTCTAGGTGGTCCCTCTCAGGATGGAGGAGGCTTGGATGGGAACCACGGGCAGGAGGCTAGCACTGCTGCTGCCTGTGCTGTGCCTGGTGTGCAGAGAAATTGAAAATGTTGCTCGCCAGGGCTATCAATCTGGCACCTTTGACATCCCCCAAAATAAATGAATCCATGGGAATGGATTTGGCTCATATTGCAGCTTTTACTGCCATGGTAGCTGTAAAAATGAAACTTCAGAGCTAGGCTGTGCCTGTGGTGCCATGTTGTGCCCAGGTTTGGAATTTCATGTTTTGGGGTTCAAGCTAGGTTCTTTTTATTTGTTGGCATCCTTTAGGTTTTCCAACTTATAACAGCAGAGGTCCCTTAGGACCTGATGCCAGGCCAGAGAAACCAGGCTCATCTGAGGAACCCAGATTGTCCCTGTGGCCTCTAACCATATTACAGGAAATTCAAGGTTACTCATAAGGTGTTTTGGCATGATAGGCACTGCAAGCAGGTGCAGCCGTTGCTTCCACTGTGATTTTCGCTGACCTAGGAAAGTTTCCCCATGCAACTTGTACAGGAAATAACAAACCATTGATTGGTGTCTGACTTGTTTGTAGGTAATTGTAGGCCATTGATCTTACCAAGCTGGAGCTTTGGCACTGTATGCTGTGCAGCCCTCATTACTTTTGGCCTGGTGACTGCAACATCAAGGAATTGGAAAGCTCATCCAGAAGAGAATTACACCTTAAGGTTTTTTCTGCTGTAGAAAAAGCAAAAATGAAATGGTCATTTGTAAGTTTTACTATGCTGCATGTGATAACTTTGCATCCTGATGTATGAAAGTGTACAGAATCTTTGGGACAAGTTAGCTTCCTGTATTGTCCTGCTCTTTATAGGCCAGTGACTTTAGAGGAGGAATTCATCTGGCTTGCGTTGTGTCTCAGCTGTCACAGGGAGAAAGCAGTAATATTCATGATCAAGTGTCACTAGGCTGTGGCACATTGCTGGGAACATGACATTGCTTTGGATCAGATCCTTTTAAAATTCAGCAAATTATGTCTGCTGTGGATTAAACACAAGCATTTTTTGATCTACATTCAATTGCACGTCCCAGAATTTTTTATCAATAAGTCTATGATTTATAGGCATTGATTTTGCAAGGCCTTTAACAGAATAAAAAGGGCCCTCAAAGATCGAACTCAAAAACTAGTGCTCTTGCAGAAATTGGGTACTTTGTATTAGTGAAGGTGGCAAATCTTCGATCAAAACAAACAGCATAGACAGTAAGTTGTCACAGAGATTATTTGGCAATGCTTGGTGCTTTTAATTAATGCATTCTTTTGGAAAGAGGTAAACACTTTCAGTAGTCATGTAACTTCCTTATCAGTTTGTCTGTTCTGTTCACCCCCTGTATATCTGCTCTCACAAACACGTGGACAAACTGAAGTAGCCCTGTATACATTATCACACAGTATCACAGTATGCTAGAGATTGGAAGGGACCTCAAAAGATCATCTAGTGCAATCCCCCTGCCGGAGCAGGAACACCTAGATAATGTTACACAGGAATGTGTCCAGGCGGGTTTTGAATGTCTCCAGGGAAGGAGACTCCACAACCTCCCTGGGCAGCCTGTTCCAGTGTTCCGTCACCCTCACTGAGAAGAAGTTTCTTCTCAAGTTTAAGTGGAACCTCTTACAGTTTTTTTCTTTCCCCAATTTCTCTGCTCTTCTGCATCAGGAGTTTTTGAATCAGAAGAGAAAACCTTCACTTCGTATCTCTCTTTTTTTTTGCCAGCACCTGCATTCATAAATAAAAGAAAATATTGTACCTGCCAGGAAGCATTATAAGAGGCACTTTCTTTCATGTCAAATTCCATTATTTTGAACAGGTTGTGTAAGGGCATTCAGCCTGCTGCATTGGAATATGCAGGGTGTATTCACATGGTTTATGTTTGCGTCCAGTTTTGAATACATTTGATGTTAGCAGTGGATTTTTACGTTTGCTACAGGATGATACTATACCACAGATGACAGGACAGCAGAATTGCCTTGTAAGTCTAGCTGCTGGACCATTGTTCTCAGTGTTCAAAGCACAGAGGCATGTATTTGCAAAACTGATGGTAGAGAGAGTGCATTTAGTGAGGGACTATTTGGAACGTGATTTCCAATGGCACCAAGTACAATGAGCCCCCATAAACACAACCTCTAACAGAACAGGTCAAGAGTCGAATCTTGTCTAGTCTAGGGGAAGGTGTCCCTGCCCATGGCAGGGGGGTTGTAATTAGATGGTCTTAAGGTCCTTTACAGTCCAAACCATTCTATGATCTGACATGCTTTACATCTGATACACTTTACACTGGTAATCGTTTTTACCAAAACAAATTACCAGTTAGTTCTGTCTGGTAATGGGCTGAAATAGGTGATAGAAGTGCCCCTGTGGACCGTGACATTCTCTGTTTCATATCCACGGAAATGCTATACAAATAGTAATGCACTTTTCTTTTGCTACACACTATTATGTGTATATTTTTCACTGACAGACAGGTGACTGGTTCAGATGGGCATAGACGGTGTAATTTATGCACCCATTTGGTGTGTGCGTGTTTCCAGATCGTGGCATTGTCTCCTCTTCTTGCTAGATAAGTTGAAACATTGACAGGCAGTGTGTTCACTTTTTCCTTTTATTACAGTAATTTATAAGATATTTTAGCTAACAGGAGAATGGCCCAAGGGGGCATTCTCATGTTAATTACCAAATGTGGGCTTGTCAAAATCAAATAGCTTCAGGAATAATGCAAGTAATACTGCATCATTATATTGTTTGGTCCTCAACCCCAATATTAGCTTTTAGAAGAAAGAAAAAAAAAAAAAAAAGGCTGATTTGGCTTTTAAATTTCAAAAATCCCCAAGTCTGACCCATCAGAGACTGGAAGAGAAATACAAAGGAGAGCATGTAGTTTAAGACCGAATGGAGTTCAAATAACGCAGCGAGCTTTAAGTCTTTTTCTGTTTGTTTTTAATATTCAGCTAAAAACAAAAGAACTGTCATAATGTTGATTGCCATTTTCTGACACTTTTATACAGCTGAAAGTGATTGCACCCTCTGTAATGTACTGTCAGAGAATTCTGCTTCCAATGCTGCGGCATAGGGTTTGCAGCTGTTCTTGTTTCTCCCTGTGGAACATCAATAGTGGCCCACCCAGTGCCACTTCCGAACAATATTGTTGCTCTTACCAAACAGTGCCACTCTCCAAAAAATCACCCATGCCATTCAGGTAGTCTAAGGTGTTGTCAATGAGAATCTGCTGACAACTGGGAGATAGGTTCAAAATATATACACAGACACTGATACTCATACAAACATTGCTGATACATATTTCTGAAGCCATCAGTAAGACCAATGGGGTTCCAGCACAGTCATTAACAAGGTTTTATGCTGTGTTGTTGAGTTCTGATAACACACATGGTTTTGAGATGACCAGTCAATAATTGCATTTTCTCCTTTTACATTGCAATTTTGCGCAATTCACTTTAGTTTACCCTACAGGCTGTCTCTGCCATTTCAGAAACTAGCAAGGAGATCCTATCATACAATCTGCTGATTCCTCAGTGCTGTGAATACGGGTGAGGTGGATAAGGGAGGATTCCTTCCTGCTAGGCTGTTCCGCCATTCTAAAGTTTGACATTACTATTTTCATTTTATTTAACTGATTTTGTGCTGCTGCCATGTTTCATGGCACAAAAGTAGAATAAACTTCACTAAATCTTTAACAAACCCACATTTGTTTCCAGTTCCAGGATGTTACCCAGTCTGAGGTTTGTCCTACAGGCCATACCACATGGACCCCTCAAATTGACAGCATGATTTTGTGAAAGGCCATTTCCAAAAGCAATCAGATTCTGTTCCCGTTGAACCAATTTGAGTAACAAAGTCCAAATCTACAAATCCCTAAGCAGAATCTCCTAGCATTAGTATTTGCCTGGTTGTGCCAAAATAGAGCTGGTGAGCTGAGCATTTCTGACCACAGCTGTCACTTTTTCTATAAAGAACGCTGTCTCTGAGCTCAAACCAGCTAGGGCTTTACAGCTTAAGGCCAAGAAGCTGAATTTTACCTAGACATCAGTAGACAGCCACTGTAGTTCTTCAAGGATTGTAGTCTGCAGTACATGCAGTTACTGTGTGGTCCGGCAGTGAAACCCCCATAGGTACAAATATATTACCTCCAAAGGCAAAGGCAGATAGCATCTCAATTAGCTCATATGCCTGTGAAAATATAAGTCTTCCTGCTAAGCAAAAGTGGCTAGAAGAGCTCCTAGTAGTCACTGTTACCTGAATAGCTAATATGGACAATTGTTCTCCAAATAAACAGGCTTAGAAGATAAACCTTAATAATCTTTTAATCTTTTCAACAATGTACTTCCACATATTTTTCCATGTTACTTAGAAAAGCAGAATTATCGTGGTTTATTTGGGCAGAGCTTTAACCTGGTGTCTCTCCCTTGTCCCTCAATACCGATGAGACACTTAGGTTGAATACTTTCCTAGTCCAAATCAGAAGGGATGGAGGTTTACAGGTATGTCTATCCTGGTAGCTGAATATGCTGTGATTCATGCTGCTTTTCTTACATGTCTCCTGGTTCTCCTTTTACACGTTTACAACACTGATGACAAGGCAGAACCTTGCAGTGAAGATCTTTGTGACCTGGGGGAAGGAGTTGGGGGGGGGGGGGGAGAGTATATGATCCTATGAATCCTCTCTCAATAATACCCCAGAATGGAGGGTAAATTGCATAGATGGCAATGTTTTGAGCCAAACTCCCTTTCCTCAGGCATTTGTAGGTCATTGGTATCATATATTGACAGAGCAGTTATATAGTCTATGTAGGAGACACTTAAATTTGACTCAGAGGTTTTATTGTGTGTCTTGTCACTCCCAGAAATTCAGGAAACATCACAGGCTGAAATTCAAGCAGAAAAGACTCATTATTCTTAGAGACTTTTACTCAAAACTTCATGGTGACTGTTGCAAATTGACTCTGACAGGTAGCTATCAAACACCCCTATATCTCCATTAGAGCTTGCACAGCCACAAGATATCTATCTGGATCTGACTAGATCCTGAAAATAATTCCTCACAGTCAGAAACACTTAACTCCATCACCTGAAGCAAACAACTTGGATTAACCAGCTTGTTAACCACCTGTTTTCTTTGACTCTTGCACACTTAAAGCAGATTTCAAATGCTCTTTTCCTTGTAATCAATACATTCAGAACTGGGCTTAATCCACGGGCATTTTAGCCATCATCCTTTCTGCTTCACTAGTTCGAGGTCATCTAAATTGTACAGCATAGCTGATCATGCCTTAAGGCAGGGAGATGCTCTAGGTGACCTTTTAAGGTCCCTTCCAACTCTGTTTTCAATGATTCTATGATATGATTTGTCAAGGCAAAATAAATGAACAGGTATTTAGGGGTATTTAGGCTATATCTTAATCATTAATATGATTTGATACCTGTGCACTTTTCCTGCTTAGGGCGGTAGCCATCACTTTTTGACTTTTTGGAAATGCTTTTTAAACAGTGGTGGAAAATGTCTGTATGACTCTCAGATCCTGAAAAAAAAAATATATATAAAAAAAACAAGTAGGAATTGTTGGCATGTAACAAAGGCACATCTCCTGCTCTACGTCTGCCACTGCCGCACAGCACAGATTAAAAGTGTGGCTAGCTATACAAGTGAGCCACAGGCTACCAGGGCCACATGCATTAGGGATGTGGAATAAGAACCTGTTGGTGTGGAAAGTGGAATTACATAGCCTGGTTACTGAAGATGACTTTACCATTGCAGTAAGGTGACCTGTATCCAAATGCTATTTACTAGGTCAAGCCTTGTATTTATAATGGACATTCTTTAGCAAATGCAAGCTGGAAGTTGAAGATTTCCTATATTTAAGGCCAAGCGTATACATCACGGACTCATTGTGTCCTTGAGCCTCTTTCTTAATTTATGCTGAGCAGTGTTCTCAGTTGTAGTGATTACCAAAGGTAGCTTTGATGGGGACCGCAGGAGGGAAATGAAGTCTCTGACAGGGTTTCCATGCAGCCAGTTCATGGTGATGCTGTTGTGTAGAGTCGGCAGAAGTCAGCAGGTCAGATGCGGACTTCTACAGTCAGCTTATGGAGAAACTCCCTTGCTCTAAAGATTTAAATGGGAGCACTGTCAGGTTTAGTGTTCCCGTTGAGCTCAATTTTCTTGGTGGCCTGCAAGAAGAGAGAAAGTCTCAAATGCAGCCCAACCCTAGGTCTTTAGGGGCTTTAAAAGATTACAGTCAGAACCTTGAATTGTATTCAGTACTAGTAACAAATGGGGTATTAGCAGGGTGTGTGGAGCTCATGATGGCTTGGTGTAGTAGTATTCCAAATACAAAAAAAAAATAAGGGTACCACTTAGATGAAAATTTATTCCATTTGGTTGAAGGAAAGCAGGGAAGGGAGAAGGCAGTGGAAGAAAAACACATGAAGTTTGTGTTCCTAAGCCACTTAGCAGGCTGAGCTAGCTAATGGAAGACAGAGGCCTTCCCTTTAAATTAATAGAACAAATATGATCTTGCATGAATCTATTTGATGATAGTAGATTTTATGTTCAAAATGAGAATTCAACTCCTTGTAAATAAATAGCACTGAAATACCCATCTGGTATTTATGAAGAGGCTTGTTTTATCAGCAGTTTCAGCAGATAACCTAGAGGTTTGAATGGGTTCAAAAACTGGAGTCCCTCTTACCGCTGAAATGATTTTTTGAAAATCAAAGCAGACGGAAAAGGGGACAAGGTAGAAAATCTCACACAACCACTTCTACTTTCCATCTTCTGTATCGAAGACTTTCAGTGTTCACTGTTGTCATTCCAGGAGGCTGAGCAGCACCTTACATGGTGGTTGTTTACTCTGTCAGAATAAACAATGTAAGATTCAAACATCTTAAGTGTTTGCAATTAGTAATTTATTACATCTATAGGTGCAGCAGTGTGATGCATTCATGTATTATCACACTCTCAGACAGTGGGGTAAAGGTATGCTAAGAGAACGGGAGCACAGCAGTGAATGGGACATTCATGCACTCAAAGTGCACGTGTGTGCAAAGGGAGTGAACATCGGTTTTCTGCCCTACTGCATGGTAGCCCTGTGGTTTCAGAAGATTCCTTCTCCATACTGAAATCTATCTGTATCTTTTGGGCTTCCGTTATGTTGAAGGTGTAGAATTATTTGTCCACAAGGTTGTTTTAAGCTGTAATACTGGTTTGACCCAGGGACCCTGTGCAAACTTATTTCGTGGAGTCCTTAAAATCAGCTGATCTTTGTGACAAAGGGTAGTTGCTAAAAAGGATGTTGTAGCAAGAAAGGAGAGTATGTGGGCAGCTGCATTTCTAGTTAGCACTCAGGTCTCCTACTTTTGGAGATCCATGTTTTATTGACCCTGATTCATTTGTAGAAGAAAAATAAACAGAACTCCAGAACTTGCATCTTCTTTCAAAACACGGTTGAAGGATTTGAGCGGAGACTGACAGGAGCACTTAACACTGTGGATATCTATATTCTGTCTTGCCAAAGGGTAAATAAAGGACATTCATTTTTTCATCAGCTTCCAAATCTCCTCTCCCCCCCCCCCCTCCTGAAGAGGGGAGGGAAGAAAAAAATAATTTGGAGAAGGGGGTTCTGAATCCTTCATATTGTATTTTGCCCATTTCTAACAGAGCCAGGCATGAACAATTAAATCTGGGGCTTCCCTGTGGTCTGTGAATAACACAGCACTGTGCTAACCATCAGGGCACAAAGGCAGACAACAAAAGGGGCTTTTTATTTTTTGTTTACCCTTCAGGACACTGTTTACCTTATCACTGAAGGGGAAGTTATCATCTCATCCCTTTTGGAAATCATAGTGGGTTGATTCTGTACCTCCAGGTATCAGACTGGCTAGTGATGAAGTGGGCATGTCAGCTGGGGGTTAGTGAAGTCATACCAGGAGCTGTTGCACTCGCTCTCTTGTCTCACTCCCTCCGTCTTTGCCTCTTGCTCCTTCTCTGTCAAACCATTTTCTCTCTCTCCCCTTCTTCCTCTCTCTCTTTCAGCCAGAATGATTTTTTTTCTCCTTCCCCCTCCCCTCTAAATTTACTTCACAGCAGATTGTCTTGTAATAAATCACCAAAAACCCAAATAGCACTAAAGCATTCTGATACAACATTAGCATTTGCTTAACAAGCACAAGATAAACATTAAACAAAGAACTGCATTTCTTTATTAGAGGCTGCAAGATACATAATCCATGAGCACAAGAAACATGGGACCCAGTGGATATGCAGATGTGTGTTATTTCATTGGCGCTGGGCGGCCTTGTTAGAAAAGGTTTTCATCTGAAGGCTTGGGGGTGGATAGTTGACTGTCCCTGGTGGGGCTGTAACTAGATACGGAGACTGTTGCAAGCTAGGCTGGGCTCCCTGGTGGATGCGCTGATTGGACAGCCCGAGGAAAACTTGGGAAGCATCAGGAAGTGAACTCAATCACCTTGGGGATGAGAGGGGAGAACCAGATGAAGGCATTTGACTTCTTTTGTAACTCCCACTAAGGACAGATTGCCAGTGCGATCCAGCCTCCATAACTGCAAATCAGGCCCTTTCCCCTATGCCGATTTCATTAGAATGGCCAGCATGGTGCAAAGAGGAGGGAGAAAAAAAAGGTTAGACACAGTAATTTTACAGGCAGGCGGGTACAAAAAAAATCTGCATAATTAAGCAGTCAAGGCTGCTAATAGGGGAGTTTATATGCTCTGGGACCAGGCAAGGGCAGCACATATGGATATAGCACTGGATATTAAATCTACGGCATGCAGACTTACTTCAGGGCCCTTAGAGAAAAGGCTAATTATAGAGAGAGGAATTGTGTTTACTGGTCTGTCTTGGGCAAAGATGTTGAGAGAAGTGCAACCAAGTTTTGCAGTTAGACATGAACAGTCTGTTAATAGAGATATCAAAAATATGTGCTTGTGGTTGCTTCATATCTAATCAACAGGAAATCACAGATTCCGAGACCCCCTTCTCCCACTTAAATGAGGAGGGGAAAACACATACATATACATATTCCGGATGCAGGATGTGAATGTGTTCATTATTAAATTGCTGGAATTTAATCTGAACCAAGCTCTTTATCATCAATAAATTATATTTAGCAGTTTACCCTAGTTTAGCTGCTCCTGTTTAAAAATGTCAGTGCTTCTGGGTATAAGCTCCAAGTCAGCATTTAAATATAAATGGATAATATGAATGGAAGTTGCAACGGGCAGGACTGAGCAGTTATAGAAAGGGTATGTTTATGTAACAAGTCCTGACGTGGTGGACATTAACATTTCATAATGCAGATCAAAGGTATGGAGAAGACCCAAGAGCCCTCAGTCAGAGGCCCCTAGCAACTGTCTAGTATGTTCCATGAGATGATTTCTCCAAATTAGAAAGACTTAGACTTTTCTTTATCTATATAGATAGATATATTTTTTTAATACTTTCAAAAGTGATTAGCCTTTTTCTAGCTCCCTGCCCACTCCCCAAGGAAACAAGTGTGTCATTTTACTGAAGGGCAAAGGCTATCAAGGCGTTATCATGAAACAGTGTGTTGTACCCATTAATGTTAGAAGAGGCCAATATCCACTGCCTGTTTTGATTTAGTATTTTGCTTCTTTAGCCTTTTGTCTACTTTTGTGTTTTGATGACACATACCAAGCTCTGCTATCATGGATAGCCCTGTTCTGGAGTCCTGGAAAGCAAGAGTACCAATCAGAAGCCTGTTGCGAGGGCTTCATTCAGCAGGGTGTCAGAGCCATGTGTGAGACGCTGGGTACCCACACCAGCACCTCAGGAGTTCAGTGTGATCATGAGGTGGTGTGGAGCATGCAGGAAGAAGCCCTTGGCTTGACTTCCTTTATTGCATGGGTGGGGAAAAACAAACCACCATTCAGGGAATTTCGTGGAGTTTTATGTGGAGTCCTGTACCAGCACCACAATAACATGCAGTGATAATACAGAAAAAGCAGCCTCTCCAGCAAATGTTTGCAAAGGTGCTCTGAGTGCTCACTTTGCAAAGGAAATAAAACTTCTCTCATTTGGTAAATAATCACAAGTTGGCCTTCCAACAGTGACTTCATTCCCAAGTCATACAGCCTGTAAGCTCAATGGATGTCAGCCAGGCTGACCATGAAGAACATGTTCTGTTTTGATGAGTCTGTACAGTAAAGTGAGGCATGGGGAGGAGTGCTGGGGTCACCTGGGATCAGCCAGGCTGCTCTGCACTGAGTGGGACTTGTTGCAAGTGGCAACAGGATGACAGTCCTTGGGGCATCTGGGGGAACAGAGAATTTCTCTTCCCCATGTCTCACCAATGTGATAAGTAATTAAATTATACATATTTAGAACACTTATTTATGTTGCGCATAAGGCAGAAAGCTCAGCATATGTGTGAAGCCGTGTTTCGTGAGGGTACCACGTTATGCAGCAGTCACATGGCCAGAGTACCTGTCTGCCCAGGTGTCAGTCTTCCCGTTTGTTTTTTTTTCCTATTGGACAGAAGGGGAAAGGGCTCAAAGACAGCTGTGCTTCTATGCATTTTGGAGAATGCAGTTGAAGGGAGGACAACAATCTGTATAGTGTTCCCAGACAGGGAAAAAGCGTATGCTGAGATTCAGCCCTATCTAAACATTACAGATTCTGTAGTAGAGAACAGAAAAATGGGACCTGGGAGAGACCTTCCGCATGTACCTTCTTGGACACAGAGTCGATCAACTGGGAAACACAAATCTGGAAAAAGCAAGTCTTTCTTCCTTTCTGGTGCATGCAGAATTGTTTGGTAGGTTTTAATCTTTGGGTCATTTGCGCTAATCTTCTTCTGCTCAGCTGGGATGCTCTCACTGCACTACAATTTCTTTCCTATGGAGAGCCATCTCACTTGTCTTTAAACTTCCCTACTCCTTTGTTTAGAATTATTAATTTGGCATGGAAACAAATACACATGTGTGCATATGTGTGCACACACTCACTTTTCCACAGCTCACATGGCAGTTAAAAGGATTAATGAAAATCCTATTCCAGTGATTTTTCCATCTGTTGACAAGGAAATCTGCCTTAAAACATTTGCAGGGTGTCTGTAATGATGGTATTAAAGCATCAGGATTGCCCCTTGTGAAACACAGTTTGGGGACAGTTGTGTTACTAGTTTGGATGTGAACAATATAAAATTGTGGAAGATGCTTGTTTTGAGGCCTGTTTCAAGAATAAGTTGCAATTGCCAAAAGACAGAGTAACTTTTTACTAGGGAGGAGCAAGCAGATAACCTGTCAATAGTGATGATCTAATGGCAGTCTCCAAGCTGTGCTGTGTCATCAGCCAGCTGTCAATCCCACCAGCATGTCTCAAAAGCACTAATTGTTGTGATAGTATCAGTGTGAAAGCTGCTAAGAAAAAAAAAAAAACAGAGTCCCTTAGTGCTGCTTTGTCAAAGGTAGGCTGAGAATCAAAGTTCAGCTTGGCTTGGCTGGATTTCATTTTTGCTTGCATAGCTACCTGGGAACACATTACTAAGCACCTAATTGTAGCTGGTTGCAGCTGCAGTTATTTGCTGGTAAAAGACAGCAGTCAAGCTTACTGACTGCAGTCTCCTCCGAAAAAAGGTATTTGTCATCTTCTCACGTAAAACCATCTCCTCTTCTCCCATACAGACCCATTAGGCTTGGATCGGGGAAAAAATGTCTACTCCTTCTCATTCAGGCTGATATTAGAGGCTTGCTCTGGCTGTGGTTTAAGGAGTAATTCAAAATTTAAGGAGTAATCCTGCTTAAGTAGTAGCTCAAGTATCATTTCAATACACAATCTGAAATGCATGTGCATCTTTTATTGATACACATGTCCATATTACTGCTCTTCCACCTTTGCTTTCTCCGTGAAGTTTGTTCCTTGCTTGATTATTAAGTCTTAGAAAAGAGCAGAAGGTATTTCTTCTTCTCTTTCCATTAGGAGCTTTAAAGACAGTAATAATATCTGTGTTTAGATAGTCTAATATAACACTGGCATTAGAAGAGATATAACTAGCAGACACCTGTCAGTAATGTTGTCTCAGCATTCCTCCACTGTTATTTTTGGCTCCTTTTTTCTCCATTAATCCACCCATTCCCATCTCCAAATCACACTGCTTTTTCCTTCTCATCATCTCAAAGAACTTTCCATTTCTTTCCACTTCTGCAGCCAGTTGTTTTATTAGAAGCCAAGATACATTTCATTTTAACCATGTTGCTTTTCCTCAGACTAGACAACTACAGCTACCAGGTTGGTTCTGGACACTGACTTATGTGTTTTACTTACAGTTACTTGCGCTATTCTTACTCCTGTATCAAGTATAAGTGTCTTGTGATCATTTTCGAAGATTTCTACCCAATCGTACTTCTGGTCCCTTGTTGAGATTCCTGTATCCCTGCCTCTGTGCTCTTCTAGTGCTCACGGCTTTGAACACCTATTTCTGGGGTCACAACCAATGTCCCATTATCTTCTGCCACAGGGCTCTTGTACGTTGAAGGAATGCTGTCAGGGCCCCTGCACAGCTCCACTTTGCCCAGCTTTGTGTCCTTCTCAACATCTAATTTCTGCCATGCTTGCTGGAGTGATCGTTTGTTGCAGAAAATAAAAACCCAAATCTGGGTGCCTTATTCAGTGTTCCGGGCCCTGTTATTTTCTGGCTGCTGTCCTCACATGGAGAGGTTCTCTGGGCTGAGGCCACACACCTGGAATATAGTGTGAGCTGCAGGGAACGGGTAACAAGGACAGGTGACAGTATATTCTGCTTTCTTCTCATTCCTTCAAACTCTGCCAGGTTACAGTCACAGAACCACTTACCTGCCCATATCTCTTTTGTTCTCAGACATCTTCACATGGTCTATTAAAAAACACATTTTTAAGAAGATTCAAGCAACTGGGCATTAAGGATTTGACAAAGCTTAAGAAACCAGCAGGATTTGGGACCTATTTTACAAAGCCCTGAGTATGGAGAGAGGCAAGAGAGGAGAGGCTATATTTATCCATGTAGGCAACACCAGGGACATGAAAACAATTGACCCCTTTGTTTCTATTTCTCCCCACTTTTGCAGAGCTGCCAAGCCTAATTTAGCATCTGTACTCACCTTCCCTGAAGGCAGTGCAGTCTTTTACTTGGCTTGAAACTTTTCCCAGAAACCCATACGTCAGCTGGCATAGGGTGAGAGCTCTTAGAGAATGGGTGTGTGAGCTGGGGTCTGTGGTTCCTTAGTGTTGCTGTTGCTCCGGGTATACCTCAGGAGACTAACAGGCTGGTGAATGCATTGTTCTAAAATGTCAAAAGGACCTCTGGGCACACAGTGTCCCGTCCTTCAGAACCACCCAACTCATGCAAAAGCAGCAGAGGTGCAGCCATAGGGAAAATGTCAAGCTGGGACTGAATAGCTGCAAGCGTCATTGCCATGAGTAAATAGGGTCATGCATTTGACCAAGGTAAAATGAATGCTAAAAATACACGGTGCCCATCCAGTTCTCCCATTCAGTATTGCAACCCAGCTGCTGAACCAGGGAGTTTTATCTGCATTTGTGACACATCCTGCGTTGGAAAATAAATAAATAAATAAATAAATCAGGGAACATACAGTAGATGCATTTTACTGCCAGACTGGAACTTCACAATCCTACCAAGGGACCTTTTTGTAATGTTTGTAATGTGCTGCTATCGTGCTTTAGCAAAGAAAAATATCACTGCTGGGCTTTATTTTTAACAGACTTTTTTAACATCAATTAATGCAAGCAAACGTAGTGAAGCAGATCTTTTTATTTATATTTGGGTGAAAGCAGTGAGGGGGCTTGGGGAACAGCATGTATGGGCAAGGGGTGAAGGGGGCAGAAAGGGAGTTTCTTCTGCAGTTTCACAGCAGAGGTGGATTTTCTTTTTTAAAGGGGTGTAAATGAAGATGGGCACCCAGCTTCCACTGGCAGTTGCTGTGTTTGAGAAATCAAGCTGCCTTTGAATATATCATTCGTGTGGCATCTTAAAAAGGTGCATTACAAAACAGGCAGCCTAAGTTATCCAGCATGAAAGACTGTGCTCCATTGGTGTTCACTCAGCTAAAATCAGTTGACCCCCATGTGTAGTGTTTTATTGTAAGAGGTAAAATGACCAGCTCACCTTAAGAAGTGACATTTGTTACTTATTGCAGAACCCTATAGGAGATGCATCCTATTATATTTCCCTCATACTTGAAACCATTATACTTGCAATGTTTACTAGCTTCCTCCTAGTTTCTCTAACACAAATGCAAACACACATGCAGGACTGTAGGCAAACTCTTAACCTTCCAACATTGATTTGTTTTGAACTGTTGGGAAAAGACATAACCGCAAACCCTAGCCATGCAACATGCACTTCTTTCTTGTGGGCCTTTCTTGGAATTAAGGGTGAAAGATACCTGTTATTTGGCAAGTATTTTTGACTTACCATAAAGTGACAGACTTCTGATGCAAGCACAGGGGGCACAGAACATACGATTTAAAGATAATGTACTGTGCATGTTGTAATATCTTACCACCACAGTGAACCAAGGGCAAAGCAACAACATCTTTAACTTGGAACTTTCCTGCTATTGCCACTTTTTACTGAGGCCTTCAGAGTGGTTTATTTTCCAAGAAACGCTGGTGTTTTGGTGTATCAGCCGACTTCCTGTTTGCTGTAGCTCACTTTCAAGTTAGTTTTTTTCTCTCTTCATAGCCAGCTTGTCCTTATTTTCTCAGCTGGGGGAGAGGAAGGGTGTGCCACTCACAAATATGAAATGATGGAAAGAGGAGGGGGGTTGGTAGATGGTTTGTGAGTATGACTCTCAGTTGAGTTGCCCCAGCTTAGTTTGCTTGCTGCTCTGCAGGTATTCTTCATCAGCTGTTATTTTCAGATCTGATCTTTGGCTTCTGATGCCCAGCTGAACTAGAAAGGCTGCCCACCTTTTCTGCAGCATAATTTTCAAGGATTTAGCATGGCAATTGTTCTTCCTCTCCTCTGCCATATCACATACCAAGTCCAGCAGTCAAACGGGAATTAACATCAGCAAAATATGTTGGTTATTTGTAAAGGTGTCATGGGATCACAATCTACATGTCTCACTCTTAGCAAAATGCATTGCGAGATCTAACAGTGGGCTCTTGCTGGCCAGAGTGATACATGGCATTGCAAGTATGTTTGCCCTCTTGCTTTCCTCCCATAGCTTTATTTCTGTTTGACGTATAAAATGCCTCTGTTTTTCCAAATAGGACTAGAACGGGAACTCTCCTCCTTGACCTTATTTTCTGATGTTCAAATCCTGCCTAATGTTAAGTCCCTCCACTCATCTCCAGATTTAATAAATTAGAAGTTGCTTCTCAAGTGAGGTGAAGGAGGCAAGTTGAGGGACTAGTGGATATATTCTATCTGCTTTACATCTTTGCATCTTGGATGTATGTTTTCCCCACTTGGTTTGGAGGAAGACTGACAAGTAAGGCATAAAGTGTTGGGTGAGGACAAAACTTATTGCCTGCAAGATCTGTGATGAAGAGATTTTGTCTTAGACAGCATCAGGGCTTCCAAACAATGGCCCTCCCGCTTTCAAAAAGAAAAGGCCAGGCAAGTTAAATGCACATTTTGTACAATTCTATTAAGAAATAGTTTTGTTTCGGAATATCATCAAGAAGTTGAAGATGGAAACAAAATCCTGTGGAGCTGGCCTTCATCGTGTAATCAGAGTATGCGATATTTAAATGGTAACTTCAGTGAACTTGCTCAGGTCTTGGACAACTTGCCACAAAGTTAAGAAATCCAAACTCTGCCCACAGTGAAGATGTCAACAGCATCTTTATAATTCCACATTTTAACCTTTTTTCTTCTTTTTTTTTTTTTTTTCCTTTTGCTGGCAGTAATGCCTGGGATTGCTCTGTAGAAGAGATGCTGTCTTCCCTGACAGTCTTCTTTTCCCTGATGAAATGTGAAAAAAACCCTCTGGGTCCACAAGTACTGTGTGTGTTGCCTTCCATTCTTCTGCTTATTCTTCAACTGTGCCAACAGTATGTGTGGATAAATAAAATATCATCAAGAATGCTGATATCATCTTCCTTTTCCCCTTTCCCTCCTCTAACTTACAATAATGTGGGGCAAAGGTCTACTTAACATAACACAGTTACGATAACTAGTACATTTGTATTTCTGCTATGATGAGAGGTCTGCTGTAGTGAGACTCATCCACTGTTGCTGCTTCTTCTCAGCAATGTTAATTATTCTTCAGGCTCGTGTAGCATGTGTATGGAAACACAAAATAAGCGATCAGGGAGTAGGATATTTTTGGTTTTATTTGTTGTGTCAGTGACACTTCCACTCTGACACAAACTCACAGCACAACACTCCTGATCTGTAATGAGGTTGTGTCCCAGGATGTGTATTAAAAGCACTAAATAGTCCCTTGCTTATTCAAAATCCTCATTTATCTGAATTAATTTTGTGTCCCCCATTTCATTTGGGTAAATTAGGTTTCACAATTTGATCACAAGTCTCACAATGTTGAGTGCTTCTTTTTCAACCTAAGCCCCCAAAATGACAGTACTGCATCAAAATCTGAGTCTTCATTAAAGAAAAATAAAAAAATAAATCAATTATTTGCACTTCTTGTTCAGAGAAAACCTCTGAGGGGAAACTGCCCAAACTTGAACACCCAGTGCAGAATTTCAGGCATACACTTGCTTTTCCTGATTTTGCTGCAAATGGCATTAGAAGGAGTTGATTCGGCCCCTCTACTCTGCTTTTGTGAGACCCCAGTTGAAGTACTGTGTGCAGTTTTGGTGCCCCCAACATGAGAAGGACATGGAACTGTCAGAGCAAATCCAGAGTAGGGCCGCAAGGATGATAAGGGGCTGGAGCACCTGCCATACAAACACAGTCTAAGAAAGTTGGGGCTGTTCAGCCTGGAGAAGAGAAGGCTGCATGGAGGCCTCATAGCAGCCTTTAAGTATCTGAAAGGGGTCTACAGGGATGATGGAGAGGGAATCTTCATCAGGGACTGTAGCAATAGGACAAGGTGTAATGTGTTCAAACTTAAACAGGGGGAATTCAGGTTAGCAATAAGGAAGAAGTTCTTTACTGTGAGGGTGGTGAGGAACTGGAACAGATTACCCAGAGAAGCTGTGGATGCCCCATCCCTGGAAGTGTTCAAGCCAGGTTGGATGGGACTTTGACCAACCTGGCCTAGTGGAAGGTGTCCCTGCCTGTGGTGGAGGGTTTGGAGCTAGATGATCTCAAGGTCCCTTCCAACCCAAACCCAAACCATTGGTTTTGGCAACTGCTAGCCACCTTGGGCATGTACCCACTATATACAGGGCTGGGCCTGGTCGGCTTTGGATAGTGCATAGAGAGCCACACAGGTCTGCAGGCAGGTAAGAATTCTAACTAGTTCATAGGGGATGACTGAGTGGGGATTAGGACTCAGCTCCAGTCTCACACTGTTTCACAGGGGATTTCACTACACATATAACTGCCAGGGGTAACCCTAACATGTCCTGTTTCACCCTGTGCACACCTCATGGCCCTACTATGATATGGCTGGAGCCAAGTCCAGCTCACAGCCCCAGAGAGCTCTTCCTACCAAGGACATTACTGGTACAAATGAGGCTGCCACAGACTACGGGAAAAGGAAACATGGAGTAGTGCATTTCACAGAGATGGGTGAAAGATGGGTGGGTGTGAAGGAGAAAGGGAATTTGGCACTAGCCCAAGCAAGGAGACAGGAGAAAACCCAGAAAACCCCAGCAAACCGTCTGCCTCTTGACCCCCTCTATCCTGCTCCAGCTAAATGTGGTTTAGTTAAGTGTGCTTTTCTTCTTGGATTCCTCTTTTTTCTCCTACCTCTTCTTATTTAAACTCACACACAGTGAAAACTCAGTGGGCCTTTTGGATAATATTTCAGCCAACAAATGCAGTCTTGTAAGTTATTTATTAGAGTATGTCTTAGCAAAAGGCTGTTGCCTTACAGTGGTCAGCCACCTCTCTCTTGCTGTTACAGGCATGTTTTTCATATCGCATATCAGATTTCCTCAGAGTCTTACAAGTGTTGTTTTGTTTTTCACTGATGTTAATCACCTCATAGTCATTTAATGTCACACCACATTTTTCTGCAGCTGTATGTGCTATCTAGAGAGGATATACACTGACCTGACAGCCTATACATTTCTTTTTCTCGTAATAGTGCTGTATTTTTGTCGTTTGGTAATACAGTTTGATGCCTGATACTTGTAACCTGCTGTTCTTTTTAATTGCTTACTGTTATTAATTATAGAGTGGTAACATTATTGGCTTGAGACATTTGGCTGTAAAAATACATCTATCATTATTGCCATTGCAGCTGCATTAAATTACTCAAGCTCTGTCTGGAAATGTATGCTTTTTCTGCATTTCTTCAGTGAAATCTGAATGAGGGTTAAACCAAGACTTGCTTGCACCTCTTAGCCTCCAGCTAGGTTTCATGCCCTGCTTCGGCTCACTTCTCCTCCATCAGACTTTTCAGGCTACCCCCATTTTTCTTTATCATTGCTACTATGCCTGTTCTCTTTCTGCAACCAACCTTTGCCTGTCAGTAATACATCTCTTTTTGGCCAGCTTTGTTTCTTCTACTCCGTTAGTTTTCCTCTTTTTCCCTTGTTATTTCATGCTCGTAACTTTGCCATTCTGCTACCGAAAAGTTCACTGGAGCAGGGAGATATTCTTAGGTACCAGTCCTCAGTTGGTAGCATAGTGGGAAACAGTATCTTTGCTTCAGTGAGGAATTAGGTTGGATGAAGAGTAGGAATATATCTGTAAAAGAGGGAATTAGAATTAAAGAAAAAACAAAAACCCAAACATGGAACAAATAGAGGAAAAATACCTAATTGGCCTTCATTATTCTCTTACCCACAAACGAACAACTTTTAATATAGAAATCTCAGCAGCTGTTTGTTCAGCTCAGTGTGAAGTCTTAGTACCAGCAGAGAAAGTGGGAAGGAGAGTGGGGTAGGTTTAGAATGAAGTCTGGTCTTTTTTTGATATGTGAGCCAAAAGCTGTTTGCTTGCTTTATAGCAGGATCAAAGAGAGACATGCGAAAAGTGCAAGCTAAAACTGGGCTTCCTCATACTTTTCTAAATAAAACAGCAAACTTAAGTCAGATGAGAAATATAAGTAATTCTTTATATTAAATTGAGCTTTATCATTTTAGTACATTGCTGTACAAGCAAATCTTCCCTAACTGGCAAAGCAGTGCGCTCGGGTGAAAAGAATCTAATTAAATACCCAGTTATCAGCACAGACCTGAGGGCCCTAACAGCCTGAACTGCTTCTTCCTCTCTTATTTTCCTGAGGGCCTGGGTAGGGAGATGGAGGTTAAAAGGAAAGAAAACAGGAAGCTGATACACCCCTAAATGAGCTTAAGAGCTGGATCAATATCTCAGCAATTGCTGCTCATTTAAAAGTGTCCCTCACCTACATAAGAAGATGCCAAATAATCTTTGACTTGTATAATGGCATTGAGTTTTGGAAAAAAATATCAATAGTACCTTATGTATTAGGAAATATGAGAAGCACTGTTGTTTCTTCATGATATCAATTCAAATATCCAGTAATACAGGAAAGCCGTATCATTCCCTTCCCTTCTCTTCTGTCCCATCCCATTCTATCCCATCCTGTCCTACTCTTACTTTTTTCCTCCATTTTCCTTTTTTCTTCCCCTTCCTATAAGAGTAAACAGGCAATTCATTATACATCCGATAAACAGCATTTTAGCATTTAGAGGCTTTATCTTCCAGGCATCTACTGGCTTCATGCCAAAAGAAGGAAGGCAACTGTAACCCTTACTTTATATTCAGAACAAAAGAAATATCTGATGAGAGTTGTGTACAAAATGTAAATTCCACTGCTGGTGCTCTGTGATGTAGTATTAATATTGACACTTTGATTATCTCCATGCAAGAAGATGTTTTCCCAGTACCCCTAAATTTAGAACAGGTTACATTTAGCTTATGCAACATGAAATATCCTCTTCTAGTTTAACAGTTTGTGGTTTCTTAGTGCAAAACTTGGAAGCAGATATACCTGTGTTTCCACCAGTTCTAGAAGTCCCAGATGAGTGGTCATTACTAGTAGGCATTTAACATCATATAGCAGAGAAACCTGGTTCTCCAACCGGAAAGGAAGAACAAGAAAAAGAAACTGCAGCCTACACAGTGAACAAAAATATTGATATTGTATGAACACTGCTAAAAAAGCCCAAAAGTTTTAGTTATATTTTACTGTTCCTAATTCTTCTGAATACAAATGTGACATTTTTCTTAGCCTTTTCCCCCTACAGTTTGATTAAATTGTTAATAACCATTTTGCTTGGGCAATTTCTAAGCCATTCAAATTGTAATTTGACTTTACTAGAGAAGGTTTGGTCCAAAAAACTTTCTCCTTGTAAAGAAACAGGCTAAGAGCTCATGGAAGAGAACAAAGAAGAGCGCAATACTGACCTAAATTTTGACACTGTGTTCATAATGATGGCCAGATTAAGCAGGGCCTGATTCTTCATCCACTGGAATTTAGTGCGAGAGTATCATCCTCTGCATGAGGTGGGAAAAAGAGACATTTCACAGCTCTGGGGTTTGGTATCTGTAATATGCAGATGTAAAGATAAACTGTGCAGTTGGAGGATGGGGGGTTCAACTTTGCACACTTTGGCAGAATTTAGTCCCACAAAAGGTCTAGGCAAGACCTAGTAAAACGGGAGACCTGGTCCCCTGAGCTAGTCATGCCAGCGTTTGAAGGATCAGTCTCCGAGTTTTTAATCAGCGCTCACTAAGTGCTTTTTGAAAAGGTAAGCATTGAGCTGGATCATCTATCCACAAATAACTCACACCACTCAGCTTATTCCTACCGGTTTAAATTTCTTTTTATATCCCATGGTAAAATTGTTTCCAAAATAAGCTCTGTCACATGGGATTTTATTTCAGTGATGGAGTGTAACCTTGTAATGTGTATAGCTATGTGATGCAACACAGACCTTCTTTTCCCACAAATTTTAATACTAATTTTTTCGGGTTCAGTTACAGACAAGGAGTAGCAAATTATGCATGTCCCATCAGTTGGTGAATAGCCCTGTTGCTGAATTCCTGAGCTCTCTCCCAGTAGCCAGTTGTCCAGAAAATGCTGTTCTTTGATGGAGAGGGCATTTACTGTATTTAAATCATTCTTGCTTGAGCTGAAAACATGACAGTTATTAAGAAATAGATCCTGCCAGTTGTCCTTCTTTTATTCTCATCCAACCTCACCAAAGCCAGACAATCTGTGGCTTTAATAGAACATACAAGGCACATGTGGTAAGAAGAGTTCACTTACAAGCAGCCAAAGTGAGTGCAACCAAGCAAAAAAGTGAACAGTTGGTGAAGTGAAATGCATCCCTTGCTTCAGACGAAAATACACTGGAATGAAAGATGCAGTAGACTGGCTTTCCCTTAAGCAGATCTAATTTCAAAATCTGGCCCTGGAGAGATGAACTTTTGCTTTAATTGAGGAGGTGGATCCCAGCTCTTTGTCACTCCATCAATCAGCACCCTTTGCTGTCACTTTAGCAATCACTGCAGAAGGCTGTAGGATTTATTCCCTGTATGTTGAATAAAGCTTCCTACCTGGTGCTGCTGGGAGCCAATTCAGATGCCATTCTCTTCCTTCTGATGCTCGCAAGTACCTTCAAGGCAGAGTCATGGCCTGGTCTCAGCTTTCTCCTTGGGAGGCTACAGTTTTTGGTGGCTCAAGAGTTTGGGATTGTTCCTTACATCTTGTCCACTTTCTTCCTCAGAACATTGCCCAAAGATCATTTTGAGCTTGCTTTCTTTTTCTGCTTGAAAAAAGCAAGGGGAGAGACATTGCTCAGGTTGCAGCCTGATGTTTTGAGTTTTCAAGTCTCGAGCTAACGTCATTATTTCAGTTAAAAGTGGCATTAAGAGTAAACACAGACCACTGTGCAGCCCTGACTACGTGAGTGGTAGTATGTGGCACAAGAGGGAAATGCAGAAAAGCGGGTGAGGAAGATAGTTCCTTTCCCTAACCTCCTGCTTCGAACGTGGTGATCTTCCCTGGACATTGCAGGTGTACTTCTGTCTTTCTGTGCAATCCTCCATCCTGTGCCATCAGGATTGAACCATTAGTTAAGACTTTAAAAAACCCTGGGTGTCCATGGCAGGTTCTTCTCATGGCTGTAAATTCCAGCTGTATTCTTTTTCCTGCTGCAAATTCCAGCTGTGTGCTTTGCCTTTACTACATCTCTTTCTTTATCACTATATTCCTATGTTTTTGCATGTCAGCTTCCAAAATTAACACCATGGTGGTTAGTGTTTTTCGGGGGGGGATGGGGGTGATAATGTTTGAGAAATTGAAAATAACAGAAGCACTATTACAAACATGGAGAAATTATGAACATGGGGCTGAAGACTTCAGGCACAGCTTCCAGGCTTGGTCGAGGTGCTGTGTGCTCCTTAGCAGAGAAGGATACTTGTCACGCACTTGCTTGCTATAGTGGACCCTAAGAATTTTGAGCAGGAATGAGATTGTCTCTAGTGGCCTGGAGAGGTTGACAAGTGTGTGGCCAGTAGAATTAAAAAGATGGAGACAAACACAGCACTGTAAGCTAGGAAGCATGAATGGCTGTATACTCTGCAAATTACAATGGTATACGCTGTATTTTGCCCTTCCCCACTTTCCAGTGTGAGATGTAGTAGCCGAGGGGGTAGCTGTTGTCAATGGCACTCCTTCCATACTCCTCAGGTCTCTGGCTGATAAATATGTGCTGCAAAATCAACTTGGGGAAGAGTGGAAGTAATATGAAGGAGAAATTTGTTTAGGGGCATGGTTTGCTTGGGAAAAAAAAAAAAAGTACAAAGAAAACATTGACTATGGAAGTTGTGCATGCTTTAGACCTGAAAACAATACAGGGACTGCAGGCCATTTCATTCCTGTGTTGCATGTGGAGGGCAGAGTTTACGCTACTTCTTAGCAGATGCTTTTAAGCATGGACCCAGCCTCGTGATGATTTACCAGGAGGACATCATCATCTTTGGACCTTTGCTTATAGATTTATTCAGAGTAAAAGGCAGAAGGACCCTTCTGGACAATCTCGAGGGTGAATAAGAGAAAGACTTACTTATAAACTGTTACAAAGTGGTACTCAGTAATGGCTGTAGTGTTGATCAGACAATATAAGAGGGCCCCCAGTGGTTACTGACTTAACAGCTGCATGTAAGTCAGCCAGTGAGCACTTGCTTGTAGCTGCTCTAGTTTTGTTTTTATTGAAAAGCAAGAAGCATAAACATGGGACATGGTCTAGAGGCTGCTTAAAGGGTTTCACTTGTTTAAAGCATATATTGAAATGTCAGGGCCTTCCATGAAATGAACGAGCTGTGCATTGAATTGGTTGCACAAATTGGGGCAGGCCATCCAACGCATTGCCTCAAGTCAGGGTGAGGGTGAGGGGATCTTGCCTGCCATGCAAGTTGTTCAAAGACAGAGGAGCCCCAAATGTGAGTGTATGCTCAGTGAAAGGACTGATTTTGTTTGCTTTTATAGCTGGTTATCAAGTTGTTAGTTGCTGAAGTAATGGGCTGCACCTCAATTAAAATCTACCTACCCCCACTGAAACATTTAATATTTGTGTAAATATTAAACATCTATATGAATATTAAATGCATTTATTTAGGATTGATTCATGTTTACATGTTCCCACTATCTGAATAAAGATTGCAAATGGAAAGTAATTTACTTATGCAGAATTTCTGCATGCATCAAACTCATTTGTCTACCAGCAGTGGGCAAAGCATCCTTATCCATGTTCTGAGGTCTTAACCATGTCCAAACTCATATCCTAACCATGTAAGAGCAGCATTAAGGAGCAGTTCTGTGTTGTACAGTGGGTACTTTGTTCTTGCCTTCCTTATGGAGTTGTTGGATCTGTAATGCGAAGGACGTGCTGACTTGTTTTACGATGTACCACATCAGGGAATGCAGTGCATAGTTTTCTGTTAGAGTTGGAAAAGTGTAGGCTTTATATTAAAGGTTCATTTCTTTTTCATCGTTCAGCTAATTCATTTACACTGTAATGTATTTTCCTATTCCTCCTCCTGATAGTTGCTGCTTTTATACCTATTTTGCAAGCCATATTTTTAGTCTAATCCATACAGCAGTTGTCTAAAATTCCATAGCATTGCTTATTTCTTAGCTATAACTCTTAATAAAAAATAGGGCTGTGCAACCCTATTATATCCTTAATAGAATATTCTAATGGTTATTAAATCAATTGACTCTGAATCTCACTTTAATAAATGAGTCAGACAGTATTTTCCAATTACTGTCAGCCGCCACCTTTCCAAAGAGCAGATTATTTTGATTGAATTTTTTAAAGCTGTTCAGCACTTTTTTTTTTTTTACTTTTTTTTTTTTTTTAACCTGAGCAAGAGCATAGAGCAGTAGCTCTGTTCTGCAGGGAAGGGGAGCCTCTTGGACTGTGTCTGACACTCCACTGCATTTCAGATTTATCCCAAATGGAAACTGAAAATGTGACATTTCACCGCCCTTTATTTATTAATGATATCATACTTTGCACTTCCACAGTACCCTATCAAACTGTTTGCTAAACATGAAGAGCTAGATAGGGGCCATCCTGTAAACAGAGCCTTTTGCATCCTCTTTCTTCATCTGGCACCTTTGCAAAAGCTGCCACACCCTGGCTCTTTCTTGCCAGTGGGAGATAAAATGTTGGCTCTGCTTTTAAATTCTCTGTGGAGAGCAGAGCACACAGACAAAGCCTTGTTCCATCATCCTTCTGCAGTGCTATGTGACCCAAGCAAGCAGGCAGTTATGTGCCCAGACATGTTATCTTAAAGCTTCTCAAAGGCAGATGGCAGTGATTCTGGGTCTTCTGTCTATGGTAGTTAGTCCTGGACACCCCTCAAGCTCAGTTGTCCCAGTTGTATTAAAAGTCTTAAGGGATACTAATTAGGTCAGCCTATTAAAGTAGAAATTAAAAATTAACACCTCTTCTTTAAAGATGGGTAGTCTGAGAAACAGAGGCAAAACTGTCGTGGCCAACGTGGTAAGAGTAAGTCAGTGTCAGAGTTTGGAATGGAACCCAGCTCTTCTGCCACTACTGTAACCTTATCTGTCTTCCTTAAACTTAAATCATGCTGGAATCACATTCTTGAATTCAAGGACTGGAACTTTGCCCTTTGTTCCGAGGACGTAGCACAGAGCAGGCAACGTGCACAAAATGGGTGGAAAAAAGTGGGATGGGAACAGTGACTGACAAGTGAGATTTAGGAAGAATATTATTCTACTAGTTACACAAATGTAGTCATATTTTAAATGCAGTCTTTAGAACTAGGAGACTAAAAACATTTTATTTTTAAGAGAAAGTTTAGATTCTGCACAAATTGATGCCTTTTGCCTGGGGAAGTTTCCTATCTGCCCCAGGCGACTGGGTGAGGGGATTTTTCAAACCCTGTTTATAAGCCTTTAGGAAAAGCAGATTTGCAGCACACAGTAATCAAAGTGGTTTTGAAGTTTCTGACCAGGAGATTACCTTGGATCTGAGTGATATTGGAAATACAATAGGGTCACATTTAATGGGGTTCAGTTCTTGCAAATACTGTGTAGCTAAAATTAGTTTTGATTCAGCATCAGGAGTGCATGCCTTTCTTCCTACTTTTTCCTCATTAGCTAATGTAACGGAAAGACAAAAAAGCCATCTCTGTCTTCTGTAGCTCCATATAAGAGTATTTCTTTTTAGGAAGTCTTTCTCCCTTGGAATGTTTGAAGAACTCTCTGTTCAGTGTTCCTATTCTCAAGAACGATTAGTGTGGTTCATTTACACTTTGCCAACAGTAAGTCTTTGACTTGAGAACTGTCATCGATTATTTTCACCTTGACATGTGGAAGATCCTGAGATGGAGCTCCCTTTGTCCTAATTGCTTTGACTGCGTGCATCAGCACAAACAGTTTGATGAAGAAACTTTACCCTACAGGCTGTCTAGCTCGTAGTTACCCTTTGTGGGGACTTGCACTGTCTTCAGAACTATCTGTTTGGTAATGACCACGGCAATGATCTAGATGTAGGAGAAATTACATGATCACTTGTGGCAGTCTCTGCATTCCTCATAACTGATTTTCAAATTCAGGAAAGAAGAGGCATTTATCTATGTTTTTTTGAGTCTTCTGCCTCTTTTCAGTATGCTGTTCTGCAGCTTTGCCCACAGCTGTGGGTTGCTGCCTGTGAGGTGAGCACAGCATACAGCCACCTCACTTAGATGTACAGACTGGTTCATGCTAGGTTCTTTTCCCTCACACACCCCTTGACAGTGCTCTTGCAGGCCATACTTTTCTTCTCTCAGCAGCAGGAAGAGCAGAACATACATGAAGGGCTTGTCAGTGATGGTGGAAAACCCCAAATCCAAGTCAACTTTTGGAATCCACTAAAATTTTTCCTGTGAAGGAAATAGTTAGAATATATTTGATAAGGGGTTGCTAATTTATCCATGAAGAGTTACAAAAGGTGTCACCTACCCAATGAAAAGGTGTCACCTACCCCATTTCACACTTCTCTGATAGATCTGCAGCATGTGCTTTAATGAAGGATTGGGTAGAGGATGAAGGGAAGTCTACGGTTTGTTGCGTGAGCAGCGTTTGGCCGTGTCTGTCTATACCTGAGGCACCACTCTGTTGCACTAAGGCTGACAGGAAGAGAGGAGAGATAAAAAAATGATAAGACACCAATGTGGCCATTTTAAAGACCCAAAACGGGGTTCTACATTCATCTCACAGTCACTGCATGACAAACACGATTTTATCATGAAAGCCAATGAAGGTGCTGAACATTATGAGAGCTGGGCATTCAGTGGAGAGAGAGCTCCCCAGTTGCTGACTGTTGTCAGGATAGAAATTTCTGTAGTCAGTATATTTTTACCTGTTTACTCCAAAGGAGACAGCTGCCACCCCAACCTGATTTTGTGTAAATCTTTTGGCTTTGTTGGTTTTCATCTGCCCCTTACTTTCTCATTATAAAGAGCTCTGGCACTTCATAGAATAAGCACCAGACAGCAGTTTTAAGTAGTCCCACCTTGCAGAATGGCCACCACTGTCTGGCTTAGCTTGCACGGTCTAAAGCCCACAAACTCCCACCCTTTGCTAAAGTTGCCATGACTTATACGAAGACTAAATTTAGCTTTAGGGCTAACGAGAAGTGAAAGCTGAGGGCTACCACTGAATTTATTTCAATTCTGTTAAGATACTAGGGATCATTTTGAGCAGACGTGTGGCCCCACTCGGCCACACAAGTACCCTGTCTTGTTTTCCTTACATGGGTGGGAAGGATCGCTGCATGGAGCACAAAACATTGTCTGCTCTCACCGTCTACAGCAACCGCAACACCCGTCATTAGGGTCACTAATCACTGCAGGCAGCATAGCATTTAGGTGTTTGGGGTGGGTAGGGCGCTCTCCTAAATCATTCCTTCCCACCTGAGAAATGGCAGGGAGCTGTGCCAGTCGCCAAGCGTTTTATTCCCCCTTGATTCTTAATAATCAGATACAGTAGATACAGTATTTACCTGCGAGATCAATGCTACTCGTGTAGCACACCGGTGACATACAGAAGGACCTTTTCTAAGCGGCGCTGTGGGAATTGAGGCCTCTGCAGCAGGGCTGGAAGCCACTTCTTACCTAGCAACTGTTTCTAAGTAGGACAGCCATTGACTGCCCTCATGGCGGAGTGGATGAATCCTGCAGCACCCTCAGGAAGGGAACCTGGTGCCAGGCACCAGCCAGCCTTCAGAGGACAATGGGAGGAAGCAGAGGAACAAGCGGTGGGGAGCGGGAAGGGTTTTAAAGCTGCAGGACATTGACGGGAAAGCTGCGTCAGGAGGCACACAGGGACTTTTCTGAGCTGTTAAGAGGAGAAATGCAAATAAAGGGGGGAAAAAAATCTGGGATTGTCAGAAAGGGAGCTGGGAAATCCTGCAGCTTGCAAAGTGTTTTGTGTATGCCCCTGGGATTGGAAACGTGGTTACGAGAAACCCCACGTCAGCCAGAGCGCCAAAAATGTGTGCGTTTGCAGTTCTTCTTACCCGTGGTAGATAAATGATGTGTGATCAGTGTTAAATTCTTCACGTGCTGTTTTGCAAATGCACGAGGTTGTGATCGGGTGGCTTTACTAAGGGATGATGTTTCAGGTCCTACTCATCATTTCCTGCTGAAGCCTAATGCTCTACATTCCTGTTTGGTGCTAACTGTATGTGGAAAATATGTTTTTAATGTCCAGTTAAGCTTTGTACATTCTAAAACCTTCCAGGTGAGAAAACACTTTAGCAGCCATAGGTGATGAGGGACATCCAGTTTCCTGAGCTTAGGAAATCAAGAAGTCTCTTATGTTCATAGAATGTGTTGGACTTGTTCTTTGGCCTGTGGTGAATTTCACTTTTTCTTCGATTTCTCCACAGATGAAGGTCTGAACCATGAATGCAAACTCTGCAATCAGACGTTCGACTCTCCTGCCAAGCTTCAGTGCCACCTGATCGAGCACAGCTTTGAAGGCATGGGGGGCACCTTCAAATGCCCAGTGTGCTTTACAGGTAGGAGGCCATCACTACTTGTCCCTGTCCTGCCCTTAGCTTGCACTTGCAGAGCTCCATTTATCGCTGTGTCATGTGCTAGCTTTAGGTCGGTTTTAGGAGGGAACATTGCATTTGTGCTCATTAGTAATATTGATTACAAATCATTTAGGAAGCTGGGCTCCTTAGAAGGTCAGGTATCCATCTGTAAGAACTGCATTTCTAGCTCTTTATAGTGGAAGTCTGTGGGGTTTATAATTGCAGAAGTGATAGTCTGTTACCTTCCATGGTGTCATGTTCATTACCTTCATGTTCCAAACTTGCCGAGGTTAAAACTGCCCATAAATTTGTGCTTTAAAGCTACAGATGTTTCATCTAAAACGATATAACTCAGAGCAGAACTTGGCCCCGCGGGCAAGGGCTGCTAGGCATAGTCTGTGCACTGCAGCATTCTCCTCTGATCATGTAAGAAAGCCTGCTTGCATGTGTTTGTTGGCTTGTGGTGGGAAGAAACACTCTTGTAATGTGCTTTAGAAAGCAAACCATGCTGTCTTGCCACAAGTCAAGTTCTGTTCTCCCCTGACACAAGTCCAAGTGCGGAATAATCCTCCCCAAGTCAGTGGTGTTATTCAGTAGTAAAACCCAAGTGAGAAAATAACCTGACCCAGTGGGGCTAAGCACTGCAGTGTTTGGGCCATAATGAGGAACAGAAAAATGCTGTTGTTGGAAATGAAAGCACATTTAAAAGATGCCTACAGAGTTGTTGTGAGTTTTTTTAAGGGCTTCTTAATCAAACATTTCATAAAATGATAACCTAAACCATAAGTGTTAATATGTAGCTTACATGCCCAATTTTGCTTTACAAGATGAAAATCAAAGATAATCACAAACATGACAAAACACACTTTGGGTATTCTCGCATCAATGGCATGCTAATTCTGGAAGCCATTCAAGGTTTCTGTTCTCCTTTAATGGGAGTGAAGGATTTTCATTGATAGGCAAATAGATCCTTTAATACCTTCATTTTACTTCTCTCTGTTTGGCAGCTCCCCTCCCAATAAAACCTAAGTGCATGCTACAGAGGAAAATTAAACTTGAATTTTTCATCTCTCAGATACAGTGGCTGGTGATGATTATTACCTCACTGTGTTCAGGTTTCACACGTTTTTGTGGGTTATAAAATTAAAGAAATACATAGTTCATCTTCAGTGCACAGCTTGTCATGGTAATGTTGGAGCATGGATAGTAGTGCGGTAAAGAGTTCGCCTGTTAGGCGTCTGTGTTCAATAATTTTTTCAGACAGGCATTTTTTTGTTGTTTGTTCTTTTAGTTTTATTACTGATTCTGCTGTTTTTTTCCCCTCTCCCCTGGTCTTTGTGTACACATTATGAGGTGATTTTTTTAGCATAATGCCATGGGTCTTCAGTTTCCAAGTCTGGGGGCTTACATATGCCATGTGAAAACTGGCGTATGTAAGGAGTACCCATTGACGGTTCTCCTTGTGAACAAGATCCCTGATAAAACTAATCCGTAATTTTTAAGCCAGCAGCCTTGTGAAAAGTGTTAAAGAGTATGGAGATAAGTCGATTCCAGTCTGTTGGAAACACTTTTGTCTTTTTGCTGATGGGGTAAATAGACATCAGGCATTAATCATAAACAATGGTGTTTTATTAGCAATATGCTATTAAATTATTTCAGCATGTCTTGCTAGAATAATAACAAGAAGTAAAAATCACCAATATACGTTTTATATGGAAAATGGAATCTGATCTTTTTTTTCAGGGTAATGAGAAATGTGATTAAAATGTATGACTCAGAAGAACAATATTCTGATGGTTTTTGTTGCCTTGCAATTAGAATAATTTTAATGATTAGGAATGGAGTCAAAGTCAAATGCCAGCATCTTTAATAAATCCTTTTCCTGCCTATACAGATTACTATTGTAGATGCAAACTTTTTTAGGTCACAGTGCACCAGGCATCCATCAGAAGTCAGTGCTGCCAACCCAAACACTGCCTCTGGCATATACAATTTAATTATTAATAGCATGTCTCCTAGGTAAACTGTTACACAGTCTTAGGGCCTTGTTTTGTAGTCATTAAAATTGAACATGTTTATATTATTGAAACCCTTGCATTCAGTGTGTAGGCAGAGTTGATCTTAAAGTATCCAAAGAGAATTTACCTGCAGTTCTGTTTCACATTTATAGACATTGCCCCAGTGTAGCTGTGGGATATAATTTTCAGCATTACCACATTTAAATACAGAGCTGTTTGTTAGCTTTAACTTTAGGCACACAGAATAAACAGGACTTTGGCATCTATGATTTTAAACCTGTTGGTTGCTAGGAAATAAGTGCATTAAGCATAAAGAAATAATTCTGAAGAGAAAATGGCACTTTTAAATTCTTTAGATTTAAAATCTTCATTGGTTGTCCTGTTAGACTCTTTTTTCTTTTTTTTTTTTTTTAAACAAGGCATCTGTTCCAGTTCATTCATTTTAGAAGAAGGATCACACTTTGTAGATAGTGTTCATTGATACCAGTTATAGTAACAGTGTAATGTGAAATCAGAGTGCACCAGCCTAATTTTACCCCTTGAATTGCTGAGTGCTAATGGGAAATTGTTTATAAAAAACTCTTCACTTGCAATACGAAATAGTGAAATGAGTGTTGTTTGTCTAATATTCCAGTGTTTGTCCAAGCAAACAAGTTGCAGCAGCATATCTTCTCAGCCCACGGACAAGAGGACAAGATCTATGACTGCACACAGTGCCCACAGAAGTTCTTCTTCCAAACAGAGCTGCAGGTACTACACTTTTTACCTGGGGGTTATAATAATGTTAGCTGGGGATTATAATCGCGTTATGTATTTGCTAGCTGAGTCCAAAGCTTTACTTGCCATGAACGTTTCTGATACTTGTTCATCATCATGATGGGAATGAGGGAATGAAAAGAGAAATTACAGGTGGTTCAACCCATGCCACTTCAAAAAGGTACTGGTAGAAAGCTACCTCCTACAGACCTGAATTTTGAGACCCACCTTTGAATTCTTGCTCTGTAGGTTGCTGCAGCTCAAGATATTCTTGGGGAGGGAGAAGTGGACATCTAGTTAAACCTTGCCATGCAGCGGTCAGGCACACCTTCCACTAAACTAGGTTGTTCAAAGCCCCATCCAACCTTAAACACTGAAAGAGATGGGGCATCCACAACTTCTCTGGGCAATCTATTCCAGTGCCTCACCACCCTCATAGTGAAGGATGCTGGCCATTTTCCATAAATACTAACTTGATGGGGGGGGGGGGGGAATAATAGGGTCAAATGAATGGTGCACTGTCCTCTTGCATGCTGTCAGATCTGTAATGGTACTGTTTACTAACGGTAAACACAAGGACAGAGAGGAAAAAAAATAAATATTGAACAAGATCTGAAAACAATTGAATGAAGGAATTATTTACTACATACTAACATTCTGCGCTACATATCTTGCAACAAGAAGTGATGGTGTGTTATTCTTGATGTGGTGTTATACTTAGGAACAGCAGCAGCAGATTTTTTCTGAACTATTTTAGTCTATATTAAAATATTAAGATAGGTTGACAGAGAAAAAAAATCAGGGTCTCTGATCGTCTATAGGGATGGAACATGGAGAAGTATTTGTACAGTAAGGCCTCTTATACACTGTCTGCCATGTGGTTTTTATTAGGCATGAAGAGATTTTTGAGCACCTAAGGTTTTTCAGAAGTTTCTTATAGCGTGGGTCCCCATCTTTAAGTCCTTTAACTGGGGTGTCCACAATTAATTTTGCTTTGGAGCAGAGCTGGGTTTCAACTTATCAGCAGAGGCAGAAAGCTAATGAGGCATGTGCACATGTATGCCCATTTAGTATTTCACTTACTGGAAGTTTTACACACTGAAAACCTGGTATTAATATTTGACATGATGATATGAAATATTTCTTTGGAGAAAAACTAAACATTTAAACCATGCATGAATTCATTGTGTGAGAGATTGTTATTTATATCAATTGCACTGCATTTGGTTTTTCCCAGTTTCTTTCTTCATGAAAACAACATGGAATAAAATCTTTGTGGTAGCCTTCCCTATCTCTTTCTTGGTGGACCCATAGGTCATGGGAGCTCCTGTAGTACCTGCAGTACCATACCTGTAATGCTCCAAGGTTCCTGTGCAGTATTTCTCTCCTATTTTTAATAGATTCAAATCTGTTCCATTAACCGCCTGTACCAGGCATTATGTGCAAGCTCTGACCCAATGTGCAATCATAAAACAAGGAAAAGAAAACGAAAAGTTGGATGCTTCGGAAAAAAAACACTCAAAGATAGTGATGGATAGAAAGAGGCAAGATTGAGTTCTGAAGTCAGCAAATGGTCTGGATTGCATATAAACTTATTGGACTTGTGGGGAAAATAAAGGAGAAACAGTGGAATGAGGAAAGGTCACAAACTAATTTTGTTGTATGTGTTCCTTTCACAGCATAGGTTTTGTGGAATCATTTCTTTGATTTTTTTTTTTATTTTTTTTTTCAAAATACTTGGTGGGTTTTTTTGCAAAGTGTTTCCAATAAGGTGAAACTGCTGTTTCAGGAAAAAATATTGAAATCCTTTTGGCTTACTAGTTTCTACAAATTCTGTTGTTCATCATGAGGAATCAAAATGAGGAAGCAAGAAGAAGTAGGGACATCAGCAGTTTCTGGAAGGAGAAAGGAGAGATTGTAACGAGAGAAAGACCAAAAGAAAGGAAAAACAGAAAATAGAAAGAAAAACAAACCAAGCAAAACAAAAAAACTCATGAAAAGAAGAGGTGCAGGTATGCAAAAGACAGCAAAAGACAATTATGAAAAGAAAGAAACAAGAGCAAGGGGATAGAAATTATTTTAAACAGCAGAACTCAGACTGGGTTTTAAAAAGGGAGAATAGGTAACTGAATTCCGAAGATGCAAAATGAGCAGAGGTCCAGGTGTCACTGTACTACAATCACCTCCTTACTAGTCTGTCCTGCCTAAAGTACACATCCATTTCAAAATATGTGAAATCCCAAGCAGCTGCCTTCAGCTTCTTTATTTTAATAACACCACATGTTTTTCCACTCAAAATTCATCCCTGTGCAAGACAGGGGGCATGATTTTGCTTTCTCCATCTAAGCCTAATTCATTAAAACTTAAGCATAACTGAGATACCTGGTTTTATAGGGAAGGGCTCAAAAAAGGATGTTGCTACAGAGAAACAAATTATGCTCCGTGGTGGCTAGGTGACAATCAGTGTGTTATTGCATGCTGCACAAGGCTCTTAATAGAGCACATCTCCATGCCCTTAGAAACAGCCTCTCCCTGGCTTATCTTCACATGTGAAAAGGAGAAGGTATTCATTTTCTTACTCAATTAATTATTTTTATTATTTTAATTAACTTGGGTAGCCCCACCCCAGTTGAGAATGCATTATGTTTTAAAAAATGCAGGAGTATCATGCCATTTGCATTTATTTGTTGGGATCGCTGGCTTTCTGCTTTTACCTCCAGTTATCATCTACCCAGCCTGGTGAAAGGGCAGCAAAGCACTTAGGCAGAGCAGTAGGTACTGACCTTTGGAGCTGCTTTTGCTGAAAATACATTGATCTCAAACCCATTCTCATTTAAAACCTATTCTAGGAGGCATCACTTTGTTCAGGCTATCTACCCGCTGAAGCAGCGGAATCTTTGGCAATGAGCCTCCAGGTTATGTTTCTCTATCCTTTCACATTACTGTGGTCTGTATTGGGGCTTGCAGCATAACAGTGTATTTATTCTATCAGGAATGGTTCCTTGCTTTTAATTTAAACATACATCTGAAAAGTGCATTTCCCATACATGAGAGATGCTTATCATCTCAGGTTAGAAGCCATGGACTGCATTCTATGGCTGTAAGGCAGAGTAAAAACATAAACAAGGTAGAGCAGAGCAGAACACAATAGGATTGAAACCTGTCCATACATACAGTACAGCTCATATTTAAAGGGAATGAATTCAAGGATACAGAAAATAAATGCATTATAATGATGCTTAGCTTGGTGTTTGGCCCAGTGTTATTCTTTGCTTAGCATTTTCTGACTCCTGTTCCCGGAAGAGTAGGCTACAAGAATATAAGAATCCCCACATACCATGTCCATCTCACCTTGGGCAAGTTATTATTCCTTCATTACCAATCTTCTCAATGCAAAAAACAAGTCTCTTTAGAGGTTTCCACGATTTCACTCCACGCTCCTGTTAGGAATGCAAGACAATCCTATAGGACCATATACTGGTGAGAACAGAGTGAATGACAAGTCCTGAAAATCAAACCTGCAATATATTAATAATGAGATTTTACAGGAGTTTATTCTTTTAAGATCAACTCCATAGCTCACCCATCTCCCACATTTGACACATGATTTGAATGGCTTTTTGCTCCATAGCTATTGAATGAGCTATAGGTTTTTGGAGATGCTACCTCCATAGGAAGGAAGCAAATGGAAACCTTCTGTAACAGAAGTGTATGTTTTAAGAGTGTTCCAGACTGTGAATTTTCATACTTCCATGTTCAAAAGGCATGTGGTGTATTTACATTTCTGAAATGGAGTTTGAAAAATATGTTCCTAAAAATGTTAATTCTTTAGAATGAAAAGTTTTCAATATAATACACTTAATATAATAAGGGCTTTTCAGAAATAGGCTTGTAACAATCTTTAAATCAGAAATATATCCCATCTAGCTGTCAGATAAGGAAGCTGCAACATAGGTGTATTTCTAGGGTGCCTAGATAGCGCCCAAAAGATGAAAGTCTTCCAACTGAACACCTGGAGTACAACCATACAGTTCTCTGTACAGGGTGGATATGACTAAGTTTTCTCCATCCATTATCCATAATACTTAACTTACCAGTCCTAGTCTTACTTCCGTAGTCCACAAAACATGTCATGGTATTTGTGGGGAGGAGTGAGACACTTCTGTGAGGTGTTACCCAGAGTGAATGGATTCAGTTTAGATCTTTTTTCAGATGATGTGGGGTCAGAGAGGTACCAATGTCCAGTAGAACTGCTGAATAATTTTAGAGGGTTTATCAGTGTTTTATCAGTGAGGATAGTTCTGAAGATGATACCAGCCAAGATTACATGACCTCTCAGGGCTATTATGCCCAGCACAAAAATTACATCTTTAGTGAGTTAGAGCATTTAGTTCACATTTTGTGATAATAATTAGTTGCCCCTGTGGTAGTTAAGTGTCCCCACTTTACAGATATTAAAACTAGGGCAAGAAATAATTGGATCAGCAGTTGTTTCCCATCCTGTTCAAAAGGGACTTGGCCTCAGTGATTCACGCCCTTGCTGCTTCCCGTCTGGACTCCATCAGCGCAGAATACCTGGGCATGAAGCCATCATCCTGTAGGATGTTCCAGCTAATGCAGAGAGCTGCAGCACTATTCCTCAGTAGCAAAGGAGACCAAGAGCATATTCAGGCTGCTCTCATGCTATCTACACTGGTTTCCTCCATGTTTGCCCAGTTGTCCTCCAAGACTCAATCCCTAATATTCTCAGCATATCTCAGAGATCACCTGAGAAGTTCTTCCGATTTGATAACAGCACATAGTCGACAGCCCTTCTTTCTGAGTGCTTTTATCAAAATGCTGAAGCTTGTTTGGACATGAGCTAGAACTTTCCCACAGACACGCCTGGGAGCATGGAAGAGACTTCCACAGCAGCTGAGTATTACCATGAATGTCCTCAACTTAAGCTTTTAAGAATAGGGTTCACCTCGAGATGATACTGTAGGCTCCCTTTTCTCATGTAGACATGTATCTGCATGTAGGTTTCTAAACCTTCCCCCAAACCCCAACCCACAACAACAGAGCTCTTCCAAAGCAAAATACACAGTTCCTTCCCCAGGGAAAGGATGAAAGAAAGAATGAAGCACTCATAGCAGATGTTATTCATGTCACTTGAAACAGCAAGAGAACATGCTCAGCTCCTGGTGCAAGCAGATGTAGCAGAGTGGGGTAGAGGCAGCATAGAAGAGTCTCCAGAAGTTTTATGTAGCTTTATGTGTATTCCTCTCCAGATGATCGGTTTTAAGATTTTCATGTTGCAAGGTTAGCATTGTTGAAACAAATATTCCAGTTTCTTGCTCATTTCTTTAAGGGTTAAACGTTCCAAAGTTCTCTGCACTGTAAAATGCTCTCAAATAGCTCAGTGTTTTCAAGTGGCCTTAAAATACCCTTGACCTGAGCCAGAGCAGAACTAAGCAAGCTCTAGGCTATTTCAAGAAGTAAAAGACTTGACTGAGACCTTTGGTGGAGACAGTACCAGGGCTGGGATTCAAACACTATATGCTCTCATTTGGAGGTCAGCTAGAGAAAACTGCTAATTAACCTGGGCTGGGGTTGTCTCCTTGTGGCAGAGGCCTTCTGGGGAGAGCTGGGAAAGAGATTGTTGTGGGAATAGCATCATCCATAGCAGCAGTGGCACCGCTGCCTCCATATAGGATTGTTTTGCCAAGGCCCCCACAGTAGTTGAGTCTGTGTATCGTGTAGGTCCCAATGGTGAGCCTTCCATGACAGCAGGGGAGGCAATGAATAATTTATACTCTTTACACAAAAACAGGGACAAAACTTTCAAACCTGCCGGTGAAGTTAGATTTTCAAGGATGTTTTCTTCACAAAGAAAAGGCCTCAAAACATTTTTTAAGTGAAATTGGAGATTAGTTCTGGCATTTCTAGGTCCCCAAACTCTTAGGGTGAGGAGTGGAACATAGATGCTGGCTTTCTAGGCCCCAAAGGCCAGGAGCCAGCAGGGAATAACTTTGTCAGCTCTTCTTAAAAAGAAGCCTACCTGAAATCCAATTAACAATCAAAGCTTTAGGCCAACATTTTCAAACTCAGTGGCCTATTTCTGAGGGGGTGCTGGGCACCTCCAGATGCAGTTAAGGCCAGTGCAAGATGTTGGTGCTGAGTACATCAGGAAATCAGGTCATAAGCACCTGAAGTTAGGAACCTCGATAAAAGCATAGGTGCTCATCAGCCATAGCCTTATTTAGCGTTCAGCAAAATACTTTTGATGTCTAAGTACAGGTGCCACGTTCAATAATGTTGGTCTCAGTGTTTAGCAGGCAATCAGGCTGCTTTTGTCAGAGCAAATGTCTAGGAGTAAGGAGACTCCCGGCTTCAGTTGCCAGGTCAGGTACTAAAACGTGCTCCACTTAACCCTGTGGGCTCTCCATCTGGAGGGCGAGGATGATGATAATAAGGCATGTGTGAGAGGTACTAGGATTTTAATCAATGCTTATATTTTGAGGGAACTAGATAGAGCTGCATGCATTGTAAGTATTATTGGGGACTTATATTATTAGGGACTTGTTAAGGACTTAGTATTACTAAGTATTATCAGGGACTGTAATGATAGGACAAGGGGTAACAGGTTAAAACTTAAACAGGAGAAGTTTAGATTGGATATAGGGAGGAGGAAGTTCTTTACTGTAAGGGTGGTGAGGCACTGGAATGGGTTGCCCAGGGAAGTTGTGAATGCTCCATCCCTGGTGGTGTTCAAGGCCAGGTTGGATGCAGCCTTAGGTGACATGGTTTAGTGTGAGGTGTCCCTGCCCATGGCAGGTGGGTTGGAATTAGATGATCTTAAGGTCCTTTCCAACCCTAACTATTCTATGATTCTATGATTAGTTTGAATGTGTTTTTTTTTTTTCCTGAGCCCCTGTGCTTTCTGTTTCAGATAGGTGTATGGATATTAGCGTGTACCAGTATGTGCACTGAGTATTTTTCCATGTCTTCCAAGACTTAAAAAAATTCAGACTTGTGTTCCTAAGACTTGAGACTTCTTTTCCTAGAAGGAAGAATTATTTTCTTTGCAAATTTTCTCGGAGAAGCAACCATAAGAAGCGTGGTGGAAGCACTAGCACATTAGCTCTTTCAGGACATACCTTTAAAGTATTTCCCTGCAAGTCTTTTGTTTCAATGTCAAACAAAGTTTAAATACAAAAAAAAAAAAAAAATAAAAATACTTTGAATTCCCTTCCAGTGCCCCTTCCCTCCTGCGGCTTGAGGGATGTTACAGCCATGTTAGGTTTTCATGCAGTAATTCTTTTCTAAATAAGAAATTTCCAGGTTTGGGGCTTTTGAGTTCACCTGCCTTTGATTGGCCTATTCAAATGTAAACACTCCCTGTGGGTACTTCTTTAGTTCATGAATATTTATAGAATACTGCAAATCCCACCAAGCCCAGAGTTTTTCAGGAACCGTTTTGATTTCACTAAGTAGTGCTTGGCAAAGGTGAGCTTAGTATTAATGGTTCCTACTTGTCTCCTCATACTCCATGTACTTGTAATTCTACATGCAACTGTCAACCTGTGGAACTTTCCATACTTTTCCCTGTAAAGAAGCAGGAAATAATGTGTTCACAACTTCCCATAGTCCTTCCCTGAGAGAAGGATCCTTAAATTTCTGGAGCAATTGAATCACAATTATGGGTTTGTTTTCTCAGATGCTTGAGTGCTATTGCTACGAAATTACAGAATGAATTGACAAAGACACTGTAGCAGTTAAGTGATTAATATTGCCTTTAAATGCACCATTTTAATCTTGAAAAGAAATTCAGACTTAAGGAACAGTAAAGTGGCGAAAGATTGGAAACTGTTTGTCCTGTCCAAAATAAGTACTGAGCTACACTCACAAGTACCATACAAAAATCAGCAGAAATGTCTCTTCTTTGTCTTTCAAGGGAGATAGAGTCCTACCCAAATGTGGAAGTGTTTGAATATATGTCCCTATTTTGCCTACTCCTTCCTGTTTATGCCTCTGTATGCTTGGATTATTTTTGAAAAGTATAGGTAACTTCTTTCAAAAAAATCAGTAGCAGCAAAAAGATTAACCCATACTTTGGATCTGATCTACTTATTGCCTTATATGGTCAACACTGAACAGATTCTGCAGAATCAGGTGGTATAGTACAGTTCATAATTCTCATGACTGCAAAGACTGTGTCATGCAGTATGTTAAGTGAAGTTTGTTATCTCTAGTCAGAAAACTGGCAAGAAACTGTAGCAATCAGAAGATAAGCTCCGCTGTTCCTTTGTCTTTTTAAGTGTTGACTCTGAAAAACATTATGTGTCAACATTAACATCATGATTGTTTTAGCAAATGGGACAGTGAGGTGTGGGAGATTTCAGCCTAAAGAAGCAAACCAGAAGTTGCTGCAGAAAGGAAAATGCAGAGAAAGGCAGAAAGAGAAGGAAACAAAAGGAGTAGAAGTAGGAAGGAGATTATGGGGCAAAGAAAGAAACAAGCTAGAAACGATAGTGTTGGGAAGGCAAACATTTTTCTGCTGAGTGATGCTGATAATAAGGCACTTGGAAAAATAAATCATGGTAATAATAAGGGGAAGTTCAGTTACTACATGAAGGCCAATTTCTCCCCTCAATCCTTGTAGAAACCTCTGTGAACATCAGGGAGTCCAGTTGTAGATTGAGAGCAGGGGAAGCAGTGAATGTATTCCCTGACCCACAAATAATCATTAGAAATGGAATTCTGCCCTTTGCAGAAAATGAGGTTTTATCATCTGTGCCCTGAATGTTTCAGCCTACACCTTGCCATTAGTCAGTTCAGTTGGCTCATATACCTGGAGAAGCAGAAGAAATAAGCACTCTGTTTGCGTTTGAATAGTTTCCCTGGTAGATCAGTTCAGTTCTTTTAATTGTCCATCCATTAATTTCTTGCTAATGTAGTTGATATCGATGACTGATTTTCTGTGCTAAACAGGAAGGCCCACTACTTTATTCTAGGACGCATTCCTTCCTGCAGCTGCCCTGCTGTTAGCTACCAGTAGCTGCCGTTATATTATCTTTCATCTGGCCCAGAGCTGACAACAGATGGCCGTCTCCGGGACTGCCATCAGTGTGACTTTATGAAGCATCCAGCTATGGTGTACTGAGGAGCTTCATGGCCAGTTCTGCAAATCTGCCTCCCTTCCCCCGACCTTGCTGCTGGCCCCCCTCACTCCATCCCCATGAATAAGCTCCTCATTCCTGGCTCCACTCTCCACTGGTCCTGCACTTTCCCAATGAGTGATGGCACAACATATCTCTGAAAGTTTGCTGCTCAAGGTCTGCCCTGTTTTCCCTCCACAGCACTGGCAGACGATTGCCATGGCCCCTGTATACCCTAGCATCCTCACCTCTCCATGTTTTTGTGTACCAAAGCATAGGTAGAGGGGCTCAGTAGCAGCAAACCTGCCACCTCTTAAGATCTGTAGTGTGAGCCCTGGCTTCTTCCATCACAGAGCTTAGCCCAGTAGCCCTGCATCTCCTCAAGCTCCAGGGCTTTGTAAAGAGGGGGAATGGTTACTCTGTTTTTTTAATGTTCTACAAGATATGTTGCCAAGCCAAGATTGAGTATATTAAGTGTGAAGGAAGCTAAACTATCGATTAGAGACCCAAAGTGGAGAAAAGTATAAAATTCACAAGCATCCTGACTCCATTGACCCATTTGGAAAAGCTGTTTCAACTGGGTGGCTGCTGTGCATGTTGGAGAAAGATATATTGTTTACTTCTGACAGTTTTCTAAAGCAAGGTACCTCCAGAGCTGAACCCGTATTTTAAGAGAAATTCACATTTGTATCCTTTATTGTGATATTTGCGGCAAGTCTACAGCTAGTAACAGTCTCTGCCCTCAAGCTATAAGGGAGTAAGGCTCCATTGTTGGAGAGAGAGCAGCCTTCTGTGTGAAAGGCTGAGATGTGGTAGGCAAGATGAATAGTGCTTAAAAGCAGTGCTTGCGGTGCTGTCATTTAGAACAGGAACACTGAGGATTTAAACGAAAGTGAAAGGCATGGTAAATGAATCCTTTAAAATTGGTCAAATTTTCAGCTGCCTAAAATAACAAGTTTTCTCCATTGATAGGTTCATTGAGTAGGAGGAAAGTTGGGAGGGGATGAATTCCCCTAGGGAGGAGGTACAGATAGTTTGTGAAAACAAGGTGTGGTCAGTGATTCATAAAGAGACATATCCAGGAAACTCCAGTAAACAGCAATCTTGGCTCAAAAGTGGTGACTTTCTTTCTTTTTTTTCTCTTTTTTTTTTTCCTTAAAAAAAAAGAGAAAAAAAAAGGAAAAAAAAAAGAAAGCATCATTACGTTGCTCCATTCCAAACATTAGTCAAAAAAGACTCTGATGCAGATGGCTACACAACTGGAGCTGTTTGTTACAAAACCCTGGCCAGGAGGAACAGCTTTTAGGTTTAGCTTTTCTACCTGTTATTGGGGTCAGGTTCACTGTGCCTTGATCAAATTGAGGCTGAAATATAATTCTGGATGGAAAAAGAGAAGATTTTTTGCATGCCCTTGTGATTTATCTTTTTTTAAGTGGAGCTTTCTTTGTGTTCAAAGCTGAAATTGTGTGTCCTCCACCCTGTTAACAAGGGAAGAGAGAAAGAGATGATTCAGTTCTCGTGAACCAATACTGCTGAGTTACACACATTTCTACATGCAGCTTTAGTTGTTTATCTGTATTGTTATAGTCTCATTTTGCAGCAGAATCGCTAGACACAGGCACTGATCATGGGTGTGTAAATCTGCCTTGGGGATTCTTCGTGTCAGTGAACACCCTGCTTCCCCCCATACTTAGATGTAGATGTGTGTAGATGTGTGCTATGTAACATAAAGAACCTGTGATATTGTTAAATATTAGCAGTGCATTTTGCTTTGCTTTGCGTTTGTAAAGGTGAAAGGTGATTGTGCAGGAAAATAGAACAGTATATTTGCTGTGAGACAGGCACTAAGAACTCACTCCCATGCTCAGTTATAATTCATGACTGTACTGGTGGGAAGCCCTTATCCCTCCGTGGAGTTAATGCATCTCTACTGTAGCCTGCTGAGAGCACCCTGTGTCCCCTCCCACCATCTGTGCATTCACTTGCGTGCTTTCTCTCTCTCTCTTTACTGTGAGATCTCTTGGTGTTAAAACTGTCAGACTACTACTGCCTGGTAAAGGTGGCTTTATGATGTGTATTAATGTTGAATTGTCATTTAAAGGGTGAGAAAGTAGGAAAGGGATATGTTACCATGTGTTTTATGCTCTTGTTAGGAAATCCTGACGAGCAAATAGAAAGGTAGATTTGTTACTTCAAACAGCAAACAGCTTTGAACAGTACATAGAAATTGCCACAATGTAGGATAACAGCTACTGATGGCAAATGCATCTTTCTTCCAAATCTGGGCATATTTTGCTGTTTCTTGGTACAGTGGATCTGTGTTTCTCCATGTCAAGATCTGAACCAGCAGCACCGTAAACTGAATAATATTTATTTACCCATCAGCTGGCTTAGCTGACAACTATTTTACTTTCTACAAGTTGACCTCCTCTATTAGCTGAAAAGCTCTCTTGCAGGCTTCAAGTTAATTGCTTCTTTGCTACCTGAGACTTGAAATTCATGTGACCAAGTGCTATAAGCTATTACAATCTCACTTAAATAAGTAGTGTACAAAGATTTCTCTTTATTATTGTTATTATTTTTATTGCTGTAAGGCACTGTCAGAAGACTAGTGAGCCTGTCTAGCTTTGAAAGAACTGAACTCACAGAGGTTTGAGATGATTCTTTATCAACCTGGCACCTTTCCACCATATTAAACTCAGAATATGGTTAAAAGGCCATGTACTTGACTGTCACAACAATATTAATTTGCAGTGTTTCACTGAATGTAATCTTGTGTAGTCTGTTGTTTGTATCCTTTTTAAACTTATAAATCAAATCCAGACCTGGAATACCAGTGGTATGAACTTAACAGATGTGCTGCCATCAGGGACCTGCTAGGTTATAAACTGCAAAAATGATCTTTTTCTATTTCAGATTCCTAGTTTATTCTGGAGAGACTTAGGAACCACAGAAGTAGGGTGGAAGGTCATGCGTTAGGACGGTAGCACCCACCCAGCGTTTGACGTTAGGTGTAATTGTCAGGAAATCCAGCTCTAATCATTTTATTATTCAGTCTTAGCATCCTGCCGAAGCTCTCGAGCAAAAGTAGGGCAAGAATGACTCCAGTAGCTCTGTGTCCAGGTTTTCTTAGGTGAAAGATCACTTTGAGATGACACAGCTGAGTAGTCAGGCTGAAATCCTAGTTGGTATTTTATTAATTTTGCACCAAGATAAATCTTGAAATTCTGACAAACTCCATGACAGGTGAAATTCCTTCTTGCAGAATCTGCTCAGCAAGAGGCTGCTCATTTCGTTCTGTTCGGAGGCAGGCAACAGGAGGGCAGCTTTATAATCAGCCCTCAAAGGAGCCCCGGCCGCCCCAGAGCCTTGGACTGATTGAATAACTCCTGGGCCTCTTCCCCTAGGCCTCCATCAGCAGGGGTCCTGTGGAAAGCAATCTCCCGCAGACTGGCACTGAAGTGAGCTTTAAACTACTATTTTCTGCTCTCCAGAGGAGCCTGGAGTACTAAAAGATAGATGGACTGCAGATATTTTATGAGAAACTGTCAGAAGAAGAGCAGAGTAAATGTTTTTTTTCCCTCCTTCTTTGAGTCACACGCTGCATCACTGTAGAATTTCTCCCAGAATCTTTACACTGAAAGTTTGAAATTAATTGGTTGCTAACCTTAATTTCCCCCCCTCCATCTTCTTCTTTTTCTTCCTTCCTTTTCTTCTTTTCCTTCTTTTTTTTTTTTTTTCCTTAAATATTCACTCAGAGGCCCTTTGCTTAACCACAGTTGCAGAAAATCAGTACCATTTGCACTGAAATATTTATAATGACAGAATGAAAAATTGGATTCATTTTCTGGCCTGTAGCCGAACAGTCTGCAACTTTGTGCAGCATTGTTTAGCATCTCTCATTCCTTCCTTTCATTTGGGTCGTTTTCAGACACACGCGCGCACGCTGCCCGTGCTTCAGAGGAATGCTTAGGAAAACACAGCCATTTTTAATCTCAGCCTTGAGAAAACAAGTTGTCTCTAACCTTGCCACCATTTGGGGGGGGGAAGCAAAGGGAGGGGTCCCCGGGAAGCATGTAGTAATCTCTTACAGGAAAGATTATGGAGGATGGCATTCAATAATCCGTCCTTTACAGCAAAGCACTGTATGGTTGGAATTCAGCAAGGTGAGGCACAGTGGCCTAGGACCAGGCTGGATGGCAAGGTGTCTCCAGTAATCCCTGTTGTGCCACCAGTTCCCTCTGTGGCCTTAGGATGCTCATTTGGCCACAAAAGAGGAGGTTGTCCATGCACTCCCTTTTGTGCATGAGCACAGACTGTGCCTATAAAAATGCCCTGTGCTGCTTTGTACCTCCAGAAAAGGAAGGATGCTGGAACTGTACATATTTACTTCCCTTGCAGCAATGGTGTGAAGGTGAAGTGGTTGATGTTTGCAAAGTGCTTTGAAAATGAAAGTGTGGATCCTCGGGCTCCAATTTGCATCCCCTGCCAGTATAAAAGGTACCTTAGTCAGACAGCCAAGGATTCCCTTAGTAAGCAGCGATTCCTGTTTATTTTGCTAGCTGGTTCTGTATCGCTCCCTTTTGGCCCTCACAGGTGTGTCTCAGACTGATAAATTCCAGGGATTTTTAATTGATGTCACCATCCCGTGGGGGCTATTACAAGCTGACGTAAGTTTAGGCAGCCTTATAAATGCTTTAACGTGCACAGAGGACTATGATGGCCCAAGATTTGAATGTTTAGGCCACATGGATTTACAAAAATACATAGTGGCTATGTAGGAATTAGTCTGAAAAGGCACACAGTTTAGCAGAGAACACTAAGCCTCTGCAGATGTTGGACTGTTGTGCAGAAACTAATAGAGGAATACGACTATGGAAAGTAGTGATTTCAAAACCCTTGGAAATTATTCTCTGATGAGTTCTGTAGACTGTCTTGACAATTGTGTTAGCTTCTGGAAAAGCACTGTGGCCAAAATCTTAATCCCTAATGCCTGAAAAGGCTCCTTGAGACCATGCTAGGTCCCTGAAGGAAGCGGGTTGTGTGTGGGGGTCACATTTCACAAGGTACTGAGAATCTTCTGAAAATATAGATGCCAGAAACTGCTTATCAAGGTCCAAAAATGTTGTCTCACTGACTTCACCTGTATCAAATTTACGGCATAGCTCTACTGCTGATAGCAGGTATGTGTGCACAGTACTAAATTCTGATCTCTATTCCACATCACTCATCTGAGCACAGATTTTTTGTTTCTTCGGTTTCTTCTGTGAGACCTTTGAAACTTTGGCTCCCTCTCTGTGGTCTTAGGAGCACAGCCCGAGCAGGCATGCCTATAAGCAGTAGGAAGGGATGCAGATCTGCAGTAAGCATCAGCACAACCCCGTTAGCACTACACAGCATTCTGTGGTTTGAGAGCTGCATACTTTTTATCATTCAGAAGTTTTTTACCAACTTGCAGATTTGCCTTTTTACCATGTTCCCCAAGATAGTTTGACAGGTCAGCCTCAAGTGATGAGTGTTCTGACACAAACTGCGTTGTGTCTTAGAAATCTTGCCTGCAGTTGTTTTACTGTAGTATTGCTTTGATTTGAAAAAGGAACTTTCCACATAGAATATAAAAAAAAACAAAAAACAAAAAAACCAAACATTATTGTGCTGTACATATTACAGAGATTTTCTGCTTAGCACTTATTACAGTTTTCAGGTTTTCTTCTTTTTCTTCATCCATGTAAATGGAGAAGAGTGCGTTTTTTTGTAATTTTCAACAATTACTGAGAAGCCAGAATAATAGAGGCAAGAAAGAATGTGAGCTTTAATTGCAAATATTAAGTATTTTTTTAAGTTGACATTTTGAAAGCAGATTGCCCTGGCAATTTAGTGATTCTTTAAGAGAACCTATATTCCCAGAGTAGACTGTTTCAAATCCAGAAGTATTTCTTTGGTGAGCTGACCAGAGCACAAATATGCAGGTGTGTAAAATGCCTTAAGATGCTAAAACAATTTGCAGGGACAAAAGACTATAGACCACAGTGAAGTGACAGTACAGATCTAATGGGATGGTGCAGAACTGTTACTGAACATCAGGGACTGTAAGAGTAGCCCCCAAACAAATGTTTTATCTCATTGGTAAAGACAGTACCTTTCTGGGAAAGCTGCTTTCTCTGCAGGCCTGAACCGTTGTGTTGGCTTTGTTTTTCTGTTTGGAGTGCCAGTCTGTTTACTAAAGTTATTAGTTTATAAATTTTGCCAAGGTAAAGTAACTGTGAGAGCTTTAAATTAGAATAAGTGCCACTTCTGTGTGGCAGGTTCCTTTGAGGACTGATTAGAAAGCAGGCCTCCTGTTGCCAACCCCTTTATGCATGGCACTATTGCTGTGGGTACTTGTTTATAGCTTTCCTTTGAATTTATATAAGTGTGCACTGTGGTATGATGAATTGCCCTCCGATACTGAAGATTCTGTTTCTTTTTTTTTTCTGGGTTAAAGCTAATACTTCACTTTAAAGAGTTATTTTAATTAGGTGGGGTTTATTGTAATGAATTAAAATTAACTTGGAGTAGCAAATTACATAAGACTGTGGGGTTTATAGATTAGCCTCACCATAGCTACAGCACATCTTCTTGTGTCGGAATTAAAGTTCTGTTATTTCAGACACCTTGGCACTGAACGCAGACAGCAAATGAGTGTAAGTGTTGTCTCCAGTTATTTTCCTCCTAAATGCGATTCTTTTCACTCAATCAGAAGGTTGTCACACTAAAAACCAGTCCTAATGGGCAACAAAGGGTGAAAGCAGCAGCTGCAGGAGGCTGGATCCCCTAGCAGGAGATAGCCTAGGAGAGAGGAGTTCCATAGCATCTCAAGCCAAACCCAGAGGTGAGGGAGAGCATTTCTTCAACTGTCAATGCAGGGTCAAGTCAGGATCTAATGACATGTCTAACTTGCAATGTGTCACTGGCCATCTGTGTGACAGGAAACAGAATGACCAACCTCAAAGAATGACATTTGGTAGGAGGATACTTCTTCCCTCACGGGGAGGAAGGAAAAAGGCATAGAAGCATGCTTCTTTATGTAGTACTTCTTTTTTGGAAGGGAGAATATTTAAACGTAGGAGTGGGACTTTACTGTCTTCCCCCTTGTAGGGCCTGAAAACAGGAGAAAGTGGGAGTAAAATTCTTCCCATTTAGCTGTGGTCACATTTCACACTTCTTGTACACAAATGCAAATGACAACAGAACAGAAGACAATAGAGAATCCAGGCTTCTGGATTTTACAAGCAACAACCACAAGGACAAACATAAAATTTTATTGTCCTGGTACCATGTCAGTAAACGCTCCAGATTTATTGATTTACAGTGAGTGTCCTTACAAACTTCAGAGAAGTAGTGACTTTGTTCTAAAGGGCAAAATAGCATTTTAGTGTCTCTAAAAGTCACCTTTACAACATGGAGTTTCTTGAACTGAAAAAGAGAGAACCCAGATGAGGTTGCTATAAGAACAAAATGTCAGCATAGGATTCTTAACTGTCTAACTGCTTTACCAGCTATGAAGGCATAAAAATTGTCCTTATTTTCTTTTCCAGCAAGTAGATTTGTAATTCACACACACACCACGCCTGCCACATAAGCAGTGTCCCAGTTCCCACTATTCCTTGTTTGAAAGCTGTAGGAATAAGGACTCTAAGATGTCCAAGATGGGCTGGCACTGTAACCAGTTGTGAAGGAAGTCAGAGAGTGAAAGCCGTGGGGGCCTCTGCTTATCAGCTCAGAAATCTTTGGCCGTTAGCATCAAATCTGTTCAGTCTGGCTCTGCTTGCAAGCTGCCTTGAAGGAAAAAGAGGCACCAATATGCAGCAGAGTTTGGGGCATTTAGAAGAGGAAAAGAGCTAGCAGAACTCCGTAGTTTTTCCTTTCCTTCCCTGCACATTTCAAAATTGACATACCATAGACAAGGGGACATATTTCACTTGTATTTCAGATTTTGGGATCAAAAATATGCACCAGTCTGCTTTCATGTTCTCTTAAACTGAGTGTATGTATGCTTAGTGGCTGGATAGCTACCCAATATGATTTTCATATGCAAAAGCTGGGTTTGGTGATTTTAAAACTGGATTGGTTCAGGGTTTGCTTTTAGCTAAGTGAAAACAGTGTTAGGTGCTTTGAGTTAGCCTCAGACTGATCCATAACCTCTTGTGTGCTGAGTGCTGTTGTACAAGGGCCCACGCACTGGCTGGCAATGTGCAGGGAATCCAGATTCCAGGCTGTCCCTTTGTCACCTGGTAAGCACAATACCCAGCCTTATGTCACGAGGCAAGGATGTGAACTCGGCAATCAATACGAATGTGGGATGCATCTGTCTGTATAATAAGAGTGCAGACAAGTCACAGCACTTTTCTTTCAGGCTGCATCAAGAAACTTGTAATTTCACTTGTAATTTTGTTCAAAGGAATTCTTGTACATGCACCTGTGGAAAACTGCAAAGGATCATTGTTTGAAAGGTTGCCCTTTGCATATAAATCACGGCTCTGTGTGCTTCCCCATTTTAATTGGGTGACCTTTTGAATCCTATGGACAGGGGCTTAAATTCTGGACCTGCTGGTTGGTTTCAGATTTTAAATCAATTCATTTGAAATCAGTTCATGATCAAGTAGTTACTCTGCTTTAAATTTGAGAAGAAGTTCCACTTGGAAGGTTCCTCCTCACGTCTTCATTGCAGACCAAACAGATGTGTGTAAAATCCAGATAAATGTGTCAGTTTAGTTCCTGAAAAGACCTATCAGGATTCAGTGAGTACGAGAGAAACAGGAGGAGCAAGAAACATGTAATGTTTCCAACAGGACATTTCTGTGCAATTATCTACATTAGCTTCCATTATTTGTCACTAATTACAGACTGAGATGTTAAATATTTAGTAGTAGTTTGTTTAATTGGGTTTGACTTATAAAGGAATCTGTACATAGCATAGCTGCAGTTCCAAGAGCCAGTTCCTCACTCCCAGCTAGGCAAATTTGTATTCACATATTGGCAGGCAAGGGGGTTTGCTTTTGTTTCTTGGGTTTGTCGCTCCTCTCTACTTCCTCCCCCTCCCCCCCGGTTTATTTGTCTTTAAGGTATCTAAAGTTAGAGCATAAAGTAGAGTGCTGCTTGTGGATATAAAACGGGAGAGAGGTCAAACTTTCATTTGTTTACTTAGAAAGCACCAGCATGATAAATTAACATAGCAAAGACAAAAAAAATTAAAGCAGAACAACAATTAGCCCATGAACACATCTGTAAAACACTGACTTAATCCTGAATATCTTATTCAGCAGTATTGCCTATCAAAGCTTGTTGTCCCCTGTTACTCTGTTGTACAACAGCTGCAGATAAATCTGGATTTGTTCAGCTTTGGGTTCTGCTTGCTCTTTACCTGGCTGTGTCTGACAGGGTGAAGAGACTTCTTGCTGTGGCCTCTGCAGAGGGTGTGCATGAATCAGTCAGTACATGAGCAATATTCACTTTGTTTTAAACCCTGCAGGCCTGGCTATATTCGTACTTGTCCTTATCTTGAAACTCCCATGATTTCAGAGGAGTTTCTCTTAATTTATACCAGGGTAATCATAACCATATTCTAAAGTAATAAGACTTTTGATATATTTCTCAGAAGTGCCTCCTTTTGCCTTTTTTGTTTAAGCTTTTATTCCTGCTTAATGAACAGTTTTCTTACTGGGGAAGGATGCTTGTGTATTAACTTCAAACATTTGCAGTATCACAAAGGCCTTGTTTTTCTACAAACCAGACATAAGCCTGGTTCCTGATTAACAGTACAGCCCCTTTGCAGCATGAAAGGACAGAAAGGTTTCCCAGTTTCAATGAACTGCTGTGAACATGTACTAACCATTGCCCTCTCTCCCCATCACCAGCCATTATCTTACTGTTTATGGGCTAATATGTGCACTTCACCCATGTAGCCAGGCCACCTTGCCTGAAATGGAAGAGGTTGTTTAAAGTTCCACTGCATTTCAATGAACAACAAACAGGGGAAGAGAGAGGCTTATGGAAGGCTATTGACTGGCACCATAGGTTAAAACAGCCTTGGAGCTACTCTGATTTATTCCAGAAGCTTAACCAGGAGCCCCTTGCCAACACTCATAAGGAGGAAGGTGCAAGGACGCTGAACAGACACCTGTGTTTGTGTCTCTTCTCTTCTGGTGACAATGATGAAAGTCTTATTTGCTGTACCTAGGAATATATGTCATTTTTTTCCATACAACAGTTCTGTGATATATGTACTCACATATAATAATGAATCCAAAAGGAATCATTGACATTTTACTAGTGACTTACTGGAAGTCTCTGAAGAAAAATAGGTATCAGGGGGTTTGTTTTGGTTTGGGCTTGGTTTTAATTTTCAGTTTACATCCCTGAGAACATGCTATGCAATTTGAGACTTCTTTTTTATGGGTAGATTTTCTGTGGCCCAGCTGGAAAAGCTTGAATAGAAGAACCAGAACACTGAGAGTTTTGCATAAATGCAATAAGGATTATGATCTGATTAGCAGTCATGCCATTTCAAAGACATTAATTTAATACCAAATCACATAGCTTAGGTGAACTAATTTATATGAATATCTGCAATTCAGTGTAGACTTCCCTAAATTATCATTGTCAACAGTGGTCAGTCATGACCTAAGATGACCATATAATTGACCATCATGTCTGAGAACAGACCTGGTTCTCAAAGGCTGGTAAACATCAGCTCACCACACATAAGTGGTATTTATGGGAACACAGATTCTCTTGGGATTTGGCCCCTTCTTTGTTGTGGAAATAGCTCTGGTTTAGTTCAGATCAAATCCTTATTTCCTTGGGAATCTCAGGTTTCAGAGACTGTATTTTGTTAGGTCTATGCTGGTGATCAAACTTGGTCTGGATGAAACTTCTTGCCTACTTCAGTGTATTTAAAAATTCACTGGTACTCCTCGTGCTCTGCCAGCTGCACTGCAGTACTGGAGGTACTGGTGGCAGTGACATCTTACCCTGATTTTTTTCTGTCCAGAACTCCTAAGTCTCCATTTGGCTTCCTGCTTTTCACCTATGAAAAACTATTAGACATCATCTGCTTTCCAGCTCCCTTGTTCACTCAGGATAAGTGTGACCATAGAAATCTGAATATATATTCATTTTTGTATCAGAAGCATTGTAATTCCAGGGATGAAGCACATCAGAAACATCTGCTAGTTCCAAGCTTTTAGATACAACAATTTAAGTCAATTTCTTGTAGACTGTATATTATGAAAGGAAGGGAAAAGCCTGGGAGGGAAAATAATCTATGGTCACATCATCTGTTGATGAGCTTCAACTGAAGTTGCTCTTTTGGTATTTCACCTATGTGAAAAATACAGAAATGTTTACAATCTGAGTGTTCATAGATGCTCTGTCAGTGCAATTAAGGATTATAGCCTAGGATGGACCTCAATACGTCCTTAACCTTCAGCTGGTTCATTTAGTGGAGGCAGAACGTGGAAGTGGTTACCCTTCCTGTGGGACTGCAAATCCCACCTATGCTACATTTTTACCTGGATGGCAACTGAGCCTGAGAAGCCCATGTAACAGAATCTTCTTAATTGCTTACAGAAGCAGTGGAGCCAAGGCCTTAATGTTTTGGGGCATTAAAAGGAAGTTTACTGCCTTCAGATGCTTTGAAATGGCCCAGATATTCTACTGAAATCAGCTCCTGACTATGCAGATTTGGTTTCATGTATGAGTCGGGGATGGCTGAGCCTCTTCCTCTCCTGGGATGAACATCAGGAAAAAAATCATAACCCTGAGGTCTGTGAAGCTGTGAAGCAGTCTCCCAAGAGGAGCATTGGAAGCTCTAATTAAAACTGGACTGGGCAAAACACTTGAAATTACACTATAGGCAATAATCCAACACTGGCAAGATGGGTGGAGAAAATGCCCTAATGGGTCTTTTCTGTCTTTAAGTTCTATTTCTTGTCTTTCACCTTTTTCTTTAATGGTGACACAGTGTCATCTAGAAAGTATTATAAGATGCTATTGTGAGTGAGTAAGATGATGTTAAATGTCAAAAGAGAATGCAACAGTTTCTCTGCAGGTTCACAGTGATTATATGGAGACAAGAAAAAGAGAAACTGACTGTGAGCAAGGGACATCAGTGCAGGGTTTCTGATCTGTAAGACAGCGGCAAATGCCTGTAATATATGTGTTTATCATTTTGACATTACATTTCATATTCCCTGCTCATGAAGAATAACCATGTTCCACCAAACCTAACACAGGTGTGGAAAAGTCATTTACTTGTAACTGTGTACATCACTCAGATTGCTGGAGACGTCTTCTGTCCCAGTGTTTCAAATATCTCCAAAGACTTGGGGTAAATAATATATTTTTGCAGCTTAATTTATAGTATATATTTAATCTGAGTATTTCACAAATCTAAATATCTCATCAATTTAGTATAGGGTATAATCATATTACAGTTTACCCGGAAAGAACCCTGGCACAGTATAAAAAGCCTTAAAGTCATAATTGTGTCTGAATAAGTTTCATGTATTTGTTTTTGGTGTTACCACTTAATACCCCTCTTCTGTCCTCCTCCCAGCCTTTCCACTTGATGTAGGATTTCAGTAGTGTCCAGTGCAGACGTGTTTGTGTGAGAGGTCTTTTACCACGACAACCAGCTCAGCAAAGCATCAGACTGAAGTTCTAGAAACCATGTTGACACTGTGAAGCTGCATTCTTGATTCATTATTATTACCAGTGCACTTAAGGTTCTGCTAGGCTTGCCTTTTCCATGAACCTTTCTGTCTTCCCCTTTGGTCCTGCAAAATCCAACATCCTCTTGTTGGCTGCAGACAGTTGGAAAAGTATGGTACAGGGTAAGAAGTTGGAATAAAAAGAAGGGAAGAGAAGCAGAAAATCTTGATTAGAAAGTATAATTTAATAGAACGTGTATTGAACCAAATGTATTGATTAATGTGGAAGATATAGTACTTATATTGATTCAAACTAGAGATTCAGTACTAAAAGCTGTAAGCCAAAAAGCTGTTGCAGATTGCTACAAAAGTCAGTTTAATGCTGTCCTTGAGAATGCCTTCACAAAGAAATTCTTCTAATGTTTGAGGAGTAGGTAGAATGCGGTATATGTCAGTTTGATCCCGGAGGGTTTTATTTTGTACTCTAATAGCTGTTACGAGCCTACATTATATCCAAGGAGTAATTTTCCTTAGGGGTGCCCAGCTCGCTTTGTGTCAATATTCTAGCATTTTAAGTCACGTACAGTATATGCTTCTGGGAACAGTGCAGGAGCCAGCCAGACTCATAATGGTCTGCATTCATTAATAAAGGCAGAAGCTTCTGTCCCTCCATTGCCCACTACAGGGATGCCTCCCTGGTCTTCAGGGACCTGTACAGACACATTTAAAGAAAGCTTTATTTTGAGTGGGCAGGAGATGAAATGCAGGACTTGCAGGCATTTCCTAAGTCAGCTATATGCCCGAGCACAGGGGTGACCTTAATGGGTCAGAGAAGAATGCAGGTCAAAAGACTTATTATCCAGCCTGTTGGAAACCAATTGCTTTTGTTAAAAAAAAAAAAAGAATAAAATGTAGTGCTTAAAGGTTGGTAGTAATGTAGAGTTCTGTTTTACAACCTGGAACTGTATTGCAGTGCAGTGGGGTGCTGCTTTTCCTTCTCTGAATGCAAAAAATACAAGATGGTCTGTAATGTACACAGATAAAGGATTCCACAGAAGTGATAACATGGAGGGTACCATAATTACTTAATCAGTGATGATTGATTACTCCTGTTTGTGTTCTTGAACTAAGGAAAAAATAACATGCTGCTGTGCTACTGTTACCATCTGTTGAAATAATGCATCTGCATTTCATCTTTATATTTCTTCACATGTACCCTCTTTGCACTGTTTGTCAGGTACAACCATGTCTTGTTTCATCTAGTCATAAAAAAACAGAAGTCCCATTAAAATTGAACACAATTGAAGTTCACATTAAAGATTCTAATGGGCTAGTGAGTCTGTGGTTATCTGTGGATATTTTTTTCTTCATAAATTTTGATGCTATGGGCAGGAACTTTTTGCTACCTAATACTTCCCATGTTCTATCTGAAACACAAAGACATACATCAAGCAAAAAAAGTATTATTGCCTCTTTTGTCTCGAGCATTTCTTCAAGGAAACCTTTTTTGTATTATTTTGCCAAGGAGATTCTCCCACCGTGTTATTGTGAAATCTTTGCATGTTTTTAACTCCTTAACACTAACAGCAGGGATATCTCAAAGCATTTTCATCCAGAAAAGTGGTGGCATATAATTTTCTAGCAGTTCATATAACATTTGGGATTCTGGATTCTGCTAACAAAAATAATCATCTCTAGGAACAGGGCAAATGCATTTTAAGAGTTTATTTTGCTTGTGAAAGATACTGAATTCAGGTTTTCCTAGGTAATATAACTGGTTTCCAGATAATACTGAGATAGAAAAATTGGGGATGTAAGAGTTTTCCTGGCTCAGTTTGTGTTTAATGCGGTAACAAATGCAGTGACACACACACCTCCTGCTTCACTGTTCCTCCATTTTGTGCATGCAAAGCTTGCATTTGTGTTTGCAAACTAGTTTCTCCTTATGAAATCACAGCACTTGGAAACATTAACATAGCTATTGCTGAAGTCCTGGAAAGATTATGGTAAGAAAAAATATTTTTCCATTTCCATGGCTAAGTAGGAAATTGAGATTTTTGCTTCATAGGGAGACTACCTCATAGTTAAACAGATGTGGTTATGTGCAATCAAATTTAGAGGAGCCAAAGAAGGGGAGCATATGATATCTCCTGTACTTAGTTAAATGACTTCTCTTTGGCAAGTGGATGTACTAATGGCTCCAAACTCAGGCAAACTAGTTTGAAGTTTCAGGAGGGGGTGTGTTTCAAGCTTGTATTGTGTGTCTTCAGTGAAGAGCAACGTGCTCTCCGAGATGCACAGAGGATCTAGACTGTAATATTGTGCTCTCCCTGGGTGTCCCACACTCCCGTGTCCCTGCCGTGTCCCTGCCGGCAGGAGCTCCAAATTCTGCTTTCCCCGCCTGCCTGAACTCCCGCTGCCGGGAAACCAGGGAACTCGCTGCGCACAAGGCAAAGAGACTATCAGAGCTGAGATCTGCTGTGTGGATAATAGAGGAGAATTTTTGCCCTAAATTTTTAAACGCAACACCCCTTATAAAAACAACAACAGTTCATAACTGGGATTAATGTTTGCAATTTTCAGTCACTTAGACATGGGGTCTCCAATAGATGGCTTTTGGTGGAGTGGAATATGGCTCTCTGTGGGATTACAGAATTTTCTTCTTTTTCTTATCTCTCTCCTCCCATTCTTTGTCTGCTTGTCTTGTCAACGTTCTGCTTCTGAAGTGCTTCCACTTTGTACTTTTTTGCCACTTAGACAAATAGGTATCTTTCCCTAGTCCCTCATGTTTAGGGAGCCTTAATTACCTTGGAAACTGTGATTTGTTTGACTGTTCACAATAAGTATAGTTGCTTTCTTAAGGCCTAAAATGCTCAAAGAACTTCCTCATGTTTGTATCCTGCCCTGTCTTGTTTTTCTCTGCACCACTTGGGTTTTTCTATTATCTCTTCATTATCTCCAGAGAATCTCATTTTGCACCAGGGCACAGGAGTCAGGGACACTGAGAGCAGGGGCAAGTCAGTCCTTATGTTGTGTTTTCTTTCATCTCCTTCATATTTGGGCCTTCTTGTTTTTTAATCAAAAATGTCATTGCAGCCAGAACCACATTCCCCAAACACCTTTTGACTGCTTCATGTGCAACTGTTCATGTCCAGCTTCAAACTGATTATGCATTTTCACTTAGTGAAAAGAAATAAAAAACGGGCATGACTGACATGCTTGCTGTCAGTCGGTTAGAAATAACACACATACACACACACACACGCACACACACACACACACACACCCCAAATAAGTCTCTGCAGTGTAACAACTGGTAAAATAGGACTTCACCTACTCAGAAGCAGAAGAAAAATCAGAATTCAGGCTGCCAGCCCATATTTAACTTGTCCTGTTGTTTCTAGGTACTGCAGGGTCTCCAATAAGCCTGTGGTGTTATGCTGTAAATGCCGCAATAAATGGACACAACAGGATGACAAAAGGGCTCACTGTCAGGCTTAACTCTTAATTTCCTTGCTTTTGTGGTTTAGTCAGAGCCCATTACCTGTGAGCAGCCAACATTCTCGGCTGCAGATATTGTTATTGCTTTGCAACATTTTGAAATGATTTTATGGGATAAGAAGCTAAATGCAATCAAGTGGTAGAGTATATTTTTTTAACACTCTTTGCCCCTGGACAGTCTGGAATTCCTGCCATCGGCATTAAATCATTTTGTATTCACATCTGGAAATTGCATCTTTGAGTGTCACTGGGTCATTTTCCTTTAATCTTGAGAACGGCACTACATTAAAAATTCTTCAGTCTTTCTGTAAGATCCTTTTCTTGCCAAATGTCCCATGTTTGTGTGCATGCAGTTTGGGGAGAGAGGAGAAGGAAGGGAGGGAGAACTCTCAGGCTGGTCTGCAGTCATGCTGTATTTCACATCTGTTTGACCAAGGCTGCTTTTGTGTGCCTTTCCATGGGTGGCTCTGGAGGGTATGGTTCAGTAGATGTTCACTTTGTTGAAAGCGGTGACCGTCTTTCGGGAATCGGTTCATCCTGAACTGTGTTAGCCCAAAGGGGGTTAAGACAGATTAACTTAATAAAGCAGAGTGAAAGGACTGGATGTGCTGGGAGCACACCACAGGATGTGACACCCCTGCCCTTGGGGTCACTGGCCCAAATCTGGCCCAGAGGACTAAGGGGAAAATTCCTCACTAATCAGTGGCTGCCCTCTTGTCTGAGAAGTAGTGTTCACAGACTTTTTTCTAGTTATCTGTGGATCCAGTGTACGTTGCAAAAGACTTAACATGTATTGGATTGGTACCTTGCTCTTAACTCAATGCTTATGAAGGATCTGAGCCAGTGCAGGAATTGAAATAGCATCTCTCATCCTTAAATATGGTTGACTTGATTAGTACAGTGGTAGGAAAGAGGATAAAACTTGTGTTCGTTGCTGGATTTGGTGATTACTCACGTAGAAAAGGAGAATTTCAGACTCCAAAGTCCACACTGTGTCACCTCACATAAGGCACTGCATTCACTTGAGGAAAAAATATCTGTGGTTTTTGGTGACCAAAAGGAAGGGCTGTGGGAGCCCTTCCTGTTCTCGTCAGTGTCTGAGCTCTCTGCTAGGCACACAATGACTCTTATCAGAATACACTGTGCCACACTGTTCAGGGAGAAATAGGTTTTAATGCAATAAAACATTTGGAGTGGTGCCACAGCCTAGGAAGCACAGTCCAATTAGCATTGGTCTTTTATGACAAATAAATGTGCTTCTCATTTGCATAATGCATAAACCATGAGCTGTATGTAAGTGGACACCCGAACCACTGACCTGATGGGCAGTTTCCCTGGGGCAAGTCAGCCCAAATCTACCTAGAGAGGGTGTGATGCCCTTCCTGTGGCACATGGAAAGAATACCAGTGTGAAACAGCTGGGAAAAACACCTCTTTGATAATGACACTTCTTTTGACTGCTTTAAAACATGGAGGGCTTGAACATCATGTCTTTCCAGTCCATCATTTTGTGAGATATGTTGGGACAATTGTATTTGCATCCTTCTTTCACACAGAAATGCCTGTCCTGTGACTAAACTCTTTCTTTTATTTTTCTTACAGAATCATACGATGACCCAGCACAGCAGCTAGTGCAAGGCCCATCTCTTCCAGAGAATTCTTTGTGGCACAAAAAGGGAACACGTTTTACTCTTTGCACGAAACTTTCATTGTTAATGTATATTATTCAGAAACATTGTATTGTACCATAAAACTTGTATTATCGAAACTGTTGGATGTTCATGTGTTTGAACTTTTGAGCACCGGATAGACTTCTTGTATATAAAGTGTTGCACATGTATTATGTTGTCTGATACTAAAATGGTCTTATAAAGACAAGTGGACTTGGGCCCTATTCAAGAAAGATACAAATAATAATAATACTGAGGGGAAAAAAACAGCTGAAGAAAAAGTGTCATTTTCAAGGAGGAGGGAGAAGGTAATAGCAATGTTCCATAACAGCTCTGTTTGGCCTTCCTTTCATTTAAACTTCAGTCTAAAAATCTCTCTTTTGGTATACAAACGGACAAATCTAAGACTATTTTTTATTGCTGAAGATTCTTGCAGAAAAATATGAAGAGACTCTCTCTCACAGAGCAGGAACCCACAGTTGAATAAGGCCCGTATATATATTTGTAAGCCTTGCGATATGACAGATAGCATTACCATATATGCAATAGTTGTTATGTAGATTGTCAAAGAAGTTTTTTTTTTCTGGATACCATTTGAAGCTTTGAGTGTTCAAGACTTTCCTTAATGATTTCACATGGCCAAATTCTTGAATCAGTTGAACTAACATGTATGTTACTGTTATTAATGTTTACTCTGCGGTCTGAACCTGGAGATTACTGGAATTGTTTTCCAAAAGGAAATAAATTCAGTTTACCATTATGTGTGAGCGTGCTTGTGTCTTGTCTTTTTCCTTAGAAAGCAGCATTATTATTACTGCTCCTGTAGTACTTACAGGACCACCAGGGTCTGGAATTCCATTGCATCAGAACCTATACACTGCTACGCAGGAGTAGATCACTTTTCTTGAAGCTAGGCATTTAAATAAATGTAATGGTAGAAACAGATCTGCTGGCCCGCTGCAAAGCAACGTGTTTTCTGGGTTTCCTTGTTTGTTTTATTTGGCACTCTCAACAATTTCATACCTGTACTCTTGGCACACTGGTTGCCAGAGGAGTCACCGCACATCTTCTGTGTATAATTATCGTTGTATTTCAATGTGATATTATTTAGTGAGCTGAGTCTAGTGCTGACAACCTCCAGCCACTGCAGCCCTGCCAGTAGCACTGTTAACCTCACACCCCTCACCTTTTCTTCTGAAATGGGTTGCAGAATTGGAGGGGATGCACACCGCGGGATGATGCTCAGCAGCACCGTGGCTCTGTGAAGCTGTCACAAGACCTCACAGCTTTGCTCAGGTCTGAATTGGCTCCTGACTGCCTGCAATATCAAGAAGAAAGATGGGGAATAAAACCTCTCTTTGCTTACCAGTATCCCCTACTACTTCAGCTCATCTATGAAAGATAGATAGCCAAAAGAACATTCTCCAGCTATTTCAGTGTCTTATTCTATTGCTGGAGTTGCTGGTTTTATCCCATGGAAGCCAGTATTGCTGAAGCACTGCAGTTAAATGAATGTCCAAAATGTCATGGACAAGTCCAAATGGCTGGAACTGCTTGCCTAGTTCTGTCAGGGTAGATATAAAGGGTGATTTCCAGTTTGCGGAATGTCACATTTTGTCTGGTTACCAGATACTCCAAGAAAAAACGCGTCATGTTGAAGACTCCAGCTTTGAGGATATTGTGCATATTTTGCCAAATACAAAAAATAAATTCCCGGGTTTTGTATGAATATCTCATTTGTGCTGACAAAAGGATAAATACAGGCAGAAGCACTCAAGGCTTGTAAAATGCCAGTTCTATTTATAAGTCAGAAACTGTTCCCATTCTTACTCTCATTAATATATTACTCATCTCAGCCAAATTGAATGTGATGATATGTTTTTTATTTTTGACAGATACCTTAAAGGATATAAGATGTTTCAGCCTTCATGTGTGAAAGTGTGACATATTGGTTAAGACTGAAAAGAACATGTTTCTAGTAGAGTTCAAGTATATAAGAAATATTACACCCTACTGTTTTTGTAAATGCCAGAGTGCCACTGAGTTGAGACAGATGGTAGCTGGGAAAGATGCAATCTTATAATCAAAAGCTAAAATATGTCAAAAATATGTTAGCAAGCAAAACATAGCATATTACTAGCGTCTCATGTCATGACAGCTTGCAAAACATGCAAAGATGTTGAATTTCTAGATATGTAAATACAGGAACAGTAAACAGAGCAACAACAAATGTGATGAAGACTTTATGCATCGATTGTCCCTTCAGGTCGGTGGGGGGGAATAGAGGGGTCTTACGGCGACAGGCAGCCCCAGGCGGCTTCTGAGAGCTGGCTGCTGGTATCAAGTGCTGGAATCCTCTTACCTTTCCTGAAGTAGCAGGTTTCTCAGTGGTACCTAAATAGCTGTTTAAATAGATTATGGAAGACATCTGAACTTCCCAATGAGGACTGAGTATTGCTTGGGGAATTATCAGAGCGTTCAGGAAGATCAACAGGAAAGGCAGATCATCCTGCCTGTTGGAAGAAGAGACATGGCTCTCTGTGTACATTTCAGCTGGGGCATGCTTTTCTCCATCCTGGATCAGCAAAAGCTAAGAGAAGCCCCTCCTCATACCCTTAACCTCATGTAAAAGAATAAATCTGTTCAAAGGGGGTGTGGATGGACAAGGTATCCATTTACCTCTGAGACTGGCTTTATACCCAGTATTTCAAGAGGACATGAGTTTTACTGTAAGTGATAGTTTAATAAAACAAGTGGTCCTTCTGCTTGTTCACCAGAGCTGTGTTTAGGAAACCTCACAGACCTGTAGCAGGTATAAATATGGAATTTATACTTCAGAAGTGATCTACCCAGGTAGTATCTGAGCGCTGAATTTATGAAAAAATGTACTTATTCTTTATCTGAACAAAAGATGATCCAGGACTAAATGTGCATTAGGCCTTATGACATTCAGCTACCCAAAATAGGAGGTTTTCCCATCATACATATTTTCACAGCTGGTTGCCCAAGTTAGACTTTCCAATCCCGTTTAGGTGGTTCAGCTTCCAGGGAGGATATTAGAATTTCTTTGGTTCACTCAGGTGCTCTCACTGCTTTCCCTGACTTCCAAGTCACTCTACAACCCCCCCAAAAAGAATAGTTCAAGGGCTCTGTCTGCTGAGGACACATTAATAGTTATCACTTCCTTCTTGATAGCACATGGAAAGCTGAAGTCATCTCCATGTCTCAGTGACTGGTCTTTTATTAGTAATTTTTGGCATGACCACTCACTTTGTTTCATTACCACTGTCCTCAACAACAGAAAAAGAGAGACATCCCTTCCTTACCAACATATGGCATTTTCTATTTATAACAAGATTAACAATTCATTCACACCTTGATTGAATCCCGCTTTATTGAGATGTCAAACCAGATTCTCACAGCCTGCAAAGGGAAAGACTTACAAATGTTAATATTGTGACAACCAGGACACATAAAAGTAAATGAATTATAATTGGTGACAATTAAAAATAGCTCAGTGTGAAAACAGAATATTGGGCTGTGGTTGCAGCCGTGCCTGGGATGAGGCAATGTGAAGGACTCCACAGAGGAAGACGGTCCATGAATTCAGAAATGTTACCTTGATTCCTGTCTAATGTGTTCAGTCATACACTGATGCTCAATTATATGTTCACACGCCCTTTGCATCTTAGTGGGCAATGTGCCGTTCTCTTTCAGGTATTTGCTTCGCTGCTCTGTAGCAGCACAAAGACAAACAAGTTCAGGCCTATTTTACCAATTCCACTTAATACATCTATTTTCCCTCCCCATTTTGCTTCTCTTGTTTGTACGCAGAAGATTCCTTTAATTATTGTTGTTGCTGTTGTTATTAGTAGTAGTGAACTGTGAATGCTGCAGCAACGCGCTCCCCCAGGAGCTGGGCAGTCCCCGGCCACCACCTCTTGTGTGCACATCTTCTTCTGTGTGTGGCACACAAAAGCCTGACAAGGTCTCACTCATGTTTCAAAGCTGGCTCTCTTTTCAGAGCTATTTGTTATTGTCTCCACCATCACAAGTTTAAAAAAGGAAAGTTAATTAAATATGGAACAAGACTGAGCAACATGTTTTAAACCATCATGTCATTAGAATTGGATCCCTCCGAGAGCTGCTTAAAAGGGTTTTGAGAACAATGACTGTTCAACCAGATATTTATGGGCATAGTTATGTAAACACACTCTTTATTGTCTATGTATATTTAATATAATTATCAGTTTTGTACTCAGACTCTCAAGAGACCCAACAAATCACAGTGTTGCTTTGAAAATGTCAGCAGAAAAGACAATTATGTTGCAAGCAAATATTCATAAATTATATTAAAAAGTACTGTGAAAATGTACCCTGTGTTGCAGAACTCCTTTTACACTAGCAGAATCATCACTGCCTCTCTTTGATTTAAACTCTTCTTGTTACTAACAGGGAAGTTGCTTGAAACAAACCTTTAATGCCAAAAGCCTTCTGCTCCTGACTATGGGCCAGTGTAAGTTGTAGACAGATTCAACGGGTTGATTCATTTTGTTATTAATATGTTGGGATCATTTTAGAGATTTGTAAATGAGGTTTATTGAACTCAAAGGTAAAAAACTGCTTGCACAGAAGTGCCCAGGTCACTTATTTTACTTTTCTCCTTTTCTGAGATGATTCCTGACAACTTGCCATGTTTTGCTCATTATGAATTAGAAAAAAAGAGTGGAGAACTGGGACAGTGTTCAGCAAATTAAATGTGCCACACTTACGCTAAACCAATATGTGTGCTGGAGTTTGATAAACACCTAGTAAGTGCCTGCAAATCATCTCTACTGCAAGATATACAATCAGCATATCAACATCTTAATTAGCAGCTAATGACATTTGAATGGGAAGGTTAACGTTAAGCACACAAATGCAGTTTAGTAAAGGGTAAAATGAAATACATTGAGATATTTTAATCTTTATTTAGATTTCAGTATTAAACAGCTGGCTTTTGTAGCAAGCAATCGTCTATTTAAATAATACCCCAATCCTTAGTTACGTTTTAGAATAAAATCTCCAAGACTGAAATGTCTTTTCTGATGCATCTGGATCTGGCTCATCAATGGGAACATTCCACATGTTGGACAAAGAGAAGGCACAATTCTGCTTTTCTGCAGGAAAATGTATTTCATCTCTGCCATTATTTTTCTTTTGAGCTCACCACTAAACTATGTGCAAGATGGCTCAGGCTGGTTTGTGATATTTCTCTCACACTGTTTTCTAAACATATGTTTTAAACAGCAAACTTCTATGGGCTGGTGCAAAGCAAAACACGTTCATGGCTGTTTCTGCTGTAGATATCATGCTTGCTTGGGCAGGGATCTTACTGGGTGTCCAAAGCAGGAGAGACGAGAATTGCTGAGCTGTGGGAGAAGAAATTGCTGCAGATATGGTGCTGTAGACTTTGCCAGTGGCATGGGTTCCCACTGAGCATCATACCAAACCATTACTTTTGCATGGATGACAGGGAGCAACATAGGGTGCTCACTTTAAGATTCAAAGTGTAAAGCAGTTCCAAGATGCTCACAATTAAAAATCTTATGGCCATACGGGCTACCATGTTGGTTGCATCCAACAGGTGAGCCAGATGTCTCTAATCTAATGATCTCTTTCTTGTTGGTTCATTTAATTTTTGTGTGATGCTTGATCTTACACAAACTTCACCCTTGTTTATGGGACCAATGGTCTGCTTGCTTAGAAAAGTAAGTGGCTAAGAGTTTAGTAACAAATAGATGGCACTTTGGTGGCCCAGGCACTTTGGCAAGATCAAATCCTGTAGCCACACGGTCAAACACATCAAATCATGTAGCAACACCTCCACAAGGTGAATTGTGTCCTTCTGTTCAAATAACGGGCAGAGGCTAAGTGGAAACATAACTGTCTTTGCAGCCAGTGAGACAGATCAGCAGCATCTGGAAGCCAAAAAACATGCTAAGACATATTTAATTGAGGGAAAAGCCCACCTTTCAGAGTCATTCATACCTTTGTTTTCCAGAAAACAGCAGTTAAATGTTTCCTTTTGACTTGACTGTCATCCTTGTCTCCTCTTGTTGCTCCCCATGCTTTAATTGTTTAATGATTGATGCAGAACTATTTTGATTTTCTTAATTACATTTGCGAACCCACATTTGATTTGGTGGCTAGGTCATCATTCCTGATGCATTTAAGATTTGTTTTGCTTCATTCATCCTTTGACGTGTTTTATTTCCCAACACCTTTGTTCTTTTGGCTTAATTCAGTATAATTAATTTTCTGGCATAAAATGAAAGATCATGATTTTGATTAGACATTAGCTTCTTGGTGGGTTATTTGTAAACTTTTCAACCTTATCCACAGCTTTTCCTAATCAGTGTCTGACTTTTTTGACTTCTGCTTTCCTTCTTATAGTAATATCTGCACACAAAGCCATCTTCAAAGTCTTTCAGGCATTTTCCACTCATTGCGGAGTCTGTCTCCTTCAGAAACTCTTACTTCTCTTACAACATATGGAGGGTCAGATGGGGTTTTAGAGCTTCTTTCAACAGTGCCTTGTTATTACAATACGTGTTGCTTTGGTATTCACAGGCTGTGGCATCAGCAGAAGAATTACTTGCCCATTTTCAGATATGACAGCTTATGTTTTTAGTGTTCAGAGGGGAAGTCTGAATTGACTTACCATCAATGAAAGCCAATCAGTCTTTTACCCTATTTGCATCTGGCTTTCAAATCCTAAGAGTCTCTCTTCTCTCAATGATAACATGTTTTCAGAGTCTTTCAACACTTCCTTAATTGCTAAAATTTGCAAACAAGAGAAACACCCATGCCTAGCTGTCTGCCAGTAGTTCCCTTGGTCTGGCTTTTTCAATCTGTTGTCTTCTAGTGCTTCCCTCCTCAGATTTTCAAGGGGAATGGTGGAGAAAATTAAAGGGTTATCCAGAGGTTACATTCAGCTGTTTGTTCAGTAGATTCCTGGCTCACTTGGTTGTTCAAAGGAGTGCCTGAACATATGAATGATGTTGTTACATTGCCCATATTTATTTAACACACAGAGTTTCTCTGGGTTAGCTCCTGTCAGGCTGAGAAAGGCAAGAGTCAGTTTGAAAACCTTCAAGACTTTCTTGCAGGAGCAGCTGCTTATTGTCCTCCTTTCCTGAATTTCCTTTTCTTGTTTGCTTGCTCTGAATATAGGGATGGATCAGAGCTTTGGAAGCTTGACAAATATTAATCAGTCTGCTCAGCACATAGCACAACTCTTTGCTTATTTCACTCACTAGATGCTATTTGGTGCTTCTGTTGTATTTGATTTACTAAGCAAGAGCTTTTGTTAAAGATCAGATATACTTGTGCTATTCTATCTGTGGCAATAGACGCTTGAGCTTTTCTCAGCATGAGATACCCGATGCCTTGGAATCAGGGATGTATTTCTACTGTTACTTAATTTGGTCTGAGTTGGCCTAAACCTTTGTCCAAGAAATGTGTTCTTTCTACACCCTTTGTGGGCAGTGTTATCATTGTTCGCAGTGTAAGCCATGAACTGGTGGCATGTATTTTTATTGCAGAATAGGTCAAACCCAGCAGGGAAAGATCACACAGTCTTGCATTATTATTTTTTCTGTGGTCATAGCCTTGGTGACTCTGCCTCTTTCAAGAACATGCCAAGTAGCTGAACCCTTTCTATGTTTTCAGTTAACCACAAGAGGCTCCTTTGAGTTTGGAGAACACCCATGAGATTTAATGCAAAGACAACACAGTGACACCTGGGGAGGGCTCTTTGGAGCCAGGCCTGGCAACAGCACTGGCCAGCAGCAGGTGACTGGGAAAAAGTGTAAGACAAGTGCAGTGGTATGGTGACTTTTCTTTGATATAGTTTCCTGGCCTTGAGTGTCTGCTGCCCCAGCACTTCTTAGCTAAAAGTGAGTCTTGCCATCCAACAGCTTTGGGTGGCTTTTTACTGTATTATTCGTGTAATTAGCTTTTTGAGCCCATGTAAATGTCCAACACGCAGAGAATACTGGCAGGGGAGTTTGATTTCTTCACTACACATTGTTTAAAGAGATGCTGCATTTTCTCCTTTTGAGCCTGTTTCATTTAAACTCATGGCAGAAAAATAAATGACCTGTTTGTTCACCTTCTCCCCGCAACCCTAGAGGCCCACTCTACAGAGTTCTGCTGCAGACCTTTCACTCCTGTGGTCTTTCTCAGTAAAGGAAAGAGGTTACTGCTGAGCAACACAGACCGTCCTTCCCACCAGATCCAATGGCCTAACCACGTGGCACAGGGAGTACAGTGTGGCAGATCTCACTTTGGCTCACAAGGGGATGGTACGTCCTCAAGGTGTGACACAGCACAGTCCCATGCAGAGACACTATGTAGTATCCCCAAAGCAAAACAGCCAGGTTAGCACTGCCTCTCGCAAGGGCTAATTAACTCAGGACTAATTAATAACATCATACCACACTGACACAGCCATCCAGAGCTTGCTCTCTAGCTGCTTGCTTGGGGATCTCCTCACAGCGTGGGTTTCAGAATAGATACATCCTCGGGACATTGCCTCTCATGTAGCCCAGAAGCTGGGGCGCTGTGACATTGTAGCCTTGATTATCTACTCGTTTACAGTACTTTTAGCTCTGAACATCTTTCCTCAAGTTATTGGAGTTACAGTGGCTATCTTACCAGTGCAACACATGGGAAAAATCAGGTACGAAAAGCATGTGGCATGTGCATGTGTATGCATACTTGTATGGGTTCGTGTGTGTACAACTTATGGACTGCAAAATAACAATATTGAAGTCACAAATTCAATAAGCTAGAAGACTTATTTGCAACTGACTGTGTGTAGGATAAAGATCTCTCAGTTGTGTATTCAGGCACCCAAGTTTCTTCAGGACCACAGCCTCAGTGGGTGCGTAAGGAGGACATTGACCATACAATGAGCAGCAGCTTAGTGTTTTCCTTTACTCTGGGTGCTAAGCTGGCAGGTGGAGGTGCCTTTTGCTGCACACTGTTCAAACCCATCACCACTTCCACAGATGGAAGTATTAATTTCGCCTGGACCTGTGTTTGGCGCTACTGCCCATGGGATCAGTGCAGTGCACAACTGGCACAAACAAACGATGCTGGCTCTTGCATCCTGGGAGCTGAGGGAGACAGCCTTGGCTGAGGCAGCAGATAGGCATTTTCAATTCCCTTTTGACTTGTGAACCGCTAAATCCTTTCCCCTGGAGGAGCAGATCATGTATAATGAATTTAAACCTACTGAAAATACTTCTGTTTCATTTTTGTGTACCACTGGAATCCATCCATTGGCCCAGCCAAACCCAATCTCTCGTACCCGCCCCTTGACCATTGTTTACACTCAAGTCCTACAGTCCAGGACCAGTCTCCATCTTCCAGAGCCTGCATATCTTTCCTAAGCACAATTTTCCTTTGCCCAGACGTTCCCAAGGTCATTTGAAGGCAGTGGCCAAATGTGCTCTTCTAGCTTTAACCAATATCCCTATTTCCTATCCCAGACATCCCTCCCATTATGAACACCCTTCTGACCTCATTTACACCCAGAGAACAGACACACACTGAAGTAATTTGCCAAATCAGAGCTACACAATGGCCCATTGCCTTAGTTTGGGTGCTGCAGGTGAAGCTCAAAAACAACTGTAGCCTGAATGCAGCACAGTGCACCCCCAGGATGCTGCTTTCCTGTACTGAAGTGTTATATATTTAAACAATTTGAAGTTAATGAAGAGTATTGGCTTGGAACTAAATCCGGAATCTCACACATCTGTGTTCCCATCCTAGAAAAGAAGCAGTTTGAAGAATGCCTGAAGCTAAACACATTATTTTGTACCTTGCTAAAAAGTTGGGTTTTTTCTTCTCTTTTAACCTAGATGCCTATGAACATCTCTTTAAAATGCGGGGTGATTTTTTAACTGATAATGAAAATTATTATTTTGTATGCAGTTTAACTTCATTCTAACATCAGACTGCATAATTTAAAGAGAGTTTTCTTCATATACATAACATCATAGCATTGCAAGACTCTAAAGTCTCTAGCGTATTTAAATGCCTGTTGGTGAGGGCTCGCTTTAGATCCAAATCTCCAGCGTCCCAAGCATGCTACTTGAGCCTCATGATAGCAAAAACTAGTTTCAATGGAATCTTCTCCAGCAGGCAGGTTAGGTTTTGCTTACCCTGTTTTAAATCAGATATGCTGTATTTTTATGTCTGCAATGAAAATGGCTTTGATCACACCTTTTCATGTCACTTTCACCTAAGCACTTTCAGATGTTGCCAAACCCCAATGATTTGTTCAAAGGTCTTAAAGAATGGGGAAAAACTGCATCATCAGATTTTCAGACATACAATTGTCAGGTCTGATTTGCAATTTGTACTTGACATCATATTCATTATGGGCCACTTCATTTTTACCTACAAACCTGACATGTTTTGTTCCAAAATGATAAAAAATATGGAGGTTTTCTTTTTCTTTTCTTAGCTTACAGTGGCACAAGTAATACAGTACAGCGTTAATAGCGTCTTGGTGAAGGAAAAACACGCTAACAGGTTTGACACAAACAAAAGATGGTCTTTCCCTACCCAAAATGTATCTATGCTGTGTAGCTCGTTACCACAGGATATAGGGGAAGGTAAAAGGCTATGTGGGTTAAAAGAAAAAAAAAATTAGGAAAATTCATAGAACAAAATGATCAAGTGTTTAATATGAAAGTACCAGCTCGCTGAGGAGGTCTGTGAGCTACAGAATGCTGCAGCTGGCAAAAGCCATCGGTCACCAATCAGTGCGTAAGGGACATATGCTACACGAACCCTTCATCTAGCCAAACTACCACTGTTCTCCTGTCTTTCTGATTCTAGGGTAATGAAAGTACGGTTTCAAGCCTGATCCATACAATGGTGAATTGGAAAAGTGGACTGAATTATCAGATAAAATTTAAAATAAAATAATCAAGGAATTCTTTGCCTATATTGAAGCAGCACAGCGGCTATATGAACATGTAAGGATCTGAACAGCAAAAGCAAACCCTCTAAAGTGCTTTTAATGTGCAGGGAGCAAAGAGAGAGCTGCATACACCTGACAGTGACACAGAGATGGTAAGCAAGCAAGAAGCTGCTAATGGCATGCTGCTTGTGGGTGAGCAGGAGGAGTGGATGTGATTGAATTAGCAGAGCTGTAAGATACATAAAAATAAAACAAAACAAACACAGCACACTACAAATATCAGCAGGGAAGGCTTAATTCAAGCTTCCCTATTTCCCCAAGTGGAAAAAACATTGCTGTAGTTCTGCATTTTGTCAGCACCCATACAATGAAGCTAAAGGGAATAAAATTTGCTAGAGGAAGGAGGGAGCTGGATGAGGCAGGGCACTGGAGGTGACAAGGATGTGCAAAATGTCCCATCTTTGGCCCATCTGTGCCATGTTGCATGCTGAAATTTCTCTCCCACCACAACATGCTAATGGCATCTACATCTACAGTGGTAGCGGAGGCTGGAATGGGGCTGCTAAGAGCAAACTCAGTTTCATCTTTGTCTCTTTGCAGGAGAATCTCTTTGGGATAGATTCATGCTTGGTCTCACCTATCCTTTAGAAACCAATGTTCACAGCGTCTTTGAAGAACAGTAATCATTTAGAGGATCTCTGCTATGCTGCAGCTGCTTTGAAATACGATAAGTAATTACAATTAACTAACACTGTATAAACATCTGTATAAAGAGATGCACATCATTCATCACAGATGGATGAGGATATATTCCATTGCAGGGTACCTTTCCTGAAAGACTGGGCTACAAATAAGAAAACCATTGTTCTCATGTTGTAATAAAAACTCCACAGATTCCTCATCCTGCCCTATAACGTGTGGCATTGACAGATATAAAACAGAGAAGCCAGAACAAAAAACAATATTAGGATTCCCTGCACTGCTTTCATTTTGGTAGGAGGGTATCCATAATACCTGGGGAATGTTTAGGGTTGGTTGATGAATGTGCAAGGCAAGGCTTTCAGATAAGGCTGCTCTATATTAAAGCATGGTGAAAACAGTTGGGTTTAGAGGTTCATATCACATGTAGTGGTTTGGACATGGCAGAGCTACTCCTTCTGCAAGACCCAGATCTGGGAGGAGTGAGGGTCACTAGTTCATCAGGTGCATCCCGCAGTGCACTGAGGTGGCCCTTTGTGACTAGACTGTTGCATCAACCCAAAGGTACCCTTTCCCTCATGGCAATTTGGAAGGGTCGTATGGAAAGGTGACTCCTCTCTAAACTGATGAGGCTGAGATGGAAGTGAAAGTCACCGCGTGTGAAGAGCTCAACACAGAGCGAAGATGTGTGGTTCCTTTTCCTGTGAACCATTTATCAAAACAACATTGATCAGGATATTTCTATTCAAGAGCCATGATATGAAACTTGGAAAAAAAAAGGAGAATCACCTTTTGTGTGCTCACTTGCTTTACTTAAGTTGGTAGATCTGTATCCATCTCTGTTGGTAAATAGCCACTGTCATCAAGTACCTTGAATTCCTTGAAGACATGTGCTTTAGTGTTTGCTAAAGTTCAGCCACCTATGGCATTTGCTTATGTCTAAAACATTTACACATACTCAATGATTGTAGCAGAAGTTCACTGCCAGCTATAAACACAACATGATCCTCTGTGAACAAGGACGACCAGCAGACTGCTTCATGACTGTGGATCTAGGCTGAGACATAGTTAATTTAGTGTGAAAACCTTTTCCAGACTTTTCAAGGCTGCAGCCACAGAGAAGTAGAATAAAGCTGCACTATGATGGCGGCTGGCCGTCGTACTTACCGTGTCCCTATCCCACCAGCCACTAATTGCAAGCTATTCGTAACAGCATGGAAAGAGGCATCCCTTGAGTGCATGAAGCTGAGCATCTGTTTCTGCAGCTGCCAGTCAGGCGGTGTCACCTGTGCGCCGTTCCTCCAGCTTCCACCAAGGAGCAGCCGCAGCAGAGGCAGGGGCTTTGCTCCCACGGAGGCTGGTGGGAGCTGCCGGTGCAACCCTTCATCAGTGTGATGAAATGGTTCATGAGCTGGCCCCAAACGTGTGTGTGGAAAGAGTGTGAGTTGCTGCATGTGTTTATTGCTGACATAGGCAGGCTCCTTCGCAAAACTAATCACACAGGAAGGGAAAGCAGAGTAATGGCTTACTGAAATCTCCTGCTGTACATTAAAAATATAGGGCACAAGAGTCACTAGCTTGAGTATTTCCTCCCCCCCCCCCCCCCAGGTTTAAGACCAAAGCTCTCTGAAATGAAGAAAGGTGATTTCTTGGCCTCTCCTGCACTCCACAGCACCAGCAGCTGCACAAGAGGTTGGAGAAGTGCTTTGCCCGGTGGAACTGGGATTTCAGCATTGTTTATGCAAGCGTGCATCTCACATACATTAGACACTGTGGAGATGAGCACAAACCCAGGGCATGTGAGTACGTGGGCACCCTGACCAGGCATGGAGAAACGCATGTGAAGATGCTGCACAACACTGCTCTTACAACCCGTGACCCAACAGCATGGCTTGTGTTCCCGGCACAGAGCTGGCCCCAGTCCTTGAATTTAGCAGCCTGCTGCCTCCACCCTCACAGACTTCAGCTGGCATCTGGATCTCTGTGACTGCCCCCTGAAGGGGGGTCCAAGCTCCAGGCTCAGTTTCTGTGCAGCCCAATTAATATTGTTAATTGCCGTGGTCACTTTCCAAGGGGATCCAAGGAAACAAGATGAACCCCAAAATGAACCCTGCTAGATTTCTTTTAATCAATAGTGCCTGCTCCATGGGACACAGAGTTCGAGAGGCAGAGCTTGTCTGGTACAAATAGTCATTCCTTAGTGTCATTGACCTGGCCAGGGCTTCAGGAAAGAATGAGCTACAGTGGCTCCAAAAATAACCTTTAAAAAGTCTCCTGGTATCTGTTAAGAAAGTATGACAGAAACGTAGTGGTCTGGTCCTCCAAAAAATAAAATAGAAACTGAAGAAAGATGTATTTCCTTTTTTTCTCCATTATTTCTCTCTTAAGTCTTTTTTTCCTTCTTCCACATTGAACTAACCGATACTTACCAGAAATGAGTCATTCAGCAATATTTATCAGTCCATTGGATGGCCTGTTCAATCTAACAAGTGGAAACAGATCCCATAGGGTCAATCAACTCCATAGGACCAGAGGCACATATAAGCGTCTGGGTCAGGGGACCCAGACACAGTCTTCAGGAAATGGTCAGGAGCTCATCTTCTCTTACCTCCCTCAGTCTTGCACCCTTGTTTCTACTGTAAGGGGATTCAAATGACCAGGCCAGAGATTGCTGTAGCATCCTCCAACCAGGACCTCAATGTGGTTGACAAGAAGGCCAGAGCTCATGGTCAAGCTAATATCTATTGTATTCACAGCCCTAGGTAGACCACACTGTCCCCCAAAGCTAACCCTTTTTTAGGCAGTGTCTCTCTGAACATCCTATCTAACCACAGTGACAGCAGTTTTGCACACTGGGAAACGCTTGCTTTTCCAACTGATGATGCAATAATATTTTCCCTTTAGAAATCTCACCTTACCCTGCTCATCCTGAATTTGTGTTTGTAATAAAAGACCCTGAATTGATTGGGTATTTGCTCTGGCCATTCAGATCACTCCGGAAATCCCTTGATTTGTCAGCGAAATGGTTAGCAAGCCATGTGTGGAAGGGGATGAATTAGCCATTGGAGTGAACTGCCAGTACAGGCAGGGGTAAGAGGAAAGGCAGGGGGACGTAGGACTTCCTGCCTCCTCTTGTGCTTTTGAGCTGCAGGCTTCACTGTCCTCAGTCTCTTGCAGTCCCAGCCTGTGCCCCAGCGGCTAGTCTGTTTTCTGGGCAGCAGACAATGGAAACCAGTCAGGGGAACTGCCGTAATCCCTAACTGACAGCTTCTGTCACCTCTGTCGTTTTCCCCTAGAATGACAGGTTGCTAGAGAGGGACATCTGCCAGTGTGAAAAGAAATGATGGGGGGCTCTCACTCCAGACCTTGTGCAGTTTCCTGGCTGGGGTCCCGAGGAGGTTGCAGCCTTTGCAGCCCGGCTGCAGCCATGAGAGGTCTTGTCTCCTAAGTCGGATACACAGCCGGCAGTGCTTCCTATGCTCCTTTTGTTCCACCCTCATTTCCTGGCCTGCAACGCTGTGCTCCGTGGGGACGTTGCACATATCAAAAATGCAGGGTGAAGTTGTCTAGAAATGGAGACAGGTTGTTTTTGGCAGGAGGCCCTTGAGCCAGAAACATTTTACCAGAAGAAATATGGTCGATATTTATGGAAAATAGGATTCAACTTTCAATGGGGCTTATGTTCATAAGTCACTTAAGGCCCTTCTGAAAATCCCACCAATAATTCTTAAATTAAACAAGTCAGCATTTCCATGCAAGCTGAAGAACGGAGCGCTGTGTCCCACTTATGGATCTGAGCTAAGCAACTGAAGAGCCAAAGAAATCTTCAGAGGCTTGGTATGATCACGGAGTGCTTGTACATTTTTTTATGTGCAGTATGTGACATGCATCACTCAGATGAGCCTAAAGAGCCATTGCATTCCAGTGAGCACTAGAGAGACCTTGGCAAAATGTGTCATCTGGCCTCTTGTACTCACAGTGCAAGATTTAATGACCACTGATTCATATTCAGGCTGGATTGCAATAATTTTCAGAAAATGTCTGGAGTGATAAAGGGTTCTGCCATTAGGAATATATCTTCACAAGACTTGGTCCCAAACCCTCATGGTTCCTGTTTTCAACTGATGGTACAAAATATCCCATTAGAGTAGGTTAAGTTTTCTTTGGGCATTTCTGCAGGATGTTACATCAAGTCCAGAAAATCCTAAGCCAAGCCAGATCAAGCTAGTTACTAAAATCAGCCATCAGACCACCACAAGCATATGCAAGACATCAAAGGAGGCTGGGGACTGACTGGATGGGGAGAAGCTCTGTCTAAAAGGACCTGGGGTTCCTGGTGGACCTCAGACTGAGCATGAATGTGCAGTGCACGCTGGCAGCAAGGAAGGCGAACAACATCCTGGGCTGTGCTAACGGGAGCACAGTAAGGGTGGCAGTGGAAATTATTACTTTCCTTTACTTGGTGCTTGTTGGAGCACAGCTGAAATATGGTACATGATTTTGACCCACTTGCCCCATTGCAAGAAATATGGTGAACTGAGAGATCAGTGGAGGCCACAAGGACAGTCAGGGCTGGACCACTTGCTGTGGGAATGGGGCTGGCTCAACCTGCAGATGAGAAAGCTTTGGGATCATCTAATAGTTGCCTGACTAAGCCCTGAACCACTGCAATAATCCCATATGGTCAAGAGCATTATCAGCTGCAATTGTCATAAAAGCCCCTGAAATCCCAGACTGGAGTCACCCACCCAACTATTAATGGGGTAAATTTCAGGAAGCTGTCACTCTTTGCTGGTAGACTGCTTAATGAAACAACAAAGCTGCTCCTCTGCTTAAGACATAAAATGGAGAAAGTGATGGAAAAGAATGCTTGCAATTATTACAGTTGGTAAAATGACTTCTTAGACTCCACAGAACACAAAGTTCTTCAGAGTATGAGTTAAGGGGGCATGGAGCAAAGCTTTGAGGGCTCCCCTCAGCTTTGAGACCACCTCCAGTGGCAAACCGGGTTAATAGTATTGTCCCAGAAGCACATAAGGGCAGTTAACGTGAAAGGTAGCATAACAGGATCCAGTCTTTCTGAAGACCATGAGAAAAAAGTTCCTCCAGCTCTTCTAATAATCAGCGGTGGTCAAATACTTAAAATACCTGCCAGATGTTTCAAACAATGAACAGAAGGGGATATTGAAGTCAGGAGCTGATGGACATAAATTAGTATTTGTAGCTGTATAAGAGTGCTCTCCAGTGGTAACAGTACTCTTTCCCTTGTGTAATTCAGACTGCATATTAAGGAAGAAAGAGCCCACTGGTTGAACATGAATGGCTTTGGTAATCTTGGCAAGAGTTGCCTGGATAAATAAACTCATGACTGTGAAGCTATGGTCTAAAACAGCAAAGATTTGGGGATGTTTTACAAAAAGAATCAAAATGATTCAGAGGGGGAAAAGAAAGGAAAGAATTAAGTTAAAAATTGGATATATTACTTTTGAAACTGAGAGTGGGAAGCCAGAAAAGGTTTCAGATGAGAAAGATGTCACAGTTCTAGAAAAAAATCTATAGAGATGGTGACTTTTCTCATAGTATCTGTAGTACCAGCGGGCAGCTTCCACACAAAAAAAAAAAACCCCACCATAGTGCATGTTGTCAGACCTTAGAGTACAAGTGACAGAACATACCACCCAAAAAGCATAAAACAGAAAGCATGCAGCTGAAGAGACAGTTGTTGTCCTTCGCTGTGACTACTGGGGATGTAAAAAAAGTGGACTGTTGCACAAGCTGCTGAGAAAGAAGAGATGCCCTTTGAAATCTCAAGCCCGCACCAATGAGCAAGAAGAAGAAACAGTGGGAAGACAGAGAAAAAGAGACCCTGTGGATGTAGCAAGTGGGACTTAACTCAGTTAGTAGCCAGCACTTTAAGAAAAGGGCAAGGAGGAAATGCACAGTATCTGTGGAGAAGGAGGAAAGAAACGAGGACTGCAGTTTTGGAATTTCTGGAATACTTTGAAGAACAGGAAGATGTACATAGCAGATAGGCTATACCAGGAACTGTTTTCAGTGCAGCTGGCTATCACAAGTCAGTAGAAAGATAGGGTAATGGTATATTTTTCTCTCAGATTTGTTGCCCATGAGTTAGGGACTCTACAGGACAAAGATAATGCCATAACTTGGAGCAGGTGAAATGAAAACTTCAAATAGATGAGCTGAGGTAAAAAGGCCAGCAACAGATTAAGTCATGGGTCATACCACCACTCTTTTGCTAGATACATCCTGTTCTAGCAAATTCACATGATCCAATAATCACATTTACCCTTACACTCAAATGAAAAGTAAAGCATATCTAAGAGGAGAAAATAAAATCTTAGGAAAATTTCCATTGACATATTAGGTGAGGCAGGTATGGGCACTGCTCCTGATATCAGAACACTCTTTCTTTTTGGAGATCATTTGCTAGAAATAGGCAAGGCTACAAAGTCTTAAGCGCATACCTCAGACCTAGTGTGAATAGGGACATTTATGTGATAACAGTGGATTACACTAATAATCTATCCCAACATTACAGGAAAGATAATTTCTCTTTGTAGAATAATTAAAGTCTCCATGTCCTAGATGACTGCAGTTTCTTTTAGGCCCTGATTGAGCAGGTCAGTTTACTTATATGCTTGCCTGCAATGACATGCCTCACTGTCCTGATGATCTATAGCTGCACTTTTTAATCACTTGCTAAATTAGACACTATATTGCCAGCCTTCTGTCCACTCCACATAGACTTCAACTTTTTTTTTTTTAATCTAGAAAACCAGGATTTTTTATCTCTTTTTATAATGCTGAAGAAGGCCAAGGCAGAGATTAGCCATTAGCTTCACTAAAGCCAAGTTTTAGTCAAAGAAATGCAGAAATTACAGATTCTTAATCCTTCCAAGAAGGGAGTTACATTATTCATGTGAATGCTAAGTATATTGCTAAATATATTTTCCATTATTTTGTTCATGTGAATTCATTCTTGAACCACTCCACTCAAGATTTTTATCAGTTTCAGATGCAAAGGCATAGTATTAAAATACTTTAGTAGTAATTTAAATTGTCTAATAATTGCTGTAACGACAGCAATACTGCTGATACTGATTTGTGTGTTCTGTGTTTATTCTTTTCATACTGTTGTTTGAATTCCTACAAGCCACCCTGGGAGACAGCAAAGCAAACCAGAGTTTATCCAAAGGGTTAATAACAAGGAACTTGCTTCCCAAATGCTTCTCAGATTCTGAGGCACAACTGATGACTTAAAAGGATTTGGTAGACTGTGCCTGCTGTTAAGCCTAAGAAGAAAGATAATTTGTTATATTTCAAAATGTATTCAAGCCTATAAAACCACTGGTCTTCAGGGATGGGTGTTCTTCGTTTCAGATATCATGCCAAACTCTGACATTTGGGAAAGAGGCTGTCTGAGACGAAGTATAAATGAGGGGCTTTTATAAGAGATACCAGATAGCCTTTAGCAGAGAAGTATGTCCACAATGCAGTGGAAATCTGGCTTTATGTGACGTTGCTGGTACTGTTACATCCTACGGTGTTATAATCTCTGGCAAGGGCAACAGAAGGATCTTTCCAGCTTTTGCCTTCTCTGGTGGAGCTGCCAGCCATGTCAAATTGCATAACGCTGTTGTATGTCTACTGTGTGCTGGGTGGAGACACCAAAGTTATGCTTGTTTTGTTAGCCAGAAAGCTTCAGACAAAGCTATTTCCCTATAGAAACTATGTTATTATTGTAGTGATAGGTCAACCCCACAGATATATGTTACTAAAAAGAGCATCAAAGCACTTGTTTAGGAAGTAATCTGGAAAAATAAAATAAATTTTAAAAAAATTAAATACAGGGTTTTATAAAACTTTCAGGAAATACTTTCAGAAAAGGTAAATGTCTGTGAGATATCATTCTTTTGGGTTGAAGTCAAGAAACTGTGCAACACTCGTCTCAAGCCTGGAGCCAGTGCAAATGCCAGCAGAACTGGGGCAGGCCAGAAATAGGAGTGTTTCTGGGTTGCTGCAATGCCTGCTCCTTCACCAGACCGTGTGGCACAGTGCTGAAGGAGGCTATCAGCATTTTGATGCTTTTTCTCAGAGCATTGCTGAAAGAAGATCACAGTGTCAGTCAAAACTCGTTCCCATCTGCCATCTCCAAGCTCCCAACATTGCTGCTGAGGCAAGCTGCCAACCAGAATGAGCTTCAAGGGCAGCCAAAATATCTGCTTGGACCTTATGCGAGTAGGTTCTGGTCAGGTCCATAGAGAAAACTCACGATGGTGACATGCCATCCCACCTCACACAGTTTAAAACCATGCAGTAAGTGGAGAGGGCAGTGATTTATTCTTAGTGACTCCCGGATATTTCAGTCCACACTGCACAGGGGTGGGTACCACCCATCTGTCTGCAGCACAAGGGTGCCCCATGATGCAGAGCTATTCACTGCATTATCTGCAGCAATGAAAGTCCCTTATTTCCCACCCTGTCCCCCATCATATTTCTGTTCAGTTATTCTAGACTTTAACTATAAAAAGTCTTCTATTCAAGAAGAAACCGCTGGGTTTCACAGCACTGGCTGAAATGGCCCTGTGAAGACAGGGTGTACGAGCTCTCATGTCAGAACTGTTGTGTGTTGTTTTCGCTGATCTGATCTCATCTTTAGCTGCCCAGACAGGGCTCCAGCATCTCAGGGATATTCAGGCCATTCTCCTGTGTGAACTGGGAGAGAGGAAGGCATAAGGCACAGCATGAGGGGTAAGATCCAACACTTTAAAGCCACAGACTGATCTGGTACCTGCTCTTGCTCTCAAGAAAGCTCCTAGTACTGTTTTTCTCATTCACCAAGAGCCTCCAAAGTCTCAGCTTTGTGACCTCCCTTCTGCTCCTTATGGCCAGAAACTGAGCTACCTCAGCTCCCTCTGTCACGCACTCATGCCTTCATGTTTGCTCCTACCAGGAAATCCACTCTGCTCCCCTCTCCTCCCCAACAGGACCTCTCTGCTCCTGCCAACATGCTCAAACTCACCTTGCTCATACTGCTCTCTCCTTTCCATTTACATGGCTTAAATGCACGGTGAATAAATTAATCACCAGAGCTCTCCTACTAATCCTGCCATCCAAACTGTACCAAACCAAAATGCTGCCATAGCTGGAAAATTATTGGCAGTCAATGGCCAGTCTTAACTATTGCTTCCAGCTGGCAATGCTTTCTCTTCACCAGTTGCTCTGTTGTCATATATGCTTTATGGGCATAGACTGATTTCTGAACGGGAATTGATCCTTCTCATCAGCATTAGGTTGGAGGCATCAAATGAAACTAGCAGGAGGCAGGTTCAAAACAAACAAAATGAAGAGCTTTAGAGCTCCTTGCAGCAAGACGTGGCAGATTTGAGAAGTTCACATGGTTTCCTGGGGAGACCGCAATTTCATGGCAGACAAATGCAGTGAAACCCGAAATAAATCTGTGGAAGATTTATTCTTGGTCTAGGAAGTTCTGTGCCACTAAAGGCTGGAGGTCAGTTGGGAGAGCACTCAGTGTCGATATCATTTTATACCCTTTCATGGGCTTTTGCTTTTGGCTACCAGCAGGAAGGACACTGGACTGTGCAGACCTTTGTGCTGATTCAGTACGGCCTTTCCTATGTTCTTACGTTAATTTGTCCCAGAAACATGTAGCGAGACAGCAGGGAGCCTCACAACATGACTGTTAGGCAAAGGACTTTATTTTCCAGTCCCCGTGCTCTGGGGGTTAGATTAGAAACAGATTACAGCTGAAGGATCCCTGAGCAGACACGGACTGTGCCAGCTTGGGAGCTGGGCACAGGATAGCTGTTGTGCCTAAAGTAATTATCCTGGAAGGGCTGGGCTGACAGGGCTAATAAATAAGAGATGTTTCAGCAAGCAGCTCTTTACAGTTTGCTTCATCTTCCTCCTCGCAGAGGAGTGATTTGGACTGTACGGGCATGTCCTCAGTTGTTCTCACCACTCAGTCCTCCACCCGGGGGGATTTTGCACAGGAGTCCTTAGAAACACTCGCAGATGCAAAGTGGAAAACATGACTTTCCATAGAAGTCCACTCATTCAGTGCCTCCCCAGGAAGCCCCAGAAGATTCTCAGGCTAACCAGTAAGGCTCCCTGACTTCTTGCCACCCAGATGCTGCTGCCAGAAAGATGTACAAACAACCCAAGAAGAACCCTTAGCCTCAGCATGAAAAAAACTTGCTGCCAGAGAGGAAGGAGACAGGAGCAGGTCTGAGGGAGGGTTTCAGAAGACAGGATTCGGAGATGAGGTGCGGGAGTCAGACAAGGGGTTGAACTTTGTGACTCTGTTTTGGATAGAGGCAACCTGGGGAGAAAAGTTTGGCACAGTGATGAGACCTTGCTTGTGATTTGCAGCGTTACGAGGGAAGGCTTGTCTCCATAAATAAGCCCCTCTTCTACTGCAGATTAGACAGAACTGAAGAGTGTCTTCCTTGCATACTGCTCAGTCAGGCAGCATTTCAACAGAGCAGAAAAACATCCTCTTTATTTTTTTTTCTATTTTTCTTTTCTTTCCCCTTCATTCCCCTTCAAGAAACAGCCTGAGTGTTTGAAAGTCCTGTGGTTTGGTTTGGAGTTCAGTCATCCCTACAGAGAACTTGTTCTGCCAATCTCTACATACATGTCAGCCTAAATAGCAACAGATGTACAGTACCTTAGATGTATAAAATTTTCATAAAATATAACAAACACTGTTTTTCCACTTGGGATGAGTCATTAACCATATGCTCATGATACTGCTCTTTTCAGGGGAAGAGCTGAAGTCCTATGTTTGGGCTAGACAGAACCCAGTCCTCTGAGGTTTCTCAAGAGCAAAAGAAAGGATGCCTTGTGCCCCAGTTTCCCTAAGGAGCCCTGAGACCCCCCCCCACACACAGAGAAGTCACAAAACCAGTGCTTACAGCTACTTTGTAGGAGCAAGGTCTTCTCTGGGGTACACAATCCAGCCTACTGGTGAGGGAAGGCTAACACCCCACTGCAGGTCTGCAGAAACCTGCAGCACGTGAGTGGGCACACAGGGGACATTGTTCCAGGGGACATTCACGCAGACACAGTCTCGTTGTGCTTTCCACGTTTCTGAAGGCAAGGAGAGCGTGCCTGAGGCACGGCGCTGCTTAGAGCACCCCTGGGAGAGCTGCAGAGCTGAACACAGCCCTCACTGCAGGCAGGGTCCTTATAGACCCAGTCATTTTGACTCTTTCTCCTCCTATGAGCAGTAGTTAATTGAAAATGCTCTCAGATAATCTCTTTTTACATAAATTTGGAGATGGTCCTGTTCTGCCTCCCACTGCAGCCAGCAGGAGTTTCCCCCACCTCAGCAGGAGCGGGAACAGCCTTTGCTGCTATGAATTTGTCCTCTCCCTCCAGGTTTGTTTTTTTCCTCACTGAACCTTCACTCCAGGTTAGCTGTATGTGCAAATAGGAGTTAATCCCTTGGCTAAATTATTATTTAAAGGCAGAACTTACTAAATGCTGCTCCACTGGGGTTTAAGGAGGTTATATTTTATCTCATCAGCAAAACCAGGGCTGAGCCTAGAAAAACAGCAAGCCATGATTATAAACAGGAAAGTGATAGTTGAACTTTGCCATGTATTCCAATCCCTCACATACAAGCTGTACAAATGTAGCCATTTCTTTTTAATTTTAATAAGAACTCCAAATCTCAGTTCTATTCAGTACAACAAGAACATTGATGCAGTTCCCAATGAGCTGTACTAGCAAAACCAGCTATGGCAGTTTCCCCAGGACCCCACAGGAGTTTCCCTCCTGGGTCTTCTTGGTATTAGCCTTCATTTACTCTTGGCATGTTCTGAGGAAATGGCCACTGGGAATTCAGTGGGGGAAGAGCACACAAAACTCATAACTGGTTTTGTGCAATAAGAAGCATTGCCATGTCCGTCCTATCCATGCACAAAATTTACTTCAGTGTCTGGGAAAAGCCAGCAAAGTGGAGGACAAAGATCTTTTCCCAAGATTTCAGATGCTGGCCTATGTGAACCAGATACAGAAGTGTTTAGTCCACAGCAGCCAGGTCCACTTGTCAGCTATTAAGATGGACGAGACTGAAATGGTGCCGCACAGGTAAAGAAGGACCTCTCCCAGCAATACATGGTATCAATCCTGGTCGTGGGAAATCACTCCTTGCCAAATAAGAGAGCGGTAAAACAGCTGACGAGGTATCACCGGCCAGTGCAGGGGTTCACAGAGAGCTCTGCATATACCGTAACCTCTTTCTTCACAAGCAGTGTACAGGTTATGATTAAATCACTGCTGCATATTGATGATCCCCATTCGACATAAGGACAGTATGTCCTACCCTACAGCATCATGCCTCCAGAGTATGGAGACTATGATCCACTTTCCTTTATCAACTCTAGCTCCATTGTTTTGTGCATTGTTGAATGCTGTAATCCAGACCATTCTTTATTATTAACGACCTCTTCTTACTTATTTCAGTTATTGTGAGCACTTAGCACACACTCATCATTGTATATTATGAGTTTGTTTTGCGGGGATTACGTCGAGTAATTATCATTCCAAGTAAGAGAAACAAACTGTCATGATCCCCCACTGCCAGCAGCTTTTAATCTGACCAGACAGCGAGGAACCCAGGATTTCACAGTTTAAACAGATGGAAAAGTCTGGGCAAAGAGGTGTATCTTGCAGCTCCTTCTAAATGCAGCCAAGTTCACGCTGAAGCATATTTCTGTCAGGGGCGTATTCCAGAGGTGTGAACCTGGAGTGCCCTGTGAGCATTCAGTTCCAGCTTCCAGCTAAGAATAGTTCGTACGGCAGATTGGAGGTAGTAAGGCTGTTCTTAAATATCCTGGCCTTTGGCTGTAGTGACCACAACCTTGAATTTCACCTCCCTATCTACTTCACAGAGAGAAGAGCACTGGCATAGTGTAAGGCTGGGGCAGCTCCTGCGGGTGCTGTTCCAGGGCCGTTACCCGGATTTGATGGATGCACTGTCAAAAAGTACCAAAAAGAGGACTAAGTGGTGGAGTACAGGCTGTCCTGTTGGGGATTCTTAGGAAGAGTTGGAGGGCTTCCTTTAAACAGGGCTTTTGCACCAAAGCAGGAGCATGCTCCTCTTTATATTGTCTTACTCAGAAGCACAAAGAGAGCTCCGGGAGCAAGGGCAGGGCCAGAGGTATGGAGCTGGTAGGAGACCTCTGAAGCTTGGACATGAAAGAGAGCAGGGGTCAGTGACCTGTCAGTCCTCAGACCTCTGGGAACTGATGTAGTGTGGCACAATGCTGGGTTCCGTGAGGTGGCAGACAGTTCCTCAGTGTGGACAGGTATGACATAGTGTTGACAATCAGCTGTTAGTCATGTTCCAGATGTGGTCTGAGGGTTCAAAGCACACTATTTGCTAGCATAGCCTTGGCCAGGGGACTGTGGGATCCCTGCTTTACTCTGAGTTGTAAAGTGATGCATACATCCTAGTTGAGTGGTGTTTAACTAGGTCAGAGGAGGTAGCGGTGGGACCAAGTTGGAGAAGTTTTAGTAGTAAAAGCAAAATGAGGCTAATGATGGAGCTCATCGGCGTCCCAAATTCTTTCTTTGAATACTGAAAGCCAGGCTTTGCCAGTAAGTAGAGGCCGTTTGAGGGAAGGGGGATATTTTACTGTCCTCTTTCAATGTACCCTGGACAATGCTAAGAGCAGGTTTATGTGACAGTGGGAGGAGTCCTCCATACAGTTCAGGAGTCACAGAAGTGTTGTACAATACTTCTCTGCATGGAAAATAGAAGTGAGAATTATGCAAAGCCAAATTCATGGAAGGAAAAAGGAGCATAGAGGGTTATCTGGTTGAGGGAGAGAGGTGCCATATGCATAATAATATGCCAGTTTGGACATAAGGTCTCCTCTCCCACAAGCAGGTGATCCATGCCATGGTACTTCGCCTTACTTCTGCTAAAATAGTGAGCCTAACACTCTTCCTCACACATGTTCCAGGACAGTGAGGTCTTTGTGTGCAGTCCATACCCCACATTCTTCATGGAGGGAAAGAAAGGTGTACAAATGCAGTGCCATCTGACCTTTCCTGGAGCGGCCGGCCTCCTTCTAGTTTGAGATGACATTCAGGATGTGGAAAGAGGGGCTATGCTCAGGAGACTGGCAAAAATAGATCACAGTTTGACTAGGAGATCACACATAAATACATGTAGACTGTGCCCAGGCTGTCCCACAAGAGAAGAATTTGGCATGTGTTGAAGGTGGGCCAACACACAGGTATTGGATGGTTTCCAGGCATTATTGTTTCTGTAAGCAACACCAACAGAAAGATATTGGATCCCCAGCAGTTGTCATGCAAAATCATTCTCAATCCATTTCATCCTCACGAGTACTGTTGTCCTCCACCTCACCTTCACAAGAGATGGTGATAGGAAGAACATGGCTAGCTGGGGAGAGTTTTTGACTCAAGCTGAGTTTTAGGAAAGGAGATGTGTCAGATCAACATAGCCATACTGAAATGGCTTATGAACTGTGCAGGGCACTGAATGTTAGAGATGCCTAACTAAGAACTTCAGTGAGTTTGAGCAGAGGCAAAAAAACATGCGGGAGGAAGGGCACTGTGTGTAGGAAAGGCAGAGGGAAGGGGAAAAGAGATGGTTAGGCTGGTTTGTGAGTCCTTGCTACCCTGCACCCAGCATCTGCTTAAATTCTAATCAGACACAAGGAGCACAGCTCTCCATGAGAGCTGTTGTCCAAGCTGCTGTGCAGAAAGGAAATCTGAGCTGGAGCAGGGTCTGGTCTGGGTGCTTTGAAGTGATTTTTTTTCAGTAAGGAAATAATTTCCTTTGTCTGTACATGTTCAGGAAAACTGCCTCATCAGAGAGTGGTTCTCAGGACGTTTGGATCATAATTGTTTTGTCCAGAAAAGCTCCGTGACTGGAAATGAAAGGAAAAAAAAAAATGGTAAGGGAAAAAAAAAAGCTTGTGAATATATATTACATCCATATGCAGAGGGAGGAAAAAAGGAACCAGGGCTCAGTTAAAACAACAGTCGAGATTTCATTCTGCTCTCAGCTACATTGGAGTTGCCCTGCTGAAAACACAGACAAGCCCTAACTAAAGAAACATGGGGGATACCTAGGCTGCCCTCTCCCTGGAATCCACCAATAGGTTTGTTTGGTGCGGTGCTCTTCAGGGTTTCAAAATACCATGTATTTTTGCAACACCTCTGCACTGCGAGGGGATTGGAAAGGGGCAGCAGAGATAAACACAGGCCACATGTTTAGAGGTGTTTTACAGGGACAGAGAGGAGAAGCCACGGATGCAAAGAGGCAGCAGGCGCTGCCAGGGCTCGGGTTTCTTTTCTTTCCTTTCTGGCTGATTCAACAAGCACTCTCATGTGCCCTGTCAGCAAGATGCCGGGAGAGTTTCTCCCTTCTCTGTCCATCCCTGTGCACAGGGTGTTGAGCAGCAGTCCTGTGCTGCAGCCAGGTCTGGGCTGCTAATGCCCTTCCCACTTGGGGCCCAACCTGGATCCCTTATGTGTGCGTAACTTCTACTGAAGTCAGTGCAAGTGTTATGTCTGAGGGATTAGCTGTGTCCCTGGGCAATTCCTCATATTTTCTTTCTTTCCATTCTTCACATTGGAAGGTTTAACAGAGTCACAGAGCTCTGGTGTCCAAGAGACCATTTTCTTCCAAAGCAGGATCTCTCCCTCTGGTACACTTGCCAGCATGCTGTCCAGTCCAATTTCAAGTGAGTCAAATGTTGGTGTTTCCATCGCTTGCCTGGAAGACAATTCCACTGCTCTAGCAGTCCAAGCCATTAGGAACATTTTCCTGATATTCAGCCTAAATATTCTCTTTCTCAAATTCATTCCGCTGCTCCAGGGATTCATGTTACTGGAGATGGGCTCATATTAAAATCTCTTGCTGATCCTTTCTCTGGACTAATTCATTTAGTACTTTCATGAATAAAAGAGGGAAGGATGGAAGGATGGAGACAATGAAGGCAGGAAAACAAACAAGCAGAAAGGAAAGAAGGAAGGAAGGAACAAATGAACATGCATGCCCACTGTACTATCCTGGAAGCAGAGAAATGTTTCTAGAGCTCTTACATGATTAAAAAAAAACCCAGGCTTGAATCCTAAAAGGTGCTTGTTTGATACATTGGCACATGAAGTCCACTGTTTACATACAAAACAGGTGCATCATATGTAGCAATAATAAAAGCATCTTCCCATCCCGTTAAACCCTGCAACTGTATTTTAGAGAGATTGCATCTAACAAAACTATTCTTTTTTGTATCTCATGCAGTCTTTACCTCAGCTGGTAGTGCTGAGCTAAACACAAATGGGTGATCACTGTGGTGACAATTTTGGTTTCTATTCAGTAAAGCAAAAAGGCACATATTTAACTTCAACACTGAGCTTAGATGAATCCATGTTTTGTGCTTTGGACACTCGTCATATTTGAAATGGCCAAAACTACTAGCACGCTTCATGCAGGTCACTAAATCGTACTGTGGAGGTGAGGGTCTTATTCTCTGTGTTTGCCCTCCAGCTTGTACTGAACAGCTACATTTCAATAGGTTGCAAGCTCTCCAAGTAACCATTTCATGTATGGTTGAAATAATGGAAAGACTGAAATCAGCTGCCTACTGCCCTAATCTTTCCGAAAGAGTCATTTGGAGTATGATTCCTAATGTGTATGGTTTAGTTTCTGATCGAGTGATTCACTGGCATTCAAAAATGTTAGCCTTGTACTCCAAGAAAACAACACATGGTCACTGGTTAATTGAAATCTTAGGCATTCGTGCCTCTTAAATGAATTATGGAGGTTGTGATCTCTACTTACTTCAGTCTTCTCTTCAGTTATTAAAACTATTCTATTTCCTCCATTTTTCATTCTTTTACATTTGAAGAATAAATTTAAAAAACTGATCAGATTATTTCTTCCCTTTAGGGAAACAAATGTGATAGGGGCTCAGACATCTTTCTTCTCAGGTATTACCAGCATTATCTAATAGACAAAACAGGTTTCTGCAGGCCCCATGCTCAAACCTGCTGGTTCCTTAGCAAATTCTGCTACAAAATGGGATGCCAAAGCTGTTGGGTGCAGAAGGCATTTGTGTGTCTCTGTCTTATCCCTAGACTGTATCTTCTGAATGCACTGAAATCTCACTCCCAAAGGCTCTTCCTTTTGGGAGGAATGCTTTCTGTGTAGAGGGAAGAAACACAGCTGGATGTATGCACAACAGTGTGTCTCAAAAACTACTGCACATTTATCTCTTTCATGTAATAGAAGCCTCTGATAACAGGCACTGGTTCCTATGATCACCAAATTAATTACTGGTTGTACTGCATGCTGCTAATAAATGCAAAAGGGCCAGCCTATACAGGAAGTGTTAGGCAGCTGTGCTGTTTGCAAACATGGGAGCCTAATGTTTGAACTCTTTGGGCTGGAATACTGCCTCTGAACTGTAACCAAGGAACATCATCCCTGCCTCAATTTACTGAGGTCAACAGCCTTCTTCAGATCCCACTTTGAAACCACTGTCTTGGCTAATACCTCCAGGAGAGGAAGGACAGAGTTAGGAGGACAGGGATGTAAGGGTGAAGCAGGGTTGTTGTTGCTAATTTTTTAATTATTATTGTTATTATTGTTGTTGTCATTATTTAATTAAAGTTTAATTACAGTGTTTAAAATGCATACCTGATGAATAACACCAGGCTGTTGTCTCCCACTTAGCATCGGCAGATCTCCAAATCCTTCTAAAAAAGTTCCATCATTATCCTCATTTTCCTGAGCTCTGGGACTTTCAAAACAAAATAAGGTGCTTATGAGCCATTCAGGGAAAGTATAGGGAGGTGGATGCTTTTGGGAGAGTATTTGTACTGCTGTGTTTTCCATGCATGTCCACTGGTCATGTCCTCGTCGCTGTGAATGCCTGACCTCCAGATGTCCAGAAATTTTTGACAAAAGTCCAGTGTCTTTTTTTCCCTCTTTTTTCCCTGCCCAGGCAAACTTTCCAGTTGGAAACTGATGCCACAGCCCAGGAAAGCCAAACATATGGAAGTTTCACATTTTGCAGACAGGAAACACTCAGGGGACCAAAGGTCATTCACCAGGCTGGGGCTAAAGCCAGGGTTACAACCCACATTTCCTGACCTCTGAGGCAGTGCTAAACCCACTAAACCCCTTTGTCCTTCTCTATGCGCATTATATTTCCTCTACTCTTTCCATGGCTGTCAAGAGGACCTAAAGCCCCACGGACATGGTTTCCGCAGTGTATGTTCAGCTGGCTGGCTAGCTGGTCCTCTCAAGCCTCAGGCGTTGCTTTACTAGAAATATGTGGCAATAATAACGCGGCCGCCTGCCCTGCACATGTTAGTACTGTCACCACATTGCTTTGTCAGCTGCCTGGAGCTGTTGGCGAGCCCCAGCCATGGTACCTTTGCTGGCCTCCCTTTCTGCCGGCGGATGTTTGCTGTGTCCAGGTGCCTGTGTGGCCATGTCCTCCTTCCCGCGTGTCAGCACATTGCAGGGCAGTGACTGCAGGCTGGGCTGGGATTGCTGGCATGTTGCTGAACTGCCTGTGTTGATTTCAATCTTCCCTGGTGTTTGTGAAGGGTGATGTGGGGTTCTGGGTGGTTCAGGAGATGCTCTGGGCTGTTATGGCTTATTTGAGCAGACTTCCTTCCTACTCTCCACCCTTCGCCCAACTTACAAACACTGCTCTTCTGGATTTGGCAGTAAAGCTCGTTGTTTTGGGCTAGGTCCTCTTTTATAGGGTCTTATACTGGCAGTTGGCCTCTTTCTCAGTTAGCTTGGATTCATAGTCAGTGCTCTGGGCCAAAGCCAGCAAGACTGGCCTCCTTGAGAGGGTCTCCTGACACCAGAAAGGACATGGCAGAGGGATAGAGGAAGATGAGCTGTTCCCCATGTGAGCATGGGTAAGTTTTGTTTAGACAATAATGTCCCTCCACATTGATCTGTATAAGCCAGAGGTCAGTTCACACAAGGGATGGGACATCTGCCTTATCTTGACTGATCTCCTACACATTTTCACCGAGGACTTTGCTTTTCCCATACTGTACTGCTTTGGAGGCTAAGTTTACAGCAAGAGGATACAAGGCTAATTTCAGGAGCACAGTGGTAGCCCCAGGGGATTTGTTTATATTCAGTATATGATCTCCACTTGAAGCTATACAAAAAGGTGTACAACAGTAAGGGGTGCGTGCTTGTCTGTGCGTGTACATTTGTGTTTGTGATGTTCCGTGAAAATGCCAAGCAATAAAATCTCTTTTTCACTCTTTTCCCTCTCTGGACTGATTTATTAATAATTTGTCTTCCATTGCAAAAAATGGGCTTTTATGTGAATTGTACTGTGCCCTGAAATTGTTTTAGTGGCAGATCATAATTTACTATTGAGGTTTCAGGAGTCAGTGCAGAGCACAATGCCATCTCCATATTCATATTTCAGATCTGTCAGGGCACCCGGATTGTTCCTGTAATCAGATGGATTTCCATTCGAGTCCTTGAGAGACAAGAAAACTGGCCATCACAGAGAGATCCTTGGCAATTAAAATGAATAAGAGCTGCCACTCTCAGTGGATGTCTTCTGGGTTACCAGGGGGGACAGAGATTGGTATGAGGTTTAATCAGGCACTAACAGCACCTTGCTGGGAACTTCATGGCTGATAAAGGCAGCAGCATCAGACCAAGTAGCTCCTCTCTTTTTAAAGGGAAAGCAGCCTTTTTTTTTCTCTTTTTTTCTTTTTTTCTTAATATAATAAATTCCATGAAGTTTTGTAGTGTTTGATAGCAGAGAAGGGTTAAAGGGTTTGGGGTTACTTTTCTTCTCTTCCCCACAAATGAATCACCCCTTTTTGCTGGTTAAAATCAAGTGAAAGATGCACACTGGATGCTCAGTACATCTGCAGAGTGGTTTTTAATTGCTTGTATTTTGCTTATGCTGTAGCTACTAATGTGATATTTGGGTTTTATTAATTAATTTTGCTGTGACTTTGTGGCTATTGAAGGGTGACAGATTGGCAGCCCAGAGCTGGAAATCCTTTACTTATCCCCAGAACAATTACAACGCAGGCAGCAGCAATGAAAGCATCCCCAGCCGGTATGGAAGGCCCAGAACAAGGATGAAGGCAAAGCCTTCCCAGCCTCTCTGCTGAGACTGCTATTAAAGATACCAATTAGTGCCAAACTGTATTTTGTGATGGAGGAGGCACCGTTCCACTAGGACAGGATGCTAACTGCGGCACCTTTACTCCTCGGCTGTCTGCAACTTTCAGTCCTTAACAAAATGGCCTGAATTAGCACCCGCAATCCTCCTGGCCTGACCCAGTACAGCCCTAAACCTCAGGTGAGCTGTATGCACCCTCCGTGCTGGGCTATACCAAGGAGGGTCTGTGAAAACCAGCAGCACACAGAGCAATGCAGGGGTCAAGTTGCTGCCTCTGTGGCATCCGTTCCCACTGAACCTGCCTGTCACCCTCTCTTTGTTTAATGGGGTTTGCCATGAAGGAATAAAAGAGAAGGAAAATTCTCACTTGTTGTGTTTTGCCCCCAGATGTATGCACACATAATTCCAGAGCATCACCAAAAGCACTGGTATGCTGGATCACAGAAATATTAAGTTTTTTTCTTGTAAGGCTAAAGAGTCAGAGCTTCATTTATACATACACAGTTCTGTGGCATGAAGTGGGTAATGGAGTGGGTTGTTTAAGGTACAGTACGCAGTGCTCCGAGCATGCCTGTATGCGAGAGTTTTCCTTCAAGAAGACTTGACGATGACTGTATTGCATCTTAACTGTCAAGCTATTTTTTCCTTGCTAGGTTTCATTTGTGTTTTTCTTCACCTTTTGGAGACCCCCTTACCTCTCCCCTCTTAAATCTATGCTCAGCACAGAGCAGACATAATCCCAGATTTTCAGTAAATCAACACTATATGCTCCCTACTGGCTAAGAGAATTTGATACTGACAGATTGTTGCACCTAAAAGAAAAATACTGCCATAGTTTCTCTAACATGCTTTGCCTGCAATGCCAAGCAAGGATGGATGTGTGATATCCATTATGAATGTAACAATACAGGTAGCCTTCCATAATACAACTATTTTTAATTTATATTTCATGATGGAGAGCATGGGTGCAGCCATGAATCATTGTCCTCCTCTTTTAGCTCAGTAAAACCACACTGTCTGCAATATCGTAGCCATACAATTAACTCCTTTCATAAGCAGCACTGCAGATTTTAGGCTTGTGCAAAGCCATTGTTTAATCTACACATGTACAGAAACCACCCTGTAGAATAGCAACATTTTGCATTTATATGACACCCAACATCTGAGCATCTAGCTACGTGCTGGACAGATGTGTAATTAATGTTGCCTTTCAATCTCTCTGTTTGGTGGGTAAATTCTAGACTGGGAACGAAGTTATATTCAATCCTGGGATGTGATGCTGAGCATCAGCAATGCCTGTATGCTGTATAATTCCCCCATGTACTTAATGAAGGGATTAAATGCATCCCCTCTCCTCACTCTCATTTTTCCTAGATCCCTTAAAGGGCTACTACAGCCTACATAATCTTCATCTCTGAACTAAAATCCTTTGGATCCTCCGGGGCCCTTATTAACGGAATGTTTGCTATGCTCTGCCTAGAAATGGTCTTCAATCTCCTTACTGTTTTGCAAAGACCATGCCATGGTTTCCAAGCAAATACCTTCCCTTCCACCTGCCCCTTATTAGCCCAGATGGACAGAAGTGCAGGGAACTCTCCTTTTAGCAGTAAGATCTCCATTCAGCGAACTGGAAAAGGATACCATACACAGAAACAGATATTTGAGTCTGACAAACTCCATCCTGCCCAAACTCACTTCAGGGCAGCCCTCTCCAGCCTGGTTCTCTCTAAGGAGCAAAAGCACCAGTCTAACAAGCCTAGGCAGTTCCTGAAAACCTTGGAGCAGTGTTTCAACTCCTGGGCAGATTCTTCCATCTCTTGTGATGCAGAGATCTTTATAATCCCGCTTAGTTATTTAATTACTCCTGAGAATTCCCCTGGGAATAAGCATGGACTTAGGGGTGCCAGGGAGGAATAGATGGTTGGAGGCTTTCCTTGACAACAATGGGTAAATTCCTATCTGGAGGAAGAGAAGTAGTGAAACATCAAGGAAACAGTGTGCTGTCATAAGAAAGAAATCAAATTCTCCCCCTTCCCTGTATTTTCCTTTGAGTCACAGGAAGGTCTGATCTAGCTCCTTCTCTGTGGGAATCTGGCTTTGTGTGACTAGCTCAGTGTGCAAGGAAGGTTGGGGTACTCACACAGGTCAAAGGAGAGAACAAAACTCTATACTGGCAAGGGTTCACCCAAAAGAAACAAGAAATTCCTGAGATGGGGAAAGGGGGTCTCTGAATCCCAGCGCAGATCTCATAACAGCTGTGGCATAGCCCAGGGCTTAGCTATGCTGGAAAAGGTCTGTTTCTTTCCAAATACCCACAGGACTGAGGGTCCAAGCACCAGGACTCACCACTGGAAAAAAAGAATTTAATCAAAGAGCAGTATTTCAAAAGAGAACACAAGAATACTGGAATAGAAGCAAACATTTTATCTGTCCAGTTGGTTAGAGATTACACAGACAAATTTATAGGTGTTAAATTGGACACCAGAGGGCTTCCATATTGTTCTGTGAATGAATGCATTGCCGAAGTAGTAATATTAAATACAACAGAGGCAAAGCAGTGTAACCCCACATGTTCTATATTCTGTTGTGATTAGCTGAGCTGACAGGCAAATTACAGCTGAAAAGAAGAAAGGTTTTCTACGGTTTGGGTAGGATTCCTCTTAAATTTACCCATCAGCCAGTGACGACCCTCTCAGCAGTGCAGTGCAGTGCCATGGGACAGTATTTTAGAGCATCAGTTAAGATTATTGAGGGCCCTGGCCTAGGAAGGAAGAAGGGCACCTACTGATACCCCATCACCAGCATGTATAGCACCCTGGGGCTTTCCTTCGAGGACTTCTGTCCAAATACTAACCAGAACCAACCTCATTATCTTATATAGGATTTGACAAGGCCACCTCAGACAAAGGCAATGTGGCTACAGGCAGTAGTGCAGGGGGTGTTGCTTACTACCCTTACCCAGATAGGAGTAGATAGGCTGCAAATGGTAACCTGGAAGAGAAGCAAAGAGTCAAGGCAGGGAAAAAAAAGAAGAGGCTGAAGCTAAAATGTGGTTCTGGAGTGAGGCTTATGTGTTGGTGCAGGGGCTAAAAACATTCCCAGGCTCCTCTAAAGCACTTATTTGAGAAGACTGAATAAATTTCAGAGCAGAACCAGTGCCTCTATAACCACTGTTTCTGGGATAGATTTACAGCATAAACCCTCTGGGACAGATTCAATGTTAGAGTGAGTGAACATAACTCTATTGAACTTAATGGGCTTGCACCCGCTTATATTAAAGATGAATTTAGTCTATAGAGAAAGAAAACGGGATTTAACCTGCAAATCACCTGTTATAGAGACTAGCAACATAATATCTGATGAAAAGGCAAGCAAGAATTCAGGAGTTTGCTTAAAATGCTTCACTCTATGCTCATCTGGATAGACTGCATTCCCTGCATTTTTAATTACCCAAAACCTTTTCTACTAGCTAACGCTGTGAAGAATAGTATTTAACATTCGTATTATATTAGCAACCAGAGGTTCTATGAAGGTCCCATTACACTCAGTGCTCTACAGACACAAAAGCATGCCTGGTCCCTGCTCCGAAGAACTTTCACATTTTCCTGTGGATGTGGAGGCCAACTAGAGCTGCTGGAGTCAAAATTTAACACTGTGGGACCGATAACCTGAGGGCCAGCAGCTAAGAGACATATCCAATTCCAGCAAAGACAGTTTTAGGGAGATCAAGACTGAATACATGCACTCCAAATATTCAAATACCAGATTAAATCTTATGAATAAAATGAATAAGGGGACTGTCTACTGTATCTTTGTTAATGTCAATAGGATAATAAATCAACAGAAGAGAAGACTGATACAGGAATAAATAATAACCACTTCCATATAAAATCTTGCATTGTGCTCTATAAGTATTCTGAGGACTTGGATGAAAGTAACTACCATTAAACTGTACTATTAAGGCTATTACTAATATTAATAACGCCAATACTGTTGACTTGTAATCTGAAAGTATCATCCTAGCTAGTGGATGATACAGATGAGTAAGGAAGTGATGGCAGGTGACCCAGGAATTTTTTCTGTTGGAGGAACCATTTGTGAAGTGATTGCCAGCTCTGCTTGCACAGACACAAGATGGTGATAGTCAGGAAACCTAAAGCCCAGTTAGAATTGAGGGTAGCCAGGGACATCGAGGGTAACATGAAGGCCTTCTATAGGTATGTTGCGAACAGAAGACAGACAAGAGCCCTCTCCAGAAGGAAACAGGAGAACTGACTACCCTGTATTAGGAGAAGGCTGCAGTTCTCAATGATTTCTTTGCCTCAGTCTTCACTGGCAAATGCTCTGACCACACCACCCAAGTCTTGGAAGGCAGATGCAGGGACTGTGAGAATGAAGACCTTAGGCCACTGTAGGAGAGGAACTGGTTCGAGACCAGCTTAAGAACCTGAATGTACACAAGACCATGGGACCTGATGAAATCCATCTGCAGGTCCTGAAGGAGCTGGCAAATGAAGTTGCGAAGCCGCTGGCCATCATATTTGAGAAATCATGGCAGTCAGATGAAGTTCTCCATGACTGGAAAAAGGGAAATATAACCCCCATTTTCAAGAAGGGGAAAATGAATGACCCGGGGAATTACAGACCAGTCAGTCTCACCTCTGTGCCTGGCAAAATCTTGGAGCAGATTCTCCTGGAAGGCATGCTAAGGCACATGAAAACCAACAAGGTGCTTGGTGACAGCCAGCATGGCTTCACTAAGGGGAAATCCTGCCTGACCAATTTGGTGGCCTTCTATGATGGGGCTACAGAAATGATGGACAGGGGTAGATCAGCTGATGTCTTCTACCTGGACTCGTGCAAAGCGTTTGACACTGTCCCACACGACATCCTTGTCTCTAAATTGGAGAGACATCAATTTGATGGATGGACCACTCAGTGGATAAAGAACTGGCTGGATGGCCGCACACAAAGAGTTGTGGTCAATGGCTCAGTGTCCAGCTGGAGACCAGTAACAAGTGGTGTCCCTCAGGGATCGGTGTTGGGACCGGTCTTGTTCAACATCTTTGTCGCTGATATGGACAGTGGGATTGAGTGCGCCCTCAGCAAGTTTGCCAATGACACCAAGCTGTGTGGTTCAGTTGATACCCTGGAGGGAAGGAATGCCATCCAGAGGGACCTCGACACGCTTGTGAGGTGGTCTGATGCCAACCTTATGAATTTTAACCGTGCCAAGTGCAAGGTCCTACACCTGGGTCGGAGCAATCCCAGGCACAGCTACAGGTTGGGCAGAGAAGAGATTCAAAGCAGCCCTGCGGAAAAGGACTTGGAGGTGTTGGTCGATGAGAAACTGAACATGAGCCAGCAGTCTGCATTCGCAGCCCAGAAAGCCAACCGTATCCTGGGCTGCATCAAAAGAAGCGTGACCAGCAGGTCCAAGGAGGTGATCCTGCCCCTCTACTCTGCTCTTGTGAGACCTCACCTGGAGTATTGTGTGCAGTTCTGGTGTCCTCAACATAAAAAGGACATGGAACTGTTGGAACAAGTCCAGAGAAGGGCCACAAGGATGATCAGGGGACTGGAGCACCTCCAGCATGAAGACAGGCTGAGAAAGTTGGGGCTGTTCAGCCTGGAGAAGAGAAGGCTCCGTGGAGACCTCATAGCAGCCTTCCAGTATCTGAAGGGGGCTTACAAGGATGTTGGGGAGGGACTCTTCATTAGGGACTGTAGTGATAGGACAAGGGGTAAGGGGTTCAAATTTAAACAGGGGAAGTTTAGATTGGATATAAGGAAGAAGTTCTTTACTGTAAGGTTGTTGAGGCACTGAAATGGGTTGCCCGAGGAAGTTGCAAATGCTCCGTCCCTGGTGGTGTTCAAGGCCAGGTTGGACAGAGCCTTGGCTGACATAATTTAATGTGAGGTGTCCCTGCCCATGGTGGGGGAGGGTGGAACTTTCCAACCCTAACACTTCTATGATTCTGTGTACTCACTCTGCCATGGCTGCATGCCAGTTCATAAGACAAGCTTGCTCCCGGAGTATATATAAAACATTAAAACCAAGAAATTAACAAATTAGTTTAAACCCCATAAAATGCTGCTTAAAAAAAAACACGAACAATCAAACAGAGAAATATATGGGACCAAACATAGGGTCCTCATACCACTTTCCTACACCACTGCCTCAGTAAACAGGCTTTCAAGCAGTTGTCTTAACTGGAGCAACTTTGAGCTGGATTATAGTATGTGTAGATAGGTAAATGGGTAGGTGTATGCAACAATCCCCCCTCACCCTTTCTCCTGCTTTTCCTCCAAGGTGGCATTTCAGAGGCATGCCAAGAAAGGGCAGCCCCAAAGGGACTGTCAAAAAACAGCAAAACCCAGAGCAGCCCTGAGGCTGTTCTGGATTGCACGAGGGGTTAAACCTGCCTCTAGCCAGCCTCAGGATTCGGGGTGTACATACAGGATGGCACAGCCCACTATCTCCCCACTCTGTGGTAAACTGGCTGATACTCAAGGGTGTCTGAAAGCAAACTCAATAAAACTAATCTGGATTCAGAGTGCTGTAGCAGGGAGAAAAGCCTGGTCCTTTTCCAACTCCTTTGCCCAGAAGAAAAGATTGTTCATGTTCTGTCTCTCAGCCACCAGAGCCTATGCCAGAAGACTCCACAATTTTTCCCAGGTGTGGCCTATACCCAAGTCTGTGATGTACAGCAGTAACTCCCTGTCTGCAAATACGGTCACTATGTCAGCACATGCTAACGCTCCCAGCACAAGTACAAGTAAGGAAAAGCATTGCGTTTTTAAACAGGCATCTAGTGATGGAGGATATATCCTTTGCTGTCCAGGACTGGAAAGCCTCTAACACTGGTTAATTATCTCCAAGATGAAGGGCTTAATTGGGAATGTCACAAGCTAAACTTTCTTCTCTTTGAAGAGCTGTCTACCTCACGTGGTGCTCAGAGAAATTTTAGACAGCAGATTCAGTACAGTTTTCATTATTTGCTTTCTGTTCCATAAAAATGAAAGCAGTCAGGGAAATGCTACCGAATGTGTCTCCTATGCTTCCATCAACATACCCAGTAGTTCTGTGATGACACCCAGACTCAGGCAAAAGAATGATGGTGAAGGTCAAGTGTAGAGAAAGGAAACTCTAAACAATAGTGGATGATTTATAGCATACAGTGAATCATATCTGGGTCACACTTTTGAAGGGCCCCATTTCTCAGCTCTTCTAATTCTTAAATTAATTAAGTTCTCATACCCATTACTTTGTTTCTCTTTTGCTATGCAGCTTGACACATAGAGGTGACAGGTTGAGTGATGCACTTCAGAGAAGTGATTTTTCTTACACTATGTGATTCTTCTTGAGCTTTCAACAGTCAGCCTTGTCTCTCTGCAGCAACAGGACTTAGAGACACACTCCTCGCTAAGGTTTCTTCAGCCTTCCTCCCTGTTTATTCAGACCTCTTCCACATCTTCCTTAATAAAGACTACCCAGAGTTCACTTGTGTGGCCTATTGAATTGGAAGTCTTTCCTGCAATCATGGTCATCCAAAGGGGATTAAGAGCCTTCCTACAACCCCCAGGCATTTGTGATTACATGGGATGATGGACTCTTTCCAAAGAGGAGACTACTGCAGGGAGGAGACACACTTATTCTCTCTGACATTCTCACTGCTTGCATGGACCTCCTCCATCTTCCTTCAGTGACACTCAGATTCTGCTGTTGCAAATGCAGTACAAGCACAAAGCTCAACAGAGGAATGAGGCAGTTATCTCCTTACAGTATGATCTTCCACATTCTGTCCACAGAAGCCTTGATCTACCAAAGTTCCCCCTGAATAGAACCCTCAGTGTGTCTTCTGCATGGGTAGCCATCTGAGCTCTTTGTAGGCTGCAGTCTGAAAACCATAAACTCAAGTTCTGAAAATTGCCTAGCAGACTCCTGTGGCTCTGTGAGAAAAGAGAAAACAATAATAATAATAAAAATAAATCATTAATGGCAATCAAAAATTAGCTCTGCAATGAATCTATATGCAATCTGTCCCCTGTACTCCTGTGTGTTTACTTATATTTATAAGATTTGTTTTATGAATGATTTGCCATTAATGGAGAAAAAAGAGATTAAGAAACAAAAGCTGTAGCTTCAATCCATCATTAGGGAATTAATCAATTGGCAGCCTGTGCAGACAGCTATTTAGATCTGTGGCCTGAACAGCTTAATTGGGGGAAACATTTTAAAAAGCCTAGAATGATGTTCAAAGTAACATAAATTAGCCCATTTTGGACCTATCACATGTCCTAATTTAACAACTTCTATACCTCAGAGTTTGGCAAGTGAGCACATCTCTTGAGCTTCTTTGCAGCTTCCTGTGCTGATATGGCTGTAAAGTAGATCTCCATCTGAAAACGATTAACTATAAACACTCAGCTAGTCAATAAAAGGAAAGGGGAAGAAGCCTTCTAGCCTGCACTGTAAAATATTGTCTCTCCCTATCCAGGTTTACCTTTCTCTGCTTAGGTGTTTTTAGCCATTACTACAAGTGAGGACAGAAGCAGGTCAAGGCCTCCTTCACTGAGGCAATCATCTCCCCCATAGGGCTGATGGGGCTGGGATGCTTTTCGTGCTCCTGTGCTCACCAGTGATATGTGACTGGTTCCTATGTTCCTATAAAAAAAAAAAAAAAAGAAAAATAAGATGCATTTCAGGGTTTCCTAGTTTCAATGTCAGTTTATAAAGTGGTTTGGCTTCTGAGATATAGTAAATAAAGGTGTTTGAGTGCAATAAGGTCTGTGGGTTCAGACACATTCATTCTCTTTTACTAGGGACAAGTGAAAATTCCTAAACACAGGTTTCTCAGTCCAGCCTTTTTCTGGGATCTGGACCTCAGATGGGCTTTGAGTTCAGCAGAAAGCTTGTTTATGATGGGCCCAACAGAATTTGTGACTGATCTCAGTGCTGAATTTCTTAGTCTCAGCATGATGCTGCCACCAATGCAATCAATGCCTATACTTCTGCTGTTCCTACAGCTGAGGTTATGCAGTTTTAGCTCATAGGGTTATTTCTGGTTATCATACATGGCATCAGAGAGATACTGCCTGGGGACTTTCAAACACCACCATTTAGCTTTAGGGTACTAAATGTTTCAGTGTTTTTACCAGGAAGCACCCTGACAACCCAGCTAAACCAAACTAACCTTATACAATATATTGTACATGACTGTTTTGGAGCAAACTTGTTGCCCTGCATTCCAGGCCTCTGGAGGCATCATGCCATCCTCTTTATTCATCAGGAGCATGCCCAAATCCCAGAGTTGGCTAATGTGCATGCATCCACATGCTTCCTGTCTCTGCAGGAAAATGCAGAATGCAGCATCCAAATGCAGTTCCAGGAACAGTTGTAGTCAGGCAGGCAGGTTCCAAATATGCTTGCTGACAGCACCATTGATAACTGTATGCCCTTTCAAGCTCTGGTAGAGACAGAATGGTACTGGTGCAATTCTTGGCCTGACTCTTCTCGTGATGGGTCAGAACAACTCTGTCTTTGGGCTTCAAGGAGCCAATATGATTGTATATACTTGAGCAGTGCTAAAATGTTCAGTCGTTGAGCATCCAGCTCTCATTTCAGGTCCCCTGGATTTAAACCTGACTTGTTCTGATTTATTCGGAGCTTTCAGTGGTATAAATGAGATCAGAATCTGGTCATCTTTTTCTACCAATTTTGCCTCTGTTAGATTGACAGACCTGGCATCCTGTAAGAATTTTTTTATCCATTTACTCACAACTAATTATTCACAAGTTTATAATTGTGACAGGATTTGGTTTAGAGGATCTCTTCCACAGAGCTCTGGGATACACAGATTGTATATTTTGATAACCAAACCAACACCCAAGGCAGGCTTCAATTTGGGACGTATCACTCTTTATATCTCATTCTTTGTCATCTCACTGGTATTAGCTTTAAAAATAGATTGCAGAAAAGCATTCTTTCTTAAAAACACGGTAACAGGTACAAAGCAAAAGAAACACCAGAGTTGCTTCAAAGACTAAAGTTACAGGATAACGTGCTGATTTCAGAATGGAGCATCCCTCCATTTTGTCTCTCAAGCCACCGAACAACAGCAGCATGCAGCCCATATCTGACAGAACCTAAAATGAAGACACAGATAATGTAAAATGAGGAATTTCCATGCATTACTTGAATATAATCCCAATCCAGTTCCAAACTACTTAATAACTGAGGCAGGGACGAGCTCTGGAGCAAAAGTTTAGACCATGAGGTGTGTGACTACTAAGTACGTGATTCAGCTCAATGGCAGTTCAGAGTGGCTGTTGCTAAAAATCTTCAGTACAGGACAAAAGTGGGAGTCCAGGAAGGCCACTTATCACCAGTTCCCTCAGTAGGAAGGACAAGATCATCTGTATCATTAGGCATATTTTACAGCACAGGACAGCTTTCTCAGCATTTAACACCTTCTCCCCTTGCAGGAGCACTCTCATTCTGCTAGGAGATGTTCCCCTTGCATCTGCAAAGGCAGAGGCAAAATATCTCCGATAGCCACAACATCCATCAGTCTGGGAATACATATTACTTTCATATATTTCTGCCTGCTACAACAGTATCATCTGGCAAAGGAAGTCTAGTGTGGAAGCTCAGGCTCTATGTGGGAACAAAGAAGTGGTGGTTTTGCTGTGCAGTGAATTATTTCAGGATAAATAAATAATACAGATGGGTCAAAACAGGGAGCAGAAAATTAATCTGTTTGTTCTTCCTTTAGCCCTGTATATAACACTGTGTGTTTGGCAGGCTACAAAGATTTCTCTTCTTTCTGTGTTTTAAAATACAATTTCTGATACTCAAAAAGGTGGCCTTTTAAATTTTGCACATTGAACATATTCAGTGTTCAAAGGAAGGAAAAGGAAAAAAGAAATAATTGCAAGATAAAGGAAAAGAAAGAAGACGTAATCTTACAACTTATGCAGTTTAAGCACATGTTTCTATACCTTGTAGAACTACACAGACCAATGTATATATTTCAAACCACATGGGTTTTCAGAGCTTTTACCTTAGTATTTTAGTTACATAAGACTTAATTTCAGGAAATAGAAGCAAAATGGAGAACCAGGACAGGAACTGATGGAAAAGAATCACTTGCATGGCATAGGAAATTTCTACCATTTTTAGCTAACCTGTTGCTTTCCCTTGTTGCTGATGCTTCCTTGAACATGGACACGTGCAAGACTAATGGCGTGTCAGTGAAGACTAGATATTGGCACTACCCAGGAGCTTACTGAACATGCTGGAGGAGAAGCAATGGCACATGAAAGACTACTGCTGCCATACTTCTCACCTGTAAGAAATTTATCACTAATCTCATCAGCCTACAGTGAGAATTTTTCTATTTAGTTTTACAAATCACAGTGTGCAATGTGTGTTCTGTGCATGTTTCCCCAACATACAGTTACTTTCACAGTAAACTGTAAAGAGGAATGTGAACCTGCCATTGTTTGAAAGATGTCTGTTTACATTTGCAAATTGCCTCACTAAAACTAAAGCAGGGATGTTTTGCTTTTAAACTTTAAGTTGCTGAAGGAAAATCTGTCACAGTAATGGAGTTCATTGCTCAGTTTTGAATGGAGTGTGTTTTTGCCACTCTTCTTGATTCCCATCTTCTTATTGCACTACTGCAAATATCTGGTTCTTTGAATAACATTTTTGTTTCTTCTTAAAATGAGTTTCCACACTTACATAATTTTGTATGGCATGAGCAAGAAGTGTCTAAGGCTTGGAGCAGTACATCATTTATAATACTCTTGCTAATTGAAGAAATGTGGGCCAAATCTACATAGTATGTCAACTTCAGTAGTTTTGGGAAAATTATATGTCAGATACCATTACACTCACAGGGTATAGCAGAAGGAAATAGGCAGTAATCAACATGCTATATCGCTGAGTTGGAATTGACTTCTACTTGGCAATGAACCGCCACTCTGTGTAGGCTTACCAGCTCAGAAATGCTCTGAAAGCCATCTAGCTTTGCCTGGAAGCTTGGATAGTAATAATTACAAGAACATTAAGTTACGTAGTATTCAGATTGTCTTTCTTTATTTACTTACTTGTGAGTTGAGAGTTTCTTGTAACATTGTTTTCCAAACCGAAATGGTAAGCATGCAGGTTGACACAGGTCAGCGTGCAAGTCTATATCAAATAAATATAGGTTCATAACCTCTCTACCCCAAACTATATTTCTATTCCACCACAACAACCACTAAATTATTCCCAGTTAAACTCCCTTTCACCATGAATCATCTTACTAATGAGGCATGCCTTCTCACAAACCCAGAAACCAGGCCCCCCTGCTGTGGAGAGCTAACACCCCATCAGCTCTCATACCCCATGTCTAGCACTGTATAATACACACTATGTGCCATGCATATTATGAGTATGCAGCCACTCTTCATCAGAGCTAATGTTACCAGGTTTTGGTTTGATTGGCTCAGATGGATGAAGCAAAGCAGCAGCTGGGAGGAGCTATTTGATTAATAATAAATAGATACAAAGATTTATGATTAACATAGAACATCTTAATGATTTACCATGGCAATGAAACCAATAGGCTGATATTCCAATCCGATTTCTACAAATTTGTATAATCCTCAGGGTAAAACAATTTAATGTGCTGTCTCTTTTATAGTTACAAAAGGCCTTTCATATGATCAATTATACATAAGAGTATAATAAATGTAACTTTCTTCATACTAATCACATCTAACTTAAATTCTCTTGTCGGTCTTTGGAGTGTATGTAGCTTTCCCCATAAAGTTTTTAGTCTCAGCTCTTAGCAAAAGTTAATATACCCAGAACTTCCAAATAAATCATCAGTACAAGGGTCTTCACACTAGTAAAACTGTTCAGACAATGCAGTTTATTAAGAAAGCACTCCCTCTTCCCAGTCAAGCCCCTTGCTTAACACAGTGAAATTGCTGCTTCCTATCGGGGGTTGTATGGAGGTTATGATGCAGGATCTTTGAAGTTTTGGCAAGTAGTATTGTACCAGTGTCCTAACACAGGGGAATGCAGGACTTTGCCCTGTGTCAGATAAAGATAACATAATAGGTGTATTTTGCCAGTAGGTAGTTCATGACTAGGAAATGAAACTGCATGAACACATGGAGACAAGTAGTCTCAAAAGCCCTGTGGCTCATTAGAAATTTCAAGTCAGTAGTACCATGTAATGTAATACTGGTTTCTAATTTCTATAGAATTACATTTCATTAAAAGAAAACTGCGTGAAGTCCTTCCATCTAAAAGTGAAAGAGAGAGAGACAGATACAGAATGTACACCTCGCATGCACACTGAAAAATAATCTTGAAGTTACATACAGGGGACCATGGTAAAGATGACATCAGACACCAAGAGCAATAGAAAGAGACTGTGGAAAAAAGCTTCCTACTGCATTATAGCTACTTGTTATGGTAAGCACAATGTTCTTCAGGATGCATAGCTACAGTATGAAATGTGTGTTCATTGACGATGAGACTTCCACAAGATATTCAAAGGGTGAGGAGTTGAAAAGTAGTTGAGACTACCTGAACAGGCTGGAAAGAAAAGACATGGCACATGGCTGCAGGTTCCTATAGTGAGACAAAGAATTCTATCAGAAATATTTCTTTCAGGGCATTAGAGGCCTTCAAAATTTTGGCTAAGTAGTAAGACTTTGAGACCTCCCTTGAAACCAGTTACTGCAAATTCATTGAAGACTTTTGATCTGATAAAGTACAGCCTGTAATATGTGAAACTCTTTCCAGTTCAGAGGTGGGGAAGATGAGAGAGAGACGACAGATACAAGAAAGACCCTTCAATAGCAGGACTTTGGGATCTGTGTGGACAAATATATACACAAGAAGTGCATCCATGCTTGTAATGCAATTAATAGCTTTGAAAAAAAGTGCAACTTAAGTCCATTTGCTCTTTTTATATAGCTATCTTCATATATATATATGCACAGATATATCTTTTTGTGAGTTGCTAGATTCAGGTTCTCCCTTTTAACTACATGTGCCAAAACCTTTTCTTTTCCAAGTGGGAGTTCCAATTCTGCCCTATTCACCAGACTCCAGGAATGGCACTTTAGCAGCCCTCTTCCTCAGTGTTAAAGACCTAACAAAATCAAAGTTACTTGACTAACATAACTAACATTGAGTTAATTGCCTATCATACGGTTTTGTAGTATCTGTATGCACTGTCATTGGTGTACTGTTGTGAGTTGACCTGGCTTTTGAAAATATTGCCCTTAAAGTCTGGCACATTTTTGGAACCAGGCTGTCAGTGGAGGAAAAATGAGCTGGAACATCATAATCTGCTTCAACCATAGCAAAGAGAGAGACATCTGGTAGGCCACTTGGCAGTCAGCCAGCAATGAAGACTTGAATTAAAATAATGAACATGTTCTCAGGAGTATGCCTCTGAGCTGAAGAAGTTATAAGTCTCAGCTGCTTCTTGAAAGTTGGCTGCAAGTGGTGGCAATGGGCCTTTGTCCTCACAGTGTACCACGTGTGTTCTAGTGTTCCACAGGCCATAAAATCACCATCTTAAATACACATGTAGAGGGGCAGAAATGAAATAAAAAGTGAGTTAAGGGAGTAAGAATTTTACAATTTCACACTTCCTAGAGCCGTGTAGAGCCCGACCAACCTCCCTTGTCTAATGGAGCTGATCTAACTTCCCCAGTCAAGCTAGAAAAGCACCCCAAGGTCCTCAAGAGCTGGTCTTGCAGATGTCCTAGATAAGCCCAAGCTTTTCCTGGAAAATAGCTGAAAGCGTTGTGAGATTTCTGACTATAAAAGCCAGAGCAGCCTATTTTACATCCCAGCACAAATCACCAGCTCCCACTGTCTTGGGTGTCTAACAAAGGGACACGAATTGTGCTGGCCATCACTTCCCCGAAGAATTGCTAAAATAGAAATCAATGTCCCAGCTGCAAGCCCTTTCAGGAACAAAGCAGTGAGGAAGTAGAGCTGTGTCAGGTGACAATAGAGCATAGCAGTTTTCTGTTATTTTGGTTTCAAAGCAAATTCCTAGCTGTGATTTGGCTTATGGTCAGCGAGTGAATAAAATTCCAGCAGTGGTGGCATCCAGATCTGGATGCGGCTAACCCAGCCCAGCTCTAACAAAATGTGCAGCTAGAGAAGGTTCTCATCAGCCCATTTGTAGTGAAAAAAAATTGAACTGTAATAAAATGCATGCTCTAGCCCAATTTTGAAATTTAAAAGAGCAATGGATATCCAGTAGGTGTGCTGTGTTTAAATGAGAGGTTGGACCCAGCAAAATGTGTCACCTAATGAGGCAGCACAGAAGTTTCTACATAAGAACATTTGAATTTGTAATGGTAATTGCTTTATGGCATTGTGAGGTCATTGCAATTTGAGATTAAGATGATCAAATTGTTGCAGAGAGGATCTTTGGAGACCATCTTACAAAACCATTATGAGGCAATACGGAACACACAATGTGATTTCAAAGCATGACTTGGAGAAGACCTCACTACAGTGCTCTTAGGGTAAAATTACATTGTGAAACTACAAGAGGAAATAAGACTGCAGTGCAAGTCTGTGGAGATTAGACTCAATTATGATGTCAAAACAAACTGAAACAATGTCAATGCAAGTTATACCATTAAGGTTGAGACTTAAACCTAGGAAAGCAGGGAAATTCTGCATTAAACCTGCCACATTACCTTTAAATCACACCCTTGTGCTAAGGTGTTGCAGCAGGTAGAGACCTCTGTTAAACTGTCTCACAGCTCTGGGTACTGTTACATACTGCAGATGATCTCTATACAAAATCATTGTAGTTTCATTGCACAAACGTTTAAGTGATTAACCTGAAGTATTTAACCTGCAACTGAAGATTCAATGAAAATTCAGGGTTGTAGGGAGAACTCCAGGTTAACAATTTATATCGCACTGGGTGCATTGTGCCTGGATTTTATAGATGTGAAGGGCTTGATCCCTTGTAAAAATAAATTGAACAATTTCGGCACTCTGAGATGAGATAGAAACTTCCAATGTCCTTGGATTTTTTAAATAAGAATACCCAGAGCATCAATGGGAATCACGTACCACTCTGCCCAGGCTGTGTACAAATATACTAGGGGATGCTCCTTCTCCTGACAGTTTAGAGACTGGCTTGAGCTGGGAGGTAAAGTGTATGACAGACCACTGATTTTTTGTGTGTTTTGCAAGAAAGAACCCCTGCTGAGTGAAATGTAAGCGCATACTGGGCCTGCCCATGTGCATGTGCAGAAAACCAGAAGTTTGTGGCCAAAATGGAGAGTGGGAGGTTGGACCAAAGAAAAGATCTTGAAACCCTCCACATTGATTCACTCAAAGAAGATATCAAATGACCACACAAATTCTTCATTTCAGCTTTGTTCTTTTGGACATTGGAACGATGAAAGTGTAAATGATTTTGGGCTGGAGACGTAGCTTATGTGAGCTGTCCCCCCAGGTGACTTCAGTGGGGTTGCATAATTTTTTGTCAGCTGTGGAACTGGCCCCTAAAACCTGTGTATTATTTCCTGGAGAGCGTATCAACTGACAGAGCTGATAGCCTGTGTGCTGACTTTTCTTTCCACACTTAGCACAGCTGTGTGAAACACCTTGGACTGACTTTGCAGGGCTTCCACGGACAGTTTGTTTCTTAAGATTTGCTTGGTTTGTGTTCGGCAATTTCTGAGGCCTGTACTGAGATACAGCCTCAAACCGATACAAACCCCAACCCAGCTCCCTCTGTATCAGCTAATTTGTAATCCCAAATTTCATTCAGTGTTCATACATCTGTCCAAATCATAGCAAACAAATGATTCACCAAATTCACCTAGTTCAGCAAAACATCTGTAAGCTTTGGGTGAGCTTGTGTCAGGCTGAGGGGATTGTAAATGAACTTCCTTGGATTTTGCTACAGGATTTCCAGGCAGCTTCAAGTATGTATCCACTGTGTTGGTTTCTCTATGACAGGTTCGTTCTGTTGTTTTATATTGGTGTTATCCACTGTACTAATTATACCAGCATCACCATGTGCATATTGATATCATTAATTAGCATAAAGAGTCACTCCTCAAAAATACATGGCAGTGTTTCTCTGACTCATTTGCCATGAGGGTAATATAAGTGAAGTACAACACCATAATATACCATATTTAGCTCTGAGCTATAATCATCTTTATTAATTGCTTAATGTAGCAATGCCTACTGCAGGAAGTGCCATCCTGCAAGGTCCTGATTAGCTTCTCAGGGGTGCAAAGGGTCCACATCTCCCCTGGAAATCATGTGAGGAGACAGGTGCTCAGGATCTTTGAGGGCAAACTCTGAATTTTGCTGGTTCATGCCATTAGTACAGTCTATGGCCCTAAATAAATACAGCCTACAACAAACGTCGATGCGTGTGCTGGGAGAAAGGTCTGCAGATGGCTGCTAGAAGCTATGGGCAAAAGGAGGAGCTGCTCATGCCAGATAATCCTCAAGGTCCCAACAAAGAAAATGAGCCCTGGAACAAACAAGCACCCACTCAGCACCTCAAAATACTTCTGGAAAGTGTTTGGGCCTTGCTTGTACTCTCAGTGAAAACCCACGTTATTCTCAAGAGCAAAGTAAGGAGGCAATGAAAGAGAAAGAGAGGGATACAGCTTGGAGTGAAAAATGAAGGATGTAAAAAAAGGCTGAGGAAAGCAAAAGTAACTAAATGGCAGAGGAGGAGAATCCCCAGATACAACAGTGAAGGCCCAGGAAAGACTCAGCATTGCTGTGAGGTGTCAGAGAAACTACAGGAAGGGAAAGAAGAAGAGTAAGAAAGAGTAGGACAGAATGAGACTGGGAGGCAACAGAGAGCAAGTGGGGGAGGAAAAAGAGGAATGAGATGGTGAAAATGTTCTGTCTTTGAAAGCTAACTCAAAGATATGACTGAAATTCTTTCCCAACCTAATATATGTGGCATCAGTGCTGGTTTTCAGTAGATTCTTTCTAAAGTAGCATTGCTGGGAAGTACTAAGCACTTACAAAGACAATTCATTTGCTTATTACTGATGAATTGTTGCTTTGAAGGGGTAGCTGTATCTTTCAGTTTTTTCATGGCTGTGTCAGTCATTGGTCAGACTGGAGGAGCTTATGCTGCTGAACACATCTGGCTGTGCAAAAGCAGCCTTACTATAACAAAAATTAGCAGTATGTAACTAAATATAACTATTTCCGCTTGATTAACTTGCCAGTGACTGGAAGGATACTCCTTAAGCAGATGCTGGAAACAACGCAGATCTTCCAGTATCATGGGCCCCTGTGCCAAGGCCCATCTGACATGCTCAATAGAAAACTAAGCTTAAATTTGGACCCCAAAATTAGTGATCTGTTTGAGCAAGAAGAAAGTTTAAGTCATTCACTGGTTTTAGGCTGCACAGGGGATATGCCAAAGAGCCATAGTGTGCAGACCTGCAGAGCATAGTTCTCCCATCTTGGTTTTGGATACATTCCCCAAACTCATGGGAAAAACAGTCCAAAACTCAAATTGACTAGAGTTGATGGCTTGACCAAACAAGACTCAGATCAAACCTGAGAAAGCTAGATGAATATTTAGGCTTGAATATATTTTACATATATTCCCAATGTATGCGTGTTTGTACCCTTGGCAGCATTAAGTCTAGCCAGTACAAGAGATGTGGAGCTCCTGGAGCAAGTCCAGCAAAGGGCTAGTAGAATGATTAAGGGTCTGGAGCATCTCTTATATGAGGAAAGGCTGAGGGAGCTGGGCCTGTTCAGCCTGGAGAAGAGAAGGTTCAGGGGGGTATTTGATCAATATATATAAGTACCTGAAGGGAGGGTGTCAGAAGGATGGTGCCAGACTCTTAGTGGTGCCAGGTGATAGGACAAAAGGCAGCAAGCATCAACTAAAACACAACAAGTTCCACATGAACATGAGGAAGAACTTCTTTAATGTAAGGGTGATGAGCATTGGAATATGCTGCCCAGAGAGGTTGTGGAGTCTCCTTCCCTGGAGGTATTGAGGAGCTGTCTGGACACAATATTGAGTAATATGCTCTAGGTGACCCTGTTTGAGCAGGGAGGTTGGACTAGAAGACTTCCAGTGGTCCCTTCCAACCTCAATCATTCTGTGACTCTGGGATTCCATGAAGTCATAGTTAATGTATATTGAAAACTTGAACTATGACCTTTAGTGTCTGTAAGCACTTCTCTAGGTAAGTGACTTTTACTTTGTTAACTTATAGTTAGCCAAATAGATACCTTTCTGGCCCATTTGAGAAGATGGTCAAGTGAGGTAAAGGTGAGTGAAAATTCACTTTTTCATACACTCAGCCAAAGAGCTTGATGTCTACTATGTCTTTAACGAGAGTCACATCAGGGCTCTTTTCTTCACATGGTTGCTGTTGTGAGACAGCATTACTCCCACTGACAGGCAGTGTTAAGCTCACTCTTCTTTCTTCTGATACAGAAGTGTCCTGGTTCCTTTGCATGTAGGATAAACTGCCATGGACCCTGTACTAAAACCTGTAGATGCCACAAGGCAAGGTGGCTAGTTTGTACTAGAGGAAGTGGCCTGACAGCCCACATGCTCACAGCAAGGTCCACTCATCCCTGCAGTAGAGCAGGTGATGAAAGGGAGATGTGCAGAATTACAGCACAAGGAGAAGCTATGCTAGTAACAGGCAGGCGAGAGCATGCAAGTCCCAGTGCACCACTTTGAGATGCATCTTTACATGTCTTCTATCATTTTACTTAAGGTACCATTAATGTGGAATAAAATATATCTCCAAAGTAAAGAATTGCTTCTAAAATAATATCATGGTTAATGTTTCTATTATTGATCTGCATCCAGCTGTTCTATATACATCTATGGAGCCTCTTGCTGTTTCAGTTGCTGCAGACTGCATCTGCTGTTGGCAAGTTATGAATTCACACACTTTAAGCAGCACTAATTTGAAGTGAATGCCTTATAAATAATCCACACAAACAATCTTTGACATTAATACACATTTAGTGATACTAAACCCAAGCAGATAAAGTTCAAGAAGAAGACCTACATCATTTGTGGCCTTTAAATCCCCCAAGGTCTTTAACAGTAGAGAGAAGCAGAGAGGCCATGTTCTTCATGCCACCTCCAATTACATTTCCTCCCTTGTTTATTTTTCTTCTCCTCCCTCCCCCAGTAAAAATATTCACTCTGATTTTACATGGGGGGAGTGGAAAATGAAGGAACTCTTTAGAAAAAGTCTTTTCATGTGTTCTGGAGGCTGGATTGGGCTGGATAACTAGCGGCAGTTAAAATAAACATGAATTTAGGTTGATGTATTTAATCAGAGAGTATGGCTTAGGTTATAATTACGTTGCTCAGGCACATAATTGATGGGTCTAAAAAATACAGGTGTACGGTACTGACTGAAAGACCTCTGTGGAGTACAAAGAGCTTGGTGATTCCTGAGATGGAGGCCTCAAGTGTTCTGTTTTCATTTGAACAGCTGTGTAAAGCGTTTGCAATGCAACCAGTCTTCCTGCCCCTTCCAAACTGACTAACTTTCAGGTTTCACTATAAACCCAAGAAGTTCAGACTTTGCTTACCAAATAGGTCATAAGCTTTGAGAGGGTGTCAGTCAGGTTATGGTTTTGCATCAAAATCATGATTTTAGAAAGTTCTGATGCAAAACCACATGATAAATGTGTCTAAATATATACAAATAAATGCATATTTGTGTGTGTATATATATGCATATAGATATGTCAATATCTATATGCATATATATTCATATATTTTAACACAGCTGACAGCTGAGAATTTGGGTTCATTTGAACATAAAGCTCAGAGCAGAATATGGGACATAGAGTCCCACATGGGTTGAAACAGAAGTCAATGCTTGTGAAATAAAACTGCTTATTTGCACACACCTCTGCTTGTTTGGTTGTTTCTGCCAGTCCCACAAAAACTAGCAAAGCTGCTCATATTTGTGGAGTAAAGGAGTGTTAACCACTTTTGGAGACCTTATCCCATTGTATTCAGTGGCACTTTAGCTGTTGACCTCAATGATAGAGCTGAGAGAATTTGCAATGAATAATTAATCTGATGAATTTAGCCTACTTTTCTGCCTGCGGAATATCTGAGGGCAGATTACACTGTCTTCAAACATATTTATTTGAAATTACTTAACACACTTCTTCAGACTGTGACTTTGTCAGGACCAGTTCTCTGGGAGTATCGGTACTGAGCAGCATTCTTGACAGTCTTTGTTCCCCACACAAGCTCTCCAAAAGTAGCCCACCACGGAGGGAGGTGTTAGTAATGTGAGGTACTATTTCGGTAGGTCCTGTGCAAACTGTGCTAATTCAGGCAACGTGCACCTTGTTGGTTTCTGTTGTTTTTATTTGGGTTGGCTGCATTTTCAGGAATTCCACACAAAATTAAGTTATGTTTGTGTTTCTGAACTTCAAAGTGCAGACAAGTCAGACTTTCCAGTCAGACGTTTAGAGACTGCAGTTAGGCTTCAGTCTCATCTGGAGGGACACTACTTCTTTCTCGTTCTCTTCTCTCTCTCTCTTTCTCTGTTTTCTATTTTTCTTTACTTTATAGACACTGAAAGTCATTTCTGCTCAATGTGCCGCTATTTCATCACTGGTTGGTTACACCTTGTCACAGTTCTATTATATTGTCCAACTTGGGTTCTTTGCGTTGTCCAAGAAAATGCATAGTAGGGTTGGCCACTTCCCTCTCACTGGCCACACTCAGATTTTCTCAGCCATCAGTGCTGTGGAAGGATGTGGAAAATCTTCTTTATTTGCATGGTTTGGTTTGTAAACATATTCCTCAAGCTGGTTTATTTACCCAGCTATTTCCATTTTCAACCATTTCCATGCTTTTGCCTTCTCTTTCTATCGTGTCCAAATCTTCTTATAACCTGGTGCTTCTGGCTATAACCACTCCTTAGCAAGTGTCATGGTGGCTGGGAGCAAAGCAGTGGGGGCATCTCTTGTTGCCCAACCAGCTTGATATGTCCTCTGCACCCTGGAGTGTGTTTGAAAATGTTGCTGCACCATCAGCTGGAACTGCTGTATGAATGCTACAAGTAAAATGAAGCCTCCCTCCTCACCCCATTTCTTTCTCTAAACATTCTCCACTTTCTATTTCCCTCTGCCAACAAACAGAAGAGATATCACTGCTCACTCTTGGGTTTTCAACCACAGCCCGGTCCACTTCTTTTTCCTGCAGTCTTGCCTGTTTGCTCCCTTCTCCAGGACTCTTTTATTCTCCCTGCATACACATAACTTTCTTACTTTCTTTGGGTTTGGGTTTAGGGGGTTTTGTTTTTCATTAATGGGTTTAGTAGCTATCAGACTAGGCAACCAGTGTCTAGGTGGAACTCTTCTGAATACAGACCTACAGAATAGCTGCATGACTCCTTATGCCATCCTCAGCACAGGTTTGGTTGGATTCCTACCTTGACTGTACACTTACTATCCCTGTAGATCAACACCCCCTTGCTTGCTCTCTCCAACTCGTGATACACAGGTGCACACACACACGCACATCTAAAAGGTGTTAATTAGGGGATAAAAATGCCTGAGAAAGGTTCCACTTGTAGAGCTGATCTGCTTTGGGCTGGTACTTGACAGCAGCAGGGGAGTTGTGCCTGCCCTAGTTCTAGGAGGGGTTTCCAGTCAAGAGGCGGTACTCATTTACAAGGTAGTGTCTCAGTAGCAACCGTTGCCTAGGCCTTTTCAATGGCAGCTGGCACTTAAATGGCCCTGAAATCAGGTTTAGAGGAAACAGGATCATATCCCTGATTCCTCTCCATTTTCATGCCTTGATAATGTTCATTCCATCTCTCCACGACTAAGATGGGAAAGTATGAGGTTATACATTTATGATCCTAATCTGCAATAACACTTGAAGGAGAATGGAAACATCAGTTTTTTGTGGGCACTGGCAGTAAATACAGACTTGAACATGTTTTGTGTATGGATAGAGGTGGGGATAAGAGGCAGACACTTAGCTCTCATGGCAAATGTGTCTGATTTCCTGCTATGTTTGTCCTCTTGCAGGCAGAACTGGGCATTTCCTAGCTCTACAGATTTGCACCTTTTGAAAAATCAAGTGCATCTCCATGGAGCTGGAGGTTCTTGCACACAACTATTCAAATCTCATTCTCAAAACATGTATTTGCCATGGAGATGTTGGCAACTGCAAGCTGGTTGTGCTGCTTTGCCTCTCCAACCTTGACAAATTAAGAAAGTAAAACTTTACCCAGGGCAATTTCATCAGGACCATTCCTCCCCTAGCATTTGCAATATCAGTTAAATAAACACGCTGCAAACTCACCTGCTTGTGACTGCCCTTGGAGAGAGTCTCTGCTGATTCAAACTGATACAACATGAGATCACAATCCCTTTTTGCCTAAGATTCATTGCAAATGGGGAAAATGTGTGATATAGGACTTTAAGATGATAATGTGACTTTAAGATGTACAAATATGTAAGATTGCTTGGAATTATACACTTTACATATTTGAATGAGAGAGTTCCGAGAGAATCAAGGAACATTTCAGGGAGATTACAGGGAACACAAGGGAAATTTTTACTTAAAAAATGTATATACAGAGCCGACTTTAGACACCTGCAGAATAACTATTAAAAATTAAATTACTAAGCCTAAACTAACTAAAATGTCCTAATTCCCTTACCTGCTCCAAACCTTGATCAGCCCGTCAAGGCCCCATGGGTACTCAAGCCTTCCGGAAGGTGACGGTGTATTTAAAGCACAGTAGTAATTATTCAGGACTCTACATTTAATGATATCCAGGGCTGGCCCAGCACTTTGGCAGTGCAGTGCTACGCTAGAGAGTGTATTTCAGTCTCCAGACCCAGCCTCTCATTCCCGAAGCTTGCAGATCCAGGCATATTGCAATGAGGAGTATATTTGAATGTGGGACAAACTGTTGGAGGAAGTGTCGCACTGATAAGTTCAATCCCTGCCACGTTTCCTTGGGCGTCTGTCCTCTCCAAAACCTCACTCTGAATTTGGATTTGAGCCCCTGCTCATCTTGCAGACACACATTACTAGGCCATAAGGAAACACTTTCTTATTCTCCCCTGTCTAGAGCGAACCATTGTCATTTTCAGTTGCTATTTGCTCAGAAAACAGTGGCTTCTGGATAACAAGGGCTGACGTGACCCAGTCTGCAAATACTGTATTGTGGCAGCCTGGAAGATAATGTGTGTTGCCGCTGAATTCACAAAGGGGAAAAACTTTGAAACATTTTAAAAATGCAGGTGCACAAATTACTCATGCCAGCAGCAGCAGTGGCATTTTGTAATAAAATCTTGTGTTTATTCTCCACTGTTGAATACACATACCTTACAGTTCCCGAGAGAGCATCGTCCTGTGGTGTCCAATGAACAGTTTACAGATGGATTAAATACTTGTGCAAAATGAAATAAAACTTGCAGATTTATAACAGGCATAGGTTATCCTTTCAGTTAGCACAAAATTCCCATTTATATGAATGGGCACTTGGTTCATTTTAGAATGTCAGATTTTTCGTTATTTTTCCTTTGTGTCAAATTTTAGGCTATTCTTCGAAGGTATTTGAATATTAAGAATACTACTGGGTTCCCAGTACAAAACTACATTCAAATTACCAGCAAGCACTAGCTGTAGTATAGAGCTTTTAAGCGTTTTCCACTTTGATTGCTTGGTCTTACAGAAATTTGCTTTGCTTGATAGCCATAGTATATCTAGAGTAGAGAAGAAGTGGGCCAAGAGTCTGAAAATGATTTGAAGAAGGTCTTTACTGAATGAGTGCTGAGTTTGTGGACTCCAGCACTTATTAATATAAATAAGAAGGGTTGCTGCAAACTCATTTATTGATCTGAAAATTCCGGTCTCTCTCATGTGACAGTTATTGTCTAGACTCTACAAATTATTTTGAAAAATATTTTTTCAATACAAATCACTTACTCAAAATTCCTCTTGGAAAGTAGGCAGGTCAGGCTGCCTCATCCTTTTGCAGCAGCTCCTCTGTATCAACATTTGCCATTCTTCCTTTTCGTTTGAAGCAACTCCTGATCGTAGCAGCCAGTATCTGCACCAGTTCTAAGTCTGCCTTTTCTTCCTTGCTCATTTCCCCAGCCTCTCACTGAAAAGCATAGCATTTACCAGAGTGGAGGGGACACAAATGTCCCAGGTTTTAAGTCCATGAGAATTTTACTTAAGTAAAAGATGTAGTCCCTGGAGCCAGTGAAGCTATATTTGTGTTGCTATAAACCATAGGGCTCTTCTACAGGGGACGAAAGAGGGGGAAGGGAAACATAACAAGGAAACAAAAACATACCCTCCAGTATATTATGAATATTTCTTTCCCCTAGTATCTGCTGCTGTTAACATCAAGCAATGGCAAGTGTAGATTGATCAGGCATTGTGAGCAGCATGCTGGGCTGATGGATCAGCAGTGGCATACGTGCAGCTGTGCGAGTCTGGTATCAAGGTGTGTCAGCCTGTCTCTGCTACTTCACTGCCCATCCAAGCCATCTTTTGTTTCTATTGTTGTAGTTCCATCAATCAGGCATGCGAAAAAGAGGAATTACAATATTCTTCATTGCAGGTCTGTCTCATTCACCCCCAGCCCTTGGCAGCCACCAGCTCCCTCCAGCTAGAATGGGCTTTGGTTTTGCCTTCATGAGACCATTTGTATTTTGCTCTCCCAGTTAATTTTGGGGATCTTAATAATCAATTAGTAACTGAGGGAGCTTAATAATCAAACTTACTGATTATATTTGGAGGCTTTGATTCCCTTCTCTCACCTGCTTTACAAATGCATAGCACCATTTGCATTATTCCTAATGATACTTAACCTCTGGAGAGATCCAGGACCTTAATGCAACTGAGGAGCATCAGCTGTGTCTTTTTCTGGTGTGTTTTTTTTTTCTAGTGATGTCAGGAATCACAAGCTGGCATGCCTGGGAACAGAGAAATTCAGGTGACTGACAACACTGAGCAGAAATCCATCCATGCCCCTGGAGAGCTGGTATCCCCTGCGGACTGGCACATGGATAAGCACTGCTGCTCTGTGAGGAATATGCCAACACAAGGTGAAACATAAGCACACAGAGACTGCAACACAGTTAAATCCGAGACAAGCTCTTTGCAGAGTTTTTCTTTCATGTGTGTTTTGATATTGTAGTAACATTTAATTTGTAGCATGAATTAATGTTTTTGTCTATTTGCTTCTTTCACAAGTGTGCTTTTACACTAAGAGGATACCTGGTGAAAGCTTCCATCTTTGTTACTACCAAAGAACGTGTGGTAGATCAGTACTATTAGGCATATCACTTTATGAAGCTTCTCACAAACTTTCCATCTTAGAAATCAGAAAATGCTTATTTAAAGAAAAAAAAGGGGCAAAAAATTCAACTAATGTAAAATATTCCAGATCTATTTCATCTGAAATCAAACCCACCAAGACATTGGCTCTGCCCTAGAGAAGCAGAAGAGAAAACCAGGAGTTTTCCAATACCTGAACCAAGGCCCCTGTATTTTTCCAGTTCCAGTGTATGAGGCAATAGGCAGACAAAATGAAGTATCACCAAGACAAAAAGATAATACAAGGTCTCCAGGAGTAAGCAAACAGTGATTACAACTTGGAGCTGCTGGGCACATGTCCCACTGTAATTTAAATTTTCACTTTGCTCTGTAAGTTAATTTTTATCATTTAGCTTTGAATTTTCATAGGGAATAGTCCCAGAACAACTAAGGAATTCACTGCATTGTGATTTGATGGACGCTGTGCACATCTAGCTCCCATTGACAACACTGTGCAGGGACAGCAGGCTGTGGAAACACTCCCAAGATGGTCCTTTAGGAATAGGTTGTTCATCTGTAACCCAAAAGTTTACCCAGTGTAGAGCTGCTGGCTACTCTGCTCTACACAGAATATACAGATTCTTGGTTTTCTTGACATTCTCACTTACGTAGCTTTATAGATATCTACTGAGCTACTTTGTGGAGGAAAATCTTGGCTTTTAAACTTTCCTTGGGGTTTAACTTGGTATGGTGTATTTTTTGTCATGAGTTTTGACAACACTGCTGTAAGTCCTCATTGTGAATATTTATTTGTTTTGGTCAGATCTGTATTTGTACACTTCAGAGTGATTGATTTAACAATGTAGTGGGTGGAAATGTGTGCAATATTTGCAATAATTGTCGCAATTTTAATGACAGGTTTTACAGGGCTGATATAATTGTGATGTTCAATGATACTTGTGAATAGAGGGGGGGAAAGCAGTCTTTCATCATTTTTCCTTTTATTTAGATCATATTATACATAGAAATGCTGAATGTCTGAGGAGGAGAGACATGAAGGGTCAGAATGGCAACAGCTGGTTGACTTTGAAGCACAATTACGGTGAGACAGCTTTTTCTTCTCCTTCAGAAAAGGTCACAGCAATTGCTACTGGTTGGTGCCTCTGATATGCTGTGAGATGTAGTGCATGTTGCTATCTACAGATGAGCACATCATGCAACATAAATGCACTCTGGAGTCCAGCCTCATCAAATATGTGCCGTTTTTCTCAAAAGCACCCTTGTTTCTTCCAGTGCCATTGCTGTTTAGTTACATTGCAGCCTTCAGCCCTGCGAACTTATTTTATGTGAGTAGCCCAAGCTGTCTGAAGTTAGGGAGCAGGTTTAAGCCATATCATGCCTTGCATTAGATTATTTCGACAATGCAGTCAGGAGCACAAGGAAATTCCACCTGTGGTTACTTCACAAAATCAAATACTTTATATGATCCAGTGATTAAAGTACTGAATCAGAGCTAGCTATTATACACAGTAGTTATGCCATAAAATAAGAGACTCCACTCAATTAGAAAAAAGCTTTAGGAACAAAATGTTATCCTACCTTAACATTAATCAATTATATGGTCTTGCAGTATTGTAATATTGTATGTTCTGACCATACCTTTATTTCTGAATGATTACAACATTTGGGGAAAAAAATCCTTTCTGAGCCATTGTGCCCAAAGGGCGTCAGGGTCACAGCACTGATTATAGAGATAACCTTTTTGTTCTGCTGCATTCATTACACAAATTGACAGCTTATTAATTGCAATAACTTCTCCCTTGAATTAATTTATTTTGTCATCCTTTATTTCAAAAGTAATCGACACACACAATTTCTGATGCCTTGTTATTGCTTGGTGAATCTACTGCTTGCAACACCAGATCTGCTTTCACATCTACTTGTTTAGGATGAATGTGAATATGTTTCACCACAGACAGGAAAAGTGGCTAGGATTAGAGACATTTATAGATGAAGTGTGTGGCAAATCACTACCAACTGAGGTTCGAAAGGTTTCTTTTTAGTCCCTGCAGTGTATCATCCCTACCGAAGCAGGCTGTGGGCATCACCCCTAAATACCATCAATTGGAGAAGTACGCAGCCTTTAACAAAATCAGCCTCCTCAGGCCCATTTCTTCACTGTTTCCCTGCCTAGAATACATGGTAGTACATAGATCTCTTCAGAAAAAGCAAGGAGCACCTACAAGTTCTCCAGACCAGCTCACACCAAATTAATCACAGAATCACAGAAAGGTTTGGGTTGGAATGGACCTTAAAGTTCATCCAGTTCCAACTGCCTGCCATGGGCAGGGACACCTTCCACAAGGCCAGATTGAATGGGGTTTCGAGCCCCATTCAACCTGGCCTTGAACACTTCCAGGGATGGGGCAGCCACATTTCCCTGACTGAGACACAATTTTGCTATTTGCAGACAGCAATTGTGACAGAATCAAATCATCTTTTTTGATCATCCAAGCAGAGATTGTATGTCATTGCCATTTACTAAGCTAGACTGAGATGTAGTCAGTTACCTCGTATCCAGACAGTCTTTCATTTCCATAGCTAAGAGAACACATGTGTGTGTACTTACTCATTTTATCAACAGGTATTATGGATAAATTAACCTGGTAACTGCTTTCAGTTCAGCCTCATGTCCCCATGCAATAGCCTTCTCTGTGTTTTTGTTTCACCATGTTGCTTTCAGTATGAGAATTTCATAGACAGGATTTTTGGAGGGCTCAGAGGGCTGAAATCCTCCCATGAGCACCGTGTACTGTGTCCCATTCCTCTGCAGACCCTGACAGGGAGATCTTGCACCACTGCACAGAACTTGCCAAGAGCATAGTGTCTGCATTTGCCATTGAAAGATGCTCCATGGATGCCTGCCGCTTTTTATGCAGCTCTTCCTGGATGCCAGTTGGGACCTGAAACCAGATTTACTTATAACTCCTCTGCATAAAATGTGTACTTTTTATTACATACTTAATCAACATCTGGACTAGTATGGCTCTACACCATGAGTTCTGCCTTTAGAAACTATCAAAATACACATCAACGCACTAAAAACCAGAACCACACAGTTGATCTTAGTAGCACAGAGTGGGAGGTGTCTAGGTTAGCAGACTTTCTTGCAAGACTGGAGACAATGGTGGGCAAGGCTATAGATATCCTCTGCAACCAAATCAGAAAATGAGGCTCATTGCTGCTGGTGTGAGCAGCCCTGCTTCTTGGCAGAGAGGCTTTTCCCAAGAACAGCAGTCCCCCTTCCTGCCTCAGAGCTGTTCAGTGCAAACAGAAACAATATCCCCTATATGATTTTTCCCACTTTCATGAGAACTTTTTCCACAGAAGCCTTCAGTTTTTCTTTGGATATCACCAGTGAAGTACAGGAAGTCAGTGCTGTAGCAACCTTTCCTCTCCAGAAAAGCTTCTAGTTGCACAGAATGACTCCTGAGTCAGAGGGCTCAAACAATAATCCTGGCACCTGGGAATGGGCAGATTTCCCCCTCACTCAGGGTTGCTGTAGACACAACTCAGGCACCTTCTGCTCAGAAAGCCTTGTGTGAGGTGCCTGGCAGTTTTCTGGCATGGTCTCCATGAAGCTGAGATGATGGGCAATCAGTCCAGCCAGAAAGGACAGAACCTGCAAGGACTGTCACTAAATTCAGAGAATAAGAGCTGGTGTGATGATTGACTGAACCAGTGTGGTAAGGCAGCAGGGAAATCAGCCAGTTACATAAAATACAGTATCTTCTTGACTAAGTATGGAGTTCACTGATTTCCCTCAGTTAATTCTAGCAACAGCCATAGTGGCTTCTCAGCTTTTAGCTCCAATGAATGATCCAGGAGGAAACAAACAGATAAAAAGTCCCTTCTTTACCATCAAAATCCAGGGTCAATCTTCAAATCTATTAGTCTTTTTCCCAAAGAAATTTTTCTTGAAACCGATAAGCATTCATCCCTTCTCCTCAAGCACCTTTCTTCATAAATAACCACTTACTATGAGAATTCCCTGTGGGGCTAATCATTCTGCTTACAAAAGGGACCCTGCTTTAGATGCTCTGTGGATAGCCAGCCTATCAACAGTGAGAGAAATGCAGCTTCAGCTCTAAGATGGCTGTCCCTCCCTCTCATCAGCGCCACTCACACATGCACCCCTCCTCATATTAGTGTATTCTGCATTTTTTTCCTTTTAGATTATCTTCTCCTTGGGGCAGGGGTAGTGTCTTGGTATGTTTCTGTGAAGTTCATATAATCACATAGCTCTGATCTTGACTGGAGCCTCTTGGCACAATTGTAATATAAATATTATATATAACAGTTGAGGAAATACCACATTCTGACTTTTGGGAGCTCTTCCCCTGCCCCCCACCCAGTATCTCACTGCCTTTGTTCTCAGAGGCAGTTGCTACTGCATTTTATACATACAAACATGTGCAGAAAGAGCAAGACATAGGCATTTTCTCTTGAATTTTTAGATTAAGTTGTTTGAAGCTGTTATGTGTGGCTCAGGGTGATACGAATTAGTGGACAATGTGTGGATAAAAGAACAAATGGGTGTGGTAAATGTCACTGATTGAATGGTGTCTAGCTGTAGCTTATGTTACATGTATTTATACCACATCCAAAAACATCTATTAAAAAAGAATATTCAGGTTGCAAAGCAAGCACTGAAGAGTCAGCAAATAAAAGGATTAAGCCTGTCTTCATCTAGTGCTCATGAGAATTTGCACTATGAAACAAGGAATTCGAGAGGACAGCAAAAGGAAGCTCTCTTATTTCAGATTTGATCTTTTTTAACAGTTCCAGGAATGTTGTAGTCTTACTGTTTTTGCCCCTAGCCACAGTGACAGTCCCAAGACAATTCTCCTGCCATATCTGTTGCCTCCCACCTCCATGTAGCCAGGCATTGGTTTCTCCTTTAAAACTGGGAAAAGTCACCAACTTAGATTCCTTCCATCCAGCTCCATCCACATGTGGTTCTTGTTACCCACAATGCCCGTAAAAAGCATTTGCTCTCTCTCCAGCGGTTCATGTTTCCTCCCTTTCCCTGCCTTTCTTCAGAAACTGCTTTCTTCATTAGCTTCTTTCCTCTGTAAATACTCAGCTAAAAATGAAAGTACATAGGCACAGGATCCATGGCTGGGAGGTACTTCTGGAGACCCACTGTTCGGTCAAGTAAACCCTGGTGTAAATTGGAGAGAGTAAGGAACACAGAGTAGCACCAATAAACAGCTACGATGCTCTGCAGGGGGGAATCCAGCTACTGGGAGGCCTGAGTTTCCAAGCAAAGAAACCACAGGAGAACAGACGAACAGAGCCAGAACTGGAGCTGTGCACAAAGATGTCTGTGGGGTGTAAAGGTGAGAACGGGGATGTAACACTGCCTTATTGCCCTACTGCGGAAAACCAGTAAGAGGGACACTGAGGAAAATAACAGCTGAAACACTGGAACAAACGACCCAGTGCTGAATGAGGTGGGAGATGAATAGGAAAGGAAACAGCTACCTACAGGCTCTGCTCCAAGATGGACATTTTTAAAGCTAGTTTAAAAAGAGATAATAAGGAATAGATAATTAAAATAAGTTTGTCTGTCTAATAGACTTCAAGAAATATTTCTGAGAAATAAAGACTTGGGGAAAATGTAGAAACAAAATGCACCCACATTGTGGGACCAGTAAACAGGCTCGTGCCAAAGGAGCTTCAGATCTGAGGCAGGGCAGGTTTCTCTGAATGAAGAGGTTCTTTCATGAGACCAACCTCTCGATAGTGCCCTTTCTCTGGTTTTCTCCAGTGAGATCTTATTTCAGAAACACCCAGGGTAAGTTCACCATGAAGATTGTTGGGTCTTGGCTTCCTCCATTGCCTTAGCTTTTCCTGCAATATGAAGAAACCTCTTTGTGGTAACATGGATTTAATGCTCTTCAGCTTACGTAAAGTTAAGGACACATTGGCTTTCCAACCAATAGTCCAATGGCCTAACGCAACACTATCTCCTGCTCCTAGGAGGTGTTCATTTGCCTGAGTCACTCTGCTTCCTCTTCTGCACTGCAATTATTGCCCTTATTCCTGTAAAGCTGACAAACTGACATAATTTCAAGTGATTTCTTGCACCTTCTCCCACCTGCTGGCCCCTAGTTGGGCATGTGCCATTAGCCCAGCATGGGCAGCTTCCTGTGCTTCTTTGCTGGACGTTTATGACCTCCAGCTTCAGTTTTATTATAATTTTGGGGTTTTTTTTGTATCATGCCTAGTTTTCCATAAAAGAGTCCATCCTCTATAAGCTGTGCTGTGATGAATGCTAATGTTTTCTTAAAGGATTAATTTAATATCTGCCAGTAATCACCTACAGGTTGTTTTGATCATAGTCACAGTCTTATCAGGTCTCAGGTAGCCTCCAGAACTGCAAGACCTAGTCTTCAGCTTGAGCCCAGGCACAAACACCCCTGCAATTTTTTTCCCTTCCTTTTCATTTTGTTTAATAACATTCCTCTCCTGTGTTTCATTCTTACATGAAGTACGGAAACTCCTCAAATTGCTAAAATATAACTTCACAATCAGCCTTTGCTCTGTAACGTAACGGCAGTCTGGCAGACACAACCAGTTACTACTAGAAATAAGGCTGCTTTGTGATTGCCCCCACCACTTGCAGACACGTAAAGAAGCACTCTTCAAACCTCCTCCAATTGTACTTCATATTCTCAAAACATTTTAACTCTTAAAGGACTTGCCACTGCTCCTTTTCTTTTTTTTTTTTTCACAGTTATTTTCCTTGTTGCTTTTGACTCCTGGCGTCATATGGCTTTGAGTGGCCACTCTGCCCTTACCGCACAGTCCATGGCTGTGAATCAGGCACTTCAGGAGACACAGGCTAACTTACATGGAGCAGGGCTGTTTTGGTGCTTTCTGTTTACCTCAGGTACAGAGTGGACATGCATTTGCTGATAGGGCTTTTTTGGTGTGTGTTGTTTGACCCTAGGTGGCTGCATATGGCCACAAAGCCTTCTGCAATGCCCCATCTGGACTTCCTCACAGGGGAAGCTCAACTTCACCAAGGCTTCATCTTCTGCAGCACACAGCATACTGCAAATATTTGGAGGTTTCAGAAGCAAAGGTTCTTTTAAACACAGCACAGGTCATTTTTACTTGAAGTGCTGATCTTAAACAGTATATAATTTAGCCAAAATAGGGCAGATTTATGTAGGGCACCACAAAAGCAGCTCTCAGTACTAGTTTTCAAGATTTTATGACCACCTGCCTTGGAATAACTTCTGGATTCTGTTTTGGATCATAAAGTGTTAGTAAGTGAATGTGGAGACTGTTCCCATAGCCCTTTCTGAACTACCTGTCTGTGATTAATTATGGACAACTCCAAATGATTGTACCTCTCCGCCAACCTCCATGTTTGCGCAATGACTAACATGGTGATGTCAGTTCTCGCTAATGTATTTGCCAATTAGGAAGATTTAGTGTGGTGACTGAGGACAGCAGAGCGTTGGTGGCAAATCTGTAATTGTCCAAGTCAAATATCTGACAACCGGGTGTTAGAAAAAGTGCTTTAGGTTTTACCCCCATGTGGGTCTGATTGTGCATCTTTCTGCAGCACTTCGGTTTGTATCACATCAGGACACATCAGTCACATCTTATTAAGTCACAGCGAATCACTTTCTGGCTCACCATAATACTTAATCAACAAATCCAATGCCATGTGCCACGCTCCAGAGCATCAGTCAAGCAAATGCAATCAAGGAAATGTCTTGATTTTCTCTGAATGCATGCAATGGACTGCCAGTATTGGTAGCACCTCAAAGCTTCACCAAGACAAGCATCCCACTTTGCAAGACCCCTATAAATGCTGCAGGAGGCAGCCTCTCCCTCAACAAGCTTTGCAAACAGGAAGCAAAACAATTTGACCATGCATGCACACACACACATCAGCACAGAACAGACCTCAGCCAACTTGACAGGCTCATGAACACCCAGTCTACCAAACCAGGCTGAGATGTGTGCACCACTGCTGGTGTGTGAAATACTTCAAATGATACTCGGAGGTGCAGGCTTCAGCTGCCTATGTCAAGGCAGTAACCCTGTAGCTTGTGTAATTGCCTCTGTACAGGAGTTCGTGTTCAGCCATACCACCCTCTGTGAAAAAGTTGAGCTGTAGGATAAGAGCTTTCACACAACCAGCTGCTGCCAAACTGCAGATTAGCAGGTAATCAGTTGACTGGTGGTAGCTTTGTCAGCTCCCAGAGTCTTGCTGTGAGTCAGGGGGTGAATGGCAAAAGTGTCAAGGCAGGGGCACGAAGGGCAGAGGTAGATGGCCAAGTTATGAGGTTGAATCATCTGTGGAGTGAGAGAAATGGGTGCAGTATGGCCCTGGGTCACCGGCTTTGGAGAGCAGTGGTGGGGAGGGGATGAAGTAGGTAGTAGGGTAATCTCAATCTGAGGGAATATTCAGTAGAAAAGGAAGTAAGGCTTTCACATGCTTGTGCATGGCTCAGCCTTGTACTACTGCTACACACATGTGAAAAGATGAGAACCGCAATTTCCTTGAGTCCAGGATAATGCCAGGTATCCATGCAAGCCGTCAGCAAGCTGTCTGATTCTCCAGCATGGATAAAAACAACAGCATCCCAGGCTGGCAGGCTGGCAGGAAGCAATGCCAAGTCCAAGTGGCTTAAAAAAGAGCCAGCGATATCAAAGCTTCTGTGTAAGTTTTACTCCACTGCTTTTTAAAGTGCATGGTTTTATTTCTATCCAGTAGAAGACAGCTACTGGGTTTCACATGTGAAGAAAACCTGAATCACAGTAAGAGATACGGAATCCAACCTTATTCATTTTGATACTGACATACACAGAGTGTACACACAATCACTGTGATGAGAAGCAGTCGTATGCTTTGGCCACTTTATGCCAGCTACACAGACACAAAGAAACTATCCAGGGAAATAACTTTGACAGAGAGGGGTTTATCTGGCAGCATTTATCTAGCACTGTCTCTGCATTCCCTTTTCAGGACCTCCCCTCCTCCTCCACCCCCAGGATGATGGTGGAGGAAAGGATCAGGGAATAGAAGGAGAAGACCAGAAAGGAAACATCACTGGGGAATAGTAAGACTTCAGCTTTTCTCTGCCTGACAGTAGTCCCTCAGCACTGGGGATAAAAGCTTCAGCAGCCCTATGAAAAGGATAAACTGGCCCCTGTGAGAACCCAAGAGCAGAAAAATAAACTGACAACACCCAGCACTTCTGTGGCATTCCTGAGATGTACAAATCACTTGCCCATGTCCTCACATATTGCCTTCCTCCTCCCTGCTATGCAGCACCGCTGCAACAAATCCACAGTGCTTGGACAGCTGGTGATGGCTGGGATTTGGCCCGATATGTGGATATTATTTGAGGGGTTTGCTGCATTTTTATGTTGACTCACTGCATACAATGGGCCAATGTTGCCATCACCACATAACTGTCACAGAACTTTTGTTTTTTTACTATTATTGTATTTATTCCTTTCTTCCCCTGCCACCCTGTAACAAAGAAAGGAAAATCCAGAACAGGACATGTGTTATTTAATATCTGTGTCAATGTCAGAATGCAGGCATGCTTTTATTCTTTTGCCTTTTGCAATGAATGTGTGATACCTGATATATTAGGTATTAATAAAGCAGACTGCTTTATGCTGTTTATATTGGTAATATGATTCTGGATTTTATCCCCAGCTGAGAGGAGTAGGAATGTAGATCTTTTCCTTGTATATTATTGCCTAGCCATGCCTAATCAAGTATACAATATATTCTGATTTTTGTGTATTGTTTTATTTTTGATTAACTTTAATTAGAACCAGCTCTCTATATAATAAGTAGACATATAAAATGTGGCAGAGAGGGAGCAATGGCTAAAAGGGATAGAGAATGAGACAAAATAAAATCCAGCAAAGAAACCAAGAGGATGGTGCAGCCTTGCACTTCACCGACAATTTTACAGCACTTCACCCATAATTGCCAGCACTAATCCCACCCATGCCGATAGCAGTGATCTGTCTCCGAGGCATCAGTACCACCTAGGGCTGAAGATCCCCTTCTTCATTAACCAAGGGGTTAATGGGGAATTGCAAAAGCATGATAGCATAGAATGGAAAGCACTTTTTTTTCTCTTGACTGGGGGTGAACTGTGAAGTTTAGAGACATGAACCAGTTCAGATAAAATAAGTCTCTCCTGAAGCTCTGCCACACAACTTGAAATTACACATAAGAAGTTGTGTGCCTCCCTTTGTCTTTCCCGGTTTCTCTTAAGTTTTCTTCTGGATTATTTTCAAAGTCCCGCTATGACTATTGTCAGTGACAAAACTCAGATGTTATCACGCACCTTCCCAGCAAGAGAAAATCCTCTTTGTTCAAATGTCCAGCTCTTCTCAAGGAACGGCTAATACTTCCATTAATTCAGTCAGCACTGACCTTAATTTGCTTGCTCCTGGATAGGACATCTGATCACATAAAACATTTGCACAAACTCCTGGGTTTATCCTGCTGAGGAAAATAGTGGCTGGCCTGCCTAGTATCACAGCACTTGATGCCTGTTCTACAGGGCTTTTTGCATAACATCTGGGGAGCGCCTACTTCTAAGAAAGTTTGAAAATGGTCCCTTTCATCAGCATCAGATCCCATTGTATTCAATGAGAGCTGCAGGTGTTCTGTACCACTTGGGGCCAGGCCCTTCATCATAATAAAAAGGCCAGATTTGAGCTGGAAGCTCTGTCATTAAAACTGCCTACAGTGTATTAGTAATCTGCTGAACCTCCTAGAGGCCCAGAGAAACCTTCTGCTGCGTTACTTTAACTCTTTGTGATTATCAGAACAGTGAGGATTTAAGAAGGGGCACATTAAATTCATGTCACATCCCTTCTCTGAGTTACCCAAAGACTAATAGACCCAACAAAACCTTTCTTAGGAGCACAAAGTAAAAGGAGCTCTCTCTGTATGAGATAGCATTGACTATCAGAAGTGCCCACAATGTTGTTTAAGATGACTGACAGGCTTTTCCTCCATTTTATTTTACAGCTATTTTAATGCATTGAAAACCTGGAGATGCTTATGAGACTATCCAAACCAGTTTTTAGTGCCTCTGATCTGCGCACCAAATTCATTTCCTGCTGTTGTCTTCTCAAGAAGCGAGCACCATTTCATGCAAGGATTTTAGCACAGGGCACAGGGACACTTTTGCTCTGGCTGTAGGAAATCTGCACGCGGGAGGCTGAAATCCTGAAGGCACCCTGATGCCTTAAGTTCTTACTGGATAAGATCAGGGTAAAAACACTGGGAGAGACAAAGGAAGGGAGCGGTGGCTGCAGGGAGACTCACTCTGGCAGGTTCCCCTGATGGGCAGAGCTGCTGATAAGCACCATGTGGGTCATCTGCTACTAGCACAGTGATGTGGAAACTAGGGCACAACATGGTCCTTCTCTACCGTCCTAAGAGCCATTGTCATCTGGCATAGATTGCAGTGTTATGTTGGTGTTGTGGGATCAGCTGGGGGGATGTACAGGAGGAAAAAGAGGGACTAAGTTTCTCAGGGAAGGCTAAATGCAATAAAATCTCTGGCTCTTCATGTTGTATTCATTAAAAGCAAATTACTGGATCGGAATGGCTGTTCAAATTGGTTCAGCTAAATATTAGGGTATGACCCAAATCTTCTATCCAAGTGAACATATGCATACACTTTTCTGAAGCTCAAAAGATTTAGTCAGTCAAGATTTAAGAAAGGGGAGAGTTCTGCTTTCCTCGGTTAGGTAGTTGTTTATTTTATATTTCAGTTTTAACATAAGTCTCGGCTTGCTGGAGTCAGCAAAGACCAGAAATTGTAACCCAACAGATCTGCATAGTGTCTTGGATAATCTTAAAATGAGGTTTGGAAAAGCTTCTGAGAAATTTCCAGGTATCTATAGCCAAACTTTCTAATATTTGCCAATCTCTGTTATTGGAATATTTTTCCCTGTCAAAAGCCATGACTTGCACAACTCAGAAAGTTCCCCAGAGAGATTTTCATTCCTTTTTCTTTTGCATCTCATGAGATTCTGCATGTAATCTTATTATGAGCCAGAGGCCACATTACTGTGAGCTTCAAGAAACAATTAGGGTTGTGGTCACAGAAACTTGCAGAGAGTATGATGCATTAATATCATCATGCTATAACTCGATAGTGGTGCCATGTCACAAGTTTAGCATAGCATATCATGGAATATCTTTTACACTAAAAATGGACCCAAAACAAACTCCAAAACAATCCCAGCCTCCAAGACTTGGCTCCCAGTCTAACTCTTTGCAAATTCAATTACTCTGTAACAGCCTGTGCCAAAATTCTGGATCAGAAGCCTATCTATTTTGGGATCATATCCATTGAGATCCAAAACTTGTTCAAAATGGGGTTCTGTCTTTGTTTCCAGGAGAGCTCTGCAGACTGAAGCTCCTAGCACAGACCTGCAGCAACCCATTCTCTGCACATAAGTGATGTGCAATGCTCTCTTGGATTTGGTCTTTGTCTCTCATGGCCAGCGCTGTGAAAGCAGCCCCAGTCCTTGTGGTGAGTCTGACTGACGCTCCCATCCACAGGTCCGCCAAAACTGAGCTGTAACGCAAGTTCTGCATGCTTGCACACTACTGGTTATAGTCCTTTGAAGGATGGGAAAAGGTTTTAGGCTCAGGGTCTGGGCTGCTCATGGTTGGAGGTTTGAATAGGCTATCCCACTACAACAAGCACCACTGCTCATTCTGTCAACAAATCTGACTTAGCTTTACTGACAGAGCATCTACTTTTGCATCCAAGAGCCATCAGCCCAACACAAAGAAAGACAGACTTCTCATGTAGTCAAGATGTTAGGGCACCCAAAAAATATAATATCACCACACATGAAAATATAGTTCTTCTTTTGTGGTTACAGCTCTTTTTTCTTGTGGTTATCATCTTTGGCATTCGAACATAGTTTTTTCCCTTCACCCGTATGACTACAGCTGAAAAATATTCTAAATGAACTTTTCAGGAATTTCTTTTCTTTATCTCATGCATTCAGTCCCTGCAAAAAGTCTTGGAACCAGGTGGTTAATCAAATACTCCCTTCTCCTGCTCAGGTCTTAAAGATTATTACCTGGTTTAGAAAACAGGTAGCTCTGTTACTACACTGTAACTCAGTGAACTTCCACTGGAGATTCATCCAGCCTGCAAAGAGCACCCTGGCTGGCACTATCCAGGGAGGAATAAACAATTTCAGAGAGTGGGACAAGGGAGCACATTCTCCTCTTGCACATGCTGTATTTTCTTCTCCTTTGAAAACACAGGAAAAGTGATCCCAAGAACTGAATCTACATTACAATACACCCAAGCTCTGGGGAAGGCTGGGTGCCGTGGTGGACTCCCGTGTTTTTCACAGCCATGCCCTACTCAGCACCCAGCGCTTTGTCTCCCTGCCCTCTCTTCCTGTTGTCTTGTGGTCCGCGTGGCAGCGCCAGTATTTCAGCGTTAGACCTTGGGTTAGACTTTGTTTGGTAAGATGTATGTCCATTTCCAAACACATTGACAGAAGACATGAATTACAAATATTATGATGCATTAAGCTGTGAAAAGACAATGGTTAAATAAGAAAGCTGTGCGGCAGGGACCAAGGGAAAATAACTGGAATTCCGTCAAAAGGGAAGATGAATGAACAGAACTACACTGACATCTGCTGGTCCATACGTCAGTGCTGGTATTGTTACTGACGCCGAAAATTGTCTCGGTGATGGGGAAAAATGACATATTAAACTCAATAAATCCTTCGGAGGTATCTGCCACTGCCAGCACATTTATCCACTACCTACTGCCCTGTGTACTCTCTGGTCATCTGGGCAGTATCATGTAGGGAAGAAGTTTTTATATTTGCACAAGAGTAAGATTTGTTTTTTTTTCTTTTTTTCCTTTTCTTGTTTTGTTTTGAGGCAGTGTTTCAGGTTAATGGAGCTCTGCATGGAGTGCCGGACTTGCGGAGAACCCGCACAGACAGCTGTCTCTATACAATTGGCACACCAAATCCCATACATGTGGGACACCACAACACCAGTGTGCATGCACCCAGTAAATCTAGTAACTCATTGAACTTGCTGTGTAAGCACTGATTGATTGTACAGCACATACACAGTAAGTCTGATGAGTCCTAGATGCTGCGAATTCATCGTATGGTTTTGTCCAGGAAATTTTGCAGATAAATACAGAAACAACTGCTTTCGGATTCTCAAATTTTGGCAGATAAAAGATATATGTATTTTTTTAATGAAGATAAATAATACTTAACTGCTGTAAAGTATAAGTTTGCACCTAGGGGAAGAAGAGTCATTGGGAAAGGAGGCTATTACACTTATCAGAAGATACATACACAGAAGGTCTGTGATTTGTGCTATCTTGCACATTCGTCGACCTTTACAAATCTTTCAGGGACCTGGTTTAGTTTTTTTTCATATAATACTGAAAATGAGAAGGGTAAAATGGATGTACCCAAAACCACTTGTCCATTTAGACTCATATATGCTGGGAGAGCCATGTGTGGGAAGAAGGAGGCTATAAAGACAATGGGGAATTTTTATTTTTCCTTTTAATTTGGTAAGTTCTCCATACTTTGTGCATATTGTTAAAAAAGTAAAGCACAATCCTTTTAGGTCAAGCCAAAGCAAAGACTGTGATATTTCAGTATATAAAAAGATCCATTTAGTTGCTTCTCAGAAAGACACCTCCTCAAAACAGTCTTTTCCCTTAAATAGGAAGTTAACAATGATACTGCATTTCTTTTACCGAAAAATAACAGTCTTTTGGAAAGCAGTTGATTCACTTGCAAATATGCAACCAGCACCCTTACTGTCTTAATCCTGATGACAAGGGGGTGGGGCTGGACCATCTGAAAAGGAGCTTTCCGTTTCCCTTCCAAATCACTGCTTTGGGATTTCTCTGGGTGGATTTTGATTGTTCTGCTTTTACTGCACGCAGAGCATCTTCTTTGCACATCTAAACGCAGAGGCGAAAAGATCTCACTATTGAAAGAGTAAGGCAAAGAAGAGACTTGCATTCATACATGAAAACCCAGACATTTGTTGGAAGTCATTGTTCCTTAGCCATTTCCAAAAAGTGAAAGGAAGCAGCTAGATGAAACAATCAAAATATATTCCAGAGCAGAGATAAAAATTGTTTTGAATATTTTTGGCCTGTTGGCCTCTTCTAATTATTAGCAAAATCAACTAATTCAATTTCATAAAACACTCCTAAGAAAACAAGCTTTAGGCTTACATTAGCTAAGAAAATTCAGCTTCCCTCTGCACCGCCCCCCCCCCCCCCCCCCTACCCCGTATGCCTCCAAGTCAGAAGACCTAGGAGGCTTCAGTGACTTAGTTTATCAAAAAGAAGGTTAAGAGGTAACTTGATCAAATGCTATTTTTATTTCATGGAAAAACACAGAGCTGATAAGACATTTTCAGTCCACTAGACAGAGGCATAACAAGAGCAGAAGCCCATTACTAAACCTGGTAATAGAGACACTAACAAGAGAAAAGGAGGCTGGATGGGATTGTCACCTCTCTGTCTTCAGAAGCTAATGCTGACCCAAATAATCAGAGGCAGAATGCAAATTCACTTTTCGAAGAGTGTTAGGGTTTGAAAGATTTTGTTTTAAGTTGCATCTCTTAATGGGAACATTTTCTATATTGCGTTAGACATACAAATTTTAAGGCTGGAAAAAGACCACTAATCATCTGATAGTCTGCATTACTTTGACCAGATGACTCACAAGTGTTAATTTCTACTTTGAGATCAACAGATGCTCTTGATGTTAATTACATTGGTTTTTTTTTTTAATTCAGTCTACATTTGAAAACATCCAGCAACAGAAATTCCACTGAAATAACAATAAACTGGTTTAATGACCAATTACTGTTGCAGTTTAAAAAGTTCACCTTATTTCCAACTTGGTGTTTTCTGTTTTCTAGACTTACATTCTTGCTATTTCTTTATCTGCCAGACTGCAAAGCTACCTATTATTGTGTGTCTGTTCTGTAAGTATGACGTTTCTGCTTCTCTCTTCTTTGGCAAGCCAAAAGGCTTGAACATCTTCAATCTTTCACTATAAAGTGTATTCTGCATTTTCCATCATTCCCAAAGATTTTTTTTCTGAGACCTCTTCACATTTTCAGTATTATAGCTGAAGTATTTTACTTTAGCAGATAATTAATGAGGGCAGTTGGCAGGACATAGCTGATTTGGGGTAGCTAGATAAACACCATAACTTACCCATCATTGGGTAGCCAATTCTTCATGGGTCAAAAGTGAGCTGTACTTCTAAAATACTGCAGTTTGTGCCATTGTTTTGTTTTGACAAACAAGGTTTGTCATCCAGACTTAATGACTTATGGAGATATTATCAGGCCAGCCTTGACAAATATGGTACTGTCACTTAGTAATCCTCACAAATGAAAATAAATCTTTAAGCATATGATGGTTCTGGAGGTGTGCCTCACTTAGCCATACAAATAACAGCTTGCACTAAACTATAGCAACCAACATACAGATTTTCAAAACCAAGGTCACGTACCCCACACAAATCTGTCAAGAGATAACTGTTTCTACTGGCTCTCGAGACAAATGCTTCAGTCATTTCAGTCTTGAATACCTCGGTGATGCACTGTGCCTGGAAGCTTCCCAAAGTCTTCAGCTAATGCAGATAATGGCCTTTTTTTCATTTAGCAAAGGTATCCATGTCAAACGTACATCTTTTCTCTGTTGCTCTGGCATTCTACATGCTCCTGAGTTCATTTCAAGAAGTTTATTTATATCTGTTAATGCCTGATCTCATTTGACTGCTGTATTCCTAAAATTGTTCTGGTAGAGATGTGGACTCCTGATAACAGGTTGCTTTCCTTGCTTCCATTTGAAGAACCCATTAGATGTAGCCCCTGAGGGTCTTTGGGTGATGGGCTGAAAACCACTGTCTCCATGTTCTTGACAAGTGCATACACTGCTTATCATTATGATGCTATCATCTCAGAAGTTGAGATCAAGAATAAGTGAGCTGAAACCCTGATGAAAAGCTATTATGATGACTGAACTTGCTCATTTATCAGCACAAGGGGCTGGTGACTTTCAAGGCACCCTGCATAGGCTGTTTCATAAACAGGTTCCTTTCTGGATGAAGGTTTGATCTAAAATAACCCTACACTAAATATGGGATGTGTTCTGCATTCCATTCAATTAAGACAATGATTGTGATTGTCAGCAAAGGGGATTTCACAGAACATTTGGTACCTACTTTGTAATTAGTAAAATATTGAAATGATAAATATACTTGTGGATTTATGTACTAGAATAGGTCTTACATTGGCAGCTTTGATAAATGTTTCTAATAATAGAAAGGAAAAAGAATCTCATGTCCTGTGTTGACTCCACAAATGAAGAAATAACAGGAATATGATTAGAAACCTTTCCTAGCTCATTTGAACACTTGTCTCCAACTCAGAGCAGCACCACACCCTCAGTTTCTGGGAATAAATCCATTAATGAATGAGTGAAAAATTTTAGCATGTAGCAAAGCCTTGCATTCAGTAAAAAAATGTGTCAGAAGTTGGCCTTTATTGTACTTCTGGGGCCAAGTTATAACCAGAGTATAATAGGTGGGATATAAGGCCTGTCATGTAACAAAACACAAAATGCAATACCAAGTTCAGAAGAACAGTGTGGACATTGGCAGCAAGAAATGAGAACAGCAATACTATTTACATTCACACTCCCATGGCAAATACAGAGCAATAGCTCTGTCTTCAGGGTTCCCGTTTCTAGTGTAGCTACCTTCTTGGGTTTGACACCACTGGCATACATCACTCCAGTGAAATCACCCAAATAGTGCTTGGCAAGAGCCATGGTGAGACTTCACCTGGCCTTCATCACTTCCTGTACACTAGCCTTAACGCATAATAGTGTATGCTGGGGTCTGACCTTATACAGAATAAATCTGTTGTGTGTGTGACACATCAACCATGTGGTACATATGCAGATCCACTGAGAGGTACAAACATAATATGGCAGGCATTGGATCATCTACTTTTGTTCCTTTCAGCGTTCTCAGATCTGTTTAGACATTGCAACACGCTGCCACAAGACCAATGAGTTGCACAGCCATACAAAAGAGAAAATAAACAATGCTCCAGACAGTGACAAGTTGGGAATATCATGCTGTTCAGGAGAAGCTTTCTGGAAGGTAAGACATGATTTTGATAAAATCCTAAGGGTGCTGCAGGATGCTGAAGTGCTTCAGTGGATGTGGCTGTGTGTCATCCAGTTAAGACGATAAGCAGAAAAAGCAATTAAGTCCTTTCAAACAAATCTAAACCACATGGTATCTCTATCTCCAGTCTCAAATACATGATGCAGCCATGGAATCCTACTAGTTTTCCAAAAAGCAGGCTTTATTTGAATAGAGTATGTCATCTAAGCAGGCAACCTAGACCTGTATACACCTCACACAGTATCTGTTCCATACAATCAAAGAGACATTTAATGTCTCCTCTCTGATTTTGATATTGTAACGAACCTGTCCTCATACTGATACAGCAACTGAAGCGTGCACACCTTAGCAGTCTGGTTTATGTGTGAAAACACACATCAGAGTGGCTGCAGGCTTTGCTCTTTTTATCATTCCATTTTTCTCCCAGGGATAACTTAAGCAAAGTTAAAGGTCTGGAAAAAAACAAACCAAAACAAAAACCACACAGCTGAATATCCCTCTTAGAAATAAATAGCAGAGACATAGATAGTGTCCCTTCCTGTGCTCTTAAGATGCATTCATTTCCAGCCTCCAACACTTGCCCTTCAACAGGCAACTGGCAAAGCAGCAAAGAGAAGGGACAAAAAATCTGTCGTCCAACAATGTGGGTCCTGTAGATTCACTCTTCATCCTTTTCTTTTTATTTCCTCGAGGGTAGCAGTGAAGGTTGATGATGCTCTGGGCTCCTAGTTCATGGGCCAGTGGCTTTCCCTCTGTCACCTGCTGGGCCTCTGTCATAATGAGAAGTTGCAGTTTTCAAGGGTAACATTTTACATGCCATATTTGTCTTACTCTAGGTACAGGAAGGTCTGCACAAGAACTTACCCTGTAGATGCACAGCTTGTAAGTAAGAATCTATAATAATAATAATAATAATAATAATAATAAAATTCTTCTCCTAAAGTATTAACTTATTAACAAAGAAAAACATATTGAATTTGGAGATGAAAATAAAATACACACAAAATTCATAAGCAGTGTATGGCTAATTCCTTTTTTATGAAAACCATACAGCACAGATTTGCAGTACATTCACTTCTTCCATTGACACCAGTTGGAATTATTAGGTCAGTGCCTTTGGAAATCTTAAATCTGCAAAGAATATTTAACTTCCAATTAAACTGCTAGCTCTAGTTAATTAAAAGGACAGTCTAGTCAAAAATCATGCTTAAAATATTTTCCGTTCATCATGATATGTCTTTGAATCTCATAAAAGAGCATAACAGTCGTTTTGAAAAGTGACCAGTCACAAAATTGTCAGTTTCCTTGAAATGCTTTATTAGTTTGCTGAAATTTTCCATGATATGTATGTTTGTTTTTTTCAAAAATAAGAAAATGATCATCTAACAGTTTTTTATGGTTTGGTTTTGTTTTGCTTTGCTCTATTTTCCCTTTCCCTTTCTTCTCTGTAGTAACACAGAAAACAAAAAAGAGGGCAAAATGAAAGAATATGAAAATTAAATTATTTATTTAAAAAGACAAAAAAGAAACTAAAAAAAGTCATAGGAAAATGGTTTCATTTTGAAAACAGTCTCACAAAAATAAATCCATGTACACAGTTACCAAACCTTTTCAAAAAATGCCGATAATTTCATTTTTTAACATTTTCATGGAAAATATCATTAATAGGAATAACATCTTAGAAATAGTACTAATCTTTTCTATCAGCTTTCTGATGCTTTATGTGGATGTTATGAGAAAGGGAGACAGTATTTCATTGCATGTGAAAACAAAAAGGAGGTCTGTGAAATAATTATTTTGCCTTTTTCTGGTTTGGGGCTTTTTTTTCGGTTTTGTTTGTTTAGTTTGTTTGTTTTTTTTAATAGAAATAAATTATTTCCATATTTAAAAAAAAAAAATTAAAACCTGATCAAGATTGAGAATGAATCAGACATTATTTGATGGTTAAAAAACAGTAGAAACAATGAATTCTTTGCAAGAATTCCTGCATGGTGTTTTATGTCCACAAGACATTAATATCGCAGATTATACCTGAAAAACAAGCTAAAGTCTGGGTGCCTCTTCAAGCCTGTCAGAAATTGATTCATTCATTGTTAAAGGTTAATTAAAATAAGACAGCCAGCATAGTCCTGAGTTAAGAATACCAGACCAAGAAGCAGAAGATCTGGATTTCAGAACCTTCCCTTCCGTGGGTAGCATAATGTATTGTTTTTCCATGATTTATTTGCGTTGTGAGAGCTCCTAATGACCCCCTGGTGACACAGAAAGAGAGAAGGATTTGTCTACGACAGCGACAGCTCTGAAATCCTGAATCTTCTGAGTTTTTGTCCAGCATTCAGAGAGACTACATTGTCCGTTTTAATTATTTGTGAAATGTTGATTTCCTGCTTCTATGTGCAGGATAATATTAAAACTTCAATTAAAGGCATTTAAAGAAGAAGACAAGAGACGTTCGTGTCCCAGGAATTGCCACCCTGGGTACGGATAGGAAAATTCCAGATTCTCAGAGCAATCAGGTCATTACACTGCTGTGGATCCACATGTCTGGCATAAAATTGGTTTCCAAAACAGCCAGCCAGCCAGCTAGTCTTCCTTTTTCCCTTCCCTTCCCTTCGCTTCCCCTTTTCATTTCCTTCCCCTTTTCATTTCCTTTGTCCGAATTTTTGCAGTGAATTCTCTTTTGTCACCTGCTTTTATCTCTAATTTCCTCCATCATTGTTCTTCAGCATCAGCCCGGGGTGGTTCTTACTCAACAAACAACGTCTGAAGTTTAGATTCAGTCTCTACTTTCAGTTCTTCTCACACTCTGTGATTTCCATTATGCATACAAGTGCTGTGAAACAAGTTGTTGAAGACAAAAGTCAGAGTAGCGAAAGGCTGCACACTGCATTTCTGTCCACAGATTCACTGCCTGAAGAAATATCAATTTGCAGCAACAAGATGTGGACTCCTTCAGAGGACAGTCTGGCTCTCTCCCAGTAGCTTTGGCTTTACCTGGAGGGAGGAGTAACCTCACACTGTTTTCTCATCCTGGCCTGGATCCCCAGTGCAGAGAAACTCGTAACTAATTACTGGGACTTCAATTCTTGGCTTGACCAGCTGTGTCAAAGCAAGGACGCCATAGGCTCCCTAGTGCTGTAAGATCTATAATTCAACTTCCATATAAAAAAAGTCAATATTGGACAAAAGAATGACATTTAAAAATCATAAAATAAGTAGCTTGGTATTTACCTATGTTACTCTTTTCTTCCCATAGTTTTATAAAACATGAAGTGGTCTGTTTATACTTCTGCTTTTTTTCATGAGTGGAATGATTTTCCTTCAGTTTTAGAAGATGTCTGCACAAGTGAAGTAGCACAGTCATCAAGGAAAGACAAGAGAGGATAGGCAACCTCTGGACACATTGAATCTTTTACGCTCTGAAAGAAGTTAGGACCCATGTAATTGTGGTTTTGTCCCTGGTTAAAATAGTGTTTTGAAGAAAAAGTCATTATTTGGACAGTGTAAAAAAAAAATAAACAAACCCAAGCAGAAGACAACACTCCTGGCTTCACTGCACTAACTCACATTGGTCCTGTGCAGGACAGCACACGGAGAATCACTCTAAATCGTATAGCAATAGCTGACTTTGGGTGCAATCAGAGGCTGCAGAAGCTGTCCCTGCTCCTCAGAGGCTCAGGCACCCATGCTGTACATACCCCCACCCTGTGGGAGTAGTTAGGGCTGCAGAATCAGTCTTTATGCCTGCTTGCCATGAAGATTTGAAGATACTGTTTTCTTTGGTGAGTTCAGTGAGCCAAGTAAAAGCAGAACAGCTTTGTGCCAGCATATAAGTTTTTCACTTGTGAGTGATAAAGGAAGGGTTCAAGAAAAATAACCAGGTTGAAGTATATGGTGTGTTAAAATATCTCTTTACCAAAAAATGAGGAAAAATTGAAAGAAATTGAAAAAAAGAAAGTGTTCATGAATGAACGAAGTAACATCAACCAAAATCTATCTAAATGGATGTCAATGGGGAAGGAATTACCTAGTGAGGTGCAATGGTGCACCAGCTGGGACACTGGGGCAAAGGAAAACGAAGGCAAAATCCGCCTGAAGTTAGTGAATGTCAGTTGTTGTTTTGTTGCTTTGGGTTTTTTTTCCCCTTCTTCTGTCTGTTGCTGCTGATCTTTTTTGTTTGTTTGTTGGCTACATTTTGTTGGGTTTCCTTTCATTTCTTTTCACCATTTTATCTTCAAGTACTTTGTATTGGCCAACTAATTCTGAAAAGCTGCTCCATGTTGACTTTGATCATTATCTGACTTTCTCTTTTTCCTTCCAGTTTTTAATTTTAGCTGCTGAAATGCCACAGCAGAGAATACTGTTTTGCAGTGTAAAAAGAGCATTGTTTTCTACAACTCCTGTTTCAAAGACCACTTGCTTAACAACACTGAGAATTCAAGCAGAGAGGAAAGAGAGATGGTGTTTAAATGATTATTTTAAAGATCTGATCTTTCAGAGCTACCCAAAGTGAGAGGCCAGGCTATTCAATTAGGCACTAAGCCATTTTCCATGGCTCGCAAATTAATTGTTGGAACTGGAACCTGCCACCAAGTCATCCCTCCACACCTTTTGCTCAGATCCAGAACGAACCTCAGCAACAGGGCCAGGTTCACCAGATTGCTCAGACCTTGAGCTGAAAAAGAGGAAGAGGGAGAAACTTTCTGTGTGTGAACCTACCCAACCCAGACTGGGGCATGCATGACAAAAGTGACTTCAACACTTCTCTTGCTTCCCCAGCACTAGGGCCACTGTGGATTAGGAATCTTGAGAGGTAAGAAGGAATTTTCTGAGAGATAGGAAGCAAAGTTGGTTTGGTTTTGTTTTTTAATAGCTATCTCCTGCCTTCTCTGACAGATGTGAGGAGTTTTCTGCTGCATGGGCAAGCTTCCTGCTGGCTGACTGGAACCTTTTAAATGGGCATCAGCTAGCAGCACATTGCCTAGCCCAACAAATGCTGCGGCATGCTGACAGCCTTGAAATATTCTGATGGTCAGCATTTGCATTTGTACTGCCAGTGTATCTCTGATCTGCATTACCATTCTGACCCCTCTTTCCTGTTCATATGCACTGTGACTGACCTTCACAATGATACAAATTCCAGTTTGCTTCACTTCAAATGCAAGAGTGTGAGTCAGCCCCCTGAGGGAATACCAAGGAATTCATTATAGCAACACAAGAGAAAGATGTGGAGGAAGTAATGTGCTTTCTTTACACAACGGGAAAAGAAATATACAAGAGAGTACCAAGCAAAGCCCAAGAAATCTTGAGATGTAATCTGACATAGTGGTACCGGACTCAATTCTTATTGTCTGTAGGTGCACAACCTTATTAGGGATTAAGAAGTAAGCCAAGTCTTGTCTGATCCCTGCAGCAGCCTGCCAAGCAAAGCAACTGCTTCCAGAAGTGGAAATCTTCATGATCGATATAAAACCACTAGAGGTACCACACTGTTGTGGGTGAGATCTTTCAGAGAAATAAAAAGCCAATGTTCCCAAGTCACAGGAATTAGAAGAGGGTAAAAACTATTCTGTTGTGATGTCTTGTCTAGCCCACTGTTGGGGTTCCCTTAGACATATCTGCCATGTGCACGACTGCTTTTTTAAAATGTCCTAAAAAGACATTTCCACTCTCATACAAGACCCTCCTGAAACCACACAGACTGTAAGGATCCAGTTAGCTTTTCCACAAGGACAACGTATTGGCCTTGCTTCTATTTCCAACTGAGTAAATTGCATTCTGATTATTCACATTCTTTCCAAAACTACTTTTCCACATTCATATCCCCCCCCTTCGCTTTCAGTGGTATAATGCCAGACGGTGTCTTGAGCTAAAAGTCTGCCCTGTTCCATCAAAGACATGGCTGCATTTAGAAAAGTGTATCACATCTGAGTTCCTTATCAATGAAAAGGGCTGTACAGGGACAAATCTTACTGCCATCTGCTCAAAAAATAGTTGGAAAAAGGCAAAAGAACTCTAAAATCTGACAAGTAACCTGTGCCTAGTGGTGCAATGTAGTGAAGATGAATCCAAATTACCTTCAACAGGAGTCCAGAAGCCTGTATTAGTGCACAAAGCATTTGTATTAGTAGAAATGAAAGATCATGTGGATTTCAAAAAAGGTTTTTGTCTCTTATGACTGGACAGAAAGACATAATTAGCAGTAGTTACTGCCCAGCTAATTTTATTTACAATTAAAAGGTAAACTAAAATTAAATATTTTCTGTTCTTAACACACTTTCCATTTTTCCTACAAAATTTTTACCATAGGGATTTTGTGATCCAGACTTTTTTAAGAAGTAACTGGAAATAGTTGCAGTTTTGCCCATTTTGGCTATTTGCTGTAATTTTTTCTGTAAGCTATGACCTACCACTCAGTTTTATTTTCTTCTCTAAGAATGCTTGCATCGAACTTGGAAATACCATTAAGAAGGAATACCCCACTAACACACAAAGTGCCTAACTGTGGCTAAAACCTCTATACAGAAAGAGATGATGTACATTTTTGTTATAGAAACATTTAGTAAGATTCACAAAGAGGAGCTAAATTCTCACTACAGTGCTCAGATGGACTTAATGGCTGTTACAAACCCTGATAAAATCTGGAAAAGACCAATATCCATTACTGAACTGGCCCAGAGCACCTATTTCTCAGAAATTAGGTTGCTTCTTCCAAGCATGGAACTTGGATTAAACTTTCTGCTTAAATTGTTTTAAATACTTTTCAACTGTTTGCTTTTAACACAGCTGTTCTTTGATATGTTGGTTTCAGAAGGGTGCAGAGTTTTACATGTTCTTCAGATTGCAGCAGTGTTTTCCTGCACAGTTCCTATTCTCAGTTACTCAGTACCTTAACCTATATACAAGCACTCAAGGAAATGGAAGAAATGGAAGAAAATATTACATTCTTTGGCAGCTATGAGGATCTTACTCCTTGCCAAAACAGAAACAGGTGCCACAGAATATAATTCATAAAATCAAATAAGATAGAGGTGGAAAAAGACCTTACCTTGACCACTTTCCCAAGCACACACTCTCCCATGTCATGCCCTAGTATTATCTGCTCCTGAGATTTGCTCTCTCTCTTATGCTACAGCTATCTAATATTTCAGATTTTTTAACTGCTGTGAGTAATGAAAACCTGATAATGTTTGGGTCTAGGCAAATTTGATTCAGCCAGACTTGGCCAAAGTTTGGTAAGGATTTAACCCCAAAAGATGTGGTTCCAGCAAACACTACAAACCCAAACCTCAGCTCCTCTTCTGCTTTCCTTTTTCTAGGAGATGTGCTTATTCTGTTCCTCTTTGGATTTACACCTTGATATAAGCCCCAGACTGGCAGCCCCAAAGACTGATAGCTGGTCCCATCTGAGTTATATAGGCAGGGAGGGAAGAGAGAAGCTGCCCCTTGCAGGTAGGGAGCATGTAGGGCTTTGCATGATCTCCACAGCACCTACTGCAGCTAAGGGCATGGATAGCCAAAAGCAGTCATGGCTCAAGCTTCCACACTTTATCTTCTCCATAGGGTATGTGGGGGATGCTTCCCACAGAGGCATACCCTGATGGAAGTCACTCCTGGGGACAGACTGTTCTATTATTACATGTGGAGCCCCTGACCTCCCAGCTAACACAGCCAAATGGAAGGTTATTTGTGCTTCAGCACTAGTGGTAAGGACTGCTAGGAAGCTGCTTAGATCATTTCATTTTATATACACTGCAGAACAAACAGCACATACTCGCACCTTTCAGAAGTCACTGGAGATCTGGGTCAGATTCAAATCAGCATCCTAGAGGTGAAAGTCTCTGTACCAAATCCTGAGACATCCAGTCCCCCATGCACATATTAATAGTTGATCATTATGAATTCCATGTTGGGATAATTAATTACCACATCTGAACTCTGCCTTAGGAATTATTAGATCATTTGGGGCCTGTAATTTATTTTATTTAGCACTGTATGAAAATTGCCACTTTTTTTCTCTTTTTTTTTTTTGAAAAAAAAAGAGCTGTATTTTAGGCTTTAAGAAGTACATAGTGTTTTCTGCAAAACACAAACCACAAAACAAATATATCTCTTACTGGGCCTGGAGTCGTCCTACAGGATTTGTTAGCAGGCTCTGATGATAGACACGAGCAGCCATGCATCCAGCTAATGAGCTGGCCCAAGGGATAAAGAGCACACCGAGCCACTAGCAATGGATGCGGGAAAAGAGCCAGGGGAATGGTAGAGCATGTTGCCAAATGATGAGTCTTAAAGGTGGTTTCCTATATGAAATTAAAGGTTTTTGTGAAAGTGAAGTCTGTTTCTCTCGGTCAAAAAATAAATCAGACAATTAGAAACGCTCGCTTCTGAAACGAATGTTCTCTCTGACTCCATTATGCTCTTAAAAAGGTGGGTTTGCTTATAGGGAGCCACATCCTTCAGACATGACTTAACCTGCACTTTCAGGAGTCTTTGGTAGGTGTTTTGTAATCAGTCCTGAATAAAGACACAGTTGAGGACTGCAGAAATTCTGGTCCTTTGTGTATAGGAGTTGAAATTCCAACAAAGTTGTGAGAAGCCTTTTCTATGCATAGAAGGGTAAGGAAAAGTATCTCCACCTTTTTTCTGCAGACCCTGCTTGGTATTCTGTTCTTTGCTGCAGGGATTCGTCTTAGTTAGGTCTGAAATTCTCTTCAAACTAAGGGCCATATTCTGCCCTTCAATACATGTGTGGAGTTTATTCCTTGAAATACATATTTTATTTTCAGTACTGCAGACTAAAATAAAATATAGTCTATTGATTTTTTTTCCTTTTTTTTTTTTTTTTGCAGCAGACAAAATACTTTGCGCTGTTTTCACTTGTGTCAACAGTTGGTAAGTATCTCACTATAAGATGAAAAGTGTCTCAGGAGACGTAAAAATACAACCAAGGTTTGTTAACATTTGCAAGCCTCTATAATACTTCAACCTGAGCAAGATCTGTCTGCTTTATCCTAAAAAATACTAAATGCAACTAATTTTATTTCCCCAAAAGCCTCAAGAAAACTAGTTGCATGAAACAGAAAACAGAAAACCTGACAGTTTTGTTTTCTGACTTCTTTCTTCCATCTTCATTCAATCACCTGCTAGTAACTGACCGCGTAGTCCTAGAAAATTCTCATGAATACTAAAAGAAATATACTGGCATATCTAAGCCTCATAAAAGACTCATGGAAAACCTGTTTTGTGTACTGCAAAAAATACTGGAAGAGGATTTAATCATAAATCGCTAGCTTTAAATATACTTAGTACTTACCTCCACCTCCTCTTGAATTAGGTCTCAACTCTGTGGGTTATGGACTATGCGTGTTCAGCCCGTCAGGAAGGTTTACAACCATGAAAGAACCACAAAGTGGTGAACTTCTCAAATATATTTCTGAGAGGAATTAGACATTGGTTTTGCACATCATGTGTGGACATATATACTGGTGTGGGGATATTATTTCTTCTTTGGGGTGCATATGTTGCATTTCCTGTGCAGACACCTGAGATTTTTTTCCCTGAAAGACACTGCTGGAGATGTTCTCCACTGTTATTTTTGAAGTGGGAAGTTTAGATTTTGGGAAATCTCTATTTCTTATATTGAGGTGGTGGAAAGAAGGTTTTGGCATGCAGAGTCCCATGGTAATAAATGGAAGGACTATCAAACATAAATGGGCTTGGCAAATTAGGGCTTCAACACACTAGCAAGCATAACATCCTGCAAACTATAGCATCCACATTTGAGTAAGATAACTGTAGTTCAGTATAAATGACTTGATAATACCCCCTGAAATACTGTGTGACCTCTTTTGCAAACAATGAATTCATCGTCGCCCAAAGTTGCCCAGCAACTCTGTCTAGCATTGTACTGCTGCAGATGACTGGAAGAGCTGAAGTTTCTCTTGCACAGGACACACAAGATTACTCAGCTGTTGATTGGTGTGGCTTTCTTTAATGTGAGAAAGCTGCCTGTCATGTCTGAGTGATGGGATTTATACACCTTAGGAATCAGTGAGTTACATGATCATGTTACGAACACTTCTAATAAATTTCAATCTGCTGTGCAAGAAAGAAGTTAAGAAGTTATCATCATCACTACTGCTCAAAGTGTATTACATGATCCATTCATCCCAGTCACATCCCCATCGATTACTGTTCCCATTTCCATCACATCTGTGATATGTCTGTGCTTCCACATTTCTCACTCTAAGTGTCTTGGACTTCTTCCTGTAGCATTAAGACTTCTTAAACCTCTGCGATGTATTTAGGCTCTCTTTTGCAAGGCCTCTCAAAGACCATGATGACCGAAGCCCAGGTGTGTCAGAAATTTAGATTACTTGTAGTCAACCTTCCCTATATTCTTTCAACCTGAAAAAACTGAGTCTGAAATCCAAAGATGACAAATCTTAGCACAGTCGTATTGCTTTCTTTGAGCAAGCCTTATAGAAAAAAAACAAAACAAAAAAAAAAAAAACAACCAACCAGTCCTTTTTGAGTTTTGTAACTCTCATGGCTATTTGTTATAGAACTAGAAAACTCACAGGAGTTTTAGAAACATTAAGAAGATTAACCTTTCTCAGTCACCTTTCCCACCATTTTATTACGAAGGACAATACTCTGACTGCTCATCACCGTTGATCCAACTGGGGTTTCTGGACCATGGAGCCTAGAAGCTGTGGAGTCTATAGCGTCCCTTAACAAAGTAGAGACTTTCTGAGTGTGCATGGGGAGGGGGGATGTCATGTTTTCTGAGCTGGAAGTCTACCCCGAATCCCATCTGCCATTAGTGCACAGTTACATGAATTGATTTTTCAGATAGGGTGACACTCCAGAGCCAGGTGACAGGCCAGAACAGTGGCTAGACAATAAGATACTTAAGGAAGCTAACATGGGCTTTTTAGAGCTCTAGAGGAGAGTGCTGAATAATACTCTTCAAGCCAAAATCATCTGTAGGACATAAGCGCTAAATTATGTTTCCACTTCCCATACTGACAGGTCTCTGGAATCTGCAAGTATTCCCCACTCCTCAAAGCATATCAGAGCACACAGTATGCAGCTTTCAGGGATTGGCAACCTTGCTTTTGTGATCTCTTGTAATGAAATTTTACCCATAATGCCATGAGAATGAGGAAATATAGTACTCAGAGACACTAAAACTATCAGCAGTTCCCTGCTCAGTGCCTACACCGCTCCTTCGCCTGGTGAAAGATAATCACACATACTTTGTTAAATTAAAACAGTTTGCTGATTTATACATTGACTTGTGAGGAAGTATTTCCAATTACTTTGGCATTCACATCTTGGACAAGCTGCTCTCTCAAATCACTCTGGCACTTAATAGCATGTGCTGACTGGTAATTCTTATGACCCTGGCACTGTAAGCCCAGCCTGGCTAGTGTTCCAATTTGCCATGGCACTAATGGTCTGGAAGTTGTTCTTGTTTTCCAGATTAATGAGTACCCTAAAAACTGCTCAAAATTAAACAGAAAGAATTATTTCAAAGGGGAAAAACAAGGAAAGTTGGAGCCACCCACTATCTCTTCATTGTGCTCTTCCCTCATCTGCCTTTTCTTTAGCTGCCTACTCAGGAATCTTAATAACACTGGAACTCCCATGGAGAAGCAACCATGTCCAGTGGCTCAGGGTGCCTACCACAGACACCTGACCCTAAAGGCCTTGAAGGGATCCCCAGGAGGGAAGGATCTCTGCCATCAGAGCGCTGTGAGCAAGGAGAAATGGGAAACGCCTCATTTGCACTTCCATTATGTGAAACACTTGAAGCCTTCCTGACAAAACCCAGCTGAAAATGGGAGTTGCTTAACCAACATGCCCTCAGCTGGACCTGAGAGCTGCACTCATATGCTCACGGGCCACCCTGAGCATCCTTATTCCCTGATGGAGCATGGAAAGGCAACACAAGCCAGGGCAAAGCAAGGGCTCAACCAACTCTCCTAACACCAGCAGCTGGTTGCTTGAGGACCCTGATTTAGCAGAGAGACAGATTCAGAGGAGTGCCTCACCCTGTCACTATCACAACTGAGTCCTCTGAGCACCATTCTTTTAGGAAGATGTGAACAACCTGACTGAACTCTGGTCTTCACCACCCCGGGGTGGTCTGCACAAGCAGGGATGGGGGAGTGCAGCAGAGGAAGAGAGGGGGGTATGTCGCAGGAGCATGCTGTTTTATTAGATGTTTTCATGGCGTGAGGAGGGATGATTCCTAACTTTATTGCCAAGGCTCCTTAGCAAGTCTGAGGTTTCTCCTGAATACATGCAGACACTGCCCAGTTATGATGTGTGTTCCATTCTTTCTGTTCAAGTTACACACTTTTTTTCTTCATTGTGATTTGAAATGGCCTTTGTTGCTTGTTATCTTGAAGCAAACACAAGCAAAAAAGAAAGGGGAGTTGAGGGGAAGAAAGAGAGAATATCACCCAGCAGCTGCAGAAGGTTTTTAGGAGATCTTACATCTCAGCAGTTTTTTAGCATCTCTATGCATATTCCATCATACCTAATTATTGTTTCAATATGTATACTATGTTTTTTAAATGTAAGTGGGAAAAATTGACTAGCAGTTATGGGAGAAGGCAGAGCTGTCACAACATATTCTTGCAAAGCCATGATTTGTTTTGTGTTCAGTCACACACTGTTTGGATTTCAGCTCTTCTTTCAGTCCTGGCCTTAGGGTTTTCCAAGCAGTGCTGAAAGTCAGATACACAGAGTGCTACACCGCATTTGGTATTCTGTATTTCTAGCACAAAAGATGGAATAAGAGAGTTGTATAGATGGAGGGGGGGACACAGGACAAGTTAGTCCATCATCATTTAGATAGGTAATCAGAAACAGCTTTGTAGTTATACAAAACACCCACATGTGTGGTGGGTGGGAGGAAATATGTCTGGCTTTCAGCAGGTTGGCTTCTTTCCCCAGCTGTCTCAGCTCCAGACCTGCAGCCAGAGCTGCTCAGGGAAACCCCTGTGCCCACAGAGTCATGCAGGTGAGAGCAGCAGTCCAGGGAGGACCCAGTCAGCCCATCTGGGTCTCTCTTCTCACGGTACAGCAGCTCTAACTGTCCCTAGGAATCTGCAGTCCTCATGTGCTCCTCCCCAGTGTTGGTGTCACATATCACATGCCAAAATCTATATATGTATATATATATATATGTATATATAAATGTTTTCACATAAGCAAAAAGACACTCAGCTGGTAAGCCTGGCTGAACCATCCTAATGCCCAGATTTTGCTGGAGTATTTGTTTATCGTTGAAGTCTACGCAAACATGAACTGGCAGAGGATCATGAGCCAACCATGCAGTTACTGTTAATCTATGGTATTTATGAAATGAACATATAGTTGGTCATTCTGTGAGTCATTCTCAAAATCCACAAACAACACAATTCTTTAGAGCAGTGATGAAACAAAAATGTCAACCCAGCTGCAGCTTTCTTAAGGGATCTGCCACAATGGGTCATCTCAACAGATAGACTATTTATTATGCAGTGTTTCTGTTCATAAAGAAAAGTGCTAGGAAACATGAAGGAAAGAAAAGTACAAAACCAATTTTTGGTCACAGAAAACGAAATGTGGTGGGAAGTGATACCCTGACCCCTCAATACCTCTCTTCAGCTTTCAAGAGGAGATAGAGCATTATCCCTGGGAGAGACACAGTGAGGTCTTTACCAAAAGTGCTGTGATTGTCACAAAATAAAGCTTTGTTTGGTTTCAGTTCTTTTGTTCTAAGCACAAACTCAGTGTGTGCTGCCTTCTATATAGTCATCACTCTGTCTAGCAACTAATGAAAACAGGATAAAGATTATCCCAGTATTTTCTATCTCCTCCCATCCTCACTGAGCATACACAAATGCTGAGCAAAGGGACTCTCTTTTTGACATATTTTGAAAAGCCAAAGCAATAATAGATGTATCTTAAATGTTCTTCTCTGGGTCTTTTTAGATGTTGCCATTTAGACTTACTGCCAGACTCCAAGGACATTGTCTCTAAGTAGTTATTTTTTATTGCCAATGTCAATGAAATAGAATTGAGAGGAAAGAAGATGCTTTAGCAGTTACTAAATTTGCAGAGAATAATTTTCATTGCTGGTGGCTTTTCTTGTCTTTTAATACCATTTTATTCAGGTGGTAATTCCTGGGGAACAAAAGCCTTTTGGAAAGGGAATGATCTGGAAATGTAATCATAATATAGCAGCAAGGTGACCTCCAAAGGTTCGTGCCAGGGCATCAATGTGGAGAAACCTGATCTTCTGGAAAAAGAGCAAAGAGCTTCCCAGCACTGTAGAGCGCCAGTCATAATCTCACCTTGTGACTCTCATACTGCTGCAGTCAATTAAAGCACAGGAGACTTCCCAGAAGACTCTGAAGTTGGCACAGGTGGTCTTACCCTTGACCTTAATGGCCTCTGAATCAAATTTATGGAACTTCATTAATGTTAGAAAATTATTATTTCAGTCACAGAATCACAAACTGATGTAAAACTGGGAGAACTTATCCAAACCCCATCTATCTCGATCTAGTGGAAAGGAAACTCATCATAATAACCCGTATTTCGTTATCATAAAATTATGTCACAAGTGAAAACTAAGTCACAGAAAACAAAAAAGCTCCCATAAACATAAAAATAATTTTCAGATAGTAACTGGTACCCAGTTCAGGTTGTTTATCAGTTAGTTAAAGAGGAGACTACTGCCAAAAAAATCCCAAATAACTTCCTAGCTTACAGGTGGATTTGGCACAGAAACTCTCCAAACCTTAAAAACCTTAGTTGCTTGAAGGGAAACATCTGAACTGTAGAGAAGATAAAACTTATCTGATCACCTCATTCTTTAAATATAAGGCAGGAAACCTTACTGTCACAGACTGACTTTTGGGAATTTGAATAGGTTTGTCCTGATGGGCAGAATTAAAATTTAGAAGCCTTAGAAGCTTCTTTGTCCAAGTGAAATGGGAAAATACACTGAGATGAAATAATCCCTCCACCAAAATCTCCAACAAACCATGGTGCCTGCTGTTATCCCTTGACTGCAATGGTAAAACCACCAAGCTGGAAAGCTAATCAATCCACTGAGAGACTGGAAATAGGATGAGGAGAGCACTTTTCATCCTGATGGAAGTTCAATGAAGTCTCACTAGTGCAAAAACCCTGGCTCACAACTTGCACCTTAGGCGGAGGTTTCATTTTTCAGTTGCTGTTCCTTCATATAATTTATACTGCTGCACAATACACTAATGAAGAGGATCTCAGTGCCTTTCTTCAGATGAGAAGGACACAAAGACAGAGATCCAAGGACAAGCTAAACCAGAGGGGTGAAATAGTAGCTATCACTCATATCTCATTTTTCTGAAATGCAATCCATCCCAGAGTACAATACAAAATTTGCTAAGGCAGCCTCCGAAAACAAAGTCCCTCATCTGAAGTACTTGGCTAGATTAGAGGTCTGTTTTGGCCATTAATTTAGCTTTCATTGTAGGTCTCTTCAGCTTTTAACAATGTTCTGTGGACTCTTTCAGGCCATCAAAAAGACACTTACAACAGGCTTCACAGTGAACTGATAGGAGTCTATCAGTCTATTAGTCATCTCTGCAGAGCAGTGATGGGAAGAAACACATGGCATTTTGCACAGCTGAGTAGCAAAAAGTACTCCTCAAGGGCATCAGGGCAACCTCAGCTCTCAAACTACTGTAGGACCTCAGTGTGCGGAGAGTGAGAAAAAAATGATAACCAGGCTGCTACTGGTTTAAGACAAAGCAAAAAATTCATCCAACAGCAAATCCATCTAAAAATCTCACAGCAAGCAACACAAATCATATATTATCTGTGTAACAGAGATGTAGACATAAATTGATCTTGAAATGAACTGAGCTTATACTTCTAGCTGATCAAAATATTTCTAACCTGGTCCTTAGATGTTAATATAATTTCTGGTGAAAAACAGTGATTGTTCTGTTTTTCTAATACATTCATCCCAAGGTTCACTTGTCCATCTGTTAAGTATTTACATATGTTTGGTTTAGGGGATCATGTGCGTGTGTAGGTGATGGGAGAATTTCTACTGGTAGTTTTATTGCTGTCGAAGCAGGTAATCATCTTTTCCTTAAAACGCCTGGCATGATTTATAACAAAGAGTGTTTTGTTTATTAATGAATGAGTCCTTGCAATAGCAGGGCTTGATGCTCCTTTTCTTTTTCAGACATAAAAAGGTATGTCTGAAAAAAAATTAATTGCTACAAACAGATAAAACCAAGTTTGTGTCAATGAATAAAAATCATAAGGTGATGTTACTACATATTAATGAACTCACAGACGTGAGACAGTTAATAATGACTTAGGGCCTTGATAGAAAAAACAAAACAAAACCCAGGCACAGACGTTACTCTGGTTTGTGAATATTTTTTAAGAAATCCAATTCTTAGGACAGCAACCACATGCTAAAACACAACAGTGATTCCAGACTGATCTTAGTTTTCCCCAGCAGAGTCCCAAGAAGGCCCTGGGGACATACACGAATAGCCTAGCACAGTAGTGAGGAGAGGAGGGGAAGGAGATCTGCCTATTCGAGCATAAGGAAAGGCCCTTGCTGCCCAGGAGGCAGCAGGAAAGCTCTTCTCAATCTTGAAGCAAATAGGATAGTTGCCACTAGAGAGATTGAAACAACTGTGGACAGGCAGTGGAAGGATATGTCTGGCAAGGAAGACCACATTCTGGTTTTGGAGTTATTCTTCTTGCATGAGAAACTGCACAATTTGAGGGGAAAACTCAGACCCTATAATATTGAGAACCACTTAGTAGCTACACATTTGCGCCAGCAGACGAGAAACTCATTCCTCCCTGTGCCTTGGGAAGAACTGCCTGAGCAAATTCTCCAACTGCACCACAGACACAGCTCTGGCTCTGCAGGGAGAGGACATGATAAACTTTCCCATGGAAAAAAAATAAAATGGGAAGCTTCACAGGAAATAAGAAAAGGGGCAGGAGCTTGAAAGTTCAATGGATGCAGCAGGAGTGGTCCTCTCCCCCTGGCAAGTGGAGGAAAGCAAGGGAAGGCAGGGAAGCTCTGTGATCCTCTTGACAGAGCAGTGAATCTAAACTAACAAGCAAAGAAATTCAATCAAAGCACGTGCTGGTGTCTGCATCATTATTGTCCTAAGCTACCTCATGCTTTGCCAAAAAGCCTTTACCCTCATCTCCAGGAGCTTTGTTCACACAGATAGCGTATAAATAAAATTCCTGGATAGACAAATATCTACATTGTCCTTGGGTGACTTTTAAAATTCGCCTTTTGTGCAAAGAAACCAACATTTTCTAAAGCTTTTTGGACCCATTCCTTCTGCAAACATAGAATACCTACTATGCTTTGTAGTACCGTTAGCTTGGTTAATGTTTTTTCATAAGAAATTCTAGCAGGAACCACCATTACAGAAGGAACTTAGCTCTTTGAACAGCTCTAAATAATATAAGTTTCACTTTCATCCCAAGAAGTGTTAAGGATGCACAAAAACACACAGAGAATTTTGTGCTAGCACCACTGATCATATTACTTTCAAAAGAGAAATAAAATCTTACCCTGAAGCTCAGAATTATTAGAGGGAACAGCCAGAATCTATTATAGTATAGAAATATCACACAGAGAGCATTCATGAAAGAATTCACCAGACAACTTGCTATCGTACAAAATCATTCATTTTGTACACATTGTCTCATTACTTACTTTCCTTCTTATTAATGATGAAGTCGTAATATGTGGGTAAATTAAAAGTCTTTCTGCTATAACAGAGAAAAAAGTGTTCCAAAATCATCTGCTGGGTTTTAGCTAAACTGCAGTTTTGCAACAGATTTAAGCTGGTGGAGGGGCAGGTACCCTAGGAAAGGTCAGCCCCTTTCTTCACACCAGCCCTACCCCCACGCTGCCATTACATGAGCCAGATTGATAAACCGATCTGGCTGAAAATCATTTTTTATCCCTGGCCGACTTGTGCTGGATAAACTTGCACCCAGTTGGTTCCTTCACCTATCTCCTGCCAGTGCAAGGGAGGCCGCAGGAACATGCCGCTCAGCAGATGGCTTTTACTGGGAGGTCCACAAATTGACAGTACACTGGCATCAAGAGATCACGAAACTCTCTATTCCTGGAGAAATCAACAAAAGAGGATACTCATACCAGGGCAACTTGGAGAGCATCCTACAACTATTAGCACTGACATCCAGCGCTTTCCTTACAACATGCCACCACTCTGAAGAGGCTGGACTGGACCTTTCTAAGGGATCAAAGTGCACTCCAGCACTTCTGACATCTCACCACTCCCAAGCCCTACATGCGCTATGTGCCCTCTTTACCCTTAAAACCTCTTCATCCAGCCAGGTCTATCACTTCTTTGCACAATGCATGAATTTTATTTTTTAATAAGTTACATTAAAAATGTTACAGCTAACATGAAATGTGCTTTACTGTCACTGTCTCTGGGCAATCCTGCCCCAAGGACTGTGTGTCACTCTGCTCCGTCTGAGCTCCTCGTCACATTTCAAAGGAACATTTTCATTAGTTCCTGGGCGACTCAGGAACTTAATTTGTGTTTTAAAAGCAACTGGGGAATTAAAATTTCAGCTAAAGTCCCATGAAATTTACTCTCAGTCACTTTGACACTTTTCCATTCATTCCTACAGGGTTTTGTTCTTAATTTGCCTGGAATATAATAGAAGAAAATTAGGCATTAAGGAATTGTGCTTTATAGAGATGCTTACGATCTTATGGAGACTATGTAAAAACAAAACAGGCTTCAAATTCTGTATTCCTCTAGGAAAAATAAATCTGTGAGACATCATCTAAGAAACCCATTGTCTCTTTCCAAGTTCTAGGATCTTAGAGTACTTGCTAGGCACCAGTGCATGCCTTGGCTACACAACTGAACAAGATACTCATAGGCAGTTTTCCTTTCTTCCTTTTAATGGTAAGGAGAGCCTGGCACTCAGGCTGAAAAAGAGACTTGAAATGCTCTTGTCAGCCCTCCAAGAAAGGCACATTACAGCTAACATTCCCTCAGAATAATAGATAGAGCTTTGACAAATGCAGGACCGAAGTTATTTTACAATTATTAGTCCAATTACATCTTTATCCTCTTTACAACATATCTGATTCGAACCTAGAGAGTAAATCTCCCCATTGCCAGCTATGTTTTAAAAACAGCAAAAAAATCTTTCCATGTTTTTCAGCTGTTCTGTTCTTTGTTAATTCTACCATCTGTACATCTCATTGTTCAAAAAAATCATATCAAAAGAAAAACACACACAAAGAATTCCTATCTGAACCTGAAGTGTTCCTGCTTTCAGTGCATGGCAGCTGACAAACTAATTTTCCTCTGTTTTCTTTTTTTTTTTTTTTTGCAATTAAGAGAACATATATCAAGTGCTCCAGAAACTACTGAAGTCTGTGAATTCTTTTGCATCAACTTTGATGGGTTCAGATCGGCCTCAGAGCACTTAAATTCACGTTGTATTTTCAATTCTCTCCTGCCCAGGCTGCTTCTCATGTGGAGATGAGCTGAAATAGAAGTAAGCCCATTAACTGTTCTTCTTCCAGACCTCCCCAATACAGTCAGAACTTTGTCATGATTTTAAATAACACATTTGTGGCCCTGATCTACTTTTGTATTATTACTTAACCTTTTGGATGTGCCTGAGTTCACACAGTCAGGGACCTGCTCTTCAAAGATAAACAAATTGTTGGAGAACTAAGCAATACAGGAAATTCATGTGCTTCGCTACTGAATTAAAAGGTGGTAGGCCAAAAAAGTCATTAGTTTTAGTGACCACAGTGGGTTTTATATAGAAGAAAGGTTTCATTCCCTAAATTGGCTCACATGTTATTGCTAATGAATGTCTAACAAAGATTCTTCTCTATAAAATGTGATCATTTTACACAGGAGATTTATCAGTCGAGTTCTTGGAGAGATTGAGGCATTGGAGTCTTTTAAAAGTCCATTTTTTAAGTCCCTACTCCACATATTACTTTTATGACCTAAAAAGCAAAGGGACTCCGCATGCTGTAGGGTTCAATTGAAATTATTGTTGGAAGGTAGGAATACAGCAGTAGGACTGCATTCATCACAAGAGTTACACTTTTTGTTGCTGGAGCTCAAGAAAAGTCCGTAAGGATCAGAGTTGCAAGCCAGCTCTTTCATTTGGTTGTTCTTTGTGCAGCACTTTGTCTCTCCCTCTCTGACGGTAAGAGGGTCACTTGGTGCAGGCAGCGCTCGCGTGCACTGGCCCTGCTAAAAGTTTTCTGGCAATTTGTTCAAAGGTTTCCTCATCTTGTTAAAATGCTAACGCACGTACGGCCAGGCTGCCACTCGCAAGCAGCAGCTCAGAGGGACACGAGGTGCAGATGGGTGCGTCTGTGGGGAGGGGGAATTCATATCACCCACTTCTGGGCTTTAGGGTGGGTGCTGCTCTGAGCTACTGCAGTCAGGGCTGTCAGCTCCCTTCACAGTCAGTATAGAGAGATGGGCATCTCTGAAGGGCAAATCATATCATCTACATCAGATGCCCAAAGCTAGGAAAGGCAACAATTTCTTCAGCACAAAGTACAGGAAATACTTTCCTTGACTGAAGACTGAACAAGCCTTTCAAAATCCCCTTGGCAGGCCACATTACTACAAGCTTTAGCATTATCCAACAATAATAAACACACAGACACACACACATAAAAGAGAGACCATGTGGCCACAAGCCATACGAAGTGAAGCAGTAGGCCATATCAGACCTCCTGCTGTATGCTCTATATTGAGGCAGGAAAGGTATAAATACCTTGGTGTTCATGCAGTGTATTACAGCACGCTGGCAAAGGAGTCTTGGGTATTAACAAAAGGGTTGTGCTACCATCAATGATAGCAGCAGAGCGAGAAAAGAGGAAAAAGAGTAGACAAAAGAAATCAAACTTGGATGCCAAATAATTGCAGTTGCACTCACTCAGGACTAGCACCTCTGCACCTTCAAAGCTACCCTGGGGAAAGCAGCAGTTTGCAATTGCTGTAGTTATTAAGCAGAAGGCATTGGGGCGTAGGGTTTTTCTTCCATGGGACACTGAGTCTGAACACATGTGCAGTCTTTAATAGCAATCCCATCAACCACCCAGCATCCCAACACACAAGTCTCAACACACATAGTTATGCAACCGTGTGAAAGTGAAGTGAGCACTGACTAAATACTGCAAGGGATGGTCAGGCAATCTGCGTGCAGATTGAATGACTACAGGGCTAGCACAGGCCCGGCTATGTGAAATCACAAAACATGTGCCTGTAGGTGTCTTCCAGCACTGCTCTAGCAGGTATGAGCTGTTGCTGAGGGGGCAGCAACTCTCAGTCTCTAGCTGCAGCTCCATGTCTCACTTGCTCCATAATCCAGGTAAGGTACCAGTTGCGCATAGGATGCCCAGTTGCATTCATCACATAAAAGAGGATTAGAAGGGGATAGCCCTACTAACACAAAACCCCAGGTGTGTAAAGAGCTGGCCAGAGAAGCATGAGTGAGACTTTTTAGATGAGCATTTTTCAGATGGGCAATAATTCATGCTTCTGCCTTCTATTTCATTTAAGTGCAATATTGGTATTTATGCTTTGCACAAACCATGAGATATTAAAAAAATGAAATTACTGTCTTTGTGTAATGTATTGCTATCAATCTTGAGTATGTCACCACTGGTAACCAAAACTACTGCTCTGTGGCGTGGAGGCACACCATGGAGCACAAGCCAGCCTGTGTCTACTCTCACCCTCCAGAGCAACGTGGACTTCTGCAAACTAACACTGAAGAACTGCCTCTACCATGCCAAGTCCTAAACTATGCCCAGCTACTGTTTGGGAACCCGACACAGGCCATAACTATGCCAGACCTCCCTGACTCAACAGGATGGACAGTAAGAGACATGTGATGTGCAGACCTCCTGTCAATACTTGCATTTCCTGAAATTTCTTCCTCAATAGTAGTACTTTTAGCACTATTCTCTTTTGTTTTGGCAGACACTACAACCAACCACTGTTTGCTAAACCATAACATCTGATTAGAAGAAAAGTCACTATCATAAGCAAACATTCTGCTTCTTAACTTGCTGCTGTTTATCTGGTAAGTTTTGTTGGATACCATTATGAGTCTTTGGATTACAGAAAGAGAGGCTAAGAGCAGAAAGCAATTTAGTTTCAGAGACTTCTTCCAGACTGTATCCATTATGGCCATAAGAGAGAAAAGGGACTGTTGCTCATGAACACATTCTAAACACTTTGATTTTTTGAAAAATTACTTTGTAATCATTATCATGGCTCTGGCCCTCTCATTTAATCTCATCTGCCTGCCTCTAAATTCATGGAACAGATTCGTACTGCCTTGGACCCCGTGCAATTGGCTGCTGTAATATTCTTGGACGGTTTTTTTTATAAAAACATTTGATACCATTAATCATATTGCCATATGTAATAAATTGGCTGCCTGTGGTACATTGCCTCAAACTGTCACATGGTTCCAATCACAATTCTGCCAACTGAAAGTGGTTGTTGGAAACTCTGACTCTTCCTCTCCGGGTGCGCCGGTTGCGAGGTCCACGGGGCTCTGTCCTGTTTGTACTGTACATTAATGACCTGCTGGCTGCCTCACAGTACAGAGGCCAGGAGTTACAAGTACGCACATGTTTGTAAGTGCCGCTGTACATAAGCAATAATCTGTTTGATATCAAAGTCACATCATTATGGAGTCAGCTTTTTGACAGCATTTGCGAGGTTTGAAGGCTAATTCAGCACATCTCTAATTTGCAGTTTAAATATCTGCCAGAGTGAAAGGTGGGGAAGCTGGGGGAAGGTATTAAATTTAGCTGTGTAGAATAATTCAGGGAACAAGAGCACTGCTCCTGTGATTCGGCTTTTGTGACTGTCAGGGCTCTTGTCAAGTCACAGCTAGAATGCTGTGGATTTGTAAGAACAATAGAGTTATTTGGGAGAGGAGGTGGGGAGAAAAGAATAAAATGCTATTTGTAGCACTTCAGCTAACACTTTGTCACAGGTACTTTGGATCTTTCTCAGTAGGTATGGACAGACTGGTTTAAATAAAAAAAAACCACAAAACACAACTCTTGATCCTTTACCAAAGTTTGCTTTGAATCTTTTCTCAGACCAAACTGTCTACTGACCTTAGAGCTGGGCCCAAAAAAACAGCACTAGTTTTTAATATTATGAAGTGTCTTTCCACATGGCAGCCGGACACAGGGAAGGGAAAGGAGGCTGCCGTAATGAAATAACTAATGATCATTCATATTAGAGCCCTAATCATGGATCAGGGCATCACCACATTAATTATGGTGGAAAGACAGAACAAAGACAGCTCCTGCACTCAGGAGGTCTTAGTCTGGTCTCACTGACTTTTCTTTCCTCTCTCAAGCCTTCTTAATTCCTGCCAGCTCTTGAACGAAATATATAGATACGCCTGCAAATGTAAGCAAGGGGTAAAAGAATACCATGGCAACAGCTGCTCTCAAAGACCCTCAGTCAGACCAAGAGAAGGAAGCCCTCTAAACCCAAATGGAGGGAAAAATAAATAAATAAATAAAATCTTTGCAGAGAGTCAACACCCCTCTCTGGTGTCCAGATACTTAAAACCTCTTGGTTGGACCAAGAAAGGGCTTCTCCAGTAGTAAAGATGCAGGGATGTAAAAGCTACCACGTACCAGTAACCAGAGCATATACATAGGACCCCAATGCATTCATTGTAGCAAGGTCTAGCCTGCTTTGTGCTATTTTGTTTCTTGTCATAATCAATAGGTAAAGCAAACTTGTAATTTCATTGCTGTGAACAAATAATGAGTTCAGAAGAATGCAACCCTTATACTAGAAGAAACTGATAGTTTAGAGCTCAGCGATGTGAGAAACCCTAGACTCATGGGAGCTGCTATTCCAGCCCTAGACTTCAGGCCTGGAGTCCTTGACTTTGCTCATACATGTAAAAAGGCACATAACTGTGAATTGAACTGGAAAGGAGGACAGGAATCAAATTCTCAAAGAAAAAATATATCTCATCTGAACCACTTTTTTCTAGAGATGGCTAATTTGTTTTCCCTAATTGTTCCTCAGCTTTGCTTGATTTGTTTTTCTAAGAAGATACTTCAAGTTAATGACTCGCAGGCTTTTCTTTCCTAGGAATTTACTCTGAGATTTTTGTCTCACAGGTCTTGATCTTTCAGACCTTTATACCTGTGTTTAACTCAACATGTGATAAAAATCCCAGTGGTGGGATCATTTGTGAAAAAGAAGACAAGCATGCACAAAAATGCTCACAGGATCTCAGGTTCACAAGGAAAAACTATATAATTGTCTAGCTGAAAACACACAATACTGAATCTATGCTGTCAAAAAGATGACACCTCTACAACACTTGGTATCTTACTACCTACTGGTGACATTTGTAGGGGGGTGTTTTAGAAAGAAAAAGATGCTTCAAGACCGCATGAAGCACTGCCAGCCTGACTTTCACAAACATCGCTTTCCAAAATGTATATAATCAAGGGCATAATTTTAGAGGTGTTCATAGACATGTCACAGTATTCCAGCCATAACTACTAGATAACAGTTTTAGTTCTGCATCATACCCTGTGGCACCTTCACATAGCAAACTTGTCAGGTAAGTTGAGCAATGTATGCTTATTGTACTGTTCTGATGTAATACAGAGCAAAAAGAAGACAGTGTCAGCTGAGAAAAAGCTTCCTTTGTTTTGGTCTAGACTCATAAACCCTAAGGCACTTGTGGGCAGAAGCTCCAAGCACTGCTGGAAATTGCTAATTATCAAACACCACAAATAGTAGGAAGGATTAAGCCACTGCTGCTACACAAGGTAGTCCCAGTTTTATGTGAATGCTCTGGAAAGCCAGGCAACCATCACTCAAAGGAATGAGACTTAATTTGTGGTTTGGGGTGTGGGGAAGAGGAATTCACTAGTCCCATGAGCAAATAGAATTAACATTTGTCTCCAAGTATTTTGACAAATGTTTGGAAAACAAGAAAACAAAAACCTTTAATTTGCAGACTTCATAAGACCTGTCTAAAGCATCAGCCCATACTCAACTTGGACACTTGCTTAAATTAAAGCAGAAGTTGCCTGATCCACTCCAGTGTAACATCACACAGCATGTAAAGTTAACCTCATATGGAGGGACTCTGTTGTGCAAGGAGAAGGCTGACTCAGCAAAAAATTAAGCACACAATTTATAAAAATTATAATTAAGCAAAAAATTAGTTTTAAGCTCCTAGGAAGGTTAAGCAAGTCATCAAGACTTCTTCACAGGTTAAGCATATAATTTCTTGGTATGTTGGACTAGGGTGCAAGCATTTGCAGTATCTTCATTACAAGGTCTTTTTCCATATACATGTGAGCTGTGCTGTTGCATGTATCATGGAGAGAACAGAGACAGCCACCATCCATTTCATCCTGCTCCTATTATCTAAAACAGAGGACTCACTTTTTGCTTGCAGAAGCTTAATGATGCAAAAAGCAATACACTGCAAATATGTGACATTGAAAGGGTTATAGCTGAAGCTACACAAACCAAAGGAGCAACAATAGAGAGATTACTTAAATGGTTCTCTACCTACTAAGGTACAGAAAGAAAATCCACTGCTGAAATCTTGCTTCAAAATAATATGTTTTAATTATATCAAATATTTCAAGCCTGTCCATTGTAAATAGAGTCACCTTTGAGACACAGCGAAACCTTATCAACAGATGTATTTCCAAATAACAAGATCAATCAGGTTCTGAAGTATATTTGTTTTCCAGCAACCATGCACTCTAGTTTTACTGATATGACTAAGCTGTATATCTGAAGCCTACTCATTGACTAAATAAAGTAATAATTTTTAAGTTGAAATCTCTCAGCACATTTCTAAGCTGAAAAAAAACAGAAAGTGACTAGAAAAATTTACAAGGTACTCAGAACAAAGAAAAAATAATTTATTAATTCATATTACAAGTTATCCACAGCTAGAGGGTGTAGGTATCCTGGGTGGTTTATTTTTTTTTGAAGCAGGATATGCTCTAGCTGTGCCACATTATTCACATATAAACAGCTATGTATGATAATCAAATATATGCAGTGGAGTAGAATTTTTAGATGTAGACCAAGGGAAAAAAAAAAGGCAACACAAAAAGTACTAAACCTTCTAGACCTCTATAGAGTAAATTAAAGCACTTAGTGAAAGGAAATACCGGCATATGAGGTCTTTGAATTTCAAATATCCTACAAAAAGTTATTAAGAAGAGACAGCACTGCTGAGAAAAAGACAAAACACAACCATATTTCTTGGTATATCCCTTACAATTGCAAAAGGGTTAGTCATTACATTAGCTTAGACTCAGATATTTTTCCATTTTTAGTGCCTTATGATTATTACAGGTTTTTAAACTCCCAAAGAAGACCGCAACACGTATGAAGAAGCTGCTTGCATTTCAGTTTTATCTTTCTAGCTCTCTGTCAATCCAAGAGCAAATACTGGGCCTTACCTTGCATGAACCTTTGTGGCTTTACTGTATGCTTAAGCCTGCATTGTTATAAACTGTGCACATGAAGACTGGCATTTGCACCTTCAACAGATTTGCTTCCTAAATTCCTAACATCTATCCTGAAGCTCAGAGTTTTGCAAAATAGTTTTCTACTTGCTGATCAAAACCCTGAGCAGAATATTTCTTTAGTGTATTTAAGGGAACCAATGAATACTCCTCTGCAAAACTCCTGGGAACATCATCATTTGTAACGCTTCCCTGGGAGCTGGATGTCCCAGTGTCCCTGATGGTGCCATCATTGCCTTCATCCATTGAGATTAATTCGTTTCTCATCCAGTAGATCAAGCCATCTTCCTCACCTAGAAGGTGGTGTTGCAACAGATGTTTTCTAGAAGGATGACCTGCTGCTGAGCAGGTCAGCGCAGTACAGTCTCTGATCCAGCATCGAGCAGGTTCTTGCTGCTGCCAGTAGCTGGCAGACCTAGCCAGCATTCCCATAATGTCTCCATCTTCTGTCAGTTCAGGAGTCCTAGGGAGCCCCAAAGAGCCTTTACCATTGCAGCGCACACTGGTAAATGGGGCACGACTCCTAAATCTGTAAACTGCAGATGAAAACAAAAACAAATCAAGCAGAACAAACCAATTAAAGATCCAAAGCCAAGAAAAAACTTTTGTCCCACTGTTTTCTACAACACTTAATCACTAACTACTTTATAGGTCCCTCATACCATTCCCACCCCCCTTACCTTTGAGTAGGTAGATTGGTTACCACAAGTCTAATGTCATTTGTCCAAAGTCAGAGAGTCAAATCTTGAGAAACTAAATGGCATATTGCAGTCCATTCCAGTGGTTTCTACCTTCATGAAACCAACCTTTCCTGTCTTTCTAGTAAGGGCAGAGAAATCTCCGATAAGCTAGACCTAGAACTAAACGTATGGACCATGGTCATAACGCTCTTAGGATTTCAATGTTCCCCAATTCTATCCAAACCATCACAACAGTCCTGCAATCCACTTTGCTTGCTAACTTCAACCAAGCCTTAAACCAGAAGACTAGAGCCATTAAAAAAAAAAAAAACACAAAAAAAACCCAACAAAATCTTGGAGGAAGGTAAAACCTAGCTACAACTCGCTCAAGCATACTAGAGGACTCTTCATCAGGGACTGTAATGATAGGACAAGTGGTAATGGGTTCAAACTTAAACAGGGCAGATATAAGCTAGATATAGGGAAGAAATTCTTCACTGCAAGAGTGGTGAGGCACTGGCACAGGCTGCCCAAGGAAGCTGTGAAAGTTCCATGGCAGGGGGTTGGAACTAGATGATCATAAGTTCCTTTCCAACCCTAACCATTCTATGATTTTGCTTTAAATTCAATAGCTCAAATTATTTAATTTATTCCTGATGCTTTCCAACCCCTCTGCCCAATACAGCAATTCTTGTTTTCTGTTTCTTTATGGCCTTTCTCTCAGAGATACTCCCTTTCGCTATTTCTGACCTTGAAATATTCCTAGACAATCTTTACCTACTCCTTACAAAATTCCCAGCTGTGCCGTTTGAAAGGCATTTGTGTTACACAGTGAAGCCTGCTCCAGGCATAGAAAGGTAGTTGGGAGTCCTTCATAAGTCAGCCAAAATGATTATTACCTTGTGAGAGCTCCATGCCTATATGATACATCTGCACTTCAGGAGGACTTCTTGCATATACAAACTGGCTGCAAGCTCTAGAAGCAAACTGCCTACCAGTTATAACAAAGGCATTTGAAGCAACTTTGACTTGCAGTTCTGCTACAGAGAAGCCTTTAGTCTCTTCAGGACAAGAAATATCAGACCACTAGGAAACCACTGTGCTGCTGCTTCTATAACTCCACTTCACAGGGGGTAGGTGCAAACCCAATACGTCCTGCACTCCATTTGGTCTTAGTGAGCTGTAGAGCTAATCTGCACAGTGAGAGGCTGGGAAGTAACTCAACTAAGAGTGCAGGCAGACAGCTTTAACTCCAAGCAGTGATGTTATGTAAAGAGTGCCTTGACTCAAGTTTTGAAGCCAGACATACTTTACAAAAAAAAAAAAAAAAGAAGGAATTCTAAAACAAGTAGTCTAAGATCATATTTTTCTGTTTGCTTCACAAATAGGAATCTTTAGGCCCTGAAGAAAGATCCACAACAAGAAATGTAAAGATACAAGATAACATTCTATAGGAGTCAGAGAACAGCAGCTCTGAAAACAAGGTAACAAAGCAGCTGTAGAAGTGTCACCTGCAGGTCTTTTACTTTTGAGCCCTTATTTCAAGGATATTGCATATGCACATGTGAACAAAATACATAAGAAGTTCAGTTTCAGTAGTCCCCATCTGCAACCAAAATGAAGTTAAACCCACTTTCCTCCTGACCCAATACTACTGCCCCGTTCTTGTTGATCACCTTGCAAGACCCTGGTTTGGCCTCCTCTTGGCAGCTCTGAAGTTGCCTGTTTACACCTTCTTCTCTGGTATCTAGTTAGCTGCGGTCTACCACGCTGCTGGTTTTGGCTGGCTGCTGCAGTATCCTCTTCCCCACGGGAATGGAAAGCTCTTAGTTTGTCCCAGTGAACCATTTTATGAGGATCCACCTAAAACCTAAGAGTAAAAGTTAATGAACAGAGGAAAAGTCAGGAAGCTATTGGTCTTAGAAAACAATAGAACACAGGTTCTAAGAACTATAAAAGTCAGGTTTGCCTCGTATCCTATGGAGCAAAAGGGAAGCCACGCAAGGGTAAATTAACACCAACGATTCTTCCTAGGCATGACAAGAATTTACCTTACAGCTTAGCTCTACTCCCTCATAAAAGAGTATCCTTTCCTTATTCCTAAGTAAGAATACAAAGATAACTCCACTAACATGGGGAGGTAGAAAAGACTAGCAGTATAAGAAGTAAATGAACCACTGGAGGAGGAGCTAACACAGCATCTTCCTGTTTGTAATCAGCAAAGCCTTTCCAGGCCTAATGAAGTTGAGAAGAGAATCCACAAAAGCTGTGTATGGTGTTTGAGTCTTAGTGTAGTGCATCATAGCAAAGCCTCTTTGGTCCTCAAAGAGGCAAAGGAGAAGGAAGGGTAAATCTTTGTCTTTGCTGAGATATGTTCAGCACTGTAGTAAGAGGGTGGCAGGATAAATAGTTTTGCTTCTTTGTAATATATTTTATGATATTGTTTTCTAAGGTTTTCTTTCAGTCTCACTCTGTGCAAGCGTCTGCCGCAGTAACTGGAGTAGCTGCTTTTTCTTCTCTTCCAAATAGCCCTATATTCCAGATCTGGTGAAAATACAGTCTTTCTTCTAGATTATCTGACCCTTGTACAGCCCCCCTCAGGTCCAACTAGCTTGTAGATTTTCACTAGCTTAAGTGTTAAGCTTCTTCTAGCACTTTGTAAAATTCTACTGAGACTCTTTCACAATTCCTTGAGGACCATGACTCATAATCAAAAAAAAAAACCCCAGGCCTACAGTGGAGAGGAGGCAAATGTTTTTTTGCACTGCATTCTGTGTCCTAGGTGCTTTTCCCTTCAGAAAAGGCAGCTCTGAAAGAAAGGACTAAACCAAAGAAAGACTTGTATGATTTTCCTAAGCAAATGTCACTTTGTGTTTGAAAAAACAGGATTGCTAATGTCTGTGAATGGCAGCTTGTCTGTCTGCAGACCCACAGACTAAGAGATAGTCCAAAGTGGATGCATGTGGGTACAAGTTCTACAAGCACTGAAAGCTTGATGAATTTTTTGTGGACATGGGCTGTTTTGGTAATTATGATTCTAATCATCACCTTAAAACAAAACAATGCTAAGCCCTGGGTTAGAAACACAACTGCGTTGGTAAATCTTGTGTTTTCTCCTTGTCATATTTCAGAAGCAGCTAATTGAATGCAGACTTACTAAATGACTAGCACCAGACCACAGTAATCTCTCTTAGTTTCTGGGCTCTGCTATGTACGTGTTCAGCAATAAAATGCTTCTTTCCCTCGTGATCTGTCAAAGGCAAGGGCATTGTATCGTAAGTTACTGCTGGGGGAGGTGGGGGTGGGCAAGGAATGGTGGCCCAGAAGTTGAGGTGGGCGAAGGCTTGATGATCCAGCTCATATGACCTAATAGACTGTGTCACTGCCTTTGGGAAATACAAGCCTCCTGACACATGCCCTTGGCTGGAAGGTCAGAATAAAAAAGACCAAGCTCAGAAAATGAAGCCCTCCAGCTGAGAAAAATAATCCAACCATGGATTGGCAAAAGATTTATTTTTCCCCAACTTCTTTTTCTTTTCTTTTTTTCTTTTTTTTTTTTTCATTTTTAGACTTGATGTGTTGTTGTAGTGCACTTCACATCTGATTAAATTAGTCACATTGCATTATGCCATATCAAATGTGACATGTTGCAATGGTATGTGAACAGCATATAAAGATGAGCTGGCATCACAGAGCTACTAACCTGCTTCTGACTCACTGGTGTGTTAGCAGCAGGTAAGGGAGGCAAAGGTCCAAATCTTTCCTTGTTATTAAGTCATGCTTTTGCAGCTGGTCAGTATCTTCTTGTATAGTTACTTACCTTTGTATCAAATTAATAATCAGCTACTCCAAGAAACTCCTAACTACCTTTCTTGAAACACCCCACCCACCTGCTTGTGATAACACAGAAGGAAGTAGGTGATTAGGATTCAGCCCATCCCTTACAAGCATACTAAATAAACTAACTAAAACAAGACTAGCAAGATGTAGAGCATGTAGATAATTGTAGCAGACACAGAACAGGGTAGAGGCATCATGCTATTCCTTACATATGCATGGTGAGTATTATTCTTGGGACAGCAGGAATCAAACATCAGGAAACCCTAAATTGTAGCTCACTAAGCACCTCCTGTTAGTATTTTATCAGCACAATTCTTGTGGGGCTCTGCAAGGAATTAAGCTACTACACCCATGTAGAGCACAGAGAAAGCATTAGTATGATATGTCACCTTACTTGGGGTAAATGCCTCCCCTCCCATCTCACACACCTTCTCCCCATGTGAACACATAGATAAATGGATTAGAGAAAATCTGTGCTAATTTGATCTGAACTAGAATGCTACAAATGCACAGCCCAATTTGTATTCGCTGTGGACTTGATGTATTATCTGAGATTCTTGCAGGATACCTGGAAAGAGACAAGAACAGTTTCAGGAAGAAGATTTGTTGAACTATCTAACTGCCAAAGAGCCTCTAGCACATTGCTTTTTTATGTTCCCTAGAAGTCAATAACAGTAGCCAATATATTGCAAATAATAGAGCCTTCCTATGAAAGGACTACCTAAGAAGTCAGTAAAGCCATACGGTTGGATAATTCACACTAAAAAACCAGGAAGGGGAAGTTCAGAAGAGGTGAGGGTCTCTGTATTGTTGTATCCACACGTGAAGCTGAAGAAGTAGGTTGGCATAGCTGGGAGACTGCAGTAACTCAGTTTCAGAGAGTCTGGTTGTAATGCACATGCTCATTACCTTGTGTTCCCCAAAGAAGTCCTGTTCTTTTCTGTGGTTCTTTTGTAACATTCATCTTTCTTGTTCTGGAAAGGAATGGACAGGTTTTGACAACTTTCGTGGTACATATCTCACAGTGGAAGTCCTATCGCCTCTGGTATCTGGGCACTGTGTTGTCAGATGAGTACACAGTTAGCATATAGCTGTGAGCAGAGTAGTGTGCAGGTTACATTAATTAAAGTTGTTTTCAGTTTTTTAATCACAACTTACTTAATGTTTGATTTGCAGACACTGTCGTATCCAAAAGTGTTCAATCCAAACATGAATCCAGATTCATGTACTGAATTTCATGATGGCATTGTTTAGGATTCTTTTCCTCCCAGTTTCCAGTGTTAACGGAGGCCAGATACCCCAGTAAGGGTGTTTGTGCATGTGTGTGTGTAAGTCATGGTTCTTAATGACAAATTTGTTGGACTAACTAAAATGTGAGTTTGGCCCAAGAGCACCGCTCTACAGTTATGAACAAGCTAACATACCAGAGTGCCTAAACCCATAGACCTTATAGAAAAAAACCAGCATAGGGGCTCTCCAAGGAGCTGAGCCCATGAAGCAATTCTAGACCCACTCTCCTTTGAAAGCTTTTAAAAGAAAGCTGTAACTGACATGGATATGTTTCCCTTTATTTTTCCCATTCCCTATACCTGGCTAGTTTTGAATCTTTTCCAGTGTGTGGTCCAGAAAGGGAGGACCAGTCCCACTCATAGTTTGCCCTGGCTTCCCTTTTCTGTTTGTCTTTCTATGGTTCCTCTTTCTTCTCATTCAAATTCATACATATTTAGCAGATGAAATGAATAGCAAAAGGCAACTGTGTTGTAATTAATGCACATATGTAAAACCAGTGCCCGCATAGCTGACCTTTCCATTTGTCTAAATTTGGCTGGGTATAAAAGAAACTTCCAACACAATTTTCCATTGGTAATGACGTGTTTATGACTGTACTGAACTGCAACACCTATTTCTATTTTCTGATGGATAAATAGAGTAAGGAGGATGGTGATCACCAAACCAGCTCTGGATCTGAGGTAACCCCGTGCAGTACATATCCAGAAGTTTGAATTAGTTCCAGGGTAACTAAGTTGTGCTGTCAACACTCCCTGGATTCAGCTGCTTGAGTAGTCCCTATTCTGGACTTTGGAAATTTGAAAGAAATGCATGAATGCTCAGTCATACACTCACACTTGCAGCACGTCTGATGGGAAGCAAAGGACTGATGTTCGAAGCAGGCTGACAGGGACATGTTCACAAAAGAGAATCTTTGGAGGAAGAAAGAGATTTCATATAACAGTATTTGTGGATTTAGAAAATACTGTTACAAGCTCCCTGTGAAGGTCAAGGTCCAGTTTAAGGCTGATAACAGGGGAGCAACCTGGAGCTGCAAAGCAGTGCTTCTGCAACCTGCTCTCTAGCTCAGACATGAGCTTCCTCCAAACCATACAGAGCTTGCACTGGAGCCATGCACAGTAAAAAAAAAGGCACCACAAGCTGGACAGCATAGATCAGATAGGTCCTGAATTAGAAACACTCCTGCCATGGAAGAACTTTCTTACCATATGGCATCATCAAAACGGAATGCCTCCCTACTTACCCCTCTACTGGGTATATCCCTGGATGGAATAAATCGCATATAACAGCCTAGGCAGACCTTTCCTGAGGCTTAGGAAGTGGGATGGTACATGAGTGGACTACCAGGACTTTGGCTGGTCATGACTCCACAAGAACCTGGTGTTTGAGTGGCTGCAGTTTGTTTTGGACTTGCTATAATTTACACCAGAGATGATACTGGCCCCAATCCAGGCCAAGATCTGTGAGGAGCACAGCCGAGACACAGCCTCTCTGATTCTCCTGGCTCATGAGACACATCCAGCCAGTAAAAATGGGGAAATCTGACACTGCACCAGCAGTTAAGCTAGGATTTTAACTGCCATTCAACCATTTGATTTGTCTAGAGACCTGGTATGCATATCTCAGCAGTGGGGAAAACAGAGGAAATACAATTTAACACTGAAGTCACTGGAGTAGAAAAGCTGTGACATCACCCTCCCTCTTCACCCACTTGCTTTAGTCTGACAAGAAAGGAGCTTCCAAAGGGCTTCCAGGAACGTATTTGTGCATGTGGACATGACAGTCACAGCATGGCCATTGACACAACAGGAGGTGTGAGTGGCTCCAGGCACCAACAAACTTTGTGCTGCAGAGGCACATATTGGGGGACACATCAGGGAGCAGAAGCCTCTGCCTTCGTAGGAAGAGTGGGAGGTAAATAAAAAAAACAGTGAATTAAGACTACTATTGCTGCTGTAAAAACATAGGGAAACTAATGTTTGGTCATACCTGAGTTGAGAAAGCACGGACACCGCTGGAGGGCTGGGCTGAATGAGGAGGAGAAGGAGGGAATTGGAATTAAGCCTAGCTCATATGAGGCCACAAAACTAGGTGTGCATGCATCTTGGTCTTCCTACAGCCAAGAAATAAGGAGAGTGGCTCCTCCAGGAGCCCTTTCAAGACCACTGAGATGTGAAGGGTTTGTCTTTCTGCCCTGGGTTCATGGAGACCCCAGAGGCACCACACTAGTGATTTGGGCAATTTGAGTGAATGCAGACCTTTGAGCTGAGACACGTTAGCAAGTTTCTGCAGAGCAACAGGGGACTATTAGAAAATAAACTTGGTGAATTTATGCTTCAGAAAGGCACCCAGATGTCTCCCTGTGTACTGCTAGTGCTCATCCCTCTGGTACTCATCCCTCTTGGAGCTGCCTGCTGTTACACAAGCCCATGGAAGTCCCTTTAAGGACAAGTAAGGGCTAGTACCTGCCGTTTAGGGGCAAGAAAGCAGAAGCAAGGGGAGGCAAGGATGGCACAGGGCCACAGGGTGGGCCAGAGATGGGTTAAAGATTGGGATTGACTATTTGTTTATTCCTACTCCTTAATTGCAGACTCTGTTTCGAAGCTGTCATTCAGAACAGAAACAAGGAAGGCAGATGCTTTGCATATGGGGGAAGATGCCTGAGGGGTTACCTTCAGCTCCCTAGAGATGCCATTTGTGAAACAAGCATGGTTAAGTGTATGATTTCTTTTGTAGCTGCTAACATCTAATCTGAGGAGACCCCAGGAGTGCTCCTAAACTCCCACAGCCAGGTGCTTGCCCCAGCTGTGCCCATGGGACACATCATGCTCCAGCTCCCACAGGAAAGAAATCTGGGAGTGTGTGAACCTAAAGCTAGAAAGGAGCTAAATTCTGGCACAAGGTCTCAGCATCTTGACACATCCTCTTCCCCAGGAAAGATGGAGGGAAGGAAACCTGTCTCAGACGGCATTTTCTTGGTGTTTAGTGGAGCTTCTTTATGCTGCTGCTGAAGCCTGGCAGCTCCTCATCTGTTATTTTACACTTCATAGCCATGCATCTAACAGCTTTGCTGGTAGATATTCAGCCAACATGTAAGGACATTTTTCAGTTATTCCCAGCTAGGCATCAAAACAGAGCTTAAGATAATCTGGTAGCTACTGAATTTGCATATATACAGGCTTTAATTTCAAGTGAGATGCACTTTGTGTGAACTCTGTAGCTCCTCCACAACATTTTCAATTAATATCTGTTCACTGGTTTTAATAGGTTTCTCCTATAGTGTTTACAACACTGTATGGACTCTCTTTTTTTACTAATTACCACATCTTTAAATTCCTTTGAATAAAGATTTTCATTGTCTGGTGAGCAATACTTTGATTTATCAAGCTTTTAGATCCAATAATTTGGGGGAGGAGTCATATGTTCATTAACAAATAATCTTTAATATTCTGTCCTCTTGTAGTAAGGCAATGCAGCAAGTCTTCCACTATGTCATTTTTAAAAGCTGCAGTTTTATCTGTGCTTTCATTTTAATAGTGCCATTTCACTTTATGTGGGGAAACAGGGATAACTAATTTTGTCAGAGTTGGTGGTTCAGAGGGCTACATCTTCACTCCAAACCTGATTCTGCTTACAAGTAATACACAGAACCATGAAAACTGATGTTGCCTTTGTCCCAGGAGACTGAGCACCGATTTGTGATGAAAGTGATCATAGAATCATAGAGTGGTTTGGGTTGGAAGGGACCTTAAAGATCAACTAGTGACAACCCCCCTGCCATGTGCAAGGACACCTCCCACTAGACCAAGTTGCTCATAGTCCCGTCCAACCTGGCCTTGAACACTGCCAGGGATGGGACAGCCACAGCTTCTCTGGGCAGCCTCTTCCAGTGCCTCACCACCCTCACTGTAAAGAGCTTCTTTCTTGTATCTAATTTAAATCTACCCTGTAAAAATGATCTTTGCATGAAGCCTACAGGAAAACAAAACAAAACACGATAGAATCCCGTACCACCTACCACATCTTGTGACACCAGAATTGCTGAAGAATTTGAGACCTGGTCTTCATACTAGAAAAAATACAGTCTTCACAGAAATAATGCATTGAAGCTGATGCCTTCAAACCAGAGCTCCACACCACCATAGTTACAGAGGAAAACTACACCAGGTTTTTCTCACAGGCATCCTTACTATTGACCACACCTCTGATTTTCTCAAAGCACGCTTGAGTATCCTTCTCAGAGTGCTAGCTTCTGGACTCCTGTCATCAGCCATGGACATCTGACTCTTTTTATTTCCTCACTTCAGCACCTCTGTGCTATGGTAAAAATATTACCCAAAAGAAGAGTCTATCAAAGTAGATAGCATGGATATTTGTAAGAGGAGACCTTCGCTTTAAGGAGTAATAAAAGCTTCATTAAAAAAAAGCACGACCAGCATCTGATTTAGCAGCCTTTGAACTCATCAGCCTGAGCGTAGAAGTTCACAGTGCATAGATATTTTTTCAGGTGGACACCATTGACACTTGGGGGTCATATTTTTCAGATTTGCTTTGCTATCATAACACCAAGAGGTTTCTTTTTAAACCAAGGGAAAATAAAGCTGACACTCCACAGAGAGAGAAGGGACAATCAGTCTCTTCTAATCCTGTGGGCGCTCTTGAGTTCAAATCCTGCAACATGGTGAATTCAGAATCTTCAGGAACAGATTTGAGTATCAATATCCACTAGTGAGTTTATCACTACTAGGTAAATTGAAATAGATTCTGGGAAAAAAATTCTGGTTTTCAGTGCACTAAGTGTTAGAGTGCTAGCACACAAAAGTAAAAAAAGCAGCCACAACACACACTAGCTAACACTTTTTCATTGTTTTATTTCTATAGTGAAATTTACTTCCCCACGTGGAAAAATAAAGCAAATAGTAATATAGCTCCCTAAATATACTTTCCATAATGACCTTATAATAAGCAAAGCTGGTGGCCTCACGTGTTATACAGTTCTATTAAAAAAAGTAAGTGCCTGCTTATTAAGTTGTCATACCCAGACATTTCTGCTGAAGTTCTCAGTGCCAGGTGTTTACCCAAGCTGGCTGGGTTTAAAAATCTTTGCCAAATATTTTCAGCTATTTCCTAAACTACATTAGCAAACCAGCGAGGCTATTGTTCTTCCCAAATTTAAAATTCTGGTAGTTTGATCTTTGAGAGTTTTGAAGGCCTTATGCTCCAAAACAGGGACCTGTTATTTGGCAGGATGTGACCTGTTCAATGGGAGGTGGTTTACCATGCAAACCCTTCAAAACACGGTGAAGCACCAAACTTTTGAAGTGTTAGATTTTAACAGTTTTGTGTCTCAAGGTCTGGTCCCCACTAGGCATGGAAGATCAACCAGGACTTTCTCAAAGTCTGCAAATTTCTGGCAAGGATGGGTTGTGTCTGGATAAAGGCTCGATGCAAGCTCCTAGGATCTGTTTCTTGTGTTCACAGTGAACTCCCACCAAGGCACTGGCAGGCTGCCTCCGCTACGGTTGTTCTTATGGCACGTTTGGTTTTTTGTCCTCTTGGGAATACCAGAGCACTCAGAGCTGTTGAGGACACCAATAACAGCAGTCCTTCCAACAGATGCAGTGCTTTGTGGAATATTTGTGTACATATTCACATATGCACACGCCGTATATAGAATGGGCATATGTATTCATACACACAAAGACTGGAAATTCTTGAATTCTTTGGATCTTTGTTTCTGTGTGCCTTTGTTCACCATTCATAAAACACAGACAGCAATCTTTCCTTATTTTATGTCAGTGTTATGAAAATAAGTTCCTTACTGTGTGAGGCCATCCAGTGAGAGATATCATAAATGAGTCCACAAGGAGATGAGGAATTCTGTCTTCTGAGCAGGGTTTGAATGTTGTGAGGTATATAAAATGCGGCCACACACCGTATAGCTAAAAGACAACACTGCATAGTTGCTCATTGTTTCAGGCACTGAGTCCAAGAATCCCATGGAAGAAGCAGAATTTGATCAACTAATGAAGAATCTTATTTAAACATGATGTTGATTCAAGGTCAGTCTGAATTCTGGATTTGAGATCTTATGAGTGCTTGCTTATGCATCTTGTTTTGAATCTTGTATTTTATAACATTCTTTTAGTTTTGTCTGTGTGATACAATCCAAAGCACGAAAGATCACTTTGGCAATCGGGCACTGCCATTCATCTGTACTATAGATTTAATTTCATTTGTGTCTGCTGAAAAGAAGCTATGATGCACATATTTCTTTCAAAGCATGCCAGTGTAAAATGACATTTAGCACAGATCTCTTCAATTAAAAAAGAAGTACTGAATCAGGGAAGAAATGAACAAAAGAAACAATATGCCCAAGGAAGTACTAATTTAGACTAGCAGAGGGCTAAGAAGAGCTATTGAACAGTTTCATTATCATATCCTTTTCAAAGAAGGAAGACCCCTGCTTTCCTATTTCATGATAATTGGATGAAGAAATGTGGGTGGGAGCACAATTCATTGCAGAATTTGATGAATTATTTACTAATTAAGGAGAGAAACAGGATAGTATGAGCTACATTACTTTGGTATGAATGTTCATTTTATTATATTATTTATACACATGCAATTGTTGCTTTTATTAACTAAGAGGTTAATCACTTGAATGGGATGCTTCGCATTCTTTACAATTACATACACCAGCAAATTGGCTAATTTTATGTGGAAAAAAAAAAATAACCTGGCAATTTTTCTAGTACTTATCTGTATGGTGCAGTTTAATAACATTTTTGCACTGTGTAGAATGAATAAACCAGCTGGTCTCATGTTTTGGCAGCAGCACCACACATTGCAGCATGGCACACTCAGACTCCGGAGCGCTCGCTGGGGTTTAGGCGCACTGCAGAGGTGATGACACACAACTCCCCAGGGGGTGGAGGATGAACCTGATGACATGCTGTGCCTATACAGACAGACTTTTACAGGGAGGGCTTGAGGATGACTTCAAAGGTGGCTGCCTCATATTTTCTGCAGCCGGGACTGCCATTTTGTTCTAAGGATATTGTTTCTGTAGCAAACCGATCACTGTCTGGACTGGACAAAGTTAAAACTGTCTTGCTGTGTGTGTTAAACCCTGGTAGTGCAGCAGATGCAGAGAACGCCTCCTGCACTCAGCCCTCACATTTCTGGAGCTGAAGGAATGATCCTGTCTGCTGCACAAAGCTTCAGCATCTCTGCATGCAGAGCAGTGATGCCAGTAAGTTGCCCATGAGCCTTTCACCCCGTACCACCATCCATTACCACCTCTGATGGTAATTCCACTCTGCCACTGCTCCCCAAAAAGCATGTCCAGGACTTTGTGGCACTGGTGTTGTCCAGTTAAGATTAAAATAATGAAATGTGCCAGAAGGAAAAGGATTTTTCATCTGGACATCTCTTCATACCTAGATCACCCCACCAGAACTCCAGAGAAGCCCGCACTCCATACCACGTATATATATTATTTATTACATACATACAGGTTGTTAAAAAAATAACCTAACATATGGTCTCCAGACAGAAACACCTACCTCTATTTTAAATATATAAGAATATGAAAGAATCTCCACTTAGATCCCTCACTCACATGCCCCACCCTTTCTTTCCTGATGTATATAAAGACACTGATATGTAAACTTCATTTGTTAGTCATTAGAAAAATAAGTAAAAGTACATGGTCTGGGTTGATGATGTAATATATTATTTAATGGGTTTCACTGATTCAATGGAAAATATATCTCATTGTTCACTAGAGATGGGGGATGGGAGGTTAATATACATTTTGGTTTAGATATGAATCATTTTGGGAACATTAATAGATTTTTTTTTTCAATTGTAACCACATGGGGTTTTATTAAATTTTAAAATGAAAAAAAATTGCAGATGGGGCAGCTCAGCCATCTAGCTCACTTTTCACATCTTCATAACACACCACAGTGCAGCCAAACCAAGCATTCATGACTGCAGCCCTGGGAAGCTCCGGAGAAAGCCTGAGCCCCATGGTGGAGGAGGCCATTCTCCGTTGCCAGGAATAGATATTTTCTCCATTTAACAAACACTTCCCTTCTCAAGAGAGCACATGAGCACTCTGGCCAGCACTGTTGTTCTGTGTGAGCATCCTTCCTTTGATACACATTACTGGGACACAACTGAATATGATCCAGGAGCCCTCAGTAGGTGAGTCCAGGAAAAAAGCATTCTTAACTTGTCCAAGTCGAGATGACTGAACTTCTCCACTGCTTGGCAGATGTATTATGAAAAAGACACAGGTCAAACATAATCCAATGGAAATTAAGAGGTAACGAAATAATAATGATAATAATAGACGTAATGATAAGAGAGAAACATGGTCTGTGTTCTCCAGTTGTCCAAGGAAGAAAGCATCCTTACAGAACGGAATCATGACTGATCTTCAAATTGTTTAAGGGTTCGGCTGATTAAATTCACATTTAGAGGATATCTCTGCATTTGGATATAGTTGCTCCCAATGGACAGATGGAACACACACATAAATAATGTATGTTAATTAACACCTTAAAAAATTCTTGTGGAACATTAGTGGAAAACCTTCCATTTTGTAACATCAAAATGTGCTAAGAAAAAATGTAAGAGTAGTGTTGATTATACCAGGCACACCTCTCATGGATGTGAAATTTAAAGAAGTTATTGGAGTGAATTTTCTTTTACCTTGCTGAAATGCCTCATTTCCAGATAGATCACATGAAAAACTCTATCAAAGCTGACATCTCTCTATTAAACATTTATTCATTAACAAACCTGTCTTCTTTTTTAAATGGAAAATCCATCAATCAAAACTTTTTTACTTGCCCCTACTTTCCTGTTGTTAAAAGAAGTCAGTCCTGCAGTCTGGGCTGGGAACCAGCCCCCTTGGTGCAGAGATGCACAAAAGGCTGTGTGGGGTACAGGGACCCCCAGGAGCAAGCACCATCAAGCAGCAGAGTCAGGGAGGTCTTCGTCCCCTCAGGCACCACTGCTGATATTGTGCACAAAGCCATTTGCTGGGCTGGGGGCAGCAGCAGGCTGACCTTTCCTTCCCAGATCCTCAGCGTGTGGTATCGCAGCATAGAGGTGGAAAGCAGGCAGAGGAATATGGTTGTTTCAGACCTGCCCTGCAGATATGCACAGATTCTCATAAGAGAACAATCCAGACATGTAACTCTGATTCTGAGGCCTTATTCTGTTCAAGGTATCCAGTCACAGGCTCAGTCTATGAAGAAGTGCTGAGCACTGCTGCTAATCCATAGCAAAGACAGAAAAACAGGACCCAGTTGTAGCAGTCACCCAGTTTACAGGAATATTCTGAAGCAGCTTTGCACTTAATTTTGCCTCTTCTTGAAAAAGGGCAAGGCAAATAACGGAATAAGGCATTGTTGTATGAGGGAAATCAAGAAGGTGGTGTTTTCCAAGGGACGGACTCCTATACTTTGAAGCCTGAGGATGCCATCTCACATTTTCTCCTGCATTTCGTAGCTTTTTTGAGAGTCTTGTATTTGCCTGGGTGCTGTATGAATGCTGCACTGGTCAAGCGAACCCGTTGTGATGCTTCAGTATGGCTGAGCTAGCTATATCTGCACTGTTAAAAATGAAAATTTAATAACAGTCCATATGGTTATAATTAAAGAAAAATCCATTTACATTTTAAAATGCACACGTTTTATTGAAAACAGCCTACATAAACACATCTGGAACGCAGCTTTAGATAAAAAGCATATGCAGGGTCTGATTCTGTTATTGCTTATGCTGGAGTAAGTCAAAAATGACTCCATCAAAGTCAGTTCACAGGTGTAAGGCCAATGGGAGATCAGAATCTGACCTAGGGGGCTTTCATTTCAACAAACAGAATATTGCCAAGTTTCACTTCAATCTTGCAACTTGGAGGAGTGGGGAACAAAAGTTTATTGCCCATATGAAGAATTATTGTATTACGAATAACTGAAGTTTATAGAAAAATTGTTTCCAGTGGTTAGACCTATGGTTCCACTCTCCACAAAAGCAGATGGAAAAGTAGGCAGCTACCTCTCAGCTTCAGTAGGTTTTTATTGAGAGGTCTGTACTCTGGGCATTGTCCATGCTCTGCTACAAGTAGTCCATATTCTATTCTAGACTCAGACTGTGAAAGAAATGTAACTGCAAATAACTATCATATTTAAATGGGTAGATTCTCCAAGTCCTTTTCAATCTATTGATATTTCCATGGCATTTTTCCATGGGCTTCCCTTCTATTTCAGGTATTTGCTCCATGCTCAGATAAATGATACGTAGAGCCCAAAGTTCCCTATAGATTAAGAACTCATAGAGAGGGCCTGAACACTTGCAGCATGTACTGAAATAAACAGACAATACCATCTTTCAGCTCTGTTCAAAATAGAACCTCAGCAGTGACACGCAATCCAGACAGACGGGTTCACTCATTTGGAATAGCAGGTACCTTGGGGTTAAATGTATTCCCTATTTAGCAGAATTACAGAAAAAGTCAAGCAAAACATTATGTCAGGATGTTAAATGTTCAGTGTATTGCATTATGGGACACAAAGCACATTCAAGATAAATACAGTCCTTCTTATTTTTGTCATGTATATGTTCTGCATCCAGCAGGGCAGTAAATTAAAAACACTTCACTGAGGTAATGGTAGATAATTTATTCTGCTTTTGCACACTGTTTTTAGCTTCCAGACATGGGAGGAATGGCTCTCCCTTTGCAGCCAACGTTATCTCTTTTCCAGTGGGGTTTGCTTCTCGGCTGACCAGCAAAGGCTCAGGATCTGTAAGATACTGGATTTATAATTTCATAAGCAAGTAAAAGTTAAAACCTTGGAAGTCTGAGTGGGATATGTGCTTTTGTGTGTGAGGGGTGTGTGTGTATGCTATTGTGAAGAGACAGGCTCAGCCTCCGTCACGTTGTGACCAACAGGACAAACGCGTACTTGAACACTTCATTTAATCCACTGCTATAATGTTATAATTTCTGGGATAGATGTGGCAACCAGCTAGCAGTCCACCACTGTATTATGAACACTGAAGAAAAACACTGTGTCTCATATTAAAAGCTCAGGGTGAATTTCAAGGTGGAAAGAATTAGTTACTCGTTAGTTACTAGAATTTGGTTGAGATGAAAGCTACCACCTTCACCTTTCGAAGCATGCCATGGGATCCTTAATGACCACAGATGGTCGAGACCTCAGTTTTATGTCTCATCTTAGAGAGACAGAACAGCCTTTATAGATCTAGATACAGCTAACTGCTGGCAAAAGCTGAAACTTTTGCATTTAATGAAGCTGAGAGCAAATAGAAGCTATTGAACTTGTTATGGACAAACCCAGAGTCTGATTAAGTCCATGGAGCATTCACTCAAAAAAAAGCAGCCCTTTGTGGTTTACATGTCAACTCTCCTTCACTGTTAAAGAAATTACAAAGTTCTCTGTGGTCTGTGGACACAAAAAGGTGTCTGCTCTGTGTACCAGGACCAAAGACTGTGCTTCCAGTGAAGTCTGTAAGCAATGCTGGGAATGAACTCTTGTGGGACTGAGTATCTCAGCTCAATACTCACCTCAGAGAAACACAGCTCAAAACAAGACATTTGGCCTTTGCAATGCAATCACCTTCATACAATCATGAACACAACATAGCCTGCTTTTGGAGCCTTCCAGGGTGGGAAGCATAGACTAGAAGCTTCAAAGTGATGGATGATTTTCAAGAGCCCCTCCACCAAAGGAGTCACACATCTTTCCCCTGGGATCTGTGAATTGCCTTTCATGCTACAACAATAAGGTGTGTTATTTTAAACAGCCTTGGAGGGCAGGGTTGTGTGGCAAGTCTGACAATGCACAGAGGAATAAACAGGGCTGTGTTCTTTAGGCTTATTATCCCTAATAAAAAATAGTATCACACTCTGGGATTTTTGGGGGTATAATTCAGGGTGGGTGGTTGGTATAATGTGGGGTGTTTCTTCTGAACTGGGCCTGGATGTGTTGAATTCAGCCCTACTACGCCTGTGCAGTTTTCAGGCCACTCTACAGCCCTGTGATGGTTTTGTGCTTTGCAGTCATTGCTGCCAAGCTTCGCAATTAACTGGAATGTACAAACATTTCTCCTGGGTTTGACGGGAGCAGAGACCTGTCTGTATGCTGAAGGTCATGTGAGAAATTTCGGCAGGGTGCACTGTCTGAAGCGACAGCCTCCTGACATCCCCTTGCAACCCAGTGTGCTCATTCTAGATGTTTTTTGACCACAGTTTGGCTGCTCTCAGTGTTTATTTTGGAGCTGAAAACTATACCCAAAAGGAGTGCGGTGTTTTTACTGCCCAGCAGGAGGCTGAGCCTGCGAATCGGATCTGATCTGACTCACCACTGTAGGAGAGAAAACAAGTACATCCTGAGGCTCGATCCAAGTGTGGAGTCCTTACCTAAACCCCCAGCCCCAGGGAACTCCAAAAGCTGGGGTTTGGCAATCTGTGAATCTCTGAAGAGTTATCCAGAGACTCCTTCCCATGCAGTCAGTGTTTCTGTGAGGAGGCTTCCTATAGCAATATGGGAAGATAAGGATTACTGGGGTTTTGCATAATTACATCTAGTCTGAAGTAGGGTTTTTAGTAAGCAGAGTGTTCCCCTTCTGGTTCGTTGTGTTTAAAGCACAGTTCTGTTTTATAATCCTTTTTAATTTTCCTAACTCATTAAAGCATACATTGGAGGAAGTGTGATGTATGCTGACTGATCTTACAGGTGATTTAAAAGGTAAGATACTAGGAATTATTCATATTTAAGTTACACCTATATAAGGGTGGAATGATGGCAGTGGATGACTTGATACTAACTCATAGCAAAGGAGCTACTGGGGGTTGTGTGTCTTGGCTGTCAGGCCCTCCCTGGGACAGCTAAGTTTGGAAATCTGAGCCTTAACTTCTGTGCATGTCTACCCTTTGTGTCAATGGCCTAAAAATAATTTCTCTGTCTTTGTTAAAGCAGTTTTACATCTACATATGAAAGTCACTATAAAATGTAAAATATATTACTGTTGAGTACAGATAATGTTGACTTTGAAAGCTTTTCACTGTTCAGAAAGATGATATTGAGAGAGAACTAAAATAGGGCTTAACTGAAGGTAACATGAAAGCTATGAAGGGGGCTCCGAGGGAAGTGCTGTGCTTTCCCCTCTGTTATGGACAAAGGTGAATGAAGGGAGCAGCACGATTAGCAGGAAGTCATATTTTAAAGCTGGAGACATAAGATAAAGACTCGTCTGAAAACAAAGTCTGTAGTCAGCAGGATGAATAAAATGCCAGGTTCCTTCAAAAAAAAAAAAAGTTTCCTTTACAAATGAGTTCTCAATCATGAAAAAAAAAATAACGAAGCCTGTTTTTATTTCAGTATTTAGTCTTCTGCTCTTCTGAACATGGAAACTCAGTTCTGTGTCAGCAGACAAGCTCTCCACTTACAATTAAAAGGGTAGGTTGATTCCAAGATGTGATATGACAGACGTGTGTAATATTGTATAATATTGCACAGGGGCTATTTTATCTTTCTGAAAGCCGTACTGTATAGTACTGAACTAGTTTTGCTAGTCCCTCTGATGGATACAAAGTGCGAAGTGGTATCCATATGGCCCTATGGAAGTATAACATCACATTCTTCTAGCTTATACAAGTTTAATGGCACTGAATTAGCATGGGCTGCCCTTTGGTGCTAATTCTTTCTGCACTCAGGGGGTTAAAGGAGCTTCATACTATCCAGATGTTCAGTGGCTCCTGCAAATGAAAGATTAGCAATTTTTGCAACTGCTGCTCTTTCTTCTGCTCCCTTTTTAAAGCTGATATTTTCCTTAAGAACTTGCTTAGTATCTGAGTCAGAGGAATCTCTTCCCTGAGGTAAATCAATCAATAGGCTGCACAAGAAAAGGAACAAAATGTAGAAGAGGCAGACCTGAGTTGTATTAATTTGTTTACAGGAATTGCCTTCCAGGGACCAATATATTCGTCCCAGGGTTTCATTTTCCTCTGTGAAATAGGAATCAAACACAGCATTATTTCAGGGTGTAAAAATAATAACAGTAAAAAGGAGCCCAAATTTCTCCAGAAATGCCCATCTTTTTTAGTGCTAGTGAATAAGTGTCTCTCTTAATTGTTCATATTAGACTATAGGTAAGTGATGCAGGTATCAAAAACGCAGCTATCTTAGCTCCCACCTGCCACCAACAAGGCTTCCTGGACAGAAATAGGAAAAGTAGCCAAAATTAATTCCAATAAATGAATGCCAGCTTAACATCTACTAAGTCTGTCTTTTGCATACATAGGTTTACTCAGGTTCGTGCTGCTGCAAGAGCTTTCAAGCATGGAATAAGTAGAGCTCCAACGAGACAAAACCTTCTGCCTCAGCTGGCATTTAACAACCTGTTTTTTTTTTTTTTTTGCTGCAGCTCAGCTAGAATTTTTCTAACCTTAACAGAATTGCTAGATGTCACATCTTGCTCTAAAACGTACTTTTCTAGTGCTCCAGTTATCGTACAGGAAGCAATGAATCGTCTGAGGCAGAGAACGATGTCAGATGTGTGTTACTTACACTGTGTCTGTTCTTCATGAAACCCCTAATGAAGACATGCACCAGGCTAGCTCTTGCTGTTCTTCCTGTGCCTTTCATGGAGTCCAGAAATGTACTGTGCCTGGGAACAAGCTCCTGCTTGTCTAGCTCCATGAGTTTCCATGGGTGGCAATCCTAGCACCTCGTATTGCTAAAGCTGATTGGGGGGCATGCTAGTAATTAGTTACTTGAATAAAGTACTGGCTAAAACTTGTAACTACTTGAAATAATTGGTTATTAAATTTAATGGGCACTGCCAGCCTGACTGTCCATGCCCACTTGCCCTAGCACTCACACTGCCCCTGCCCCTTCCCATTCCTCCAAAACAGTGAAGGGTCCTAGACCACATAGTCCCTTTGTCTACAAGGGACACAGAACAGTTTAGGAGCACTGAGTGGTGTAAAAGGGAAGAGACAGTTTGAGGAAAAGGCTTCTTCCCCAGCAGACGTATCAGTTATGGACTTCCAAGGATTTTAGCATGGATGGCCCATCATAGGTGCATCATTACAGCCTGAGGCACACAGATTAGCACAGAACATGTGCAGGGTGGGCCATAGCATATATGGACAAATAGGTCACAGATGCACTTACCTGGTATTGCTCCGGAAGGAGAAGTTACTGGCAGGGAGGCAGCTGTGTGCTGAGAACTCAGAGCCTCAGAGAAAATGAGCTGCAGAACAAGGCAAACAGGTGAAATGCAGCCTCTTTACAGAAAACCTCCAAACTTATGAAAGATGAGAATTTCTCCTTTGCCTATATGCTTACAGAGGCAGTAACCATCCCATTCTTTTTCACAACAGAATAAAGGATCTTGAAATCTGGAAATGAAGGCGAAAAGGGAGGGAGAAAAATGGAAATTAAACCCCAAGGATCTTTCAGCAATTTCACCAATGTGAGGATGTCAGAGGATAGAAGAGCTGATCCTCTAGGACTTCTCCTTAACTCTTGTCCCCTCCTATACATCTTTGATATGTTAGTGATCAGCTATGCTTATATATTTTGAAGACATCCATAGAATTTTGCTGTCATGGGATCTGTTTAGCAACAATTTTTATCACAGGTCAGATTTACAAGCAGTCATGGTCCAGCTGCATACATTTGTCCCTTGTAAGCAAATCTGGGAGGTACTAGATCCCCTATCAAACAAAAGCAAAATCTTAGTCATAGGAAGGCTAAGCCTTAGCATGTTACTTTATTCTAGCATGGGAGATCCTAAAAGCTGCTTTGGTAAACCTCAGGCTTTGGGAAGGTGGAGGGAGCTCCAGCGACTGGCTAAGAGACTCCTATCTCTTACTATTCCAGCCGAAGCAGCAGCTTGTGTATGCAGCAGGAAAGAGTTACAGCAAAGGGAGCAAGCAGCAGTGGAGAAAGTTAATGATCAGATAGAAGAATCCCACTCTTGAAAGCTAATAGCATTACCTCTGTGTTAGTAAGGCCTACAAACTCAATCAGAGCATAGCAAGTGGGAGAGTGTGATATTTGGCACCACAACCTAATTCAGGAATTGTGCTCTACAGTGATGAGATGCAGGTATTTGGAGGGCAGTGCACCAGCAGCAATGGCAAACTCACTACAGAGGTTTTGCTGATCTATCGGACCAAAGCTGCTGGTGCACAAGTAGCTACCTCAAAACCAGAGCCCCGTGTATTTCCCCCATTAGGGTGAGAAAACTGTGACGATCTACTATTTGGGTATAGTTCCTTTTATTTCACAGTAATGCATGAAACTTTGCTTCCCAGAACATGTGCAGAGAACCAGACAACAGGAGCCTGTTTCACTTTTTACAGCTCCTGGCTTCTTTTAGTCAGCATTCAGTCCCCAGTCTCTCTCTCCAGGTAGCTGTTTTGTTTCTGGACCACATTACTAGTGTTCTTGCATCTGTCTTGGTTTACCTTACTGTCTCTTCCCACAGTTGCTCTGGTCTTTCTGCTGTTTCTCAGACACACTGAATTACAGACCTGTGTATGAGGCCACAGTTTGCTGTGCCAGACACCAAGGACATTGACTGGTTTGTAAGTAATGTGCCTTTGTGTAAATTTTTCTTATTTTCTGTTTTGGGGAGTGGCCCTTCTCTGTTAGATCCCTGATGTCACAACAGGACACTCGTGGCTTTCCACAGCTATCTGAAAAGAAGGTGGAAGACTAGTTCCATCACTTGAAATGCAGTCCATGTCATGAGAGTTGTTTAAACTGCTGCACATTCACTTAATCATTTGTTTCTTTTCCAGCTGTTCAATGAAACAGGTCTCTTACCCCAGTAGGGAACATGTACTTGAACCTCAGGATACTGTCAAGGTGTCCTGGGTTCAGCAGTAGCAGTCATTTTTTCTCCTTCTTGGTAGCTGGTGCAGTGCAGTGTTTTGACTTTCGGCCTGGGAACAGCACTGATAACACTGATGTTTTGGTTTGGCCAAGGACTTTGTGAGCCTCATGCTCTGCCAGGGAGGAGGGGAAGCCAGGAGAAAGCAGAGACAGGACACCTGACCCAAACTGACCAAAGAGGTATTCCATACCACAGCACGTCATGCCCAGGAGGTAACTGGGAGTTAGCCGGAAGGGCTGGGGAACTGCAGGGTTGGAGGAGGTATGGGTCAGTGCTTGGTCGCGCTTGGGGGCCGAGTTATCGGTCGGCTGGTGGTGAGGTGTTGTATTCTCTTCCCTTGTTATTTCCTTTATCATTATTATAATTGGTGGTAGCAGTAGTGATCTGTGTTATACCTTAGTTACTAAACTGTTCTTATCTCAGCCCGTGGGAGTTGCATTCTTTTCGATTCTCCTCTCTGTCCCTCCAGGAGTAGGGGGAGGGAAAGAAGGGAGGGGAAGTGAGTGAACGAGTTACCTCACTGGGTTTAAACCATGACACAAGGGATGACTTTATATCCACCACTACTTTGTAGGCTCAAAATGCAAACCAAAAATTTGCAAGAGTGAAAGACCAGATGCAACATGAGCTCTATCCCTTATAACAAACCTGCGCAGGTCAGGAAATATCTCTGAACAATTTGGACAAGGAAGCTGTGGTCCCCAAAAAACATGAAAACTTCACCTCTTCCCTATTCCTTCTTTCCTTTGTACAATGGGAAACCATTTCATCTCTCTGACAGTCCATCCCAACATATATTTTGGTTCTGCCACTCAGCTGAGCCATAATCCCACAGCACGCTGTCCTTCTTGTGTCAATCTGCTTCTCTGAGCCTGGCTAGCCTTGGACCACACAGGACAGGAGCAGCACCTCTGCCACATCACAGGATTTACCATAATTTAGGCAATAAAATTCAGAGTACCAGTAAGGAAAGTCACCTTGGCTGTCCAGCTCCCTCTCTCCTTGAACTCCAGTGGCTCCTTGGCTTTTGAAATAATGTAGCACAGAAAGCTGGTCTCCCAGGCACTGAGTTTCTTCTGCTGGGCTCTAGCCAGATGCTCTCTTTGCCTGTTTTCTCTCTTCATTGACAATTTATTGGCTGCCCTACACCTATTTTTTTTCCTCTTAAATTTTCTCTTTTCTGGGCAAGCCTTTTACTTGGCTCACCTGGCAGTATATTTCCTCTGTACTTGAGCAAGAACATGTCAACGGCAAGGAAAAAAAGAGCTGCCCCTCACTGAACCTGCCACAGTGCTGCGGCCATGCCTGTTAACATCAAAATACAGCGTGCTTGGGAAATGCAACTGCTCTTCCATTTCAGTACTACCTCCTGCTTGTACCTTTCTTTATACTTGGTTTATTTGGATCATCTCAGAAGGCTCTGGAGGATGGTCTCAAACATCCCTGCCTCCCACCTCACAGATGGCCTCTCCTTGTGCTAGGCTCCAAGTTCAGTTTCCCTATTCCCCCTTCCAGTTGCTATGACCAGCTGCTCCCATGGGTATTCATTTCTAAGCTCGGCTTCAGAAAGCATGTTTAAAATCACTTTACATTTAAATTAGCTAAGGGCTGTACTGTTTGGATTATGACTAAAGAGCAAGTGTGCTGTAACGCTTTCTTCTCCTTTGAAATTTAACATCTAGATTAAGAAAAGATGGATTTTTTTTTTTCCCTCTCTGGCTCTGCCTTCATCCTCCCTCCCAGCAGGTCCTCATGGCTAGTACCAGTAGAAATAAACAGCCTGTCCATGCTGGGGACTAGTCAGGACTGGCCACAGGATGTCACTATTACTCCACAAAGATAGGGAGAGTGAGGTGTTTGTTTATAGAAGGGCAGGGTCTGAGCTTTAATTATCTACAACTCATCTTGCGCCAGCCTGCTCACTTCTGGTGTGGTACTTCGGGAGACACGTCCTGACGCTTCTCAACAGAGCCACAATCCTGTGTAGAATTCGGCAATGTGTGTTAAGACACAACTTGCGCGTACATGAGCGCGCTCACCCATCAGCTTCAATTTGCCCTAAGTTTACACAGCCCTTGGATTTCACCTTGGATATGGGATTCAAACGACCGAAGTCAGCCAAGGATTGCTTTGTTTCAAGCCAAAATCACATCAAGCCTCTGAGTATCAAATGGCTCCCTGTAAAACCTTTAACCAGCCCCGGTCCCTCCAACTCAGCCTAGGCTCGTAAAACTTGTGGTAAAATTCAGTTTCAGGTTCATAACAAAACCCAAAGGCAGGTCTCAGGTTCACTTTTGGATGTTGTTCTGAATGTTTGCCGAGCTCTGCTCACTGCAAGGTCACACAGACTGGATGGGGAAAGGCTTTTAAAAATGTTTCCATTCTCCAAAATAAGAGATAAGCACATGGCTGTCAGCTGCTGCAGCTGTGGGGTGAAAATTCAAACATAGCAGCAGATAGAAATGTCCATTCAGGAGAAGTAAGTCTTCATAAACACAGACAGAAACCAAGCTAAGTAAAAGGGTCAAAAGAAAACCTCCCCAACCTGAGAAGCTGACTATCAATGTTTCAGCATAAGGACACTTGCTCTCCTCTCCCTTTTGCCTCTTCAGCACTTCATACTTTCCCCTCCCTTTTGCCTCTTCAGCACCTTGTCCTTTCCTCCTGTTCCCCAAGATGTATGAGCTGTTGTGCCTTAACTCTGATGTCCTGGGGAATCTCCAGCTCCCTTGAACGCTAGTAAATTTCTCTGTTCACATCTTGATCGCAAAACATCCCAACTCACCAAAAATGTATCCTCTGGTTATATTTTATCCTTGATTTGCTGAATTCTGAGACCTTATTCCATGTTTACACCTTTCTATATTGAATTCAAGGGGGTTGTGGTCACTGGTACCAACAGTTTATTTTTCTGGAAAAGCATGACGAGCACTCAGATATTATTGGCAACTCAGAAAAAAAAACAACCCACGTATGTACGAATATTATTATGCTCTTAATTTATACTTCTTTCTGCAAAAATTGGGTGATGGAATGAGACTCTCTTACAATTTGGGAACTCTTTTGGTAACACTGGCACAATTTTTACTCTTCAGATAATGAGATAGCTAAACCACCAGAGGTAATCATGTCCTGTTCCTCTATAAAACAGGTATTGGTTCAGGAATGCCTGTTCTACAGTGCTGGTGCTGTGACAGGTAACTGGCAGCAGGTGACTCATTGAAAACAGACTTCTACAGAAGATCAGTTCAGGCAGACCCAGCTGAAAATATACAACCTGGGAAGACTTTATCAAAATTAGGAACATTATTTGGGGATGATGTTGGTGGAATAAGATCAGTTGGACAAAGACTTTTAGAAAAATCCAGATCATTTCTTTGTTTTCTGTGGAGCAGAAATACAAAAATCTGTAAAAGTTGAGTGTAACTTGTCAGAGGTGGAGTTGCCACAACTCTTATTTTGTCATTCTCTTTTTCTGTATTCTGAATACCCTGTCATCAAGTCCCATGGGTTTTAACAGTAAACCTGGCATTTGCTACATCTGATGTTTAACTTGAAAGACTCTTGATTTGAATTTTACCTGTTTTTCTAATGCTTTTTGTTCTGTTTCCTGCTCACCAAGAGAAAGAAGGAAACATGCAGCTAGAAGACTTCCCTCCCAGTTCCAGCTTCCAGCTGGAAACTGATGGACCAGAAAGGAAGCTGCTGCCTCTAGGGAGAAACTACTTCTCCAGCCTGGCAGAATTAGCTGTCCACCTGAATTTGACTGTGGGCAAGCTTCCTTTTCAACCTCCTCTCATTCTGTTGCTTTGTATGTCTGCTTAGGCACACAGATTGAGTTATCAAAACAGCTGCAGTAGGTTGAGAAACCATGAGCCAGGCTGGTCCAAAGTTACATGGATAATGAGTTAAAGAAAGCAGCTGTTAGGACATTTAATGAGTGTCCTGGGTTCAGCAGTAGCACCACTCACTGGGAGTGAGTGAACAAGTTGCCTGACTGAGTTTAAACCACGACAATGAGGTAGATATGAACCTTGTATTTTTCACATTATTATACTTACCATCAGTCTAGGAAAGAATTTGTAGCATAGAGCTGGCTGCCTGGGCTCGTTTCAGTTACATTAAAACAGCAGAAGTGGCATAGCTTGCCCAAAAAGCTGGGTGAAAATATAGCTGACAAATACTCATACTGACCTGTGTGCTCCCATAGCTGTATTTCTACTAACACTGGAGACAGCAAGCTTAAAGCTAGCTGGAATATATCTCATAATCTTGCTTGTCGTGTCCTTGGCCAACCTCTTCTTTGACCCAGAGAGGCAGCAATCTACTACAGGTCCATACAAACAGCAGTTTCTGTCCCCCCCTACCCCAATATCAGCTCAGTGCTGAGAGAGGGAAAGGCTCCAGCCACCACAGCATCCTTTCCAGCATTCCCTGCAGCTCATGGCACATCTCTAGAGAGAGGCACATACCATTCACTCAGCCCACAGCACACCCCGTCATTCTCTGTGCAGGTATAGAAGGTCAGGGCAGGACTGCACAAACAGGTTTGGCACACAGGCAAATTCTAATTTTCCATTGTTTAAGAAACTGATTTTCAGGCATACCTGTGGTTCAGTTAATAAAGTAGATCTATGCCATGTCACATTGTCATTAAACAATGACGAACAATTTCAAAGCCACAGTCACAGTGAGATACATCATCTGATGAAAACAGAGCATCATTGGCATAATCCACAAGCCTGATAGAGCAGGCTGCTCTATTTGTGTGTTTATCTCTCATTCTCTTCTGCAAGTACTTTCTCTAACAAGAATCTTCATCTGAGGAATCCGGCTCCCAGCTCTTGATCATACATTTTGCATTTAATACCGTGTCCTTTATAGCTGAGCCACAGCTCTCAAAGCAACAAGGTCATGCAAATGTATCCATCAGCTCCATTTACTTTCTGTCTGTCCAGTTGCAGTGACCATTCCACGCACTTAGATTAGACTCGGGAGTCATAATTTGCATGATTTACACTTGTTATTCTTACATCACACAAATAACACAGTGTACATAGAGGTACACAGGTATATCAAGATGCTTCTGAGGCCTCATTCCTCCAGAGGCAAGCATGGCAGTTCAGGTTAGAAATCACTGTGCTGATGCCAGTTGGGTAGAGCAGAGATATAACCAAAATTGGACTTGTGTATATATATATATGTACAATATGTATATATATATATAGATATAGGTAGATACAGAGATAGAGATAGATGAAATAGATATAGATATAACCAAAATTGTCCTTCCTTAGCAATTGTTGAGTTGTAACTACTACAGTGGGTATTTAGAGTTGCGCATTTGGATACACACCATGATATTTGAGTTAGATGTCTTATGTTACCTGTGTTTTGCACTAAAAATTGTCTTATAGATACTAATGTATGGTTGTATGCTTGTATCCTGATACTAGAAGTCAATGAGGAATAAAGACCGTGTCAAGTATGGTATTATCTGCCTCTTCTCCTTTAGTTTTGGGACTAGCATTGCTGCTTTGAGGTATCAGAAGAAAGCACATCAATATTTTTTTAAATCAGTCTGAATGCATACATGATCAGAGTGCTTTCAGGTGGCACTTCAGCGTATAAGAGTTGAATTGATTTTCTTTGATTTAGCCATTCAAGTCACAAAAAAGGTTAAATACAAATGTAATAATTTTACTGTGTATCCACTAGATGGTAGCCTATCCTTACCCTTTCCATTTACCAATTACATCAAGACATTTTATATGATGACCAATGATCCGTCTCAAGAAATCTCATTGTGTACATTTCCACTGTCGAAGAGATACTTGCCCCGTGGATCCTAGCATATGAACAGGAAAGTGCAGCTCATAAAGATTCCACCTTGTCAGAAACGCATTTGCCCACTGTCCCAGCTAAGATCTGATGGAGGTTTTAGTGATCCTTAGGAAATATCTAAGCAGTATAACCTACATAATCCGGCTATCAGCAGTTACATTCTTGTCATGATTTCAAATTTTGAGCAGTCATCTATATTGGACAACTCGGTGGTTTTCTGCTTACGCTGGTACCTAAAATTATATTATTTCTCATTTAAAACAGCTTTTCTAGAGCATGATTAGCTTTCATAAAGGTCACATTCTGTACAGAGTCTAAGAGGTTTACTGCATAACGTTTTGAAAGACATAATCAATAATGGGTCAATGTATAAGTCTTCCTCTGAGCCTTTCAGAAAAATATCCGGATAGTCATGAATTCTTGTGCCTCTTAAGCAAAATGCACTTCTTTGATCTATTTTCCCAATACAAATAAGAAAAGAGAAAGGGAGAATACATTAGTAAGAAGCATCATCCCTCTTCACAATGGTATCTATGTAGCAACAAAGAGAAATATAATCGCCAAGGACTTTAAAGGAGAATTGAAAACAATACAGATTACAGTATTTTGTGCTGTGTGTGGCATACCCTGGTTGAAATAAAAGCATGCCACACAGCATCTTTTCTCCTGTGCATGCCCCTAATCTCTGTTCTCGCAGTGCTGCCAGGTAGGACATTGCAGAGAGCAGCAGGTGTGTGACAGACCTTTCACTTTAATGACGTTATATCAACATGCCACAAAATGTCAAAGCTACCCCTAATTAGCTGTGCAAGCATTTTCTATTCATACACACACACACACACATATATATATAAATATTTTCCCAGCAATTCCACTCCAAGCTCATTCCACCAGCCCCTGTGAGGGAATGCAGATGTGTCTGAAGATCAAGGCTCTCCAAGGCAGTTGACAGGTCTCAGATACTGAGGTTGAAGGTATTCAGGTGAAAACCTGAGACAGAAGACATCTCAGAGAGCCAGCATGATGCTTGATTTCTGTCCAACACAGGGAGCTGACCATCAGCCATTACAGTGTGGCACAGATTGCAGGCTATTCTTAGCCTTAAAAGTGCACTGACTGGATATAAGGATATTTCCTGAGCAGTTGTGTCACAAATTTCTCTCCTAGAACTTTAAAAAAGAATTAATAAAAATTAACAGATTGGCAGAATTCCTATGTGCAGCTCTGGAATTACATTTACACCCTAAATTTTTTTTTACTCAGCAACTGAAAATGCTTCCCTAGTTTCTGCATCTCATTTGTATGATACACGGCAGTTAATAGAACACTTAGGAGAGTTATTAAAAATGCTCATTCCATACCATCTTTGCCATTTTTATATTATACCAAGGAGACTGAAGCTCACTAATGCAACACTAAAGCCCTTCAGTGTTCTGACTACTGTACTTTTCTTGCTTGGTTCATGTAGCATGAGTTCATATAATGTAGTCTGAATGAAAAGAAGAGAAATATAATAAGGAAGGGTCTCCTCTGACTTAAACTTGTGCTTGGTCGTTCAGTCAAGATAAGGTAGAAAAGAAGCTGACCAGAAGCTGGCATGTCCTTCTATATTCATCTATAGCAAGGCAAATTTGGTTAAATATTACAGATCAATCATAAGGTATATGTTTGTTACCTGCTGCAGTGGGGTTGACCTTGGCTGGCTGCTAGGTACCCAGCAGGCCACTCTCTCACTCCTCCTGCTCAGCAGAACAGGGAAAGAAAATAAGATGAAAAGCTCATGGGTCAAAATTAAGGGCAGGGAGATTGCCCAACAATTATGGTCATGGGCAAACAGACTCATCTTGGGGAAGATTAATGTAATTTTTGCCAATTAATAACAGAGTAGGCCAGTGAGAAATAAAACATAAAACTAAACCCACCTTCTTTACATTGCCCTTCCCTCTACTGCCTTCTCTCCAGGCTCAGCTTCACTCCTGATTCTTCTACTTCCTCCTCTCCTCTGACCAGTGCAGGGAATGGGGGATGTGGCCAGTTCATAACACTTCATCTCTGCCACCTCTTCCTCCTCACACACTTTCCCTGCTTCAGCTGTTCAGTCCTCTCACAGGATACAATCCTTCATGAACTCCTCCAGCATGAGCGCAGGGGGTGCAGTCCCTCAGGAACTGCTCCACTGTGGGTCTGCCATGGGCTGTAGTCCTTGCCAAGAAAATGTGTTCTGTATGGGTTCCTCTCTGTGGGCCACAGGTTCTGCCAGGAGTCTGCTCCTGGCAGGCATGGGCTTTCCATGGGCTGCAGCCTCCTGCAGGGCATGTCTGCCCCCTCCAGCATGGGGTCCTCCACATGCTGCAGGGTGGGTATCTGCTCCAGCATGGTCCTTCATGCATCGCAGGGGAACAGCCTGCTTTATCATTGTCTACTCAGCCGACTGCAGGGGAATCTTTACTCCAGCACCAGGAGTACCTCCTGCCACGCCTTCCTCACGAACTTTGGTATCTGCAGGACTGTTCCTCTCACATTTTTTTCCCTCTTCACTCTCACAGCTGTTGCGCAATGTTTTTCACCCCTTCTTCAACACATTATCACAAAGTAGCCGCCAATATAGCTAACAGGCTCAGCTTTGAGCAGCAGCAATTCTATCTTGGAGCCAACTGGAACTAGCTTTGTCTGACATGGGGGAAGCTCCTGGTCTCTTCTCACAGAAGCCAACCCTGCAGCCCCCCCTTCTACCAAAACCTGCCCACATAAACCCAGTAAGTTTACCTTTTCACGACATCTGTGAAAGTCCATGTCTTCCTACCTTTAGGATACTTACAGGGTTATTCACTCTGCTGGACTAAAAAGGATCCCTAATTGTTTTCCTTCTTGTCATGGTTTAAATCCAGTCACCCACACAGATTCTACTCTCCCCATCTCTTTCTTTCCTTCACACACACACACCCCCACACCCCCCTCCGCAGGGATGGGCAGGAGAACCTAAAGAATGTAACTCCCATGGGTTGAGATAAGAGCAGTCCAGAAACTAAGGTATAACACAAATCGCTACTGATACCATCAATGATAATAATGATAAGAGGAAATAACAAGGGAAGAGAATACAATACCACCTGCCGAAACGAGCCCAACCAACCAGTGAGTTCCCTTCCGGCGAACCCCCATTTAACTCCCCGGGCATGATGTGCTGTGGTATGGAATACCTCTTTGGTCAGTTTGGGTCAGGTGTCCTGTCTCTGCTTTCTCCCGGCCTCCCCTCCTCCCTGACAGAGCATGAGGCTCACAAATTCCTTGGTCAGACTAAACATCAGTGTTATCAGTGCTGTTCCCAGGCCGAAAGTCAAAACACAGCACTGCACCAGCTACTAAGAAGGAGAAGAATTGACTGCTACTGCTGAACCCAGGACACTTCTCCTTCACCTGATGCACAGACAGGCCGTATTGCTACTGCTGGATAATTCACAGTCTGAAGGGCTATCTCCTTCATTTCCTACATCCCCTGCCAGGAATATCAAAGTCCCAGAAGAGAATAAAATGGAGAAATGCAGCCAATTGCAAAATGTGCTCATCAGTTGTTAAACTTTAAGTGCTAATATCTGACACAGGAAAATGAAGGACTGTGTAGTGTGATCTCAGGCATTTTGTACTGGCACATGAAGAATGCAGCTACACTGATGTTTAAGGAGAAGTCCCCAAGCAGCGCTGTTGATCATTTAATGAAAAGTTCTGCTCAGAATTTAATTGCCTTTGAAAGAAAAATAGGTGAACACTATCCTGATTTTTAAAGAGAGGAAAAGAAAGTAGAGATTGCACAGTCCAACAATAAGCATCAATCATGCTCACGCTGCAGTTACAGCATTCTGTACACCCAGGTTTTGAAAGGATATGGCAGAGACAGGAAACAAGATGAATAGGAGCCTGATGCGGTTTCTGTATGAAAGGAACCAAAGAGAATGGGACAGTTTAGCACGAAAAGGAGATGACTAGGAACAGGCAAACTGCTGTACTTAGAGTAGTATGTAATAAAGAAAGAAAATGAGATGCTCATAGTTATCATAGAGTACATTGAGTTATTCTGAAAGGCTGGTAAAAGGAAATACCTTCTACATACCCTGCAATTAGTCTCATTGCATCAAGATAATATCAATGTAAATCCAAAAGAGGAATGATGCTTCAGAGTGCAGCTCTTGATCTGAATTTTATAGCTGGAATGAACCTGAGTGTATCTCTTAAAAAGCATTAAGACTTATCAGAGAGATAATATATTTTGCAGAAACAAGTGTACACAAATGACATCTGAATTTCATGTTTATCTGCTTTCTGCACTATACACAAAGGACATAGTTCCCATTTGACATGACATGACTTATCAATGAAGTCCAAAGAGAGAATGCCATTTCAAAGGAAACCTTTGGTCTTGATGGTGGCAGTGGCTGCAGAGGCAGCTGCAAATGGTTAAGGGCTTATTTTCTTAAGGAGGTCCTTAAGAGTAGAAGCTGTTCTTTAAATTTGTAACTTATTTCATCCAAAATAACTTAGAAGGGTCAGCAAGGCCTAAATATCAGTGCCTATGCAAACCCTGATAAGTAGCAGGCAGCATTGTGCAGTGCAGTGTGAACAGTGGCACTCTTGTGATCATTGCATGTTACTGATCACTCATTAGGATCACTCCAGAACCCACGTCAACAAAATTTTCCACCTTGGTAAACAGAGGGCCAGTCCCCCTTCCTTGAGTGATCTTTCACTCCAGTGTTAGCATGTCAGCAGGAATGCATAAGAACATCTTTCTACCAGAGTAAATCATGAAAGATGCTGTGTAATCAATAGTGATTTGGATTAGTGATAGCTACACTGGGGCAAAACCAAACCCCCATGGCAAACAAGCACCTGCTGAGATCTATGAGGCATTTAAAGTGGGTCAGGATGTTTCATTGGTGAGGCAGGTCAATCAACATGTAATTGATTTTAATTAGCACTCTGTTAAACTCTTCCCATGCAGCCAGCTGTTAGCTCCATTGCCAGCAGGTGAGTTTCATAAGGGAAAGAATATGTACAGAATACTTTCCTGCAACATGAAAACTTGAAAGTAAATTATTTCTAAGCTGGTCCTTAGATGTAGAAACCCTCATCAGTTGTTCATTAGTATGAAGGGCAAACAATCCAGCATCACTGGCGGCTGGATTTTTAAGATGGGTTTTTATCCTTGGGGGGGTAATGATCATTAAATAATGACATATAAACCCAAACCACATTGTGCTGGATAATTTTTCTGCAACCAGACAGTTACATCCACATAACACAGTGATGTGATTATTGATTACATTACAGCCTAAGTCACGGCTATTTAATTAATTTCTGTTGAGGTCTACTGGGTAATTTGCTGAGGAATGCTCTGCGAGAAGCACTGTGGCAGCTGCTGTATGTTGACTTCAGGACTGTTGACTCTGGTAGTGACCAGCAGCTGTTTCCCGGAAGACTGGGACGATGCTAGGAAATATAGGATCACTGCAGGACTTCAGGAGACATGTCTTGGTGCAGTCTGGGTAATATTTACTTATGGGCCAAACCAAGTTGAAAATCTGCTGTTGAGGTAACTCTGGTTTCAGCATTCCTCTTCTGCCTGAAGTAGTTCCTTCTGGCCTCATATTCTCTGATTCTCTCCTTCTTCCTAGTTTTGATCATCTCACATTCTTTCCTCACTTTCTGTTCCCACTACACTCTGGAACTGCTATTCCATATAGTACTTCATTATATACTTTCCTATACTACAGGTGAGGAAGTGATGCTGTAGAGTGAAGGTGCCTAAATATGTGCGTGTACCTTGGCCCTATTGATCAGAACAAGATTTCTAAACTAAATCCATCTAAAAATTCATGCAAGGTTTTAGAGCTGCAGCTATCAGTGCCAAAGCCCTACAGTTAGATCAGCCAGTCACCACCTCTCAGCTCCCGTCTCAAACTCTAGGAGTTTTCTATACAGAAGTGTCTACATCTTGAGTTTTAATTCCATTAAGAGCCTTGAAGGGCTGCCCTCGAGCACTTTACCCTTGACAGAGCTGAGCAGGTTGGCACCAGTTTCATGCATCATCCTGGCTGCTGCTCATGGAGCAGGCACTCCTGCACACCTCTCCTATTTGCATGACTCAACACAAGAAGCACTCTAAGTGTTAGCCAGCAGGCTGGACACTACATAAAGGCTACTTAGCAACATGGGGTGGTGATGGCACTGCTCACTGTGCTGCTTTTTTCAAGGTGTTTTCTCTCAGGGGGAGACAGAGAGATGTTTCCTCTGCCAGAGGAAATCTGGAAGCATCCTTGAGAGATCCAGGTGATGGCACAGGGAAGGTGAAGAGGAGCTCTTATCACCTCCTGGGGAAGCAGTCCCACTTGGTGTGGACTATTACATAGGAAACAGATCTCAGAGAGAGAGGAAATCCTGGTCTTAAGGAGTGTCCCTAAAGGAGGGATGGCCCTGAATCCATGTCTTTCTTACAGCAAACACCTCACTGATTGAGTTTATACAAAGGTGCATCCAGTACAAAAGGGAGGGTCTGCAGCAGGATGGCAAGGGACCAGATGTACGCACTCCCATGCACAGGGCACTACACTGGGTGGTAAAAATCACCATTCAAATCACCTCAGGCAGCCAAGGAAATGGGACAGAGATCACCCCCAGGGACACAAGCAGGACACCATCTGTGCTGCACAAGAGGAAGCAGATTCTCACTGGTCTTCAGAGAGGCTCCAGAGCTCCATTGCAGGGAACAACTGTGGATTTGGGCTTGTAAGTGGGCGTAAAAGTTCCTTGTAGAATGAATTAGCATGTCTACATCCTGGACACTGGCCTGACATCTCGTGAGCAGAGGCCAACCCAGGGCTGCAGACGGAGGACCGGGGGTGCTAAGGAAAAGAATGATGTCAGAGCATGAGTGCTTCTGTGGTGTCCCAGCAGGAACCTGGCTGCTTTGGACTTTCACTGGCAGATATTTGAGTGCTACAAAGAGCTACTACAACAGATTCTGTAGATCTGTATCTGGGCCAAGAACTATCTACCTGGATCTCTAGGAGCTCCCCATGTACTGGACACATAAAATCTGTGGTGGGGCTGGGGTTTGTCCTGAGACTGAAGCTGGAAATAGCTGAACCACTTTTCTTCCTTCTCAAGTCACTGGAGACAAAAGAAAAATGAGTTTCAGACCTGTCATTTAGTGCTCAGGCAACCCCTGAGTTGTCATAGATTTAATTTAGGTACACATCAATAGTCCACAGTCTAAATTCTATCAAATATCTAGGGCTACCAAGGAAAGGCATCTGGCACTTTTTCATGGAATACAAAATTTCACTGAAAAAAAAAACAACCAAACAACATATTTTTTTAAAGCTGTTCCCTTTCTTTAGAAGCAAAAAATTCTTTCATTTTCATTTGCCAAGTTCACCTTCTTTTTTTTTTAATGCCACCCAGTAATGGATTATGCAGGCTTCATCCCAGGCATGCAATAATTACTCTGAGGATGAAGGATTTACAGTCAGGGCATTTAATCAGGAACTTTTCACATACACTCATTTTCAAATACATAAATAAATAATCTCAGAAACAGCTAAAGTCAGTATTAGTAGCTGAATTAAACTTGCATATTTCTGAAGTTCACAGTCCTATTGCCTGAGGAAAGAGTAAGAGAGTGTGAAACATTATGAAGTGGCAGAGAAATACTGAATTGTTTGGAAAAGCTGCCTTTCCCCTTCTGGTACTGGCACGTGCTGTGACAGTGCCAAGCAGAACTTGGTTTTGGCAAGAATGGCATAAAAATGTAATTGCTACAAAGATGACCAGCCTGATACGTGGGCACATGTTGTGGATTTCTTTCCCTGAACATGAAAGAGAAGAGAATCCCTTAACTGAACCAAGCTGAAGTGAAGACGCCACAGGCCATGGTCCAGGCCAGCTTGGAAGAAAGGACGAGGCTAAAAACTATGTTGTGTGAGATCCATTTTGCCACCTTTTATACTCATTTATCACCACCTACACAATGGCTAGTTAAATCCCCATGGGGATAACCACCACATAGATATTTTCCTGGCAGTTGAAGTGAAACTTTATTGATTTGACAGCATTTCAGATAAATCAAATACAGATCTAGAATGCAAGATGTCCCTGGAAAAAAAACCACTGTTTGAAAGGAACTCATACAAATCCATCAACAGCAACTGATATAACTGAATATGCAGAAGCAATCTATAAAGCAGTAAAAAGCTTTTTTTGGGGGGGTGTCAGAAGATGGACGTAAGAAACGTGACAAATGTAGATTTCAAAATGCCTCTAAATGTGATTGTTCATGGAGGTTGGCTGAAATAGTGAATGGGGCCAGATCTGAAAATTTTAAATTTTATTTCAGCAAGAAGTATTTGCTATTTTGTCCAAAAGGACAAAGGGGAATGGCACAAGAGTCCCCACTGAAATTTGGAAGAAAGTCTGAAAATAAGTCCTGGTGGTGTCAATATAGACTTTTGTAAGTTTTGTATGAGACTGTGCCAAGCCCAGAAAGGAAGACACCGGCACAGTGGAATGGAGAAGACAGATAGCTCCTACCTGCAAGAGATTACTCTGACCAAGTGGGTTTTGATTCTTTTTTATTTTATTTTTTTTTCCGTTTGGATTAATGATGTCTATAAATGTATAAAACAGCTCCAGTGTTACTACAATTTCAGTAGTATCATAATTTACTATTTGATGTACAACTCTCACTTCACTACTGCTCCGAGAAATGACGCTGAGGTGGAGGAGTAGGCGGAGTCTCTCACAGATGGTTTCCTCCCTGGAGCAGGAAGTGTGTGACTGGAAGACAGAATCAGCTCCTCAGTCTTCTCCCAGAGCAGACAGCTTAAACAGGCTTTGTGTATGGCAATAAATAGCAGGTTCAGAAAGCTGGGAGTGGATCACATGTCTTCCTTCATCTGCTTTAGCCCACGTTTCAGTCAGACACTACTGTCTGAAAAGCCCATTCAGAAGTTCATCAAGTGTGATCTTCCAGCCTAGTGGTTTTTTTGACATTAGTGTTAAAGGGCTGATCCAGAATCTAGTTTTGTTAAAGTCATTCTTTTTGTTTAACTCCCTCCCAGCTTTCATTTTCTGAGCATAAGCAAGCCACAGCATCCCTTCACAGAATGTTCAAGTTCATCCTTCCTTAACTGGGATGACCCAAACTGTATGCAAAATTTCAGTTTAAAGCCATTCCACTATATATAAGCACTTATAAAGAACGGTTTACCCAAATAACTATATGACCGGGAACATATGATACAGCCCCACCCCACAAAGGCTTCTAAGCCGCCTCCTGCACTAAAATCACACCCAACATATGGCAAGATCATTGATGGATTATAATGACCTCATTTTTCGGCCTTTGAGTTTGCATTTTGGTTAAGCTAATTTCTCATCACAAAGGGGATATGAGGGTTCATTTTCTGAGAATAAATCTATTTGTTGACAATTCTAAACTCATGTTTACACTCCCTTGATCTCTTTTTAATTTAATATGTGAACAAATGAGTGCTCATTCTAGCCTTCTGAAATGATCAGGTAGGGTTACATGTTATCGTATGCATTGGGCAGTGTGTTCAACAGGTGTGGTGAAGGTGGAAAACTATTCATTATGTCCATATTTTTCAGGATAATGTTAATTAACCTTCATGGCAAATTAAGACCTTTCCTGTTTTCAGTACTCCCACACTGACACCATCTCAAATGGAGTAACTTATAACTGATAAAAGAAACACCAGCCATCTAGTGGGTGGTCTCTAAGCAGGGAACCAGAAGATAAACTATTCCTAGTTTGCTTGCTTGCCTCCGATATGAATGATGATTCTTTTACCTTCCAGTTGGTTTTATGTATGTATCTGCATTTTCTTCTTGCCTTGCCTCCTTGGATTTTAAGGTGATTTGGGCATAGCAAACTACATTAGCAAGTAGTTTAGCACAATAGGCATGTAACTGTAGAGCTGTTTCAGAACTGGGAACCCAAGAGCCACACTACCCATCTCTCATTTTATGTGTCATATTATTCTACTAATTTTGTTCCAGTCTGGCACCCAGATTCATTAGCAACCAGAGCCACCTATGTTTCTGGTTCAGTTTCATTCAAAAACAATACAGTTTTCTTTCTTCAAAACCATTCCTTGATGCAAAACAGACTGTGGTAAGTAAAGGTGGTCAGGAGACTTGCTTGAAAACCATACTCATGCTCTGAGCTTTTTATAGTGTGTACCCATATGCTTTTTTATTGTATTCTGTATTGTAAATGATCTCAGGCTGGAGCTTTCAAAAGCTAAAGAAATATAAATAAGCCAGAAGACAGAGCAAATAGCAATACATGAACAGAAGAGAGGTAGAATAAAGATATGCTCCAAATAATAAAACCAAATAGTTGTACAAACCTAACCTTATTAATCAAAATATGTCCATTTGGGAATGTTTGCAATCATGATAGAAAATGCTGACATTCCTGAAATTACAGCTTTCTGAGTTCTCCACTTTGTGATAATTAATTTGTTCTATTTTGCCTGGACACAAACCCAAATATTAAAATACTAGGATCTGGCATAAGCCACAGTTTCTCCTTTTCATTCACTAACAAGTCCCTGTTTTCTAAAAACATACAGGCTGGACATTTTTAACAGTTTCTACCAAGCATTTTGTTATTTTAGATTGTAGTTTTTGATGAGTAAATAATTTTGGGAACAGTGGGCCAAAAATTGGCATTTGCATCTTGCAGCTCCAAAACCAGGCCAGCGATTCAGAAGACAATGGTAAAAACTAGATCAGAAACAAGATCTTCAGAGGTCTCCTGTCCAGCACCAAAGCCATTCTGACTACCAATGCAGAACTTGATCACTGGGAATCAAAGACCTCAGTGATGTAAGTTGCATCTCCTTCCTCCTTCTTCAAATACTGCAGAAACATGTTGAAATTTTGGAGTGAAGCAGGAGAAAGTTGTGCTGAGGAGTAGCTTATTCCACAGAATTAACTTAATTTACTTGAAATCCTTTGCTTTACTTGGATTTGTTCACCTAAACCATAACTTGTGAATCTCTCTTATTGCCATTAGGTGTCAGATGCTTCTCGACAGCCACTGTAGCACAGGGTAAAGTCTGTATATAGTAAATGGAGGCTTAGCAATTGCATATCATTCTCTACCCTGGAGAACCAAAAAATGATGATTCCTGATGCACACAGATGGCTTTTTATCTTCAGGGAAATACCAAGCAACTCTCTTTGCACCAGCCTCTGATGCTGTTAATGTTCATAATTACTATATGTTTTCATAACAGCATATTAAGTTTTTCTTTTCTTTATGAGTGCTTTCATCAGCCTTTGTTTATTTCCCAAAAAGAACCCAAGTTCATTTTAGTTTGCTGCCACACTTTCTTAACTTTTCTTCACACTTGTAATTACTAATGAGTTAGTTTATTTTAATCTAAGCTTTAACGGGCTTAAGCTAAGGCCTCTTGAAAGCTAGGGACTGTTTAAGCAGGTCCTGCAGCTGGGGAGATTTAGACTAGATATTAGGAAAAATTTCTTCACCAAAAGGGTTGTTAAGCACTGGAACAGGCTGTCCAGGGAAGTGGTGTGGTTGCCAACCCTGGGAGTATTTAAAAGACCTGTAGATGTGGAGCTTAGGGACACAATTTAGTGGTGGACTTCTCAGTGCTAGGATAATGATTGGACTCAATGATCTTGAAGGTCTTTTCTAAACTAAACAATTTTATGATTCTATGAATCTAAGTGTCTTCTGGATGGTACCTCATCCCTGCAAAGCAATAGGGGCCAGAGATCTGCAGGTTGTAAGTTAGGTGTATGGCTTACCAGAGTCAGGTACCCAGCAGCAGATAAAAGGTCCTGTTTAATCAAGGACGGGCAATGGATTCCCAAAGAAGATATCTGCACAAAAGGTTGCTTGTTCTCAGAACAACTAGGGAACTGTTGGTGTCTAGACTAATTTGTCTATAAAAAGAATATTAGAGTGAAAATAATCTCTCCCTTCTGAGGTATCTAGATGTAGGGTGGATTTAGACTCATTGTCTTTGCACCATCAAGACTTCTCCGGCGGTATATCAGCACACCATGCACACACCTTTTGAAAGTCTCAAGAGTAATGCAAACCCAGGAGCTTACATATGAAAGCAGCGGGAACATTCAGAAAGACAATGTTTCAGCTTATCAGTCTTGATAAAGGCCCAGATGGGTAAAAATGTCAGTTTTATGTGTGTTCCAGCCACTCTCAATCAATCTACTTCTGTATGTAGGTAACTGAGTGTGTCTTCCCCAAAGCCTTGAAGGCTTTAAATCTTGTGTCCGGAATGATGCCATTATTTTCATGATGAAATTGATCCAGGCAGATATCAACTTTCATTATCATGGTACCAGACTGGTGGGATTGTACTTTTCAGCTCAATAGTTCTAGAAATTCACATTGCAGTGGTGATTTATTAAATTGATTCTCCTTTACTTTATATGTCACTAGCGCTGCACAGGAGAGTGGAGGTTTTGCCCTTTCTGCCCACATTTGATATGATGCAACTGAATTGCTCAAAACTGGGAGAATTTAATAATCTTTCCATAAAGTCTTATACTGAGTGCAATTAGTGCATTATAATTCAACCATTTCATTGTTAAATGCATTGAAAAGGATTCAGTGATGACAGGAGAAAAACAATATTTTAAGGCCTGATGTGTGGAATGCCTTTCATGTTTTCTTGTCCTTTCCCACATCTAGTTCTGCCCCTTTGTTTTTTCTTGAAAGTTCTACCTCCACTCCTATAGTTTCTACTGTTATCATATACTGTATTAATCATCTCATAAGTGCTTTTTGGTCCCCCTCCTATCTTTTCCCACTTCTCTCAAAACACTCCTATGAACTCCCACCTCTTGTTCATGCTGAGCAGTCTTTGGCAAATTGTCCTGTCCTTGGGCTCTTTACCACCAGTACCTTGCCAAATCATTGTCCAGTAGCATGGCTCTGGGCATTACAGAAGTGAACTACAGGAGAAAATCACTAAATGCCTTTACTGCACATGAGAAAATGGAAGCAAATCTGCAAGCCAGTAACAACCTCTGTTCAAGGGAGCAGACACAAGGTTCAAGTACAGTGTTGTCCAGTTAGGTAGAGGGTTTTATAGTGTGAGGGCACCTTAGCACTCAAGCAGCATGCTGGGTTGGGAAAGGAAAAAACCTGCTCTCAACAGTATCACGCATCTCAAAACCTCTGGGGATTTTCAGGCCACTGGCCAGTTTTACTTTATATCTGTCTTCTTGTTAGTCATTGAAATAACCTTTTCTGTGACATACTCTGAACTTGAGGAATTTACCCACAGATTTAAACTTTCACTGATCCGTAGAGAGTTGGTCAGTGAGTGGTGTGTGTCACCTGCAATTCCATTCTATAATACAGAGATTCCTTTTCAGAAAATAACCTCAAAATTAAATACATTTTAAGGTTTTTAAACTTTTCTTGAGGATTTTATAAGCACAAACACATATCTCTATATTTATATGCTAGTGTCATAGCATCTCCATGCCTAAAATTAATGTGTTTGTTCCAGGGAGAATAGCATTATCCTTAAATCCCTGAGGCATAGAAAACATTTCCAGGGGATGCCTTTTGGTTTCTGTAGAACCCTGCTGCTTCCATCTCTATCAGTGACACTTCTCCTGAGAATTTCCTTTTACAGAAACACAGGTGTTAATTCTCAGCAACTCTGCATGTCCAACCTGCTGTGAAAATTACGGAAACTCAGAGCTGTTCTAATTTATTCTGTGCTTCCCACTGCCTCTGAGGGAGCAGCTCTCCAGCATTGTCCCATTTCTTCTCCCTGTTTCCATCCCTGTTTTCTCTTGGACTTGACTTTACAAGGGAGATAGAAATCATAAGGCTTGTATTTACCAAAAGCGGGCAGTCCCCGAGTGCAACAGCTACATCTTACTGTGAAGATCCACTGCCACTAAAGCCCCTTAATCTAAGCAAGTTAATACAAATGTTCCTTAAAGTATTGGAGTCTCAAGTCCATTTACTTAATAGAAATAATTGTTCAAGCAGCTTGTGGAAGTGGGAGCAAATGTTGATGTTAAATTCTAAAAGGGTAAGATGAAAAATTTCTTTCTTTGCTGAGCAATGTTTTAGCTGTTCACCAGCCCTTTTACACTTACCTGAAATAGGGAGGAAGATTAGACTGTTATATACATTGCTCATTTCACAAGACTTGCACTGAGTTCTGTAGCTAAACTTTCCCAGCCTAAATTAATAACTTACAAGCACTGGAACATCAAAACAAATCCAGCTTTTCTTCCCAGGACCACAATATGCTTTAAAGTCTAGATACAAACCTAAACTGCCCCAAAGTTCTGAGAAGCTCAAATGTGACCACATTATTGATTCAAAGGGGACTGTTTTCTCATGTAACTCCCTAAGCAGTAGGGAGTATCTAACACACAGAATAATTTTACTTGGAAGCTATCACATCAGGGGTTAGATAAGCATAACTTGTCATACTTGAAGCAATTCCATTGATACTTGAGGCTTTTCAGGCCATTCTGGATTACTACTTTATGCCAATGGCTTCAACACCCACAGCCTTCACATCTTCTAGCCTCTCGAACTTCCTTTCACGTCTAAGCTATTAGACTTCTTTCTCCCAGGCATTTCTTTCATTCTAGTTTCCTTCAAAATTATCTTTCCTTTCCATTTTCTTGTCTTTCTTAACCTATTAGAAAAGAAATTGAACTAACATGACATTTATTACTGTTGTGACATGTATCTTCAATGTGGAGCGCATCTCTTCCCAATACTGTCTCTGGGCAGTTTTTATAGATCAATGGCACAGACTATATTCAGCTGAATATAGCTGTGCAATATAACACAACAAGGAATGATTTTTCAGTTGATCCTTATGAAATATGGACATTTATTACTCATGACTAACAATATTAAAATTTCTAGAGCATCCCTTCTCACTAAGTTCTTGATCTAAAGATCTCACTGAAGCGGCAGGAAGCAATGCTGATGAGAATGGTCCTTCCATTAGATCTGGGCACTGTGGCTGATATAACTCAACACTTGGGAAGCCTGTGCACACAAATCTTCAGAGGATGATTCATCACTATATTGGCTCTGCTCAGTGACATTTAATACCAGTGTTACGGATTTCCCAAAGTAGCCTTTTATATCTGCATAAAAATGTAAAGAAGCAAATACTGAATCAGCTTGTTGTATAATGAAGAGGGTAGAAATGTGCAGCTTTTACCACTGTGATTTTTTTATCTCCTTTCAATTTAACATTCAGAGTTGGCACTTTTGAAATAGAAAGCAGTTTTCTTAAGGGATAACAACACTGCAGGGCTTGGAATTACACAACTGAATAAGAATATTGAGAAGGCTGCATATATCTCCCAGTCAAACACTTCCAAGTAACCATCATTGGTAACAGAACATAGTCCCCCAGCCCATCTTGATGTGCATAGGGTTTTCAGAAAGTACTGGCTCATGCAGCACTGTTGCAATAAAAATATTTATTTATAGACTTTTAATAGTTTCTCTACCACAGTCGCAAATTCTGACTTCATTCTCATTCCCCACTAGGGCGTTATTTGCTTATGGAGAAAGTACAGAAATACAAAGGAAAACAACCCATTAGAAACAAAATATCTATTTGATTTCATCACTTGCTATGTGGCTTTCCAAAGGAGGATGTAAAGCACCAAACCACAACTGTCCAGTTTATCCTGCAGGTTCTGGGCTTTCAGATGGGCTGGTAGGGGCTAACTTCTCCCAGGAACATGACCTGCTGCTGGAAGAGAAGTGGTGTTGAGAACCACAAGGTCAGCTCTAGCAGGAGATGGAGCTTATTTAGCATTCTGTGCGGTTTTTGTTTCCAGTTGTGGACAGAAGGCCTCTGCCTGATCAAGCACTGAGAAAAGAGACCTGGAAAGGGCTGTCAGGTCTTTTGTATAAGAGAGAGCCCAGATTTCAAAAAAAAAAAATGCCAATATAGCAGAAAAGTATGAAGCAGATGGGGGAAAATGTTTTGTGATGGTGGAGTCGCAAGAACTCTGCAATTCAGAATATCAATAATACAAAAGTCCACAGTGAGGCACAGTCTAACTAGTTAATGTGACACTGACTAGACCATTGTAAATGTATCCATGACTGTAAATAAATATTAGGAGTCTAGAAAACTAGGATGGACAAGCCTGATTTAAAATGAAAGCATGCCTATATTCACACTTACAGTTTAAGGGTCTGAAGATGATCAGCAAGACGTTGCAATACTATGATACAAAGGAGACTTTTTCAACAAGCTGATTTCATTTTTTAGAATACTGGGGAATATAAGATTAAATAACCATCTTAGAAATAACTTGGAATGTGGCTTGGAATTCTATGCACAAATTACAGGTGCAGAGTTCTAGTCTTCCACTATGTGCTAAGGAAGGGAGATTAACAAATCTGTGAAGGCATACAACGATCAGATGCTCCCACACAAACATATTGTATCTCTGAGACAGCTGTAAGACAAGGGCTAATTTTCAGACATGGGAAACAACTCCTCGGAGCAGAAAGTCTGAGCATTTGCAAGAAGAGTAAATGGTAGTTTTGCTTGGTTCTAAGGAGGACTTAAGAAAAGGTTCAAGATGCAAGCGTGACCCTGTAATAGTGACTGTAACACAGTCAAATTCAGTGTCTTCTTTTCACAGGATGCATTTTTTAAAAATAACACTACATAACATTTGATTTTTAAAAGTACAGCTACATAAAGATGAGGAAGTCATTTTAAACAAAATGAAGAGAGCTGCTAAAATAAATGCTTTTTGCTGTTTTGGAGGCTGTCTAAAGACTCCACATCAGAAGCTCTGGTTAAAGATACATTATTCCAAAAGATCAAAACATGCCAGTATGGATAAATGTTAGAATAAAGATACTGTTATGAGTAAAAACACATTTGTCAAAATAGGGAAATTTATGCATAGGTGAGGAAGTAGACAAGAATATGAGTTTCAAAATATGCATATGTAGATATTCATGTTAAAATATAAAATAAACTAATGCAAGACAAGAAAGTCTGAGGAGCATCTACCTCCACAGAAAGCAGAAAGCCTACAAGAAACTTTGCGGAACTGAAAATCAACAAAGACAAGCACATTGCAAAAAGCTAACCAACTGATTTGTATTAGCATGCACATCAGAAGCCAGAAAGTTTTCACACCAAAGTAACCCTACACAGGGAATGAGCTTGAATGATGTATTCCAAAAAGGAGTGTCAGTGAAGATGTTTCAGAGAAAACTAGTAGCTCAAATGGTAATGTATCAGGGTGGAGGCAGGATGGCTTTTTTTAAGCCAAAATATCCAAAAGAACAGTCATTAGGAAAGCCTTGCAGTGGCTATTTTAGGAACTATAGACCAGTAAACATGGCTTCTTCACCAGAAAGTGCTTAAAGTTATAATAATGAGTGGAATTGGCAGACACAGGAATAAATAAATTTAGGGAAAAGTCAACATCTATTAGTCCTCTTGAATCTATTTTGGAGAAGTGGACAGTGGGATTGAGTGTGCCCTCAGCAAGTTTGCCAATGACACCAAGCTGTGTGATTCGGTTGATACCCTGGAGGGAAGGAATGCCATCCAGAGGGACCTTGACACGCTTGTGAGGTGGGCTGATGCCAACATCATGAAGTTTAACCATGCCAAGTGCAAGGTCCTACACCTGGGTCAGAGCAATCCCAGGCACAGCTACAGGTTGGGCAGAGAAGAGATTCAGAGCAGCCCTGTGGAGAAGGACTTGGGGGTGTTGGTCAATGAGAAAATGAACATGAGCCAGTTTCAGTGTGCGCTTGCAGCCCAGAAAGCCAACCGTATCCTGGGCTGCATCAAAAGGAGCGTGAGCAGCAGGTCGAAGGAGGTGATCCTGCCCCTCTCCTCTGCTCTCGTGAGACCTCACCTGGAGTATTGTGTGCAGTTCTGGTGTCCTCAACATAAAAAGGACATGGAACTGTTGGAACAAGTCCAGAGAAGGTCCATGAGGATGATCAGGGGACTGGAGCACCTCCCATATGAAGACAGGCTGAGGAAGTTGGGGCTGTTCAGCCTGGAGAAGAGAAGGCTGCTTGGAGACCTCAGAGCAGCCTTCCAGTATCTGAAGGGGGCCTATAGGGATGCTGGGAGGGACTCTTCATTAGGGACTGTAGTGATAGGACAAGGGGTAACGGGTTCAAACTTAAACAGGGGAAGTTTAGGTTGGGTATAAGAAGGAAATTCTTTCCTGTTAGGGTGGTGAGGCACTGGAATGGGTTGCCCAGGGAGGTTGTGAATGCTCCATCCCTGGCAGTGTTCAAGACCAGGTTGAACGAGGCCTTTGGTGATATCATTTAGCGTAAGGTGTCCCTGCCACAGCAGGGGGGTTGGAACTAGATGATCTTAAGGTCCTTTCCAACCCTAATTATTCTATGATTCTATGATTCTAAGCCAGTGAGTGCACTGGTAAGTGGCATTCAGTTCACTTAGTAGGGTTTATTGGTGGCTACAAAGCATGATGAAACTTCCAGCTCACAAACCCACTAGGCTTTTAGTTGACAGAAGATGGATGTCCTTTATGTCTTTATAAGGCAGCACTTGATGATTTCCCAGGACTCCCTGATTCTACTCCACCAAAGCAAATGGAAGTCTTGTTAAGAGCAGGATGAGGCTGCAAACTTTTTTGTCTGTTTTAGCTGTGTGTTTGCAGGGCACATTTTCCCTCCCCTTGTAGTGCTTCCATATGCACTTTATTTATTATCATTCTTGTCTTCATTTTAATGAGTTATTTTTATTTTAATTCTATTTTTCAGTTGCTTATAACCCCAAGTGCCTCTGCAGAAGAGTGGGCCATACTGTGCCCTTTAGAAGTTAACTAATAATTACATGATTATTATTATGTTCAGTTCCCTGGAAGATCTTATACAAAGAAAGTTAAAATGCATATATTCTCTAAGGTACATCTGTACAGCGATTATGGACTTCATGCTTATACAAAGCTATTGATTTCTTTCATGTACTCTAGTCTATAATACCATGTTCTGTTCCAAATAGACACTATTTTAATACATTCCTCTTTATGATCAAGTATTGTACAAAATTTTATGGAAAGGAAAAAAAAGAAATCTGCACAACTTCTCATGCATAGACAGAAACTTGTTTCCTGAAAAAAAGGACTGTTCCCTTGGGAGGCAGGAAAATTGTACTTAACCTTTGTTTTCATTACTTGATCTATATTGCCATTTTGCTTCCATGCAATGCAATGATGACATTAATGAACCTTGCAGGCAACAAAAGGATTTGCACTGGTAGGTGAACTCTTAAGAAACCTGGAAGGTATTTTTAAGCAAGGTCTGCTCTGGCTGTGGTTGCCACCTCAACAGCAGCCTTAGGCTGTGGGGAATTTACACTGCAATTTATTTCAGAGGCTTCTGTAAACCCTTTTGGATTTTTTTGCCTCCCTGAAGCACAAAAGCTGAAGAGCAGCACTTGCATGTTGGAGGGGGAGTACAGCCCTCCTTGGCCTTGGGGACACCCTGTGCTTGCCCCACCACTGGGAGTTCACAGCATTCAAAGGGAGGAAACTCCTTCTGAATATTTTCTCCCATTCAGTAAAGCTATGAAGGTGGATGCTTATGAAAACCCCAAAAGACAGAGGTTAAGTGAGGGCCATGGAAATCCAGGGTGACAGAAGGGCACAGACAGCATGGCCTGGAGACCATTCTCCATGGGACTTCTCTGAGAGCGGTCTTCCAACGTGGCAACCCACACCCCTGGGGACCAGAGACACAGAAAATGAGGCTCCCTTCATCAGGGATTGGTCTGCATCCTCCTTAGCTGTGACTTAAGCACTCTTCTGCTGTTCTTCCTCCTCCTGGCCATCCCATGATGGTGGCGAAGGAGAAAGATATTAGTTAAAAAGATCAATTTGAGAGAGCAATTCATTCTCAGCAGTACCCGAAGTTTATCTAATCCTATCAAACCTCATTGCTACTGTCATAACATATATTCATCAGACATAATCAAAACAATATGAAAACACACAACATCCCCTCCCTGGGGAGATGGATGTTCTGATTTGTAGATTAGAAATACTTTTTCAAAAGCCAAAGATTGTCATCAGTTCCTCTAAATATGATCTTGCTTGACAACATGCAAGTAGAGAGCTGTCTCCTCCTCATGCGAGAGTATGGATGCCATTAGCCTCACAGACAATTAACCCTCTGCCCTAGAAGGAGAAATTTGTCTATGTATGTCTGTCCTTTAAATCATTTGACACTGGTAAGCTTAGCTAAACCACCTCATCAACTGGAGCCTGTGTACAATTCTGGTAGGCATTTTAGAAGCCATATTAAAACTATATGCTGCCTCTCCTGCAGTCCATGGCTATGGGTGACAACAAGGTGATGGTCAAGCATATTGTGGTGAACATTTGTACTGTCATTTTTGTTGATTATTTTTTTAAAGATATGGTACAACCATTGATTGTGCAGTAACAACTTTTGATTAAATCACTCATTTTATTGCAAATCATGTAACTAAGCATCTTCAGGTATTTACATATGTTTACATGCAAAATAATAAGCTATATTATTTTGCATGTAAAATAATAACTATGGTGTGGAAAGGCAGTACTGTCTGTCTGAGTTGTCCTAGTGGCCCAGTGGTCAGTGCCTACCTCTTATCCACATTTTGTACATATTTACACCTTAAGACTATTCCTCTCTGGAATATCCGGCTGGAAAAAGTGGTTGCCTCTTCCTATGACTGCACTACCACTGAGACAAGTTAGAAGCAAGGGAGACAAGGCTGTTCTTTCATTCTAACAGCAGGGCTAACCACTGCCAGGCATCAGCCAGTGCTGAAATGTGGTACAGCGGGTAAGTAAGAGCAACCCTCCGTGAAACGATGAACTAGCACAATCCAGCTGTCACCACTGAGTTTGAAGTCCCATTAGAGAGATGGAAAAAGACTGCTATAGAGCAACCAAGTAAGTCATACTTTAGGTACTCAGCAGACCAAGTAACCATCGCCTGGAGAAAATATCTTCAGCTGACCTATTTGCGCAATGAGAGCTGGAGTCCTGGTCTGGACTTGTGCAAGGAGCCAGAACAGAAACAAAATTTCTTTCTTCCAAGCAATTTTAACACATGAACATGAACGCTGCCGGAGGAGGATGCCTTCAGTCCACAGGTCACTCTGTCCAGCAGAGCCAGTGCAGGGAAGGAGGGGAGGCAGGAGACACTGAGCACCAGGTCTCAGGAGCTGAGCCAACTGCCTTTGCTTGCTTCCAGTGCCTAGATTTGAGGCACTCTCTCATTACATGTCCAGCAGTGGCACATGATGCACCATCACAAAACACACTGTGTGTGATCAACGTGGTCACTGGAGGCAGAAAGCTATAGGAAAGGAAAGGTGTCACAGGCATCACAACAAGGGAGCAGGGCCCACGGAGGACTATGTTGATGTGACAGCAGCAATATCTTCGCTGCCCTTCCCTGGGGCCAAAGAGATCATCCTCAGCTCCCAGAGCTCAACCCTGGTGGTGCTAAGCCAGCCCAGAACTCCTGCTCCAGCTCTGCCCCTCATGCTGGGTCAGTGCTGCGCCTTGCTGCAGCGCTGCTCGGCAGCGTGGCCGCATACCGGCTCATGCTACCGCCTCGACAGCACATGCAGGAATGACCACGGCCAATGGTAAGCAGAGGTTGTAAAGCAGGGATGTTCACGGGCTCAAATTTTAAGTTCTGTCCCTAAAATGAATTGGAAGCATCTGGCTGTTTTGCTGTTGGTGGGTAATGATGCAGCCCCATCGCAAGCCCAGATGTGATTCTACATTCCTGCAGCTGTTCTGGTGGGAGTTTCAACACCCAAAACATCTGCTACTGGGACTCAGAGGCACGTTACTTACATGATCTTTTAGGGCTGTTATTTTTGTATGTTTACAATTTTGTTTTTTTCCTTTCCTTTGGAAAATACATGCTATTTATATAGCATCATTTTCTATTTGTCCAGCAATGACCACTCCCCTGGTAAGAGGGGATCCCCACATAAACTTGTGCTGCATGTTTGCAGCACCAGGCATGAAATGCAGCAGATTCAGGGTGTCACAAATGAGGTTTATGGTGGTTGACGCTGCAGAACATTATGGTCTGTCATGTAAATATATATGTAGGGAGCTTCTAAAATTAATTCATTACTGTCTGCTGCACAAATAAGTGTTTGGACCATCTTAATAATACAGAAATGCCTATGAGTTAATGAGGGAGAAAAGGCTGTTTTGGCATCTAGTAGTTACTTACATCCATTACAAAAAACAAATCATCAAGGCAAAACAGATGAGAAGACCATACTGTGACTTTACAAAGACAATAGGGGAAGATGAAAGTGTGCAGGGAAAAGTGAACTCTCAGGTGTGGGGACATGGTAAAGCCATGATAAAGCCGTGGTAAAGCCCAGGCTGATCTACTGAATTTTGTAGGAAGGGGGGAAACACAGTCCGGCTGGGACCTCTAAATACCAGGACCAATCCTGAAGTGAAAGTTCATGATTATATTACTCAAACACATTAGAAACAGACTTTCTAATGGAAATGCTGACTTTGCACTGTAACACAAGAAGTCGATATTACAATTTTTTTATTTCCTGTCACCATAGACAGTTAATACACTGAAAAGAAACAGAGGACTTGAAAAATTATACAAGAGTCCACGTTGTGCCATTTGTTACCATGCTGTTAATTACACTTTGGTTCTCACTGCATGACTCGGTGCAGGCTCAACAGCCGTTTACATCTGGAAGCCATCCCCTGCCCTCCTGCTTCAGGCAGTTAATCCTGCACCTTTAAGGTGCTGCAGAGGACAAATATTCTGTGTGCCTATCAACTCCTAACACCCATGAAACTGATAATCACTGACTTGGGTCCCCATGTTACTGTATGCAAGTGAGGTGCCAGGAGGCCATGGTGGTGGTTGCAAGGCTGGTGGAAGTGTCCATCTACACGGGACTGTCAGGCAGCACCTCACGCAAGGAAGAGTGGGAAAAGCCAGAATAGGTGATGAAAGAAGTTGGGGACACCAGGGACAAGGTGGTAGGGGTAGCAAGAGAATGGGGGAAAAAGTAAGGAATGAGATGATAGGAAAGGTAGGTCAGGAAAAGGGAAGCAGTCTGGAAAAACTGCTGCCCACAGAAACATTTTATTTATGCATTCATGGTAGAGCTGCCTGGAGAAATGTTGCTTCTGGACAGGGTAAAGGCCCCTGGGACAAACTGGGAAGCCCTGAATTATCCACCTCAGCATAGGGAAGCAATGAGGTAATGGAACTGAAGGGGAAGGCAGGGGAGTGGAGGGAAAGGCACATCAAAGAGATCAAGCAGAAATGTTATCTTCTTTTGCAGTAGGGCAGGAAGCCCCCATTTAACTTCTCCATGTTTTCTTTGGATCGTTTTCAAGTGAGGCACCCTGGGTTGCATGCTACGTCTCAGGCAAAGAAACTCCAGCAAAGCAAGCCCTGCTCCTCGCTTTGGAATCTCAGTCAGCAGTAATTTATATGGCTGTTCCTCCTTAATAAAATCTATCGTGCACTCCAAAAGAGTAACTAGGACACTTAGTTTTTATTCCACATGCATCTCATTTGTCTTCAGCAGGTTCTTCCATAATCTCATCATTATTGCAATCACCCTCTGAGGACAGCTGACTTGCATTAATCAGCTAGGCCTCTCATCCCTCACTAGATTCTTTACAGTTTTACTGTGCCCTTGGGCATCCTAACTTTACTTGAAAAATTAATAAACCTCCCCTCTCTTATCTTACCTTATTAATGTCTGTCTTTGTAACCCATTATCCCTGCATCTCTTCGGTGACCATTTGAGGATGTGGTTACCACCAAAGGATTGTGCCCTGGTGAGGCAGCACATGAGAGTGCCCTATATAATTGGAAAAAAAAAAAAGAAAATTAGGAGTGGGGGTGATGAGAGAAAAAAGGAAAAAAACACAAAAACTTTCAAGTCCAACATTGTTTTTTGCAAGACAGAATAAAAATATGGGATTACTAAGAGCAAAATGTAGACTATTAAGACTCATCAAATAGTTCCTTCTTGCCCTATTCCTCTTTTCATGTAAGCAGCCCCTTGCCTTCTGCAGCCCCTCCATGTATACCTCGGCTCCCACCCATCTCTTCTCACTCTCCTTCCATCTCATGCACCCTGTTAAACCTGAGTCATTCACTGTAGATGTTTAGAAATCCTGGTACATTAATCGCTTGTGTTTGCACACATTTTATGTGGGTTGTTGGTCATGGTCTGTAGTTATACTGGCTGTCTCCCTTGCTTACTTAAAAGTACAATCCAATTGAAAATAAAGATTTTGCAGGTTTGCTCATTTCACACAGCGATAGCAGCTGGTAAGTGTCTTTTGCAATTCATCAGAGGCCTCCCAGACCACCTGCTCTTGGCATCCTGCAAACAGCTGGCTCTGTGTAAGTACCATAAGCTATTATCTTACTCAATAAATAATGAAATAAAGAAAGAAAGCAGGACAAAACCACATCTATGTAAATAGCATGCATTCATGACTAGCCATCTCTTCTGCTCTCGAGAAGAAAATCAAGTGAAAATCTTTTCCTGGATTTAGCAGTACCTTATGACAGAAGATGGAGATAAATCAACACCAATACATAGGCTCTGTGTGTTCTTTCTTTCTTTCTAAAACCTTCTCTATTTCTGAAAAGGCCATAGGGAGCTTTTATGAAACTTCCACTAATATCACCAGATGTCCCACTATGGAGAGGTGACTCTCAGTCTTTGAAAGACTGCCCCACTTAGAGTTTTTTAAACAAACTTGTGTCCTCTCTTTCTGGTCCCAAGAGTAGATACGAGGTCACTTCTCCTCCCCAGTGCTCTGATGCCTGTGAGGCTGCTGCCAGGTCTCCTCCGGATGGGGGGAATAGCTGCCAGCTTGTCAGGCAGGAGATAGGCTGGAGCTGACATCAGAAGGGCCACGGGCTGTCAGAGCTGGAGCACAAAACACATCTCTTTGACTTTGAAAGAACTTCAGAGGTGAGAATGAAGAAGATGATGATGGGGGAAACAGTGCCAGAATTTCCTCTCTGAAGACAAATGAAAGTCTTATAGAAAAGTGCTGCATTTTGTGCACAAGGCCTGTATCTCATAAGGATTTTTATTTTTAATCTAGGAATTCTACGAGGTGTCTCTAACAGGTTTTTTGTACTGCAAACAAAAGCAATAAATAAATGCAATCTGTTACATGAATGATTTATATCAGCACAATTTAAATTTAAGGTCTGATTTATCTTGTTTATTTTAATGGCCTCCTCTTTTACGTTTGCCATAAACTGAGGATGCAAGAGATGGCAGTTGGAGATCTGACTGCCTAAGCTTACTGGGAAGTTCAGTGTCTGCCACGGTTAGCAGACACAGAGCCACTCTTTCCCACAGAGGAAAGCTCTTCCTCAGCAGGCTGTCACATTCCCTTTAATGGTAGTCTTCTGTTAGTAAGGTATTAACCACTGCAAGAAAGGATGCCTGATCCCAGAGCCTGTTGTTGCAAGTGGGGACTGTGAGAGGAGTGTTTAAAAGCCAGCTTTTAACATCCTGTAAAAGAAGTATTTGTGATGGTTTTGAGAATGACTATTTTCTCCCTCTTGCCTTGCAACCACCGTCTGGGATTTTGCTACTGAAACTGCAGACCGAGGTATCATTCTCTCTCTTTAAATCAGATAGAGCAGCTGACTCCGAAACTGGGGTAGAAGGGAAAGAGCCCTCATTTGATCCCACCTGTACTAGGAAGCACAGCTGAGCTGGCACTGGGATGTTTTAGTTTATTCCTGTCATAGATCAGTAGTAAGTTAATACCTTTCTGACACAGCATGTAGCCAGGAGGCGGGAAGGCAAGTATTCTGCCTTCGAGAGATGTCTCTGATGGGCCCCTTAAAATGCTGTGATTGACAGGGCCATGCCATGCACTTCTAATGAAGCATTTAAACACCCTGGTAAGTACAGCAAGTGTGCATGACATCCCTGCAAGTTTTTCTGTTTCATTTCAACCTTCCTGCCCTTTCCAGTCTCTCTCTCCTCTTGTTTCCAAGAGCAGCCAATTCCAGAGGCCAATTCACACATAAACATGAGATGCAAACAAGCCTGCCCAGCACTTTCCTTTCCATCAATGCAAAGGTCAAACAGCCACAAGGAAAAGTCTTGGTTGTGTGAACAACACCAGTGGCTAGTTTCTGACAATGCTTTTCAGGACTGGCTTCCAAGCCTGCGACATGGCAGCCCATCTCTTTGGGCATTACTATTCCAGCAGCAAGGTGCCCTGTTCGGGATGCTAACCCCATCCTCTGTGGGCAGTGCTTTTCTCATTAAATGGGGTGCAGGAGCAATGGGCTTTTACAAGCTCCAAGCTGCTTCGATGAATCATGTGAGAACTCAGGAGAAAAATAGCCGAAGGGGTGGCAGCACCTCTGTGGGTGCCAATAGGATCTGCAGAGGATGGAGAGAAGCATCTAAATTGGCCTCAGATATTGACTATTTTGTGGCTCCTCTTCTGTGGCAGTCTTGTACTTTTGCCACTAAGGAGATTAATACTGTCCTACTGAACATTGTGTGTTTCATCATTTCTTGTGTTGCACTAAACTGGAGCCTGAAGCAAAAGCCCAGACCTAAATGTTCCTCCATTCTGCGTATCAGATATTCTTTATGCCATATATCTTGGAGCTTTTTCTCTTTTTGCCACTAAGCATTTTCTGAAACTTTTGGCTAGAAGCTGTAGGTTTTATGATATTTTTAGTACAGTGCATGGTTGTTTAAAGTGCACCTTATAAAATTTCAGTCCTCAGCCAGCTCCCTATAAACTGGTTCTGTTTTACATCAACAGACTTCAAACCTTCCTTGCCATTCCTCCCCCTCCCCTTTTAATAATGAGGCAATCTATAGCAACAATTTCTCTTGCATGTGGTGATGCAGCCTACTCAGAATTCAAGACAGGAGGCTTTTACTTTACTTTATTATTTCACCAAGACTAAAATCCTCCAGATACTATTTTCATTTTTAAGAGCAGCCTGGGTAAACACTGAAGATGGAATTAAGAATGTTGCTCTTGACAGAAGGAAGATTGAATAAAATAAACATGGGATATAGCATAACCTAGCCAGGAACCAAAAAAAATAGCAAAAAAAAAAACAACAAGAAACAGCAAAATATATGTAGCAATTCATTATGAGTACAGGCTTACTCTGCCATAACTCAGGCTCCAAACATCCTGAAACACATTGGCAGCTCAGATCTCATTTCTGGTCTGGCCAAATCTGTGGTCAAACTGGTCTTTTGAAATTAATTTTGAAGAGTTTGGCCTTGCAGCCAGCAGCTTGTGTTTTTCTGTAAGAAGCAATGATGGGCTAAGTTCAAAGAGTATGAGCTTTGGTTCACATCCCACCTTTAAAGGCAAGGATATTTCTTTATATAGTTAAGTGAACTACTGCAAGATCCACAAAACTAGGTTAGAAACACCAGTATTTTCCCAGTGATATTGACCGCTTCTTTTCCACCAGGCCAGAGCTATGCAAGTATCTTTTCCTGTGTGATACTGATGTCTCTTATTAATATATTACCATACTTCTATTGGAGACTGCATAGAATAGCCAGCCAAGGCCAGAGCACCACTGCATCAGGCACATGGTGTATATATACATGTAATAAGAAACTTAATGCTGTGAAAAAATAGCTGTCATTGAATCCCATTCATCACTTTTGCACCAACCTCACTGGAGCTTCTTTTCTGCTTGGCTGGGGGGCATGTGATTACAAAACTGAAACTTCATTAAATTAAGGATGCCAGAAAGGAAATATTGTTACTTTCTCTATCATGATCAATGTTATTATCTTGTTTCAACATATTTCCACTGAGGGAGTGGAGTATCAAACTCTCACTTGTGGAAGTTCTTCCCAGTCTCTTCTGAAGATCATATTCCACTCCAGCACTTCAGCTCTTGCTTCCCTTTCTCCAAGCATTGTCATGCACAAGGCAACATGTTTTTCAAGCTGCCTGCAACCGTCGATGCATCTCCAATGCTTTAGTTAAAAACTAAAAGTAAATGGAGGATATGGAGTATCAATGGGAGGTAGCACTCAAGCTGGTGGTGCAGCACTGTTAATTACAAAATACTTTTATTGAGCAATTCAGTGGTAATTCTTGCTGCTATTCCTCCTTAATAAGATCCATTGTGCACTATAAAATAGTAACTAGGACACAGTTTGTATTCTACATGCATCTCATATCTCTTTAGCAGGTTCTTCCATATCCATAATCTCATCATTATTACTATTACCCTCAGAAGACAGTTGACTTGCATTAATCAGACAGGCTGCCATTCCCTTGCCAGATTTTCTGCAGTTTTATTGTGCTTTTGGACATTTTAATTAACTTGAAAAATTAATTAAAAATCTTACCTTATTAATATCTCCTACCTTCCCCCTACTCAGCAATCTATTATCACTGTTTATCATCACTGACCATTCAATTCCAGAATGGTCTTGTAACGGGAGAGCACACCAGAAGGCCCAAGTAAAGACAAAACGATAGGGTGACACTGAGACACTTAAAATGCTCAGTTTGGTCTTTTACTTAAAGTATACATGAAAGTAACAGAAGTAAAACCAAGCTGCTACAGGTCATTAAAGACTATTCCAATTCCTACCCCCTCACAGATCTTTCTTCTGTTCTTGTGCAGTTGGCTGGAGATTGCCAGAGAATGCACTGAGTGAAATGAAGGCCAAATCATTTAAAGATTCTATGACACATCCCTGAAACTTGGTCACCAATCAGATTAGGTAGAGTTTTACAATCTTCTTTATGAGGTATGGAAATGAATAAGTCCATGGAAACTACTCTTAAAACACATATAGTTTAATACAGCAAAAAAGCTTTTCTACCGGTGTTTTTAAAACAAACTACAGAACTTTGTAAAGAACTGTTGCCCCAACATGAAATTCTTTAGGGTGGTTTCAAATTCTCAAGAGGCTGTGATATTTTGTACAAAATCTACAGTGCTTGGCAGAAAGGGTATTTTTCATGCATTTTTGTACTTTCTGCCATGCTTCTCTGAGTTGCTCAGCACTATTAATATAATTAAATCATGATTGCACTAGTATAAACAGTTGCACTGGAGCCAGCTAGGCTAACAGAAAAGAAAAGCATGCCATGCCATAAGAGTGCACAGGCTTGTCCTCAACATTTGCACTTCAGGTATCAGCTGGGATCTCACCTTTGATCTTCAGCTCATACAAAGTGTGATGTCTGGACCAAAAGATTTGGAAATGAAACAGCAGATTATTTCATTTGGTGTGACATTATTTTGAATTGTCTCTTTTTAGTGACCATCCAATGATATGTCAGTGGAGGTTTTCCTCAACTTTAAAACTTATTCAATGTTGTATCTTGGTCTTTTGTTAAGAGAGCCAAGAAACACCTCAGCCATTTGTCAGGTTTCAGGAATGGGAGATCTCAAGCTGCTGAAGTGACAGATGATTACTCACTTGCAAGGGTTCATCACCCTTTTCCCTGGGAAAGAAAGAGGCAGCACCTGTTACTGTAGTCATCCACACAGGGTTTCTAAAGAGAAAAGAAAGAAATAAACCCAGATTCCTCCAGACACTGCTTGTGATGCTGAACTTCTTTTAGAGAGAAATGGGACCTGCTGGAGACCTGGTGAGATTCAAGCTTTCATTTCCTAAAAATAAGGAAAGCTTGTCCCATGATAAAGGCACTTGGCTCATGGTTTAGGAGATGTGGGTTAAATCCTACCTATGGGCAGCCTGTGCAAATAATTTGGACATTGCCTGTCTCTGTCCTCACCTGTAATCACAGTCATGTAATTAGCTATAATCAACTGCTACTTAATGAAGAGAGCCAGCAGCAGGGGAAAAGTGAATTGATTATTGATAATTAATAAAAAAGAAAAAAGAAAAGTTTAAAGTTCCCAGCAGATAAAATACAAATATCCAGAGCAAGCACAGCATACTTGCAGCTCCTCCCAAAGAGGACATTTCCAAGAGCTCTTCAGAAAGCAGGATAATCCAAGAGATACCCACACTGCCTGTGGGTTTAGTCTTCGCAAGAACAAAGAATTTGTTTTTCAGTTGGTGCCAGAGTTTCATGCCTAAAGGCATTCACCAACTTTTCATCTGAGTAAACCCCCAAATTATGAGAAGACAAAGAAAAAGGAGTGACCAGTATAGCTTAATTCCTAACAAAAAGCATTTTGAGGTCCTTTAAAGCTGTGCATCCTATCACAACCAGGAGGGGAGCTTCTGAATTATTTAGTAACCTCAGGCCTTTCAAAAGGAGAAGAAACTCATTGCCCGGTTCCATGGGACTTCGATGAAGTTGTGTGGGTAGGAGTATTAGATATTTATTCACCATGGACTTTGATAAATAATGTATGGGTTCAACTGCAACTAACAAGATAGCTGAATGGTGAAATCTCTGCAGTAAGCAAATAGAATGTTTCCTCTGTCGACTGCACAAGTGAGGTCCCAAACTCATAAAAAGAAACCCAGGCTGCATTCTGTAGAAATCAGCCAGGTAGCCAGAAAGCTTCATGACAGTGGGCAAAAATATTCCACTTCATAGTTATCATTATGGACCAGGTCTTATCTGGTATACAGTACTTTCGGTAGTTTATTAATGTAAGCCTGGACTATCAGATCATAGGGGCCCTCCGTGCAGTACCATAAGGCTTTTCACTCAGAGTTGTCAGAGAAATAAGGAAATTGACTTGTTCTTACAGTAAACAAGCAAAAAGCATTTGAATCCTCCTGCTCAAAACCCAGACAGAGCATTTTCAGCCGAACGTATTGAAGGGGAGTTCTCCACTAACACTGCTAAATGTACAGAAGCAGAATTTATGCACATTCCTAAATAGTGTATCTTTCTCACTCTTTTCAAATAGAGGCCCAGAGGCCTTCTTTAAACCCCATGTCCCGCTCTTCTTTTGAACTAACCCCATTTATACTTTTGCAGTTGCATGTGCACATTGTCAAGCAATAGTGACATCAAGTGGTCTAGCTTAGCTGATGTCTAGCATTTTTGTTTCCCCACTCATCCCAAGGGCAGATATTGATCGTCATCAATCCTTTGTGTAAACAGATCTGAAATAAATCCAGTATCAGACATTTATCCTGTTGAGGGTATTGCTCATAAGCTTGATTTAAGTTATGTTTATATGTGAGTATAGTGTGATTTACAAGAGACCTTCCAACATTTCACTGTATGGTAGTTTAAAAGTTCTCTACCAGAAATATACCTCTATAATTGTGACAGTAAGAAGATTAAGAGCCACCTTCTCCCATCTGATCTATAGCACAGGTAGACCAATGCAGCAGGAATGAGTATTATTTATTGTTTGTCTTTCTTGAATGCCTAATATCCAGCAGCAGAGACCATGGCTCTGTTGTGCTAGACACTGCAAACATATGAGGAAAAATGTTCACAGTACCAAGAGACCTTGTAGTCTCCCCGATGAGAAATGAAAAGACAGAAACAGTCAGCAGATGGGAGAGGCCAACACTGTGAAGAGACAAAGCAGCATAGCAATGTAGTCCTGCCCACCAGCTTCCTAAGTTACAAGAAGGAAGCATAAAATCATTTTATGGCTACACAGCCCATAAAAATATGAAGGCAATTGTGATGGCAAAAGCACCTCTGTTTGCTGAAGATATCTGGTGATGGAATGAACTGCCAGAAGAGATCCATTAAATCCAAGGCCTAAACACCCCCTGGGGGCACAGACAAACCTTCTCCTTTTCCCTAGTGATATCCTCAATGGCAGCTCCACTTCTGCTTCTCAAAAACAGCAGCTGACAATGTATAGCCATCCCTCAAACCTACTAGCTCTTTGAAGGTTTCAGAGAGAGGTGCTACCTAATGAGTACAAACTATTGTAAAGGTATTTGCAGCATATCCATAGTGATATATTCAATTTGCTATTTCTTAGGAGAATAGATGCTTTTGAAAGGAGAATGTTTCCCTCCACACTCCTTCATCAGTGATCATGAAGTGTGTATGAAGTATACCTACCATCTTTCCAGAGGTGTCTTTTTGTTTCAGCAGCAGTGACATGGCTGCAAAGCAAACTGGGGAGGTGATAGCATGAGCATGCCAGCTTTAACTTAGTAGTGGCAAGTATAAGATCATGGAAGCCATGAGAGAGAACACCTAAAAAGAATGAATAAGGATGTAGGAAGGAGAAAGGTGAAGGGTCAGGGCTGCTTTTGCCTTCCACATTAAAGGTGTTGGTCAGAGCCGTATGACTGCACAGCCTCTCCAATCTGGCTGCAGCTGTCCAACCTCCAAGTTAACCACCAGACACATACCCAAGTCCCTGGTTCTCACCAGGTGTTGAAGCCTGCACAGTGCACCTTTAGAGGTACTGGTAGTCATGCTGGCACCTGGCACTGATTCCTCTTCTTGTGCTAAAATCACACTTTCAGTTTGATGTGAAGGTACATCCATGGCACCACTTGGTTCCTCTGCATCAGAACCACAATATGAGGGAGATAGATCTCCCACTAGAGTAAAGTGTAAGGGACTGGGTTGACCATGGTCTTGTCCCATGTTTCTTTCCCATTTCCTAACATCGAAATAGCCAAACTCCCCTCTATATTGAGAAGTCAGATGGTTTAAATACCAGTGTCTTATGGTAGAGCCCTAGTATGGGTTCCCAAGACCCCAAGTCCAGCTGAGCAAAATAATAGTGTCTCTTGGCACACAGCAACATGCTGCACACTCAGAGTGACCTGTATGGCACATGTGCAGCAAACCCAGTGCCACAGCAGGGAGGAAAGAAGTCTTTGGAGCTGGGAGGCCTACTTTACAGGCCCCACTGCCCCATGCTTTAAGACTGCCCTGGTTATTGCTAAGTACAGGTGCAAGTGAAAGAACATGTTCCTTGTTATTAGCTATTCACCATGTGTGCTCCAACATTCATTAGTCTCCTGTTCAACTAGAGTTATTCAAGTAAGGAGCAGAGACAATGCCATATGACTTACGTGAACACACACACCGTGAATAATGAATAGTGAATAACCAAAGTGAACCTCTCACTGGACTGAAAATGCTTTGTCCAAGCTGTTTAGCGAATACTTAAGAATAATATTTCCATTGATGGAAATTGGATCTTGTTGAGGAATAACTGATGCACACACAGAAGAAAAGGAAAAAAAAAAAACAACACCTTGCATTCCCATAATTTACTGAATTTACTCACAGTGAATAATCTCAGAGGACTCTACTTACTTGCAACTATGGGAATCCTCCCTTGGATCCACAAGAGGAGGAAATACAGCTTTATATATCTACACACAGTACATTTTTTTATTTTTTTTTTTTTATGTTATGGCTTTTTGTAGTTTTCTAGGCAGTAGCAGTCCTGAAATAATTTCCTCTGACAGCAGACTGTTAAGTGGAGGCGCAGCAGAAAAACAGGACTATGTTGCAGCCACACAGGGGCTCATTCACCTTTTTGTGTTTTGAGGGGGAGGATGTTTCTTCCAATAGCAAGTTGCTATTGGATGCAGGGGCCACACAAAATGAAAGGAGATGCACAGGCACAGACTTGGTCCATCATTCGGGTATGTCAGGGGATGACATTTGCTCTGTCTTTCTCATGTTGGGTTGTCATGTTGTGTTGACTTCAGTACTCAACCCAGAAATGAGAGGTGGCAGGATCAGAGTGGTAAGACAGGTAACAACCAAGATCACTTGAGCTGGAAATTCTCTTTTACAAAGAGAAAAATAAAACTAAATCTGGCTGCATCTCCTGGTTATTATAAAAATAACAGATAGGCTGGGCAGATATGCACAGGCTATGCATGAACACATTGGATAGCAGCTTGAAAACTGCTCCAATTGGCTGAAGGGAGCTGCTGAGGAGACAATAATGTGCAAGACTTTCAAAGCAATCAAAAGCCTAACAGAGTCTGAAATACATCTTTGCGTTGTGTTCTGCCACAAAGTGCCGTGAGCCTTGACTTAAATCACAGAGGCGCAGCCTGAAAGCGAGGAGCTGTAGCCACAGCTTGATCCTAATGTAAAGCTTACTTCACCTCGCCAGAAGAATCCAGGATAGTGTTATAAGCCAAATTTTCACATCATCTGCACTCTGGCATAACACATATCATCATCCTCGGAAAATATATATGACCTACCATAAATAGAAATATATAGACCCAAGATGCTGAAAAAAAATTGCCATTTGCAATTGGGATCAACTTTTGTTCTTAAACACATCTCTTTGGTCCATTTAATTTCATATCGCTCTGTTTTGGTTTTTTGCACAGGAGCCATGGGCAGTGCTGCAGATAGAGGGGAAAATCCCAGGGCTGTGTTAAAAGAATTCCAGATGTAAAGCAAAATGGATTAATACACTTTTCTACAAAGTGGTAAAATGAAAACACTCTGATGGACTTCCACACAGTTTGCCTCAGGCAAAGAGCATTCCATTAAAATAAAAATACATTGGGTTATAGCAAATTAAATGTTCCCAAGGAGGAATAGCTTGGGGTCAAAGGTCAAGTCACTTTACTTGCACACATGTTTTCAATCTGTTTGACCTCTGTGATCAGCAAAGCTCAGATGTGCAAAGGGGAAGAAGCTTGAAAGAGATTGGGAAGAATGAAAAATACAAAGAAATGCATAAATGAAGTGCATAACATAGCTATAAACTCCCTATACTGAGAAAGGAAAAGTTGTGAGGAGTTTTTCTGTGATCCTTCTCTGGGTAATAAAGAACTTCGAAGATCTTGACCATGTTGCAGAATAATGTTGTTTTCTCATCATCTGGGACAGAAAGAATCACTTTTAAGCTGCTGTGGCTGGGATTTGTGCGGCTCATGGTGAGTGCTCTTTAAAAGATTCAAGGGAAGTGGATCATAAAGAAAAAATGTGCAAGTGAAAGACTTTCTGCTGAGCCAGTGTCCTGTTTCATGTAAACTCCCTGCTGAATGTGCTCTGGAGGCTCTCTTGCAGGCAGGCTTTTGGGGCAGGTTACTGCCCAAGAAACCAGGGGGTTGGAGCAATCAGGCAGAGGACAGCACCTTGCCGGCATGCCAGGTGATGGCTTCCAATGCAACCTTCACTGTGGCTAAATCCACAAGTGATGAGCAGTGAGTGCCCTAACTCCTTTATGAGACTAACCTCACCCAAGGTTTTATTCCTGCACTCTGGAGAGTTCTGGTAGGCCGGGGAAAAAGGGTGAGCTAGGGCAGGCAAAAGGGAGTTGTGTGTTTTGCTTCTCAGCTAACTCCCTTCCTCTCCTCTCTAAATGATATTAAGAGTCAGGATCTTCATCAGCACATTAATGGTTGAAACACAATATGTCCAAAGAAAAGCAAAAATACCAAACAAACCTCAGGTGAAGGCTCTCCCTAAGCTTGCTAACTTCAGCATACATATAGCCCAGAGTGCTACAAACTACAGACCCTTTTATTGCCAGCAACAGGTTTATGATGCCTGCTAATGCTGCGCATTCATTGCCCTGGCAGACAGCGTTAGACTGGCTTTCCCCTGCGGCTGGTGCTTGAGAGAGGAGCCTCTCAGCAGTGGCTGTTCCTTGCAGCCGAGCCTTAATCAGGTCAACAAGAATGGATTTTGCTTCACACTCCCAATGAAAGGCTGTTGCATGAGCAGACTGGAAGTCCACAGATCCTTTGGTCAAACCAGACTTACCCAGGAGCCACATTTGGTCAGACTGCTGTTTTGAAGGCAGTCAGCCTAGCTGCTTGGTATTTCACAACTCATCTGTTTGCTATGGGTTAGCAAAGCCATTGGCCCCTCTCCATCTATGACAGCTGTGTTATTGCCTGTATCACTGCACAAAAAAAGAAAGGTGCTTTACATCTTTCCCAGGTTATTACTGTGGGTTGATCCATGCAAAGTGCTGCAGCTGCAGGTTGCCTCCCTGGGGGCTCACTACCCACCCATACACTACCAGGCACCAGTGTGACCAGTGCATCTGCTATGCAGAGCCCTGGCCTCAGCTGAGGGCTTAGGGCTCATCTGTGCACCCACCAGGGATCAGAAGGTTCAAGTGGCATTTCCACCAGGCCTCTCAGAGCTCTTTCATCTTCTCAGCTGCTCTAAAGCAGCAGATAACCACAAATGCATTTTTCAAAAGGGGAGTGTGGCTGCATCTCTAATAGTTCCTGATCAAGAAAAGCATCTCTGTTTGCCATGAATCCATGTTCTCAGTGGTCCTGAACTCCCAAAGCCAGGACCTCAGCCAGCATGAATGAGAGGACCTGAATCAATTTCAGCAATATGATATGAGTTAAAATCCACCGAAAATCTGGAAGGCAGTGTTCAGTAAGTACACAACAATCTAACATGTGCTTCAGCTGCAAAACAACCACAAACTTCTGACCAAAATTCACCCTGCGTTGAGTCAGTCCCAAAACTCACACCCCAGAGCTTTAAGGAAGAGGGGATCCTGAAGTCAGGCTTGAATAATTTGCAAGATCAATGCTATTTACACCTTACCCGATGGCAGCAACACATCCAGAAGGGGTTTTCTACACCTCTCTTGGAGTAGCTGGGATCTGTAAGGTCAGCTTTTTTATTAACAGGTAAGTCTGTGCCATGTGAGGAACAGCAGAATTTACACTTGCCATCTGCAAAATGAATTACATGTTCCAGACATCTGCAGCTTCATAAATTATAACACAGTGTCAACAGTGCACCTGTGAGGAGATTTTAGACAACAGGAGCAAAGAAACTGCCAGTGCGCCAAGGGGATGCACAGGCATAAATGCTGGAAAGGCATTTGGCTGCTACCTGCTTTGGCTTGTTGAGTTTTTCCCTCCTGCATGCCCATCCACAAGCAGATTTGCACCACCAACACCCAGAGTGCACCCTTTCATCAACTTTTTAAGGTTTAACTCTGCAATTAGGTGCGGTGATGAAGCTCTACTTGGCATTACTCTGCAGTCCCCCTTGATCATTGCTGGTGTGGGGCCACTAGGGAGAGGGGGCAGACAGTGAGGCCTGGGGTTTTGCATATGAGATTAAGGACTGAAGATCCTTCTCATTTCCCTTTTATCTGTCTGTGTGTTGTAGCACTGAAGTCTCTGCTTTTCCTGTGTTATATTCAGTGTGCAGAGTGACTCATCTGCAAGCGCGTTATTACCTTGCTAAAGTATTCTTAGGAGAAATAATTAGCCACCAGCACCTCCTCTCCAGCCTCCTGTATGTGCCTCCAGGGACTGGGGCGCTTGACATAAATCATTTAGTCCCGAGCCCTAGCACACACGTTTCCCAAAGGACTCCATAATTGGCAAAGTAGTTGCCAGCCGGGTTTAAAGTGATTTGAAATTGTTTTCCATACAGCCTTGCTGATAGCAAAAGGTTTCCCACTTTCCTCAAGCATGAGTTACAGTAACATGATTGGATGTAACCCGTTATTCAGTTCAAGCTGTGATTCTGATACGGTATAGACAATATAAATTCCCCAGAGCTCTGCGAGGCCACCTCAATGGTCCATTTAAGTCCAATTCAATTAGGCTCACTATAGTTCTTAGGATTTCTTAGGTATGTTTGCAGCAGCCTTGGGGTTTGAATGTGAGAACAGTATTCATCTAGGAGTTTTAAATTAGGTCTCAGGTGTCATCATTCTAAATGAATTATTACAGTGGTGTGTTCATGCCATTACAGGTAAGGTTATGTTAGTATCTGCACTCAGCCATATTAATGCACCGAGGGCTGGAGCCGGATATGTAAGGTCCTTGCCTTACAGCGACTTTTTTAACCCCCTTTTCGAAATAATCAGGATGCCAAGCACCAAGCTGTATTTAAAATGCATGTAAATATGTTGTTTACTTTCAGCTTCTGACTGACTGTCAGCACTGTGGTTTAGGATATGCTGTTGTGCCCATAGCACTGCCAGCGTGCTCTCCTTCACAGTGAGATGGGGAGAAAAGTGTCCCTGTCCTGCCTGTCTCACCATTGCTTTGCCTACAGCACATAGGTGGGCAGTAGGGAAGTGGAAAGTAATGGGGAAAGGAGTGGGAGCTGCTGTCCCAGTCACGTCTTCCTTTCAGACATTGGATTTCGGTGTCCTTCTGGTTTTGCTTTATTTCCCTAGCCACAGCTGGTGAGGAGGGAAACATAAAGATGTGCTTTATTTTGCTTTCCACAGCTTTTCTCCACTTGTGTCTGACTCTGATCTCTCTCTGGTATTTAACACTCCTCTCAGTGCTTTCAGAAATGACTATGGTGAGGGGAGGGAAGCACTTTAGCAGCCCAAATGGCCTCTCTGTATTTTGTATCTACAGATGGACACCATTTGGGTCTTCTAACAAGGCAAAGCAAATGCCAGGTATGCAGATGAAGCTTACTTCAAAGAGGGAAGAAAGAAGTGGAGAAGATGTTAAATTTGAAACAGGTAATTCCAGAAGCCTAACTGGCATTTGGATTGAATCCCAAGGCCAGTACTTAAAAGGGCAAAGGTAACACATCTTTACTGGCCTACATAGCAAAATTGTCTTCATTATTTTACTCTGGTCCCATCTAGTGGCTCCAGCATAAAGTGAGACCCCCTTGGTCCATCACTGTATTAACAGGGAAAAGCACAGTCCTGCTAGGGCTAAAAAGAGAAGGGGCAGAGCATATTTCACAGGTGAAGAGCTGAGGAATACAGCTAACAGGTGGCTTACATAGTTTTACAGAGACTGTCAGGTCTCCTGGACCCAAGCCTCCTGAGACCCATGTAGTACTTTCTAGAAGAGCATCCTATCCCTCACAGCCATAACCTTTTCCTATTGCTTTTGTCCTAGAAATTTCACCTAGTTTCTCTCCATTTAGATTTGGTATGTCCTGCCCCTATTCTCCTGGGAGAAACATGCCAATATTTTGCCTGTGTTATGTGGGGGTATAATCGGCAGAAAAGACTCAAAATCTCTTTCCTCTGCTGTCTGTCATATCTTTGCTAGGGCAGGCTGTAGCCCTAAGGTGCTTCCAAGATCAAATAAATGCCTCCAGGAAAAAAAGATCAAAGAAGAATAAAGCTTAAGAAGTCAGTAGTCTGGGTATTTCCTTCTCTTAGAGTGGCCCATCATGATTCAAGCAGTCTCTTGTGTTACAAAAATTAAGGGGTAAAGCATGCTTCTCCAGAGACGCAGGCCTCCAGGTGAGGAAAAGCATCCTTAGGGCACATCCAAACAGGCAGGACTCACTTCCCTTCTCCCAGCCATCTAGAAAAGGGTCAGACCTTACCCACAGACCAAGTAGCAACATTGGTACTGATTGTTTCCAAGATTCACAGCAAGGCTTGTGAGAAGCACGGCTCTAGCACGGGCTTGGAGAACCACATGCTTCTGGTCACCTTGCTGCCTCTTCTGCTTGGCACAGCCAAGGTCCCATTCTGGCTGAGCACAGAAACATGGGGCCTGGGTAGGCCATGGTTCCTTCAGAGGCATTCAGAGGACACGCTGAGGAATGGCCCAGTTGTTTCTAGACTTGAGCTGGGATATCCTGACTGTCTCATTATGCCATGTGAGTTTTTCCATGGGATTAACACTAAATGGGGATCTGTGCACTGCGCACAGATTAACAGTTTACCAAACATGTAAGGTGCTAGACATTTTCCAGCCTTTCTCTGGTATCTCTTTCTAGTAATGGAATTTCAGCATTTTATTTTCTTTTGGCCAGCTTCATTCTTTCAATCTTAACTTTTGTTTCCTCACTCTTTCATGGCCTCCTACTCTCTCCTTTTAATACTCTGCTATTAAAGTACAATCAAGGTTACTGAGGGGTGTCATTCATGGGACTGTTCCTTGTTTGCAGAAACCTAAGGAAATTAGATACAAATGACTTAAAGTTAGTCACATATGTAGATATCTAATTTGGGCAAGACTCCAAAGAAAGGAAAAATGTTAAAAAAAAAAATAAGTGTCTCCTAAGGATTAACATTGCTTTGCAATGTTTTACGTTGTTCATCAGAAGGGTTTTTTCTTCAGGTACAGCAAAAACCTGTGCCTTCCTGAAGATTTATGTAAGCAATTAATTTGTACAAATGTTTTTTCTTACCATTTAAGGCCTTGCTTGCCCCAGGAAGTGAGCACAGGCTAGGGCTGATGTACGCTTCCCAGCCCATTTCCTGGCACCCTGCAGCTAGCCCCCCACACTCGCTGGTCCGTGAGATGCAGCCTGAGCAGCCTGGCTGGAGTCCTGCTGCCCCTAGACCTCTGTGCGCAGGGAGAAGTGCATAAATGAGTGGCCACAGGAGATGGCAGAGGCATCCTAAGGCTGCTGCTGGGGGATCCTCCTGGCTCTCTTGCCTAGACTGTTATTGGAGAGGGACATTTTATAAGGGCATGTAGGGATAAGAAAAGGGGGAATGGATTTAAGCTGAAAGATGGGAGATTTAGATTAGATATTATTAAGAAGTTCTTTACTGTGACAGTGGTGAGACAGTGGCACAGGTTGTCCAGAGAAGCTGGGGCTGCCCTATCCCTAGCAGTGTTCAAGGCCAGGCTGGACAGGGCTTGGAGCAACCTGGTCTAGTGGAAGGTGTCCCTGCCCATGGCAGGGGAGTTGGAACTGGGTGACCTTTAAGGTCATTTCAACACAAACCGTTCTGTGATTCTAGATTCTAGGACTGGCTGGAAAGAAATTTGGACCAGAGATTTGTTCTTCCTTATTTCTTCACTCTTTGTGTCTATTGCATTTTTGCAGGCTGTGTGCCAGGCATTGAACAATCCTCTGAACTGGTCCTTGACCCAAACATGATGCTCCAGGAATATTCTTTCTGTCCTGTAACTCAGCTAATTTCATCATGTCTTAGTTTCTTTTTTCCCAGCACCAATGAGAAACAGACTATGTCGCAAAAAAACGGCACTGGCAGGGCACAGCCTGGGAGCTCTCAAAATGTGGTACCCAGATCATCCATACCCCATATCTACAGAACCCACACGGACCCTTTGCGTGAGACAAGACTGCTCGAAAACACCTAGAGCAGTAGTAGATAGCGCAGAGGGTGCCAAAAACTGTTCTGCCACCCAGCTTCCATCGTGTCCCCGCTGTGTCTGCCGTGGGGATTCGGCAGAACAACAGTGACATCCAGTGGCCACCCGGCACAGCCGTGTAATTCCTACTGGAGGCTTTACTCGGGAGCATGCAGGTGCTCTGCCTTCGTTACTTGAAAAAAAAATGATGTGCAGAAGTGCTGCCAGGCTATAAGGCAGCAGCCTTACGGGAAACGAGTGTCTCGCTTTCCAGCAGCAAACCTGCGCGCTACTAAAGGCAACTGAAAAGGAAGAGTCGTCCGTGGCTTCAGATCAGAAACTACACAAAGAATGCAAACTAAAACACTTCAGTGAGCAGGGAGAAGGTATTTCTGGAAGGGGAAGGTGACCTCCGTGCCTCTGGCCACACAAAAGCAGAGAAGTGATGGAATGTAGTCCCACATTAGTGAAATTGGCTTGGTGTTATTTTTTCTGTCTCCTCCTCTTTTCAAAAGTCATGACTGGCTATAAATCTTCTGGCTGCAGTCAAGGGACTTATAAAAACCCACAAATGCTGTGATTCTCCTGATATCTGCCCATCGCTGGAACCTTGGCTCCAAAATAGTGAGTACCGGGAAACAGGCAAAATCAAAGGGTCAGCGATGCTGCAACCTCTCTGACTTCTTTTCCCCAATAGTCCAGCTTTAGTATAAACGATGACAAGAGCTACCCTTACAAAACTGACCGGAGGCTAAGCCTGCACTGAAACCTCTATCTGTGGAACCACATTGGTTTAAACAGTGACATTTTTATTCCTGTTTTTTATTCCTGGTAAATCCCTAGAGCAGGATTAGCAGTACTAGCAAAAGCTCCTGTGAAGGAGTGATGGGAGGCAAGTTAACAGGCAGTAGTCTCCGTTCACTAGTGGTGCCTGGGGCAGCCCTAGCTCAGCCTCCATGTCCTTTCCTCCTCACCCTCCTCCTTCTGAACCACAGCCCATTGCCCATGAGCTGTGCCTGTGCTGGAGGGCTCTGCAGCTGCACCAGATCAGCTACAAAGCAGCCCTTCATTGTCACCCTTGCCTATAATGGTGTATAAGATCACTTATACAGCAACATCCCAGTATTTGCAAAAATATGAATTTACTGGCAATAGTACTGATTACAAGTGCTTCAAGGCAATTTACCAATTTACCACCTACACCAATCTTTCCCCTCATAAGATCTATAATAGTAAAAATATTCGTCAGGTGGAAAAATGCCATCATAAAGGAAGGAGAAGGGCTCCGTGCATCTGAGTCATTGCTTGTGCATTAAAGATCAAAGAGTGGAGTAACTACATGAGAATACACTTCCCAGTGTCATCATCCTTGGCTGCACTGTAGATACGATAGCTCTAACATTTAAATAAGTTACATGGATACTGAGAGAAGAATCCATGACCCATGAATGTTGAGAAGTAAATTCTTGGTTCCTGAGAGGAAAGAAAACCAGATAATTAATTAAGGCACCTAGTAGCTTTGTTTCTGTCTTTTCCAGCAGCTCCAGGGACATTCGGGGGTGTCAGTGAATTGGAAAAAAAAATCAATGATTAATTGAGAAGTAAACATTTGCTGTTACAAGTCATCCCCTGCAACCTCAAGCAACAGAAGAGGAACCCTGTTCTCAAGATCTCCCTCCCTGGGGCTGGTTGAAGACATTGGTAGGACATTGGTATGGCCATCTCCCCCTGCCACGTGGTAGATCTGAAGGACAAGTCCCCTTGGGGCCTCCTGCTAGAGCAGGAAGTTTCACTTCCACTCCGTGTCATTGCCTGCTTCTCCCATTTGTGTGCTGCTCACAACAGTGCCTGGGACATCCCCTTCCCCCCAGCCTTGCTCCAGCCCTGCTCCCACTGCCTAAGAATCGCTTTCTTTCTGGAAACCCTGGAGGGAGTTTCGTCACTAGCAGTGAACATTTTGGGGATGCACCTGAGCAGACCCGGACCTACCCTGGATGAGATGGCACCAGCAGGTGACTGATGGCACAGGAGAGCCTGCACAGGTGCCACTTACAGAGGCATGCCTGTGGGTGCACACCCAGGACGTGGAAAATTCCCTTTCCCAGGATACACCACACTTATCCTATGATGATAAAATGAGGTTTTAGCAATGTTGCTTTCGTAGCTGCCTTTGCTGGCTGCCCTGGCAGCAGGCAGGCAGAAGGATATGCGCCTTGTCCTCATCAGGGAGCTATTCACATTGCAGGGCACCCATGACTGCTGCATGTGTGGAGGGCGAAGAGAAGGAGAAGGATGGACTCTGCTTTTTCACTCCTCACTTAGCAGCTGCAGTGAAAGATGGACTCACCCAGCCTGTAAGAAAAACCTAAGTGTCACCCAAGTCTCTTGTTTAACAGTGTTGGAGACTGCTGCTGTCTTCCCCTCCCAGCCCATGGGAAATCAGCTGCTGCTAGGTGCACAGCAGCTCCAGCGAGGGTCCTGGGTCAGCAACAGCCGTAGGAACGTGCCAGGCCTCCTGGAGCCAGGGTACAGCTGTCAGCACAGGAGGCGGGTGCCAGAATTACACCAGCACCTCATTAACCTGGAGAAGCAGATCTGCACAGCGGACGAGGCAGGGATGGCCAAGGAGGGGGAGGCCAAGCTGCTGCTCCAGCTTCAAAGCACAGGCCATAATTGACAGCTCCATGCTGGCAGCAGCGAAGGAGAAATCTGTAGACTTGTCCTCCCAATGTGAGGAGAGAGGCTTGTGGCTCTCTAACAACCTCGCTTCAGCATCACCTTCCTTTTCATGTGCGTAATAGCTACCAGCAGCAGCATCTCCTGTCAATTGCTGACAAAGGATCCCACCTGGCACCATGCAGATGCTGCCTCACGAACAACAGGCCACCAAGAGAGAGGTGCTGAGTGTTGGAAGATTTATAGGAATCAAACTCTTCTTTGTAAGAGAGAAAGAATGTGGGTGGCAAGAACAAAAAGGATGGGAATAGAAAAAAGTCAGGGAGGAAAACCTGCTGTGAGGATGTATAAGGAAATAAACTACAGGAAAGAAAACAGTGGGCCAGCCAGGCTGGTGCAGTGAGTTGTAGGGCTGCGCTGTTTTTGGTCCCCGTCCTGGTGGTCCCACACTGATGCTGCATATTATCCCTGGGGACCAGAAGTGGGGCTGTGACGGGATTCTACTGCAATGGCAGTGAAGTTCATTGCTTGTTGCCTTTGCCATCATGATCCTACTGACTCCTGGTATATTTAACCCATCAGTCCTTCACAAATTCATGATACCCCGCTGAGGTTTGTGTGGGGAACTTGAACTATTTTGCTTATGTATGCTATAACTTGTGATTCTTAAATAAGTCCATATGCAAGTTGGTCTGACACCGAGATGATGTTACAGCAGTTCTGTCCACTCCCGAAGTCTCTGCAGCCAGCAAATCTACAAATCTGCTGACTTCTACCTTGTTTTGTCTTTTGCTTTTAAACAGTGTCAGGATCTTCAGCCACAGACACTGCCTTCTAGATGGAGGTCTGAGTTTCCACAGGTAGCTCCTACAACTCTAACACAAGTTCCTAGTAGTTGTCATACCCCTTCCTCCAGGAGGGGCCAGTAGGTGAGAGGAAGGACCCATGCCATGGCATTTTACCCAGATACTTCTCCACCTTTCTTCTCATCAATTTAAGTTTTGAAAAGTGCAGAGGGCTTTTCCTCCCCTCTGACTGTCAGGAAGTGTTGATGCCAAGTAGCACTGCATCTATGACCACAGACACAGCTCTGCAATATGTCTTCATTTTTCACCTTTTTGTTTTGCAGAGGCACAGCCCCTGTTGCTCACCTGGCAAACTGAGTCATCTGACATTACATTTGCACTTTCCTAGAGGCCAGCAGGCTTCAGCTACTAAGCCATCATCATCTAGCCTCCCCCTATGGGCATAATATGCTAATTTATACCCACAATCAAGCATCTGTGATACCATTTGTGCTGCAGATACTGTGGAGGGAATTGATGGTTATTCAGATCCTGTGTTAACTGAGGAAAAACTGATTTATTTCCCCGCTGAGTGGAGCAGTTACTAAAACCAGTGTGGATGAACTCTCCTTTTTCAATGTGCCTTGGCTGCATGCTAATAGTTTGGAGTCTAGGTGACTCATTCATTGGAGAAACTTTGCTCTCTGAATTATTCACTTATTCAGCCTACTAAGCCAGATAATAGGAGACGGCAGAAACTTTCCTCATCTCTCAGAGGGTATATTAATATCTTTTAAACATTCATATTCTGCCCAAATATATATATTTCAAGACTTATTTGTGCCTGTGTTCTTTTTCTTTAGTTGGTTTGATACTCTTTTGTTCTAACTTTGCTTGTATCACAAAGGTTTGGCTGGGAATAGAGTCACGCTTCCACACAAAGAAAGAAGACAGGTTTCCTTTTTTACACAGACACAGAATCATAGAATCATATTATCTGTGACAATACTCAACACTTATTCCCTAAGATGGAGAAAATCCTAACACAACTGCTCTCTTTCCTGTCCTCTAGACATTGTTTGCATCTAAAGATAACAGTCACTTCAAATCTAAAACACAAATATCTCTATATGATTGAATCCTTCATCCTCATTTACACAGATTACAGCAGCTTTTCTCTGAGATAAAATCCAGGATACACATTATTTCTTGTGTCTATTCAAAATAGATTCCATGACACCTTTGTAGCTCTCTTTTTCTTTACGCTGATCCCCATTTCAGCTCCTGCCTCACAGTCCTTTGCTGCACCAGCAGCAAGCCTCCCAAAGTGCAGATCTCTTCTCCCTGCCCTCCTTTTCCCAAGAGCCCTGCTTTTCTGTCTGCTTTGCTTCCCATTCGAGCTACAAGGAGCAAATGAACCTGCTTCTCTCTCCTTTTCATGCTACCTTCTGCAAAATCCCCCCTCCTGGAGCGGGCTCTCTCTAACACAATGCTGGTCACTCGCTGCTGGTCACAAAGTGTTCCCAGCTCCTCCAACAAAGATGAATCACCAAACCCCTGTATTAGGGACATGAGCTTTAAGCAACCTGATTTAAAGGAAGGTGACCCTGCCCATGGCAGGGGAGGTTGGAACTAGATGATCTTTGAGGTACCTTCCAACCCAAATCATTCTACGATTCTATGAAGACCCTGCACAATGGCAGGGATTTTAGCATCGCTGTTGCTTTTATATATGTATCACTGCACATTCATTTAGTACCGTATATTCTGTTAATGAGGAATAATACTGAATTCAATGACAGACAAGATAAGTCTGACCCACCACCTTATGTCCCTCTTCAGGACTCAATTCTCTCAGGATCTCTGAAGGCTGAGAAGGAGTCACAGGTGGCTGACATGCCCTTCATGTACTAATTTTACTTTATTCTATCGTTTATCAAGGCTGGTAGCACTTCTTCAGGCAAGGACCAGATCATTCTGTGATTATAAAGCACCTAGCTCAGGAAAATCTTGCTCTAGCTTATCTGTCAACCTCCAGTTACATGAATCATCATAATATCTGATTGCATTCCGCTGTCCCTCCGTTGGAGCATCCCAGGTGAGAAAGTCAATCAGGGACCAAATCACTTTGTTGCACTGTCTATTGCAACAGACTCTTGTCCCAAGTTCCTCTACAAAACAAATAGAACATAAAAATATATAGGAAGTCTTCACTCATAATGATTTTTTACCATTTACTCTAATTATAGTGCAATTGGAAAAGGTCGCATGTAATGACAGTAATAATGTGATTAGGCATAATTTCTAACATATACGAGGACAGTTTCTGATCACCATAAGGTGAAATGTATCTTTTTTTTTCCTGCTGAGGCTTATTTGTTCTGAGCCATTATTTACCTCTGGCTCTTCATAACCCTGCTGTGCTAATACTATTTCAACAGAGATTTTTAACATTTAATGAAGGCACTGTGTCAGATTTTAACCAACTGACTTTTATATTTTGCATTGCTCAACTTAATTTTTCCCCTTCGCTTTTTTCGGGCAAAGCATTACATTTCATTTCAACCAAGTCAGTTTCTGAATAAGCCAGTTTAAAATATGTGCAAATTTTCTTGTGCCTTCTCCACTTCAGGATAATAAAGGAGCACATGAAATGAGTGTTTCTGAAGTTTGGATCTGAATGACACATTGAGAAATAAATAACATGGACAGTAACAGCTGAGAGAAAGAAACAACATGGTGAGTGCTGTTTTAAGAATTTATACCTTCAGAGAGGAGACAAAGGGAGACTGTGGCTGGCCCATGAATATGACCATGAGAGAGTCCCAAAGGAATTCCTTCTTGCAAGCCATAGCAATACCCTTTGCATGTGGTTGATCTCGTAGGGTCAAGAAGGAGTGAAAAGCCAACATGTATATAGAGACACTGGCAGAAACAAAACCTAAGATCTTCCTCAGAGGTATCCAGAGTCCTATGGGTCCATGCTGCTGTACTATCTAACTCAGAGCAATATGCCATCCTTTTACAGCAGGTGAGTAAAGGAGAGACAGTGTTAAATTTTCTGGCATCTAGTTTAACACATCTTCCATTCTGGGACCTTAATTATATCCAGGTGGTGTCCAGGTGCAGTTGTCTGGACTATCTCCATTGGGCACATTTGCTTATAGAATAGTCTGGATGGTGGGTTTGGGGCTTTGTTGTTTTAGAAAAATGTATTCTCCTGGCCATTCATTACTGGCTTCCACTTTTCCCAAATTTTCCCTATGTCCCCAAACTGAGTAACAGCTAATCAAAGCCATAAATAAAAGAAGCCTGCTTTGACAACTGAGAACACTTCTAACATAGTTTATATGACATGCTTGGCCTCACTGATTTTTCTGAAATCCACAGCAAGGACACAATTTAAAGCATGCAATATTATTCCTGAGATGAATATAGCTGGATTTTGTTGTTGTTGTCATTGAGACCACTGAATTTCACCATGAAATTTAAAAAATAACCTGGACTTTCTAAGCAGTTTCATGAGAAAGAAGCCACAATAAGAAAGAAGGATGACACCAATATACAAGAGCTTGAGCACAGAAGAAAAAATCCTTGTTTGGGGACAAAGGCATTTTCCAATGATCAGCCACTGAATTCCACCAGCACATTTGGCTATCCCCAGCAATCTCACTATGGTCATTTAAGAGCTGTCTGAAATATTGTTATGGCAAACTATGACAGCCTAGATACAGGTTAGCAAACAAACGTTTCTAATGGTAGTATGGTCTGACAATACCATTAGCTGGGATGGCCAAGTATCTTCATCCCTAGCAACTTTCATTCAACAAACATAGCCTAGACTTGGTTTGGTTCCTATTAAAGGCACTATACAAGATAGATGATTATAGAAAGTATCTTTCACAAAGTTATTACAAACTGGTTCAGCTTAAATTAAATGGGAAATACAGCAAAAATGTTTTGTAAGTTAGATCATAGATTTGAAAGAACAAAAGCACAGATAAGTCAGTCGAACTGAATACTGAATACAAAGAAAATATACAGCTTCCCTACGACAAAGAACACCAGCAGGTTCAAATAAGAAGAATGAGAAAATATCTTGCCTTAAGTTAGGAAAGCTCAGCCACACGATTTTTCAAGTCTCCTAGCAAATCTCTTTGATAAACTGTTGCAGACAGTGCCACAGGACTCAGGAATGGTAAGGGTATGACCTGCAATTAAGAAGGTGAAAAAATTGACCCATATTTACAGGTCTATTAGAGCCACTTGAATAGCTTGCTAGGCTTTAAAATAGTGTTCAGTGGGGAGTCTAATTAATGATGCAGAGGTAAAAGCAATATGGGATAAAATGCAACATGGGTTTACTAAAGGTAGACCTGGCCAGACTCACTCAATTTCTTTTTTTGAAAAGGTAACTATGAGGGCAGCAGGGGAGGTATTTCCAGTAAAAATAGGGAAGCATTCATGTCTTTGTATGAGGCCCAGGTGATACCATATGGAAAACTGCATACAATTCTGGTCACCCACATTTCAGGGAGATACCTTCCAGCTGGAAGAGGCACATAGAGGTCAGTATGAAGGTTAGGAAAATGGATGTGAGACTTCTGGCTGTTCAGCCTAATGAGGGGGGATGCGTCTGCGAGAAGCAGCCTGGGAAAAAGAGACCTCTCTAAAACAAAAGACAGCACTGGCACAGAACCTATGCATACAAAGTGGTCGAGGGTAAATGCAGGTTGGAAAGAAAACAAGCTGCAAAAGCTTTGCAGCTCAGGCAAAGGTTTCCAAGAAGAGTTGTGAGACAGAAAGCTAATTACATCTCAGGGTGAGCAGTGGGTATGTGAAAATGATGGCTGCACAAAGTGACCTGAGAGTAAGGAACCGTCAGATGCTCAGGGATTGTCTTTGTTTCCTCAGTTCCTACTTTGTGCTTTTCAAAGACCATTGCTATGTTTTTATGTAAAACACATGCTCTGACCCAACTTTTGAAGCAAATTATTCAAATTAGATCATCTTAAGAGATACAGCATGAAACTAGCATTGCGGTTACTTCTGCAAAATGGGGATTAAATGCAAGGTTACTTGAGAACCAATATAAGTGGGCCATTATAGCACTTCACATAATTTGTATTTAAAAATTCCTGTACTTTAATGTCAGTGAATATTACCATAAAATAATTTGTCACATCTGTAAGTTAATAAAATCAGGAATAGAAATGAAGCCCGGCATCAATACACTTGGTATAAGTATAGGCTGGATGTTATTAGCCTTTAATACAGACTTCCTATGTGAGTAAGAGAAGATGCAAAGATTCTGTTTCCAGTTAAATCAGTTGGACAAGAGTCAAGCACTCCCCCATTCTTTGATTTCTGACCAGGTTGTGACAGAAATATGCTGGCTTACAGTGCTCTGCAGGTGCACAAAGTCTAGGAGACCCTGACATAGAAAAGGAGGCAAAGCCCTGGGAAAAAGCAAAGAAACAAGTTGGTTTCATCTTATGTCCACTACCACTTTCAGTATTTGCCACCCTTAATGTCCAGTTTTCACTAGACATGGACCACATTATCACATAACCAGTCAGCAAAACAGGACCTGTCAGAAGCAGCAGACAGGAGGTGGAGTAGTAGGAGGCACTGGTGGCTGCTGACAGTGCCCTGGACCTGTGAAAGCCTGTGTCTCGCTCTTGTAGGGCAAGGTGTGGTGAATGCCATGCATAACAATTCCCATTTCACTGCCTCAGAAACATTCCCTGCCATTTAAAATCTGTCTTTCTTTAGAACTCTGTTAAGAAGGAAAACAATTGAGAATTGTAGTGCTGTAGTTTCTGTGCTCTCACTCCCTCAGAGAATCAGAAGAGCTAATACAGAGAAAGAAATGGGGAAAAAGGTAAAACTTGTTTACACATTTGAAGTGTTCTCTCTTGAACTAAATGACCTTCACGGATCCCTTCCAACCAAAATTATCCTACAATTATATGAAGTGGTACTACTAGCCCCGTCAGCCTCTTCTCCCAGCCAACCATTCTTAAGGAAGCTGGAAATGATGTGGAGCAGGAAGGCTCCATTCAGTGTCAGGTACAGTCTACCTGTAAGGGTGACATGGCAAGATAAAACCATAAGAAAACTGCTTACAGCATCCCTAAACTTATGAATGCTTGAAGGAAAAAAATTGAACCTTGGGTAACAGTCATTTCAGTGGCACAGGTCACTTTGAGGGGAACATAACTGCGTCAGTTTTAAAACATGCTGGAGTTGGCACAAACTCTGCTGCATGAGAAAACATTAATTGTTTTTAAATATCTAAAGGATGGCCTGCAAAGCTGTAGCTAAGCTGTGTTCAAGATTTAAAGACAATTCATTATTTTCTACTGATCTAAATCCTTAAATCACCTTTAAATCTTAGCTCACCTAAGACCTTAAAATAAAAGAACTTAAACTCCCTGTGTCACTGTACCAAGTATTAAACTGATCAGTATTTACTAAACTTAAGTATGTAAATAAAAGTATAAACTTCATATTATTGAAAAGTTGTGAGGTTTTAGAAATGTCGTGACTGAATGTGGCTCTCAGCTACCTTCACAAAGTCAGTCTGCACTCACGTGGATGTTCAAACTTCAGAGATAGCTTACTCTGTATTGCAGACATCCTTTAAGTTTGGGGATCCCTCTGTCACTTATGAGGCTGGAGACCACTATGAAAAGGAATAATAAAATGATAACATAGAATTTTTCTTTTATGACTAAGGCTTGTATGAGTAGCTGCACTCATCATTTTCACAGAATCATAGAATCACAGAATGGTTTGAGTTGGAAGAGACCTTAACGATCATCCAGTCCCAACCACCCTCCCGTGGTCAGGGACACCTTCCACTAGACCAGGTTGCTCCAAGCCCCGTCCACCCTGGCCTTGAGCACTGCCAGGGATGGGGGAGCCACATCTTCTCTGGGCAACCTGTACCAGTGCCTCACCACCCTCACAGTGAAGAACTTCTTCATAATGTCTAATCTAAATCTTCCCTCTTTCAGCATGAAGCCATTCCCCATTGCCCTATGGCTACATGTCCTTGTGAATAGTCCCTCTCCAGCTTTCCTGTAGGCTGTTTCCTTTCAGTGGTGTTTTAGTCACACACTGTACAACAGTCATCAATGCTGTGAAACATAAATAGGCTTGCAGTTAGTCTTCTGCTTTCTTTTTCAAATTTTCCTTCATTTTCCAGAGAAACTTTACTTTCCCCACTCTGTGTGGAGTAGCCTTGTACTTCCTCCTATCACATCTTCTGTTGTAAGCAAGGAAGCTCTGCTTCCTCTTTCTGTTCCCTTAATAAAACCACACACATGGAGGGAGAATTTTGCTTTCCCTGATACTGAAAAGATGTTCAGAGCAGTTAAGGATAAGAGAAGGAAAAGAAGGAAAGAAAAGAGGCTTTAAAGGACCCTGAATGCTCCAGTTCAGGGGGGATTCATGTCTCAGCAGGGAAAAAGGACTTCAGCACCTTCATACACCACAACAGTGCAGGACACAACCCAAGTGTGTGCTCAACCGAAGGTCTTCCATACCGGCCCTCATCTCTCATCTCTTTGCTTCACCTTTCAAACAAACCCTCAACCACACTCCCTCCTGACTACTACATAACCAGATCATAGCCTAAGAAAGCATCTATAGCTTAATTTGAGGTATCAAAGAGGAGTAAGTAAACTTTGGAGCAGGAATTAAACTACAGTTTGGAGGTCAAGGGAAAGAATTTTTAAAGCCTGAAATTCATTGAAAACCAAAACAATCAGCCCAGCTTTGAATTCACAAGCCCAGGGAAAATCATAAATCAGGCAAACCTGCCCTTGATGTTCGTTGTTACACACCAAAATCATTTAAAGTTGGAGTCCCTGCAGGTTGGGCCATCCAGGTCCTTTTGCACATGGTATCCAGCTCTTGAAAGTTGCCTTCTGGGCATGGTGCCGTGTTGCCCACCTCACATCTCTGCCCTCCTCCCTTTGGGGCAGGGCATGGCTTTCGAATTCACCTCATAGCATAGAAGCCCTTTCTCCCTATCAGAAAAGCTAAATTGAATGCCAAGTGCCTTGACTGTCAGCAAAACACAGCTGATGGCAAGAGCCACCAGGACAGTCTGAAGCACAACATTTCTCTTTGTGGGCTGCTGCCCCACTGCAGGCTCAACCAGCAGCCCTTCAGGTGCCATGGTGGCAGCTTTCCTTTCAATTAAGAAATCTAAACCGGGAAGAGCCACAGAGAGGCAGGAATTATGCAGGGCAGCTAAAGAGGACGAGGCAAAGACTAATGGCCTGAAGCGAGAAAGAAAGACAATCCAAGATGCAAAGATCCTAACACTAAGTTCCACCAAAAAGCACCCATGGGAGCTCTTACACTGACGATTTTTGCTCTGGGAGGATCAGGGGGAGGAAGGAGAGGAGGTGATGGCCTATATGAACACTTCGTGCCTTCCAGTGCAAAAAATAAACAGACTAGCTCCAGGACTACAGATCACTACAGAGAGACTTTGAGTTGCTCCACTGAGGGCGACATAGTCCTCTCTACCTGACATGACCATAAAGTTGTGACACTGTGTCAGCAGTACAAAAGTCCAATTCGCACTGTTCCCTCTCTGGATATTTCTTAACACAGCCAATATGTCAAAAATGAGAAAAAAAAACATTTTTTTAATCCCAGCAATCTAATAATCTGCACCCATGTTATTAACGTAATTTTTAAAAGGCACTTAGCAAAAATATAGTAAATTTGGAAGACAGGAAAGGAAAAAAAGATGGACTTTATTTAACCTCCCAAATATTTTCCAGCCCAGAACTGGATGTAGGATAGAACTGTTGCTTTGCTGGCTCCCTTTCTTGTTAAAAATACATCCAAAGAATTCTGCTAGATCTCTGTGGTAATTGATTTAACTGATCTTCAGACAGTCTTTTCTAACATCTATGAAGCTATGTAAGAAGAGACATTCAGATATGGCTCAAGGTCTTTATCAAAACCTGAGGTTTTTTGCTACTTTGCAGTTTTAGAATCATGGAATAGTTAGGGTTGGAAAGGACCTTAAGATCATCAAGTTCCAACCCTCCTGCCATGGGCAGGGGCCCCTCACACTAAACCATGTCACCCAAGACTACGTCCAACCTGGCCTTGAACACCACCAAGGATGGAGCATTCACGGCTTCCCTGGACAACCCATTCCAGTGCCTCACCACCCTAACAGGAAAGAACTTCTTCCTTATATCTAATCTAAACTTCCCCTGTTTAAGTTTTAACCCATTACCCCTCGTCCTATCACTACAGTCCCTAATGAACAGTCCCTCCCCAGCATCCCTATAAGCCCCCTTCAGATACTGGAAGGCTGCTAGGAGGTCTCCATGCAGCCTTCTCTTCTCCAGGCTGAACAGCCCCAACTTTCTCAGCCTGTCTTCATATGGGAGGTGCTCCAGTCCCCTGATCATCCTCATGGCCCTCCTCTGAACTTGTTCCAACAGCTCCATGTCCTTTTTATGTTGAGGACACCAGAACTGCACACAGTACTCCAAGTGAGGTCTCACAAGAGCAACTTAGAAGTCAACTAGCAACTGCCCCTCACATTCCCTATTTGGTTCAGACTTTTCTTTTCTACCATTCATGATCTTTGTGATCCAAACAGAAGTATGGCAATTCAACACATTAAATTTGAATATGCCAGCAGTCTATGTATGGGTGCGTATGTAGTCTATGTGTCCTTTAGTCATCCATAAAAAAGACTCTGTATTTTTACCTATTGGAGCACCAATACGTGAAATGCAGTTTGTTGCTCAATATTCCAGCTGAAAAGTTTAAAAAGGTAGACAATATTTTTGCCAGATTAGAAGTAGCAAAACTCCCCTGAGCTGATGACTAGTACTGGCTCAGCACTCCAGTGCAACAGGAACAAAATGCACAATCACTCCTCAAACAGAGCTACAGTTTTAGTGTCATCCTCCTCTCACTTCCCAGTGTCACTGGAAGCCTGAATCCCTATCAGTATGAGTGACAGTAAACCTACTGATTTCAGCCTGTGATCCAAATCAAATTAGATTTTTTCCCTAATAAGACCTGCCCCTCAAAAATAATACAAATAATGCAAACAGTTAATTTTCAGAGGTGATACCTATTAACTTCCATGGCAATATTCCAGAAATTAATTTGGCTCAGGTCCTGTAACATAGGCATTTGCACTGACATACTGTCTTTGTACGTACTCGAGGACTGATTCTACTTGCAGTCAGTTGTCAAAAGCGGCAGAATCAGTTCAATGTAAATGTCTCAGCAGGTAACTCCACTAATTTTAACAGTTACAGACAGTTTCCCCCATACAAAGAGCTAAAGACAGAGCTAAAGTTGCTAAGACCCTTAGCATGCCAGGGAAAGCAACAGAAGTGAGATCTGTCCTGCTGGGGAAGTCATCCAATCCCAAAAGCCCAGCTGAGAGATCTCTTGAAGTTGTTCACTGTACAGATCAAGGCAAGATCCTACTCCACTCTAGCTTGGCACAACTTTGCTAAAGTTACTGCAGGTTTACCAAGACAGCCAAGCTAAAGCTCTGATCTCTAGAAAATGATAGAGAAACATATCCAAGTACTCACATACAAAGCTTAGCTGCAGCTTCAACATTGTAAGCTGACCCAAAAGTAAGCTGCTTACAAAGAGAGGTCTCAGCAATTCTGTTACACCAGGTGCTAGCAATTCCATGCTTGTGTGATAAGCTAGATAAGGTACTCACCCTAAACTAACCAACCAAACAGAAAACTAGTTACTTTTCATCTAGATCAGTTCCTAGACTGAATATCCTGCATAGATGCACAAGCCCTCACCTAGAATGGCAGTGGGGCAGGACCATGGGGCCAGGAGCAGCAGCAAGAAGGTAGGAGAGACAAATAGATATTTTAGCACCATTCCACTATTAAATAGCTTAAAGCAATCATGAGACAAAAGCCTTTTATATCAGAGGAGAGGGCACATTGTTGAGGTCCTGCTCTCAGCTCAGTATTACTTGCTCTCCTTTTCCACGAGTGATATAAGGCTCTGCTTTAAATGCAGAGCACAGGACACTTTCTATGCACGACAACTTAGGATGAAGTCCTGCACTAATTTATGATTATCTGCATTACTAAAATCTTCCTTTCTTTGCCAAGGCAATAATCCCCTCCCCTAATCTTTTCTGCAGCAGAGTAAACACTAGATGTAATATAACAGATTTGGTGGCATTTTAGCAGAAAGTGCTGGTGTCACATCATGCAGGATTGTGCGTATAAATGGCACCTTTTGAAAGGATTTGCGAGGTTTAAACATGCCATGTAGCACTAGTGACATCTTCAGGAACATGCAGGTTGAAACAGTGAGAGGAAAAAATCCCAAGAATGAGGCTTCTGTGAGAAGCTATCATAAGGAAAACTAGCAGATGCACTCACAGTGCCTGCATTCACAAGCTTACCTGTGGATGAGCATGCCCTCTCAACTGCTGTCTTAAGGGGTGAAGTCAGGGGTTTAGCACATCTAAATAATGCTCTGGGGAAGCTTCTCACTTTGTTGGTAATGCAGGTACGTGGGGAAAGCAGACCTGTTTTAGAAGGCACCTACACAGCAGTGTGACTCTCCTCCTTCCTAGGAGTAAGAAAAGCATTGTCTTTAGGGGGAGGTTGTGTTTCTTCCTTGGTCAGACATAGATAGGTGTTCAAGATATACCAGTGTGAAGAGGACAAACATAAATCATTATACATTATCCTATAGGCTGATTTTAAAAGCTCCACAGCTCAAGAGAGAACACATCAATGAAGAGTCACTATTGGTTATATTGAGTCTTCTTGCAACTGAGAACTTTAACAAATACTCTTCTTTAATGATAGAGTGATAAGGGAGAGTTAATCAGGGAGCACGTATGCACATGAGAGAAGATCAGAGCACTGTACAAACAACAGCAAGAAAGTCAGATCCAGCTTGAAGGATAGTAACCAGATCTTGAAGAAGGGGCTAGAGGGAAAAATTCTTGAGATGGCAATCCCTAGATTTGGTGATGTAAGGAAAGAGACAGTCTGCCTTTTTCATTCTCTTCTGTTCAAGAAAGCAATCCCTTCTGCACGGAAAGAAACTGGACTTCACCTTCATCTTCTCTCCTTATATGATGTTGTTCCAGATTTGCCGTACAAAAATCCAGCCACTCTACTTTATAACACTTTACCCTATTTACACTAGAAAAGCTATTTCTAACTCACTTCATTAACACTGCTGATAAAACATTGTTTTTAAACTAAATGCATGCAGTTAAAATCAAGACCAAAGAGGAACTGGATTTTTTTTTTTTTTTTGGTCTGACTACATCTGTTAAGTTTCTTTGCTTAAAATGTCTGACATTAATTTCTGATATTTTTAAAAACATTGCCTTAAATAATTTTTTTTCATTTTACATCATGTTTAGTTCAAGTTCTTAAAACCCTTCCAAAATATTGTGTGAGAACCTCCATACCAGCAAAGGGAGTCAGCTAGGGTTGTTTACATTTATTAGGAATGCAGGTCATTAGGGTTTGGCATTTGTGAGATGAGGCAGCACTGTCATTTTAGAAATACCAGGGATGAGACCTGCTTGACATGATGATATGCAAGAACCTTGGGTTCTACCCCAAAATTGCACTAGCCTAGCAGCAGGTAGGCTATGAATGGTAGAGTTTGTATAAGGTAAGGGAATGTATTTGTGGCTTTGTTAGGCTGCTAACACATTACAATAGGTTTTACTTAGAGAATATTAGATTTCTGTGTAGATCTCTTAAAAAAGAAAGACCTTTTCATAGTGCAAGAAATGAGAAGGAAAACAGTAATGTAATTGAGAGTATGTTTAGTAAAAAAGCTGTCCCAATATGCCTGGGGAACCGTTGAGCAAGGCACACAGAAATATGTGCCATAGCAAATCTATCGGCAGTATGACAGTATGGAGGAGCTACCTGATGCAAAATGGGAAACCAAGCACTATGGGTATACAAGAAATACGGTGAGGCTTCAAGGAAAAAAGAAAAAGCCAGCACTGAAGGATGCAATTGAAAGGAAATTGATATGACAATAAAGCATTAGGATAGCACTGATAAAAAAATAAAAGGAAAGGGTGGGGTCTAGAATCGTTTTGGGAGAAGAAGGACAGGAGACTCTTGGCAGGCAGAGCTGAGAACATACTAGGGAGCCCCTGATCAGACTGGATTTGCTCCACTTGCATGATTTCTTCCCCAGAAGTATTCAAAAACTGTGTAGTTGAGGCTGTCAGTGACATGGTTTAGTGGTGGTCTTGGCAGTCATGGGGTAATGGCTGGACCTGATGATCTTAAAGTCTTTTCAAACCTATTGGTTCTATGATTCTGTAACATCACAGATTATGCCACTGTGGACAACTGCAGTTCCCCTGGTATGGCTTGGGAAGAACATGACACAAACATAGGGTGACAAGCTGGAACAAGGCCAATCTCATAAGTCCAGTTAAAACCTCAACAAAATCCTAGGACAGAACGGAGACCAACCTGCAAGCACTCATGTACCCCAGGTCATGACAACCCCAGTGTAACGGTGCTACAGGGCCCAAGGTTTATGTCAGAGGTGGGGGCCCAAGTGAGGTTGGTCATGGCAGTTAAGGCCTTTTGGGTACCTACAAGGCCCTCACACAAATAGCAATAAAACCAAATTTTCCTTACCAAGATTTGCTCAGCAAGAGGTCCTTCATCAGTTCTTTCGCTTAAAGCCCAAGGATGCTTTATGCAGGACTATGCTGTTGTTCAGCAATTAAACTAAAGTGCCATGTCTCCAGTATCCAGATATTCCTCCTAGAAAGTGTAGCACTGTCTTTTATTCAGTTCTAGTTTTTGCGCTTAGATACACACATGAATTTTGTTTATAAAAGCTTTTTCTTCACACATTTTCATAGCAATTTTCAAGTTCTGTACTTCAAAGTAGAGTTTTACTGTGGTATTTTTAAATAGGTTCAGGTTATTTTGTTGTTATGGTTTTTTTCACGTGTAAGAAAGACAGGGAGTTGCCTGGTCAATCTCACTTACCAAACCATACATGTGTGAAAAGTCCCATACAGTTCTGCCTACCCAAAAGAGAAGAGAAATTTGCATCTGACGGTAGTATCACTTTTTCCTTTAACCAGGACCTTTTTTGATGCCTTTCATCAGCATGAACCCCATGCCGTATCTTGCAGGACCTGCACTAACCATGAGTTCAGAGCATGTGTAGGGAGAATTTCATGTCATCAGCACTTAGGTCAGTAATGCTGCTGACTTGCGCAACTTCCACAGGGACTCATGGTCCACAAGAACCTTCTTGGATTGAACCCTCCCTCTGATAGCTCCCAATATTTCTGCTGCCTTGCTCAAGGATAAGTGGTACAACGCACTCCTGTGCCTTTCTCTGCTGGAAATAACTTCTACATCAGAAGAATAAAAAGACCAATCAGGACCCTCACATAACCACGTAATTTTTCTTGCCTATCAGCTTCTGTCTGACTCTTCTATCTTACTAACAATAGCTCAAAGTAAGGGAGGGAGACAAGAGCAACTGGATTCCTAACTTATTTCCCAATACAGTACTGTGGAAAACAGTGACATGTTCTGTTCCTCAGGGGTCAGTATTTGGACTGGTGCTGTTCAACATCTCTGTCAGCAACATGGACAGTGGGATAGATTGTTTGTCAGCAAGCTTGCTGACTCCAAGCTCTGTGGTGTGGTCAACACACTGGAGAGAAGGAATGCCATCCAGAGGGACCTTGACACACTTGTGAGGTGGGCTGATGCTGACCTCACGAAGTTCAACCAAGCCAAGTACAAGGTCCTACACTTGGGTTGGGGCAATCACAAACAAAGCCTGGGCAGAGAATGGGTTGAGAGCAGCACTGAGGAGAAGGACTTGTGGGTGTTGGTCGATGAGAAAATGAACATGAGCTGGCTTCAGTGTGCGCTCACAGCCCAGAAATCCAACCGTATCCTGGGCTGCATCAAAAGGAGTGTGACCAGCAGGTCAAAAGAGGTGAGACCTCACCCTCTACTCTGCTCTCGTGAGATCCCACCTGCAGTACTACATCCAGCTCTGGGGCCCCCACATAAGGACATGGGTCTGTGGGTGTGAGTCCAGAGAAGGCCATGGAGATGTTCAGGTGGCTGGAGCACCTCTCCTATAGAGAGAGGCTGAGAGAGCTGGGCTTGTTCAGCCTGGAGAAGAGAAGGCTTCAGGGAGAGCTTGGAGCAGCTTCTGGTACCTAAAAAGGGGCTACAGAAAAGCTGGAGAGTGAGTTTTTACAAGGCCAGGTAGTAACAGGACAAGGCTTTAAACTGACAGAGGGGAGTTTTAGATTAGATATGAGAAAGAAGCTTTTTACTGTGCGGGTGGTGAGGCACTGGCACAGGTTGCCCAGAGAAGCTGTGGCTGCCCCATCCCTGGCAGTGTTCAAGGCCAGGTTGGATGGGGCTTTGAGCAACCTTGTCTAGTGGAAGGTGTCCCTGCCTGTGGCAGGGGGTTGGAATGAGATGATCTTTAAGGTCCTTTCCAATGCACACCACTCTATGATGTAAGGAGCTACACCTGTTTATTTCATAAGAAATCTAGTACCTGGTAATTCCAGCGTTGTGTAACTGAATCACATTCCTCATTCAGCTTCTCTTGAACCTTTCTTTTTTGTTTTCAATCTAAAAGTAACCTGATCTCAATGTTGCAAACTTTTTGGGACATAGTATTTTCATGAAAGCCATTCGAAATTTAATATGACAGAGAGGGTAGAGAAACGGATTCAGAGAGGAATTGAGCCACAAAAGCCAAAAGGTTATTTCATACAGGGACTTATGGATGCACTCTCTTTGGCAGGCCCCACGAATGATCATTAGTAAAGTGTATGGGGCCCAGCAAATGGCAAACACACACACAATTATAGCAAGCGACTTTGCTATTCTCTTGTCCTGCTGCAGTTTTGAGCCAGACCTTGAGCAAAAAGAAACAAAAAATAATTTTTTAGAGCTGTGGAGCTGTTTTGTGTTGGAGATGAACAGGTAGACTCCACTGCTGGTCTCTGTGGCCTTGTTAATGAAGAAATACTGTCCTCTGCTTCCAGTGGGGGAGAAGATGCTCCTGGACTTGGCACAAGGCAGGATCTCCAGGACAGGCTACTGGTCCTTGAGCGCTCGCAGCCCTGGGTGCTGCCGCCCCGCTGGCGCCTCTGGATGTTGTGGAAGATGTGCACGTTGAAGTAGGTCACCAAGAGCAGCGGCACAAAGAACTCCAGGGTGGACGCACACAGGAGGAAGAGCCAGTTGCTGAAGAACTCGGCATAGCACTGGTCCACTGGTACCACGCTGTGTCCAGCCACGTGCTCCCAGAAGAGGATTGCTGGGCAGTAGAGGAGAAACGCAGAGACCCAGATGGCCACCATCTTGATGACAGGGTTGGATGTTATTCCCTGCTGGGCTCTGTAAGATACCTGTGAATGCACCAAGAGGACTTTTTGCCTCATGTTCACAGGCAGTCGCTGCAGTTGGCCCCCATTCTCCATCCTGCTTGTTCTTGCTCCTAATCTTCTCCAGGATTATTTGGGACCATATCCCAGGTCTAGACATTCTCACCAGTGCTCTTCACTTCACTGTGCTAGCTCCACTGCCTTTTCCTCCCATGCCTGATTTTAGGTCCAAACCCACATCCAGTTTACTTTGAATTTCCTTTTTTATTTTCCCCTTTTTATCCCGCCTTACCCTTTTCATCCCTCAGCCTGCTCTCCCTCAAGTAGCAACACAACAGCAACCTGCAGCAAAAATTATGAGAAAAGTTCTGTTCTGGGCTGGAGCATGCTCAATGCAGAACTTTTACCCCATCAAGCTGCAAATACCCAATAATCTCCACATGCCAATGTATTTTTGAGGGCTATTATCTCAACTACATTTGAGCTTGTGCTAGCCAACATGGCAAAGTCTGGTAAATAAAATCCTCCAGTGGTCTTTTGACAAAATTGGAGAAGCTATAAACAAGGTACTTACAGCTTTAGTAACTGACAGAAAACGATCATAGCTGATAAGAACAATGCTAAATACTGAAGCTGTGCACAGAAGATAGTCCATAACTAGCCAGAGCTTGCAGATGCCTCTTCCCAAGTGCCATTTCCCTGTCAGGCTGTAAGGGATGTAGAGAGGCATGCAGAACACACCTATGGGAAGCAACCACAGAGACACCATTTGGTTGATACGTATTGCAAACAGTAGTCTTGGAAGCACAGAGAGACAATATCCTGGTATATGGTTAAATAAATAAATAAAGTCTATTACGGTGAATATGTCATTTATATACAGAAATTCTTATATTCCCATGAAATCTGACAGTGTCTTTCTATGTATTAGATCTTACTGCATTTATGTACGCCAATTGTTGGGAATAAGTTCAAGACAAATCAGCAAAGAAGGATCTGCTGAATAAGAAAACTGCAGTCTAACTAACTTAGAGTCTCTAAAGATACATAATCGGTGCTGCAGCATGTATGCACTGTGTTTGTGCTCTGACATGTAATCTCATTGCTTCTAGTCTTTTATCTGTGTTAGAGTTTTCCCCCAAACACATCTACAGGTGTTGCTGATGTTGGTTATTATTGTGAGATTGGTAAGCATTTGTAATCTAGAGAGCATATATGGGGCAGTCTGCACGGTGTCAGGAAACTTCTTCTAGAAGACATAGAGTAGACAAAGCAGTGGTATGAAACCTTCTCCCATTTTTAATGGGTGGTTTAATCTCATACGGGTTCTCCAGCTGAGATTAACTCCAGAAATCATTTTTTGTTTGTAACATTTGTTTTTTGTCCAAAAGGCCTTCTACTGAAGTGTTTTTATAAAAAGGTCATGTCTTAGTTTTACTTTTAAGCCAGCAACTTCTTCATTTTACCACTAATATTTTTTTTCAAAAGTATGGTGCGATATCTGATGCTACATTCCTGAAAATGCTGATCTACCAGAGACAAACAGGAAACTATATGCAGCTTCAAGATCATTTCAAGCTCCTCAGAGTCTTCTTTTCTTAATACGTACAGCAAGAGCTTAGAAGTTACTGAACATATCCAGGCTGATGTGGCCCACTGACAGCTGATAGACTGTCAGCAACAGGGAAATGCACACAGAGGTTTCACTACTGATGACTTGTTTTAACACACACCTTAAACACAAGCAGCATCCCTTTTGTACAAAATACTCATTTTTCATACTTGCTGATGACAGCTGCTGCTCTCATCAACTTCAATGGGATTGATGTTTGGCACCACGTCAAAAAGTAACAACTACTTTTAGTTATAGATATGAATACAGATGCAAGAACCAGGCTTTAAGCATTTATATTTGAAACTATTCTCACTTTTACTAATCGGTAGATGCAAAACATGTGAGTCACATGCCTAGAAAGATTTCAGACTTCTAAGGAATTAAGAAAATATCACAGCAGCTTCAGAAAGTAAAGCATTTTCTGACTGATCCCAGAGACAAAGTCTTACGTTTAAATGGTCTATAGGCCAACATAACACTGATACAGATAATTTCCTCTTGGTTAAGACTCCATTAGGTACCAACCACAAACAAGAGCCAATGTAGAAGTATTTAAACCGCTAATGATGTAGAGGTATTTAAATCTCTTGATTAAACTGTAAGACAGGAGGAGAAACAGACTTTTGCAGAAGACCTGCTCAATGAAATAGCAGTTCGAGCAAATTGTCTGGCTGAAGCAGGAAGCAAAAGCTCCAGCACACACATTATTTGGTTTCTGCTGCATGGGTTGAGCCCCAGAATTAGTCACCACCGATGATAAATGGCATAAATTACAGAATTTCTTAAAGGCTAAACTCATACTTCACTACAGAGCACCAACAAACTGCAGTTACAGGGGATGGTATTGCCAGAAGTGGAGTAGGCCGATGAGTGCCAGTTCCCTCCTCTTAATTTGGTGAATACTGGCCTCTGTGACTGTCTTAAGCACTTCAGCAAGAAACACCTCCTTGCTAGCCTCAAGTCCAGGTGTTTGATGGAACATCTGCCCCATGACCATGGTTTTGTCAGGCTTTTTCTGTCATATGGGCTGTCTCCCTGGCTTGAACGCTGAAGCCATTCATGCCCCCCCACCTCTTTGCCTACCATCATGCACCACAACTGGATCCATGGTACCTCCAGGGGCCAACTTTCTTGACTTTTGCAATGATGCTACGTAAAGAGTGGACTACTAAAAAAAACAGATGGGAGGTGCCAGCAGGCTATTGCTGCCATCAATCCATTTGATCTATAAATTGCATTTCACTGAGTTAAAGCCAGTATAAAACCATAGTCAAAGTGTTTTCTTGTAGTGTAACACACTCAAAAGCCATTAGTACTATGTAGAGAAGTAATTAATTTACGTGGATGTACCACCGGTAGCTGCATAAGAAAACAGTCACACTGTCAAAAATAATCATGTCCTGAAGTGTGTGATGAACAATCTTACAGGAGGAACAAAGTTAAATCTTAAACTGTAGCAAACAACCCCTTTCCTTCAAGTGGTATTCACATACAATAGTTGCTCTTTTTTGATGAAGCACCATTAAAAATATTTATATGAAAAAGGATGCATTTCTCATTCTAACATATTGTGACACATAATATGCTGTTAAAACACCTCATGCAGCTTCCACCATTCCTTACTCTCCCCCCAGACACACACCGGGGAAACAGATCTCTTAGAAGAAACCACCCACCCAGAAAATAAACCCCACCGCTTCTCCTAAGATTCCCAGGACAAAAGCAGTACGTGCCTCCGCTGCCGGGACTTACCTACTGCAAAGTCAGAAAGAGCAAGATTGAGAAAGTAATAGTTACTGCGATGCCTGAGGTTTCTGTCCATGATGAAAGCCAGGATCACCAGGGCATTTCCAAGGATGGTCACCAAAGCCAGCAACACCATGAGGAAAGCCAGCAGCACCAACACGCCCAGGGAAAACTCAGAGCCCGGTGACTGCGTGGACCGAGTCTCATTCCACGTTTCAGCCATCAGCGGAGTTTCAGCAGTGCTGTTGTGCATGCTGCCTGTCCAGCTCAGTTCAGTCCGGGAAGAAAGTCGCATCTGGCAGAGTTATCCAAAGGGCTGAGGCAAGTCTCTTAACAGGCTGGGATTAATACTGACACATCCAAAGAAAAAGATCAGAATATAAAGGTAACGGAACACAAGTCTTCAAGGCCTGGAGTCTCTAACGTTCCTTGATCTGCATGCACCAATCAGCCTGAAAACAAAATCTATTAAAAAAAACACCTTATAAGCAGCAGCAAGTTCACACTTTAAAATACACTATCTATCTCTTTCTCTCCTGAAGGTCGATCCTTATCTACTGAGGTCAGAAGAGTTAGTCTGAAAACAACTCTTTTCACAGTCAAGCAGCTGCGTATTAACATTGTGTAAGCATTTTTACACAGAATTCTGCTGAAGCTAAAAATAGATTTAATTTTCACTTCCCCAGTGGCCCAAGTTAAAGAAAGATTTGAATTATTACAGTTCTATTTCTCTTACATTAAAATGTAGGCACTGTTGCTGCTATGCCACTTGCTAAATTTTACATTTAAGAAAAAATGTGTATTTCTTAATGCTGCTGGTTAAAATCCAGTTATACTCAGCAAAAGTATCACCTTTTCAGCTCATCCTAATCAGATGCAAGTTTAGCTCTGGGCACAGCAAACCAAATACATGGACTTCGGAAGACTTTATCAGCATGGCCCATCTAATCCTCTGCCTCCTACTCCACACAGTGCCAAACCCTTAGTCTCTTTCAGGTGTGAGAAGGCATATTCCTTCCTCATCACGATTTTCACATATGAGTCTATGATTATCCCTTTAAAAAAAAAAAACAACAGTGTGTTATCCAAGCCATTACCTAATACATGCAGAAAAGAGAAGCCATCCATTTTTAAATAGACATTTAGAACCATGGAAGAAATAAAGCCTACAGGAAACATTGAAGTATTGTAACAATAAACTAATTCCATTTATTTTGCTTAAAGTACACAGAAGTTGGCAGTCTGCATGGATGTGACTCATGCCTGCAGCTCACCATCTCCATAACACCATGGCACATCCTGCGACCAGCTTTTTGGGTTGCAGGCATAAGGCTGTATGCTTGAGAAGATATACGGCAAGAAACAAGGGAAGAGGGGGTGGACAAAACGTGGAGAGGAGAGGTGAGGGACTCTAGTCTTGTCTTAGGGGGACAAAGGGAAATCACAGAATCATAGAATGGTTTGGGTTGGAAAGGACCTTAAGATCACTTAATTCCAACACCAATATATCATAAAAAGTAATTAAAGCAAAAGATGTAGGGTAACAGGAACAGGAGAGACCTCGGGAATAATAAAATGTGGCAGACAGACACCTGCCTCAGGTGCATGCACAAAGGCAGCCTGGGGAACACACAGGAGAGCCTAGAGCTCCCTGTGCAGTTATAAATCCAGTCAACAATATTCCTAGAGGGTGTCAGGAGAACTCTCTGATACAAGTACTGAAAAGGCCAACAGCAGTGACACACAGTTAGATCAGCTCTTCGCTGGTAAAGAGGAGCTGCTTAGGGATGTGAAATCAGTGGCAGCCTTGGCTGCAGTGACTCTGAGGCAGAGGAGTTCAAGATGCTAAAGGGGGTGAGGGAGGAGAGTAGCAGCACAGACAATGAATGGACCAAAGGAGCAGACTTTGGTTCATTCAGGAAAGTGGTAGGTGGGATCCAACTGGAGGCAGCTCTGAAGTGCAAAGGAGCTCAGGGAACATGCAGGCCTCTAAGAACAGCAGCCTCCATGCACAAGAAAAGCCCATCCCTATTTTCAGGAAAACAAGTAGATATATCAGGACACTGGCTAACCAGAGAAGCTACAATGCGAAAAAGCAGAATGCAAGTTTGAAGCAGGAACAGACTGCTAAGGGGGAATTTAGAAACGTTACCTGGCCATTTAAGCATGATGCTAGGAAAACCAAAGCTCACCTAGAGCTGATGCTTGTAGAAGGGCATCAAGGACAACACAAAGAACTTCAGCCACCGCATTAACAGTAAAATACTGAATAAGAAAAATGTAGATGCTTTTTTGAATGGGGCCAGAGATGCAGTGAAAGTGGATGCAGATAAAGCTGAGGTACTCAATGCTTTCTTTACTTCATTCTTCACTAACTAGGTCTCCCTCTCCTCCATGCTTAGTGAATGAGTTCAGGGAGGAGACCTGTCAGGAACAGGTGAAAATAAGGGAGGGATTACTTGACAGGACTTGACCCATAAGAAGAGCCCATGGGACTCAATGGGCTGCACCCCAGGCTGCTGAGAGAACCAGCTACCATCCTTGTAAGGCCACTTTCTAAGGTCATGGAGATGAAGGGAGGTTCCCAACAATTGAAGAAAGGCAAATGGTGCAACCATGTTTTAATGATGCCACAAGGGTAAAAGTTCAGCCTCTCTTTGATCCCTGGGAAAATAATGGAGTAAGTCCTCTTTAAAGGCATTTCTGAGAACTTGAAGGAGCAAAAGGTGATTGGGAACAGCCAGCATGGGTTTACCAAGGATACATCATGCCTGAGAAACTCAGTTGTCTTCTTTGATAAAATGTCTAGATTAGTGGAGAAGGGGGGAAGAATCATTTGCTTTTAAAAATTAGGGAATAAATCAATGCTGAAGTTTGAATCATAGCGACTGAGGAGGAAATTTATGTGGTCTATCCATCCTTCCTGTGGAGGAAAACCTTAGCCTGACATAAAGAAGAGAGTCAATTATGAAAATTGTTAGGGTTAAATGCTCATCCAAGAAATAAACAAACAAACAAATGATACCACAAGTTTTTCAACATGTATGCTTTATTTGCTGCTTTTTTTAAGACCTGAGAGAGTCAAGTTAGAAAAACACTGTTGTGGTTTGAGTTGAACCTCAGAGTCATATGCCTACTGTCACCATGTATTTACAAGACCTATTGGACAGCTGCAAAGACAGAAGAAAACTCAAAGGCATGAAATGGTGAAATGGATGAATGAGTGGATAGAGAGACTTGGCTTAGAAAGACTTGGCAAGTGAAGTCATTTGTGTCAGTGCATAAAAGGTATGCCCAAGAACAAAGGCTGAATAAGTATCCTACCATAACCCTGTAAAATGTCTGATAGGGAGAATTAAGATGCTGCCTTGACGAAGGCAGCTTTAATCCTGTGAGCACAGCAACTAAGTACTTGATTTACCCTAGGAGCACTAAGCAAAACTTTCAACAACTAGAAAAATACCACAAATTCTTGAAATACACAGGAGTGGAGTGACAAAACAGTCTGAACACTGCCTGTGTAATACATGACATCGAAAACATTGATTTCTAGTAGCTTCACTACTCTAGTAGCACAATGTGTGGTTTCAGATTTGCTTCACTTTGCGCTCCTTGACAAAGTCATTTTTCATTAGTGCAAAATGTGGATACATTTTGCTTGTCAATAATTTTGTAGGCCATTTTTCCAAAGTAAACAACACAAAACGCAAACTGAATTTTTACGCCAAAAAGCACAGGAACTGAAAAGCAGACAGTTCAAATACTTTCCCATTTTGGACCTGCCTTCAGTTTCTCTGTTTAACAGATGCTGACTTAGTACACCAGTTATTCTATAAATGTTATAAGTGTGTTGCCTCACAGAAAAACAAACACCACAAAATCTATGCCAGCACCTTATCTCATGACAGTGAAAACAGGTGTGCTGAATCAATGACTTCCTCCTGACATTGTATCTCTCTTAGCAATCAGGCTCACAACCCATAACACTATCCATGTGAGGTAAGGAAGTTTAATGAAAATGAGTGGTGAAAGATGATCCTCCACCAGTGTGAAAACTGTTAAGAGAAGTCTTCAGTTCCAGACCTCTGAACAGAATGTTATTTTAGCTCCTCAAAGCCATCACTATGATTAAGCTGCTTACATGTGTTTGAATTGTGCTTGCAAAAAAGTACTCTGCTTTTGTAACACTTCTGCAGCCAATTTCAAATTAGATAAAAAATACTGTTTAAATTGACTATTGCTCTTCATTTTTCTGTGCATCAGATTCCTCTTTCCATATTTTTTAGATTTTTATACATGTACAAAGAGGAAAGAAAATTACATAAAAGAGAGAAAAAAAGTTAATCAGTGACTTTCACTTACCCATCCATTAAAGCCTTCTGGGTGAGCTGCAACACCCAACACAAGGTAAAAAACTTTGCCACATGAAATGGCTTATAATCAAGCTCCATTGGCTTCTCCAACACATCTGTGCACTCCTTCCAGCACTGCATATTCAACTGTTTTCTTTATTAACAGCTGCTTAAGACACCTCTGTATCAGCTTTCAGACCTCTGTGAATCCCATTCTCAAGCAGCGATAGAAACCATCTATCAGTGATAGAAAAAATCCAGTTTTATACTGGTCCATCAGCAGAGAAAATCCATATAATGTTACAGTAACAGGACAGAAAGAACTGATCTAGTACAAAAATCACCCTTCCAGTTCAAATTTGTTCCAGATATTTTGATAGAGTATCTTTGCACTTGCAAATCTTTACACCTGAAAGGGTATCATCTATTTTCTCACAGCCAGCCAAAATCATCAATCCAGTAAGAACTTTCCATTGCTTGCTCTGTCAATCCAGCAGGGATGTGATCATGTGTCCAAACCAGGTCAATCTTTTAGGTAACCAAACAGTGCACAAATATGGTACTAAATATCATTTAAGCATGACCAAAGAGGCAGCCACTGTCAGGAAAAGAGACAATACTGCTGAAAAGAGTAACAACCATTTATGCCTGTGATGATTTTAGAATCACATGCTTTTAGAATCCTAAAATCAACTAGATTGGAAAAGACCTTTGAGATTATAACCAAGCTCAAAATCCCATTACCATGGAAACTTTCATTCTCTGAAAATCATCCAGAATTACTAACTTAGGTGTCCTGTGCCCTACAAGACCAGGTATGGACTATATTAGAATTAGAAAAGGACAGGTATGCCAGATTAGGCAGTTTACTCACTTGCATGTTGTTTGAATTGTAATGTTTGAATTACACTGTTTGAATTATAATGACTACAGGGCACAATCTTGTCTTTGTAATAGTTTTTAAACCAAAATTATACTGCTCCTGTGAGTATTTATACAACCTTCCAAAACTGTAGCAGAACTGTTTCTTCACTGAGAGCTTTGGGTTCACAAAAAGGACATAAATTTTAACTCAACACACAAACAGGTATCTCCTTCCAATGAACCTCTATGGAGTTATCAATAGATGATTCTTTCATAGTACCAGCTTTAGATTAAAAAAACTGAAAGCAACAAAAAGTAAAAACAAAAAGTACCTCAAACCCACAAACCACAAAGGATATCCAGCAAAAATTGTTATTCTTTTCAATGCACTGGATGGTGTTTAACCTGGCTTAATACCATCAAAAACAAAAATGATAACCTGAAAACTAGCAGAATCGGGGCAAATGCATACCTCTGCCTCAGTCTTCACCAATGCCATTAGTAAACAAAAGTTTATTCTCTACTTCTGTTTAAGATACATATGAGAAAATAGTACTATATAAGAGAGGAACCTTATCTGTAAGACATTTATTTTAACTTTCTAAAACGAAGATGTCTTAGGTGATCTCAATGTTGCAGAGTTTTGGGGACATAGTATTTTCATGAAAGCCATTCGAAATTTAATATGACAGAGAGGGTAGAGAAATGGATTCAGAGAGGAATTGAGCCACAAAAGCCAAAAGGTTATTTCATACAGGGACTTATGGATGCACTCTCTTTGGCAGGCCCCACGAATGATCATTAGTAAAGTGTATGGGGCCCAGCAAATGGCAAACACACACACAATTATAGCAAGCGACTTTGCTATTCTCTTGTCCTTCTGCAGTTTTGAGCCAGACCTTGAGCAAAAAGAAACAGAAACATCCTTTTTTAGAGCTGCGGAGCTGTTTTGTGTTGGAGATGAACAGGTAGACTCCACTGCTGATCTCTGTGGCCTTGTTAATGAAGAAATACTGTCCTCTGCTTCCAGTGGGGGAGAAGATGCTCCTGGACTTGGCACAAGGCAGGATCTCCAGGACAGGCTACTGGTCCTTGAACGCTCGCAGCCCTGGGTGCTGCCGCCCCGCTGGCGCCTCTGGATGTTGTGGAAGATGTGCACGTTGAAGTAGGTCACCAAGAGCAGCGGCACAAAGAACTCCAGGGTGGACGCACACAGGAGGAAGAGCCAGTTGCTGAAGAACTCGGCATAGCACTGGTCCACTGGTACCACGCTGTGTCCAGCTACGTGCTCCCAGAAGAGGATTGCTGGGCAGTAGAGGAGAAACGCAAAGACCCAGATGGCCACCATCTTGACGACAGGGTTGGATGTTATTCCCTGCTGGGCTCTGTAAGATACCTGTGAAGGAAATGGACATGCTCTATTTAGACAGCATTTTGGAACAACTATCTTAAAAAAACATAAGCAGTTAAGTCAAATACAATATTTGTTCTGTAGTTCTCCAGACACTTAAAACATCTTCACTTACATAAGGTCCTGAAACATTCTATTAGTCTTGTTCATCAAATACTGTAGCTCTGTGATTAATACTTAGGTTTGGAGGGGAGCAGAAATTATGATGGCTAAACTACCATTTGGCTTCCAGGTGTGAAAGGATATGCCTTGTTTTCATCATTACTACAGTAAGGTAGCAATAATGAATCAGTTTATGATTCATGAACTGCCCAGGCTCAGAGGAAAAGCAGCTGTGGGACTTCTTTCCTCCCTCAACAGACAAAAGTAGAAGCCAGGCTGCCAGAAGTAAACAGGATGCCATGTAAGGCTGCAAACACTAGACAGTGTAATTTTTGATAGTTTCCTCTTGCCATAGCAGAAAAATCTTCATGTAAGCTTTAACATCCCTTACTTTATTGAAACATTACCTTGTAAACAGCTCATGGAAATCTCAATGTTTTTGTGTCTACCCAGGCTGCATTAATTTATTTCACTCTCTTGGAGTAAATATCTATCTTTGAAAAAAATACTAAGAGATAAAAGCATCCATTGTTAGGAAACATGAGAGTTAAAACTGTCCTTGTAATAGCCCAGCGAGTATGTACAATACATACTTGTAGCTCTTGGTCTCCTGCATCTTTCAGAGCACAAGATTATGAAAATGAGAAGCTGGACAATTTTATTTTGTCCACACTGTTCAACATTTGTCATCCCAGGCTTTACTCCAACCCAGAAGCACTACCTTCCTCATCAACTTCCACTGCTGTTCATTAGGGAAGCACCTACATGCTATACAAGTATTAATGAATGGTGTCTTCACAGCCACATGTGGCATGAGGGGCATTGTCCCTATTTTACCAGTGAGTAACAGAGCACTACTGCAGTGTTTTACGCATTATTTTAGAGTCTCTCTTTTGAACACCTGTAGCCTGAAGTTTCAGGCTTCTCTACATCTTAAAGCATTATATCGGCTCAGAGCCCAGCTCCAGTTCTGCAACAACTAATTTGCATCCCTTTGCAAGAGCACAAGCATTTCAGTTTAGTAGGCACAAAACAGGAACCTCAGCACAGCTTCACGAACAGTTAAGTCTGAAATGACTGGCCCCTGGCCACAAGCTAGGTCTGTAGCAGAGGCAGAGGTGGATCCCAAGTCTGTGAGGAAGCATGATAACTTTTCTTTGGATAACAGCTCTATGTTACACTGTCCTGGACTCACTCCATCCTAATTACATAAACAGGAAAAGCGAAATATGATCATGTAAATAAAGACTAGCAACAGTGTGTAAGAACATGGAGCTCAGTTGTGTTGCATAGGTCTTTTCAATTTACATTTCTCACATTTTGAGTCCTGCAATGTGATGAACATTTTTCAATGTTACTGTTTCTTAAATACAGGGATTTTCATCCTTTATTGTTCAACTTAAAAAAAAAAAACAAAATCAACCCTAAAACCACAACAGTGGGGAAGAAGAGATTAGGCATTGCAACAGCATTTGCTAAACAAGAACCTCCCAGACTAACACAGCCCATGTCACTTGAGAAAGCAGACTCATCAAAAGCAAAGGATGTTGATCATCTTCCACCTGGACCAAACATCAGGTAGATCTTAGTAATGGTTAATGATAATATTTACCACTGGATTCCTCACATATATTCTTAAGCAGAAGAATGGAAATACTCAAGAAGCACCTCTTACTTCTCCAGATATTTTGGTTCATTCTTTTTGCTTAAAGGGATTAGTTTCCACCCAGCTGCTTGTTAGCAGCACATACCAATCACCCCCTGCAGTAATGAAGATCCTCATCTGATCTCCAGTCAGTCCATCCCACATCTCTCTCCATATTCTCTTCTTTTAAAATTTATCCCAAGGCTAAGCACATCCTTGACTCAACCTAGTTTTCATTACCACTATTCTAATGACCAAAGCCCAAGTTCTCTACACTGCTGCTGCCCCTTTCCTACCTTGACCTTCCCATCTCCTCTGTAGTGTAATTAAATCATTTCTAATCCAGGCAGCACGAGGAAAACATTGAAATCATAGGCAAGGCATTTTCTTATCTCAAAATCCCAATGCAACATTGAAACATCAACATTTCTCTAGAAAAAAATGGTACAATCATGAAGGAGTATTTAGCTTCTAGTGTTAATTGGGAACTCTCAGAGCTTAACAGAAATTGCAACATATAAAAATCAATAATTAGAAAAGCTCTTCTTACAGCTTTTGTAACTGACAGGAAACGGTCGTAGCTGATAAGAACGATGTTAAACACTGAAGCTGAGCACAGGAGATAGTCCATAACTAGCCAGGTCTTGCACAGGCCTCTTCCCAAGTGCCACGTCCCTGTCAGGGCATAAGGGATATACAAAGGAATACAGAACACACCTGTGTAAATAAAACAAACACACACGTCAGTAAACACTGCAGCAGTGCTCATAAAAACAGAGACATTTCTGCAGTATCCAATAAGAGCATGGTACTGACTGGAACTGCCATGTGGAAAGCTTTATATTCTCATGCAACCAATGAACAGTGTACTACAAACTAGGCACCAGCAACATAATTAATACCTTTCTGAAAGGCATATCGTGTTTATTGTGTATCATTATTACTTCCTCTGGTTATATCACCTGCTAAAGGAAAGAGCAGCTGACTTTTTAACCTGCTGAAGTAAACACTATTCTGTATTCACTACTGAAAGTAAAACAAACAAAAACATCTTTCTCCCCAATGTAATTTAATAACTGCTTTCCACAATAAATTATCCAATTTTCATTATTCTGTCCTCTTAGAAGCATGATACAGAGTCTGAAAATGCTCCAGAATAAACTTTTCTAGAAATACAATATGAATTTCAGACTAATCTTTAAAACTATAAGATCAAAAGGCTGACAAAACCAGAACAGTTAATTAAGTACACCCAGCCTAACATTTCTTCTCATCATAATTCTAGATCATAACCACTTTTCGGTGGTGGGCTGATAGGATATTATCTATGGGAACAAAACAAGCGGTGGGAAACATACATGAGTGACCCGCACCCATGGATATCTCAATATAGGCTGTTAAACCCAACTGTTGTGAAAGTGCCAATATGACCTTATTTTAATGAATTTCTAGCTCATCACACTACACACACAGTCCCAACGCAGACTTGTGAGGCTGAAGAGTTAACGGTATTGTTTGCAATGAAATAGAATCACTGCATCTACGGAGAAACTAACACTGGCTCTTTCAAGCAGAAGGTTATATTATAGATTTTAGCATTCAGGAGGACTATTCTTAGAAATTGTTGTTTTTGTTTACCTATACAAATACATATTTCTACAGTATGACTCTAGATAGAGCATGTACAGCAAACTGGTTAAAACTACTATTCATTGCTATTTCATTACAAACTTCAGGTAATTATTTTATGAGAGTAGAAATCTTGAAATAGAAGGTATCAACCATGTGTGCAAGATCTGACAGATAATGTATACTGTATTCAGTTTGACTCTCCAGACTTTAGACAAGACCCTTTACAAACAACTCCCACTCTTTAGTATTCTAAACGTATTCACAAACAGTAGTATTTTTTCCTGAAGTGATAACATTAAACATTACCTATGTACCTGACAAAGGACGCATTTCTTTCTGAAAAAATAATATGCTGTTAAAACACCTCATGCAGCTTCCGCCATTCCTTACTCTCCCCCCAGACACACACCGGGGAAACAGATCTCTTAGAAGAAACCACCCACCCAGAAAATAAACCCCACCGCTTCTCCTAAGATTCCCAGGACAAAAGCAGTACGTGCCTCCGCTGCCGGGACTTACCTACTGCAAAGTCAGAAAGAGCAAGATTGAGAAAGTAATAGTTACTCCGATGCCTGAGGTTTCTGTCCATGATGAAAGCCAGGATCACCAGGGCATTTCCAAGGGTGGTCACCAAAGCCAGCAACACCATGAGGAAAGCCAGCAGCACCAACACGCCCAGGGAAAACTCAGAGCCCGGTGACTGCGTGGACCGAGTCTCATTCCACGTTTCAGCCATCAGCGGAGTTTCAGCAGTGCTGTTGTGCATGCTGCCTGTCCAGCTCAGTTCAGTCCGGGAAGAAAGTCGCATCTGGCAGAGTTATCCAAAGGGCTGAGGCAAGTCTCTTAACAGGCTGGGATTAATACTGACACATCCAAAGAAAAAGATCAGAATATAAAGGTAATGGAACACAAGTCTTCAAGGCCTGGAGTCTCTAACGTTCCTTGATCTGCATGCACCAATCGGCCTGAAAACAAAATCTATTAAAAAAAACACCTTATAAGCAGCAGCAAGTTCACACTTTAAAATACACTATCTATCTCTTTCTCTCCTGAAGGTCGATCCTTATCTACTGAGGTCAGAAGAGTTAGTCTGAAAAGGTTCTGATGCTAGATAAATCCAGATTTCTTAAGATCTTTTTTAAGCATGCATATCTCTAGAAGAGCAACTAGTAAGAAATATGCAGTTTTCCCAAGCTCATACTTTAAAATGCAAGTTCTTCTTTACACAACCTGATCCTTATCTGTGGAGATCAAGAAGGCTGATTTGAGATCGTCTCTTGCTTTCCTCCCTTCCTCTCTTGTTCCCTCCCTCTCAGAAGTGTTTTGCTTGCTAGCCCTATGGACAACAACTTTTTCTGAGATATTTCTCCTTAATCTTGGGCACATATCCTTATGAGAATTTAAACTACTTTCCATTTCATTCTTGTTTATCTAGTCTCCTTGTATTTCAGCACGTTTGTGGTCCCTCTCTATTGTGTTATAATTGTTTGTTGACAAAAAAGCAGGGTCAACTTGGTTGTTGCTGTGTTGTTCCTCTTTCTGTGGACCCTAGGGCTGAAAACAGATATGCTGTGCATAAGCATATATACAGTTACTTACCAGAGCATTTAATTAGCAATGGCCCAATCCTCAGAGGTGAGTTACAAAACTCCCACTGAAATCAGTTTCAAAACTCCTAGCGGCAGCCCCAGTGACACAGCACTTCCCAGAACAAAGGAACTAAATTCCGACCCCCTGAACATGAATGAGAGCTTGGCAATAAGCTTTCATAGGACAAGGCTTTTCTTTCCACACTGGTGGGAGAAAACGGATGTCTTTCACAAGTGCTTATATTTTGTATGAGTAATGAAGCCACTTGCAGAGAGCTGAGTATTCCACAGTTGTAAAAATTCAACCATTTTTATTATGGGTTCTAAAAACACTTTGGTGTCTAATTTTAGATACTTAAATTTGAGAACTATTGGCTGTCATGTCTGTGCTTCTGTTGTGGGAACGAATTCATTAGCATTTGCCAAATGCTTTTACTAAATGTTTGAGCGGCAGCAGTACAATAAATGCAAAACTTTATTATCCATACAAATATCCTCACAGCATGTACGTCTATTACTGCTTTAAGCTTTATTTTGTTTCCAGGTAATGCTGGAAATGTAGAAAACACACTGTGGCAACAAGTAATACCACTAGCCTTTCTTCTGTTAGCAATATTGAAGCTGATCTACATATAATTTTGGAGTTCCAAGCAATTCTGTGGTTGAAAATAAAGTGGTGAACAAATATAAGGTCAAATTAAGGGTTTGTACAATCCTGTATTCCATCTGTCTTAACTGCCTGTAGTCTAAGGAATTATGTAAGAATATGGCAAAATACACGGTTGGTGTGCTCCCCATGCCTCCAGCAATTTGTGGGTCAAGGTGCTAATATGGCACTAGAAGTGACAGTCGATCATTTTATTTTCACTTAATCTTCTAAACAGTCACCTTCTTGCCCCAAGAATTTCTGCTTCTGCATTTTATTGATCATAAAAGACATCACAGGCCTCCTATAGGCCTCCAAGGATGGTAACAGTCCTTCTGCCATTGCTTCCCTGCATTCAAATCCAGAGAATGGCATGAAAATTTCCACGGATACTGCCAAATCATGGATCTTTATAAACAGTTACCATGTCCCAATTATACTTTTTCTTTCCTCATAGCTAACACAACTAATCCTTTGTGACAGGTCTCACCTTATCACAGAAGCAAGAGCTCACTCCTGTGCATTCAAAGTGGCAATCCCTTGGTAAGAAGCACTGAATCTAGGGCAGCTTGTGTACACACACAGAGGCAGACACAACATACCTGCTGCAAATCTTTGTCAGCGAGTGCTCAGAAACAGTGCTGAGTCACGTATCCGAAAGGAAAGTATGTAAAAGCTTTTCTTCTTTTAGACATAGGGCTGTTTGCCTTCAGTCAGGAAGGGGCCCTGGAACAGGTTTCCCTGCAGAAAAGGGGCGAAGACCCAAGTTCTTCAGTATCCTTTTCTACTGGAAACCTTTGGATATTGCTTTGATTTCTAACTTTGGCCAGAAATACCAGCTTGAGCTTGCGGGCCTTCTACAGACTGGCACCTATGATGAATCAATGCACAACCACCAGTCTCAGAAGAAGAGAATTTGTTACAATCTTCTGAAAGCCCCCTGAGGATCAAAAGACTGCAAATATCTTATAAAGTCAGAAAAATCATAGAACAAAACTGCGTTCCAAAAGAACGCCATTTTGTAAACAAACTCATGCTAATAGACAAGCCATGAGGCTGAAAGACATTTTTATAGCAATCACAGTTAAAACTGGATCCTCTTAATAGCAAAGCCCTTACTCAAATTCTGTGCACTTTTTTCTTGTGAGAATCCATGCTAAAATTATTAAAGCTACAGTGTCAGTTAAGATACTGATGTGATTTGCAACCACTACCTTAGAATGGTGCAATTACAGCTTTTTGCAAAAGAGAATATACTGCTTTTGACCCTTTTCTTCTTTCTCAAGCTGCTTTACAAAGTACAGATAGAACTGTTCTCATCCAATCTTAACACAAAATCTTCAGTGCAGAGGAGCTGAATTAGAACAGTATTATAATATTAAACAAATAATCTATAACTATGATTAAACCAGTCTAGAACACATGCCTAGCTAGAAAAATATCTGAAGTAGATAATAAACTACTGATTTTCTACTGGTGCAGTGTATGAGCTGTTCAATAATAACCCTATAAAAAGGTATGGAATTTTTATTCTAATAAATGTGCTAGACAATAAATGCATAGCACAGATTAATACACACACAAAAAAAATGGAAGCTTGTAAGAATGACAGGAGTTCTTTTCCATTGCTCAACTGTGTTGAATTCATTAAGGCTCTTCCATCTGAAGTCTCTGTTTTACAAACACCCAGCAGTGCTTCAGAAGGTACTTTGCTAACAAAATACTCCAGAGACCAGGTATAAACTCTGGCTCTTGGTCCAACCACTTCAATTTGAGCAACAAAGAAGAAATCATTCTGATACTAACTTGTAGGAGATTTCAGTCCTGTAATGGCCGATCTGGTTTCAGCCATACTTGTGATTTGTTTCTAGAAGAGCAAAGAAAAACGGTAGAAGAAAGACATAAGACAACTCTTCCACAAGTAGGGGACGTGTATACAGCTTATATTGTCTTAAATAAATTTACATTTGATCACAAAACCTGTTAAAACTGCTGCTCCACTTTAACATTATATATTCTACTAGGACATTCTTTTTATAGTTAGAGTTGTTGCAAATCATTTTTGTAATCTCTTTCCCTTGCTGGATCCCACTCGCTAGTTCACGTACACAGAATTTGTTTAATGCAATATGATTTCTTACCAGGTTGCACGATCAGGTTCTGGACTGAAGAACATTGATGCTTTATTCTGACTAAGTTGACTTTCAATACATTTCTCCGATTCTTATCTACAAAACTTCAACTTGCAGGAAAATATTAAACCATCATAGCTTACATTCATAAGTAACATTATTACATTGTTTATCAGTGTGAGTTTAGAATATCAGTATTTATAATAATGCATTTCACAGTAGTATAGAGATTTTGTCCCCAGTTTAAGCAAAAGCAAAGGCTGATCCCACCTTTGTTAACCTGGTAGGGGAGGAATCTAAATACAAAGATCTCTTGTCAACACACTTCAGGTAACAGAGTGCAAAAATTCCTTCCTTTCCTGCTATCAGGGGTCCTTTTGCTGATTCTGCTTAACTTCATTTTACCACGGAAACCTGCAAATATGGTGAGACATACCTAACAGGAAAAGGCAAATCTTTCTCTTTTCTTCATAGAAACATACCAAAGGCTACAATGTCTCTTAATATCAGTAAACTTTACACAAAAATAAAAAAGGATGACTTATGTCAGCAACAAACTAAATGGTTGTTAGTTATGAAAATAACAGGGTTATTGTGATTACAAGTAGTTGTCTCTCTTGTTGTCGTCACATTTTTCAATTAACAAAGGAATACTAAACTGAAATTACTATAGTTCAGAGACAAAAGATATCAGTACTTCCAGTCTGTTCAAGAGCAATACACTGTCTTCAGAATAACATACTTCACGAGGACATACTTCAGCACACCCAAACCTCCTCAGATAACAGTCTATCCAAGGTTAGACTACAGGAACCTGCAACTTCTACAAATATTATAAAGCGTAATTTTACTTTTTTTAAGTAACTATTGTAACTTACGGCCTCAGAGAAGTGACTTAGGAAGCACGCCAGCTGCTTTTAAGAGTACGCTGACTGGTTTTCTTTCTCAGATTCTTTTCTCCACTGAGAACCAAAATGTTTTATAGCTGAGTTTCTAAGAATTTAGGTCCGTGATTTCCTTGTTAACAAGCCAAATGCATTATAGGCAATGATGAAAATCTGAGGATCAAAATATATATTGTGCACCTGCTGCTGCTGTGCTCTACATGGGGAATAGGTTATTTGTGTCCTTTGGTTACCAGTCTCAAGGACTTCAACTGCTAAAGTTTTTGATCCTGACAGGTAATGACCACTGCCGCTCTAACATTTCTGAATTACAAACTAGAAATAATTGTTCCACTTAAGTGATGGGATACAGCCTCCTTGAAGCAGAGCTAATAATCAAAGAGCAAGAATCACAGGTTCTTTAAAGCATAGGTATGCCAAGACATCACACCCAAAGGACAAAATCCTGTTGCAAAACTGCTGTAAAGCCACATGAAAGCTTGTTTTTAGAAAAAAAAAAAGGAAGTTTAAACTTACAAAATGCTTACAAACAAAAATAGGAAGAGAACGCAATTTCTCTAACCAAAAGTGTTCACAAAACATCTAGCCAGCACTTCACTTTATCTCTGAAAGAAACAGCATGAAAATACAAACACGTATCCACTTTGACGGTCTGTTTCCAGCTGTTTTATGGGATAGGGGATTCATTTTGCTCACTGATTGAATGACCTATATGGTCTATTTCATTTATGCAGCAAGTGGGTATCAACATTCCATTTTGGGGGTTTAGATTTTGCTAACACACAACACTGAAACACAAGATTCTTAGGGACAAGGATGAGTACTTTTTGGAAAAAAGGTAATTAGAACAAAAATAACAATCAGACACCTAGCTTTCACGTACCCACAAGTTCAGACGTTTAGAATTACTTGTTGATTCTGAGTGGTCAAAGCTTCAAGTATAATGCTCTTCATAAAAAGAACATGCATCACTATGAATGGAATTGGGCAGCTGCAGCAGAACTTCTCACAATTCACCTGTTTCTCTAAGTACTTGCTACAAATTCAAACTCCCATAAAAATAAAAGAAAATTTGGTGAAAGTTTCACTTTAAAATAAAACAGACAAACCATAAGCAAGAAATACTTGTATGACACAAAATATGCCAGACTGCTACACAATGTAATATATGGATCTCCTTTCCTGGGAGGAAGAACATTTTATTATCACAAGTACAGATGCTAAGGCTGAATCCATAAGAGTTTTACTATGCAGACAAAGTAATGTAACTGCGTAAAATTGCTTCAGTAAATCAATGCCAGGAAACCAGTGTTAATTTTTAATTGTTTTGTTTTTTTTTTTATCACATATTTTAGTGGTACTTTTGGAGTTACTGATATCATTAAGGACTGTCTCTGTTGCCGTATCAAACTCTGGAGTAGCTACTTTGATTAGATAAAGTTTGCTTTGGGAAAAGTTTTCTGGTGTACTCATGCTGGAGAACTACAATGAGCAGTTCAGTGTAAGACCGTGTTGGAAAAATATTTATCATGAACTGGTGGTCAAATAAGCTAGTCTTAGAAATACACCTTTAAACTATGTAAGTGCCACTAGAGAAACGTCATTAGGAATAGTTACAACCCTAACATTACTATATAAGCAAAAGTACATAAGATGTACCTGACCTAAGAAACCCCCTCTGACTCAGCTAGTGATGGATCACAATGTTTAGACATTAACTTGAAGAAAAAAAACCCTACATATCATTAAAGTCCATCCTCCCCAAGTGGAAGATAACAAGGGAATGTTAAAAAAATATCTAAATGTCATCTAAAGAGCAGTATGACAATTAACTGACCAAAAGCCCTTTTAATTCTTTTTGTTCTGCATTAAAGTCTGGAATCTATTAATAAGAGTGGAAAACTGAAACACTTGTCTTTTTCCCACTCTACACCAATGGAAGTCACTTCAGAAAGTTTGCTTATGTTTACTACTAGCTGTATCAGTTTGATTTCAAAATCCTCATGTTCTTTGTTGAAATTATTGCTTCCTTTAATTATGCAACACTTAATCCTTAGCTTTTCAACAGGCTTCTAGATCCTGACAGTTACAGAATGATCCTCAAAAAAATTCTGAAGTGATTTCTTCACATTTTAGTCCATTGCCCATGCTTAGTCTTTCTTTTGTCACCAAGCAGGTTGTATCTAGCATGATCAAGAGCTGCACATGCAAGACCATGCTCTCCAAGGCTATATAGCACTGGGCCACATACTCCCTTTTAGGTAAAGTCTAAAACTTCCTGTGCCCTGGTCTAAGAATGAGTCCAGTCCCACCCTCAATACAACAAACTAGGGCATTTAATTACTAATACAAGACGTGTTTGAGTTTGAACCCAGGAATGGAGAAGATAAATAATACACATTTTAAATTAGTCAGCCATTGTTCAGGGGGAGGGGTTGGGAGGCAGTAATGGTTCTAGATGTTGCAACGCTCTCATAACAAAGAGCTGAAAATAATACACATTTTAAACTTCAGAACAGCAGAAGCCATTGTTCATTTTTCCCCTTCTTGGTAGCTGGTGAGTGGGTTGGGATGCGATGTTTTGGTTTGGCCAAGGACTTTGTGAGCCTCATGTCTGCAGGGAGGAGGGGAACGCTCTCATAACAAAGAGCTGAACTGAGTTAGAAGGGCTGGGGGACGGCGGGGTTGGAGAGGTAAACTTGTGCCTGGTGGTGAGATGATGTATTCTCTTCCCTTGTTATTTCCTTTATCATTATTATCACTGGTGGTAGCAGTAGTGATTTGTGTTAACAGCTAAACTGAAGAAATCACAGAAGAAGATGAAAATATATCTATAGCTTTATTATCTTCCGAATACAAAATGTCTGTTGTATTGTATAAGGCAGTAACTCCATAGTTTCTTTGTATAAATATGTGCAAAATAATCTTTTATAGTTTTAAAAAATAAATTAGTGTTCTGTTCTCTTCTTGTTGTCTTTCCTTGTCTTTTTGCTCTTTCCTGTTTGTTTAGATGACTCTTCCTGAAATGAAAAACAAGCATTTCAAAATTTACACAACATTCTTATATACAGTGAGTATTCTCTCAGGGTCACCCATGAGAACTATTTTTAATATGAACAGTGTTCACAGTTCACTGGGATTTATGAAAGTTTTGAGTTGTATAATACTAATCCACTCAGTTTTATTAATTTGTTTGCTTGTGTTGTTATTTAGAAAATTCAGCCTTCAGCAATGATAAAATATAGACACGGCTATGCCAACAGAAGCATATAATGTAAAAATAATCTAAGCCATTTCCACTCAAAGAAGAGGTTACCAATAAAGGAATACTTCTCCACACTATACTGCAGAACTTCTACTGTGGATATGGCCTTATCAAGAGATAAAACTGTACACCAGTGCATTAAAACTGCTTCCCTAAGTAAAACAAACCTATTGTGGGAGAAACAATAGTCGTGCTGGATCAACACTGTGATATACAGCATAGTCTTGACTGCCAGCTCTGAAAAACAAGACTTTTCTTCAGTAGGCATGCATTGCAAGCACTCCACAAAAGGGTAAAAGAATCGGCCACTACATCTGACAGAACGTGAGGTATTTTCATCGACTTCTTTTTACCTTTTGCACATGGGAGGGAAATGGACCCTACCTAATGGGATATTTGAACTCTACTGTTCTGAAGAGAGTTAGCTGAAAAAATACTCTTTTCAAGAGTCACATCTATGGTACTAGAATATTAATTACCACAAGTTCCATCTGCTATTTTTGTGATGGACATTGCTAACAAAACATGTTAATACACAATGAAGAAATACAGTCTGGTTTGTTAAAATGGGGGGGGGGGGGGGGGGAAGAGAAGTAATTTTTGGTACTAAACCTTCTCATGAGGGTAAATGCTTAAAAATCTGGTTAGTTTCCTTTTATTTTGTAAGCAATGCTTTCAAGTAAGAGAAGACTGATAAACTGCTGAGAAGGTAAATCAGTAAGTACATACAAGCACCTCTAAAATGCAAAAAGTACATACCTAAAAAGTGCAGGGAGGGGAATGGGGAAGAATGCTCAGCTTTCAGCCACAGCAATCTTAGATGCTTTTGTATGTAAAGGAAAACTGACAGTTGCATACTTTTTCAAGTATTCATCAGTAATTATTCCCTACTGTCTTAAACTTTATTGTTAGCAATTACCTATGATAGACATACCTAATATGCCGTTCTGAGGATGAAGAAATGTTGGAAAAAGCAAGAATATTAGATAATTAAATGACCTAAGTCCCTTAAGAAGCAAAATGCCATTTAAGGACATTTGGAACTTTGTCCCCTCCTTATTTAAGCTCCCTTGGATCATTTTCCCATAATCTTTTTTCTAACAGTTAATGTTACTTTGAATTCTTCTAGTTTAGATTTTTTTTAATGGTGTCTATCATCTACAATTCTGAAAACTTCTTTGGGTCCAACAAAGCTTTCGATTTTCAAAATGCCTACTAGTTAGAGGAATCCCCAAGCTCAGTCTGCCTACACACTAGAACTGGTGGCACAGCTAAGCATGAAGAGCAGCAGCTTCCAGTTTTCTGAATACAAAGAAAGAAGCACTTCTCTTTCCCATCCTCTTGCAACCCTCAAATTTGTCTTCTGGATCAATGTCCTCAAATGCTGCTACCCCTCTATTGCACATCTCACACTTATAAACCAGGTCGCTAACTTCTTGGAAGTTCTTTGTGAGTGTTTGCACTGATCCTATCAGTGCATCAAAACAATCAGGGGATGACGCAAGCAGAATTACTTTACTTCTTGCTTCGTCAAACAGTGACAATTTACTCAAGTTCATATACAAATGCCTTCATAAGTAGCAGAAACTTACCACTGAAGGTACATAGTTGTATTCTACAAGTACATTCCTTGCACAATTGTTTATATGTTTAAAACGATCTGGTCCCAAGAGAATACCTCCATACCAGCGGGACACCACAACTAACACATTGTGGACATTCAAAATCTGTTTGAAAATAGAAGAAAAAAGGAAGAAAAGATGTTGTTATTTTTTTTAATTGAATTAGTTTTACTGTTGACACCATGTGGAACATGGAAGTCTACTATCTTACATTTTTAACAACTTACTGTCAGGTCTGTGTCACACATGTTATCAGAAGGTAACAAATAAAGGCAAGTCAGCAGTTGTGTTAAGTTTCCCTCTAAAGCTCACACCCAAAGATAAATTCAAAGTAAAAAGAGTCAATATATCCCTCAGAAAGGGTGCAAAGCTATCTCCTGTGCACTAGTTGCTCATCCATGCGTTAAAAGCTTCAGGCATTACGTCAACGGAAAACTACTGTGGTACATTTATTATTCTCTGATAACGATGAACTATTATTTCCAGAGAACCTCTGTCACTAAGCAGACTGTCTATCCACATTTTTGGAATCGGTGGTGGATGAGGCCAATAACAGCAGGGGGAGAAGCGTTATGCATATGGATACCTAAAATGCCATAAGCTAGTACTGTTGCCATGTGCCATGTGCAGGACTTAGCAACTTAACAACCTAGCATGTGGATAATACATATAAAACTCTGCATTTTCCAGGTTTGATGCCTAATCACTTACAACCAAGCAGTTGCTTTCTGAATTCAAAAAGGCATATATAAAGTTCACACAAGTTAAAATAATTGTATTAGCAGTTAGGACTGAAAGGAACTCAATGACCTTTATATAGCTTTTTTAAGACTGTGAGTAACAAAATCAAGTAGAGTTAAGCAGGAGTGAAAATTCCTTTTACTGCAATTAAGGGCAAGAAAAATGGAAGGCCTTCAACAGCTTTATTTTTCACAACATCTAAATGTGATTTGACTAGACTTGAAAACCACCGTGCATTCCACCTTGCAGCAATTCCTTCTTCAAGATCTCCCCATCATCAGCAAGCACTAGTAACACTGGGAATGCCAACTGACTAGGTTTCTGAGAGAAACACACATCTTTGAGCAACCTGGTCTAGTGGTAGTTGTCCCCTACCGTGGCAGGGGGCTTGGAACTAGATAATCTTTAAGGTCCTTGTTCATAGTGAAAACAGGATGCCAAACATGGTTGCTAAAATTTCTAACTCTAAGTTTGAAAGAATTAATCTAAAATACAGTTTCTTGCAAACAGAAAGTGCTATCTTGACTGAAGTGTTAGGTTTATCTGGAGCAAGATAAGATTTCTATTGCAAGAGAATAATTCTAACTACAGCAACAATAACTGTATTAAACCAACTAATTTTCATGCCCATATTGTATGTCATAAGTGCTTATAACAGAAAAACTACAAGACCTATGACCATATGTAAATCAGTCATAAACTACTTTAACCTTTTCCACAGATGAAAACTTCTCTGATCCCTGTAGCAATACTCTTCCAAAACAAAATCATTCCCAGTAACTAGGACTACAGATTGAGAGAGATGATCCCTATGACCTAGACACATTCACATTTGATAGGGGAAACTTGATGTCACTTTCTAAACTGTATTTTTATGGAATGTTAAGTGCCTGGACACTTTAAGCCTGACAGCTCTCAAAAGTGTACATTAATATGCTCAGAACAAGCTGATAAGCTCAGAACAAAATGAAGTACAGTAACTGCAAAATTGTTTCTCCACATTATTTTCATTACAATAATGTTTTCACTTACCACATATACCTGCATATATTATATAACATAAGTTTTCCTTCCCAAGTTAGGTTTGAATTACTTAGGAAGTTTCAAAAAGTTGTAAATGAAAAATCTCAGAGTATTTCCATCAATTACTTTTTTTTTTTCAAATTTTTCCAGAAAAAAAACCTTTGAAATAAAAAAAAAAATTGTAATTTAAAAACACTTTAATACAGTCTCCAGGAATAAGAATACAACACATGAAGCAACAGAAAATGTAAGCAAGCAAAGGACAGGAAAAGAAAACTCCTGTTTGTGACAGCGACATCAATTTAAAAATCAAAATTAATAACAATACTTAGTGTGCTTCTATAACTGACCTGAGGCACTGCATAAGATGTATCCAGCTGTCCCCTGTAATTATATTTAATTTATGTTTTCACTACGGCTCACATCATGCCAGTGAATCAAAATTTATCAATCTCAATTCGCATTTAGCAGCAACTTTCTCAAATAAATATTATTTCAACATTAGAAAACTAAAGTATACGTAAGTATGAAGGCTAAGATCCAGAACCTGAACAAAGAAATAGACAAAATTGTTAAAACAACTTAAACCCTTCAATCCCACTACCTTTTGCATTTTAAGCTCCACTCTGCAAGTTCAAATATAAGTGTCTTTTTATTACAAATATTTGAGGAAACTAAATGAAAGGCTGTGCATAGCTCAACTCTCACATTCTGTCAGCTTCCTCCAGTCTTCATTTTCAATATACCTTACACCACACAGTAAGCACAGGAATCAAAACTTATTTATCTTTTAAAACATCCAAACTATTACTACCACCACCTGTTTCTGATCCAAGACTTGGAAAGGCTGTAGGCTGGGGTTTTTTTTCACTTTTAAGAAAGAAATCATCTATTTGTCTACAAGCACATCAGTAATTAAAATAATCATGTACAAGTTTATTCACATTATGGTGGTTTTAAAATCTGTTCAGGACTTCCAGAAGTGAAAGATTAATTTCTGTAACCTGCATAAGATGAAGAAGGCGTCCACCTGCTGCTGTCTCCCCATCATCTTCACAATCCTGTAAGAATGTCTGCTTATCTTCACAGTATATCCTTAAAAAAATAAAAGAAATAAAAAAAAAACATGAAATAGATTTTAAAAAAGTCAATCAACTAAATAATATTTTGGCATGATTAATGATGTATCAGAAATGATGAGGGTGGTGAGGCACTGGAACAGGTTGCCCAGAGAAGTTGTGGATACCCCATCCTTGACAGCGTTCAAGGTCAGGCTGGATGGGGCTTTGAGCAACCTGGTCTAGTGGAAGGTGTCCCTGACCATGGCAGGGGGGTTGGAACTGGATGATCTTTAAGGTCCCTTCCAACTCAAACCATTCTATGATTTATGAACTTTCATACACACGTGTATCAATTCTATTTCTCTGCTACGGACACTTACATGAAAACAGGATGAGGCTCAGGGTAAACCACAAATACTTATCTGTACAGCAGAACAAGTTTTGAGAAGTCTTTATTTAGACTTCAGCTACTTCACATTTACAATGGTAATGACTCTGGAGTTAAGTCAGAAAAATCCTCAGGTTTTTAGCCTAATAATTACACCTAGCTGAAACCAACTATGTCAGACACAGGTTCAAATTATGGTACACACAAACAAGTTGTAACAACTTGGACAAAAGCATTACAAGTAATTAGTTAGGTCTACATTTCAGCAGTAGTGTGAAACTAGTAGTGAAGTTCACCTTCAGATTCTCCATGCCATCTCCTTCATCAGGGGTCACTCCAGGAAATTTGGGGCGAGCAGGACAGCTGCTCAGCTCTAATTTTCCAGAAGTAATGCTCTGAGGTCAACTGTTTGTTACCAGTTGATTTCATAACTTTCAAACTTAGTTAATAAACACATGATACAATGACAAAGAAGCTTTCAATGAGGAAGATGTACTAAATGACAAATACGAAGCAAAGTTTCTGTTGCTTTTTTAAAGTTTATTTAGATAGTATGAGTGAAAGAAGCCAGATAATAATCAGCAACAACAGAAATCCCTTCTCTTCAAAAACATTCTGCTTAGGTAGATTTTTTGGTAAACTTTCACTTGCTCTCATTTGACGATTCATTAGGATCACACCAGGATGTGTATGAATGGATCAGTCTATAAATGCTTTTTTAAATGTCTAGTTCTCCAGCAATGAAAGGGGCTCCTTTTACTGTAATTTATATTCCTCAGAAAACTCACATCACTATCTGGACTGAGACCAATTCATTTCACATAAGCTGTGCTTGCAAAAGTTGCCAGAGACAGACCACTACCAAACTAATATTTACCTGTTTCTCATTTTCCCTGAAGTTTCTGGTATTTCAGCTGAATTTCGTATGCCAGATGTCTGCATCAGGCTTTATGTTTCAACTCTTATTTCAACTAAAAATTTTAAGCTATTTCTAAATATAAGGTTGGGGGGAAAAGAAGTTACTTCACCCACGGAAAAACACATTTAGTTAAAGATGTTCTAGCATTTCCATATTCACACATACTATGCAAAATATAAAAACACATGTTCAAACCCACTTTGTTTTTTTCACTAATGTTGCTTTACTATCTTAACATATTTCCTTCTATATGTTTAACTTTCTTGACTTCAAATTCAAAATAAAGCCTAAAACTTTTACCATACAAATAAGAAACTCACTCCCGTAAAGACTTAACAGCAAGGAATTATTTGATGAATTCATCTTTCCTCATGTTCTTTACTCCTTTATCAAAGAATGCTAAAAAAAAACAAAAAAAACAAACAACAAAAAAACACAGCCCCCGAAAAACCAAACCACTCTTCATCTCTCACCTGTATGCATGTATGTTGTGGGTTGCACTTGCAATTTTCTTATTCTCATATAATTTTTCAAGAACTCTCTTTACCTTTAAAAAAACAGAGATAAGATTCCTTTTAGAATGGGAATTTCATACACACCATCTCATCTCTACGATGCTATTAGTTATCTCTGCTAAACAAGTATCTCAATACCAAAAAGAAACAAATACCAAAAAGAAACATTTTATTTTTTTTTTTTACACTTCAGTGTAAAATTAATATTCAGTGTTGTAACTCAAGAAGTGGCTTCTCAGTACTCTATTGCTAGTTTCAAATCACTTTTTCTGTGATACTGAGAACAGCTGTTCCTTGAAGGAATGTACCTTCAAAGGTCACCTAGTCCAAGCCCTCTACAATGAGCAGGGACACCTTCAACTAGATCAGGTTGCCCAGAACCACATCCAGCCTGGCCTTGAATGTCTCCAGGGGTGGCGCATCCACCACCTCTCTGGGAAACCTGTGCCAGTGTTCCACCACCCTCAATACAAAGATTTTTTTCCTCATATACAGCCTGAATCTCCCCTCTTTTAGTTTAAAACTATTAGCCCTCATCCTATCACAAGAGGCCCTGCTAAAAAGTCTCTCCCCATTTTTCTTACAGGCCTCTTTTCCTGAAGATGCAGAAGTGTCAAATTGCTTTACTACACAAGAGACGGTAAGATCTAGAAAACTTTTTTAATCAGTATGAAGTATCAATTACACCTGATGACTTTTTCTCAACTATAACACTAAGCTGTAAGCTGGAATATAACACAACTGCTTTCACCTATTTCAGGAAAACGTGTGATGTTTCGAAAGCTCTATTACATTTTGAATTTCTCCCTCTCCTCAAATATAATTTTTTCCCCAGAGTTTCCATTTCACAGAAAGAATAATGATTACAAAAAAGTTCCATTATGGGTCTGAAAGAGTCAGTATTTCCCAGAATAGATATTTCCACCATGTTCATCCCTCTGATCTTAAGAAGTACCAAATTCAAAACATTTATCAGTATTAGTTCATCTTCTCTTTTTAATTAAACAAGCTAGCAATTGTTCAACCCTTTCCAATTTCGTCTAGCAAAAAAGAAAGCTTTGATCAAGACACTGTTCTAGCTCATAATAGAAAAATCAATATTACTTTGAACAAAACATTACTGAAGTTGAGAAAGCTTGGGAAAACATGCTTGGTGAACAAATTGCCTTCCGTTCCAGGGAAAAACGTCTCTGAGAAGCAATCAATATACATATTTAATTTCTGTCTTAGCTATACTGTGCTATTTGCAATTCTTCTGGCAAAAATCCACAAATTTGCAACTACAAAAATCACCTCAGATATGAGACCTCTATGAAAAAACTCCTATTAGTAACAGAGAATGTTGCTTCAGACACCTGTTTTTTCCTTTTCCTGCACTCCCTATTCCCCAAGGGGAATATGGACTTAGGGTACTACACATATTAAATGATCATCACCTTTGACATTACTTATTTGTCACCTACCAGGCTCCTAAAAATATACCTTAATGATTCGTTACGTGTATTAGCAATGAGCCTCCAAGACAGGCATCTTATAGCTAAGCAACAGTTTATCCTTTTTCCCATTGTAGCTCCTGAGCCTTTTTTTTTTTTTTCTTCTGTTCCAATCTCTATTATTCCTGCTTTAGGAAATTAAGGGATGCAATTCTTTACATGTCAGTGAGGCACCTGCTCATAAAAGATGTAAGATGCTTAAACAGACCAGCTCTTCTCACTTACTAAATCAATGTCAAATCCAAGAACCACATAACTGTCAAATTTCAGAATAAGCCAAACTGAGACAAGGAAAAGCAGTGGCACCAAATTATAGCCTACTACCTGAAATATGCCTATCACTTTCTGTTGAATGCTAGCTATCTAACATACCAGCTAGAACTCTTCTGCAACAGACAGTCACTGATGCAATGCCACCAGCTCAGAAGCTCTCCATGAAGGATGCAGGGAACTAAAGACCAACAAGTCTTATGTCCATACTAGGCAAGATAACAAAGGGGAAGCAAAACCAAAAAAAAACCCCACAGCTCAAAATATTACAGCTTTTGTATACAGAAATATACCTCAAAGCCCTGTCAATCTGTTAATACTCTTTCAGGGACACTGAACATGTAGTAGATCACCTGGAATTTTAAAATGCATTTGACAAAATCCTTTACCAAAAATTCTTAAAATAAAAGCTAGAATTGTATAAAAGGAAAGAGAAAGATTTTCTCAAGGTTTAACTCTCAGTTAATGACAAGAAAACATGAGTAGTTCAGTACCTTCTCCACTAAATAGGGATCATCAAATGAGACTGATGTTAATGAATGCAAAGTGATGTACAAAGTGACTTCACACTAGTTATTAGCTTTTGCAAAAAGAGATCCTGGAGTTATAAAAGATGTTTCTATGAAAGCACCAGCTCAGTGCTCAGTAGAGGTCAAAAAAGTAAACTAAAAGGTAATACTAGAAAAAGAACATGGAAAACAGAAAAACTCTTCAGGCCACTATAAATCCTTGGAGTGACTGCATCTTTAGTGCATAGTTCTGTTCTGCATCTCAAAGTTACAGCATGCATTATATGTACCAAAAGATACTGGGAGTCTTCAGCCCATAAAACCAGAAAACTAAGGTGTATTAAAACTGATAGATGTCTATGAAGTCCAACTGCACAATAGAGAGGGGCAATAAAGTTTTGAGTGACTGGATCACAGCAAACATGGGAAGTCATATTTTCATACAATGCTGTGGATTCTGAAAGTTAATTCTGGTGCTAGAAGCAATGGAACAAATTCCACCTAACAGTAAAGAACAGCAGGATGCACAGCAGAGCAGATATGTAGAGCTATTTATTTGGCAGTGACGGCGAGAAACTATGGCCACTCAGACAATATTAGCACAGGAAGACGCGAATACAGACAGACTGACATATCTGGCTAATCCCAAGTATCTCAGTAATATTTTGTCAAGCTCAAAATACAGACAGAAAGAGTAGTATTGATCTTACTAACTTGTCTGGGTGTCACCACAGGAGCCAGATGTGCCTGGAAAGTACTCCTTCGATCTGTAATTGGGTTTCCGTGATGTATGGGTGGCAGTTCTTCATCTACTGATCACAAATAAGGAAGTGTTTGTTTTCTTTTAAGAGTACTGAAAATATGTATATGGCTACATAAGTAAAGAATGTCTCAACTTTATAAAAGGGATTTGTTGAAGTAAAGTACACAAGATGATATACAGAACCACCAAAAATTATGTTGGTTTATTTTCTTCTTACAATTGTTTTTAATCCTTAATATAATTTTAATGTTACTAATTTTACTTGAAAGCTGCATAGACAACCAGAATCTTAAGGGCTCTCTCTTCTGAACTATTAATCAGAATTAACAAGGGCATATTTTTTTACCTTCTTGACTTTCAGATGTAATGTAATTTAACATTTTAATTGGATCTTCATGAATGGGCTGACAATCTAGGTCAAAATCATCTCCACCATCTTCATCAACTTCTTCACTGGTTTTCTTAATATTTGGTTCTGTTAAAATAGAAGTAGCAGAATTTATTACACATTTTTTTGTGAGACAAGTAAGACAAAATTTCAAATTCTTTTTCCCAAAACCTCTGGCTTTTCAGTTCAAAGTCTGTCATTAAAAAATTATGAAACACAGAATAGTAACTTGATTACAACAAATTCCAGAAATTCTGAATTTGGAGTCCAAAATAATCTGGTGTTTCACAAGAACTCCAGTCATGTACTGAACACCTGGAGAAAAATGTGCAGCTGTCTTTCAATAGCACTTCATGAGGTTATAAAATCATTATGTTTGAAATATCTCTTTCACACTGACAACTGCATTTATAGGGAATCTACCATACACACATGTTAATTTAGAGTGCCTATGATGTGGTGTTGATGCAGTTTTTGTAACAGAGGTATTTTCCATAAAAAAGCAGACAGGTGATATAGCATGTTCAAAAAGCCTAGAAAAATCATTAGATGTATTAAGTAAAAGCCACAAGGCTGCTGGCAAAATAAGCAACAAATTTCCAATATTGTCAGTAAAATTTTCACTTCTCAGTATCCACTCCTTCAAGTTATGTCAATGAAAAATGACTTTTTAAATATCTGTGATGTAGCAACAAAATGCACAGCTTATTGAAAACGAGACCTTATCATGAAGCAGCACTGATTTTTTCCACCCCCTGTTCAGTCTCTTATTCCTCACAGGACTGAGGTAACACCCATGACACAGAAAAGTACTTCTTTTGCCACAAGTGCATGGCACTCATGCATTTCACAGCAATTTAGCATTTTAACACACAAACCCCCAAACAAAAATAAACCCCACCACTTTCTGAAAGTAAAACTGTGAATTTACACAAATTCTACCACAATAAGAGTAACAGCAGAAGAGTCACTGCAACTCTAATGATGATATACTTCTCATCCCAACATAGTAAAATTCAATTAAGATGGAATACTTGGTCATTTGTCTGTATATTTCACTGAAGTTTATCTTCACTTGAGGCTAATCCAAATCCTCCAAGAGTACACTCAACAACAGAAATTAATTACTGTTATGAATAATTCCTTTACAGAACAGAGGACAATGCGTTATACCTGTATGCAGCACTCTGCTTTCATGCAAGTAATTTCATTTCCAAGAGAACTAAGGACCTTGCTCTAGTTCACAGAGGCCACCCCCTTTTGTCTCTGCTGCTTTTTAAAAAGGGAAGCTACCACTGTAAAACAAGAAGCCATATGACACTGGAGACTGTTGTTCTATGTTATTTAGCTCCAATACAAAACTGGGCATAAAGCTTTAACTTGTAATGAAATCTTACTTCGCAGTTTAACAAAAAGTAAATTGAGAAAAAACGTGTTTTCTGAAGTACCTGGATCTGATGACTGTGCCTTTTCAATCAGAACTTCTCGTATCTTCTCCACCCATAAATAAAGTATACTTTCACCAAGGTTCTGTCTGGAAGTTAAAACTCACAGTGAATGATAATTTTTGCAGATTTCACTTGGAAAGAACACCAAATAACATACATGTTTCAGACACGTAGAAATGTAACATTAAAATCTAGTGAGATATAGAGCTTAGGCTTGTGGAAAGTCCTGTCTCAGTAGTTCACTAAGCGAAACACACGATACCTGCATCACTATATACTCTTTGTGGCTTGCTTTATTTTTATTTTTCTTTAACATTAAAAGCACCAATGCTGAAGGAAAACAGGCAACTGACAGAAGCTTTATGGCCATTAAGGAAAGGAAAAGCAACTGTGTAATTAAAAAATGGATGGTCCTCAGTATTTTGAAAATAATACTAAGCTAGGATGCCCTAGATCTTGCTCTGGATCAATTTTCTCTACAAAAACTATCATATCCCAGTGGTGAGCTCCTTCAGCTGCTCTGTGGCTATATGGGACTTTTCCCCCTCATCTCTGGAGAGGGCTCTTCTTTGGAAGAGCCTCCTCACAAACATCTCTTCCCTTCTTCTCTTCTCTTCCCCCTCAAGCAGTAAGTGCACATGTAGCAGAGGTTGTTCTGTTAAGGCTGGACTGTGACAGCAAGTCAGTTGCAGTAGACACAGTGGAGCATTGGACTGATATGCTAGAGTATGGGTAACTAGCAGTCCTATAGGACAGAGAAGTAAAGAGTTATGTCTAGGAGTTTTTAGTCAGGGGGCAGAGGTATGTATTAAGGTCCTGGTGAAAGACAGGATGCACATATTTTTTATGTGCACATTCAAAGTTAAGAAATGCTGCCTTAGGGTGCAGCAGGACCCAAACATCTCAAAATACATTTAAAATGGTATCCTGAAAAGTTGTCTTCATATTTTAATATGTTTATGCATGATGCATGTTTGTCTCAAAAACAAAACTAAAGATTTAGGACTGTAGGTAACTCCTGGTTTCTCATTTTATTCCTACTGCCACCATCTGGGGTACCACGCAACTACATACTGGTGACAAAATTACCATAGAGCTTTTCACTTAAAATCCTCATGCATTTTTAACACTTTAAATTCAATTTTACTTGCTTATCCGTTGCTTAGTTAGAAAAGAAACCCAGTTAATCAATGTAACTGAGTAATTACATTAAAAAAAACAACAAAAAACACGCAAGGTAAGTGCTCTCTTTTTAATGTCATTAAAAAACATTTCTTATGTTCAGATTTCAGTATTTTGGGCAGTCATGAGAGTCATGTGCTTCCTTACGACATATTTTCATTTCATGTAGTTTATATTATCTTTGGGATCTGAAAGAATTAAATAAACCACATAAAATACCTAAATTTACTGTTCCAATTTCACTGCAATTCAAAACTATGTAATTTGAGTACTTCTAAATGTTCCATTTATTCTCATGCATTCATTATGCATTGTTGTTGGCTACACACTGTGACAATAAACAGTCCGTTATGTTACAGATCTAATTAATAGATTCTACATGAGTTTAATTTGCCTTAAAATCTACTTATCCCTTGGCTATCTTTAAAGAAAGACTCTTTTGCCACTTACACTCTAAGACAAAAATGTCCTACAGTTTAACTTCCAATTAAATAAATGCAGGAATCTCATACTTCACAGCACCAATTCATAAGCAATCTCACAGATTCTAAAGGGAATCTATTCTATTAGGAGTCAAAATGAAGACTTCTGTCCTTACAGAACACCAGGTCTAAAGAATATAAATTTGTCTGAGTTTAACACAATTTGTCCTTGCAAAATGCTTAGTAAGTACACAACATCTTTAAATGTTAGATTTATAAAATAAACTTGCTGGTTTATGGCTATTGCAGCAATCACTTCACAAATACTAGTTCAGACAGATACTTCAAAAGCATACATTGAGTAGGGCATAAAACTGAAAACACATTGTCTCCTGTCACTATATTCCAGAGTCTCTAACTTACATATATATTTCTTCCAAGCTATTTGCTAGTTCCATATAATCTTGTCCTCGAAGCCAAGGAGCACTAGAATGAAAACAAATACAATGAAAATTGTGCCTATACAGCGATTCCAACATCTCAACAAACATTCATTTTAAAGTAAACGTGATAAACACCTTGAAAAAAAACACTGTCAATCACTGACGCTTCCCAAGATTCCAGTTGCAAATGTCTTGGTAAAAGCATGATCACGCAGTTCTCCTTCAAGACTCCTTGACTGGGCTGCTTTTTCTTTCTTCAGATGAAAAAGCTAGACTCATTTTTCATGGTAGGCCATTGTGACTCCAGAGTCAGTTTACATATTATTTGCTTACATTTTCCAACTCCTTCAGCACCATTGAATCTATTACATTTAGAACGTCCATTCAGTTCTGTATCTGTATCTTCCTGGTCTCATGTTAAACTATAAACTTTGCCTCAAGTTTACCAGCAGTATTTTGTATTGCCCTGTCAATACTGATAACCAAAACTCAGCAGATATGCTGTGTGCCATGTCCTACAGGCCTATCTGTCATCCACATCAGGGACTTGACTTACACGTCTCCCATCCCATCTCATGTACATGGTCACGAGACACGGAGAGAGCAGGGAAGGTAAACAGGAAGATAGTACATGCCATGGCTGCATCCCAACAAGAGTCTGCACTCAGGTGAAAAGCACGTATTTCAATCTGAAACAAGTACCCAAACAAGAGGGGTATACACAAGGAAGAGACAAGACATCACTCCAACACAGCAGGCAGCAGCCACCATACCTCCATAGTCCAATTGCTACCTTGCCACAAAATAATGCTGCAAGAATTAGAGATGAGGGATGAGAGCAACCTGTCACAGGGAGCTCCATAATATGGCTAGCACAGGAGAAAGGATAGAATATTCTTGCTGGAAACATCCCTCATCCCCACTATACTTTAATTCAAGGAGTCATCTTAACTAAACTTCAATTTATACTGCAAGCAAGTAAAAGGGGTAATTCAGAAAACAAATACAAATGTTTGAAAGAAAACTTCACTTACTTTAGTTGGTAAATAGGTGGCTCTGCAGTTGGATATCCTGGCGGCAAAATCACCTGAAAAACATTCAAGATAAGTATTCACTTGACTACTCTTAGTTAGCTGAGCTCTACTGATGGACTCAGAGGTCGAGCAGTAGGACTACAACTAGTGTTACAAATCAAGAAAATAGTTGGCTATGTTGTTGCAGAATGACAAGAAAACCTGGATATCTGTATTTGGGATTCCAGTGACGGTAATGCATACAGACATTATATTTCATGGTGCAATTTTCGTGGAACAAGTGCCATGAAAAATAAAGTGCAGAACAAATTTTAAAGGAGCTGCACATGTGGTTACTGGACGTAAGTGACAATACACTTTGGCATTTCTTCCACTATGTAAAATTACTGGTTTCAGTTCTGTGATCATAAAGTAGCAAGTTACTCAATTAAGTTGATCCTTTTTTTTTTTTTTTGCCTCCAGGTTTTCCATAAAGTAAATCTAGAAGCAACTGCAGCACATTCACTCAGATGTCTGACACAAAGTCAATATAAAAAATATTCTAGAAATTAGTCTTGGGAAAAAAATACTGAAATTCATTTCTGTCAGGTGTGGAATTAGGATATATAACTACTAAAAAATATCACAAGCATATTAACGTGTTACAGGAACAACCACTGAAGTCTATCACAGATTCCAACCAAAAGCTCCTTAATACATCTGAATAGATAATGAATCCTATTTAAAGGGGTTTCCTGCATGCACAAGACTTTGCCTGCATTAGTCAAATTCTGCACCAGACTTAACACTGCTTTACCTGAAGACAGAGGGTCCATTTTGGTTGATCCAGGCAATCATTAATCTTAATGCAATAGATTTTTTCATCTTCATCAACAACACACCAATCTTCACCATATATGGATGAAAGGGCTTCAATTTCATCAATCTAGAAAAAAAGCATTATGCAAAAAATAAATAACCTCTCCCAGGGCCCACAGCCTTGTGTGCCAGTCTCAGTTTTAAGTCTCACTCTTCCACAGCTTATTTATAGACCTGACAAGATTTACTGTACCAGAAGGCCATAAATACTGTGGATCCAGTCCTGACTCACAGCACAAGTTACCTTTGCTCAGTTTTCTCATACACACAACAGCTTTTGTATTTCTATAGGTAATCCCGTAATTCTCAGCAATGACAAGGTGAGCAAAGCCAGGTGGATCAGCTACAACCCATCCCTGCGCCTCCCAGCCAGTGCTGCTCCTGGCTGGGCCATCCATCCCCCTGAAGAAAAACACCCCAAGGCCTTCGTACGAGCTCTTGCTAAGGAACAGTGATTAAAGTTATCCAGCAAATTCCCACAGAAACCGGAGAGCCACCTTCCACCTGGAAATTAAACACCTGGAATGGGTCTTCAGTGCGAAGGTGCGGTCACCCACCGGCGCTGAGTAAAGACAGTCCTGCTGCCGCTCGGAGAGCACCGCAGGCCCTGGGCAGGGAGCTCCTCCCCACACGGCCGGGGCTCACCAGAAGCCACCGGAATCCAGCGCTTTCAAGGCTGCGCTCACGCTGCCCGCCCGAGGATGCCGCAGCAGGTCAGGACCCGCGCTGCTCCCCGCAGCCCTGTCACCCTACCGCCGCTCACTTGCTGCTGAGCCACCTCCGCGTCCCCCGCCGCCATCGGTACCCGACGGGAGCCGGGAAAGGGCATGCGCCGTAGGAGGAGGTTGCGCAGTGGTGGCGGTGAAGCTGCCAGCCCTTCCTGCTGCCAGCCCTTCCTACCGCCAGCGCACCCCTCTCACCTCTCTGCGCCGGCTTCTGCCATGAGGCGCACCCAGAGGTCCCCCAGCCCTGCGCCTTGGCTTCGCTTCTCTCGGAACTGGCTGTGCTTATCCCGTTTGTCCCAGCGCCCCTACCTTCCCTGCCAGCGGCCCGTGTTCCTAATGCATCTCAGGGCAGGACTGTGCTATGATCTAAACCGTCTCCTTTGAACACCAAAGCATACCTACCTACATGCGAGCTTGACTCCCAAATAACTATTGAAGTATCATCTCCTATGCGGTCCACAGCGTACTGCCATGCGGTTCCCTAAACCATTCTTGAGTGTTGCTGAAAGAAGAGTGAACTTGAGTGATCTGTTTCCAGGTTAGGTTTAACTGCTGTCTCGGGTAAAGGAAACTTAATACATTTCCTGAAGTACAAAAATACCCCAGTCAAGATGTAGCATTAATAAACTGTTAACAAAATCTACTTCTGTTATGCATAGTCATAGAATCAATATTACACTTGTATTTTTTGCCTTATTCATTTCATTATTTTTAAAGGATATAAGCAGTTATATTTCAGTGACAATTTTACAGTCATTTTAATCTTGCATTCATGTCAGCCAAAACGAGCGATTTGCATTCTTATAATTGCATCATTTCTTTTAAAAAACGACTGACCAAAGTTACAGAAATGCAGTTAATTTATTTAACATTGACAAGCTTTATGTATCTTATCTCTTTTAGACAGCACTGATCAGGAGAGATCTCTTTTTGCTTGAGTGTAAAGTATGGATGTCATCTTTTTTGCAGTTTGTAGTTCACATGTTTTCTTCCAGTGTTTTTATAGGTGTGAGGAATACAAGGTAAAGTTTGTTTTCCCTTTTCTCAAAAGATGGAATATACTGTGCCTGCTCTGGAGAGCAGGATTAGAGTTCAGAATGATTGTGACAAATAAGTCACACCTTCTAAAACCAAGAAACAGCAATACAAAAAAAACCCAAACCCTAGGATGCAACAGAATAGAGACAAAATCAGCACTGTGTTGTCTACTGCATATATGCAGGATAGAGAAATACTGGTTTTACAGCAGTTCCACAGAAACTATTTGGGAGTTGCTTCCAAGCTAAACATTTACCAACAGTGCTGTGCTTTAGCTTAAAGGAGAACCATCATGGCCAGGATGTCCAAACACATCTAAGGCAATGTGAGATGTGAGGTAATCCTGCTTTGTATGGAACCACTAAAGCCTCAGCTGGAATTCTGTGTCCAGTTTTAGGACTGCACTTCAAGAATGATGTGCACTAACTGAAGTCCGGATTAAAGCAATGAAATCAGGCAAGCCTGAATTCTGACAGGACTGGAGAGGAGTTTGTTAGTTTAAAGAGAAGGTTGAGAAACACAGACATCCTTAATATGCTACTGATTGCAGCAGAGAAGAGATTACATTTTTCCTCCCTCTCAAATGCAGGAAAGATGTGATATACGAAGGTTTAATTTTGAAGGTTGTTGAGAGATTCAAATCACGCTATGGAGAATTTGCCAACAATGAAGTCAGTCATCCTGAGAGAAGAGGGGGGGTGGTGTGATAATCATCCTTATTTACACAGAAGCTGTTGCAAAGATGGGCACAATACTGTGTGCTGGTGAAGCAACATGTTACATTACAGGAAGGAAGATTTAGATAATTAAGAGGAAAAGCTAAGCACTGAGGGCTTATATTAAGCCATCATCTGTGCAAGGTCTAAAAGAGGTTAGGCCTGAAGAAACTTGATCTTGTCTTGGGGCAAGAACATGGGATAGTTTGCTGTGAATGCAGCAATTCCTAGAACATTAATGTGAATGTATTCTTGTGCTTATAGTTCTATTGGAAATTAGATTACTGTTATTAACTATGACCTTAACTTGAGAGCTAATTTGCCTTAAAGAGAGAACTATGATGCTACAAGATACTTCTAGCTTTCTGATAGCAACTTCTATATAGTGCTTGTGCTTTTATAAGTTGCTAGTTTTGACTTAGCTGAACAAGCAAGTTTACATGACTACATGCATTATTTGTTATTAAATAACTTAAAGTTGTTACTGACATTTCTTATGATTATTGTTGTCGATAATCCATATGAAAGCATTGATATGAAGTATTTCAGCAACCTCCCAGGAAAAAAAGTGTACTGGATAAAAAGACACAGAAAATAAATCACTAAAACTGTATGGACTGTAGGCATCTCTGACAGGTTTCTGAAGATTTATAATTTCCTTTCATTATCAGTCATATTTGTGATAAGTCTTACTAAATTGAAATGGAGATAAACGTAGTTAATGAATCTCCAACATGTTTATATATACTAAATTAATAACACAGTAGCTGAATTGATGTGATGCACAGGAGCATTTAACAGCTAATTAATTTGTCTGTATAAAATGAATATTCCCTTAAAGCCAGATATGAATTATCCAAGAGCTTTCAAACTAAGGATAACAGCATAAGAGTGTAATAAAATATTTGGAGTCTTCTTTCAATACAAAACTGAAACTTACTATTCTTTATGGTAAGGCATCACCCAAACCAATACTCTTCATAGCAATCCATGAACTTTGATATTTAAAATGGTTACCAAATCTAACCTTTGGTCCTTCAGTTCTGTCTTTGTGAACTACAGATAGCAAACGAAAACACTTAAAGCTCAAATCATTTAAGCAAAAGAAGACCCTGAAGGTCAGGAAGTGACCCAAATTAATACCAGGAATTCAGATTCTTTGTTCTGTCTTGCCAGGGCAAGATAATACACTGGGAAATTACTGATGCCTTTCTGGAACCAGAATCTAAGCCTAGAGCACAAAAAGCTTAAACCAGATAGAAATAATATTCACATTGTTAAGGAAGCAATATTTTCACAGATGACATAAATAAGGACGTTATTTAAATGCAATGCATGTAAAAGCTCTCAAGAATTTTAAAAGAAAAATTCCAAAATCAGAAATGCTTTTTGATTTAATGAAATACTGCTCACATTCTACTACCAAATTTGTCCAGAGGGGGGAGGTAAATAGCCATATTGTAATGTTACCATGTTACAATTCTACTTTATGTATAATATAAATCTCAGTCTGGATTATGCAATAAGGAGAATATATCCATTTAAACATAAACTAGTTCAGTTGATTTCATTTTCATAAGGATGTGTTTTGCTACAGTGTGGTCTACACTGACATAAATTAGCTATAAACTTCATAGTTACTAGCTCTCCACATGCAGTTGATTTATTGCTTTGGAGCTAAAGCCAACCCAAACTAATTCAACCACTAGAACAAAAAAGTGCATTCAACAAGCCTAAATCTTGGTGTAAGACTACATGTCTGGTAAGACTAAGGGGAAGTGTAAGTGACTTACACCTTGGTTAAGAATGTTTCTACTCTTTCAGCCACAACCCAGTTGTATTGCTGGCTGTAAAAGTATACAGTTGTATTCTTTAGAACTAGAGAAATCCAAAAAAATTTCCATAAAGTAGTAAATGTGTGCAGGTTTTAAGAGCCTCCTGGCAGAATACAATCAGTCTCACATTTTCTCCCGCCATACCAGTATTCAGATAAAAGGGGCATGTTAAAATGAAGTCTTCTCTATTGCAAAGGTTTTTACTTGTTTTTCTGCTAGAGGATACCTCCAGTAACTGCCTGAATTTACTCCTGCACTGCTTTGAGCAGCAAAAAGCAAGCATTCCTAATCTCAGCAGTTAATCTGGCTCATGCCATCTACAAATTAACCACATTACATGGTTATTTCCTGCAAAGTATGAAATAAATATCAGCAACAGACTCACATATGTAAAAATTCCTACAGAGTAGTTCAGAACAACAGGAAAATTCACTTTCATTGCTCACTGGAAGTTGCTCTTGGTAATCCAAGAAGATCCACAGGAATCATGTCTAAGAATGAGAAAGGAGAAGGAAAAAGAAGAAAGAGGAATAAAATCCAAGAAAGACAAGTTATACCTAATAACATTGCTCACCACCTGCCGACTGATGGCAGCCTGTCCCCGAGTACTGCCAGTTGGTACTCGGACAATTCCCCCTTGTTTATATACTGGGCATGACATGCTGTGCTATGGCCCCTTTGGCTAGTTTGGGTCAAGTGTCCTGTCTTTGCTTCATACTTGCTTTTTGCGCCTCTCCTCACTGGCAGAGCCCAGGAGACTGAAAAGTCCTTGATCAGGGTAAGCACTACTTAGCAACAAGTAAAACATCAGTGTGCTATCAGCATTATTCTCATACTAAATCAAATACACAGCACTGTACCAAGTACTAAGAGGAAAACTAACTCTATTCCAGCCAGAACCAGGACACCAGTATGCTCTAATCTGAAGAGGAAGAAAACAGTGTCAGTGCAATAAAGAGTTGTTATATCATAAATAAAATTGTGACATTTCATCAAGGGTAGGAACACAAATGCCAAGTAATTCTTAAATGTTTTCCAGAAGTTCTTCCTTAGTTCATCCCTGGATAAACCTCTAGCAATGCAGGTCAACTCTCTTAGTAGAAATGGGGGTAGGGAGGTGCTGCTTGTCTTCTCTCAGCTGCAAATGGTACGTTGCAAAATGAGACATGATCAGCATCTTGTTTTGTATAGTTGCTAATGATGACACCAACCACAATAGTGTGGTTGTTTTTTTTTTTTCATTTAATGACAAAGAAGAGTGGTATTATTTCAAAATTTTCAGCTGAAATACTCCTAGTCATAGGGCTTGGTTGCCTGTAGCAATGAATTCAACTAGTTGATTGCACATTACGCCCAGCAGAAGCTCCCTCCCTAGATAAGTTTCTCCTCAGGAAGTGCCATGGCCTTACAGCTTCAGATTCTGCAGTCAGGCTGCCCCATCACCCCATGCCCCATCACCTCATTTCTGAATAGAAAGGGGATGTAAAATATACTATACCATGAAAATCATTGACAGAGCAGTTCAGTGAGTTCTGTGCAAGGCCATTGCCTGTGCATTCAGCCCTGATGTGGGAAGCATTTCATGCTTTCTGCATCACTAACTTCAGCATGTTATCTGAAAGAGGAAAGACATGAAAGAAAAAAAAAGATAAACAAAATGATAAGCTCAAAAGGGAAAGAAGCCTTGTTATCAGCAACACTGTTTTTTCTCATTTCCACTTCAAAGTCCAAACCACACTGGGTTATTACTCTGGGAAGTGCAAGGACGCAAAACATCGGTGAAAAAAAAGATGCTCCTTGAAGATGCTGGAAGCAGTGGAAGTATAGTGATCCTGACCAGGCCAGCACTGTACATCCAGGGGTCATTGATCTGCAGCACAAGCAACCTGAGCAGACCCAGGTTTATGTTGGCCTGCCTTCAACCTGTGTGGTGGGGCTGAATTCTTTAGCTGCAGGATAAACTCCACTAGCTCCTTATCCCAGAAGAGCCTGCAGGCAACTCCAGCTCGGTGCAGGCAATTACACCACAGCCTGGCCTTGCCTTTAGCGCTGCAGCAAGAAGTCCTCATGTGAACACCTTTTATAAAGAGCTGGTTTTGTGCAAGAAAATTAAAAGAGCTCAAATGACCAAGGAGGAGCTTCCCTCCATGGATGGAATCTGTGCGGCATGCTGTGGGAGAAGTCCATCCAGGGCCAGGCCAATGCTGCAGCAACATGGGGTCCACAGCACCTGAGGGGACATTAAGATTTACTCGCAATGTGCATTACTCTTCTCTATTTTGTCTTTTTTAAACAGTAATTTTATTAAGCTATTTGTTGTCAGGCCTTTTTTACTGAGATTCAGAGAAAAACCCTTCATTGGCTGGCTGAAGGATAAAGCTCTGCACTGTAAACTGTGCTGTGTCGCAATGTTAGTGGAGTAGGGGGATGCCGATGCTTTCATTTTATTACAAAATTATAATAAATATGAGGAATATTATAGATATTTTAATATTTGTGTATGTAAAATATGATACAAAATAAGAAAAGGAAGCTTGGTTTTATTGTGAAGTTTTATTGTGAGCAGTTACGGCATTATGAAAGATGGCTCAAAGCCAGATACAAGAGGAAGAAATAAAGGGAAAATAACTCAGACAGACTGATAACAATGGCCGAGAGCATAAGAGAAGATATGAGCATGGGGATGAAACATCTAGTGCTCTGAAAGTAAGGACAGCAACTTGAAGACCTGCTCCTAAGGAATGTGTGGTCCTTCACTGAAACCTCTCAGATGTCTTATTGCTGAAGCATCCCTGGAAGCAGATCTCTTTAAGATAATTAAGTGCCTAAACACAGTAAATTTGTGTTCTCTCTGCAAGTGTGGAGGTGTTCCTTTTCTTCTTTTGGTACTTTAGTATTAAAACAGCTATAAACAACACAGAAACACATAGCGTGCCTCGTTATTTGTGTCTTAAGAGTTTCCCAAGAATTGCTCAGGTTTCAACTTGCCCACTTTTGGAGCAGGAGTTTCATCCTAATCTTTTGAGATAGTTTCTCATGGTACTTGTGGCTCCTGCCCTGCCTTTTCAAGCTCTCCTTCGGCATATGACACAGACTCAGTCATGCCCCAACACCACAAAGCTTCCTTAATAAATTCCTGCAGGATTTCAAAGGCACAGTGGGAGTTTGCAAAATGCAAACCCTTTCTCAGGTGCTAAAGGCAGAAAAACAAGGTGCGGGCTATTGACTTCAGGTGAAAGGTGCAATAGAGAATAAATAAGGGCAGCACAGGAAGGAGGGATGGATCAAAGGGTCTTGAACGAAAGGAGTGCTTTACTTTTTCTGCCCAGCAGTACAGAGTCTCTCACTCTTCCAGGTTGCTTTTGGCCATGCTGCTCTTAGGAGCAGTGTGTGCATTCACAATCTATTTTTACTTGCACCACTTTCGTATAGGAGACTGAAGCGATTCCCACACGACCCTTTTCCCCCCTGGTGATACATCTTTCTTGAACTCTCACAGTTCTCTTCCGAGACGTTTTGCCCAACCCCCCGCATCTCTCTGAACGCCCATCCGTGCCTTCGCTTTCCCCGGGCTGGCGGCTCCCCTCAGCAGGGCTGGGGCTCTCTCAGGGAGTCCAGAGGGGAGCCCAGGCCATGGGGCCCTACTTCATCCTTCCCAGCTCTTCGGCCAGACCGATTCCGCCTAGGACCAGCCTCCCGGCCCCGCGGGGAGCGGGAGGGAGGGGGCCGGGGAGGAGAGGGGAGGGGAGGGGCTGCGCTGAGGGGGCCGGGGAGGAGAGGGGAGGGGAGGGGCTGCGCTGAGGGGGCCGGGGAGGAGAGGGGAGGGGAGGGGCTGCGCTGAGGGGGCCGGGGGGGAGAGGGGAGGGGAGGGGCTGCGCTGAGGGGGCCGGGCGTCCGCCCCGCACTGCCCGCCCTTCGCGGCGGGTTGTCGGGGGAGCGGGCGGCGCCGCTGGGACACCGCCGGCGGTCACGTGCTGGGCCGGTGCGTATAACAACGAGGAGGGGCGGCGATGGCGGGAGCGGCATGGAGCGGTGGTGGGGGCGAGGTCGGCGGTGGGTCAGCACACCCGCCGCGGGGGATGCGGGGGCCGCGCCTTCTCGGTGCGGTGTTTGCGTTGTCGCTGCTGTTACTGCGCTTCTCGCTTTTCCTCTCTCTCGTGCTCGCGGGGAGGGGGATGCCAACTTCAGCCGGGGCCACCGGGCCGGGGGAGCTGAGGAGGAGAGGAAAAGGGTAGGGGGAGAAGTACGTCCCCCCCGCCCTGGAGGACTCCAGTTCGATGTCCTGCTCCCTTCTGCAGTCGCTGGGATCGTGTTTGGAGCTGGGGGTGTCGTTGCTTCCCCGCTCGTACCCTCCCGCAGCGGGACACGGCAGGCCGCCCGCCGTGCGGCCCGGAGTAAGGCTCGGCTGGAGGCAGAGGAGCCGAAGCAGAGGCAGCCGGGGGGAGGTTGTGGCCTTCGGGAAGCGGTGTGAGCGCTTTTTGTGGGGAGCGGGTGGCCTTTCCTCCTCCTGCTCTCCTCAGCCTTGGAGCCTGGGTGTGAACGCACCTTTCCCCCAGGCGAGAGCCTGCCGTGACGCGTGACCCTGCCGCCTTAGAAAAGCGTTTAATTACCGGTACTGGAGCGAACTGCTCGGTTCCAGCCGGTTGTAGGGAACTTGAAGGCTCTGCTGAAGTTGTTGCGTTCTCGGAACTGCCGTGCTTGCCTGCTGCTCCGGTGAGGGCTCGCACTAGCTGTGGTAAGCTTGTTGAGAGATTCTGGGCTGGAAAAAAGTCTTTGATGCTACAGGTCTAAGCAGCGCGTACAAAGCAGCCAGGAGGTTCCGAAGAACAGGGATTAGCTGAACTAGCTATTGCCTTGGCAGTGGTATCGAACAGATACTGTGTTACTGCATCTGTGTTCACTGTTACTTACTGCATTAATTGCTGTGGAGCAGACGGTAACTTTAGATAGGTGATGGTTTCACATGAGGCTCTGTCATAGAAGCATATAACTTCTAGATCTCTTTAGCTGAAGATTTAAAGAATTGCTATTAGATAACATCACTTGTGCTTCTAGTACAGCAGCTCTTTCCTCTTGGAGTAGCTCCTGTCAATGCAATGTGTTGTGTGGGTTTGTAGACAGGTTCTGTCTGTTTGTGCAGTTTGGTGCGTTTTGTCCTCCTCCTTTACTAGCGTTGCATTGTAACGTGTGCATGCTGGAACATGCCAGAAGACTTCCTGAGCAAGGATCATCTTTTCCTATAAGAATCTAATTTTAATTGCTAGAGGGAGATCTCCTGAAATACTGGCCAGGGCTGTGTTTTTTACCAACCTTACTGTTTGTCACAAATAGCTTCCTATGCAACCAGTGGCAGCTGACTTGGAGCATTAATGTTGAATTGGGCAGTACCAGTACTGCTTCTGTGCTTGACTCTGCTTGTCAAGCTGCAGCAGAGTGAAAACCAGCCGTGTTTTGCTTAGTATGTTGTTGCTGTTCCAGGCTGTGTACATGGCAGGAGGCCTCAGCAGAAGTAATTAAAGCAAAAGCATGTGAGTCTTATCAGTAGTGTTGCCCCGTGGTTAGGGGTGGTGCTTTAGGTCTTTGTAGACTACTTTGTGAGAAAAGCAACTGGCTTTGCTTGGGCTTTTCACTAGCAGTTGGATGAAGTTGGTATTTATATGCCAGCACTTAGGTAGACTTTTGTAGTTTAGTATTCTGCAGACCTCCCTTAAGCAGGCATACAGGCAGAATGGTAACCTGGGCTCTCTACTCTGTGTTGGAAGATGATCTCTGTGTGGAGATGGGTGCTGTAATAACATGAGAAGATCACTCTGGCATAGGTCTTGTAGAAGATAAAAGCAGAGCATCTCAATGCTATTTTTTTATACCTTCTTAAAGGATAAAAGTCAATTAGCAGTCAAGTACTGCTCCAATAGTCTTAATGAGTTCAGCGGAAGTGCTCTGCAATCACATCTCAGCTGTATAGGAGACATTAAATACTGTCCTTGTTTTTTGTCATGGCATACCAGTGACTGTAGAGGCTAGCATACAAGGCATAAAGCTGAGCTGTGAAAGGCAGTTTGTTTATCAGCTGCTTAATGGAATAAAGTAATGGTGGCAACACCACTGACTGAACAGATGCCTGCTCTCTAAGTGGCTAATAGCTTTGCATAATTTGTATAGGCTAACCTGCTAGTAGTATCATATGGCTAATAAATACAAACTAAACTTCTTCAGTGCTGATGGTCTGGTTTGGTACCTCAAAACTGATGGGTGGGGATTTTGGGGCTCTCTTGGTAGTCGGTTGTATGACCAGATAAACTCCTGTCTCCGTGGAAGTGCAGCTTATGAAGTAGTTGCATGTGCGTAGTGTTTGAGTGCCTGTGTATGGATTTCTTTCCATACTCTTAAACTTGTGTCTTGGACTTCCATTGGTGGTTGCTCATCTCCATTATGGAGTAAATTCTGTTGCTTAAAACACTAATTTCAGGATTATGCAAACTCTATTAAGAGCCCCTTTGCTGCCAGCTTTATTTAGGCACTTCATTTAGCTTGTTAGCTAAAACTTTGTTCTGTATTGCTTGTCTGATGAGTATCTGCATGCAGATTTGCTTTCCAGTCCAAATTGTAGAAACGTTTTCATGTGAATGATCCTTCTGACTATGATTAATAGTCATTCTGCATTGCTGCATGCTTCAAGCTTCCAAAGTCTGTTTGGAATCGGAGGGTTGGGCCAAACAGCAAAGTCTTTGGTGACTAAACCAGTGAAGCAGAGAGGTCTTTCTTAGCCATGCTGCAATGCATGCCACTCTGCTGCTAATATTTGCTTTAAAAGTAAAAATAAATCAGTGATTTTAACCTTATGGCTATTTGTGGGGGGAAATATCCTGCAAGTAATTTTGCAGTGATTCAGCTTTCCATATCTTGAGCTATTTAAGATTCTGCTCACACACATAACTGGCCTTGCCGCACACAAGAGTTGCGCATTTGTATCAGCTTCTTGGTTCCCTTCCCAAGCAACCTTTTCTTACTTCTCATCAATATTGGATGGAAACTGCAGCTTTTTAATGTGTTGAAGGTGCATTGCAAATCATACCTGCTGTGTATGTGGTATGTTGACAAATGATATGGGGTGATGATAGGAGGAGTTTGTTTCATCTGAGACATTTGAAAGGTCGCTAAAGAAATACTGTCTGGGAGGGGGTAAAAATGAAGGATTGAGCTTTGCTCCCCCCCCCCCATCCCTGATGGATAGGTCAGCAAAATGAGCTCTAACTATCCTTTTAGCTTTTGTCTGTTTTCTTAGTCCTGCGTTCTGTGCTCCTGAAACACTATCACTTAGTTTCAGAGAACATATTGCATACTGATATTAATACATGAACACATTTGAGTTTGATCTTTTAGACTCTGGTAGAACCGATTCGTGGAGGATAAATATACCTACCTCAGTAACAACAAACTGTGCTGTGTTACCTTGGACAAGTGGATAGACTCCTGTTTTAAAGAGTAGCTTCAGGGCTTGAAGGACTGCTACAAGAATTAGTACTGTTTTGCTCTTCTAGTAGTACTGAAAAGCAGGTGCAAACAAGAATATTGTCTGTCTACTGCTGGATAAGGCATTTGTATCCTGTATCTGTGGTAAATTGCAGCTGGTTCATCCAGTCTGTTCTGAAACATGCTAGAAAAGGGCTTGCTTGGTGTCTGTCAAATTCTTTGAAAACAGATTCCCTCTCTTTCCTGATTGAGCAAAAGGTAGGGGAAAACTCTTCTCTGTGTTGTTAGTGCTTTGGTAGTCTATCCTAGAAGTTCTAGGCTTCTCAGTCTTGAGTATTGCAAAATGTCACTTCTACAGGAGTTTTGTTGCTTAGTCAGTGATCTTGCTGGCTCATCTCTTGCTGAATGGCTTCTCATTTTACGTGGTTGAAGAACTCCCTGCTTCTGTTGTAGCTATGAGTGTGTGTGGTGCAGTCAAGCTGCCTGTTCAATGCAGCAGAGCATAAACAGTTTGTGGGAACAATCTAAACCTCTCCTACTATAGGGAAGCTATCTATGCAAGGCCAGTAATGTTCTCTGTAATCATTAACTGACTATAGAAATCCAGATTCTGCAGGATCTGGTAAACCCAGTGTTGGGCGAATATGGCAATCTGCAAACACTAAAGATGGACAACCTCTGCTTTTACTGTTTTTTTTAGCAGCAATAAACTGTGTGTTGCAGTACAGCCTTTCTGAAGCTGCTTTTAAAATTGCTTTTGTGCACCTCTTAAAAGCAGTGTATTTAAGTAGGACATTAAAATTGGTTTTTTGCCTGTGCTGAGCTGCATCTGGGTCCTAGTTGTTGTAATAACACTTTAGGGAGAAAAAAAAAGGGGGGGGGCAACACGAAGTCAGATTGTGGTTCTGTCAGTGTGGAAGAGGATTGGTGAGGACATCACATAGTAACTGTATTCTGCAGGAGTCCTGGTAAATAGCAGTGTCGCTTGCCCAGTTGTCTAAGGCTCACTATCTAGTAGGGTTATAAAAATAGCTGTGATAACAGGTTTTGTTTTCTCCCTTCTTTGAAAGATGTAAATACTTTTTTTTTTTGTAGTTCAAGAGTAATAGCGAGACGAGAATTGGCTAGTGATGTGTTACAGTTAACATGTAACTTCTTTATACTGTACTGCTGTTTCTTAAAGATAAGGTCAAATCTACAAAGTTGGTTTGAGTATCTGACTCCTCTTGAAGTCAAAGTTGGATGGGGTCCAGTACCTGAGTGCGAGATCTGATAGTACCAGTGACTGATAGTACCAGTGACTGATGGGTATCTGGGTCCTCCATGTGAACAGATTCTGTTCTGCAGGGGTGGAAGCCAAAATAAGCCTCAGATATTTCTGAAGAAATAGTTGGGCTAATAGATGTATTATTATCCTTTTTCTTTTTCCTCATTGCCTCTGGAAATCTTAAGAGGGAAAGGTGAAAATTTTACAAAGAAAAAGTAAATGCTTACTGGTTATGCTTGTAGCAAAGCTTGCCTTGTTTGTGGCATGCAGTTCCAACTCCCAAGCCACACTTAGAACCAAGAAAACATGTGTGTTTTGTTACAAATTCCTTTGTATGAGGAATTTTAATGCCTCTTAGTGGCATGACTGAGTCTGGACTGTTGAAAACAGCTTGCACATGGATTTGTGTTCCAGGGAGGAAATAATCATCTTTTTCATAACAGTGTTAGTATTAAATAAGGGAGAAAAGTGACCTAATAGTAAGCCATAACTTACAGCAGCATAAAAAAAATTGCAAAATCGGTTCTTTCATGTCTTTATTAGAGATGAGTACTGAAGCAGAACAGCAGCTTCTCCATGATGCTAGAAATGGAAATGCTGAAGAAGTTAAACAGCTGTTGGATACCATGGACAAAGGAGAAATAAGTTTTGATATCAACTGTAAAGGTTAGTAGCCTTCCTCAAATGTCTGTAATCTTACTGTTGAAGCCACATGTAGTGAAACTGTTACTGACAGCATTATCTTACTTTCTTTGGAGTGCTCAATAGAGTAATAAAACCCATTTAAGCAACTGCTTTTACCCCATGACTTAAGGCCATACTTGCATAGGGGAGAGATCATAAAAGCAGAGCACACACAATTGTAATGCACAGAAAACCTCAGAGTAATCTGCAGAAGTGTCAACACACCAAAGAATCAGTATCTCTTTTTGCCTGTGTTCATGCTTATGCCAACTTTGGAGCTTTATAATGCTGAACAGAACAGACTGTGGTGCCAGGGGATAGTTCAGGGAGGTAAAGAACCTCTAACAGGGCTACAGAGATAAGGTCATTTGTTTGTGCTCTACTAAGTATGGTTTTGTTTGTTGGTCTTTTTTTTATTTTCCTTAAAGACCTGTGTTTCATTATATAGTATCAGCAGCTACATCTTTTGCTACTTGCAGGAATGGTTGGGACAAATCGTAGACTCATAGAATGGTTTGGGTCGGAAGGGACCTTAAAGATCATCTAATTCCAGCTCCCCTGTCATGTGCAGGGATACCTTCCACTAGACAGGTTGCTTACAGCTGTGTCCAGCCTGGCCCTGAACACTTGCAGAGATGGGGCATTCAGTGTGTGCTTTTTGCTGTCAGCAGGTACACTAGGTTACTTGGAAAAGAAAGTAAAACTGCCACTTGTGTCTGGGTCTTTGGCCAACACTGCAGTTTTGGATGTGCATAGCTAATGTAGCTATGGCTTAAGCAACTTTCTTGCTTAAAACTTCAAACTGGGACTAGATTTGCAGGCTTGCTATCAGTTGCAGACTGCCTTATTTTTATATTCATTTAGTAGCATTGTATTTCTTTTTACTTACATGAATGTGTTTCTGGTTGCTTCACAAAAGTGGATGTGTATCCCACTCTTTCTGCCCAAACTGGTGTCTCTTGGTCATTCACAGAATCACAGAATCCTAAGGGTTGGAAGGGACCTCAAAAGCTCATCTAGTCCAACCCTCCTGCAAGAGCAAAGGTAACCTAGAGTACATCACACAGGAACTTGTCCAGGCGGGCCTTGAACATCTCCAACGTAGGAGACTCCACAACCCCCCCTGGGCAACCTGTTCCAGTGATCTGTCACTCTCACAGTAAAGAAATTTTTCCTGGTGTTCGCATGGAACCTCCTATGCTCCGGTTTACACCTATTGCCCTTTGTCCTATCACTGGACATCACTGAAAAAAACCTAGCTCCATCATCCTGGCACTCACCCTTTACATATTTGTAAACATTGATGAGGTCACCCCTCAGACTGTTACGCCCTACTGAGAAAAGGGTGCTGCAAAGGGAAAGGGGAGAGAGTAGCTATGCTTCCTCTCAGCCATGACAGAGGGAACACCTTGTCCTAAGGAGCAGGGAAGCCTGCTACCTGAACAATCTCTATCCCTTTCCCAAGTCTTCAATAGAGTAATAAATCAATTTACCCATCTTTTTGCTTGACTATTCAGCCATGTTTGTATTTTCCCAATAGTTAATGTGATCACCTCAGAAAAACAAGTTGTAAAATGCAAACCCTTGCTACTTCCATCTTCAGGGAACTAGTTCATAATTTAAAGGGGAACGAGACAGACGTTGATAGATCTGAAGTTCTCCACCCTTACAAGTATGTCCTTTGCAAATATTCAAGACACTGTGTGTAGTGCCTAAACAGTTGGAATAAAAGTACTTTAAGATTCATGCAACAGTACCCATAAAAAGTTTACTGAAGTCTCTTGTTAGAAGAGATTTCAGAGCTTCTCAGATGTGTTCCTATATGCAATCTGAAGTCAAGAAAGCATAATGAAATGGCATAACCTGCAGACCTGTATTATATCAAGTAAGCTGGTCTCTGATCACCATTCCTGCTCAAAGTCAAATGTTAGTCTTGTGCAAGTGTGCAGACTCACCTAATGAAGGAAAAAATAGAGTTCAGCTGTCATCCTTCTAGTTCAGCTCTACATGGCCAGCCAGTTAATAAGTGTTTGTCAATAGGAGGTCTAGGAAGCTAGAGCAAATGTGCTGGTGATAGTTCATGTTAAACAAAATAATTCTGGATGTGGAATCTCGACACAGTCAAATACCTGCTTTCTAAATTCTGATTTATTTTACTTCCCTATCCTTGCACCTTCCCCAGGGTAGTGCTGTCCTGTTTTAAAATAGTAATAATTAAAAAAAAAAGCAAACACTTGTGGTCACTTTAAGAGAGGTAACAAACTCCTCAAGAGCTTAAGAAGTAGCTGCTCAGCTAATATCAGAAATGCAAACATTTAGAGCGGATGCAGAACAAGGGCCTCTGGCGTTTTATTCAGAGAACTACAGATCTGGACAGGTTCCTGTTGTTTTTTTTTGGGTTTTTTTTTTTTGTCATGACTGAAATCCCTGACAGCAGCACTGCCTTGTCACTCCTATAACTCATGACTTCCTTGGGCTAATTGTATGTATTCAGTGCAACTTGGACCTTTTCTGTATTCTTTCAAAGAACCTTCTTCCCTACTAGACTGAGGGATGAATGCTGTCCATTTAATATGTTATCCAGAATAAAAAGCCTCAGAGTTAGTGATCCACACAGTATTTATCTTCTGTGGTACTTTATTTCCTCAGTCATCGTAGGGCAGGAACCCTGTTATAGGCCAGACTGGGATGAGGGAAGATACTAAATCTGGGGTTGAAACAAGAGAAAGAGTTAAGAAGAAAGAGAATCAAATAACAAAAGAAATAGCCAATAAAGGGCAGAAATGTTTAGCTGGAAACAGTTACAAGAAATGGGAAGATACTTCATCTGTGAACCACATTCTAGTGTTAATTTGTAATACAACAGAAAGAATTATGAACTTGCAAGACCAGCAGTTCTCTTTTTTTCTTTGTGCTAATGGCTTGTCTCCTCAGGGTAAACTTACATAGTGTTCCAAGCCTTAGTGCTTGAGGATACACAAAAGGGAAAAACTTAATGGTGGCAGTAATTCAAAATAATTTCTGATGCCTCACTTTCACTTTGCTTCCAAATACAAAACGACAGCTTTTAGGTGGCACTTGGAATGCTGTGAGTCTGTTGCTTAGTAAAAACAAAGCACAAATCGGCTTTGCTTATTACAGTTATGATTGGAAACTAACATCAGTTGTTAAAGTAGTAATCTCTAATGCTTTACTATCTTGCTTTTAAAGAAGTGATTGTAGGATAGTTTGTGAATTTCATTTATACAGCTGGTCCTCCACAGCATGCTTTAAATGCTCTTTAAAGCACAAAGGATAGTTTCCTTTGCATGGTCACTCCTGTGCCTACTTCCTGCCTGCACTTAAATCATTCCTGCAGAGGCTTAGAGCTGTAGGTGGTACATGAGTCCTACACTGCAGAGCTTTCAATTCATAATACTTAGTAAGGCTATCCTTATTAAAAATGAGTACAAGCACAAGGTAACAAAACCCTCCTAACACTAGGTCATCCCTCCTGTTTTCTTTTGAATCCTCTTTTTGGAAGAGGGGTTGTCCTACTTCTTATTTGTGTGCAGGAAATAAAATCAGGTAAACTTTTATAGATACACAAGATAAATGTGTACTTGCATGTGCTGTTTTCATAGTGAATGAAAGTAACTGAAGCTGCTGTTGAAGAACAAGATATTACATGGAAGAAATGCTTTATTCTCCATTATCCTACATGACTTTCTCCTTTCAGAAAGATTTTGTAGGTTTCAGTCTCATACTGTCAGACTGCATTACAGTTTACTAATTCAGATGATGAGAATAGATGCTTCCAGCCTCCTTGTTCGTCTGTTACTATGGAGAATGACCATCCATGCCAACCTCCAAGCACAAGACAAGATCTTTCTTGTATCGTGACCGAAACGTAATTTACCTGTTTTGTCTTTTAGGCAGAAGTAAATCCAATATGGGCTGGACACCACTTCACCTTGCTTGCTACTTTGGGCATGCTGTTGTAGTAGAGGATTTGCTGAAGGTATATTTCTACTTGCTTCTGTGTGAAGGCAGAAAATTCTTTGTTCTTGAAGTAGTTAATTTTTATACAGGTTTTTGTGATAGAAGAAATGCAGCTTTGTAGAGAGGCAGAGTCACTCCTACAGTTTATCTGCATGTAATGTAGAGATAAATGATTGTTAAAACTAAGGAATGAAATAATCGTAGTATGGGTCAGCACAGTTTACAAGGACCCAAAATAGTGACAGTGAAAGTCTATACAGTGGTATACAATTACACCAAACAGTTTTTATATTAATACTTAGTTAACTTTCTCATGAGTATGTGTGTTTGTATAACCATCTGATTGTAGGAATTAAAGATCTATAGTATGTAAGTATGCAGTCATGAAAGCTTCAGCCTTTTTCAAGCTTAGTGAATATCTGCATATAATAAGCCAGCACCTGACACTTGTAATGCAAATGTTTCAAAGGCCTGTTTAGCTTACTGTGATACATAAATTATATAGCTTAGGCAGTTACAGTCACTGAGTTGTGGGAAAGGCTAAAGTAAAAATAATAATCTGTTATCTAATTGTATGTTGTGCATTGAAGCGTGTCCAGAATTCTGTGCCAAGTAACCTGTTTCTTCCCAGTGCAGGCTCACATAGTATCATTGTTTTCTAACATCATTGAAATAATGAACACATGGTGAACTTGAAATGACGAACCTCTGTTATCAAAGCTGACTTATTTGTATCTTGGGAGCTATATCTGCACTGCATTTGCAATTGTTTCTGACTGAATTTATTTTTTTTACCCTCAGCTGTCAGGGTAGTTTCAACTAATCCTAATTGTATTTATATCCTATTCATGTTGGGAAAACTTTGCTGTCGATGGCAAGAACGTGCTAAGCAGCCTCAAATATTTGAAATTCACTCCAAATAAAGGCTATCAGCCATACTTATGACTCTAAAGGAGGAAACAAAATTGGGATTTCTTTGAAAAGTTCTTCTCTGGCCTGCACAATTACTTAGATAATGCTGTTCTCAATCCAAGTGGGCTACTTTCTTCTTTGCCCATAGGGCTCTTGAAAGAGTATTATTTAAAGAATAAGTTAGTTAAAGAAATAGTAAAGAAGGCTGTGCATCTCTGGAAGCTAGCATATATAGGTGTCTGTGTACTTGTGTCTAGATTTTGTGCTTAAAGAGCAAGTGAATGAGGAATTACCAGAAAAAGAACTCTGGAACTAGTCAGGTTCATCAGTGAACTTCAGGCGGGCAGCAGTGACCTGGGTAAATTGCATGACTTTAAACATATGTGACAAAGTAAAGTTAGTTCTGCCCTCATTCTGACCTTTTGAGGTTAGGTAAAGCAGTGTAGAAGAAATGCTTAAAGAAAGGATAGCATTTCTTGCTTTCCTGGAACAGTGCCTGTGCAGTGTGACAAGCAGTCTTCCTTTCAGATAAAAGGTATGAGATGGAGAAATTGTGTGATAAGAGGAAGGGACATTCAAGCCAAAGATTGTAGATGAGAAAAGTGAGAAAGTTTCACTTCAAGTGAAAAAACAGTAATAGGTTTCTGAAGGGAACGCCACTTGTTAAATCAGGAACATCAGGAGGCTGGTACTACTCTGTGCATCTGTAATAGTACATATATGTGTGTTATACAGTAGCACTGCAGTTCTTAAGTTGTTCGGGGTTTTTTCCAACACCTACACCCCCAGCCCTATAAATTCCCCCAAAACAAACCAACAGTGCCCCCATTCCCTGCGTTAAACTTACTTTCCATATACCTTCTTCAAAGTGAGATGCCTGAGAAACACACAGGAGGAATTTCCTTTTGAAGCAGTTTATAGAATGCTGGTTATAAATTTTATGTATGTAGTTTATCTTTGCTTTCTGGGATGGCTGTATTACAGTTCTCATCTAATTTGCCATGAGGCCTACATTAGTGTCCTGTCCTCCCCTTCCCCCCAAGTCAGAGGGGATAGCTATGTAGTTCTTGCTGGAAGGGCGTTCAGTTGTCTTTGGGTTCTGCTGTTTAGGCTGGTGCAGATGTGAATGTGCTGAATGACATGGGGGACACTCCACTGCATCGTGCAGCTTTCACTGGACGTAAGGTAAAGTATGTTGGCTTTTTTTAAGCTTCAGTTGTAGAACTGGGGAAATACTAGAAATGAGATCACTTTGTAAAGATGTTTTTACAGTGTCGAAGAATGACTTACCTGTTTTGGTACAGTGCATTCAAAAGGATTAGGCATATTGCCTAGATGCTGTAACTCTGTCCAAAACAAAATCATGGCACAAAAACCATTTTTTTTGAAAATGGGAGAACATTGGTCCATGGCTTCCCTTGGTATACTTTATGTCCTTTTTTAGCTTTGTGCTGTAAAGATTTTGCTGGCAGACAGAAAAAGAAATCATAGATGCCTTCACCTGTAGCACTGTGCATTAGTTGAGTTGTGCAACTAATTTACATTGCTTCTGTTCTCCTTATTCTGTGTGTCAGACAATGCTGAAGCATAGCACTGCTTCTAGTGGCAGGTTCTAATTCCTGTGTAGAAACCAGTATAAAGATCTCTCATCTACTATTGAAGTACAACAGGTTAATTCATGTTTGTCTGGTGTGTTTGATGCAGTAAAAGGATTAGGGATTGCTCCTCCCAGCTAATTGCGTACTTGCACAGAGAGTAACCACATTGTTTTAATCTTAGTGGCTTTTTGAGTGGAAAAAATAAAAATTAGGACACATTTGTCCATTTGGTGTCTGGAAGTGCTGTTTCTTCATAGAAAACTAGAACTAAAGAGTTTTTTTTATAGGCCTGTAATGTCAGACTAGTTTGATTGCTTCCCACAAGCTGCTATCATTCCCAAAGTAGTACTGCCCCTACGGATAACCTCTTGGCCCTTCAGAAGGAGTGACTATATAGTTGCTCATCAGAAGAGCTATTCTTTCTATTTTTATCTGTCAAATTCAACATTTACTTCAGGTACACCAGCTTTTAAATCTGAGCAGGTCTGTTCACCTAAAACAGATCTGTTAGTTCTTTCAGCCTGACTCATGTGAGAGGGGAGGTTGCAGTTAGTCCTACTCTCCAATCTCTCTAAAACATCCCTTCCTCTTTTTGTAAGTCAGCAGTGGTGAGAAGCCGTTACACAGCGCATCTCACAGGATGTTAGTAGCTGCAAAGCCCGATTGTGGCCTTGCCATAGCAGAGAGAGATAAGCAGTGTTTTTCAAATTGTTTTCCAGGAGGTGGTGATGTTACTCTTGCAGCATAATGCTGATACCTCTATCGTTAATGGGAGTGGAGAGACTGCAAAAGAAGTTACTCAAGATAAAGACATAAGAAATATGTTGGAAGGTAACTTTAATAGGCCAGAAGCCTGTTGTTTTTTCCCAACACTTGTACGTTCTAAAAGCTGACTCTTCTCCTGCAAGTTACACAAGCTCAATTGATTTTTTTTTTTTTTTTTTCTTCCTAATGACCAAATTTAAAGGGAAGTCACAGTTAATGTCTGCAGTCAACTTGGAGAATTAAGTGTTGTCAATGCCAACAGCATTATTAAAGTAACTATTTCAGCCCTGCTGGGGTCATCCTTGCTACAGCTCTGAATGTTACATGGCAGTCAAAGCCTTAATGGTGTCCAAATACTTATATAGGCTCACTGCTTACAGTTCCGGAGAGTTCAAGAGCTGTGTTGCTTCCTGGGGTTATGTGATATGTTGCTGAAGGTCTGTGTCTGGTACATGTATGTGTGAAAAGTTATCTCTCTTCTGACTCTGTATGTAAGTGCTGCTTATCTGCTGGATTGTTAAAAGACTGTAATTTCTGTATGATGATAGGAAGAGTAGAAGAGAAACTGAAAAGAACACAGGAAAGATCTTATAGGAGTGTCACATAGTTCCACTGTTTCCCTTTTACTAGGGAATGGGGTTGGGTTGTGTTTAAGAAAAAAACAAACACATGTACATATATATATTTTGTTACACTCATGCATCTTTTCAAATATGACATGGTTTTGTTCTGACACAGACTTCTGTGAATAAATGCTCCATTTCTACCTGTTCCAAATAAATAATACTGGAAACTTGTGCTTTTCTAGGCTTGTTTTGATATAGTTTCTTGAGCACTCTGTGTGTACTTGCTACTTTATTGAGACTGACCTTAAACTTGGGTGGCTTTCTGTTTTTTTAATAGCAGTGGAAAGAACACAAGAAAGGAAACTGGAAGAAGAACTCTTAGGAGCAGCAAGAGAGGGGGAAACAGGGAAACTGACTGCCTTGGTAAGAATTCAAGTTGCTGTAATAATTTTATGTTACATTATAGCTTGAACCACTTGACAACATATGACATTAGGCCTTGCATTTCTAAGTGCTGTGACTTCAGGTTATGAGTGCTGTGCACCTCATTACCTTGGTGAGGTGTTGAACCCTCAAGGGTTTTCCAGCCTCCTTGTTGTTAGCTGCAAAATAATGCTTTTTCAGCTTCTTTCATGTTTCTCAATACTGTTGTAACTAGCAGTGTAATGGTTCTAGATTTACTGGCTTAAGGGAATGTTTTGCGGATGCCTTAATTTAGTCATGGATGCCTAGGTTTTCACCACAACATGGTGTATTTTAAATCTTGAAAGTAAGGTTTTGTTATCATCTGTTGCAGCTGAAGTCTATTTTTTAATGGACAGTCATCTGCATAGCACAATTTTTGCTGGGTAGGAATTGAAAACTGTGTGTGTGCATGCAGTCATAGTAACTCAAGCTGAGCAATACCATGGCATGGTGAGTCTACTGGAGAAGCAAAACACAGAAGAATTGAGACTGGAAGGTGTCTCTTGAGACTATCTAGTCCAGCTCTTATTCCCAGAGCAGAATAAAATAGAGCAGGTTACCCAGGACCATACCCAGTTGGGTTTTATTTTTTACGTATCCAGAGTCTCAGTGCTTGAACTAAAGCTTTTGAGAGTCCTGAAGAGTTTACTGGAAGTAAGACATACAGTATTTAACACTTTCTACCTGGTTAGCACCTCTACTAATGACTTCTAAGTCATCAGAGCAGTCCGAATAAATCTATGTACTTCTAATGGAAAATTCACAAGCCCAAGACTTGTATATTGAGAAATTTGACATTCTCATCTGCCTATAAGCCACAGTGAATGCCCATTCAAAATCTGTTTCCATTCTCTAAATTCTTTCTTCTGGTCTGAAGAGGCCTTGTCCTAACTCCTCACATGAAAACTGTTTTAAAATCTTTGGTCATCCTTGTAATTTTTATTTGTACTTTTTGTACTATCCTCTTTGAAGTGGAGAGGGAACCAGAGCTGTACACAGTACTCAAAATGTGGAAATGGTACATTAGTACACTGTCATGATTGTATTATTTGTAATTAAAACACTGGCATAACTGATCTGTTCTTGATTCTGGTAATTTTTTTTTATACTTGCAGCATTTGATGCTGCATGCTTACTGACTAAGCTTTAAACTGATGTAGAAAAATATGGCTCCTCATAGAAATCAGTCATTTAATGAACTACCTTCTCTTATGTGCCATATAACCATGTAACTCTTGCATGCACATGTAACTCTTCCTGTAAACATTTTAATTTCTAAATGATTTTTCAAACTATTTGGTATCATTGAGCTCTGTATATGTGAGAACAACTATATGTTGACCTCTAAAACTCTTCAAAGTATTTACCATGCATTTGACCCCCATGCAGTTTTTTTAGGTCAAGTCATAACTGATGTTTCTTGGAATTGTTTGGTGAGTGCTTGGACCTCTGCCCATTGACTTACAATTTTAAAACTCATGATGACTCTTGAGGAAGTCCAAAGAACTTTCTCTACTTATAGTTCTATGGTGTAAACCTCCTTGACTTTCCTACCCTTAGGTTAGTACGTCTGTGGAGGATTTGTGTAGCTCTTCTGAACTGCTCTGTATCTTGAGAATTCCTCATACTTTGCCTACTGATTTTTCAGGCCTTTCTGCTCCTATTATGTTATTTAATCTTTTTTCTTAGCTATTATGCTCATGAATAGCTGCTTACATCTACTTTTACTGTGAGACCTAACACACCAGAACTTATTCTCTACTGCCCTGCTTTTACATCAGAGTGCACTTCCATGAAAGATGGTATTTTATTACTAGCTTTCATGTTTCTTGATTATTTTTACCAGAAAAGACCATACTGTGTCTTGTAACACAAATTTCTGGAAGAGGTAGTTTAATGGGGCAGTTTATCTAAACCTTCTAATTGGACTTCACTTATTTTTCTGCCTTTCCTGTACACGCTTCATAACCTCTCCTTCTGTAGAAGTCAAATGGTAGTGGTGGCTTTGTGCTGCTCTTTGTCCAGATTCTCACTACATCACAGTATGTTTTGCTACTAAAAGCTAGACCTTCAGTAGCTGAATCTTAACCCAGGCTTTTTAGTCTACTTGAGGAAAAACCAGTATGTTTTTCCTGTGAGTTCTCAAAATGTACCATACACTTACTGAAATTACTGGAGAGCTTTTTATTTCAATTAGTTGACTATTAATTAATTGCTGCTCTGGAATCCTGTTATTATGGAGCAATTTCTCTAAGACAGCATTTGGCCAGTGCAGAAGGCTTAAACTGAGTTTCTCTAAAACTGTTGCCAAGCATTTGTGACTCTACTCTCCTAAGACTGCTTAAACTATAATGGCTGATCATTGTGTAGAATGGTTTTGGTAGGAAAAGACCTTTAAAGATCATCTAGCCCAGCCCTGATGTTTGCATCCAATACTGATGTATTTCAAGAAATGCAGTGGTATTTTAGGATGGTTAGTATTGTTATGCTTAATGACCATTCTCTTAGATTGCATCAATTTCTTAAAATATGTTGTGTCCAAGGAAAACTCGGTGTTTTTCTTTTTTTTTTCCCCCTCTGTAACATTAGAGCAGCTATATAAAGTTCACACAGTAGTTAACACTTCAGAACACAGCTAAACTGTAATTGTGTAACAGACTGCCTATACTGAGAGGCTCTAAATGGCCTAGGATAGCTCAGTCACTGAGAGTGTCATGCCTGCCACCCTTCTATACAAAGTTTTTACTCTCTGAAACAGGGTGGCTGCGCAAACTTGTTCTGAGTTTAGCACTAGCCTGTGCTAATTTTGAGACTGCCTGGGAGTCTTCTACAGGGAACAGTAGATTTTGATAGTAGAATCTAACAGGGCTGTTCTAGCAATGTAAGTGGCTGAACTGCAGTGCTGTGCAACTATCTGGAGCTGTGCAATTGTGCAGGATAAATGTTTCCATGTTGGGCAGTAGAGGTGAAAGGGGTACAGCAAGCAAAAACCCTGAAGTTTGTTACTCTAGCTGAACATCTTGATTGTTGTAGCTTTTGCCCTTCTCACAACACTTGCTACATGCCCTCTTTGTTGACAGATCTACACTGAAGCATCCTAGTTAGGAGCAGCTGACTTTGAAAAGAATACACATGGCATTTGGCAAGGGATCAAAACTGATAACTAAGTACAACTTCGTTTTTTCCAGTTGAACAGGCCCAAACCACCTTACATCAACTGTACAGATCAGATGGGGAACACACCATTGCATTGTGCAGCGTACCGTGCCCATAAGCACTGTGCATTGAAACTTCTAAAAAATGGAGCAGATCCTAAAATAAGAAACAAAAATGGTGAGTAGCAAATGCAAGTACACAAGGTATTTAGAGGGCACAAAAATTCAACAGCTTCTATAAAGTTATGTTACTTACTGCTCAGTGTTCAGGGAAAATCTTGTGGTGCTTTACAAGCTTTGTATCACTAATAAAGGAAGCCCAGCACTGACTAAATTGCAGGAGACTGAAGAACTGTAGCAAAATACTTACGTATGCTTTTATTTTTCAAACTTACTCATTTCTGAAAAGTTTACTTGCTGTCTGTCTTAATTATGAAATGTGCCTGACTTTTGTTTTCTTGATATGCTAAATGGTGAATACAGGTAACAAAAAAGGCGTGGTAAGATTGGAGATGTAGCCCAGACAAAGTGACTCTTAAGAAGCCAGCTTCTAATAAAAGCAAATCCAGGAAAACTATGCAGATGTTGTGTGAACTGTGTACTTGTTACCTGATTAAAGATACCTCTATTTTGATCTGTTTTTATAGCTAAAGAGCTAAAACCAAGTAAGAGCAAAGGCCTCTCTGTGGCGAGTAGAACTCTGACGGATGGTTCAGTGCACTCAAGCTTAGAGCCTTTTTAGCCTTCTGCCCCTGAGGAGCTTATGTTCCCCAATTCCAAGTAAACAGAAGCTTGTGGGACTAAACTTTGATTGATAAACAGAGTGTCAGAATATTTTTAAGTACATCTAGGTTCGTTTGCATCAAATTCTCATGCTTCGTCTTGGTTACTAAACAGATCAGACGCCCCTTGATCTAGCCCAAGGTGCAGAAATGAAACTGATACTGGGAGGTAAAACTGGAAAGGTAGGAACTTTTGTATCCATTTAAAATGCTAAGGCTGTCTAGTTGAAACTATTCCTACATGAGCTTTAATTTCTATGCAGGTCATCAACAAACCCTTGAGACGATATGAAGGTCTCCTATGGAAGGTATATCTTGCTTGCTTTTCTAAAATAGCTTACAAGACCACAAAGTATGTCCTTTTCTGTACTTAGTGAGAATTACTGTATGAGGGAGCTTTTCAATAATACATTTGTTAAATTATTTTAGTATAGTGGATAAATTTTATAGATGGGTTGGCTGAGTGGAGCAGTTACTAGATTTGTCACACTTTAATCTTAACCTTAGTTCTTAAAAACTGTCTTTTTTTTTTTTTTCTTTCTTTCCTGAATGGATGGCTTTGACAATGTATGACTGATATTGCTACAAGTTCAACAATCTTCAAGAAACTGGATGTCAGTCAAATGGTTGTTTAAAGCTTGTTTTGCTCTGATACTTAAGTGAATATTTTTTCCCTTGTTAAAAAAAGTCTCGGTATTAGATGATTGCTTAGGTTTTATATTCCTTAATGAAATCTTTGAAGTTTGCTTCAGTGTAAATTTTGCTATTCACTCACAATTGTAATAAAAGGAACTGATTTAAAACCAGAACTATGTACTGAAGATTGTGAAAGCTAAAATATTGTAGTGGGTATCTCAGAGTGTTTTATAGAGTAGAATTGCCTGGTGATTGTCAATCCCTATATTAAAAAATGCAGTATTTTAATACTTCAGTTTGTACTGAATAGCAGCCTCAACAAAACTTTTGTCTTTAGGTGTTTCCAAAAAAGAAAGTATGTTCTCGGTGCTGTGATCACCAAGATGTGTGAAACACAAAATGTCTTCCTAATGACTGCCAGTTTTGTGTAATAGCCTTCAAGCTATCAAACTTAACTAGGAATAAAAACCCTTCCTCTGTTAGCCTTACCTTGTCTTTTTTTGTTATGTGAGGGTTTTTTTTGTTTATTTTCTTAATTATTTTTTTTAGAGCTCACGATTTTTTGGTTGGAAACTCTATTGGATTGTTCTAGAACATGGAGTCCTTTCCTGGTATCGGAGACAGTAAGTTCTGTGTTTCAATTTCTGAAAAGCAACTTAAGTAATTCCCATCTTCACTTTACTAATCTCTTTTTCTTTCAAAGAGCTGATGCAGTGAATAATGATCATCGCCAGGGATGCAAGCATCTAACACAAGCTGTCTGCACGGTAGGAAGTGAAATTACTTGTAACTACTGTTGGAGGGGAGGTGTTTATGTGATGGTGATCCAGACACATAGTGAAACTTGAGGCAGGTTGGTAAGCATGCTTTTTCAAGAAGCAGTGGTTCTTGTGAGGCAAATTATTCGTACGTGGAAATTGTCCATAAATCTTAAATATCCTATGTGTCTTTCCAAAGTCTTGAAGATTCAAACAGACATAAGGCTTCCTAACAGGGTGCTTCTTCAGTTGTGCAAAACAACTGTTTAGAGCATGTGATGAAGAATAGCAAAGCTTTAGTTCCTCCTGTAGCTGTCAATGATGACTTGTGACCAATTGTGTAACTTCAGCTGATCTCAGTTGGAGAACTGATCAGTTCTGAAGGTGACTTTTGGAAAACTTCCTTAAATTCTGTTATGCCTGTGTGAATCCCTTTTGGAAGGGGTGAACAGAGGGAAAACAGATCATGTGTCAGAAAGATGAAATGCTTAAGGAAAATGCATTTAAGATAATTTCAGTGCTTTTTCTTCTGTAACTAACTTGTTCTATCTCTACAGATTGGCACCACAGGTTCTGCTAAACTATAGTTATGCTCTTACTATATGGAAAGTGACTCCTGCTTTTCTGTATTTACAGATTCCTTAATATTGGTGATCTTATGTCATTGCTGAGATTTTTGTCTGCATCAAGTGATGTGAATATATACTATTTTGACATAAACCCCCTCTGTATTATCATTCATAATGGGAAGTACAAGACAGTGTATTTTGTAAAACTATTCTGTCCAAGGTTTTTTGTTATCTATAGTTGTTTTGCATCAAAACTGAGGCAAAACTAGTTCTGAGTCAAGAGGATTTTTCTACCTTGCTTAGTTTTAAGTTTTTTCTTTTCTTACTGATACATTATACTAATTTTGTTTTCTTCTCATTGCTTTAGGTAAAATCTACAGATAGTTACTTCTTTTCTGTTAGATGTTTTGATGACACTGTTCATCGTTTCAAGATTCCTAAAAATAGCCTTCCATCTCAAACCAGAGAGGTAAGAATGACTCTTTATCAAAGGCTAAAAATGTAATAACTTCTGTAATTAATAATTTGCATACTACTCACTGTAGATGGATTAGTAGCAGGTTCAGTTATCTTGATCATCAGGACTTGGTAACATAAGTGCAGATAACTGAATCTTGTAGCCTGACTATAGACTAAATAGCAAAAATGGACAGACTGTCATTCTCTTTAAAATTAGTGTCACCTTGTTGTCCAGCTCTGTGCCTGTATTATGCTCGTAGTCTAACTTCCTCTTTTTAACTTCTCCATGTGGTAAATTCCTATTGCAGCTTCTGTTGAACTTTCATGGTTCATTATCCCAAACGAAAGAATGCTTAATGGTACATTCTACTATTAGCCATTCTCCCAGATGGCCTAGTAACTTGTATTTTCCTCAAAGGTGGGTCTGAAACAAGAGAGTAACTTTTTCTTTTTTTTTAAGGGCTACTTGTACTGTAGTTACTTAATGTACTTCTGTAGGTGTATTAACTGGAGATGAAGTAAGGGTGCAGGCAGCTGGAGTATTGTGTCCACTTCTGGGCTCCCCACTGAGACAGACATGAACATACTGAAGAGAGCCCAACAAAAGGTTGCTAAGGTGATTAAAGGAGCCAGAGGATCTCCTATACTGAGAAAGGCTGAGAGAGATGGGACTGCCTAGAGAACAGAAGGGTTAGGGAATCTTGTCAATGTATGTAAATACTTGAAGGGAAGGTGCAAAGAGGGGTGGAGCCAGGCTGTCTTCAGTGTGTGCCCATTGCCCATGCAGAGGCAATGGGCACACACAAATACAGAAGGTTCCCTCTGAACGTAAGAAGAAACATAAGGGTGATTGAGCACTGGCAGAGGTTGATCAGAAAGCTTGTGGAACCTCAATCCTTGGAGAAATTCAGAAGCCACTGGGATATGGTCCTGCTTGAGCTGGGGCGTTAGACCAGATGACCTCCAGAGGTCCCTGCCAACCTTGGCCATTCTGTGATCTGATGAACAGGAAAAGAATCTACCTCACTTTTTATAGTGCTTGAGGCTTTCTGCACAGAGTTTTGTCATGCATAAGGCAGCAGACTTTGTCACAGGGACCTTGCTGTCTGAACAGAAACCCAAAGATGCAAAATACATTCCCTAAAGGCTTAATTGGTGTGACTTTTTTGTGACCGTGGATAGACTGAGGGGTGGATTACATTTGTGTTTGAACTTTAATCAAGTAAGTCTGTAGCACTCTTAACATACTAAAGATAGTCTGTAGTGAATTTTAAACAATCTATTTTCTGCTTATTAAGGTGTCTCAATTTACTAATGAATGTCACATCAACAGACAACTTTCATTTGTTCTTTTGTACCTATGCATGTATGGGCATTTGTATGAATTCTATGGTTTGTTTTTTTGTTTTTCTACTCAGAGTTGGCTGGAAGCAATAGAAGACCACTCTGCATATAGCACACACTACTGCACACAGGAACAGTTGAGTAGTGATGATGAAGATGATGCAGTACCTGTTACATACCTACAGGATACTCTGAAAGTATGTACTGAATTTGGCTCATGCATCTAGGTGGCTGCAGATTAGTCCTGTTTTGAAATTCTTTAGTGTACTTTTTATTCCCATGGATGCATAAATGTCACTTGTATTTGCACTGCTTACTTCAGACTGTATGTGGAAAATTACATGCTTATCATAGCTACAGGGATGTGATTTTCAGTTTTACAAGCCCTACTGCAAGGTAGAAAGTTGCTTGACTCTTCAGCCAGGAGAGGGAGCCTTGTGTACTGGGTGACACAGAGACTGGAGGATAACAAAGCTAACCTTTAATGAGCTCTACCTCTGTAAAACTGACAGTGAAATGGCTTAGAAATGACTCTTTTAACATCTCAGGTCACATTAGATGTGTTGTAACACTGACTGTTCAGACCTGCAATGAAAGTGAGTCTTCCTTGATAATTCTAGTATTCAGTCTGTGATTAGTGCTTTTTGCCATACATAAACTTCTGAAACCTTTAAGGGAAAGTTGACACTAATGCAAAAATCTTCATGTGGCTGAACTCCACATGGTTTGTGCCATACCTTGTGGTACAAGAACTCAAAGTAGCCTTTGGCAGAATACAGAAGATAACTGGTGGTAGCAGTTCTCAGCAGCCTACAGAAGAAGACAGTATTATCTTATAGATAACCATCTCCCAGTTCAAACACTGGCTTGGAATATGATCTTGGGCTGGATGCTTGCAAGTTGCTGTACTTACCATACATCAGTCAATCTATGCATTTGCTTATTTCGGCTTCAGGTTTGTCAAAGAATAAGCAAAGGCTCTTCCTGGGTTTTCAGACCTCTTAAGAAAGAGGTGGAAATGCAAAAGAGGTACATACAACATAGCTTTGGGGTTTGGTTTGCTATGCTAGTTTAAAGAGAAACCAGTCAGCAATATAATGTGCAGCAAACTTCTGTTTTGTACTTGAAGGTACTTAAAGTAATTTCTTTCAGCTTTAGTATAGCTGTCACTGGCAGTCTTTGTTAAGATCTAATGCTCTCCAAAGTTAAAAATTTCAGTATAGTTAAGAGTTCTTAGAACAAGGCACTTCTGAACTAGCTCTCCTTGCTGTCTTTCAGAAAGCACAAGCTTGCCAGCAAAGACTCAGTAAAGAGATTTCAGACTTTCTTGCAATGGTTAAATCTTTGGATGCTACAAAAGGTAAAACTTACTCTTGTAAAATTCATTTTGTTACCAGGCAACTAATTTTCTCTTTTTAAGCAGCACATGCTTTAATGTCACTGAAATTAAATTTTTGTGAGCTTGAAAATATACACTGTTTTCCTCATTAAAAAAGATTCTAATAAAGTAACATTATAGTAATTGCTAAGAACTAAGATTTCAGAGAAGCAGCTAAGAAGTAGTTTGAAAGAAATTTTATTAGTGGCTGTAAATGTAGTGAAAGTGCCTTTAGATACAGTGCTTACTGAGTAGTATCATAGGAATATAACACAGGGGTTCACTTCCAAGGTTTTAAAACATCTGTGGTTGGTAGCTTACTGCAGAGCAGAAGTCTCCTGGGAGAGATACAACTTGCTAGCTGTCTTAGTCTAGCTTTCCCCTCAAAAATCAACTTGTCTTGTAGCGAGTAGAAACACGATGGAATCTGAGATATGGTAAAGGGATGATACAGAGCAGCATGTTTCAGGGAACTGCAGGCATTGTGTGATGGGGTATATTCCACAGACTTCTGCCATGAGTTTCATGCCAGATTTGAACTTGTTTGGCTTCATTTTAAGTAACTCTTAAATTAACATGTACCTGGATTTCCGCACCAAAAATAAAAGTACAGGAATCAAACTCCTGAGATTAGAATATTTCATTTAATGCCTTAAACGTGTACAGAAGTTGCTTGCATACTAAACACACAAAGGTGTTCTGTAAGAACATCTAACAGCTGTTCCTTTCAGCCCGAGTCTTAGTTACATATTGTGACTTAAATTTATGAAGCTTAAACTACAGAATAAGTGTTTATTTGTACAAATAATCTGTAGTCTGTACTAGAATAACAGTTTTGGGAGGAGAAAGGTTCTTCCTTCTGCATCCCTGTGCTTTCTCAAAAGGAGTCTAAAATAGAGCTTTTTTTCTTTTCCCCATACGTTACTGGGATAAGTTACTGTGTGACATTGACCCATCTTGCACTAACTGAATCTTTATTTCACAAAGAAAAGATTTCGTAATAGATATTTTATTGGGAAGCCTTAATAATACAGTAAAACTGAGTTCTTCACAAAAAATCAGTTTGAAAATTAGCATGAGGGGGTAAGTTTCCTTTGGTAGATGTGAGGGCAGTTTCTCCAAGCCAGTACTGCTGACCTGAAGAACCAGTAAGGGCATTTGATCTTTTTTCTTTACTAGTAAAGAACTTGAATAACCAAAAACTATAGCAAAGCAAACACAGGTAATCTCTCTTTCCTAGAAACTGCTAGTCTTGGCTGATAGCAGTAGTAAGTTCCTATTTTCCTCCCAGTGAATGTTTGAGACAGTGAACTGTTTCCAGGCTCATGTGTAACCTCGAAGTCTCAACAGGAAAAACTGTTACAGTTCTCCCAGTTCTCCCACTGAGCTGACGTGGTATCTTTGAAGTATTCGAGTCCTCTGGCTCCAGAAGAATGCAAATTTGAGTTAAAAGTCTTTCTATGTGGAACTTCTAAAAGCTTTTGAGTAATATAAAAATAGTTATCATGGCATGTGATGCTTAAACTTCTCTCCCTAAATGTCTCAATGTGCTATTTTAATGTATCTTTGAGATACGTGCATCTTATATATTACAAATAAAGCTTTAGCCTGCTTCTGCACTCAGCGTGCCATCCCTTGCTAGATGTTTTTGATAGCTGCTCTAAATAGAGACTCCTAATTCCAGTGTAGTAGTGAACTTTAGTATCAAAGACAACAATTAATCTGTTGATATGTACTGTATCTTTTCATGCACAAGCAGTACAAGTTACAAAATTCAAGAACTATCACTGTCAGACCTCTTTTAATCTTTCTTGTTGTGACATGAGCTTGAAGCAGCTGAGTTACTAAATGGTGTCAACTGATCCTGGAGTCTGTAGCCACTAAATGAACACCAATTTTAATTGCAATAAGTATGCTTTCTGAGAGAATGGCTTGCTTGACTTCTGAGGAATTGGTGCACATCACAGAACTTCAAAGATGAACTCAAATTTTTACTAGCTGTTTGGGTTATCATGATTTCCTACTGGTTCTAGACATGTAGCCCCTTCTATTAAATGGTCATGGAAGTTGGGATGTAAGGTAGCATTGCCCTGTATTACTTATCCGGAAGATGAGTCCATGGAAAAAAAAAGATCACCTTCTCCTTCATTTATTGATCAGTGTCTTTGTAAATCCCCATCTATTTTTTTCAAACCTAAATCTCCATCTGCACTGTGGTAAGCTTTTTCTGTACATTTCTCACTTTAACTTATCTAAAACCAGTGCCATATCCTTCATATTTCAATTTTCACCTGGCAACTCAGCCTTTAAAATCTAGAAAGTGGTTAAAAGATTGCTGCTAGTCACTTTTTCGGTATCTTGCTGACATAGCTTACTCCCTGTGCTTTCTAAGTCATGCTGAAAGAGAAACTCAATCCATTGATATGCCATTTATGCCACTACTGGAGGAAGGATGCAAAAGAAAGAACATACGTTCCCTCAGTGCTACTTACAGTTGCCCTTTCCTCACACAGATCTTGCAGTGCACCAGCCTTCCTGTAGAATATGAATGCTATGTCTGTATTACTTAAAAAATAATTCAGAGTCCTGGTGTTTACAATGCCCCCCTAACACTACTGATCTTTGGTGTTTCAGGAATATCTTCTCCCATCCTGCAAAAAGTTGATGTAGTCTCTGAAGTATCCCAGAGAACATGTGAGGCCCTGGCTGACTGTCTCAACCTATTTACAAAGCAAGAAGGGGTATGTAGTGTGCTGTGTGGGTTTATAAAGGGTTGAATAACTTAGTGTATTTGCTAGTGCCCTACTTACCTCTTACAAAAATAAATTCACAGACCCGTAGAACTTCATATTGTTGGTAAGCTGTCCTTTCACGTACTAAATGTGATGAAAACTCATGCTTTTAGAGTAGCAAAGTTCCTCTAAAAAAGTATATCTTGGTATAGGTGTTTGGAAGAGGCACAGACTTTTCCTACAAACTACTTCTTGCAATGTTCAAACTGAATGCTTGAATTCAATAAAGTGGGTGCTTATCTGAAGGTTAAAATATTGAGAAAATCATCTTTTTTTTTTTTCCTTAACTGGGTAACTGAAGTGTTGAACAATATTCTGAATTTATTTTTCAGACCATGTGCTTAGTGGGTGTGCGAATGCTATGTATTGAACTTCTGGCTTTCCCAGTGACAAGTATCTTTCATGGTGTTAAACATAATGCAGATGCTTCAATTGGGGAATATATGTCAAACTCATTAATTCCTGGAGTAGGAGGTCTGGTATTTTTCTTCCTTCTCGAAGATACCATAGTACCATGGAACAAACTTCCCTTCCTGTGTTATGGTAACAGTAATCCCTCAGTTAGCTTCTTGCTGTCATCAGTAGGCTGTGTTTCAAAATGAGGTTTGTGTTGGTGCCCATTAGTCTTCCAGTTATTTAAGTGAGCTGCAAACACTGGCTTCATTGTCTAGGTTTGCTTTAAGATCCCCCCCCCCCCCCCATTCCTTTCCAAGCCTTTTTGTCTCCAGTCCCGAGTCTCCTAGACTCACTTGAGTCAAGCTCTAGGAGGGTGGAACAAGCACTGCTTTTTTACATTGAGTTTTTACTTTAAGAAAATCTAATATTAAAGTTTCCAGTGCCATTTGTGGATGTGGGGGAAATTGTTACACCAGTGGGTGTATAGTGCTAGTTAGTATTCCTTAATTGTGTTGGCATCTTGCTTCAAGCCAGACTAAAATAGCTTTCCAGAGTGGAGTATTACAAAACATATGGTGAAATTGTATTTCACCTTGCTTGAACTCGGATAATCTCAGTAGGTGTTACAGAGGCCTTATTTTAATGTGGAAGCACATAGATTTGGGCAGAGGGATAGGCTGATGTGTGAACTTGAATTTCCACCATAGCTACTGAAATCAGTTGGTTATGCCAGGAAGATGTGATCCTGGAGAGTTTTGTGCCTTGGTATTTTTAAACCTCCAACTGCTGCAATTCCAGAATATAATGCAGGCTTTTAAAGATGCCATAAGCTTATAAGGAAATTCGGCAATCTCTTCCTGAGACTCGAACCTTTACAAAAAGTTATGTTCCTTGAGTGTTGATGTCTTTAAACCCACCACACTTGGTTTACTTTTCTTCTGTAAGATGTTGCCCTCTTCTTTGCCATTCAGTGTTCATTTCTAGACTGTAATTTTGTTGGTGTTACAGAAGCATCATATTGAGTTCTGCATTAGCATGTGACAGGATCCTGATTAAATGCTTTAATATTCCTTCCAAGTATATTTAATGGTAAAGCATAACTCTAATATGTCAAGCTCTAACATAAAATACTTGTCTAAAATACTCTAAGAAAAAGGTCTTTTTTTTTCTTCAGTGTTTCTGTCCTGATCATGGTGGCAATAATGTAGGCTTATGTGATGTACATGTTTGGGAACAATTGCCATGAATGCCCAGCCCAGGGAAAAACTGGCTGCTGTGAACTTAAAACTGCATAACCACATTCATAGAATCATGGTATACCAGGTTGGAAGGGACCTCAGGACTCATCTGGTCTGAATTTTCTTAGCAAACCATGACCTAGACTAAATTGCCTAGCACCATGTCCAGCCAAATCTTGAGTGTGGCCACCACTGGAGAATCTACCTTCAGGCAGGATAACACGACAACCGCTGTTAAAAGCTGCTTTCCTGCATGTCTTCTTGTCCCTGAGCTTCTCTTGTTGTCAGCTGGACTGTTTGACTGCGGCTTGTTGTCAGCTGGACTGTTTGACTGCGGCTTGTCTTGTGGGGAGTCCCAGAGAGGCCTTCTGCTGCCTAGAAAGGAATTAATTGCTCCACAATACCTTTGAACTGTATTGTTGAAAATCAGTTTCTCTCTAGAACTGCATTCTCAAGCTTGGTACTTGTATACCTTGCCTCTTTAAGGAGATTTCTTATCTCAAACGGTCAGCATACCAGCAGCTACTGCTTGACTAATGTGGAAAGGCTGCAAACTTAAATAAGGAGAACTACAGCACATGCACTCTTTACCTTTTAGAGAAAAGTTCGGTTTTGGTATTACTCATCTCTGCGCTGTGTAAGCCGTACCGTAACTGTGCAGCAATCAGCACATGCAACCGCTAATCTAGCACTGAGGAAAAACAAACGATATAAAGGTTCAGCTGTCCTCCACTCGCGTTACAAATGTGCATGAGCGGCTCTCCGCCGCTTCTTTTCCCCGGTGTCGCCGTGCGGGGCGGGCCGTGCCCTGCGTCGGTGGTGGCGGAGCAGGGCCGGTTCCTCGCTGTCTCCGGCGGGGCCGGCTCGGCCCGCTGCGGTGCCGGCTCCGGGAGAAGGCGTGCCCTCACTGCTCCGCACGGCGTGAGCTGCCGTGCCGCCATAGAGGGGAGCGGGGGAGCGTCCAAAAATAACTTATTGCGGCTGTGGCGGGGCCCCGTGCGGGGCGGCCCCGGCGGGCTCAGGGACCGCGTACCGGCGGGGGGTGAGCACAGGGCGGGAGCCCCTGCCCCGGCGGCTGGGGCGGGGCGGGACGCGACGCGGCCTGTGAGGCCGTGTTTACCGGGGCTGGGAGCGGACTCGGTTCGCCGCCGGTTGCGGTTGTTCTTCCCGCCGCCCCTGACGGTGCGCGCCGCCGGGACGCGGGGCGCGCACGACTCCTCCGCCCTGCGCCGCGCCGCACCGGGGCGTCCGCCCGAGTCCGCGGCGTGGTGCAAGGTGAAGGGGCCGACCCGGCAGGTGCTGCTGCTGCTGCCGCCGGTGCTGCAACCCACGGCCGGGTCTGGGAGCGGCTGCTTGGCCGCCTGGCATCGGCGCCGCGGTACGTACTGTGCGCGGCGCGCTGGGGTTGGGTTTTTTTCTTTCCTGACATTGGGATGAACCCGTCGGTGTCCAGGGTTCTTGTCGGTACGGAAAATTCGTGTGGAACGATTGAAACATGCGAGGGGAAAACGAAGGTAATTTGATTGCTCTAATCCGAGTGCGTATTGAGGCGTTCGTGTTGGAAGTAGTGCAACTTGAACCGTTTTCTGCAGTGACTTTGATACAAGGTTAGTAAGTATTGTTTCGAAGCAGGACTTCTCTCGTACGGTTTCAGGCAGATACCAGGACCTGCATTCTGAAAACAGTTTGATTCTAGTGGTTTTGTATCTGAAGGTATTTTTATATAGTTGTAGAAGTTTAACTTACACTGGTGTGCAAAGAATCTTATCTGCTGCATTTTCTGGGTGAGTTTAAAATTTATCTCCAGTACTTGAGCTGCATGCACTGAAGCTGTGTGGAACTGGTAGGAAAGGTACTCTTCAGAGAGATTAGCTGTATTGTCAAGTTTGCATCTTCATTAGCCAGTGCTAGGTAAAGTGGGCTGATGGGTGCCTTGGCTCTCCTAAGTCTTGATTTTACCCTCAAAGGTTATATTGAACAGTAAATTAAGAGCTTGTATGAGTTGAAAACAAATAGTAGCTATAAGCTGACTTCATTTATAGGCTGTGGCTTTGATGTTTTTCCTTTGGTTGTAGGTGTTGTCATTCTTTCTAGGTTTCTAGGTGGGTGGGTGTTTTTTTTTTTTTGTGTTTTGTTTTGTTTTGTTTGTTTTGTTTGTTTTTCTTGGATTTTCTTTTTTCTTTTTGAAAGTGGATTTGTTTACAAGCTGATGAAAACCTTTACCTGATGAGATAAGGGAGTTAGAAATGTTTCTTCATGGCTTGGTTTAAAAAGTTGTATACTCAGCTAGGTCAAATTCATCATAACAAATTAAGCTTGCCATTTTTACAGAGACTTTCAGGTCAGAATGCTGGGGTCATTGTCCTTGAAGTCAGTTAGCTTTACCACGACATAACACACTCTCTTGTATTTGTATCTGATGTCCTGTAAATAAAAAAAATGCGCACATGGTTCAGCTAGCAATCTCTACAAGTTCAGTGTACTGCCTTAGTTTATCTCATATTTCTTGGAAACATAATGGAATGTCCGAGGGCTGGATGTGTCTGTGTGTGTTCTTGGCATGCATGCCTTTTGGGATCCACAAAGTTGTCTTTAATGCATGTCTGGTTTGTGGTCTGGAAGATATGTACGAGCATGGCTGTTACCACTTAAACCTACTACCCTACTGGATTGTGGATGGAGAAGGTCCCTATAAGATGTGTTCAGGTAGCTCCTTAATGTTTTTTTTTTTAATTATCTGTCTCCTTGTGGGGCTGGAGGTGAGGGGAGCAGTAATAGTCTGCAGTCAAGGAAGAGAACTACTGGTATGGGCATTCTGAGCAAATCTGTCTAGGAAAGTCCTGGAGTCCATCAGCAGTCTTCTTCTGCCACCTGGTAATATAGACAGCTGCATTGACCTTTATAAGGTCTTGGGAGCTGTTGGTGTGGGGAGGGAGAGGTGAAGAAGGAGTGAGTCAAAACCAGGGAAGGTAAGAAAGAGGTTAATTTTATGCTTTTTGAGTTAGGTTTTTGGGGAGGGGATTGTGCATTGGCTGGTTGTTGACTAGGTTGTTCCACCTAGAGCTGTGGAATCCTTAATCCCTTAAGTCATGAAACCAGTGCCTGTGTTTCTTTCCTCTTTCCTCCTTGGGTTTATGAAACAGGTGACAACCCTGTTTTTTGCTTCTTCCTTTCAAGCACTGGAGCAGAGCATTTCTGTTGTCCATTCTGTCCTGGGGTTCTCACTGAAACTCATGGAAATCAAGGCAAGACCTCAGTGTGTCAAGGCCTATAGTCAGTGCCCCCAAATAATTGAAATGCTGTTCAGCTTGTAAATCTTGGGAAGAAAGTAAAGTAGTTTTCAGACAGATGAGAGGCTTGAGGTGTGTCTGCATCAGGAAAACCTTATTGGCTATATTGAGTCTCTAACTGACTTGACCCTATTTCTATCTCTCTCCTCCAAATAAATAAGTAGAAATGTACTAGAAATGCTTAGTGCAGCTTGAATCCTGACTGCAAGAAGTTCATTGGAAGGTTCTCTGTGCTCAGGCAGGTGCCCAGGGTAAAGGCTGATGTGTTTTCCCTTACGCAGAAGAGCATGGGATATAATTGTCATGGAGTTACGTATAGGTATGGCATACAGGAGAACAAAGCTACTGACAGGAAAGTCTTTTGGCAAGTTGTTCCTCCTGTTAGAACATTGGCAGTTGTAATCATGCCTTGATGATTCTTGCTGTACTAATTTTTGGGTGCTGTGTATGCGTATGTCTTTCATCTGTGCCAAAGCTCTAAGGAGATCTTCAAATTGGAGGAACTTGGTAAGTCGAATATTTGCAGATAGCATAGTGTTCTACCTCTGGAAGCATTTTTTTTTCTGCCATTGTGCTGCAGCCTAGCAGATAGAAGGCTAACTACAGTACTGTGAAGACAGCATCCTTATCAGTACTATGTAAAGGAAGTAGTTTAGTGAGTCCAACTTATGTAGGAGATAGGGGAGTTAAAGAACATAACTTATTTTCAGAGACTTTCCTAGAGCAGCCAAGGTTGAATAGGTCACCACAGTGAGTAGAGAAGCTAAGCAGCAGCCCAGATGGAAGCCTGTTAAAATAACAAATACTGGGACTCTGTTCAGGGAAAAAATAAGTATTACTGCTTTTCTTCTTATAAAAGGGTACTATGTATGTTGACAGAATGTGTACATTTTCAAGTAGCTGATAAGATCCTTGGTCAAGTGCCGTTTGGGAAAGGCTTCTGGGTGGCAGACAGTCCTGGCTGACAGAAGGATGCCTGCCTATTCCCGTAGGGCTAAATGATGAATGTGACTGGTCTTTGTAGTACAGCACAGTCCCAACTTTTTGCTTGTTTTAGTTGTTTATTGCCTTTTTTTTTCTTAAGAGCATGCACTTCAAAAGTTAACCTTTTTCTTCATAGTTTGTGATATTTTTGAATAAAATATGGCAGTGACATACTAATTTCTGGTGACAGAGAAACTGTTCCTGACTTGTAGCTGTACGGGCCTATGTGAAAGCTGCTCACACAACTTGTCTGAGAGCATTCTCTTCTTGGTACTGTACCACCCAACTCAAAGCACGTTGCTAACATGTTCTTGCACTTTCCAGAGTGGATTAATGCTTTTACAAAGCTTGGCTTGTAGATTTTTTTTTTTTTCTTGGCAGTTTTTAAGCAGCCTTGTGTAAACATAACTTGAAATCCATTCATAGGCCTCTGGGGAAACACAGTGTAAAAATGTGTTAGTTTGAAATGAAACTTCTCCTCATGTTTCTGCAGCTCCCATTCTGAGGTTTACTTCTGAGATCTTGTCTATGACTTGTTTGGGGATTTTTTAATGCAAAAGCATGGAGAAAAGGGGCTTTGCTGAAGCTGCAGTGGGGAATGATCAAGCAGCAAGTTTAAAGGGATGGTATTTGATAGAGCAAACTTCTCAAAAATGAATTGGCAGTTCAGTTTTCTGTGAATGTATTTGAAAATGATGCTCTTGCCTCTAAGCTGATAGAGAAGAAAAAAGATATATTTAACATGAAAATTTTCTTTCTGTGTTTTTGCTGCTTACTGCTATGATATTGCTTGTTTTCCTCTCCATCGTGCTTGGAAAACAAGCTGGAGTGAGAAGTCCTGTTCTGTTGTCACTGATTTCATAATGGGGTATAAAGCTGATCAGGTTGTTATCAGAGTTCTGGCTTAAGGTGTATCCAATGTGTTTTGGAAGAATGGATGAACAGCATTGTTCTAAAACTTCCTTGCTCCTAATGTGTTGTCAGCTAAGGACTGGTAACATTTCAGGAAAAAAATGAAACCGCAAAAACCAGGATTTAAGGCTGAATAGCACCTTATGTGTTAACTTTGCTGGAATTTTGCGTGTGAGCGTGTGAGATACTTGACTGCAGCGGCAGTCTGGCTAGGCGGTCTGGTTTTATTTCTCAGCTGCTTAAAACATCAGAATGCTGAACTGGATAACTGCAGTCACACACGTTTGCTAATTCTCTGGAGGTGTATTTTCTCTCTTGACCTTTCTTTCTTTAAACATAGGGTTTTTATAATTTCTTTTTTTTTCCCTCTAAAGCTGGTAAAAGCTAGTTCCTTAGAAATAATAATTAAAAGATATTTCTACACATACAAATTTAAAACAAATTTTAATTTTAAACAAATTTAATGTAGCCTGTCCAGTACTGGATATTAACATGTTCTTTGAGGGAGATATGATATTTAACTTTGTATTACACATATGTTGTTCTAAAGGTATTGTCTCTCAGTAGCATAAGTAACTTAAGGCTTCATGTCATTAACTGTTGTCAAATCATCTTAAATTTGCCGTGTGGTGGCATTTTTTGCATGCTTAAATTGGCTTCCTTAAATGTCAGTGATTTCAAATGTCTTGCCTTACGGCCTGGTAGGCTGTCCATGCACAGTTGTGAGGTTGAGTGTAAAATTACTTTCCTGGTGTTCTTTGCAGTGTTTTTAGTTGGTTTATTTTAGTCACTTCTAGTTCCATGTGGGGTTCTTCTTTGTTTGATTGCTTTGTTGTTGTCTTTTTTAAACTTAAACTTTACCTGGCCACAGTCTTACCTTTCAACCCAAAGTGCATTTTTTTCCACTTTTTTATTCAATGATGCCTTAGAGCTGATAACCATTTTTCTAACAGGTAAGGCATAGTGGAATTTCACCTCTTGTCTGATTTTTTTTGAATCTCATGAACCAAACGTGTACTTGTTGGCCTCCGTCTTCACCCCCCCAGACAGCCAGTGACTTTAAAAGCTTTTTTGGTTTTATTATTAATATTCCGAAATGTATTACCTACGCTTGTTATGCTGTCCAGTGAAGGAATGTGTCAGTATAATGCTGACTGCTGAGTTACTGAGGTTTATCACTCGAATTAGTAAAAGGGCTGTGTTTAAAAAGTGTTTATGTATTGAAAATAAATCACTGTTCTTACGGTTTTCCTTGAAGGTACATGCCAATCCTGGTCATCAAGGAATGTCAGTAAGCTTCTTCTCCAGTTTTTGTATTGTTCTTGACATCACCCGCTTTTAAATGCATCAATAATATCCTTTAAAAATAAATGTGTTATGTACAAATGGGAAATGCAGGCCTATGCTATCCTATAAGGGTAGTTGATAGGCACACACAAAGGAAATGATGATTCATTTATAATAAAGAGCTGAGCTGAATGTTGCTGTGGAGTGGTAAGTTAGAGAGCTTCTTACGTATTTGTTGTTATGAATATCCTGAAGAGTCCAGTATATGAGAATGCCCAGCTTTGATGTCATCATAGCCCTCATCTGAATATCTCATCGTTGTAGAACGCAGTTAGGAGCGACACCCATGCTGCGCTTACTTTGCATACTTTTATGTTAAGCTACTAGCAAGGTAACTGTGGACTCAGTCAGTGATTTTGATTAGGGATGTTTTCCCTGTCTCATACTTGTCGCTGCTACATTATTAATGTTAAAACTTGGACATCAGTGCCGTAACTCTGGGATCCATAGGTACGCTAGGAGACTTTACAAAATAGCTTTAAAACATGCCAATTTGAAGGAAGCGTGCAGCATACATCATAACATGGGGGTATTCTTTAGCTTAGAACAGCTTAGTTACAGGAGCAAGCTATGAACTACATCTTCATTGGAGAATTTTGTGCTGCCAGATCTACACTGCTTCCACAATGTGAGCTTGTTCAGGTACGTTGTTTGACCCTTGAACAGAAATACAGCTTCCTGCTAATCTTGTTACTATTGCAGGTCCCTTTTTCGAGTTGAGAACTATGGTGAGAGAAAGGGTAGGGAGAACAAAACAATTCTTGCCTTGTCTGGAAGCATTTAGTTTAGATGGTCAGAGCATCAGCCTCTAAGCCTTGTACAGGTCTATTGTAACAGAAAAGCGTCTGCTGGAGATAGGAGAGTGAACTGAGAGGCGTGAACTGATGGGGCATAGTCATACATGCGAATTTTATCATCATGGTAGGGAATAATCTCAAATTGTCAAGATAATGGTATAGCTCCTCTAGATAATGTGATAATCCATGTATGTTAGTATCTTATACCTTTCTGGAAATGCCAAGAAGGTCATTAATTGTAAAAACATTCCATGCTATGAACGCAAATTGGATTGTCTACTGTTCCAGTGAAACATTTTGCTGCAAGGTCAGACAAATGAAATTGAGGTGAAAATGAGCTGGCTGAGCCTTTTAGACAGCTTGAAACCTTAGACAGTTGCATTTGTGCTTTATGGATAGCAGAAATCTAGTTTTGTCTGACCTGCATCTCTTCCAGCTCTAAAGCCACGTTTCAGGCTAAGGGCTAAACTCTAACCTCACACAAGGTTCCCAGTATGGAGCTTGTGGCATAGACGACTGGCTTCAGAAGTGTTAATATTTTAATGGGAAGCTGGTTTCGCTCTGAGTCAACAACGCATCCAGTTGTGTAGCAGCACTAGTAAGCCAGTAAGAGCCAACAAAAACATAGCGAAACCATGGCAGTTGCTTCAAAAGAGAAAAGATTAGTACATGTATTCACTGTGATCCAACTGAGTAGTTTGGGGAGGGGATACAAAGAGGTTGATCAAAGTAATCAGTGGTGTATACCGAAAAATACTTAAGGGAAGTAGTTAGATCAAAACTGCCTTAAGATCTATTTTCAAAACAGTCCTTAAGAATAAAAAGGAAATGTTTCCTGTGTGTGTTCTTAAGAACCCTTACATCTTTAAGTCTGGTCTCTCTGTTTGTGAGACTAAGCAAACTTCAAAGATGTCCAGAGTCTCTCAAAGGGAAAAGACGTCAGAAAAAAAGACCCTACCAGATCTGAAAACATGCAGTGCTCTACTGGTCTAGTCCTGTTAGCATCAGTGTAATGTGTCAGCTTAAATAAGACCCTTAGTTCATGTAAGGTTACTTGTGGCACACGCCTGTGAGGTAACAGAAGCTTAATCTCACTAGAGCAGCAAAACATCTTTGGGATATGGTGGTGGGTTGTTTTTGTTTTGTTTTGGTTTTTTTTGGTCTTTTCCTGGTAATCTTGTAGCTCTGCAACTTGAAATGAGCTTCTCCAACGTGTACAGCACTGCTGATGTCATTCAGTCCTGGCTTGTTTTGGCATAAGTGATTGGCAGACGTGAATAGCAGCCATATTTCATTTCAGCTTTACTCGGAATAGAAACAATACTTAACAGAAAAATGACAAAATCAGAAGGCTTTTGTTTGAACTCTTGAGACTTGACTAGTTGTTGTTATAATACTGGAACACAAGTAGGGACTGAATGCACTCTGAAAGCTGGGAACTTCTGCAGCTCTCAAACATAAGTAGATTTCATGAGATTCATTATTTTACAGGCAAGTCGTCTAATTAAAATGTAAGATACTTTTGAGAGGAAGACTTGGAATTGCCATTATTTCACTTTACAAGCAAACCAGAAAAAGCTCTGTTAATTCTTGACTAGTGCAGGATCACTTTGAAAAAGCAGTCTTTTCTGATTAAAAAGCTTAAACCCAATTAAGCTAAAACTATCTTTCTAATCTGCCATCAGAAATTAAGTATTTGCAGTTTGCTCTTGAAGTCCTAGGTGGGTTTTTTGGCTCAGAACTTCAACGTTCTCAGCTGGTTAAAACTGCTGTGCTTCATCAGTCTCCAAATAAACAAACTCTGACATAGCCAAATGTGGAAACAGGAGAGGGAAAGGAAGGCAGCAAGGTCCATGTTGAGGAGGACATGTCTGCCTTAGGGGGAAAGGTGGTAAGCAGTCTTTGTCCCTAACATGTGGACAGTTGAGAAACCATTAATCCAGGTGGTCTTGAATTATGAATTTCTATGACAGGCTTGTATGTTGGACAGAGGGTGATGACTGCTCTTGGCATCTCCAGCTCTTCTCTTGAATAACAGTTCTCTTACTGCCTTGATGTCTGTATGTGTTGGTTGACATGATCCTGCCAAAGTCTTGAGTTTCTTCTGTGTGGATAATAGCTTGGCTCCTGCTTCTGGCAGTGGTTCCATTGTCTTTTTCTAAGTTTTGTGATTATATCTAGTCCTTTCGTTCATTAGCAGAATTTTATTATTTTAATAAACATAGGGAAATAAAACTCTATACTCAGGAAAAATGAGGTGTAGTCTTTCCAAATCAGCCCTGCTAAAATCCTTCTCTTGAATTTTTGAGGTGACTGTTTGTAGTTGACTGACAATGATTCCTTGTGTTCATCTGGGGAAGAATTGAGGCAGAGTCTTATAACTTAATTTACAAAGTCTTTGTTTTCTTCTATAGGCTTTGAGTTGGGGTGTAAGTAGAGAGATTACCAGTCAAGTGGGTATGTATGGGGTTTGCTTGTGTGTATGGGGTCTTTCAGCCTTTGTACAAAAAGGAACTTTATTGGCAGTTCCCTACATATAGGCCTGAAAGAAAGCAAAATATTATGTTAGCCTTCTGGGTGTTTTTATCTTTTGAATTTAATGATCTTTGTCAGATATGGTACTCTGATGCTATAGCTGTAGAGTCAGTTGGCCAGGCTTCTGAGATGAAGACTGATGCTGTCTTGTGATACAGTAAGTAACCCTTTACCTATCATCAGTGAGCTCAGCTTACCTCCTTGATTAACTGATCACATCTTGTTTTGCATTTCAGTAGTGGCAGTAGCAGTAGTTCAGGTCACTGGCAAATGCTATCTAACTATTCTATTTTTAACTGGAGATCTGATAGATCTCTGGGTAAATGGTAAGCTTAGAGCACAGAGAGAGAAAACCTGAGCAAGAAACGATGGTTGAAGTAAAGCATGACTTTTTTGGGTCAGTCCTCCATACCCTGGGGTGAGACAAAGGCTGTAAGGAAGTTTACAAGAGCTAGTTTACTCCAGCAAATTAAGTTATGATACAAGGCCTTAACATATGTTAAGGTAGCAGATGTTTGTTGCAAGTTTCTTGTAGTTGATGGTGATAGTTGGTGGTGAATCGTAGGGGGACTGTGTGGAAAGGCCTATGTGTAAACAGATAAGAACTCTAAAAGTTTTATATAAAATATTTACACGTTTTAGGGCTTTAGGAGTTTAGCGATGTGTTCATGAAGCTGACTGCATCTGTTTGGGAACACTTTGTTTTTGCTTTAGCGTGAGCTGTCACACTTGCAGTTTTAGGATGTGTCATAGGAATATTCATAAAGCATTTGTTCCTTTCTCTAATAACTCAGATACCTGAGGTGTGCTTGCAAAGAAACATACTGAAACTGTTCCTGTTTTGGGGGGGGGGTGGAGGGAGGGTTGGGAGAAAAGCAGGATTATACATACTCATATTGTACACTAATGCCTGCTTAGTGGGAGTTAAGTCCCATGAGTAGAAGTAAAAATTAAGCCTGTTTTAAAATTTATTGTCTTTCTGGAAAACTTCCTCTGTTGAAGCACAAATGTGGTTAAGGCTAGGAGAACTGCGTGAGAGAAACTGGTTTCAGTTCTCACTTTGTTAGCAGCTTAAGCAGTAGCTTTTCCCTGCTCTAGGTAGCAAAAAAATCTAAAAGGTCTTTTTCATAGAAGCATATCCTGTAGAATTAGTGCTGCGGTAGCATGCTTCAGAGTTTGCTAGCAAAATATGTAGAAGTTCTCAATTTCTAAACAGATAGGCCTTTGGGAAGATACTCGGAATCTTTCACATTTCTTCCATGATGAAAAGGCAGATTTTCTTCAGGATGTGGAGGCAGACCTGACTCTTCTTGAAACTACATAGTTCTCATTCTACGTTAAATGTAAAAGAATAAAAGATTTACTCAGCACTAGTTTAAACTGGTCACTACAAAGAGCTGGCTTGTGCAGAGAGGCACTAGAAATAGGGACTGTATTGTACTAACAGTAAAATTGCAACTATGTGAGCTTGTCCATTAGAATAGGCAAACAGTGTACATATCAAACTGTGCATTGTGGTTGTGATTTGCACTGTTAGCCTCAGTTTTGTGGCAGGGGTTTTTGTAGGTATGAAGATCACAGAATAAGGGAAGTGATCTTTGCACTGGATTCCAGTGCTTGCTGTATCTCCCCTTAGTGTGATGTGTTACAACGCAGAGCATGTAGGTTCTTTCAGGGTCGTGTGTCCTGTTGAAGTAGCTGACCTGGGAAACTAGCAGTTTCATATAAGCAGATGCAGTGTGAAAGAAATGACAGTTTTATTGGCATTTACTTCATTACAGAAAGCAGGTTTACATTTCCTGATGTCAGGAGAAGTCCCCAGAAAACTGTCAGTTCTACTATAGCAGCATTTTTCTAATTCCCTTGGTTACATGTTAATTTTCAGCCAGGTGTGAGACTAGCCCTTAGCTTGCTACTGAAATTTGCACCTTGAGTCTGTGCTTGGTGGCAAATGTCCCATAAGCAGTGACGTTTCTGGGAGGATGGAATTTCTATGGCAGTTGGACAAAGCCATTCATTTTTGAAAACCAAAACCCCACTTCCGGGTAGTCGGCAGCACTGGTGAGGCAGTGTCACACGCTGCACTCTGCACTCAGTTTACTGCAGAGCAGAACTGGTACGTGGTGTACTGGCAATGCACCAGAATCTGGCTTCAGATCCCCTGGTGGTTGCTGTATGAAAGAGGTGGTTCTTCCTTCCTACGCAACTTGAAAGTCTGCATATTTGGGCATTCTTATTCCTAACACTGAAGTTGAGTGGAAAGTAAAATGCAAGTAAATCACACTGCAGTGTTGTGAAGTCTGTCTTCTCTTTCTCAGTTCAGGAGAGCCTAGAACTAAGGTATGTTGTCTTTTAATTTACTATTCTAATGTTAAAGGCAGGTAGCTGTACATATTGTTGAGGTGTCTCTATTTGTTGTATGCCTTGCTTGCTATGTGTTGTTTCTAGGATTTACTTGCAGTTGCAGTAGCATGTAGCTGAGATGATCATTTAGCTGGGCATGCAGTGGTGTGACCCTTTCCTACCCCACAAAAGTGCCTCTGTTGTTGAGCATTACATTAAAAACATCCAGCACCAAACAAAGCAAGTATTTTGTGTATTGTGCTGAGATGTCTTCAGGATGGACAGAGAAGCCTTGGTTACAGCCTGTGCCAGTAGAGTTCAAGACTTCAGGCTTTAAAAAAACAGGATGGGGGTGAGGGAAATAGTGGTCTGGTGCAATTACTGGTCTCTCACCTACCTTGTGGATGTTCAGGGTACAGAAAGGAATGGGTCTGGTGTTTGTTATACACAGATAAGCTTTTTGATATTTTGGAATAGGCATGTGAACTTTCTGCTAGTAATACACAGTGAAGGAGTTAACTTTTAAAACTTCCTCTTGTGCTTAGCAGAATTTCTAATGGCATGGAAAGACAATAAAAGTGCTGCAAATAACTTGTTGCTTTCCTTTAAAAAAACAGAGGTCTGGCTGCTAAAATAATTATACTACTTAAGCTCCCACTTCAGTGGTTACAGCCTGAGGGACTCAATTTATGGGTAGCTGTTGGAAAGAGATTCCCATTCAGTTAAACCAGAAGCGAAACCAGAACTTGGATGTCAAACCCCTTCAGCTGGAGAGTGGGTTTTTTATAAATTGTTGTGCTGACCTAGATCCTGAAGTCTTGGTGGTTTTGTGTCAGTGTATCAGGCTATAGCTGAGTCTGTAGCTGTAAGGTTAATGATTGAATGATTGTTTACTTCTGTGGGACAAAGTTAGATAGTTTCCATCAATAATTATGAATCTGAAGTTTCACTATAGTAATAACCTCTTTAGAGGTTAAGAAGACTGATCTTAACTGTTGTCTAACAATGCAAGCACAAGCCCAACTTTATTGATAACTGTAATTGTACTTGTGCAGAATAGCTCCTGACAAGGATAAGGTAGGAAGCCTGACCGGTTGAACATTGGGAACTTGGCTGAGCTCATGCCAGGCTTGCTAGGGTGCTGTGCACTGCTGTCCCTGTGAAGCTCAGTGGGAATTTTGTGATGCTGATGCTGGTACTGGCATTGTGGGGACCAATGACAGGGATCAAAAAGAAAAAAGCAATTCCATAGCTGGAGGATGAGGACTGAACCCAATATGATGTCAACTGCCATCTGTCTCAGCTCAGGCCCCACTGCTAAAGGTACAGAAACCGTGACTGTATCGCAAGCTGTGCCTCATTCAGGTTGCAGTAAAATGTCTCTTCTGATATTTTCCTGTATATGCTCAGGTTGGATTTCCAGAGCTGTGTATTCGGATACCTGCATCATTTTGGTGTGGTATTTACTACCTTGTTATAAATATTTGTGTTACTGTGTGCAGTAGTGTCATATTCAAGTAATGCAACTTCATGAAATCGTCCAGTATTCCACTGAAAAATGTTGGTCTGTGTCCAGTTCAATAGACCGTAGTGTGAAAGCAGGTGTTTTCTTCATTGTTTTGTGTTCATCTTTCTTCTTTATATATAGATCCTAAGGATTCTGTGTTAATAAACATCTTCAAAACTAGTTTTGAAGTTCCTTCTGTAATCTTGCTGTTGTTTTTCTATTGGAGCGCTGAAGAAAGATGGGATGGACAAAAAAAAACTTGAAGAAAAGGGGTAAAGCTGAAGTGTCATATCCAGAAATGGTGGTGAAGTAGCCAGGAAGATGGAATAGTTCATCTCAGAACTTAATCATAGACCATGTCTTGTGAATGCAAAATAAAGTATGGCAAAATTATGCATAATGGCAATCTACATGCATTTTGGAAAAACCTATCACTCAACTGTTCAAGCCTGTTGTTCAATAAACCTGTGCTTTGAAAATAGTAACACTCTGCCTGTATATTCTGTGCTAAGCTTTTATTGTTATTTATTTATTTATAGTTCTCACATTGACACTGTGGAACTGTTATGATGCTTAAGGACACAGTGTAGGTACACAAAGTATTTCCAGACCACTACCTTCAAAGAGCTGCTACTGTAAAACTCTTACCCTTCAGCAGGTACTGGGCTATAGAAGTTTGCAGAGCCCACCCCTTGGCTCTCTGAATGTGTGTGTCTGTCCCGCAAGCTCAGTAGTGTTGACAGAAGTTTTATATTGGACTTCAACCTCCAGCCCCCAAGTACTGAATTAAGGTTACTTTAAAACCAGTTCGTTCAGATAGGAATTAGTATCCCAGAGGTTACAAGCAACAAAGTTAAACACATTTCCTTTTTTAATTTAGCCTCTAGCCTCTGGCTAGCATCCTGCTCCTTATGTAACAGATGAAAAAGCTTTGTTTTGTTACCAACTAGTAGTGTGTAATTGCTGTACTAGTCAGTGTTTGGCAGCTAGGAAGCCTGGAAGTACACAGGAAGTCAACCGGACTGTAAAAGCTAGTTAGCTATTTTCCAAAAATTGACTTTATTTCTAGTATACCTGCAATTCTGCATAGCTCTACATTATAATAGGGCAGAGGAACCTTCAAGTCAGTAAAAGATTTTTGGGGGGGGAGGCGTGGTATCTTAAGCCTGTGTCTGTTGTTGCTACTTTAGTCACACTGCTGTGCTTTTAGAGGATGCAAGCAAAAGATCATCTGGGTTTTGTTAGATAGATTTTGATTTTTTTATTATTATTTTTTTTCAGTTAGCTGTTAAATAACATTGAAAATAGTTTTAGGTGGGGCTTTAAGTAACTTAATTTATGAAAACGAAATATTAGAGCATAAAGGCATCAAGTTCAGTGCTGCAAATAAATTTGCAAATCCCGTTTTCATAATTCACTTTGCTGTTTAATGAGCGAAAAGTATCATTTTATTTTGTCTTCCACTCTCCATCTTGGAAGAGTGAAATACTGGTGTTCTTTCTCTAAATGGGCAGTTTCTTGACTGTTTGTTAGCATACAAAAGGTAAGCCCTGCAGAAGGGCTTAGTAACAAATTCTTGCATGTCTGATTTGTATGAAACATTGCAGTAATTGACTTGGTTGGCACTGTCAGAGTGAACTTTAAATGAAAGTGACAGTAACTAGTCCAGACCATTTCTTTCATTTTGTTCCGGGTAAAACTATTAGGCAATAAGTGACTTACTGGTTTTATTGTTTTCAATGAGCAATCCAATTTTATACTCTTTTAATTAGAATTTAATTGCATTGCCCCTTATACTCAGAGCCTGGCAGCCAAACCAGCTGCTTTAGCATTTGACACAACTAAGGAGGTGAAAATTTCTTCCATAAATCTTTCTCCAGAGGGCATGTTGCTGCCAGCATAGAAACTCTTCTCTGTGGCAAATCTGAAGTGGCAAATCTGCTTTAATACCTCTTTTCAAGCCTCTGAATTTGTGCCCGACTGTGCATCTGCTATTTGAGTGGTTGTTATAACTGAGGGGGCTGAAGCCTCCAAAGTAAAGCTTTAATATAAAATGTAACCAGATAGGACATAAGAACAGATCTCAAATTAGATTCAAAAAAGTGATGTTGGTGTGTATGTAAGTTGTCCCTGTAACTGTTCCAAGAGATTAATTATCATGCCTTTGCATGCTTTTAGTGGAGGGGGATTTAGCATTGTAAACTGACCTTTGAGAGTAAACCAGAGGACAAGGCAGGGGTCGGGGATGCTTTTTAAAAAGTGACTGAAGGGGATGATGAAAGAGAAAGGAAAAGAGTCAGTGCTTTAGGGACTGAAATAGTAGCACATTGAAGTGTTGCTTGGCTGGGAGAAGAGGCCCTTCAGTTACAGCCCTCTTCCCTTCCCTGACAGAAAGAGGAGGCGGGGAAGCACCACAAAAAAAAATCCCAACAAAACAACAAAAACCCAAGGAGGAAATAGGAAGGACATGGTGCTCTCCCGTTACTAGTCCTGGACTCAAAATGTGGATAACATCATCCTTCCTGTAGCCAATTGCATGTGTGGGCTTAAAAAAAGTCATCCACCATCTGGTGGCTGGGCTGCTTTTTTTTGTCAGCTTCTGGCTCCTCTGTAAACTGTTTTGGGAGTGAGGAGAGAGGGCTGTTCATACTGATGTTAAATCAGTAGGGGAAACTCTTTTTTAACCTCCTGTAATCCTCAGGGTTAAATGTTTTCAGATCATTGTTCAGTTGCAGTTATTTGTAGCTGGCGTTCACATTTGCTCTGTAATTCAATTTAGATGATGCTGCTTGGCCCAAATTAGAGCAGACTAGTACAAGGAGCTTGGTGCGTGTGGAAAACGATTACTAACTCTGTAGTTAAGGTCATCCAAGTAGAGCAGGAAATATTTCTCCTCGGTTTTAAGGTATGGTTTTCTGGTTTGAATTCATTTGTGGAATTGTGATTTATACTGTCAGCTGAGAAATCAGACATAAGATCTACTGAAAATGCTGAGCAGTAACCTTATTGTCATCACAAAAATACTGTAACATTCTCGTTAATCTGTGTAGTTTCAGTTCCAGCTGTTTGCCGGTTATTTGTCTATTTTCTGAATAGCTTCCAGCTGCACATTCTTCAGAGAGATGAGATTTTATTCATACATGTATCTACTTATAGGTGAGGAATTTGAAACTGGAGCATGAGCAGGAGAAAAACAAGATCTTGTCAGAAGCATTAGAGACACTAGCTACTGAACACCATGAACTAGAGCAGTCGCTGGTTAAGGGATCTCCGCCTCTCAGCATCATCAGTGAGGAGCAGTTCTATGATGCTGTTTCAGGTAAGCAGGGATGTCCAGAATGCGAGTGCATAGCCAGAACATGTGTGGTGAATGCGTTGCGGGGAGGTGAGGGGTGGGAAGAGTCCCACTTTCAGTGAAGTCTCTGCCTTTCTAATGTGGAGCTAATTTTAGGAGAATGCTTCATGTGCTGCTTTTAGCAGCCCACTAAAAATTTGCTTGCGTTCACCTGTAGAATTGTGTTGTTTCACCTTAGCATGACCAAAAAAAATCCTATGAAAACCACAGGGCAGTCATGAAAGGTCTGATTGCTTGTGTGTCTACGCCCTTTTTTAAAATAGCAAAACTCAAGGCTCCTATTTTAGATGTAACTGTATCTGGTAGTCTTCTGACTTGCTTTCTCCATGATGGTGGGTGTTTTTTCTTTTGTTTTTTTAAGATCAGTCCATAAAAATCCCTGCTTTTGAGGGATAATGAGGTTAATAAAGGCTTGTACTATTTTTATTTTGTGTACCATAGCACAGATGGACTAAAAGGATGAATCAAAGTCCTTTGTTCATTTCTTAAATAGCTTTTCCTCCCCTATCTGCTCCTCAGTTCAGTATCTTTCATATTTGCTTGTGCAGACCAAGGAAATAGTGATTTTAGAAAACTCTGAACTGCGCAAGATAATTACAACACGCATTTGTATAGAGAGGCTGTACAGTGCAGGTCAGTAATAGCTGTACTGTTTACATCTCTGTAAGTGGGTGATCCTAGGGCATGCAGCTGTCTGCAACTATGAAGGACCTGGAAGATCTTGGGAGTGAACGTAATCTAACTGTAGTAGATAATTAGGCTGTGATGGCATGTATCACAAGCAAGTATGGAGTTACTTTTTGTGCTGAAAGGCCTCAGGCTCTTTTGCTTGTCTCAACAAAGCAGAGAATAGTTGTTTCTCTGGTGCTGCTAGAATGTAGTCTCTCCAGCCAGGCTTGCTTTGTGTATGTGAAAGAATATTCAGTTTTAAAGAGCTATTAGTCTGTGTATCTCATAACTGACCCAGTCTCTAAAGCTTTCTTAAATGAAGGTGTCCAAAACTGCCTCTCTAGCTGAGAGGTGGTATTTTTTTGACTTGAAGCTGCAAACAAATCACATTGAGTGGATTTGTATAACTGTGAAACTTGTTAAGCATATACATACACATAAAAAAATCCTCTCTCCTTTGGGAGAAATCACTTGACATAATTCATCTCGATTGCAAGTTAAATAATTTTTCAGGACAGGCTCACTTTCTTGACTGCCTGTCGACTTTATCAGGCTTCTGTTAGATTCTCTTCTCTAGGTTGTTCACATTCAGTGCTTTGCAGTGATTAAGGTCCTCTGTCTCTGAAGGCACATGTCTGGGGGAAGGGCACTCTGTTTTCTATATTTTTTGGGAGGTGGACATGGATGGGGGACTAGAGAAAGGGAAAAGTGACATCTTTTCCTGGCTTCTTGATACATGTTATGACTTCCACCATAAACACAAAAAGAATTAGTTTTTTGTGGGTGTGGTTTGGAGTGGATTTTTTTACTCATTACTGGAATAATGCTAATACTTTCTAACTTGCTTTTCTGCCATATCTGTGGAGTCTCAACTAGAAGGCTTCTTGTCTCTGTGTGACAAGAATACAGTGAGAGCAGAGGATATTTGGCACTGGCTCAGAGTTTGGGCATGTGGGTCTTTTTTCTTGGGCTAATGAGAGAAGGGATATGATGGTAAATATGGTCATAACAGAGAGCAGAGACTAGGCCTAATTGCCAGAAGATAAAAATTTCTATCTCCAAGAATTCTAACATATTAAGACTTTGTTTTTATATCTTTTGCTAAACCTTATTTTCTGTCTGATAGGATTTTAAGTTAAATGATTTTGAATAAATAGACATATTCATGACTTAGCTTTAGTAGGCTGTATAGGAGATTGAGCAAACACGGATGTATTTTAACAGGGATGTGGCAAGTCATAATGTCTATCAGTGGAAAAATGCCACTACTTTGAGAGTATTTTTTCTATTAGAATCTTTTTGCAATTCTAAATCTCCACCACAGAAGTGATTTTAGAAGTGAGAGTATTGCATAACTCTTTGGCTTGCATTTTGAGCTGAAGAGTTGTTAGCTTTGACTTGACAGGTTGAAAGAAAAAGCCACTGCTGCTTTTTGTTTTGTTTTTTAAAAGAATGTTATCCACATATTAGACACTTTTGCTTGTTTACTCTCAACAAAGTAGAACTACCTGTGACAATTCAGAGCAATGGAAGACTTTTAATCAGGTTTTTGAACAAGAAGTGTATTAGAAAGGCTATGTTCACAACAGCAGCTACTTGTCCCCATTTACCATGCTCTGATTCACATTGTAGAGGAATCTGATTGCACGAACCTGACTCCTGAACGAAGCTGAATTGGAAGACACAGGCTGGTTGCTATTGGACACTCAGTGCATGGAAGGAGAGTAGAGCTAATCTGAAGAGAACACCACCAGAAATGTTTTTAGTTCAAGTGTCAAGTCCTCAGCACCATCTGTTTGGCTTGCAAATCTGCTCCAACTGAGCCATGCTACCTGCTGATGTTGGCATACACCGCATTGGTCACTGATAAGTCTGTGTTGCGTAGTTTTGTTTGTGGAAATTGTGGGCACAATTGCAGAAACATCCTTCTTTTCCAAAACAGGGGTGAGGAAAACGTTTGAAATGTGGTAGGATTGCTTACTGAGGCAGTAGTTTATTTGCTGAAGTCTCTCTTCTTTTTAAGTGATACGCTGTTACCAGTGCTTCCTGGCTGTTGAGGTAAATCCTAAATCTCTGCAATTGGAGAACAGTAGACACTGAACATGAAAGGAAGAACCTACAGGAAGTGGGAGTTACTTGTGTAACTGCAGTATGGTGTCCAGTGTTAAGAACAGCCAAGTTAAGGATGTTATTAATCTGAACTCTGATGGCAATAGGTCAGTTAGCAGTGTTTCTTGGTGTGCTGATGGTGTGCTGATCTTCTCACCATGGGAGTGGCGGAAAGGTGTAATTAAACTTGATAGCACATGGAGTGCTGGAGCTCTCAGTTTCAGGATTGAATGCTATGTTTAAAGCACAGTGGGGTGGAGAGGAGGGAGTTTGGGGAAGGGAAGCAGCACTAAACAAATAGCAGAATTTAATAAGACAAGTGGCACCTCCTAGAGAGCTGGAGAAGTTATTAGCCTTGATTAAGTATATAGACCTCAGGAAGCTTGTGAAAACAATACAAATGCAGAGTCTATCCACAGTGCTGAAAAATGGCTAAGCAGGCCAAGAATTAAAAAGTACTTGGTTTTTGCCTTGCAGATACGATTCCCTGATTATATGCAAATTGCACACTTGATTTGGGAAAAGCTTAGAACTGTCCTGATTTTTTCTTTAACAGATTTTATCTGAGAAGTGGGGGTTTTCTGCAAACACAGCTTTGTGTGTGTTGAGTTGGGTATTGATGTTTTTACATAGATGGGATCTTACTATAGAAGCAGTTATTTAGCTGCAGGAATATTTAGATTATACTAAAGCTAGCCCTTAATAGTACAGCTTCAGCTGTTATGTACCACTAATGGGTGCTGTGTTTATGAATAATGCTTCTAAATGGTACAAGAAGTAGTAGGCCAGTTGTGTTGCTTCTGCTCGCTTCCTAGTTTGTCACCAGTTACCAGCTTACTTAAAAACCGTACAAAAAGCACAGAAACTTTTCTGCTCTTCCTTCCATTTTTAGGCTAGTTTGTCAAGTGGCTTTTTTGGATAGTATACCAAAAACACTGCCCAACCTCTGTGAGAACACTGCTGCCTGTGTTTTAACTATATTCTTGCCTTGAATATAATTAAAAGAATGAATTCAGGTGTTTCAGGGAGTGATGGGAAACACCTGATCAGTATTCAAACCCAACTTTGCCAGTGGTTAAACACTACCTTTCTTAGGTGTATTTATTAACCAAATACATTGGCCAATATTTTTTATCTGGAACTGAAGAGGTACCAGTTGTTGCAATAGATTAACTTGCCTTAAGTTTCTTCTGTCATTGCTTCTGCTGTTTCCCCTTGCTCACCCACTCTTGCAAAATGTAGCTGGTGTTTTTACTGTTACCTTGACACTTCAGGTTTCATGAGCTGGAGAGCTTCCTGCTCTTGTCTCAAAGATCCCTTAAAAACCTTGGCTTCTGAACAGGCCTTATTCCTTCTCCCCCCCACTTCAGCCCACACCCCCTTAAGTTCAATAGGAAAAAAAATTCATTTTTCTCCTAGTCATCTGTTTGACAGCTGCTCTATAGCAACTTGTGAATATAGATCTTTTTTTTGCAGTGACGGGGGAGTATGCAAATCTTAATTCAGAAAAGAGTTAGCTGCAAGTACACAGGGAAAAGCTCAGTCTGAGTTAGTTGCCTATTGATCTGTGCTCACGATACAATATTAGGCTTGCTCATTCCGATGCCTAAACAAACACTCAAGGCTTGTGAAGGTAATTGGTTCAAAAAAGGTTGCTGAAGTTAAGGGGTTGAAGATTGAGATCTTTGGCAGGAGCTGTTGTAGTCATACTTTCTCAATGAGAGCCATTTCCCAGGAAAATGGGAGAGATGTCTCTGGAGAGCAATTTCTCTTAATGGTGTCTGGTTTCTTTCTTCTGCTGTTCTTTATTGTATAGCATGCTCTTGCATTAAGCAAGGCACATGCCCTGGAGAGGGGTGGCTGGTCATTGTCTACAGCTCTGGAGAGGTTTGCAGGTGCTGAGCTCAGTCCTGCATAATTGTGTCTCTGCACAACATTAGGAGAACTGATCACGTGCAGTGTTAAAAAATATGAGAAGCATATCAGAGAATAGTCAGTGGTTCTGGTGAAGGTAACCTGTTCTTCCCTTTCCACCTCTGGAGTCCTAGGTCTGTTTCAGAAGCTCAAATTGAGGGCATTTGTCTTGTGACTCTTCCACCATCCAGGACTGGTTGTTTGCAGACAGAAGAAAGGAGCTGTACAGAGGGCAGGCTCTGCTTTATGTTATGGGTTTGCTTCATGGTTTGCTTGTGACAATAACAGTTGGCACAATTGAGCAGCTGTTTCAATAGAGGTAGAATGCTTACTTTGAAGGGGTTTGTAGCTTGTCATACAGTCAGGATACTGAAGCTCAAGTTGTGTTACACTGCTAGAGTGTCTCTTCCTCTTGATATTTGGATATGCAGAGTGTTTTTCTGGCTACCTGAGCTTATGATCTCTGGAAAAACCTGTATTTTATGTAACAGACTTGTCCACAAGTAAAAATGCTTCTCCTTATCCTACTTGTTATATATAGTACCCACCAAACTAATGCTTTGATATGTTATACCATAATTTGGAACAGAACCAGACAGACAAATTTGGGGAAACTTGTGAGAAGATTCTCTGGAGTGCCAGTCCACTTTTTTAGCATATCCTTAGCACCAGCTGGCAGTTCTTTTCATTCCCTAGCAACTGGCTTAATTTCAGTACTGTGTTGATGAGGAATAGGGATAGATGCTTTTAAGGAAATGGAAGATCTCCTTTATGCTTCTAGATCTCGCTCTGTGTAGAGAGGGTCGAGACACTGTGGTACAGCCCATCCATTCAGCAGGATTTTGTCATCTTCTTGACCCTTCTGTAATCTGGATGTAGTAGAAAGTGTTCTTGTCACTGGCCACCAAAGCAACTTGTAATTTACACATTCAGGAGAAGCTGCTGGCATAGTTTTCTTAAGAGAAAACAAGAAAGCACCTGGCAGTGGACATCTGTGACTGAGATGTTCTTTTGAATGGACTACTACTTCATCAGGTTTTCATTACTAGTTTTGAATTAGAATCAGTGTGTGAGAGATGACTAATCTTGCAATTATTTCTCTGGGTATTTGCAGCCAAGAGCAGTAGCATATGCTGAAAGAAGTACATGGCAGGAATGGTGTCTACTACAGTTTGGGTGTGCTTTTTTTCAGAAGCAGTGAGGCTTGATTTAAGCTCTGCCATTCAGTATTGTACCTGGTTTCTGCTAAAGGATTTCCCAAATGGGATAGAAATTAGTGTTATCATTACTTGTCTTGAGCTGTTCCCTTGCTTCCTGGAACTTGCAATTGGATAATCCTTTGACAGTGTTGTCAGGTTTGAAGGAAAAACATGGAACAAATATACAGCTTTTTACCAGGAAATTTTTATTTTCTGATTTGGGGCAAGCCTGTCCCTTCTCCAGAGGTAGTCAAAGCTCTGCTTAATCAAAACACTGGTTGGAAATAATGTGGTGTGTTGATATTTTTAATTTTAGATGTGATATGGATTGTACTATTAACCTACCTTCCAGAGTACAACATTTATCTTATTGATTGCTGAGCTTATCATTTAGACTTTACTGGGACTTACGTGGCTGATACAATCCACTGCATACAATATCTCCTTCTGTTCCTTGGTTCTTGTTCAGTAAGTTGGGAAGTGAAGGTTGTGGGCAGCCCAGACTGTCCAGGAATTCAGACCAAGCTTAAATCTTATCCAGAAGAAGGAGTCGATGCTTGAATGTTGAGGTAACATAGGTAAGGTGCTGGCATTTGTGTGACACTGGCACTTTTCCTGAGCAAGTTGTAGTAGCTTCAGTTTAATAACAGGGTCAAATTTTGTCTCTGACAGAGGATTTTTAATGTTCTTGCTTATCATGCAGTCTCTTTGTATCTGGATACTGATCTGACTGCTGCAGCAGTCAGTGGCAGTACTAGTTACTTACCAAATGGATGCTCTCATTAGGACACAGTAGCCTACTTAGGTTTCAGTTTTGTACAACGAGGGAAGATCTGCTAGTGACTGAAGTCTAGCACAGGTGGTAGATTCATTAACATGCACCTGCTCTTTTGCAGATTCAGAATCTGAAAAATCATTAAGTGTGTTTGAAACAACAGCCTACTCCCTGGAGGACATGGATTCAAAAGATACAATAACTTCAGACATGCCTGAAGAAAAGGTTTGTGGCAGTGGAGAGTCACTGTCCAACGGGATCAAGAAACACAGGTAAGATGTTGTCTTTTCTTAATGGTGAGTAAAAGACCATAGGAATCTCTGGAAAGCTAACTGTGAAAACATTTTAAACTTTGTTATGGATGATTGACAAATGGTTGGTAGTGCTATGGTTTTATAAAGAACATTTTTCTAAGGATAGTGTGCTCCTTTGCATTTGTTTTTTTTGATGATCGAATCTGAATAAGTAAAAATAAAATAGAATGTGCTATGTAAAAATGGACACACTTGGTTTTTAATAGATCTTAGTGAAATCTATGTGGATTTTAATTCCTTCATGTATCTTTAATGATCTATGCCTCCTATTGCCTCTTTACTTTCCAGACACTTGATCCTCCTGTTGGTATGGGGAATGACTGAAAAATATTGTTAGCCTGGCATCAGAAACTCAAATGTGAACAAAGGGAATCTTATTCCAAAAGCCTCATCCATGTTTTATGTGCTTATTTTGTGTTGTCAAATGATCCATTTTTGTTTGTTTCCCTGCCGATAACACAGGACAATAGGTCTGGAGTTAATGAGATGTAATAGACACCACTATGCTCGAGTTTCAGTGAAAGGGCAATATAATGTTTATGCTAGAAATCAAGCCAGACTTAAGCATGTTTTCAGAAAGAATACTTTGGAAATATTTTGGATGTGCAGAATGATCATGGGGATTCCAGATTTGTGTAAAACCAGGAAATTATTATTTAATTTTACGGAAGCAAGCAAAACTGCTTTAATTACTTGGTATCCCAAATAGTTAAATTGCACTGACTGTTGAAGTATGTGGTAATGTCAGAGACCTGATGTTTCAAGGTTCAACCTCTGCATGTGTATCCCTCCCACGCTAGGCAAAGACTAAGGCAAATAAGGGCTTGGGTGGAATAATGGGGTGGTTTGGGAAGGTAACATAAAGCAGATGACTAAGTGTGTTGCTCTGTGCTCTTGTGCTATTACCAAGGTGGTATTTATGGCCTTGGCTAAGTGCCTTTGCTAATTAGAGCAGGAAGTTCAGGGTTGGGGGGAAAGCGCTAGGTAAAGGTGGACATCTGAATTGCATTTATTGCCTTGGAAACTGAGGAGAAAGGAGGCAATTCACAATCGACATGAAAATGTTGACATGCATTGTCTTGAAGAGTTCTACCAGGAATCAGTCTCTTACTATATATCATTTACTATACAAAAGAAATAATTTGGCCAAGTTTCCATAACACTGTGTTATGCTGTAGAACTGTAGGGAGCAGATGACTGAAGAAGCATTTAAGATCTGGTGGTCTTATAAAGGGGAAAGAAAAGCAATAAGAACTCTGGAGAGGGACTTTTTACAAGGGCGTGTAGTGATAGGACAAAGGGTAATGGCTTTGAACTGAAACGGGAGATTTAGGTTAGGAACTAGGAAAAGGATTCTTCATTATGAGGATGGTGAGGCACTGGAACAGGTTGCCCAGAGAAGTTTTGGCTGCCCCATCCCTGGGGGGCCCGGTTGGATGGGCTTTGAGCAACCTTGTCTAGTGGAAGGTGTCCCTGAGCATGGCAGGGGGGTTAAACTAGATGGCCTTTAAGGTCCCTTCCAACCCAAACCATTCTGTGATCTCTGCTTATGTTGTTTCTGAGTTGTGTATCTTTTAGCAGCAAAGAGAGTAGAGGATGTTGGAGTAAAATGAGTCTCTGGCTAATAATTAATTGCTAAACAGAAGTGAAAACTATGATAAAAGTAGAAATTTTTGCATGTAGGTAAGAATGTATGGTCATATTTTAGCTTTTTTACCTGACATCTTGGTGACACGTGGGGACTTGTCCACAGAAATACTGATAAAAACTGTTTCTCCCCAGAGCTCAGCCAATTTAAACTTAACCTTTGAGATAACTGTTTCTGTGGGTGGGAGTTGTGTGGAATTTCTGGCCTTGTTTCTAAGGCTCTTGGTGGCAGTGGTGGTTGGCCTGGTACAGGATCTGTTTGACAGGACTTCAGGAACGTTTTCTACCTGGAGCTGCTGGCTTCAGTTTGTGCCTCTTGGTTTTGGGGCTAGTTAGAGGGCATGTGGTCTAATATGCATTGTCTGTGATGTTACTGGTGTCCTTTTTGGAGCAGAAACCTCAACTTCTTGATGCTGTGCAAAGTGAGAGGTCCAAATGTTTTGACAGCTGTTAATACCACCTTTACACCCTTGGGTTTGCTGTAACTTGTTTGCTTAACTTCCGCTTCTGGTAATCACATGGAAACAAGTCACTTGGAGAATAGACCTGATTAAGTTATTTTGCTTAAAATCTTGTTAACTTCCTGTAGTACCTCAGATGAACTGCAGCTGCGTTTGGGTTGGGTATGACAGTACCTACACTGTTTAGCAGTCATAGAATCATAGAATAGTTAGGGTTGGAAAGGACCTTAAGATCATCAAGTTCCAGCCCCCCTGCCATGGGCAGGGACACCTCATACCTAAACCATGTCACCCAAGACTCTGTCCAACCTGGCCTTGAACACCACCAGGGATGGAGCATTCACAACTTCCCTGGGCAACCCATTCCAGTGCCTCAACAACCTTACAGTAAAGAACTTCCTCCTTATATCCAATCTAAACTTCGCTGTTTAAGTTTGAACCCGTTACCCCTTGTCCTGTCACTACAGTCTCTAATGAAGAGTCCCTCCCCAGCATCCCTATAGGCCTCCTTTCAGATACTTTAAGGCTGCTATGAGGTCTCCACGCAGCCTTCTCCAGGCTGAACAGCCCCAACTTCCTCAGCCTGTCTTCATACAGGAGGTGCTCCAGTCCCCTGATCATCCTCGTGGCCCTTCTCTGGACTTGTTCCAACAGCTCCATGTCCTTTTTATGTTGAGGACACCAGAACTGCACACAATACTCCAGGTGAGGTCTCACAAGAGCAGAGTAGAGGGGCAGGATCACCTCCTTCGACCTGCTGGTCACGCTCCTTTTGATGCAGCCCAGGATACGGTTGGCTTTCTGGGCTGCGAGCGCACACTGAAGCCGGCTCATGTTCATTTTCTCAGCGACCAACACCCCCAAGTCCTTCTCCGCAGGGCTGCTCTGAATCTCTTCTCTGCCCAACCTGTAGCTGTGCCTGGGATTGCCTCAACCCAGGTGTAGGACCTTGCACTTGCCATGGTTAAACATGGCATCAGCCCACCTCACAAGCATGTCAGGGTCCCTCTGGATGGCATTCCTTCCCTCCAGCGTATCAACCAAACCACACAGCTTGGTGTCATCGGCAAACTTGCTGAGGGCGCACTCAATCCCACTGTCCACGTCAGCAACAAAGGTGTTAAACAAGACCGGTCCCAACACCAATCCCTGAGGAACACCACTCATTACTGGTCTCCAGCCGGACATTGAGCCATTGACCACAGCTGTTTGTGTGCGGCCATCCAGCCAGTTCTTTATCCACCGAGTGGTCTGTCCATCAAATTGATGTCTCTCCAATTTAGAGACAAGGATGTCGTGTGGGACAGTGTCAAATGCTTTACACAAGTCCAGGTAGATGACATCAACTTCTCTACTCCTGTCCATCAGTTCTGTAGCCCCATCATAGAAGGCCACCAAGTTGGTCAGGCAGGATTTGCCCTTAGCGAAGCCATGCTGGCTGTCACCAAGCACCTTGTTGATTTTCATGTGCCTTAGCATGCCTTCCAGGAGAATCTGCTCCAAGATTTTGCCAGGCACAGAGGTGAGACTGACTGGTCTGTAATTCCCTGGGTCATGCATTTTCCCCTTCTTGAAAATGGGAGTTATATTTCCCTTTTTCCAGTTGTCGGGAACTTTACCTGACTGCCATGATTTTTTCAAATATGAAATCAGCATAAGTATTTCCTACCTTCATCTAGAAAGCCTGAGTTCTAATCTGCCTCTCCCACTTGAGTGGTGAGGCTTTTGCATAGGGTGGTAGAGATCAGGTTTTGACTGCGGGGAGCATGGGTTTTAGTTTTAGAGATGTAGGAATAAATCTGTTGGCTCTGAGAAATTCAGTGTTGGGATGTACGTACAAATACAGGTGAAGACATCTTTGATTATAGTGCCACTTCTAATCTGATGTCTTATTCTGTTTTTTTAATGTAGTTTCTGTCCTACTGATTGCTCATAGTGTTTTGATAGAGGACTTAATTCTAAAAAATTTTTGGCAGATGGTTTGAGAGATAGGAGAATAATACATGAAATAATCTGCAAGTATTCGAATCACTTCTGTTTAAGAGGGAAACCTTTAATCTGAGCCAGACTTTAAAAACCAAAATCAAAGAAAAACCCTCCCCCAAAACCCCACAACAAACCCCCAATAATAAACATCCTTTTCCAAGCCCAACCAACCAAAACCTAAAAAAACCCTTGTGCAAAAATGAGGCATCAGTCTTGATAAAGGTGTTGCAGTAGCAGATAAGTATTGGAGGTAACACAGGAAGTAGAACTACTGAAACTAACATCTTAGCCTGAATAGACTACATTTAACATCCACTTGTCACTGCTGTTTCCCTGTTACTGCTGAGGTTTTGTTGTCAGGTTCCCTTTGGTCCCCTCACTGGGACCTTTCAGAATGCAGATGTGTTTGTGTGTAGCTTTGGGGAGCCAGGACTTTGCTCAGGTTTACATGAAGAGCAAGCTAAACATGCCTTTCTTCACAGCATGTGTCTCCTTCCCCACAAGATTCCTGTAGTAGCTGGTCTGCTGTAGGTGATGCTTTGGACAAATGTTTTTGTTTAAATGAATGATCTTAAATACATCTGATCTGTTCTACTGCACAGAGATTCCAGCAGATGTTTTTGTCACTTAAAGCTAAAGGTAACTTCCTGAGTTCGTTCTAAAATTGACCTCTGGAAGGAAATTTTTGCTTTCATAAACCTTTCCCTTAATCACAGGGAGTGTGTCAAGGTTAGTGGGCCTCAAGTCTTGGCTGCCTGTCATTTTTCCACATGTCCTTACTTGTCCCTGGGATCTTTCTTGGTGACTTAAAACTGGTTTGTGTTTTCTGACTCCCATATCAGGTTTGGCTGATGTAGGTAGGAAGTATGGGTAAATGGCTGAAATGGAATGCTGACTTTCAAGTAATTAAACAAATTGGACAGGATAACTTTAATGAAAACTTGAGTTTTTTATATGCAGGGGAAAAAAGCAGTCCCTGTATATAGTTTAGCAAACTAGAGGCATGTGAAGGGCTTACTCAAAACACAAATACTGGGTCAGCTAACTGCCTTCATTGAAGAATATGCAAAAAAAAAAATAAGTTATCACTACAAATGAAGGTAAGACTGACTACTTGGTGGACACTGTCCTCTCCTGGACATATGTATCAAAGCATCTACAGAAGCGTCTTATACCTGATATTATTTAAGGTAATCTGTTGCACAAAATATTTTTGTATTGGTGGAAAGTTAGAATATGGAATGAGTGATATCATGTTGGTCAATTAAAATAAATCCTCCTACCCACTCATCCCCTGCATGGGAGCCGAGTGGAACAAGTCAGTGTTAGGCTGTTAGCTACTTGTTAACAAAATGTAGTTTGCTACTGTGAGGAGTTCAGGCATATGACTTGGGGTTTTTATTAGATAGGGCTGCTTGTATTTTAAGGAGCGTTTGTTTTAGTTTTGTTCTTTCTGAAAACTGAAGCATCAGCCCTGGTAAAGGAGGTGTTTCAGTAGCAGGTAAGTATGGGAGGTAACACAGCAAATACGGCTACTGAAACTAACATCTTGGCCTGAATAGAATTTGTTTTAATTCTAATTTCTTCTTTTGGCACTCTGTTTACCAGAGAAGAGGCGTGGAGGAGGCAGCTACAGCCTGTTCACACTCTAAAAATGATACTGGCTTAGCTAATTTGAGGGGAAACAAAACCTTCTTGGTTAGAAGGGCAACACAATCATTTAAATAGAGTTAGCTAAACGTTGAAATTCAAATAGGTCATGCATTTTGAGTGTACAGGAGGCAATAAATACCTTTTGAGAATTTTTCTCATTGGTAGTAGCTTCATGATCCAAACACAAATTTTAGTAGTGATGTGGACAAAGAGCTTCAACCTACATTTATGCTTTCCTGTAGGTAGATTGGATTAATAATTGATCTGGTGAGTAGCAGTATGAAAACTGAACAAAATCTGCTCCTGATTTCTTGCAAAGCTGAGAAATACAGGCTGTGTTATACAGACTTAATGTTGGTTTTGAAAGTATGCTTAAGATTCACTTCAGGATATGTCAGCCCCCCGTAGAACAGGCTGCTGTGTGTTCTGTTCTTTAATGATGCTGATTCTTGTGTTGTACCTGAAGGCTGATCTTAATATAGGCAATAAATGTCATGGCCTTTCATTGTCAGTGTTCAGGTGACTAGCAAAAAAACAACTTCACTCCTTAACTCTCAAATCTGTTCAGACAGTGAACATACTCAGAAAGAACTTGCACTGTTGTAATAACTGATGTAGAAATTCTCTTCCACTACTCTTATGCACAATGAAAGGAATGGAATTGTTCTGGTTTTGGAGAAATTCAGGTTTCTGTGCAGGTAAAACAGTTTAAGTGCTCCAAAAACCCCTTGGGTTTTTTAATTTAAAAATTAGAAAACTGTTACTTTCAAAGAAGAGTATTTGGGTTTCTTAGTCATGGTTAGTAATGGAACACTTTTCTTACTTCTGCTTTCTTCCCTGTTCCTTTCTGCAGAACAAGCTTGCCATCTCCAATGTTTTCCAGAAATGACTTCAGTATCTGGAGTATCTTAAGAAAATGCATTGGAATGGTAGGTAATCAGAAAGCTGTGATAAAAGATGGGAAGTGATTGTTTCACTTGGGGCCCAAAAGGGACCTTATTAATTTGCTGCTTATGCTTTATTTGCTTTTGCAACTCTAAGACCTTGTCAGAGCAATATTACTTCAACAAAAGCATTTTCTCTTGATTTTTAAGATTTTTAACTACTTTAATTTTGCTCTTCTCCTTTTCTTTTATTATCTCAGTCTTTCCCCTGCCCCCCATGGTGTTTACTAGCCAGGCGGTTGCCAGATCAGAGGTTACCTGGTTGGCACCTAATCTGCTTCCAGCTAAGGGTGGATTGAGAAGAGTTCTTTCCATTAGATCCCTGCAGTAGGCTGAAAGTACTTACTGCTGATAAACCTCTGCCAGCCGGTAATGTGCGTTTAGTCACTGGTTTTCTCCTCGCCCCTTGGCTGTAGCTATAAACAGCACCAAGCAATGAGGTGTAGAAGTGCTGGGGAATACCTGTGTCAGTAGCTCCAAGTCTCCTGAGTGGTTGCGAAGCGTCTGAGCATTCTCACAGTGGAAAAGTGTTATAACTGTAAAATACAAAGAGCAGATTGAAAGCCTGTCTTGCATAAGGTGTGTGCAGAAAAAAAACACCACCACCACCATAAAGATCTTAATTCTGCTTTGCAGAAATGCTGCACAGAAGTTGGTGGAGGGAGTGGAACTTAGCGTGGATTGTATCAAAGCATCTGACAAAGCTGTTAGTGCCATATGCTGCTATTATGGTTAAGAACAGTGCTGTTTGCCATGCACAGTGCCAGTGGTCGTACTACATGCTTTTTTGCAGGCAGCTTAAAACACTGCTATGTTACGCCTTTAGGGGGCATGCTTTTTAAAAATGGGAAGGAGAATAAACTGCATCAGAACTGTAAGACCTCTGTTAATATTTTTATTCCTTTTACAAAAATTCCCCTTTTCTTCTGAATACAGAATCCTGGTTTTCACTCCTGTGCCACCATGTTTCTCTGTCCTTTCTCATCGTTCTTCTCCCCCTGCCTGCCTACCTGACTCTAAAGAAGATAATACGTTTAAGTAATTAGATGGCCTATAGCTATTTTTAAAGTAATAAATAATTCAGTCTTTAGAAAGGTCCTTAATACACCATTCTGTTGTTTCATCTCACCTTCTTACCTTCTTAATGCATTTTTTGATATTAAGTTTATTTGATTGATGTTTTGGTTTTTGTTTTAAAAGTAGCCTTAATGTCAACACAGGCTTATCAGGCTCATAAGGGATGTACAGGGTTTTTTCCTTTTGGCATTAGCAGAGCCAGGTCAAGCACATGGCATTAGCACTTAAGAGCATCATTTGTTTTTGTTTTATAAGCCAGTTACACTTCGGTCACTGCAGGTCAGTGTATTTAGTCATTTGGTTTTTAACACAAGTTTCATTTGTGCATCAGGAGCTGTCGAAGATCACAATGCCGGTTATCTTCAATGAGCCGCTGAGCTTTCTACAGCGACTTACAGAGTACATGGAGCATACATACCTCATCCACAAAGCCAGCTCAGTTTCCAGCACGACCGAGCGAATGCAGGTACTTTGGGTGTGGGAACTTCTGCAATTTAGCTCTTGATGAATGGGTTGGGATTTCTTTTCTTTGTAGATAGTCTCCTCATAGGAGGAAGTCCCATAATTTGCTGCGTGTTGGATTCTCTTATTCATTAACCAGTTTTGCTGATTGTCCTGGTTTCAGCTGGGATAGTGAATTTTCTTCCTAGCAGCTGGTATAGTGCTGTGTTTGGGACGAGATGTTGATAATACATTGATGTTTTCGTTGTTGCTAAGAAGTGCTTACACTAAATCAAGAACTTTTGAGCTTCTTTTACCACCCCACCAGCAAGTAGGCTATGGGGGGCACAAGAAACTGGGAGGAGGCACAGCTAGGACAGTGATCATCTCCAACAGTTTTTAATTTCACCCCTAAACAAATGCAGAATTTGGAAAAACTGGTAGAATACTTAGGAAAGTGTGCTATCACCCTGGAATTGCAGAGATACACAAATCACTGCAGCATGGGGCTGGGCCATGTCTTCTGAGCCTTCAACATTATTCAGTACCCTCGAGGGGAAGAGAAGGTGTCTGGATCTGAAGACAAAACGGGCAGCTGCTCTAAGCCCTGCAACTGGCACAGCAGCTGAACAAAAGAAACAACCCATGCAAATATCAGTTGCCTCTATACACAGTAAGAAATAGGGGAAGCTGAAGTCAGCTGGTTTATTAAAGGAATAAGGAGGTTCTTCTAAAAGGCGGAAGGCAAAAGTAGTGGACAAGGCAGACTGCTTTGAAGCAGGGCCATCATGAGAATGGGAGGAGGGAGAGAGGTGGCCACTGACCTGGGTGGAGGAAGAGGAAGAATTCACAAATGATCATTCATAAACGATCTCTATCCATGAGTGAGCCATGAGATACATGAAGAGATTTCAGCTTCATCCTGGTCAGTACATTATCGCCTGGCTGCTCAGATGCTGGGATACCAGGGCCAGTAGCCTGGAATTGGAGGCTAAGGAAGTCAGACAGCTGGAATCCGTTTCTGGAGAAGAGGGCAGCGATAAAGTGTTTTGAAAAGTGGCACAAATCCTCAGCCTCTGGAGGTGACTCCTGTCAGGCATGAAGGAAATGCGTCCCTTCAAGGACGATGTTTTATGTGTCACCCAGGCAAGCGGGCCACCATGCAGAAAGGTATCCAGTACCTGAAGGAATTAGCTGTGCTGGAGGTCATTTATGATGACCTGGTCAACAAGCAGGTTACCCAAAAGTCTAGGTGAAGTCAGGTGCATTCAAACCATGTGGCCAGGACTGTCATGGTTTAACCTGGCAGACAATTAAGGTAGCTAAACACCACACCTGCTTGCTTACTCCCACAAGATGGGAAGAGAATTGGGAAAAATAAGTAAAATTTGTGGGCTCAGATAAAGACAGTTTAATAGAAAAGGAAGTGAAAATGATGATAATAAAATAATTAGAATATACAAGTTATAATGCAGTTGCTCACCACCTGCCAACCAATGCCCAGCCACTTCCTGAGCAGCCAGGTTCCCAGCCAGCTTTCCCTGCAGTTTGTATACTGAGCATGACACCATATGGTCTGGAATATCCCTGTGGTCAGTGGGGATCAGCTGTCCTGGCTATGTCCCCTCCCAACTTCTTGTGCACCCCCGGCCTGCTTGCTGGTGGGATGGGGTGAGGAGCAGAAAAGGACAGCCTTGGGTGACATGGTTTAGTGGGAGGTGTCCCTGCCCATGGCAGGGGGTTTGGAACTAGATGATTTTAAGGTCCTTTCCAACCCTAACTATTCTACGATTCTATTCTGTGATTCTATGACTTGACTCAGTTCTAAGTGCTGCTCAGCAGTAACTGAACTTCGGTGTTACCAACTTTATTCTCATCCTAAATCCAAAACACAGCACTGTACCAGCTACTAGGACGAAAATTATTCTAGCCCAGCCAAAACCAGGATACTTATCTAGGAAAATGTTTTGCTTTTCCTAAAAATTGGGGTTTTTTAGCCTTTTGATGAATACCGTTTACTCCCCTGCCTTGCAAACAGAACTTTGCTAAGCTATTGTGGAAGATTCATTCTGTAATACCATGACTGTGGTAGGTAAAGACTAAGATACAGGAGATTAACTGTGTGCTCTCTTTTGAATAGTGTGTTGCTGCATTTGCTGTGTCTGCTGTGGCCTCGCAGTGGGAACGTACAGGGAAGCCGTTCAACCCATTGCTTGGAGAGACGTATGAATTGATCAGGTAAAAAAAAAGAAGATGCACTGAAGAGTCATATTATTCGGTGTACCTGATGTCTTATTAGACTTGTCAGGTGGCTTGCAGAATGCTCTTTAGCTTGCAGGATTCCCTCCATTCTCCTAGTAGCTGCTGGAGTTGCTTGCATTACATGTTGGTGGTCAGCAATACACCTTCCAATGGAGGGAGAACACTTAACTTTTCAACTCATATCTGGCAAGGGAAATTTGTCAGGCTTAAAAACAAGCTTTATTTACTAAGATGCCTTTTTTTCTCTGAAACCATCCGGGCAAAAAGATGCATGGTACCTAAGGAAGGTGTTACAATTGTAATATTCATTATATGAGTGCCCAGAATACAAATAGGCAATTTTAGTCTATTAATGTGCAGCCGCACTTAAGGTAAAGTTTTTCTCTCAGGTAAGGTTTTAGCCTATGTTTGTGTGAAAGTTTAAGAGGTCACTATCAAAAGTAAACATGGTGGCTGATAGGATTTGGTAATCCTTATTACCTTTTTACATTAGCTTAGAACCACAGAGTGGTTTGGGTTGGAAGGGACCTCAAGGATCATCCAGTTTCAGTACTCCTGCCATGAGCAGGGACACCTTCCTCTAGACCATGTTGCTCAAAGCCTCATCCAGTCTGTCTTCAGTTATTTAGAATGAGGGTGTTGTGTGTATTAGTTGATCTTTTTGTTTTATCCTAGGGTTGCAACTAACTCTTGCACTGAGTACAACAACTATGCATGGGCCCAACCATCTGTTTCACCCTGGGGAAAATAGCTGCAACTTCACTACACTGATTACATAGATCTGTGCTTTTGGTTATCTTTATTTTGCAGAGATGATCTTGGATTTAGACTTCTCTCAGAGCAAGTTAGCCATCATCCACCCATCAGTGCTTTCTATGCTGAAGGTTTAAATAATGATTTTGTGTTTCATGGATCAATTTATCCTAAACTCAAATTCTGGGGCAAGAGCGTGGAAGCAGAACCAAAAGGCACAATGACTTTGGAGCTTCTTGAGTAAGTTGATAAGTAATAATTGCAGAGGCACAGTGGCCACATTCATGATGATTAGTGTGCATTAGAGTCTCATGAACTTGTTTAACACCCACATACTGATGTTTGATGGCATATCACTTTGTGGGGAGGAGTGCATGAGAAGATGAAAAGAACTGCCATCGTGTCTCCTAACTGCGTAGTGATAGTATTAGTAGTTGGAGCTTGTGTCTGTATGTTCTGCAGATTCCTGGACATCAGTACTACTAAGACTAGCGTGCTTGGTCGTGTTTGTCATTCAGTGCTAACAGTGACTGCACTGAAGTGGCTGTGTTAAGGAATTGATAAAATCTGTAGCAATAGGATAATAAATTTCTTGGGTTTCCTGACTTACTACCACATCCATTTCAAGACTTGGTGCAAATTAGAGATGGTGGCTGGTTGCAAGAGCGACATCCCGTACAACGATGCAGTATTTCAGTTTTTATTTCCCTCCTTTAGACACAATGAAGCCTACACGTGGACAAATCCTACGTGCTGTGTGCATAACATTATTGTGGGCAAACTTTGGATTGAGCAGTATGGAAACGTAGAAATAACAAACCATAAGTAAGTTAAGAGCATGAGTGCTTTCACTTGCTATAAGTTGAAAAAGAAAAGTATTTGGAAGTAATCAATGCCTTCTTGTTCTGCCTTCAGAACTGGTGAAAAATGTATACTGAGCTTTAAGCCCTGCGGCCTCTTTGGGAAGGAGTTGCACAAAGTTGAAGGCTACATTCAGGACAAAAGGTAACAGCTTCATTTCTAATAGGGAACAAATGGCTGTCCTGTGTTTCTGATGGGAACTTTAGAACTGAATGCCTTTTAACGTAGCCTGTCAAAGGCATGAACCTGCAGTAGCAAGGGTATGAATTGTGCAATATCAATAATGGAGTTTTAAGAGTTGCTCTCAAAAGTTCTCCTTTCAGGTGTTTTTGCCTGAAACGATGAAATAAATCTCTTTAAGCTCTTTTGTAAACTTAGTATTTTTTTTTTTTTTTAACAGTAAAAAGAAGCTTTGTGCGCTGTATGGGAAGTGGACTGAGTGTTTGTACAGTGTTGACCCAGCTACATTTGATGCATACAAAAAACTTGACAAGAAAAATACAGAAGAGAAGAAAAGCAGTAAACAGGTATTAATCACATAAAGCATCTCAAAAGCATAAGGCAGCTAAAATAATTTTTAGTAGCATTTTAGAGCATTAAGATCTATTTCACTTACTCTTTCCTAGTAGGATACAAAATGTATTGGATGAGTACTATCATTAAGGGATGAAATACTTTCTTTTTCAAGGATTTGTATTCAAACTATCCAAACCTTGGAGTGATCTAAATAGTGGCTGGTTCATTACCAGCATCTTTCTCTCAAGTCGCATGGAGGAAATAGCATATCCATTAGTTGGACCATGGTTCTGATCATATGTGGTAGCACTGATATTCTAATAGGAGGATTTTGACCTCTAGAGGCAGAATAGTCTAGTTTCTCATCTTGATAGAAGATCATATTGTACAGCTTTCAGAATGAATGCAGAAAATCCTTGTAAAAGAAAAACCCAAACCTTCATTCTTAATTTCTCCAGATTTCTGGTCATCAGTATGCTTTTTGTTTAAGGTGAATGGTGATGTGATAACATACAGCTTGATGAAGAATCACACTCACATAATACCTTTAAGCAGGGATTGCTACCCTTTGACTGGAGACAGATTTTTTTGTTGGTTTGGGTTGTTGGTAGGTTCTTTTCTTAAGAAAAAAGAGAGAACTCTGAAAGCAGTTGTTTCTGTGCAGGTTCAGATTGTTGCTGTACCTGAGATTGCACCAGTGCTTGTCATCAGGAGAGCACTAAAGCACTGGGGATTACTGCTTCTCTTCGAGTCTGACCCTGTGAGCTCTAGGGAGAAGGAACAGAGAAAAACACACCCTGTGTCTTTGTTCAGCTACTGCTTTGCATTTCCCAACAATGCTTAAGACTATTACTTCAAAATGAAGCTCAGGCTGCAGTGTTGCTCTGACACCAGAAAAGCAGGCTTTTCCTACTCATTTAACAGAACTATTTCTGCGTAGAAAACTGAAAGCTTTGTAATGCACGCTACAAGTCCGGCAGTCTGCTGAATGTGTATTCCCACTGCCCCCTTGTGTTTGAGGAGTTGATACTGTTTATGGGTTTTGAGCACCTTTGAGCCAAGTTTTATGTATCATGTCTGGATGTGGTTTGTCCCTTCATAGTAGTGAAAGATTCATTCAAGCATGAACGTACCTGGTCTTTGAAACTTCTCTTAGAATTTTCAGATTTATTTAGTTATATTCCAACTATTGTTCCATGCTGCATTGCTACAAATGAGGAATTGCTCGTTTCCCTTTAGGGGACCTACTTCAATGTGAGTCCTTCTGCAATTGCACTGGATTTTCCCCCAAATCTCTCTGATTATTTTTTTTTTTTTAATAGGGATAAAATTTAAGGAAAAGTAATTTTGCAAGAAGCAAGGCAAAACCTCATGCACGTGGAGGTGACATTTTACCAAGATCAGAAGAGTTATAGAGCTGTGGTTAGACCAGGGTGATTCTGTTCTTAATGAACTAGAGCCTATTTTAAATCAAGATAAAGCACTTTGTGCAGAATTTCCAATGGAAGTATATGGAAGAGCATCATGTAAAGCAACAGCACCTCCTCTTGTTTACAGACACCAGAAGTCTTGCTTTGGCACAGTCTATCACTACCCTCCTAACAATATACCGAGAGCACATGAAAATCCACTTTTTAACAAATTCTTTGTAATTCTTACAACATTATGTATCCACCAGGGCACAAGTGGCAGTGTGCATTGTAGGCTTTCTATGGAAGTTGGTTTGGAGTTGGACAGTCTGGTATAGAAGTGTCTTTGTTTTGATATAAGGATACCTTACTCATCTGTTCTGCTTCAAATTCCTGACTTCTGCAAGATTGATTGGTGTCCTTCCAAGGACAGAATGTCAGATTGCAAGCACAGTTGAGATACAGTTGGCTAAACCCCTTGTTTATCTTCCTAATAGCTGAGGCACTGAACCTGGTCTGCATATTGTTCTGATTACTTTGCAAACTGTTCATTATTAAAAACACTGTATCCAAGTGCTCCACAATGAAACAGAATCCCTAATTTTCTCAGAGGCATGACACACGAATCATCTCAGAGGACAGTTGAATCTAGTTTGGGTACTGGATTTGTTTTGCACTAAAACACTGGTCTGTATTATCTGATGCAACCATCAGAAAGCAAAGCTTGTTAGCAGCAGGATTAAAGCTGTTGGCATGTAGCCAATGTATTTAAAGTATTAGTTGCCTTTAAATTCAGCTTTAATCTCCAGTGCTGGTTTTAATCCAGTTATGTTTTAATCTCTTAAAACATGCTGCTGGTTTTAGCTGTGATAGTGACACCAAGTTTTCTTGGTAGAGCCACGTTGAATGTCAAGCTGGCTTTAGTTCAGGATTGTCATGTAGCTTGTGTGGCAGAATTGGTGTCAGCAGCATTGGACCCCACCTGCTTTAAAGCTGTGCATAAAATGGGCGATGCTTTAGAACTTGTTCAGGTCACATCTACAGCAGTTGTTCTCTACTGTCCTAGTAACCCTAGGTGAAGTTTTTCCCTTTCTGGGAAAAGTATTTCACAGTGCTGTGGCTGCTGCTGCCTCAGGCTGTAGTGTCAGCCTTCATAGCATACCCTTCCCAGAAGAAGTAGCTCATCTAGGATACTCATTTAATGTTTGCAGTTTGCCACTGTAGTAGTGTAGTGGTGAATGGAAAGAAAGGTTCCTCTGAGCAAAGAGCACTAGTGTAGGGCTTTATTGTGTGCAAGCTGAAGGCAGCTTTTGCATCATGTGCTGGTGTTTCTTTGATGTGGAAGGATGAGGAATGTGACTTCTGTTCTTAAATGTTAATGAAATGATAGTGGAGCTAAGTGCCAGGCATGGGAATGCTTGTGTTTGAGGAAACGGGGCATCTCTGTGGTAGAAAAAATGACATTTCTTAACGCTTGGAACATCCAGGTTATATATAAGAGATGTTGATGCAAGAAACTGTTGATAGTCTTCCACTGGGAGGGAACTGGGAGTATGTATACTATGTTAATGCTGCTATCCTTCTTGACAAGCATTTAGAAAAGTCTTTTGTGGCTGAAATTACTTACTTTTGGTCAAGGATATAATTTTATGTAAGTTCCAGTGTTGGAATGAATGGGTCTAAATGGTTTATGATTCATATAACTCCTCCTCTTCTATCTGCTGCTTTCAGGTGGGCAATACTGAGGAATCAGATGAGATGCCTTTGCCAGATTCGGAGAGTGTGTATGTTATTCCTGGAAGTATTTTGCTGTGGAAGATAACTCCAAGACCTCCAAATTCAGCCCAGGTCAGCTATGCTTCTGCTCACTGAAAGTGTGTGCTGTCCTGTTATTCTCTGTCTTCAACACAAAGCAAACCCCTTTGTTATCTTTTCATGAACAAGTCTGGATTTGCCTGTTTATTGCAACAAACTTTCCCACTACAACTGTAACTCTGTAATGTGGGGTTGGATGGACAGACATTTCCTAGGAGATGCTTGCAAAGCCTGCATAGCTTGAGTTGGTGTGTGCAGGGCTGTGGAGCTGGAGAGCCAGTGAGCAGAATGGAAGGAAGGGTATGTGTGCAATTGGAGAGACCAAGAATTGGAACACAGAAAGGTGCCTTCAGTGAGTTTATCAAGGAGGAAATCTCTCTACAGAGATAGGGAAAATACCAGTAGGACTGGAAAAAGAAGATAAGAGAGAAATAGTGCACTGAGTAACTGGATGCCTGCCTGCTTAAACAGAACCACTGCAGATCACCTACACTCTGCCTGACAGTGCATTTTTGCTGGTATCTTGAGCGATTCAACAATAAAAAAAGCACTTAGGTGCTGTCCAAAAACATCATAAAAACTTAAACATAGTAAAATCTTTCTTGTGTATTAAGACTAGCTGCCAGAGACATTGTAAACTCACTTTTTATCTTTGTCTCTGAATTTTAGATGTATAATTTTACTAGCTTTGCTATGGCTTTGAATGAGCTGGACAAAGAAATGGAGAGTGTCATCCCCAAAACTGACTGCCGGCTACGACCAGATATCAGAGCCATGGAAAATGGAGAAATAGGTAACTTCAGTTATTGGCAAAGGTGGTTGGTTTTTTTTGTTAAAACTGAGTGATGATAAAAAAGTAAATTCCACATTAAAGTTTTTAGATAAATTGTGAATAAGTAGCTACCCATAAAGATATATTCCTCCATGCTGCAGACAGTAGCTGTTTAATACAATACAGCCTTCTGCAGGCTGTGGTATGCTTCTAGTGAAAGATGTGTCACCCACTTCTACTGGGGGTGCTTGGGATAATTTCCTTCATAGCAGCCCATATATGATGCTGTGTTTTAGACTGGTGACCAAAGTAGCGTTGATAACACATCAGTGTTTTGGTTATTGCTGAACAACATGTGCACAGTGTTAAGGCCACCTCTGTTTCTGGAGTTGGCAAGAGGCTGGCAGGGGACACAAGTCAGGACAGCTGACCCAAACATGACCATATTCCATGCCATGTAACATCATGCTCAGCAATAAATTGTGTATGTCAGGGGAAGTAGCTGTGGCTTGGATACTGGCTGCATATACAGTTCTGCTGGGGGAAGGTAGTAAGTGGTTGCCTTTGCATCACTTCCATCCTTTTTTTTTGTTTCCCTTCACTTATTAAAATGTTTGTGTCGACCTGTGAGGTTTTTTGGGTTTTTCTGCTTTTGCTCCTTGATTCTCTCCCTTAACCCATTGGGGTGGATGGGAGTAAATAAGTGGCTTATGGGCACTTAGTTGCAGGCCAGGAACCCAGCACATCATCTGCTTGTTTATGTTCTTCCATATAAGCAAGAATCTTAAACTTCATGATGCTACGCTTTTTATTTAGCTTTAGGCCCTCTGTTTCCAAACACTGTGTGTCTGTGCTCCATAGTAAGCCCTGTAATTAGAAACTAGTCTGAGGAGACTGAGCATCAAAAAACAGCATTTGTGAACTTTTCAGTTTTCTGTTTCCATAAGCCTGATGCAAAAGGAGTATTTTGATGTACCAGTTCTGAGAAATGCACTCAAACTGTTTTAAATGAATCTGTAAAACCAAAAAATACACTTGATGCAAAATTATTCTTCACTGAGAGTTGAACATTTCTATTGTTTTAGAACAGTGAATTTGAAATACATTATGAAGCTTTCAGTGAGTAGAAATAGTGTGCTTTTTAGAAATGTCATGGAGACTGTTACTGTAGATACCATAGAATGAAAAGTGTCTTTTAGTCTTCTGGCATTTGGTTCCTCTGGCCCTCTTTTTGCTTCTTTTTCTTTGGCATTTTGCATATTAAAGCAGGGTGCTCAGCTTTGTAGACTAAAAGCATTGGGGCTCTTGCTTTCTCTGGATTGCCAAGTGGTTGGGCGAAGTCACGAAACCTCTGATCCAGTTTCAGCTGTGTAGTAGGGCAATGACTGTGACAGTCTGAGATCTGGCTATGAAAAAAAACAGTGACACAGGGGTAATGCAGTACAGCTGAACTGTGCAGTTTTTTTCTCAGAAGCTGAAAACCACCTCTTTGAGGCTTTTAAAAGGCAGATCAGTGATTTCCCACAACCAGTCTCTCCTGCCTGTATGATTCTTTTGTGGCCATCACGATGGATGTACTTCGTTCAGACATCCCCAGTAATTTGTCTAAACTTGAAGTGCAGAAACTATGCAGTTGTCAACAGACCATATTCCTTAACTATACTAACAGCTTAAAGTTTGTCTAGCAGATAGGCTGGTAATATGTAGTATGTTAAGAGCTGGCACGGTAACTGGGAATGCCTTCCAAAAATGAACTTCCAAAAAGACTACTTATTTCTAAAATGTCAATGAAATGCTTTCTGAGGATTCAGAAAGGTAGGAAAGAGATCAGCCTTCACCTGATCTCCTTCTTAGTGTGACTCAAACTTTCTCACCACCCTTTCTGCCAAACAGAAGCAACTGTTCCGCTTGTTTAGGACCATAAGCTGTGCTACCTTAGTGTGTTAAAAACTGAAGGATGCTTCAGAGTGACAATTCTTTGTGGCTTGGAAATGAATATTCCAACTCCCTGTTGATCAGGAACTAGGCACTAGTAACAACTTATCCCAAACCTTAAAAGAAGCAGGCAGCCAGGCTTCTGAAATAAATCCAGCGTATCTTAGTTTCCCTACTGAAATAAATTGTAGGTATGCCACCTCACCTAGCTCACATTTGGTGTCACATAAACACGTTTTCAGGGCCCTCAGGTGATGGACAAACATGTATTTAGCAGTCTTAAAGACTGGAATTTCATTGACTGATGTTGTGCTGCAGCTGGCCTGGCTTTGCTCTTAGACAACCAGAAGCATTTCTGTGGTTTAAATGGACGATGTTTACTGCTTTCCTTATTTGCTGGGTCGGACGGTAATGTCCATCTTATATTATGCTTTAATGTCTTCTGTATTTTTACTTGTGTGTTCTTATTATTTCAAGACCTAGCTAGTGAAGAAAAGAAGAGGCTAGAAGAAAAACAAAGGACTGCCCGCAAAAATCGTTCAAAGTCAGAGGAAGACTGGAAAACGAGGTTAGTGTGTGCTTGCCTCTGTGTGTGTGTAAAGTTATGTAGAGGCTCTGAACATTCAGGTTAACTGCCAGTCCATGCTGGTGATGTGCAGTGCTGTGTCAGCATGAAGAGCTGACATCATCAGGTTTGGTAGTGCCACTGTTCTATTTGCAGACTTGGTCCCTGCAGGCTGTAGTGCTTCCAGAGAGAAGTGCCAGGTTTGGTCTCACTCCTTTCCCTCTCGCTGCTTGCACACACCCATACTCAAATTCAAATTGTGCTGTCTTTTCTGAGCACCTCTTTGTTCTGACACCAGGAAGAGGTGTTGCCACCGATAGCTGCTTGTAAGGACTGTTGTTGCTGATTAATTTATAATCGCCTCAAATTTGCATGCTTGGCCAAAGGGAGGAGGAAATGTTTCCTCCAGTGAACTTGATAGCTTTTTGCCCATGACTTCTCAGATCGGTTGCTTTGTGCTGGCAATACTGTATTCCCACTGCATATAGTTATTCTCAAAACTAGTGAAATGACTGTATCACCCAGCTATCAAAATTGTGGTCCTCTTTCTGAAAGGGTTACTAACTGCTAAAGTTAGAAGAGCTAAGGGAAATGTTAGCTTACAAGGATGTTTGTTTGCTTTTTAACTACAAGATGAGAGGGGTCATTTGTGAGCCCTTGCACACATGCTAAGTAGAAACTGCAAACGTGACCGAATTGAGTCTAGTTTGACCAGAAAAGGTTTATTTAAAAGAATAGTTATAAATTGGTGGTCTCTCCACAGGAAAAAGTGGTAGGGCTAAAGTCTCTGAAAGTAAGCAAGCTTCGTCTTTTCTCTATTAACTAGCTATTAATACGCCCAGACACTGTGGATTAAATCTTTAAAATGCCTGTTTATAACTATAAATCACTTTTTTCTTTTTTTCAAATGAAGTCACCCATCATCCCAGAGTCCCAGGTTTGGACATGTCTGCCTTGTCTTTTTCCTGTGCCTGCTCTCCTGAAGTGTTTGGGTTTGTTTGCCCTGAGACTGGTGGAAAATAACATCTTTGTAATGCTTCCAAGTAAACGTGTTAAGTGCTGGACAGTCTTGCACCTCCTGCTTCCTTTCCTGAATTCAGAGTGCTTGTAGCTCTTTCCAAGTGTTTTCCAAGCGAGGGAGAGTCATATTTTGTTCTTCCAGGTGCCTGACTTAGCTTAAGGTATAGCCCAAAGCACCTGAGGTTGGTATGGGAAATTGGGGAATTCCCAGGGGGCAACACAGAGCAGTGGTTTTCAAGGTATATAATTAGTGCAGAAACCATTCACAAGGTTCTTCAGTTGCTGTTGTGGAGGTACCATAGACCTGCTCAGCACTGGTCTTGTAATATTTTTTTCCAGGATCTTTCTTTCTAAAGCTTCAGCAGAAAATTCCTAGTCTCTGATCTCTTTAGTTGGAATGCCAGGTGTGACTCCTCCAAAGGATGAACATAAATCCTGTAAATGAAGCGTTGTGCTTAGGGGGTGGGAAAATGCATACTGTGAAGGAGAATTGTGTTCCCAGATCAACTGTAGGTCTTACCTGCAATGTAATACAAACTCTGGTGTGAACTAGTGCAGTTTCGTTGCCTCAGAAAAGCCAGCTTCTTAACTCTGGCTAGTAGAGTTCCTTCCTTGTAGGACAGTTCTTCAAAGCGCCGAGTGATTTTCAAGTTATTTCGAATCCACTTAGAAGGGTGGGTCTTGGTGTTTCTGAAGAAGTGATTCATATTGAACACTGAATGCTTTAGAGGCTGACCAGTAGTCTCAAGTCTTGAGTTGAAGACCTGTTCTGAAACTAGATTATCTGATTGGTCTGGGTCTCCTATGTCTCTCAGACTCAGTTCTTCCTATTGCTCTTCCCCATTCTATTGGAGTAGGTGATTGCTGGAGGAGGGGCACATTGACCTGACCTGTACAAGTGTTGAAGACACACTAGTGAGGTACTGGGTGGTAGAATGAATTCTTTAATCTGAGAGATGAGGTAATTTATATTCTTGCCTCCCAGCAAATGCTTGGGTTTGTGCTCCAGTGTGAGCTGCTACTACCTGTGAACTAGACATATGCACGCACTTTGGAATAGCTGACTCATCTTGTGTGGAGATGATGCAGCAGTTAACCATGGACAGTACTGGGGTGAATGACTTCTTTTGACTTCAGTTCACTTAACCAGGACAGCAGCAGAACTGCTCAAGTGTGCTGCAACTGTTCAGTTCACCACTGCGAAGATGGTACAAGGCATTTCTTGTGATACACATCTTGAGTCTTTTGAGCCAAGCAAGACTTGCCCGTTAGCTGCCCTGCTTTGTAACACAACCGCAGTATTGGTGGCCTTTATGATGTTGCAAAGAGATCAAGGCATATTTTGTCCAAATGTGCTTTAATTTCTGTTCTGAAACCTTATGGTACCCTGGAAGGGATGAGTTAAAATGGGCTGCCTTGCACATATATGATTTGAGTGTGTTTGCTGCAGTGAGGGGGATATGAAGGAAGTACTGGCTTTTGTGGCCAGAGAGGAGGTGAAAGGAAGCTGTGGAGCCTGTTAACCACAGAAGCAGCTTCTAGCAAGCTGACTTGTGCCATAAACGCAGCTTAACAAAATGTAGCAAGAAGTTAAAATGTTGGAGGTCTGGTACTGTGCAGTGTGTGCTGTTGAGGCAGAAGCTTGAGTAACTGGGCCCCAACAGAAAGTGGTGTTCAGTAACAGCTGCAGGAGTGCCAGAAACAGGATAGGAGAGAAGGAAGAAGAACAAACTTCTGGGCCAGGGTGATTTGACAGGGTCGTTACTTCCTACTGGGGGATACTTGCCCGTAGTGTGGCCTTGTAAGTGAACCTTATTTTACAGATAGTCCTCCACAGCAAAAGGCTTTACACACATGGAGGTGTAATCTGTGCACCTCCGTAAGAGGAGAGAGGGGAGGAAAAAAAGAACGAAGGTGCTAAACTTCAGCATTTCTACCCACAACCATCTTAGCAAGTGCTTGCAAGTAACTTCCTACAAATGGAATCAGCTTTCTGGGCATTCAGATCAGGCTCCCAGCAGTAATGGTGTAATGCAACGCAGTGATGTTACAATAAGCTGTTCCTGCAGCCTGTGGGTGATACTTCACCTACGCTAAGGATAACAGGCACACTTGTTCCGAGTGAGGTGCATTGCAAAACAAGGCTGTAAAAAACAAGGGGTGGTCTAGATCCCTGGGAAATAATGTTTTCCTGTTTTCAGGACTGCAGTGCTTGTGGTGTTTACATGTCTTGCAAAAACTGTTGATGCTTATGCATGCCAAAATGATTGTTCACAACTGCTTTGAAGTAAAACTGTACCTGCCTTTTATATGCAATAGTCTGGGCTGCTTGAAGTGACAAAATACTGGTGTCAGTAATTCTGTCTGGGAGGCATTTTAAGCTGTGTGGTGGTGAATGGGGGGATCCACCCACTGAAGATGACTTTAAATTCACTTACAAATTGCAATGCAAGAGAGCTCCTTCAATCACAACAATTACTTTGAACAATAAACTGCTGAAGAAGCAGCAAAGCAGTTCTGAACTTTTATAAAAGTGGGTGTTAATAACTTCACTTACATGCTCTGTGTTTCCTTGCAGGTGGTTCCACCAAGGTCCTAATCCCTACACTGGTGCACAGGACTGGCTCTATTCTGGCAACTACTGGGATAGAAACTACTTTAACTTGCCTGATATTTATTAAAATGCAATAAGGAGCCTGTGACTGATACAAATAAGTCTTAATCTGTTTTAATGTTTTCCCTTGTTTTACTTATCTCCTGAAAAAACCTGACAAGTTATCAAGAAGATTATTAAGCATCTCTCCACAATAAATCTGCTGGTACGTGATCTGCAGTCCCATAGGTAGGGGAATAATTTTTCTGGCTGATGGTGGGTCCTGTGTGGACAGAGTCACCACAGTTTCAAGATGCCCTGTTTGCTGAATACACCTATATTAGGTTGTGGTGTATGAGGAGTAGAACACCTTCGGCTGTTCTGTGAATACTTTCTTTTGTAGAGAACATTGGCACAAGTAAAACTGGTTTTATTTATTGTGACATGGGAATGCTTAAAAGAACGCAGAGGAACTGCAATATTCTGTTCTTAGGTGAAGAAGGAAGTGTCACTTTTGTAAAGATGTAATTTTTCATAAAATTGACTTTTCTTTTACTAAAGTAACTCCCTTAATCCTGAGCTCTGGTCAGAGATTCCAGAAGCATTCTGATCTCTGGAGCATTAATGCAGTTGTTTAAGCTGGTAGCATTACTCAGAGGTATTTATTCAATGTTTTGTGCAGTGTGTTCTGAATTTTGCTCTCCTGTTTTGCTACCAACCTTAAGGTTTAAGGAATTAAGAGCCATTCAAGTATCTACAGATTTGATTTGAACTGCACACTAGTGACAGGTTTGAAATGAATCTGTTTCATGCACTAAAAGTTCTGGTGCCCAGCACCGCTGTATAAAGACAAGAACCTCATCAGTCCAGACGGTGGAACATGGTGGGGAGGGACAGGACCTGTGTCTGTACTGTGCAAACTCCCTGCAAGGAAGTCTTGTGCATTTCAGAGGTAGTACAGCACCTCAGTGAGGCCTCCTGTGCACAGCTGCTTTACCCCTTTTCAGTGGGGTGCATTCAATCTTAGCATGTAAGTTTATATTGAACTGTGTACAGAGCTTCTAGAGGGCAAGCTGCTCTTTGTACAATATTTTAACTGCTGCCTGGAGGTTAGTGTTAATTGAATAATTTAATCGCTGGTAAATAAAGGCTTCAGAATTTCTTGCATCCAGTCTGAAGTGAGTGGTGTTTGACAGTGCTGCTGCTTTCTGAGCAAGCCTGCTCCAAAAGCTGCTGCGATGAAGTTGCAGAGTGTGAGTCCCTGCAGTTAGGTGGGGTGGGGATGGTTGGGGAACCAAGATTATCCTCCTTGAACATGCAGGCTGCAGCTCTTGCTTTGATGGTGTGCTGCTGAAACTGTTAATGAGGCAGAGAGCTGCTTCCTATTTTTAGGCTGTGCACTACTAGGATTACCCAGGTAGTGATGCTGAGACATATTTGCATAGATAAGGGAAAGCCTTTTCTTCGGCAGCCTTTCATGTGAGGGCCCAGTTCTCACAGTGACCCATATCTCTGAGGCTTATACATACAGTGAAGAGGCTGGGCCACTGCTGTGAAATTCACACAAAGTTAACATTCAGGATGTGCCATGCTAGGAAAGTATAAAATGAATGAGAATGCTATGCCAGTTGCTGGCTTTATTGGAGCATGTGCATGATGCATTACAGCGTAGACTCCATTCTTCCTGAAGTCCGAACAGCCTGTTTAAAAAAGTAACATGGATTTAGTGCCCACAGGAGGGCAGGAGACCTAGCCAGAACACTTGGAACAGATGTCAGCGAGATCTAACACATGCACTGGAGCCAAGCAAATCGTATTGGTACAGTAGCTTCTTAGAAGTCATCTCTGCCCTGCATTGTACTGACTTTGGTGCTTTCCATTTACTGACCACTGATGAAGCTGTAGAGCTGGAAGCTGAAACAGGAAGATGACACAAAGAGCCACACTTTCTTACCTGACAAGGCATAAGCTTGCTCAGATGATTCCACTTGTGCTGTAGATTCCATTCTCTTAGGATGGCACAATAAATCACCTGCCGATGGGCCTACGGTTGTAGCAATTGAGCCCTGCATATAATTGCTGCTCAGTCTTTAACAGAACACTCTACAAAGGGAATGGTTATTTTCTACGGAAACTGCTCTACATAAGGTGGAACCTCTGCATCCAGCATCAGCTCAACATCCCAACACAGTGATACAACCTCAGTGGCTGAGATAACCTCAGTTTTGCTGCAGGAAGGCACAGCCTAGAGTGGATTGTTAGGAGCAAGTGACCATGGTGGTTCTTCTCACATTAATTTACATCATTTGCTGCATCAGCAGCACCTTCTACTAGTGTTAATGCATTCTCTGAGGTCTGAGAGCTTTCACAAACAATCTGCAGACTGGTTGCCACATGCCTCACATAATAAAAAGAATCACTGCTATCTAGGACATGGGCAGCAAGCTGCATAGGCTCAGCAGGGACGTACACCAAAAGTTCAGGTTCCTCGGGGGATGAAGCCCCATCAGATCCAGGGTGGCATTTGCTTTCTGCAATGGAACTATCAATTGATGGGTGTCGAATTCGTTGGAGCTGTATTAAATACCATGTTCTTCAAGGAGCTGGTCTGCCTCTATGTCAGTCTATGTCAGTGCACTTGACCTTTTGCTTGGGCTCTGCAGAAAGCAAAATATCTATGTACTCTGATGTCTTCTCTTTCAGTTCCCTCTGCAGTGGGAGTGACAGCAAACTAGGGAACCACAACGTGAATTCAAACCCATGCCCTGAATTCACTTTTTTAAAGATAAATCCCACCAAAGCACCCTGTGGTACGTGTAATGTGCTCAGTCTTGGATTACTTGACGCGACCCAACACTGTAGTGTGCGGAAAGCAGAACGGCTGAGTGACTGACATAGCAGACTGAAAAATACACCTGAGAAGTGATGTTCCATGGTGACCTCTGCCAGAAGCTCAGAGCAAACAGCTAGGGACTGTAACCTCTTCAGCCACAGCAGTATGTGAAAAGAGCAACAAGATTATTCCTTAACTGTTCATACTGCAGAACTTTATGGTTGCAAGGGCAAAACCTGAAACAAACCTCAACAGCCCCAGGGACAACATTTGCTTTCCAGTTCACGTTTTCAGTGGATACACGCAAGATCATTTTCTGTTCCAATAAAGCAACACCCCAAAAAAGTAACTGTGTAGTGCTGTACCTTTCAAGGCTACCGGGCATTTATGACAATCACGAAGGCACGAAGATTGTAGGGGCAAGCTGTGATCACAGGAGTCTGCTGCAGGATAAAAGCTTATTCACCAACAGTGCTACAGTCTTCATCGAAGTTGTAAAACCATCATCTACCTACCTGATGTTGCACTGCTGCATGTCTGCGCCTCTAAAAATCCCCAGGTGAATTCCAGCAGCACCGAGGATTTAAGATTCAACTGTCTTGCTGCTGAAGTATTCAGACTATCTACAGGAACTTTCTTTAATAAGTAATATATCCACAAGAGGTCATTCAAAATTAGCAGAGTATTTATATCACTTTCAATCTGGTTCACTGGAAAGTATGTTAATGGTAAACTTACCACAAAATACTTCTTCCATAGAAGAATCCTTAGAAAGCAATTTCTCATTAAGAAAACTTCCCACATGACAGCTCATCAGTCCTGGGGAGTGACAAAATGCAGATCATAATAAAAAGTTAGATATGAATATGCTGTGGACTTACTAAATTAGTAAGAATAGCTTTCCTACCAAAAGAATAATATATACTTCAAGAATATATATGAGGACTAGAAAATATATCACTTCTGGAGTTGTGACAGTAATCTGAAGTATAGATTTCTGTATGGAAAATATATGGAAGCAACAGGACTTCATAAAGCCATTCAACATACCTGGGTACAGAGGCAGTTACTTTGAGACCATCCTCAATGAACACAGATGTAGAAGGTAACTTGTAAATTTGCTTCTGCTGAAGGCTTTCAGAATTCCAGGTCTGCAAAGCTTTGTATAGCAAAAGCCTCAAAGATGTTTAAGTATAGATGTCATAAACCACAGAAAAAAAAATGTTACTAGCACAGGTAACAGAAGTATGAACCTACTTAAATATTTAAACAGTCTTCAGCCACAAAACTGTGTCTGTCAAACTTAAGAGCTATCAGGAAAAACACATCTGGTCCCAAACTGAAGAGCCAGTCAGCCTAAGTACAGTTTGCCCAACTGCAGGCCTTGTCCTGCCATGCTTTGCCCCACCTGCAGAAGTAATGGCTCCCAGGCAGCATTAGAGTCTTAGAAACTTTGGACAGAAGTTCAGCAAATCAAAGTCCCAAATAAGCTGTATTTTTTTTGCCAAAACCAGGCTCAGATCATTCATTAACTCTTCGTTAGATAGTTCACAACAGGTTAATGAACCACACTGCTTAGTGACACATGGGGCATGCTCAGTTTTCAGTTTTTAACTTGGAATCTCTTTCAAAGCTTCAGATAAATAGGCAGGAGAAGAGGACTTGCACTGTTCACAAGCACCGCCTTTGTTTCTAGCTGCCAGAGACTGCAGTAGAATTCTAAATGGGAGTTTGTATTCATACACCAAAAAATCTCCATGAAAAACTTCCTGCTTTTCATATCAAAGGTACAAAATAATGTTTTTATTTAAAGTGTCTTTATGTGTTTCTCTCTTTGTCAGTACAAAGTCGAGGCCTTTGCTACAAGTGGGGAAGAGTGTATGTCCCAGTAGTACAATTACCTTTTCAATACAATAAACATAATTCTTTTAGTGAAAGACTGGGAGGCATTTGTTATGTAAATGGTTTTGCTCTGTGAAGCCTGACAATCTCTCTCTCCCTCTTCCCCTCTTACACATTCAACTCAAACAAAACGCTTTTTTCTCTTAGCCTCTTCACCTGGGAGCCCTTCTGGGCATCTCCTATAAGTAAGCACAACTTGCCAAAAAAATGACTGAAAACCGCCAAAGACCAGTCAGTCCTGCTGACCTTAACAGATTACCTGATGGGGAAAAGTCACACTAAAGATAAACAGCGTTCTGGAAAAAGCAGCAATGAAAAAGTTAGGGGTAACAGTAAGACAACAGTACATGAACTCTCTGTGGCTGAAACACACTGGTGGGTAGAACACAGAAGCCAAATAGGTCATGAAAATCTCTGGTGACTGAGCAAAGATTCTGAGCAGAAGCAAGGAAGCAAGATTCAGCTCCAATATGCACCTACCCTGGCACCCCACCCTGGGTCCAGTTTGGGGACCCAAACATACATTAAAAAAGTGGTCAAAACTGGAAATAATTCAGTGTTTAATGCTGGAAAGCCTGTCAAAAGCTGAATTTCCTACTGGCTCAAAAGAAACAGCAGTTTCAGTTGCTTTAATACTACTTGTTTGGGATTGCACAATTTTCCATGAAAGAGATTGCTGCCACTGTTACTATTTTGTAGTGAAGACCGGGAAGGGAATTCTGAGAGTTGTTTATGGGCTCCGCTGCTTTGATTCCACTGGGAGGTTCAACTGGACCTTCATAACACCATGGATAGCCCTGCACCAGCCTAACACTTGCTCCCATTCAAACAGTTACACAGCAATTTTTAAAACACTAGTAGGATCAGTTGTTGGAAAGACAGTCACATTACTGTAAACTGAAAAGCAAATCAATACAACATTTGGGGTGTTTTATTTAAGAACAAAGCGTAAGTATATTATGAAACAAGCATTCAAAGTCAGAAGAAATTAAAGTGCTTGCTTTAGAGTAAATCAGAAACATTTTTCAAAGGTGTAGGAATACAACAAATACAATTGTGTGTGGTTCTTTAATGAAGAACAAGTAAATTTGATGTCTTAAAAACACATCCTAAATCTTGTTCACTCTATGGCTGATCTCAACATGACACATGTAACTCACTTTCTAAACCAGGAGACTATACTGGAAGAACAAATGCTGAGGTAATTGCTGACTAGAAAACTTTGTTACAGAGTCACTTGACATCACAGTTTTCCCAATGCTTGCTATCATTTTGTTCAGGAGGCCACCGATTAAGAGACAAATTTGAGGAGCGAGGGAACAAAACTCATGTCCATGTTTCTTTTTGTTTTACCCAGAAATATAAAAGTGCAACTTCTGTAAATTAACAACATTTACAGTACATCACATTAAATATGCCACCTTGTGACATCTAAAAACGCTAGTTATTTGAAATGAGTCACTGAGATGAAAACTGCATCGACATCAACAAAAATACCTGACCCAGTAAAGATATTAGCTAGCAAGATGCATATTCCATTATTGCTATTAGACCATGCCTCCGAGTTCCAAAGTATAAAAACTTAGCAGTTTACACAAAATACTGTTGAAATTTCTCTCATCACAGGCACAATCTAACATATAAAATAAATTTTGACATTTACGACATAGGAGATTCTCCTACAAGGGGAGGGAAAAAAATAAGAAATACAGAACCAGTTCTATTTCAGTGATGATTCGCTAAACCCACAGAAAAGCTGCAATTTGCACAGAGTTAAACTGTTGTATGACTATACAGTGTCTTTACATACCCACTTCTGGCCTGGTGAGAACAGAAGGCCTTTCAGTACATCTACTACAATTTGCTAGCTACCTCTGAGTATGCAGACCTTAGATACCCCAACACAAATCACATGCAGGTGCTTTGTGTCCTGAACAGCCTAAACTCACATTATACTTAAGCAGTGCATTTAAAAGGAATTTTGTCTGTAGCTATATCCTTTCTAACTGTGTCTCTGCGAAACATTAAAAGTCAGATAGGACAAAATAAGATTTCAAGTACATTAAAGCCCATTTTTAAAATCGTTACTGAATTCTAAGTAGTCACTATATATACACAATATATTGTTTTCTAGTCAGTACTTATCTGGATTGACCAAATAAGGTTGAACACTCATTTATGACTCAGTATTACTGTCAAAGTTGAATAAAAAAACCCCAGTGCACCATCTGTAGCACATCTAGATAATAGAAAAATAAAACTGCTTTTGTAAGAGTTAAGAGACTCTCCTCTCCTTCCAGAACTGTAACAGAAGCATTTAACTGCTCTAGGAATGCCTTTCATAGCAGGAACTGTGTATTTCTAGAGAAAAATAGAAGTGTCTCAACCATTTCATCCGGCCCACCAAATAGGATATTACTTTTCTCCTCCATATCAGTCTTGCTTTAGATGCAACCTCAAAAGCAAATCAATGAAGGTTAGGTGTGGGCAAGGTCTAAAACTTTGGCAACATATTTTACAAAAAGGGAAAAAGAAAAAAGTTTAAGCTAAGGAATTGTTTAAGGCAACCTGACCAAAGTAAATATAAGGCTTTTGGATAACTACTTCCAAGAATATCCATATCTTTGCAAAAGAACATAATTCTACTCACTTTCTGGTCAAATTTCCATTCATAAGCTTCTTTAAAAAAATATCTACCTTCCTAGAACAGGATATTAACTGAATATAAAACATAAGGAGATACTATGTATTACAAAGGTAAAAAGAAAAAAGCTACAAATGAGCACACAGATGGCCAAGCATTAAGAATTAAATGGTCATGATAAAAGATCCAAGCTCTCTGAGGTATTTCAGTATCTTAACACCACAGGTTTGGAATACCACAGGTCTACCACATAGAGACCTCGTATTTTCTCATGAGACCCCAACTTGGAGTACTGTGTGCAGTTCTGGTGCCCTCAACATAAAAAGGACATGGAGCTGTTGGAGCAAGTCCAGAGGAGGCCACGAGGATGATCAGGGGACTGGAGCACCTCCCATATGTAGACAGGCTGAGAAAGATGGGTCTGTTCAGACTGGAGAAGAGAAAGCTGTGTGGAGACCTCATAGCAGCCGTCCAGTATCTGAAGGGGGCCTGTAAGGATGTTGGGAAGCGACTTTTCATCAGGGACTGTAGTGATAGGACAAGGGGGAATGGGTTTAAACTTAAACAGGGGAAGTTCAGGTTAGATATAAGGAAGAAGTTCTTTACTGTAAGGGTGGTGAGGCACTGGAATGGGTTGCTCAGGAAGCAGTAGATGCTCCACCCCTGGCGGTGTTTAAGGCCAGGTTAGACAGAGTCTTGGGTGACATGGTTTAGTGTGAGGTGTCCCTGCCATGGCAGGGGGGGCTGGACCTAGATGATCTTAAGGTCCTTTCCAATCCTAACTATTCTATGATTCTATGATATTGTAGTATTGGTGTAACTATCAAAGTAGATTTTGGGGTTTGTGTTTTGTTTGGGGGTTTTTGTACCTTTAAGAAGTCACTGCTATAAAGATTCAGTAGCTTGAATGAAAAACATGTAAAACTACTGTATCTGTCCCATATATTTTAATGCAATATTCAGAATATTAAAAGCAGAAATAAGAACTGCCCATACCATAACTGCATGTCAAACAAAGTAAGTATTTGGCTGGAATGTACCAGAAGCAGAGATCCTAAATATTGGCATCATTTATATCACAATTATGAGCTGGACTGGGAGGAAGGAATGAAGAATGGAAGGGGTTGTGAAGTTTAAAATTCACAGATTAGTCCCCATTAGTCCCCATGGGGCATTAGTGCCCCATGAATGGCATTTAGTGGCATAAGCCACTAAAATTTAGTAAGATCTGCTTTTTGTGGCTGAACAGTTTTTGTCCTTTTTTGTACTGACTAACACTTGAGGAAAAAAATAAAGTGTTCTGACCATTTCCAACTTCAACATTTATACCACTTATTTTTATTGCATTAATCTAATGAAATCAGAAGTGCTCCCCTTTCATTTTTGATCTAGATCTATTTTAAAAGGTAAAAATCACACCTGCCAATATTGTTGAAATAAATCATGTGTGCTTATTTAGGCTAACCCACAATGTCACAAGCAATTGCGTTCAGCTTGGTTTAAACAAAATAAAACCTGAAGAGTTAAAAACACAAGGTCACTTAACCTTCTTCCTGGTTGATTTACTTTTAGTTAAAATTGTCATGTTTTACCAAGCCATACCAACCCTGACCGTACTAGGAAGTGTCTCTGGCACAAGTGGTTTTCAGAAGAAAAGCTGGTCTTCCCAACAGCTTTTTCTTCTGCTTCATCTTAAAGTGCAGAAACTGTGGGAAAGGATAACAAGATTTCCTGTCCGTCACTGCGGAACTACTTCCCTTAGAGAGGCTAAAGCTGCGTGTATGCGGACGTGCAATCTGTTCTCAAAGTCATAGCCAGTAAATTCCTCCTGGGGGATGAAAAAAAAGCAAAGCATGTAACTATTCATCTCCTTCACTGTCAGACATGAAGATAATTTTACTACTAATGCTTAAGAAGTCATGTTATAAGAGACTGAAGAAAAGAAGTGAACTGGAGATGGCATGTTGCCATTACCAAAAGCAACAGAATTATTACAGAAATTCCAAGTTGGTGAAGAGACCAGAAAGCTTCCATTTCCAACATGCTGTTTGGATCCCATGTACTTGAACAGCACCTGAAAAGTTCTGCAAATCCAAAAGCTCTACAAAATCCCAAGATGCCCAAGGCAGGAATCAGTTGGAAGAGACAAGGAGTGGAGAGTTGTCATTTTCAAACTTTTTGCAGCCAAATCTGAGTTGAAATACTTGGCAAGGTTCTAACACGCCAGGAGAGGTCACTAATGAGGGCTCTCCTGGAGCACCCTCATGTGCTATGACTGACCTAGACATACGTACCTACACAACATACATAAATGTATATTTCATACATTAACGTATATCTACATGATAGTGTTGTGCTGTAGATGATAGGTAATGGACACCAACACTCAACATCCACACACCCTGCCCCAAACTCCCCAAAACACAATCTCCCAAATACACTCATCTCGGAAAGATACATTTGAAAGTGTCTTAGTTTTTACCTTGGCTTGGAGAAGTAAGGTTTTGCCTCTTGGCACAGTCTACAAAAAGACAAACATTCCATTAGAAATGCATTGCAAATGTTACAGAATAGCTTAAGCATAAGGCCTGGTCAGTCTGGAATATTATCTCTATCTTGAAAACAAGGTATTAAGCAAACAAAACCCTCTCAATCCTCTAATTCAGAAACTAGAAATACTAATGAAGCACCCAAGAAATGCAGTATTACATGGTTTTAGTCTTCTACAGAAAATAAGAAGATCAAAGCTTCAAATGCAAGTTACTACTGGCGATGGTGAGCCAGTAGTACAGATAAATGACTAACTACAGATAAATGACTAACTGATCAATAAGTAGTTTTTTTTTTTTGTTTCTTAACCAAATTTAAAGCCATTTCTTTAAAAAAGAAGGATTGTGAGCATTAAAGTGCTTTAGAAAACTCAACTTCAAGCTCTCATGGAAAAACAAATGTATTTTCAGATTAATATTTACTGCTGAAAAGCTCATGTTTTATTTCTTCTCATATAATAACTTTTTATTCTAAGCCTTACAAATAAATAATCAGCTGCCTAATATGGGTCAAAAAAATAGCTTCTTATTCAAATATATCCAAGTATAAACATTTATTTAGACACTGAATTTAACCAATATAACACATTTACAAGAAAAAAAAATAAAATCTGTAAACTCCTTGACATAACCATATTAAAATCTTAAAGAACTTGATTAGAATTAAGTTTAAAATAACAGAGATGTTTCATTTACCACATTATCTGAATCCTGTAACTACAGTAATTTTAACACGAAGTAAATTTAACAGAATACTTTTTATACTAAAATGCATGTTCGTATCAATACATGTTGTTCAGGTGTTTAATCTGCTCAGCCTCTCAGGTAAATGTGATTTATAAAATCCTATTCCCTTCTGTTTCTTAGCCATTGCAGACCTCTCACATTACACCTCAGCTAGTAAATGGAATTTTCTATAAACAGCATCCACTCACCACTGATTCCAGCTCTTCCTTTTCCCCACCCCATCCCACTTTATTCGTCAGGCATCATTTACTTCCTCATTAGCGCCACAAGAGGGAGTTTCCTGCATGCACTTCACACACTAAGCTCTACCATAGCTCCTAGGCACAGCTAAAGCAGAAGCTTCCTCAGTCCTCGACATCCAACATGAACCACATTACCACGTTCGCTTACTGTGTGCAGTACTGCATGTAAAGCAGGGTGGAAGGAAAGGTGGCTCCTACATTCTCAAAGTCTTCAGATAACCCACCACACAGTTTTGAGACACTTAATGAAATTTAAATATGAACATTGGAAAAGCAGGCAGCAGGAACATTACTGGACTGAGAGCTTCCCCACCCAGGCTTCAAGGCCCAGTTCTAAGTTGTAGGGCAGCAGGGTTTTCAAAAAGGAAAAATATTTTTAAAAGCGTTTTCTAGCTTTGTCCTCTGTCATGATAATGATTTCTGTTGAAAGACTTTCCTTTTCTTCAGCTCAGATGATTAAATCTCGCAAGATTAATAACAACTGAAACCACAATCTTAACACGAGACACTATGAGCTCAGCTACTTCATACACTACATAAAGTGATGGGTGGGTTCAGGTCATTACCCTGTAACTGCTTCCCCTAACTTAAAACCCGATTCAGTTTCTTTACGGTAGCTATAAAACAAATTCATAAAACTTAATATACATTATCATCTATAAACTCTAATAGTTTGTATAGTGGTATGTTGATTCCCCAACTTCATTTTAAGAGTTTAAAAATAGGTTATTACCTCTGGATTGTCTAACAGAAGACAACCAAGTTCATAGCAAGCATATGGCTGGACATATAAGTTGTTTTGACGGCACAGTTCATCTTTAGCAGCTCGCTGAAAGAACTATAAAAATTAAGGAAAAAAAAAACCAAAAGATTGCAGTAATACATTAAAATTGACTGTTCGATACTTAAAAAAAACCCAAAACATACAGAAGTACCATTCATTCAACTTTAAGTACTAGATATCAGCCCAAGGTTAAAATGAGAACACATTAAAAATTTCCAATGACAGAGATTCTTTAAGCAAGCACCCAGAGATTTTTACCAATGCTACTGTATCAAGGCAGTAAAATCCAAACAAACAATTCTAAGTAATATATTGACTGTTTCAAGACTATTTCAGCTTCATACTGAAAAATACTGGCTCTAACAAGGATCCTTAACAAGTACCTGGATTACTTGAAATAGACTTGAAAGAAGCAGGAAAAAAATGGGAGGGAGGTGGGGGAAGATATTTTGAGCCAGCATCAGCTCCCTTGTTGCTTCTGTGAATTGCATTTTATTATGGGGAGAGGAAAAAAAAAGTCTGAATTTTCTTTATTGAATAAACTAAATTCAGCAGAGCAAGGCTTTTTCCTTCTTTCCAGCTTCCCCTTAACTCTTGCTCCTAACAAGCCACTTTAGCTGCCAGGTTCAGTTGGAATTCACAAAACAGAATGATCAATAGCACTGCAAACTAATGGCTTGCCTAACACACTTACTCAATGATATTCAACAGAATAGCTCATAAAATAGGATTAATGGTGGAAATCAGCATTTAACAACTTACCTGAACAGCATCTTCAGAATTTCCTAAGCATTTATGTATGGCACCAAGAAGCAAATTCCTCAAACCAACAGCCGATGTATCATCAACATCCTGGCAAGCTTAATGAAAATATTCCAGTAAACAAACAAGATGGACTGAAATCCTTCCTTAGACAAGAATTGTGGTCTACAGTGACTTTTAGTCTGATGATTAAAATTAACCAGAAAAAGGAGATGCCAGTAAACTTAATATAAATCAAAGTCATTTGGTTCATTTTAAATAAAACCAATTTTCTATGAACCACATCAAGCAATCTGTCACTCGTGAGTATAATTCTTAAGTGGAATGAATGGGCTGATGTCAAATGCAGTTGGTGTTCTTCTCACAAGAAGAGAATCCATTTCTCTACCGGCCTTTGAAATACACACTAAAAGGAAAAGATAAAATACAACTACCTCTTTCTAGGGTTATGGGAAACAGGTTTGTCTCAGATATTGGAGGGAAAACACACAGTCCAAGTTACAAGGAGCACAGGGCAAGAAGTTCAGACAAAGCTGATTTGTTCTGAACTGAAGCCAAGTGACAGATGCATAAAAACCTGTACTGGACTTAAAACCCCAGACTAGGATAGTTTGGCATCACAATTCTCAATGCTGATGAAAGCATAAGGCTTATCCGTCACAATTTAGCTAGTCCACAATCTAGGGACAGATTGTGCCTCAGCTCAGGAGTAGTGCTCCATTTCCAGAAGAACAGAATCATGATGTACGTAACGGTCTCTAGATGAATTTGGCTCCATCTTGATCAAGCTTATTAGCACCAGCTTTGTTAAACCAAGGCTAGTCCCATGAGGAGGCATTTGCACTTATCTGCACTGTCACCTCCCAGAAAGTACTGGGACACCTGCAGGGCTCTTCATCCATCAGAAGTGGCTGAACTGCTGCGCCTGGAGCAGTGGAACTCCTTTAACTTCACATTTAGCTTTATCTCAAACCCTGCCAGATCTTAACTACCTGTGCATTCACAACACAGTTAATCCACAACCCAAATAAACTAGCTATAAACAACTAAGAGTTGGCTGCATGAGGTATTTGGACATGACACAATACATAACACTGTCAACTCTTGGCTTGTCTTGCAAGTCTCAAGTTACTTAGCATTTTATTTACAAAGATATATGTGGATACAAATTAATTCCTTTAAGTCAACTTTTAGCTCTGAGGAAAAGCCTGGAAACTACCCCCTGCACGTTACACTCCCATTGTTCAGGAGAAGAGGAAGCAAAATAAAATCCCCTATCATCTCATCATTCTTAAGATACACATGTGGCACAGCAATAATGCTCTCATTGCGCAGAAAATCTTCAGCCGAGGATCACTGATGCAGACACATTTGTCAGTGCCATACAAGAAGGGTATCTCTGAATTGTAGTCTGTACTGCTATTTCACATTGAAAGGTGAACCAGTAGCTAGAAGCTTATACAAGGAGGACCTGCACTGCTTCTGAGTGTGTGGGAGAGTACATCCTCTTTACAACGTCTAAAGCTGATTGTTCTGAAGGCAAATGACACACAGAAAAAATTAAATTCATTTTTACCTTACTAAATCTAATTTTAAAGCCTTCACCATTATCTTTGGGATTTTAAAACTAGGGATCTGAGCAGAACCCTTTCCCATCCAATTTAAATGGAGAAATTATCTTAAATTAAAACTGGACCAAAACCTCACTACTAGGCCTGACTCTCAACTTAAAGACTGGTAGTTTTGTAGCTTAACATGAAATCCCCAAAATTTCATTACAGAAAAAAAAAACACAAACCAACAAAGAAGAACCTTGGTGGGAGAGGTTTTTGTTTTATTTTCCCGGTGAGCAGATAACAACCTGAAACTCAGGTTTCGGAATGTTTACAGAATGTAAACATGAAATATAAATCAGACTGACTGCAGGATGGAGGGTAGAGTATGGAAAACTTCACGATCCATACAGCTATCATAAGCTTCATGTGACAGACATCCAAAGACATCTGGAGACTAAGAAAAAGCCAACCACAAAATGCTCCTTTCAGCACTAAGATGGTCCCAGCAGCCAAGATAAACAGAACCCTTATGTCACAGACGACCTCACAAGATACGTATTTCCTCTTAGAAGAAAACTGACATGCAGAAATGAATTGGCAGGAATTTTATTTTTCAGCTAGGTTTAAATAAGTTAAATTTTGCTTAATGACTTTGAACAATAACTATGATGCTACTGTTTCATTTTAAACAATGGGCAAATGCAACTGATTAAAAAACAACTACATGCAGCAGGCAGTAAAACTTCTCCCAAAACTTATAAAAATGGTAAAAATGAAGTATTAGCTCAATCTTAAAATGAGTTGTTATCTTTTGTTACTCAAACTGTTTTGCTATGACATATGCAGAGAAGTTCCAGTTTTCATGCTACAACAATCAGCTATTCCACACAACAGAAGAAAATGATACATCTCATCAAAAAATGTAAATAGAGAAATCAAGAATCCGTATTATACCTTGGCTCATGTGCTGTAGGTTCGAGAGGGAACAGTTTGGAAGGGCTTTCCACAAGTACAATACTTCAATAGATGCCAGGACACATAGTTCTTTGGTTGGCATTTGCTTTCTAAATCTATCTGCCTGTAAAGTAGGGAGAAAGAGGGAAGAGAGATCTGTCATCTGTCCTTTTATAGGGAACATAATACTCACAAACAATATACCATAAACAGTAATTCTGTTCCATCAAAGCATCCAACAATTTTATGAAAATAAAGTCAGCAGCAACTTAAAGACTTTAGGACTGAAAAGCAAAATCTTTCAATTAATTTAAGGGCTTACATACTGATCAAAATTAAAGCCTCCTTGTACGCAGCCTGATTTGTTTTACTGTATTTTACAGTCCCAAGTACACACACTGACTGGATGCTGGAAGAGTAAGATCTGCAAGATCATCAGTTGGGAGGTATTTGCTAGACAATTCCTAGCTTTCAAAAAGAACTGAGGCTTTCACAAGCAAGACAAGATAAAAATGACTAAGAAAGGAAAAGACAGAAGGAAATTTCCAAAGCAACTACAGCATTATGTATTTTTCTCTTTAATAATTACTTTAGTTCAAAGCAAATTGCTAATTCCCATTTCCTTTGCTAGGTCCTTAAAATACATGATAGTATTATTTTTGCACAGATGCAACAGAGCAAAAAAACAAATACATCCTTCAAAAATAAATACTGGTAAAGAATCCAATAAAATTATGAAGTGTAATTACTGTACTGAAATAAGTCAGCCTACGCTAAAAACCAAACCTTTTTCACTGAAAATTGTTCAATCTGGTTGTTTTTCCTTTTGAAGAGCTTCTGAACTTCCTTGAACACATTCTGAGCACCACTGACATCACCAGTAGCTCCTTGACATACTAAAGAACACAAACAAAAAAGGCGTTAACACTACTGGGATATGCAACAGGAAATAAAGATTAGATATTACACAGCCACAGGAAAACAGACACTCACTTCCAAAAAGGATCCAGACCTGAGATTTGACAAACATGCTAATCCAACTATCCCAAGTACCCCCTGTGATCGTTAACAAGTCAGCACTTTTTTGTATCCATTAAAAGAACTAACACTCCCCAATCTCTAAGGATTTATTTATTAAATCTTTGTAATACAGTTATATGACCTGTAACTACACTGACAATCATAGCTGCTATCAACACTGGGGGGAAATGTATGCACATGCATGTACATGCAAGTGTACATTTCTAAAACCCCAAAATTAAGTAAGTCTGGCATAAAGGTTCATAAGCAGCAGGCAGTGCAGAAGACACTATGTGCACTAGTAAATACCCCAAAACAAAAGTGCCAAAACCTTATCACATCACTGATTTATCATTTATCCAACACATTGATCATACTTACCTGCTGTTAAATAAGCATAGTAGCACTGGGACCACCTGGATTCATTTTTAAGCCTTTCAAAGGATTCAAATGCATCTTTGAAATTCATCTCTATCATGCTGCACCAACCTAAAAGCAAAATTAATTTAACTTCAGAGAAAACACAGTAATTGGAATTTGGTGTCAGTGTTACTGCAACATACCGCCTGCTCCAAGAGCTGGAGCTATTTCAACATTTATAACAGTAACCAGAAAAGTTAAACCCAAAACAAATCAATGAAACACTCAAAGCCTGGTTTAAATTTACTGGGAAATGCTGAATTATAAGACTGCATATAAAGCAATGAATCCACTTCAGAGCAACAACAAATCTATACAGACACCAAAAGCGTCTTTTTTTAAAAAATACCACATTTTGTACAATGCTGAAACTTACAAAGCTACCACCGCTTCCTTGCTCTTCCCCACTGTGACATGATCCCTTAACAAAACACATTTAAAGCTTGAAGCAACATTATCTTCATCACTTTAAAGACTTGTATGCAAATTGAGAACATATTGCTATTGATGAAGAAAGGTCCTGCAAGCTGTGAAGCTTCACTAGCCCGATTTGGTTTTGGCACAGATATTGTGATTCTACAGACAAATCAGGTTAATTAATTTCTCCTTCTAAATAATATTCTGGAGGTGAACAGTTTGCCCTTGATTCTACTTGTTGAATTCTACTTACCTAAACAAGACGGAATCATTACCACAGTCCATCCAAGACAAAAGACAGTATTGTAAAACCTTTTTTAAAATCCTAATAAAGTTAATCCAATTTTTTTATTGAAGTTGCTAGCCTAGACTTGAAAGTGAGTGTAAACATATCCAACCTACCTATTTCATATAAGCAGACATGTTGAATCTCCCTTTGGTCTGTTGCAAGTTCCAAAGCAGTATGAAATGAGGTCAAGGCACTATTGATTTGACACTGAAAGTGAAATAAATAAATTATTTAAAAAAAAAAAATCAGATGTCTGAAATTTGTTGGATACTTTGATGTTGATAAAACATACAGGTTACTATTTAAAATAACTATAGTTTAAAATACCAATATTGAAGTGTCTCAGACTACAGACTGATTTGATTAGGGAGTCACAACATCCCATTGAAAGGAAAACCTCCAAATTCATTTCAGACTCCTCATTATTTTAAATTAGCTAAAATCCACCACCGAGCTAACAGTTTGGAAAATAGCCAGTATTAATTCAATATACAAGCTCCACACTGCAATTCCTTTGGCAAAATTCCCTTCTCCCAGCTCTCTCGACCTGATCACTGCTGAATGGACATCTGGGCAAATTATGACAAAGTCTTTATTTACAATAATAAATGAGCATCTTAAAGCAGTCCCATAATGAACAGATTTTTCCATGTGTTTTGTATTCATGATAGGAAATATAATACAAAAGCCAACTTATAAGAGGCAAGTGAAGTAAGAATTACGAATACAAAGCAACTCAGTTTCATATTTAAATGAAACTTTAGATAAGAAAGCAATGGTTCTAAATGAGTTCCACCACGTACAGCAGCAAAAATTTAAGACATACAGTATGGTACCTGCACTCTGAAAGTCATATGAGAAGTACAGAACACTACAGAGTGTAAAAAGGCTGGGAGAGGGATAGTAGAAAAGTTTAATACTGTAATAATGATCACCAATAATTTACAGATCAAATTTACGATTTCAAGATCATCTCTCAACCTTAAAAATCAGAAATCAGTGGCTGTATTCCTTCTGTTTGCTATTATGTTTTAAATTGGTTTTGTGCAGTAAACTTTTGAGTAATTTCATTTCTACACTTATGAGTCATTCCACCTTCAAAAGTCGTATTTTTAGCATTTATTATTTTTCCCAGTCTAGGATGGGACTTCGCTATAATAATCATCATAAAGGGAGTTTTATTACTTTCATACACAGACACACTATTTATCCTACTTTAACAGTGTTCCCATACTTATTCTCACATACAATTATCATAATTTATGTAACAGAAAAATCCTTAAGCCACACTCTGCTGGCTAAGCATGTAAGTGAAAGAAACCCTGGAAAAAGTGAACCTGTCATCATATACAAGCATAACTGAATTCAATAATTCCTGCAAAAATCTGCAGCACCGTTCTCTTAAGACCACACACACACACAGAGCTCTAGAGTGATTTTATTAGATTTTGTTATTTGTTTCATCAGGGAAAACTGTTTTAGTTGCTAAGAAACAATTTAACCATAAATCATACAGATTGCATCAAGAGAGCAGAACTGCCAGCAAAGGGATCCACAGCTGCACCAATATAAACATTGTGAAAATGTGTGAATAGTGATTAGACTAAGATACTTGTTGGCATGACGGAAGAACAGACTATACAAAAAGGCAAGTTGTATTTGCCCCCAGAGTAAAGAAGGAGCCTGAGAAATGTACACCTTGTTTACTTTTGTATCAGCAAATTCTCTCCACTACATATTACCCCACTGATGCTACTACGCGCAACATGACTACCTTGAACCTGTTACAACCCCCGTCTTACAGATACAATAAAACAGTTCAGTAAACCTGATTTGAATGCTTCTGAGGGGGAAAAGAAAAAAACAAAAATCTAAATATTTAGTCCTCTGTGAAGATATTTTGCCTTCTAAAAAACTTAACAATTTGAAAATGTATTTCACTTATTTGTGGGCATGTTATTCCACACAATGACTAATGGCAATTACATCACTGCCTGCAATGCCATACACCAGCCTGGGGCAGCAGATGAAATACTGACCATCTAATATTATGCAAGTCTGGTTAGCAGAATGTCCAATCTTCTATAACTTATTTCTCTGACTAAATCTCTCAAGTGTTTTGACATCTGCTTAAGTTTTCCTTAAGCATCAAGCTCAGTAATTGTGTTGCTCAGTAAGTACATTTCAGAGATATTCCTTAATAATTAAAGTTTCAATCATCTCCAGGGACTGTGACAAGGTGGAGTATGAATTTCCACTGCTAGTGTTTACTCTTAAAATAGATTACCACCAGTTTACTGTTTCAGAGAATAAGCAGAATTATAAAGTCCCAAGAGTCCACATGTATAACATCATGGCTGACACTTGAAATTTATGTTCTTGAGATTTAAACACACACACAAACACACACGTGTAATTCCTTCAACAGGCATCACCTGTGCCTCTCTTGGACATAATACAAAGACAAAACCACAGTTAATCCATAAAACGTACAATATACAGAACTACATAACCATAAAGAGGATTATTAAAGCTAGTGTCGGAACTTTAATCTTACATTTCATGACTTTGAATTAAACTAAGCATCTACAGAGTTTACTGAGCCAATGTGGCTTCCTGAGCCAACACACATTTCCCCATGGAGTTCTGAAATCTCAGGGCAATTTCCCTCTCCTGGATCCTCTCTATTGTTTATCAGCACTAAGAACTCATAAGGCTTTTAAGAAGTCATGCTCAGTTTTGAGGGGAAACCAGCAAACTATACCTAAAATGGGACAATGTGTGTTGGGGGATACCACGGGAATTTCAGTCTGTATTTTCTATTCCCTAACACACATATGCCCCAGACACCCCCTCACCCTTTTTTCCTTAGACATACCAGGAAATCAAAATAGAGTAAAACTAGGATTCTGTTCTTTATAGCTGAGAACAAACAACTAGAGAGGCCCACACAACTGCTGAAAATAAACTCTGACATTCATTACACAAGCTCTGAAAATTTCTTAACACATCACTTGAGACTTTACAGCAGAAAACGCATCTTAGACTTACTCTTCAATGCTTATTATTACTCTTGCTCTCAGACTACTTTTCTGTGCCACATCTCCCACTCCTAAATAAGAATGATACCACTGATGCTGAGATGCCTACAAAAGGCAACTGAAATACAGGAGTACTTGTCAGCATTACATTTAAGCCTGCAACACCACTGCACATTTTCACCAGCCTGCAAATCAGCGTACGCCCAAATGTACCACTGGTGTTTTGCCCGTCAGCTGGAGTACTTGGTACTTTTCCCTCCAGACTCTTAGCATACACTTACACCAACTGACCTCTATAGACCAAGCCTCAGAACTCAGGGTTTTTGTCCCAGCCCTAAGAGATTTGTTGTTGTTTACACATACACATCTGGAGTCTGTTCCCAATCAAAGAAAAGTAATCTTGCCCAGTTCATGATTTTGCCAAACGCTATTTTTGCTTTATACCCTTATCACTCTCCACATGAAGCTATCAATCTATTTAACTATTTCTGAGCAGAGCAATTTGTATAGTTTAAAAAATTAGATAAAGATTTTTTTTTAATTATGCTGATTGGGGGGGGGGGGGGGGGGGTGAGAAGAAAGCAAAACTGCAAGCGGAAAAGCAGAAATGGGTAAGAATTCAGAACACCACCTTTTACTCCTGTCACCATATGCCCATCTTTCACTACTGGTCACAATACCACACTTGAATAGTCTAAGTCACAAGTAAATTGGTATTTATTAATATAATATTAGACAATGCAAATTTAGCAAATGGATGGCAATATTTTTATTTTCAGAGTAATACGAAAGGCCCAAGGGTACAGCCAGAAACTCTGAATTTCAGAACAGTGGGTTTCAGCAGCTATTATACTAATTACTTTTTAAGTACCCTTTAGGCACAAGTACAAAATATTATTCTCACTTGGTTTTAATAGCTTAAGCTTACATGAAACATCATTACTAGCTTCAGCGGAAAATATTTCAAAAACAGAAATACTTGAGGCTGGAATACATAGTATACTATCATGTCAAGCACATAAGTATGCCCATAAAAACAGCCCAAGTGTAAAAGTAATGAAAAATACTACTTATAATATGCAGTCTCTTAACTTACTCTTTGAATAAGAGAGAATTGTGATCAGCCTACCAGTGTAACCTTTAACTTTCCGGTGCACTTTCATTTCAGCTTTCCCACATCATCCTCCTCTCCTTACCCTTAACTCATTCATTTCAACAGTCTCCAAACACTTTCAGACTGCATTTCTCAAAAACATGAAGCTGGGAAAAAAGCTGAAAGATAACTTGGTCCAAGTTTATAGTACCTGTAAGGTTACTTCTTAGAAAACCAAAATCTGCTGAGGCTTTTATTGACTAATAATTACACATGCTTTTTGGTGGACAAAGCATTAGAGTCACATGTTTGTCATTTGTCTTTCACAGTACTGTCACTGCAAAATCTTCCTTTCTTCTCAACTTCCTCCCTTGGCGATTTTCTCCATTGTGAGATTTGTGTCTCACTGTCCAGTCTTGCATTACTGCTTTGGCTTTTTCACCATTTTCCCTGTCTAGAGGTGTCCATGACGGCATTAGGTTCCTTACTGGCTTTTTTTCCTCCACAGAAAGGGAAAAAATGCACACGTACAGATCTATGGGTGTATGCAGACTTGCTAGTGGAAGCTGAATATACATACCATCAGCTGAAATGCAGGATCGAAGGCTGTAAAACAAGACCAAATGGACTGAATGCTAACAGGCTGTAACAGAAAGCCTGTAATGACCGCTACTGATCTGCACTTACAGAACACACAAGCTTTTTCGTGTAACAACATTTAAGTGCCTTTCATCTGTGCACAATTAAATTTTATCACAGAGCTGTTAAAAGATGACAGATGTGATGTTGAAGACCATAAAACAAGCTTCATCTCAAGGTATACTTTTAAGTGCATGCAGGTTAAAGCACAGACTTCTCAATTTCACTAAGCCACCTGAAAACAGCATTTCTGTGCCAGCTGGCAAGTGTTTGAACCCACCTGTGTATAAACAGTTTCAAGGAAGGCCATAAAAGCACTTCCCAGGCTTTGCACAAGCTCTCCTCACCTGTCTTGGAAATTATGTGGACATTGCAACTCAGTGTTTCAGTTTGTAATCTAAGAATTTATGTGCACTTCTGGTTCCAAACGTATAAATGTGAGACAGATGTAACCACGAGTCCGTCATGCAGGAATCCAGTGCAGCTCCCTGTGCCATTCCCATCAGACACAAATCTACCTTCACTATTATGTCAACAACATTTGCGCAAATTAAGCTTGTAAATTCCTAGAGTCTACAGAAAAGCCAGAGACATTTAAGAAAACCATTTAGACACAGCAAAACCTGAGTGATACAGGATCACTTAGAACAAAGATATGTGGGGCGGGAAGAAGGGCAAGGGGAAAGAGGCTGCTGAATGGGAAAGTTCTCATGCAAACACACACATGAATAGCAAAGGGACATTTTCATTCCTGTTAGCAACCACTAAGCTTTCTGCTGACTAAGGGCATGGCTACATAGCACAATGCACAGCATTCTGCCTGCCTAAGCTAACTGATCTCATTAACATGGCCAGGCTGTCTCTGGCATAAACTATTTCACTTTGAGATAAACTTTGGTATCTACATCCTGCAACATTTAATTGCACAAACACTATAAGGTAACATGTAAAAAAAACCCTCTCATCTGAAACATAACTATGCTCCAGAAAGGGACTGACTATACAAAACTGACAATCATCCCAAACCTATCCTATTTAAACACAAAAACATATACACAGCTTGCTTACAACTTTATGTTTAAATGTTTGCCCTGCTTGCCCTGAAAGTCAGAAGAATCACCTGTATTTTATTCATTACACTAAACATGAAATTGAAGGGAGGGTGAGGAGTTGTAAATACCAAGTCATACTCTGATAATCAACATATTTATATTTGTAACTTCCCTTGCATTCATTGTGTAGCCAGTCCTAACATATTTGACTTTTACCTCTAGAACGTAATAATCATGTAATTGAACAAAGACCACTAATGTCTTTCCACTCAGAAAACAGCCATACTTCTAAAGACTGACAGCTTGCCCACAACAGTGTAATTCCCCCCCCACCCAAAATCAACATCCAAATCCCATGCAAGAATGAAGCCTGCCCCTCTGTTCTGTTATTACCTCTCTCAAAATAATAAGCTGTATTTGAGAGTTAACTGCAAACCCTAGCAAAGAATCATAGAATAGTTAGGGTTGGAAAGGACCTTAAGATCATCAAGTTCCAACCCCCTTGCCACGGGCAGGGACACCTCACGCTAAACCATGTCCAACCTGGCCTTGAACACCGCCAGGGACAGAGCATTCACAACCTCCTTGGGCAACACACTCCAGTGCCTCACCACCCTTACAGTAAAGAACTTCCTCCTTATATACAATCTAAACTTCCCCTGTTTAAGTTTTAACCCGTTGACCACTGACATTAAGAACTGGATTAGCTCTTGTAATTACGGCATTGAGATGAAGGGTCTGAATATTCTGGGTTTGTGCTCTTGTACTGGGCTTTTCTTGTTAGTCTGACTGCACTAGAAATACCCTAGTTTGATAAAAGCAGCAGCTGAGAGTTGCCTGCTTTAAAGTACTCACCACCATCTTCTATTATCACGGATTCTTAAAGAATAACTCAGCCAAAACCCATGATTGCAACTGCAGTGTTTGAATAACACTCTGCAACAGCATTCACAAACACATTTTCCTGCTTGGCTCAGAGCTAAACCTTCGCAACAGAAAACATCCTGGGTTGACCTCTTAAAAGCAAAACCAGTTATCTGAGGGCAATTACTGCAGAGAATTATCTGTATATGAACAACGCATAAGAATGAAAAGGGGAAGAGAAATGCTGTGTACTCAGCAGATACACACTCAGATTTTAGCTTGACAAGCAAAACTGAAAGAGCTATTTATACCACAAGAAACTCATGAGTGACCAAAAGCACTTCCTTTTACCCTCCTTTATGCTTTCCAAATGTATCAAGCCACTGAAAAAGAATGTGAAAGTGCCATTAATTCAGACAAAAGTAGAGGAAGAGCAGGTTTGGCATGTGAAATTGAAACTGGGAAAGAGTTACTCCTTTCTTCTTATCTTTCCATGCTGTTTCTTCGGTCACAATTTGCTGAAGCTTGCACAGGTCATTTACATAAGAAAAACACAAAATAATGAAGGGTGGGGAACAGAAATTGGTCAAAAGGAAGACAACATGCAATACCTCTAATCGCTGTATCCTTCCTTTGAAGAACATGAACAGAGAAGAATTTGGATAAGCAGATTCTTTTTTTGCAAGAATTTCTTTTGCCTCTTTCAATCCTGCCTTGTTATCGCTGCCATCAAGGGCAAAAAAGGGACGAACAACTGTATGGTACCACAACAGAGCTAATCTAAAAGAAACATAAGGGTAAAAAGGATTACAGTTCTTAAACAGAAATCTAAAGGTAACATTCTACACAGTAGAACATTATACAACTTAAATTTTCACATGATCCTGAAAGAAAGATAGATATGAATCTTTTCCTATACAACCTGGCTTTAGAACAAACACAATACTATTGCCATGTATCAATGTTCTTCTAAACTGCACCTGAACATACAAAGCAGTGCACATTATTCAGAGGTAAAGTAACAAGCTCATACCATCAAAGCAGTTGAGCCTTTAGAACTCTAGATTCCAAAAAAGAAAACCCCACAGGAAAACTTCAAAGATGAGTTGTTAATTACAGGGGAAAAAAAAAACAACCAAAACAACAAAACCCAAACTAGACAAAACCAACAAAGCTAAACATACACCAGCAGACACACTTGAAATCAACGTCAAAAAGAAATACATCCATTGTTCAGAAGAGCAGACATCTACATGACCTACATTGCTCCTGGAAACAAGGGCAGAGCACAAAGAATTCCAAGACCATCGGAAGGAGGAAACACCCTGAAAAATACGATTTTCCTTTCCCAAAAAGGAGAAAGAACAAATCAACAGGAGCATTTAATTCTAAGCTTTCTTAATCAGAAATCCAACCCTTCTCAAAGAGACACGAGTTCTGCTGTCAATGTTTCAAAAGTGACACCTGATGGTACCTGCAGTAGGTCCCGTAATAAAAGCGTTAATTTAGAGATAATGGAATAATAAACCTATTTATGAGGGTAGTTTAAATTAGGTCTGGCTAACCCTTCACGTTGGAAAAAGCTGAATGCAGTATGAATGCATAGGAAAAAGGAGAGTACACAAAAGAATACTCCTCTAAAAATACTGTAAGGGAACATCCCATTTTACCCAGATGCTAAAATTAAAAATAAACTGGAAAATATCTTTGGCTAATAGTAAGGATAAACAGCTAAGTGAGCTCACTGACTCATACAAAATAGTATACTCTCCACAGCGGAGAATATAACTTGGGTAAATTTACTCAGCCTTCAGGAAGTGCTTTCATTTACTCTGCTGGCATGTAAATTACTAGACATTAGGTCTGAAGGTACTGAAGAACACAGCAAAACACTGACAAACCCCAAATATACGTAAATAACTAACAGCAGAGAGCTCTTATACACTAGGAAGTGACAAATTTATTAAACCATGGCATGTTAAACAACAAACAAGTTTATTTTACCTGCTGTTGTTTCCTTTAAAGCAACATGACTTTTTGCTTTTGACTTTTTTTCCAGTTACTTACTTCTAGTACTAAGTTATCTACCAAAGCATTTCAATATAGCTACTCACGTAGCTAAAGGGGCCTTCATGTCCTTACTTTCACTTGCATACATCAGTGAAGAAAGCCCCTGTAGGCGGTCTCCAGGAAAACCCAGCAGGTTGATGATTTTGAGCAGGTTTGGGGGCACCATGGATATGCAAAGATGAAAAAGTCCATATCCAAAGCTAACAGCACCTTTCAGTCTGTTTAGCGAATCCTCCGTTACACCTTCTGCAGCAATATGATTATCATTTGCAGCATCAGAAGTCAAGGATTCCCGAGTTGTTTTCTTCTGATATATTTCCTGAAGTGTATTAATGTCCGTATAGCACTTATTGTAAATTTTCCAGGCTTTTCGGAGTATCCACCCACCTTTTATGTATGCTGAAAAAAAAAAATTAAAAAAAAATTAAATCAAGGAAAAACTACTTTAAGGACGTATTTAAAAAGTAGAACATGGTAGATAGCAAATGCTATTTCACAAATCCTAAGATGTTCTATTTGCATTGACTTATTGTGTAACAGATTCTACCACAGCCACCGGCCTCTCGAAGAGCTCTTTCATAGTGGGCACTACAAACTCAAGTGCTTTTCAACCAGAGACTTAAAACCAGCCTGCAATACAAACAGACTTCCCCTCAGCTATGAAGCAATACAACTGTCAGAAAGAAATAGAGAAATCAAAGAATTTCATGCTTGATTCTGCTTCACTATAGTGGTGATGAAATGGCTGCTTGGCAAACAGAGAAGCAAAACTCAGGGAAGAGATTACACCTCTTAAATCCAAAAGATGTTAACAAGACAGTTGATGGGAAAATACCAAGAAACCCCCTTCCTTCAGACTACATAGTAAGATTTTCAACACCGCTTTCGTACTCCTCATATGAACACAGTGCCTTGTAATTAAAAAAAAAAAATAATAGAAAAAAAATGCATAAATTTTACGGTTTAAAAAAATTTTTCAGTTACCTAATTTTCTCAGTTTCAAATGCAAGCTGGGTACCTAAATTTCAAAAGAATCTGGTCTTGAGCATTCCTCAGTTGAGAATGAGAAAATTTTCAGTCTCATTACCCTCTATACAGGAGGGTAAAGAAAGGCATGACACCAAAAGATGAAGATGTCCAGTTTGCCTATTTACACAGCATTCATCCTGGTTATAGCACATCCTTGGATAACGACAAGTGCTAAAGAGATAGCAAACAGAGAATATACTTGTACACATTAACTGTTTTTAAAAGCAAACACCAGCATTTTGTCTGTGATAGAGCACTGAGAGTTTGCAATTGTAGTGATAAAGGAGTTAACTAAAAATCAGAGAAAATGAAAGCATGGGTATAGCAGCAGCATTCTAAACAGATTACCAAATTTACAGGGATCAGTGTTATAAGTGATGCCAGAATTAGATCATAACAGGTGGGGTGTTTCAATGAAAAGGAGAACTCTATTAACACCAAACCACTCTTTTTAAGCCTTTGACAAAATCCTTCCAATTAAAAACCAAAACCATTTCTAGAGAAAGCACCATCACAGACCAGACTACCTAGTTTTTGATTCTTCTTATATGAAGAGGGAGTGAAGCTAGTTTGACATTCTTAGGAAACTGCACTGAGAAAAACTGCAAAATTTGCTTCTAAGTTGTGACAGGAGGGTTCTGTCAACATGAACCTAAAGTATTAAAAAAAAAAAAAAAAAATCCTCTGTCTTGAGTTCCATATTAAAGTGTTATAATAAAAAATGCAAACCCCTGTCACGAGTCAGCTGCATCAGAAGACTAACGTTACTTCAGTTTTAAGGAATTAGGTCACTTTCTGGCTGCACAGAATACTTTGAAAGTGATGTGGTTTACCACAAAATGAATGTTCATACAACTATGCGTAGCAATGCAGCAGACAAATGAGGGAAAACCCCACATTCTATTTATCCTACAGATAGTGTTTCTGCTAATAGCTAATTACTGTGCTTAGATGCATGCATCAAATGTAAAGGGTACGATGTGAAAAAAAAAAAAAAGTAGTTTTAAGCTTTGCTTCTGTAATTGTGCTGCCATTAGCAGTTCACTAACACAGCATAACCCCAATAGATTTGATATACTAAAATAAAACAATCTAACAAATTAAAGTAATGTATTTCTGACTTTTTAAATGTAAAAATTAAAACAAGCCCAACCAGTGAGCTGATTTCCCACCATGATGGGAACATGGAAAGGCCCATCACAGCAGTGGTAAGTATCAAGAAAAGGTAGTTCAATATTGCTGTGGGAAGCTAATGCAAGTTGCTGTGTTACTAATTTTATGATGAAAGTATCTGTAATACATCCATGAGAGTGGAAATGAAAATCTAAAATGTGTTAGGCACATGAGAAAGCAGCCTGCATGTCATCATATGCTTCTTGTCAAACTGTTCCAGGAAGAAAAACAAAAAACATTTCATCCATCCACTGATCGGAAATATTTGTCTGTCTCTGTATTTTGATTTTTTTGGGTTTTGGGGGTTTGTTTTTTTGGTTGGGGGGGGTGGGTTTTTTTGGTGGGTTTTTTGTTTAGTTAGTTTTTTTTTTGAAAACCACACTCATTTCACTAATATGGTTGCTATTTTGATATAGAAACATGACAAAAAATGATGTTTTATACATAATCAGAAAGATACTATAGTCAAAAAACTGAAATAATGGATTCAACAATTCAGTAATAGCAGTAACCAGCAGTTGCTGAGGTGGTGTTTAACTACAGATTTCAGGTATACTTTTTACTGAGCAGAATAACTCAAATATATCACAGGTCCTGCAGTACTCTGCTACCCATTTCAGTTCTCTGAGCAGCACAGGAGAAAGGGAACAGACACCACCCTCAGTTACAGCATCCAACCAGTTATGCAGCTGCAGAACACATACTGAAATAAGAAAACAACTTCAAGGGAGAGGACACCCCCCACCAAAAAAAAACAAACAAACAAACCAAAACCAAACCCCAACCAAAAGAACCAAACAAACCACCAACAAAAAAAAAAAACAAACAAAACACCAAAACCAAACCAAAACCCAAACACAAATAAAACCCCAGAACTGTATCAGAACAGTAAGAAAACCTTCCTGCAGCACTACACACAGCAGACGGATAAACACACTGAATTTCTGCTGGCTAGAACCAACCACTTTCTTGACAGCTTGGAGGAAACCAAGTCTGCACATCACAGAAAGTATTATGCCTTTAACTGAAGATCTTAGTGTTATTTTAAATAATCGGAATGTTATTTCCCTGATTCCTTTCAGCAGGGTTTTCACTGTCAATCTGGTCTGATTGATATAATTTATTTGTTAAGAATCTGGGAATGTGCTCACTTTGTATATGACACTGACCTCATTTTCTATAAACTAATGAATGAAGGCATGTTTTAAGATTGTGCAAGAAATCCAGGAATGCAAGAGAACATTAGAAACAGATTTGCAGCAGAGACAAGGAGGTTTGTATTCAACATGACAGGATTAGCCTCTTGGGCACGCAAGGACACACTCTGGTGACCAGAGAATAAGAATCAATTCAGCAGTTCCATGCTCCCCACACTCCATTTAAGATTGCTTTCACTGGCAGTTTGTCACCTCCCTGACTTGTCGCAAACAGAGTGCATATGGAACATTAGGATTTTCCCAGTGGCCTGGACTTACAGCCTCTTTTATCTTATAGGCCACACGAAGCATGCAGATGCTACCCATCTTCGTAGCAACTCCTCAAATGCTTCTATGGGAACATGCAAGGGACTCCAGCCTATCTAAGGAGAATAGGTTGTACATGATTACTGGTGTGAAAAAAAGCAGAAATCTGTGATCTGTAGTAATACAACTCACTTTATGATACTACTACTTACACTTAGGTAGGTAGTACATCTGCAAGTGTACCAATCTTGGAATGTTTCAGATGGAACTATGCTCTTTCTTACAAAAAAATCACCTTTACTGACAGTCATATTGCCACTTTATGATCAAACTTTATTAAAAAGACATCATATAAAAATAAGTATCTAAACTTAAAGCCCCAGCACACCTGATAACTCTTGTTTTACAAATGAGAGCACAGCCAAGTAGACTTGACAGTCTGCTACAATTATTTGTCTTTGTAGACGATCTATCATGGATAGAGTGGATTTTCGTCCATCAACCTGTTTGGAATATACAAACACAGAGCACAGAAAAATGTTAACAAAGATAATACGGAATACTAATCAATCTAAAAAATCAACAAAATCCAAAATTAACTTCAAGTGGTAATACTGCTACTAATTTAACTCAGCATTTTCAAGTGCAAAAGTTTCTTTGACAGGTCATCAAGCAAGATCCTACTTAACAAACAGGGAAATCTTACATATATACTACCAAATATTTTTCTTAAGATTCTACAAATACTCAGAACAGATCTAAATTTCATGTCATTATTATTAGCGACATCAGACATGCAACTAAAAGATGTCAGCAAGAGCACAGAAAGGGGTATATGATAAGTGACAGAGAAAATGCAGTGCCTCTAAAGAGCAGAGAATTAAGTATGTTGCATTCAGTACTTTTTACTAAGTAAACTAAATATTGAAGAGAAATGGCTGCTGCATCTGCTGTAGCTCTGCTATGTCACAGTAGGCAGGCCACTCCCTGGATATTTCTGTACGACTGCTTCAACTAGTTCTCAATCTGCATGCTTTATTCTTATTTAGAACGAAAAGTCTAAAGAAAAAGAAAGAAAATTCCCTAGGAATATGCCTGGCACACAGCACTATGCAGCCTCAACATCACAACTTTTGACTGTTACTACAGCATGTATGAATTAAAGTTAGCCTCAATTAGACGGGCTACAAGCTTCCTGAAATAATTCCAGCAGGACACCAATTTGATGTGTTAAAAAAAATTACTAACATCAACACAACCTGCTGCTTAGAAGACACATTACTGACTCTAAGTATTTTATGATAATTAGGAAATCCAAACAGAATATTTTACTGAGTTTCTGAATTTAAATTGATCTCAACTACTCTTCACATATCAAAAATCATCAATTCAAAATACAAAGAGAACAGAAAGGAAATTCCAGAAATTTTTATCCAATACACAGTTCCACGTCTTACAAATAATATTCTTACATTTTTTTTAATTTTATTCTTGATTGTTTCTATAACTCCGGCTTCTTCGCTTTCACAAAGTTTCTCTGTCGCCTTTAAGTCATCACAGGCCAGCTGCATTTTTTCTTCTTCAAATGTCATCATGGCATTCTACCAAAACACAAACACATTTGAATGATAAAAGTCATAAATATTTTCATTTATATAAAAGCTATAGGATAGTAAAAGTTTGTATGAAAACTTGACATTAAAACTTACTAGTAAGAAAAAAGTATTAATACACACAGATCAGTACACATACTTCTACACAGAAAAAACGAACTAGACATTTGAGAGTACTTCACCAAAATTTCAAGACGTCAGAACATATTAAGTCCTAACCCCTTCTCTTAAAGCTTCATATGCAGTCAAACTGAATGTGCTGTCATATTACATTTATCAGAAGAAAAATTCATATAAATTATTTTTTAATTCTGGTATCCTGAGGCATGATTTGCAGCATCTGTGCAGGTATTGCTTCTATACAATTCATCCATGTAACAGGCCTTCAAAGCCAGTAACAAGTAACAGCTATTTCAAAATAACAACCACAGTTCCTATACATGTATGAAGGAAAAACCCACATCCTATTCCAGCTACTGCTGAACCAATTTCAAAAGGATTTCAGGACAACTAACTTCTTTTCCTGATGCCTTATTAAATGAAATCTCTGAATGAAACCAGCACAAGTGCTGCTGCTATGTTTAGAACAGTAGCTAAGCAAGGTATTTCCAAGATCCACTGATGCTGCACTGTGATGTTACACTGGTTCAGCACATCAATTCAGATAAGCAAGCCTGAGATTCTCCCTCTTTCCTTTCTCTCTCCATGGACTTAGAAGCATATGCTTATGCCCCAGGTTTCCTAACCAATAAATTTTTTCCATATTGCATAGTCTACAAACATTAGAGAAAATTCAAATTAATTTCATTTACAACTTCCCTATTTGTGGCATATAATAATAAATGCTGTTCTTAAAAAAAGGTAATATTACCATAGATGATTTCTGGTGTTATTTAAAATTAAGCACCAAAGTCATAGTAAGGACAGTCTAAAAACAAAGCTGTAAACATTTTCTAACACCTGCTCATTTTTTACATAACATGTTCTCAGTACATTAAAAAAGAAAAGCATTTAACACACTCATTATGACTCTTTCTTCATGGCTTGGAAGAAACCAAGTCTGCACATCACAAAAGCATTAACAGGCCCATTATGACTTTTTAGTCAGTCAATATTCTCAGTTCTACTCTATTCTATGAAGCAATGCGAATGGACTGAACTAACAACTTTCACTAGGCAATATGGATGGAGAAAATTTCAATAGCAAAAGCTATGAAGAAAATGGCATTTATGAGTATTATTTTAATACAAACTCTAGTGCTCACTTGAGAGGGCTTTATTATGGCATTTTTAATGGAACACAAATATTTCATATATTTGAGAAGCTGAATCACAGAACCTTTATATTTAAAACACATGAATAAACAAGTTTTATAATAATGATTTGTTTTGTAGCTACATTTAATCTAAAAACTTGAAAACAGCCTCATAAAAATAAACAAAGTATCAACCATTATGAACACATGCATACACATAAACATTAACCAAAAAAGAAGAGATTTATACTGTCTGCTCTCAGCTACTCACCAAAAAACTGACAAAACTGGCTCCAAAACTCATTAATGGGCTATGGTTTCTGTAAAGAAAACAAAACGTAGTTACTATATTTGCACGTTTCCTATCATAAAGAAAGATACAGCATTTCTTGATTTTAACTTATAGATCTGTAAATAAATCTTGGGGGTTTGTATCAAGTTACAAACAAATATACCCTGCAAGATAAAATGGAAAGCCAAAAGCATCATCATTTTTATTAAACTGAATTTGTGTTAAAAAAAAATTAAAAATCAAGCATTAAGATGTGGATATTAAAAGAAACCACCACCATCAAAATACATGCAGTGCAGGTAAAAAAGGAGCTGCAGAAAATTTAAAATCTGCAAATTCTACTCTCCTTTTGTGACCCATCACTACAGTTTTGACCTAGCAGACATACATTATCTGGTTCCATTAAGTGATTCCCACTTCTCCCCGTTCCAATGAATTTAAGTTAATCTACGCAGAATAAAAAAAAAAAACAACAAATAAAAAAAATAGCATACGCCACCTAACATAAAGATGTTGGAAATGCAAAGTTCTCACAAGGTTTATGAGTTTATAGCTGTACTGCTTCAAGTCCAGAATACGTATCTTGCGTATCCACAAAAACTAAGTGGAATAGTTTTTAAGATGCTTCACCTATTCTGTCTGTGGGAGTATTCCAAAATGGTGCAATCAACTGCTAGATCAAAAAACGCAGGCAAGCAAAATCTTGGTAATATATGGGATAGGTTGTAAACTACAGGACTACCGTAGTCACACAGACCACAAGGCTCCAGTAATGTCACACAGAAGGCACTTAAAACAATAATTTCAGGATCTCAGCAGTACTACTGACCCATATTGTTCAGCAGTGGGCTGCCAGGTTATACAAAACACTGACATCCAAGATTTAAGAACAGGTAACATTTATGCTACAGGTACATATATTGCTATAGTACAGGATTTAACACTGCTTCCAACTTAATTCTGCCTTTCAAAACAGGACAGGCACTTGAAAAACATGGAGAAAGTTGCATATAATTTATTACAACACAGAATTACAGTAATAAACCCATATTACAATACAAGAGTTTGTTAAAAAAAGAAAAACAAAAAAAAACCATATTACTACAAAGTAATTACAATTATTATAACTCAATAATAAAGTCAATAATTCACCCCCCCACCTTTTCTCACTTTTTGATTTAGCATAAATACCTAAAAGCAAGTACATGAACCAAAGAAAAAGAAAGATAAACAGCGAACGCAAGCAATGCAAGTCAGAACAGAAAACCTTTCCTTTTTCATATGTACACCCAGAATTGAGCAATGTGTATAGATATAAGATCAACATAACTTGCCACACTTTTTCGTGATTTTTTCAAAAGAAAAACAAGTTTGGTATTTTCCCATGTTGGCAGGCTATCAAAGAACGACTACTACCAAATGCTTCAGCCATTAAGTACCTGGACTGTTCTCTACCAACATCTGTGTTATACAGAGCAGGAGAAATCAGCTATTCAAGATAGATTTCTGCAACTGGCATTTTGAGCATGAGCTCTTGCTGCAGAAGGCACATGGCTATCTTTTCATAGTTTTCAACTCATGAGGCATATGGGACCCATTCAACAGCCAGTCTTATCACCAAACTCCACAGCACATAACCATACCTACAAGGTCATACCTACTGCACTATCAACACCAATGAATCTAAAAATGCAGAACAGATCAGTACAAGCAATTTTATGCCCTGATGTAAAAACCTGCACTTACATAATACTTTCAAGGAAGCTCAAAATTAAACCAAATGTTTCATTAAATGTTTCAGTAGGCATCTCTAGGTACGACTTAAGAAATAGTTATTTAGGTTTGCATTTCCCAGTAAGATCCTTAGAACACACATCTTGAATATTAAGTGTGCATCCACACTGACAATGTTACTTCACTACCACACATGGATTCAAAGAAACTAAGTTAATGAAGTAACTAAACTTTCAGCATCTGAACACCTACAGAAAAATTTACTTGTAAATTTTGTGTTACACTTAAGACTTTGCACAACAGTACCAAGATTTTGACATACTTTTCTCCCCCTCTCTGAAACATGCATAAGCAAATCAAACAAGCTTAGTAACATATGCATTTGGCTCTCAAAAGTAGCATCCAGGCATCCCTTAGAACTTGGCAAGAAAGATGCGAGTTTTATTAACAAACTATAAATATTGTGGAATTACAGAATAAATAGTAAAAGTGCTGCATATGAAAACATCTTAAGTTCCAGACCACTTTTCATTTTCTATTAATTTCTAGAAAAAGATCCTCCTGTTGTTGAAACAGTTACTGAAGCTTAAAAAAATAAAAATAATAATTAAAAAAATAATCAGCTTTAGAGGCAAACTAATTCCCTGTCTATGTAACCAGTATTTTCATATAGGGCAACTTGAACAATGGCCATGTTTGAAAGTGAAACTACTAAAATGGAATAAACAGGAATACAGTTGAAAAGTCAAACAGCATACACATACTGCTGTTTCAACAGCTCAACATACACGCTAATTCAAGCATACTATTCAGACATTTTTTTAAAAGTAGATTTTCCTTTCAGGACTGCAAGAGCCTGTTTCTCACTGTGCCCAAAAAATTGGTAAATGCGCCATCTCTGGCAGTATTCAAGGCCAGGCTGCACAGAGCCTTGAGTGACATGATCTAGTGCAAAGCATCCCTGGCCCATTGCAGGGGGGTTGAAAACTCCGTATGATCTTAAGATCCTTTCCAAACCTAACCAACCCTAACCATTCTATAATTCTATGTGTGTGAAGGTATCAGCATTTAAATAAGCATTTTGAAAGGTTTTATATTTCTTTTGGGTAAATTTTAATATGATGTTAAGACAGGCAGCTAGTTACAGTTGAGAGCCAACTGCTCTTCCAAAATTACAAAAGATACTGAAGTACTTTACTGCGAGCAACGAGTATTTGTCCAAGTGAAGCAAAATTTCTTCACCAAATAAATACTTATCTTTTCAACTGATCTTTCAAAACTGCTTCACTTGCTTGCATTCTAACACTCAGGCTCACTTTGCTAACAGCTCATCCCCTACAACCAAAGATGACAAAAAACTGGGGAGCTACATTATTCTGATGTTATCATCAGCTGCAATACATGAGGTAAAACATTGCACATTACTTCTTTTTAATTTTCAGCCACTCTGTCTATAAAAAGCATTGTCATTACAACACGTATGGGCTGTAGCACATAAGGATCCTGAAGCAAGAAAACATGATGCATAATATTATACTTTGTCTGGGAGATGCTTTTGCTGAGACCATGGAGTCTGGCAAACAAAACACGAGAACTTTACCACAGGAGCTCCTCAGAAAGTTTTTGTGCCATCACTAAAGAAGAGACACTTCCAACATATTCCTGCATAGTCACTGGGTAGAGACTATAGCTGCAGCTTTACAGAAGTTCATTTTTTAAGGTAACTTCAGCATTTAAGATCTGCTTCAAACAACTACTGTGTTTGGTGCTCAATCTTCGCCAATATTCTGTTGGCTGACAAATTCTTCAACAGTTTAGGGTTATCTTTTCCTCGAGAGCTAGGAAAAAACACTTTGCAATAGCACAGAACTGTCCCAGTAAACAAGGCATGACTAATGATGACAGTAAGCTTCTGAGAAAAGCACAATTCCATGAAAACAACTCTCAGCTCAAACTCCTTCTAAGTGACCTTCAGCAGACATGATTTTACATCTTTTGACAGATTCCAAAAAGTTAAAATACAAAAAAAATGAGGGCGCACTTGAGAAAATACCAACAGCAACCCAAAGGCCATATTGATGTTGACAGGAGTTACAGAACCGAATACAAATGAACACTGGGGCACTGCACTACTCAGGTTGTCCACACTACTTTGAAGCAGTAACGTCCACTAAAAAAAAAAACTCAAGGCTTTTCATTAGCTCAAAGATGAAGAAAAACTGTCTCCAGACATATTTGTAAAATACTGTTTGCCCCTCATCTACGAAACAAGGACTCAGAAGATATTTTTATTAAAAGAAACTGCTATTAACACCATTTCCACAAGATATCACAGTAGAAGGTTGTATGTATCAATAAATTTGGCATGTACAACTATGCTTAAGTCAGAAGTCGTAAGCTTAAAGAGCACTGAAGCAGACCTTTCTCTCAGGTATATGAACTGGTGTGTTATACTGGTCCTCCCAATAAACCCTAATTCACCTCATTTCATAGCATATCTCCAAGACAGTAATTCACTGTCAGAAGAAAGGTTTTTGCTATGCCCCATTTTCATACTCACAGAATCACAGAATCAGCTAGGCTGGAAAAGACCACAATGGTAACATTCAGAAGTTTTAAGCCCTGGTATAGGGCTGAGATCATACAGCCCAATTTTACCATTACAAAAATCAGAACTGAAGCACACCAAAAGAAAAAAAATAATCAGTTACTCCTCAGTATTTTCTCTTTTCTACAGCCATTTCCACTATAGTATTCCACTTACAAATATACCACTTCTAAAGCTACTACAGCCTAGCTCAGGTTTAAATTTATGTAACGTAATTAACCTGCTAACATTTCCTCCTTGCTCTTCTAGGCACTGCTATATTAAACACAGTCCACTAAGAATTCCAATCATCATACTCATGGTAATACTAAATTTGAAACAAAACAAGTTATTTTCCTCCAAAGCATGAGAGTAAAGCATAATGAAAAAAGAATTCATGTAAGTTCACAGATGAATATAGAAGCAGCTACTGAATATTTCAGAACAAGCAGAAATACATATAACCTATATACCAAGGTTAAGGAATTTACTGCAACAACATACAAATATTTTGGTCCTTATTCCATCACAGATTATTCTAGAATATAGTCTAAAAAAATATTTGTGAGACTACAAACATAAGACAGTTGTTTACACAAATACACAACCAATACTGGTATATGAAATTAATAAGGCAATATATATATCATGAAAGCATTACAGTATTAAGTAAGATACATTGAGAACTGCAAATGTCAGATCTAGAGGTAGTTTCTATTTCATAATCAGACCACATTTGTTTTAACTGTTAGATGAGCCCTTAGCATACACTTCTATTTTCACTAGAAACACATAATCAAAAGAGAAATTCAGTAATATAAAGAGAATAACTGTGGTGCTATCCCATCCAGTTCTTACAGGATTTGTCTTCTCTTTCTGTAAATTAACAAGGAATTACTTGCTTTAACTTCAGGCTGTTAATTAGATGCACAAGAATATGAAAACACTGGGAATTATGAAAATGATTTTAAATTGTACCTTTACTTTGAAATGTAGTTACAAAGCTGACACACAATCTAGTTATATCAACTGACTTGTACTAATTGTCCAATTACACACTCTTTAATCCATAAGAATTATGTACTTCTCCAAAATATTTTTCCACTGTAGGTTCAACTGACCTGACTGAAATTACCTTCCAGGACAAACTACAGTAACTTAATTGACATCGTGTAACTTCTTAATATCTTCAAGCTCCTGAAGTGTATTAGAACAAAAACATACCCATCCCATCACGGTAACCTGAAATAACTTATTATGAGATCAAAGAATGGGTGACTAGGAAGTGTGAAGAGTCTTTACCATATCTGTATCATTCACAGAGTTAAAATAAGATCTGCTTGATATCACACCTCTTCTACCATCTCCACCAAATCTGACTTCTGAGTTACAAACTCAGATTTTGGGTTAGCTTTCTGTCATCTTCCCTTGGACTTCTAGCCACCAGATTTTGCTCTAAATGGGGATCCAAATGGATCTCTCAATCTCCCTTTACCCTTTGTATCACTTCTTTTGGCAACAACACCCATGTCTGCCATTAGAGCCACAAAACTAAGCTTCACATACAATGCAATCATCTCTACGTACCCTATGTCTGGAAGATTTAACCTGTAGAACACTTAAAATTTTTCTAATTTATCCACATAACTGGAAAACTGGCACTGGTTTTATGTGCCTCACTATTACTATAATGGGCTCTGTATAGCCTTGAGCAATGAAATCTTACCTCACTTAGGGTACCTATTTATTACACATTAAGAATATTGCTGCTAAAAATCACTACCCTCATATATAACTCTCCTTTCTATACATCCGTCTAGCAACTGCTCATCTGCCTATCACCGCAATAAAAAAAGCAGCACACAGGGATGCTACGAGGGCACACATGACTCAGTTCTCACACTGCTGATCAAGACACCATCATCCTTCTCTCAACTGACTTACGTCAGTTCCCACCCTGCAGTCCTTATCTTTTCATAAGCTACCAAACATCTACTAAACTACTACATTTTGTTCTTATGGCTCCTTTGCTAAACTACATAAATAAGAATTTCAACAGCAGTTAGACTGCCTGAACACTGGCCATAATCTACCTCCTTATCAATGCTGGCCTAATGTCACCTTGTCTCAACTTGCGTTTGGGGCAAAAGTATTTTGGCCACAGACATCATTTTAAATTGCTAGTATTAGGTTCAATCACCCCCAGTGGAATTTCTAATGTTTGTATGTCTGTTAATATGTATACCGTAACAGAGAATCATAGAATAGTTAGAGTTGGAAAGGACCTTAAGATCACCTAGTTCCAACTCCCCTGTCATAACTTTAAAAATGTCAGGTTTTTGAAGTAACCATACTAAGCTTTTTTTCCATTCCTTTCCCATTTCCTCCAATTTTCCATTCTTCTCTATGTCCTGCTTTACCTTAGCAGCTTGCACAGTGTTTTCCTACACTGACCTCATTCTTCAAATCTTCACACATTTTGTCTTAAAGTCTTATCTCCTCTACATCATCCTAATTTTCTTCTTTGAGGATGACCTTATTATATACATTATACTTCTCCACCTTGTACCATTTCTCTTTTCATTCAGATTCAAGCTGAAGACTTTGTCAAGCCTTCTCAGAAGTAAAAGTCATTCATGCAAAGAATCAAATGTTTCCCTGGTAAGAGACAGAATATTGTTGGACTTCTTGTAAGATGATATCCCTGATCTTATGCTTTATGTTGTGATTCAACATTCAGCTACAAAGCTCCTGTTTTATTTGACACTGTTTTCTCTCCTCTTAGCTGGAGGAAGTTTTTAAATCATTTCTGAATTGCAAATGCTCTTAAAAATACATTCTTTTGACAGTTTCTTCCTTTCTTAAGTGTTTAGGAATCCACTAAGCTAGAAGGGAAAAAACAACACTCCAATTCCAGCTTTCTTGCTAGTGCCAGGGTTGCTCACCAAAATTATATCCTCCCATAGGCTGACAGTGGGCTTCATCTCTAGTGGCGGCGGCCTTAGTTAACCTTCACACCTCTTACAGCTTTCACAGGTACCCAAAGTTTAAACTGATGAGAACTGGAATGGTGTCAGCATTGCTCAAGCTGAATAGAAAGATCGATACTCGACAGTTCCAGATACGAGTTAGCAGTGTGGGCACTCAAGACAGCTTCAAGCATTAAAGACAGTGGTGCTCTCACTGATTCAGGAAACCATTACACTCACTGGTATTTGGTTCACATTCAGAACATTGCCACCACTTGCAGGTGGAGGATCCAGACTTCTTAAAAAAAATACACCTAAAATAAAGCATGTTGATGCTACTTGCAGATAATTTTTCAAACCTGTGATGGCACATCTTCACTCACAGTATAATTTAAAACAAGTCACAGACTACACCTGGCAAATCATTAACTGCTTTACAGAGGTACAACACTTCATTGCAACTGCACAGAGTATCTGGCACATAACAGACACATTCATCTGACTTCTTCAGGTTCTAAATAAATATACATGAGCTCTAAATACCAACAGACAAAACACTGTTCTCCCATGACCAACACAGAAACAATGGCTCTTTAGCCAGCAACTTCAAAGTACCACCACTGTTCAAAGTACCACAACTCTTCATAGGCAACACTTTACTGGTGGTATTATACACATGAAACACAGCTGCAATTCCTACTCTGGTTTTCTCAAGGAGTGCATTATTACCAGCTTTCAAATATAACTGATTTTGGGCTCATCAGCCAGCCTTCTAGAAGAGGCAAAAATGCAGAGTAAGAAAGCAAGCATTCCTTTGAAATGGCAGCCGTCCTTCGGAATGGCAGCCGTCCTTTGGCTCATCAAGGCTGCCTACTGGCCCACAGAGATAGCAGCATCGATATTAATTAATTTTTCACAAAATCCTTCAGGTGGCATATGGAGAAAAAAAGAAAACAAAAAGCAGAAGCAAAACAAGTAGTTTCTAAGGAACAGTTTTAACTAGTTTAAATAATGTGGGTAATGAAACTGAAGTTCTGATGAATACTTGAGTTTCCAGAGACTTGTAGGTTCTTGAACAGTTCCCATAAGAAAAAATAAATACCATTCCTCCCTCTCCTGCTAGGATTCATCTGACAGCTGTTTAGGGTCTGAAACAGAGCTAAACTACCTGCTTAGACAGAAGCCTAGAATTAACACTTTCTATACGAAAGGTCATTCAAAATACAGCACTCACTCACACTGAGTTCAAAAAGCTGTATTTCATCAGACATCTCCGAGTTCTAGTGCTGCAAATTCCTAACATCCACATTAAACTACGGAGAGCTCCCAAAAGCTGCTCATTCGGCTTACCAGACCCACTTTGGATGGGTTCTGTTTCATATTGTCAAGCATGTATCAACAAAAATATACTAATTTAAGATTGTATGCAAAGAAACATTAACAACTTTACTCAAGTCCTTGAAGAAAGAACACATCCAAGGACATATAAGCATGGAACCAAAAACCATTAGGAAAAAGTTGACCTCACCGCGTATCTCCAAAAATTCTGATTTATAGGAGGTTGAGCATACTTGACAATATGTATCTTCTCTCATGTCTAAAGCAAAGTTTCAACATACAGCTAATCTGCCATTCAGTAAAAGTCTACTGGTTCACAGAAAGAACAACCTTGTTATGAATTTTAGGATAAGGTAGATGGGGTCAGAGATTTCCACAGTCATTTAAAAACTAAGACAGCAATTATCAATTTACGAATCATAAAAACTACTTAATCTAATGAAGGAACTCCTATTTACTCCTGGTAGGTAGCATCAAATCAAGACTCAAAGGCACTTCTTGATAAAAACTGAAGAAAGAAAAGCCCACACCTGCGAAAAAAAATAATAAAAAAAATAAAATACAAGTGTCTGCATTTAAAAAATCATCAGTAATAAATCTTCTAGATAACCAAGATCTTGCAGAAAGATCATTATTCACTCTTTCAAGGGAGGACTGCATTTTGAAAATAGGAATCTTAATAACTTTACTCCCTACCACTATTATACAATGTAAGAAGCATCACGTATTTAGAATTCCTAAACTACTTCCATATTCACACTACTGAGAGAAAGCAAAGGCACAACACAACCAGAAACTGGAGAAGAGTAAACCTCATCAAGTGCTCCTTAACTAGCACCTTAAAAAAATACACAAAAGCAAACAACCAAAACCAACAGGCTCCTTAGATACCTAGAACAATTGAGGATCCTAACAGACTCAAGAAATAAGTAAGGGTGCAACTCCATACGAACATGAGCTGCACGTTATGCATGTGAGGAATGCAGAACAGGGACCCAACTTGTCACCTGCAATGTTGCAGTGCGTATGTAACACAGCAATATATACTAAAAACAGAATGGCATGCTTAATATTAGATAGTGGCAGGTACACAGTGAAGTTATGATTCTATTATTTTTAAGGGGGGATTTGTTAATTTGGCTCACTGCCCTCACTCTACATCCAGACATCCTTTCCATAAGTAAGACTTAAGTACACAAGTACACCATCGCTATGATGTGCTATTTTAAGTCCAAGTCCTTTTTAATCACACAGACAACAACAGCATAGTGCATATTAATTATTCACAACGTATGCGCAATTACAGCAGCTCGAGCTTGGGTGGAACACGTTAGTCCTCAGACAAAACGCAAGGGCAGGTATGGGCAATCTCTTCTTTAAAACCGACTTACACAGTTGCGTTAACACCATTCCTACAGGGTAACTACTTAATGCACAAACCTTGACACGACGTACGTAGGGATCATGAACATAATCTTATAGCCTGAAGAGAATCACAGTAGCGTTTACGGATCAGATCACACATAAGCACCGGAGCGAAACTCCCTTCCCCCCCACCCCCACACCCCCCCCCCCCCCGGAGCCGTCTCCAGGCACACGTGTGTGTTTACTCACGGTCGCTAGCGAAACGCGGGCGCTGTCACTGAGGGACCCGTCGACCGACCCCTACCCGGCCCTTTCTTCCCCCGCCCTTCCACAGGGCGACACCGCAAACCCCGCAGCGCGGAGATGCAGCCTCTCACCCACCGTCACGACGGCGAATCACGCGTGCCCCTTCCCCACAGGGAACGCCGGCTGAGGCGGCAACCATGCATAACAACCCTCCCCGCTCCGAGGAGCCACTCAGGAGCAAGGCTGCCCCCACCAAGACCCCTGACCAGGGTAAAGGGAGGTGGGGGGAGCACCTGCGCGCCTCATGGCCCCGCCGAGGAGCGGAGGCCGTCTGAGGGTAGAGAGCAGGGCTGGCGCGGTCGCGCAGGTGGGTGGCTGGGACAGGTGCGCCGAGGCCGGGCCACCTGCGGCGGCGGGAGCGCCCGAGGCCGTGCTGGTGGACTGCTCCCGGGGAAGAGAGGAAGGGAGCGATCGGTCGGCGGAGGGGCGGTCGGGGTTACCTGTATTTCTTGAAGAGCTGGTCTGACTCGCGGAAGCCGTTGTTCAGCAGCATGTTGATGCCGGCCAGCGCCAGCTCCGCGTCCTCGATGGGTAGCGGCGCTTCCCCATCCTCCCGCCGCGGCGGCGGCTGCTCCGAGCCGGCCATAACGATGAGGACGCAGCGGGACCCAGCCGGCTCTCTACCTACCTACTACCTACCAACCTATCTATCTATCTATCTGCCCACCTGCCTCTTCCCGGTGCCGCCTCACCGTGCCTGAAGGGAGGAACTGGGGGCGCCCAACACCCGCCGCCGCCGGGCCGCCCTCCCTCACCCGACCGTGCTGCAGCGACCTGCCAGCCGCCTCGCGCCCGCAAGCCCTCCAAAAGCAGCAGCGCCCGCCTCGCTTCCCAGCACGCAGGCGCCGAGGAGCCGCGCAAGCGCAGGAGGGCGGCGCGGAACGCTGCGAGATGAGGAGACGGCGGTGGTGGCGGTTTGCGGTCTGGCGGAGGGCTCAGCTGCTCTTGGGCGAGCGCTGCCTGGGGGCGCCGTCCCTGAGGCACTGACCCGAGCCGGGCGCTGGTCGTGCGGCTTGGGGAGGGCTTGGTGTGGAGCTTTCTTGTTTTGTCCCGTCCCCTGTTTGGGTTTTTCCCGTCCAAACGCACGCCTCTCCTCACCGGCGCAGCACGGGCGAGTGGGTGGCTACCGGCTTTCCGCTCCCCTGAGGCTTCTTGCAAAACCAGCTAGGGTTTTTCACGGGTGGGAAGCGGGGGCTGGGGCTGCAGCAGGGCCTTGGGTGTGAATGGGCGGAGAATGGGTTAAGAGCAGCGCTAAGGAGAAGGACTTGGGGGTGCTGGTCGATGAGAAATTGAACGTGAGTCGGCGGTGTGTGGTCGCAGCCCAGAAACCACCTGTGTGCTGAGCTGCATCAAAAGGAGCATGGCCAGCAAGTCCAGGGTGGTGCTGAGGTGGTTCTCCCCCTCTGCTCTCGTGAGACCCCACCTGCAGTACTGCATCCTGCTCTGGGGCCACCAACACAAGAGGGATGGATGTGTTGGAGCAAGTCCAGAGGAGGTCATGCACCTCTCCTATGAAGACAGGCTGAGAGAATTGGTCTTGTTCAGAGAAGAGAAAGCTCTGGGGAGACCTTAGAGCAGCTTCCAGTGCCTAAAGGGGCTACAAGAAAGATAGAGGACTTTTTACAAGGGTGTATAGTGATAGGACAAGGGGGGGTGGCTTTAAACTGAAAGAGTAGACTTAGATTATATATTAGGAAGTTCTTCCCTGTGAAAGTGATGAGACACTGGCAGAGGTTGTCCAAAGAAGCTGTGGCTGCTCCATCCCTGGCAGTGTTCAAGGGCAGGTTGGATGGAGGTTGGAGCAACCTGCTCTAGTGGAAGGTGTCCCTGCCCATGACAGGGGGTTGGAACTGGATGACCTTTAAGGTCCCTTCAAAACCAAACTGTTCATCTTTCTATGAAGCAATGAAGGCCTCCTCCAATAATGGCAACTTTCCCCTTCCCAAGGCATATTTTTTTTTTTTTTGTTAAAGTGATTTCAGTCAGTGAAACTGACTTTCTAGCAGAGACTGGAGTTCCTCATTTGTATAACAGTGACTTTGTGACTTCTTAAATGCAAGCATGGGAAACAGGAGTTTGTAGGAATTTACTCCCTGGTTCTTGACACCTACCTCCATTAGTAGCAATGTAAGCTTGCCTGTGATGCTGACGGCAAAAATCAGGGTTTCCTAAGTTTAGGTCGCACACAGGTTAGTCTGGTACGTGTTTGTAAACACAGGATGGGTGAGGAAATGCGTAAATGTATTCATTCCAACCCAAAATGGCCAAGTACCTAGACACTGAAAATACACCCACATTGTTTTCACCCTCCTTTGCAGGAAGAGAGTTTGCTGTGCTTAAATTTCATTGAAGACAAAGGCTATTACCTACAACTTGGTCTTGCTTCCTGTGAGGACAGTGCTACAGCTGCTTTTGTGAGAATTTAAGGATCAGACTTCCCTTCCCTTAGTAGTATATGAAAGAATGGGACCACACTCTACTTTTTAGTAGCTACCCCTCTTCCCTGTCAAGAAAAAACATCTGTCTTCCTCTAAATCAAGTAGCATTATTTCTGTGCATGTCTTACAGGAACTGCTACCACTGCCTTGGGGAATACTCTACCAAAAAGCTCTTGAGACGATGCTTTCTGAAAGGTGAGGATTGTGTAATGCTGGGAAGGTTCTGAAATCTGTCAGGTGTGAATCAGGGCCTTTGGCTGATTCCCAGCCCTGCTGCCTTACTAAGCAGAGCTGGATACTCAGAGGGGTTTTGAAGAGAACATGCCTTCTGTTACTGTGCCTGTCTTCAAAACAGCATGATTTATGTAGCCTAGAAAACCTCAAGGGCTTCTAGGAAGTCAGCACAGTGTGAACAGTGAATGATGCGTTCTTCCATGTGTTTACAGGTTACTTGTGAAATTTGGACTCCAGAAAAGCAAACGCCCTCTGCTAAAAGGAAGTTGCAGGTTGCAGTTTCACCACCTTTGGTGTGTTTCAGGTGTGTGCAAGACACTGCATTCCAAATAAAAAAAAAAAATTGCTTCTGTAAGGTTATCTCCCACACAGGATTCAGTGGGCAGGGATTCATGGTGGAGCAGTTTATAATATCCATTCCCTTAGTCATGTGTAATAGATTTGATCAAGAAGCAATGAATCTTCATGTGGATTCCCCAAGACTATCAGAGAGAAGGCTAACTCCTACCTCCAAATACCATTTCTGAGAAGCAGAAATGAAACACCTACTCCTTTGTGAAACACCAACTCCATTTCTCCAAAGCCAGCCTCCTATTTCCTAGCCCCTGTGTTTGAGTAATAGTGTAGCTTGCTGCAGGTTTTTACCCCATGCCCAAGGAGCTAGAATTCTTTTGAGATCTTTCTAGCACCCAGTTGCCCCAGATGTAGCTCAGAGCGGGCACTGATAATCCATTTCCGGTAACAAATGCTTATTTAACTATCCAGTAGCTAGCTATTAAATTTGAAACTCAAGACATTAATAGCTAAATCAACTCTGCAGAAATATGGCTGTAAGTCTACAGAAAAAAAATGGCAGCATGAAGCTGCATCTCAGCTGCTCAAGCAGAGAAATAACGCATTTGAACACCAGTAATGAAGCAGTATGACATCTGCAGGTTGACTTCAACAGCTGAGTAGCAGCAGTTTTTTAGTGCCCATGTTGTGAACTGCACCAGAACCACGTTGTCCTGCAGAACTGGATTTAAAATCAGCACGGTTGTAAATCTCCCTGTCTGCCATGTAACGGTAGATGAGGTCTTGGGATGGGTTACAGTTAGTTTGATTCACAAGGAGGATGTGATACTGCTGATTCAGCCAGCTAAAAATGGCTAGGGGAATGAGGAAACCACAGTGAACAGAGGTACATGGGTGACTTGTACTTGCTGATCAAATCTCATCTTTACTTCCCAATCTACCAACGCTCTAAATGTCTTTTGTTGTTTTTAAACTGTTGGTAGCATACTGCCATCAGCCAGCAATTCCAGCAGAGGCGCTAGTCAGTGGCCAGCTTTCCTCTCGCCTTACAGGTCACTGCAGTGCCGTGTTGAATAACCTATGCTACTGTGGCCCATGTTACTTCGCATGAAAACAGGTTGTGGTGACTGGTTTGTAATTACTCAAGGACAATAAAGTTACTGATGGTGAGCTAGAATTGTTCTTTTAATAAATTAACTGGCCTAAAAATTCCAAGACCTTTACTTTGGTTTCTCAGAAGTTGTTAGGTTGGTAAAAGACAAAGTGGCTACAATATTCACATCCTGTAAGAGATAGATACAGAATTGGGGTGGTTTTATAGTCATTGATGGTTTTCCTCTGTAATTCTAATTGGAATTTAGACCCACTATAAGCTTCATGAGCTAGACAATGACAAAAATTGAAATAGCAGGGAATAAATTATTACAGAAACATATATTAGAATCATAGAATAGTTAGGGTTGGAAAGTACGTTAAGATCATCAAGTTCCAGCCCCCCTGCCATGGGCAGGGAAACCTCACACTAAACCATGTCACCTAAGGCTCTGTCCAACCTGGCCTTGAACACTGTCAGGGATGGAGCATTCACAACTTCCCTGGGCAACCCATTCCAGTGCCTCACCACCCTCACAGTAAAGAACTTCCTCCTTATATCCAACCTAAGCTTCCCCTGTTTAAGTTTAAACCCATTCCCCCTTGTCCTATCACTACAGTCCCTAATGAAGAGTCCCTCCCCAGGATCCTTATAAGCCCCCTTCAGATACTGGAAGGCTGCTCCGAGTTCTCCATGCAGCCTTCTCTTCTCCAGGTTGAACAGCCCCAACTTTCTCAGCCTGTCTTCATACGGGAGGTGCCTCAGCCCCCTGATCATCCTCATGGCCCTCCTCTGAACTTATTCCGACAGTTCCGTGTCCTTTTTATGTTGAGGACACCAGAACTGCACACAATACTCCAAGTGAGGTCTCACGGGAGCAAAGTAGAGGGGCAGGATCACCTCCTTTGACCAGCTGGTCACACTCCTTTTGATGCATATTGATTTATCTAAAGCATTAGAGAGAAAAGATTCAAAAAAAGAACAGGCCAATATTCATATTTTCTTTAATATCATTTTCATACTCTAAATTAGGTCCCACTTGTCCCAGGGCCCTTCTCCACTGTGTCTGGATGAAGCAATCTAACCCCTTGTTTCTGTCTCACAGTGTTCTAAATCTGATTTTACTGGGTTTCTTTTTACCTATCTTGTTCCAAAACTCTTCCTCTGTCCTGGAACACCTCAATTAGCCTGGTACAATTTAAACTTTAAGATGGAGATGAAATTTCAGCAGTGGATTTAGAATATTTGATCATCAGCAGTTAAGTTAGAATCACTGATCATGTAAGTAGAGAGAAGTAAAATCCTTCAAAATGGAATTACAGTTTTTCGTTTGTTGCAGAAAGTGTAACCAAATGTGTATATAAAGTGTTGAAAATGCTAGTTAGAATCATAAAGACATCTCCCACACTTTCTTAGTCTCAGACACAAACCTGCAAAATCCGCTCCTGTAATTTTGAATTTCTTTTGAGGATTCCCTATTCAAGTTAAATATCAGGTGCAGTCCCATTGTTGGTTATGAAGAGGTGTTAGAATCTGGGGTGTGGCTGTTTTTTCCACACTGTCTGTAAGAGGGGTCTTATCTGTGTCCCTGACTGCCAATAATAGCTAGTGAATACAGGAATGGGAGTTTTGGTAAGAAAAACATACCAAGTTCACAAGTACATTTGTAAGGAAATGCACTTTTTCAAGTAGCTAAAGCCACTTGTCCTTGGGGTTTGTGCCTTGCCCTGTGCCTCTGAGTTCTGCAACAGTGAAGGTGCCTGTCTGTTGTGTCTTGTCACCTGAATATTTATGAGTGGTGAGCTCTACATCAGTTATCATCATGTATTTTCCATACAGCACATCAACTGAGCAATACTACAAAGCCAAGCTGATCTTCAGGGATGGCTAAACCCTGCCTGACGACACACACATGAAATGAATATCGAAATGACTTGTCTGTTTTGTCAATAGATAAGGAGTATGCATACATATCCTGGTAAAACAAAACGGGCTCAATGACCCTCTTCATCCAGGATATCCCAAGGATACTGAAATTGAGTCTCTTGATCCTTTCCTCTGATGTAAGAGTGTTACAGTAATAACAATATAAGAATAACCACCATTTGTTGCAGTGGACTCCAGAATCAACTACCCCTTCGTCTCTCAAGCTGTTTTCCATGCCTGTTTTTCATGGGAGGCCTTTTATTTATGAAGAGCTATCAGGTGGAAGGGGACTGGTCTCTTGATCCTGGTCTCTTGAGCACTTTCATAAAAAGGGCTGCACTGTGGCATTTCTGCACAGAGAAATCACAGAGACAGCTGGGTAAGAGCATATAAAGTTTGTGGAAATCCAAAAAGGAAAGTGAAAGATGAAACAGAGGATCTAAGGGCAATTTTATATGTTTGTTTTTTCCTGTATAGATTGTGTTTGATAATGTTTATTTTTATCCACACTTATGGTTGCTCTGGACCCACTATATAATCAGGACAAATTCATGTGCAGTCACACAGAGTTATTTTTACTGAAGCATACAAAGGTGTGTAATTTTTGCTATATAAAGGATGCTAAATGACAGGGCTTTTTAGTGTTGGGGTGTTTTTTTCCCAGAATGTGCTAATGACCAAACATATGCACAATGTTCCGGAGAAAACAAAGGAATACACAAGTATTAAATACTAGCAGCTGCTCTGTTCAGGCAGCAGCCACATGCTGTCCTGTTTTATTAAAATTAATTGGAAAAACTTCCACACGAAATAATCATCCTACTTGAATTTTTAAGAGCCAATTTAAAATGTTTTACTTTCAGAGGAATGACTTCCTGCAGAGTTCAGATCTACATTGTTGTAGAAATACCTGCACTATATTGCCAGAGAGAATGAAATGTAAAGCTCAAAGTGATTGCCAGAAATCCATCAGTTCTAACCTAGTCCTTTCTGGAGAGTCAAAACAAATTAATCTAGATCATAAAGAATAAATCTTTGTCTAAATATCCCTAAAATTTGTTCAGTATGGAGAGCCTGGAAATTGATTTTCCTTTTTGCTCTTGCTCCAGTGTTCAAAGAAAAATATTGTATCTTTGTTACTGAAGCAGGGGGGTAATTGTAGACTAGAACAGATGAGCTGAATGGATTTGTGTAACGGAGAGTGAGGTAGGCTATCTTGCCCAAACTGGAAAATATAAACAGTATTTGTCCCATGCAATACCCTTGTTTCTACATTATGGGATCTTGATTATGTCCCTATTAGTCTTTCACCTTTTAGAACAAATAATAACCCATTCACATTGACCCTTCATAAGCAGACTGTAAATTTTAAACCACTAATCACTTTTGCTCATCTGCTTTAGAGGGTACCTTCAGTTTTCCTGCATTTTTCATTTGTGTATGAAGCCTTTTCCTAGATCAGATGCATTTGTGAAAGATTTTTTTTCTCTTGTGAAGGATTTTTCTCTGTATGTTTCTCTATATGCATGCACATATATCTAACCATATGTGTAACATTCACCAATAAATCATTTGCCCAGTGGCTGAGGATGTGCCTTTGTATTTTTAAGATTAAGATGAAAATGAGTAGTCAGCAAGGACATAGATTAACTGTGGCAAACATTATCAGCTTCAATAAGGACGCTTTGTGTTAGTGCTTCCCCAGCCCCAGTCCTTGTAATTCAAAATAATCAAAAATCCTTTTGGGATGCATTTTGAGATCTTTGGAACATAATAATACGTTGCTAAGGCTTATTTTTCTTTTACTAGTTTAGCAGTAAATATTTTCTCACAGGTGTCAAGCAGCTTGATGCATAATGTGATTTGAAATGAGATTATTTAAAGATTACTTGTCAGCAACATTTGTACTTTTCTACTTCCATTTGAGACTTTTGGCATTATATGTGTTTTATATTTAGCATCTTAACATTTTTCACTAGCTCATTCTTCAGTCCTTCACTACAAAAATGGAATGGCCTCTATTGAGCTAGAGGTTTTATTTTGGCCATGTTAGACGTCATGTTTACTTTTCAGTTTTGAAATCTGCACTTCTTACTCCCCTTCTTTTTCCTAGCCTGAAAGCAGGGAGTATTTTGTTTAGAATTCTAGTGGCAAAAAAAGTCAGCGAACCCCACTGACAACATTTTTTTTGTGACACAAAACACAAGTTTAATGTTGACAGATTGGCCAGGTAATCATGTAAAGAAGACTAGGTAAAGCTGTGTGACTTAGCTTTACACTCTTTGCTTTGAATAATAATCACAGCTGCAATGACCCATAGTTGAGGTTAACAGAAAGGAGCACATGAAAGAAAGACCTGGTGGGCTGACATTTGGGTACTGAAGGCAGCTGAGATCTCAGCTTGAGGGGCAAAGGGAAGCTATGGAGCAGCCATGGCAGAGCTGTGAATCTCTCTTCTGGCATTAGTAAAAGCTGCAGACAACGGATTCTTGTGCAGATATCCCTTTTGTGCTGTTCTCACATTTTCTTGTTGCTGTAGTCTTATAAATGGGAGTACCACTTCAAGGTCTAAGAAACCATTGCCATAGTCATGTCACTCACATATGAGGAGACCTTGCCTCATCTTTGCCTTTTCAGCAAGCCACTTAAATTGACCGTGTGTTAGTTCTCATATCTACTGATGGGATTGTAATATAGAGGAATTTTGTGTGTTAACTTTGGTGGCTGTGCAACATCAAGGCCTTCAGTAGTCTACAACTGCCTCAAACTGAAGAATCTTGACTTTCTGTAACTGGAATAGACCACACAAAGCATGTTTATTTGATCAGCTCTTTTGGAAGTATATATGCCTACAAAGTTGGTGAGATTCTTCCCTTGCATATACACTGTCTTAGCTATTGATATCTGTCCCTGATTATTTCAGTTCCTTATGTTTTGGGCATTTAATCATGTCTTCTGGAACATAGTGCTCTGTTCTTTACAAAACTCTTCTCTGAGGCTTGCATACATAGAAGTAGCAACTGGCTTTTAAAAGAAGCATTATGATTTGCCGCATATGTCATAAGGCAGAAAAAAACCCTAAAAAACATATTGAGAGACAGATGCTACCCCAGATATCAAAGTTTTTATTTCTGGATACTAGCTTTTTAATCTGTGAAACTTGTGCTTTGGTCTGAACACTTGCTGCTCACTCAAGAAAATAACTGTTTGTACCATTTAATTTAGGTAGCCATTCAATTTGGGAAAAAAGTCATTGTGTCTGTTCATACAAACTGAAAGTGAAAGGACTGTCTTCTGTTAAGGGTTTATTCAGGCAGTATGTATTTTTAGATACATCAGGTTACAGCATTATCTTACTTAACAGCTAAATAGAGCCATGTGCTTAAATAATCTTCGTTCTAGTTTTCTTTGTCTTAATTTATTGTTCTGTAGTCATGAACATTAGTTTATGTGAATGGACTGTCAGTATGTATGAATAGAAGATTCTTCACATTTTGATGTGTTGAACTAGAAAGCAGATGTTAGAAATATATGTTTGCCATTTGGGGAGAGTATTTTCTGTATCCAACATTTAATTCAAAGGAGAACTTACAGGACTGGAGACTGATACTTGACCAACCAGATTTTGAGTTGACAGTTTCATAATGGAATTAAGGAAACTCAGAAATGCATGTGTTATCTCCTGGTACTTAATGAAATAAGCAGCATGCAGCTGGCCGAGGTTTCTATTCTAAAATAAGAAGTGATTTCTCTTTTTGCGTACCATTAGGATTTCCCATTCTTCGACTTACTTCTGGAGACTTGGACCATTTCTTTGGAATACATACCCTGTCCAAATTGGTTTATAAAATACTCCTACCTGGTCACTTGTAAATCAGGGTGTGTGAACTGGGGAACACTGTTGAGAATTAAAGATTCCTCCAAGCAGTGACTACCAGCATCAGTTCCCACTATGGGAAGTGGCAGTTTTGCAAGTGAAAGGCTGCATTGCAGATAAAGGGAGATGGCAGAGTCAAGATTCTGTGTGTGTGAATGCTGACCACAGGAGTGACTTACAAATCTTTATACGCAACAAGATTTTTATTAAAGTAACAACAGAATAACACATTTAATAACCCTTCTCTTTTTAAAAGTGTATTTGGATTCTGAAAGCACTCCTGCCCTTAAACAGCACACTGCCTTTTAAACCCACATATTGAGTGACTTTGTACTGACTCACTATTTATTGTTCTACCAAGAGCGTTTTCTGAGGCTGAGAGCTACGTACCAGGCAAGCATCTTAAATTGAGTTGCATAATTTTAGCTATTATGGGTTACGCACAGCAATAACCAGGGCGATAAATACAGTGAGAAAAGCTATGCTTTTACTGCAGGCCATTTTATTCAGAGTTCTTTTTCCAGACATAGTGCAAGGAGAAATAATCTGTTATTTTCTCAGCACACTTTCCCATTTTTCATTCCATTAGCATTTTTCTCAACTGTTTTTTTTCTTCCACAATTCATCCAGCAAGCATTCCTCTCTCTTTCCTTCTATTCCTTTCATTTTAATCTCTCTTGCACTTACCTGTTTTTAGGGGGTTATAAGTACAGAAGCATATGTAAATACACATTCTAGCACACCTCTTTTTATTTTGTATGCCTTTCAGTGGGGGTTCAGCCTACATTTTCTTCTTAGGTTCTCAAGCTTCAAATCATGCAAAGCACAGAAAAAAATTGTTGATATGTGTTAGGTAGGAACTAGGAAGAAATATATGAGCCCATCATGTGTGCATCACATAAGCAGTGAGTTCAGTAGAGATTTATTCCAGTGGTAGTACCAAGACACTAAAAAATTAGAAGGTGAAGAAATGCTGGCAAAGTTAGTGTCGTAAATACAAGTACTGTCTTATCATCATGATGAATCACAGCATCGAAATATGGAGATGCCAGGAGCTAACCACACTATGTTTGCATAACTCTATACTGGAAAGGATGAGTGACAAAAGCATTTATAATGGCAATTTTCTCCTGTAATTGTAAGCAAGAGATAATTCCCTGTGGTTTGTTCCCTTCTTTACTGAGCCCTGCTGACAGCACTGCACAATGGCATTTCTCTGTCTAGGTTGTAACATGGTCTAATTATTCCTGAGGACTAAAGTGTAATCAAGTGCTGCATCAATCCTCAGGGAATTAGTTCAGAAGGTTTCTTGCTCAGAGCCCAGAGCTGTGTCAGTTGCTGCCACGTCCTGTTACTGCATATGTTTAAGATGGTGTGTGGGTGTATTTTTGCTTGTGGATAACTAACATCCCTCCATTGATTACAAAAGGAGAGCCTACAATAGATAACCGACTTTTATACCACTGAAGTATGTGAGATGAGTAACCATACTACTCCACAAATGCTATGGGTCTTAACTGAAGTCAGGTAGGTGTTATATAGCAAGTACCAGTGCTACTCTCCAGTTTCAGACAGAAGTATGTCTAGCAATTCTGTTTGCTTAAAAAATCAAGTAGGTCAAAGTATTTTTAACTTTCTGTGGGTCCCAAATGAAAAATAATGAGTTCACCTACCCTAATAGTAAAAGTGTTAACATTTTTATCTGGATTTGGTGGTGGAATGTGCTCCCATAAGCACAGTTATGCCTGAAATGCAGATGCATGTGACAGTGTTAAAATGCTTGTTGGTGCCAGCCAGGGTTGTTTTGTGCATGGCTATTACAGCACATTCATAAAAAAACCCTACACTGGCATTCCCCACTGAAACACAGTTTCAGGTTTTTGTTTTCAAATAGGTCTCTGTTCCTTAATAAATTTCTGAAATCTGCAGTTATATTTTCAAATGACTACTTGATACAAATGCTTTCCTTAGTTTGTGTGAATTTATTGTAACTGGGAATGTCTACATACTATTAACACAAACATGTAAATCCAGTGGAAACATTGCAATTTATACCCAAGAATGTTATTTCAGACATGCACAGGAATTCTTCAGCAGAGACCATGTAGGTATGAGACTCTTACCTCAACAAAAGACCCAGTCAGGCAGCTCGGTTATACAATGAGCAAATGCAATGGGCCACGTGGAATAATCACTGTTGTCCAGATTGTGAAGCCATTTCACTGAATTTAATCCCTGCTTGAGGCACGGCATTCCCTTTGATCATACTCCAGCCCTTTTTTCTCCAACTCTCACCTTCTCCAGCTGAAGCCCACTCTATTACTACACTCCATTTTAGCATACAGATAGATTAAAAGATAGGATGCCAGAGGCTGAAATTTAGGAATATGCCAGGCAGGCTTTGGTTTTCACCAAACTAGGAATTTGCTGTGCTTTGTAAATGACTCTAAACTGTACCTCTTGGTTGCAGCCCTGAGCAACTTCTGTTTTACCCATCCAGAAAATTTGACTCTATTACAGGCAAAATGAGGACTCCTATCCTAGATGACAAAATGCCACCTGTGCTCATTGCCAGGGAACTCTCTACAACTGAAAAGACAGGCATAGGATATATGTATTCACTTGACATGATAAGATTTTATAACATGCCCTTCACAGGCCTGGGGTGGAAACTGTAAGAATATTGTAAACTTCTTTATAGCTGCTGCAGAGAGTAGAGAAGACAGCATTTGCCTTGGGCAACTGCAGAGAGGCAAGGGTCAGCCACGTAAAATATCAGCAATCAGAAATGACTTTCCAGACCTCAGTTTCCTCAGATCCGAGAGGAGGAACTAGGAACAAAACCTACTTATAGCCCCAGCTAAGCTGCGATGCAGGCACAAGTGTTTGGCTTTGGGTCCCTTTGCATCATGTCTCATGCAGAAAGCAGTTTCCACTAGAAACTGGTGCATCAGAGGAAGTTCATCCTAGTCAAAGGTATATTGGAGGGTTTAAGCTCCTCAGCTGTACCACTGTCTTCACAAATAAAAAGGAGGCCAGGGCTCAGTGCCTGTCAGAGATGTACGCTTGAGAGTGCCCTCTGAGGGGAAGAGAAGAATGAGCAGGAAGGGGAGTGGAAAGCTATCTTATGACTAATTGCTGTTTGCAGCTGCACATAGGCACGTGCTTAATTATCTGCTATATGCATGCAAATTCGGCTTGCTGTCACCAGGGTCCAGATGTTCCCTTCCATTATACTAAGTACAACAAACAAAAGAGAAAGGGTCAGAGGGCAAAATAAAAGGGGCTGGGAGTGGCAGCTTCATGCTATTTTCCTTCCTGTTATACTCTCAGCCTGGACTACCATTTTTCTGAACCCCTAGTCACAGACAGAGATTTGTGAGTTCAGAGCATCTGGTCAGAGAGGAAGTGAAGCTTCAGAAGAGTTGTTCCTCCCAGCTTCCCTCCTGGGGCAACACTGGGGAAAGGGTGCAGGAGGGACACAGCCCCATAGCAGGCAGAGCCAGTCATGGAGGGGCTGGGGGACTCAGGATGCCATGCAGGCACACAGGAGCTGCCCAGGAGTGTGTTGGGTCTTGCGCTGGAAGGGAGCAGCGGCTGGGCTCCTTGCCACAACCACACTCCCCAAAATTGTCCAGTCAAGCTAACAGTTACCACAATTTCTGACTAGCTTTTCTGTTGTAGACATTTCCCTTGGCAGGGGTAAGTCCTCTCTGAGCAGTCTTAAGGCTTACTTTTTCTTAGGTACCTTTCCTTCTTCAATTGTAAAGTCTTTTTTCTTTCTATCCATCCTTTATGGTCAGGTCTGGTTTTTAGGCATTCTTTTGTACTGTTAAAAAAAAATGCAGTATTTTTTTTCACAGAAAGTGATGAAACATTCTTCATTTTAGCTCGTTGTAGCAAAGTCCTTTTTCATAAGATTATACAGCGTGTTCCTAACATTTAAGAATAATAAGCTACAAAACCACAACTAGATCCTTTTCTCCTATCAGTCCAAATCTATGAACAATAGAGCTATGTTGATTTATGCCAGTCATGCACCTGGCCTTTATTCTGTTTGATGGCATTCAGTGTCTCTTTGGAAGATTTAACCTATTCGTTCCATTTTAATTAAATAACAATGATCATTAGTGGGTTTGTGGTGTCTGTTTTGAATTAAATTTGTTCTGAGTATGTACGTCATGTTGATTCATTTTATCTTTTGTGATATATACAATACACATAGATCAGTGATCACATGTCCTCTTAAGTGGCTCAGCAGAGGGAACATTTCCTTCCTTTAACATGGCAATATCAAGCTACAAGAATCTGACTAAATACAATTTATCAGTTCTAAACTTGGTCCTACTCTTCTGCATGCAGGGATAATGAGATTCCCAAAAGGGTTTTCTTTTCCTTGAGCCTGCTAAAGGCGTAGTGGGGTGACTGTGTAGTTTCCTTGCTTCCACCCCTGTTGTTGATACAAATGCCCTCCCTGTTTGTGTAAAGCTTCCATGTATGTATATTTGCATTAAAAGGGTTATCTTAGGTTTTCTGGAGACTTGTGAGCTGCCCTTCATTACATAACAAACAGGTTTTATCTGCAATAACAATCTCTATAAACCTAGAAACTGTATGAGACTTGCTGCATGTTTTAATATGGCGTGTGAGGCAAAGTCCTCTGAAGTGGTTAGATTTTTACACTGAGCCACTGAACTTTGGATAACACCTATGTGTTTTCTTGGAGAACTGCCCAGAGTGCATTTAGGTTCATTACTACTTAGGTTACTGTCTCCGGGGGTATGTCACTGCCTTTGATTTCACTGCAAAGGTGAAGTTAGAACTTTATTATTGATTTGACTCGTTGTTCTGAGGTAAATTTTATCAGTTGCAACCTTTGCCTTAGGCAGAGGAATGGGTATTCAGGTGTATTACTGGCTCTCTAGGTTTGTAGCATAGACAGTATTCTGATCAGAAAGCAGTCAGAAGGAGCTAGAATTAAGATTTGTGGCAGGTGCTGTTAGCTAATAACAGAAATCCTCTATTAAGTAATATCTCAAGCTGAGGCTTTTGCTCATTATGTTATTAACACACTGTTAGTTAAAACTGTGCCTGCAAGGGCAGGACACAGCACCGTTTATTTCTGCATCTTTAAAAATTATTTTCTTCATTATGTCTTCAGGCTTCAGCAATCAGATCTGAGCAGTTCTTTTCGGATTGAAATTCTAACAATCTTCTTCCAGATCATTTATAAATTACTGACATACCTATGAATGTAATTATTCATTCTTACCAGTGCACAGTCATCCTGTGACAGGAATCTTAGACATAGGCTCCTGCACAATATAGAAATCTGTTGCTGTTCCCAGTTTAAATATAACTGAACAGAGACAGATCATGATGCTAACTATCTGTCTCTTTATTCCATATAATAATGCAGCAGTGCTTAATCTTTACCAATCAGCTGGTGATAACAAAGAAACTGCGTCTCATGAAACACATATGCTTCACATTCCGAACAACCCGTAGGAATCAGAGTAATTGGCTGAGGTGTAAAGTAATGACAGGAGTGTGTCTAAAAAAATCTTATATATTTTGAATGCTGTCAGCTGCAAACCAGGAGACACAGTATAATATGAACAACAGGTCATAGCTACAGTGGATCCCTGAAACTGACAAAGAGAACATAAAGATTCATTGGTTGTTTAGCTTGCAATTCTTTATACTCAGAGGATGCTTCATTCCAGCTCTGACAATGACCAGCCTCTTGCAGATTTGAGATGTCTGGGCCAGCTGCACAAAGGAGGTTTATACTTATCCCTTGCAGTCTTAATGCCTTCAGTGATGCTGTAACATTGTACTATGGCACTATCCCCTTTAATGCAAAGTAGTTATTTTTGCCTATGTATTTTTAGAAAATACAGGCAGATTTACAGATGACTGGACCATTGTGCCCTAAATTTTCTTACATCATTAAAAAAAGATGCAGGAGGTTTTTTTAAACAGGGAAACCACAAGGAGAATGTAAGGGGCAAAAAGCATGGCAAGACTTCATTACAAAGCCATAATGCACTTGAATCATTTTCAGTAAGACCACGTTTTCCATGCTATTTTATGAGGGGCAGAAAGGAAACAGAAGGGAGAAAAAAAAACAAATAATTCACAGAGGACTTTGGAAGAAGCAAAACTACTAGCAGGAGGGAGAGCTAGAATGAAATGGCTCACAAGTGACTCCAAAGAAGTGGTTACAAAACTGGAGGAAGTTAACTCACCCAAATCATTTTGCTGCTGACAGAGTGAAAGGTCAATGGCTCCATGTTTTACATGAAAGCTCCACAGTTATAAAAGCACAGACCTTCAAACTCAGATATGGGATGACTTTTAAGAAATTTTAATTGGAAGATTTTGTTATTAGAAACTAAAGTTGCAATATTATTTATAAGCAGTGAAAAGGAACAAAATGTATGCTTTTCTCTACAATGAATGTATTTCCTTCCACAGTGCCCTGTGATCTATTTCATTTATTTGCCTGTAGTTCTCAGTGTTAAGCTTCCAAACTGTCTTTCAGCTCCCATTAATCTGACTGTGTTTTGTAGTTATAATAAATGGAAACTCACAGACCTTGGTGTCATCCACCTCAGATAACATGATCCTATTAAATCTAATCCACATTACATTTAATCCACATTAACTAGAGGAGAACCTTTTGCCCTTAATACTTATATGGACAAGAGATTTGGCAGCAGCAATACCAATGTGGTTTAGTCTAGAGAGGAAATCTACTGTACTTACGTAATTGATTTGGGACTCAGATGAACCATTATGGCAATCTAAACACACTGTTCAAGAGTGTGGGCTTTTTAGCCATGAGTTTCTGTGTATTGAACACAGTATTTGATCCTTTTTCATTAAACTTTTCAAAACTTTCCTTAGGAGCCTGCATTTCAAGAGGTACAAACCTTATAGTAAAATCTTGCCAGCAGAGATTAACATATTCATTTCTGTGGTTATTACTTCTAATTTTAAGGTGAATGAAGCAAAATGCAAGCTGTAAAACTTTTGTACCCTTGAACACAAGCAATAATAACAATGCAAGCTCAGAAAGGATGACTGGGATTGAGAGGATTTTACCATTGAAAATATTAATATTGCTTGAAGACTTGAATAGCAAATAGTAATGATAACCAGACAATACAAAATTACAGGGAAAGTCTCTCTGTGGGAGGTACTTCAGTTCTAACATGGGAACTGATAGATTTGGGAGTCCACCTGAATTTCAAAGGAGGTTAATAATCCATGGAAGTTACTGTCAAATGGCAACACCCAGATGATGAAAGCCTTGGGACTGCTACTTATAACAAGTAAAAAAAACCCACAACCAAACATGACATGGGGTTTACCCAAAGCTAACATTACTATTTATTCTCATAACATTTTATCTTACTACAAGATTTAGTCACTTCCTGTCCGATATAAAATGTACTGGGGAAATTGTTTACTTTGATTTTAATGAAGATCTTTCCTGGTGAACCTGAAGAAAATAAAACTTTACAGTTGAAATTATGTCTGCTATTCATGGCTTGAAATACTTGAAAATTCAGGCTCTTGTTTTCCAGAAGTTGTTTCCCATGTGAGAAAATTCAGAATATTTTAAGCACAGAATGGACCATGTGTGAAATACAGTTCAGTGTCCACACTAATTTTTTCAGTAATAATTCTTCAATCAGACTAATCTAAACAGGACAACTTCTTTCCTTATGTAAAGATTATCCACTGGATCTTCAGGATCAAAAAGTTTTTTACTAGGTGCTTATCAGCATGGCATAGATTTATCTATGTTGAAGTACAAAACCAATTCTTGTTGGCTTTTTATTGATTGTCCCAACGTGTGACAGCCTGACCTTATTGAAGCAATACAACTGAAGAAATTGGGGGAGGGGAGGGAAACAACCTTAAAATCAGAGTGACTTTTCTACTTTTTTTTTTTATTTTGTTATGCATTAGGATTGCACTGGAATTATTATTTCCTAACCTTTATAACATACAGTTACTCAAATTTTTCATTTCTGCTTGTCAGCATTAAAACTACATCTGATAAAATAAAATCAGATGGAAGAGAACTGAAATCCAGGACTGGCTCCAAGTTGTGACACAGAAATCGTTGCCATGTTTGCTTTTTCTGAAGGGGGAAGGGAAGAAGCAAAAGGCTTTATTATGGTTAGGGAAAATCTGCTTCACAGAGCAGTCTGATGGGCATGAGATAAAAAATGTTGCTAGAGAACTGAATGATAAAGTTCAACTGCTCTTCCTTTCTCCTTGTGGAAATTTTCAGTGCCAACTAAGGGCAGTAAATCAATTGAGTATTTCCACAGTTTTCGTCACCTGAATATTTAACAATGTACTTCAAAGGCAGGTGGCCTTATGTATAGAAAGGATTCAGTTGTTGCCATCCAAAAAGATGATTTCTGAACCCCATGACCTCCAGGCCGATGGGTGTTTCTGTCCCATGGGACAGACTGTCATACAGAGGAAGCTGTTTCTCCAGAGCATCTCCAGAGATGGCTCTGCCATTACATGCCAGTCCTTTGCTCCCTCAGAGGCCTCAACCCTGGCATGCTTTCACTACATTCCATTTCCTTCAAAACTTGCTCTACAGCTGAGAAGCCTCTGCATGGACATAGATTTGCCTGTAATGGAGTTACCACGAAAGATAAAGGAACACAAGATTTCGTGTGATCGGCTTTCTGGCACTTTTGTCACCCTGCAAAGCTGCAAAGGATCTGCAAAGCTGCAAAAATTTGATAGAGATCAATGACCAAAGCCATAAGGACTATTGATCTGGCATCTTCTTCTACTGATCCAGCTAGCACCTTACTCCAAACACACTGAGGATATGCTGCTGCACTTTAAGCAAGAAGGCAGTTGAAAGTGGGAACAAGCCATGTCAAGTGTATTCAGTCCAGCCCTGTATTCAGAATAAGCAAACTGGACCCCTCTGTCCTCCACCATGTGTCAGTATCAGGTACAAAGTGAAGATTTGAATGTCAAAGGAAAGAGTTTTGTTGGTGTAGTCCTGTAATTCATGCTGCAAAACTGTAGCAGGTACAACTGCTGTTCCTAATGTAACTTGTCTTCATTTAATCAAGAAAAAAAGCTTATGGAGGAGACTTTCTGGCTCTGAAGATTACAAGAAAAATTATTCTCTGAGTTTCTTGTATAACCACATTCTAACAAGCAGAAATGATGGACTCTTGCTTACTCAGGCAGTTCAGCTTCTTAAAGCTACAGAAGTGCTTGCATAAAGCAAGCAGGATTTAGCAGCCTGTGAAAAACACATAAAAGAAATAGCAGGTTAAAATAACCAAACAAGAAAATGTATGGTTTTGAGAACATACAGCATTTATTTGGCCCCAGAATTCCTAGCATTGTAACAAACTCCCAGAGTTTCACTCCTTAAAGTGCTTCAAACTCCATTTATATTATTATTATTTGAACATTAATGTACATTTCTGTATAAACATCAATCCAAAGACATTTATATTTTTATAAAATTCTTTATATTAGTGGATCAAATTTGCTCTCAAGATGACCAGCATTAAGGCAAATTACCAAAATTAATACACTGGAGTTATTCAAGTTGATGCTGTTGTGGGTGAGAGCAGAATTTGGCCCAGTAGGGTATATACAATTATATTTTCTGCATATATTGCAAAAGGCATAATGGAAATTGATAACATTGAAAAGGGAGTTTATCGAAGCAAATTCTTTTAATTTGCTTTAGCACAGTCCACATCCAGAGGATGCATTTGCTAACCAACTGTTCTGAATAACTAGCCTGGTGGCAGTGACATGGTGATCAACAAAAGGGGAACCCATGGTGCATGAATTCTTGCAGTACTTCAGCAGACCTAGCCTGAGGTGTGTACAACTATTATAACAGCAAATTACTTTACTGGGCAGCCATGCAAACTCACTGCACCATGAACCTCTGAAATTCTCCTGATGGAGACATGTTTGTCATTGATGTTAATATTCCGAAGACAGCCAAAAAATGGGTCTTTAACTGGAAGCCACGGTGCGTCCAAATATGCTACAAAAAACAAGGTAGAAAGAGCAGTTTAATAAAATGAGAATGATTTTAAAGAACATAGATTATTGCAAGTCTTTCAAAAGAGGGGGAATGATATAGGACTACACACATGAACAGGAGCCTTGTTTTGGAAATGAAAAAAAAAACAGTAGATATATAAAAAATAAGAAGCAATAATATTACCTGGAATTTTGCCAAAGTAGAGTGGCTGATGCACACGTCTAGGAGGAGAGGGTGGAAGTCCAGTAGTATAGTTACTTTGTGTGCCCACCTCTAGCTGCACTGTGTTCTCCTCCTGAGAGACTGCAAAGAAGCAGGTAAATGAGTGCTCTTTCTCAACCCTAGTGAAGGATCAACTACATATGGCACTATTTTTAAATAACATCTGTGTTGAAATTTAACTCGCAGGGAAAATGTATTTTATTTTAATTCAAAGTCAGATTGACACATCTAGCTAGACTTGGGCTAAATATAGCCCAAAACCCCCGCCTTATGTAAAGCGTTGAATTAACACGAGACACTTACGTTGTTCTAAAGAGTATTCTCAGAATACACAGAAGTGAAATGATTAATAAAAATCTAGTGCTCTGTGCCCACTGTCCTTCCAAAGTTTCAGGTATGTACAATGTACCTGCAATAGTATGCCACTGTCCATCAAACAGATGTTGCTTAGGTGCGACTGATGTCTGGAATTCACCAGCACCATTATTTCCAGCAGCAATGACCTGTAAAAAAGTTATCGTTTAAGTTACTGTGGCAAAGAGCAACAGAAAAATACAGTACTTTAAGTAATTTACTGGACTTGTGATGGCTGAGTTTCACCTAGTTTTAAGTGTCACAGACATTGTATATATATTTCAGAAATTTTCCTCTCCAAGAGGGAAGTGAATTTACCTAATAGAATCCCAGGAGAGGATATTTGACTAATTTTACAAGCACAGATACATACCTTTGCCTCTCCCTCTCAATCTTAGAAAATTATGCTAATTCTTTTGACATAAACTCTCTGAGACAAGGTCTTTCCTACTAGGCCTTCCTTTCCTTTCCCAAAGCAGTGATCTACATGCTTGGCATCTCCTAAGAGAATCTCTGCAATGCATTTCTCTGGCCTTTCATACACTTTTGGACTACTTTTAATTTACTGTGGAGACAGTGTTCTCACGGGAGAATGGATAATTGGTACATAAACTCCGAATAATCCTGAAAGGCACAGCAAGGCCGTGAGAGGCCCAAGGAAGCTTAAGCAAGCAAGATAAGAAGAAGATGGAATTCACTGAGGTAATGAGAACTGTGGACTGTTGGCAAGCTTTCGAGGTCAAGTTCCCACACCTGTGCTTAACCAATTATGTGCTAGTTGCAAAGGGTCTTCAAGACATGTATCCAATCATAATACGCCAAATCACTGTAAGTGCATGTAAGAAATAGTACTTAAGGGGTTAAGGCTTTGTAATAAACGGCTTTTGTCTGATCATATTGATCTCTGACTGAGTCCATATATTTTCTGCGGCAATTTACTTATGAATTTTGCAGCCTGTTTATGACATTTTGAACAAGCACCTGCTTGTGCTTTCTCGCTTCTTGCTTCTCAGTCTGTGTGAGTGCATTATGTTCTTTCAACATCTTCCATTCAAACTCTCTTTTGGTGTGATGGTTCCAACAAGCTTGGTCAGGTAACTGATACACTTGAGTCCACTTTTTATCAGGCTGATTGATGATGTCCCTCTGTCCTTTTATTCCTTCCTGTGGCATCCTGTCCACACTGACAGCCATCATTAATCTAAGTTACTGCTGAGAAAAAGTGGTCAATCTTGCCTCTAGGGAGTCCCTAGCTGTCAATGCCCCTGCTCCTATGTGCTGGTTGTATCTTGAAACAGATCTGGGGAAACTGATAACAAAATGATAAATAATAAAACCAGATTCCCTAATCTGGGAAGAGAAGAGCAAAACTGAGCTTTCTGAAGTTAGGTAGACTCATGCTAGCTTAACCTGTGTCATGAGACAGCAGGTTCTGTGGAGCACTGACATCTATTTGGTGTCTCTCCAGCAGCAACCAGAATAGTGTTGTGGTCCAAGATTCATATTCTGAATCTGTTACATTATGAAAAAGTAGCAGTGACAATAATCACAACCATGACAAACCCATAAACTGAAGAAGATGCTAACACAAAGCAAGACGGCTCAAGTTCTATAACAGACATGGTTATGGAGCTACATCAGTACAGCCACATGATGACTGATGTAGGAGTGGGAATAAGCCACAGACTTCTGGGCAAAACCCCAAGGGGTTTTTATAAAGGTCCAGAAGCCTGAGAAAATTAAGACTGTGTCCTACTGCTGACCACTTGAAGAAAGCATGTGCAAACTGATGTGCACACAATGGAATCTGCTAACAGAGGCGCAGAGACAGGCTCAATTTCCCATGTGATAGTTTTAAATAACTAAGGAAGTTATTTAACATTATACCTATAGACAAATGTTGTAATACATAAGGCTAGAGTTCAAGGTCAGAATTTCCTCTGCTAAATAAGGACTCTGCAGCTGAAATGGAAATACAGCTTATATTTACCTTTCCTTCTTCCATGTAAATAGTCAAGTAGTTGTCTTGCTTGCTTCCAGCGTGGAAAAGTATACCTGTTGATCTCCTTGGTCGAATGGTAAATACAATCCTAAAATCCAAGCCCATCAACAAATTACCTGTGGATAATTAAACAGTGGGTAGAGGAATGATATTAGGAGAAGTTAATTGGAACTAGATGACCTTAAGGTCCTTTCCAACCCTAACGATTCTATGACTCTATGATTCTATGAAATCCTTACACATACACACGTAAGACATAATCTACACATCTTACCAGTGGTGATATATCCTCCTTCATTAGAGAAATTAATCCCTGTGTCCATGGGAACATCCAGACATGGAAGTACACCATTTTTTTGCTGAGGTGCATTCATGACTTCTCCATTCATCTTAAAATTCTTCAAGCAACCCTTGAAACTGTTCATTGGTATATTCTGAAAACATATTTCCAAACTAAAATAAATACTAAAGCATGATGGCAATTTTGTAGTAAGAATACCCCTAAGTTCTTTTGTACTGTTGGACTGTATAAAGCCGACTGGCACTAAAGGCATCTAAACCTCACCTCTGATGCAATGAAAAAGTATCCAAAATTTTTTTAAAAAAGCTTAAAAATGAAAGCAACAGTTGTTTCTCAGTTAACATAACTTCTGTTTGCAGAAATGATGCTTCCCAATGATATGTCAAAAAGACAAAGCAACAAGAGCTGTGAAATCTTAGACACACCCTTCCCTTTCTAATAGGCTGTTTATTTAAATCTGATTTTATAAAAGCCCTGCATCATTAATTGTCCAGTTTTTAAAGTGATATTTCAAATTAAAATCCAGTTCTCCATTCACAATTCTTTAATGCTTCCTTTAATTCTTTAATGCTTCTTAATGATTACTCTTCCACAGGTTATTGCCTAGTCCACTGAGGTGGATATTCTGCTGGAAGAGGGTATTCCTGGAATTACGAATGTGTCTTTGATCTTTTCTATTTTTTAAAGAAATGTAAACAGTACATGGCTGTTATCAGTGTCTCAGCAATAACCACTGACAACATGGATCCAGCTGAGAGCTGGGTAGACAGGCGAGGAAGATGATCTGTAGTGAGCGGCTGGAAACACCAGTCACAGATGGTGCTCACTGAATGCTTGGAAATATCTCACAAACTTTTACAACATGGAAATCCTGCACATTAACATTTTCACATTTAATTAGTGCAGAATGGAGTGTGTGTGGAGGTGGATGTGTCAATTACCTGTGTTTTTAGTGATGGCAGTCCTCCCATGTAGATTGGTGGCTTAATGCTGATGGCAGAATTTGCTGCTAATCTTCTGTGCTGGGCCCTTAGACCATCAACAACAAGGCGGATGCTCTCTGCATCTGTGCTGAAGGCAACCTTTGCAGGGTACAAGCATAGCACAGTGAGAAACCCTAAGGCAAATGAAAGCCACTGAAGATTTTTTTTTCTTTAACTTAAACACCCTATTGTTGAAATACTTAAACTGAAAATAACATGCTGGGACCATCAGTCTCTATAAGCTCTCTCATAACAGAGACCTGACAACACATGAACTTTCAGGCATAGGACTTACCTTCAGATGACTAGAATCCAATTTCTGATACCTTAAAAATTCAATAGGCTGTGCCTGCTGAATAGTTGTGGTTTCATCATGGTTCCTGTGCCATACTTACAGTGTGCCATTGCCCATCATTGTATTTAATACTGGTTTTGAGTTTGATTTGTGTTCCTCCAGAGCCAAGTGAAAAGACAAAACGTCCTTTTGAAATGTGGAGAGCCATATAAGAGTCCTCAGACCTTTCCTCTATGAAAACTATTAATCCTCTTGATGATCGAGTCCGTACATCTACAGAAAAATGTAACCTGTAGTGGAAAGTAAGCAGAGGTCTGTTTTGATAGTGGTATTCTTTCTGTGCTCCAGAAAAATGCCAGTGAAACTCCATTTGTGAAACACAAAAAAGCTTTTGAGTGGGATCATGGTGTTCTGCATTGCCTGCATTTCTGAATGCAAATGAAAGTTGACATATTCAGGCTTAGGAGTTGGCATCAATATGCACTGTAATTGTCTACCACATCCAAGTCAATCTACCTAGTCTGGGTAAATGTTAACATACTAAAAAAAAAAAAAATGCCTGAACCATTCTTTTGTTATGCCCCAAGACATACTCAAGAAGAAAATCCTAACTCCTAGCACCCAAATATTCAAGCAGCTTTGACAATTCAAGTATTAAGGGGAGAACAGAGAACATTTGTATTACCTGTCTGTAGATGACAGTGGAGAAAACATGTAGGATATAAAACTGTTGGGGATGTTTCCAAAGAGATATGCTTCACTGCTGACATTTAACTGATTTGGTAAAGTGTGGGTTTGCACATTAGCAGCTTTCAAATACCCAAGGTATTTCTCATTCTGTACCTGTTAAGACAGAATTGAAACCTTTACTATGCATACACATGAAGAAAACCCATCATTTCAAGCTACACATTTAAAAGTTTCCACCTGAGGCAATCAACAGCCTGCTCTAAATGGCAGAGAAGTTGTTGTCATTCTGAACAGGGATGGGTTTAGCATGGAACTTCCACAACAAACAACTTGCTTCAGATGTGAGATGAAAGTAAATAACAACTGAATCTCAGCTCTGCAAAACATGGCTGTGCAGACAAAGCCTTGGCTTCAATATAGAGCAAAGATTACAGTAAAAATAAGCATACCTTGAGCATCTTAAACTTAAGAGGATTTTTAAATTCCTTCAGCAGCATTGGTTCAAGGTTCTCATATTTGCGGCAAGCTCCAAGGGACACACCAGTCTTTGCAGTATAATTAACGAGATTCTGAACCTCAGGGAGCTGACCTGCCCTAGAGTGATGAAAGCAGTAAGTGCCATGACACATCATTCCTTTGCTTTAGTGTAATTAACGACATATTGTAAAACTGTGCTCTGTACAAAATAAATTTCCCAGTGGTCTGATGTTAGACTACCAGTTTTCATTTTCCAATGAAAAATGTAAGTTCAATGCTGTAAAAAGTATTCCTATTTTCCTGGGTTTGCCTGTTTCTTTTTGTCTATGGAAAAACTGATGTTTTGCTTTGATCTCTTCTAAACAAATTGATTTTTGCTAAAAACTATACGTTTATAACAAACATTGCCATTGAAAAAAGAGGGGAAAATGGCAGCAGCCTTGTTTGAATAAGGTATCTGGATCAGACTACAAAACTTTGCTGGTTAATTATGCATAACCAGCGGCAGATCAAGAGAAAATGGCAACAACAGATCCTGCTAACTCAATGATTCACTCTCTCCTTAAGACATTCTAATGAGATTTGTCAAGGGGCAAAGCCCATCCCAGCTTAATATATAGCTTTAATATTATAGCCAAATTATCAGAAAGGCTGTCAAAACCAAGTTCCTGTGTGTAAAAAAATAGTAACACTATCCACTATCATTTTGTAAGTTGGACAGAGTTTCTCTAATCAGTAAACTACAAAACACCTTACAACTAGGAAGAGCAACAAAGTTCCTTGCCCCTGGGTTTTTGTTAGAAGAGTGGTAGAATTGGGAGCAGAGTCTGAACTTCTTTGATTCTCATCCAGTTCACCATTCACTTGATCAGACTAGCTACAATATTAACTCTTAATCTATTTTTGTACTACAAGCAGTTTTCCAAATTTGTTTTCTGATGGGTAGGTTAATACACAGGTTACTTCATTGCCTTGCAGTGCTCTAAATGAAGATATAATTTAAGCAACCTGGTCTAGTAGAAGGTGTCTCTGCCCATGGCAGGGGGGCTGGACTAGATGATCATTAAAGGTCACTTCCAACAAACCATTCTGTGGTTCTATAATAATAAAATCAAAATACAATGTCATTTTGTAAAGTCTATACGTGTATAAATATTCATCAAAACTTAGCTAAAATAAAAAGTCCCACTGGGACACCACTTGTGACTCAAGGAATTCTTTTCTTTAAAGAACATATTTATGCATATTTTTCATCCTAAATTTTTCCTGTAAGATGCCCTAATAATCAGAGCAAAGTGAAAAAGAGACAACATAAATCACACACATGATTTCTATACACAAGCTCTCATCTTTTTGTGTAACTCTTCTGGTTCCATCAGTAAGCTTTGCTCATTTCATTACTTGGCTTCCAGTGTAGCTAAAATGATGCAGTCTAGCAGACCTTTTTATGTGCCTTGTTGGGACACTTGCAATTCACTAATTTGAGGTCAGTCTTTTATTAAAACACTACTAAACAAGTATGATTCAGACTAAGATTCATTACATCTGAACAGCAGAATTAATTACAACTTGATACCATGTATTATATACCTGAATGAAAGAATATTTGGGGGCAGTAAAGTTACACATCCATGAAGGCTTCATGTATTTAGAAAAAAAAGTTACTTTAACAAAAAGTTATTGTAATCTGATTAAAGAAGGAAAGCAGGCCAAAATGTAAGAAACATTTGAACATTAGAACAGGCTGCCCAGGAAAGTGGTGGAACCACTGTCCCTGGAAGTGTTCAAAAACTGTATAGAGGAGCCCCTCAGTGATATGGCCTAGTGGTGGTCTTGGCAGTCCTGGGATAATGGTTGGACTTGATGATCTTAAAGGTATTTTACAACCTAGTTGACTCTATGATTCTATGACTCCAAACAAAATTCTTTCTATGTCAAATACCTTTTTATAAAGATGTTTGAGATGCAACCTTCAAAATCATCTCCACCAAACTTTATAGGTTCAATTAATGCCCGTGCTCTGGGAGAGTCAACTGATGCCAATTCCGACTTATCATCAACCAATAGATGTACTCTGAAACCAAGTGAATAAAAATAAGCATGAATTCTAAAGAGATAGTTATGAACCTAAATGAAATATATGTATTAAAAAAGAACCATTTGACAAATGTATTTGCTTGTTACATTATAATTATGCTAGAGCTTCATTAGCTTCTTTCTGTGACTTTTTCAGTACATGCTCATTGACTGCTATGAATTTGCTCTGCTTTTTGGTAGTAGACACTGAGCAAGAGTTGAAACTAGTACTTTAGTCCTACAGTGAAATCCTGGTCCCATTAAAATTCATGAAAAACCTCTCCTTGACAGCTATGGGACAGGATTTCATCCTTTCTGTCAAAATGGTGCACTTTACATGTTATTAGCATCTAGTACTGATAATATTAAGCTATAATTACCTGAAGTTATAGCCATTTTCCACTTCAGCTAACAGTTATGTCCTTTTATGTGTTCTACAGAAATCACTATTATTTAGGAGCTTTTCAGTAAATTGTCTTTCCTTATATGTATCTGCATTAAAGATAATTATTGAAAAAACAGACACAATATTAGCTTCTTCCCTGGGCCTCTAACCACTTACGTTACAGTGATGTATGTAAAGGCTATGGGAACGGGAAGAGCTCCAAGGCTCCAGCTTGACAAGCATTCAAAACTCACACCATCTATAAAACACATGCATAGCAGTGTACAGCTGAAACATCATAGCTATCAGCATGCACATTCATAGATCAAAAATCTCCTTTTGCTTCATTATTTCAGCATCCTTTGCTAGCAGAGGCCCCTTTTAGCTGTGTACAAAAAGAACAATTCACACAAAATTTTAATCTTCTTTCTTTAACCACAACATAAAAGAATTAGGTAAAGAACTTAACTCACATGTTGTTTGTTTTTGTGACTGTCACGTAATGCATTGACCCATCTTTGTATTTCTTTTCCAGTTTGATTTCTTTCTCTCCCATTTTTGCAATTACAAAGCCAGGTGTCAGAAAGACGGTAAGAATATTAGGCTATAAAAAAATCCAATAAAATGATCAGGTAAATGCAAGAGCCTTTAGTTCTCCTTGATATTGCCATTTATACAGTTCTCAGTGGTCTCTTGTGGAAAAGAAATTTTCTTACACTAAATCTGCATTTCTCAGTCATTTAGTCCTAGACGCTACAGCAAATTCTGCATGATTAGCATAGTTCCTGCTTTAAAATACCTCTGCACTCTGAATACCAGTTATTTAAAATGTGTTTTTTTAAAGTATTTTTACAAAAGCAGAGGATTCAGTTCTCCACCTCTCAAATGCCTGGTGTGCACTCACTTCTTAATTCCTTCAGCCAGCAAGGATGGGATTCTGCTTGAACCTCCTTGCTTTCTGAGGGAACAGAGCAAAATCAACTGGATTCCGCTGCACATTTGATAATGGTAACATTCTGTAGGCAGAATGCCATTTTTTTTCAGCAAACTATCAGGCAACAGTTATCTTAGTGGGATGGTGGTGATACATTGTGTATGAGCTACCCTGCAGAAGGATCAGGGTCAAAGCCCAGTTACTCACCAAACTACTTGTTGGGTGTGTGAAAAAATTGCCAGGATGTGTTTTCCTGGCCTGATATGCAAGATGCCATGCTCAAAAAAGGCTTATAATAGCCATTTATCGCCTTAAAATACAGGAATCTACATGAGATTTATGACACAAACTGATGCCAAACTGGCAGAGTCACAGAGACGTGACTGATCCAGAAATAAAACCAATCACGTATTCTAAGTTGAACATGTTTCATACCCATAGATTGTAATTTAAGAGTGTTCCAGTTGATGCCATGGTCTGAAATCCAAAGCCAACTTGAAAATCCTTGGGAAATGGGAAACCTGCTGCACTGAGGCTCAGTGTTCCCTTCTTAGAGAAAGCTGCAGATCTGACGAGCTGAAAGAGAGACAATGCTTTCAGCTATTTGCCTTTTAATCAGAAGAAATGGCAACATGGGACAACAACTGCCCTACTCAACATAATTGTGACTGACTCCAGTCAAAACCAAGCACAAGACAAACTGCAAGTACCATTATTTCAGCACAGAAGAGACTGACTGAATTGGTTTCACCAGCATTAACTGTGATCTGAGAAACTCTACAGGGAGATGAGGCTTGCTGCGTATAATGAGCTTTTCATCTCTAGCTACTCTTTGCATTGACGTGATGGCTTTAAAAGTTTTCACATTTGGGGATGCAAAAGTAAGCATCTGAAGGAATAGCTCGTAAGTACAGAGCTTTGCAGATGAGCTACATAACTGAAATTGTGTGAGTCATAAGACAGAATATTCCTGGGACTTTTTGAACAAAACATGTTTTAATACATGAGAAGTTATACAGATACAGACAGAGAATGAAAGTCAGATCCTTTGCATAGGAAAACAGCCTGCAAAGAAGTTGCTCTGTGAAAGGTTTATATGCCACAAAGGGAAATCAAATGAGAAGAAACATTAAGGGCAATGCCATATTAAAAAGGGCAAACAGGATCATGCACAGTGTAAGCATCAGTAGGTAGAAGCAGAAGGGTAGTTTTCAACTCTCCATGCAGCACTGGTTAAGCCAACACTGAAATGTCACATTTTCCCATTTTAAAAAGAACATGGCAAAACTCAAGTGTGGACAGAAAATAATGATAAAACAAACAGATGGGTAGAGCAATATCCTTACAATGAGAGACCTTGGTGGAAATAGAGTCTGCTTAGCTCTTTCAAGAAAAAAGGTTGAGAGACCATTTAATTAATGCTAGTTGATTATATGATTCTAATTAGGAAGCATAAGCACCTTGGTGAGAGAAAAGATCCTGAGTAGTATTAAGTAACTAAGTATTCTGGCCTAATCAATAACAGGAACTGGAAGCCAAGTTTAAACCCTGTGCTAGCGTTTAAACCACGACAGGTAAATATAAATTCTTAATTGTACACAGTATTAAGTAAAAGGGTCAGCTACTCCCTGGAGCAAGGTACCACAGTAGGGTGGAGACTCCTTGCTTTCATATCTTCTACCAACCCCAGGTTCTTTTAATATTGCCACATGTTAACCAAGTAAAATTTTTGACCAGAGTAAAACTTAATGATCTGGGGTTTATAGACAAACCAGAATCTGTAAACTCCAACGGGAAGTTTTTAAGGAACTTTGTCAGTTACCTTCCAATCATCTGAACATTTCTTGCTGACACCAACAGTCTCATCAAATATAACAGATGCAGTGTTGGGGTTTTTCACGTTCTTCATGCAGCCCCGGAATGGAGGTGTGGATATATTAAAGCTGGTTTCAGGGAGAGAAAGGAAAAAGAATTCAGTAGCCTGGTATTTCAAAGCACACAGCAGTATAGTAACCTGTAAATGTTGACAATATAAGAAACAGAAAAACAGAATAAGAGCAATCTTTCTTGCGCACACATATTTCACGCTGATCAAACACAATCTTCAGGATACACTGCAACAAAGATCCCACCACTAGCCAAAAATTACAGATTATGATCATCTATTATTTTCATATTATATGAGATACCCAATACAGAGTGTGAAAGAAATAGCCTAAGGAAAGAATTTAGATGGATTTTCCATACAAAGCCTATGTATTATACTCTTTTTATAATTACTTACCGCTCCCGTAGAGAAGATGGAATTCCACCTAGGTAGTACTTAGTGAAAAGGAAGACATTTATGTTGGCTTTAATATCAGGGCTGACATGAACAGTATTCCTGCTTCGGGCAAGCACCAAATGAATCTGAAATAGGTGAATAAGGAGAATTACTTAGCAGAACAAAAATTATTTAGCAGATTAAAAGTATTCCCACAGAGAAGGACACAATGTGAGCTTTCCCCCCCCCCCTTCTCTTATTTACTAGCGACTTAAATCCAGAATAACTGCAGTAGTTTAAAGGTACTTTGCAAAATTTGGTCATTTAGCCAAAGAAAATGCCTATGACAAATGCTCTGCTATCTAAATCGAAGGTGAGGTTTTATCTTCTTTAGGAAGATTGCCCTAAAATACACCTGGCTTAAGATTCAGATACTGCCTTCTGTTTGCAGTTGAAGATCCAGGAGCTGCTGCCTGACACAAAGACTAGCTCAGTCAGCTGGCTGGAGGTAACTTGGCTGGATTTGGCACAAAGGTTCCTTCCAGCAGACCCTGTGACCTATACTGTTTTGTTGGAGAGGTAGTAAGGGGAAAGGGATAATGCATCAACACAGCAATCAAAGGTTTTAACAATGTCTTTACAATTTTACTCTGGCAGCACCAAAGCTAAGCAGACAAGCAACAACAAGAAGACCACAAAAGAGTAATCCTTGTAAAGATCAGCCTGGCCTGAAGAAATAAACACTTAGGTGGTAAAAACACTAATCTAGTTATTAAACTGATGTTAATAATAGCAGTGTACACAGGTCTATTTAAATAAAGCATTTCTCTGTCAAAATTTTCTTCTTTGGTGCTTTTCCTGTTAAAACTGAACTTATTCACCAGAAAACACAACGGTAGAAAGATTAATGAAAATTTTTACATGTCCAAAGTAATCCCCAGAAGCTTGATATCCTCAAGACAAAAGGAAAACATCACAATTAGACTTCACAACAGGATGTTTAGTTTCAGTTAAATGAGTAATTTTGCAAATAACGATCACTTGATTGTTTAAAATGACATACTTGCTTATTTGTTCCATCATTTACAGTTGCGTTGGTTTCTATTTCTTTTGGAGGCTCAGAGCCAACTTTGTATTTAAAAACTGTGTGACCATCTTTAATAAGTACACTGATGAACTGATCCTGCAATAAAAAAACAACAAAACACCAAAAAAACTCCACAATTAAACTGCCAACATATTTCTTATACTTCACTGTCATGTGAATAATTTTAATGAAGCTATCTAGTTGCTTCAATAATGTTTTTGGTGGAAAAGGTAACACAAAGCAGATTAAAACTTACAATAACCAACCATAATTACTTTAAACTGTTATAAACAGATCTGGTATCAGCTCCAGATGTATTCTTCAAGTCTCTAGAGGACTTTTTGTCATTTCAAGATGTCTACTGACTTTTTACAGCATTGAGAAATTATCCAGAAGATGTCACAGCGATTGCAAACACGTCTATAATATTATTAGATGAATAACATCAATACTGTTTTGAGCACCTTTACAGGTAGAAGTCAGCATGCCACACTCTAGATTTTCCTTCCTCTGTTACCATCCATATCTAGATTTGGGAAGAATGTACTTCCACTTTTGGAGGATTTCAGCATTTCAAAATTGGCTTGATTCAAATTACATCCTCCCTGCCTGCCCCCAGTTCTGAATTCTCTGAATGGCCTAATGGAGGAGCTACTTGGAGTGTTGTTTTTTTTTTTTTTTTCTCAGCCTTCACAAAGTGAGTATTCAGCAGCCATTGTAGAATCATAGAATATCTCAAGTTGGAAGGGACCCGTAAGGATCACTGAGTCCATCTCCCTGCTCCTTGCAGTACTACCTAAAACTAAACTGTGTGACACTAAACGTACAGCAGAATCTACTAATCTGCCACTTAGACAAAAATAACACTTTTAAGAAATTTCCTTACAGTAGTTACTAAATCTAACATGTTCTCAAGTGAAGTTTTTAAAAATGTTCTTGGACCTCAAAACAGACAGAAGCATTCCACAAATTTACCCCATCTGCTGCGAAAAAGACAATGCCTTCGTCTGCAGTAGTCTCAATTGTCTGCTCATAGCGTACTCGGCTGTGGGTATTTAGTTCTTTCAATGTGACACTTGCATAACCAGTGCCTTCAAAATAGCTTTGGTCAGTCTCTTCTTTATACCTGTGATAATTTGATAACACAGATGTGAGAGAACAAGCTATTACCACATGGACTTACTGCCATTATAATTTTAAAAAAGCTTAAGTTAAGGCATTTGGTTCAGGGCCACAAATAGAGCCAAATTCTGATCTAACCCAAGTAAAAAGAAAACCTTCCACTGGCTTCTATTGGATCCGCATATGGTCTTCAGAGAGGAAGTCATAGTGACCGACTTTTTTGTGCTTAATGTGATATTTACTTTAAAAGGAGGTGAATGCATTAGCCCATGAGTTCTGTCTGGGCATTGTAACATTTAAATTGTTGGCCAATGGACTGAGATTGCCATACATGTGAGCATGCCAACACTGAGGATTTTTTCTAAGAAATGCAGTAATGACAAAAAGTTAGAAAAAAGTCACCAGTTTAGCCACAGTAGTTACTCTTCTGGATGGGAAAAGACAAGAATTCATAATGATAAAATCACAGAACTGTGAAACACGTCTGTGTTTATACCGTACCTTCTGCAGGGTTGCACTTCAGTGGTATTGAGATTAAATGTCCTCTTGAAGTTGTAAAGGCTGATAATATGCTCATTTAGGTTGTCTAATTCGATGCAGCCTTCATAATGAGGATAGTCCAGCTTGCGTGGCGGCTGCAAAATAGTGCCACCAAAAACATTCCATCAACATCTAGCTGGCAATATTTTACATTGACATGTAACTGTTAAGACTATTAGTAATATTATGCAAATACTAGTAAGACACAGAAGATGACATTCTAAATATCATAAAATTATTATTTCTTTGTATATAATATGCAAATCATCTGATACCACCCCAGGAGTACTGCAGCACAATTTAAAGTGGAGTCATATGGATGTATTGGGAATTGTACTTAGCAGGGCTGGACAGTTTTCATGCTTTCCTCAGCAAATGAAATACCATCATGCTCCCCCTTCTTTGAATTTTAGCATACGACACATCAGTCACCTTCTGTAGCAACTAGCGTCTCCTTACATCCTGTCTATTCCTATTTATATAGATAGACTTTTACAGAGCCTTTGAGTGGCTGCTAGTTCCAATCTTTACTTGTAAGAACAACAGAATGATTAACATGGACATCTCTTTAAAAAATTAAGCAACAATTTGTACCCTAAAATCTGGTGGGTATCCTCCAACATAAAAGACAACAGTGCTGGGATCAAGATTTAGAAGCACGTCATCGCCTCCACTGCTTGCAGTCAAAGGGCTTTCATACTCTGGAGAAGCTGAAGTTGCTGCTTTGATGTAATTCAGCTTTACATACTGGTAAATCCTAAAACCAAAAGAGACAGGCAAAATACCACATCACACTATTAAAAGATGTTCTTAGCAGTTTTTGGAATCGATTGTTGTGCAATTGTGAGTTTTATACCTTTCAAACTTTACTTGATCCATAACAGCTTCCTCAGTTTCACTTTGAGTCACAAATGGCTGCACACCTACTTCTACATCACCATCTCCCAGGTTATAGACACAAGTAAGGTGACCATCTTTCAGAGCCATACCAATATAGTCCTTGGAAGCCTAAGAACAGCAAAGCAAATAATAATAATTAATGAATGATTAATGTTAATGAATGTAAAATACAGCAGCACTTCCTCAGAAACATCATCATACTGTGCATGAGTCATAAGACATCCACCTAGCTAATAATGAGAATTGTTATTAAGTTTAGCAGTTCTGTGAAGAAAAAATTGTAATCTTATATGTTGGAGTGATTCAGTGAGTAATGTGTTGCATCGGTTCAGCAAATACAGCTATAAATGAACTGAAAAGTAATCTGTGGCTTTTTATTTTTATAACAATAGGAGCTAAATAATTTTCACATTTGTAACATCTCCCAGCTAACGCCATGAAAACATGACACCTTTCCTAAAAATTAGGCTCAACGTCTGTGAAATAAAAAAGACATTTACAGTGAGACTCAGTCAGGACAATGGTTCCTACAGAGTTAACTGAAAGCAGTCATTTCCCCAAACAATTCACATTTTATTTCTTCAACATACCATATTTTACAAGTAACAATTAAAATGTGTCAACAGATATCCTGGGATAAAATGGCAGATATTAAGGGGATAAAAAGATGAAATCCAATGTAGAACAACTACCTTTAAGCTGCTTTCTGTGTATGCACAAGACTCACTATGGATATGGCTGCTATCAGATAACAAGACTTAAAATACATATTTAGGAATCACATGCAGGAAAGTTTTGAAGTGTTTGATGGTTCTTGAGGAAACCCGAATGCACAAGCAGGTCTGGTTTATTCTGCATATTCAGAAGAGAAAGAATTTTAAAACTGAAATGATCACTTTCTATTTACCAACAGAGAAACTCACAGAGGCTTATACTGTGAAAAGAGTCAAAACGTTGAGGCAGGATTTAGGCTGAGTTTGTGCTGACTGCTGCAGAAACTGTCAGTTCTGACAAGACAGTGCGATGGTATCCATGACAGAGAAGTAAATCCTAAAGCAGCAAAACAGCAAAGCATCAAAGGGCAAAGCAGTCAGTCATCCAACAAGTTACGTTGTCAGTGGAGGAATGAACAAAACACTGCTGCCCCCACATAATGGCAATCGCGAAGAAATGGGCCAACTGTAGCTATGAACTTCAGTCAAAATAAATAATCTCCCATCTGTTTCTCAAGTATGTTGTCTGTTCTAAAGACCAGATCGAGTATCAAAATATACCTACATTTTTATTACCCAGGTACAGTACAAACTTATTTGATGCCCTCTGGGGATTTTCTAATCTTGTCTGAGGTCTTTGGAGGAAGAAAGAAAGTGAAGTATAGCCTTTCAGATCTTCAAGGTTGCTTGGAGGTCGAACTTCCACACCAGAGCTGCCATTGAACCTCATAGGAATAGCAACCTGGTAAGAAAGAAAATACTCAGTATAATTATCTGTTGCTACTATAACAACTATAACTATCTGTTACTACTCGTACTTAGTTCAGTGTTACATTTAATTGCAAAGTAACCTATTACATATCCTAGTCATTTTACAGCCATCAATTACTACAGATTTGGACTCTAATCCTACCAAACAACATAATTGAAACAGGCTGGATAATACGGCATTCTGTATTGTCAATCCTTATAACTTAACACAGTAGTTTTTTACTACGGACATCAGTTAATCAACCCTTACCATGCCTCTGTCAAGTAATTGTTACCTTAAATACACGGATAGGGAAGAATGTGCCCTGCAGCTCTATAGAGTAAGCCTATGAATTATTTAGATGTCTACATACAGATCCTGATGCTTCACTTAGCTGGACTGGACTAGCTGTTGGAAATTATAATGCACTTCTGATGTTAACAAAGACACATCCTATTACAGCTATTTACACCACAGTCATAGATTTCTCTTATTCACTGTGACTGTAGGTTATTTGTGATGACTTTAGGGATGCTTCTCAGGGACCTGAGGCCATGCTATCCCTTCAGCAACTACAGCAGCTGCTTAAACGCTAATAGCCAACTCCTGACATCTTGAGGCAGCTGAAGACATGAGAGCACTGGGCTATACAACTTCTTTGGCAGTGTCAGCGTTCAGCTGGCCATGCACTGTGGACAGCCCTGCCATTAAGCTACAGAGCCGACTCTATCTCTGCTGCCAAAGCCACCACAACACCTTGGAAGACAAGAGACTATTGTACAAATAAGTATCAGAGGTGCCCTGGAAAAAACCCTAGGGGAGGAGGATGAAACAGAATGCTACTGATCCACTCATTTTTATGTACAAATTACTATGCTTCCCATCATCACAGTTACTTTAAGTGCCGGGTGGTGCTGTTGAATTAAATTTATGTCTGGTCTTTCACATACATTAAAAAAAAATGTTTTAGAAAGATAAAGAGGATCAAAGCACTGTGATGTGTCCAAACCACTGAGGTCAAGCACAATTGCAGTGTTCAGGACAGACCTTGTTTGCAGCGTCTCTTGCCTGCTGAATTAGCTCTCTTATGTGATTTACATTCTCAGAGATATTGCTTGTTGGCATTAGCTGTTGGTTGATACTCTCGATCTTGCTGAACAGATCTGGAAGTTTGTTTGTCAATTTTTTTACTGCAATGAAAGAAAAAAACATCATTGGTGATGGAAAGGAAAACAGATGCAAAAATATGATAGTACTACACAACTATCAGGAAAGCAGTGAGCACGGTGATGACAGAACTGCTTTCATTAATTCTACAATATTAAGAAGCCCTTACTGAAACTAGGAGTTTAAACAGAGGTTATGGTACTCTGGAAATTTGTGGCCAAAGGTATTTGCAGATGCAGACAGAATCAGCACTTCCAAAAACATATTAGATAAATTCGGGTTCAGAAAAAAATATTAAATAGAACAGACAGGATATTCTCTCTAACATTATTATCAAGTGACTGGGGATGCTAAGGCAGGATGAGGATAACGGACAACAGACAGGGGTCAGGCTTATGTGCATTCCCTGAGTAACATCATCTGCAGCTGTTGGAGAGTGAATACTGGGGTAGGCAGACTGTTGGCCTGAGTAGGGCACACCTTATATTCTTGTATCAGGGTTGCTAGTCATCACAATTCAGTAGTGAGCCTTACGACATCAGGGCAGGTTTATTTCAGGAGAAAAGGAGCTAATATGAAAACTTAAACTTTCATTAAAATGGGAAACAATTTTTCATCTCCTGTGATTGAGGAAAAAAAAAAAGAAAGCCTGTAAGTATTAGCAGACTGCAACCCTGTGACGCAGAAGGCAAATAAAAAGAAATCAAGACCTGTTATTTCTCTAAATACGACTCCTAAGCTGGTCTTGCACCTGCAGGGATGACTTATGACTGCAATAACATGCAGGCCTAGCTCTTGTATTTATCTTATTTAAAATGTTTACTCTCACTTGACTTTATCAGACAAAGTTGCTGAAAAGATGAAAAAAAGATGCTGTTTGTGATTGTCCCTTATTTTGTATTCCACACAGGCTGATGCAGTCCATTTCACTTAATTTCAGCCAACAGACATCCAGCCTAAGCTAGATCTACCTAGATCCCTTCTCTAGTCAGTGTAGTAGAAAAATCACAGAATCACAGAGCTGCTGAGGTTGGAAGGGACCCCTGCAGATTATCTTGTCCAACCCCTATGCTCAAGCAGGGCCAGTTGCCCAAAATCTTACCCAGATGGCTTTTGAATATTGCCAAGGATGGAGACTCTACAACCTCCCTAGACAACCTGTGCCAGCGCTAGGTCACCCTTACAGTAAAAGAGTATTTCCTGATGTTGAGAGGGAACTTCATGTGTTTCAGTCTTTTCAGCAAGGGCACATTGCTGGCTTATGTTCAACTTGGTGCCCACCAGCAGCCACAAGCCATTTTCTGCAAAACTGCTTTCCAGCTTAGCCACCCCCTAGCATATACTGGTGCACTGGGGGTTTTCTCCTCCAGCACAGGACTTCTCCTTGTTGAAGTCCATGAGGTTCCTGTCAGCCTATTTCTGCAAAGTGTCTGGATGGCAGCATGGCCCTCTAGTGTATCATTCATTCCTCACAGTTTTGTGTCACCAGCAAACTTGCTGAGAGCATACTCTGCCCCATCATCCAGATCATTAAGATGTTAAAAAGGATTCGATCTAATACTAAAATCTGGGACACCCTGCTAATCACTGGCTTCCAAATCTTTAGAGACCAGCCATCTTTTAACATGTTCCACAGGATGGCCTTAATCACTTTGTGCTCTACCTGTCCCTTTCTGCTGACAATAAAGCAAGCTCAGAATACTAGCTTATGCTAGGTGCTTAACTTTTGGATCACTAAAATTTCTGCTGCAAAACTGATCATCTTCACCTAACAGTGACTTGGCAGGTCTCAGGTAGCACCTGCAGTACCTGAATTGTTTGCCTCCATCAATGCTTTACTGAAGCCAGCGCTCTGTGTGCTTCCATAGGTACTCTTCATTTTTTCCACATCTTCTTGAATTGGGAGCAGTTCATCCAATACATTGGTTGTGACATCCTCAGCACTTTTTACCATGTTCTTTGCACCGGTGATGATGCTGTCGATGTCATCTGAAACGCACACACAAATGCATATGCAGATTCTTATAGTAATAGATGAAAGAGGCAAACAGAAGTGATCAGTAAATAACTAACCTCTATTTATCCCATTGAGATTATTTTGAAGAGTAACAAGATCAACTTGCAGTGTACTCTTCTTTCCATCAGTGACATCAAGTCTTTGCTTTATATCTTCAAGGGTTGGACCAATGGCTGAAAAACAGTGTATGTCCTGCATGAATTTTAAACCAAAATACCACCTTTCTGTTGGACAGGTGGTGCCACAGCACCAGCCTTCACTCTTCCATAGCTCGTGTTGCCATGGCGTATTGAATGCACTGCTAAACAAACATAAGGCGAAAGATTTGCTGGACAGGAGTACTGCAAAGGTGTGTAGCATAAGCAGATGTAGGAAATCTACTTTCTTGCCTCTTTACCATTGGAAATAACCACAATAAGATGTCTCATTATAACCAGACTCTTCTGGGTCAATATGTGCTGCAGAGCTTTTCTGAACTGTGAAAATTTTTAGTTCAGTGACAGCTTCTCATGTTGTGCCAATATTTTTACTGTCACCTTCTTTCCTGGTACCTTTCAATGTCTTTTCAGTCTCCTGTGCTTGATTCAAGAGTGTAGTGCTCTCAGTTTTTAACCTTGCAGCTTTTCCTGATAGGTCTTCTCTCTTCACAGTCTAATGATAAAGAGAAGCATGGTACTGTAAGATTGCTTAACTAAATATACTAACATTTAAAGAGTAAAAGAGATAGCCCAATCCATCTTAAAAAAGCAACTACGCAAGGGTAGAGTTTTCACATGAAGAACACCACCTTTAATGACAATTGTTAGGATTAATTTAAGCATAATACAACTTTGGTCTTTAGCAAACTTCTGATTTTGGAGTATTAGGAAGAAATTAATAGCACACGGCTGTTAAGAAGTGCTATACCCATGGCTGAAGAGCTTGTGGGTATTACTAGTGCAAAGTAAAAGTGAATACCTGAAATCACCTTCAGTGATTACAGGGCTTGCCTTATGCAGATCTCTATTTTGCACTGAAAGGAACAATTAGTATTTATATGGACAGCCTCGTCAGAAAGGCATTAACTAATGCTTTAGCATCTTTAGTGCTGAATCAAGAGAAAAAGAGTAATATCTAGTTGTAACAGGCTCACCAGCATTTGGCCACTTATGGATACTTACTGATAAAGCTGAGTCAGCTGCATTCCCAGCTTTTTTGGCTGCTTCCTCTGCCGCTTTGATGGCATTAATAATATTGTCATAGGCAGTAGAAGCTTCCACAGCGCAGCCTACCAACTCGTCTTTCCTGGCACTGTTCTTTATTCTATGGGAAACAGATTGAAAAATTCAGTCTTCTGCAAAGACTCTGGGCTTAAAAAAGTATTCCAAATAGATCTGAACTCGGTATTTTCAAAGTAATGCCAATACAGAAAATAATATACAGAAGCACTGCATACAAATCAGTTAGATCAGTAATTTCATTCTGAAAAAATATCAGTCCTGGAGGCAGACCAATACAATTCTTCAACATTCTTCAGGATAAGAAAAAGAGTATAAGCTCATGCATTTGGAAAAGCACTACTGTGGGCCTCCAAAGCACCCTTTAAATGATAGGGGGAATTCACCAAGGCACAAGGTCAATAAACCCCCTTGATCACAGCCATCCAAATACAATTCAGTTTAGAGAACTGCAGCTTCCAGATCATCTCTGGCAGTTCCAGCATCCTACAGGAGTGGCAGATGGAGCACAAGATGGAGCAACTGCAAGACCTCTTATGTTTTCCCCAAGAACCAATATGACGGCTCAGGAATTAGAAACAGCAGACAAAATCTCTTCTACCCACTCCCCATGAGCTACGCTATTGCGCTGTATTAGCTGCCTTGTATTTGTGAGAATAGCATCTTCTTAAGTGAAAAAAAATCACACTGGAAACTAATTTTTTTAAAGCAAGAATTTTCCAGCTGAGTTAGGTATCTTTGAGTTTTACTTTTTGAGAGTTTCTACTTGGATTAATGACAAAATGCAAACAACTTGCACAGGAAAATAATATAAAACGGGATACCACTTTTTCCATTTTGTTCTGCTGACCATAAAAGGTCTCCAAAACCTCAGTCCTAATTCCAAGGTAAAGTACAAATAATGGCAAGTAATGGAGAGGGAAATACTTGATTCACATTAAGTTAATAACTTTTTTGCCTTCCTAGAAGATTCCTTGAAGGATGGGAAAACCATAAGAAATCTTTTCCTCACTAAAGCTGAACAGGCATGTCTGAAGACTGACAAGATAGCATTTCTTCCAAATATTTGCCCCAATTCACTGATATAATAAAAGTATCCCTGAGTACAGGTACAGGAAATAACACTACAAAAAAAGATATTCTAAACATCTTCCCACTCTATACATGAGGATTTTCTCTTTAGTAAGAAGTTAATGAAGTGTTAGTGCAGTAATACAAAACTGTGCAATGGGAACCCCCCACTTCAGGGAAAAGGAAAACGTCATGAAAAATACAGAAAGACCTGATTTGTGGAGAAAAAAGGAAAGAAATCATCTGTACCTCATGAAGAAGCAGAAAAAGAAACCAAATTTCTAACTTTGCAAATAGTCATTAAAGCAAGTGAAGTTACAGACAGAGCATTGCAACCACGGATGTTATGTACAAAAATTACTCATTTACAGAAATGGCAACATACTCTTCCAGTTGTTTTGCCAAGTCTTGCAAAGATTTGGCATGTTCCTCAGCCCTCACCACCAAAGGTTCTTTGCTTGCTGATAAGGAGCTATTTGTCAGCTTTTCATTCATATCCTTCCTTGCCCCATCCAGCTGAGCAGCCAGGCTTTCATATTCCTACGGGTTTATATAGACAAAATTTTATTTTTATTTATACACGTTTGATTTTGTCTTTTGTCTCCTTCAGTGTTACACATACCTTGCACCTGACAAGACCAAGGGGAAAAACATTTCCTTATAAACTATTCTGCAGATTACTGGAAACAACTGCTAGTCATTACATTATGCTTCCAGGCCCATTAGGAAAAAATTGAGTCAGACCCTTCTAGCCCAGTACCCTGTGTTTGACAGTGGCTAAAAGCTATTGCCCAGAAAGAAATACAAGAATAACACAATTGCATAATGGCATTTCTCACAGATATTCTCCCACATTCCAATATCTGCAGCTCAGACACATCAACAAGCTTCTCTTACACTAGCTTCTCTAGCTGCTGAACTATGCTACCCATTATAGTGACAGCAAGACATTGGGGGGCGGTCTAACCATAAGAAGGTTAATTATACCTCTTTGCTCTTTTGCAGTAATCCAAGTACGCTGTTAGCTTGTGTCAGGGAAGATCGGGCAGAGCTTAGAATATCCAAGATACCATTCTGTTGTACGTTTGTCTCCTCAATCCGTTTCTGAGGAAAAATGTGACTGGGTTAAAAATGAGACACAGGGAAAACCATATCTACCTAATCTAGTTTGCAGTAGGATTTACCAAAGGTACTACCGCTCTGTTAATCAGGTGCCTATACTGTTTAAAGACTAATGATAACCTACTGATTAGAAGTGTGAGAAAACTCAGGAGTCTGCAGGAACATAGAATAGCACTGGGCACCAGGCTACAATAGTTCAGTTATGAGCAATCAAAGTAAAAGTACTAAGGGTCAGCTGAGATGAACTGTCAGGACAGGCCATCTAAATGTCTGACCTCTTAAACCTGGAAACTTCAAAACCAGCTCCCTGGTGACTATCCTAATCTTTTCCATTCTCTCAAAGTCAGAAATAAAATGATTGCAGTAACCCTTCATCTGGGGATCTTACCAGAAAGGGGTGAGAAACCTTCCCACCTTATCCTCTTGAAAGCTGTGAGAGGAATGAAGATCTTTGTTCTTGAGCAGCCCTGTGACAATCCACGGTGTAGCTCTATGCAATGGCATACCACAAATCCAGACAGACAAGTGGTGTTGCAGGTAAGGATGTGTTACCTTTCCTTGGCTGGGTTTCTTTCATTGCAACGTGTTCAATCTCTGCCAGGTAAGTGTATCAGTAGCAGATGCACTTGTACAGATGCATCCATCATTGAACGCAACTGTGCATACTTATTTGCCAATTGTATTGTACAGTCAATGCACATGGAGGTACAACTAAATGTCAAAAGGGACTGTTGAAATTCTTTTGTTCAAGCAGTGTTAGCAAACTGGATGGGCACATGTGTGCTAAACCAGTGACATATTCTAGCAAAACCACATTTAGTTTAAGAGAATGAGTCCTGCAGCATATCCTTTTTTCTTGTACTATTTCACCAGCTCTAAAAATCAAGCACTCTCAGGAGTGCAGCTGTTTCTTGTCACATTTCTGGTGAGACCTCAGAAAAAGTTCTGTAGAATACTAATCCCAAATAATTTAACAGTATTGAACACATTATTGGTCCCATCTTTCATGACTGGTAAGGCCAAATAATTTAAGCAACTTCCTATAAAAAAATACATCAGGATTTTGATCCAGAATAGAAAAAAAAAAAAGGCTAGTGGCAGCTGAAGAGAAGTGCTAGGCAGAGACTCTCCCAGGTATCACAGGTAGTCTTGGTCACACTGTCCCAGTCACATAAAGAGACCACAAGTGGAAGAAGACTATATTTATAGCTGTCGATACATACACCAAAAGATGGAAAAAGACCTTGAAGGAAGTCTAAAGAACTAGTGCTACTTGGCTTTGTAAGGTTAAAAGCACTTCTTATCTCCTGAGGTTTAACTTTCTTCTCCCAATCCCTGACATTACCTTAATGTCTTCCAGCAGAACTCCATTATCTCTGTTTAAGTTTTCAGCCTGCTTGATTTGTCCCGTCGCCTCATTCAGAGCTTCACGAAGGTCAGTGATTTTTGATTCATATTCATTCAATGATTCCCTCACAATTTTAATAAGCCCATGATTTTCTTGGTGGTACTTTTGTAGTTCATTCTTAATACGTGCCAGTACTGCAGTATCAGGACCAGAAAGAAAAGTTTTGTTCAGAGAGTGAACCAAAACAAACTTCCTCCAAAAGGGCTTGAGATTTAGGATTAGAAAGTTGTGGTTGTGTGAAATACTAAGCACTCTTCGCAGTGCTAATTTCAGTGTTACTGTAGCAGAGATGCTATTCAGCATCTCACTGGGTCAAACATGTTCGCTAGTGTGCTGTTGCAGACACAGAGCAGAAATAATTGCATTTATTTGGCAATTTCTAAATTAAGGATGAAAATCTGCAAAAACTGACTTTTTTTTTTTTAAATTTATTTATGTGCAATTAACAATTTCACCAACAATTTCACCTACAATGTAGATAGCTACATCCATGCCAGTCACCAAAGCTTCCTTTGTAACCACTGGAGAGATAAGGGTATGTTCAATCTCAAAGAAGTTAGAAACATAAAAGAGGTCAAATGAATCACACTCTTAAGAGTGCCTATTTCACTGCCGACAAGACAGGGTACAGAAGAGTTTCTCTGAGGTAGGTATCAAACTCCAAAGTTAGGGGAAATGACTACCACTTGTAAGGTCTTTCACATTCCTCAGCTATGCCCCTGCTTATGAGATAAGCCTGTGACTTTGATGTACTTGCTGTCTCTAATGTCTGGAATGAGGTTTCTGAATGTCCCAGTTAAATACATGCAGAGAACTTATAAGGGCGTACAACAAGTGCAGCCAGAACTTCTGAGCTTCCTTATCTTTGTATGATCTGGCCCTTGGACCACTCGAGCAGATTCTGAAACTCTGTTGTTAAATTACACCTGTAGTTCCTCTAAAATAGCTGCAGGTACCGTAGTCTATATATTGTAATACACAGAAGCACTCCATAAGTATATTATGATCAGCTATGTCTTAATTTTACTGAGATAAACCTAGTTATGAAGGAAGGATCTACTGGGTCTCTTCCCCAGCTCAATTCAGTTTCTTCCATAACAAACTAAAAATGCCTCCAGAATTACCACTTTCCTGTTGACTGATGATTGCTACTGATCCCAGGGATACACTGCAAAATGCACTTCCCTGCACTACCTCCCAAACAATCAGTAATGCTTCAGATTTCAGATAGATCTTTCTAGAGAGTAAGAAGTTAAGAGAACAAGCCCTTACACAGCTGAGCTGCTGTTCGCTCCTTCTCTGCCTCTGCTTGAAGTTGGCCAAAGTTGCGATTTCGCATCTCCATAATCATGCGTTGAGCTTCGGCCAGTTCTTTGGCAGCATCTCCCAAGGGTAGGTTGTTACCTTCTGCATTTGTACCAGCTACTTGTTCCAAGAGCACTGAAAAAAAATATTGTCAAAGAGGGAATGCACTTAAGACTATGCAAAATACAAAAATGACAAACTTCTGTGAAAAAGACATGCGTATTCTATAATTCCTTAATGAAGCAGATCCATTTTGCATTAACTGTATTAAGCTGAAAAGTATGCCATGTTACACAATGGGAGCTAGTAAAATGGCATTGGGATTGAAATTTGTCCTAACTCACCAACTTCACAGCAACAATTTTAAGGTCCTAACTTTAAAGAGCCTGTGAGAGTCCTGGCTAAAGTCAGAGATTGTGAGTGTCCTGATTAAAGTCAGACTAAAGTCAGGATAGTCATTTATAGCTCTAAATGTGTCCCTATTCACTACACAGAGAAGGTAGGCTCCTAAATTAACATTATATATTTCTAATAGGAAGAGCAAATTTCACAGCCATGTTTAAGTTCTGCTTTATGAAGCTGTTTTCAAAGAAAACATCTATGCTTAATTAAGAATATTGTAAGTAAACTTGAAAAGATTTCATTAAAAAAAATATGTTATGGAATTAAAAATTGGTTTTACCTTGTATATTATTGACAACTATTTGTATTTGTGAAACCAAATCCTTTCCTTTCTGATGAGTTTGGCCAAAATTATTAAATAATATCTCAGCTGCTTTGTAGTTCGCTTCAGCCTAGCAAGGGCAAAACATTAGTAGATTAAAAATATCTGGATACAGCATGCTAATATGTAGTAAAGAAATGTGTATTTTTAAATTGATTTGGTAAGTCACCTTTTCCTGCAGAGCATTTACATCATGATTTAGGTTAAAGAATTCTGTCTCCAATTCATCTACCTTTGAACCCTGATTGTGTACAACAGAACGGTAGTTGTTCAATAAGCCCTGAAAAGAAAGAAAAAAAAAAAAATCCATTGAATTACTCATACACAGGAGACACAAAAGCAAAAAGTCACTGGGTTAGATCTTTATCCAAGGTAAATAAAAGCAGCATTACTGACATGAAGGCTGACCAGTTGCTGCCTAAACCCCGGGCTTTCTTATCTGTGAGTATAGCAACTGCTATTCCAACCAAAGAAATTCTTTTTAGGATGAATTTTGGTATTGGCAATTGGAATGTTAAGGATTTTTGGTCATGCAGAGGTATAAGTGCTGGAAAAGGACAGAGCCATAGGGAAATCTTGGAGATACAGCTTTCAAGGTGAACAGGCCTCAGAAAAAGCAGAGATACTGATTATCTTTCAGGGAATGACATGGAAACAACAACTGTCCTCTAACAGGTGAAGCCCAGTGCTGTCAGCATCTGGTATTTGGAATCAAGTGTTAACGTATGTTTCCTTGCAAGGTGACAAAAAGACGAAGTTCCTAGGTTCAGCTCTTATCAGCTTAATGTGAAATCTGCTTTTCTGTATATGTGTACCTACCTTTAAGTCCTTGATGCGTGTTTCCAAACGTCTCATCTGCTCCAGTGTGTGGCTACTTGCATGGACATTTTGCAGCTGAGACTTAATCAGCTGAAGCTCATCACCTATTGTGCTCAAATCCTTCAGCAGTGTCATTACACAGGTATCGCAAGCTGGAGCAAATGAAAGCAATACTTGTTATTAGTATTTGGTGCAGAGAATATTTCACTACTTATATTAATAAATGAGATGCAATGGAAACACTTTGGTGCTTGTCATCTAGTACTGCCTGAACAGCAAATGCAACAACAAAGCCCAGAGTATTAAGGAGAGTGATCAGAGGCAGAAATAAGTAGGAGGCCCCGTTTACATCTGGCTAATTGACCACCTCTTTTATATTTTATTTCAAGTGTTTCATTGAATATTTGTTTTCAAAAGATTCATTAAGGACACCTCCAGTCCTTTTTAAACTGTGCCCCCCTTAACGAGTCATTGATATGTACCCAAAGCCAGCAGAAGGCAATCCAAGTCCAGTTCTACTTTATATACTTACGGTCACAATCTTCATTGGGATCCACATCTTTTGGTTCATTATTGAAACATTCTGAAATCACAAGAGTCTCATTAGTAATCAAAGTTTTCTTATAGAAATATTACTATTGCATCTTTGCCCTCACTTTTCATGGTTGGCAGCCATGCAAAACACAGTGCTGCCCTTTCATAAATCCACACCCACTGTGAACAAGGTGAAATTCCCAGAAGGCGTGAGCATGATGAAACATTCAGCTCCCACCTATGCCTTGCTGAGATCAACACCTTTTTCATCTCTCAAAGAAAACTGACTGTAACCCCAACCAATATACACTACTTAGGTAGCAGCAAGAGGCTCTCTCACATCAAGTGGGCAGAATGTACTGCTAGAATTTGCCTAGAATAACACCACCAGGACTGGAGCCAAGACTATATTACAATCATTAAGGCATTTTACCCAGGACATAGGTTCAAATAAATCCCTTCGCTTTAGCATCCATGTTCACACCACATATTCTGATTCCTCAAAGGATGCCTTACCCACAGGGAACTGGGAAATATTTATGGACTACCTGTCACAGTTTGTGAGATAAAGGGATTAATCAAGCTTGAGAGAAATACACAGTTATGCGTGGAAGGAGGCCCTGTATGTAACCCAAGGCATGGAGCTTGGACCAGAGATACAAGCGGTATGTAACAAACATTGCCATCAGACTTTCCAAGAAGCTAGCACAAGTGGCTGCCTGTCCAGTGTGCTTATTCAGTTAGTTTATTTGCTTTACAAGCTTTGTTATAAGAAACTTAAGACTCTCTAGGTGCATGTGGGATTGTGATATCCTGGGATCCCAGTTTCTTGGAGTCAGGATGGAAAGTGGCTCCTAAAAATGCCATCATATAGGACAGGAATCTTCCCCAACTTGATGCCCAAGTCCCTTTCACAGGCTTAGTCCTACTGCCAAACTCTCATCTCCTTTTGAAAATGAAATGTGCATATCTTTGACAGAAAAGGGTGCACTCAGGGTATAGGCTGCTGTTGTCAAGAGTCAACAACAGCTTGAGACTGTGAGAGGTTACAGTGATAAAATCAGACCAGAACTTTAGCAGCAGCAAGAAACAGCATGGAACCAACTGCATAGCTGTGCCATTTCCTCTGGCACTTGCACATTAAGTCATCAGGAAGCTAAATGGGATTGGAAGTGAGTGCTGCCGCCAAAAGGAGACAAGTCACAAAGAATGTATTTGTAAGAGAATGAAGGAAATTGTTCTGAAATCCAAATACCTGTCCAGTTTGGCTGTTGTGCAATTCAACTAACACCAGACACATTTCAGCTGTCACAGTGAAGTACCAATTAAAGAAAACTATTACTACAGCTTCTGCACAAACCACATCAGCCAAGAAACGGTGAAATGAGAAAGACTGGCCAAGTGCCGAACATCATGCACAAGAAACCTGCTAGAACATGCAGTGCTGATGATCACAGAGGGTTTTATTCCTCATGCAGAGAAAGAGAGGGCTAATCAGAATGTATAGTTGGAGACAAACTGAAAACAGACTTGTTGAATTTTGCCCTGCAGATTAGTTAGTCATAGCTAACTCATGCTTCAAGAAGAAAGGAATGAGAAAAGATCAAACACTGCTTGGATCTGTTCCACACAGCTATAAATACAATAAAGATGCATTACGTCAATGATGAAATATGAAATGAGAACTAGCTATTGAAAAATTGCACCAGCTACCAACAGCGGTTCACATATACTTGCTGGTTTTCTAATTTCTGTGACCAAGGAAAGGTAAGGTAATCCTTACAGTTACTTGAATGCAGTATGAACAGCAGTGCAGAGAAATTAAGAGCATGGAAATAGTAGGAGTTATTAGTTTGACATTTCACTGACATCTGAGGAGGAAAAGCCGTCTACAGGGAAAGAAAATCGTAATTTTATTGGGGAATGGAAATATGGGAGAATAAGGTCCTTTTCAGGAGCAGTGACTTATGTGCTTCTGAACAGAAATGTGTATCCCAAGGAACTGAGATGAATTGAGGTGAAGACAGTCTGAAGAATGTAGGATCAGCCCCTTTAGAATTGTAACAGATAAAGCAAACATATGCCGGTGGCATAATAATCTTATAAGAGCTTACTAGTGGGGAGCACATGTGTGACTGATTCTGGGAAAAACATGGATGTCTTAGACTGCAGCACGGTGCATAGCAGAATTTATAAAACAGCCTCCTAAGTCAGACCCTAACTTCCACTGTAAACACAGTTAACTTGGATATCTAAGAAGGCAGAGACTGATGCAGACTCTGAAGATGTCACTAATCTGTCCCAAATACATTTTAAAAAGGCATGTTGATACTGCTCAGTTTCCTAAGTCCATAATGCAGACCGGCAAGATATGACTTAACCATGTCAGCAGAAAAACCACAATGCATTTAAAAACATATCCATGAAACAGAAAAACAAAATAAAATTGGTAATATTAATGAAGGGAAATAGACAATAATATAGTTTACAAAGCTGAATTCAATGACTCAGAACAAGCCACAATGTTATGTTTTAGAAAATCTTGAATTTTGTTAAAATTGATCTACATTTCTTACAAGCCTAGATCTTTCCTTCAGTACAACTCGGATAAGTACCTTCCTTCTTTGCTTCCCAGAGAGAAAACAACACTCAATTCCATTTTCACAAGCTCTCACGTACCTCCAGTCAGGTGGTCACAGTTAGCCAGCTGCCCATTATTATTACAATTACATTTCTGACAGTAGCCTCCATATTTCTGTGGATTTCCAAAATATCCTGGAGCACAGCTACATAAAGAGATACAAGTAATTTTTACTAAGTAGTTGAGCTACTTTTGTGAAATATACTTTCCCTTGACACCCCCTCCCCCCCCCAGTTATTCTCCTGAAGAAACTTTCAAGAACTTTTGATTTCATGTCTTAGACAAAAAGGGTTTATTTTTGCTTTACAGTATCCCCTGCACTATGCTAAAAATATCTTTCCAAGTACTGCAGATTTTTTTTCTATAAATAGAAGAACTCCCACAATGCTCATATAGGAATAATCCACTTAGTCTGAAAAAAAACCACAATGCACACATATACATACATACACACAGAGAGAATTTGACAAGGCTTAACCCAGAAAATCACACCATTGTGGTCTGTGATCCCACCAGAAAACACATACTAAGGAGGATCATCCTGCAAGCACATGTTGAGATTTCAAACAGCAATGGCACTGAATGACATTATCACCCTTGTGATGAGTGATACCTCCTCTGCCACCTGCTAGCAAAGCAGCCTGTCTGACTGTGAGAAAATATTTTATAGGTAAAATATACTGCTCAGATAGCTAGATCATAATCTTAAAAGTCACTCTGTTGTAAGATTGATGGGGTGGCAATGTGGGATCAAAGGGCCATGATGAGCAGCTGAGGTACATCATGAAGCTAGATCCAGAAGAGAAGACTTGTCTATAACCTGAAGCTTAGATATCAAAGGTAACAGTCTTGAAGCATAAGACAATGTGCTACTGGAGGTACTATCTTCAGGAGAGACATCATGATGTTATTGGCCTCAAATTTCCAAACCAGACAACACTACTCTATTACAATTAAATACCCCTGGATTTGAAATTCAGTGATATTGCTTCATTTGCCTGCCTGAGACTGCCATGCTGTGTCACTTGTATTTTGTCAAACTGATGCAATATTCCAGCAAAATAGATAGTTCCAGCGTTGTGTTTGTACACTCCACATGTGGATCACATCAGAATCAGTTGGGATGAAGGGTGTCATAGAATCACAGAATCATGGGTTGGAAAGGACCTTAAAGATCATCTAGTTCCAACTCTTCTGACTTGGGCAGAGACACCTTCCACTAGAGCAGATTGCTCAAAGCCCCATCCAATCTGGGTTAGAACACTTTCAAGGTATGACATTGAATGTTATCTGGTTGCTGTTGGAATGTTGTATGTTTCTTTGGGGAAAGTTGGGTTTACATCTAGAATTACACTATAGCACTACACTACAGCAGCTGTTCATATAAACAGATAATCCTTAAGTATGTGCATCCTATGCACGTGTACGTCTATATATTACCCAATGCAAACATACCTGCTTTTATGGTGTTTCTCAGAAACCTCGGTCTTGAGAAAAAAGTTACTTACCGTTCACAACGAACTCCAGTATAGCCTTCTTTGCACAGACACTGGATTTCTTCACCGTTTGCCACACAGCCAGTTGCAAATCTTTGAGAAGAAGCAGGAATATTATTGTGAGCAAGTCATCAAATAGACTTTACTCTCTAGAGGCTAAATTCAGTTAAATGATTTTCAGATTAAAAAGTTTTTGTATCACTGAATTATTTCTCAGCTAATTTAATTGCCTCTAGATAGACTGTTGTGATTAATTCTTTGATGTTTCGTATTTTTCATTGAAATTCTTTCCTTAGACTAAAAAAAATAATTGTTTCCTGACCCTCTAGACTGAGCATAATAGCTCACTGCCCAAAGGAATGCCTAAAGGAAACCTTAATAGTGATGTTGTAAAATAAAACAAGTCTGGGTAGCTATTTTATCTTACTAGGGCAAGAATCAATAGCCTGTACGAGACAACATTTCCTCCTGTTTGGATAACTTCTTCTTTTTTTAAATTTATTTTTCATAGATGGAAACATTAGGGGGTATCTTATGTAGCTCATATTGCTTGGGGTTTCGTTTTGGTTGTTTCTTTTAACCAAGGCAAAATATAGCTGTGCATCATTCTGGGGAACTCTAGCATATATCTGACTAACACAATGAATATTTTTGTCTGCTCTTTCCAGCAGACTCATCTAGCTTTAAATTCCTCTGGGAGAAAAATTAGTTTTATGGCCACTGTTTGGGAAAGAGAGGCAGGAGGTGAAGCAGGGATGGCCATGTTTGCTGTTTCCGTTTGTTAATCTAGGAAAGTTGGATAAAGCAAGTCTGTGTATCAAAGACAGAGGTCTGCACAAATAATTACATCTAATTTGACTAGGTGGAAAATTGTTAACCCCAGTAATGGCAGGTGGGGTGCATTTCCTGTGTCAGGAATGGTATTTACCACCCTAGCGCGCAACTATGAAACTGCACAGGTTTACTGTCTCTGTAGGTATTTCAGCACTCTTAAAAGAAAAGATGACTAAAACTGTTCAGTCAGCCTCAGGCAAGCACCTGCAGAAGAGGCCAATGCTGTCAAAATCAGATCTATTAGAGTTCTCTGATAAATGAATAACCTGTCTATTGTCTGGTAGTGTAAATCTCTTAAGGCTACTTGGTGTTTGCTAATGCACCTGGCAAATATTATGTGATGCCTTTAGCAATTTATACGCTACTTTGTTGGTTTGGGTTTTTTTTAAATATATGTTTTTATTTAACACAGTTCACATTTCAGTAAGATTTAGCAATTTATTGCCCAATTTTAAATGCCTGGCAACCTTATCAGGTCCAAGGAAACTTTTTTATCTCAGTACATTTGCACTTCAAATGGAGCTTCCACCTGAAGAGCAACCATACTCTTTCAGGAATTAGATATGTGCCTAAGAGCTTTAATGTTTTTATACTATTTTTGCATCTTACTAAATTTTCCGAATTCATATAAAAGGCTCATTTTATTATTGTCATTTACCTCCTAGCCAGAGTAATGGTGTTAAACCTGAGACTAAAGATAACTTACACCTTGCATTTCAGCCAACAAGAAAAGTTCTGGATATGCCCAGTAAGCATCCTATATTTTTCACTATGAATGAATTACTAATGGTTTTGTACATAAGCCATTGTAACTGCCTGGGGCTCCCCCCAGGTGATGAGCAGCATGTCTTTATGGCTCAGGAACTGAATCGGAATACTTACCTTGTTAAAAAAGATAATGCCATGAGACAGACCACCAAGTTACTGCTGGTCTGATGTGCCTCAAACGGGTCTGATGCCCCACTAAGTTGGACAATACGAAAGTACAGAAAAGGGTCATTATCTTCGTGTGGTAGCAGCATTTGGGGCTTGGGTTGTTATTTGTTTATTTGTTTTTCTTTTTTTCCCTCCCCTGCATGATTTCTTATGACGTTCTACTGTACCTGTTTGTATAGGGGCAAGGACACACCCGGCAGGAACCTTGAGTGGCATCGCCAAAATAACCATCTTTGCAGCGCTCACATTTCTCCCCAGCAGTATTATATTGACAGTTCTTCAAAACAAGCCAGACAGTTAATAGTGCTTTATCACTCAATATGGCTTTACTATTATTAAAAAATATATAGCTTATCTATTCAGAGGATATGATCTTTCCCTTCCACATAATCAAGCATTTATTGCCAAATTGCCTTCCCAGCGAGAATAGATTGGTTCCAGTCATTCTCTAATTGTAGAAATCACAATTCACTCACTATTGTGGAAAAGCAATAGATAAATAAGCAGCATTAAACATATTTTAAAAGAAATTCAATCAGATGCATAGTTTGTTAAGGAACATTTCATTAATGCACTGTCTCTGTCTTGATATTTCAGTTAAAAATCACTATGTTTAAATGGAACTTTAAATTTTGCATATAAATTAGAAGGCAGATATCATTTAAAAGCGTGCAGTTAATTGAGCCCAAGTACATCCTTAAAACAATCCCATGAAATTAATATAAAAAGTATTTCTTTTAGTAGATTAAGATCAGAGGTTAATTTCATGAGCTTTCTCTAGTGTATGTTATTTGTATCTCCCTGGAGTAACTGGAATAAAGAATGAAAAATAAAGGCTGGGAAAACAATTGAAACTGATACAACTGAACCACTTTTTCCATGATAAAATTGTTGGGAATTATATCTTATTTTACAAACATTCCTGGTGCTGTCGAATTGTCATACACATTTATGCATTACAGGGAGAGAATAAGCAAGTTGCTTTTGCATTACCTAAAGTGATGCTAATTTAAAAGAAGTTCAAAAACATTTTCGGGCAACCATAAAAATTCTGCATTATCCACACTCAAGAGAAATTCACACTCCCAAGTTCTACAGCTGTTTTTTTCAGCAGACTGATCCAATGTCCCACAGAGCTGAGGGTGTACCAATAAAGTAGAAGGTGGAAAGAGAAGGTGGGAAATTGCCTAGAAGCAGTCACTAAGCAAATTATACTTCCATTTCAGGGACCTTGACGGCTTAGGGCTATGGTAAGACCCTAGTACCGTGACTTGCAGCAGAGGGGCATTTTTCCCTACACATGAGAAACAGCTCTATTTCTTCCATCTCTTCTTATACTCCATTCTCCTCCGCATTACTTCACACTCACATTCCCTCAACCACATCAACAGTGCTTCCCTCAGCCTCTTGCTCATCATAACCCTAATTTGTTTTTATTTTGGTTAAAGAACTAAATTTGTGGCTCACTTGGGAAAGAACAAGAAATGCTCCAGTTCCCATATAGGACATTTAACTAGGGAAGCTAAAGTTACATGAAGACACTATACTATGTAAAAGGAAACATTTTAAAATGCAGCCTCTCCAAAAGCTGGTGCATATTTTCCTGCAAAAATCTCATGGAAAATTCAGTCTTGTTTTGTATAATTACTGACAATATTTATAATCCTGAAGAAAAAATTAAACTGCAAAAACAGTAAAAGAGAAGTACTTAAAAATATTTGTGTTGGTTTCATCTTGGAGCAACCTCCCATCCCTAAGTCTATCTGCTGGTTTTTGTTTTGACCACTTTACCTAAAGAAACTGATCTAATTCCATAGCTGCAAAGAAAGTTTCAGATATTTGACATATAAGCCACTCTATATGTGCCATGCTGTTCTTCTAGCTACATGGCATATAAGGACTGGAACTCTCAAGGCACAGTGGAATTAAACCAGAGCAGCAGCTCTTGGGTCTTCCTTCAAGTTTCACAGGGCCAGAGACACCTCTGAAGTCATGGCATCTCCAAACCGTGAAGTACTGCCGACTCTGAAGGTAAAACTCTCAGCTGATTTCATATGCACACATATGGCACAAGAAAGCCAGAGTGTGTTAGGGCCTCAACAGAAACACCTATGAACACGGGGTTATGTGACATGAAACAACATGTCATGGGATAGACAAGCCTCAGCGCTGTTCTGCTGCTGAGGGAACCTGCATTTCAGGAGGAAGGTCAGGGAGCACAAGGACACAAAGCCTGATTATGGCAAAGGATCCGCTTTTCCCTACACATGAGAACCAGTTTTGTCTTCTCCACCTGCTCCTCCACTCTCAGCAGCGCAGTACTGCATTCCGTCAGCATACAACGGGATAGGTATTGCCAGAAATGGGGAGCATTGCACTGCTGCCACAAGGAAAGGGCCTCACAAGGAAAGCCTTCTCTGGAGGCTGCCCCTGGAGAGAAGCTGACATATGAAGGTGCTGTGCTGCTGGCAAGGAGCAGGAAGAAGGACGCCAGGTGAGGTGAGCAGGCGTTGCACTTTGGGTGTGAAACTCACAACTCCACCTTGGGAAGCAAGCCTCCTTGTTTTCTCTGCACCACTATAGGTCTTTGTCCTATGGCTCTTCTACAGAGAGACAAACTTCCTCATTATGAAGTGGAGGCTCATGTTGGAAATACAGGCCCTCTGGGCTGTCACTTTTTACCACATTATTCTGGATGACTTTGCTTGACCTAAATTTTGTCTGAGGGTCAAGTGTTGATATAGCTGTATCTATCTCAAAGTTAATCCAGCTGTGAGAAGGAGGGGATAAAGAGAAAGCTAAATCACGTACTTCATGAGGTAAAAGTGAAATTTGTATTTTTATTTTCTTTTCCCTTACAATTTTCCATCTGAAGTAAAACTTCCTCATCTTTAGAGCTCTGCTGCAGCACTTTCCTGTCATGGCCTGCCCTGCCTTTCCAAAGCAGCGGCCTGTAAGTCATCCCCCAGAATGTGCTGAATCGGGTTATAGTTTTTATTGGAGCAAGAGGGTTGGTTGAGACAAAGTCGGGGGAATGACATAACGCACAGGAATGCACCGCAGGCAGAACGGATGCAGCGTGAACAAGGAAGAAATAACAGAGAAGACAGACCATGAAAGATGTTGGCAAGGTTCTTGTTTACACAGTAAGTGAAATATTAGTGAAAAGTTTTTAAGTGGGATTTTTCAGAACAAGCTGTTCAAAGCAGCAGCATGGATATAAGCTGGAGAAGAGCAGTCGGCCAAGTGTCACACTTGCATTGCTACAAGGGATGATCTACTCCAATGAGGTTGCTTTGGGCTTAACGTGGTGTGCCAGGGAGCAAAAACTGTGCCACTGTATCTTCTACACCCACTGAAATTGTTCTAATTAATCTAACTTTTACCCCCTTCAGCTCATCTTATTTATTGCCGTATTTTTTAACCTAGCTCTAGATTAAGATTAGTGGAGATTTACTGATGCTGATTAAATGAGATTTTTTAAACGCTATGCTATGCATGAATGTGGTAGTTGTCAGCACTGGCAAACCCTGGTATATATGTATAAAACTAAAGATGGCGTATACCGGGATAAGGCACGTATTTACTATAAATAACTGAAAACACTTACATATGCACTAATTTGGTGACTTTTTATACCATGAGCTAACAAAAATGGCAGGGGAAAGAAGAAAACAAAAACAAGGATGTGAATTATTCTAATCACCCACAGTTGAATTAATGTACATGTAAATGTATGCAACTTATGCTCATTAACAGTACAAGATACAGAGACTTGTACTAGAGCTATATCTAGATATAGACATGCAAGGACTATTTATCCTTATTTGATTAGAATTTACCAATACTGTATAGTCCATACTGCAGTAAGTTTCCTTCTTTTCTTTTCTCAGTTAATTTCTTGAATGCTAGCAGTTACTTACAATGCATTTTCCAGTACCATCTTGACATCTGTTTGAATTCCCATTGCAGTTACAGGGGACACAGCGTCCAGTAAAATATCCTTTATTCTCACGATAAAATCCAAGGCTGCATTCCTAGACAGTAAGCAGAGAAAGAAAACAACAGTGAGTGTTGGCGGAAAGCATGTTTTACAGGTTATGGAAAGTGAATTTTGAAATTGTTTGTGATTTCTAAGGAGAAGTGGGGGTGTACATTTCCTTGAAAGCTCTTCTAAGCCCATATTGTTGTTTAAGTGCTTTAATGCAGTGAATAGAAATGAGTGGAGCTGAAGAAATTTCAACTGAACCCTGTGCTCTACACTTTGTGGTAGTGGGGATTTAATCATTTTGAATCTAACCTCTGAGAAGAACATATTTCCCGTGGCTGTGTACAAAGGTGTAGAATATAACTTTTAAACCACAGAAAAAGATCTGAATATAGATTCACACTATAGTGTTCTCAAAGAAGAACATATGGAAATCTCACATAGTAGCTAGTGCTTATATCAAATCTTAACTTAACTACAGTATGATCCTTGGAAATACTTCTATCTTTTACATGAATTCATCATGACTTCCACAACAAGTCTACCTAGAACTATACAAAGCCATGGTAAAACAGAGCTAGATGATATAACAAAACATACAGCGATCTCATTTCTGAGTACAGGCTTGCCCTGGAGACCCAGGAAGCATGAGAAGAATGTTCAGCTATTGAGGTCACAGGAGTGGGGGCACAGCCTGTCAGATCAAAGTTGGATTTAAATTGGGAGCTGAAACAGAGGAACATTATAAATGAATCAAGAGACTTGAAGTTTGTTAGCCTATACCAGGGAGGTAGTAATAATCTGTGAAAACCAGCTTCTTGCTTGGTATGGACAAGGAAAGCACAAGGGTAAGGAAAGTACAAGGAATTCCTCCCAGGCAGAAAGCCTTCCCATATACAGAACAATTAAAAAATTTGTGTCCACTCCTCTGCTCAGCATCCTGGCACACCAACCACAGCGAAAATAGATGGACATAGATTTATCCCTTCTATTCCTTAGCTCCTTTTCACTAGTCACTAAGCTGGTATGGTGCTGGTGCAAGGGAGATTACAGGCTGTGCAGAAGCAGGGAAGAAACTGTGCTCCCCACGAAGCCAACACCTCCCAGGTTCTTGCCTCTGGCAATGTATTTCTGCACTGTACTTATACCTCGCCTCTACCTCACAGTTAAGGGCTGGCTTCAATGATATTCAGAAAACAAGTGACACTTGAACTTTAAAGCCATAAATCTCTTCTCCTAGCAGTTGCACCACCGAGACTGATGGGACTAATATGAAGAGCAAAGGGTTTGTGGGATGATGTCTCAAATCATGTTCCAGTGGTTTGAGGTGTAAGTAGTGAATTTATCAATCATGTAACTACCGGGGGGGGGGAGGAAATTACCTATCCCAAAGCAGATCGCCAAAGGAAAATTGATTTATTGCTGTTTAAATAACAGTTGCTAGTGGCATATTTGCCTTCTTTACATGTGGGATGAAAATGAAAAGAAAAAAAGCATGCAGGATACTAATATCATGAGTCAGTTTAATACTGACTTCAGTGACAGCAAGGACTGAATTTAGAATAGGCACTTGAGATATTTTAACTGCATTTTTAAACGGATGCTTATATTCCCTGAACAGCAGGGAGACAGTATACACAGCTTCTGAAGAAACAGTGCCTGAAATACACTAAACACCATGACTAAGTAAAATATAGGTTCTAATGCATATAAATTCTATGTAGTGAAATTGGTTTTTTGGAGAGCAGAATGAATCACTCATTTTAAAAATACATCCAAATGCATTCAGAAAAAAATCTATGCATCTTTTTGTTTTTCTATTTATGCTGTCTTTAAAACAACATCTTTACAGTAGGTGGGCACTTAGCTTTTGAAACAGTGTTCGTGATACTGAGAAATTGATTCCACACAAAGATGTGCTTTTAAGTGCTCAGGAGTTCAGGCTGATTATTCTCAAGTAAACAGCAATTTATAAGAAACTTCTCTTTACACACTGTTGTTAGCAAAGTACTTTGAGACACAAGATTAGACTTCTTATTACTTTTATATTAAGTAATGTAGAATTTGTTATCAAATTAGCTCATTTAAAAGAGAAAGAAGGAAGCAAGCAAGGAAAGGAAAATGAACAAATTACCTGTCTCAGGTAGAAGTCCCTTTGAACTTGTTGCTGACTCCCCTGCTGAAGGTGAGGATAAAATAGCCTCTGCTGCATACCTTGTGCTAAGCAATGCCCCAGGACTACTAACGTGACAACCACCCATGGTACATTCCTTGGTCTCTGTGCTTGGGCCATCATCTTTCTTTAGCTCCAGTTTGAACAGATGCTTTATGAGCTTGCCCGTTCTCTTATACTCTCCCTTCTTCTCCAGCTTCTGACTCAGATTAATGAGGCTCTGTGCTGCAATGGGCCCCACCTCTAAACTTTATACGTGAGTCAAGTTGTACAGCACGTATTACTGTTCCTGAGGTTAACAAGTAACCTCGCAGTTCCTGTAGCTCAATATATACCTAAGTTAGGGTGTGGCAGGCATCACCTCCTCCCCACCTAAGGCAGCCAGACAGAGTGAAGTGATTAGAGCAGTAAATCACTGCCTGAGTAATACTGCATAAACATACGGGTCTTACGAACTACCCAACCGAGTGTCTTGATCACTTCCTTTGGCTATGTATTTCCACCAGGTTATATAAAAAGCCCCCAGCAGCTTAGTTTTTCAAGGCAGTCTGCCGAAAGCAATGGGATGGCAGTAAGAATTTCAATCAATGCTCACTGATTTGCATGTGACACAGAGCATAAAAAGTGTGAAAAAATCAGTTTCTAGAAATATTTGCAACATGGTTATTTAACAGATGATGAATAAATGCCCTGAGAAGTGGATGCACACATGAAACATAAGCCAGCCATAAATGTTTTCTTCAATCTCTCTGCTCTGGTCTAGATATTATTCTTTCATGCTCATTTCAAAAATGTTTGCAAGGTTATTACAGCAATTGTAACCCTTAATCATTTTCTGAGAGAATAATTCCTCCCATTTTGTGCACTTTGTACACCGCTTATCTCTCTAGTACTTTATTCTGCTGCACATATGAGCAGTCAATCTCTAAGCTAAGCAAAGTGACATCCAAAAGAATTGCAGCTACAGGAGCAGCATATACAACTGCAACTAGGATCTCACTATTTTTCAGGAAACAGTATTATTTTGCAATGTTTACATTATCTTTCATGAAAATATCTCCAATTTTTTTTTTTTTTTTGCAAATATGTAAACTTCAGCTTTCAAACATTTTGCTATAAAAATAGGGAAGTATCTAGAATTATCTAGATTCAGGCTACTTCCCTTGAGCCCTACGAAAGTAAGGAACACCAAGGATCTTCTCCACTCTGCAAGGCCTCACAGACTTTGATCAAATTGATTTTGACCTTCCCTCCATTAAAGCAGATGATTCAGCTTTTCATAGGCATCACAGAGGAACCCCTCCTTGTAGTGCCTCACACATGTAAAATGACATCCACAATACCACAAAAGCAATATGAGTTGAATAACCCTACAGTGCTTCTTAGACGGTGAAAGTATTTGAGCCATTGTACGAGCTCATGCTTACAAGAAGCACATGTAATTACTTTAATAACCAGCCCGTTACCTTTAAGTAAACCAGTATGCATAACTGTAGGCAAGACAGGAGATAGTGGTTACACGATGGTGGCAAACGCTTCCTACCTGACATGAGTCACCAGTGTACTCTGGAGGGCAGGAGCATGTCTCTACGCTGTATGCGATGCTGCCGCTTCCTGTGCTGGTGGCTTCTTCCAGCCCAACCTCACCAAGAGTTAATCGCTGGGTCTCCGTGAAGTAAAGGCCTCTGATGTGTAAACCATCTAGTCTAGACAGGATTATCATCAGCTCTTCTCTGGATACAAGGTTATTGCTGCTGGCATGCCTGAAGTTTCCCTGCACATGAAGGGTACAAAATGAGTACGACCTTGCAGTTCCTTAAAAAGAGTATCTGCAAAGAAGAAAGGATGACAGAAAAAGGGAGAAGACCACCATGGAACAGACCCCTATAGTGCCAGTTGATGTGGGGTGAAATAGAGGCCAGGAAAAGAAATACAAGGAATGTAAACACAGCATAGGTAGAAAATAGTATAATGAGCATCAAAAGGAATGTACCCTTTACTTTGTAAGGTACATATATATGGCTCTGAGGTACTGAAAAGTGAAGCATGTAGGTTCTTTAGTCATCCAGATTTCTTTGAGGTATCACCCACCAAATCATAAAAGGGTGGAGGAAACTGCTTTTATTTTTAAGAATAGGCAAAGTCCTAGAAATCCAGTCTTTGAGGGCTGCCTTCGCATAATTTCTTGCTGATACTAGATACAACATTACTGAAAATGAAATCTGGCTTGAAGAAACATTTTTTTTTTGCCTGGATATGAGATAGAAATAAATAGCCCAGTTTGACATTCCAAGCACAGGTTTAAGGTAGGAATAGTCCCTGCTAAGTTTGCCTGCCTGAGTGTTGGACAACCATTCTTAACTAAGAAGCTAGACATCAAAGGAAAACAGATAACAGTTCATTCCATCATTAAGTATGATCTGGAACTGCAGTGAATCATCTTCCATTGATGATTAGTTCAGTATTACTCCATTGGCCCTGGAGGGAGTGCTAACGGCTAAATAGGAAAAGGTGCCTAATTCAGAAGTGCTAAAATTAGACGTCATAAACCAGAACCTAGGTTCAATGTGTCAGTAAAGAGAAAGAAATAATGTCTATAATGAGAGTCTACAGTATTTCAGCTTATATTCATTAATATTATAAAGTATTTGGTATTTCTGCACATTTTAGCTGAGTATTTTTTATGTGCCATTGGGAAGAAAGGAAAGGCCATTCCATTCGCATTTCTTACCTCAATGAGCTGCACACGGCCATAATATTGACGGTCAGGCAGTGGATCATTGGGATCCATATAAACAACTTTCATTTGCTGGCCCTGTGTGAGAATGAGAATGTAACATTGCTGTTTCCCTACTTTTTATAGTAAAGTGTTCAGATGCAGCAAAGTTTCATGAAGCACATTAATCCTGTTCTTCAGGGGGTAAATACTAAGTAATACTAGGAAAACTGTAAGTCATTTTGTTGGCAAAGTGGTATAGCAAGCACTGTACTCTAGTGTCAGCAGGTTTTTCACTGCAATTGACTATTAAAAACCTTGCTTTCAAATAAAAGACCCAGAGTATTAAATTAATGCTGACCAATTTCCAAAGGAGCTAGTTATTAATTTTGAGTAAAAATGTTTTTGCATTATCATATACTCTCCTTTGTGTTCTGGTACACAAATGACTTTGGATACTACTGTAGTACTTTACGAGGCATGTTTCCCAATAAGAATCCTAGAATAATGAATTCGTATTTCTGACAGTCTGAAGAAACAAAACCACCCTCTTGGGAATGTGCAGTTCTGGTGTCCTCAACATAAAAAGGACATGGAACTGTTGGAACAAGTCCAGAGAAGGGCCATGAAGATGATCAGGGGACTGGAGCACCTCCCATATGAAGACAGGCTGAGAAAGTTGGGGCTGTTCAGCCTGGAGAAGAGAAGGCTGCATGGAGACCTCATAGCAGCCTTCCAGTATCTGAAGGGGGCCTATAGGGATGTTGGGGAGGAGCTCTTCATTAGGGACTGTAGTGATAGCACAAGGGGTAAGGGGTTAAAACTTAAACAGGGGAAGTTTAGATTGGATATAAGGAAGAAGTTCTTTACTGTAAGTGTGGTGAGGCACTGGAATGGGTTGCCCAGGGAAGCTGTGAATGCTCCATCCTTGGTGGCATTCAAGGCCAGGTTAGGCGGAGTCTTGGGTGGCATGGTTTAGTGTGAGGTGTCCCTGCCTATGGCAGGGGGGTTGGAACTCGATGATCTTAAGGTCCTTTCCAACCCTAACTATTCTATGAATTTCAACAAACAGTAGAAGATTTCAATTCTGGCCCAACAGTGGTTAAATTAAAAAACTGTTAACATAAAATGCATTTTTTACTTCAGTTCCCTGAAGCCTTAGAACTATGTTTAATTTTATGCTAAAGAAAACTCATACAGAAAATGAGATTAATTACACATGGAACCCAGGGCATATTTTGCAGAGTTGAGGCCATACTTGTTGACAAGTGTACAAGGCTTTAATTATTTTTATTCCACAGGTGTATTTTACAGAGAAAATCCTGTTTTACCTTTTTATTTGCTCTCAAGTCAGTTATGCTTAATAATATATTACTTTGGTGACAGAGATACCTGTGTTGATGGCTTTAAGCAAAATGCAATAAAAACACTTTTATAGAAATATAACAAGTTACTATAAAAGTAAAGCATGCTATGGGAGCAAAATTTGATATAGTTATCAGGTAACATAAAAATCATGGCACTGGTGTTGCTTGAAAGAAAACATAATATTTCAAAACTTACTGTTAGTTGTATATCAGGTCTCCTACCCAGAAGAACCATGCCCTCACTAGGTAAGCCAAAAGATTTCACTTGGTAACTTAGGAAGCCACCGTATGAAGAAAGCTGTAAGAAAATACACAAGACCAGAGATACTTTACTGCACAATTGCTTGATATTAGTATAACTTTATAGCCAAGTTTACCCCATCTTCTAGCGCTATACATGATAGTTTTACTCTTTATTCCTTAGGCAAAATATGTGTTGCTTGGAAGAAATTATTTTGTTTTGTTTACTTTTGTGTATCTGACATCACTTTTTGAGCAGCACTGTTCTCTGGAAGGTTACCAGCATCATTTTGGGTTTTTTTTCATGCCTGGGACCACACCACTTGTGTCATGGAGAAATCACATGTTCACACAAAAGTTGTTCTTTCCCTGACCCTACAAAAATTTGGCTCATCAAAGGAAGATGTCACACTGACAACAGGAGTGGTAGTGAAAGCCTTGAAAAGCCATGGATAAAAAAGGAGACGTCAGACTAACCATTTTAGACATGGCCACATTTTCTAGACTTACTACAAACATAAATCTAACGAGGAAACCTTTTCTTCACCTTCTGTGGAATGGGACTTCTATTCATATCAGCTGGTACCAGCTCTGTTGTTGTAAACAGACGTTACTGTAGGTTGAACTGAAACCACACTTCTGGCTCAACTACAGGTGACTACAGGCAGCCTCAAACCCAACCAAATATGTACACTGCTGCCCAGAACAAAGACTGAGTTAAGTATGTTTGAATCATCTGACAAACAGCTTCCCTGGGTTGTGTATGAGTGACTCAGTTTAAAACATATTGAAAGGAAAGGAAGCTCCAGGCACAGCTTAGAAGCCTAGAAAGAAGGTTTGTGGGCACTAGGGGAAATCAGGAGTTTTGCCACAGATTCACTACTTTGTTTTGCAACCCTTGCTGATTGCCCTTTATAGATTATGCTTGGTTTTGACATGGGAGGAAGAACTGCTTTGTCAGGTTTTGGTGTTCTACAGGTAAGCACCAGCCTTCAGCCTACCCCTTTCCATTTATATACTTCGATGAATTACAAACACAACACATGCATCTCAGTACTAAACTTGTTCTTTGGATCACAGGGCCATAATTAATCCTATTATCTTCAGCCAATTGCATTTTCAAAAGCATCATTTAGAATGTTGACTATATTTTGCCAACACAACTGTGAAAACAACTGTATATACATTTTTATTTTTTATGTTTTTTTCCAAAAATATAAGAAAACTCAGAGCTTTAATGTCCTGCTTAACGCACACTTTAGGACTGCACCATATGAAAGGCTGTTATGTTCCTGCTTTTTCATTTATTTTTTTTTAATGGGAAAATGTTTGCATTATAAATGACTTTCTATATGCACAGTATTTATTTGCTAACATTAAGAGTTCTCTATTAAATACGATGTTAAAATAGAAAAGAGCAGAACATGGGGATAATGTGATCTGAATTTCTCAGTGACTGTTAGATTCTGCACTGCTATAGATTATAAATTTGAACCCTCTTTAACCTGGTAAACAAAAGATAGAAAGAGGAAAGAAATTATACTCTGCTAAATATTAATGCTCAGTGGAACTAATTAAAAGGTTTAAGATAATGGAGAGCAGTATTTATACCCTCATCATAGGATGTGGACTGATCTTGTTCACATTTTCTGAAAGAGGTGCTATCACTAGAAGTAGACCAAAACCTGACATTTCAGAATACAATAATAGTGTGACTAATTGGTAAATTTATGAGCTTTTAAAACTAGCAGCAAGATAGCATTTAGGGTGAGGGGGGACACTTTCACTACTGCAGTGTTGCCTGTGCTATAATATGCACTTACACACAGTGTACAGTAAAAGCAGGAACAAAAACAGAACAATTTTATTTACAGTGTTGTCACTGTACATAAAAGCAGGTCATAGCATGCCTGCTTAGATACTGTGACATACAACATAAACCTCACAGCAATGTTCTTAATAGCTCTGTTAAAAAAGGGTTATTGCCTGCTTTGTACTGTATTATGGGAACGACAAAATCCTTTTGGTTTAACACTATAGTAGATAACATATGCTTTAACGTGAGATTTCTTTGAAAAGTGACTTGTAGACATTGAAATGAGAACACCTATTACATTAACAAAAAGCGCCCTAACTAAACATGCTGTGCACCTGAGAGATATGTACTTCTGAGTGCAGGAGAGCAGGATGAAAAATACTGCTCTAGTCTTTAAAATGATGACTAAGGGGAACTACAAAAATTGTACCATATTTAATGCTCTGGTGTCTATTCCCTTTGTGTTCAGCTGTGTGACAGTAGGGTTGCATCTGAAAAGCCTGTGTCCTACAACTGGCTAGCTACTATTGACACTGTCAGAGTTTCAAACAGGGAGAACCTGGGGCTCTGGGCCTGCAAGCCCCCACTAGCAAAGTCCCTCTGTCAGTGTGATCCCCAGGCTGAAATGCCAATAGGTATTAACTGTGAGCAAAAGACTGCTCCGATGCATGAGTAGAAAGAGAAGCAAGCAGTTCCAAGAACAAAAAGGTTAGAAAACCAGGTGTTGTTCTTCCCAAGTGACATGTCAAAAGCAAAAGGTTGTTTTTTTTGCATACACTGAGCACATAATCACGTTTTATTCTTTTAGAAATCTGCCCAGGAGGTACTTCAGGGAGTGTAAAGGATACTTGGGCACAGTGGGAAGCTCTACATGTTTGGGTTTCAGAAAAGCAGCTGTGAAGGTACCAGCTCTCTGAACCATAGCTCCTGAACATGCTGTTCACACAAAGACTTCCCTGGCACCAAGCAAGATGAGTAATTCTGTATTACTGGTTATAATTTTAACTTTGTATTCAGAAGTAAAACGTTGTGATTCCTGGCATGACAGGTAAGAGAGGTAAGAATCTCATGAGGGAAGAGTGAGAAACGTATCTAAGAAAAACAGTGAGACTCTATCAATGATGCTAGAAAAAAATGAATACGTGTTATAAAACCAGATAAGTTAGGTGCCATTTACCTTCTCTCCCAGGTAAGATGGTGGTGCTTTCCAGTACAAACTACGCACTGAAGCAGGTAGTTCTTGAACATCAGCCACTACGCTATTACTGACTGGATTGAAAGTGACTGGAATGTCAATATTTTCATCCACTGCCTCCAAGCTCCAGTTCCTCATGTCCACAAACTAACAAAAATACATAAAGGAAATAAAAGCTTGTTTCATCCTTTATTAAACTTTACCAGCATCACGTAACGAGATAAAATTTTTCAGTCTCTATATTTCCCTTAGCATGAAATTCAACCCCTTCAGAGCCAGCCTAAAGTCTTTGAGCAACAGATGTTGCAAAGAACTCAAAAGACAACAGAAGTGAGACAAATATCCCAAAGCTACTTGGGATGTTACCTCTAGAATCTACCAAACATTTCTTAGGTTTCAAAATGCATCTAAGATATAGACATTTAAATGAAATGTGCTTATCAAAGCATCCCTGAAGGAGACCATTGACTTCAATGAAGAATTAGTGCCTCAATATAAAGCAATAGAAGTTCAGCTCAGCTTCAGTTCAGCTAATGAACTGTAAGCAAAGAGGTGGAAAGGGCCATTTCTGCTGAAAGGCACTTTCAGACTACATTACGTCTTAACAAGGCTGCACTAAATCTGCGCTATTGATTGCAGAATATTTCTCATCCTTAGAAACTAATAAGACATATTTTCAATTTTGGAAGAAACCTGGCATTTCATTAATAGAATAAATGTAGGTTCATGGTAGCAAAGAAAAAAAACTATTGGATACACCTTGGTTCTACGATGATTTGTGCTGCGACAGTTGCTGGTTGCTCCAAAACAAAAGCAAGAGGTGCATCCCCTGGGATTAGAAGGGTCCAGATAAAAGGATCCTGGCCGGCAAGCATCACATTCTGCACCTTCAACATTCTCCTGTTAAGGCATAATTGGAAAAACACTCAGGACTTTCCTTTTGGTTTTGGTGAGGCCCCCAAAACCTTCTGCACACAAACCAAATCTTCTGAAAGAATACTTATTTAAATATAAAGAAACATGAATGAAAGTGTGCCGTTGTCTTAGATGCACCATGCTCCAACTGCAAATAAAACTGACTTCTTGAAGACTATCTTAGGAGCTTTCCAGTTTATAAAGTGAACCACTGGGTAATAAATATTAGTCAGAGACAGCTGGTAACTTCCCTGCCAAAAACCTCCTGCTGGCTTTTTGAAGCCTACAATATAAAAGGTCACTTGTGAAAGTTCACATTTATCACATTTAATTATGCAGATCAGAACAAAAGAGGATTTCCCGGACATAATGATGTGGTAAAATGTCAACTGACATACTATGGCTAAAAAAAGCATGGGACCTGGTTAACATCCAAAAGCCAAGATGCAGATGCATAAAGCAGATCTGTTCAGAGTACTGATTGCTTCAGTGAAGCAGTGGACATCTACTCTGCAGTTCTGTAACATCCCGCAAAGCCTAAGACCACCCATTCAACTGGCAGATACTAAACTCATTAAAAATGGCATTTAACTGCTACCATGATAATCTGCACATACTGCAAGGTGTGGTAATTTTGTACAGCTGCATTTAATTTTTACTGAAAACTTCATGATAAATTCACTTCATTCACCCCATTAAATATGAAATAGTCACTGATGTGCAAATGATGCTTGAGAATGCAGAAGTAATATGATTTATCTGACCTTGCAGAGACAAATTCCTGTCTGGGGATCACAAACATCTGGGTCTGTTCCATCCCTGTTACAGTTACATGGCATGCAGTTTGGGAAAGCATAAGTTCCAGGAGCACACTGATCACACTGCCGTCCTTTTATTCCTGGTTTACACCTTTATCAACAAACAAACACAGAGGAGGGAGTAAACAGGGGAAGCAGGAACAGAGCAAGGGTGGGAAGATTAAAACGAAAGGCTGGTGGATCTTTGAAGCGATTGCATGGCTATGACGCAACTTTATAATTTCCACAGAGAAACAGCAGCAGGTTAGTACTGTTCTCAGATTTTAATAGTGAGACAATTTATAACAACGTGGAACTGATTAGGAATGGATTTGATTTTGAAGGCTATAAATGCTCACAATAAAATTAGACTTCTGCAGCTATTCAATGCAGAACTACTCTCTGTACATCAAAGCGTGAAACATGAATGTTCAACATGGATAAGCAGAACTGGAAGATTTATAGGGAGGATGTGACTGAGCATTACTCAAGGGACTCACCTGCTAAGAAAAAGGTGAAAAATCCCAGGTATATGAATAATTATGTGGGCTTCAACCTGCCAAAAGGCTCAGTTTACTTTACAACAGTTCACAAAGGATAAAATCCACTTTGCTCACAATGATGGCCGAAGGCCTTGAATTTGTTAAGGTGAAGTACAGCAGATGCAAAAACCAATGCTAAACTATGAACAGGGCTTGAGATAAGAGAGGACATCTTTCTGTGGCAGCAGCTACTTCATCCTACTTTTACAACAAACTTGTACAGTCTGATAAAGCTAGTGAAAGGTAGATCTGATGATCCCTCTTCCTCCCGTTTATGCTGGTAAACTGTGTGTACCAGCCCCAAGAAACCAGGTTTCAAGAGAGTAAGGATCCATTATTAATGTATGCCATCACTACCCTCCACATCTTCACATTTTACTTGTGATTAAGATGAATTTTAGAAGTGTCAGCAAGTTGAAGGAGTCTCCTTTGACTCTCAGTATCAAATTTGTATGTGCACTAACACTGATTTTAATGGAAATAAACAGTTAAAAGTATGAGGCCAAGGTAGACTACACTTGAGTAATTGCTTCTATATATTACATGAATTCACAAAACAATGGATGAGGTTTCTCAAAGTCTCTCTGAATACATTACCCCTATACACAGATAACTGGTGCTGGATGGGGATTTCAAACTTCATGTAATCCACAGAAGTATTAATCAGAATGTAGTAGTTAGACATATCTTTCAGCAATCAGTCTTAAAGTACTTGCTAAATGTCAAATTTTGCTGTCATTTCTTCGATATTTCCAATTAGGCTGCATGTGAAAAGTATTACCATTACAATGAGCCGATATAGCTTTTCACTGAAATGGAAAAATGTGCCGATTTCTGCAAAAATTATCCTCAATTTTACTCAAGTAGAAATGTGCTGAGACCTTTCAATAAAGTTATTTGATTGAATGATTTATTTGATTTATTTTTGCATAGTATTTATTTTGATTTTTATTTTGTATTCTATGGGGAAAATCAAAGCAGAAACTAATCAGATTGAGAGTTTACCAGGAGACACAGAATATGCTACATTTTAATACTGAACCCTAATTTCTAAATATGAAAAGAGAATCCTGTTTTGTTCTTGGATATGACCATTATTCACTTCATATGAAAAGGACAGACTTAGGAAAAAAATTAAATTTGGGAAGGATTATGATCATTCTCTGAAAATTAATGTTCTCTATCTATATGTCTCTATAGAATACATTTTCTATGATATTACAGGCTTAATGGCAGAGTACGAAGGACAAGTTTCTCTTCATTAGGAGTGTAACATAGCAGAACCAATCCAACTGAAGCACTCCTGGCCTTACACAACCTACTTGCTATCAAGTATTTGTACTTCCTATTCAAGGGCTCAATCCCTCCAAGGAAATAAATGTTCAACTATACTAATATGGCAGCATTTGAACTTAAGGTCATTCCTTATAGTTGTGGCTGTATGCTATACCAATTTTAGAAGATGTAAATAAGAGAATAAAGAATTTATCCTCATCTCAGCATGCTGAGTTACAGAAAAACAATCATATGTCATACAGAAAGTGCAATTTTAAGGGGAATTACCACCTATGACTCCAGCTGAACCATATATTTCATACAAACTGCACCTATCATCAAAGTTTCTCAAAATTTGTTACAAATATTCAAGCTTTACAGTACTTAAAAGCATCATTGTACTTAAACCCAGGCCTCAGACTGTGGAAGGTCTACTGTGAAGTTTTAAGAAACTGGGAACTAATATATACCATTACAAATTACATGCACATCCAGAAGTTATGAGCTGTGACCTGAAGTCTGCTACTGACATTGGATAAGTTATATGAGCTGGACAGAGATTTGGTGACTTCCTGGGAGTGACATGGCACGTCACTGGCGAAAAGAATGCAAGCCCAGGAACCCCAAATCCCACCATTGGACACCTGCAAAACCAAGTTTCCACTAAAACATTGCAGGTCCTTGAAACAGGACTCCTCATTATTGCTAAGCACTGCTTAAGTCCCTACTGACCATCATCAAGGTTTCCCACATCCCCTCAAAATACCTGGAAAGGACAGTAAAACAAACCACTCAAGCACTGTTTATGACACACGTATCCTAAACTTACGTGCACTGCCCATTGTTCTTTTCACATTCTGGGCTTGACACATTAACAATTCCTCTTTCTGAACAGTTGCAGCTCTCGCAGCCAGCAAGAGGGTGGTAGCTGAAGTAATTCTTCTTGCACACTTCACATTTTGGTTTCACAGTTCGCGGAGGGCAAATGCATTTACCAGTCATGTCATCACAAAGATGTTGCCCGCAGTTGCATACTAGGTCAGAGAAAATGTTCTATGAATCAATCACATTTCAACGTACAACAATCAACTTTTACTGAACTTGGATATGAAACAAACACACACAACATTCATGTTTCTCTCTTTCACTAGTTTTACGCTCAGGGTCATGGAAATCAACTATGTGACTGCAACAGTAGTTTTAAAGCTTAACTTTAGTGCCTGGCTCTTTTCCACAGACTGTTTGCTTAACTTTGCTGCAGACATTATTAATGACTTCCCCAAACTGCCAAGGATTAAATGACAAACAGTTTCGGTGTTAAGGGCACAGCTTTTACAAGACAACATTTATAAACATCAAGTGTAATATCTGGGAAGGCAGTTGAGGACTGATCTATAAATCTGGTAATGTTTATAAAAATTACATCAGAATATGAGGAATTAGGAATGCTCTGTCACTGACTATCTATGGAAGACAGGTATGGTGTAAACTGGGATACAACGGGAATAACTTGGAAATGATTTAGCAGTCAGTGCAGAATAATCCATGTGACTGAGTGGCGATACGGATTTTAACCAGTTTACCTGTAGCCCTGTACATCTGACCAAACAATACATGTGAAGGCACAGTCCATCATGAACTAGGAGTGCTTTAAGGGTTACTTCTGCCTCAAACTGAAGATTATGCTATGCTAAATCTAAGATTGGCTCAACCAGCCTCTCTCAGAATCAAGTCCTATAAGGAAAAGTGACATACAATGCAATAAAATCAGAGAATTGAATAAACCAGAGAATTGGGTCAGGTGTTGAATAAGTCTAAGCTTGTACTTACACTTGCAGAATGGGAATCCATAGTAGCCAGTCTGGCACCGGCTGCACTGACGACCAATGACATTAGGTCTGCAAATACACTCTCCTCCCATGGGGCTGCAAGTAGGGCTCACAGCACCTGCGCTATGGCAATTGCATGGCAGAGCTCCATTGTTGTAGAAAGCCACTAGCGATCTCACAGAGTCCTTACAGAAGGCCGATGATCCTTCTGGGCTATTTAAAATTGAAACATAAATCATGTAAGGACTGCACTTGGGAATTGTTATGCGGGTGCTTTGCAGTGGTTCAGTAAATTAGGGTTCTGTCTTCAAAAAGTTCTTTAATGTAAGGATGGCATCAGTACACATGCAAGAATATACTTATTAAATTAGTGGTGAATGGCTTTGAATATGCAGGTAAGAGGTGTTTTTTCAAAGAAAGTGCATATTAGTCATATAATTAGTTCAGACACGCCAAGCAAAATACTGAATACCAAAGATGGAAATACCAAAGAGAGAAAGATGACATACATCTACATCTTTTGTACCGTGAGCAATAAAGCCCTACCTTTACATTTCATTTACAATAGAAAGTCATGGAAAAATGACTCATGGAAATTTAGTGAGCCAGCATAAGCCATGAAAAGCATTTTAATGTAGTGCAGTGATTGGGATTTTATACATGTCTTTAATACAGAGTAAAAGTAACATTAATTCCTAGCTGGTGTCAATGTTCAGGTTTTTAGAAAGCAGTGCTTACTCAATATAAAAACTGTTTCTTCCACATTGGTTGATAAAATCATATGACTTGTCCACTGTCTTTTTGTCAAGAAGTTTGTAACTGTAGGTGTCTGCTGGAACAACTAAGACTTTCTCCTTAAAACAACAAGAAAGCTAAGTTGTACATTTCTGAGAAAAGCAAAAGACAGAATCTAAGGTATTTATATATTTAAATGTTGCTTCATTATGCATTCTGGATTTTCTCAAAACCCATAACATTTTAACTTAAAAAAAAAATAGGAATATATGCTTATCTTCCCCCAGAGCTGTGATGCTATAAGCAGTGTAAAATAAAAACAATGTATAGTATCTTAAAGTTTTAAAGTAAAACAGAAACAGTGCACAAAATCCTAAAGATCTCGAACACAACATTAAAAAAAAAATCTTTCTTTTTGGCTTTCATCTTTGCATCTATCTCTAAATGAATGGTGAAACTGAGAACAACATCCCCAAGCACATTCATGTAATAAACATACCAGAACCAGCATTCTTCCGTCAGGTATCATCACTGTAACAGAGATCTCAGGTTCAGAAATGTCAAGCTCAATCTGGTTTTCTGCAATCACCTGATCCCGACAGCCAGAGGTGTGAGGGCAGAATGAAGCATTGAAGGAACCTAGAAATAAAAACATACTGGATTTGTCTAGCAAGGTTTCTGCAGTGGTGGGGCTACAGGGGTGGCTTCTGTGAGAAGCAGCTAGAAGCTTCCTCTATGTCTAATGGAGGATGGTGGTAACATCTTTCTGATAAAGTATTTAAGAAGGGGGAAAATGTTGCCTGTGCAATGGCAACTGCAGCTGAAGAGAGGAGTAAGAATCTGTGGGAGAAACAGTCCTGTAGACACCCAGGTCAGTGAGGAAGAAGGGCAGGAGGTGTTTCAGGCACTGAAGCAGAGATTCCTCTGCAGCCCGTGCTGCAGGTGGTGTCAAGTCTGTTTCACCCATGACAGTAACTGGTGAGTGGTCTCCTCCTGTCCTTATGTCCCACAGCCTTTTGCTGTATTTTCTCTCCCCTGTCCCACTGAAGAGGAAAGTGACAGAGCAGTTTTGGGCACCTGACATCCAACCAGGGTCAGCCCACCACAGCTCCATGTGCCAAAACACTGAGGAAGGAAAGGTGTTAGATCAAATTCAGATGCTTACCTAACCACACATGTCCCACATCCACACGCACTTGCACAGAGAACACTGGGTGTGCTGGCTGATAAAAATGTACCACAAATACATATCTGCCCATGCGGGGCACTCTGCCATTCAAGGTAATCTGGTTCTGCAGAAACAAGAACAGCTCTGATAGTGTATTTGTTTCATTAAATATTCCCAGGTTTAAGAGCTGTGCTCTGTGCCACCTACCTGCAATGAAAGAGGGGAGGCTTAGCATCTCTAAGCAAGTTAAACATCTTCAAAGAGTATGGCATTGCAGCTGCATGCTGCTATCTGTTTGCATGCCAAGCACACCTAACAGTTTAGAAAGAAGCTGGCGTTTTTGTTTCCCTTTCTGTGTATTGTCTTTGTGGCTTACTCAGTCTGCTACATTTTGATCATATCACATAATTCAGTTTTGATTCTCTTAAGTTGTTTCATCTGCTTAGCCTTGTGAAGAGCATACTTTGTGACTTAGGAAATGAAGTTTTCAAAATGAGATACCTGTAACGGTGTCAAGGTGACTCCATTAACTGAGCCAGAAGGTAAAGGGGCACTCAGTGGATTGTAGAGTATATATCTCTGCACTTCAGAAAAGTTCCCATCCTTCAGTGCATTCAAAACCAAAGCTTCTGGTGGAGTTTCATACACTGAGGGTATGCATGTTGCACTAAACACAGAATTATAGTCATTACTTTAGGACCCAGGAAAATTTCTTAAGCATCATAAAAGGAAAAGCAGTCGACATATTAGGCTGTATTACGATTAATAATGCAATTAGCAGCCCCTGTTACTCTTTAGATTCTATGTAAATGATCAGAGGGTAGATGAAGACAAGATGTATGGATTTAACTTTCAAAAATAAAAATATATATTAACTGATTTTATTCACTCAAAATTTTCATAAACTGAAGAATTTCAATGGAAAGAGTTTGCTAAGGAAGATGAAAACTGAGAGAACCAAGAGTGTTAAAAAAAAACAAAATAGATTTCTGTTAATCCAGTCAGTTACGTTCACCAGAATCTGTACTAATGCTGAATTCTCAGTTCTACAAGTATTTACACAGGTGTATCTTTTAGACATGCAAGTTTCCCCACTGAAGTCAATGGGACTACTTAAGTACTTAGAAGTTAAGTATACCCTCAAATATTTGTACAATTGGAGCCAAAATAAATAACAGTGATCCTTGAAAGCATCCTCATTCATTCACTACTGTGTTTGGCTATTTCTTCCTTGGTATATTTGATTCTGAAGAACTTGACTGAGAGAAGTATTTTCCAAGGCTGCAGGAGAAAACATTTTTTTCTGGGGGGAGACGGGGTGGTTTCCTGCTAGTATTTGTTCACTTCTCATAAGTACTCAACGGACAATGATTAGTCTTTGCTCAAGACAGGCCCAGAACTGGAATGGCAAGTATGTTTCAGGGCCAGGACTGAGATCTAGTTGCCAGGCCTGTGTGGGAAATCACACGCGGCATCTGCTTATAACACTGTTCAACTGAGCCAAGATTCTGCATCTTTCAACTTGGTGAATAAAAAACACTTTCAGGAAAGCAAAAATGTGACAACCAGCACAATGGTCCTAATAACAGAACATAAAAGACACAGTAAACTATGCAAGTATAATGAGATTACAAACACAACCCACATCACAAAACAAAAGTAAAATGTAAAAATTTCTACATTTGCTTTATTTTAAATGTCGGGTTTTGCCCAGCCCCATTCAACTCAGAATATAAATGCCCAGGAATGCAAAATACCTTTGGTGCAAGGACAAGTATCCAGTCTTATAAAGCTGCTCTCAGTTGTAACTCTTCAAGCAGGAGAATTAAAGCTGCAATTCAATGCTATGCATGCTTGGAAGCCAAGTACAGTCACATGCTTTTACCTAATTTACTACCCAATTTTTTCTGCTTTCTGTTGCAATTCAACCATTATAATAGAAGCTACTGCCTGGAAAACTATTAGACCTAGTCACCAACTCTTTCTGCCTCTGAAGTCCTGCAAATGACATTTACTTCCCACTGCCAGATCAGTAGGAAGAAATCTTTAGGAGCAGTATCACGAGGGACATCCTGTGGAGTGCAACAGGAAATTAAATGTGGGTCTCCCTAATTTGGAAGCTGCAGTGATAATTCCTTTCTGGCCCAAAGAACAAAACATGTGGGAAGGGGAAGAGCTTCAACAGGGCAAACCAAGTGCTCTGCAGAACCCAAACCTGAGTATTTGGGAAGTGAAAATTCAGGTTCAGATCCTGGCAGCAAGAGAAGATCCATCAGGTTGTGTCAACCAAGCTGTAGATGAACATTCTAATTATGGGTCCTATACAAGTATAATGGAGGAGAAGGATCACTTGGCACTGCTGTATGCGGTGAGCACTGAGGGGACACCTACCATATGGGTTTCACAATGAGATGGATACAGAAATGGCTTGTTTCTGAAGCAGGGTTTACATGTTGATTAGCTTGATGATGCCAAGTTGAGCTGGTGGATTGCTGCCTGAAAGGGCAGTCACAGCCCTTACCTAATGACAAATTAAAGCCATTTCAGAACAGCTGGAGCAGTAATGTGCAGAATTAAACTCCAGAAGGAGCAGTAAGCATTTCAGGCCACCAAAGTAGCAATATTTCTTCAGCTTGGACACCTATCAAAATGCACAGCGTATGAAAGTGTATGTGTCAGTATTTTCTAATGCGTCAGCACTCAGTAGTTCAGATGGGCCAGGGAGAAGCTATTCTTAACAAAATCCTGTGCAAAGCAGATTAATAGTAATGCTTCAGCATTTTTACAAATGCTGCATTGAAAAAGTGGCCTACATATAACTTGTGAGTCACTCAGCAAAGGATAATTCAAAAGAATTAAAATTCCATTCGGTCTGCCTTTCAAAGTCATCTTCAGAAAATACAGAGGATAAAACCAAGCACGTTACCTTGCATCATGGGTACTCCTGTAAGCAGCTATGCACTGTACTTTAGGAGCCACATATTCTGGAGAAAATTCTTCAGCTGATACAATACAAACCTTATGCTGAAAAATAAGGACAAGACACAATTAAATAATAATATAATAAATAAATAACAGGGCCAAGACTGAATGGGAATGATGAATTCTAATTTTAGCATGAGGAAACCTGAGCCCAAAGCCATGCTCTGTCATGGACTTACTTTAAGTAAATTAAAACCTAAGTATATATGTTTGGCAATGGGAATGACAGAAGACCAGCTTGCAGTGGAAGAAGCTAGGCAAGACGAAGAGATGTAGAAGAGAAAAGCCTTCATGTTGATGTGAGAGACTTTTGGACCCTGGTGCAATTCCTAGACCTTCTGAAATGCAGACATGAACACTTGCTCACGCAAAGTCCATAGAAGTGAGTTTCAGTGACACTAGGATTTAGAACTCATAAAATCATACAATAGTTAGGGCTGGAAAGGACCTTAAGATCATCTAGTTCCAACCCCCCTGCCTTAGGCAGGGACACCTCACACTAAACCATCTCACCCAAGACTCTGTCCAACCTGGCCTTGAACACTGCCAGGGATGGAGCATTCACAACTTCTTTGGGCAACCCATTCCAGTGCCTCACCACTCTCACAGTAAAGAACTTCCTCCTTATAGCCAATCTAAACTTCCCCTGGTTAAGTTTGAAGCTGTTACCCCTTGTCCTATCACTACAGTCCCTAATGAAGAAGAGTCCCTCCCCAGCACCCTTATAGGCCCCCTTCAGATACTGGAAGGCTGCTATGAGGTCTCCACGCAGCCTTCTCTTCTCCAGGCTCAACAGCCCCAACTTTCTCAGCCTGTCTTCATACTGGAGGTGCTCCAGTCCCCTGATCATCCTCGTGGCCCTTCTCTGGACTTGTTCCAACAGTTCCATGTCCTTTTTATGTTGAGGACACCAGAACTGCACACAATACTCCAGGTGAGGTCTCACAAGAGCAGAGTAGAGGGGCAGGATCACCTCCTTTGACCTGCTGGTCACGCTCCTTTTGATGCAGCCCAGGATACGGTTGGCTTTCTGGGCTGTGAGCAGACACTGAAGCCCCCTCATGTTCAGTTTCTCATCGACCAACACCCCCAAGTCCTTCTCTTCAGGGCTGCTCTGAATCTCTTCTCTGCCCAACCTGTAGCTGTGCCTGTCATTGCTCTGACCAAGGTGTAGGACCTTGCTATATACCTGAAGCTCTTCTTTTCCCCAGAAGACTTCCCACTAGAAACTTCCACATGTGGAGATACAAACTAATAATATTATCTTTTGGATATGGACCTTGTTAGCACAGCAATAGCAGCAGGCAGCTCATATACAATCTAAATGGTATTTGTTCACACTGAACACTGCCTCATGAAATGAAGAAAGCATGTATCAGTTCTTAATCCTAATAGTTCCATGAAACTACCCCATGTTTGCAGCTGTTTTGAAACTAATATTTTAACCAACTGTAACTCATCTTTTTAAAATGGAAACCAGAAACAACATAGAAGAAAATTCTGCGTCCAGAAAAACACATTCCTGGTGTGGCCAAAAGAGGTCAGTGAAGGCTTTTTATTCAAAGTATTTAAAAGTTATATGACTAATGAATGAATCTATTACCTGAAATGAATCCATTTATTACCTGAATTTTGTAAGAGACCCAGGAAACTCCTACATGGGTTTTGAGGATTTAAAAAAAGTGAAGGAAAAAAATTATGAAGTATAAAACTACCAGAAGATTTTTCATTTAAAGTGTACATGTAGAAGAGAGAGGGGAACTGAAATAAAGCACGAGAGAGCTGGAAAAACCCTTGCCAAGAAAGGCAAATTTCTGTTTATCCTTGGAACTGAGCAAGTTTACCTCAACACAAAGAAACATCTTCAAGCATCTAATATACATCATTTCACACATTACTGCACAGGATGTGAACATAGGAAAAGAAGCATCTCTCTCTGCCCTCAGGGAATACTTTACACTCAGGGAACAAGTACTACAAAAGGGATAAGAAAATAGAAACTTACCAGAAGAAAATTAATTGATGATGCCTTGAGATGTATCTTTGTATCTGCTAGTAGGTCATAGACTGCAATGCGATTGCTGTCGTCAACTACAACGCTGCGACAAAGGAAACTGAGACAGAAAGCAGGATTAAAAATTAGCCTGTGGTATTGCCATGTTGTTTAGGCTATTGCCTAGCTCAGCTGCTTAGTTTTTGGCTAGCCTCACCACTGGTGCCTAGCCGTTCTGCTGCATCACGAGTAACAGCTATCTGGCCAGTGGTAAACCTGCAGTATCCTCACTAGTGCGATGAAGGACGTACCACATACAAGATACTGCTTGTCCATTGTGGATTGACCTATTCAGAGCCAAAACATCCAGACCTCAGCTCAGATATCTATTTGAGCTACTGCTTTAAGTAGGATATGGACAGACACACATGCATGCTATCTGTGTAACATGGTGCGTAACTAATACTCTGTGACTGGGCCGTGCTCCTTGAGGTGCCAGCACACACCAGCTGCTGTTTTCCACTAAAGCCACGTGCCACTTATGATGTGGATCAGCAGCTCTCACCCACACAATGGCAACTGTCCAAGTCTTGATTTTAGGAAGCTATTCTGGACACTGGGATACTCACCAATACAAGTGGAAAAAAAGTAGGTTTCCCTTTTACTGACTACCTTCAACTGGCTGCACTTCTTTGTTAAAGACAAATACATACTAAGAGGAAGAGTCTTGCTAAAGCCTTTGAGCTCTGTCTTGTTCAGGGAGAATGACCCCTGCAACTTGCCAAAAGTAGCAATAGTTCCCTTTTGCTAAAGAGAAGGAACTAATTTCTTCCTTCTGCACTTCTGCTCAGCTAGTCCACAGGTGAGAAGCTGCAACCACAGTACAACCACTTCTCTATTTCTTCTCTATTAAGCAGAGAATGTGGAAATTTCACTCTCATTTGAAGCACAGCTCAAAAATATGGTCAGCTCAGGGATAGGGACATTGAAGGACAGAGAAATATAGGTCCCTTATTTGTGATTTGCTGGAAGCTTGCAGTGTTTTATTGTCTTTTGATGTTTTATTTGGATTACCCAGTAGAGCTGTCAGAAGGCCTTGAACAATATATTCCTAATTCTACAAATTAATTTTATCTGCATGTACCTCACTATGTCATTTCTTGATTTATTTTTGAACAGAAGGTACTTGTAGCTTCCTGCTCTAGAAAAGATGACACAACAACTCACTTGCAGTGTGACCATTAACTTCAAGCACAATGGCTGCAGAAAGGACTTACTGCATTGCTGCATTGAAGTAGCAAGGGCTTTACTTGTATTTTCATCAGCAAGTTGTTAGCATACCATATGAACCAACAAGAATGCTCAAAATTAGCCCATAAAATGTACTGGGGGGTGGGAGGGAAATACCAATAAAATGGAAGATTTACAGCACATCGTTTGTGGCTCAAAGTGTTACATAACAGGCTAAAAATAAGAGCCTTCCCCAGCAATAACCTCACAAGGTCATCGCTCCTCATAGTTCTGCTCTGCACCATAAACATGCTGATGAAAATGATTTTTCTTACTGGGGAATTTCACCCTGAATGCAAACCTAAGCTCAAGCCTTCAGTCTGTCAAACTCTTGTCTCATGGGAAAAACGGATGCATGACTGTAGTCTGCCAGCACTGGGTAGCGTCTCCCAAGGGCACAAACATCTGCAGGATCACAATCCTAAAGTGAGTCATACACTGAAATGCTCAGGTGTTAAAGACAATCTCGCTCATGACAGACAGAATCTCTTGTGCAGAAGCATCTGCAGTAACCTCAGTAGTCAAGAAGGATAAAGAAGCATTCAGCTGAAGACCTTGCCTACAGCCTAACAGCCAGATGACGGCTACACTTAGAATTTCAGAGACCTCTTGTAAAACTGGCTGCTACATTTTTTACAGCCAAAGGCCTTGGACACACTTTTAACTAAATAAAAGCAGTGCAGGCTTCTGCAGCTAACACTGATGCTTTTCTGCTGGACTCAGAGAATAATAGTTTATAAGGGTTTATGAATGTGCATTAAAAAAAAACCCTTTTTATAGGAAAACATTTCATTGAAGCAGTAGCAATATTTAATGACCTGATTAGACAGAGAGATTTATACCCACGGAATCAGGGACTTGCTTTTAAATCAACCTATAATATTCAAACAGTCTACATAGTAAAATAGATTATGATATATAGAAAGTATAATTATATCCCAAATGCTTATTTAATCATGTACTGATTACTTCAGAAATTCTTACCTGTATTTACAACTATATATTCTCACTCTGCCTTCAGTGACAGGTCCAGGACTATGTATTGTTACCTCGGCAGTGTATAACTGATCATCTTCATTGGCATATTCAAAAACCAGAACATAGCGACCAACTTGAGGAACATTTATGGTCATCTGTAAATTGACCTAGGTCATGATCATTGAAAAAGAAAAAAGCTGTTAGATTTTTCACTCCCTTTCTTGCAGGAAGCTCCCTTTTCCTGCCTTGTAAGCAAACCCGTCAGCATCAGTCCAGGGCCAACCCCGTAATGTCTCAGCAAAAGACAACCAACAGAATGGAAGCAATGCTTATGAATATCAGTTTGTCCACTAGTAAGAGTCAACCAAGTTCAAGATACAGCTGCCACTATAACAGTTCTAGGAAGGCTGTAAAATAAGCCCAGGAAATGATCATATTATTATTTCTCTTCTCCCCAGGAGAAAGTATCAGTGAGGAAACTTTAACAATCCTAAATAATTGTCACCATCATCTCTAAACTATCTTTAGTAACATAAAAATTGAGTCTACTTCTCCACTGAAAACAAAATTCCCAGGAACACAATTCCTACTGCATATTCCTTACAAAGAGTGAAAGCATTTTCTCCAGGCAACAGCCAATACCACTTTCTGAAGCATCAAGTTTTTCTTTCAGTTTACCTGCACAAATGGGTCAACACAATATTTGATTCAAAATAGTTCGAAGTAGCTGCATGGAAAGTGCTGTGGTTGCAGAAGTTTTTGCTACATTTGGCTATGTAACTATCTTCAAATTTAAACTCTTTTTTCTCAATATTTCCTTAAGCTACAAACACTTAAATGTGTAATTAATTCTGTCAACAGCCCTCTTGACTTCACTGCAATCATTCATACCAGTACAGCTTTGCACATGCGTCAGTCATGAAGCACCAGGCCCTGTGGCATATAAATATTCTTGTTGTACTTGGTATTTTTAAAGCATAGTAGTAGAGGGCATAATCACTGTACATGTAACTATCATGTAATTGATAAAACACTGTATTTTTACCAGACACACTTCCAGTATATCTTTTCATTTCACAAAACATGTTTCTCTTTCAGTAGAGCTACGATAGAGGCATAATTGCTTCTGCTTTTTGGTTTATTAAAGCAAATATTTTACATAAATATAGCTAATTAAGGGGGAAAATAAGATTCATTTATAGTGATGTATGCACGCCACTTCTGCTGACAAACCATTATCCCGCTTACGTTGCAATTAAACAGTATTCTGAACAAGCCAGTATGCCTAAAGCAGAAGGATCTTTATTTAACAAATTACTTGTGTCAGAGTGAAATGTCTACTCTGCTCACAGTTATAAATCTGTCTAGACTGATCCATTTACACAATTCAGTATAAAATGCAGAACCTGGCACAACATTTGCTTTAGGGATGTGTTACATATCTGCAAATCCTAAACTGTAACCTGCAAGTGTTTTAGTGCAGTAAGTTTATAGCCAACAGTGCAGATGGGACTGCAATTAGCAGCAGGAATCTGACCTCTCTTCCACTGATATGGGTCATCACTGGTTGATCAGGAGTTGGCTGCCGCACAGGTATTCTTCTGTATTCTCCCCCATGTCTGAAATACACTGCCTTTGAACCAAGGACACAGGAAAATCTGGCCAATGGCAAATGCTGATAGAGCAAGCAGCTTACATAAAAACAAACAAACACAGGATTGTTATTGTTTTCAAGTGCAGCAAGATAATAATAAATAATCCAAAGCACTGGTTTACTCTGAAGCACATATACTGACTGCTCTGTTGAAGCATGTCCTGAATAGGTGCAAGGCTCTGTAACTTGTATCTGCAAGATGGATGCTTCGTAGTAATCACTGGGTAACAGCACCATATAGTCCTAAGAACAAAGAACACAACAAATGCAAGACCACGCAGAAAATTAAAGGAACAAAAAGGAACATCTCTAGACTTTCTCAATGTAGTAATGAAAGAAACCAACCACATAAATAATTTTTATGGAGTGTATCTGCAAGACATGAAAGTTTTTTTGCTGTTACATGGGCCGGTAACATCAGAATGTGTCTCCCTAACTCTATGTCTGCCTTCATAGAGATGGGAAGATGGCAGCTGCCCTGTGAGCAAGGAAATTCTGAGGCCACTCCCATCACGTGTTGTACAAGATATTGCTCATGAAGCAGCTTCTCTACAGCAGGGTAATACACAACTGATGGCATGCAGTTTTCAGACATGAGTGAGATCAACACGCAAGAACTCCGACTCCACAAGGGAGATTCACGTAGCCCAGGTGACTTCATTAAAGTACTCCATGTAATCTATTAAGCTGGCTTCAGAAGTTGGTATATTTTTGTTCTGTTCTGACTACTTAAATTAACATATTAGAGTTTTTATAAAAACTGTTAAAGTGAGAACATGCTGGGCTAAAGCCATTAATAAATTCCTTTTCAAAGGTATTAGTTAAAAAAAAAACAGACACAATAAGTACTGTCACTTTCAGCAAGAAATATGTTTGCAAGCTCTTTTAGTAACATTTTACCTGGTACTCCATAAATTTAACAGAGCCCCAGGCTTAATGACTAAAGACACAGACTACTTGTTAACCCTATACATTATACATATGAATTCAATATGCTGCCTTTGTGATCATGCATGTTTAAGGTTTTTCTTAGATTATGACCTCAAACAATTTCTGTTTTTATAGCAATTTCTCAGAACTGATGTCAGAAAGTATTTTCAGTTTTTCAGTGAGAGAAAGAAGAGTCATGATGGAAGGACAAAAAACATTTAAAAAATAACCTACTAATCATGCAGCCCATTTTATTTTCGTCTTCTTAGGAATCTTTGTCAAGAAACTAAGGCCTTGGTCATCTGTGGTAAGCTTTAGATATGATATCTGATAGGTAAGAACTATTAATTTCTGTGAGCATTTCTTCTCAACCAATTGTGCTGTGTGTTAATATTACTCTAGCCTTTGAAGGTAAAAATTCCAGATAAAGTATGTAAGCACAAGAAAAATTAGAGCTGGTGAAAGTCAGGGAAGAAGAAAAAAATGAAATAAGCAGTGGGACTGTAAATTTTCATAATGATATTCTGCTGCTGTGCTCTTTTCACTAGTGCTGAATTTCAATTGCTTACAGGGTTCTTCCCGGTAAATAACTCCGGAGCAATACTATCATGACAGCCTTCAAGCACTTGTTTTCCTCAATTGTTTTCTTACCAAGAGGACTTCCTCTGCCATTATACTGACAGTCCACGTGCCTGGAACCAGTGAGAAAGGCTCTGCGGAGCTTTTTCCTGGGATTGTGACAAAAGTTGGCTCCTTGCTGGGTGGGAAGACAAACTCTTTGCTCTGAGCAGCCCCTGCCAGCAAAATAAAACCAAGTAAAAATATAAGGGATTGTGAAAAATGTCTCTGTTTGCTTTGTGTGCTGAACTAATGATTCAATCAATTTAAATGGGTCTAACAGGAGCTGATCAATGCTTTTCTTAAGGCATTTCATTAATTAATGTGCATTTGTCCACACAATGAGCTACAGAGCTACATAGTCATTGTTGTCTTTGTTTTTGTTAGTCTTGAGCAAATTGGTTCAGAAAAGCAGAGCTCTGCCCCTATGATGGCCGGTTTCACAATATTCTGAAGTGCTCACTACTTCACTTTTCCATTATTTTCTGTTCAGCCTGTATTTGCATTGACCCACAATATGTTCAGCTGACACAAGACCGGTTATCATGTGACTCTCAGCCAAATATTTCAGATACTGGAAGTTCTCAGCAGCATCTAAAATCTTTAGTTACAGATAGTAACTGAAGGTCTGGGCAGAGATGATGTACAACGTGCAGAGATGATGTACAACACAAATGTAGCTGTGGCGTGCTTCATCAAAAAGTTGTGAGGTGCAATTGTCATGAATATTACAGATTTCTTCTCTGAAGCCCAGACAAAACCTGGTTCCCTGTCTCCCATCTAATAAAAGCCAGAAATAAGTATGAACTGCTGCCACTCTGCTGAATGATATCTGTGAAGTCCTCAGTTTTGTCTCCTTAGAACTACTAAAAGGTCTATGACTAAACTCCATTAGCTGCCATAAGTATGCTGAAGTTAGGCATTACAAGATATAATTCTGCATATAGGCTTGGTATCCTCCTATTCAAAGGATATGGAGTACTTATCTTCTATCAGGGCCCAAAAGGCATCACATGCTGTTGAGGTCTGTAATCAGAGCTAACTTGGTAGGTTGGATTCACCATTAAATAAATGTTATTCATGGAATGAAGGCAGAAGCCACTTTTAAACTGAAATATTAAAGGCAACTAAAAGCTTCATTAAACACAGTTCAGAGCTTCCAAGTGCAGAACTGAAAGTACTGAGTTTGGCAAACATTTGAAAAAACAAATGCTGCTTACTACTGTAAGTAAGGATTTCATGCAAACACAGCCACATCAATTACACAGCAAAATACACTAGGAAAAGCACAAAAGTACTGCCACTGTTAAAAGTGATGCATTTTAAGCAACATTACAAATCTCACTTAGGTGCACCTTGAAAAGACTCCTCCAATCTAATAGTCTGATCTGTTGCACCACTGAGTTGCACCTACCTGTTGCAGGCTGAGATTGACAGGCAGATAAGTGACCAGACAGTGTTTCACCTCCAGGGTTAATGTACCTCAGGATAATGCGAAATAAGTTTGATTTTTCCACATTCAAAGTTATCTTCACTTCATTCTGAAAAATGGAAGTTAATAAACAAAACCAGCCATAAAGTGCTGAATAGAGGAAGTTAGAAGCCATGCAAGCACCATACTAAAGTCCTACAAGAAAAGTGCACATGCAGAGAAGTACATACTGGAATGGCAATGCTACTGTATGACAGAGGAAGACAGGCAAGCCTAGTGAGAAAATTAATTCACTTACAAGTGTAATTAGTGCCAAAATGTTTTCCCTCAGCAACTGAGATCTTCCCTTTAGAGCTTTTTGAGCCCAGGCTGACATAGCGGAGGACTAGATGGAAGAGCTTAGGGGAAGCCACAGTGATAGGCACAACCACCTCTGGCTGCGAAAAATAAAAAGAAAAGGAAAAAGGAGGAAAGGAAAGTATATTATTTGTTACTAGCACCCAGAGAAAGAAAAACCATTTGGCCAAGACAAACTCTGTAACAGAAAAGAAAGGCTCGGACAGCTTACAAAAGAACATAGAACAAAACTTCCTGTGAAATAAAACTCTTGTTAAATGCTAGCTTATCCAGAAAGACACAGAAGGGCTGAACTGACATGTGTGTTAATATTGCAGCTTGATATATGGGCAGTATTTTACAGTTATTCTCCCCTTCCGTGCCCTAAAGGAGGCTTATGGCATCAAGGGTTGTCCATACTACTAGCTTCTCAAAGAACAGGCCAGAATTAACAGTCCTACTCTGAGATCACACAACACACTCCACAGCATGCAGACATCTCAGATTGTCACTGAAACTTCTGCTTCTCCACCAGATCCTGTGGTTTCTTAGAGATGCGATACCATGCATAACTCTTTGCTCTGGGACTAAACTGACTCTTCTGGAGCCATGCAGTTCTCGAGCCCACAGGAGGTTGCTCTCTCACAGCCCCCCTTATTTAATTTGCAGAGCAACAGAATCAGCAGAGACATGTTCAAATGGTGGTGGTGGATTAGGAAAAGATAGGATTGGTACAACCTCAAGTGTTGGCTTCCTTCTTTCCATCCTAAAACTCCCCTTGTAATCCAGCTCCCAACAGTTCACCCATCACAATCCACTTGCTGTGCCTTTCCAAGACTCTTGTTGTATGGTGACCTCCCCACCGCTCTAGTTCATTCTGCTTCTGCAAATGTACGTAAATTTTCTCTGTTCCATACATTTGAGAACAGAGCACAAGGCCTCGTTTTCTCTTATTCCTAAAAGTTACAATGAATGCAAAATTGCCAGCTCTCATATGCTGTTCTGAATGTACATTCCTCAATTCTGTCATCACCAAACACTTTCACCTTCTTAATAGAAATTCGAGGCAGAAAGCAAAGATAGACATACCACAGATGGCAGGGCCAAGAGGTCTAGAGACTTGATAGATAAAATCTAGGTGATTGCAGAAGGGCAATGGGGAAAGGTTTTACAAGAGTTGTTTTAAGTGGAGAAGGATGACTTCTGAAAGATAATACATGGGTAAGACAGGCACTAAAGGAATACCTGAAAAACAGGTACGAACAAAAAAGAAAAGGCAAAGGAAATAAAAAAGCATGCTTCAGGAGATTTATCAAAACGGTTTCTGAGCTTTTATGGAAAATCTAGAAGACACAGTGAAGGAAGAGAAAGAAGACATGTGACGAATGAGGGAGGAAGAGATGCCAGTCCCTGGCCTCAAGCAAAGGCAGGGAGTGGGGAGAAATTATTCTTTGAGCTCTGTCACAAACTTAGGCAAATCTGGCCAGTGCTTTAAAATCTAAGCTCGACTGTCAGCTGCTCAGTCTATAATGAAACACCCATGTTGGCAGCTTGACAATAGTCTCCACTGATGTCACACACAGCTTATTTATTTCACCTCAAGAATTTTTCATTGTACTGAAATAGTTTCTTTTCACACAAAGCTGTTACAATTGCCTTTTGTGTGGCAACATTTGTCTTCTACAAAATAAATGTCAGGAGGATTATTTCAGGGTCCTGCAAGACACAGAAACACTACATTGAAATCAGGAAAGTTCCTTGAAATGAAGACCATAATTTCCTCCAGTTAAAACCTTGCATAACTGAGAATGCAGCTCAGTTATGCAAGTATCTAAATAAGAAGGGCCTGGAGCTGGCGATTACTTGCATGACTGAAAAGGTTTATCCAGGTAAGCAAAATAATGCACACTTGTAGCAAAATTAGAGACTAAGGCTTTTCTCTGCCTCTTCACAAAATGCCACTGGATATGAAATGCAAAAAGCAGCTGAGTTAGAAAGCAGAATTTAAGAAATCACAGCTACTGGACAGTTGCCTTCCTTTATGAAAGTGGCGTAATTCTGAAGATCCAACGAATATGAGCTCCGGGATAAAACAAACAAACAACAAAAAGAACAAAGGGGAAAGAGTGAAAAATGAAGAACAGAAAGGAAATCACTATGCTTGTGCAATGATTATGTACTTGCACCTCAATCTACAGTGATCCATTAATCCTTGGACACAACCACACCAGAGTACTACCTTTAAGAAGAGTGAGCAAATCCTATTTATTGCTCAAATCTACTGTTTTAGTCCTGGTTCACTTGGTCAGTAGTTCAGTCCAAAGTCAGGCAAGTCCCTTCTTGCACTTACTGGTGACTTTCTTTCTGTGATTTACTTATAAACTGCTGTTGCTTAGTTTATTTGTGGACTGTCATGAGACTAAAATGAATGTTGCCAATATGCTCCTCCTCACAGCTTCCTTTACTGCATCACACCTTTTCCTGTTTGCTGTAATGAGAAGTTATCATTGCTAACAAAAGTTGGCACCTTTCTCTTTTTCACCCAATATAATTTGCAGGTGTAAAAGACTTCAGCGACAGCCCTGTGATGGTACCTGAAAACCTTGTGGATACAGACTGCCATGGAATTGTGTAATTCAAATTACTTCGCCAAGCATCAACCTTCTGCCATTTCCACTGTCCTTGACATGACAAGAGCTTCTGCACTTAGTATTATAGACTTTAAAGCTGTTAGTTCTTTTTACTTTTTTACACCCATTTCAAAATGAGTATCTCTCACAAACAAACAAACAAACACCCCCCCCCCAAAACAACCTCAAAGAGCATTTCTGAAGAACAAATACTGGCAAAAGCAATGACCATACTAATAGTACCAACACTCACTAATCTAAACAGGGATACAGTGCCAAGGGTTCAGCTTAGTGATATCCTGTCCTTTTTTTCTAGTTTCTCTATGACCCTGCATACACATAACGGTACTATAGAAACATACATACCATGCACCTATGTTTTCACCTCAAAGCCTTGCGCAAAGCTTACTTGTATAGATGACATCTGAGCATATCCTCTCCAACTGAAGCCAGGGAATTCCTGAGGATCATAGCCAAAACGAATTTCCCTTCCTTTGACAGTAGTACCATCTTCAATCTCAAACTTCATGTGGTGCAGATCAGGGAAAAAATAGTTTTTTTCAGGCCTTTCAAGGAAAAAATTAAAACCCAAACAACAAAGTGTCACCAATTGTTGTATGGTCTATATCTAAGAGCACAAAGCAGTGGATCAGAAGTGACCTACTGATGACTGAGGAATCCTGATAGCAGCTAGTAAATTCAAGACAGCTGATAAAGTTGGGTGTAATGAGAGTTCTCCTCTCAGAAGTTTTTACAGCTTACATATGTTTTACTATATAACTCTTGATATGTGTATAGATGCATATGCAATACTACTGCACAACTGGCATTGGTTATTTAAGGAAACAAGTTTAAAACATCTTAATAAAACAACATAAGAAAACTGCCCAGCAAAATTAATATCAACAGCTAATACAAAAGCAAGTGACTTGCAGATCGTTTCAAAAGAACTATGCTTAAGCAGGAGCTCATAGGAGTTACAGCCAGACTCACTCCTGACAGGCTGTCCCCACGACATGGGCCCTGCACTGGCAGCCACCCGTGGACTCGGCACATGCTGGGCTGAGGGATCCTCCAACATCACACTGGCAGCCTGTTGGGGAAAGAGAAGAAACCAAATACCCCATCAGAAAAGAAGTGACAGAAGTTATCAGAAAACACACCTCGCTTCCGCTAATTAAACACTATTAATGATTCGTTTCCTCCTTCCAGAGACCTTCAGACTCCCCTCAGACTCTTTCAAACGTGTTAACACACATGCATGAGCTGCAACTATTTCTGGCTTCTGAAGTTTGTGGTTGTTTGCTTTATTTTCACCTTGGAATTTGACAAAAGCCACTTAAAAAAACCCAAATCACAAGCAACAAGCCATGCCACGTTACTAAGTGCACAACTACAGCTCTGCAGAGTAGTCATTCAAATGTTTTGCTAGTAAGTCAGAATTTCTACAACAACATGATGAGTAATTATTTAACCCCCCCAACATAAACAAACAACATCCCCCACACCAAAACAAACCCAAACCTCTAACTTAAAAAAATTGTAAGATGTTAATTTTTCAGAGCCTTTATCTTACAAAAATTGGACATGACAAGAACATATGTGTTCATATAATAGCGTATGCCTATTTTTAACCAATACTGGACGACAATACTGAATGATTTTCTACAGGAGACAGGAATTGTGGAACAAACTAAATTACACCTCTAGTAAGGAGGTATAATATATTGTACTAAGGAACAGCTATGTCTAGGCTAAAAATTTCAAGCTGAATTGAAAGGTTGAAAGTTCCTAAACATGTACTTATGTCATAGTGTAAAAGCCTCCTGTTCCTAAGACATCATAAGTACTTGTAATCCTTTGTGAAACTAGATCCCATTCATTATCGCCTTGGTTAGATATTAGGTATAAAAGCTTTGTTGGGTACAGTACCTGTTATTTTTAACTTTGCACATATTAAGAGATTGTTAAATGACGTCAATGCATTAAAAATACATCTTTTGCATTAACCCCAAATAGATGTAAAACACACTGAAGTCAGTAAAAGTGCTTTCAATAATTTTAACAAACCTACGTCTACAGGAGGGGGACAAGGAGGGAAGGGAACTGGTGCAGTAGCTCTACATCACTCAAAACTCATGGCAAAGCATGTATCCCTCAGAAGAAGAACCACTTTCTCCGCATCACAGCTACATCTGGCTCTGCTTCAAAACACATTGAGGCCTGGACTAAAGAAATCCATGAATATACCTGCAAAAACACCCATCAAGCTACTATCATCTGTTGTAACATTTTAAGTTCTTACTGTAGCAACAGACCTTAGAAAACTGCTAAGCAAAACAGACAGCTACTGCTCTTCCAAGTAACTCTTGGAGGAAAATCAACCATCCCTGGCTCCACAACTTGGGAGAAGGAACAAGAGGAGGAATGAATGTCAATTATCTTGCTTGATAAGATAACAGCTTCAGCTGTGCACAAGTGATTCAACAAATACATTCACACTTTAAAAATAAAACCTAGGGAATTGTAAAGACTTTTCTGCTGAGTGCAAATCTGCTACTTGAAATGTCCTTTATTCATTTTACCTCTGCAGCCAAAATAATTCTTGTTTTCAAGAGCGTAATAACCAGCTTCACAAGTGTCACAGGAATCTCCACAAACATTAGATTTGCAGTAACAATGCCCATTTTCCTGGGGGGTAAAAAAAAAAAAAAGCAAAACAAACAATTTAATTAAAAATGTTTCTGCACCTTTTTGGGAACTTTAACATTCAATATTCCAAATTCCCTCTAATTCTAAAAAGAAAAAACGTTTTCATCTCCACACAAAATACAATCTGGACATAACCTCTCTCACATATCATCTTCAAAGAACAGACTAGAAAACATATAAACTCAAGATGCTGAGAATTGTTCAGACCTTTCATACAGGCCTAGGATGTATAAAACTTCTGCATAAAACTGCTTCTCCATTGTATAAAACTGCTTCTCCATTATATAAAAAGCAATAATTGCTACCAAGACTTCTACCTTACCAAATGTCATAACAATTTATCTTTACAAAAATCAATTTCATTAATGTCTTTCTTTCAATTTCACTTTACCTGCTGACATTCTCCGACTCCACTTAGTGTTCCACTCACATCACACTGGCATGCTGCACAGATGAAAAAAAGGCAATCTGCATTTCATCTTTCCAAGATACTTTGCAGGAAAAAAAAAAACCCACCACCCTTAATCTGCCATTTTAATTCATAGTGCCACAAGGTGGATTTTGCTCTAGAAGGTTCAGAACAGCAGACAGATACTGGCACAAGGTGAGAGGAAAAAAAAAAGGGGAAAGAAAGAGGCCTTCAGTGTATGTGTGATTTACTGGGGTGTTTAAAATGTTTTAACTTGTATTTAACAAAAAACAGGCTTGAGTTTGGATTTAAAATTGTTTTCTTCTTTTTAGAAACATTCAGGCAATTGATGCAAATCCGTGTCCAGGCTGACTTGCACGTTTTATTTTGCGGTGCTACTTTGAGATCAGTTCAACTCTCCATATGAATGAATAACAATGACTTCCAAAAGAATTCAATACATTCCATAAGCCCAAAGAAATATGTCATGAAATTATACCTGTGCATCCCTCAGGGTTTTCTTTGGCCAGGTTCCAGTATAATGGTTTGCATTTACTACAGCTAGGACCTTCAACATGCTGAAGACATTGACAATAGCCCTAATGACAGAAAGGAGTTAATATGGCTTCATCTGTTTCATGTAAACATACTGGTCTTTAGTGCTAAGAAAATCCTAGTATTATTAACAGTTTACTGACTTCTACAGATGCATGGAATTGAGGCTGATTCAGACTTAGATTTTTCAGTCTCATGCGATCAGTACAGGACTTCCACACAGAGCATTTTTTCCATATCTAATTTATTCTAAATGATTCAATAGATGTACTTCCCAATTCTTTTATAGCCTTATTAGGACTGCTCTAAAGTATTAACTGTTTTGCAAAGAGTTTAAAAATCAAATTCACTTAAAAATAATAATTCATTTTCAAATTTAATTCTTCCTTTATTGGTGGAAAACACACTTAGCTGTGTTCATGAACCTACATAGATATCTCTTCCGTCAGTCAGACTTACCTTCTAGGTCTTCATTGCTACACATTTACCAATGACTGTGATTTCTGCTAAATATGCTATTATTAATAACCATCACTGTATTAATAACAATAGTAGTGGAATAGTAACAGTTACAAAGAGATAATAATTTTTCTCAAGAATAATTTGATGCTGAAATGGCCTGTTGCAACCCAAATCTACAAGGTCTGTGGGACATGCATAGGCTTAGATGCATGCAATGTATATATTAGAGTTTTAGCACACCAAGAAGACATAAACAGTATGCATATTCTATATATAAAAGATGAAAAAAATACCCTCATCAGCTGATTGCACTAGCATGACCAAAGAACAAAACATAAAGTTTATTTCACTCCTCAGGACGTGAGCAATGAAGTGAATGTGTTCAGCAAAGGCACATGAATTATTAACACATGCTATTAGCTGTGATGGGAGAATACTTACGGAATGAGAACCAATGCTACCCAAAGGATCACATTCACTGTTGGCACCTTTATGAAATTAAAAAACAAACATTGAAAGACCTTTTGAAAACAGAGCTGTGGAATGTAGCACTGCAGAAGCACAATGTAGCAGGCGTGAGGTTGAAAGGGTTTTTTAATCTGGTTACCTTGGAGGGACTGAAATGCTTTAAGCTTCAAAACCAACAGAAACCTTTAATAATGATTTTTCAGATGTGTATTTATCCTGGTTTAGACTATTTGGTTTGATATGCAAAGTAGTGGCTTGGAAAAATAGTGCACTAACCTATCGACCTGAGAAATGTTTTCTTAAAGTTCCTGTGCCATCATCTGAAAACACTTAAATCTTACAGTGTTTACTTTATGAAATAACATGCAGAATGACAGATAAGCTCATCTAATATGTGCTCCCTGTGCATCCTTCCCTCCGTCCCCATGCTTCAGGGAGTTTCTGTAAACTTTTCATGCAACAGACTGCCCTGGAGAACCCTGCAGTAAAGGTTCTCCCTCAGAAATGTTACCTTCGCAGTAGGGGAAACTGTCAGCTGCAGAAAGGCATCTGTCACACCGTTGCCCCGTGATGCCCATTTGACACTCACACTGCCCAGATGTGGGCTCACACGTGCCGTGCTGGGAACCGTCAGGAGAGCATTGACAAGCTACAGAACAACAAACATAGCCAGTGGTGGGAAAGTTCACCCTGTAGGCACCAAGTACCAACCTTCCAAAACTTTAGTACTGCAGACGTTTTGAATTCTATTTATGTATTTGTTCTTTTTTCTTTCCAATAAATAGCTCACAAGATTCTCCTTACAGGGTCCTCATTCTTGCTTGGAAGCTATGAGTTTGAGGTGACATGTAACACACTGACATTAACTCTTCCTCTGTTCTTGGCTGAAACAGGTAAGATTATCTGGAACGATAATAAAACTCTCCTCCTTAAATTCTTTGTCCCATCCTAAGAGCATGTTTAGTTTTGGATTTCTGCTTTCTTGATCTTCTTACAGTTATAGAAAGCACAGAGCAAATTCTGAAATTAGACCTGCTCTTAAAAATATGAATCTAGAATATAAAATTGTATGCCCTCACACCTTAGATCTGAGAGCAGAAGAGGCCAAAAAAAGCTTTGAAATACACCATGCAACAGTCTTATAATTTCAGGTCCCAATGTAAGGTCTCACCTATGCAATGATTTACACACATGGGTAAATAAGAATAATGCCACAAAAAAGAGCAATGCTGCTAAAGCCCAGGGGACTCACCTTTGGGCAGACAGCGTCTAGAGGAGAACTAGTTAATGACAATTATTTTAGCAAAGTAGTAACCAGTCTCCTAAAGAGAGAGAACAAATCTGCCAGATTATTTTTTGCTGTGGTTGTGGTGATTAGTTATATCAGAATTCTGGCTACATCCCTTCTTCAGCACTACCAATCTTTTGATTTCTAGGAAAGTGCACCCCTGCTCATTATGATCAAGTAGCTTGCTGATTTTAATGACAGAGCCTGCAGGTTCCCCTCTTCTTGATGTGAAAAACCTATAAACACAGTCTGTACCTGATCAACTGATCCACGTGGGCAGGATAAATTGTTGATATCATGGAAGTTAAGCCCTTCTAGACTAGGATTTACTGTGAAATGTTGGCACATGTCAAGAGCACATGTTAACACGCTTACTTAGTTTGCAGCACAGTGTATCTAATGTTAGAAGCCCAAACCAGGTGAAACACAGCTTATGTTCTGTAAGCCAAGTGATACAGGTAAATGCCCATTGCCCAGGCTAAACTTTAGATATAATATTTCAGGAGAGATCCAACTGCACCAAAGGCAAACACTGCCAGGCTCACATTAATCCAACTAGCACAGGAACAGCAATCATGTGCTAGAGAGGACTACCTACTCCTGCTTGGAGTATGTACCTGCCAGGAAGCCTGGCCACTGCCTGGATCTCCAGTGTTATTGCTGCCAGCTTTGGATGGAATAAAACTATCATGGTTACATACATAGTTTTAGATGGAAAAATACTTGAGAAAATTTGTTTTCTTCTCTCTTGCAGAATTAAGAAAGGAAAACACAGTAAAAGGAGAAAAGGCTTTTACTCACGCAAGCAGCTGGGATAGCTGTAATAACCCAGAGCGCACTGGTCACATCTAAGTCCAGCATAGTTACTGTGGCACAGACACTGACCTCTAGGACTACATGTATTCTCCACTGAGCCAACAGCATCACAGTTACATTCTACACAAAGAAAAGGAATAATTATTATCCTTACAGACACATGTCTATGTAGTTACTTAAACCAGAATTTGCCATAAAGTTACCTTTGAATGTAAAGCGATCATGAGGAAACAAAATGAACTGTAATTTTACCACCAAAAATAAATACCCTGAAATAGATGCTTGTACTGTAATTGCCTTCTCAATCATTGAGAATCAGGTTCTTACTGCAATTTTATATTGTACAGTTTAGAGATTTAGTTTGGTGCCTTGCAAAACATGTGACAGAAATCCATTTTACAGTGGAAAGAACAGCACAGGAGAGAAGTACTTAAAAAATAACCTCTCTAAAAAATAACTTCTGAAAATGACATCCACAAAGCTAGGCTATCTCATGGCTAACAAAAAGCTTGTTAGTAATGAGGCACAAGCACAAGTTCATGATGCGCAAATAAATGATGCACAAGGTAAAAAATGCTGACGTTTTAATTCTATAAGCTGGCAAGCACTGCATTGCAGGAATCTGCTTATAATACACATTGTCAGACTACAATAAAAGCTGTTCTCAGGCTATAATAAGAAATTTCTGTTGGAGTTACCACTATTTTAGGCTAACAGGTCTATCACAGATAAGCGCTGACATTTTCTGGAATGATACTGGGCTTTACACAGGGTTATCACAGAGTTTATGAGTGCATGAATGGGAGCCCAGCTGGGAATCCCAGCTGCCCCAGGTACAAGCAGTTAATCACTTGGATTTTATGACTGACAGAAATGGCTGACTGGCACAAATATACAACAAATGCTTTCTGTTCCATGTTCATGCTCCTGGTTCCCCCTTTCGGTTCCTCTTTTCTTCTGCAGTCAAGGACATCTGACTTTGTTGTGTTTACATGAAGGATGCCTGGAAAGTCAGGGCTTGCTAGGAAGCCAGAAAGTTATAGATCTTCCCCCCTTCTGAAAATGATAACTCCAAACAGGAGTAGCAGGCTGGGCTGCTCACTTTCTACCACAGTTTGCAGCATGCTGCATAGTTTAAATTTAAACCCATGGCAGCTTATTTTACAGAGCAAGCTGTGAATGGCAGCAGTTTTGAGTAATCCCACTGACTGTTTTCAACTATTTTTAGCAGTCTTTTACAATTTGCTTTTGAATGCTCTTTTAAGCTTTTATGTCTCTTTCAGCGTGTGGTGCGTATTCAATACAGGTTTGGTTTGCTTTATGATTGCTACCTGATCCAGTTCCAAGAAAAAAAAAATAAAGGATAGAATATTTTAAACCCACTGAACAGTGTGTACCAATACAGAATCCTGGTTTTATGTTTTTCATTAAAAACTGTTAATCTACTCCAGACCATAAAGACACAGTCATGTGGCTTCTCTTTATTCCGCCCACTGTGTTTGGTAACACGAAATAATATATCTATCTTTGCAAGGGCATAAAGAATTCTGCTGTCTATTCATAGGAGACAAGCAAGTATGCAAGCCCAAAAGGAAAAAGTTTGCTATGGTCAACAACCAAAAATAGTGAGACAGAAGAAAGTAAATCATAATGCTCTACATGAATCCTGTTAAGCTGTACAGAAAAGTACATACCAGAACTCAGCAATATCCTATATTCTTTCTCAGTGTAAAATTCACTAAGGATTAAGGGCCTCTCTTAATCACTGGAAAAGCAGACAAAATCTAGGGGCCAGATAGGACTTAATGGATTCCTCATACACACGCAAGACCATTATGATATTCAAGGCTATACTTCATTGATTTCCCTCTCTTGTAAAAAGCAGACTGCTCCTTGGTGGCAGGTACACAGGCCAAACCCCATAGAGATCTTTCATGTTTCATGGTTACATGGGCAGAAATTGGCTCAGTGTCTCTCAGATGATCTTAAAATGATCATCATGAGAAATCATGCTGAAGGGCAAAATGGGAGATTCTAATTTTCAGATTCACAGAACGCATATTTTACCAAACAAGACCCTCTGCAAAAGTAGATGTGTGCTTCACAGCTCTGCTATGCCAGTTCCTTAGCAGTCACTTGTGCTCTGTTGCTGTAGGCCTCCATGTGAGAACACCATCCAAATTCTTTGGTTACTAGTAAGACAGCTGTGCTGACTGAGGCTCTATCAAACAATCTGACCATGCAAAAGGAAAAAAAGCCTATGAGAAAACAGACTATATAAAACAGACTACATATAAACTCTCTAAATGGAGAATTAGAATATATGAGGGTTCTACTGTAGAGCACAAGACTGCCTTGCCCATTTACAACTGAACTTCAGCCACTGCAAAACAGTACCTGAAAAGCAGCGCTGTCTGCCTTTTGTGGGGCTTGTTTGATGCTGCACATGCAATCGGGAGCCTCACCTTGACAGGCAGGGAAGGAGTGGAGGCCAGGCTGGCAGCCATCACACTGAAGTCCAGCTACCCCTGAGCGACAAAGACACCTCCCAAGGAAATCACAGACTTCAGGCTGGGTTCCTGCTGGGTTACATTCGCATGCTGCAAATGAAAAAAGACATTTCAGAGGCAGCCTCTGCACAAGCTCTCTTCTTCTATCTTTCTTGAAATAAAAACTAAAAAGCAACTCCCTGATCCTCAACCAGGCCAAAATCTTCCCATCAGATTTATTGTGATTCATAACGGCTTTTATTGATTGCATCAATAATAATTCAGCATCAAGGGAGACATTAATGAAATAACAAAATAATCAAGTCTGTCTCACAATAACTGCTAAGTTCAGTATCAGCATTGGAGCACTACACTTGACATGTCCCCACTCAGTCTGATTTATTGATCCTATTATGCCAACTATTGAAACTAGTCCCATCCTTTTTAAAAATGAAATTAAAAGAATAAGGCTTGGATTCACAAGCTCAGGTGGGAGGAATTAATAAAATGCCTAGGTAGGCACAGAGATGGCTAATAAAGTTTAAAACCAATCAGTTTTCTAGTATCGGTTAGAAAGAGCAGCTTAGTGCATCAAAGTGAGGTTGCAAACTCAAACACAATATTCTTTTTTAAAAAAAGAAAAGATATGTAAAAGAAAAGTTCCCAAAGGTATTTTAAATTTCATCAATGTAACTAAACCCAACTCCAAATTGGAGTCTGACAGCTGCATCACACAATAGCCAGCAGTCAAGGAAATAGGGGCAATTTTAGATGGAATTCTCCCCTCATAACATTTTATTTCTTTGACTCCTGCGAATTTTGGGAGAGCCCCTTAAGAACACATCTCTGTAGCAAAAGAACTTCACCCCTCAGTATAAAACTTGCGTCTGTATTTTGGATATACACTTGACAAAAGGGAACGTTTGGCTTTCCCCAGCAGAAAGGTAATGAAAATACTCAGCTGCACAGGTGCCACAGGAAAAAAACAAGTCCAGTTTGATATCTGCAGTGTTGGGTATTACCATCACAGTCACCACCCAGCACTTCCGTGCCATGGCACTGGCACGATGAAGAGCACATTTGTAAAGAAAACATCTGCGTCTTTATGATCTTAAAGCTCCTATTTCACTTAGAAGCCAAAGGCTGGCATTTACACTAGAGCACGGGTTCCAAGCATCAAAGAAACTATGGCACTTACGCAGACACTGGGAGCCAAAATACCCTGGTTTGCAGCCACCTTCTAGTTACAACAGGAAAGGGAAAGGAAGAAAGGAACATAGTTAGTGCATAAAATCACGCAACTCTTCGTATTTTTGCAGAGAAAAACAAACCAGTGCTAGTAATTATTACTTTTGAACTGGCAAAACTATTTGCACAAACCTTACACGTAATAATCTGTAACCACATTTAGTCTGCCAGCACAAATTTACAACTTCCACAGTAACAGAAGCTTCCCCTTAGAGGCAGCTGCCTCTCTTATGCCTTCAGACCCAGATACTACTCACTGAAAATGTAAATAGATCAAGACCTGTTTTCTCCTCTTTATTCTTTTTTCCTTGAGAGTTTTCCTTCCTCCTGTCAGAAATACGTGACAGAAGGGGATATGTGACAGAGCACACCCAGAGGCTTACCATAGCAATTATTCTGGAGGCTGTATGAAGGAGATAAGTAGTGCAGGAGACTGAAGCTTTGTGGGCTTTTACAGCAACTGCAGATGCTTTCAACAGTCGGGATTTGTGAATATGTACATGGATTTGTACTGCCTGCTTATGTCAAAGTGTTTGCTACATTCACAGAAGAAAACACTTTCTCATTTGCCAGCATAAACTCCAGTTCTATTAAAGCTAACAGAAATAAAGGGGAAGAATGCTGATTTTAGCATAAGAAAAAGTTGCAAGGTTTTTAAAACTTATTAACCATGAAGTGCATTACCAGTGTGTATGTGATTAAACACTAGCTGGGATGATGTCTCTGGTCTGCAGTATTATAGCATGTATAAAAAAATATAATCCCACTGAGGGAATCATCATATGGATTTCAGACAGCTTTGCAGAGGGCTAAAATAAAATGCATAGCTCTCTTAAAAATCAAAGTCTTCACTGCCAAAGGCAATGTACAATTTTCCAGGTGTGAGAGGACAGACAGTCCAGAAGCAGAGGCTGGTTAGCCTAAACAGAGAGATTTACACTGCAAAGCAGCAGTTGTTGTGTCAGAAAGCCTTGATGGATCTATTCAGAAGAGTACCAACAAGATGGTCAGCCTCTTCTGCAGACGTTTGCCTGAGGCTGGTCAAATTTGTTTTGATCCGTAACTCTTCTTGGAGTTAGCCCACTAAACTGTTTAATTTGAAGATGACAACAGGATGGACTTCTGGAAAGAACAAAGGGTCTCTGACAAATAAATATCAACAGTGGCAAAATAACTACATAAATCTCCATGAAAGCAGGCACCACTGAAACAGTGAAAATAGCAACATCGGGGAAAACAGTGAAATGGGGGTGGAGAAAAACACCAAGAACTTGCCTATTATGTCACCAGCCATAGCATCTCTTGGATTTGGAGAAGTAAAAGGATATACAGGCGTATCTTTAAAACAAAAGAAACAATGACATGTATTTGAAACCAACACACTAATTTCATTAAGAATCATGACAAACAATGAAGTCATCTCCTGCCACTACGGAGAGCATGATACTCACATGATTCTAGTAAACAGCTTAGTTTTCTTTCGGTTAGGAACAGAATAAGAAACATTTTGCTTCTGATTTTCAATTCAAGTATAAACATTCCTTCTTGAAATAACAGTATGAAAGGATAGATACCATTTGGAAAGCTGCTAGCTTGCTTTCCTTCTTCCTTATGCTAGACACTGTTATGAGAGCTATCTAGAGAGATCCCTATTCATTTCACATTTTCTACTTGCAGCTGGAGGCCAATCTCCTGTTTATGTCGCACTATCACTCACTACCTGAACTGACAGAATTCATGACATGTATGGTACATGAATTTTTAGAATTTGTTCATGGAGCCACAAGATTTTATGCAGCAAGCACAATCCTGATGTTACATTTTCTTCTTAGTTACTGCATGTATCATTTGTTTATAGGGAAAGCATTTAATTTTCTGAATTCCCAACACTTTAATTTACTATACGCTACCTATTGTAAAGTAAAAATCTAATTTTCAATGCATTAGATAGCATTCAATACCATTTTCAGTAAATGGAAGCACTCAGCAGTTCTGTGTCAAATCTGTTTTCCTAATATATTTCTTTTCTTTGGATTTACAAACACCTTTCCTTCAACCACTTTTTATGAAATCTGAAACAAACTGGAACCCTTCATTCAACCGTATAACTGCAGATAACTGTAGTCCAGCAAAAACAAGAGGCCATGGTTGAGAGCCTTATGCTTTGCCAGGAGAGCCTTTCCAATATTACACAGCTGCCATTTTAGAATTATTTTCAGGTATTTTAAGTCCTCCAAAAACCCACATGCCTTTTTTATCAAGTATGTGAGTTTCAAAACCTAGGAGGTGTCAAGGAGAGCACAGAACCATTTTCTCCCCTCTCTCTCTCTACAGTCATGTTTCACATCCCAGTCCAAGTGGTCTTTATACTTGAAGACCCAAAGACATGTTTAAACAGTTTGTCCAGGGCTTTAGGACTGGAGTTCATGACTTATTGAGGGACAGGTTGTACCCTTGATAACAATGCCTTAAATGAACTCAGAATTGTGAGAATGCAGCACAATCTATTTGACTGTCAAGAAACCATCATTTTGTAAAATAAAACGGACGCTCTTCAGTATTATGACAGCTGATTTATCAGAACAGGTAAACATGCAAAGCTAAAGTGCCAGATGTTTTAACAAAGTCGAGTGGAATGAAAACTGTTAATTCTTTAATGCAGGTGTAAAATACAGAAAAAGAGGCATTTTTATTTGTACACTTACAGACACAAAATGGATAACCATAGAATCCATCAGCACAGCGTTCACAGTTTTCTCCCTGGAAGTTCTGCTTACAGAAGCAGCGGCCAGACCCTTCCTCACAGCCTTCTGCATGCTCTGAGTTACAACTGCAAGCTAAGTAAGTATCAGCAATTAGGCACTCTTTACAAAATAATCAATTTGCCTTCTACAGCAGTGCACAATGGTATTATAACAGTAAATTTGAAGTGATGAATGCTTCACTATTTAAAGAATTAACGTTTGCATGCCATTACATATTTTCCAAGTACTTTATACCACCCATCAATCTTTGTGATACACCTTAGAAGTTATTCTCTTAGAGTGATTAGGTTTTTTTAATTCAGAAAGCTGCATGTTATTACTCCACAGAACTGCAGCAACTATCTCTTCTGTGGGGTCTGCTTATCTCTCTCCATGGTCTAGGCAAAGCACTGTGCTCCATCTGCTTTCCCTTACACACCACGTGCAACATCATGGCAGCACACCACATCTCTGTTGACTTCCCATTCATTTCAGCACCCAAACACAATGAACAATAGCTTCCTCCTACCTGTCACAAGGCTCCTTCAGCCTGCTTGTAATTCAGCCCTCATCTCTTAACTATACTCAGTTCTTCTTTTTGAAATGTACTAGTAATTATCCTGTTGCATCATATATTAGTCATTAGGTTCAGCATTGCATAAAATAGGAGAAGTGATCCTTGTGACCTTTTGAGATATAGAATAAACTTCTCAAGTGACCAAGAGCCAAAGCATTCCTCACATGTACATCAGAGAGCTAAGAGAAGCAAGGTGGTGAGGGCAAGGGATGAGAGTGGCTTCCTAGTGGTTATGCCTTCTTGCTGTGGTGTATATAGCAGTACCTCAGCCTTACATGATCCTATCTCCTCAGAAGCCCTTTGTGGCTTACTTCCTTCTACTGTCCTGCTGCTGGTCTGAAATTTTAGGTTCATATGGCACGTAAGTTGTGAAGAATATCATTAAAAGGGTCTAAAGCAACACAGAAAGTCATTTGCAGTTGTTCTCCAACATCTTTTGGCCACTTTTTCATTTTTCCTCTCAAATGTATCCCATGCCTTGATTATAGCCAAAAAAACCCCAAGCCATAACCATGAGAAGATACTGAATAAAGAAGGACTCACGTATGCAGCCATCAGTAGCTGTCACTGGAACACCATAAGGACGATAGTAACCTTTTGCACACTTTTCACAGTTAATACCAGCTGTGTTATGCTATGTGAAATAAAACAAAAGGAGAGTATGAGATAAAAAAGGGAACTTGGAAGAATTAAGAAACAATAACATCCTTTTCACTTTTTCTATATACAGCAAAGAAAGCATCAGCACAGGAAAAATGAAAATTGAATACGGCTGCAAGAAAGAGAGCATTCATCATTTGGTGTTATTTAACCACCTGTTCTTTATAGATTTATGAAGCATGGTGTTCTTACACAAAACAGCTGAATTTTATCTTTGAAGCATTATAAAAAAGAGCTATTTAAAAAATATCTAGGGGAAAAAAAATCTCTTTTCCCTATCATGATACCACTTTTATGCTACTCTCTTATCATAACATATTTATCATTCAGGCAACTGTGGCATGACTTTTTCCTCATACTATATATTACTTTTTTTTAATATCTTATGTCTAAATAAGGAAAAAAAGTAAGCAATTTGAACTACAGCAAAAATACGTAACTCCGCAGTAGACATAGTACTGAGTGTATTTCAACTTGTGAAGCAAAGCTATCCCCTGCAGTGGGGCAGCAGGAGTGTGCAGCTGCAATGGCATGCACCAGTCGAGTAAATCACTGTCACAAGGCATCCTGGCAAGCCCTCATGAGCAGAGAACTGGAGGAAGAAGTTTTGCCCTGAGCAAACCAAAGTGGCTTCCCCCAGCTCCCACTTGCTGTTTAGCTCCTCCTTAAGGAGTGTTGCAATTGAGGGCTGAGCAGGGACCCAGCATTTGACGGAGGGACTGGTGGGCAGTTCATGAGCACCCAGGATGCTGCTGGGGCTGCCATTCATGGCTGGTGCTCTCAGTTCATGCAGCAGTTTTGGGTTCTGCTTCCAGTTTTGCTGGGAGCCTCCTCCAGCAGCTTCAGATCTGAGCTACTGCTGGGAAAGGCTGACACTAGATCAGTGCAATCTGATACAACTTTGCCTCAAGCCTTGGTTTGAGTGGACCACTAGTTCAGACGATTTCCAGAGGTCCCTTCCATGATTCTGGGCTTTTTCGATACCCATAAGCTTCCTTCTTTGTATAGCCTATGCCTTCCTTTAGTTCTGCTAATCAGGGATACCCTTCTGTTTTGCTGCAGTAAGGAACCATACGGCCTGAACTAGGATTTTATTTGTTAAGTTTTACTTCCTTGTGTTGCTCAGGGAAATGGCAGAGTTTGTAATCACAGTAAAGGGAATTTTTATAGTTGATTTAATTATTGCATTGTGTGACTTTGTTTCAGTCACACAGGACTGAGCATAAATGCAATTTATATGTCTTTTATACATCAACAAGCAATGTTGTATAATGTAAATTATTTTCAAACACTTTTTCCGTTTTGAATACAAGTAACACCACCAGAGAAATGGAGTTACCCAGACTGGGAGACTCCAAACAATTGGTGTGGACACAGTCCTTCTTCAGTAGCCCTTATTTAAATGCCATCTATTTAAAGTGACCAAAATGACCTTATTACCTGGCAGTTAATGCAGACTCCTCCTCCTTCATAATGCCCATGGATGTTTAAGCTTTCTCGATGCTGATCAACACTAGCATCGTAGTAACAATCAGTGGCATGTCCATGGCAATTGCACGCTGAAAAAGTATTATTCCGAGTCAGCTTTCTTTATAATGCTGGAATTCAGTTATGCAGCAGAGGTTAAAAAGCTTAGATTTTTTTTATGTATACATACACTCGGCTATGTTGGAGTATGTTCAAATGCACATATTTACCTATCAACAACTGGACTTTCATGCCAGAAACATGGTTAGATCATGAAGACGCAAAGAGAACATATGCTGCTAGGCTTATCAGAGGAGGCAACAGTTGTACCATCTCAGAACTATGTTTATGGATAAATGTGAACCAGGAAGCTCCAGAAGAATGATCTCAGCAGTTTTTAAAAATTATCAAAACCATATTCAAATGCTTATTCTACTTTTACATGCCTAAAAACTACTCCTGGCTGAAGCTGTGTACACTAAGTCATGATTTAAATAAACAATTATAGATAAGCTATAAACATTTGAATAATACAACACTAAAGAACTCTTACAAACAGATACACCAGCAACCTTGGCTATACATTAGCCCAACTGTTGTCTTCTGAATGAAGAAGTTTTAAGTACGTTTTACTTCCTGAGAATTGTGGATTCAAAAAGATGCATGGTTTAAAGAAGTATGGTATGAAAAACAATTATACCACCACCAATAATAATATATTATTATAATCTAGAAAAGGATAAAATTAGGTGACTGAGATAACTCATTTCCCCTGTGTACGGTTGTTCATAATCTCAGCTGTGGTAATTTTTACTTTGGGTGGTTTGTGGTTAGCTCTTTTCTTTTACTTTCCCCTTCCATTAAGCCAAATAAAGGTAACAGCTGAATTCACAGTGGCTCTGAATCCATCTCTACATCATACACATTCTGCTCTACTTACAACTCTTTCTAACAGAGGTTAATATTGCAGTGCTCAGAAGAGATTAAGAGATAACTGTGAGGCTTTGCTTGCAGACACATCAGTCTCACATATGCCTCAGCCTAGTAACTTCATCCATGGAAAATAACTGAAATAAATACTGTTATATCCACCAGTGGCCTCATACTCTGTTTTAGCTTTGGCAAACTGACATAGCAACATAAATGCCAGAGCCAGCCCAATGTTCATGCCTTGCTCACAGAAGAGAATTAACCTGAAATATAGCTCCACACTTCAACTGGTTCCTACAAATACAGTTATAGTAAAGGGTGACGGATTTACCCAGAAAAGAACTTATGTAATTTTCTATAGATCAGTTATGTGTATCTCACCTTATTTAAAACTAATCTCTTTCCATTGGTCATGTAAAAATCTGCCTGTCTTCACTGAAATCTGCCAGAGCTATAATATAATTCTGAGTAGGAATCAACCATAAGAGCAAGCAAACAGAATAAATCAAAGGGCAGGGCCATGGTTTTGCCACAAACTCATCCTACATCTTTTTTCTTTTTTTCAAATGATCTGATCTTATTTCCTTGCTGGAAAAGAACAAGAGGAATTTTTACTGCTTTTTTTGAAAGAATGCAGGAAGCAAGAAAGGCTTCCCCGGGCATCTGGGTGCTAAGTGAGCTTTCAGTTGTTCCATTGCTCCAGGGCAACCTTCTCAGGAAATTACTGAAGTTTTGACTTCATAAAGCTATATCTTCATGTTTAAGGAAATCCTCTCTTCATCTGGACCTGGGGAGAAGATACTCTGGAAGGTAATGAGCTCCTGAAAGCACCTCAAAAAAGAAGGGCCCTGGCCCTACTTTCTTCACAGCAGGGAAGTGTATGGGAGGTAATCCTTCCAAGTACCTGGCACAACGGGAGCATGACAACTGATTCTCCATGCCTTGCTACGTGATCAAACAGGCAAGAGAAGTGAAACTGGATCATTCTCTGTTACTCCTCTACATCTTTATACCTGAACAGCTTTGCACAAGGAAACCTTTTCCTAGAAACTACCAACAACACAGCTGAGGTGGTAGCCTGCCATCAGGTTCCCTTATCATCTGCTGAGAGGAGCAACACTGGTTGAGAGTGGGTTCCCTGGCCGGGTTGTGATAGCCCATGAAGAAGATCTTTGGGGTTTTTATTCATATATTTCTTCAAGAAAACAAAACATTGCACAAATAGATGAGAACATTAAAAAATATATTTATACTTACAACGTAAATAAAAAAAAAAAAAACTCCTTGTCTCTAGGGCCAAACCATGTGTGAGCTCACAAATATGTCTTCTAACAGTGACAGGAAATTATTTGCTCTGATTACAGTACTACCATTTACTTTCACAGGGGAATAAAAACTCCTCCTACCTCATCAAGCATCTTCTCATCGCTTTGGGCCACTTGCTGATCCATTCTGTACTGGGTAACTCATAGCAAAAGGTTGAGCTTATCCCTACAGGCTCCCACCAACCTTTTTCAATCAGTTTCTCTCAAGGGACCTCAGGCTTCTGGGAAGCTTAACAAGGTTGCTTTAATTCCTTCACTACTGGCTGCCAGGAAAAGAGATCTGCACCTGGCCAATGCTCTCAACAAATCACCTCAAACTGCTAGGAGCAATCCATACTAAAAAAGGTATTTTTTTCAGAGGTAGTTAGAAGCGAAGTCATTTTGGCTCAGAATCTTGTCAATGATCTTCTATAAACTCATTCTTTTAAAAACATGACATTATTTATGCTCTTTGTCTATCTCTTTCTTGGCAGAAATGTTTTCATTTCAAAGAGGAGAATTTAAATGAGGTTTCAAATCTTGTCCAAAAGATGTGTCCCAACGCGCCTATCTCCTATTGAACATTTTAATCACCGCCCCTGCCCCCGCCAACACCCAGTGTTTTAGTACTGCAGTTTTATTAAACAAGCCATCTCTTTACTCCTGAAACTAATTATATAGGTGCATCTCTTTGGCTTTCAGATAAGGTTCCTCTCTTAACGGTTTGTACCCACTGGCTACGCTACTCTCAGGAAAGGCAGACAAGGAAAATAAATTAGGCCAGACACAAAGGAAAGTGCAGGCTGCCAACATATTTGTTAAGAATAAGATGTGCACAGAGATGGCAACACTATCTATATCACACTCACTGGTTTCTGGCCAGAAGAATGCAAAACACCCACGTGTAACAGTAGGTACCCCTCCACCAAAAGAGGGTCCATGCACTATTTTCTTTAACAGAAGTATGAAACATGGGGGAAGTGGGAGAAGCATCAATAGGCTTCACCAGCTTGACTACTCAGTCTGTGGGTCTAAAACACTCCAAACTCCCAACTACAAGCATGGGAAACAGTGCAAGTGTGGAATTGCCAGAATTCCCCAGCAGGAACGCTTTGTGCCCCTTGGTCACCAAGGGGGAACCACCAGCAGGAGAAAGCAGGGCAGTTCAAGCGCCTGTATGCAGTGGCATCTTTGAGCATCTCTGTGATCTGAACACCAAGAGGCTGGGTGACGGGGAGGCAAATTTTGAAGCTGTGTAAGATGCCTATGGTCTCTGCTCTGCTGGGGGGATCCACAAAATCTGTCAGCAGACAGCTATGACTGGGGAGAGATGCTGACTCTATGTACTGCAGGAAGGATTCAAATTTTGTCATGCAATATTCTCACAGAAATTACTATTTTCACCATTTAATAAGATAGAAGAACGTAAGTAATATTCACTGCATCATCTATTCCTTATTGCTATATGGAAAGAATTTTCTCAGTAAAGAAAAAGGGTGTTAAAACAAGCAATGTGTTAATTATGTTCCATGAACACATGTGCTACAGCTAATTCATACCTTGTTGTCAATGTCCCTTTTAACCCAGCATCTTTTAGGCTACTCACATTCACATATGTTTGTGCTCCCAGCTGTTGCAGGTTGCCACTGTTTCTGGTTATATCCAGGGCAGCAGTGATCACAGGTTTCCCCACAAGTGTTATGCTGACATTCACACTGAAACCTACAGAAAGGAAAGGCTCTTATTCTACTGAAGCTGTATTTTTCCTTTTTTTCTTAATTTTATCACTGTCCAAGACTTACACAGGGTGTGAAAAGGACAGGGCATAAGCTCACATATAAAGAGGTCAAACAGTGATACCATTTTGGAATTTTCCTAAAATTCTTCATGATTTATTACTTTAACGGTGTGATTATGAGTTTATCAGCACAGATTACTTATGAAGAACATTTATAGAACATTCAATAGGCTGGATTATGAAACTTCATTCTAGCATATTAAATCAAGGTGATATATAGCAGTTTGGGACTGCTATATATCCTTTTTAAAATTCATTCTGAGGACCAAGCTTTGATCTAGAGTAAATCAAAATATTTATCACCTTTATATGCATGTTTTCATCATTTTTCATTATGCTTTCTTTACAATAATTTTATTAGTGCTTTTAATAAACCAAGATCATAACTTCACATTGTTGTTTTTAAAACAGAGCACACTAATCATCAACAAAATGTAGGAGTTTGTTTTGTTGGTTTTTTTTTTTTAATTTAGCTGAATAACCTACTTAAAGGGCAGGCTCTCATTATAGTCTAGGTCTTACTATCATGTATAGTGTTGGGGGTCGAGCATGGACAGTCGGACAGGTCTACAGCAAGCTGTGAGAATATGAACTTATAACCCCGAGTTAGGAATGCAGCAACAGGATAACAGTAACCGCAAAGCAAGATATAATGCCAAGCTAACACAAACACCTAGGCCCAATCATAAAAAGAATAGCGGCGCGTGGACACCTCATGGACGAAGCGGGGCAGCCAATCAAGTAGTGCGTGATCGCGTGTAAGGGAGCTCAAAGCAGTATATTAATAGCAGCCTTGTAAGCAATAAACGGAGTTTTTTGCAAATGTACATCGCATCGGTGTCTGCTCCCCTTCACCTGGCCGCTGCATTCTGGTGACCCCGACGTGATACCAGCAGAGGAGAAGCGGACGAGAGAAGGTGAAGATCCCGGCTGCTCGAGAGAAGCAGGCAAATAAGTTGAGTTACGTGGCCACGGCTGACCGGTGAGTCAGGCAGACTGCGGTCTGGTTCGGGATGGGTTCCGCTGTATCAGCGATAAAAAAGGCTACGATAGAGGGACTGTTAAGCGTAGCAAAGAAGACAGGGTATTCGATACCCCGGCAGGAGCTTGTGGACTTTCTTTTTTGGTGCAGGCGAAGGGGGTTGCTAGAGTCTACAGGACAGTTATTTTCGAAGGATCAATGGCGCAAAATAGGGGAAGAATTATGGGAGAGCGTTCAGACGGGGCACAAGGGGGCAAAGAAGCTAGCACGCACTTATTGCTCCGTTAAGCTCATGATTGACCAGGCGCATGCAGATGCAGAAATTGCGGCTGCACTGCAGGATGCGTTGAGTGGGAGCATGAAAAACTCAGACTTAAAGGGCTCGGATTTAATCGAGTGGGGTTCTTCAGGGCCCCGGTCGACGGGGACCCGGAACGGCGAGTGAGCGGCGCCGGCGGCAGCGGCCGGGAAGCGCGGGCAATGCTGCTGCGGTGGCGTGACGGACCCGGGTGCTTGGATTAACCGAAAAAGAAAAAATCCGCCGCTGGGGTGAACCAGACACTGCTGCGTCGGGAGGCCGATCCGGAGACCGAGGTTACAGGACGACCCAGAAGAAGACGATCCGGAAAAGGCTGGCCATGAAAATGGACCGAGAGGTAGCCCTGGACTTATTACAGTGCTTTTTATAAAAGCGGGGAACTGAGCCCTGAACTTTTTACAGTGCTTTTTGTAAAAGCGGGGAATTGAGCCTGAGACTCTAAAGCAGCTAGCAGGTCTACTGCCTGTAGGGAAGGCTAAGAGATTTTTTTTGCAGATCCTAATACAATATTTGAGAAGAGTGAGTGGTGAAAGTTTGGTGATGAACTATTTGACTCAGTGCTTAATGATTATAAAAAGGTAAAGAAACTCGGTAAACCACGGAGGGAAGTAATGAACTGTATAAAAAGATACAAGGCAGAAAAGAAAACTGCCGCGGTAGCAACGGAGAAACTAGGAACAGACGTCCCCGGTCGGTTGAAACCGGGGGAAGATTACAACCCGTTCCCCCCCCCACCAACTCGCGGGAGCACAGGGTTCCCCCCCCCCCTTCCTTTTCTCCCCCTCCATCAGAAGGTGCCGCGGAGGAGGTGTAACCCCCTGCTCCCCCACCACCCCAGTTCCGAAAGTAGGGACTTTGAAAAGGACAGAGAAAGTATATTAGAAGGTATACGCATGATAAATGTCGAGAAATCCGAAAGAAAGCGGGCGGTGCCTCGGCGCCGGATCGATTGCGGCGCCACTGTGAAGCACGCAGTAAAAAATAGGGATCATGCGCGAGCGGGAGATTTAAAGGAGCCGCGAGCCTCTCCAACCCACTACGCCCTAGAGTGAAAAAACTTTTAAGTCAGTCACGGAGGAGCCAGGTCTGCAGATGGCCACATACCGAACGAGATACATCTGATAAGAAAGACACAGCTGCGAGCAACGGAGACCCCGAGTTCGGCGCAGGATCAGCCCCCGAATCCCCTGAATCCGAGCCAGATTTATATCCTCTGCTTCCAGACCCTGACTTCGTCTCCCGGGTCGGTCTGCTCAGACTTACTGGCCCTGGAGACGCTCAGTTGTAACAATGGGTAACCAAAGATGTGATCATTACTGGGGAATTTTCTGCAATGGGCATTCCTGCATATCCTGTGTTTACTACACAGCAGGGGGCTAAAGAGTGGGAAGCTCTTGATCTCAAAATAGTTAAGGAGGCCTGGCAAACAGTGACCACGTATGTGTTAAAATCCTCTTATACTCAAGCTGTATATGTTATGATTTTTTCTTGCAATTGACAGGGGGAGCCCATACAGTTTCTCTGTGATACTCATGTACTAGAAGTTGGTAAATATAAGTATGTCCAGGTTTCTGTCAACCCTTGGAGACCTCTGTAGATACTGCTGGCCACTTCTTCCAGCACAGGCTGGCCACCTGTGTTGGAATGAGTGTGCATTTTGGTCAGTTTAAAAGCCCAAGCCTCATACAATGTGGGGGAGGCAGAGCCTCTGCGGGGACGCCTGCTAAGGTTGAGCCTGCCACCTCGCACTGCAATGATGCTTCTCGGAGCTGGTTTGCTGTTAGTCTCCACAGGGTCCTTGTGCTTTGTTCTGTACGTGGGACTGTAGTGGGAGTAATGATGGCTTTTGCAGGGACCCAAAAAAAAAAAAAAAAAAAAAAAAAAAAAAAAGAGGGGGGAGAGAGAGAGTAATGATGTTGCATTTAACTTTAACCTGTCTACTTGTGAAGAACTGATAACCTGGGGGAGGGGGTATATTTGTGCCCTCCTGCCTACAGGTCCGTGGCGACTGTCTGCAAAGTTTGTGAAGCCCTGCCATGAGCTGGACAGACGAATGGATAAACCTGATGCCTCAGCTACAGGAGCTGACTGTGATTACCCCAAGCAGAATGAGATAGAGGAAGAGAAAGAACAAATAACTGCAAAACATCACTTGGGGACAACTGAAAAGTAACATCCTGAATATGTGTGCTTGTAAAGTAGCTATTATTAGAGGTTGTGATTTTGTGTATAAAACCACCTGTATTTACTAGCTAGTTGCTAATAAGAAACTGCACCTTGTATTGTATAGATTTGTCACTTGTAAAAGAGATGTTAGAGTATGGAAATTTGCAGTAGCTGCTAGAAAATGCTAAGGCAAAAGCTAGAAAAATTTTAATACAATGGTAGTGTTATAAAGCAGGTGATGGAACAAATTAAGAGGGGGGAGAATTCCACTGGTAAGAAATTTCTTTGGCTAGTCCTTCACTGCCATCAGCATCTTCAACATGCTGCTGCACCCTGTAATAGTTACTCTGCTAATGTAAATTTGTGTGTGCCTTGCTGTAGTAGCGACTTGTTACTGGATAAAACAAAAGGGGGAAGATGTGGAGACAGTGTTCTCACAAGAGAATGCATAATTGGTACATAAACTTTGAACAGTCCTGAAAGATACAGCAAGGCCATGAGAGGCCTGAAGAAGCTTAAGCAAGCAAGATAAGAGGCTGGAATTCACCAAGTTAATGAGAACTGTGGACTGTTGGCAAGCTTTCAAGGTTGAGTTCTCACACCTGTGTGTAACCAATTATATGTTAGTCACTAAGGGTCTTCAAAACATGTATCCAATCATAATATGCCAAATCACTGTAAGTGCTTCAGCCTGGGCCTTGGCTCAACTAAGCAGACTGGGTTGCTGAGTTGCTAAGCAGACAATTCTACATCGAAGGCAATTCCTGATTTGTTTTAATGTTGACTCTGTAAGACATGCAACACTGCAGAACCTTTTGTTGTTGGAACAGGGACATGGATGTGAAGATTTTGATGGAATGTGTTGTATGAATCTGTCTAATCACTCAGAATCAATTCATAAAGGGATAAAAAGGTTAGATGACTTAACTATGAAATTAGCTGTTAATGATTGGGGTTTGGATACATGGCTGAGTGGCAGGGGAATTACGGGATGGATCAAAGATATTATCAAGGGTGTTTTAATGATATTTGTATTTACATTTTTATGCTTAATGATTATTCCCTGTATCTTGCAATGTATCATGCAGCGTGTACAACAAATAACTAATGTCTTATTTGAAAAAAGAGGGGGAGATGTTGGGGGTCGAGCATGGACAGTCGGACAGGTCTACAGCAAGCTGTGAGAATATGAACTTATAACCCCGAGTTAGGAATGCAGCAACAGGATAACAGTAACCGCAAAGCAAGATATAATGCCAAGCTAACACAAACACCTAGGCCCAATCATAAAAAGAATAGCGGCGCGTGGACACCTCATGGACGAAGCGGGGCAGCCAATCAAGTAGTGCGTGATCGCGTGTAAGGGAGCTCAAAGCAGTATATTAATAGCAGCCTTGTAAGCAATAAACGGAGTTTTTTGCAAATGTACATCGCATCGGTGTCTGCTCCCCTTCACCTGGCCGCTGCAGTATAGTAACTGAATCCCAGGAGGAACGAAGAAATTGAGACTGGAGAGGCTTTTTCCAGCATTCCTCTCTTATCTGTGTAGTCTAATGACCGTGGTGCAATAATATTTTTGGCTGTAAACATCCTATTCCCTTAGATTTCACACTTTTTGTACTTTATTTTCTCTAGCACAGACATCTAGAAAAGAGGCACCAATCTGCCCACTTACTCTTCATTAAAACACAACTGAAAATATGGCATTGCCCTGATAAAAGCTTGTTTCAATGCCCTCATGGATATTTAAAATATGTTTTAGACAGCCTGATTATTCATAGTCACTTCCCTGTAGAAGTTGAGACAAGAAGACTGATCTAACTCCTTGTGACAACAATATGGACATCATAAACTTCACAGAGAAAGGGAATAGTTCATTCAATTTGGTTTTATTTTTTGTACTAATGATCAAGAGCCATTCGATCTTGGCTGAGCTCAGTATTTCAATCATGCTGAGTATCTCAAGGAAGCTCACTAACTTCGTGCTTGAATTGAGCTTCTAATTCCTACTGCTGGAAGGTGCTACCAAGCCATGTTTTCCAAAAAGAATGAAAGGTTTCTAAGAAATTATTCAATCTGCCAAACTCTTATTTCAATTTAAAACACAAAAACTAAGACTTTTTATTATTATATTTCATATACAGTTGCTCTTGATGTATTTTCTTGTCAATCAATACCAGAGTCTAGATTTTTTTAAAATATAGTGAAAAATCCCTGTAAGACTATATAATTCTATGATAGAAAAGGTCATGTGAAAACATTCATGTATTGTTTTTCTCAAATTAATACTTTGCTCACTTTACTTACTGGTATTGGTTTTCAGCGCTCTTTGCATTGCACACTTCAGCATGGCCATGGCAAACACATCGCCCACCAATACTGATGTCCTTTATACTGTAGTAATACTATGGAACAAGCACAAGAAGTATATATAAGTCTTTTTGTTTACTCACATTATGTCAGAAATATCAACATCAGATTGTTAAATCTTGCTTATCAGAATTTTAAAGGCATGGGAAGATTCACTGGGGAACTTCTCAATGTGTATATAATGTGTGTATAATGAAAACACATTATTTTGATATATTTACAGTATGAAAATGATATGCGCAGTAAAAAGTAAAAGCTTTCAGTGTTTTCACCACAGGTAGAGATGATCACTGCGACTCTTGACAACCTATTTGACAGTGGATTTTTGTATAACAGTCTTCACAACTCAGTAACTCAGTTTATAGTTTCATACAGCTTTGCAGAGCTACACTTTACTACTAAAAGTAATTGTACTGTCACTGGTCAGTAGTAAGTCAAATTTGCAATAGGCCAAAGAGATTAATAATCCAAATTGCCACAGTGTAGACATAAAACATAATCCATGTAATTCAGTGTGTCATCAACTCAAGCCTGTAACAGAGGAAGACAGGCTTCCCCTTGGAAGCAGGGGATAGCAGAACAGAACTGGTTTTCACAAGTTTCTACAGTAAATTTAACACAAAGATTCTCCTTAAGAATATTTACTATTTCCTAGACTTGAAAGGTCTCTATAATGAAACCTTGCACCTTCTTTTAACAATTCAATAAAACACTTGACATTTTGTTCAGCTATCCTACATCTCATGACTATGATAACATCAGAAGTTCCTCACACTAAAGCTATGCTGCTTGCCAAGTAAACTAAATACTGCATTTACATCTGCCTGTGAGCAACATCTTAAAATTTACTTAAGGCAATAAAGGTACTTAATGGGAGTGCTAACAAGTAACTGGAATAGCTTTATGGTTTTTGATGCAGAAACCCTCACACACATTTGTGCAGTGCCTCACCCCAGGGTTTCCTCCAATTGTGACTGAATCTTCATTTTAAATGAAAAGATTAAAAATAACAATGCAATATAAAGTCTGCAATCTCTCCAAGTATATGAATTTCTATGCAGCATTCCCTTGAGAGAGCTGAGTTTCCTTGAATTTCTCCAGTGAATGGGAGTGGGACTTTGGCTTTTAAGCTCTTGGACAGCCCTAAATCCACTGAAAACACCTAGGCATCTTGGAAGATTTGTGGAAAGACAGCAACTTTTTAGCACACCCTTTGATTCCTGCTCCTTTGGAAACTCAGGTACTGCTTCTTGAAAGTTTTTCTTTGAATAAACAAAGGAAAATAGTGCCAAATAATGCTCAAGAGATTTAGTTTCTCAATTCTGTATGAGATAGTTTAAAAGATTTCCACTTTGGCTCCTTATAGCTCCCATACTGCACCCAACTTCCTTTCATATCCAAAAAGAGTAAAATTACAATATCACTAACCATTACTTCCCCCTCACAAATCTGTGCTGACCCACTTACCTTTGTGTCTCAAACAAACCTGGAGAATATATGGGGATTTAAAGGTGGGTCACTGTGAATTTCAATTGTTAGGGTGTTGCACATTTAAAACATTCAGGTCATTTTTTCATCTCTAATCTGTTGAATATGATTGTTGAGTGTATTTCAGCAAAAACGATACTTACTCTACGGGTTACAGTGGGGTCTCGTTGAGCTTTCGATATCAAGTGTCCAAGAAGCGTATTTGTTCTGAGGAAATGAAGGCGGATGTTTGTTGCTTTTGTGAATTCTCGAAGACTAGGGGAATAAGTGAAGTTTTTTGCTCCAGGGCGGCCATTTACCAAAGATACTACAATCTAACACAGAAGTAAGCAGATTTTTGTTAAAATGTATTGACTTCAAGTGTCAGCAGCAGCACAGAGCAAAATCAATAAAAGAATCCAAAAACTTACTACTGTTTCTAAACATATTTGCAGTAACAACTACACGTTTCATACTGAGCCCAGGACATTGGGAAAAATAGGGATGTTAGTCTTGGACCCTCCTGAGTTCTCATCACCCATATGGCACATCAGAAAAAAAACAAGTGCCTTTATCTGTTTTGAAAACAGGTATAATACACAAAAAGTACATGCTTTAATAGGAAAAAAAAAAACAATAGGAATAGTCACAAGCAGTTATATTAACAGTGGATAGTGTCAATGGGAGTTTTGCCTGAGTGAAAACATCAGGTTTTGGCTCTTTCCCAAAGCACATTTATTTTTGGGTTAAGGCACAAACGTTCCTGGAAAATATTATTGTTACCAGGTCCAGTGCCTGGGAGCGTATTAATGGTCTTTTGGAAGAAAGTACACAGTGTTGCTTTAGAAAATCCCCTCACATGGAAGGAGGTTTATCTGACTCTCAAAACAAGGGCAACAGTACTTTTTTATTTTTTAAAGAAACAGATGCAGGCAACCTAGCAATCATGAACCTCTAAGTAATTAACAATCCAGTACGCATGTACAGGACTGAGTTAGAGACTTTAATTGGCAACAGCAGTGTCCTTCTAAGGAAATTATTCTTTACAATATTTTATTAGGAAGATTTTACAGATATTTTAATTAAAAAATTCTATTTTAAAAGGCAACTACAGTCCCAGTCCTATATGCTCAAAACTCTGGATAACTCCTGAGGAGCTCAGATCTAGATTCTAACTACGTCAGCATAAAAGGAGAATGTCAGCAGGAGCCATAGCCAGGAGTTTAAAAGTCATTCAAATAATACAAGCCACAGTTCTGCATAGCAAGAAACAATGGCTAAAATCAGAACATTTTCCAAATATCCATTATATTATAAACATGTAGGATTTTATAATTATTTTTCTTAAATAGCTACTTATTCTCGAATGGGAATTATCTGTTTCTACAGTCTTTATTTCCATGAGCAATTGTGATGCAGTAAGTTCTGCTATGTACATGGGAAACATTCAGAAAATGCAGTCAGCGCCTTCAAACGCATATGGCTAAAGTGAGGTGTGTAAATCATGATAAAAATCAATACAGGTGACTCTGAGCAGCACCTACCGCCACAGGGAATGGTGTAAGTTAGAAAGAGCCAGCTCACCCTCCAAGTATCTCACCAGCTACTTCAGTGCTTGGTTATGGACTCATTACTGTAGATTCAAGCTGTCGTAGCTGAAATATTCTTTCTAGTTCAGGTTTTTATTAGAAAAGCAAACTGCTAAAGCTGGTGCTGTTTGCTTCCAGCATTGCACATTGCTTTCCTAAGAGCACTTACCTCTCCGTTTTCGAGAGGCAGAATGCGAGAGTACTCTGTGGTACAAAGGACGTCGCTGTCCCTCCTCACCGGAAGATTGGCTTCCTTTCCAAAGTGCTGCAAGCAATCTGCTTTGGAGTCTAGTCAAGTGAGAACAAAATTATTTTTACATGTGAAAATAAACACTATTGTTTGAATTTAAAATAATGAAGTATCCCCTGTGTATTGAGGCAAATTCTCCCCCATAACTGAATAATAACAGTGATTGTGTCGCTCAGCACAGAAAAATGGAAATTCCTAAAAAAAAAAGAATTTCTCATCCTAAGCAATTCAGTGGTGCCTGACAAGATATGGCACAATATTTCTCATATCATCACAAAAAAGAAGCTATAGCATGTATTCCAAGATTTTGCATTTGTAATTCACTTTCATTTTGGCAAGGAACTTGAGGGTCCCATGGGATGAAGGTACTGAGGTTCTGACATAGCCAAAATCCAAGACAAACAAAACAAAAGAATTCCTAACAGACTGAGTTACTTTCAAAATCTCATATTCAATTTTAGTTACACTCTTGTCACTAATACATTGTGAATAACTAAGACAACAGAAATGTATTTGACATTAATGTCTTCACTGCAGCTGAAAACTTTAGCAAACCCAAGGTTCGATTTTGCTGCTTCTGGGTAAATGATTAAATAAACCTGTCCACAAAAGAGCAGTGACACAAGGATTGATACTCACGAGCAAAATATTGCCAAGGAGTGAAAGTTCTTCCAAAGTCCACTGATCTTTCTAAGATCCAGAGATCTGGACGAGGAGAATTTGCAAACTTGATAAGGATATAGGCAACATGGAAGAGCTGGTGACAGAATATACACAGATCTTATCAGCAGCTTTTTGAACTCTATAGAAGTACCAGAATACTAAAACTAAGGCAAATAATTTTCTTTAGTGTACAGTGAGAAGGTTATCCTCTGCAGTTTCATTCCCATTAAAATAATAGCCCAGATTCTCAGCTGGCTACCTCATCTGCCAACATGTTCCAATACATTAGGAAAGCTGCAATAACACTGTGTTAAATGCCATCTCTTTCATTTCAGAACAGCTCTGGTTTGCACATGATCAATTGTTTGGGTGTGTTAAGGGTACCGTAGCTGGAATTTACCCTGCCAACTCAACACAGCCTGACAAGCACTGAGTTCACTTCTTGTGATACTAAATTAGCTACCCAAATGGCCAGACAGTATCTGCACATGGAAAAATAACTTACCACACAACAGTATCATGCAAAGTAAGTGGCAGACATCCTGTTGACAGAAGCCGGTCAGAGCCCAGAGCTATGCACAATGACTGCACAGGTGGAGTAATGCACTTGAATTACCAAAGGAAAGTCTACGCTGATTGTCAGAAATAAATGAATACTTTGAGGGCTGTGGCAAGATTTGTTTTTACTGACTTTCTGATACTTTTTGTCTAAGTAACTTTCTCGACTTGACTGGCAAGTTTCAGAGTAGGGATATTGGCCATAGAGACATTACATGTCATCCAGTGTGGCCATTCAGTGTGAAGACTGGTATCCTCCCAGGAAAGCATAGTAGTTCTGAAATCCTAAAGACAGTGCTTTATGTTCTTGCTCTTGGCCAACTGAATCTTTCAAGGAGTATTGCCCAGTTCAATCCTTGCACTGGGCAGGCAACTATCCATTAATAGTCTTGCTTCCCCTATGTTTTAAGGTCTTTGGGAATCCCATCCTTACGTATATGTTAACAAGTATGGATAACACTCTGTGTGTTGGCTGATATAGATTTAATCAAGACAAATGGTTTAGAAATACCAAAAGGAAACAAAGGAAGAATATAGAAGAGGCTTTTCCTTCTTCAGGGCCCCACTGTCTATAGTGATGTTGTGGAATCACTACAACAATGACCTTCTACCCACTCTCCAAAAAAGCAGATGACATCTGCTTCAGCTTGTCATGCAGTTATTGTATTCTTTTACACAGATGCTACTCAAAGTGCTGACACAGCCAGTTTTGTCCAGTCTCTCATAACAGGTGATACCTTCTCATAAGCATGAGCAAAATAGTAGCAGTGAATTCTATTTCCACAGTGCTTCCACACTGCTGAAGGAATATGAGACAAGCTTACTGACATCAGTGTTAGCATGAACTATATGCTTTAGATAAGAATCTAATGAAAAAAAGTGGCCAAAATGAAGACATAGAATCATGGGAGAGGAAGACCTTTAAGATCATCAAGTCCAACCATTACCTCAGGACTACCAAGACCACCAATAAAATATGTCACTAAGGGCCTCATCTACATGATTTTTGAACACTTACAGGAATGGTGATTCCACCACTTTCCTATGAAGCCTGCTCAATACCTCATTACTCTCTCTTTAAAGAAATACAGAATCATAGAATCATACAATAGTTAGGGTTGGAAAGGACGTTAAGATCATCAAGTTCCAACCCCCCTGCCATGGGCAGGGACACCTCACACTAAACCATGTCACCCAAGGCTCTGTCCAGCCTGGCCTTGAACACTGCCAGGGATGGAGCATTCACAACAAATACAGTTATGTTATATTTATGGTTGAGTTTCCCTCCTCCCCTCTCCAATAAAAGTACTCATTTGGACATTACATTCCATTGTAACCCTTTAATTTACAACAGTGACTATTAATACCACCACGTAAAAGCTATTCAACATATTAGTGCACAAGGCTTCACTGAGCCTGAATCTTTCAGCACTATATTATTGCCATAAAAGCACAATAAAAAAAACACAAACCAACACTTTTTGAAGTGTAACAGTTAGACATTTCTTTTTCATCATAGACCATCACGCTACCCTGAAACTTCATCTCCTTCTGAAGACAGAATTTGGAAAAATACCTGGGGGAGTATTACTGTAAAACCTGCAGAGCGTTAAGCAAGCCAAAGATGTGGGAATACCTGCTAAAATTAGGCAATGCAAAGAGTCAGGGGAAGGGCAATAAGCTTCAGTCAGACATTCTGCATTCAGAAGTTTAAAATATGTTAAAAAACTACATTGGGAAAATCAGGACCAATTAAAGGAATAAACGAGACTTCATTTGATACAAATATTTTAAACAAGTTGGGAATAGCCACCATATAAGCAGGTCTGTTAACAGGATAGGCACCGCCTCAGGGATCAACATTATAATTATTCAGGACTGTGATTGATTAGAAATGTAAATATAGTACAGAAAGTCACACAGGGAAGCAGAGCAGGCCTTTTGCTTTATGGGTTTTGCTTTTTCTCATATTAAAAAGTACAGCAAAATAAGCATTTTCTAGAAGAAATTTGACATCCCAAAGGGATTTTGACTTTCAAATTTACCCCTAGCTCTTGTGTAAGAGAAGCAGCAGCAGGTGGGTGCTCTGTTCCAACGCCATGGTAGTGAGCACTCAAACTTCCCTCATAGTGCAACTATTCTATTAAATATTGTCATCAGACTACGGCAAAGGCTCCACTGGGACTCTGCTCTTAGTCTTGAAGATGTAATGGTAGGAATGCAGCAAATTAAAAGGTATTGACACTGCACTAAGCTCTGCTTCCTCTAATTGTGAATATTTGATGATAAACTTACAATTCATTGTTTCCCTGCACACGTATATACCATACTTTTTGTCATGTTTTGCACATGCAAAATAATTCCATATTTTGTTTGCAGAAAGAAGGTGCATTATGTCAAAATAAAGAACAAGATGACTGCTCAAAGAGGAAAACTACATCCCTACTATATTTTCAGTATAACAGCCTGTGGCTCTGCAAGGCATACTTCTAACTCTAAGAACAGTTCTTCCTTAAAAGCCAAAACCTCCATTTCAGCTCACTTGAGGGGGAATTGCATTCTGAAAATGTCTGCCTCTGTCAACTACTGACAAAGTCTGCATGACTAACATACACTAAGCTCTTCATTTTTATGACCCTGAAATAAGGTAAGGTGAATTGAGGTCTCAGCGCTTATCACTTTCCTTGAATAGACTTACTCTGCCACAGCCCTTAACTTTCTTCTTCATTGTTATTTTTGTGCACTACTGTATGAATTTGGGCTATGAAAACACTAGGCAAAATGTCAAAAGTAAATCTCAAGTTCAAGCAAATCCTAAAATCAAGCTTTAACTGGCTGAACAGAAATACAAGATAATGTCTGTGAGGTGGAAAAAACTACCCAAACCAACAACATAGGAATCCTACCAAACCCTCATCCATCCACCAACTAAAATGATCCCTTCCTGATATCAGGACCTGAAGTAATTTTGTCCTTTTTCTTGGGTTTACCTCGTTTCCAAGTCAGGGAGGTCAGAGTCGCCTTTTCAAGTGGTACCAAAGTAAAGAGAAACACACAGCCTCATGCTAAGAAATCCTTTAATAACTACAAGAATTCTAGCACATAGCGGTTGGTCTCCAATGAGCCCCAGGAAAAGAGGGCCCCCAGTTCATATCCTTCCTCTGAAGGAAGGAGATCTTTCAGAAGTTTACTCAACATATAAAAGATAAGGTGTCTGTCAGTAGGTTCTCCAAAGTAGCTAACAAGTACACAGCGGGAATAGAAGTTTTGGATGGAGCAATGTGCTACACAAGTGGATGATGATGCACAAGTGTTGGTCACAAATATGCTGAACTACACTGCAAGATAAATTACAGCCTGCAACATAACCTGCATCTTGCAGAGACCATGACTGATGCAAGCAACTCAGAAAGTAAGGTCTGCTTTTCTGGGAGGTGTTTGACTTCCCATGTCTATTCATAACACCCTGTTCTGCATTCAGTCCCTACTCTGTATGTCCAGCCTGAAAAGCACACTTCCCTACAGTTTCCTGGGAAAGAATGACTGAGAAATTCACTTCACAGCAACACAAAGCACAAAGGGATGCAACACTACTCAACTGTACAGCATAACAGAAAGAGCAGCAGAACTCAGAGAAAGGTCCAAGAACTGTGTGCTAAGCTAATGTGGACACTGTGGCCTAAAAATTCCACAATTTCTACACAGCTCCCCCTTCTTTTGTGATACAGTGGAGAAAAGGAATCAAGAAAATAGGCATGTTATTAATTTAATTAATAGAAATGCAAAATCAAAAATCACAACAATTTAGTTTAACTACTGATACTGTCCATCTCAAGTTGTCTGGTCGTTCTGCTCTGCTCCTTTACTGGATCCAAAACCTCTGAATTAAGGTATCCTCAAACTGAGAATCATCCCAGTCATGTGAGGGACAGGAGCATTAAGATCCCATGAGATAGAAGAAGTAAAATAATTTGCACCTGTATTCCCAAAAATAATGTCAGCTGAATCTCACAAAGAAACATTTTCTTTAGTAATTCTTCCCCCTGCAGTCAACTCAATTGAATGCCTATTCAAAAAACCCTGTCCTACATAATCAGTCAACAGTTACTGCTGTCTAAAACATATATGCATATGTACACATGTATTTTTCAGCCCCCAGCATGTATTTATAGTCGTATGTTTTCAGCTGGTGTGAACTGAAGAGCGTAACTAATTTCACTGGATGAGAGCCCAATTATGACAGCTGAGAATCTGTCCCTATGACTTAAAATACAGATGCAGAGGCTTTACTGTTAGCTACTTGCCTATTGCCTGCACAGGAAATACGTGTGTTCGCCTTACTGTCACATTATTAATCCATGATACACTGGTTTTGCTGTCCCTTTCCTTCTAGACCATGTTATCAGTATTTTTCTGTGTATCTGGAAGATCTTACTGGATGATAGTAAAACCAGAAGGACCCCTAAGGCAAAAGCAGACTCCAAACATTATTCTCAAAATGTGTGCATGGTAAGAGATCCTGAAAGCTTTTTCTGTGCCCATGGAAGAGGAGAATATGAAATGGAATCTAGAGCCCCAGTATCATTTGAGCAGTCTTCTGTAACCTCAGGTTAAAGAGTTACAGTGCCTGTGCAAGAACACACACAGTCACTAAATCTGTGTGATACCAGTGGCAAGATCCCACATCATCAAAATTCCTGAAAGAAAGCTATCATTTTCTTAAAGTTAAATTAAAGAAGAAAAAAAATACAGAACATAAACCAGACAAAGAAGTTGTGGTGCTGGAATTTAAAATCGTGAGTTCAAACATCTCCCAATTGCATATAAATGCAAGATTTTATCAAACCTTACCCACCAGCTCATGCACTTACCTGTCCCAGATCTAAAGTGACATTGACTTCGTTGTACTTCAAGCCCATAGAAAGAGGAGGACTTTGCCACCAGCGCTCTGTGCCATCAATTGCATTGGTTACAGGGTGAGCTTTATTGGGATCAGCAGCATTGCAATAATCACAAAACTGTCCCTGTAAAACAATAAGTTAAAAAGATGGTCTCAGAGGAAAACTTATGCACTGCATGTGCATGCTGTTTTTAATTGAGATTCTGAACTAGAACATTGACTAAAAATTGAGCTATTTCAATTTTCTTATTCTATAGAGGAATTTTCAATATATAAACAATTCCCTTGATGATTAAATTACACACTTGTACCCTGAAACACACTGGTTTTTATGTTAAAAACTAGAATTTCAGAATTCTCTGCAAGTAAACTATACTAAATCTTTATTAATGAATTTATTGATATTTTGGTGAAATTACCTATATTACATCTGCAGGGGCGCCTGCAGGAAATTAATGAAACAAAGCTCCTTAAAACTGGATTAAGACCATCAAACAGATTTTCTTCATTTCTTCATTCTCCTAAAAGACTGTGAAACATCCACATATGTATGTAGGCTGGTATTAATAAAACCATCCAAAATACTCTGCTACTTGTCTATAAGTTTGGTGCTACAATTTTACAATGCTGCTTTCATTTTTTTCATGCCATTATAACACATTCTGAATCAGAGACTTCTGAGCAATATGTACTTATGGAAAATGCAATGGACCCTATAGACTGTTCGCTTAAAGTTTCCCTTCAAAGTACCCCACTGTATCTTCATTTGCAGAAGTTACCACCCAATTTCCAGTCCACAAACAAAGCCGTACTTTGGAGATGCCCTGACAGTCTCTCTTTGGTAGTCTGTAAAGCTTTTTGTACTCTTCTGTACAGTTATGATGACTAAACCTCAGGAAACTTAATTGTCTTTTAATTTGGTATCCTGGCTTGCCCCGCAATCAGTATTTTTATCTTCAAGAAACTGCATTTTACAATCTACCAACGTAAGTGCTGAAGCATTATGACTACTTATTAAGGGATCTTTCTAGTATCCCATTCACTTCTTAATCCAGTTACTGGGTGGAAATGATCAATAAAAATGCTAAATTGTGCCAGGCACAGATCTTCGTAGAACCTCAATAGGAAAAAAAGGCATTTTAGTTGAATGGCAGTACGGCTTTAATGATTACTGCAGCTGCTCTGTTCCTTAATCCATTCAGCCTGTGAGGTGCTGACACTGCGCTGGACTCCTGTTTTAAATAAGGCAACATTTGCACCATTCCCTTTATGAGCTAAGCATATTTTCATCAAAGAGATGTGACAAATCTTCTGTTGTTTCCACAACCCATGTGGCATGAAGTGTATTCCTACATTTCAGGTATTAATAGAATTCCATATAACTGCCATTATTTTGTTTGTCACTGCTGTCAGACTAACCAGTGTAAAGTAACTGGAGCAATCATGCTTGTCCACCTGTAATAGGGGAGTAACATTAGGGCTCTCACATTCTTGCTGGATATAGTCTTGCAAGCTTGGTGAATTTAAGAAGTTTATCTCTAGCAGAATTTGTTTAACATATGCCATAACTACTAATAGTTTGGAAACTACTTTGTCCTTCTCATGCGATACAAATACACCATCTTGTGTCTTCCAAATACAAAACGTAGATGTTCACCAAATATTTCTGCATCAGTAGTAATAATTTCAGCATCTGCATCAAGCAGTGATCCATCCTCATCCTGCTCTTTTGGAAAGAGGGGAATATGATGTGTCCAAGAAGACATGGCTACCCTTAGCTATACTGATTCAGCACTGCAGGTGTCAACCTGGCTGAGGGTTAACTCTTGAGAATTCAAACAGCTATATAGAGACTTACTAAATCCTCAAGTACATAGGTTGGTTAACTATGTCTGGGGTCATGTTACAATGCCATTCTCCTCCATCTCTGTTAGAGAACGTGGTTTGGCTGACTTTCATACAAACTACAATATGCCAGGACACGGCTGGATTCAGATACAGTTTGCTGCATCAGACACCACATCAGTCCATGCTAGCTACAGGCAGTGTTGCCAATTTTTGCAGTGATGATAAAGAACATTATGTCACTATCTACAAAATCCATACACTGAGAAATCAATCTGTGCACCAGTAACTGCAGTTACCACCACATCAAAGCATCTTTCCTGACAAATGTGTACTTGGAGTTCTGACATACATATGTTACAACAGTTCAAGCTTCCCCAGATAGCTTCATAATGTGCATGAAACATGGTCTTTATATTTACATTCACGTCCACAACGATCAGGATGGAAATACACAGGAAACAGTTGCTGCTACAGCAGTTTCAGCTCTGATCTGGAAGCAGCCTCAAAGAAAGGCTAAATAAGCAGCAAACAATGGTGAGTATTAAATACAAGGGTTACATCGACATGCACCTATGTGATTTCAGCACACCAGAGCACTTGATCTGAACTCAAGATACCATCTTTTTCTTTTGAGGCATGTAATTCAAAGAATTCCATTGCAACAGCTGGAGTTTCGGTTATTTAAAGTACATTCCAGCAGTGCTGCCAACAAGGCAGCAAAATGAAAAATGAAAGAAAAGAGATTACTGGACAGAGCAGCCTTCCCTGCTTCCCACTGGCAGTATCTCAGGCACAACACGTTCAGCGCATCTGCTACAGGACACGTCTCCATTCCAGGAGACTGGGCCTCTAGATTTTGTTTGATTTTGGCTGCAGTTCATCAGCAGGCAGGTGTGCATTTGCTGGTGACCTTGTTACCCTCCTTTCCCCTGGTTCTCCTGAGTGAAGGAGAAAACTGGAACTGCATGAAGGAGTTTGCTCAAATACGCCAGTGTAGACCAGAGACATCCAGGGATGAAAATATTTCACCTGTAAGTTATAGAATATGACAACAATGAAGGATTTGTTCACTATTTAATACCTAGTAGTTCTGTGCCCACTGGCAGGGCAGGACAGGAATGCAGTTAAACTTTAATTCACACCCGGACACTGCTGCACACAGATTGGCAGACAAAGCCAGGCATGCCATTTATCTATCTGCTGCTGAAATATTCTACAGTGCCATGCATCTCTTCACTCAACACTGTTCTTATTAAGTTATTGTCCCACCTGCCAATGTGTTAAACAAGGGAAACACACTGCTCCCCACAGCATATGTCCAGCACTGCCCCAAGAGCCTCATGGGTTGAGCTGCCCATGATGGAACTATCCACCCCATTGGTGGACCTTGCAGAAGAGCTTTAAATGAGCTCTAAGCTCTCTTTCTGGATTTGCTGAGTACTACAGGCTTCATGAAAAGATACATCACCAAATGACAACCTAGATGAGACAAGCCAATGGCAGAACAGTAGAAATAAAGCTGGGGCTTCTCTTCCTGTCTTTGCCTCATTTTCAGTGTTTGGGATAGCACTGCCAACAGGACTGTCTGTTCCCTTTATCAGAATGAGATCCCCCTTCACGCCTTCTTTCCAGTTTCCTTATTCATAGAGCAACAGCCACAGTCCAGCCTTGTAGAGACCTCAGAGATGAGTGACCCAGGTTTATGGCATTGTTTTTTAACTTGAACTGGCCTGACATAGTGGATATTACACCTATCACTTCATGTAAATGTCTGACCTTCCCTCAGGCTCGTAAGAAGCAACACGTGAATACTTACACTGATTTTAAATCCTTCTATGTAAGCTCAGCTTCTGTGCTTAATGCACTTCTCTCCCATTTCCCACGAAAGAAGAGATTATCTACTGTGTCTCTGGACTTGTGAGGTGGTGTAGCTTGAGAATACCTACATTGTGCTGTTATCATATGTTCTGTAGCTGGATTTCCCTGACCTTTCGAAAGCCTTTCCAATCATTCTTGAACCACAACTATTGGTAAACCACAGGAGTATTCATGTTATGTATCTCAATGGGGCTTTGTTAAAACTGGAAAGAGACGCTGCTGTATCCACGCTTACACAAATTCTGTAAGAGGCACAGCATGCTTCCTTGTGCCAAGGCTAAGCTATCAGTAGTCCTGGGAACTTGAATCAGGCATGAACCATAACTGCCTTCTAACCGAGGACCTAAGGCAAATATTTAACAAGAGGAACACACACACATCCCTATTACCCCCTTTCTACATATAATACGCCCTCATTTCCAGTGTTAGTATATAAAGGAAACAATTACAAAAACCATTGATGCAACGTGCATCACACAAGAGGCTTCTTTCTGCTTGCCTGACATATTATTTGGTGTTTGCTTTGGCTGATTTTTGTTATACTGTGATTTCTGATATTCCAAGGCATGTTTGTATGAGATTTCACTGCAGTAGTGGTCTATAGCATGTTGGTGAGAGATCATTAGGCTTGCTTGAATAAGCTGATGACATGGTTGTTTCAGGCAACTTTAAAAATTGGGATCGATGCCTAAACTTCAGAGATGTGTTAGAAACAGAGAAACAAGCAGTTTTCTGATTATCACAACCTTTGTTTGTAACTTTAGTTTAAGCCTGTAATACCTGTGACCCAGTCTTCCTATTAGTAAAACAGTGCATTACTCAGACTGTAAGCACCTCCAAAGCACTTCAAGCATTTTATGACTGAGGGCACTACACAGAAGTACAGTAAACTGAGATCCCATGGTGAGGCAGGAAGGCATGGCAGAGAGGAGTTCAGGGCAAAGCACACTGCTGACTGTGGCTAACAAACTGCAAAGCCAGGCTGTGCAGTAGCCATGCTCCCTTCTGGCACATGACAAGGAGTATGTATGTATGCTGCACCTTCTTAGTCCTCTCCCCCTCTCTTGAGCATCTCTCCCCATTAAAAAAGAGAAGAAAAACTTTGTTAGCCATAGCAACCTCTTCTTAAATCAGACATTAGGGGTTATTTCACTACTAAAACGTACAGACACTTCATCAGATTTCAAAAGATTAATCCTTCTTGCAAGATGCTAAAAATTTACTTGTATTCTTTCTGTACTGCCTTGAGTCATAAACTGGACCTTCAAGCTTTTGAATTCTCTTTCAGTCTGCAGTTTCATTCTGGCTCTCTTCTCCTCCCACCAAGACAGAATACAAATAAAATCATTTTGGAAGGTCTGAGGATTTAGGAAAGTCCCCCCTTTAGCAAAGTTCTGATCAAACTGATACTGAACATCCATCAAGTACATCACAGAGTATGGTGCATTTGTTGCTCCTTCCTTACCCTCTCACAGACATGTTCATACAAGTTTCTACCAAAGGAAAACGTATTTTCATTAACCCTTTGCCAGGAGTTTTACCGTTTATCGTTGTCTCTTGTGACCGGTACAAATCACGTGTAATGATCTTATGCCATGAGAGAACGTTGACATCCTCGCTGCCCTGTGCGCTTGCATACCCTGTCAAGCTTCCAAGGAATCTGTCTTCCTCCCACAAGCAGCGCAAGGCACAGGCAATGGGCCTCACACACAGTGCTTGTAAAATACCCCCAAGCCACCTGGCTAAAACTGCAGCTCTTCTCCCGCCGCTTCCCGGAAAGATGCCCGCTCTCCAGGGAGAGGCTGCCACTGCAGGACGTCCCCATCCATATCCCCGTAGGCTCGCTACTTTACTCCCAGGGGCATCACGCTGCTCACTGCGGTCAAGCGCTGGGGCCATAAACACCACTCGGCTTTAGCCTCTCCAGGCGGGACTAGCGGCTCACGCAGCCCAGGGAGCGGCCGGAGCAGCGGAGCCAGAGCAGGAGTAGCAGGGTTAGAGGGAGCAGGGAGAACAGGAGATGTAAGGGGCATAAGAGGGTGCCGGGACACCTGAGGGCAGATGCGCGGGCAGAAGGGTCGCTGCCAGACGCCATTCCTGCCCAGCGCTCCCCCGCGCGGGATCCCACTGGGCCATGCCCTCCTCCTCTCCCTTATGAGAAAACGAGACCACGCACCCCACGGTAACACCAGCACCCCTGGAGGACCCCCAGAAGGGGACACAGACCCGGACACACACACGTGCACCCTCCGCCACTCCGCAGCGCTGGGACGAGGAGCGGGGTGCGAGGGAACGGGTGTCCCGGCGCCGCGACCGCTGTCCATCCCGCCCGGTTACCTGGATGGCTTGCCCGAGGGGGGCGGCGGCCGGCCCCCCCACCAGCTTGCAGTACAGCTCCGAGCGGCCGCCTCCCGCCGCCTCCCCGCAGGTGGCCGTTGCCCAGATGCTGGCTGCGGCGGCCAGGTTGAAGTACGGCGGGTGGAGGCTGCGCCCCGTCCCGCGGGACCCGGGGGGCTCCGGCTGCGCGGGGCAGAGGGCGAGGAGCTGCGGGAGGAGCGCCCAGAGAAGCGGGGAGCCCGGCGGCGCGGCCATCCTGCGCCGGGCGCTGCCCCAGCGCCACGGGGCGGCCCGACAGCGGCGGTGGACGGGCGGGACGGGACGGGACGGGACGGGACGGGACGGGACGGGAGGCGGCAGGAGGAGGCAGGAGGAGGCAGGGGCTGACCGTGCTCTGCCAGCGCCTCCCCGCCGGCTGCTTTACTGCGGGGCGCGGGATGGGGCGGAGCGAGAGGCAGCCCCTGCGCCGCTCCCCCGGAGAGTGGGGGAAAGGAAGGGTCTCCGGGCCGGCGGTGTTGCCCCAGGGATGTGCCCTGACTCCCAGGTCCCCGGACATGCCTAGAGGTAACACCCCTCCCCGGTCACGGCACGGCTTAGCAGGAGCTTTCTGATCCTCCCCTTCCTCGGTAAGTGTGGGGGTTCATATTGATGACAGACCGTGAAGAAACCTCAGAGCACCCAACGCTCGTAAGCCTGTCATGTCATATACGAGCAGTGAACTTAAGGTTTCCCATCTTTCTCCTCATGCAGGGATATCTCTACACAAGGTACATATACCCTGCTTCTATCAGCAAGCCCTTGAAAAGGCACCCCGCGTAGCTGTGCTGCAGGAATCGCAACTCCTCTTACCTTGTTCAGCGCTGTGAGGCTGCTGGAAACTGTGCAGTCCAAGCCACCCCGCTGCAATGCTCAGCCACTGCCCTCAGCTCCTTGTGAAATGGGTGTTCCTGCTCATACAGGGTAGACAATGAACCTCCTGTCTTTGTGAAGGTATTTGGCATAGGCTTTGAATAACACAGAGGCTGGGGGGGGAACGCTGGGGAGGGAGAAGGAAGCCTAAAAACCATGTCATCCTTATCAGGAGTTGCACTGCTTAATGGTATTGCTGTCCGAAGTTTCATACTCATTCACGTTTCCAACCCACCACATGCTCACACGTCAGGTGTTCAGTTCTCTCAAATATGATTTGCAGGATTCAGGCACACAGGTACGGTTAGATAGCTATAATATTTTAGTAGTGATTCATGTGAGTAGCAAAGTATTTCATAACTTTATGAGGGCTTTGCTACCTGGCACACAGCACTAGCAAGGGAGATCCCTGGTGCACTGTTTCAGGAAGCACCAGCCGCAAACTATTGATTTTTGTCTGCAAGAACATATCACCACCCTTGGTTTTGTGCCACTATGGCTTTAGCACACCACAGAGACGTATCTGCAGGAGACAGTTTTTGTGTCCTCCATACTTGGCTTTCATAAATGTAGCATGCTGCCAATTCAAATATATCAGATTTGGCTTTTCTAACCATAAGTGCTTTCAATTTCTAGAGCAACTGAAAAATATTCTCCAATTGTGGAAAATAAATCAACTTACTGCCCGTGTCCGTGATATTGCTTCCTGCAGTACTTTGTACTTCATTTAACTATGAGAAGTCTGAATACAAAGAAGCAATGCCATCTTCAGATGTTCCATTAAACAAAATGCCACGCTATCAGGATGGCATTCACTGGTCTTTTCAACCTATTGCATGAAAATCAGAAGTATATCCTGGAGTATATATTTTTTTATATATGGAGATCTCAAAGTACCTGATGTAAGTAGCTTTTAAGTCCAGAGCAAGGAAGTTCTTAGAAAGGCCTGCCATCGGTTCACTTGCTGAGTGTAAAATCATAGAATCAAAGCATCAGAGAATGGTTTCTTTGTCCTCTTTTTTGTTAGAGGAATTAAATCAAATTGAATAAAAGCTGAGCAAAGCATGTTTCTGGTAGAAAAGAACTGCTTGGGTACTTTAAGGGAAATCCATTATAAAGTACAATATTAAGAGAAACTGATAAAGATTACAATTATGAAGATTAGAAAATCATCTCAATCTCTTTAAGAGTAATCAGATTATCTCCAAACTGGACATTCAGTCAGCAACCTCCTCCTGCTCCTGTTTATTTCCAACAAGCCATTAAAGATTTTCTCAACAAGAAACCTACTGTCTTGCACAGTATTTGGGGAAATTAATTTACTCCAGTTATCCTGTACATTCCTAGAAACTTGGCTCATTGTTGATTTTAATGACAAGGCATCTTGTGTTATGAATACTTCAAATGCAAAAGAAATAGCTTTAGTGTTTTGGGACACACTTCTTGCACAGAGCCTTGCCTCTGCGTATGTGGGGATTGTGAGCAGCACTACTGTGTTTTGAGACTTGAACTCTTCGGCACCTCTCTCCCTGGTTTCCACAATAGGAAGGGTTTTCTGAGATGCGTAAGCCTAGAATAAGGATAAGCAGAACATAAACCAGGTGATCCAAATACATCTAATGAAGCTTTAAAAAAAAAAACAACAAACCCAACAAAATTCACAGAATATATTATGAACGTGTAGAAAATAAGGCTCAGTAAACTAAGAATTTGAGACCTTGAATCTACTAGAATCTTAGAAATTTTCTTTGACTCTGCTTGTGCGAAGTAACACCTGACAAATTTTTTCTGGAGTAGTTCTGAAGGTAGTTCAAGTACGGAATCCAGCTTCATGAGATCCTTTGCAATCTCACTATAGAGAGAAGAGAGCTGTTTGGTAGGTTGCACAGCACACAAGGCAGCCCTTGCTCACAAGAGATAACCTTTCTCAAACAGGGACTGTCAGTGAATTTATTGGGATGTATCACATGAGAAAACACAGCTTATGTGAGCAAGAACCTAATACTTTAGTAAAATAATGACATGTTCTTGGATTTGGTTTCCTAAAAGTTAAAAATTTCACACATATTCAGAAAATCAGCCCATCAGATAGAAAAAAAAAAAAAGGAAAGAAATCTTCCTGTTCCCTCCTTCATGAAATTATGTACATTTTGCTTAATGTGTATCTAGATTGAAAAAGGTTTTGTTGACCTCCTGTGTGATTTTATTTTTTTGTCCTTTTATTAAACATTTATGCCAAAACAAGCTTTTTTTTTGTTCAGTGTGTTTTCTAGAAATGGAGGCTAAAATGCCACCTTAGAGATTTGGCTGAAAAATCCCTAGATACACCTGAAGATGTAGGCAGATTTTAGGGAAAATTTTTATGACAACTTTTGCCTTTCACTCAAAAATGTTGGAAAAAAATGTTTATAGTGGCATTCCCAACATGGGTACTCAGCACCTTGATTCGCATCAAAAATCTAAGTAACCAAGAATTTTATGTAGGGACCCTGGAGCTACGTAAGGCCAGAGTGGATTATGTATGTGAGGAAGCAGACAGGAGCAGGTGTGTAAGTGGGGATGATAGCAACAGCATGGCCTGTCACTAGCAGATGTAAAACTGAATGTTTTCAATGCTATACTGGTCTGACAGCACTGTGGAGGCTGTGGTGTGACCACACACAGGCATTAGTCTAGCCTGGCTTCTGCACGGTTTTAGGACCACAGGAAGGAAGAGCAGAGTGAGGAGAATGGAGGAGTGAGATTTTTTTCCTTGAATGCAACTCTCCACGTTTCTAAACTCCTTATCTCTTTGGTTTTCAATCTATTTTAAGACAAAGCCAAAGCCAGCAGAACACACAGCAAAGCACTTATGACTTCATTGAACTTTTGCCCACCCTATCTAATGTAGAACTTCATTCTGTAAAAAGTGTCAGTATCAATAATTCATGGAATGATACTTCATCTTCCCTTCATGTCATCTTGTGTTGTAACTACAGCTTCCAGAAACACAGATAAGATTTTAGTAGCTGGCAGCTCTCCGCAATCAGCATTTTTAAGACAGTGGCTCTCTGTGGAAAACACTCTTCTTCAGATACCTTCTCTTTTGTCCTCCCAGCAAATCCTCTCATTTTTCCTTCAGCCTTCATAAGGTGTGCTTTCCTTGCCTCTTCCTGTCTGCAAGGAGCAGACATTGTTGTTTGATGGATGCCAAGCAATTTATGAATAAATGTGGGCAATTGAAAATGTTTCTGAATCTGTATTTTGATGCAAGCTGATCACAATTACATTAGTAAGCATTTACACTGCTGTGATTACAGATCATTTTTTGTGTTTGTGCTTTCTATTTTAAAAGATGTTCATTTAACGATGGATTTAAAATTTCAAGTCAAGAATGCTTGCACAAGTAGTAACAAACTATAGTAGAGCCTTCTCCAAGTGCGTGACAGGTTAAGTGCAATTTTTTGTACTTTTTGGTCTCTCTTGAAATGTTCCAGCTACAAAAATCTTACTTGTGAGTGCCCCCGACTTGACAGGATTGCGGAAAAAACCTTAAAAATGTCTGCTTTGGCACTTCAGACCCTCTCGTTGCAAAGAAGTACTAAGCCAGAAAGTGGAGGGAAGGTGAATGCTTGGTGCTTTACAACATTTTCAGGAGAAGGCAAATTGCCATTTCAAGGCAAAAAAATGAGTCCTCATCAGTAGCCGGTGTGTAGAGGTCATACCAGTTTCTTCCAATCTTGATCTTTGTGTGTTTACCCACTGAGTATCCTAGGGACTAGGGCAATGTTGGAAGTGAGACAACTTCTTTGCCATCCAGTTCCAGTGAATAAATCAAGAGGAGCACTCAGGAATGCAGCTAAAGGTACCTTAAGACTCTCTAAGCAAATTACACTTGGCAGTGTAGTCATCCCCAGCTAGTAGGAATTCAGGTGTCAAGCCTCCCAGGGCACCCAGGTGACACTGCCATGGGCACCAGCAGATTACTTTCCCAGTGAAAACCTTTTTTAGGCTTCATGTAAAGTTTGGGGCATATCGAAGCCTGAGGCATCCTAGTCATTCTTGTTTCTGGGTCATCAGGTGCTGTTTACGTGCTATCAGTCCTGGACAAGTTAGTGGATAAATGACAGATATTACTTTGTCCCTTTAGTAAATCATTGCCAGACATGGATCAGCATTTTGAGATGTTAGGGGCGTGGTTTAGTGGTGGAGTTGGCAGTATTTGGTTTACAGTTGGACTTGATGACCTTAAAGATTTTTTTTCAACCTAAATGATTGATTCTATGATTCTCCACTATGTTGACTACTTGAAGAAACTTCCTAACGGACAATATTAAAATCCATCCACCTTATTCTTTTGAGTCTTAATGGTTTTCCTGTTTGTTCTTGGCTTTCTGTACTTTTTTATGGAGTTGCTTATGGACTTAAAGTTCAAAAAGAAGAAAACAAGTCTTGGTCGTATAATGGCTGATTCTTTGTGAAGAGCTCCCTTTGGTCAGTCCTGATGACTTGTCAGTCAAACATCAATTTCTGGTATCTGTGTCCAGCAAAGGTTTTGTATTTTTAGGTAATGTTACTGTTGCAAATTTAGAAACCACCTCAGGTTTACTTCAACATCAGCTCTAGCCTGCCTATAGTCTCATCAAGTTCTTAAGTTTTAAATAGAACCTTATGTTTAAACGTGTTAAGGAGCAAGACCTTCAGCAGTATAAATTGAGGAGACTCTGGTGTTAAATCTGTTTATTCCAGCTGAGGATCACGTGTCGAATGTAACTAAGAATTCAAACATACTAAGTTCAGGAAGATTAAGATTTACTTACTTTTAGTTTTGGAACTTGGAAAAGATAGTAAATTTAGAACAATTTCCTTGTGAAAGTGCAGAAAATTCAATGCAGAATACCTTTGCTGTTTTTTTTTTTAAAGTATAATTGTAGATTTCCATAACACAGATATAATACATTATCACAATTCTCTATGGAAGTGTTATTTATAATTGTAAGAGTTAAAACTCATAAATGTTGGGGGGGAAGGGTTGTTGTTTTATTTCTTAATAACAGTTTTAGCTATGTTGATTATCAGACACTTCATTAGGAGATGTGATAGTGCTAGCTTTTTAGCTCTGCTGTAATATTATTTTGTCATTTGGGTATTTTATCATACAGTCATAGCCCTATGTTCTTTAGCCAAGTTCTTTCTTTCCAATTAGAGGACTGATTTTCTGCCAGCAGGGCATAAGACAGAGAACTTGAACAGACTGCGCTCTAGCCAGTAACTCAAATTTTGCACCTGGCAAGGTAAGTAGTCTCCATCTCACACGTATAGAGACGACACCTATACAACTTGCTTATGCCCTGTCACCCTTACCCTCAGCCAAAGGTCCAAAGTCCCTTCCTTTGAGGACCTCGACTCTCTCCCAGTGAGGATGAAGTCAATCTCCCAGACCAGTTTTAATAAGTAGGGCAAGTTCCTAGGGAACCATCTGGACCCTGAAAGTTACGCTGTGCAATGGCTTCTGTTTTCCTTGAACAAGGCTTTTGGGACAAAGAAGAAATCATCCATGCAGTTCTGCTGACCAGAATGTCTCATGTGAATGCGACATCAAGAATCTTATGCTTCTGTGCTTAACACAGAGCAGTTTTGTGGTTCTTGTGCAGCTTTGTTCCCCTTCAACAAATCTGTTTACTTAGGCTTAAAGGATAGCTAAAATTTGCCCCAATTTCTTATACTTCTTTTTTCTATCATCTTTGTTAATGAACATATGCAAATCTTCTACTTACAAGAATAGGAGTCAATTATATTCTGTGGGCTAAAAATAGCAAACTTGGGTTAATCTGTTGGTTTTCCTACCCATGGTAGCATATGGGATACATCACGCATTGTTCCCACAGTCCTACGATATGTATGTTCTCAGACCCACATCACCTCCCACAGTAGAATTACATGCAATAATATATAAGCAGTGACCAGGAAAAAGAATGGACACAATATGATTTTGTTTGAATATGCCTTTATATCTCAAGAACTTCACTGCCTATCAAGTTCAGATTCTTCATGGACTCAGATGGTCATTTTCATTATCTGCATTAGTATCAGCCAGGAGTTAAGTGGAATTAGAAAGCCTGCAAACCCAAAGTACCTGAAGGCAGGCTCACCGGCTTCTCTCTGGCTGAGCAGATGGAAAATAGATAAACAATTAACTTCAGACTGAGTCATAAAATCAACATAATACAGAGGATAAGCAGGGAAAGGAAATGACAGATGAAGAAAATATACAGTTACAATCTGTACATGCTGTCTTAAAGCAATAAAACTTCAGGAGACCAAAATTCCAAGACTGGGAGGAGAAGGATAACAAATTTTAAAGCATGATGTACAGATACTGACATAGAGATGTTTAAGTTCAGGTTTTGAAGGCTGAAAGGTGTTTGGACTATAGTGACAATGGCATGCTGGTGCTTATATTGGACTGGAAATTGGTCTTAGATGGTAGTTGTAGTCCTTTCATTGACTTTCTTGACCTATCATTCTCTGTGGCTAAAAGAATTAATTTTCTGGGAAAAATGGAAAAGAGGAAATAAAAAAGCAAATTCATTGAAACACATAATGATTTGTGGGATTATTCTGCACTACTGATTGCAGTGCAATGCTAATTTCTCTCTGATGCCCAGGCATCAGTTTGAAGATCCACATGAAGGAAGTTAATAAATCTCGCATGGTCACTAACAGTTAGGTACCTTACATTGTCTTATACCACCATGTTTGATATGAAATTTGGTATCATTGGAGGGCTCAGCAAGAGAACCATAGAGTGAAAAGAAAGACTCGAGGTAGCAGCTCCCTAGAAGAATGAATGCATACAGTTAGGATCAAGTTGGGTAAGCTCTTCCTATTATTGGATAAAATTTTTCAGGTCCAGTTTTGTAAATTCTCCATTCTATTTTTAAAAGGTTTATGTAATACATAAATATTTGGTTCAGTCTTCCTCAGAAGTTCATAGGATTTGTTTCTAAACTAATTTTTGCTATTTTTCTTACTATCACTATTCATTTCTAAGAGCATCTTCCAAAATAAAGAGTAGCTCAAAGTACATTCTTTATACACTTGTTTCAGTAAAACAGGCCTGTATTTTATTAAATATAATAGAAGGAAGAAACAGCCCATATGGTTATGCTACAGTTTGGCAAGGGAAAGATTAATGCAAATGTTTTATAGGATGCTTTATCAAAGTTAATGCTGATGATTTAAATGCATTTACTCGAACAAGAAAAAATGAAATTAACAGTGCATAATCATAAGAATTCCTTTGCAGAATATTTATGATTTATATCTTTTTGGGGGGGAAATGAGAGGAACAGATTAGTTATGATCTTATGAGATAAGAAGCTAAACTTTAGTTACATTGTTTTAAAATTCTAATTTTTCACAAATCTCACCAGAACAATGATTATGCAAACTTCAGGACTTCTCAGTCTAGTAAATGTGGCAACTTTAGGTAATGCAAAAGATAGACTATATTTTAGAAAACTAATAATATGCTGGAACCATCCCAGTATTTCAGCATCAATTGGAAGAGTACTTGCTACAGCCTTCCTATTGTTTTCACCATTTAAGATCAGGCATATCTTAAATGACTGCTCTGCTTCTTTTATAATGAAATGAATGCATAAAGGTAAACATTGAAGATATACTGACTTGCTGTAACTCTGGAAAAGACAGACTGACCATTCATTTCATCCACTATTTAGAGCATATTTCTCTGCACAGGCACTCAACAGAGTCTGAACATATGGCTTTAAACGGCAAGAGAGTAGATTTAGATTAGCTATTAGCAAGAAATTCTTCACTATGAGGGTGGTGAGGCACTGGCGCAGGTTGCCCAGAGAAGCTGTGGCTGCCCCATCCCTGGCAGTGTTCAAGGCCAGGCTGAATGGGGCTTTGTGCAACCTGGTGTAGTGGAAAAAGTCCCTGCTCATGGCAGGAACTAGAAGACCCAAAGATCAAGGAAAGAGAAGTTTTAGAGTTACTGTCTTACTATTTGCTGATATTGAATCTTGCTGACAAAAAACAATGTACAAAAACGTTAGGCTGATGCTTTCAAAAGAGGACTTTGTCCTGTGTGTTTGCATTTTGAGTTACAAGGCAGGAAAATGGCTGTATGTCCATAGTGTTGATGCATTTGCTTCCAATATCACCTCTAGAAAGTGCTGACATTTCTAAATGTGTATCTGCTTGTCCATTGCTATTTTTAAAAGCAAATAGAAATGAATGTAGTATTTGCATAAGTACTTGTAGATGTTTGGATTGAGATCATAGAATCACAGAATGGTTTTGGTTGGAAGAGACCTGAAAGATCATCTATTTCCAGCCCCCTGCCATAGGCAGGGACACTTTTCACTATAGCAGGTTGCTCAAAGCCTTGAACACTGCCAGGGATGAGGCATCTCCAAATGAATGTTCTGGATAACTCAAAATTTGTGCCACTTCTTTTAATTCTCCATGTATAGCTGTGCCTGAACTGTTCTGGCTTAGGGGAGCTTTGTCTGTAACTTAAAGGCTTTTGTCTGTGGCTTTTAAAGGCAGTGGTTTCCTTTGTTCTAGTGATTCATTTTAGGTAACCTTCAGATTTGTGCAAAACAATGTGACTCAGGACATTCGAAATAATCACTGTGATGAAATATTAGGCGATAGGAATGCAGCCTGCTGCCCTGCAGATGAATTCTGCCAAAGAGGTAACAAATCCCAACCAGTTCAAGTATCTTGCAATCTTAAATATCCTGCCAAGAATCAAGAATAGGGGAGATGTGGGTAGTGTGACCACATAGCCCTAAAAAGCAGTACTGCTACTGTGCTGAGTTTGCAAGGCTTGTCAGAACTGAGGCTTGGCAAGCTTGCCCTCTTTAAACCTTTCTTGATCTCCCCTCAACTTTGTTTTACATGGTTTAGCTGTAACACCAGTTTTACTAAGTGACCGAGTGTCTACAAGTAACTGGTTTTGCTCGTCTTCCTTTGTGCAGTATCACCATGGCTTTATGCCACTAACATGATGGTGCAATTTTAGCTGTACTATTTTAATGTCGATTGGTTTTCTGCATAGCCTTATCTTTTTCTTTTTCTGCAATAATTATATGTGCTTTAGTAGTGATTCTTGGATTACTGCTAAGATTCAGTTATACTAATTATAAATTCTTGGATTTTTATATATATGAGATGTGTTTCCCCTTTGCCCATATCAAGATTTTGAGGGTAACAATAGACAGAGATATACACCATAAAAGGTAGTTTCTAAATGCTTTCTGGGGTAACTCTTCAAAGGGTCACCAAAAAGGAACATACCTTACATATGTGGCTTTTTATTCATAGAATCATAGAATAGTTAAGGTTGGAAAGAACCTTAAGATCATTTCATTGCAACCCCTCCCATGGGCAGGGACGCCTCACACTAGACCATGCTGCTCAAGGCTCTATCCAACCTGGCCTTTCTGTCAAATTATTGTAGGTGGATATGAAAGCAGCAAAATCACAACAGACCATGTACAATTGAAAATAGGTGCAGTTTCGGAGTTTGTGGGAAATTAAGAAAGGCATTTCAAAATTTATTTCTTGATATTTAAAATAAATACAGACCAACCCCACCCCCCCCTGTACTGCACTAGTCTGATTTTTGTTGTTCATCCAGAGGATTCATTACTTTTCTTTGTCAGAAAATTGAACATTCTGAGTGATGAATGTGAAAAGCTTGGCATGCTGTTCACAATAGATTGAATAAATACAGGGATTTTCCAGGGGTGAGGCAGGGAGTGTGTACAGATTAGCAATACTTTCCTCTATCAGCAGGCAAGCACCACTGTGTGACTAGGAGCAAAGATGACTCTAAACAATGCAATATCTGCTGAGTTTATTCTGTATTTTTAAGTTTAAGAAAAAATCAGAATGATCACTCATGTTTGTATGATCTTAGCAATTAAGGTGAGGTTCACACCAGGCCATACATTCTGAGATAAGCTTATGCTATTAGCAGCTCTCATCTGCTTGCCTGCAGTTTGCGTTACTGTATGCACAGATGAATATTGCCTCAGGAAAAAGAAGAAAATCCTCCACTTGCAGATTAGTGAAATAAACTAATTGGATCTCAGTGCAAATATATTCTCTCAATGCACATACATAATTTTCTCATCAGTGGCATTTGTGTGTGCACATCAAAAGAAGAAAATCCCTAAGGGCTCAGTTAAAACCAACCATAGCAAAGAAATTCAGGAATCTCCCACCAGAGCATGCCCCGCTTTGCCTACTTTATATCACGCAGACTTTGAATGAAAACTGCAGCAGTCAGGCAGAACAGGACATGCATTGGCTTTATGGCTGTTCATTTCTGAAGCCTTAAAATTAAGCTCTTAAGAACTTACTGTCTTCCTCATGAGAGCACATGGCCCATGGGAGGTAGTGTCACAAACATACATGCAAGGTGAAAGAACTCTCCTCCCTACATGCTTGTGCAGTTGGGTATACTCACAGTGATCCCTTTTAACAGGTTTTTCCTAGATATGAAGGGAAAAGGCTGTGAAATAACAAAAGAGGTGCCATGGAGGTGACATTAGGTCAGTGATGAGACTCAGGCTGGGGGTGCCTGGGTTTGGACCCAGTGCTATTTCTGGGTGATGGGTGCCTGACCTATAGGTCTGAACCAGAAGCGGCTGAGCAGTGTGTGCTCCCACTGGGGGCCCTACTGCTTGCTGTGGGATGCTGCTGCTGCAGCAGGGATACAGGAGAGTGGTGATGACAATAATAATAACAACAATAAGAATAACAATAACAATAATAATAACATCAACAATCATAGACTAATAATACAATAACAGCACAATAATAATAATAGCAATACAAATAATAATTATATAATCCCACACTCCCGAAGAAAACCTTTAAAGAAGAAACCCAACCAGAAACCCATAGGCATAAAGTGATGCGGGAGGGAGGCGCTGGCCCCGCGCCCCGCCCCGGCCCCGCGCAGCCCCGGGCCGCGGAGAGGCGCGGATGGGCGCGGAGGCGGAGCGCTGAGATGCGATGCGCAGGATGTCGTTCAAGGTGAGCCGGGAGCCGGGGAGAGGGGCGGGGGGATGCGTGTTTGCCTTCCCGCTTTGTGCCGGCAGCCCGTGAGATGCTCCGTCATGTTCTTGGATGTGGGGATTGATTTATCATGTTTTTCTTTAGGAAGTAAGGAGGTTGTTTGGCGCGCAAGGAAAGAAACCAGCAGCGTCCTTCCCGGGCTGTGGGGTGCTGCGGTGGCAGCTGAGGGAGCGGTGCTTTCCACCGCAGACATCCCCTCAGGAGAATGCCTGGTTAGCGTTACATAAACTGCGAGCCTCCATGGAGCTTCACGCCGGCTTTAGGGCGGCCAGGCTCAGCGCGGCGGGGTTTGGTGCAGTCGGGAGCCTCCTCTGCACTTTTCTGGTCATCTTTGCTAGTGCTGGTTGCGTAAGAGTTAGGAGGCAGCCTTTATTCGTTCTATTTGTTTTGAGTTACAGTGGCCACTGAAGCTGGGCTGGTTTGTTCCCTTTTCTGTCTGTGACTCCTGTCACTTTTTGTACTTTTTCCATCCAAAACGATGCAAGAGCAGTCATTTTAAAAGATCACCTGAAATAGATTTGGCTTTTTTTTAATCTGAGGACAGGATTAGTGAAATCAATTGGCCTTACATGAGATGTACATCTTCTCCTCGGTTATGCACTTTCTGGATGCTGTGCTTGCCCTCTCTTATTGATCACCAGCTGTGTGCCAGACCCTTGCCATATTGCCTGTGTTGCATCGCTTTATTTGTTGGATTATTCCCTGTGCCTGCCTCTCACTCCTGTCGAGGTGTCTCCCTGCTGGGATTACTGCTGCTGCAGTGACACCCTGTCAGTTCCATGGTAGTGCAGCAGGTGGTTTCCACCTGCACTTAAAGCCCTAATGGGGCAGGAAGCAGCTCAGCCTTAGCTTCACCCTGGATGGTGAGATCTCTGTGGTCACTCCCTTTTTGGTCCCACACTGGTCTCACACCTGCTTGCTTTTCTTAGTCTCTTCTGTTGCTCCAATCTGTGTCTGAGTTTTTTCCCACCTTTGTTCCCCACAGGAATCCACCCTAAAGGATGCTAGTCCCATGCTGTTGGTGGTGCTATCCACTTCTTTTTGCCTTGTTTTTCTAGCCTCCTTTTTTAGCTTTGTCCTTCAGGTTTTCTTTTCTGTTCTGTTCCCATCAGCTGTTTTTGTGTGCTGTATTTCTCACTTTCTATTCCCTCAAGTACTCCTGTTCAAGGCAACTCACTCACTGGCAGCTCTCTCTCCCTCTGGAGAACTTCAGCCCCCACCTCCCTCTGCTTTTTCTCTCTTTTATGTCTCTTTTTTTTGTTGGCATTTTCACTTTCTCTCAGAAGACCCTGTACTTGGATTCCTGACATCTCTGTTTGCCACTGTTTATTCATGTTTTCCATTTGATTATCCTACTTACTCATGAGGTATCATTTATCTTGCTTTCTCACTGTCTACACACATGAATATCCCCTCTTCTTCTACTAGCTTTTGCCTGTCTAAACTTACGTTTATATCTTGAACTACTTTTCTTTTTTATCAGTATCCTTCATATAAGTTATATGGTTATCTAATAAATTCCTCTCTCTTTCCTCCTCAGGTCCACTAACATTTTCCTCTCTATCATGCTTGATCCTGATTTCCAGTTCTTCTTCTTCAAACTTTTTACTCAGTTTCTCCTGTCCATTAGGAATTGTTTAGAAACTGAGAAAGAAAAGGGAATTTTCTTGTATTTTGACAGAACAAGGAACAGCCACCAGGCCAGTGTTCTCCTCATCTCCTTTCTCTTTGCCTATGCCTCTTTTCTTTCATCTTTAAGATCACTGTTTAAAAATGGTACTGTTCTTAACCAGTTGTTACCCCACTATAACCTGCCTCTTCTCTGCAAACAGCAAGTCAAAGGTAGGGCAGGGAGCAGGAGCTGCTGATCACAGCACTTAAATGATACTTTTCCCCTCAATATTCTTAAGATGACATATGCAGACACATTAGTGCATTTTATTTTTTCTGTATTGCTGCATAGAAATGGTCTTGTCAGATTTATAATGTATATTTTCCTCTAGGCCATTTTTGAATGGTCCAGAGGAGTCCACAAGTCCTGAGGAGGGCCAGAAGCTCTCCTATGAAGGCAATCTGAGAAAGCTGGCCTTGTTCTGCCTGGAGAAGAAAAGGCTTCAGGGAAACCATACAGCAGTCTTCCAGTAACTAAAGGGGGCATACAAGAAAGATGGAGAGGGACTTTTTATCAGGGCACATAGGAACAGGACAAAGGGGAATGGCTTTAAACTGAAAGAGGGGAGATTGAGATTATGTATTAGGAAGAAATTCTTCACTATGAGGGTGCTGAGGCACTGGCACAGGTTGCCCAGAGAAGTTGTGGATTCCCCATTCCTGGCAGTGTTCAAGGCCAGGCTGGACAGGGCTTTGAGCAACCTGGTCTAGTCGAAAGTGTCCTGACTGTGGCAGGTGATTGGAATCAAATGATCTTTAAGGTCCCTTCCAACCCAAGGCAATATGATTCTATGAGTTTATGGTTCTATGATTCTATGAATAAGTATTTTTGCTTGATGTAAGTACAGCATGAATATAATGCCAGTTTTTCATCTTTGGGCCCTCATGAAAGTATATAAAAAATAGAAATGAGTAGTACAGCCAGAGTCTGAAATAATGCTCTGGAGATCTTGATGAGGTAGAGGAAATTGTATCCTGAAAGTTGCTGATGCTGAAACAAATGACATTATGAAACATGTCATTTTCACCAAAGCCATTAGCTAATCGCTTTTTCAAACATTTATTACATTCTGTTCCCAGACTGTCAATGCTGAGAATCAATAATTTACTTTAAGGCGGCTTTAGGAGCAGACTAGCTTTGTAATAGAAATTGCATGGAAATTGTATACATTTAAGATCTTGAAATTCAACAGTACCTCTGCCTAAGTATCTGATGAGACAGGATCGAGTCCATAACTGAAAAACAGCAGTCAAGATTTATGTCACATACTGCTATTTAAAACCCATTTATTGCTCAAAAATTATTCAATTAATCAGATTAGTAATCCCGAAGTAGGGCCTTACATTTGGCCTACCAGTGATGTCAGCATTGCTGATATCACCTGAAAATGAAGAGCACCGAGGTATAAATCCTTGGTTTGAAAGCAGAAAAGAAATTGCCACATGGTACTCCCTGAGGCTGTCGTTGTAGTGTATGCAGATCACCTGAATGGTTTTGCAAATTCCATTCATCTTAGCAGACAAAATAGCTCAGATTTGTGTTTGCTTTTTTTATCTAATCACAGTATGGTTGATGGTCTGAGCATGTTGTTTACTCTATTTTTATACAAGGAAGTGGGAGCACAAGGGGAAATATGAGTACTGATAGCAGTTGTTCCAAATTGGGTCAAAAGCACCACTGGGAAAAACCTGATTTCATATCCTTGATGCGCTGGAGAATTCTTCCATTCCTTGGGTCTGATCCAAAGCATGAGGACAACTTTGCTGGAGAGCTACTTTAGTAATTACAAGGGGGAAAAAAATGAAGTAGGAATTTATGATTTTGGACTTCTACTTCCAGACTAAGGTAGCACTGGCAACTTAGTTCTCTCCTCATGTAAACTGATGAAAGCAGGTGAAGAGTTCCTGAATATTGATTCTGGCTCCTGCCTATCTGATAAATAAAGGTGATATTGTATGGTGGGCATAATAAAATGCAGTCACATTGCTACTGTGTCCTCTTCTAGAAAACCTGTCTGGATGAAATAAATCTTTCCTTGTATGGATATATTGCCATATCCTAAAGTTTTCACAATGTTTAAAGGATAGAGTGAGGTATAAAAAGAATAGATAGATAGAGTTAGATATAGATGTATTTGTAGATATAGATGTATAGATATAGATATAAATAGAGATAGAGATATATGAAGAAATTTGGTTTCCCATTCAGAAAGGTCTATATAGAATTCTTTGCAATAGCTTTCCACTTAATATCATAATAAAGTAAGACAATATTTCTAACTACCAGCTCTACAATTAAGTAGCTGCCTAATAGATCAGAGCAAAAAGGGCAACATGGGCCACTGTGTGTTTAGGGCAACTGTTTGTTTTTATGTAAAATTTTAGTGGTTAAAAATGTGAAGACAGGAAAACACTACTGCGTTGCCAGCAAGGGTATAAACTGCTAGCTTTACTTTGATTGACATTATCTACAGATTCACCTGGGAAAATGTATTAGCTGTATAAGGAAGATCAGAATTTGATCTTGCTATATATCGTTCTCACTGTATTTTTCAGACTCCTGACCCTGTGTGTGCTGGCACAAGAAATATTGCTATCAATTTATAGGAAGTGTCATATAATTTATTGAGTGGTTGAAACTTCTCTCATCTCAAACAACTGCCAGTTTTCTAATCTATGAATATTAAAAATGCAACTCATGGGAAGTGATCAGTGTGACAGATCTGTGATAGATTCATACAGGATTTGTCTTCTGTCTGCTGGTTTCTGTGAGGTTTATTACCCTTGCATCAGTGAAGGAAGCAATTCAAACTCTCCTCTATGTGTGCATTTTAAGCATCAAGCATAAAACCATTCAATCCTGATTCTCTACCTCATTACACATGTCTACTGACATTTAGACATGGAGAAGCGTGTATTACATTTTCTGAAGCTGAATGATTGACTTTTCTATCCACTGTGCACTCTGTTTGGATTATCCTGAAGGTAGGATTCACTGGAGAACCAAACCCCCGGCTATGTTTGACACTGTTTTTGTCTAAGATGACTGTCAGTGAAAAGGTGCTTTACTGAACTGTTGGTGGTTTTAGGCCTTATGAAAAAACAGCAGCATGAGCCTGCTTTAGGATACATACTATTGCCATCACAGTGATGTTTTGCCTCCATAATTCACCCGTCACAGTGCTTGCCTGTCAGGGCAGCATTTTGGCAGCTGCTTGCTTGGATATAACAAAGAGGCCAGGTGCAAAGTCTGTGTCTTTTTCTGCTGTCCTCCTCCTATGCTGGGGCAGTGATAATTTGCTTCTATCCAGAAGAAGTCACACTGTGGCATTGTTTCTAAGACTAAGAAAGCCTCAAAAGAGGATTATATTATTACCAATTTGTTTAACAGTGGACTGTGTTATCTAGAGTTTCCTAATTTTAACTTACATATTGCCCTGCATAACTAGTAAATGAATCTGTAAGTGTATAGACAGAAAGATTTTATCCCTTTTTTCCCTGGCATCACTCAGGAGATATTTCATGTGCCCACAGTTACAGGGTGTTAACTCCAGGGAGGAGGCAGACCAAACAGTATGAGAAATGCATGAGCAATACTTTTTGCTTTAGTGGGACTTGAAAAGACAAAAAAGAAGGAGACAGCAGAGAGCCAGCCTAAAACCTGGGAGCATGTCCTGCAGCAGGACATGTCAGCAGGATGATTCAGCCTTTCTAACTGCTCAGCCCCACCACAGAAGCAGACAGTACAGGTGCTAGTTAGCACATTGTTTTCTGTGATGTTTCCCTGTGTATCTGGACTAGCATCATCGACTCTCATTACAAGCTAAGTGACATAGGCTGCCATGGACACAGGGAAAACCTGAAACTACATGAGGTAGTATGGAGAGGCTGATCTCTTTAACTGCACAAAGAAATTAAATTAGTTTCTCTTTCATGCTCTGGTTTTGAAAGAGCAGCACACTGAGCTGAAACGTGCCTGGCTTGAATGCAGAATTCACATGTGTATGTTTGTCCAATGTATCTTCCAAAGTGGTTCCTTTCTTTCTTTTCTTTCTTTTTTTCATCAGAAAGAAACACCACTCGCCAATGCTGCATTTTGGGCTGCAAGAAAAGGAAACCTGGCTCTCCTCCAGCTGCTGATGAACAGTGGGCGAGTAGATGTGGACTGCAAAGACAGCGTATGCACATAATGCACCTACACCCTGGGCACTGATTTTGCATCACTTTCCATAGCCCGCTGTGCAGAGTGTGTGGCAGGGATCTAACAATAGGCATATAAGAGTCTTATGGCACTTAGGGATGATTTAAAACCTTATCTTGTCAGGAAGCAAGTTTGAAGCTGAAGATAAAATAGCATGATGATTTACATCAATGGCAAGGGGTTAGGAATTTGCCAGCACTCAAAAATGTGTCTTACACAGTTATTTGTGGTGCTGACATTAAAAGCACGTATCCTAACACCTCAGGCTTCTCTTTGCAAGGAAATGTCATTATAGTCATAGATCACAGTGAAGAGTCAACCCAGCTAAGCCCAGGTAGCAATGATTCTGTCAGCTTGCAAAGCTCCTCATAATTAGAAGAATTCCTGGCCCCCTAACTGCTGATCCTCCCCCACCCCAGTATCTCCTGGACTTGGCACCAAGGCCAAGCAAAGAGTAACCCAGTCACCTGGGAGATAGATTTCATGGGGATTTCCTTACTGTAATTGGCATGGGTTGAAATCAGTTTTGAGATTAGGGTGAAATGGGGTGAAAACACAGACATGTCTTGCTATTCTGCCTACAGTATATGGAGAGGTACTTGATTGTACCAAGCTGTGGCAAAGAGCAGGGGAAAGCTGAGGTTGAGAAATTCCCAGGTTTCTGTTGTTTGGAGCTGGGCCTGGCTTACTGGGAGTTGTGTCTGTGTTGCACAGGATTGTTGTTCACGTTTCCAGCCTGAAACATGAACCTGTCACAACCTCTCTTACTTTGAATAGCTTAAAAGTGCAAAAGATGTTCTAAGCCCATTGACTTCAACCTATCTTTTAATTTTAGTTTTACTTTTGCCCTGTAGGCAAGTATTTGTCCTGCACTACTTCTGGAGCTGATGCTGTAACTGTCTTTCTGACAGGGAGGGGAGGATGTTCAGATGGGTAATGAAGTAAGCAGGACAGATCAATGTAAAGAAATAAGGTCCATTACTCCTTGATCTTTCTCAAAAGAAGGCTAACTTTAGTAAAGAATTCTTACAATGCACTGTAAAATATCCTGCCTTATCCATTCTAACAGGTATGCACGTTTTCTAGACTATAATATTCTGGTATGATTAAGGCTGCATGCTTCTTTTTTGAAACATCATACATTCCTTCTTTAAATTGAACTGGTATGTGTGAATGGTTTAGAGGATAAGTTCCATCCCTAGGCATGTGGTTTCTGTGAGTTGTCTGCACACCACATACACATAACCTAAATCTTACCTGGTTCACTGAAGTAGTGACCTTATGGTGTACTGTGGGAACTTCAACACATAGTTCTGGTATGGAAAGTTGTCTCATATAAAGTGAAAAGATTACTCTCATAATTTGGATAGGGAATTAGTATTCAAATCACCCAGACCTTGTTCCTGACTGTGACTCAGAATTAAGTGACTCAGCTAAGTCACTCAGCTCCTGTGTCTAAGTTTATTCTCCTGGAAATGTTGCAAAGATCTTTGGGATTCTCTGATAAAAATGCTGTGCATAAACCAAAAACATTCTTGTTACCCTTGTTTCACTTATTTTGGGACAATAAGGCAAAGTCATTGCATACATATTTGTTGAATGGTCAGGCCTTAGCACTGCAGACAAGTCTGTAATGTTTTTGCTTTAACACCCCCTAATTGCTCATTTTCAAAGTATTCGTGATAGCAAGCTTTAAATGATAGCAAGTTTTTCAATTATCATAAGCTTCTTTCAGCTTTTCAGAAGAGGTGCTGCTGTCTCTTCCATTCAGCCTGATTCATTGCTGAAGGTGTCTGTAGAAGGTACTGACTTGTTTTTCCTTATTCCCAGCTTGGCACAACAGCTCTGATGGTAGCATCTTACTATGGCCACATAGACTGTGTACGGGAATTGGTGTTGCAAGGAGCAGATATCAATCTGCAGAGAGAGGTAGGAGAAGTTCTGCAGTCAAACAGGGATTAAGTGACCATTGGCTTATTACAAATAGTAAGAGTGTTGTAGTGTTGTCTGCTGCTTTTTTTGCTAATTGCTTCTGTGTTACTTGCATGTATGAACAGGGTCTGTTCTGAGGACATCAAGGAATCAGATGTCTGGATTTTATAATAGGAAATGAGATGCCAGAGGAGCATTTATAAATAATTCATCAAACATTTCCAGCACATTTGGTTGGTGAGGGGCAGTTACATCTGAGATGCAACTCCAGGGTTACACCATTAATGCATCTGCAGTTTTACTTATCAGCACAGTAACTTACAGCTCTCCAGATGAGACATCCTTTACCATTCGATTTGCAGAGTCCAGTCATTCAAATGGAATGGATGTCATTGCTAGCCTGAGGATTATTTTGGCTCACTACGTTTTGGAGTTTCTGCCTTTTGGTCTGAGCCAACTCATCTGTAACAATCCCACAGCTTAATCACCTGTACCCTTCCTTGCGACTTTGCTTTGCCTTCAAGGCATCTCTTGCACCATGCTTGCTTGTGGCTGGCTTCAGGAAGCTGCCTTCCCCTCGTACTCCACACAGATGTTTGTAAGGAGTACCTGCAGCTGCTCTGGTCTGTGTGCTGTATCTACAGAGAGCAGAATTGCTCTGAGACAGCAACAGTTGTACTGGTCCTAAGAGCAGAGCAGTTTAAGGAGGGCATGCAGTAACACAGGAAGGTGGCTGGCAATGCAGGACAGCAGTATGTTTGTTGCTTTAACAATACAAGCCAATGTTTCTCACTTTCCTTGGAAACCTGGAACCAGAGAATTAATCTCATGCTGACACCTGCAAGTTACTGAGTCAGTGAATGCCATGTTCAATGATAAAAGTTTCTTTGCACTTACTGGCCTAAACTTGCTCTAACCGTGAATGTGTCTTTCTGGGGGGTCCTGTTCCAGCAAATCTTGTATTTAAACATGTTCCTTCCCTTAGGGTAAACACTGCTTGAAAAGCAGGGACAAAAGGAAAAGTTGAGAACAGCTTTATGGGGCTGCTCTTGAGTATTGCTCAGGATGCAGTGATTCAGCAAGCCAACAAAAAGAAACCCTGAAATCCTCCAAAATTACTCTGTTGCAGAGAAGAAGCAACACAGATGAAGTTTAAGCCCTAAAGAAAAATGGCACTGTTTTGCAACTAAATTCAACCAGTAGCTTAACCAGTGCTCTTGTACTCTGAAGGTGTTGTGAAGCTTAGGGAAGTGAAAGCCCCATAAATGTATCTGGAAGAGGAGGCTCTGAAATGGTGTCAAGAGACCTATTGTAAAGGCATTAGACACTGGAGTGAATTTCATGTGGAATAGGTGTTGATTTCAAATTAGCTGTTCTTTTCTCACTCTGGGCTTTTTTTCCCTATCTGGTGACTGGGTAGAAGTTAGTAAATTCTAAGAGGTCTATTTGAGTAACTGTGCAGAAGCCCCTTATGAAACTTGCATTTTATTCAAACATACGATGCTGGACAGATTTCTCAGTGCAATAGGAATAAAACTGACCTAAGATACCTGGTGTCCTCAGAAGTCCTCAAAATCATCCTGTCTTTTCAGCTGATATAGAACAGATTGTGAATACTTTTAGATTTGAAAGTGTCTTATGTGTTTGAGTTTTTTTTAATCCATTTTATTCCTTACAGTCAGGTGCAACTCCTCTGTTCTTTGCTGCACAGCAAGGCCACAACGATGTAGTGAAGTTTCTCTTTGAATTTGGAGCCTCTACTGAATTTAGGAATAAAGTAAGATGATGGGTCTGGTTTTGCATGCTGATACATTCCAACAATCAAAGCTTTTTTTCCTGTTCACATCAAATATGACATGGCAGCAGGAGGATGACAAAAGGATTTCCTCACTTGAACATTTTCTGCTTAATATGTGTAAAACAACATATTGTGAAACTATTAACTTGGGACTAGCTTCTGTTACCTAGAATTAATGGCTTAAGTCAATCAAAGGTCAGTCCCTTGATAGTGATAGTTGATAGTCTTTATTCTCAAGCCATCCTACAGTACAAGGGGAAAGGGTCTTTTTATACATGTTAGGTAGGATCCCATTTTAGGTGTATATGTACTTCATTTGCACAGAATGGAATTTCATCTATTTTGGGATGTCTCTGAGTGCTACCATAGGATACGTAAAAGCACAATGGCTTCAGTCCTTCCTAAATTCCTATTTACCCATCTGTGCCAGGATGAAATGCACCTCAGAGCTTCTATTTATTTGCTCATCTCAATCCTTTTACAAAATCTTCTCAGAATAGCCAGAAGCACAGACAGTAGAGCCTGGGTTGGTTCATCCCCTGTCGTGGGGTGAACAGCTTCAATTCATCGCTGACATCAGTGTATCAATTCAGTTTCTTTGTCCAAAGCAGTACTAGAACCTCTGCTTTCAGCAAACAGAACCAAACCCAGCATATTTTCATTACATATGCTTGTCCTTGATATGCTGGCCAAATTTTGGAGAATCCCAATAATTTGCAAAGACGTTTGCCACTCACTTACCCTGGGATCCATAGCAATGTGTTTAAAGAAGGAATAGCTGTTTACCCCACAGCAACCAATCCTTAAAGCTGTTATAGTCTGTGATTTGAATGACTCCTTTGAAATTGTTTGATCTTTCATGACAATTTATGATCCTTATGAAGCATGCAAAATATACATGACATGAGTCAGTAGGGCAGATAAAAGGATAAAAGGGAGTAAAGATCTAAATTAAAACAAATATATTCCTGCATTCTAAACTTAAACAAGGGAAGTTTAGATTGGATATAAGGAGGAAATTCTTTCCTGTTAGGGTGGTGAGGCACTGGAATGGGTTGCCCAGGGAGGTTGTGAATGCTCCATCCTTGGCGGTGTTCAAGGCCAGGTTGGACAGAGCCTTAAGTGACATGGTTTAGTGTGAGGTGTCCCTGCCCACAGCAGGGCGGTTGGAACTTGATGATCTTAAGGTCCTTTCCAACCCTAACTATTCTATGATTCTACAAAACATGGGGGTCTCCAGACAGAGCTTGCTGGAGGAAAGTGTAAGGTAAAGTAAGATGGAAGTTTGATATGGGGGAGAAGGGGCTGAATTTTCCTCCTAAGAAACCATGGGCTTTCGCACCGTTTGACAGTTTTTTGATTTATCTGAGTGTTGTCTTACGACATGGCAAGTGGAAAAGATTCCTGGCTTTGACTTCCCTTTCTTGCAGAAAGACCTATCTCTGCTTATCATAGTGGTACCCTCACCCAGAGCGTGCAAATAAAATCACAGTCTTTTCTGTTGAAAGTATTCAACTTCATAGGAGACATGCAGTAGAACAGGTCTTAGATACCAAGGAGCTGTTCCTTAGTTCTTTCTGACCCAGTATATATATTTGATTCAGGGTGGACAGCTGGAACTGGGGGCCATGCAAAGCTTTTTTCTGATCTCCAAACTCTAAGCAGGGTGATGGAGAAAACTTGGTTGTTCTAGTCTGAAAGTTCTAAATGGTATATTTTGGAAATGTGTCATTCTTTAAAAAAATGTATCTATCTAAAACTGTTCAATGGATTTAACCAAACACTTGGTTAGGATTGCCATTTTGAGATGCCAAGTATATCCTGTGAGAAGTGTCTTCTTTCTTAAACTTCAGGCTGTATAATTTCTCAAAGTGAGATCACACAATTGGACTTCCAAGTGTTGGCCTTCAGCTCTGCTGTGCTAACTGTGGTTAGCTTTGCAGGCCTGCCTTTTGTTTGGGACCTGATATTTGGTTCCTTCCAGAACTTACATTAATAACCAAACAATCTTCTTAAAATAACAGGAGTTTGTTGAGAACACACTAATTTTTAGAAAGCAAAAACTAAACCATAAAGCAATTAACAAACTATTCCCACGTGCAGCTGAGTGTGTCTACCCTCCATACAGGGAACCTCAATATTTTTAAGCTTCCTAAAAAGCATCCTTTCCTGCTTCTCAGCAGAGGACCTCCAATCTAGATAGCACAGTTTCTCAACTCACTGACCTTTCTCTCTCCATTTCATTCAGGGAAAGTGTCCTTGAAAATGTCTCTTTATTTTGTTTGCAGCCCTTTGATCTGGTAATTCACCACTCAAGCAAAGTGTCTTTCAGCTGGTTGGAGACAGCAAATAGGTTTCACAAAGCTGTTAGTTTTTGCCATTGTCTTTAAGTGTGTATAAGGCATTTCTTTAATTCAGAATCCTCTGTGATTGCTTGTGTGTTTTGTTTCAGCAGTTCTTGTTAAATTAGGGTAGTTCAATTTGACAGGAAGGTCTAATGACACCTTGTAGCTACAGAGTAACTTAACTCCATCAACCTGATTACACATTATATTTACTCAAACAATTTAGAATTAATATGCAATTCTTAGATTGTTGTATAACAGCTTCATATCCGTGACTTTGTTGACATTCAAGCCTCGTTTGCTTTTCAGCGTCACAGGGAAGGAAGATGAATTTGAGAGCAGTTATATACAGTCCCTATGGGTTAGCTCAATCATGTCTCGAGCTTGAGTTTTCATGAGGTTATTGTAGGCATGAAATAGCACCACAGATTAATAAATTTGATTGGCACTTCCCATTATAAAAGATCCATTTGGCTGTTCAAGCTGTAACTTCTCTTGTGGATATCTGTCTGTGTGGAAAATTTCAGACAAAACTTTGGAGCTGTTTCAGAGAACAAAGCTGAGAGAAAACACAGTCTTCTGCCTACATTAATGACAGCTCTAGAAACCATTTATCTGAAATACTTCAGATAGCTTATCTTGTGGAGGAGGGGCTTGAGACTGGGAGAAGGCAGGGAAGGAGAGAGACCTCTGGTGAGGATGAATAGGGGTGTGCCTCATCTTTGCACGATGGTATGGTGTCATCCCAGGCAGAAGATAAGAACTTCCTCTCCATATTAGTGTCAGAAATACTGGTAATTTTTGAGTGGGGAACAGTGCACTTAAGATGGCAAGACCCATTGTTGTTTCAGCTGGCTTGGATTCAACTGCCAGGACACTGAGGTGTTTCCCTTCTCAGATGGCTCCCAAGGGAGCGTGTCTACAAGCAGGATTCAATGCATGTGCCTAGGTCTCCCTTTAGTGGTGATGTGCAGCAACAAAACTGCCTGGGATTGAGCCTACCTGCAGGGATCTCACTTCTTCAGCAGAAGTAATGTGGCTTTCACTGGTGGTCATGTGTTTGGTCTGACTTTGGTCTAGTCAGCTAGCATGCTTCAAAATGCACCCTCCCTACTCTTCCTTAGGCCAACAATCAATATGTTAGAGGCGGGAAATGACAGGGAGTGAAGTTCTGGCTAAAGAAGAGTAAATGACTGGTAGGCTTGGAGCAGGGGAAAGGTGTGCTGTCCTTTAGTAGGTGGAAGAGCTTGGCAGGAGGGCGGGATTTGGCTGTAAAGGGAAGAGACATGGAGGAGTTGTGAAGGAAACAAAACAAAAGTTTCTAGTGGGAAAGCAGAAGAGGAGGAACAAAAAGCAGAACAAAAAGCGCTATAAAAAACTCAGGAGAAAACAGTTTATAGTGACAGAGCCAAGTTTAAAGATTTGCATGGCAAGACTTGGTACTAGACTTATGAAACATTCAGCAGCTAGTTGCTACAGAACTGCTGAGAGCCAAATTCTGAAAAGCCATAAAATCTGCTTTTCTTTTTGTATGGCGATGTTTAGTCCAGTGCCTGACTCTTACCTGACTGTACCCATTCTTTGCTTTTTCACAGGATGGAGGTACTGCACTTCTAGCTGCTTGTCAGTACGGGCATGCAAAAGTAGTGGAAACGCTGTTGAAGCATGGTGCCAACATTCATGATCAACTTTATGTGAGTTATTTGACACAGCTAATATTGACAACACTGGTGATGGAACAAATGCGCTGTTGGTTGAACAACAGCAGATGGTCTGACTCCAGCACAGAGAAGCATTTGCCAGATGTGGTTTTATAGTACTGTTCTAAGATGTGAATTCTGTTAACTGTCTGCTTTTCATGACCCTGGGAGAAGTAGCATGAAATCAGAAAAGACGTTTTGGATGTCTTTTGATTTGCTATCTCTATGAAGGATCAAATCTGGATCAGATCTGCTTAATTCATTAGTCTTGAACAAAAGACCATGTCATGCCCTACCAATGATTTTCAGGGCAGACAAAAGAGTGAAGAGCAATACAGCCCCTGAGGTACTAGAGAATCAGATCATCAGTTTTCTGCCAGAAAGAGTAGTAAAAGTTAAAATATTTAAATCTTTAAATATCTGTAAATTATTTTTTAAAATATTAGTTAAAATTATATTATTTGGTATTGGTGTATTTCTAGCTTGACAGTGTTTGCCTCCAGGGCAAAGGATGGTTAAAATGGCTGATGTTGTTTAGTTGACTTTTCAGAAAGCTGGATTGAACAAATGAAGCACTGGATTTAATTTACTGCAACTGAGATACAAAAACATTGAGCTTTTCAGCATTCAACAGAAACAAATGGTAGATTTTCTTTCCACTTTCCACTGCTCATTCATACCCTGGGGCACTCAAAACTGACAAAGAAGAAGTTGTTCCACAGGGATATAAGTTTTTTCAGCTTTTTCCAGGGGCTTTGGATCTGCAGGATGCTGTTGAAGTCTTAGCTCCCACAAGTGTGCATGGGAGCTAAGGGCTGGTGACTGCAGAGGCTGTGTACTAGACGCATAGGGGATCTCCACCTCTGTGCTGCCACCACCCTGTATTTATGAAGAAAGGTGTTCCACCTTCACTGCTGTGCAAATAGCAGTTGCCTTTCTAATCTGAGGGCAGTGATTCATACCTCTGCATGGTAATCCTGGGGTTTACCACTTAGTTTAAAAATAGCCATGCTGCCACACCTGCAGACACTTACCTAGAAGTAAAGGCAGTAAATTAACTTCCTTGTTGTCTCTCTTGGAAATGAGCAATATGTGCAATTGCATTTAGGGATGTATTTTTATTGCTTACAGCCATTGGGCAAAACCAGACAGAAACGTCTGCTTAATAAAATAAGAACACAATCTCTTGAAAATGAGTGTTAGCTTGGCTGCTTTTGTGGGATGTTGCCAAGCTGCATTTGAGAAGCAGTAACTGGCTGGCAGGTTCACTGGCAGACAACAAAATGGGAGGGATTTTGAGCATGCATTTGGGTAGTCCTCCTAAAACCATCTAGATATTTTAATCTTAAGTTTACCCATGTGAGGGAGGGATAGAGGAGAAAATGAGAGAATACCATAACTCAATAGTATGTCTTGCAGAAATATGTTATAGCCTTTAAAACAGCTTTCTCATTACACCATCAATTCAAATCATGTAGGTGATAAGGAACCCAAGGTTCTCCATCTTTACTGATGCTACAATAAAAAGCTCTTCTAATATTACACGATCTTGTTTACTTTCTAAATGGAAGAGTTATTATTGCACTTGTCTCTGGTGGAAGCCTGCAAAGGACCTAATACCATCCTGTTATTTCATATACTCTCATAGCAACCAGAGAAAACAGCCCCTCAGAGAGCCCAGGGGTGTGTGTTTGTAGTGCCAGCAGACACCTCGTTTGTTTGCCAGGACATTTGTCTTGAAATCAAAGCCAATCATTCTAAATTCAGTCCCTGGGGCGCTATATTCAGCTCATGCTTCACCAAGTCTGTGCTGAGTTTTGCAGAAAGAAGAGTAGCTATGCAGTATCTCTTAGCAGACAATAGCGTTTGGTCCCAACATAGTGATATGCCAACAAGGGCAACAACAGACTTGTACTAAAATGCCCTGTAGTTTGCATATGCATGAGATGACATGAACTCTGTATTTGCATATCTGAGATGCCGTGAAGGGATGTCCCTAATTAAAGAGTCTCACCTTCTGAGAAAACTTGCCCTAGCATGCTCTGTGCTGAGTGCTGTGGTTATGGGATGTGTAAATACCTGTCCCACCCTCATTGCAGATTTCCACTTCTAGTTGGTTGGAAGGATGATAATGCCATTTGAAATATTTTCAGAAAAAAAACTTAATGAAATATGACGTCTAAATTCTTTTCCTAAGGAAGAAATTCCTGTGAAGTCAAATTCTGAGAATATCTGCACATGAAAGACACATTGAGGAAAAATTAAAACCCCATATTTGTTTACAATCTTTGTTCTTCAAAAGCTTTGTTCTTCCACAAGCTTTTGCACGAAAATGCTGGTTTCTTACAGGGCTATGACACAGTCTGTCTTACATGTTCTACTTTTACATCATTATATTAGAGGTGAAGTCTCCTTTACAAGGTGTGCCAGAGCAGCGGCATGGTAGTTGTTAGGGTGGCCCAGTAGTACGGCAGAGTACTTACTCATTTAGCATCAGGGGCAGGCTTCAGTGCTGGAGCCTCCAGTCTTGCAAAGTACTTGACCATGTTTTCACCATGCGTCTATGTAACAGAACACTTCTACAAGAACATATAAAAGCTAAATGAAACTACATTGCTATACAGGATGAATTTCTTGTTATGTAGAACAACGCTTCTATGAACTAGACTTTAGGATTCCAGAACCAGGATTTAATGTTTGGTTTGATACGTGATGGGAGCCAGCACTTGTGCATACAGAATGAAAATGTTACCGTGGTTTGTTATGAGCTAGACTGGATTTTGGCAATTATTTCCTGAGCATGGCTGTATACCTGCTGTTACATGGCATAATGGCTTAAGAACCAGAACTTGATTCAGTTTGGCTTGGTTTTGTGAGGAAAAGTGGCATCACTTCAACACAGCATAAGATGGATGTATTTGTTCTTAGGATGGAGCTTCTGCAATTTTCCTGGCAGCACAAGGAGGCTATCTGGATGTTATCCGATTGCTACTTTCTTCAGGAGCAAAGGTTAACCAGCCACGGCAGGTAAACTCAATACTTGAGGGCAGAACTGGGATCTGATTTTTTACAGTTATGAAAAATTAACACTGGAATTTTCTCCAGGCATCAGATTCCCATGGAAGTATTTCACTGGAAGGCAGATTGTGGGGTCTCAGAAGAATGGAGTAAAGGGGGAGAATCACCTCCTCTCGACCTGTTGATCACACTTCTTTTGATGCAGCCCTAATCCTGCAAAAACGTACAACCAGTGGTAACAATAAGCATGAAATCAGCTCCTCTGCAGGCAGTGGGGCTGCTGTTTGATCATTAAATTATCAAACATTGATCATTTGAGTTAGATTTGTGGCTGGTTCAGAGGTCCCTGCTAGGGAGCTAAAGGTTAGATCCACCCTCCATCACCGTATGTTGGTGTTAGGTGAGGGTGCAAGAGACTTCCTAGGTGTCAAACTATTTATGGGATACACAGAATATGTGGTGTACAGATAAAAATAAAAGCTCTCTTGGTTGCAAAAAAAGGGTTCCTTAATTGTTCAGCTGCTTCTTGATTCTAAAATTGGTGCTTAAGTGGCACATTTAATACGCTGCTTTGAGTCGCCAGATGTGGGAATTGCACAGCTAGCTTTACTCCCAACACGTAGAAATGTCTGGTTAGAGACAGGGCTTCCCAGGAATCTTTGCTTGCTTTAATAAAGTCTCCTGTGTGGTCTGCTGAAACCCTGCAGGCAAGGTTGCTGTCCTGGGTCTTCACTGCACATTTTAAATTGATGGGATAAGGTCTTGTCCTTGCAATCAGTCACATATGTCTGCCAGGTGGCTGTGATCACTAACTTGCAGCAACTAAAAAATCATCAGGCGAGAGCAAACAAATGTGAAAACTCTAATAACAGTGGACAGCATGGCATGTGACAAGCTTTGTCAGGCATTTTCAGCATTTCCTTTCACCTACACCAAAAGCCTAACAAATCATAGCCTGGCAGCAGAGACTGATCTATATGACTTATACTGAACCTGTAGGTCTGTGTAGACTACTTGCTGCTCTGTAGTGTAAGGAAACTAGATTAGCATTTTATGTGTTCAAACTAAAGTAATATTCCTGCTCCCCCCTCCTGCACCTCTCCAGCACTGGAACTGTGCTGGCAGCTACTCCCTGGACTGATGCTTTAGCTGCTCCTAGGCTTTCTCCACACTGTCTTCCAAGATCAAGATTAAAAAATGTTAAAACCTGTTAATTCACACAGTCTAAAAGATCAACGGAGTAGGATGGACCAAGTTGGCATTAATGCCTTTTGAGTTGGTCAAAATAAAGTTGGGGCACCTTAGATTTAGCTGAACCATGTTGCCATAAAATCTGCATCCTGCTAACCATAATTATAACGCACCAGCTAATTCTTCTGACAGTATTTTTTTAGTTCTCTAATCCAATTTCTACAACAGAATGTTTCATGAGGCATTTTTAAATCTTAGTTGAGGCAAAGACTTGACTCTGTGTGAATGTTCCTCCTGTCTGTTTCATCTCTGGCAGGATGGGCTTACTTTGCTCCAGGGTACCTCTGATCCCTGCTAAGATTATGCCTGGATAAGTCTGTGGCATTTGTATTTGGGCCCACTGTAATCTGAAACATTTCCTTAACAAATGGAACATTTTTACTGTTTAATTAGTAAAGTAATGGTTGGATGGACTTCGGTCTCTCACCAACAAACAAATTTGTACTTTGTTCGAAGGTGGCATGCTGGTCATGAGGAATGTAGCTCTAGATGGAGCAGTTTTGATGCCAGATGACTCTTGCTGTCAGTTACAAGCTACATTGCCCTCACTGCTGTAAGAAACTTTTCTAAGCAACATAACATTGAATACAGGGCTGCAGAGTGCCAGGTGTGAGTTTGTGCTTCCTCCTCATGGTGTCCAAGTTTTCCTCTCTACCTTCTGAATTTGGGGTCTTAATTCATGTGCCTGAATGCTTGCATCTGCCCTGTAAGTCTCCTCCTGCTGCTGTAGCGGGTACCAGTTCCTCTTCAGGCTCATGTCCCATCTGCTAGTCCCACAGGGGCATTCATGACACTATAGAGCACCTCGGATGGCACTGGCTATCTGTGTGCAGGCCCTTCAGCTCAGCTCTCACAAGACTTAGTAGTGAAGATTCCTGGCGAGTTTCTTTCCTGACAATGTATTTTCTCTTGGATTTTAGCTGCCTTCTGATCTTCCTAACATTGCAGAGCCGGGTAGGAATTCTTTTGTCATCTTTTTGTCTAGACAGAGCTTGGGGCAGTGTCTGAAGCCTGGTGCAAGAGGTGTTTCTTTACTTCTTCAACTCAAAGCGAGAAGATTATCTGCCAATGATTTTTACACTGTTTTGGCAGCCTGTGTCCCAGCAGCCTCTAGTCTGACTGGGTAAGCAGGCTCCAAATACTCTGAAAATCAGTGATTTTTTTTCTTAACAAATGATATGCAATTACACTTATATGTAAGCCAGTAAATGTATAGAGAGTATAGACCTCAGGCAAACAAGCAATTTGCTATTAGCAAGAATTGAAATGGTGTAGTGGTGTGAGTACACTGATGGGCAGAACAGTGGACAAGATGATGCTGAGTAGCCTGAGAGTAGGGGCTCTCTGTACCTGAAAGTCCTTACTGGGAATTTGAGGGCTATTTTACTTCCCACCCTAATCTGGCCCTTTCTAAAACTCCAAGCCACAAGCAAACATTGAAATTCAAAGCTGCAAGGCAAAAAGTCATTAGCTAATGGATAAGATAAAGAGCATGGGAAATTTTGGTTAGAGTATGTTTGGAACCGCTGGCTGCTGCATATAATGAGAGGTAGTCTGTATATTCTAGCTTGTAGTCAAATACAGAAATAAGCACAGCTTAAAAACATATGGGGTGTTTAACATTGTTCTAGGAATGTAGTGGTTTGCAGTCTGCTGGGTGGGCAGAGGGACAAGGAAAGGAAAACAGTTTTTGAACTGTGTCTTTCCCTATTCTCACTTTCTTTCTGACCTGTCTCTAAGCCCTAATGTCTGTTTACACAGGAATTCTCATGTGACCTTTTAGTACAATGTAATATCTGTTTTGCACCATATAGCAACATGAAAATGGACAGAAAATTCATTTACACCATATAAATTTTATATGCATTTGCGTAAATCTGTATATTAGATGCTATTTGCTTAAGAGCAAAAAGCTGACAATGGTCAGTATGAGCACACCATCAACATCATCATCATTCTTCTCTCCAGGCTAAATTCTCCAAAACAGTCACCCTTTCTCACAATGTCTTTTTGCCTATAGCTGAGATAGTGAGGTTGATGTTACCCAACACTTCTGCTCCTTTTCATTTATACCTGGAAATATGAGCTGTTCTTACAAACTTCACTGTGAGAAAAAGAAAGCTGCTATGTTCTGCATGCTGCGCTTGTGCTTGCATTTCTTGTATAAACAGAAGTGTGGATTTGCACAGCATCGGTTCTTTATGCAGATTCAATTGTGTAAGCAAATTCAACTGCTCTCTTTTCCAAGTTTTATAGGCTTTCTCAGTGCCCCTATTGCTATTTACTAGAGCCCTCTGGTGGGGGGAGATTAGAAAAATATGAAGTATGGCAGGGAAAAAGCTATAAACTGGAGAGGGACAGTTTTTGCCATCACACTATCACATACACTGTATATAAGAGAGCCTTTGTTATTTTTGAATCAGAAAGAACACTCATTGTATTAACAGGATACATACTAGAATGAGGTCAGTCGCTAATTTAAATTCATTAATCTATAGAGAAATGATACAAGAGTGGGCAAAGATCCTGTTCCTTACTATTTGTTAAGACTGAAGATCTCAGAATGTGCGTTTGCTCTTTCTCAGAATCAGAAATAGGGAAACTCAGAATATCATATCAAAGAAAGAAATAACTTTTCTGTTTCTTTGAAAAGATGAAGTCACTAGCCCACAGAAAGCAGAGAATTTGTGCAACAGTGGTTTTTTGGACTGCATGGGCAAGTCATATGAATCTTCAGCTGGCACTAAGGAGAGAGATTTCTTCTTTAATTAAGGTAGAAATACCTTATTTAAAGTAAAAAGTTGTTTTCTCCTGAAAATTCTCATTAAGGCTTTTTTGGAAGCCCCAGTATAATTTGTCTTCCTTTTTCCTGCCAAGTCTTCAGGCTGCTGTGGGTGGTGAGCAGAACTGGCAACTGCTGAAGGCAGAAGCAGGCACCCTGCTACACGAGGCTTCACTTTTATGTTAAAATCCGTACAGGAAAAGCCTTTTGTTAAGGGCCCACAAGAATCAGTTTGGCACCACATAGCTGCTGGAGTCCTGTAGTCTGAAGAATCAGGCCATTTAGAAGCAAAAGGAGGAAAAGACACAAAACTAAATTCTAATTGAAGTGAGAAACACTTCTAGAGCTTCAATTCACCTTTGCCTTTGGGATGAAAATCAATCACAAAGTCTAGCTTATTCTGAATGTGCATTTTATTTTCTGAAGTTTTCTGCTCAAGTAATGATTGCACAGGACAATTTTTCCAAAACAGATTATTTGAGGTTGGATTCCTTGATAATTTTCTTGTTTTCTAGTGGAGCTGTTGAACATAAAATCTGTGAAACACTCACCACCAGTGTAAGGCAGGGTGTTTTTAACATTCCCTGAGGATGGGTAACGTAACTTAATGTTGGAAGCTGGTGATCATCTTGCATTGCTCCTTAACTTCTATAAACAGCCTCTACTCCACATGTACAGAGACCCAGCTGCAGAATCTCCCCATGCATGCTGATATTTGCCTGTATCTTCTGTCACATCTACCCACCTAGAGTTCAAAGTACGCTTTGGCATTTACATTTCAGACTTCCACATTTATTTGAGGTACAGCTGTTAAGACAAAGTGGCTTTTAACTGTTCAGACAGTAATGCATGTTTCAGGCCAACTGTGTAAGAGAAAGCAGCTAAGGATGGCTCTACTCCACAAATAGAGCATTTTTGTTTTGATTTTTTATGCCAATCTCCCTTGTGCTTCTGGAAGCAAATCTGCGTATGTCTTTCTGTGATGAGGGATTTATTTGGGGTTGAAGTACATCCGGTCCAGCAGTCAGACTTGGGTGGTAAAATACCAGGGAGCACAGGATCTCAAAGTGAAACCATTAGCAGTCTTACTCTGTTTGCAGGATGGGACAGCTCCCTTGTGGATTGCATCGCAGATGGGTCACAGTGAAGTGGTACGAGTAATGCTGCTTCGTGGAGCTGAGCGAGATGCCGCCCGGGATGTGAGTAGACTTCTTCCTGTGCTCTGTCTGCAGCTTAACACCTCCTAGCTTTTTCTGAGGCTGCAAGTCTGCCTGGTGTCCCCAGAGTATGTCCTGTTTGCCATGATGTAAAGTCCCAACATGGGCTCCCTTTCTCCCATTGTGTCTAGGACATCTTCCTGGAGGGACCTTCTGGAATAAAGGAATGGAAATGTCTGTATAAAGATGTCTATGGTGTCACTGGTTCATTTTACCCCGAAGTTTTCACCTGCCAAAGCAACAATCCTCCTGATGCTCTAAAACCGCAGCATATGCTGTGGAGTTGTCTCCTCAAAAATTTTGAGCAGAGAAGACCCTCTTCTCAGAGGTGTGGGGGAAAGCTGGTGTTTCCCTCCAGCCAAGGGGAATGCAGATAAAGCATTGCTAACAACTGGACTGACCTTCCTGTCTCCTTCAAAGGATGGTACGACTGCTTTACTGAAGGCTGCCATCAAGGGGTACAACAATGTGATAGAAGAGTTGCTGAAATTCTCTCCCACTCTTGGCCTGCTGAAGGTTAGTAGTGAAACACATGGATTTTTAGACAGGAGCTCAAGAATGAGTTTCTGATGAAAGATCTGATGTTTATGACTATGACAGAGGAAGATTACAAGGAGCTTGAGCCCCCCAAAAGAAAAATCAAGAGAAAAATTATCTTATTTAGCCTTTAATGCCACACACAAATTAATCTTTTCAAACAAAACTGTGAGTTTGATTTGTAGAATAAGGAAGCTTAGAAGTCATAGAAGAATTTTCCTGCTTTTCATTCATTTTTATTCTTACTGTAAATGGATTGCTCTTAACAGTGTAGTTCTTAGCACTTCTATTGTTCTAGTTCTATTGCATTTTGTCAGTAAAATAGTATCCTAAGAGATCTGTTGTGAGCAGATTCTCTACTTGTTTTTGTTTTCATCTGAAGTCAGAAAGTGACTTGAAAAATAACATATTTGGAAGCTACTTTTTAATAGCTTATCTAATTATACGTATCTATAAATCACATACTTTGATAGCCTCTGTGCATGCAACATTGGCAATTTTGATGTGCTTGAAAATCCAGGTGGCATTAACTTAGTTGTTAATTACAAGTATGAAATATCTTCCACACTTATTTGAACTGTCAATTTGCAGCCACAGACAAAAGGCCAGCCATAAAAATAATCCCTATTCAGCTGTCTGACACTGAGACCATTAATCATCAGAGAAAGAAGATAAAATGCACAGATGGTTTCCATTACTGCTTGCACTTCTGTTTCACTTGCTAATGGCTGGTTTTGCCAGGCAGAAGCAAGTGCTGTGTCCATTTCACCTCTAATCAATTGACAAGGGTAATTTTTAAAAGGAAATACTGCTGTGGTGAAGTGAATTTGACTCTCTTTTTTATTAAAGCATTTAAAATCACCTCCTTCATAGCCCGCTAGCCTACCAGCACCCTGTCTGAATCAGACACTGTACTTTTAATGACCTAATTTCTTCCGTGTTACTTCTTTCTTGTTCATAGGTTTGTTCTTTGCAAACATTTGTGTTTCACTGCCTTTGGTTTTCTTCCCATGCACAGTACAAACATTTCCATTGGTATTTTCTAGAACGGGACCTCTGCTCTCCATGCGGCTGTCCTGAGTGGCAACGTGAGGACAGTGGCACTGCTCCTTGAAGCAGGAGCAGATCCGTGCCTGAGGAACAAGGTACATTCTGGCACACTCTCCTGGGCAAGGAGCAGGTGGGAAGCACTGAGCAGTGGAGCCATGTGTGCCATGGAGGCAGTGGCAGCCCATGTTTCTGTGTTAGTCCACAGTTCCCTCCTGTTCCTCTCCTGAAGCATCACCGTTTAGTCCATTCATTGCTGTATACAGGCATCTATAAGGGTGCTGGGCAGTGCCACTGGTGATGCTGGTTCTTGTGAAGTAACATCAATCTAAGAATATGCAAACCATGCACTCACTCACTCAAGCACCACGAATTGTTAATTACTCATGGGCTAGCTAGGTTGCATTTCAGGAAAAAAAAAAACCACCATAAGTTATGTTCTTGTAAGTCGTAAGTTACACCATACCTCCCTATGGTCGTGTAAGAATGATATTTCTGCAGCAAAAGAAATGTGTATCTGGGTACCTCTGATAAGAAAACTTGGTTAGAATTCAGGACATTGCTAATACAAAGAAATCCTGCATTACATGTATCTTTACCATATCTTACTGTAAATTTGCTAGTTTAGTGAAATAGTTTCATAATCTTTTTATAACAACAACTTTTCTGCAGAAAAAAATGGTCTTTGTTTTTTCCTGTTAAGTATTTTAACATTACATGTTTGCTAATTTCCATGAAAATGTCTTCCTCTGACTTGTGTTTATTAACTATTTGTCTCTAGCATTTGAGATCTAGCTGGGTTTGCTAAGCTGTGCATGGGTGGTCTGGTATTTACTTCTTGTTTATGACCGGGTGAATGACAGTTTGTAATACAAGAAACCCAGCACATACCTTCTGACTGTTTTGGTCATTTAATATAAAATCTGTGCCTGTTATTTCTGTATCATTCCACTTGATGGCAGCAAAGTTAACGACTCTCATACAGTAGTTCCTATTAACAGGCATTTTGATTTGCCGCTATCACCCGAACAACACACAAGATTTTTCTGCTACTGATGGTGATTTGCAGCAGAAGGGTGTGCAGTATGAGAAAGTCTGGCTGTAATCTCTCCTACTGATTTTTTTTTTTTAGTGACATGCGATTAGGCACAACAGAGTACATTTGCAGGACAGAATTCCTGATTTTCAGAAGTAGCTTCATTACAAAGACAGTTTGTTACCAAATTTGTATTCAATACACACTGAAGACCGAACTCTGATGTTCTATTACCAATCCTATAGAATAGCATGAATTATTTCATAGCAATTAAAGTATTCTCTCGGATCTTTATGGACTTTTTTTGGACTTTGGTACTTAAAGACCTGCCTCATCTCCCCAAAAAATCAGTACTTCTGTGGCAGAAGCATAGGGAGCCCAAGGGATGCCATTTAACCTGGACAGTCAGCACAAAATAAGATGACCATTTTGAACCCACACTGGGACTATTTTTAAGACTTAAGTGGGAATTGCATGCTGAAAGGTGATTTCTTAAGATATCTCCAACAGTGGTGGGACAACATTGGAATAAACCCATCATTATAATGCCCAGTAGCATCTTCTCTAAAGTTGAATGTTTTTAAACCATGTTTTAGAAATACTTGTTCATTTCTGCTAACCCAAGGTTTTGTTTCATTCCAGGCAAATGAACTTCCAGAAGAACTAACGAAAAATGAACGAATCCTTCGACTCCTCCGCATGAAGGAAAAGCAAGGGAAAAGCTAATGCAGCCGTGCAGCAAATATGGTTTGACAGAGATGCACCCTGACCACAGTAGCATGACTGTAAACCTAGGTTGCCTAAGAAGGGCTTGTTGGAACAGTTTGCAGAACTGATTAGCCTCTCCAGTACACGCTTCCTGAATGCATAAGGCCCTTGCCATGGTGTCACCATGGGCTAGGACCTCTTCCTGGCATTACTGAACACAGGACTGCAATGAGAGCAGGGGTTGGCCTGGGAGCTGCCTTTGCACTGCAGCCCCATGGTGCTGCTGCCCTCCCTTTGCTGACAGTGCTAGCTCAGACCATTCCTCTCTACTTCCAAGTGCCACATGGGGCTAGAGGTGAGATCCCACCTGTGACATCCCAACAGAAAAAGTCCTCCTGCCAGCCCAGTTCTTTGATAACATTTTGGCTACTACATGAAGCTCCGTGAAAGATGATTCAGAGAGTTACAAATGATGCCAAAAGCTACCAAGCAAACAATAAGCAAGGAGATGTCCTCCTCAGGTGTAGCATCTTGATCTGTCAATCTGTCCAGCAACAGGAACACAGCAGAGCAGCTGATAGCATTTTGCAATGTGTACACAGTGCTATGGGGATCCATCCCTAACCCTGCTGTCTACATACATGGATAGGGGAGGACCAGTTACTGGGCAAACCAGCCAGGACATATCATTCACTGGTGCAAGTCCATCAGAAATTCAACTGTTGGGCACAACAACACAGATGTTGTACAAGTGGTAGGTATATACGTATGTTCTGCACGTGCATATATGTGACACTATGGTTCACTACCCACAGCTACTATGCAATGCACTTGTTCCCCAGGTCTGTGAAAGGAGTTAAGGGAGAAGCGCACAGTGTACAGATCTTTCAGCAGTTAATAAGAGGGCTACACATAGCCGCATGCAAACAGGATCACTAATTGACGCAGGCATGGAAAATGAACTCTCAACAGCAATTTTAGCTTTTGTTGTGATTGGGACACTTAGACACGCTACCACTGCCTGTATGGGGAAGGCAGTGCAAATTGCAGATGGTTTGTGAAGAGCTATGTTTGAAACATGCTGATGAAAGATACCCCATTAAACCACAGTCATTTTTGTAGTATAAATAGTATATACTACATCTTGTTAGCCAAAAAAAAAAATTAAAAAAAAAATTAGAGTTTATTTTACAGTGAGTTGAGATATAAAGTTAGCTCAGTACATAAATCCAGGCACTTCAGCGGCCTTCAAAACTTGACAAACTACTGCAAAATCGCTTTAAAAGCTAAAGACAGGGAAGATTGTAAAGAAACCAAATATTCCCTGCTTAAGAGACATCTGCCTAGGATTCAGCTGAACTGTTGCACTTTTGCTTCAGTGAGCTAAAAAAAAAAATCCACATTATTTTAGTGAGCCAGCACAAATTAATGTAATGTACTCAGTGCAAATTAGCCATATGTCTTACCAATCCTAAAGTTATTCTTTTTGTAAGTTAGGTAAGAAGTCATGGTTCTGTTGAAGAGAACGGAAGTGGGCGTACCTTTGCTTGCAAGCTGAAATTGCTGTTCAATTTCTATTCAGCATTAGAAAGGAAAGCTTTAATTTTTCCAATAATATAAGAAGACACCAGAGAAATCTATTTGTTTAGGTAATTCATGCTGCTGTATTTTTAAATTAAAATAATGTTGTGCCTAACAGAAACTTGCAGACTAACTGGTACAGAACCAAAGAATTATGCAAGATGCTTTGAGCATGACTGTATCCAGGGGTAAGTTCTGCAAAAGACTAAAAAATACTGTATATGCAGCAATCTCGAGAGCCTTATTGGGAACTTAAATTCCACAAGCATTACATGGGACTGGACTCCAACTTCTTTAATAAGCAACACTGGAGAGGACAGTTTTATTCAGAGCCCCCACTGGGCTGAAGATGAACATACTGTTTTGGGGAATGCTAGAGGGACTCTAGGCAGCCCAGCCTCAATATTGACCTTTCTCCTTAAACTTTCCTCAGATCAACACCTGGGGACAACCACACTCTTACGGTGAAAAGCCCTTTCACAGTTGTAAAGGAGGAGGGTGATCATCAGGTGGTCTTCAGTAGTCATATTGGGTGAGCAATAAATACTCTAAATATCAGGCAGGCTGTAATGATCATGCAGTCTTGCTAAACAATGTGGAAGCATCTACTGTTGGTGAGGGCCTCCTACTTTTTCCTGATAGCAGAGCATAGAAGTGAGGACAGGGCAAGCCAACAGTGGTCCTGTGACAGCTGGAGTAAGCAAGCTGAGACAACAACATACAGGTGTTCAGTATATGCAGGTAGCCTCTCCTTTCTGCCAGATGTATTTCCTTGTGAGAGTGGTCTCACCCCAAAGGGGGCAGCTACTCAGCAAAGAGCTTCTTCTGGAATTATGCCTGTCCATGGAAAGACGCATGCCTGCTCCCCACCATTTAGAGTAGGACTTTCGAAGTTGTGTGTCCAGCTGCCTCTGTGAATGGCCACCACAGCCGGGGCTGTCATGCAACATGAGAAGAATGGGGTGCTATGCCCAGCACAGAGCATCTTCTGACCACCTTCTGAGAGGGTGCAGTTACCAGGTCCTCTTCTTGTAAGCAATATTGGGCTATAACTGACTTTTCTTATTTCTCAACAAAATTTGACATGTGGGGCTAGCACAGGTTGAAGGGATAGGCTTGTAGCTCCCTCCTTGCTCTCACTAATGTTGGCTGATACGCACACGAGCTCTGTGTAGTGAGCTCCACGGTGGAGAAATGGCAGCAAAGTCTTTCTCTGCCCCGTCCAGGCTGAAGTTGAATCTAACTTCAGCAAAGATACTATTCAGCCAACATGAGACTTTTAGGCATGGAAACCTTCCCACTGGGAGCATGTTTCATCTCTGACCTTTCAGATAGTAGGCTGCTAAAAGTTTTGGGTTCCCTGTAACAAAAAGGTGCTTATTCTGCCTGTAGATGGGCCTGAGAGATGCAGTACTGTTTCTCACCATGCAATTGACCTTTTCACAAAGAAACCTTAATAATTCTTAGTGTTCATGTAGCTGCTGTTATCTTTAAAGTGCTCAGTAAATATTGCTGTGGTTTGTTTGCTGTTCTAAAACTGAAACCTGCTTTCCCTTTGTGGATGAAGTGATTCACAAATATTGACAGTAGCTCTTTGCATAGTTGTTCTGCCTTTTGTGCAAGGCTTTCAAAGTGCTCTGCAGACACTATTAAAGTTCCAAAATGCACTGCCAGGGGAGGCAGCAAAACAGATTATTTCATTCACACACCAGTGAAATGCAGCAGCTGTTTATCAGTTCATGTCAATAGACAAGAGTAAATTTAGACTAGAAATTAAGGAGCATTAAACCCATTTCACAGATGGCAGGATGAAGCTTGGTACCACATAATGATATAAAATAGAAGTGGGACCAGCCCAAATTGTTTTTTTGGGGTTGGGTTTTGGGGTTTCGTTCCCCCCAAAAGTGCTGTATATATGTATATCCATCTTACACCCCCCAAAAAGTCAGCTCCACTAGCATACTGCTTTTAGGATTGCCTCTCTGCACATCAGGGTCCACAAGCCCAGTGTGCTGGGATTTATGCAGGTGCTACAGCCTGGTGACTTCCCATCAGCTGCAAGTGAGCACAAAGGATGTGCAATCAAGAACAGGCTACACAAATGAATCAAGGAAAGGTATAGGGCATCTTTCTTTAATTTCACTAGTATTAAACCATTGTAGAATGGGGATGAGCACAAGGAAAGTCTCATGTTGTATACAGAGAAGTAGCATCCCAACAGTGACACGGTCACGGCATAGACTCAGACATCCTAAATACAGGGACCTCTTCATTTAAGATGATCACTGCAGTGCACTGTGCAGAGACATCTATTTAGTAACGATACAAAAGGAGCGTTGTACCTCCTGACTTGCACATGCTGTTTTCTTGGAGCAAAACCATGTCACTATTGATCCACCCACCTTTGTTTAGTTTAGAAGAGCTAAGAGGATTAGAGCACCAGATCAAACATCTGCAGGTTATATTTAATGCGCTTGTAACAAGGAGGGTTATTTGCCTCGGAGTCAGAGCCTAATTGCAAGAATAATCCATGCTTCTTTATTCAGATAGTCATGGTGACTAGTGGGAAATCTGCAAGTAAACCAAATCTCATGTTGTCTCAGAAATTTCAGAATTGGTGTACAGAAAATGAGGTAGCACAAACCCCAGCCTATTTGTGCTTCACTTAAACTGAACACTGAACAGACAAAATTCTACCTTTGTCTGGACCCCTTGAGTCAGCAGTGTTAAAATGTTTATGCTTACTACGAGTCCAACCAAAGATTATACACAAGGCTCTGTTTTTCAGAACCAGAATATTGTGGTGCACACACAGGACTAAATGGAGTTGTGCCTTCTTACAGTGGCTCTGCACTTGGTCCTGGGAATATAACAGTAGTTTCACAGTTTTCTGAATTCCACAGTTTTGACATGCTATTTTATGCATTTGATGAAACGTATATAAATTTGTGTAACTCCATGTAAGACTAACAACAGAGATGTTGTTGCTTTGCTAAAACACTTTTTTCCATACCATCATTTCAATAAAACTTACTATACTACTCAGATTATCCTGCCTGCATACTTCAATATTTCTTTCCTTTCTTCTGTATTCTACTCTTTCTCTTTGTAGAATACCAGAATTAATTTCCTGTTTAAGTAAAGACCACTTTGTTCCATCCCACTTGATTGATTAGACTTCTATTATTTTCCAGGTCTTTACAGATGAGATAGCATTCACAGAACAAACAAAGCCAACGTCCTGGCTTGAGAAACAGGAAAACTTAATTTAGCATGATATAATGAGGTTTGTTTCAAAGATCCAGACATCACTGACGGACTCCCCTTGACATTAACATCCATTAGGTCAGATCTGAAGGGAAGATTATAAAAAGCAACTTAGGAACCAAGACTATATTTCCATTTATTTTGTCAAACATGTCTTGGTGGTTCTGTTACTATTCCTAAATCTAAAACTGGCCTTACACTGATCTGACCTATTTCAGTTAAAAAAAAGTCAATAGCCTCCTCATATCCTTATTATGGTATGCTGTGGATTATGTGTGCTATAAAAGGGGAAAAGAGTCTACACCAAAAGCCACATTTTTGATCTTATGTTTGACATCCCAGGCTTTTTCCCTTACTCCTACAATTTTATATTGTGATGAGCTACATTTTGAATCATTGTCAAAAATTCTTACAGTCATAACTCAGTAAAGCACCTCCATCTATTCAGAGAATGTAAAGAGAAAGTGCTGTAACTTGTTCATGGCCTAAATCACTATGAAGGATGATTTCTGGTAGCAGAAAACTCCTTAAATTTGCACATGAAAGCACAACAAAACAGTGTCAAGAAGCTGAAACTAGACAAATTCATGCTTCAAGTTCTGGATTTTCAGGAATGAGGATAATTATGTATGGGAACAAATTGCTGAGGTGACGTCTTCATCATTTGAAGGTTGTTTTTCTTAAATAATTACTTTTCATTCTGAAAGAGTCATTTCACCTGAAACATTTTGTGGTTGATGCAGGAACTAACATCATGCAATCATTATAATCTCCTTGTTCTGAAAATATATGAATCAATGCATTTTTTTCCTTAATCTCCTCAGTGATTTAAAGAGATGCTAACTCTCGTGAGATCAATAACAAGACCGTATGCCTACCAACTGTAGCTGAATGACATGGCAAAATGAAATCAGAGACACATACCTAAGTTGTCTCTAAATCCATCCATTTCGCTCTCACAATGTTAACAATGCATTTTAACTGGGCTAATGTTTTAATGTCCTGTTTTTAATGTTGAGTAAGTTCTCTCAGAGCTGGCACGAGGGCAACGTAGCACTGCACCTTGCCAGAAAGCAGGGATGAGCAGAGCAATCTGGGATGTGACAGTGGGGAACACAGCTAAACCCGGAAGGGAAAAGGGATGGAACTTTTTGCTACAGCAAATGTTTCACTGGCTTGGATGCACAGGTGGAGCACAACTTTAACCTACAACACAGACTTGAAGCAGACTGCAATTTCGAATGTACCGCACAGATGTGTTCTTACGTGGCATTTATGTTACATGCATGCATACATACTTTGTATCCAGCATATGGGTATAATTCCCTTGGAAAAGTGATACCAGAACCTTGTGGTCTGCCTATCCAGACTACATCACATAAAGAGGCAGAACTATTTCACTTTCTGAACACTCCCAGAACAGTCCCTGCAGGCACTCCCTTGGCTATAAAACTGCATCAGACCCTACTAACTGGGACAAACTGTTATAAAACTGACAAAAGGTCTTCAAGTCCAGCCATAAACAGGGTGTTCCTCAGGTCAGCTGTGGCTCATAAACCTGTCTCATCTCTCCTGGCAAGTCAGATTTTGGTAGTGCCCTCAGGGACTTCCCTGTGACAGTTCTGCCCGTATTCTCTACTTCAACAGCAATCCTGACTTACTCACCATGTGAAAAGTATGGTGCTCACAGGGGCTTAGTAAACTGACATTAATGAAACCCAGGAGCATTCATTATACACAGTCATTAATAGGTCAAACCTTGAATTTGTTATCATATCAGTGCTTATGCACAGTACCTGGCTCAAGTACACCCTGCACCTCTTTGCTCACAGTAACAAGTGCAGCATGTCTCCAGACTCTACTGCAATAATAAACTGCATTTCTAAAGTGTTTTCCTTCAACAGCTCACTGGCTGACACCTGGGTTTGGAGCTCTTGGGCTACATGTTGCCATGCAATTGGCATCACTTTACAAAAGAGAAAATTGCACTGGAGAGGCTGGGACTTGCTCAGATTGTCCAACAAACCTGTAGCAAAATTGGAACAAACGTTGAACAATTTGAATTCAAGTCCCAAGGTTTTGCTACTAGGCAATAAATAACTTTGCCTAATTGTAATAAAAATGAACAAGCTTCAATGACTTCAATGATAAATACAGAAAGGATGTGATCTTAAAGAGTAATTATATGATTTTCTAAGGTTAGGTAGGGACACACTGGCACAATTTGGTAGAGGAGCCATCAAAATACATTAGGGCAGATACAAAGATGAAAAGATAAAAAGACTTGATTCAGCATCATTTGACATACCACATGTATATTTAAATAAGTACTGGCAGCACCAAGCAGATTGCTGTCAGTCCCCTCAGCCTGGTTTGATCCCACATGGGAAGTCTGAAGCCAAGAGCATCTGACCGAAGTAATAGGTATTGTGGCGTATATAATTAAAAGGCAAGCAGGTCTCCACAGGTGAGGAAGGCTGACAAATGAGAGCTCCTTACAACACCAAATAGGAAATACCAGCTTTGCTTAGTACAAGTATTATTCTGGCTTAGCTGGAAAAATAGGCTTGGAACAAGCTAGAGTGGTTTGGACTGGCTCTACAAAAAAAATGGAGGTGTGAGAAGCTGGGCGAAACTTCTCACTCACCTGTTGCAGCTTGTCTTCACACACATTGCAAGACATGCAAGGAGAATATCCCACTTTCCCATGTGCTCGTACACGGTGTTGCTTAACATAGCTCCCACTTCTTGGAAGTGTCTCTGGGTGCTATCTCAACATAAATAATAAAGGCTAGCAATAAATTATGGAGAATAAACAGCGATGGACAGTTTAATTGATTTTGCAGCAAAGCAATTACATACTGCACTTCCATTTGCGTGCAGCAGTAATTCTTCAGATAGACTGCCATCTAGACATTGCAAGGTCATTACTACTAAGTGCTTGAGTTTCTAGTAGAAGCAGCAACACCGGTTTCATTTCTGCAATGGGTAAAACGATGGATGTACAGTAAGGCCTACACACCCCTAAAGCAATGCTGAGGGCTTTCCATCAAAGGTGTAGAACAGAACAAAGTAGGCTGCTATTTTACACAAGCTTCCTGGCAGGCACCTTTACACCATTCACAGTATCCAGTGAGGAAAAGAGCTGATTTAATCGTAACAGACAATTAAAGGGCTTGTTTGGTGTCATGGAGTCATCAAGCTACACCCTGAGTGATGAATGAATGATGAAAATATTGGTCTTTTCTTCAAGGCAGCAAAATTTAGTTTTGTATATGCTGCTGAGAACTAGAGTAAATATTTTCCATTAGTCTTCCACGTGGACAGTCCCTAACAGCTATGCATAATCCTGGGTTTAATCCCAGGGTTAAATCCTTTAACTAGAGCAGCTATGAATGGGGATGGTCTCTTTTGGGCCATGTTTACGACAGAAAAGGCAATGAGCTGCTGGCAGCATTGATCTGGGTTAACTATTCAGGGCTACTTTTTCCCTGCCCGGAAGGAAAGAGATATCTTTAAGATGACACAATCAACGATGCCAACTTCATCATTGATAACACTCATGTGACTACACTTACATGCCTGGGAGCTGCTAGACATAGCTCTGCATCCTCACTTGCTCTTACTGTTCCCTGCAGCTACCAAATAGGACGATGTGGAGGAAGGGAGCTACACTCCTCTCAGGCAAAGAGGCACAGATTAAAGACAGAACATGGAAACAGGTCTTTAGATACAAGAAAAAAATAAAAAACCCAACCAAACCAAAAATATTTTACTCTAACTGTGGTCAAAGAGTGGAATAGTATGTCCAAAGAGGTTGTGAAATCTCCGTCTCTGAAGCTATTCATAACACAACCAGACAATTCCCTGAGCCACCTGGTCTAACTGCATTCTGCTTTCAGCAGAATGTTGGACTACATGACCTTCCACAGGTCCCTGCCCAACAGATTTGCCTGTGAGATTATGACACCAAGACTAGTCTGCATTTTTGTCACCAGATGGCAATATCAGCTAAATTACATATTTTATTCCAGCAGTGCATTGTGCACTACCCTGCCATGAAAGCAATAAAGCGGCTGGGAAATCAGAGAGGCTGCATAGGAATGTGTACCATCCCACTTTTAGTGTGCCTCCTCCCAGCCAGATCCCAAACAAACTGATCCCAAACAAACAGATCCCAAGCACAGTAACAGCATGCCATCAGCACTCCCAAAACTGATTGCAACACTAGTCAGGCCACCCGACATCAGCCCACAGCTCTGCCAGCAGCCAAAACCCCAGCAAAGCGTTCCTCTACCAGGTAGCCTGATCTGCCTTGCATGGGAGTATTTATTTATATCATTTATATTTAATAGAATAACAGAGTCACAGAATGTTTTGGGTTGGAAGGGGCCTTAAAGATCATCTGATTCCAAATCCCCTGCCATGGGCAGAGACACCTTCCAGCGGACCAGGTTACTCAAAACCTGGTTCAACCTGGCCTTGAACACTGCCAGGGATGGGGCCGCCACAGCTTCTCTGGGCAACCTGTGCCAGTGCCTCACCACCCTCTCAGGGAAGAATTTCTTCCCATTACCTAATTTAAATCTCCCCTCTTTCAGCTTACAGCCACTCCCCACCATTTTACCACTACCTTCCCTTGTAAAATGCCCCTCTCTAGACTTCCTCTAGCCCCCTTTTGGTACTGGAAGCTACTCTAAGGTCTCCCTGGAGCCTTCTCTTCTCCAGGCTGAACAAGCCCAGCTCTCCCATCCTGTCTCCATAGCAGAGGTGCTCCAGTCCTCTGATCATCTCTGTGGCCTCCTCTGGACTCACTAGAGCAGGTCCACATCCCTGCTGTGTTGGTGGCTCTAGAGTTGGACGCACTACTGCAGGTGGGATCTCATGAGATCGGAGTAAAGGGGAGGAACCACCTCCCTTGACCGGCAGGTGGTACTTATTTATATGATTTATTGCAGCTGTACAGTAATGCTACGCGGGACTGCGAGACTAATGCTTGGAAATCGTGGATTAGTAACTTTGAAGAAAATTAAGTCGCTTTTGTTAAAACCAGGACTTCTACAGCGCCTTTGATATTTATCCCTGCCGCGCCCGCACGAAGCCGCTGACCGGCTGCCCATGGCGCCCGGGCGGAGAGGCTCAGCTCCTCCCGGCACCGGCCCGCGCTTCCCCCCGCCGCCGCTAAGGCACGGAGAGGCGCCACTCATGAGGCGGTGGCGTGAGCCGCGGCTCCGCCCCGCCGCCGGGGGAGGTGGTGCCCGGGGGTGGGGCGGCGGCGGCGGTTGGCTGCGGTGCCCCCGCCGCTCCTCGAAGGGGCTGGCGGCGGGGCTGATAGCACCGCCCGGCCTGGCGAGAGCGGCCTTTCCGGACCTGCGCGGCTCTCTAACCTTTTCCTCCTCCTCCTTCGCCTCCTGTCTCCACCTCACCGTCTCTCGGTGCTGCGGCGGCTGAGACCCCTGCCGGCTCCCCGCACCCCTGCCGCGTAGCCATGGGGAGCCCGCAAGGCAGCCCCGGGCGGGGCGGCCTCGGCCTGCTCGTTCTCTTCCTCCTCTTGCTTCTGTCGCCTCCGCGGGTGAGTCCTCCCCGGGGGGGACGCCGTGGAGCGGCCGTGCCTGCTGGGGTGGGGGGTCGAAGGCTGGGCCTCCTGGCACCGTAAGAAGGAGAAGGAGGAGGGGCGGTGCCCCCCCCCCGCCGCCGGCACCGCGGGTATTGCCTCAGGGCCGTGAGGGGCCGCCGTGGTTCCTAGCGCAGCCTGAAGCCGAGGGTCTCCCGGGCGGGGGGCAGGCTGTCCCGCATGGTGTGGGGTTAGGCCGCTGTACTCGGGCAGTGCGAAGTTGCAGTGTGGTACCGGACTGTCCCCTCCTTATCCCCGGCGAGGCTCTCCCTCCCCTTTTCTTCACTTCGGCTCGCTGCCGGCGGGATGGAGGCGAGGGAGAGCGGGACAGCCCGGTGACAACACGGCAGGGCCGCCTGGGATCACCGGCGGCGAGACAGCGGGCGTGCTTGGGCTTAGCCGAATTCAACCTGCGCCCGGTCCCCTGGTATTGCATCCAGCAGCAGAGCCCGGGGTGCCGCGGTCTTGTGGTGTGTCCTGGTTATGCAATGCCCCGTGCATGTGAGTAGCCACGCAGTCACATGCTCGTGTAGGGGCTTGCATATGTCCTCGGTGTCTGCTTTGGTTTTCCTAGAGTGTTTCTTATGCTACGGAACAGCTTCCTAGAAGTAATAGTCTGTGTGTAGTAAGATCTTGCTGTTTACCGATGTGTCAGTATCAAGACAGCATGTTTCCTTAAAGCTAAGGACTAGAAGAAGTTGGGCTTTATGATGCTTTAGGAAAAAATACTGTACCACCTTCACTTGTCTCTTCTGTTATGTTTTGTTTATGCTGTAGTCCAAGATAGGAGTAAGGTGCCCTGACTTACTCTGGGGAAACAAGGAGTGTTTTGCTTGTGTTTTTTTTTCTCTCTAACCAACTTGGGATCATACTTTCTATGTCGAGTTTTATGCTTAACTGTTTCCAAACTCACAAATTTGTCATGGTGTGTGTGGCCTGAGGTTCCCGTGTTCTCATATCGTCTTCAAAGAACCTCTGAAGCACTTGAACAGAAAACTAGGAATTCCTTCTTCTGTTACCACTGGAGAAGCTGATTGTTTAGTACTGAGTCATGATATCCAGGTGGGTAGGTAATGGACCTCATGCCTTACCAACACTTCTTTATGTAAGTTTTTGGGGAGGGAGATGCCAACTTGTAGCAGTGAGGTGTATTTTAACTTGGTAGGTTGCATTATGCTGTCATTTAGGTGACAGAAAAACACTGCTTGAAACAAGTTCCCTAAGATTTAAGGGATCCTTGTAGAGGATGTGGCTTTGTGGTCCATAAGAAGTAAGCATTGCAAAATTATTTTAACCATGCAGGTTTCGGTTTCCTAATGAATTTGAATCTTTTTACTATGAACTTATTTATAGCCCAACACTCAAGTCTTGAAGCTATGCTTGCTCTTTTCTGAACACCCTAATGTGTTGGATGGCATCTTGTGTGCTTTAAGTAACCTGTTTCAGTTGATCCTTGTATAATTATACTAAAACAGAAGTTGTCCGTTTGGTAGGTGGGGCAAGGTGGGACACAGGTTTCATATCAGCCACTGCAATCCCAAGCTGTAGGATATATTCTGTGTTTCTGAAATCCTGTGGGAAGATGTTAACGACAGGTGCTGCTCTGTCTCAAGCCTGCCAGGTGGCTTGCAGTGTGGTGTTACCTGACCTCTGAAATGTCTGTGTGGAGCAGCCTGCTTGGCAGGGATGGGGATGTAGCTTCAGGATTGAGACAGTAACCTCTTAAGTTAGTTCCTGGAAAATCAGGAGTGACTTATTCACAGTCTTTCTGGATGAAAAGTGAAGAAGTCCTCCTAAAAGAGAAGTGACTGAAGGGAGTGACTGGTAGAACTGCGTAGTACTTTGCTGGGCAGTAGACAAAACAACCTGGGTTGTGTAGTGTTATTACTATTCCCCTGTAGGGTATGGGAGGTATTTTGGTACAGGTGGCCTTAGTTGCAGGCAGCTGCTAGTTAGGGGCCCTGTACTTTCTGATCATGCATGTATTGTGTATTTTCTTAACAAATCATTGTTGGCCAGCATGAGCTTGCTCCCACAGCTACTGAACTACTCCCAGTATTAGAACTTTCTTTTCCTGCTTGACTTTGACTTTCTTGTGACGTCTGAAGTGTGCTTGGATAATTCCAGAACTGTGCCTTGCTTTGCCTACCAGAAGTAGCTAATGATTTTTTTCTGTTTGAAAGGGAACAGTTCCTTACTATGAGCAAAAGGACAAGAGGAGCTTGGCAGACAAAGCTTGTCCCTGAATTGGCTGCCTCTGAACAAGTTACTGAAAGAGACAAAATACAACTAAGAATTAAATATGTAGTTTCCCTTAGTCCATAGACCTCTCCTCCCTCTCATAGGGAGGGCTGTGAGGTAATGTGCAAATCCTGGGGCAGATATGCAAGCCTGACCTGGTCACCTGCTTCCATAAACCAGCCTTGCCATTTGTTAAAGGTACTATGATATTGTGTTTCCCTAGAACTCAATTTCACAAACTAGTGGGCAGTATCAGGTATTAATTGTGATGTGGACTAGATATTATGGAAGGGGAGGGGATGACACAGGGAGTGAGTATGCCTTTTCTTGGAATCTTTCTTTTTACCCTGCAAGATCGTAGATCTGTAATTACAGATGAAGGAAGGGGAAACAACTCTTATCTGAAACTGTTGCGTTTTCCATACATTAGTAATCTGGAGAGCCAAACAATGTTTACTTGTGATCTGGTATTTGCAAGGCTACAAATAGTTGCTGTTTCTGTATAAAACCTATCATTGTTCTTTGCTCAACAGCTACATATTCATTGTTGGTGATGGCTAATGTTGCTGGAAGCATTTAAGATTTTTTTTTTTTTCAACATGCAGTTGAAGAAACTTAGACTGAAGTAAGTGTTTTTATGGTCTGTTGGAACACCAGTGTTATTGCAGATGATAATGCCTGCAAACCAAAAAGCTGTAGCAGAACCTTTGTAGAATGTTAGTCATGAAATGCCCATACTTGCTTGTGTGCAAGTTCTTTATTAGGGCTCCTGGAACTCTGACCTGAGGTGAAACTTGTCTTCAAACAAGTTAAGTTGACCGGAAGTAGGGATACACTTTTCTGAACTCTGAGGATGTAGTGAAGTATAGTGTTAGTGTACTGCCAGATGGTTTCTAAAATGATCTGGGGGCAGCAGAGAACAGCCTTAATCGGAGGTTGTGTTATTGCTTTATAAAGTACTTACTCCCATTTTAAAATACGGAGCTCTCATTAGTGTGATTAAGAAACAACATCATAAGAACCCCCAACCAAACAAAAAAATCTGTTGGTGTTAGTCCTGTGGACCATTTTGTCTTATTTAGAAGGCAGTTGGCTTCAACACTGCATTTCTCTGTTACTCTGGGGGCTAGGAGGGCTTTCACCTGTTTAAGATGATTGTTCACCCAAATCTTAAATGACCTGAAAGTCTCATGCAAGCAGTAGCTTTGTTAAACTGTGGTTTGTTGACAACCACACTTGCTCATCTCCATCTCTTCCAAGTGGTGTAGGAGTGGTCTGAAAGAGTAGAAAGAGCAAAGTACTTGTATTCCATAACTTAATCTAGCTTTTACTGGAGAGTTTCTTGGGGGAAGAGCTTCCAGCTGTATCTTATCGGTGGTAACAGAGTAGTTACTTAGTGACTTGCAGTATCCCTGAATACTGTCTGAACCCTAGGAGACCAGCCCTCTCCCATATTTTGTGACTGACTCTGTGATGAGCATGCTCTTGAGTTGTTAATGTCTGAGAGCTGTACTGGTGACTTGCTGCTGATTTTGATTTAGTGGGTTTTAGGCTTTAGTTCAACCCCTGTAAACCAAGGATCACCAAAGCTTAGCTGTTCAGGGAATAAATTCGCATTTTGATTAGTGAGATCTTGCTAGGTCATGGCATAAATATCTAATCTCGGATTGTTTCTGAAATTGCATTCTTGGTGTTAATACAGCCATAGAGTATGAAAGGTCTATGTCTAAGTGCTCTAGTAGTTAAAAGTAACTGATCTGGTCAGCTTTTCAAAACAAGCTGAAATTGAGTGGTAGACTTCTTTTTTCTCATTGTAGGTGTTATCAGTATGGAACTTCATGAATGTGGTTCCGAATTCTTTATTCGAATTACAAGTGTAAACTAACACTTCATCTTGCTTTATTTTTTTGTGTTTAGCTGAATGCTTTTTGGTGTATGACCAAGCCGTCATGTGCGAGTAAACTCCTTTGTCTTGAAAATGATAGCAAAATGCCTGGTGGGTAAATTTAGACATAACACAGCTTGTATTTTATTTTGTATTTGTATATTTATAATCAAGGAAGTGTTACCTTGAAATGCAGATAACATTTTTAAAACCATAGAGTTACCAGTCAGCCTGATGTGGTAACTGAAGTTTACTTTACAACACAAGTTTTCCTGTGTAGGAAGTGCCCTGATAAGTTTTTTCTTGTAGCTGGTAACTGCATTACCGCTTTTCCCACACCTTCCACTCTGGAAGAAGCTAGTCTTTCTGAAAAGAGTAAGTTGATAATTTTGTAGGTTTTAAAATTAGAAAGTGTTACATGATGAGACCTAATGAAACATAGAAAGATTCATAAAAGTATGATTACAAACCATTCTAGGCTAAACATGGAAGCCAGACTGATACTGAAGAAATACTTAATTCTGTTTTCACAAGCAGTAGTAAGCAGTTAAAAATTATTCACCCTTTTACAAAAATAGCATTGAATCTGTACTGCTTCTTGAAGAGATTGTCACTTTGGACACTGGTACATACAGACACTAAACCATCTTTCCTCATTAGCAGATTGTTTGCTATTAAAACTGGAGTATACAAGTGTGAGGAAGCAGAGGTGAAGACAGTGACTTCTAATTTTGCATCAAAGAAACACTGACATCTTAATTTGATGTATGAACACATTTACAATATAGTTTCTGTAAATAAACTCCAATTTATGGAAATTTTTGGCTCATGCTGTTGTTAATATTTAGTGTTTACAAATGCAATCTCAATGGGCGGCTTCCGACTTGTGTATAAGAATATGGTGATACTTAGCAGCTGGTGACAGGTTTAGCTAAAAGAAATGCTGCAGTAGACAAACGAAATGGCAATCTGGATGGGTGGCACTTGAACTGATTCTTGGACCTGGCTTCTAGTGAGTAATTTGAATTGGGCCATGTTGCCTAGGTGAAGGTAAAAAAAAACAATTCTAACAGGGTTAGGTAAATTGGTGATAGCTATTGATTTAAAACCTAATAATTACATACTTTTTTGAGGAATTGTCAATGGTGTTGGCACAAAAATGGGTGTTTTAGAGGCATTGTAATTCTGGGTAGCTCTTGGGTATTATGAATACAGCCTTTCAGGGGCCTCTCTAGTCAGTAAACAATATTATTCATGGTCAAGCACAGAGCACAGCAGTCTGTCCTTGCAGTGTAAGCATATGCTGTTTCTGCAAATGCTAGTTCAAGGTTGTTCAGGAGATAAAAGTAGGTCAGTTATGTCTCAGACTGTGCCATTCAAACTTCTGATCAGAGCTGGCAGAAGTGCAGTGTTTGTGCAGACTTTTTTGTTTGCAGCCCAGGTGCATAAGGCAATCTTAGAGCTGTCTTCAAGAATTTTCTGTAAATAACTTGTTATTGCATTAAATATTTTTCAGAACATTTTGGTTTAGCATTTCTGATGTCTCTGTGTCAGTACCACTGAACAAAACATACAAGGTTTCCAGGGTGACATTATCCTTTTTCCATTTCCCTTATGCGCATAAAAAGGGACCAGTTTATCAGTTTTGCTAGTCCTTTAACTGGAAACATCTCTAAAAGGAAACGTGAAGTTTTCTACTTATCACTTAGATGTTGCATGCTTAGGCTTGAAAGTGGTGATGAGGAGCATACTTTGAGATTGTGACAATATATAGCATTCCATGGTGAGTGCAGAGCCATTAAGTTCTGTTTTGGAGTCTTCTTTATGCTTCTACTTCCTCAGTCACTGTAAGTGACTTGAGTTTGCAAGAAGGATTAAAAGGTGTCAGGAGGAACTGAAATACTGCATGTAAGCAGTATGCTTCTCTCCACGTACACTGACTCATGTGCTTTAAAGTGGTAGTTTAATCCACTTGCATGAACAAATTGTTTTCTACATGACCTTATATTTGGAGATGCTTTTGAAGTGTTGTAGGTTTTTCTGAGTTCTTGTACTTGGTCCTAACTATAGGCTGGAAGTCTACAGCACTTCCTGTTACTAGACTGGGTGAGGACAGGTGAGGAGCTGAGGTGGAGGTGGTGTGCACATGTCAAAAACACATGCTATTGTTAATGGGTGTTTTATTTGGTACAAGCTGATGTTTAAATTAGTAGAAAGTTAATCTGGATTATAAATGAGTTGGCACATAAACTCTACAATAAATGAGGAATTTGGCACTATTCCTTGCAGTTAATCAGTTATGTTGTATTGATTAGGTACTTCCACAGTCTTGTGTCTGGTACGGAGAATGTGGAGTTGCTTCTGGGGACAAGAGATACAACTGTGCTTATGATGGACCACCAATAGCACTACCAGAAGATGGCTATGACTTAATGCAGGTGAGATTCTTGTGGAGATCCGCTGCTAAAAAAATGATTCTCCTACACTTTGGAATTCTGTATTGCATTCTGTTGGACCTGCACTGTGGTGCTTTTTAACCTAACCTGGTAAGAAAATGAGCAGATTATTTGTAATTTCTCAGGAATAGCTCATAGCCCAAAGAGTTCCTGTTCAGAGATAGAAGTCTCAAAAACATGTAATTACAGGCTTTCACAAATATAACAGTAAATATGGGACTGCTTTGCTTGCCTGTGTATTTTCCTTAGTGGCATAAGCACTGTGTTTTTAGGACTCTTCCAAACTACACTACTCTGCAGTTACACCCTTCCAGTCTCTAAAGGACAAGACTAAACTATGTTTTCCATCAGATGATTGTTCCTGAACTTTTCTTTAAATAAGAATGCAGTAGCTGACACCCATTCAAATGAAGCAAACTTGGACAAAGTTCACTTTAGCTGAACTTAGCTGTACTAGTGTGAGACCATATTTCCTTATCTGGGCTTTACCTGTCAAAGTGAACAAAATCACAGTCAAAATAGAGCTTGTGTGTTTGAAACAGTGTAGGATGATATTGCCAGACTTGCCTTCTGACTGATGATAGTTCAAAGCTTTAAAGTGTGAAATAGCTCAGCTGCATATTTAAGTCACTCCTGCCATCAGCCAAACCACTGTTTATAGCTAACTTCTGTTTTGTGTTGTTTCTGAAGACCTAATGTACAGGTCTTGTATGTTATTGTAAGTTATACTTGTATTAAATGCATGTATCTCTTCTATAAACTGAACATGAAAACTCTGCCAGTTAATGAATGATTTTTACGGTTAGTGGCTTGCCTTCTGAGATTCTAGAATCTGATACTATCCAGAAGTTATCCTAGATGATAAGCTGCAGGAATACTTTGAACTCGGATAAACGTACTTTGTTGTATTACTAATAGATTTTCAAATACCATTATCATTCTATATATAGATCCTGGTGACTAAATATCATCTGAAGGAGCTTTCTAAAAGGAAGTGATGAATGAAACTGAATAAAAGAAGTGATTCTTCTCCCTATTTTCTAAAATTTCTTACTGGCTAGACTGATTTTTATTTTTTTTTTCCCCTATACATTTCCCACAGCAGCAGCTACTGTCTTCTAAAATATGCTGAAGTAGAACCCATAATTCTCATGAGTTCTGAAGTCTTCAGCATGCTTTTGCTTCTTTCCTCTGATCTCAATACTGTTTTTATTTAAGGAACTCTGTCCAGGTTTATTCTTCGGCAATGTAAGCACTTGCTGTGATGTTCATCAACTTCAGACTTTGAAAAACAACTTGCAGCTGCCTCTGCAGTTTCTCTCCAGGTATGCTAACAAATGGCAAAGCAACTAGAGCTTTTTAATATGAACAAATACTTAATGTGCTTTCTTAAGTAGAGTGTAGAAAAGGTGGTAACTTCATTCTGAGGCTTATTGGAGCAAGCTCTTGGAGTGACTTCTTAATCTGTATCAGGAGGTTTTAATTTCATTAAACTACTTGCAGTCTGGATAGAGTTAGTTGGTAGAATAAACATTACTTTAGTTTGCCTCAAGCTACTGTATTTATAATGAAACCTTCAGAAGAGGGTGACAAAGTACTTTTCAGTCTTCTTCTAACAGAAGCCATCCTGCTAGCAGCAGTTAAGTTTTTCCTTCAAATTCTGCTTGTATCTACTATTTGAGGTGGGAAACTGTTAGTGAATGGTGTTGATGGTACTGATAAGTATTGCGCAATTGTAAGCACCAGCTAATGTTGTATTGCTGATTAAGAACTTGCAGAATTTAAACATTTTATTCTGTCATTGGTAGCAGAATGTTTATGCTTGCTCTGTAGGTTAAATTGGATGTGTTGCATCTTTACCTTTTAATCTGATCGCTGTTCATTGACTTTCCTACCCAGATGTCCATCCTGTTTTTACAACTTGATAAACCTCTTCTGTGAACTGACTTGCAGTCCAAATCAGTCTGACTTTTTGAATGTTACAAGCACCATACCCTATTATGATCCAGTTTTAAAAGAGAACAAAAGTAGTGTTACAGAGCTGCAGTACTTTATTGGAGACAGCTTCGCAAATGGTGAGTAAACAGCATGTTAATTTGTCTTGGCTTTTGTTAAGGTAAAAAGACCAGTGCTTTTTTGAGAAGAACTGGGAGGGGCAAACCATCTCTTTGACTATCTTTTGAAGTTTGAGGTGTCAAATTGGTACTGGTAGTCCCTCTTAAAACACCTGGGATGCTAACTTCTGCCTGGGTAGGAGACATTGCAGTGACACTGTTAATACCACTGTTTATAAGACTCGGCTGAGACTGGACATCTATACAAATGGTTAAAAGTTGATAACTGACTTTAACTTCAGAAAAACAAAGTTGTTGACAAATATTGAATGTCCAAAGCCTGCCTGATAGTGAAACTATCTGGCAGGTATAATGGTCAGGTTGGTACACAGTGCACTGGAATGTTTCTGTAAGAGGTGCTCATTCCTCTTGAAATGGACTGTTCTAGTCCTTTAAGTCTTAAAATTTTTTTCTAACAACAAATTCAAAATACAACCCAAATTTATAGCAAGCTTGAAGCATTAATTCAGTCTTTGTACCCTTTGTGCAGTGACCTTTAATCAAGTTGAGATGCTTGAAAGTCATATGTGGCCTAGAGGTCAAAACTACCTTAAATGTTTATCATAACTTTCCCTGAAAGGAACTTAATATTAAGCCCTGTTGCATCTCAAGCAGTAAAGTAGGTTCTAGCATAAAGCAGATTCAGATGGCCTATTTGGAGGAAGATAGCTGTAACAAAGCACCACAACCTTGAATACTGTAAATAAAACTGAAAGCATTATATAACAGTCTTAATGTTTCTTCTTGGAATCAAGTCTGTACTTATGGGAAGTACTCACTCAAACAATAACATTGGTCTAATAAATCTTCTGTCTTCATGCATTCTTCCTAGCAATGTATAATGCCTGCAAAGATGTGGAGGCTCCATCAAGTAATGTTAAAGCACTGGGGCTGCTATGTGGGAAGGATGTCAAGGACTGCAATGCAACCAACTGGATTGAGTACATGTTTAGTAAAGACAATGGACAAACTCCTTTCAGCATTATTCCTATCTTTTCAGGTGAGAAACTGATTGGTCCTTGCCTTTGAAGCTTCTGTCAAAGGCTGAAAAATCAGTATACTATAGCTAGTCTATTGATTTCTTAAACAGCTGCCCAGCAATGTGTATCTGCAGCTGAAGGCTTTCAAAGCAGTGTAAGAAACTGATTATCTTTTCTGATACCTGCTTGGAAGTCACACTTTGCACTTGCTTTGTATGCAGCTTCTTGCTGTATAGATCTCAAACCCATTAAGCAATGGACTAAGCATAGACAACTGGATAGCTTGCATTCTTTGGGGAAATTAGGGTGGTACCCTAATCCTTCAGGATTTCTTTGCAAAGAAATTGTTATCCATTTTTCAGTCTGAACAGATGAAGGGGGAGACATTGCTGGGATGATAGCAGTATGTCCTTACTAGTTTTACAGAATTAAATGTTCTGAAGCATGACTAGACATTTAGTTAGCAGACAACTGTAAATAATTGGTACCTGCTGTGGAAACAGTGGCTTATTCAGCTGTAAGACCAAGAAAAGCTACCCTGCATAGAGGGTAGGGCCTTTTGTATAAAGGTTTAACTAATTTAACTGAGAAGCTTTTGTTATGAAGGTCTGAATTTTTGCATGGTGGTGAATTGTCTCTGCAACCTGTGATTTGGCAGATGTTCCTGTCCATGGAATGAATCCTATGAACAATGCAACCAAAGGCTGTAATGAGTCTGTGGATGATTTGACAGCACCATGCAGCTGTCAGGACTGTTCCATTGTTTGTGGTCCAAAACCTCAACCCCCTCCATTGCCTGCTCCTTGGCTTTTATTTGGTTTGGATGCTGTATATGTTATCATGTGGATCTCCTACATGGGATTTCTACTCATATTTTTTGCACTAGTTTTTGGAGTCTGGTGTTACAGGTAAGGCATTCAGAATGTTCGGCTCTGACAGTCACTTGCCTTTTCCCTGAAAGCTTCCTTTGCCCAGGACAGAATACTTATGCCTCTATTTCTTTACCCAACCAAAAGTCCTGTTCTGTGCCAGATACTTATGCTTACAGGTAGTGTTCTAACACCTAAAATTCACATGGTAGAAAGTGAGTTTGGAAGTTGGTTTAGTTGATGCACAACTCTCATAGAATCCCTAGCAATGGGATCAAATACACAGATCTGCAACTTTTATATGCAAGAGTGTGCAGAAGTCTAGGAAAATGCATATATCTGCTTCATTTAACTGACATTAAGCCTCTGTAGTAAACAGTAAAGTTTCAGTTGAACTTTGTTCTTGGATAATACGTATTAAGATACCAAAGCACTGCCTTCCAGGAGCAGTGAGCTGTCTTTGTACTCAATGTCAAACTTCAGAAGCTGTGGGGTTTTACAATGCTTAAGACAATGTCAGTACATGAATAATATCTTGGAGAACCGATATGACTAAAAATGCTGTCCTGTTCTCTTCCTCCACTCACTTGTTCCTTTAAGTTGGAACATTCCTGTAATTGAAATGAGCTGAAAAATTCCAGTGATGGAAAAACCTGTTTGCCACATGCAGTGTTTCTTTAAAACCTCCATTACTTTTGGTTGTTGTTACATGTGCAAGAAAGTGTTTAACCTGGTCATGAGATGTGGTTAAGGGGGAAAGAATCACTAGAAGTTTGATTTAAAGGTAATGAATGACATTATTGTAACTCAGTTCAGGATCATTGGCAGCCAAATGAAGTTGTAACATTGTTTTTTTGCAGACTAATACTTGTAACAAAACAATGGATGCCCTGCTGCAGATCAAGTCTTGAATACTTCTTAGTCTCCTGAAACAACTAGACAAAAGCTGACCTTCCAGTAATTATAGCATTTTGTAAAGTAAGGGGCAGCAAGCCAGCTTCTGTGCTATGTGATACTTGCTAGCAAAGGGCACAAGTAGTTGTAGCTATAAATGCTTTGTGGGTGTGCTAGCAATCCAGACCAGTGGAAACTTTTATTAATAATTCCTAACAGAATTTTCCAGAGGCTTCTACTATCTAATACCTTGGAGTATGGTGGTAATTTTCAGTTTAGCTTTAATATTGGTCAGCTATGACCAGGAACCTGAAATTGCTGTATAATACAAATTAAATCTGTGTGGAAAAGGATAGTGGGTAGAACAAGCTTATGACGTGCTCAGCAGCCTTACTTTAGTAGGCAACATGCAGAGTAAACTACATGAAATAAGGGTGATATGTCTGGTTTATAGACCAAAACATTCTGCCATAACTGGAGGTTTTATTAGCTTACTATGAGGAGGCTATTGAACTTGGCTTCTGGTCTGGGTGTTGGGAATGAGTATAAGCAATAGAGGTCTATTGTAAGTGTCCAGTGCTACAACTTGCCTATCTTCAGGACAGGAAGAAAGTGGTTTCCTTTCCTTTTTCCTTCCCCATTTCTTCAAGCTAAGTAGGTGTAAGTTAAGCAGTTTGACTAATAAAGTAATATATTTCTAACAGAGAGCTCTTGCAAATGTTCTCACTCTAAATTATAAAAAATTTAAAGATATTCTGTGTTGTTAATGCTGCTGGCCTTCTAAATATGCGTAAGGAATGTGTGCTTGATCCAAGCTGGAAAAGTTTAAGATGGCTGATGTGACTCTAGGTTGTTCTAAAGGAACATGAAGCTGGAGGTTGATGTTCTTGAATGGATGGGTGTAGAGGGAACATGAGTTGCCTGTAAATTCTGGAGGAGTCAAATATCAAATTTATTACTAGCACTAGACTATTTTTACTGTACAAACCCCAAAAGATACCTTTTTGGGGGAGTAGGGTAACATAGGCTTTTGTCTTGCAGGAGACGGCACTTTGTCTCGGAGTACACACCAATTGACAGCAACATAGCCTTTCCTGTGAACTCTCATCATGACAGTGGTATGTCCTGGATAAAAATAATAGATATATTAAAACTCACTGTAAATGCATCCCCTTCCTGTGGATGGATTCTGGAATTTTAGCTTTGTTAGGCCATATAATCCATTCTTACAGGGCTTTATTTTGGGTTTTCTGGACAGTATTTTCTTTTTAGGGTGGAACTTAACCCTGTTTTGCTGGATGCTGAAAGCCCGGGGTGCACAGTTTATGAATTTAGCTATGCTAATAGGAAGTTCTGGAGTGTTTTGTAGCTGGGGTTGGGGTGTGAGCAACATGATGCTAATACAGTTTGATCATGTTCTGATCCATCTGTGCATCCATTCAAAGCATATCATGAGAGAACTGTAGTTTGTGTAGCAGCTGAGGTAGCTCATTTTAATGCTTATGTATCTTTTAACTGCTTCCTACCATTACTTGCTGTGCCTTCTTCTGCCAAAGACAATCTTACATTAGAAGGGGCAGTGTTAGGTACAACCTGATTTCTGCCCCCCTTGACCTCAGTCAAGGATTGGTCCCTGGGTCTGGCCATCAATGTAGATGTGGCTTCTGGTGTCTACTACAAACAGCGCTAGAACAAAATTTCATCTATCCTAATGGACTTTAAGAAAATGCTGCTTAACTGACTTCTCAAACATTTACTCTTTAATTCTTGCTCTTACAGGGAAAATTACTTGTGGTGAAAGGCTTGGTGAAAGGTTTGAGAATGGCCTAAGGATGACATTCACATCATGGGGGGCATTTTGTGTCAGAAATCCACGTCCTGTTATCCTGTTCTCTGTGGTCTTCATTGCAATGTGCTGCTCGGGCTTTGTATATATTAAAGCAACTACAAACCCTGTGGATCTCTGGTCAGCCCCAAGCAGCCAAGCTCGCAGGGAGAAGGAGTACTTTGACACACACTTTGGGCCTTTCTTTCGTACTGAACAAATTATTATTCAAGCACCAAACAGCCATCCACACACGTATTCACCTTACCCATCGGGAGCAGATGTATCTTTTGGGCCTCCTCTTACCAAAGAGATTCTTCATCAGGTAACTAGAACTTTCCAAGAGGAAAGACCTAAATATACCTAATGGGTATAATCATATGGAGTTGACTTCCATCTGTAGTGCTATGTATCCATCAAAACAATTGGTAGATATTCATATTGAAAGTCCTAGTCTTGCTATAAACTTTTTGCTGAAAAACTTTTGTTAGAAGTAGGCTTGCAAGCTAAGTCCAACTAAGTATTCTTAGTGTGATCACGGGAATAAGAGGTTAAGTAATGTGCTGCTATCTCTGGAAACTTACAGGAATGCAGCATGCACTTCAGTCCTGTCTTGCAAGGGAAATGCTTTTTTGTGCTGCTGTTAAACTATGGTTTGGTTTTTTTCAAGGTACTGGATTTGCAGGATGCTATTGTCAACATAACTGCTTCTTTTGACAATGAGACTGTAATGCTGAAAGACATTTGCCTGGCTCCTCTTGCTCCCTACAACAACAACTGCACTATCCTAAGTGTACTCAACTACTTTCAGAACAGTCACTCTGTTCTAGATCACACTGTTGGGGATGAGTTCTTTGTGTATGCTGACTACCACACTCACTTCTTATACTGTGTTCGGTAAGCAGTACAGTTACATGGCTTTTTCAAACTGTAGGCCAGCTAGGTCTTAGTCTTGCTGGCAAACAAAACTAGCTAGTTTTCACTGCCCTCTTGAACCTTTTCTTACCCCTTTATAAACTCAATACTATGTGGAACTGCGGATTAGTATAGGTTGCTTGTGTTTCTGTATCTTAGTACTTAAGCAGGAGCTACATTTTAATCGGATTTCTAGTTAAGCTTGGTTTGTTTTACCAAGCGAAGGTGCTGGCTTTGGTTTACCTTAAACGTAATTCAATTACTTTGGAGAAATGAGGTTCTATAGAAACTGTCTTCAGCTTTCACTTCGGTTCAGTTGGGTAGAAGCTACTCCTCATCTTAACTACAAGGAAGACACCTTTAAAATTGTATTTAAATTCAAAGTAAATGTAGCACAAGGGCAGTGTATCACTAGCAGTCTTATTTCATTTCTCTCCTGATATCAGTTATAACACAACGGCTCTCAGCTCTCTGCCTTTTTTTATCCTGTGGTGCTGTGCCTCAGTTGTCAAGCAGAAGCTAACACTTGCTGCTGGTGATTTCTTTAGGGCTCCAGCATCACTGAATGACACAAGCTTACTGCACGATCCCTGCTTAGGAACATTTGGTGGACCTGTATTTCCATGGCTGGTGTTGGGAGGATATGATGGTAGGTTGGCAAAACAGTATTGCAGTTTAACTCTTGGCAGTACATATTTGTGTGCTGTCTTTAGCACTTAAGGTGCATTCTCATTTAACACAGATGTTTAAGAATACTCCAGAGAAACTGAAGTTTTGTTAAACTTTCAGTAAGTAAGGGTATTTAGTTTTCCAGTAGATCCATTCTGAGATTGTAGGCAGACTACTGTGGAAATACAAAATGTAAACAGGCTGTTGCTGGAACATACTTGTCTTGTTGACAAGTATACAAATATTCAGCCTGCTTTGGACCTGCTAAAGGATCTCTGGTTTCTGGAGACTAGATAAAGACATGAACTATCTCAGGTTGACATAGTGGGACGTGCATGTATTTTGTCTTTTAAGTTAAACTTTTGTCACTGCTCTGACAAAGCAATTAAGAATAAATTGAGGTGTTTGCAAAAGGAATCCTCCCATAATTATTCTGAAGCTAGAATTTTGTTCAAGCAGTTTATCCAATTAAACATAACTTGATAGATAAGCCAAACAAATATACTAAAACAGCCTCTGAAGGCATGCACTTCTTGATGAAACTGTAGGGGTTTTGTACTTGCTTTGAATAATATCTAAGTATACAAGAGGCACAGTATTTAGGAAACCACATCCTGTTTCCTAGATGGAAAGTCATAAACACTAGTTATATAGTAGCCCCTTGTCTAATCATGCAACAATTTAATGTTGGGGTGCCATGAATATTGTCAATAATGTATAGTTACTTTCAAATACAACCTGGAATGCTTCTCTGCTTCTGTTGTCATTTCAGTAGTGTGTTTGAGAACTTGGTGTTGTTTGTTTTAAATGGGAGTTGTAGGGATGGGATTGCTTTGAACAACAGTAATTTTAAACTTAACTGTACAGGATTGCTTTGAACAATACTAATTTTAAACTTAACTGTACCAGCCTATTCTGAAATGTGAGCTCCACTTTATAGTGCCTTTTTTTTTCCCTACTCTAGATGATAACTATAATAATGCTACCGCTCTTGTTATTACTTTTCCTGTCAATAACTACTACAATGACTCAAGAAAGCTAATGAAAGCCTTGGCATGGGAAAAAGAGTAAGTAGACACTCCTATATTCTGGAATGCAGACATTACTTAGAGCAGCTCCAACTGTAGAAATGTGAAAAACACCTGTACTGTACTGCTTCTCTGTGTAACTACACAAATGTTTTGAGAGGCAACAGAACCAGTTAAGGACAAACTGTGCTGGTTATAAAACTTTCATTTCATGTGACATACTTCACTTGGTTTGAGGAGGTAGGATCTGATCTTGTTAGCGGCCATCTAGTACAGTAGTACTCGTGGGTAAGTACCTTCAGAGAGGGTTTGATGTACTTTGGCTGGAGTCACACAGGTATTCTCTTCGGTCGGCTGGAGTGTTAACTGCCAGTGGAGAGGTCTGGATTATCCTGTAATTCTTGAACTCCAGTTTTTAAAAGAAACGTCTTCCAGATGAGTCTTTCCTCCCCTTCACTATCTTGAAGAGCTGATGTTAGCTTGCACAGGCCAACTGCTCTGTTAAACTACTGTACTAGGAAAACTAGATAAACTACTGTACTAGGAAGTCTAAGTACATGCTAGTACAACCAGCATCTACCTGTGTCACAAGCACCCCTCCCTTCGGTTAGGGGAACTGAAATAAAACTATTAGCCCTTAAGTACTGTAAGCAATCTGTGTATTTCCAGGTCTAACTCTGAGGAAGGTTGCACTTATACTTTGAAATAGCTTATGCAAGATGTGTGATTGTCCTCAAACTCTGGAGAGAGCATAGAAAATATTTCAACATAGTGTATTTCTGGTGCTTGGAGTAGAGTTCTAGAGATGCGTAGCCAGCACCCCTCTTAAAAATGAGGAAGGTCTCTCAAAGTACTCTCTGGCCACAGTGCAGTTTTGTACCACACAGATGATTTAAATTTGCCTTCAACCAACTTGTATTTCTAGTATAAGTGTTTTAGTCTTTGAAGTATGACTAACTTTTTTTCTTTAGGTTTATTAACTTTCTGAAGAACTATGATAACCCAAATTTAACCATATCATTTTCTGCTGAACGGAGTATTGAAGATGAAATCGATCGTGAAAGCAACAGTGATATTGGCATTGTGTTGATAAGCTATACTGTAATGTTTGTGTACATCTCTATGGCTTTGGGACGTATCCAGAGCTGCAGAAGACTGCTGGTATGTATGTAGTTCTCACTGCTGTAAACACTGAAGCTACACCTTGCTGACTAGCTTTACTTGGCTTTAAGTGACTTAAATATTTTTGCAGAATGCCCATACTCAAGATTGTCTTAAAGCAGAGACTGCCTTAGGCAGGAACTGGGGGTAGCATTACCCTTATCATACTTGATGATACTTGTATGCTTCTTAGCCTTAAGTATTTTCATTTGATGTGCAGTTAACTTCAGCTTCATGGCTTTTACCTTCAAGGTTCTTTGTGTTTTATTTTGGCTTTTGTTTTGTTTTTTTTAAATTTCTGGGTCTTCACAAGAACCAGAAAAGCAGCTTTCTAGTACGTACACTTAAAGTAAGAACATGGCATTTACAGTTGCTAGAATCTGTCCTGTGTAATGATGCTGATTTAGCTGATGGTCATTACAACTTTTTTAGGTGGATTCAAAGATATCCCTGGGCATTGCAGGCATCCTGATTGTACTGAGCTCAGTGGCATGTTCTATAGGCATTTTCAGCTACTTTGGAATCCCACTGACACTGATTGTGATAGAAGTAATTCCCTTCTTGGTGCTGGCTATTGGGGTGGACAACATTTTCATCATGGTACAGACACTTCAGGTATTTATTCTCATACACACTCTTATAAACATGCCTGTCTTCTTTTGAAGGCTGTTAACTTGGAGCAGTGTCTTATGCATTCCAGTGCTCAGTCCAGTCTGAACAGCTCTGTCTCCCAGGAGTGGTGTTGGAGAGCCATATGTATGTTTTGCCTCAGCAAACACACTTTCCCACCATAATCTCTGCTTTTTCTTACTGCTGGCTGATAACAAGTTTTACTCAACTTCTGGTCCACATATTAGTGATGTACAAAAGAATAATATCCTTAACATCCTTCTCTGGTAGATGTAGAACTTGACTTCTGTTTTGATCACTTGTAACTTTATGTGTATTGTGAGCAGTAATCGTGGACTAAACTACACACTTCAGACCAGAGACTTCTGACACCAAGTAATCGGCTTTCTAATTTGACAGGCTCAGTAACCTACTGCAACTGGCACTGCCTCTGGCAAGTGTGTTGTTTTGGCTGAATTACTGAACTTAAAATACAGTACTAAGTTAAGTTTTAAGCAAGGCAACAGAGGATGTTCATGCTGCTTTTATATTGGAGAATCTCTGCTTTTTTATTTTAACTTGTGTTAATGCAGCAGAAACAATAAAAGAACTTGGTGTGTTTGAAGGTTTTTTTTAAAGCCATATGAAATCACTTTCTAAATTGCATGATTCCTAATTATAATAAATTGTCTTGAAACAGAGAGATGAGCGCCTTCAGGGTGAAACCCTGGATAAACAGATTGGCAGAGTCTTGGGAGATGTGGCACCCAGTATGTTTCTCTCGTCTTTTTCGGAGACTGTGGCATTCTTTCTTGGTAAGACTTCTTTAAGCCTTGAAGATAAGGGCCTTATACCTGCATGTTGCAAAAATCAATAAAAAACTAAAATATGAAAACAAAGCAAGAATTTGTAGAGGAAGCTAAGCTTAGTTGTTCATTGCTATAATCAAGTTTGAGCTCTGCTGGGGATAAGCATTGTAGTACTTCAAGAGACTGGCACGGTTAAAAAGATCTAATTCTGAATGTTGAGCTCTTTGGGCTGTAGCTTTTTACTAATTTGTAGTGATTGACAAGTCTAAATTTGACCTTAGTACACCCTGACATCTGATATATTACTAATTCCTATATTGCATTCAGTCATCTTGCTGCTGCTTGGAAGAATTGCCCCTACAAGAGATCGCATTTGAGGTTCACTCTTGCAATATTTTTTAGAGGCATACTTACATTGTTACTCTCCAAGTATAAATTTGCCTTTTTCATAATGTATTTGTTTACCTGGAGTGTAATTTGCCATTGGCTCATCTTGCATTGAGTGGCTTAATATTGAAGTAAGACTTTGCATAACAGTGCTCTTTAACAACCCTCTTATGCAGTCTGCACAAGACTAATAACTTTGAAATTGAGAAATGTCTTGAAGCCACTCACTTCTTTGCACAGCCTTAAAGGTGTCAAACAGGTCAAAGACAGCAGTTGTAGCTAGGTTCACCTCAGCTGTTCCCCTTACTTAACAGAAAGGGTCTTTGTCCTGCTACGATGCTAGCTGTTAACTTAGATATCTGTCTAGAAAATGCTCATACATCCCTAAGAGAAGGGAACTTGCTTTAACAAACTGGGTCACTTTCAGGGACACTGTCTACGATGCCAGCAGTTCGCACATTCTCCCTGTTTGCTGGAATGGCTGTGCTCATAGACTTCATTCTTCAAGTTACTTGCTTTGTAAGTCTCCTGGGCTTGGATATTAGACGTCAAGAGGTGAGTATAAATGCACCTGTAACTGCAGTGTAATAGGGATGGCATCTTCTGCAGCACTGTACTAAATCTGGCATTTAATCCCTTTTTAGAGGAATAGACTGGATATTCTGTGCTGCATCAAGAGCAGTGAAGAAACGGGTGGAGTCCAGCATTCTGATAGCATCTTATTTCTCTTCTTCAAAAATCTGTATTCTCCATATCTGCTTAAGGATTGGATGAGACCAATAGTAGTATGTACATTCTGTTTAAAGTAAGCAGTCATCTAAACTTGAACAAAAGTGTAGTGAGCCTTAAGGTATAAATACTGAAGAAAAATCTTCACCATGACAAAACAAATGAACTTTTTAGTGTTTTTGCTTTCAGCATTAGTAATGGAATAAGCTTTTATAACTACAAGAGTATTTCTAGTAATTAGAGGCCTGACCAAAGCCCAGATTTAAGAGCTGTGTTACTGACAATGAAATCACTTTGGGTGTATGTTAAAAGTCAGCACATGGTTGGCTCCTGCACTGCATTAATCTCGAGTGTCATTGAATCTGTGCTTCAGATTGAGATAACTGTGCATGTTTATGAAGTGTTTGGCATACCTTTCACTGCTGCCTTCTAAATATAAATTTTCTTTTATGGCTCCAAAGGGAGCTCTGGGTGGCAGTAAAATGTAGCTACTGTTGTACTAAGCCTGGATAGCATACTTAAACTAAAGCCTCTTCCTATTAACTTGATAAATGACTTCTACTGCTTATTGTTTCTGTATAGTTCTTGCTTCCATGAATTTGCTTTTTTGCAGATAGCAGTGTTTGTGGGTGTTCTGTCATTCAGTACAGCAGTTATGCACAATGTAGAGATTGGACTGGATCAGTCTCTCTCAATGCCAGATGTAAGTTTTAAGATTATGTTGCTCTTCAGCAGTTTGTGACTCGTTTGAAGCTTTTTATCTTATGCTACCTCAATATCATGTAATAGTAACTCAAGCATTTCCCTTTTAGGACTCCTATGTAATAGATTACTTCAGCCACATTAGCAAGTACTTGCATGCAGGTCCTCCTGTCTACTTTGTCCTAGAAGAAGGGCACAACTACACCTCTTTGGAAGGGCAGAACATGGTGTGTGGTGGAATGGGATGTAATAATGATTCACTTGTCCAGCAAGTCTTCAATGCTGCAGAAATTGGTAGCTAGTAAGTCTCTTGCTTTTCTCTGCATAGTCACATTGAAGAGATGTAGTTGATCAGTGTGTTCTTTAATTTTGTTCAGGCCAGCTTGTACAGCTGTCACTGTTGTACTTGCTTTATACTGTGGTTTGGGAGGGAGGAAGGGAAGAAGCTGTGGTGATCTCCTAGCATGAGGATAAAACCTGTCTCAGTTGGTGGGATATACTGATGTGCTTGGGTTTAAAAAAAGAACCTGATCCTTTAAGGAATCTGGGAATAGTAGGAAGAACTCATGAAAACCTCTTGGTGTGGCTAAGCTCTCCTGGAAAATTACTTGCATGATTGGCTTCTAAACTTGGATGAACTGGTCTAGCCAAGCAAGGCTAAGCAGGAATTGTATCTGGAATTCAGTAGCTAATAAATGAAGGAAGTCTCTTCCTGATTGCTTCCAGTGCAGCTCAGTGGTTTCACTTCAGCCTAACTGAAGGAGGAGCGTCGCTTGAAAACTGAGGCAACAATATCTGGAATAGGATGGGGCACCGAGTGGGTAGGGGAATGGAAAGCTGGGCATTCAAGTGGAAATTGAATGTGGGGAAGAAGCTGCTCTTGCTTGTTAGCTGTGGTCTTATGAGCAAGACTGACTCTTGAATAGGGAACTGGAACAGGGCACTACATGAAGGGTTAAGTAGCTTAGACCAGAGTAAGATGATGTGGTGTAAGTCAGTGTTGGAAGAGGTCAAGGGATGTGTTCTGGAATGAAACACAGAATTACTGATGATGGATATGTTGCATTATTTTATTAGCACAAGGATAGGTTATGCCCCATCATCCTGGATTGATGACTACTTTGACTGGGTGAAGCCACAGTCATCCTGTTGCAGAGTCTACAATACCACTGGACAGTTTTGCAATGCTTCAGGTATTGGCATCCATCTTGTTGCTAGGGGATTAGTTTGATTTATAAATTTCACAGCCAAAACATTATGAGTCAGGTGAATAGCTTTTCTTGCTGTGAGCAGGCACTTCTTGAGCTGTCCTTTCATTGAACTGCTGTTTGAATGAATGTAAACTTTCTACTGGAATGCTGCAGGCTGAAGACAGCCTACCTGCACAGCCATTGTAATGACTGTTCAAAAAATAACTTGATCCTTCTGCTGGTTTCACTAGAGCACACAAGCCTAGTGCTCTGGTTTTGTTCAGATCCTTCAGTTTGGTAGAGTTCTCATTGGGTCCAATGTAGGTAGTGCAAAGTAACTGAGTTCCCTGGTAAGCCTTGCCTTAGTAGTAATAAATAAAAATAAAGGACTAGAAACTTTGTACAGAATTTCAGGGCTGATGAGTTATTTCATTAGTGAAAGTGCTTTTTAAGGAACTGTATCCTGGAGTATTGCAAGTCAGAAGTTACTAGTGTTAGGATCAATAATTGATCCTGTAGTTGAGCACCTTGTATTCTTTCAGTCACTGATCCATCCTGCACTCGCTGTCGACCACTGACTCAAGAAGGCAAGCAGAGACCAGAGGGCAAAGACTTCATGACATTTTTGCCAATGTTCTTATCAGACAACCCTAACCCTAAGTGTGGCAAAGGGTAAGAGCCATGTTTGATGTATCTTACTTAGCCCAGTGTGTTGAAGTTACTTGCTGTGGAAGTGTAACTTCAAGTGTAACTACTTGCTGTGGAAGTGTATGTCTGCAAGGCTGGGTATTTAATGACCTTCTGAAAGGCAGACAGACATTGACATCTTGGCATTGAAACAAAACTGGGAAAACAAATGCATCATCAATTAAAAGGAGAGCTACTTTTCCCTATACAAAGAAACTGTATAGTCAGTCTGTCCTAGTATATCCTGTGCAATCTTCAAATGTGTTGTGCTCTGAAGCTTGTCAGTTTTGGGAAACGTTAAAAACAGGATTTTAAATTATAAAAGCTAGTAAATTTGAATGGTGGTCACTGATACTGACATCTAAAATGTTACTGTGTTTATGTAGAGGACATGCTGCATACAGCTCTGCTGTCAACTTTATAAACAACAAATCTGATGTTGGAGCCACTTATTTTATGTCTTACCATACTGTACTGAAAACATCATCTGATTTTATTGATGCTATGAAGAAAGCTCGGGTTATAGCAGATAACATCACTGAAACCCTGGGCATCAAAGAGAAGAACTACCGGGTGTTTCCTTACAGGTATGCTTACGTCTTTCTTGCCTTAGCAATAAATACTCAACTTGAGCAACTAGGAAAAGATACTGGCTAGTAACATCTTAAAGACTTGAGTCTTGAGTTTTGTTTAACAGAAGGTAATAACAGAGATTCTGGAATTTGTAGTAAAACCACAAAAATGTAACTTATACCCATAGCACTAACTCTGTCAACTGTGGTTGATAACTAACTTAACTTGTCTGTCACTACAAAGGTAGCTCTGGCTTCAGCTCAAGCTCTTCCTAGCTTTTGTAGTAGGGTTGAATAGTTCCAGCTTGAGCAGATCTGTTGATCTGGGTAGTTGCAAGCTGTACTGTGCATGTATTGACTTCAAACTTCAGTTATTTAAACTTAAAGCAAAGGCAGCAGTGTTGCCAAGTATAGCTTATCTAACACTTGTATGATTAACATACTAAAGACTGTGGAAGAGTACCACAATGAAATTGAGTTGGAATGGGTATCTGTACAGCTGATCTCTTTGAACCAAAGAATCCTATCGATCCTTGTGGCCTCACTGTGCAATGAATCTGTTCAGACTCTCTGCAGTTGTTTCTCCAGACACTTCAGTTGATCTGAGGAGCTGCCTTTTGGCAGCTACTGGAGCTGGAGATCTGGACTGTGGGAATTACTCTGACTTCCAGATACAGCCTTTATTTGAAGTGTTAGTGAGGAGCTGTCATGTAACAGCCAGCATTTCCACAGGAGTTACTCTACTGATGCTAGAAAGCCAGTTTCTGTTGGTGACCCCTGTTAGGAGGGAAGTACTTTATCTGTAGTACAGAAGCTAATCTAATATTAGCATGTAACAAGGAAGGTGGCTAACTACACCTTCTCTTCTTTCTACAGTGTGTTTTATGTCTTCTATGAACAGTACTTGACAATTGTGCACGATGCTATCTTTAACCTCTGCATCTCCTTGGGATCGATATTTTTGGTGACAACTGTGCTGCTTGGTTTTGAAGTATGGGCTGCTGTTGTAGTTTCAATAACTATTGCTATGATCATCATCAACATGTTTGGGGTGATGTGGCTCTGGGGCATCAGCTTGAATGCAGTTTCATTAGTAAACCTTGTCATGGTAAGTTAGCAAGACATCTCTGTTTCTGTTGCCAAATCTTGATACTGAGCAGTAAGACACAGAATTATGAATATATATATTTTTCTACTAAATTTTGACAGGCATTTGAACAGTAGTGGAACTATCTTAATATATCTAGATGGCCTAGAAAACAGGCTCATTCTAACAACTAGTCTTAGAACTGAGCATATAAGGCCACTGAACTGTCAGCTGTACTGCAGCTGGTGGTGGTCTAGTCTGTTCTGTAGCAAGTTGTATTGCTACTATATAGGCATATAGTAGCATATATATCAAGAGAAGCTGTTCATGCCTATGGTAAGGATATATAGCTTAGTGTTAGGGCTTCTGCTGTGTTTATGTTCTCCAGAGTAGATCTATGATGTGCTAGCACCAATATTGTTCCTGTATAAATGGAAAAACCACTTGGGCAGAGACTGCTTTGGTGAAACATTCCAGAACTTAGTAACTAATAGCTGAGTGCTGGAGTTCTGCTTACCTTGTTTTCCAGAGATTTGTGGCAAATCTGAGGAAGTTATGGGAGTAAACGGTTGCCCCATGTTACAACTAGACATATGTTCACACAAGTCCACCTGCCAGATAAATCTAAGATTTACCAGCACTTCAGTATTGTTAAATGACTAATCAGTTGAACTTCTATAGCATCAAATCAGCATGAATACTCAGTGTTGTTCTAAAGCAATGTGTAAACTGAGTTCAGTGTTCACTGTGCACACCTTGTTGAAGCCAGCTTTCTACAGTATTAAGATACTTTTGTTCTCCAAAACTATCTCATGTTCTGATTCCTGTTTAATCAGATTGATTGTCCATTAGTAATACCTGGTGGTAAAATGCTGTACAATACTTGGAACAGCCCCCAGAAAGCAAGTAATGCTGAGCTTGTAATGTCCAAAGACATTAATCCTGGGAACTGGTCACAGCTGCCAGAACTTTTCTAGCCTGTCTATAGAGTTCTGAGTAGAGACATTACCATCAAAATGCTCATCTGAAATGATGTTTTCATATGTGTTTCTTTTCACTCCCTAGAGTTGTGGTATTGCTGTGGAATTCTGCAGCCACGTAACAAGAGCATTCACTGTTAGTACTAAGGGCAGTAGAGTAGAGCGTGCAGAAGAAGCTCTGTCTCACATGGGCAGCTCAGTAAGTATCTACTGTATGGGGGGGAAAGGGGTAACCAAGTCACAAACTATGCCAATATCAAGTCATAAGGATGGCCTTTGCCTTTTCTTTTTGGAATGCTTAAAACTCTTCTTAGGCTTCTACTGTTAACAGGGGTGATGAAGACTCACATTTTCAATCTGTTACTACTACCTCATAGTAGAACTACTACCTCAGCTAAAAGTTTTAGCTGAACTAGTAGGTTGGGTTAACCTTGAATTGCCCCATTAGGATTAAGTGCTTCCCTCTTCCAGATACTCGGAGGTGACTAGGAAAGATTGTTCTGAATATGGGATGCAACTGGAGCTTTCAGAATGCAAGCAGGGCTCATTATTTAGGCCATACTATCATATCAGTCTGAGTGACATGGTTGGGGCTGGAATACTGCTCTGGTAATGCATGCACTGGGCCTTCATGTGAATGTGAGTTATTTCAAGTGATAGTTTTCATCTGTATCTGCCCAAAGTAAAAAAATAAACTAGGTGGCTGTAGAGATACTGGGTTTTTAACCATACTGAGCCTGTCCTGTGGTGTCAGTTTCTAGTGGGACCAAGAACTGGACCTTTTCTCTTGAGTTAGGTTTTGGATTTGGTTCTGAGGACTAACAGGGAGGCAGGTATGCTGCATGTAGGAGCCTCAAATTACATAAAGTATTTTAGCAAATGTTAAATGCCTTAAGCAAATGGATTATAAAGAGCCCTACTTAGCACTTTAATACTTTTTTTTTTAATTAACAGGTTTTCAGTGGTATCACACTGACCAAATTTGGAGGAATTGTAGTACTGGCTTTTTCCAAGTCTCAGATCTTCAAGATATTCTACTTCAAGATGTATTTAGCTATGGTTCTGCTGGGAGCAACACATGGACTAATATTTCTTCCAGTTCTGCTTAGTTACATAGGTAAGATGTGACAGTTGGCTCCAAAACATGTTTCAAACAGAAACAGCTAGCTGCCTCTGTACGTTTTTCTTCCCCATGAAATGGAAAGGTTTGTGAAGATACAAAAGCAGAACTTGAATGTGCCTCACTTGTCCAAGTAGGCTTGCTTTGGAGAGCAGTGCAGGCTCACTGTTCAGGCATGCTTAGGTGAAGCAAATGCAGTCTTGTCCTGTGCTGATTTTCATGGAGATGGCTTCTAGGCCCATGTGGCCCAGCAGACAGTAGCACAATTTATTTGTGTCTCAGCCTGGGGACACGATGGTAGGGGGAAGCAGCAAACCTGCTGTGGGATGCTGGATGGTCCAAATACTTGTCCTCCTGAATTTGGGAATTCACGCATACAGTGCGGCTCTTAAAAGTAGACTAATTCAGCCTTACTAAGGGGGTTAAGACTGGAGATTCACCTACTGCACTTACTGCTGTTGCCAGCTATTAACAGCTGAGCAGAAGTATATTCCTCCTTGTTAAGCTAGACCTAGACAGCTCACCTCTGCTTCTTGATCAGCTGCAATGCTGAGACTTGGGAATTAACTCTGTTTTCTCTCTCTCTCAGGCCCATCAGTAAATAAAGCTAAAACTAGTGCTGCACAAGAGAGGAACAGAGGTACAGAACGGGAGCGACTCCTCTACTTCTAGTTTTTTAAACAGTGTTCAGTGGACTACATGAACTGTGGCTTAGGCCCAGCTCTTCTTAAGAACTGAAGCGCAGCAATGTTCTATGACTATCACACTGTAACCACCACTGACTTGACTCCTGCACAGATTCAACTAAAAGATCAGCTGCAGCTTTGGACATAGCTTTAAACTCAGGAAATGCTACGTGTGGCTCATGTAACAGTATTACTAAAACTAGATGTGTTAAGATTACTAAAACACTTCTGTTGTCAAGAGGTTGCGCCTTTTTCCTCTAGAAACCTGAACCACCTGTATTGAGATTTGAATAGCTTATTTTGTCAATGAAATGGAGGTGATGTGTAGGAGAATGGACTGCTAAACCACTGACACTGATTTTAAATGCAGGTCAATGCAATTTTTGTCTCTATTTTTAGGGGGAAGCCATCACAAGTTGTAATATTTTTAGTACTATTTGCCAAAATGTCTTGTATATACTTTATTATAAAATAGCAATTTTGTAGTTCAAAAATCTACTTAAACGCAATAAATTAAGTTTATACATTTCAGTGGAAGAGTCTTTCAGAATGTTGTGGGCTTCATGAGAGCTTGTTCTCCAAAAACTTGTTTGAAGAAGGTGACATGTTCTTCACAGTGCTCACCTAAGGAGAGGAGGGGAGACAGACACTAACTTTAAAACTTGGAAACAAGACTAGTTTTACCTTAGTTCATAAGGGCTAATTTTTATCTTTAATGCCTTTAAGTAAAGGAGTTTAATAATTTTAAAGCAGTAGAATACTGAGCTACCTCCTGTTCTGTGACAAGGATTCTTGTGCTAAAGCAGTTGTTTGATCTAATTACAGTATTTAACAAGCAGATTCATATCCACAAGTTCTTTACTGCCAAGATACAAGATCTCAGAGTGGGATTCTGCACCTACAGGCTCTCTGGTGATACTGTGTTGCTGGTGCAAGCCAGTGTAACTTGGTTTTTGAAGTAAGAAGAACTGTAGTACAAAACAAGCCTTGAATTTTTGTCATCTGTAGAAACAAACAACTGAACTCTAAGGTTTCTTGACCCAGTTTCTGGCTTCAGGAGAAAGCGATAATCAGCGATAATGACTCAGCTAAGCATAGAAGTGCAAGCAACTGCAGGCCAAACAGGTTAGCTTAATCTGCAAATTCCTGTTTGGCTCAGTCTCTTTACTCCTGGGTGCAGTATAGAATGGGATATGACAAGTTAACTTTGGAACTATGCTTGAAGGCAAGTCTAAAATACAGGCTAAAAAGCACCACAAATTTTATCTTGTAATTCATACTTGACTGGAAGTGAAACTAATCTTAATTCTACTTGCACAATTGAGTATCTGATTGCTTATTGCTTACCTGGTGTAAAACTAGGGTTTCCTCGTAACCGCTGATTTCTTTGCTCAAAGAATCGGAATATAGTGTAGAAAAGCATGTCATCTTCTGCTTGTTTTGCTGCATCAAGGAATTTGCGGGCTGAAATGCTGTCATGTCCTCCAATGCCCCTGATGAATCTCAAGGCAGCCAAAACTTGGTGTTTGGACAACAGAACTTCCACTATTTCGTCATTTGCTGTGGAAAGTCTCTGTGAAGTCAATCATAGCTGTAAGACTATGCTTCTAACATGTGACTGAGATGCTAGCTAGTCACTTCAAGCTTGGTCAGGTAAGTTGTTTGATAAGTTAACCCACATGTGACATGGAGTTACTATAGTCTGAAATGCTTACTTTTAACATGTCCAGAGAGAGCTGGTGTGCAGGAGGGTAAATGCTTTCCAGGGACAGTAACAGACAAGCCTAGGCCAAAAGCAGAAATAACCTTAAGATTCTGAAGACTGGCCATCTCTATCACTAGCTTATTGAGATAACTGGTCTTACATACCAAAGGCTTTGAGTCACTGAGCACATGGTATTGCAGAAACTGATGGAGCATGTAGAACAAGTTGTGTTGAACAAGGGTTTTGATGACCAGCTCGTACAAGTAGTGCTGTAAATGCAGGAAGACCACCATCAAAGGTATGTCTCAATACCAGTTTTTACTGTCTAGAAGGTAGCAGTCTGTAGGACTTGGACATATGACCAGGATTGGTTAGAAACCCCATGTCATTTCATGAAGTAAGGTGATACACATGGCATGTGTAAGTACTTTACCTGAACTGCAATCTGGAACTGGTTAAGAGAGCGAATGTATTCCATCAGGACTGCTATAGTGAACTTATGAGGTTCTTCCTGAACAAGAAAGTAAGTGTTAGGTGGAACTTGCATAGCTTCCCCCTTTAATGACGCCCCATAAGGATGGGCATCAAAATACCTAATCCTGACAATAAAGCCTTCTGCAGGCTAACACTTACCTTCTTCTCTGTAAATACAGATAAAACATGTGTGTACATGTCAGACTGGTCAATAACTGCTTGAGTGCGAACTGGACGTTTCAGGAGTGGATTACTTCTACTCAGACCTGCCTCTACCACCTGCAAGAAGAAAGCCCTTTTAAAAGAAGACTAGTGTTGCACAGTTTTAGTCAGTCTTATCTGTACAGAGATCATTCTCCACTGGGAATATAACTACAAACATGTTTTGTTACTGAGCAAGTTTACATCTGTGGTCACATTATACAGAATGCATTCTGTTCAGTATGGGCTTCTGTATTTAGTTTAAAGCTGCTTTTAAAAGTAATGTAAACTTAGCTGTTATAGTTTGCCTCAAAGCAAAGAGATGAATCAAACTTACTTTAACACATACCCTGGGCTTTTAAAAGGATTTTCAGTATGTGGCTGTACTATGTGAGTTAGTGCTTGAACTTGGTGTTTTAACATAAGCATCAGGGCTGCACCTGTTGAGCAATGTTAAAATGTGCCATGAAATCACTGGTTTGAAAACTACTTCAGAAGTTACATATTCCAAGCTGCTTTTTAAGCTTCTACCCTCTTCTGCTTTCAAACACTGGCGTGTGTTACTTGTCATGCTGGAGATCAGCGTGCATCACCTGCCACGAGGGACTGATCAGTGGGGGTAGTGCACCTTGCACGGTAGACCTTCTCTATTAAGCTTGGGGCAGCCAGGACCTTAGGGTAGACCTGAATTTCCTAAGTTGAAAAGAGCATGCCTTTACCATGATGCAATCTGAAATGCAAATAGCATTGTCCTATCTTTGTAAGCTGCTGTAGCTAACATGGTTTACCATAGTATAGCTTTGCTCAGCCTCCAAGTACTTCTTATATTCATGATTCAGTTTGTCAAAAACAGTTGCAATCACAGACAGTGATCCCCTTTCTGGCTCACTGAGCACTGGAAAGATAAAAAGAAAAAGAGAACTATAAGGAGAAATAACCAGGGGCTTTAATGTTGCCATTTTCAAAAGGTTATCTCTGCTCTAAGCTTGATTCTAAACTTAAAAAGCACTTTCAGACATGTTAGATTTTAACTAACTGGGGAGTGGGTTGAATTCTTCCATGCTGCTACTTTAACTAACCTACTAACTGCAGTCTAGGTAAATGCCATCTTCCAGGACCAGCTTCAGAGGTGATTTCATATTTAAGAACAGCCCAGCTAACTTGTGTCAGTATTTATGAACAAGCAGAACTGAATTTTCAAGATACAGACAAAGCACTTGAACTTACTTTGAGAGCACACAGACAGGATAACCATTTTGCATTCTTTCCTTTGGAGAAGGAAATCCATTAGTTTTCCTTTATCTAGCAAGAGGTTAACTATGGGTTCAAGTTTCACTTGAAGACTCCAGAGGTAACCTTGATTTGAAGGAATAAAACAAAAAGTTAATTGTCTTGTATAGTATAGCCCAGACATCCAACTTTTCAGTCTTTAAATGAGAACACATCTGGATTATAACTTATTTACCTTCCCAAGTTTGTTTTAGAGCAGCATTACCCCTGAGAAGTTGTAGAAATGTGGTTATCTCAGTTATTACTACTGAGAGCACTCACCTTACTAGGTACATGTGCTTAGCTGTTCTAAGCTGCTTTGTGCACTGAAGGTATAAACCAGCCACCCTTTGAGTACAGCAGAGTGAGACAGCTCACTGCTTACCTTCACTTGCACTGATGATAATATCAGGTTGAAAGACAATCCAAGAGGAAGAATCTGAATGTTAAAGTTCTAACATCAATAGTTAACATTTGATTCTACACTGTTGCTACTATTCACATTACTGTACTGACGCAGATCCCATTAATGTACTTCCATTTACTGTCATCTTATCTTGGAAGTCTTGAACCTTATTCTTGGAATTATATCTACAATTTCATGGTGTACCTATCAGTAATGTAATGCAAGTATCTCAAATGAGCAAGTATAGTAGTATACTAGATTTCCATAATTAATAGTTCCATGAAAACATTAGTCTCTTACAAAGCATACTTTGTCTTGAAGTATAATCAGCTAAAGCTGGACTTAATGGGTAATCGTACATAGAATAAGGCTTACAGTTGTAGAGTAGTTAAAGGATACAGAGTTTACATGGAACAGGAGACTGACTAGTCACAGAGGCTGGACCTGCAGTAAAAAAATAACATCAGGTGAAAAACCAGTAGTTCTGACAGCTCTCCTGTGCTAACAAAATACAAACTATAATCTTACACTGAAAAGCACACATAGATTATAACACCTCTAGCAGTCCTACAGCACACAGACAAAAAATGAAACTCCCATTCATGTTAGCCAGATCATCTACAAAGTTTGATGCTGAGAAGGGAAACAAATTCTTCAAAACAGACAAGTGACACCATGTATGCACAAGTATCTTATCTCTAGTACTGTAATTCCACATACATAGATGTCATCTGCTGTATTTATGTAAGAATTGTAAAACGGAAGACTGGTCTCATCCTAAACTTTGTTTAATACAAACCTCCACCTGCAGATTTGTCAGTCATACTTGCTATAAGTGACTTAAACTCAGATATTTAAAGTGCAGTTGATCCTCTAGAAGTAATTTAAAAACATCTTTCTATTATATAAAGAGAACGATCCTACTTTGCCCTGTGCTAGTGGAACTATGCTCAGATTATTTCTAGCTACTTCCAGCTTGATGGTAATTATCTGCTACACTTCTAGGACAGAAGAACAGAAAGGTAATCAAAGAAGAATCTAAGTGTTGAAGTCTTAACGTTGACTACTTTTCTGTAGTAGGCATAAGCTTGGAACACAGGTTTACACTCAATTCCTTCTTAACTTATTTCCTCTCTCACCCTGTCCTGGGTTCAGCAGTAGCAGTCATTTTTCCCCTTCTTGGTAGCTGGTGCAGTGCAGTGTTTTGACTTTCAGCTTGGGAACAGAGCTGATAGTGATGTTTAGGTTTGGCCAAGGACTTTGTGAGCCTCATGCTCTGCCAGGGAGGAGGGGAAGCCAGGAGGAAGTAGAGACAGGACACCTGACCCAAACTGACCAAAGAGGTATTCCATACCACAGCACGTCATGCCCAGGATGTAACTGGGAGTGAGCCGGAAGGGCTGGGAGAGACTGCAGGGTTGGAGGAGGTATCGGTCAGAGCTTGGTCGGGCTGGGGGGGCGAGTTATCGGTCGGCTGGTGGTGAGATGATGTATTCTCTTCCCTTGTTATTTCCTCTATCATTATTATCATTGGTGGTAGCAGTAGTGATTTGTGTTATACCTTAGTTACTAAACTGTTCTTATCTCAACCCGTGGGAGTTGCATTCTTTTCGATTCTCCTCTCCGTCCCTCCGAGAGCAGGGGGAGGGCAAGAAAAGGGGGGGAAGTGAGCGAACGAATTACCTGACTGGGTTTAAACCACGACAGTTCCTTTTGGCGCCCAACGTGGGGCACGAAGGGTTGAGATAACGACAGATCTGACTGGATTAATAGTCACTCGTCACAATGCTGATTTATTGGGTCTCAGAGTTGTTTTGCTTGATCTCACAGCTTCAGAATGTTGTAACTTACGTAGAGCCGGTATTTGCTGTGATAGTGTTTATCAAGTATGGGGCTTGGGCTAAGGTTCTTGTCTCACTGTGCTTTATGGCAATGGCTTGTAATACGGGCGGGCTCCAGCAGCAGGGCGGGACGGACGTGGCCGTGGACTTGTACCTGGCCGTCCGGCTGCTCTTCACCGTCCTGGCCCTCACCCTACTCTCCATCTTCGTGAGGCTGTGGGGAGCCGAGGGGGAGCGGCCCCGGGAGCCGGCGGCTGCTGAAGCGGCCCGGGAGAGCGGCCCCGGGGACCAAGCGGCGGAGGAGCCGAGCCCCGCGGCCGAGCCGAGCCCCGCGACAGCCGAGAGCATTCCCCGGCAGCCGCCCGCCGAGCCCCAGGAGGATGCAGGAGACCACGCAGCATTTCCCAGCAAGGCAGAGGAGGAAGAGCTGGACTCAGGAAAAGAGAAGCTGGCGGTGGGAGAGCCGACAAGTACAGCAGCTACACCAGCCCCAGTGACAAGTACAGCAGCTACACCAGCCCCAGTGACAAGTACAGCAGCATCAGTTGAGAGTTCTGAAGGTTTTGAATGGCCTTTGGGTATCCTTGGGACCTGCCTGCTGATTGTGATGGGGATCAGCATGTTGGCACACACACAGGCTGTGTTCTACCCACCACCATTTTGTCTGATCTCAAAAGTTAAGCAGAGTCAGGTTTGGGTCTTGTCTGGGGTTAGACAAGGATATAGGGGGACCAAGAGATTTTCTCCAAGGCTGGAGAGTCATGAGTGGCAGGGTGTGTGGGACAGTATGGGCAAGTATCTAGTCCACTGGGCCCCTCCAGTGCTTTGGAAGCATCGGAGATGGAAGGCAGCTGTATGGAGTCCCCAGCAACAAGCTGCAGAAACTGCTTAAGGGGACAGTGAATTATTTTGAGCCTGGTGGGCCCATGGCACTTCAGGCCATCAGAGCAGAGATGCAACACAGAGATGGACTCATGATTGAGGGGTGGACTTAGCAATGGACACTATTGCCCAGGTTATTCACGAGTGTGAACACTGCACACAGTCTCTCCTGCTCTGGAAGACTGTTACAAGAGATGGAGCCTGACATCATGGACCAGATGGACTCAGCAGCTTTATAGGGATATAGCTTTATAGTCCATGCACTTAGATAAGAGTGGAGTGATGGGTGTATTGAAAATGTGGGATCTGAGCATGACGTGAATGGTATGGAATAAGGGGTGGATAATGTCCTGGGTTCAGCAGTAGCAGTCATTTTTCCCCTTCTTGGTAGCTGGTGCAGTGCAGTGTTTTGACTTTCAGCTTGGGAACAGAGCTGATAGTGATGTTTAGGTTTGGCCAAGGACTTTGTGAGCCTCATGCTCTGCCAGGGAGGAGGGGAAGCCAGGAGGAAGTAGAGACAGGACACCTGACCCAAACTGACCAAAGAGGTATTCCATACCACAGCACGTCATGCCCAGGATGTAACTGGGAGTGAGCCGGAAGGGCTGGGAGAGACTGCAGGGTTGGAGGAGGTATCGGTCAGAGCTTGGTCGGGCTGGGGGGGCGAGTTATCGGTCGGCTGGTGGTGAGATGATGTATTCTCTTCCCTTGTTATTTCCTCTATCATTATTATCATTGGTGGTAGCAGTAGTGATTTGTGTTATACCTTAGTTACTAAACTGTTCTTATCTCAACCCGTGGGAGTTGCATTCTTTTCGATTCTCCTCTCCGTCCCTCCGAGAGCAGGGGGAGGGCAAGAAAAGGGGGGGAAGTGAGCGAACGAATTACCTGACTGGGTTTAAACCACGACACACCCTCTCCTAAATATGCATCATAGAAATATTAGTAACCAACATCCTAAAGCTGAAACACCAGTGTGCCAGCTGTTACATTTAGATAATCTTGATAATAGTGTTAGATACTTATTATACAGTAATATGAGTAATACCTGCTACAGGTATTTGATAGGGTTGTATTGATCGAGGCGGAAGTACAAATTGATGGATAGTAGTAGACCCATCAAATTCTCCTTTTAGCTTGATGTCAAATATAACTGAAGTCTGCAATTGAGAAGAAAAAATTAGTATTCACAAGTGTGAATTACTCCCCATTTAGGTGCATTCATAAGCCTACCCTGGTTCTGTTTTCTATGTTTATATAGTCATAGCTCAACCAAAATGCTGGAGAAAAAGCACTCTAAGTTAAATGTGTAGAATAAATGTGAATTATAGATGAAATATCAACTAAACATCCTAATGAGATAAGATATATTATCTTCTCTTGGCCAGCTTCAGGAACAGGGACAAGAAGCCAAAGCCCTTCCACAAGTTAAGAGCAAATTACTACTCTAGCTTCACCACCGATCAAGCCTTGCTCCTGAGACTACAGACAAACAAGTTCTATCCACACTACCACATGCATAAGGTCACTTGAGTCCATGTAAGTTTTTGCAGATCTGGGCCTTCAAACTCAAGGAGCATATGTTTGTGTCATACAACATTCAAATGTTTCCAATATGGGAAGTTCCCAGGTTTCATAATTTAGTATCCAATTTAACTCTACTTCTTCATATGCTGCCTTAAAAGCCTACACAGTACAGCATGAGAGTATCACAGGAAACTAACAGGAATTAAAAAGAAAGTATAAACTCCAGGAATTAACAACAGCCCTGATTAAATGTTAGCCCAGCAAGCTAAATGGATAACTTTGAATCTCTTCTACCCTTATGGGTTTGTTCCTGCAAATACTCTGGCTTTTCACAAAGCTAAGCACATGCAAAAGCATTTCTAGGGCTAACAGGCACTGTTATTAAAGTCTGCCCATGACTTTCAACAGTTAAGGCACAACATGGCAACCCCATGGCAGTGGGGTTGGAAGTTGATGATCTTAAGGTCTTTTCCAACTCGTAACTATTCTGTGATTCTATGACCATAATATAAATAAATCAGACCTCAGTATCTTGATGATGGACTACCACCAAATTATCCACAACATTAAGTGCAAACTTCCCAGTTCTGTTCAGCTTTAAAATGTGTGTCTTCTTACAGGAGCCCTCTCTATGGAAACAAACAGGTATGAGAGCTGGTCAGTAAGCCTGTTTAAACTGGAAAACAATATGTCTCTTGTATGTGAATCACCATGAGTGTTCTTCATTCTATTCTTACCTGGGTAAGTGATAGAGGACTACTTCTGCTCCTGTACTATTGGAAGTCCTTGAGTGATGCCTCAAATAGAGAACATAAAGCTGTCCGTATCTAACAAGACAATGGGATTACAGCATTATTTTCAAATAAGAGCTCTAACCAGTCTACTAGAGCCATACATTTTATCCTAAAAGATGTGAGATTACCCAACTCAGGTAATCTATTAATCAGGACTAAACCAGCACTTGGTAAGTCACATGGCACAGCCTAGTCTCATGCAAGTTGGGCATCTGTGACCAACTCTATCAACACACCAGTTAAAGAAATAAACATTTTCAAAGTTTCTGTACAAATCAAGAACGATTTAATGTAAACCAGCTCTAGGATACTGTTTAGAGGCTTTGTTCATGGCAGTAACTGAAGCCCTTTAACGCAGTAGTACTGCTAGAACAAGAAACAGATGCAACCAAGTTAATATTCTTATCTTCTCTCAGCATCCCCTGAACTGTCACGCTTTTCCAAGGAAGGCTTAATTAGTTAGATACATACATTGTAGCCATAGCAATATCTCTTTCAGAGAGGCTGAGCTTGGATGACTTGGGTGCTGCAGGTAACTCAATTTCAAATTTTGATAGCTTTGACACTGTTCCACTCTGTTAAGCAGGAAAAAATAAATAATTATTAAGACATAAACCAGAGGTCTCAAGCAACTGTTAATCAAATGCTGTGTCAACAGCACTCCCAGGAGGCCAAGAGTGGCAATTGCCGAAAAGAAGAAAGGCATTGACACGAAGTGCGTGACTCAACACGTGCTTCTACTGTTATAATTTTAGCAGCTTTATCATCTTGATTTTGTAACGTCAGCTTCAGCTAGAAAAACCTTTCAATTTTAAGAAGTCAAGACAAATGTCTACACAAATCCCATTTACAATTGACCTAGGCATCTCAAATACCAGTTCTCTTCCTTCCTTTCTCTCTTCCAGCAAAGTATATGCTCCAAGTCATGAATAACTGCTTACTGGAAAGGACAAATATCAGTACCTCCTACCAGTCAGTTTCCTTTAGTTCCTGCTAAATACACAATCTGCCTTGACAGTAGCATATCCCTGCTCCTGCATAATGTTTCCTCTCTCCTCTTCGCCTTTACTATGGAATTTATATTTAAACAAGTTTTTAGAGTTTTCAAAGCTTCAACTGAAATTGACTTCCCATTCTCATTCATTCATTCTTGAGTGTAAAGTGTGAATGCTACAGCAATATCGCTTTTGCTAGAGCTCTATTTTCAAAGATTATTTCAGCACAGTACCTTTCTCAGGAGACCTTTAAAGATTACTTTCTGAACGCATAATAAGAACTATTTAACTTCAAGCTGCAACTCAACACAAAATGTCAAGGAGGGGAAAGCATGACCTAAGCCCTTAAAAAGAAAACTCTGAGAGGCTAACAAGTTCTACCAGCCACCTAGGAGAATGTCATTTCAGGATGCAGTACACATGATCAACACAAACCAGGAAATCATTTGAATAAACTGCTTTTTAATCTCTTTCCTTAGACTACCACAGAAATCTTACTAATCCTTTGACAGAAGCAAGACAAATGCTGTAATTCTTCACCTTATAATTACTGTGTGATTAACTTAAAACAGATTCTAGTTTTCACTAAACACCTTTTCAAGACAATAAGAAAAATATTTTCCTAACAAGCCACAGGGAAGAACACCAAGAGAAATAAATACTGTAAACCAACCATCTCATGCTTGGGACAATAATTGTTTCTTATGCGCTACTTTCTGTCTTTTTCAAAATCATCTCCTCACATTTGGAAGGTTGTAATTATAGTCACAAGTGAAAGGCCCTTATTTGTCATTACCGTACTACAGAGCGCCAAAGCTCATATCAAAAGTAAATAATCTCTTTAAATACATTTAAGTTGTCAAATATTGTGTCACTATTTTTTTTCCTCCATTTTTAAGGTCCAACAGTAGCTGGACAGACCTCTTTCCGAAGGCAACATAACAGCGAGCAAATTGCTTAATTCTAAGCCATCGCCTTGGCACTACCTCATAGATTTTTGCTTTGTCCTTTGCTTGTAGTCCTACAAGAATGTGAACACATGCACCTCTTATAAGAAGCACGGGAAAAACAACAGAATATTTGAATGAAGAAGCAGTCTATAAAGCAGCACACAGAAGTTTGGAATACATCCCTTTACCTTGAAATAGAATGGCTGCAGGACATTGCCAAGGACAGTGGTTGAAAGAAGAATAACAGAGCTCTCTGGACAATACATGTACCAGTTGACATTAATACTCTGATTCTTCAGAAGTTTTAAACTTCGTTTCTCTGGTAATACCTGAAAAAAACAGGATATTAGCATTGTATTACTGTCAGTATTCTAACAACAGAATTGATAGGAATGTTAAGTGAGAAACTGTTAATTGTAAGGGCATTTACAGTGCTAGAATTAAACCTCAGAAACCTGACAATCACAGCTTAGGCCCCAATTTACTGTAGCTAAGGAAATGCACATCAAATCCTCCTCAGATCCTAACAAGTTGAAAGGTGCTGTGTTTTCCCCTTATCCAGGTCTGGATATAAGTTCTATCCATAATGGAGAACACACGTAGCTTGACACAACTAGTGAAGTTTTAATAAAAAGTTATTACAGTATCTTTGCTACCTGCACTCCTCAGCTTCCTTAATCTTTTATTTTAAGAACTTAAACAGTACATAAATTATTTTCATTTTAAGGGCTTAAATAACTTTTCCTTGATTCACTTACTTGATTCAGCCCTTTTATTTGCAGGGTTGACATTCATTATCTCTTAGCTGTCAAACGTATTTCCCCCCTCAATCAGCAGTAAATGCTGCTGCTTTTTCTGTTACTTTCTTTACTGTTAGTTATTAGTAATTATGTGAGACACCCTGTCTTAGCTCCAGGACTGGAACTATTGGAAGTGCACAACTTTGGAAAACATTCATAACATTCCTCATCATGAATGTCAGAAAGGGCTATTTATTCATTAGATTTCTTCAAAAACATATGCAAAGGTAGATACACGTAACACAGAGGAACTCAGACAGTGAGATCAACATAGGAGAAAACTGCTCCTTTGCACATGGGCATCATTATCTAGTCAATTATTTGTTCTTTGCTGCATTTTAATCATGCACACATCCTCCCTAATGCTGGCTTGTTTTGCATGAAGTGGTATTTCACATTAGATTTAAATATACGTATACATGAATACTACATGCAAGCCAAGAGCATCTACCATTAATCTAGAGTTCCCAAGGCTTAACTAAATACTCCTTTATACATGGTCTGTTAGCAGTGCTAAATAACCTGTTGATAATAAATTCCCCCTGCCTCAAAAATGTATTCCTTGTGAAGAAAAACAGTCTGCAAACAAAATGGCAGAATTTTTTTGTTTTAGTAGTCTGCTTTCTCAATGAGAGAGCTAGAAGAAAGGAATTCAAAGAAACCATCACAAATTTACATTTTCAGCTCTCTAGATATGTCCTGCAGGAGTTATTTGTATTACCTGGTAGAACTCAATTCCTTGATCTGTGATGAAGACAATTTCTGTTGAGCTTGTCCAGCAGAATCCTAGAATATTGGCGTTCTTTGTCTTTTAAAAAACAAGCAAACAGACACTCTTCTACTTGGAATAATTAACTATTCAGATAAGTTAATATTACTAAATGAAGAACACAAGACCAAAGGCAATTTATTTACCAAATCATTGGAGTTAATACTTTTGGTTAACTGGAGACCCTGCATCATGTATGTACTTATGTAATCATCATCATGTATTTGTGTAAAAACTTCCAAAACAATGATTGAACACAACTGCTCTATGACCTGAATTTTTGGCAGCATGTGAGATTTACAAGTTTATTACACAGTCAAATTTTATTTTTGCCCTAAATACAACCAAGTTCTGCTGGTTCAAATCATACTGCAAATTCAACCAATTCCTGCCATGAAAAGCAGGTTCCTTATGTTAACAGAAATTGAGAGCTAAGTGGAAGTATCTGCCATGAATTCACTCAGAACACTACCATAAATGCTTTGCTAGAATGATATACTCAAACACATAATTCTAAATAATGAATCAGACTGCTTCATCTTTGAAGTCTACAGGAATAAAGGGATCTGTGCAAATCAGATGTTTAAAAATTCACTTCAGAATACCCCAAAACGTAACTTATCTTAGTTAAAAACTGAAAAGTACCAAGCAATGTTTCTGACAAAATAATAATAAAAAAAATAAAAAGGGTTGTTTAAAAATACCAAACGGCACACAAACTGGTAATAGCTTACTAACACTGATCAGTGAAATTAGGGTAAACCAGCCACATTAACCTATCTGGCATTAGTATAATTACTGTCTGCTGTTTCTCTATCATCAGCACTTTGTCTCTTCTCTTTCCCAAACCCTGACATTTGTTGCCTCAGCATTTGTTGTCATAGCATTTCCAGTCCCTTCTAGGAAAGGATTTACAGTGACTGGACGAGGAAGGTTTTTCTGGTATTGTTAATACCTGCTTGTTTACTTTAATTCAGATAGGCAGTAGTGGCTACATATTTATTTAATGTTAGTGCTGGGGAGGTATCCCAATTAGTTCTCTTGTAGAGTAGAGGCCCCCAGTACAGTAGAGATTCATCTAGGCATGTAAGCCTGGCACCTTTAACTTACCTTACATTCCTGTGTATACTCTAGCTGAGGGCTATCTGGAATAAAATTCAAAAAGTCCTGCAAAAACACCCATAAAGTGTATTAGCAATTACAAACCACAGAGAAGATACATACAAAGGTACAAGAGAATAGTTATTCATTTTTCAAATTCTTTTGGATATATTGAAGATAAACATGACTTACTATATTCCACTTCACCCCTGATATGGAAGTCCTTATAGAAGTTGGATCCCCCCCCACATTTTCTTAAATGATAACACTAGCAAGACAACAATGTTGCCTGCTCAGCCTCTCAGGATGATACAGGAATTTTCACTGCAGCTCTTGTTAGCCATGAGACCTCTTGAACATTTGTCTGAGCTTCTACTCGGGTACTGCAAGTAGACTTTCAGCTCCAATTCCCTATCTGTACAGTGCAGGTTTCTTACCACACTCTTCAAAGTTCTCTGCACAGCCAGTATCTTGTTCCCCAAGGAAAACTTGATGCACTTCACTTCTCCTTTGTCTTCCATCCTACAGAGAAAGAAGTTATGGAAATACTGTCTAAAATAGCTTCTTACAGATCTCTGTAATATACCCTCAAAAAGAGAGAGGAAAAAAAGTGCAATGTAAATGCTTTTGAATACAACTTTGAGCATTGCCTGACAAGTACAGGATTCAAAATTCAGACTGAAAGATAACAGCAGTCCACTCTTCAGAAGTCCTGAATTAGCACCTGAAGTTACCACAAATGTTCAGCTCTGTTGTCCTATGATGCAGAGCTGGACAACTGTGGGACCATTCAAACCTGAGTTTTCAGTTCTGTCCCAGTAAGTCTGGAGTCCTGTGACACTCACCAACATCCTGCAGTCAGCTCCTTTACTTCCAGAGCTACCACTAATTGACACAAGCCTATATGCCTCCCCTTTAGGACACACCCTCTAGAAGAATTTCTGATGTTAGAGGGAGAGTGAAGCTGTTTTCATACCATTTAAAAAAAAAAAAAAGTATTTTTACCAAACAAGCATCAGTACAACTGGCATGAATAAAGTAGTTCTACTTCCAGTATGTGTTATTAAGTCCAGAGAGCTAGTGAAGCAGGAAAACTGTGGAACCTCCTGAAGTTCACTGAGTATTTTCAACTCTCAGGATTTGCCACCAGGGTAGTCAAATAACAAAGTCAAATAAAAATAGCAACTCTCAGGACAGTCCCCATGTAATTCCTGACAGATCGCAGTAAACACACCTTGACTACAAACTGCTTCATCCATATTTGGACTGAAGTAACTTGTAAGTAAAAGAATAATTCCTTACGTATGGACAGAGATCAAAGAGCTATCACTCTTAAAGGCATATATAAAACAGTCTTCTAAAGGCAAAAGTTTCACTGAAAGCACTGTTGGTCAGATTCTGCAAAATAAAACGCTTCCACAGGAAACAGAAGACATTAAAAAAATCCAATTTAGGTTAAACAAGAAAAAGGATGGAAGAAACCTACATGTTGGAAACACTGTGCTTGAATCACAGGCATGAAATTGAGAAATCACAGTTCTCTACACATTTAAGTTTGTTTCATTTTATTTAATTTGCATCCTTGGATAAGTCACTACTGTTGCAGGAATCCCCACACTCTCTCACATATATAGCATGTCTTATTAAAACACTGCTGTTTAAAAAAGGAAGCCACAGCCTAATAACCTCCAGTCTTCCACCCCACCCCATAACAAAGACTATAAATTCATGAGGGCAGAGCATGCCATCTTAACTGCAAGATTAGGTTAAAGAACAAAAATCAAAAGATGACCACAACAAGTTTTATGCCTGAATTACAGCAGATCAGGCCTAAGTACCACACAATGTTAACACTGCAGAATTCCATCCAAAGGCAGCAAAGATGAAGGTGTCTTACCTGAAAGAAATAGGGTTTCTATCCTCCAAACCTTTAACAACAACTCCTGTAGCACCACCGGATCGAACTGCAAAAACCTATGAAAAAGTTGTGAACATATTTGTAGCTTATTCTAATTCATAACCTTAACAAGTTGTCTTTTCTATAAGCCATACTTTGATTTTATTTTTTTTTACTAGACACCATTTCTGTTCTTACACAGATCTGTCGGTTCACACTGGGATTCAGTAAATAATAATTTCTTTCTCTGGAGCTCCGAGTTTACTTAGAGTTGATGGGTTTCTAATGGTACTGTAATAGTCTTGTAGGCATATTCTGAACCACTGGGCATGTTAAAACAGTACAAGTCTGTATAAGCTTTTCTCTTGCTTTTTTAATATATTAATATTTTCCTAAGTTGGGTACTAGCAAAAGTATCTGAGAAATGAGAACACTTTAAAACAAAAAGGAAATCAGCTTGGGGATTGGGAAGAGAGGCAACTCAATGACCCAGAAGCTTGATCTTGTCTGAACATGTTATCAGTTAGAGTTTAATGGTAATCTGTGGTTTGGCATGTACCTAAGAAATTTCAGCCGCTTTGCACTAACAACTTAAAGAATTCCTTTAGCACAACTGCACATACGCATGTATAAAACCTGTTATAGCTATACTGCTTATTGAGCCAGAATAAGATAACATTAAAAAAAAATAAAAAATCCATGTTGTTACAAAGTTTAACTATCTTAGAAAGTCAGGGAGTGCCTTATTTAGGCTTACTGTATGTGTAGAATCACCAAACACACCAATCAGGTCTCAGAATAACAGATATGCATATATATATATATATATATATGTACGTATAGACACACACACACACATACTATGATCGATTATTGGAACAGGCTTCCCAGGAAATGTGGTGGAATCACTGTCCCTGGAAGTGTTCAAAAACCATGCAGATGAGGCCCGTACTGACATGGCTCAGTAGTGGTCTTGGCAATCCTGACATAATGGTTGGACTTGATGGTCCTGAAGGTCTTTTCCAATCTAGCTGATTCTATGCTTCTATATTATTTTGTAATATTAGACACACTACTGGTGCAGTATGCTCATGTGACAAGACTAAACTGTAAACAAGTCTACAGCCTTACTAGAATTGTAAATACTTAGTGACTTTTAGTATCGATATAGATAGAAAATGAAGGCAACACTCCTAATCTTTGTGAGATGACAGCAAGGACAGATCTCTTCGAGGGTCATTCATGTGGGAAACTGGCATTGAAATACTGGTTACAAGTGATTAAAGATACACTGGAAATTAAGCAATTTTAGAGTAGCAAAAAAAAAAAACACGGAGAATTTAGATTACAGTTTCTTTCAAGTGCACTCTTAACAACCAGCTTCTGCATAGTTACATCACACCTGCACTGAGATGTAGTGTTTCCTGACAGACAGATGTAAGAAATCTTATTTCAACAGAACCTCAAAACATAAGCAAAGCACTATGGTTTATAAAGAGAAAGGATACCAATAATTCTGAACAGAGAGCAACAGCAAGAAACACATTCCAAAAATACTCTCCCATCTCCAAACATGCCACTGCCAGTGACCACGCCACACATGGCAAATCGTAACATTTATACAGGGAAGAAAACCTGAGCATGTCAATTCTGTGAATAGTGAGGTCACAAAATGGTTATGGGAATGAAGACTGTGGAATACATCCACATCTATATAAGCCTCATGACAGACTATGGATCTTTTAGCTATAATGAGCTTAATACTCAGAAGCCTGTAGTAATACTAAAGACAAATGCATTTAAAAGAACCAAAGCCAAGAAATTAAAAGCAAAGTGCCTATTCAGGCCTGAGCCACAAGTGAAGCTACAAGTATTAGTTTTTATAAGTATACAGAGAAATGAAGCCAACAGTGAAGCGACAAAGTTTGGCAGTAATGCTGGGACATTCGAAATCGAAACAAAAAGTGCTGACTGAAAAATCCCAGAAGACCTTACAGCAGCAAAAGTAAAAGCAGCTGAAATTCAACCTACCATACCTACGTTGAAGCACTTCAGAACAAGGCTGCTGTCTCTACTCAAGATGCCAGGTCCTGAACCAGGCCCCCAGCAGCAACACCTCACACCACAGCAGTCTCACAAAATCACAGATGGTTTGGTTTGGAAGGGACCTTAAAACTCATCTGTCAAGGGCACGGGCACCTTTCACCAGACCAGGGTGCTCAAAGCGCCATCCAGCCTAGGCTTGAACACTGCCAGGGATGTGGCAGCCACAGCTTCTCTGAGCAACCTGCGCCAGCGTCTCACCACCCCCGTTGTAAGGAACTTTTTCCTTATATCTAACCTAACCAGGCCCACGCTCAGCAGCCCAGGGAAGAGGTCAGAACCAAACCCACGCATGAGAACCTCCACACCGCTCTGTCAGAGGGGCAGCAGAGCAGCAGCGAGAAAGGCTGAGGCAACAGGCCTGAAGCCGCGGCGGCGGCGCCGCCTGCAGAGCCCCGCGAGGCATGGCGGGGGTGCCCGGTTTCCGCCCGCCGCTCTGCCAGCACGGGGGAGCGCGGCCTGCCGCCGCCGCCGTCCCCACCTGCTTGTTGGCCTCATCAAAGAAGACGCAGTTGACGGGGTTGGCCTTCTCGAAGTGCACGGGCCGCGCGCACAGCGCCAGGTAGCAACCGCCCTCCGCGGCCCTCGCCCTCCCGTCTGCTCCTTCCCCTCCTCCTCCTCCTCCCGCCGCCTCTTCCTCGGCCGGCGGCGGCGGCTCGCGGCTCATGGCGGCGGCGGCGGCACCAGTCACCCAGCACCGGCGGCCACCGGCGAGCCCTCCCGGATCGGCCGCTTCCTGTTTACACTCCCCTCGCCCGTGACGCGGGACCGCCCGCCTTAAAGGCGCCGCGCACTCAGGCGCTGGGCCGGGCGCTTCCCACGCGGGCCTCGTGATACGGCACCCGCCCCGCTGGTCTCCTCGCGGCGCCCGTTCGCCGGCACCGCGATGCTTCGCAGTTCCAGCACGGGAACGGGCGCTATCGGTACTGCTTTGGCACATGAAACCGCTATGGACTGGCTAGCTGGAAAGGGAAATTATATCCTGAAATAGCCCTTGTGGCAGGAACAGTATTAATAGAATAGTGGGAATGTTGGTAAAATGTTTGAGCTATTCAGCCTGGAGAAGGCTCAGGGGAGACCTTACAGCAGCCTTCCAGTACCTAAAGAGGGCCTACAAGAAATAAGGAGAGGGACTCTTCATCACAGACTGTAGCAACAGGTTTAAACTGAAAAAGGGAAGATTCAGATTAGATATTAGGAAAAAAATTCTTCCCTGGCTCAGAGACACTGGTACAGGTTGCCCAGAGAAGCTGTGGCTGCCCCCTCCCTGGCAGTAATCAAGGCCAGGTTGGATGGGGCTTGGACCAAGCTGGTGTAATAGAAGGCATCCCTGCCGTGGCCCGGGAGATTGGGACTGGATGATCTTTAAGGTCTCTTCCCACCCAAACCATTCTGTGATTCTATGAAAACCTTGTTTAAGTTAACGTCTGGGCTGGTTCTTAGCATTTGCATTTCTTGTATTTTAGCTGGACAATAAACCAGCTAACGGGGTTTACCGGTTGATGCTCTGGCTAATGCCTTAGTTCAGTAGTTGCAAAACCTACAGTATAATTTAGAAGTCATATTGTCAAGTTGTATTTGCTTATTAGTTTAGAAAGAGAAATAAAAACTAAAGGGGAAAATGAAAAAAGCCTGAGATCATCACACCAATTTAGAAGTTTTCAGATTAGACCAGAGTGACACCGCTTAGTACAGGAGAAACTGAAGTATCAGATACTAACATGGTATAATGTGAACAACCGCTTGCTAGTTGCAATCCAGTTAGTCCAACTGGGACATCAGACAAGAGAAACCAATGTCACGATAAGGACTTACCACAAGTTATTTGTTCTGCAGGGCCCTTCTGCATCATTGAACAAATCTATGCTAACTAGACAGGACAAGTATTTCTGCAGCATTTAAAGTACCTTAAAGTTTTTCAATCTTTACAAAATAATAATAATCATAATAAAAAAAAATATAATCTTTTGCATTTTAGCCAAAAGGTAGTTAATCCAAGGCCAAAATTTAAGGAATTCTACTGACCTTTAACCTTCTACTTCCCAACAGGACAGCAAGCACTTTCTGCAATTGCAATAGGAATATTAAGATTGAAATTGAGGTACACAGGGTGAAGGGGAGGGGGTGCCTCGGTTTGAACTGACACCCCAAAAAACACGTTCCTCTCACTTCTGTCCTCTCTCCTCACTTGATGCAAAAATCCTTAACAATGAGCATCTTTCCTAGACAAGCATGTTGTAAGGTACTAGCAACTGCTTTGTATTTTTTTCTCTAAGAAATTAAACTTGGAATAAGCCTAGGATAGGACTGTCCACTTCACTTAAAAGCCACCTCTGAAGGAGAAGAATTTATTATATTTGGCAGCAGCAGCTTTTAAGTCTCCCTGAAGGGCTTTGATAACTGTAGCATCTTCCTCTCAGTACTTACTCTGTTCTTTCCCTGATACTTTTACTTTGGGCAACTGTTTCACTGAGCAATCTGGAATGGACTTAAGTCTCCAAAAGACCCAAGTTCCTTTATTTCAAAAGCAAGGGGTAAGTGCAAGACAACTGTCTCATCTAGAAAGGGGAAGAGTATCCACGTACTGGGATGAAATTGGCATAAACATCAAGGCTGTTTACTGTTTATGTAGGTGTTAGGATGCATTAGTGCAGTCCTACCCTAACACACTGAGGAATCCTTGAAGGCCTGTACCATGCCAAGAACCATGCAAGAATACCACCACAAAATGTTTTTACTTCACCATCAGTTTTCCAACAAAAAAAGAAGAAAAAAGTATCATTTTCACAGCACACTGTGAGAATGCCACTGTAACCACACTATATTCTGCTCCTGATAAAGAGCAGCAGCAGAAACAGTCATCAGTTAAAAAGAAGCTGATCAGAATTTCTTAGCTGCAAACCATCCCACTACATCAGTTCATCTTTAAGTGCACTGGAGAGAAACATTGCTAGGTTTTTAGAACCTGCTAAAAAAAAAAAAAAAAAAAGACTGACATTAAGAATAAAAGCATGAAAAAGACAAAATTGAGTATTTCTTTTGTAAGCAAAAGCTTAATTTAAAAATAACAATGATCAACATTTAGTTTTCATAGTCTGTGATTATCTTTGTGGTAAGAATGGTTGATGATCTATCCAGAATTCCAGTTTAGAGATAGAAATATTATCAAGAATTGACTACTTGGAACCATCTGTATATCAAGAATGAAGCTAACTGATCCCACTGGGCTGTGCAACTTGGATGCAGCCCTCAGCATTTCATCACCAAGGAAGTCCTCTGCTGGTTGAATTCAGAACTGTCTCTCTTGTAACACCCAGTTGTATTCACAGATACAATCAGAGCCACATTCCATGTACTTCAAATTAAAAGGTCCAGACTTTTGCATTTATAAACAAAGTGGTTTGTTAAATAAATATTTTCATATAACTGCAGTGCATAGTTTTCATTTCGCCCTTGACGGAGAAGGATGAAAGATTCACCCACACTGTGTCCACACACAATTTTTAGTTTTACAAGTAGCGATAGGAAAAAAAGAGGGACTGTCCTAGTGTGCCTTCCCACTAAGTATTTTAGACTATCTAGATGATTTTTAAAGATGGGGTTGTTTTTTGTTTATTTGGTTTTGGTGGGTTTTTTTGTTTTTAAAAAACTAGAACATATAAGCTCTCAATCACGTAAAATATGACCGCCTTGGCTACATTCGTCTAATGAAACTGGGCAGTTGGTGAAGTTGTCAGACTGTCTGAAGAGGTAGTGAGGTCCATTCTCACAGTGCCAGCCTGACGTGTGGGCTAAGTTAAAACATAAAACCACTGAGGCATCACCATACGCTCGCTGTGTTTTCCACTTTGGCATTCGCAGTCAACCACACTCTCTTGACACGAGTAGTTGGCATTTACCACTGCACCAACATAGAAGCAGTAAACTTGTGTTTTGTTACAGTAGCAGCTATACAGTCAGTGCTATTCATCATATATAGGTGGATCTCCACTGCTCGAAAACCTCGACAGTTTCTTTCCATGATTTTGCACATGATCTTCATTCCTTTTCTCCAAGGCTTCAATCTAGAGAGACAAAAATAAATCTATGCTGAAATCATAAAACCATGCCTGCACCAGAATGGTTCTAAGTTGTGTTGAAAGGTAGCTTGAGGTGAGTGATCAGGTATAGACAGTACTGCCACTTCAAAAACTTGGTCACGTGTAGGGAGCAACATGCTTTGGAAGTACAGCTGGAAACATCTATTTTCAGCAAGTTCCTAAAACCAGTAGCACTCCTTTATAGTTTCTCATGCTATATAACTGAAATCAGAATCATAGAATGGTTTGGGTTGGAAGGGACCTTAAAGATCATGCAGCTCCAACCCTGCCATGGGCAACCACTAGACAGGTTGCTCAAAGCCACATCAAGCCTGGCCTTGAACACTGCCAGTTGCAGGGAGGACTGAATGATTCTTAAGACTTCAGCTGTATTCCCCAGACTTTTTCCAACTCTGAACACCTCTACTGTAACTCAGCCAATCCACCAGCACTGGAGAAATTTCAAATAATACCAATGTTACAAATCCACTGTAATAATTTTTAGTGGTGAAAGATGAAGGGAGTTATACTCCAATGTTTTGTACAGTCAAAGTAACACAGTACAGTAGCTTATTCTGATCTTGTTATGTTTGGATTACTTCCTCTTATACTCCAGGGGAGATAATTTTAGTTACAGCTAAAGTCAAAGTCTGAAGTTTAAGGCTGGGCTGCTCAAATTCACCTTTATGTAAATAGCAGTGTAAAGTCCTTCCCATAAAACTTACATGTACAAGAGATGACACAAAACAACAACAAAAAAAAAACCCACCTCACACCCCAGTGCTCATGACACAGTCAGTGAGGGAACTGGTTTTTGCAGATACATAAGGACTGTGGAACAGTGACACCTGTGTTCCCTTTATCTTTTCCTTACTTTGAGGACCTACCCCAGGAGTTAACTAGTTCCAGATTCCCACCTACTACATGCTGAAACTTACACTATCATTAGGAACTTGTTGCCCTTACTTTAATTAATAAATACAGAATGTTTGATCACGTATTTTTTAAATGTATGATACTGGGAAGCATGCCTTGATGAGTTACAACCAAAATCTGAAAGTTAAAAGCCAAAGGTGACCAAAGATTCCTAGTCCATATTTACGTTAGCATGATTCTAGGCTTGAAAATTGAAAACATTCGCAGTGTTTTCAGTGAAAACATTGAAAACCAGTTAACATTAAAGAAAACTTCTTATGGAAAAATTTGAATTCAAGTCAGTCAAAATCTAAATCATGAAAACTAAGGAGTAGAATTATTATTTTAACCCGGCTTTCCTTTCTCTGCACAGCCTTTAACATATGTAAGGGAAGACAGCAAAGCTAGCTTTTAAACTAAAACGGATCGCTAATTTTTTTTTTAACACTGAAAGCAATAGTCGTATGCAACATAAAGCCTTTTATACTTGGGAGCAGGGGAAACAGGAAAGGGGGTGGAGAGGTCTGTCAATTTGATCTTCTGAAAACATTTCAGCTTTGAAAAAGAGATGCAGAATGATTGCTGAAATTATACTCACATACACTAATCATACAAACTACATGTGGAAAGTTAAGGTATCAGAACAGCTGCTATGAGCTAACCAAACTGAAATGTTAAGACGCAGAAAGATATACCTCTTCTTGGAAGTCTACTTCATTGTCAGCTGTAATATTTAAACCTGAGACAGCGTTGAAGAGTTCACGCTCATTTAGTGCTTCTGCCACACCTCCTTTCTGGAAGAACTAGGCAATAGAAAAAGACACATTCACCACTGTACTACACTAAAGAAAACACTGATTTACTTCCTGACATCACAATTACACTATTTAGTCAAAATGACACTTCTGCTTTTGTTGAACTGAAGATAGAAATAAGTGAAAGTTTTAAGTTCTAGTGGTACCATTTCATTCTTGCACACTTTTTTCTCCTTTCAGAGAACAATACAAAAAAATACATGAGTAATCGTATATACATATGATTATACCCTATATATGTCATATTATCTCATATATATACATATATATGGTGACCATTTTTTAATGGAGTTGTATTAGTTGTTTATTAGTTAGCTCCAAACTGATTTTATATTGGAAAACATTCTGCGTAAGAGAAGACAGTCAGTTGAAGAGGTCCTACCTGTGAAACATTCCTACAGTCTCTGAACAGAAACTCAAGTCCATGAGGATGGGTTGGCTCCACAGATTGGCTGACATCAATTAGCCACACCTGTAGTCACAGAGAGATAGCAATTCACTTGGTATTAACGTTTCACATTAGATGAAACCTTTCCTTCCCACACTGAGGATAAGCTCACCTTCCCATCATGCCAAAGCATGTTGTATTCACTCAGATCGGCATGGACCAGGTTGCACTCCTTATACAGCTGCTGCATCATCTGCAAGGAATCAAATTAATGAATGAAGTATGCTATATGCCAAATAAATATCTTTTGCATGACTATTTCCCCAGTCACCACCCAATTTATATCTTGGATTTTTTTTCCTCTAAGTCTTCAGTAAAGTTCCATACAGGGAATCACAGATTTGGTAAAATGCCAGCAAACTAAGCTTTTATCACTTAGCTTAGCTTTGGCAAGTCAGAAGAATCAGTCTGGTAAATTCACGTCAGCTCTGCCAACCAGTCCACATGCATGAGACAGATAAACACATTTTCAAAATATACCTGTCCTTCTCACCCCTATCACACAGGAAAGAAGTATCACAGTTTTAGATACTGAATCCTAACTAGTATGCATATTCACTTAGAACATGGCCATGTTGCTCTATTGGTCCCAAGATTTGAGGCACAGACCATCTGTATTATCAAGCTGCTGGGATGGATGGTTGGTTTGTTCAGTCAGTTTGATTTGGTCTATAAAGTAATAGCAAGTGGACAGTTGCAAGTACATGTTTGAAACAATTACAGCAGGTAATAGGAAATTAAAGTATCTACCATACAATATTCTCTGATTCATTCTCTGATTTCTAGATTTGCTAAAAAGCAGGCTGGGGAGGGGCTATCCACTGGAGAGTGCTTAAGCACTGTAAATTACGTGTTTGGTATGCCCTGACAGACTTCAGAGAACCTTCTAAACCACGTATTGCTTCTATAAAAGGAGGACTATTTGCTCGTAATTCCTCTGCTGCTAAATATCTGTTTGTCATCAAGTTCCAGCACATCTTTCACTGGAATTAAATTTATTTGGTTTAAGGGCATAATTTTTTATTTATTTTGAGTCACACATTAAACAGCAGCAAAATAAGCCTTTGGACTCTGTATCTTGGAAGTGGTGCAAGCATCCTGAAAAATAAATAAATGCTGATTTGTCCTTTAAGTTATTCCCCTAAAAGAAAACACAACCCAGAACTGGAGGAGAAATCAGCATTGTCTTACATTAAGAATCTGATGGTAGGCCTTTTTCATGTCTTCACTACTAAGTGTTACATCCTTTAGTTTAGGAGCTGGGACTTGATCCTGGCCAATGAAAGACATAACCAAGACGTGTTTCTTAAGGAGAACCACTTTAGGACAAGGAATTCCTGCATTTTGCATTCTGTGGATCAGAAAATTGATACTGATTAAGAAAAACAATGCAAAACCCCCCAAACCCTACAGTTCTAGTTCCTGCTTCCACATTTTCAGTCTTAAGAGAGCCGAGTGAGAAACTTGATCTAGAGCCGAAAAGCCATTGAGATAGGCCAACTGAACCCTGAATAAATATATATATATTTCACAGTATTTCACATAGGAAAATTTGAATCTTAAAGTCCCAAGTAGGTCTAAAAAAATAAAAATCATTTTTACAGCTACAGCCTAACTTCATGGGCTTGTACATTCTGCTACTAAATCACTGGAAATGCTGCCAATTCATTAAACTATAAGAAACCAACAGCTTATACAATCTGTGCCGGGTCATGCATTATTTAGCCTAAAATCAAATCAAACCTTCTACAAAGATATATTTTCCTTAAAACACAAAATGAGAAACCAACAGGTATTTGGCAGCTACACCATTTTTTTCCTTACCTTGTTAAGTTATGCATTTCTTTCTCAGCCCACATACGAATAATCTTTCGTGGATTCAATCTACCAAAGCGGTCTTTAAATCTGTAGTCATCCTTAATGTACTTGTCACGGTTCTTGAATTCATTAAGAGTTGTTTTAAACACTTTGATGGCACATTCTGGAGGTATAACTTTATCTTCAGTTGCACTTCTTATGGAAAAAGTCCAATATATAACAAGGTTAACTATTTACATCTTCACAAGCTAATGCAAGGGTTTCTTATTTTTTTTTTTAAATATTTCAAGATAAAGCAATATTTAATATAAAATCTGTTTTCCTATCAAATTTGGAAGCCAATTCTAGTGAAGTTTCTAGGAGCTCTATAATTAAGCTTATATACACATTTGGGTTTTAGCATTTTGATTACATGTTGCTTATCAAATAGGTTCCATCTCCTAATCTGTTAATACTTTATTTAAATGTCATAGCTAAGAAGAGCTCTATTAATGGATGTACTTGCTTCAAGAAATAAAGTGAAAAAAAATCTTGCATTAAAAAATACAATGGAAGTATCAAAATGTTTGTTAAGCACCACAAAGACATGGTGCATCTTTTCTCTCCACCCCCAACTTACCCCTCTCTTGACATCCCTTGATTACCTGTATTTGGGGTTTATTAGTTCTTTCTGAAACACCACTATTTTGAAGTGACTTAAATGCACTGGCATCACTACCAACATACCACAGTCCTTCCAGCATGGTAGTCTTTAAAACAGGACTCTTGCATGACTTGCAAAGTGAAGAGCATCCCAACACTGTTCTCAAGGTAACCCAAAAGTAAAAACAGCACCTCCACTGAACTGCACAGATGGAGCTGATAATGCAGCAGTTTGCATGGAAAGACAATCTTCAGGCAGCCCAAGATGATCATGACAGCTCTGTACTCTGGGGCAGGTCAGTGGAAAGAGTTCCTCAGAATTTCAAGACTTCCTTCTTACAAAAGAAGTGCATATTTTTCCACAGAAAGTTACAGTGGATTTGTCCCTGTTCATTAAGTGGTCTCCACGGTCTCTTAAGTGGGATTTTTTTTACTTTACAGTTCGTACCATTTGGTTTTCAGATTCTTACATTATTATTTGCAAGTACATTAATACAAACTTTAAGTATTTTTGTGGTTTCTTCTTTTAAAACCATCTCTGGTACTTAAAGCTACTGTTAGTAACAAACAATATACTTACTCTCCTCCATATGCATGAAAAACAACAGATTCTTTTCCTGTGCTGATGCAGCCTGTGATGGTCTCCAGCATTCCAGAATTGATCATCTTGTACATAAGTAAACGCGTTTTAGGATCCACTGCTTTCTCCTACAAACAAGAAATGAATAGTCATTAACATAATTCTTTGCTTTACAGTGCGTTTAGAGTATTTATACACTGCAAGTGGAAAGAATAATGTATTAAGAGCATTCTTTCAATTGACAGAGAGGGGAAAAAACCCAAACAAACAAACCACAACAACAAAACCAAACCAAGCACATGAAACAAAGCCAAACTGCTCCAGCACTGTCATCTTAAGATTTAATACTCTCAGGTACCACCTTATCAGTTGTGTTGCATATACAGTATTTTAGCAATTCAACATAAAGTACAGACTGTAGCTCAAGAGCACTTACTTACAGTGTTTTCAAGAAGTCTTTAGAAATCAGAAATCAAAATATCCCAAATATTATATTCTTCGTCTATCAAAAACTATAAAGCAAAACACCCAGATTTCAAGTCCACAGCAGGCATTACCAGAGGCCCTGCTCTAAACTCACCCATAAAGCGTATCAACTGACTTCCTAAATTATTAAGTCAGAGTTTATTTGGACACCTCATCTTCCTGAAATTTGCTATGAAAACACATTTGGATCCACATGGTTCAGCTGCAGAGGATTAACCCTCTGGATGGTTTCTATAAGCAGCTTCTAGGCAGTTTATTCATTGTAGCTATTAAGAGACAAGTTTAGAAAAACAAAGACAAAATAATGGAAGCAGCTTGATCTTACTTTGAGCTGGTTCTCACAGTAACGCAGCTTAAATAAAGACAGCCTTTTACTAGTAGGAGCTGGCTAATACAATTCTTCCAGTAATGTTTAACTGTTTTACTAAAAATGGAATGTTTCAAGAAATCACTCAGACTGTGTTCAGCTATTACACCAGATAAGAAGTATAGAGAAAGACTTGATTAAAAACATACAGCAGTGGAATGCTCCTTCTTTTCATGGAGTCTTGCACTTCGACGCTCCTCAGAGTACGCATGTTGCTTTAAGGCATTGAAGACTTGATTTGACAGCTTTAAGTCCATCCCAATTCCATCCCCAACTTGGAATTCAGGTGCAAACTACAAGCAGAAATAATAGAAATTTAAGCACTGTTACTAGCAGACACCAAAAGTTGCCACAAGGAGAAATTTCTCATTCTAATTTGGAAAAAATATGGTAGATTAGGACCCTATGAAACCCACTTTGTGTAATGCTGTCACTCCATTAAAAACTGTACTGCTCCGAACTCAGAACTTGAAGTTCTGCCTAAATTGATATGAGATTACCTAACATCCTGTAAAAATAGCACTTGCAGTATTTCCTTATTTGCAGAAGTTGCACCAGTTACATTAAAGAAAACCAAATGTTTACACTATGAAAAGCTGCAAGTTGAACAGTTGACTGAAAATTAGTTCCTTGGCTCATCAGGCAAAATGAATTTTAAGAAGCATAAAACTTAGGTTACACAACAGTTACACTTTTCAAAAATAGCCTTGGTGTTTTATTTGCCAATACCAAACTTGCTGATAGTTGTTTTGCCAAAACAGTTCTGTGCAAGTTCTTGAATCATAGTCATTTACAAACTATTATTAAACAAATTTCCTGCACAACTCAAACTGCATATTTGAATAACTAATCCAAGCATTAATTCTTTCATTGAATTACAGCATTCCAGTTTCACATACAAAGTAAGTTTCCCCAGGTTTTTGCTTACATTTTCCATGCGAGCAGTGTTCTTTCTTCCACATACCACTTCATCATGTTTAGTAGTAATGTCTTTTCCTTTTCCTATGAAGCCCCTTCTAGGTGTAGTAGTAGGTTTATCTGGCAGCAAGAAGAAAAATACATCAAACTTTACATATAAAAAAAACATTAATCGATGCTCATAAAGGTTCCACAATGCCCACAAAAGTAACAGTTTTATTTATTAAATCGAATAAAAGACTTCAATTGTATGATCTTAATGCAGTCTTCTCTTACCCTAAGCGTGACAGCCGCTTTTGCTATGTAATGACTTACTTCTGTCTTCTCTGGGGTGTCAGACACACTTTGGGTGTCTTAAAGACAGCAATATTCAGTATGTGCGGATATCCCAGCCAAATGTACATGACAGATATGCATATCCCAGGAGTACTTGCCACATGCAATAGATGTTTTGCCAGATTCAGCCACCAAAGCCAGTATACTGGCAGACAGAAATGTGAAGTAACCCGCCTAACTTCCTGCATAACACCTCCCAGTTATGTGACCTGATTTTACATGAAACTGGAATGTCTCCTTACATTCAAAAAAAAAAAAATTTTTAATTATGTCATATTCTTATATCTATTAACTAAAGAAAGTGTGGTCTTAAAAACCACCACATACCTGCTCTATAAGGATCATGACGGGTATCCTGCCAATCGACCTCATCCTCTGAGCTGTCACTGTCATAAGGATGCACCTTCCGATAGTTTTCAAAGGATATGGAGACTTGAGAAACAAAAGAAATAAGCATGTCCATGATTATCAGGGGTTTGCTGCTTCCTCACAGCTCTGTCAACTTAAGCAGAATGCCAAGAATACCTCCAAAGCAAAAATATTTCTTCTAATGAGGGTACCTTTGCTATCTCCATTGATCTTCTTCTCTTCACGCCGAAGCTGTGCATCATATTCTCTGTCAAATTCCATCTGCAGCATCTGAGCTAACATTAGGTCACTAGAAGTGTCAGTATTTTCTCCTGCAATAAATGGTCCTTCAGCAACACTATGTAAAATTAAGCAGAAATTTCAAAAGTTAGACACAATAATCTAAACAGGCATACTGCTTTATACCCTTTCATCAAAGACCATTTATACCATTTTCATACCAAAGACGTCATGCAGAGCTGCACAGAAATTAATAGATCTCAACTGTCTGCTCCCCCTCCAAGCCAACACTAAATAGTAATATAGCATGACTTAATTTCACTTTGCTACACCCTTACAATGCAAATACAACTTAAGCTTCTGCTTGTTTACCATTCTATATGAAGCATTAGGCTCTATTTTTAAGATGCCCTTGATGAAATAGAGAGAAGGCATACAGATATATATATGTGTGTGTGCATATTTCATAAACAAACACATAAAAGCAAATTTAAAAATAAACAAACTGTTGCCTTGCTTTGTTTCACAGAAAAGACCATAAACAAAACATGTATGAGTTTAAAACTAGTAAGATCTTGGCCTGTATGTTTAGAACATCCAAGTATTAGGGGGATACAGGCGATGCACTTGACAGTTCTCAAAGTAGTTCTGTACACTGTTAACAAGTCTATGAAATGGAAGAAAAAAAACTTCAAGCAACAACATTCCTGACAACATTTCTCAAAATGAGTTTACAGAGACTGGCATAAAGCACCCAAAATAATACAAAGAAAACATCAGGAAAAAAGGAAGTGTGACAGAGAAGAGAATCTAAGGAAGAGTTTTAACTGGGGAAGCCAACTTCACTGAAAACGACCTGAAGAAACAGAGTTAACAGGTAAAGAATTTACTATATCACAACACATTAAACACGTGGTAGGAGAAAGCACAAGAGATAGCAGATGGCTTCATAACCACAGAAATCACTAATCCAGGACTTAAAACTTACGCAACCACTTCAGGAAAAGCAGCATTTTCTTCTTCCAGCTGCAGCTCTTTTGCCAGCTGTTCACTCATTACATCAGCAAAGGAACATGATATTGATGCTGTGTTAGGGGCTCCCCACGGACACTGTGAACGAACAAACATTTTCTTCAAGTAAGCAAGAAGTGCAGTGGCGACACAGTAATCAGGATAATTAGCTATCACTGGCTCTAAAATAAGCTCATGTAATCTTATAAGAGCTTGCCTGCTACAGGTACTTAGGGAAGTATGATTAACTAAACTATGTAAAATTCCTGAAAGAATAGTTTCATAAACTCAAGAAGGAGAACTGTGATTGAAAGCATGTTCATGGTCACTTACTAATGGGGGGAGGGAGTCGGTAAGCAAGAACCCTTTGAAGACAGTGGCAAAGTCTTTGCATAAAGTTTGCTTACAGAGTCTATATAGAACCTCTCCTGGAATACCACAACAGTAATGGCTCATGCACGGCGTCCTCCTCCGTTTCTGGAGCACTGAAAGGACAGCCATCATTAACATCACCTCAAAATCGCAGAGGCATGCACACAACTTTGCTTGGAGAGGCGGGGGTTGACGAATGAGGACTCCAAGTTCTGACTCACTGCCTACCGCCTTGATAACCAAATTCACCGGGATCCAATTCCCTGCTTTACCATCAGAGTTTGGCAAGAAGCACATTTATCGGGTTTTAACAGCAGCTCTCTCCGCCAAGGAGATAATCGCTAGCCGCAGCGAACTACGCCATATCTTGTCCAGCGCGGCTCATTACTCGCTTGGGCACTGGAGCCAAACCTTCAGTTTCCCAAATAACTGCAACTCTGGCTTTACTAACACCGCTGCGCGTACTCTCCGCGGCCTCAGCAGCTCCAAGGGAGGCGGGCGGGAGAAATGCGGCCGCGAACCGGAGCAACCTGCGTGCCGTCTGCCTGCGCGGGCCAGAGACGGCGCCCGGTGCCTCACCTTGCCTTTCTTCTCCCGATCCGCCTCCCAGGAATGGGACCAGAGGCGGAAAGTCGAGGTGCCGGACGCAGCCTCGCGGGCAGCCGCCGCCACCACCATTAAGGCCCGGTCGGGCCTGCGCCCTCTTCTCCCCTCCCTATACCCCTGCCAAGCCCGGCCCTCACCTTGTTCCGCCAGGCAGAGCCCGGCCCGCCGTCGGCGGCAACTCTGACCGAGTCCATCTGCACACGCAAGGGTGGGCGGGAGGGGACAAGAGGGGCTCTCTGTACGCAGCGACACTCGGAATACGAAACCTTCCGGGTTCTCCCCAGTTGCCTCTTCCCGTCACCTGCCGTCAGGCTGCCCATTGGCCGGCGGCTCGGCGCCTCACCCTCCTTTCCGGTGATGTCAGCGGGGCGGGGCGGGGCGGGGCGGCGCGGCGCTAACCGGTGGGCGCTGAAGCTGGTGTCTTTGGCTTCGGCGGGAGGAAAGGCGGGGAGACCTGGCACCTTGGAACGGGGACATGGAGCGGAGTGCTAGGGCAACGGCACCTGCCCGCGGGGCGGTGCTGACGGCACGGCACAGCACACAGCGCCAAGTTACAGCGTGACGTTCGCGTTTAGAATCAGAATCATAGAACAGTTAGGGCTGGAAAGGACCTTAAGATCATCAAGTTCCAACCCCCCTGCCATGGGCAGGGACACCTCACACTAAATCATATCACCCAAGGCTCTGTCCAGCCTGGCCTTGAACACTGCCAGGGATGGAGCTTTCACAACCTCCCTGGGCAACCCATTCCAGTGCCTCACCACCCTAACAGGAAAGAATTTCCTCCTTATATCCAACCTAAACTTCCCCTGTTTAAGTCTTAGCCCATTACCCCTTGTCCTGTCACTACAGTCCCTAATGAAGAGTCCCCCCCAGCATCCATACAGGCCTCCCTTCAGATACTGGAAGGCTGCTATGAGGTCTCCACGCAGCCTTCTCTTCTCCAGGCTGAACAGCCCCAGCTTTCTCAGCCTATCTTCATGCAGGAGGTGCTCCAGTCCCCTGATCATCTTCATGGCCCTCCTCTGGACTTGTTCCAACAGTTCCATGTCCTTTTTATGTTGAGGACACCAGAACTGCACACAGTACTCCAGGTGAGGTCTCACAAGAGCAGAGTAGAGGGGCAGGATCACCTCAAGGCCAGGTTGGACAGAGCCTTGGGTGACATGGTTTAGTGTGAGGTGTCCCTGCCCATGGCAGGGGGGTTGGAACTTGATGATCTTAAGGTCCTTTCCAACCCTAACTATTCTATGATACTATAATTCTATGAAGAAATATTTTGTAAAATGACAACTAAACAAAGTAATTTGCCACACATTCACCTAACAATTCATCTCCTAATAAAAATAGTTAAAAATCTAGATAGAGCAGAAACTTAAATTCATATTACTCAAAATAATTACAAAGCTGTATAGCAATTACTTAATATGTAATTCAAATTAGTCATGATAAACAATATTGGCAGAAATGTATATCTTCATTCATAATCTCTTACTGTAAGTGGCTTACAAGAATGCAAACCTGCCTCTGCAGCTTACTGTAGGAAGATCCATCATCTTTGCCCAAGTCTCACAATTTTAACAAAAAATGCTGGAAGAAGCACAAAGAGAGAAATCACTGTAATATTTTCAACTAAAATGACAAGTCACTAAAACAAAATGCCTAAAGTATTATGCTTACTTTGTAGATACTCTGTAGATACCTGTAAAATTTTCTTATTCTTTTTTAAAGCTTTACAGGCTGAATGTTTGGCACAATACAAAGTATTCCCTTGTTTGCAAAAACCACTCTTGACGTGCTTACATAAACATATGCTCTGTGAAGTGGAAATGCTGTATCACCCACCACACCATCTTTATCACATCCGTTACAGTGGCACATCAGTACCACTGATCTCTGTAGGCCTCAATGGACCAAACTTCTCAGCACTGGAAATCTGATGTCTGTTTTGGGCCACCTCCTTCCAGTCCATATGGGATTGTGTCTGTGCATGGGGTAGTTTAGATTGAATATTAGGAAAAAATTATTCTCAGAAAGGGTTGTCAAGCATTGGAACAGTGTGCCTGGGGAAATGGTGGAGTCACCACCCCTGGAGGTATTTAAGACATGTAAGTGGTTCTCAGGGCATGGTTAGTGGTGGACTTGGCAGTGCTAGGTTAACTGTTGGTTTTGGTTGTGTTAAGGGTCTTTTCCAACCTCAATTATTGTATGATTTTTTTTGATTCTGTGATGGACCAAAACACTTGGAATTTGTTTTGGTACAGCAGAGACCACTGAGCTGTCAGTGCACTACTGACTTTCTTTTGAGGCTAAATGTAGCAGGTTAGTCAGGCTCACTTTATAGGCTGGAGTTGGACTCTGGTCTACTAGTTAGGGCCCCTCTCACTCCCGTTTAGGCATTGTTCAGCTCCTTGTTCATGCTGCTTTGCTCCATCCTCTAAAAATAGGGTGTACCTGTACAGAAGAGAGCCCTGGGCTTTTCATTAACTGAGCAAAGCCAAGATGAGAAAAGCAGATAGGGACTGGCTAATACCAGATCTGGGAAGAACAAGGCTTACCTAGGCCATAATAAAAGAACACCCAGTAACCCTGCCTAGGTAGGGCAGGTCTTTCACTGCTTCTCAACTTCCCTGGGATATTTCTTGCTTACTCATCACTGATGAATCACAAAATGGTTTGGATTGGAAGGGACCTTGAAACTCATCCAGTTCCAACCCTTTCCATGGGCAGGGACACCTTCCACTAGACCGGTTGCTCCAAGCCCCATCCAACCTGGCTTTGAACACTGCCAGGGATGGGGAAGTCACAGCTTCTCTGGACAACCTGTGCCAGTGTCTCACCACCCTCACAGGGAAAAACTTCTTCCTTACATCTACTCTAAATCTCCCCCCTTTCAGTTTAAAGCCATTCTTCCTTGTCCTGTCCCTACATGACCTTTTAAGAAGTCCTTCTCCAGATTTCCTGTAGCCCCTGTTTAGATACTGGAAGCTGCTCTGAAGTGTCATTTGGAGCCTTCTCATCTCCAGGCCGAATAAACCCAATTCTCTCACCCAGTTTTCACAGCAAAGGTGCTCCAGCCCTCTGATCATCTTCTTGGCCCTGCCCTGGACTTGCTCCACACCCATCCTGTGCTGGGGATCCCAGAGCTGGAGGCAGTACTGCAGGTGGGGTCTCATGTGAGTGGAACAGATGGGGAGAATCATCTCCTTCGACCTGCTGGTCATGCTCCTTTTGACGCAGCCCAGCACACGGTTGGTTTCTGGGCTGCCACCGCACACTGTCAGGTCGTATCCAACTTTCCATGCCCAGTATCCCAAGCCCTTCCCCGCGGGGCCGCTGCGAGGCGGCAGCACCGGCCCTTTAAGGAGGCGGTGCCTGCCGCGGGGTCCCGGTTCCCGTTGGTGCTACGTGTCGCTGCGATGGCCGCCGCCAGCCGGACTTGCGTGCAGGGGCGTTCGCGGCGGGGCGAGCGGTGACAGATGTATCTGAAGAGGCCGGCGGGTGGCCTCGCTTTCTGCCTCTTCTACCTGGCGTCCTGTTTCACCAACAAGGTGAGGGACGGCGGGCAGCTGCCCCCTTCTTCCCCAGCATCGGAGGGACCAGGGCAGGGAGAGGCGGAGGGGATGCGGGGCGCTGGGAAGTCTCTCCGCTGTAGCGGTAGTAGGGGGATGCGTCTGAGGTCAGTGCTGGGACACAGGAGGAGGAGGAAAAGGAGGAGGGACTGTATCCTCTTCTTGCCCTGCCCTCCTCAGGGAGAGCCGGCGGAGGAGGTCTGCCGGCTAGTGAAGCCTTCCGCCTGGCACCTTAGACCAAATGCGCACCACAGTGTGCGCTCCAAGTTGAGAATGGCATGTTTAGGGGAGAAAAGGGGGTAATATATTATTCAAACGAATGAAATGTTAGCTATAGAGCCAGAAATTACTCTGCTTTGAAAGCGCTGATGAGGCTGGATAGTTACTGCAGCTACTGAAAGCACAGCCATTCCCCAAGAGATCTATTAACAATAATATCAAGTATACAAGGGAAAAATGTGAGATACTCAAATTGTTATAGCAGCAGTGAAACAAATGTTAAGTTCTACAGACTCTTTTACAGCTTAATTAACCTGCAAATTAAGGACAAGAAATTTTGTTTTCCACTGTGCAACTTAATTGCCCACTGGTATTGCTGAAATGTTTAAGTAGGAAAAGTAGGCTGAAGATGGCCACATTGTGGATAAAGTTGCATGGTTTAAACATAGCCATAGAGTGAGCAGTTTTTTCACTCTGGGAGGAGGAGATAAGGTAATAACCACTCCTTGCTGTCCTATTTATCAGAGAGTGTGTCTGTGTTTCTGGTGCAGATTTCTGAAAGAAAAGATGTTTTTGAAGCAATCGGGGTATGGATTTTCTGAGGGAGAGTTAGAAAACAGTAGTATTTTAGAAATGAAAAGAAAATCTTATATGAGCATTGGCCACTGGTTTCTGTACCAAGGTATGCTTGCCATTAAGGACACCCAGACGTAGGCTGAAGTCCAGACGTGAAGCAAAGTTTCTAGGGAGAGGTAGCCCACTTGATTTGACAGACTGCTAGGAGCAGTGATTAGTTGAACAGAGAGAGGCTAGAAAAGCTGCCAGATTGCATTGTACGTTGGAAAAGGTTTGACTGCACTTGAGAGGAAATTGGAGGGACTTTGACATAGGGCATCCATTTTCAAACCTGAATGGAGGTTTTACTGTATTAAAGTTAAAAATAGCCAGGATGTAGACCATTCAGTTGTTGCAGGTGGTTTGTAAACACAAGAACGAGTATGAATATGCACAGATATATTGTCCTGATTTAAAACCCAGGTGGCAGTTCTGCCAAATGTATGTATAATATGATCCGTTGTGAACCAGCAACCCCTATCTCTGTATATTGATGCCAGCTTTTTAGTGACACTCCCCACACCTAAAAGCTGGATCTTGCAAGCTGCTCAGCACAGTTTCTTCTCTGTTGAAAGCTTTCAGCTTCTTTCACTGTTGAGAGCTTGTGCTGGCTCCTGGAAGGGGTGGCAGGTACCTTTCCTTTCCTCTGAAGAAGCTTCAGCCTTCTTCTCCTTTGCACAAATAGTATTTATATACTTCATTACGAGAAGCTGTTAGATCCTGATACACATATTGAAAGGCATATATATTTCTGCCTCATATTTGCATATATACATATATAGTGGGAAAATACACTGGTACCCATATGCCCAGACCCTGACAAAGCATGCTAAAACAATGACAGAGAGGCTTTGCTTCTTTCCTCCCATATATTACATCTCCATAGAGCTTTTTGGGCTGCTTAATATTTTACACAAAATAGTGTGTGAACAGAGTGTCAGGTCTGTAAGATAAATTAATCAGAAGGAGACAAATATATTAAGATTGATTCTGCCAAAGTTTGCCCCTGTGGTACGATATGGTTTGAGTTGAAAACTGCTTGTGTCTTTTTGTTCCTGTTAATCGTTTTCTCATTCAATGTGATGCATGGAATGTGCTCAGAAAGAGCATTTTGGAAGGTAGCCTTCTCTCTGTTGTTCAGTGTGTCTACTCTGTACCCCATGATCTTTGGTGTCTGCTGCCTTCCACAGTGACTGGGACAGCATCCAGCATTGGAAGAGAAATAACTGATTTTTTGTTTTGTCTTTTTATTTTAGTAAAAACTGTTTGTTTTGTTGCTCTTGTGATTGTTGATGTTATAAGCTGGAGGTGCTTGATGTCCATTAATTTGGTATTTGTTTTCCAGTATGTCCTGTCTGTCCTGCAATTTACCTACCCTACCCTTTTTCAAGGGTAAGTATTGTTTTAAGAATACAGTTGTTTGGAAAATTACTTCAATCAGTAAATATCTTGCTGTTCCATGCTGAAGCTAACTTTCTTACCTCTTGTCATTACTGGCTTTTGCTGTCTAGAGAACATACTTTGCGAAGCCTTAGTAAAGCATTCATTCATGTGTCCTGGTTAGTTTTTAAACACCACAGTGGTGGTGTAATTAAGATAGACTTTCTCATTTCCCGTTTTTCTGAAAGTCTTGTGCTTCAGCGTAGAAAAGTTGCAGTTACAGTACTGCCTGTCTTCTTTGGAGATGGCACTCATGGATAATGTGCAGCTTGCTGTGTTAATGAAAACTGACCTTAAACCCATATTTAGGCATACACATATCATGTTGCTTATTTTCGCGCTTAGCCTTTGTAACTCTGCATTACAAGTTGCTGTCATATCTTAATGATCATGCTGAGAAATGTAACAGTTTGCTAAGTATACATCAGTGCTGTTAATAATTTGTGAGACATTTACTGAAAGTCTAGCCTCTTAATTTTAAGACTTTCCCCATTTGTTCTTTTGAGATAATGGTAAAAATCTGCAGACACTGGATATCTTTAATTCCTTTACTGATGCTTAACATGGCTTATATTTTTGTCTGACTCGCAGCATCAGGACTTCAGTCAGCTCTAGGAATGATTGCCTGAGGAATCTCCGTTTTCTTTGAGTGTATTCAGCTCTATTAAATGTAGAGCTGTGTGTCAATGAATGCTTTGACACACCTACACAGAGACTGTCTCTTGGACAAGGCTTTTATCATAGGGGGAGAGGGTTTTGAGTAATGTGTGTAAACTACACATGTTGTAAATCAACAGCAAAAAAAGCACACTTCAGTGGCAAGCAACTTCTTTATGGTATCTGTGTTGCCACAGTTGCTTCCTTTTTCTGTTATTTGGAAATGCTTCTCAGCATCTTAGTATTTTTCCATGAGTTCTGGCTTTTAAAAGTGATCTTTCCTTAATAATAGTCTCAGCTGCACTTTCATTTAGAGCTATGACAGATGAACAAAGGAGCAAAAGAATGTTTTTCTCGGTTCATGCTGTTACTGTTCATTGCCATTGTTTTTGTTCCCTGTGTGATCTGAGAGTATATTGCATAGTGCTAAGCATCTGGAACTTCAACTTCTGTCCTTAAAACCTGAGACAAGAGGAAATCCTTCACAGTAGAGTTGATGGGAATTCATCACTGGCTTTGTTTAGAGCATAGTCAAGCTTGCAGCAAACATCAAAGATACCTGGCTTCTAAGCTCTCGTATGCTCCTCATCTAAAAAGGTGAAGTGAGCTGTGATAGTAGCATTGAATATTCATCATACCCATGTGGACAGTGAGCTCGCTCTTCTCTGACACTGTCCAACTGTATGTAATACAACATAGAATGAATGTTTGTTTATTTGCATATGTGTGAGATTTTGAATACTTGCTTAAGTACGTTGCGATGAATGGGAATAATAAATAAACCCACTTCTACACCTATCACAAATATTGATGTGATTTAATACTGTAATACAGTATCTGTGTTTGAATGATGCTAGATGGTTAAGGATTTTTACCTGAGAAGCATGAAACACCTCTCTGAAAACCACTGGCTTAAGGGAAGCAAGCTAATAACTTATTTTAAAGATTTAAAAAAAAAAAAAATCAGTATGCATCATCAGTCATTTTAAGTTATCTGCAAGCATTTCTAAGGCCTCAAATATTTCCATAATAGACTAAGGAACACCCTTATGGTAGGATAAATCATTATATAGATAAGTCAATGCAGAATGTGTGTAATTGTTTTATACCTTCCCAGTGATAACACCTCAGTATTGTGGTTTACATTGCAAAGTTTTCTGGCTGTAAAGTTTCCTCTAGAGGTTCTGAATCAGAGGCTCAGGCAGCATAGTGATGTTGTTGTTGATGACACTTGACTTGGTGCTTGCTACACAAGATGTGTCTGTGGAGGGAAAGCAGGCTGAGTTGGAGAGATTTTGTAATCTAAGACCATGTGGAGTCATAGGGCTAATGCTTGAAACTACTAGGACTATACATGTCATCCTTGAGGCTTATTACTTCATCTGAAGCGTCTTTGAATCCTGAAATTGTGTTTCTTTGTTCTGACAATAAGAGTTTATGTCTAAAAGATAGTCATCTCTTGTCACACATCTTCAGATCAAGATCATGGCTCTAACATCGCTATTATTATTGTAAACCATGTGTGGGAAGAGATGGTAAATTCAGTAACATGATTAAGGTAACTGGGGTAAATTTACAAAACATTTGAAACAGGAAGTGGAAGCACCTGAGTATTATAAAATTTGGAGGAAATGAAGGCCCACAAAAACAGAAGATTCAAAGGGGAATTTTGACATCCCTGGCAGCCTAGAGAAACAGCAAATAACTGGAGTCATGTTGCGCTGTGGGAAATTCTGTGGATTCTAAACTCATGCTCTATGTGGACAAAAAAGCAAATAATTCAGAGGTGCTGTGTTGTTTTTATTTCAGGTGGCAGACATTAGTGGGTGGACTTCTGCTTCATGTCTCCTGGAAGCTGGGCTGGGTGGAGATAAACTTGTGTTCAAGGTACTGTGGGGTTTTCAGTATCTGCTAAATACTTATTTTCTGTATCTGGGTTATGACATAGTTAAGTTGGTTGTGGAAGTTACTAACTTGCTAAAATATAAGTCAGGAGGTGTGTATGTGTTCTGCTTCACAGGTGTAGGAGAGATCTTGTGTTTTAGTCTAGTGAATGTTCAATGACACGCACCTCAGCTGATTACTACTGTAAAGTGGATTCAATTTCACCTTGGTAAGACAGAGTCTTGGTCAAAAAATCACAGACATTAGTGAAAACTATAAAGGTAGCTTATCCAACTGTCTGTCCACATGTCTCCCCTGGATTATTTATAGTATTTTAAGAGAAACCTTGGTTGAGAGCATACCCTTTCCGAAAACTTCAGTGCAGTGAAGTCCATAAATGTGGTCTGCCTTTTTCTGTGAGAGCTGTGTCCCATAAATAGGTATCATTCACTCTTGCCTAACTCTAGCATTTATTACCGCACAGCAAGAGCAGTTGCTGCAGTACAGGATTGATATAATAATCAAACTCCAAATTAAAAGGTGTTTTATGGCAAAGATCATCTGCTTGAACTGTGACAACTCAGAAGAATCTTCCAGCATACTGTACTATCCATTCTGCAGTACGGAATGTGGTGTATCTTTTTACTTTTGCAGAAATAGTATAATTTAGAAGATGTATGCCCACAGCAGTTTTTCAATTGCCATCTCTGGAGATACTAAGGGCTTTACTAGACAATGACCTGAGTAATGTGACTTGATTCTGAAGCTGGGGTGGTGATTGGACTAGATGGCTGTCAGAGTTGCCTTCTAATTAACTTTTTTCAGTGATTCTGTGTTAGCAACTGGTGGACTCTCTGTTTGGGATTCAGATGGTTGGCTTGCAAAACTCAGTCTCCTGATTTGTGATGAAATCTACATGTATTTCAGAAGAGCCAGGCTATGTTCTGTTTTCATGTCCATGCAAGTGACTACATCACCACTGAAACTTATGTGAAGTTGTAAATAGAAACAGAATTTTGCTTCTTATCTCTTACCTGTAGTGCAGATAAAATGAGGATGTTGGTGTAAAAGCTGCCAGGGGTATTGGTAGAGTAAGGATTAGGGTCCAACCCTTGCTTTAGTGGCAGTTATTGCGATGCATATTGTTATCAAATGCATATTATTTATGCAGACTGTGGCTTCGTCAGAACAGTCTAAAAGAATACAGCCATCAGTAATGTCCTTTCTAGTTCAACTTCTCATCACTATTTTTGCTTTAAACTATGAAACTAAAAAAGTTAGAAATTAAAATCTTTTTTCAGATTCAGAAGTTTTTTTTTGGTTTTTTTTTTTCAAAACTTGGAGGACATTGAAGGAAACAGTAGACAAGAAAAACTTTTTTACCGTTGAGGAGGATGTTTTTATTTAAGAAAAGCTTTTGTGAAAAATTAGTTCGTGTTTTGACAGTGGAGATTTCAGGCCACTAGATGTCAGCACACTGTAGGAAAAGTGATTTAAATACATCTTGAGAAACCGCTTTATTAGTTTAGCCAGTACAGAATTCCTGTTCTAGAACAGAGTGAATGAAATCACCAGAATTAATTGACATGTTTTGGCTATAATTCAGCCAAATACTTATGCATGAGTTTAAACCCGTCTTTATTCAGAAGAATTAGGATCATGCATTAATGCTTTGCTGAACTGGGCTTGTAGCATGTATCTGTGGTTTAAAAAGAAAAAAACAACCACGAAAACCCAACAACCAAACCCCAACTAAACAATAAAATTCCCAACAAACAAGCAAACATAATGTCTCAAAGCTTCTGTTTATCACTCCCTCTCAACTCTTTCCCCTTCCAAAGGTGATTTTTCTTAGTACTACCACTGGGATAAGGACATTTCCAACCCCCCCGTAGTGAATATTGGTCTGTGAATCTATCTGTTCGTTTGGGGGGGGGGGGGGGTGTTGTGCAGGATACTTATGATATCTGGTCCCCAGTCTTGTCATGCTTCAAATAAGAAACTGTCACCCATTTGTTTATTTCCACAAAGTGTCAGCATTTTTGTCATGTGGACTGATCTCGTACGCTTCTTGAGCCAGTTCAGGTTATGTAAGGGCCTCAGCAGAATTATCACCTAGAGATCATCACCCTTTTGTCTAAAGTCTGGAATTAAATTAACAAATTAAAACATATTGCTTAGAGTAATTTCTCTTAGGTCTTGTGGATATCCTGGTTTTCATCTGTTTTCCCCTGGTCCTCCCAGCTGCAAGGGACTGTCACCATCGTTGTTGCTTCTAAGGGCTGAATGGTGACCATCTGCAAAACTTGTATCCAAAGCAAGGGCTCTGTGGATCTTCAAGGAGTGCGTGTAGCATCTGCATAATGCTTCCAGCACCACATTCTGCTGCACTAATCCTTGTAAGGCACGTTAGTCTTGTGTGTTCTGGTTGGCATTTCTTGTAGTGCTGAATTTTCCCCCTGTCTAAGCAGCAGCTCAGAGCCTTGCTTGAACCAAAGCTCCGAAGTGTGGTTTAGGGGAACCTATCCATTGACTTTAGTGGCTTTTGAATCTAACCCTACAACCACAGCTCGTCAGTTCTTTTATGTCAGTGAGCTTTTTTGTTTTTCATGTACATCGCTGTATTGCCAACATAAAAAGCTACTAATTGGTTTACATACAAAGACAGATTGTTGGTGCTGACACATTACATCAAACATCCATGCATTCTTTTTCAGTCCTTGAATTCCCATTTGGCAGCATAAAATTCTACCCTTACATCATGGAAAAAACATCTGAAATCTTTTTCCATGACACTTCACAGTATTGCATTGGAAACGAAGGCATGTTTGGGATTCCTAGACTTTAGTGGTTGGGAACATGAAAGAGTGATATTTTTATGTTCTGAATGAAAATTTGGTTTTCAGCGTGTGTTCCTTTCATCTTCCCAGCCCTTCTTTCTCTTTGTCTATTCTCCTTTCTTCCGTTTGTGGAAGTTCCAATAAGGTGTGAGTATTCTGTTGGTGTCTTATGTGAATTTGCTGGTAATGAGGTATGAGAGTTTTAGATCCTGGTTTTAGTGAAATTCCAGTTGAAGTCAATAACCCTAAAAGGAACAGTGTTTTTATACAAAATTACAGTGGCTACCCAAAAAAAAAACCCAGAACAAATATCTATGCTGGTAAAAGTATTTAAAGATTACTCTATTTTTGTGACCCTGGGTTTTTTATCAGGTATCTTAGAAAATTATTTATTAAAAAGAAAAAAAGAAATGTGGTATTTAGGTTTTTTCTTGTTTGTGTTTACATTAATTTTTGGGCATGTTTTATCTTCATCTGGACTGTTCTGATTTCATTGTTTAGTCATCTATTTTTCTTGTATTCATGAAGTGTGGTAGTGTAGCAGTACCTATATTTACATTTTAACTCTTACACTAGTTGGAAGTGTAATCCAAATTAAGGAATTACAAAGCAGTTTGGTTTCATTCTGAGAACCAGTATTATTCATTAATGTTTTCTTGACTTTAGTTTAATGCTTGGGAAGACTGAATAGAGGTAGCAGTGTCTTCAGTTCTGAGAAGCATTTGGATCAGGCCTTTAGATCATTGCTACTCCTTTCCTCCCTTGCTCAAAATCTTACATTATTCTGTCTGAAATTTACCACCTACCTGATCCCTTTTTCCCTTTAAGTAACAAGATCAAAAACCCAAAAGTGCGAATTCTGAAGCTCCTTCTCAGAACTGAAAGCTGGCCCTGCTGCAGTAACCATGGATTAAAAAAATAACAATAATAATCAGATCAATCTGGTGACTTCATCCCTCCATTAGTTGTCAGACTGCCTCTAGGAGTTTGGCTTAGTTGAGGGAGCATCATTAGGAAATCTCAAGAGATATGCTTCCACAGAGACAATCTGACCTTTAGGAAGAATCTCTTTTTAAATCTGGCTGAAAAATGAATGTGTGGGTGGGGAAATGTATTTCTACATAGTGAAAATGTGTGCTGTCTGTGCGAGTGTGCTATTTTGTCTTCATTTGCCAGTTTTTCTTCCTTTTACAGCGCATCAAGGAAATTAGTTGAAATTTCTGTCCCTTAAAACCAGTAGGAATAATTGCTGTGAAACAAACAATTTCACAGGGAGAGAAGCCAAGGAAAGAGTTAAAGAAAGAAAATATATCTGTAAATCGCTCTAATCCAGTGTTAGATGAAGTGATTCATTTCTGTCTCAGGATTCTTTAGTAAATGGGAGGAATACTGAACACTCAGACGATGAATTCAATATGCACATCTTTTAAATTCATGTACATATGTATGTATTATTATATTCCTTGCAAGCAACTGTTGCTGGCTGTATGTAAACAGAATGTGGTGAAGTAATGGGATTTTAATTATTTCCACAGGTCTGAAATCCTGTCGTGGCTTCCTGCTTCAGTACTTTTTGTGGGCATTATTTATGCTGGCTCTAGGGCACTGTCTAGATTGGTAAGAAACACACAAGTAGAAGTCAGTTCTTTATTACATCTAATTTATGAGCAAAGAACATTCCCTTCATACAAGGTGTTTAATGGTGTTCCTCTGTTGGGGGAAAGAAGGAAGGAGGGGTTTAAGTAATACATACACTGTTAATGGTGCTAGAGCAGTGATCCCATCCTACAAAGTGCAGAGCAGTATCAAAAAACACCTCTGTGATGGTCCATAGCACTCAGCATCTCTCCAGAGTGCTTGGTGTTTTGCAGAGTAGATCATCAGTTGCATGAATTGTGCAAGTGCGGAGGAAGCTGAAGAAGTTACTGGCTGTAAGTTTTCAAGAGGGGGACTGGGGCTGTGGGATCTGTAGGAAATCCTTCCAGAAGGATGAAGACCATTTCAGTGATTTTGATGCTTTACAGGATTTGAAAAAATAAATTGAAAGTTCAAAAGGTATTATGGAAAGGGTTAGATTAATCAGGTTTATGATCCATTTGAATCAACAGTAACCTACTAAGTGTTCAATGGATATGCTGAATTGAAGTTGAATGCTTTTTACTTAAATTATACAGTCTTTTGTGGGGAAAAAAATGGTGACATGAATTTTTGAAAACGAGCAATTTTTTACTGCTGCTATGCAGTCTGCAAGGCCAGATTCTGCCCTAGTTCCCTTCTGCATTCTGTCAATGCATCTTAATCTAATACCAGAGCCAGCTTGCTCTTGCCAGCTCCTAAACCGAATGGAGGATCAGAAGGGAATTTTTGCCAATATTTTGCTTGTAGTGATCCCTTGAACTTCCCAGTGGAGAGATAGGGCAGAAAAAGACAGGTCTTTGTCCTCACAAACAAGTCTGGGGGCCTCATCTTGGACCCAAGTGGACCAATCTTCAGAAATCACAGGCGTATGCTCAGTAGCCCCATGCTTTTTAAGATTAGCTTTGCTTCAGGGTGATTGCATTTGCTTCCTCTTGGTTCCTTGTCAAAACAAGTTCTATTGGGCTCCTCTGGTGTAAACTGAGCAAAGATCCCTAACGAAAGCCCTGCCTGGAAACAGCAGTAAAGCCTTGGAAGCGGCGTCTTTTCTGCCTGCTCACCTGGGAGGTGGAGGAGGGATGTATCACATCTTCTCTGCTATTTCTTCTTATTTCCTAGTGATCCCTTAAGCTACCTGTCTCCCTCCTGTCCCTGCTTAGGTCATTCAAGAGTGAGATGTACTGGAGTGGCAGAGGGGCTGTGAATGGTTTTGACTTATATCCCAAACCTTTCTTAAGGACGTTATATCCCAAACCTTTTTTAAGGAGCATCTCCCATTTCTGAATGGCTTCTTGTTGTACATGAATAGGGATTTAGAGGCCTAATTCTGTGGCCATTTTAGGAGAAAAGACAAAAGCACAAGTTGTCTTAGGCCGTTAGTTAAGTAATGCCTTGTGCTGGGGCTAAATTCAATCCTGCAGATAAGCTTTAATTACAGTAACTTTGTGTACAACAATTTTGTGACACAGTGAGAAGGAAAATGAACTCTCCATATTCTGCACCTGAATAGGTTCACCTTAGCAGCATATTTTTGAATTAAGTGGGTTTATTGCTAAAGCAGAAAGTATGTGTACTTTTTTGATCAAATCCAGGGAGGCTCACCTTCAGACATTCCTGTACACTGGCAGGGCTACAATCTTAAATCTCTGTTCGTGCCTCTCCCTAGAGGTGCTGGCAGTCTCCCCTGCCCAGGAGTTCAGGGCTGGAACTCGAGGAGGAGGGCTTAGCTCCGGATTGTGATGCACTAACAAAAGTATGCAGAGCTGTGATGGGAGGTTTGTACAGAGTCTGTTCTCCCTACCTGCCCAACCAGTAAACCTTTCTTTTTGTAAGCATTAAGCCCACTCACAAATTTAAGAAATACTCACATCAAAGGCAACAGACATATGGAGAAGGTTAACTGGGCTGCGCAAACCGGAGCCATTGTTGGCTCCAAAACACATTTGGATGAGCCAAAAGCAAGGGGGAGGAAAATAAAACCCAACAGATTGGCTTCGCAAAAGGAAGAATGTAAATTGTGCTGTCAACTTTCCTTGGGTATGGTTATTTCTTGTATTTCCTATTATTGTGTCATGCTCAGAATGCTTGTATTAGATACTTCTGGGTTTATGTTCTTAGTCATCCAGCAACGGGGTTGGGAATTGGTTTTCAGAACCAGTGAAGCTGGGGCTGACAACTTCATGCCAGCTGTGTTTGTGTGATTTCCTTGCTAATTTAGAGGTGTTAAAAGTTATCTTGGTGCAACTGTTGTGTTTATGGATCCATCCCAGTTGTCATTAAACTTCAAATGTTTAATTAGCGATGCTTATCTGTCTTTGTGGGAAAGAAAGGAAAAATCCAGAAAATACAGATTTCAGAATGCATAGCCAAATTTAAGAGGTATTTGCTGTTTGTTCCACCTGAAAAGGCATGGACATCACTGAGAAATTAACTCATTCTCTACTCACATAATTTAAATACTGTACACAAGCAGGGAAATAGTGCTTCCTAAAGCTGCCATAGTTTTTAGATTATCTTAATCGGAGCAGAGAATTGCTTGTTTCAACTGTTTGAGAGACCATGGATATGATTTGGAGGAAGTATTATGAACCAGTAATTCTGGTTGGGTTTGCCTAGGGCAATGGGTGGTTGATTCATTATTGTTATCACTGAGGTTTGTTTCTTAATGATTTCATGTTGGCATGGTGTCCAGATACCTCAGTGGGTAGAATTTTGCCATCACTTGTGTATGAACTATTATATCTCTACTCTAATTTTGGGCAGCTCTTCCTAGCAGTAACTGAAAGCAATCACCTAAAATCATCTTGCCTGTAATTCTGTTGCTAGGAGTCAGACTGTATTCTTAGGAGCAGTAGACAGAGATGGGAAAACTAATGAGAACCATTTACTGTGGAGGCTGCAGATATTTGAACAGAGAGGCAAAACTAGAGGCACAAACCTGGAGCAAATCTCACTGTGTGTTAGTTGCATACAAGCAAACTGGCTGAGCACTCAGAAGTGGGAGAAGCAGCAAGTAGAGTCTGTGTTGAAAGATGCCTGTGCCATGTAAGAGCAATTGGAATGGCTCTAAGTCACTTTTAGGAGATGTGGTGTGGGTTTACAGCTCAAAAAACGGAAACAAACCCCAAAACCGCAAGCATGTGGGACAGCTGTCCCTTAGAGGGGTGCCTCTTCCTGTGTGTGTGACTGTTGTGGTTTGATTTAGGCATTTTTCTTCTCTCCCAATGGCAGCCAATCCCAGTGTTCCTCACCGTGCACAGCGCGTCAGAAGTTATAACTTATGGGTTCCAGAAGTGTGTGCAGAAAGAGGTAACTGATCTATTAATTGACACATTCAAGGTATCCCCTGTGATATAACTGCCACATAGCAAACCACCTGATTTCTTTTAATCTGGGCATTAGTGCCATGTGCTTTCCTGATCTTGCAGTGATAGCTAGTCATTAATGAGACCGAGAGAGCTTTGCTATTTCTGTTGGTGTTTTGTTTTCCCCTTCCGTTGATGAAACTTTGCAAATATATATCACCAGTTTGATCTGCATTTTTAAGACTGGCTTGGTCCTGCTTGTTTTTCCCTTTTGAAAATTAATATCCACCCTCTCTCATGCCCCATGTCAGATTATTTTTGAGCTGAGAGGGAGGAGGCCTGGGTCTCTAGATCTAACCAGTATATCTAGTGTATTGTATGATTATAGATAGATCGCAGCTCTACATGAAATGCAGGAATAACAGTGCATTTCTGGATTTGTTTTGAATGCTTCAGAGTCTGTCCCAAGTCTTAAATCTGTCTTAAAGTTAGGAGAATAATTCCTGCACCCTGTAGTAAGAGATGGGTTTCTTTCTCACAGACTCATTGGGAATCCTTCTGTTTTTTTTAGGCTATGAAATGCTTTTCTAATTGACCAGAGAGCTGCTGTGTGAGGTAGCTCTGAGAAATCATTAATCACAAAGTCATTTCTACAGTGGCCTCTGGCTTGCTGTGGAAGGGATTTTCCAATCATTACATCTGTTGTGTATGTAGAAGACAAATAAATGGCCCATGTTTGCTACTCCTAACAAACTGAAGAGGTCACTAAGGTTATGCCTATGGGGCATAGCAGTGTGTACCATGGCATGTCCCTATGTCATTGTCCTCTGATTGTTGTCCCTGACAAAGTGTTTCATATTTTCCTGGTTATGACTCCTCTTTTTAAAAACAAAAGCACTATGGACAAGGATAATACAAACACAGATCTTGCTAGGAAGCTTCTGAGGAATAATTTTGGACTAAAGGATTGGGAAACTCTTAGGAATTTAGACCTCTGGTTGTACCTAATAAGAATACTCTGAGTACATCAAATACACGGTTTCAGTATAGTTCAAGTTAAGTTTAAGCACCAAGTGTAAAGTCATGTCTGGTTTTAGGTATATCTGCTGGTAAGAAATCTGAAAATACAAATCAAGTTGAAGTAGGCTAATCTGTAATCCTGGTACTTCTTTTCAAATTAAATTTGCTAAGCAGTGCTCAACATAATGCACTGTTGAGTGTTGCTTATAGGATTTTTAATGTGTTTGGTACAGTAAGAGCAGCTGTCATCATTTTCCTGGTTTTGGAAGGAGAAAGAACTATTTCACCCTTTTTAAATTTTAATTTTTTGTTCATACTTTCATTTTTACAGCAGACCTCTCATCTGAAAGTCTGTAGGTAAGCTCTTAAAAGTGCTCACATTCAGATTCAGACTTGTTTTGGCTCCAGCTTCTGTATTTGCTTCAGATAATGGCACACCAAAACAATGAAGAATGAAAGGCACATTCCCGTGGGCGGTGAGCGTAAATTGCAACACTGGAATAGTGAAATAGTTTTAAAATGTATTTTCCTTTTTCTTTTTTTTTTTTCAAACCACTGCTTAAATAGATACCTTTTTTCCTCCTTATAAAAATAAAAAAGGCCAGTCTTCCTGAGTAACAAAGCAGTGCTTGTAGGAATGTTTTCGGAAACGAGGTGGAAGCCAGGTTTGCTGTTCCATTAATCTTAAATGTAATCTTAAACAGTAAGAGAAAGACAATTAATGTGATATAAAATAGCTAAAAGTGCCTTTCCTAAGAAAGATAGGAAGATACCCTGTTCTGCTAGAATCACTCATATCAAGCTACACAACCTACCAGCCCTGGTTGGCCCTAGTTGTTTTGGCTCCAAAAAAGGAGATAGAAAGGAAAAAGAGAAGTCAGCCAGTCATATATTAAAAATTTTATTCTACCCTCTCCCCATCCCCTTGAAGAATGCATAGACAAAACCTTGGGTGACATTGTTTAGTGTGAGGTGTCCCTGGCCATGGCAAGGGGATTGGAACTAGATGACCTGAAGGTCCTTTCCGACCCTAACTATTGTATGATTCTATGATTCTATATTTGCTGTCCTGCACATTCTGTAATCTTTTAGTGGTACTTAGAGTAGATAGTTGGGTTATTATTTAGTGTGCTTAGAGGCACCGTCTTCCTAATTTCTTCCCGTTGTTTCCATTATTTGACTTACTGTGGCCTTGTTTTAGCCACTGGATTATTGTCAAGGATGCCATTTTTTTTATCATCTTTATTCTGTATTTTCCTATGCTCCTGGAGAGCAGGAAAATAAGCTGCAAAAGCAAATATTTGTTACTATTAGAAGTAGCATTCACAGAAAATCCACATCAGAATATTCAGTGTAGCTTGTAGAAATCCTTACCCAGCCACAGGTTAAGAATTTATTTAGTCCAAGTCAGAGGACTAGGGGAGGACTGGTGCTGTCCTTAATCCATTTCTGGTGTAATACCACTCACTCCCACTTTGCTCTGTGTTCTGGAGTTGAATCATAACTTTTAATGGAGTCACCTTTGCTGGAATTGTAATAGTCAATTCACCTTAATGAAAGAACTTTGGTAGCCATTCATGGCCAGAAATTTGTTGATTTTTGGCTTTCTGAAGCAACCTAGGGAAGCCAGATGGCAAGTGAAGAGTAATATTCCTTACCAAAAGGCTTGTTTTCATCACTGCTGAGGTGTTTTGTGCTGCTTTTTATACAAGTTTGCTGTGTATGAGTAAGAAGAGTACATGATGTAAAAACTTTGGTGGCAGAAATTACTTCTTAAATGTGGAATAAAAATTAAACAAATTAAATGTCAGTGTAAAATTGAGTGGAATTGCCTATACTTTGCTGAGAGTACAAATCCGGGTTACAAGGGTTTGGTCCTGTTTGTTTTTTCCTTCTCCACAGTGTGCTGTGCCTCCTGATAGCAGCAGTGTGCCTTCCTTTATGTGACCCACAGGTGAGCTCTGCTTTGTAAAGCAGCTCAAGTTAGATCTTGATGTTTGACATCTTGTTAGTATAAGAGGGATGTAGCTTTTACTTGTAAGCTAGGGTGGGATTCCTGTGAAGGAACTGAAAATGTCTATTGCTGTGTTGTAGTCTTGCTGGTGTTAATGTGTTTGCATCATGATAAAACCTCTGAGCAGACATACAGCTCATCAGTGAAGATGATCACTGGGGAAACCATGGTTTAACTTCATATAGGTCTTAGAGCTAATGACTCAGGCTTGGATTAATTGCACATACTTTCAGGAGGTACCTGAATTAGCTTTAATAGTACCTCTGTAGCTACTGGAGAAAGAAAGGAGGTACCTCCAGAGAGCACTTAGTCCAGCAGAGATCTGTTCCTTGGAGGTGCTTTTCTCTGCTGGAGTCTTAGGAAGCCTGCTTCCTTGGTTTAGATACTTTAGTTAATATGTGAAGCCAGGTAGGATGAATCTGGGAACTTGTCTGGATGCATCTGATCAAATGTAATCATAAGAATTGTTGCACCTGCACTAGCTCCCCTTGTAGTCTGTGGTGCAGAGCAGAAATTTCTGGTGTACCATTCATCTCCTCAGAAAGCAGACATCTAAAATATGTCAGGTGAATTCCTTTCGAAAATGTTTATTTTTCCCCATTGATGAAGAGAGCCTACCTTGCTCAGAGACAGATGTCTGTGTAAAGCGCTGTTTTGGATACTCTGTGGATAGTTGGAGCCTTGGGGAGAGGTCCTGTTAAGCTGCTGCAGGGGATGAGAGGGAAAAGGAGACAAGGGAAGAAAAACCTTAGTGATGTTCCTCTGATCTTGCCCCTCCCTGACTCCCAAGACAAGACTAAACAGACTGGGGTCTGTGTGCTCAGATTGTTTAAGATGGTGTACATATCTGAAAGAAATGGAGCTATTCTTGCAAGACTAGCTGAGAGCCTGGGTAATGGGCGTATGCCAAGTCTCTAAGTGGGACAGGAAAAGTAAGTCTTCCTAGTCTTCTTTCATCATCTTCTCTTTCTTTGTAGCATAGCTCCTACTCAGTGTACTTGCTTTTTGAAGCTAGAGGCGGGGAAATAGCAATGTTTACCTGGATGTGCTTTTACTTATGTAGATGTTCTTTATTGCAGTTTGATCCAAATGGTTATTTATGGGCTCTAATTCACTTGATCTGTGTTGGTAAGTAATTTCTTTTGGAAATGGAATTAGACTGAATGTGTTGAAGAAATCAGCTTTATTATGAAGTTACTGATATTTAAAGTTCTTGATGAAGAGCTTGGAAACACTTGGAAAGAAAAAGCTCAGTAAATATGAGAAATGCATTCCTTTTATATCTGTTACATTGAAAACAACAACAGAATAAGCTAGATATTGCAGCCAGTTAACAGTGAATGCGAAAATGCACATACAATTTTAATCAGCACTAAGCTTTTCTGGGAGTTTTTGATGGTTGCCTACTAAGAGATGCTTCTTTCTGAGGGGAAAAATAAACATGAAAAAAAAAAAACACCAAAAACCAAGCAGGAACTTGTAGCTGGAGCTTTATAGCACACACTGATTTTATTTAAAAACTGACAGAAATATTCTAAAATACCATGGAATGTGCTCCCAGAGGAAGGATGTTGAAATGTTGGGGTTTTTTATGCAATCATATGCATTTAAAGAAGAATTTTAACAATTAGTTGCATAACCTGTCAGGTTTTCTTTTGTCTGTTTCAGACTAAACATTGATTTGGGTAAATCAGAATTCTTCCCTGAAAAGCTAGAAACAGATCCAGATAATGGGAAGAAAGAGAGAGTAGTACTTTTTAACTAGGAGATTTGTGTCTTTTGGAGCTTTGGGCTGGATAATAAGGGACTTCTATTTGTTTCTTAGCTGTCCAATAGTCTTGGTGAGTGACTCATTCGTATGTTAAGTCTTGTCTGCAAATTAGGGAAGATTCTTTCTTTATTCTGTCTATCCATACTGTAAATTTTTCAGGGCAGAGGTAGTATGTTTATATGTATTTGTGTCGAGGGAGGTCTAGAGAATCTCATTCTAAAATGTTGTTAACATATGAATAAGAAACAGTTTTGTTTTTTTTTTCCCTTTAGGAAATGTTCTATAGTAAACAGTTGCTCTTAGAGAAAACAAAAAGCTAAGGATTTTTCCCTTCACATACTTGTTTGCTATAACGAGTGATGTTGCTGCTTTCTTAAAGCCAAGAGGTCTCATTTGTAAAACAGTGCTAGGCCATGGAGGTGGAAAACTGCTTAGAGAGTCTTCGGGAGGTCCCTTCTGTGTGTTTGAAACATGTAGGAAGTGCCAACATAATGTTTATGCTCAAAATATAACTTATTTCCATTTCTCTTCTTTTGGAGAGAAAGTTGTTTGTACACCCGTTGGGGGGTTTTGTGTAATTAGATTTCCTATCAACCGACACAGAATAAAGATGCTACAAGGAAGGACAAACAGATGAATTAACTTGTTGCACAGTTAATCAGGACAGAGCGTTAGAGAAAGGACATGTGTTCCATCCTTCGGCTTGTCTACTGGAGACAGAATCGCAGACATCTATTACATAGTGTTCTACTGAATTTGCTTTTCATTTTCTGTTTCTCTTTGTGTGTAAAAAAAAAAACAAAACAACCAAAGCCTTGAAGAAGGGATCTAAAAAGAAACAGAGCTTGAAGCCATATTGTTCCTTTCTTGAGTGCTTAAAGCTTTTCCCAGAATAGAAATGGGAGCCAAGAGGTGGGTAGGTCAAGTATGTAAAGAACCTGGAGACCCTAGAGCTGAGAGAACTCTGAACAGGAAAGATGGCTCAGAGCCAACAGCTGTAGGGTTCTACATAGGTGAACACATCATAGAAGGTACCCAAAAATGGGGTGGGCTGAAGAAACCATTCTGTGACACTTTTCTGTATGTATTCCCATACACGCACAGAGCTAAGAGTTTTCTTCAGAACCAGAAGAAGCACATAGCATGACAGTACTGTGAGATTATAATGCTTTGAAAACTGTTAATTTAAAGCAGTAGGTTCATTTTACTCATGGTTTCATGGTTTAGGTATCCTTTGTGCCATGTTGCTATACTGTAATTTAGAGGGGTTCCATATCTGCCAGTATCATGGCCAAACAAGCATGGTTTGTCAGAGTGATTGCATGTTACAGCTATTACACATGTCATTTCAATTACAGGGGCTTACAAAGTATTTCACAAGTTGTGGAAACCTAACTCTTTAAGGTAATGTGTTTTCATATTCTTTTAAAAAGAAAGAGATTGTTATCAAAGAAGGTTAGAGACACATCTGTGTAGCAGTCCAGTAAACTGCAGGTATTTCTGTGTTATCAGTGAGAACTGAGCCATTCCTGGTTAATCATTAATGACTTCTCTTGCAAGAGGAGCCTTATTTATTGTTGGTAACAATAGCATGTGGTTATTGATAGTCATATACCTAACTCAAACACTGAATTAGTTTTAAACAGTGTATTATCAAAGGGTGATGACTCAGTTCTGAAAGCAGATGCTCTAGTTACTGGCACAGACATTAAAAGGAAATGTTAGTTTGTGTTAGCCTTGAAAGCTGCATGGTTTGAATCTGTCAGTATCTCCCTTTGAGACACAGTCTCAAAAGCATTTAGCAGCTGGTGACTTCCCACAGGACTGGGGTGGCTGAGTACCTTAAAAACCTTACACTAATTCCATGTGCATGTTAGATAAACATGCCAGACAATAGTTGTATTGAAAGCAGGTGACATTACATGTTTACAGTGTCTATCATCTGCAGTTCTCTGTATCAAAGGAGATAGATATGTTACCACTGCATATTATGTATATGTACATAATACACACGTGTATAAAATATGACTAAGCTCATTTATTTCAAAACCATTTTCCAGCTCTTCTTAAAAGGTCTAGATTTTAGTCGGTCTCACTTTATCTTCACTTTAAATGAGACTCTCACTGACATAGTAAGGACAGAAACAATGTGCAAATGATGTGTTAATTAATACATAATTAATATGTGTAAATTAATATGATTCATATATTGATAATGTAAATAGTTTATTGTTAGACTGTATCTAATTGTAATATAATGTTAGTATTACTTAATTATAATGTGTCATATATAATATTATGTAATATTACAATGTTATAATACTATTTAATATACTGATCTCTTACACCAAGTGAACTTTGGTACTAAAAGAACACCTTTTTTTCTTTCCCTCCTCTCCCAGTGATCTGGACCAACAGTACATCAACTATGTATTCAGGTAAAATGAATAAGTCTTTGATACACCATAGCTGTCTTTATGTGGTATGTGTTTTTATTTTCGACCATGGCTTGTTTAGGAAACACATAGCTACCGCTACTTAAATGTATGTATTTAGCAGGACATTCACTGAAAGAAAGTGCTAAGCTGAACAGTTTAGCAGCTGAATTTTTTTGGCTCAGGTTGTAGGTGTACATGCCAATATACACCTGGGGAGGTAACAAGGTGTTAATTATGAATTTTTTAATCACCATGTGCACAAATAATCTATCATTTCCAGTAATAATATTTACAGAGCAGCTCCCTGGCAATACCCTGCTTCAAAAAATAAAACTTGAACAAAATTGCCAGAAGGAGAGGTAGTGATTACAAAAGTATGACGTGCAAAGAACATGAGCATAAGTGATTGTTCAGAGTGCTGTTAGTGGGATTGAGTAATTCAGACTTTCAGTTGTTTTTCTGATTTGGAGATATAAAAGTGGCTTGTTATTTTGTAGTTAGTGAAAGAGCCTGAGTCACTGACCAGACTTCCCTGTGGGTTTTTTATATATAAAAAAGAGTCAGTCTTTCCTCAAAGAGCCATATAAGCCAAAACATTTGGTGTGCATTGGCTTCTGCTAGATTTTTGTGAGGCTTTATTACAGTCTCTTCCATCCATAATCACATCTTGTATATATTGACTTATTTTCTTGGAATGGTAGCTAAAGTTGTGTGGGGGAATACTGTAGAGTACAGATACTAAGTTCTAAGAAAGGATAGTCAAAAAGAATGAAAGAGAGAACAGAGGTTAGGAATAAGCATAAAAAAGGTGAATTTGTGTTTGCCATTTGATTGGATGGATGTATGCTCTTGTTTATCACATTAAAGATCCTTGATAGGAACACCAATGTAGAACAGTTACTTCACTTCAGTTCCCATTTATCTTGTGAGCATCAGCATGATAATACCGTTTATCTCCTTTTGTCTTAGTTCAGTCAAATCTTGTATTTCCATAAGTAAGTCATGCAGGCCTCTGATTTTGCATTTGTATGATTCCAGTGTCTATTCAGCAGGGTCCCATGCACTGACAATATCTGAATACCAGTTTGCTTGAAATAGGCTCTTGTTTAAGTCAGTTGTTTTCCATCTACTATGAAGTGAGAGCAAATAAATATTACTCAAAGAAGGTAGTTGCATTTGTTGAAACTGTTTTGAAGAATTAGTCATGGAACTTGCAAAAATGTTGCTGTGTGCAAAAATAACTCATGAAATTTTGAGTGAGCTGTACCTATTTGTTTCATGTTGAATCATGAAACAAGCAGTAAAATCAATTGATTTTTCATTTGGCATCTGCTTGCCGATGGCTCTCAGTGGTCATTTTAGTTTAAAAGACGGCCTGAACCTTTAAATTCAGATTTTTCACTAAAGGTCTTAATTTTGCAGCTTTGATAGAAAAGTTAGGGTTGGGTTGCTCTGTTGGTTGATAATAGCCCTTGCCTGTGAAGTTGTGTCCAGTAGAGAGCAGGAGCTCCACATTATATGGCAAGTGTGGTTATTGATATCGAGGCTTTTGAAAGAGAGAAATTTCTTGTTAAGGAACTGTGAGGCTCAGGGATATGTATTTTAAAAACAAAAAAAAAACAAACAGTGGAATTGTGCAGATTGGAAGATGGCTATTTTTAGCATATGCTTAAACGCAAAAATGTGTAATCAAAGCTTGCAGAGATTTTCATCATTAAGGGACTTGAAGGTCAGTGTAGCTTCTAAGATGATGGTACAAAGCAGTAGCTGGAAAACAGATGGCTTAGGAGCTAGAAGGCAGGATATTTATTTGTTTGGCTTGGCTCAGTGTACCTCTGTATATGTGTGTATTTATGTATGTATTTACGTATGTATTTCTGTGTGTTAGAGGAGCTCATAGTCCATAGCATTTGGATCTCATCTTGTCTAGGGAAAACAAATGGTGCCATGGTCAATGGAATAAGTGACATCTGATTTCTCTCAGAGTTTTGTTTTGTCATAATAGCTGATGATGTTTGAGAGGATGTGAAATTTGGCAGTTGTCTCCTTGGTTGCAACCTCCACGATGTGCCACTGCTGTGAAGGTCCTCCAGTGTCTAATGGGCCTGAAATCTTTCTGCTGCAGAAAGCACTGGCAGGGTTTGTCCCTTTGTGAGACCTCGGGGCGTGTGGTTAGCTTGGAAATACTGCCACTTCCCAAATTTGGATGAGACTGGTCAGCGTGTTTGAGAGCTGTGCAGAGCTATGGATGTATGTGTACACACAGCTTTATTGCACAAGCTTAATTTATGTGGAAAGCAGTCAAAAGTATTTTTAAATCACACTGAATAGAGGGTATTTTACTCTGAACATTCTCTGAACGGGCGCTAACTCCTCACGGGCAGTTCTGGGTCAGAATTACTGTAAACATGTACTTATCTGTTGGAGCGTGCCCAGCAGTAGATTTTGTGACTTAGCAGGCAGGTATATATGCTGCTTCCTCTACTCTGGGATTTTCAAGGGATGTTTTGGCCATGAGAGGATCCCAGTTCCACCTCCAGAAGAGGACAGTCTAATGTGTACTGGTGGTCTTGTCCGTACAAGCATGATTCTGATTTATGAAGGAACTTGAAAGTGTGGTATCAGTGCAACTTTCTCCCCTTGATACTGTTACCAATAGCCTTTATAGCTCCTTATTTCTAACCTAGATCAGACAGCTGAAATGTACAGGAAAAAGAAAGAAGCCAGATAGTGTTTAGAATTGTAGAATTATAGAATCAGTTCGATTGGAAAAGACACTTAAGATCAAGTCTAACCATTAACCCAGCACTGCCAAGTCCACCACTAAACCATGTGCCTAAGCACCACATCTCCACGTCTTTTAAATACCTCCAGGGGTGTTGACTCAACCACTGCTCTGAGAAGCCTGTTCCCATGCTTGACAGCCCTTTTGGTGAACAAAATTTTTCCTAATAAAGAGGAGAATACAGGAAAATATATAAGTTTGTTGTAATAGCATCTGTTCAAAGCATTTCTGTTTGGTATGAAAGCACAGTTGTACTCTGTGTGTAGAGACTGCCTGGCTAGAGCAGATTAAAAGTTCTGCCCCAAGCTACTGGATGTTAGAATGTACCAATATGTTAGATTAAAAAAACATATATTCAGATTTAAAAGAAACATTAACTGTATTGGCTCTGTTGGAGCCAATGCAGCTGAAATTAGCGATGTCTCCTAACATATGCTGTCCCTACATGCCATTTACTGTTTCTTGTTTTCACATCTGGAACAATTTGGGAGGGTAGAGCGTCATAAGCAATGTACATGAACAGGAACTTTCCAGAGCTAAACAGATCTGAAGAAATATTTGCTTATGTTGAAAGTGTGGCGTTCTTCTCACTTCATCGCTTATAGCATGATTATTAAATGGCTTTTAAAAAGGAAGCCAGACCAGGAGCAAATATAGGAGGGAAAGCAGAGCTGTGCTATACAGGGAAAGGAGGGGTGATGGTGTTGCTTCTTAGTGCCCAACCCCATGCTGTTCATCTATTTAGACACATGGGACAGGGAGGGTGAAGAAGAGGTCAAACGTACTTCAAGAACCTCTCTATAATCCTCTGGACTTATTCCCACCACCATTTTTTACTGCGGTATTGCATTTCCCTGTACTCCAACTTCTGCATTAGTGTTCTGCTTCCTAGTGGGTTTTCAGTAATCTTGCATTTTCTTTTATTCTTTTCCAGATACCCACTTTTATCAAGGAGGAAACCATATTTCTTCCCTCTAGCTAGCTGGCAAGGTGTAGCATGAGGGGAAGGAGTAGTAATTTTACCTGGCATGTTGAGGGATACTTAATGTGTCTTAGAAGTGGGTCACAACTCATCTTGGGCTTTTTCCTGTGCTAAGGCAGGTAGAGATATGTTACTTCTTGTAGAAACCTGGAAGAAAATTTCAGGACAGGCTGAGAAAGTTGGGGCTCTTCAGCCTGGAGAAGAGAAGGCTGCATGGAGACCTCATAGCAGGCTTCCAGTATCTGAAGGGGGCCTACAGGGATGCTGGGGAGGGACTGTTCATTAGGGACTGTAGTGATAGGATGAGGGGTAACGGGTTAAAACTTAAACGGGAGAAGTTTAGATTGGATATAAGGAGGAAGTTCTTCACTGTAAGGGTGGTGAGGCACTGGAATGGGTTGCCCAAGGAAGTTGTGAAAGCTCCATCCCTGGCGGTGTTCAAGGCCAGGTTGGACAGAGTCTTGGGTGACATGGTTTAGTGTGAGGTGTCCCTGCCCATGGCAGGGGGGTTGGAACTAGATGATCTTAAGGTCCTTTCCAACCCTAACTATTCTATGATTCTGTGATTCTACATCCCCGTATCTGTCACTGTCTGATGCTTGTTCAGAAAGGCATGGTGAGGAGAAAAGAAAAATGTGTAGCAGGAGAGTTTCAAAGGGTGAATTAATGGCACTGATGAAGGTGTGAGTTGAAGGCTCTGTTCTGTGCAGCTAAGCTCCACGTGGCTTCTGGAAATGCTTCTAATCTGTCACTTTTGTAAATTAAAAAGCTGCAGATTTCCTGCAATAGGGTAGGGCAGCTTTGCAGGCATAAATTGCTGTTCTTGCTGACAAAACCTCTTTTTAGCCAGAAAGAAAACCACAGGTGATTCAGCCCTCAGTATTGAGTACAGGGGAAAAAACAGAGGAGCAGAGAAATCCAGCACAGGGATATTGGTTTTGCTGCAGCCTGATGTCCAGGCTGTCCTGCTGGAAACCTCTAAATCCCTAACATGGTTTTACAACATCATTGTGGCTTTTCTACTAATGTTCTGTTTGGAGCAGAGCTGGAGTACAACTTTAATGCCGTCTAACCTATTCGCTTTAACCTGCTCTATACTTCACAAAGAAGGTTTTGTCCTCATCCTGTGTTTGGATTGAAGCCTGGGATGTCTGGAAGGGTTATCAGTTCCTCTTGGCTAAAGAAGGAAGTTTCTCTCTGAGCATTTCCCAATCTCACTGTGTTGTTTGGTTTGTTTATTTTTGTTTAAAAACTAATAATGCAAAAAGCAAAAGTGGAGAAACATGTCTTAGTCGTAACTCTCATCATTGTTGATACAGTTCCACTTGCCCTGCCAGTCTCCTTTTTCCTCTCTTTTTTTTTTTTTATTCAGTCAAAAGTAATAGACCTTTGCTGCTGCTTCTCTCTTTACAAGGAGACTGAGGAATTGGAACTGTGTGTTGTGAATCCTTGCACTGAGAGGATTTTGGGCAGTTTTCTATAGATTCTGTCTTAGTGGTGTCACTGTCTGGCTTAACAGCAGGTCTGTTGAAAAGGACTTGGGGGTCAATACTGAGGTCTATATACGGCAGTAGTATATGATCATAGCAAATTAAGATGAACCATATATTTAGCTATGTTAGAAGGAGTTTGGCCATCATATCGAGAGAAGTTATTATGAGCACTGCTGAAGCTGTAGCTGGAATACTCTATTCAGTTTTGGGCCTCCCAGTTAGAGAAAGATGCTGAGAAACTGAAAATCTTGCAGAGGGCTAGTGACATTGTTAGGGAGCGAGAACACATGGTGTGCTCCAAAGAGAGTTTGAAGGAGCTGGTCTTGTGGAGACTGGCAAAGAGGAGGCCAAGGTACAACCTAAGCACTGCCTGCACCTTCTTGAAAGGGAGTTACAATGATGACAGAACCAAACTTTTCTAAGAAGTAGCAGATGGTATGGAACATAAATTGCATGAACCATAAATTGCAGCTTTGGTGGTTTAAAAATGGGACATCAGGAAAAACTTTGCTTGGAGAGCAGAGTGGCCCTGGGACAAGTTACCCAGAGAGGTGTGGAACCTCCATGCTAGAGGTTTCTGAGACCTGTATTTTTGAGACAGAGCCACAGAGGATTTGACTAAATATTGGTGGTAATCCTTCCTCAGGTGAGAGATTGTAGGGGGTGACTCCAGAGATTCCTTCCCAGTCAATTTTTTCTTTTATAATTGGTACTTATACCTCAGTCATTCTACTTAACCTGGAATAAGTTTCACCATGAACAAACACACACAAAACTTCTATTTATAATGTTCAGGCCATGTCATAAATTCTGTAGTAGCCAATTAATTTTTATTTTATTTTATTCTATTTTTTTAGTGTGGTGCTGTTGGCTTCTGCATCCCATCCAGCAGGTAAAGTGCATAGAGTTGTTCCTTTTTTAGGTTTCCATATTGCATTTCCTTTCCCTGCATGTTTTTAGAGGTCAGACTCTAGAGCCCTGCAATTCAACGGGAACATGACCAATAATATGATATGCTGTAGGAAGAGGAGAGGAGGGTATATAACACTGTAATTTGCATATTTACTAATACCTTAGGTGCCATTTGCAAAGAAGCAGCATGGGACTGACAACAAAGAATGGGTTTTGAGGTGGTGCATGGAACAAGGATTCCCTAGGTGAACATGTCCTTTTCAGAGCAGTGTCTCAGCAGTCCATAGAGTTTCCTTCTCTGCACTGCCCTCAGTACTATGCAGAGATTTAACTTTGTTGTTTTCATAAGTTGTAACATCCTGAATGACCAAGCAGCCTTTTTTCCAACCGGATTTGCCTATCCCACATTGCCGTTTTAGTCATCATGCTTGTCGTAAGCATGGGTAAGCCCTTCCCTAATCTTCATTTGTGAAGCCAAGCCATCAATCCCATCACTTGAGCCCATGGCAGGATTTGAAGTAGTAAAAGATCAAAAGGGTAGCAATGGAGAAACTGAATATTTGATGGTGGCTAATATTCCTATCATACTGGTGTTTTAAGAGTTAGAAGGTTAAAGATGATCATTTGTTGCTTTCACTGGACATTTGCTCAGTGAGAAAAACAAAGGAAGGAGCATTTAAGTAAAAGTTTGCCCTTTTGCTTGGTGATGCATATTGTGCATGCAGGCATTCCCCCAGCAGGGTAGACGGACACATTAAGCAAAAATCTCCTGCATTTCAAAAAAAGGAAAGATGAAGCTTCCTCCAAATCTGTAGAGCCTGAAGGCTGGAAAATTCCTGGGAATTGTTGCTACTAAGAGCAATCAGGGCCCAAGTTCCTGGAAATACAAGTACTTGAGAGTTCTACTTGGATCTGGGAGAACTTTTTTAAACCTCCCAACTAGCTCTGTGTGACAGAGTTCAAATGCCAGAGAGGGAAGCAGACAGCATATGTCTCTGTTTCCTGACTATCATGAGCTCTGTAATAAAAGAAGTGGTTATGATGCATGTCTATCCACTGGCAGCTGTTGCTTAAGCAGGATCTTCTATATATGAGCAAAGAATACTCTAATGTATCCCTTTCCCCTTTTTCAACCAAAGGCAGGACCTGGCTAGAATCAAGGTCAGAGAGAAATCATTAAACACACTAGAAATGTGGAAAGTATCCTAAATGAAAAGCCAGCCAGCTGTAAAGGCTTAAAGGAATGTTAAACTAGTAACGCTCATGTAATTGCTGTTCCCCTGCTTGTAACAGTGAGTAATTTTTTCCCCGTGTTCCACTGAGTATATTGCTTTGTCCCTCAGGTGATCTCTTCAGTGCCTTGGACTTCCCATTCCTGTACTTCTACAGGTTTCATAGCAGCTGCTGTGCCAGGTAAATTCTCTATAACAGGACATGTGAATGTTTCCAAAACAAGAGATCCTAGTGACTTCCAGCCTTGACTCTCAGTTAAAAATTTCAGAGCATGCAAAACCGTAGTTATACTACCTTTTGCTGGCATAAGCCAGTAAAACTGCAGAACATGTATCTGTGCGCATCTGTGGATATGCATTTGAGGGCCTGAGATCTGAATGTGCTGGAAGTATATATGTTTGAGGGAGTACATTCTGATCAAGGAAGTTTCCAGTCATCAATGAAATAATTTTAACCTAATGTAGCAAAGCTTTGATACATAGCGTCTCTTAAATGCTTCTCAAGTCGGATTAGCCCTTGTAAAACTTGCTGATTGCAGAGATTGCAAAGTATTAGTCTTTAGCAGTATATGGGTGTACATGGATTTATTTGCCTGTACATCTTGTTATTTGGCAGAATGCTTTTTTGGGGTAAAAGGGGAAAGCTTTAACAAGTGTTGCTTTATTTTGAGTAGCAAAAGTTGTTCACTGACCAATAATGTAATTCTCACAGGACAATGTAAATATGATTCCTGTAGGTCTTAATTATAAAAACAAAAAAAAATGATTCCAGTCTTTTGCCAAATGGAAGTATTTTCTTTTTAGAAGGGAAAAATATTTTCATGCAAACTCATGGCAAAAATATTTCCTGATTGTTAGGGATTTTCTTGCTTGTCTCTGGATCTTTCATTAGAAGTGGATATTAAAAATGATTGTTAAGTGATTTCCCCATGTACATATTTTTTTGTATGAAAGTGGCTTTTTTCAAGGGTGGACTATCCACACTACAAGTAACTTGCAGTTAGGTATTAATGAATAAATAGTTCCATGGTAGGTAGGTGAAATGTAATTTCCTCTTGAGGGTAAGGTCTAACTGCAGGCACTAATGGGCATCTGTTTAAGACCAGATGTTTTTCAGTTCATTAGAATTTTACAACTGTTGTAGCCTCCCACTTCTGATTCCATTGCCCTGGCTTCAGTACATGTATAGTAGATAGCACTGTACACTACAGCAAGTGGAAAGGAATAGTTAGATGGAGAAACAAACATCTTGGTTGCTCTCCTACATCTTGTAATGTCTTCATAGACATAAAGGATTTGGAGGAAAACTTATACAACGTAAAGTAAGTGTAACTGATGTAGCTAAATCTGCTACCTGTGCAGGATGTGTGAAGCAGTAGTAAGGTGCAAAGTGCTCCATTTATTTAATGAAATAAACTGATGTTACTTGTGACATCAGTATTTGAGGTATTACAATCAGCTGTTTCACTTTTTATTTTTGAATTACACGAAACAGCTTCACATCACTCTTGATTAAAAACGCTTCTCAGCAGGGCAGAAGATATGGAACAAACTTAAGCCAGCTACTGGACTTTCAAACGTTTGGGCAATGCTGCTTCATTAAATGCACAGATTTCTTAGTAGGATGCTCTATGGCTCAGTACTTCATCCTCTGCAACAAGGAGGGTTTGAGTTTGAGTCTCTCTTTTATCATCAAAGCAGCATTTGCTTCCTGGGCTTCAGGCGCAGTGGGTAGTCCTTTGGGGTTTCACATTATGGCTTGGTGTAAGAAACCCTAATAACTCTTACTCCAGGGCAGTTATCTTACCCTACTCTACTGATGTGGTTGAGATGCAAATCTGCCACAGGTACTGAGCAGGAAACAGCACTTGGCTGAGGTGCTGGAGACCAGCATGGAACTTCTGACATGAGGGTCTTCAACCCTTCCTGCTATTGCAGAGAGGGGACCAACTGCATTGAGTGAATCTCCAGAACAGCATAGCCTCTTCGAATACCAAGGCATTTTTACCCCACCACCTGTATGCTGGGTTGATCCTATCTCCTTTCTCATGCAGCTTCCCACAGTATTTTGTAATCCCATTCCTCTCAACCAGGCACACAGTAATTTGTGCCTTGCATATTTAAAGTCCTTTTTTTGTTCCCTGCTTGCTGGTTTACGCTTTTTCACTGGTTCACAACCAGTGGGTTGTATATCACAAGTGAAATGAAATCCAGAGCCAGATCCTATAATCTCTGTGAGGTCCAGTGAGATGTGGAACATTTTCCTTGAGAGTAGTCTTGGCTTCAGGAGCATTGAGGACTACTGTCCTGTATGTCTTGAGAATCAAAATTCCCTCAGTCATCAGCAGAGAGCTTTGGGGTATTCTTTTCCCAGCACTACTGAGTCATCTGTCTATTTGTTATACAGTAGAGATGTATTTGACTTCCTAATTGGAGTTAGGCTTCATGAAGTTTAAACAGCTTGAAAGCTTCAGGCAGAAACTTTCCAGTGGTTATGTTTTTTTCAGTTCAAGGCTCTGCGGAGGTTGAAGTGAGTTAGTTGCCAGACATGTGTGGCTCCTGTTGAAATTAGCGTTGCCTTTATTCAAAGCCGTTTCAATGCCTGAAGTTAATATTTCACCTCATGTTTCCAATAATCTCTACTTTTCTGATTATGCAAGTGCATTAGAGACCAGCCATAAGAACGTCAGACTTGCTTTACTCTGACTCTAGTCACTGACTGAACAAAACCTGGCGTGTACTGGACATCATGTAAGCTCTTTGTCCACCAGCTTGCTTTCTCCAAATGGATTTAACACTGCAGTTCTGCATTAGGAAAACCAAGATGCCTGTGAAAGGTTGCTTAGTTGAAATCAAGAGACATTATTAACAAGCTTTCCCCATCCCTTGCAGTGGTCTGTTGGGATTCTTTCTGATGTTGCACACAGTGAAGCTAAAAAGCAGCACAACCTCAGGGCAATATGCAGCATGGAGTTTCCTTGCAAAGGTAAGAGAAAGACTGTCACAGGAACACAGTGGATCTGTGCTTCTCCTAGGAGAGCTGAGGAATTTCTGCATCTCTGTTGCTATTCCTGTTTGACACTTCCAGTGTCTGTCTGTGCAACCTACAAGTAGACTTGAGGTAACAAACATAATAAGCCAAGATTGTTAGCCGAGTTGAACTACTGTGCATAGACTGAGGTTTAATGGAACTGGGCTGCTTACTGCAGCTAAGGTTCTGGCCTACTGAATTGCAATAATACAAATCTATACTTTCCTACTTTCCAAAGGTGTTTTGGAGAATACTCCTTCTGAGAGTGTGTGCACCAGCCATTGCTTCCAGCGTGTCTTCCCAGAGCCAAGAATTAAAACTACTTCCCAGAAGTTCAGTACCAGAACTCTCATTGTTACCATTGCAGAGGAGAGTGGTGGATGTCATTTGCCTTGACATTTACAAGGCTTTTGACAGCATCTCTCACAATGATCTTGTATCCAAATTAGACTGTTATAAACAATTAGATGGGTAAAAAATGTGGTTGGATGATCAGGCTCAGAAGGTGGAGGTTAATGATTCCTACTCTAATTGGAGGCTTGTGACAATTAGAGTAGCACAGGGATCTGTCCTTCAACCTGTCTTGTTTAACGTCTTCATTGAAGAATCAGAGGTGATAGTGTACTCACATTTGGAAGGGACACCAAACTGGGAGGACCAATCAATAGTGCTGAAGGAGAGGGCTGCCTTTTAGAGGGACCTGGACAGGCTGGGGGAATGGACCAACAGAAACCTTACCAAAATCAAAATGGACAGATGTGAAGCCCTGTACATGGGAAGGAAGAGCAATAATACAGGCCAAGAAGAGCGCCTGGCGATAATACAGGCTGGGGATTGGATGACTGAGAAACAGTTCTGCAGAAAAGATTGGGGATTTTGGTAGACAGCAAGCCAAACATGAGCCAGCAGTGTGCCCTGGCAGCTAAGAAGGCCAAAAGTATCCTGGGTTGTACTAAGTTTGCTTTAGTTGTACTGCATAGGCAGTACATAGGCAGTAAATTCATGGAAGTAATCATGCCCCTCTACTCAGCACTTGTTAGACCACATCTGGAGTAGGGAGCCTCGTTTTAGGCACCTCAGTACAGGGAAGAGATGAATAAACTGAAGCAAATTCATCAGAGGGCTGCCAAGAAAGGCAGAGGGCTGCCAAGAAAGTCAGGGGGCTGAAGCATTTGCCTTATGAGGAGTGGCTGCCAGACCAGGCTTGTTCGGTCTGGAAGAGAGACAGTTTTGGGAGCACCTAACAAAACAACAGCCACCCAGTAGCTATGGAGAAATTACCAAGAAGACAGATCCAGGCTATTCACAGTGCCGTGTGGGAGGGGGTGTGTAAGATAACAAGCATAAGCTGTAATGAGAGGTTCAAACTGGGCGTAAGGAAAAGCTTCTTCACCCTGTTGACAAGTCAGGGAGGGCAGAGGTTGCCCAGGGAGGCTTCTGTCTTCAAAGGTTTTCAAGACCCAACTGGAGAAAGCCCTCAGCCAACCAGGAATTATACTGTGATCTGTGGATTTGGGGTCTGGCTGTACTTAGGTTTCAGTTATTAACAGGTGATTTGTTAAATTACCAGTGGTAAAGGCAGTCTGAAGAGCTTGTCAGACTCCTTTTTCCTGGTTACAGTTACTCCTTTTCTCTGGTTAAATTTTACCTAGTTTCACCACTCTCAGCTAGGTCATCTGAAAGCCACAACCTTCCTATGTAGTTCGTGATCATAGCTTTTTTATTGCAGTGAAGCTCTTACCCTACCAGGAAAAAAAAGAAAGTAGGATTGCATAATAATATGCTTGTTTAGAAACTGGAATGAAATGAATGTTTGGTTTTCCTGGGGATAACAAGAAGAGAATGATGGGGCTTGTTTTGTACTTTGCAAGCTGTTCCACACTATACAAGTCCCATAGATTTTCTCACTAGTTTGAATTTCTTCCAAGCATTCTGACTGTGCAGATTTTAGTTCCATAGCTTTCTTCTTGGTAGCAAGTCAACTGATCTAGAGCTTGCTTTTGCATTTATTTTGTTTTTCCTTTTTAGCATTCTGGGTTGGAGATGGGAATAGCTGGCTCTGCTGGTAGATGTTGTGCATGAGGAGAAGTGGTTCTACATGTGGTATTCATGACCTGTCTGAAAAAAATGCCGGCAAAGATGTGTTGTGAAATATATTTTAAGCAGATTTGGTACTTCCCAGGTGAAGTGGATCAGAGCCACAAAGTCGGGACTGGATCAAAGCTTTCCCAAAGTTTCTAGATTTGAACGGTTTTGGCCAACTCTAGACATAAGTTAGACAAAGTTTGTTCTAGCCACTGCTGTCAATGAAATTATGTGCCTTTATAGCAACTAAAAATTTGTCCCTGTGCCACTGTGATAATTTAATCTGTTCTTCAGCCTTGAAAGCCTGTGTTTGTTAATGTGTGTGGTTAATTATCTTGCTTGAGAAGGTTTTTTTGAACAGGACAAATTAGGTCTTTTCCTGTTGTTGCTTCTAACCCAGTGTTCAAACTGTATGTCTTGTCTTGAGTTCGAAGAGGGGAATAAGTAATAAGGACATGGGATCCCTCTGGAGCACTTATAATTTTAGCAGAACAAGCAGTTTCCCTGATGTCTTTCACCAGTGTTTTAAAGCTTGCTATAAGAATGATTTTAGGGCTCAGTCACACCCATCTGAGGCAGCATGAGGAGCACAGAGGAACTGCTCCTCCGAGTGCTGAAATGCAGCTGATTTGGGGTTAGAAGTCAGCAAATTCTTGAAAAATTCTGAAACACTGTAGATCAGTTTTAGAAGAGGAATCAAAAGACTGCAGAGACAAATGCGGATAGGCAGAGAGCAGGAGCAGAACTGGAGCTTGCCTGCAAGGGTGTGGGGCTGATCTACCAGCTCCTGCAAAATTGTCACAAGCTATCTTGTAACTGTAGGGAGCTATAAATCTTTGTACAGACTAGTTAGAAGAGTCCTATCTATCTGATCAGTAATGCTGCTTTCTGCAGGTGTTCGGAAGTGTTAAAACTACATACTAATCCAGCTCAACGTTGCCAGGGTATGAGGGCTGTCTCAGTCACGTCTTAAATCAACATACGTGCAGAAAAGCAGTATTTAACTAGCACTTTAACAGTCTGTTTGAATCCAAGTCTGTGACTCCCTTTAAAAAAAAGGAAGGAAGTTAATGTGGATAAAGAATAAAGATAGAAAGTATTTGAATCCGGACTTGCAGAATGAGATCCAGTGGAAAAAAAAAACCTCTGGTCACAACAATGGCTTTGCGTTCCCACATGAGCATTTTTCTTGGATTGAGTAGTGCCCTAGATCATTCTCTTAATATCTCAGACTGACTGGAGTTTTCACCAGCAGTTGGAAAGGAGCAGCATTTGAGGCCAGAATATGTTTATCTTGCAAATGAGCCAAGAAGGCAGAATGCTGTAGTCCTCAGACAGCAGTGCAGGCCTCTGGGGAGGTGCAGAGAATTAGAAAATCTGTTTTCCATTTGCATGCTTTGTACCTATGTGACTGATGAGCTGGGGCTGAGATTGTTGCCACCACTTCATTCTTGTTAAGTGCCAATAGACCAATAAACTAAGCATGAGATCTGATCGGGCCTGCTTTGCAGATTGAAGAAGACATTCTTTCTGAAGCCCACATATTTGGCCTTCCTGCCCTCTAATTTTTCATTCACTTAAAAACTGGAGCTGGGTTGTAACTTGTTTTTATGGTACTTGGGCTGTGGCAACTTAATCAATGTATGAGGTATTTAATTCTTCCCTGTAATGATTTCTGACAGCTTTCATGTCAAAGCTTTGCTTTGTGCAGAGACAGACAAAACACAGGTTTCATCTGTGTATATAGTCCTGCATGATATTTATAGTGACAAATGCTCTCTGCACTTTTGCTGTGAAAGCAGATATTGTGTGTGGTAGTCATAACTGTATAGATTCATGAGAATTGCCAGAAAATCACTAAAGTGATCTCTAAAACAACAACAAAAAGTGCTTTTAAGAAGCCCAAGAAATATGGAATACTTTGTCATAGCACATATTTAATCCCCAGAAGAGCAAGAATTTGAAGCTGTGCTGAGATTTCTTGTTTTAATTTGAAAGCTATGCTAGTATCATGGGTCATGTACTAGAAAGAAAAACTGGAGATGCTCATATATACGGATAGAAGCATCTGGTGAGAATGCTAATGAGTTCTAACAGTGCTGTCAGGGAATTTGTTTAGATTAAGGCTGCCAATCTGTATCTGGTGATGAAACTTGTTAGGGTCTCTGGAAGTTAAACAGCAGAAATAATTTAAGTCATGAATAGAAGGGAAAAAAAGGGTATTTCATAATTTTTCTTCAGCAACATACTAGTTACTTATGGATTAATATTCCTGTATCATGTTTAGTTTATCCCAATAAACTTTGTAGTAGGGAATTCATCTTGTTTTCAATACGAACCTATTGAGGTAGCTTGTTATGAAAAGAAAGAATAACTAAGAAGGTCAGCGGATACTGTATTCTCTCCTTCGTCCTCTCTTATCTGAAGAAATGAAGTTGGATAATTGAAACCAAGTTTCATTGAGTTTTACACGGTTTTTCTTATGGCTGGGAGAAAATTCAGGTTAATGTGATCAGGAACATGCAACTCTTATATATGACCATCCCTTGTACTTTTATGTAACCTGCAGTGTATCCGAACAGTGTTGAAGGCTCCCTGATACATAAAAGCATCTCCTGACAGCTGCTTTGTTCCTTTGTTTGTTAACTTTAGAAGAGTTTGCCCCAGGTCACCCTATATTTAATAATGGCTGCCAGATACTGTGAAAGTAATTTTGCACAAGCATGTGAAAGAGTATCTTATCCACGGGTCCCATGTACCCAACTGTAGCCACCTGCACTTACACCCCAGCAGTTTTAGTCTTCTCCCAAAATATATAATGGCTATTCAGAATGCCTCCAGTAGTCTTTGATTTTATATTTTGTGTCTGTGTATCTGCTGCTTTGGTCCCCACGGTGTTTTGAAGAGTATGGGTAGACTAGATCCATCTTCATGTCAGCACAAAAAATGGATGATACCCCTCTTAAAGACTGGAAAAGTACTGATGGTTTTTATTAAAGCGGAAATTATCTTTTTCCTGCTTCTCATAAAAGGGAGAGGCCACAACTATGAGTCTTCTGGGGCGCTCCTAGCCTGGTTATACTCACTGCATCTCTCTTCACAGATAGCAGTTCACATGAGAATTTTATCTGCTTTAATTCCAGGGGCAAACCAAGCAAGAGAAATGTATGTTTTTACACATTTTTGCAGTCTTAAAGCTTCTGCTAAAGCATGTGCTGCCATTTGTATACCTCTTAATTCCTCTGTCACTGCTGCTTAGCATGTAAGTACTATAAAATGTCATTAGTTCTGCTGAGGGTTATTTACTTGCAGAAATAAGTGCTACTCTAAAATGAGTCCTGCCATTGGTATCTTCTGAAGCAAATGGCTCTCCTTGTTCACCTCTGCCCTGATAGGGAAAGGGTTCTGAATTTTAAAAAATCTGTTTAAAATTTGTATATCATAACCCGAATAAGAATGTGTTTGGTTATCTGGCACTTGCTCACTCGGTTATATTGTAGACTTGAAATAGCGTCATCTTCGCATGCTGCTGTGCTGTGCTCAGGCAAAAGTGACAGTGAGATTCTTGGCTGAAAATCACATTGCTTTCTTGGCTTGAACCTCATAAAGCTTTATGCAGAAATGTCATAAACTCCCACTGGAGTTCCATAAACACTGTGTTTTCATTCAGCAAAGATCCTGCACTGTGTGCAAGGCTGTCTCAAGACAGCTCACCCGACCTGGAAAAACTGCAGCTGCAAGCTCAACCCCTGGGGGAGAGGGTAAACTGTGTGCTAGACCTGGGTGGACTCTGCTGGTAGGTGCTCTCTGTGGCACTACTGTGGTTTGAAGTGCATCTCAGAGAGGGAGTTTCCATGACCCTGAAGCTTCCAATTATGCCAAGAAGGGGGAGTTCATAAGAGTAGAAGTGAGCTTCTTCCATCTACACACCTTGTGTACTCTTATGCATGTGAATGTGCACACACATGCGTAAAGATAATTAAAAATGGTTAAAAATCCTTATCAGTTTGTGGTTGGTCATCACTGTATGAAATATGTACATTTAGTCTTCATTCCTGTGAGTCACCATGGGGACAATATATTGATAACTTGGAAAACAAAATGTGTTTCTTAGCTCAGCTTGGCAAGCAGATAAGGCAATCAGTGTGCTCTTAACTGCATCTTAAGGGTCTAGAAAAAAGACCAGTTACTGAAACCCTAAAAGTATAGGTATTTGGGTAGTTTCCATGGAGACAGCTTGATAGTTACTTTGTAGCATCCAACACTAATTATACCATATAATTGTTGGGAAGACATCAGTCTCCATAACAACTCCACTGTGGGTGACATGACCACTGAGCTTTAAGTGGCACAGACTCCCAGAGGCACTAATGCAATTTAGGAAGCTGTCTTGTAAGAATAGCTGAGACTTGTTGGAGATTTTGAATCTCCAGGTAATGGAAAAAAATTAATACATGCCTTAAGAGGCATTGTATAGAGTTGAAGTTGTATATCCGTTGAAAATGGCAGCTACACAGCTTTTGAGCATGACATGGTCACACAAGTACATGAAGTTATGTATTGTGACTTGGGGGTAGTGTCACAGCACAGTTTTCATCTGTGCCTTACACAGTAAATCCAGTCTCAGCAATGTCTAACAGATACTGATAGATTGAACCCTAAGATGCTCTGAATTAGTTTGTTTCCTTTTTTCGATCATGATATCCATGTGAAGTATGTCATGTACATTTGATATTGTCATTCTCTTGAACATAAAGCTAACTTCACTAACCTGGAGTATTGTCTTTGGAATTTGGAAGGTACTTTTTCACCCTTACCCTTGACAAACAGTCTCTATATACTTGACAATAGAAAAATGAGTTTAAAAATCTAACAAGTCTGTCAAGTCCAACAGAATTTTGGATTGCAGAGGATGCAGGTTCATTGGTTCCTCTGCAGAATGGATTCCTAGTCTCCCATGTTTTTATTTGGTCTCATGGGGTTGCTTACAGAGGGGCTGGGAAGTGAATCTTAAGTGTGACAAAGAGAAGACAAAAGAATGAGAACTGTTTTGGAAAACATTTGCATTTCTGACATACAAGTGTAAATACCAAAATTATATGGAAGAACTGTGCACTATATAACACACTAATGTAGAAGGTTTCAAAGCTAGCTAATGCTAGGCTTCCAAAAATGAGCAAAAATAGCCACATTCTTCTCCCATAGGAGAGAATAGCCACATTCTTCTCCTCTCAGGTTTGGGATCACTAGCTGCCTTTTGATTCTTAGAAACCTCCATGGGTGAAATTTCTCCAGGCTGCCTCATGAATCTTGAGCTTCATCATTTACCTCTCCGATAGGCACTTGGTGTCACACTCCGGGTTGCTTTCTTTCTCATGTTAGTGAACTGCTGATGCCTGAAATGGGTCTCCCTGGCTTTCTTTTCCTTTCTCTCCCCAACTCAGATCCAATCCTTACAAAATCTCAAGAGCTCTCATTTCTTAACCCCACTCTGTACACCAGTTCAAGGACTAGATTTGACTTTCAATAGAAGTCGGCGAACAGCCATAGTGCTCTGGGGGACGCAGACTGCGCGGCTAATGTCCTGTCCCTGAAATATGTGGTGCTCGGGGAAATCACATAGGCTTCCAACAACCTCAGGAGAGGACTGTGAGCTGGTTTTGTCCTATCCATGGCCAGCATGGAGAGGAAGAGGGCAGAGTCCAGCTTTTCTCTCCATGCATGTTTCTATGGGTGATTGTCCTAAGGGCACAGAAGGGAATGAGTCTTCTTGCAGAGGCTTCCCCACCCTATCTGAGGGAACGGGATGCCAAAGACTGTAATCAACTATAATCACTCCGTCACTGTCTTCCAATGCAGGGGCCACTGAGGCCCACAGTGTGTAACCTCGTGACATTGCTCATAAAAGCCATCATTCAAAATGGATTAGTTCTGTTAATGCTTTAAAACACATTTTTTCAAGTATCATGTTTTGTAAGATTTCTGGTGGAATATTTTGACCTTTTGTAACAGTGAATGGTTAGACAGCTCTGGAAAGACTTTTGTTTTTGAATGGAAAAATAAAACCTTAAAGAATACCAATTCTTCCCTGCAGTCCTTAGCATAATAATAATAATAGCATGTCAATTTCTTTCCATGACATCATTGCTAAAACAGCATAAACACACAAGAGAATGGCAATGCAAGGACTGTGTCTCTGTTATTATTGCTGGGTTGTATGGAAAGGGGTCAGCAGGGAGATTTAGTTATCTGGGCTGGGAATTGTTTGTTTATGAATTAGGTTTTCCCAAAGGATTCGTGAGATGGGAAATACAATAGGAAATGAACTTTATACATGCACAGAAATACCAAAACTGTAAGTGTCACTGGGAAAAGAGGTTGATGGAAACTTGCTATTTTTGTTAACAGATTTTTAAAAAATACTTGATTATGCATCCTGAAGTTTCTTATGCTATTTTGATACTAGTGATATCCTCCATAGAGTTCTGAGTTAGTCATGACAGAAAACTTTTAATCTGATAATGCTGACAAGGAACATAAGCACTTCAGGTGTTTCTATAGATTTTAACAATGGGAAAATGCATTTTACTGCTTTTCACTAAAATATTCCCCTTAAGCTAGGCATGCTCATTGGTTCTCACAATGTCTTGAACCCTTTCAGCAGCATTTGGGCTTTTCATGTATAAGTAAAGCAGCATGTATATGTAGGATTTGTTCTCTTATAGTAGTTATACTGGGTGCAAAAAGAGGTTTGAAGACACGCTCAAAAAACCACACAGTTCTTGACTGACAATGGCCTCAATCTGCAGTATTCAACCTGAGACCGTTGGGTAATCTCGCATGGAAAGAGCAGTCACTGAGAATGTGTGCACTATCCTACTCAGCACCACACCTCTACAGCAAGGTACTCCAGATACAATCAGTCTTGGCACAATGGGCCAGTCCCCATCTGGGTCATTTGTGCAACTTGTAGAGATGGCCTCAGAGTACACAGGTATCTGGGTGTTCAGCTCCCTGATGTCTATGTGGAAAAGTTCACTGTTGGCTTCTCAGGTTGCTGAGGGGATATAGAGTCACAGAATGGTTTGGGTTGAAAAGGACCTTAAGCTCATCCAGTTCCAGTCCTCCTGCCATGGGTAGGGACACCTTGCACTAGACCAGATTGCTCAAGGTCCCATCCAACCTGGCCTTGAACACTGCCAGGGATGGGATAGCCACAGCTTCCTTGAGCAGCCTCTTCCAGTGCTCGACCACTCTCGCAGTAGAATCATAGAATAGTTAGGGTTGGAAAGAACCTTAAGATCATCTAGTTCCAACCCCCTGCCATGGGCAGGGACACCTCACACTAAACCATGTCACCGAAGGCTTCATCCAACCTGGCCTTGAAAGTAAGGAACTTCTTCCTTATATCCAACCTAAAACTCCTCTGTTTAAGCTTAAACCCTTTATCCCTTGTCCTATCACTATAGTCCCTATTTCTGCTGTCAATCTTCTGGTCTGCCTTGGGAAGGTATTACAGGGCAGCAGCTAAGCACTTAAGCACTGGCTTGGGACTGAGTGTCCAACTGACTTTCAAAAAGACATTCAGTTCTTGTAACACATGGAAACACATTGATGTAGCCTGTAACATATCTGCCTTTGGTTCCATTTTTTGCCTTAGTTGCCTCACTGTTGATGTTCTTTCAGAAGTCATGTTTCCATGAACTATGTTCTTTTGCCCTTTGAGAGAGAACAAACTGACAGGGGATGAAAGTACCAGTGTGGTTAATATGGACTTTGGTAATAATTATGAAATGGTGCACATAAAGTAGCTAGCTGCTGAAAGAAGTTATCAGAGCCACTAAGTGGTGTATTCTTAAAAACATTGTCTTCCACTGCAGTGCCATTGTATTCTGTGTCTAGGAAAGTCAAGTCCATTTTCCTTGTGTTCATGGGCCCCAGCTGCCAGGAATTTTACACTTTGCCTGCAGGAACCAACTTTTTTATTCTCGTGGATGCCAGTGGAGCCACCACTGAGACACTGCTGTGGGAGATCATGGTCCACCTGTGAGGAGTTTGGAATTGCATCCTCTTCTGCCCTTAGTCAGAGGTCCTGATACTGCAAGGCAGTTATAGTAACAGTTCCTTCCTGATCTGGCTACTGGCCCACCCAATGGCATCTAGCACTTGGGAGGAAGATAGACATAAGCAGATGGCTGAGCTCCGTCCTTCCCAAGGAGCCAGCTCCTTTTGTGCCAGATCCATGTAGCAAACTGTCAGTTTGGCCTGTTAAATTCCTCACTGAAGTGTGACAATAAAAAGCAGGGTCATCTTATCAGAGTTATCTGTCTTCTCTCTCTCTTTACAGCAGTCCTCTTATTTCATGATCCCATAAGGGTTAGATGAGCTGAAGAATAACTTGGAATGCCAGAAGGCTAGCTCTTGCTGATCTTAACAGAAGATGAAGTGTATTTTATTGTGGTATTTTACAGCGACAGAGTCTTAGAACAGCTGGCTGCTCCCTAGAAGTGAAAAACAGTACTTCTGAAATCAGATAGAAAAGATAATTCTTTAACACTGTATGCCCTATTACTGACCAATAAAATGCAGGGCATCAAACAGAAGGTAACACTGAGGCAATTGTCCAAGTGAAAGTAAAGAGAAGCGTGTATTTTTTACAGGGCCAGATCTGCTCAAAAGATTTTAGTCTGGGTCACTAGTAATTTCAGTAAAAGCAGATATTATCCTTCTAGCACAGATGTGCAAAGATTAATAAACTGCATGCCATGGGATGTAAGTTTTATATCAACTAAGGTCAAGATGATAATCCTTCCTTTTCTCTTATGTGTATATCAACTGCAGACATGCTGCATTAGAGGAGGATTGTATATTCATCTGAATTCTCTGCCACCAACCAATACGTGATTAAACAAACCCTCAGTCCACTCCAGTTGGTGTCTGTGATCTTAATAGGTAGAACACTGTTGTTGTTGCTGTTGCAATACTTACTCCATTATACAAATACTTAATAATTCATAAAAGAAGAACAAGATGATGAATCACGTTGCCCTCTCAGCTTCTGAGCTCAGAAGTTTCCGGGGAGAGACTAAATGGCAGGAGTAGTTTAAGGTCTTTGCAGTTATAGGGCAGTATATAAGGAAAGGAGGTTCCTTGACAGTCTGCAACAACAGAGGAAAAGTACAGTTAAGCATTGTAATGCATGAAGCATTTGCAGGAAGCAGGAGGCGCTGGGTTTTAAGTTTGGTATAACTTGGAATTACAAATATATTTCAGCTTTTGGTCAAATATACATCATGATATAAGCATCAACAGTCACTCTTGTAACAGCGAGAGTGGACAAAGCCCTGCTTGGCAAAGTCAAAAAAAAATCAAAGGTATTTGCCTTAAAGAAGCCTTCTCATATCCCTTGTTAAATGACTTTTGTTGTCCTTGCTTGACAAAGCTTCAGCTGCACGGATGGTGCCTCTCATTTGCAGAACTGACTTGAACAGATGCTATTAATCTGCTGTATGTATGTACACACACCTGTTTGAATCATGATTGATAGTATTTCCATATCAGCAAAGCATGCCTCAGGGAAAATGTACATGAATTGTGGAAGGTTTTCACTTTATCTCCTTAATACAGAACCAGAACACTGAGAATAATAACAGTATCTGGATTACATTTTCAGTGGTCACATTTAAGAGAAATATTTGAATATGAGCAGAGGTACTGTTAAAATTGAGCTCTGTACTATAACTACTCTACAGTTTATGGGCTGAAGACTGGTGGCACTTCACCAGCTACCTCATTAGTCATAGGAAGGGGAAGTGTATGTTTTGGCCATTATCTCCAGTAGCAGAGGGCAAATGCTTCTTGTTTTGGCTTTCTCTTTGTTATGACAGAAAGTCTGATGTTTGTGTTTGAGTGAAGGTAGGGTGGAGTGGCTACTTGATGTTCAAAAAAGAAATACCTACCATAATTTTCAACCCAGTCTAGTATTTTACAAGAGGCAAAGAGTTTCTGTTTTCTTGAAAAGTCTCAGGATATCTTTTACTTTTTGTAGGAAAGCAAAATAAGTTATAATGTGCTCATAATAGCTCGCTCCTATCTCATCAGTGATGTATGTTTATTTCTGTGCTATATATAGTATGTGTTTATATATGAATGCATATATAGATATATGTTTATACATTAATAGATGTAGGTGTTTTTGAAAAGAGTCTTGTCTTGTTCATGTCTGATCATTTTAAATACAACCATAATGCTCTGTTTCTCGTAAGAGCATTTTCTTACACTAATTCTGTTAATTGCACTCAGTAACCCACATATCCTTCTTCAGTTTCTGTACTTAACTATTATAAGGTGTCTCTGCAACATAAAATAATTGCTGTGTCTTCCTTAGTCGTGGCTCTTGTAAGGTTTAAATTAAGAAAGAGACAGTGCAGAACCAAGGAAATTAAGGTACTGCCAAGAATCAGGAAGGCTATTCATTAGCTATACATGAAACCTTTGTATGTCTGAGAGCTGTAAGACAGGTGCCACATACCTTAAAAAGGTGTAGGCAGAGGATTCTGTAGAAGTGATTCAGAGGCAAGAGGGAGATGGGCTTTTCTAAGCCCTTTCTGCATAGTAGGATGGGGCTGGGCACGCAGCTGGGTTCCAGAATGACCTAGCAGTCAGTTTATTCTCCCACAGCCAAACTGCTAACGAGATGCATACAGTGCAAGAACAATAGCTTGGCCACCTTTGTCTTACAAGGAATAAAAGAATTCAAAAATTCAGGTTGGACAACAATTCAGCAGATCTTTTGGCTGGGGTTAAAAAATGTTTAAAAAATGTTTGGGGTTAAAAAATAGTTACTGTAGCATATTAATCTGGAAGGATTATATGTTAGTCCTTGAAAGTGTATTAATCTGATAAAACAAGGTGCTCAGTGACTGATACAACAACATTCTGCGTCAGCCTTGCACTTGCAGGATCGGTGTCTTAGTTGTATCAGTCTTCAGATCCTGAAAACAAGAAGAACAGAAGAAAAACAGCCCTGAGAAAAGTCTTCCTAAATGCAATAGAAAGTAGAGGATAGATTTCTAATTCTGTAAATACCAGAGCTGCATACGAGTATCTAGACATAGAAATGCAGAGGATTATCTGCCCTCTAAATGCATACTTGGGATAACTAAGAAATCTATTTTCTTACAGCAATTGAAAAGATGAATATAGAAACACTCCTCTGTGATACAGAAATTACTGGTTTGGGTATTGATAAGATAAAAAACCTAAACAAAACACCACTTTAAAATACCTGATGATTTTGCTAGAGATAAGCATTCATACTGCTTCTGTCCTGAAAACTTTTTAGAGAGCAAGTTGCCCATTGTGTTTGTCATTTGATCTGCCCCCTCCCTTTTTGTTTAGTATGTTTTAAATGCAACATGCAGATGATTTTAAGGTGGGTCAGAAGTTAATTGTTATGAAAAACAAGTAGATTAATTTACACTATTTTTTATCATTATCATTAGGCATTTGACTACTCAGGCATGTTTAAACACTGGCTGCTTTTGAGTCAATACAGGGAGCTAATTGTGTTCTTAAAGAACCCCTGGAATTCACAATCATTGTTTGAATAATGCTCAGAAAAATAAAGAGGAATAAAATATAAAGAAAGGGCAGGAGAGTGACCAAAACTTCATCTGAGAAAAATGTGCCTTAAGGAAGCTGGAGATCTGTGCAGACATTTAGGCAAATACGTAATAAAGGATCTCAAAGAAATTTACAGCAGCTGGTAAAACTCCTGTGTGGCTGGATCTGAGCTGTGTGGATCATAAAGTTGCTGACTCTGGCACTGTTGCCATGGTGCCACCGTTGCCATGGTGCCAGCATCGCCAGGCTGTCCTTTAGGTAACAACGTGTGTATCTCTCAGAGGGTTAAAGGGTTTTTTTCCTTCAGGAGACCTGAGCAGAGTCCACCTATGAGCAGTGTGCATGTAAGTACACTCACATGAACAAACTCATTGCACTGTCTACTGATTTTGTAGACTGACAGTCTCCAGTAAGTCTGTCAGGGAACGAAAACCCTTAGGGCATGTCTGCACTTTGGTTAGGCTGTTAGTGCAATGCAGGAGACATGCTCAAGTTAGCTTTAAACTGATGAGCAGAATTGAGAGCGAAACCTGTTTTGCTTTCCCCTTCCTCCGATGTATTTCGCTTTGGATTGTTTCTCTTGTTTAGGCTCAGCTTTTCAGGCAGGATCATGGCATTGCTGTTTCCTTTGTGAAAAGCCATTATTTTGATGGTTCAAGGCTAAAGCTTAAATTTTTCCTTGTAAAAATCTGTGTCTCTGCTTGAAATCCTTCCTTGTCAGTAGATTTTTGGGTAGTGCTCCTTCAGGGGACTGCATTGTCACCTGAAGGCGTTAGGTTAAACAGCATATTTTGTCTTGCCTTTTGATTGGTAATAACAGATCCTCAGAACAAAGTTGAAAACTTCCACAGGTCATTTCAATGTGTTGATTGATGCAGCCAAATCAGTGTCTGAGGGAAGGAGGCTTTACAGAAGAGTCGGGTAGAGAAATTTTTCCTGCATTTCCTGGATTTCTTTTAACCAGAGATTGGCTTTGGCACTTTAAGCTTCTAGAAATGACACAGAAAACCTTCTCATTGCAATGGGCAGTATGTTGTAAAACTTCCAGAGAAGTTTTTCTTTCCATAGTAGATCATCCCCAAAGCTGACTTGAAGTTAAACAGTTAATGCTAGTTTGACTTTGGTCTGGTTCTGCCTGCAAGATTCATTCAGATACTGTGCAGGATGGAGGAGGCCTCCTGTGCACAGTATCTGCAGCTGTTAATGGTGCTTTATTTTGATTGATGGCCATGGGAGAAAAATAGTATATTCTTTTTTCTTTTTTTTTTTTTTTTACATTTTCTTTGTATTTCGTTTTCTCCTGCCCTATTTGTAAGCAATCTGGTTGTACTTAGTACTTTAGTTCTAGTCCCATCCCATCTTTTCTTGTGAGGGAGGATGTGTACCACACTTGTTATCTTTAAAACGGATTTTTGCTGCTGATTTGTGGCAGATTTCCAGTGACTGCACCAACCTTCCACAATCAGTGAGTTACTGGTGGTCATTGTTGCTTCTTGTTCATTGCTGACTTTCTGCAGTTTGTGAAACTTCACAGTCAGCACCTGCTCTACCATTCTAAGGATGTCTCATCATTAGAAGGAAGTCTCACCATTCTAAGGAAGTCTCATCAGTACATGCTGGACCACTTTAGTCAGGGTTTAGACATGGGAGATCCAAGCCCTTGGTGTGCTTCCATGTATTTGGCTGTTCCAGTCAATGCCTTGATCATCTATTTCTCTAGTTGCTGGATCTTTCTGAATCTTAGTATTCTTATTAAGGTGCAGAGAAGTTACCCTTCTGGCATCTTTGGTTGCCTTAAATTTGGATGTAGCAAAGCAGAGAACTAGATAGAAATAGCCTGTGGTCCAGCTGAGATGAAAAATGTATGTAAACAAGGAGGAATGGTGTTAATAGCTTAGAAAATTCACATGAATTTACAACTATGGAAGGTGGCATTGAAAGATTAACTTCCTTTTTGCCTGTTCTAAAGGGCTTTGTTTCATTTTTGCTAGATCTCTGTACCTAACATGACATTTGTGTGCATGTATGTACAAATACTTACTCTCAAGTAAAGGTAGGAGATACAACTCTGAAATCTCGGAAATCATTCCAGTGGCTCTCTTTCAAGAAATAAAAGAGTATGTGTTGTTACTGATGTTTGTCTGCTGTAATTTTTGCCTTTTTAGTACTACTGGATTATCTTGATGTGGCTGTTTTCAGTGGCACTAACAGTGATCCATTTCCCTGACAATTTTTGATGATTGTCTTAGCAGCTGGTTGAAACATGCAGAAGAGGGACAAAACAAATATTATGTCTATAAAAAGCTTGACATTGCTTTAATTCCACCAGTAGAATGAAAACAAAGGTTACGTACATCAGAAGCTTTTTCCTGATGTTTTGAGAAGATGACCCAGTGATAAATAGAATGATCTCTTTTGAACAGTGAGTGAACTTGATGAGCCATTTCAAAACACAGTCTTTGGAAAAAATATGCGTTTTTGTAAGGACAGAGGTTTTGGCAGTTTGGGGAAGTGAGGTTACAAGGATTGGCTCTGTGTACACAAACTAAGGAAAACTTCTGTAAAGTATTCTGTGTTCACTTACAGCAAGAGCTGACATTTAACTTTCTAGCAGTTTAACAGTGAATCACAGGAAGTATACTTTTTATACGGTATATACAAGTACAATTGTACATTAACAAATCATGGTCATGTCTGGACTAAATCCTCCGTATCTTTCCATTCCAGATAGGAAGATTAAATCAGAATCTAAATTTTGAAAATGTCCTCATCCACATTCTTGGCTGTATAAACAACATGTTCCTGAACACCTCAGAAATGTTAGATATTCAAAATCTACAGCCAGCGTCAGCAGCTTGAAAATCTTTCTCTAAATAATTGTAAAGTTAGGGATGGAAGGGAAAATCTTTCTCTAAGGTAATTATAAAGTCAGGGATGGAAGGGATCAATTATAGCTTGGTCAAGAATGACACATTTATCTAGGCAGTGCTGGAGGTTTGAATTGATCAAGAATTGACACCATATAAGCTATGGGATAACCACAATATGATCAGTGGAGAAAGCAAGGTAGCAAAGAATGCGGAGTCCTGCATATCTGTGTCTCCCAGGATCGAAGTTTCTGCTGTGTCAAGAACCAGGAGCCCTAAGGATCTCATCTCCTCTGTTCAAGCCAGATGTCAGATTTACCAGAATTTTCTCATGTTATGTGGCAAAGAAATGGATCTAACAGGGGAGCTGGCTCAGCAGTGATGTTGCCTGTTCTTAAAGTCATTCGCAAAGAATTCTCCAAACAGTCTTTATTTTTTTTTGTTTATCTATAAAACTAAATTATTTTCTATTTTTTTGTTCTATTTAGAAAACCCTACAACTTTTATGAAACAAATTTTGCTTTCTCTTCTGTATGTTTTTTTCTTGTCTGACCATAATGTGATTAGGAGAAAGGAGATCATTCATGTCAGGAGCTGTGTAGTGATCTGTCTGTCACAGTTCTTTGGGAGCTCTTTAAAGCTAGTGGTAATAGTGCCTTCCTCCACTCACAAGTCACTAAAGCAGATTTACAAATGCAGATGCATGAGAACACATTCTTTCCTATGCCTCCTATTTGCCTGTACAAGGGTGATTTTATATGCTGGATTTGTCCCTACTGTCCAACAAGTTCTTCCCCGCATTAGGATATTTCTACTTTATGAATCTCAGTCTGTTACCCAGCCCTTCAACAATGGCTTTTTTTTTTTTCTTGTTGCTGACAATTCAGCCTGTAGAGAAACAAACTCTGGACGTGTGGAATTGACACCGTCTTCTCTTTGTATACTAAAGTAGGGCACTGTGTTGTCCTTCAGAGCAGTTTGTTAAATGTAAATGACAATGTAAGTAGTGCTCAGGATGTTGTATGGCATCCAGGCCCATCTTTGGTTCCCAGATGATGGAAATGCCGGAAGTTTTCACCTCTGGTTAGTTATCTTTGGTGGTCATGAATTCTCTGATGCACAAACCCTAGGGCTTTCAAATGTCTGTGGTCATGAGGCACAGTGAGTTCAGCCTCATCTGTTTCAGTGTTTCAGCGTGTCTTTCCTATCACTGAATCTCCTTCAAATATGTTGGTTTGTAACTCCTATTTGGAAACTGGAGCAGGAATCTCACAATCTTTGTTTCCCTCTTAAGGACCAGGTTGTAAGGTGATGAATGAGTCTGTTTCTCTGCTGTCCCACCCTTTCTAGGTGGATCCAACCCCACTTCTGAAACAAACTTGTAAAAGGGCTGCTGTTTTAAGACTCTTCTCTGTGACACAATCCAGCCACAGGGCTGGTTTGCCCTCTGTTTTCTCTCCTGGCTCTTGTTCACTCCCTGAACTAGACTATTTATGTAAAGAAGTCCCATCTGTTCTATTTCATTATCTAACTATTCAGGCCCAATCTTTGTTCTGGCTGTTCTGCAGCGTTTTCCCTGTGGTTGAAGTGATGCTGCACTAATCTTTGTTCTCCTTCCTGGTGAAGCTCCAAGCTCAGGCAGGCTATCTGCATTACCATAGAGCCGTTTCATCTAGAGTAAGTTGTGCCAGACTGAAGAACTTCCACAAGTTGTGTCCTCTAGGGGTGGAGGAGATGAGCCCACTCTCCTCTTATGCACAGACTTTGTCCCAGATAAGTATCCATCACAAGGATGCACTTATTTCCTTTGATGCTGATACACATTGTAAAGAGCTAGAACTATTTGACTGAGATAATAAGCACAGTCTGAAATGCCACGATTTTTGTTTATAAAATTATTTGTAAATAACTCAGTGATCTGAACTATAGGAATAGTTGAGGCAAATAGGTGTTAATAAAGTGTTCCTTTAAATGGGTCTTGTTTGCACTGTCCAGTGGAGTGATGCATTATATTCAGAGTGATTTATTTTAGGAAACAATATTTCTGCCCTTTGTTTTTTTCATGCAATGAAGGGTTTGAAATGGTATCTCAGGAATCATTTGAGCTCGCATGAAGAAGTTTTGTTAAATGGTGCTACACTTGGATTTTTTTCCTGGTCACTGAAAGCTGCGTCAGTTTTGTAGAAATGCTCACAGTAGGGATGTCTTTAAAAATAGCTTTTGCAGTACTGCCTGGTCACAGTTCCTTTAAGCAAGTAGGTAGGCAGAGTCTATGGAGCTGTTCCTGTTTCTAAAAGTGTTGGGCTCCAAGCATCCAGTCTGTGTCTTTTGCTAGAATTAATGACTGTATTTCAAGATCTTGGGAACCTTTGTACAAAATATGCTGGTTATAGCTAGTTAAAATTTTCCTTTCCATGTCCTAGTTTTACAGATTCAGCACCAAAATATATTTGGAAATCATTAACTTCAGTTTGTCCTTTTACTTGCTTTCTTTTGTCTTGAAAGTTCATTCCTTTTCCTAAGGCATCTAAATGCCTAGGAGGACAACTGTGACCTTTGAAGTAAAGAAAGATTATGGCATTTAGCATGTTGTATTTTTGTTTTGTTTTTTTTTTTAAGAACATTCAGAACATCTGTGTAGGTGGTTTGTTTTAAAGTGAAACGTGCACTTAAAAAACACTTCAGAAAATGCTGAAATGTACTGTCAGGAAAGTAAGGAAAATTACCTTCTGACCTATGCCCCTAGACTTTAGATTCTTCCTCTGGAACAAATGATGTGGTCAGCTTCCTAGAAAACGTGCTGTCCATTTTAAAATGTATTCCTCATTTAGATAAACAATTAAAGGTGGGCATTTTAGCCATGTTCTTTTGTTTTGTTTTGTGGTGGGTTTTTTTCCTTACACACACTTACTCCGTGTGCTCCTCCAAGCCGCATTTTGTTTCTCTTTGGCACTGAGAGCCTCTTACATAATTTTTCAAAAACACAGCAGTGTTCTGCTGTAATAGCCCAAAAGGCTGCAGCCTGCATTTTTGCAGAGGTTTGGGATGATCGCAGTAGAATGGTGTATTGTTTTTGATAAGGCCTGGTTCTGGAGGGTTCTTAATGCCTGTTTCTCTGCCCTTGGCCTCTTCTCAAGTTTCTAATAAACAAGACTCTGCAAGGGAGTGGGTGACATAACTTCAACTTGTGTCACTTCTGAAATACTGCACATCAGTTTCTTTCAGAACAGTTTAAAGAAAAGAATGCTCCATAGATAGCACATGTGCCATCCTTTATTAGTTCCTGTTTATATGCTCGGTAATGACTATTGTATATTTTTATGTAATAAATTAACATTAGCCTAAGATAAGCTCAACGCAGTTACTTCTACAGTCATTAACATTGGTGTAAACACGAACTAGTTCCTTGTAGGTCAGTGCAGCTGCTGCAGGGTGTGTAAGGGGAGAATCCAGCCTGCAAGAACAAGATGTGTATGTACTTTAGAGCACTGCATTTGACCTAATTGATATCCAGCCTGGGAGCTGTATTTAGGTACAGTGCATGAAAGAGTCAGCTCCTGAATCATTAAATTCTACTGTTTGGAGTGGGTGTCAGCTCTCTCCGGCTGCAGTTGACTATGAGACGAGCCAAGGTGTGGCCTGAATGTGGACAGTTGCAGTATCATTTGCTTGAGTTTTGAAGAATAACTCTCAGTTTGTGACTTGCCTTTCTCCTCTCACAGTCTCTTTTGGGTGCATCTATTTATTCATATTCCTGTTTGTATATATACGTACAAGGCTGTAGTAGTAGAGCCAACATGTATCTTTGATTTTCCCCTGGAGTGGGAGCTCACTTTTTCTGTTAGCTTCAAGCTTTATAGCATTGCCAATGTAGTACACTGCTGTGGTAGGCAGTGTGCAAATACTTAAGTCAGATGAAGTTTGTATCAGATTATGTGTCTGTGGTTCTATTGATACCAGCAATTTGATTGCTGTGCAGGAATGGAGTGGATCTGCAATCTCATGGTATCTTTCCTGGATCAAGTCCATGTCTTGCATCATTCCCTCTGCAAGGTGCCTGTGCTGTAGGCAAATGGAGAACAGTCAGGGTGCGATTTATGGTAATGTCTATGAAGAGAAAAGAAATCTGCATGCCTTAATCTCCCAAAAGTAGAAAACATCCCCAAACAAGCCAAAGGAGGCACTCATCATATAGTCCCTGTCAAGCACCACAGCTCCTGTGTGGTGTTTACTGCCATTGCCTGGTCTCACTGCTAGCTTTAGGTTATTGTCCCCTTTCCAGCTAACTTTTAGAGTGGAGCATACAACCATCTCTTCTTCATCCACTGCTGCTCGTGACCCTGCACTGATAACACTCCAGGCAGGTTCAGAACCCTGCCTTTTAAAATGCAGCCATAACAAATTTAGTGGGTATTGACTAACAAACTGTTAGTGCAAGCTCTGGTGCAGACAACCTACTCTGAAATGGCATTTGCTTCCCTACTGCACATGTAGTAGTGTTTTAACAAGTAATAGAATACGGAATGAGGTTTCTGCTTCTCCCCTGGGAGTCAACTAGACAAACAACGATTAGGAAATCTTAGCTGATAATTGTTTAAATGTTTTGTTTCTTAATTTCATCTTCTTCCTTGGGCAATTTTGTATTATCCTAAATAGTTCCATTCATTCCTCAGTATTTGTAAATCACTACAGGGTCTTCCTTTCCCACAGGCATTGCTTATTCTAACTGTTGACTGAAAATCAGTCCCTCCTCTAATGACTCTTGTCACTGTTCTCTGAACTCTTTCCATTTTACATTGTCCATCTGGCAACGGGATGTCCAAAACTGCACGCAGGCTGCAGATGTGGTAGCTCCATAGCTGCTAAGGCAGGGATCTGTTACAAACCATTGTGTGTTGGGATCTAGTTGTTTCTGGGATCAGTACTAGAGAATAGAAAGTCATTTGCCCCTAGCTTCTCTACCGAAGACATCTTGGTGTAATGAGAGATTTGTAATATAGACCTATTGAAGTTGTGTTGTCTGTTGGGTCTTTTTCTGCAGTTTCTGGCCTGCCTCCCACTTGCCAGAGGAGAAAGGAGGTACCTACATGTAGTCTCTACTTACACAGGGAGGAAGGTTGAGCAGGACTGTTTAGTGTAGACTCATTGGGTTTCTCCTTGACTATCTATGTGTAATGCTTCTAACGCGTAAGAAAACAAAGGAAAAAAGAAAAGAAAATTTGAATGCACATCCAGAAATATAATTTCAGCAAAACTATTTCAGTTTTCATTTGTCATATCACAAGTTCACAAAGTGTTTTTTGTTTTTCCTTTCAATTTAACAGGTTATCACTGCTAGCTTATCACCGTTCTTCTTTGTCATGACTGCCAATGTGCTAACAGTTTCTTGGTAAGTGCCTGCATGAGCTTTTTTCTTCAGAGTAAAAATGTATTTCCACACAGTGTGTGGAAATACTTTTCATGTGGAAATGCTTTTTAAATGTCAAGTTCTGTTAGTGCCAGTAATATTTTGCATGTAAGGAGAACCAGGTGTGCAGTGGTGGTAATACAAATCGAAGGGAGTTTCTTGTGCCTCTGTGGGAGAACATGGACAATTTGGACATTAGGCCTCACCACAATTCACTCAGCATGTTTTACAGCTAGACAAATGAATGCAATAGGCAAATAAATGACCCATTCAGAGTCATGCTATACATTAGTGGTGGAGTTGGAAATAAAATACAGGAGTCATGAGTTGGTGACAGCATCTTTTTAACTAATAGCGTACATTCAGGTTTCCTTAACACAGCAGGTATTGTGAATGTGTGAAATGAAATCAGTACAAAAATAATGATAATCGACTTTTTCCAAAGGTGTATCTGGACTTGGTAATGCATGGCCACATGTTACGAATCACCTATCCTGAATTTTTTAGGTGGTAAGATTAGGGTGCAAACTTCTTTTGTCAAAGAAAATGGATTTGGTCTGTGTAGAATACCCAGTGAAAGGGAATCTCAGCCTATAGCTGATGCTCCTAAATGCTTCTGCCATGCAAATAACAACAAAATGCAGGGTTGTGCATAGATCTGTGAGGATGGATTTGTTATTGGAAATAAAAATCTGCTTATTTTTTAAAAGCTTTAAGCTTCCTTTTCCCCTCTTGCAGTTTGATTGCCATCCTAAAAGATTCAGCTCTGCACAGAATGGAATTAGCGTATTCTTTTTCCAGATGTGATAAAGAAGTTAAAGGAAAGTGAATCTCAGTTTAAACTAGCCCCTTATACATATGTGTGAATATGCATCCTCATACGTACGTTAGACACATGTGATCTCAAGTACTAGAATATGTAATGTATTTTTTTTAGCTCTAGGAATACATTTATGTGGCCTGTGTGTGTAAGAGATTAAACTAGTATCAGTACACTGATAACATTCCTAGTCTAGGCCATTAACTTGCCGCTTTCACCATGTTTTGCATGTGTTTGTGCAGGTCTATCATGTACATGCTAGAGGTAGGCTTTTATAATATATATATATATGTATTCACTGACACATATACTAAAGAAACACATGTATCTGTTAATGTGAGCACATGGACCCATATAGTTGCACACGTACTTCATGCTCTATATGCACTGTAATATAAATGATGAGCACATCTGTATCTTTAAAAGAAACTTTGCTTTAGCCCTTGGGCCCCTTTTGCACTTCGATTGTCATAATTCAAAAAGATAACCACTTCATTTATTTATTTATTTATTTGAGTTCTGTTTCGGCTTGTGCATCAGCAGTGCCTTGGCTTATCAGCAAAGCTCTGGAAATAGTTTGTTAGATGACAGCAGCTGCAAAGCACTCACAAGATCATTAATCACTGAGTTTTTTAGTATTGCTCCAGTGTTGTCATGGACAATATCATATGTTAATTTCTGAGTGATGGATAAATGCAGTTAGCTGTCATCCCGCAATAAACAGAAGCTGAAGGATTTGCCAGATGGTAAATTGAAGGTAAATCACGGGTTGGCATTTAGCCACGTGTTTTGCTCTGCTTCATCTTGAAGTTATAATGATGGCTTCTATTGGCCTAGTCATCTGGATTGCATGGGCATGTGATTTCAGATCTTTCTGAAAGGGATTCTTCCTCTCTGCTGGAAGACTGAAGATATTAAAGAACAGTGTAGATGCATACATTACAAAACAGGGCCATGTAGTTTACTATCTTTTGTATGGAACTGCCAGTCTGATCTTAGAATGGTACATCAGGGATAGGGTGGTTTTTTTTAAAGTCTCTGTTAAAAATGTTGTAGAAAACAACACATCTATAACACACACACACACAAAATGGAGACATTTCTGAGGCTCTGTTGAGTTTAGGTCTTCTATATGCAGTGGGTTATTTTCTTTAGGATAAACAATACATTATCCAACCTTAGCTTCCAAAAGAATTAATGCAGAGAGTATGTTTATAATTGGAGCTGGAGAGGGTTAACCCTCTCCAGAGAAAAGTGCTCTGAGGGTGTTAGTGATTACAGGCGAACAGATTCACATGGTTTAGATCTTTTCAAAAAGCTTGCAGCCCTTGAAGCCCTTTGCTCCTTGTTGGTAATTCCACACCCAAAGATATTCTGTCTCCACGGTGGACTGTCTACAGACTGTCTGCAGCACCTACTTTCCAGGGCTGTTGTACTGTTGTTATACAATGTTTGTTCCTCTTGGGAACAAGGGCACTAATGTGATTTTTAAAACAGCTCACCAAAGCTAAGATTTAAGCGAATGTAATGCTATTACAGAACAGAGAGCCTTCAGCTTTACATGCCTTCTTTTTTTCCAAGAAAAAAAGGGAGCCCTCTTACAATTGAAATAACAGAAGTTCGTTTTGTTTATAAAGTTCATTAAGGAGCTTTTCTGTTTCATAAGCTAACTAAACCATGGAGCTAAGACGAAAGGTCAGTACACTTAGCTTTTCGCTGTTACAAAAGGGGAGAAGAGTCAGTATCCTACCATATTCCTGTCAGCTGTGATAGATATCAGAGGAGATTTGGGGATTATTAACTATTACACAGATTGAGTGGGTTGATAGTTTATTTCAGTGAATGGTTTTGTTTGTAAAAACCTTCATCCTGATTTGGAGCCCTGCTTCTAGCCTGAGTCTTGGAGAGAAGTGTTAGTGCCACCACTGTGCTGTGAGCAGCACAGGAAGGAAGTGATTGGGCATATATGCCATTTCAGCAGGGGCCGGTTCTTTCACTGCATTCCTCACAAAGAAAAGCAAACATGGGAATTTATACCGGCTTCTCTGCACTAGTGGAATCCCCCCAGACCAAAATTTTTTCTCCCAATATCCTCAGTCTCCCAAAACCCATGCTTTCCTGGTTTTACAGCTCCTCCTGACTTTATCAGTGGCAAGTTCTCAGGACAGGATTGCAAGGGGAAATGATTAACTTCACGAAGTTCAAACTCTTTTGCCTTCCTTTCTGATTCTTGCTAGTGTATGGGTGTGCAGCTATTGTATCTAGGTGCAGCCTTCTCTATCTAGATTTCTGTCTGTGGATTTTCATGTGAAAATCCACCAGTTCTAAAATATAGGAAGGGTAGTTTATGATGAGATCAGTTAAATAAGACATTCCTGGTTTCAGCCTTTTCTTAGCTAAATCAATGAAAACAGTCACCTGAGTTACTGTCTCTAGGTTGAAATGTGTTTAGACAAAGTAATACCTTTCTCTTAATGTTATGCTGCTTGGTACTGTATCCAGTAGAAGGACTTGCATGATGCTAAATTTGTGGTATATTTTGTTTACAGCCTTGTGACCAGTGGAGTTGGAGAAGCTTTGCTTGTTTACACTGAAAGGACAGGCACATAAAGAGGAACCAGACCTAACCAGCTGGAAAAGAGCTGACTTGCAGCCTGGAGATCCTGTCATGAATAAAATGTGGCAGCAAGAATGAAGAAGTTCAACCAAACACGAGGAAAAAGACTTTTTCTTTATTATTAAGACAGAAAAGCTATGCTATTATTAGTGCTGGTAAGACAGCAGCATAGTTGGCAGGATGGTTAGGAGCCTTTGTCTCAAAGCACAAGACACACTATTTCTGATTGATGTGGTAAAGGAAAAACTGCTCTGTCTCATGCTGGTGGCTCTGTGTGAGAACCTCTCAGTAGCAGCTTCTTGCAGAGGGAACTGAATTCAGGAAAAGCAGCATCCCCACTGGATGCCTCCAGTTCTTTTGTTGGAAGCTGACAGCAGGTTGTACTGTCAGACTCCAGATCCTGCCATGAATTCGGGATCAGGAAGGATGGATTTTGTCTCCAACTGTTCTGTAAGCAGCAAGCTGCCACACACAGGTCTCTAGTCATGTCGTCTGAGCTGGCACAGTGACTGACATGGGGCTTCTAGAGATAATCACATCCTGGAACTGTGGCAGTTTGACAGCTTTGCAGAATGGGGAATCAGCAATAAACCTCAGTATCTGTAGTGATTGCTTTTTGTGCATTTTTTCCCCTCTCCCATTCTCCAAGTTTTCTTTTGAACACTACATATTTTTGTCAGCCGGAGGGGGTGGAGGGATACATATTTTTCCCAGCAGTGTTTTGTCTCTCAAATTATTGCAAGAGGCAACAAAGATTATGAACCTTGAATGAATGTCATGAAGAGCATAAGCAATTCATCTCAAGAGTTCTTACAATAATTTCATTTCTGGTTGCTTAATGAGTGTTAGAAATCAGTCTTAATATATTAGTGCCTGGGAAAGCAATCTGCATAATAGTAATACAAAATGCTAGTTGGTAATATTGTGAGGAAGGTCTACATGGTAAAAGGAGTTTGATAACAAATCTTCAGTGAGGAGAGGGACTTTTCTCACATGACATTAGATATCTGAAGTGTAGTCCCTAAGTCTAAGTTGACAGAATTTCCTTCTTAGTCAGTGGAAGGAGAGGGGTGCCTGCACAGAGATGATTCTTCTTGACTAGATTGCTGTGTTAATGTGACTGAAAGACCCTCTGGAAGTGCTTATCTCTATGTAGATGGAAGTAAGGTGTCTAGCTGAGACAAGACACATGGCTTTTAGAAGACTACAGTTAGCAGAGGTATATTGTCCATGTATGTTGGGTCACACTTTGGCTTGAGTCTGAAGTGAGCCATTTTTTTGCCAGGTGGCAAAACTCAGGTTTGGAAAGAAATGGGGAGAGAAGGATGTGCATGAAAGAAACGTGCTTGAGCACTAGTCCTGAAACCAGCATGAGCCACATGACACAGGGAGTTGGGCCCGTACTGGTGCCCACCAGTGATCCAACATACAGCCAACCATGGACCCTCATGGCCTTCCAGTCTGTAAATTCAGATAGTTCTGGGAGTGATGGCTGCAGCACAGTGGCTTTCCCCAGGCAACTAGCTCTGCCAGCCAGCGAGCTATGGCAATATGGTTGGATCCTTGCCATGCCACCTTCCTGCTGGTTTTGAAGTGACTAGTGACCCTGGGAGACCTTGTGAAGAGTGAGCTTTTGCAATCATAGCTGGAACACTTGCTGTGGGAAAAGCTCATTGTGTACCTCTCTTCTTGTGTAACTTTCAAGGGTAGGCTGCAGTCTGAATTACTCTCCTTCCTCTCTCTTATCTGTGCTGTACCAATAGCAATGTACCAAAACCCAGAACACCCATTTGCTTTCTTGCTGGTGGTCTCAGTGGAAAGCCAGTGGTCTAATCAGTAGCCATAGTTGCTTTAGTATGTATTTTAATTGCAGAGGGCATGCTTAGGAAGGTTAGTTGGATGCAACAGGAATTGTGTTGTCTGGTCTCTGGGGGAATTCAGTCTCTGCAGCTGCTCAATTAGCATCTCCCTGCATAGTAAGTCCACTACCTTTTTCTTTAGCTTCATGCATGTTAAACAACACTGAGCTGTTTGCTTCTGATTTCATTTTTGTGCCTTAGCACAATATGTTTGCCTTTCTAAGACTGCTTGATGTAAGCAAAATACTGCAGGTTTAAATTGAGTGCCACATAAGCAAATCAAGGAAGCGGAGTTAATGGTGAAGTTGAGCTCTTCTGTCAAATGTGGCTGGGAAGAAGTACCCTCTGAACTGACCTGACATGCTTCAAGTGAGGATGACTGCTGTGGACCAGCATGAGGCTTCTCAGTCTTGGTGAAAACTCAGAGTAGAGTAGAAGTGGAGCTTGAGGGCCTTTAAACCCCATCTTTGCATATTGTCTCAAGGTGCTAAAGGCATGGCTCTCTTCCTTCTTCCTCAAGCTATGGCAGAGGTGAGAGCAGAGATGGGGTCTAGTGTGGCAGCCACCCTTGTGGGAGTATCTGTGAGTAAAGGGTTGCTTAAGCATTGCTGGCAGTGAGCTGTTGGAGGTTTAGCCCTGCTATAGGGCAAGAGATTGTGGAGAAAGAGCCCTTTGGAGGGCTTCTGGCTGTTGGAACCAGTGTTGCCTTTGCCAGTGCATATGTGCTACAGTTGGTATGTCAGCCTGGACACGATGAGCTGCAGCAGTTGGAAAGCCCTGAGATGGCATCTCGGTTGAGAACAAGGCTGCCATACAAACGTAAAGGTGAGCTGTGGGAGGGCACCTGTAGGAAGACCCTGTCTCCCCACCCCTGCCTTTGGGAAGGGGTGCATTCCCACCAGCGGCACCCAGGGGGGAGGAGACAGGCACCCGTTGTGCTCCCTGTCTGCAGTAGTCCCAGGCAGAAAGGAGCTGACAGCATAAGGGAAACCTGGGGAACATGGGCATGAATGGACCATTTGTGAAGGCTGGCAACTGGAGGGGATGGGGCAGAGCGAACCTTGTAATTCCTGAGGAAGCAGTGGCCTGATCTTTAACTCGGCCTGGCCTCAGAAAGTAGGATACTGCATGGTAAAATAAACACTCCAGGGTTGTCATAATGGTCTTCAAAGCAGGAAACCTCAGAAATTCAAGCTTAAGGTGGCTCTTACAAGACTAATGAGCATCTATGGTCAGTATTTTAGAGAAGGCATTTGCAAGGGTGATTATTTATATCTAATTGACCTTTTTTCTAGTTGGTCAAAGGTAGAAATTGACAAGCACCCAGCTCTGAGCAAGGAGGAGTTCTTTGTCTTGCAGAGATGCAGTGACCCCATTTAATGCCTGAATGCAAAGAAATGGACCTGTAGCTCAGCTGGTAGAAGGACCTCTGGTTTTATCAGTATCTGTCCTTTAAGGAACCTAACATCTGCAGGCTCCCCAGTTCTTGGTCCATTGGCTCATGGGACTAGAGAGCGAAACCGGAGTGTGCTGGTCTTTCTGAGGGGCAGCAGGTCCCTGGAGGCTTTCCCATCACATACTGGTTTTAATCAAACCACTCGGACACAGATGGTTGTGAATCATGTTACATGTTCTTGACCTTCTCTTGCTTACACTTTTATTTTCCAAATTTTTATTTTCTTTGGGGTTTTTCTCCCAAAGTAATTGTTCTGGGGCAAGACTTGTGTTACCTGCTGCAGAGGCACAACTCATGCATGCGGCTGGCCTCCGTGGTAAAGTGTCTCTACTTAAAGCCATTTGCTATCAAAAGAAGACTGAAACAGTAAAGCTGCTGGATGTGGGTTACTGTGTGGGTTACTAAAAGGCAGGCAAAAGAGATGCTGTTTTGAAACAATCTTCTGGATCTGGCGTGTGTGACATGACATAGCTTCCAGCAGAAACTGCTATTAAATGAATTAAATGAACCTGATGCTTACCATTGAATTGGTTCTGCTTTTGCTTATTGCTGCGTGGCTGTTGTGCTTCATGTTGGAAGAGAATCTATGCCAGTCTTTCAGTACCAGTTTAATACTGAAGCTGAAAATCTGCAGAGCAAGTGATCATAGCAAAAAGCAATAGGAAAGGCTCTTTAAATTGTTTTTTAAAAAGCAGTGGACCTATTAAAATGCTTGGTAAGAGACAGATTCCAGTTTACTATTGCTCTTTTAAACAGTGGTGGTGGATGAGTGTGTGTATATGTATATTTATGTTCTTGTTTCCTATTTTCAAACAAAAAGATCTGAAGAATTCAAGAAATGTGATGTCAACATAGGACATGTTTTGAAAAGGATGCTTTTACTAAGTACTCTAGAAAACTTACTTGCTGGGAGCTATATAGAGTGCTGAGGAAAGTTTTCCTCCAGCTTTATTCTACCTGTAAGCTAAAGGAATCGGTGGGGTGAAGAAAACTCCATAGCAAATTTGTCTTGCCGAGAGCAGAAGCTGAATGAACAGCTTTCAAATGGATCATCTGCTGCTGTGAACCCCAGGCAACAGGCTCAGTGTGAAACTTTAATCCTGTTTCAGAGGATAGACGCAGGGACAGGCTCATTTTGTTTGGAAAAAAGGGGGCGTGGGTGAGGGGAAGGAGATGGAGGGCACTGAAGGAGGTGATTGGAAAAAAATGAGCCAAAATACTTTTGTACCAGGAGATAAAATGGGAAGAGATTTGCTTCTGAAAAATGTGTTGCTTATTCATAGGGGTTTTGTTTTTGTTAGGGTATGTTACAAATACGTCTGTTTAGCCCTAACAACAACTTAGAGGAGCCCATAAAGGTTGTGTAACCATTTCCGTATTAATTGCCTTGTTTGAGAAGCTTAACCCTTTTCTAACTAGGCTTTGGAAGTGACATTGTGTAAACCTTGATTCCTGCTAGAAAATTGACTTGGTCTTGGAAGAATGCTGCTGAAAAAGTTGTGCTATCTCTTCTTGATCACTAGGCTGGGGAGGGAGTGTACCTCCTCCTTACTATCTGGGATAGGAAGCAGTCACACAGTGTTCTTCTACATTTTAATAAATGTCTTGGCTTTCAGAACAGGTAGGGGTAGCCAGTTGACATGTTAAATTATTGATGGTATACAAAATCTCTTTGAGGAACACACTGAGATCATGCTTAGTATATTTTGTCTTATGCTCTGTCATCAAGATTTGAAAACATATAGCTCAGAACTTGTTCAGTTGCCAGCATGGTGCCTATGTAGAGAAGTCTGTATAGAGAAGAATATAGTAAAATGAATGTGAGCCACTCTGAACACATGGCAGTAGATGAAATCCCATAACTGCATTCACAGACATGACTGTAGATAATATAGGGAACTGAGTGTTCAAGCTTTTCTTTCTGCTGTTTGCCATCAGCAGTCTCAGACCTTTCACGAAGGTCACAAACATTATTTTGAGAGAGAGGCAAACTTGCAAATCATAGAATCATAGCATAGTTAAGGTTGGAAAGGACCTTAAGATCATCAAGTTCCAACCCCCCTGCCATGGGCAGGACACCTCACACTAAACCATGTCACCCAAGGCTCTGTCCAACCTGGCCTTGAACACCGCCAGGGATGGAGCATTCACAACCTCCCTGGGCAACCCATTCCAGTGCTTCACCACCCTCACAGTAAAGAACTTCTTCCTTACATCCAATCTAAACTTCTCCCATTTAAGTTTTAACCCGTTACCCCTTGTCCTGTCACTACAGTCCCTAATGAAGAGTCCCTCCCCAGCATTCCTATAGGCCCCCTTCAGATACTGGAAGGCTGCTCTGAGGTCTCCAAGCAGCCTTCTCTTCTCCAGGCTGAACAGCCCCAACTTCCTCAGCCTGTCTTCATATGGGAGGTGCTCCAGTCCCCTGATCATCCTTGTGGCCCTTCTCTGGACTTGTTCCAACAGTTCCATGTCCTTTTTATGTTGAGGACACCAGAACTGCACACAATACTCCAGGTGAGGTCTCACAAGAGCAGAGTAGAGGGGCAGGATCACCTCCTTCGACCTGCTGGTCACACTCCTTTTGATGCAGCCCAGGATACGGTTGGCTTTCTGGGCTGTGAGCGCACACTGCCAGCTCATGTTCCTTTTCTCATCGACCAACACCCCCAAGTCCTTCTCCACAGGGATGGTGGAGAAATGAGGCTGGTGAAAATGTGGTTGTTCTGCCCCAAGACTTATGTTTGTTCAAGTAGTTGAGGTCAGTACACCTTGGGAAGCAGATGTAAGGCCCATTTTCCTGTAGGATTCTGATCATAGAATCATAGAACCGCAGAATCACAGAATGGTTCGTGTTGGAAGGTTCCAACCTGCTGCCATGGCAGGGGCACCTTCCACTAGACCAGATTGCTCAAAGCCCTGTCCAGCCTGGCCTTGAACACTGCCAGGGATAGGGCAGCCACAGCTTCTCTGGGCAACCTGTGCCAGTGCCTCACCACCCTCACAGGAAATAATTTATTCTTTACACCTAAACTAAATCTCCCTTCTTTCATCTTAAAGCCATTTCCTCTTGTCCCATCCCTCCATGACCTTGTAAAAAGTCCCTCTCCAGCTTTCTTGTTGGCTCCTTTAGGTACTGGAAGGCTGCTATAAGTTCTCTCCTGATCATTCTTCAGGCTGATCCATGTTGTTTACATGTAATCTGCTGACTTCTGTTCCCCTTGCTGATGAGGAAAGCTGGTACACCAGCAAGTTTGGTTATGTCAGAGTTGCAGGCATCCAGTGCCTTACAATACTGTTTAAGAGCAACTCCTGCCTGAGGGAAGCTGCCTGAATAAAACAAGCCTCCAGCACAACCCGTTCAAAACTGGTAAGGAGAAAGGTTGATGTTATTTGGAGGAAATGGATATTCGGATTGAGAAGATGGTAGTTTGGTGTTATGCTCCTTAAGTCATTAGGCAACCAAGAGGGAAAGGAAAGGTGGAGAACTGGAAATGTCATTTGCCATGCCTAAGTGCAGAAGGAGTATCACTAAACCCAGACAGATAGATTAACAAGAGGGTTAAAATGTCTGCTAAGAGGACTATGATTCAAGCATGAAGTTGTTCTTAAGCAGCAATGTTTTGGAGATTTGTGAATGCCCACTCTAAGAATTATGCTGCTGTAATTAGCAGTCACATTGCAAAAGCAGGAAGCATTTGTTGACAGGGGTGAGAAACACCACAAGGCAAATATTTCTTAGAGCTTCTTTTGAAAGCTGTAGAGACTAAACCAGTCTGGCTAATTGCCCACTCTGGTCCTGGCTAGAGATGGGAACCAGAAGGGATTTTTGCTGTTCCTCTGTCACGCAGCTTCTGGGACACCAAGGGATGAGCTTTGGTTTCAAACAAGGCATGGAGAACTTCTCTCAAGTCACTTCTCCCTTACTGGTGTATAGGAATCAGTTTGTTCTTTGCCTTCTCAGGGAAGGGGTCGCTGTGCCTCCATGCCAGTTACCTCCACAAGTTAGCAAGTGAAGTTCATTCAGATTGGAGCAGTCAGAAGAAATCTGGATTGAGACCCTCAATCCCAAATGTCTGCAACCCTGTGGGCAGTCCAATGCCAGCAGAAAGATTATCAGCCTGTTGGCAGGGGTGCTCAGCCTGATCAGCCCTTGCACTTAATGTTATTCATTTAAGCTGAATGACAGAAGTGCCAACCCCATTCTGGTGTCACCGGAGATCAAGCTGGAGTTAAAGCTGTATGTGACTCTCTGCACTGCTCTGAACGACCCGATCTGCTTGTGTAACATACTTCAGCAGTTACAATAGCTGTAGTGTAAGAGACACAATACATTTTAGTAGGCAGAAGAAACCAGCACCCAAGTTCTTCTCTTTGCCATCCTGCTTCTGGCTGTCCCACTGCTAAAGACTGGGATCTGCAAATCAGTCCAGCGATAGCTGCTCAGAAAATGGAGTTCAACTTTCTTTCAATATTAATGCTTCTTCAGGGCAAAGTTAATTGTTCTCTCATTTAATGAGAGTCTCCAGTTATAGTGAAAGAATTAGGATGTAGGGTAGGCACAGAAGTTAAAAACTTCAGCCAGGCAGCTTTTATTTCTTTATTATCTTTGTCTGTTCGTACTGTCTTCAGCATGGGCACTCCTTGGGCTTATTACTGATGATGAATAAGAACAGGCTGTGTGGAGATTAACAGAGATGGCTGTAGCCCCAAGACTTGATGGGCTGTAACCAGAGGAAATAAATCTCTACTTTCAAGGAGAGCCTTACACAACAGAATTCCATGTGGCTCAGCTGTATTCAGAGTGGAATATTAAAGTTGCTGAGCAAAGAATTGAATGGCTCATGTTGTGAATAGCCGTGTTGTACGAGTAAGTTGCTTACCACAGCCTCTCAGATGGAAAAAACTCAACTACGTTGTTTTCTTTTGGGTTAAAACAAACAAACAAACCCATAGAACAAACCTGCTGTGATTCAGAAATCTGTGGGAAAAAAACTGTAGTTCACCACAGCAAATGGTGAACTGTAGAGGCAGCGCCTCTGGAAATTTTGGCAGAGAAACGCTTAAGCTCTTGCTACAGGAATTGGTGTAAAAGCTAGAAAGTAAATTCTCCTTTCTCTTCAAAGTTTCTTTCATGTTTTGTACTCTTCTTGCTTCTGAAAACGTGACACAAGGGCACTGAGTATGGTCCAAACTCCTCTGCGAAACCACGGAAAGTCAGTTTTAGAGCAGCAAACAGCAGCGGAAAACAGCTGAGATGATTGTGTAAGTTCTTGCTGCCAGCATCTGGGGCTTCAGCAGCTCATGGGAAAACAGGGACAGTTTTCTAGACTAGAGGAAACTTGGGTCTATTGCCACGTTCTGCACTGTGAGTTAATAAATCGCATCTTCTTTTAAACTGATGCAAATTAAATCTCCTTATAAATTAGTCATGATACTCTAGTCACTTTGTATGGGTTTCAGGCTAGATACAGCTCCCTTAAACAGATGGTTGAGCCGATGAGAATGTCTTAGGCTGTGACTTCCACTGCGAGGAAGAAAATAATGGAGTGTTATATTGCACAAGCTCCCAGTCCACTCAATCATATAATCCAAAGGTGAAGACTGGAAGGGTTTTTATGTTTTTTAGGGAAAGGAGGGAAGGGAACATACTCTTAAAGAGCCAGTATCTTTCATGTTGGTCTCTCTGAGGGACTCCATGACCTCACTTCATGACAAATTCTTTTCTGGGCTGGAGATTCAGCTATCTTGCCTTAATAGGAAGGTACAAAGTACGCTGAAATATTTTTGAGCACTCCAAAAATATATTCCTGCTATAGAATTCTATCATTGTTTTTCATGTAATGGTTTAAAAACAAACAACAAAGCAAGACCATGCCATGGGATTTCAACATTCTTGAAAGTTTTGGAGTTTCGGGGGCTTTTTTTGGTGTAGAAACCATTAAGTTTCCATGTCATCATACTGGTTTCTTCTCCTGCTATGTTCTATAGTAGTCTTCTATAAATAACCATAGTTACTAAAAATAAATATTACTTTTACTTTATTGCCCTATTGCAAAAAAGTCATGAGGACATGTTATTGAATCAACCAGTAGGTTTTAGAGCAGCAATTCTGCTTGTTTTTCTAGCTTTTTATATATCTATTTTCCCCCTTAAGAATTCCATTGCTAAGATGCTCAGTTGCTGTTTGAAAAGTCTGTTCACTGATTTACTGGCTTTTGCTCTGTGGACAGCAGCATTCCAGCTGTAGGTGTGTTTCCATGTGTCTTGATGGGCTTCTCCAATGTCTGATCAGGTCTTCAGTAAAGGCTACTTCTCTCTACTCAGCTTCTTATCTTAATGAAACCGCAGATGGATGTCCTTAAGACTCCTGCCACTTTCTCAAGCCTAGTGATGAGTGAGTACCAAAGTGAGGAGAAGAGGCCAGTGTGTGTCAGATCTTTAAGAAATTAAGGAGAGAATAGCCTGAATGGTTAGCAAATTTAACGTCACAGTGATAGATGTCCTATCATATACATTCAAAAGACCTCTTTTACAAAGTGTCTGAACTTCCTGCTGGTGAGGAATATTTCAATTTCTCAGCCCTGTGGCCTTGCAGGCTTTCATGCTACTCCTTTATCTTTCTAATCGAGGCTCTGCTTTGGGTCATAGACTGCCATTTCTTTAATATTTGTCTGTAATAATTGTGCTGCCACCATCAATTAAATTCACCAGATATTTTGCTTCCTGGCCTCCTGCAGCTTTAATCCGAAACTTTCCATTTTCCTGTCCATGGTCACCATCACAGCCTGAACAGAGTCCAATTTTCCATTAATGGACACAGCAGGCTTTTAAAATAAATCAGACAAAGGGTGGAGTCTGCAGCTCCGGATGCACCGTGTGAAAGAGTCAGCCAGACCCAACTGCCAGCAATGCACCAGTTTCTTGCTGCTTTTCTTTCCATTTACTGAAATAATAAAAGATGAACCCAAAAAGACATCTAAACAGCAGCAGCCAAGCGAAATGTGCCTAACAAGGAATGAAAGAGGAAATGGGATCTCATAGTTCTTAATTCATCTACATGTTCCATAATTTAAACTGCGTTATCTGAGATGCTCCTCGGAGAGTACCTGTAAATGCAATGCCTCGTATGCTCCACTGACTGATAGAGGTCTCACCTGGCATGATGTTGGAGGATAAGAAAGATTGGGTACTGGACAAAAAAAAAGGGTACTTTTTTCTTCTCTGTCTTAATTCAGCTCCATTCTGTACAGAAATGAGATGATGCACGGGTCACCCTGGAACACAGATGACAGCTTGCAGAGTCTTGGATTCAGAAAACAGTAATGAACCTCTCAGTCTGTTGTGGGAGATGAGCACTTTGCAGTTCCAGTGTTGGCTTTGTGTGCGTTATAATCACTGCCCGTCGAAATACTCTAGGTGCTGATTGGCTTCCAGTCTGCTGCTCATTAGAGAACATGTCCAGATAGCTTGGAAGATGTTGCTCTGGAAGAAGGGATTAAATACTGAGCTTTCAAAAAGCATAGTATGCTTTTGAAAGATGTGCATGAAAATGTTCTGTGATGGCTTATAAGCTTAAATTGGTCTAGTTTTGGCTAGAAAAAATGCTTACAACTAGAAGAGACTGAAATTGGAGCAACCTACTAATGTTTGGAAGTGTGTTTGTCCATCTAAAATATCTTTAAAATGATTTATAATGCTTACATGTTTCATTAAAATCCTCGTGCTCCATGAGGAGCTACAGTGCAGTTAGACTGTGGGCTGCATCACGGGAGGTCAGAGCAGAGACCTAGCCCTCTTTGAACAGCGGCTCACTTCTGGCCTTGAAGGCAGAAGGAATGTTGCTAATGGTTGCATTTCAACCATGCTGTTCAGCACCCTTCTAGTCCTTTCACAGCTAGTGGAAAAGAGGTCCTTTTCTTAAGAAGCTACGATGATGATGACCATGACAGTGATGATGTTGAATATGATGACCATGATGATGTTAACTATGAATGGGTAGTCATTGCTTCAATTCTCCTTTCTTTAGGTGGACATGTCTTTTAACATGCCTCAGTTCTCCTTTCCTCCTTCTCAGTTCACCCTTTTCCTCTAGGAATGCTCACATGGGCAGCCCCTTGCTCCCCTTCTTGCTGGTGCTGTGGGTTTCCTTTTAAAGGGAAGCTGAATGGGTGGGTGCACAGACAGGTCTTACCCCAACATACAACCAAGAGGCAGTCAATGTATACAGGTGGGAACTGGACCCACTGTGCGCTCCTGCCCTGCCCTGAAGGCAGAGCTAGTATCCTTCCCGATTAAAAAGGACTGCATATGGCAGTTTAATTGGCAGGAGCCAACTGCCTCTCAGGCTGTACTTTCACCCACAGATGCAGGACAGTGTGAAAAAGGTGTATGGGGGTTACGCCTCTGATTAGGGTGTTCACATGTGCATTGCGCTGCAGGGACATCTACCCACTGGCAAGTGGGGAAGGACTGAGCAAACAGCATGCTCTGGAGTGTTAAACCAACTCAAATGGTAACAATTCAGTCATTTTTGCTCTGAGTGGGATGAGAGCAGTTTAGAAATAAAAGCTTTTTATCCATCTATTTAGAATCTGCAGCTACTATGTTTCTACATTAGGTTTTCATCTTTTTAAAAACAAAACAATCAGGCTGCTTTGGTTGCCAGCAGAAAATACTGCTGGAAACCACAGACTCCCATTGTTTTCTGCACATTTATAATTTCAGGAACCCTTCCTCCTTCCCTCACACAGGCTGCTGAGCCCTGTAATTCTTCTGAATCTATTCCTGGTGTGTTATCTTCCCTGCCCATCACAGGGGCTGTTAAGTCAAGACCACGTTGAGGTATGGAGGGGTGGAAGAAGCTGTCACAAGTGTGCTGCTTTACCAACCAGGGACTGCCATTGCCATGCATCCTCCTCGCAAGGAAGGGAATAAACCAGCAGCACATAGCACATCTCTTGCGCTTACCATTTGGTAAGCTTCTTGTTTGACATTCTATAAACATGTTGAGATTTGCCATCTTAACTATTTATTTTACTTAGTGTGTACGTAATGATGAGCTAAGTGTGAGAGAAGCAGAAAGAGGTGATACCTGTGTGCTCTCAGCGACAAACAGGAGGACAGAAATTTAGGGACCAGAACAGAGAACCTTTTATTTTCTGGTGTGAGACACTAAAAGCTGATGATGTCCCCATTGTTCTCATGCTGCAACACATTGCCTTTATTCTTTCTAAAACTAAGCACAATGCAGCCACGCAGGCAACATAATAATTGGTGTGGCAACAGGAGAAGCAGGTGGCTTGAGGTAGTCTGGATGTCTCCAAACCTGTCTTAGCTGTAAGGCTCCAGCCTGAAGAAAAGCTTGTATAAGTATCAGTCTAAAAACTAAAGGAAAATCCCAATATACCCTGACAATACTGAGTTATAAATTAGTCACCAGTGAAATTTGACTGCAAACTAGGAGGCTGCTTCTGGCATGAGGGATTAAGTCCTGGAGCATGTCTGAACAGTGTAGCAGAGACAAGGGTCCTGGCTGGTTTGGGATGCTGCTCAGCAAAATTATGGAAAAGGGTGTATGCATGGAAAGGGAAAATTAATTTATGATAATAACCAATATTTCGTTATCACTAACAAAAGGAAGTGTTTGCTCAAGTCAACAGTACCTTCTTGGTCCCCTTCACCTTGCTTTGAAGGTACACAAGCCCTTTTCTGGGATCACAGCTCTTGCTCTTTCCTGGTAGCATGCTATAAGCATTGCTTCTCCTGTCACTGTTGGCCCTGGTACTTCCTGTTGGGATCTGGGCAAGGTTTCTAGTGACTGAAAAGCTCTTCTCTGAGCCCATCTGGACCAGCAGGCCCCAGGCTAAGGCAGGGAGTCTGCGGCTCCATGAGCTCACAGTGAATCATAGAATCAAAGAACAGTTAGGGTTGCAAAGGACCTCAAGATCATCTAGTTCCAACCCCCTGCCATGGGCAGGGACACCTCACACTAAACCATGTCACACAAGGCTCTGTCCAACCTGGCCTTGAACACCATGAGGGATGGAGCATTTACCACTTCTTTGGGCAACCCATTCCAGTGCCTCACTGCCCCAGCAGTAGAGAACTTCTTCCTTGTATCTGACCTGAACCATTTTGCTTGAGTGCAACTTTCTTTGAAGGGATAGCACCTGAAGTTTCTTTTCCCTCTTCTTTCCCCTCCTCTCCCTCTTCACTACAAAGTTTACAATGTAAGACGTACAATGTAGGTTCAAATCTGCCTCCCACACTTCTTCCTTCCCTTCCCAAAGGTGCAACCTGGGGCAGATTTCAGTCTCAGCTAGTGGCCTTGGCATTGTTGCTGTAATTGCTCAGTCTCTCACCTTGCTACTTTTACCCTTTTTAATTTGAATGTTTAATGTGGGGGCTGGTGCCAAAATCCTTTAGCACGGTGGGAAGGTGTTACCATCTCCTAACAAGTTACTCCTCACTGCTTCCAGGGAAGGCTTATGCTGTCATCTCTGCATTTCAGGAGGCTGGAACAACTAGCTGAAGTTGTACCATTTAAAGACATTACAGACCATCCCAAATAAGCCATTGCATGTCATTGAGTACTTCCGAAAAATAATTAGTAAAGCATTTTTTGTGTACTTGTATGTTCTGTGGTCTTTGTAAATCCAGCTGATGTTTGTATTGCCACAAACACGATTTACAGCTGAGGGTCTCTAGAGACCCCAGTGATGGGCAGAGATAGAGGGCCAAACCTTTGGCAGACCTTCACTAATGTGGGTGTTGTTTGGTGAGAGCACCTAGCTAGGTGTTGGGTTTCGGGGGTGTCATGGGTGGGAAGAAACAGCTTGAACGCCAATATGTGGTGGATAATTGGGGGTATGACCATGTACATTCAAAACTGAATTTTCAACCTCCCAAGCAGAAGTAGAACTGCAACTCCTAAGGGGGCAGCTGTAAATTTTACTACCACTTGGAGTAAATCCCACACTTCCCAGTGAACCAGGGGTTGCGAGACACAAGAAATGCTGGGGAGCCTGCTTGTGCCTTGTCCTTCTGCACACCAATGGTTTGGGCTGGGAGAACTGGGCCCTGGCAGCTGGAGGAGGAGCTGGTGCCAAAAAGGTCTTAAAAAACACCAACAAACCCAAAACAGTGGTCTGGGAAGAAGATTAAGATCTTAGCCGGAGGAAAGATCCTGGAACGGAGGGATCTTCAGGGAGATGAGTGCCAGGAGATGGGGAGGGCCCTTGGGCAATCCCACCACTGGCCTATTAATAAGTAGCTTTATGCCCCAGAGGCAGACAAAGCCAAAACCACTGAACACATACAGGTGAGAGAACAGAGTCACTTTACGTACTGTCACTGGTGGAAAAGAGTCTGGGATTTTCAACTTTTTTAAAACTTTTATTTTTTTAGAAAAGGAATAAACTCTGCATGGTAGAGTGTACGGTATCATTTCAGAACAGAACAAGTGATATGGAATGGATTATTTCCCCAAACTATGTAAAGTTGAACCTAAAATCATTCATAAATCAATACTCGTTACCATGTAAGACAAAGGAAAACAATCAACATGGGTTTTGTTTGGTGCAGATTTCCTCTACCACTTCAGCCTGAATTTTCCCAAGGTTGGGGAGGAAACGGGGGCAAATCCTGCCCGCTGTCTTAACCAGAATTGTACTGACCAAGCTTTGTGCTCTGAGATATAGCATCATATGGCTTTATATATGTTCCTAAGCGAACAGTGCAACATCATCACCACCTTAAGTGTTTATTCCACATTCAAACTGTAACTGAACACCACTCTGAAACCCTTTTCCATCCCCAAAACAACAACAATGAAAAGCAGAAAGTCTCCAGCAATCAGATTTCATCCCAGAAATCTGTGTAAACTGTAGATCAGGGTTGGGTAGCAGCAAAGAAGACAAAAGATGTGACAGCATGATTCAATAGTGTCTCTAAAGACTACTGTAAGACTGTCATTCTTTAGTCTGCATCTTGCAATCACGATTTGCTTTTTCCCTGCAAATACTATAAAGCAATGTAAGAAAAAAAAATCAGACTCAAAACAAAAGGTAGAAGCCTTTACTGAAAGGTAAAGCTTCTGCTTAGCCTTGAGTGGTTGCTATTAGAAACAGATCTCTGCTATCAGAAGCAAATCTTGAATGTATATACACTATTTTGGTGGAAAGGGATGCAGCCAAGGACGGGAGCCCTCCTAGCAGACCCACAGGCCTGTAGGTCAACACTGTGCTGCCTTTTTGAGCTGAATAAACAGTCAGGGCAGACAGAAGCATTAGGTGTGCTCCAAGCTCTTGGCAACTCTGTTCCTTGGCTGCATGAGGGCTGGGAGGAGAAGGAGGAGGAAGCAGGAGCACTGGCAAGGGCCCCCCTCCCCTTGCTCCACAGCTGGGTGAGTGGCACATGGGTTTCAGCAATGTGGGGCATTGCACCAGGGAGGTTAAGTGCATGCTTTCCTCTTTACCCCCTCTTAGAATCATAGAATAGTTAGGGCTGGAAAGGACCTTAAGATCATTTAGTTCCACAGTAAGTATTAATGGTAACTGTAAGCTAGCATAGTCACCTTCCCCCTTAAAATGGAGGAAGAGCAATAGCATCCAACAAATTCCCATTTGTCCTGACATGTGTAACCTTTCCAGATTCTATAGAGCAATATGCAGGCATTTTTCATACTAGAATTTAAAGGAGTCAAAGCTGGTAAAGAAACTGGATGTTTCCTGGCCTAACTGAAGGAAACAATGAAACTGATTAAAGCAAGAGCGAAAGAAAGTAAGCATTAGTGTGTTTACATCTTCTGGTATGTCCCACTTCTCTATGGTCTGCTCACAAGCCCTTTCCATACTCTGAGCAAGCACTCCCAAACTTGGAGAGGTAAGGCTTCAGCTAATACCTCATAGTTGAGATTATCATTTATTTTATAGAATTACCATAAATGTAAGTATTTGACTTTGCCAGATACACGTGGGGCATGTGAAGGGCAAGGTTAAGTGAACCAGCACAGGAGAAGATTGGACAGGGGTGTAATCCCACAGGATTAACAGCAATCAAATGATGTCCATCAGCACGGCGTTAGCTTAGTGTGTATGTAGCATCGGGGTGCTTGGGTGAAACCCTCCAGATTTCTGGGTGTCCAGTCAGAACCAGGGAAGCTGCAAGAAGTTTTACTGTAAAACTCCAGTACTGAAATGTCTAAAGGAGCTGGATCTCTTACTTCAATGGGCACTGATTTTAGGTTCCGCACAGTCAATTCTAGTTAAACCCCAAACCTTTAATAGCTGATGGCCCTGGTGCTGAAGCCTTAAGACACCTGTTATACTGCTGAGCCCTACTCTTTTTGCTTTTTTTGTTTAATAAAACACTGTTTTAAGATAGAGCACAATAAATGTGCTTATTACGCACTCTAACATAGAGCACAGAAATACAACACTACAGAGTGCAAGTCTAACCATCTCCACAGTGGGAAAAGTGCGAAGGTTAAAAATATGCATGTGGCTTAACACAAGATAGTTTTAAAAAACATGACATGGAAATCTCATACTAATGCTTTCGTCTTTATCACAAACATGACTGAAAACTTAAGGTCAGTTGCCGATCCTTCTCTCATAGTAGTAGTAGTGTAATCCTGTCAAAGGTACAATGTGTGAAAGATCACAGACTAAAAAAAACCAAGTGTCCAAAAAATGATCCCATTTACCACTTTTCCAGTAGTTATGTTTTTAAAGAAGTAAACATGTAAGGTCACCTTGATCTTCGCCATCGGTAACTGAGACACTTGGAAACAGCTAAGCCAACCACCTGGACTGAGATCAGCTCGGTGTCGCACACACACACACACACACGAGTACACACACAAACACCCCACAGGAAAAAGTGCACTTTCAATTGCTGATACAAAAATAGATTGGCACATTCTTTTTGACACAGTGAAGATATCCTCTTTAAAAGCTTTTTCACTTTAAGAAGTCCTCTGGGAAGTTGCAGTAGGTTGGTAGAAAAAGCGCTATGAGAATGCACTCACGTGGGCTTCCAGGGTTTGTGTGATAGAGAGAGGGGTGGTCATGGAGGCTGCCCTTCTAATTTTTGCCTACTTTTACAGCTGTAGTCCCCACAGATAGGGCCAGTCACCATGCAGTTTCAGCATGTTAACCATTTACCAACAGCTCAGTCTTCACCTGCCTTGAGAAAGTAATTATAACGTAAATCTGTCAAAGCTGAGAGTCTTGAGTCAATGCAGTATCTCCTATACGTTCTTGGAAAAACTGTTCTGGGGAGAGAGAGCGCGAAGTGTCAGGAGTCTGATTTTGCACTTCCAGCAGTAACTGCGGCTCAGGAGAGCCAAGCGGGAACAGTCGGGAGCCCCTTCCCCGCAGGGCAGCCAGCGCTAGGAGTTCTGCACCAAGCGTCTGTAGTGCGGCATCACTTCGTGCTCAGGAAGGTGGAGAGCAAACTCCAAGGCCACCAGCACTGGGAACTCAAAGGCAATCAGCTCTCGCCTGTTCAGCCGGAACTTCTCTTCCAGTTTCTGCAAGGACGGCCAAGGAAACAGAACAAAATCTTTGTGAGTGAGTATGTGACTTTCTTACAGATGCCATGATTCAAAAACATGCATGCTGCTGTCATTAAGCCTCTGTCCCACTGGACTTGCACGGCTCTAGGTTTAGAAAATGAGAGCAGGGTGAACTGGAGGTACTGATTCCTTAATGTAAAGGTGAACTCACAAAACTCAGCCAGCCATGCTATTTCTGACACGTTCACCATTTCGCTCATTCCACCTCCAGCAGCTACATCTTCTAATGATCACAGTGATTACCACTGCAGGAAGAGGAAACTCCTGCCTTCATGCACTGAAATCAGTTGTGTAATGGAAGACATGCGTCTGCCCACAAACTTCCTGCACTGCTTGAAATCACTAATTTTCCTTTCAGCATCACTGTGTTACAACACCCTATTGGGAAAATTATTTCTGCTACAATTAGATACATTTGATCTTAATACCTCAGTTGTCATCTGCAACAGCCATAAGAACAGCAAGTAATAAAAAACTGCTATTCTCAAGGGAGATGAGATGGGTTTCATAGTTGGCTTTCTGCTGTAAAGTACTAAACCTCCCATCTGCTCTACTGTTCTCACTGGATTTGGATGCTACAAGTAGGCAGCCAGATGTTTAGGGGTATTTCCCCACTCCCTTCTTATGATCTCCCTGGCTTGCTACTTCTCTGTGCCCACTGTATTTTGGAAAAACTCTATGTGTCTTAAGGATGGCTCAGTGTTTCAGGGCAGCAAGAGAGGCCAGATCTTCCAACTCCCACCCGGTTGATTCTTTTCCCTGGTTATTCAGAGGGGTTTAGGACAAACTGACTGTCAACCCAAGTCTGTGATTGTGGCAGAAGGGCATGAGTCCAGTCCTGCCCTCCAGCCAAGTTCCACATCTCTTCAACTGAGTTGGTTGTAGCCAAGTACCCAGTTACGCACCCAACTTCCTGTAGTATTAAATCAGATTGGTGTCTTGGTGCTTGCAAAAGATTATGGAATAACACTCCCCTCTGTTAACATTTTCATATGGAGTGGGTGGAAGAGGAAACACCTTACTCTACAAAAAACCAGCTCGGGTGAGACATTCTGATGGGAACACTTCTTCAGGTTTTCTTGCCCAAAAGTTTAACTTGATGAAAGAAATAAAAAATTGTTAGTCTATTAGACTCCCTCTGAAATCAGTATCTACATTTATCTCTCAAAGGAGAGTCCTGTTGACACTCTCGAAAACATAATAAAAGGCAAAATGAATTTCCTGAGGGTTAACTTTTCACTTGTATTGACAGAATGGGGGTCAGATACCTTTCAGACCTCACAGTACCTGACACCAGGGTTTTCAATCACATCAAATGAGCATCCCACACCTCTGCAGTGACATGGATCACCACTACTTCCACATAAATGTATAACAAAAAAAAGGTATGTAGCTGTGTGTACAGCTGGAAACCTAAAGGACAGCATGACCACTGACAAGCTGGCTTGAATAGACCACATACTGGCATTTCACGTAGAAGGAACACTGGAAACCTATGGATACGTACATCTATAAGATGCTTGACTTCATGTTTTCTGAGGTCACTGCCAATTTTGGCTGCTAAAAGAACACAGGCTCCAGCACAAAGCTTTCTATTCTGCTTGTTCAGCTTCCCCTTCAGAGCGAGCTTCTCAAAGTAGACAAAGGCCATGGCCACTGTGGGCTCTTCAAAACCACATTCTTCTTGAGCAAGCTTGCGCATTTCCCTCTTCAAGCTGAGTAAAGAGAGCAGACAAGTATGCTGTGAACTGTGTTTTAAAGCATTTCTCATTTTACACTAAGAATCATCCTTTCAGAGATTCCTGATTAGTCAAATGGAGGGGAAAAGGAAAAGGTAATTTACTGGGCAGCTGCCTTTATACTCTGTTCTGGGGACACATTTTCTGGCATGTTTTGAACTCATCCTTCCCCCTCACTGTCCCCAGAAAGTTGTGTCAAACTATAAAAGCAACTGAAAAGCTTTGACATTTTCAGCAACAGTATTTCATCAGAGGTCTTAAGCTGTGTACAATTTATTCAGCATTAGTAACAACAGGTTGATTGCTTGTGCTCTGTATGCAGCTTTGCTGCTGGTTAAGGTTGGTCAAATCCAAACCGACAGTCTTCCCATGTACTGCAGTATTGCCTGGCTACAGAGCCACATGGCTCAGTGTCCTTCTGGCCACTTCAGTCAAATGAAATTATCATTACTTCAGTGAAGCAGTATGTCTAGCTTGCTACACTGGAAACAGTGATGAAATACTACAACTTTGCTCTGAAACTGACCACCTGTTTTGCTTCTAACCATGCTCTTGGGCAAGGCACAAAAGTCATTTCTCTTTCCTCAGTGCCCTTTTAAGCTAACTGCCGTGAGCTTAAGAGACTCCGTGTTATTTTTCTGGGTATTTTAGTTTAGTGCATACCCAGCTCACATCCTCATCCCTTCAGATGTTGCATTTCCCTGATCTTCTTTACTCAGCCCACTAATCAAAGCAATCATCTGACTTGTTCTGCACCTCTGCTGGTCACTGCTCCTGGAAGATCAACCACTGCTGTGCTTCCACTCACGTACAGCAGCAATTGCACCGACATATGAGACAGCTGCATCACGTTGCAGCCTTACCAAGCTTTGCAACGTACCTTCTTATTTTACTGAGGGTTAACTTGATGTGAGGGAACTTCTCCTTAAAGGTTTCATTCATGTCCTTCTTGAGATCTGATGGCTTCACGTAGTCTATGACTGTGGTCTGTAACACATGGTCAAGAGAGAATTCTCTTTTAGTTTGTACCAAACAAGATCACTCAATTCCCAAAAGCAAGGAATACCAAACAAGGGCCAGTCAGTTCCAATGCTTTCAGCAGAGGGGCAAATTAATTCAATTTGTTTATGACTGCTCCATCAGAACAAGTGACCCGGAGTCTGAGATAACCATTCAGCACAAGCCTTGAACAATACATACCTTATAAGGATCCTCCAGGTATTGCTAAGAGTGAGTTTAACCTAAATATGGGTGGATAAAACCTGGCTGAGAAGTCTTGTTAAACCAGAAAAACCATCACAGTAACTGATTTGATGACCATATTGTGTGTGCATATGTCCATGCGGTTCTGAGACTTACTGTGAGTTTCTCTTGATTCTTCAGAGGAACTGCTGGTACAAACTGCTGACCACCATAGCACACGTTTGCTTGCAGGTATTTTCAATAATTAAAATAATATATGGGAGGGCTTGGGGAGGAGACAGAGTAATGGCTCTGGAGAGCAATCAGACAACTCTTTGTCACCTGACTATGTCCTTGTCTGGTTCTGAAATCAGCATGAAGGGGAGCAAAACACACCTAACTTTTCCTGCACCTTATTTAGGAGATACAGTACCAAAATAATGGATAATTAAAGCAGTTTCAAAGAAAGCATGTGTTTCCCCTGAACAACACACAGCAGGATCTGAGGTATACATATAGAGGAAAAAAACAGCTTCTTGCCATGGGGTGTTGTTAGGGTCATACATGTTTTAAAATGTGGGCCATTCTGCTATCTGATTTGCAGGATGAAAACCATCATCTGTCCAGATAAATTGATCCCCAGAACAACCTGGCAGGTAATTCTGCTGTGCATCTGTCGTCCCAAGAATTAATGCCAGTGAGCCCTCTCCGACACAGGTATGTGTTAAGCATTAGTCCGAATTTTACTCAGTAAAGAGGATAATTTCTTAAGGAAATTCACTCCTATTAAGGAAAGCTTTCAGTTGTAAGGAATTGTCAAAAAAGGAGAAAGTCACATCAACCCTCTTCAGTCACTCCTGCTGCTCTGCATGCATACAGATGAGCTCAAGCGCAGATCTGGGCAGACACTGCAGTGCCACTGAGGTTAAATATTCATATGCTGTCTTGATGCTGAGGCAGGCAATGCAGTACTATGCCTGAATAAAAAAGAGAGGAAAAGACAGGGAGAAGAAACCTTGCCCTACCCAGGGACACAGGGAAAGGCTTCAACTGAATATGTGGGACTGGTTTTAATCTTGATGAGGTTGGCAGGATATACTCATGCACTCATGCAGCCAGGCTCTCCGTTGCAGAAAGCTTCTCATGTGGCAGGGGTCAGCCCTCTGAAGCAGGAGAATTAAGATCTTACTGATTACTCCTTTCTTTCTCTGCGACATTGCTGCCGGCCTTCCTGCTCCTTGGTTTTGCTGTCAGAGGATCAACAGCAAGGTGGGTGCTTCTGACACACAGATACACTGGGAGTTTTATGTGGTTTTAAGAGGGTTCCTCTTAGTACTGCTATAAAAGGACTATTGAAACAAGCCACGTAACATAATTCAGACCAGTGCCATCTGCTACTCAATGTATAGAAACATCAGTTCATGCTGCTCTTACTTACAGAGTCAAGAGGCACTGAGCACATAAAGGTTACCTGCTACTAAATCCAAAGATGATTTTAGTTACTAAATTTAAAGTTGATTTCTGTTACTACCAGAGCAATTTTTGGTTGTCTTGGGCAATCCTAGAACGAGTGAGTTCTCTGTTACTGTGCAAAGCTACACAACACCTTATACCATGCTTTACTGCACAACTAACTGTCCGTTGTTTGCTTTCCATTACCACAGAGCTCCTTAGTTTTATCTTCATTATCTCCCTCAAAGTGATTACTTTTTTCTTCTGGCAGCCTTGCCTTTGGCTCTCTGCAGGTAATCATCCTCCCTTGAACAGAGGAAGATGCAATAAGGCACCAACCTCATGCGCACAACAGAAACCAGTTCACAGCAGACAGGGCTCAGCAATGGATGGAGGGCCTGCCCATCCTCTGGACACAGCTGAAGGGCTGCACACAAATCATGCTGGACAGCACGTTTCAGTTGCTTTCACCTCAAGCAAGCAGGTGCCAGTGTGACCCCAGCTCTGTGGGCAAGGGTGCAGAGGTGGAGTGAGCCCTGGGCTCTGCCATACAGCAGCAGCAGCCCCCTGGGGTGCACCTTTCCCTGCAGCCGCTCTGCAGGCACCATCTGCTTTACCTGGGGCTCCTCCAGCCCATGGGAGGTTTGACAGAATTCAGCTGAAATTATCTTTAGAAGGAGAAAACCCCTTTGTTAAAACTGTATTTAAAGCAAAGCACTCCGAGGCTTGAGAATAAGCAGAGGGCTTAAAACTGAAAATGGTAAGGAGGTATGGCTATTTTAAACAGGGAGATTTGTCAATTTTGTCCTGTTGATAACAATCTCCCCCATCCAGTACTCCAAATATTGCAGCTTCCTGCGAGACAACAGTCTCTATGACATAAATCACAATAATGAAATCCAGATGAAAGCTGGTGCGTGCTGGTTTTGATTCATGTAACAGGATAACGGCAGCATGTTTGAACACACTGGCTCTAAGGCAGCTGTCTCAGCTTGTCAGTGCCATGCTGGAGAGTGCAGCCAACTGCCCTCATTCTCAAGAAAAGGAATTGTGCAGAGTCTTTTTTATGTTTTTTTTTTTTCATTTCCCCTTGACTTTTTTTCATAGCTGCTGGAGAAGCTCAACTTGGTTTGAGCAGAGGGATGCTCTTTGCCTATAGAAGTGCATGCATGTGGGACTCTGCCCACCAGAGAGGCAGGCAGCACAGACCCCAGACATTTTATCTGTTGACAGGTAATATAAAATCAGTGCTGAATTACTGTCTGTTGAGTTATCGAAGCAGTTACTCCTTCTAACTGGGTACCAGAGCACCCCTCTCACTGTCACACCATGGCTGGGGCACAGCACTCACAAGGCTACGTGGAAATCCTTGTTCCAGACCCTGCTCCTGCCTTGGACATCTCCTGCAGCACTGCCAACCCTGCCCATGAGGAATGGACCGGAAGAAACCACTGGGGTGGCCCAGTGACCCACAAGGACAAGCTGGGATCTGACATGGGAAGCCTCTGACCTAACAGCACCCTTCACTGTCTATTCTCTGCTCAGCATTTATGCTTCTCTTCTCTTAGGCCATTTCATTGTGCTTGAGCTGCCTGCAAGTCCCAAATGCCATGCTGGGGAGAAGACATGACTGTTAACAATGTGGATTTTTGTCTGTCCAGAACAATGCTGGTATTGCCCATGTAGGAGCACCCTTCCAACACCGATGCCCCAAATTTTATGAAGGATTTGCAAATATTTCCCTAAAAGTAACACAGCCTTTTTCTATCCAAACATTCTTTCTTATACAAAATGTTATTCCCTGCCAGGCAGGCACTCTGCACTCCCAGAGCTGTCAGACGCAGAAGCAAGGCACTGGGAACTACCAAACTGTCTCTCTCATACGCCAGTCTTGAATGTTTGCAACTTCTGTCATCCAGAAACATCTGTCTTGTTTCTCACAGCTTATTTGCACAAAATGCATTTCACTGCAGTATTCAGCAATCCCCCTTCCTGAGCTCTGTTCATGTTCTCTGTATACAAATCTGTGTATTTTAGTTTGGAGATGGAAGTCCCACAAGACAAATGAAAGCCTTGATATATGGTAGCTGACAGATGCCTGGACAACTTGATGAATGCTTTGGCTGGAATCTGTACTCTGCACACTTTTTGCATGGCTGGCAGTTTTGAACTTGGAGGTTAGCTTGTGTGTTATCCACAAGCATTTTCAAACAGCTGCTTTCTCATAGGAAAGCTGTATATATAGCTTCATAAATATGGGAGAGGGGAGGATGCCTGAAATGGCTGGAGAGACTGGCAAGATGAAATATTGTTGAAAATAAATCCTACTTTGGCATGCTACCACTAAAAGATGATCTAGCCTTGGATGCCTCTATCTCCTGCTTAAGAAGGATAAAATGAGAATAAAATAGGTGAATAAAATGAAAGATACACGATAGGCTCTCTTCAGTTGTCATTACTGTGCACCCCTGATAAATCTGCTTCACAGAGAGAGCCGACAGAGGACTGATACCTTTAACAGACTTTCAGCAGATCAATGGTAAATTCTCAACCACATAACAAATGAAGTCAATGACTGTGCACTGCCTACACACTGCAAGTGACCACCTATGTACCTATAAACTGTCAGCAACCAACTCCATATACTTAGGCTGAAGATGCATATATATGGAAAATCCTGACAGAGCTTAAAACAGTGATGGAAAACTGGAGTGGTTCCTTATGCATAATTAAAGTAAAAAGAACCACAAGAGGAAAAAAAGGAAAGGAGAGACTAAAGATGTCTCTGTTGTTAGATGGTTATTAACATTCAACGCTCATGAACTGAAAGATTTTGAAGTTGACAATCTCAAAACTGCCTCTTTGAATTAAAGTACATGGAAGGGCACCAGTTTATGCAGTTAACACACTGGAATCATTCAATTAATGCAGTGTGTCATTGTTACAAAGAAGTTGTTTATTGGAGTCTCAGCCAAATCTAGCACCAAATTCATAGAGCACAGGGTTTAAATATGACTATGCACCACAACTGCAGTCCTCTGCTCCATGAGACTTTTGGGTACAAGGTCAGCAGCTGATAAAAATGCAATTTGGAGAAGCTTAATTTACAACTACGGAAGCAGCTCGAAGAACAGGGTGATGGCACTGAAGGACACTGTCAGTAGCCGATTACCCCTGACCTTGATGCTGCTTGTGAAAGACGGAACAGGGGAGCAAGAGCCTGAACGCGCTGTATCATCATGCAGGGTTTTTTGTTAGACTGCACAGCCAGGGCAGCAAGCAGTTCTAATTTTAAAATCACACTGAAGGACTAATCTGTAATAACAAAGCCTGGCTGTGCTTGACACTAGTGCAGTACCTGGCAAAGTCAGGCTGACAAGAGCTGCAAGAGCACTGCAGACCTTTGCTACAAGCTTTTTTGATTAGTGGGGTAGAGATGTCAGTTTGTTTTGACATATTTAAACCAATATACTGAAATTGTAGTGAGGTACCCAAACCAATTTCCATGTGTACCCCTTAGGCACGGGTAGATGGATATAGCAGGGATGTTATTACAGAAGGGGCACTCAAAGTCAAGATGCTACTGATCCAGGCTTTTCTTCTTTTGCTCGAAGTTTTGGCAGGGCACAGCAGCCAGCTAACACGCTCCTCTGTAGTTTCTTTGTTACCAACAAAAGCAGGAGTGCAGGGTCAGCCTCATGCCTGTTGCAGAGCAAGTTTCCTCCTGCACATAAGGAGTTTTCTTTCTGCTGGCAAGAACACAGGGAGGCAGGGAGGCACTCATGAGTCTGGATGTATGCTAGTCAATACGAGGCTCTAGCAAAGAAATTACTGCTGTCTGGTAGATAAAATTCCTGTTCTAGAGAAATTTAAGAATCTGCAAGAATTCCTGGTTCAGCGCTATCAGCCAGGAAGACATCTGTTAACCGTGACATGATGCTTCCCTCCTCCCCCTGCCCCCCACCATGAATTTTTCTACCTCTGACTGTTTATATTGTGGCAGAGATAGTAGACTCTCCTACAAAGACAACAGCAAGTGGAGTAATTTCCTGAGGACAGACCAGAAATTAAGTGTTAGTAATACAGTAAACAAAAGCCACAGTTTGTGCTGGTAAGGCATTGAAGCTGCTTTTTCAGAATCACCCAGACAGGCTGTTTGTGTTAGAAAAGCAACAGGGAAGTGGGCATCCTTTCAAGCCAGGAACTTCACTGCAGAAAACAGACCAAATCAAAAGCACTTCACCTTCCAGAGGACTTACAGTTAAAAATCCTCTGCAAGCTGGGACTAATTTAGCTCAGTAAAATTACACGACCATAAAGTCAATGTCACTGATGATAAACTTGGGCTCCACAAAAATGGATGGAACCGTATGTTGAGTGTTAACTGCATGTATTTCAGAGTAAAATTCAAGCCAGACCACACATCCTGCCCATCTTATGCCTTGGGATAAAGCCTGCAGTGTTTACTGATGCAGCATTCACACAGACCTCAGAGTTTTACCAGCAGAGAAATGCTGGCCTACAAAGCATGAGCCAGGCCCCCAGGAGTAATACCCCAGCAGCATGTAGCTCTATCCCACTGTCATAACATACAGCTATATAGCATAGCACCTAGCATAATATCCCAGGAATATAGCATATCCTGCATGCTGCAGCCCAGCATCCACACTTGCTCATCCACACCACCCTGTGCTGCTCCCCTTCCTCTCACACACCTTCCCCCATTGCTCTGATACCCATAAGAAGGAGGGTACATGGAATATCTACAAGCTTGCAGCTGCCAAGCATTAATACTAAATGCTGCCCAAGTAACGAAACTTTAATTACAAGCTGCAACTCTCTGCACACAACACAATGTTTGGTGCTGACATCAGAGCTGCTCTCAGCTGCTCCAGCACTTGCAAAAGGCAGCAATTACTACTATGAGCTAGATTCTGCTCAGGACCAGAGAATGGTTTCAATCTGTGTGCAGCAGCCCCACAGCTCCGTGTCATTTGGCAGCGCTCTGTCACTACCTCGATGACTGTGCTCAGTCAGGGAAAAACACAGGTTTCTCACTGGCCTCAGACTGCAATTTGCTTTAATTGCTGATTTTTATATTTGGGAAAGAAAATTACTTGAAATTACAGCCTATTATGCTCCTGTTCACATTGATTGGAACTGCAGGGAGGGGGATTACCAGCTGAGTCAGGAAAGTCTAAGATGGATGTGAGTAAAGTCTCCTACACAGCCAATATAGCCCTATATTCCCTAGCTCATTGCACAAGCCCTCCTTACCCACAGCCTGAGTTGCAAAATCCTATTTAACCTTCAAGCTCCCAGGACACACTGGCACTACCTTTTCTCCCTTCTCTCGGCTGAAGGAAGTACCAGTCCGTTGAGAAATCTCAGCAGAGCACTGAAGAACAATCACAGACTCTCTGGTTTCTTACAAAGGTGTGCAGCTCTTACACAGCACTGCAGCTATGCTGCTTCAACCAGGGGCAGGCAAAATCCTTCCGTAAGAGAGCTCCTGGCATGTGCCTGTGATTCCCCCCAACAAAAGAAACACAGCACTTAATATCCTTCAGACCCTTCTCAGATCAGTGCCTGCCTTCAGAGAGAAGGGAGTGCTGCAAAAACCTTAGGCAGTGATGAAGAAATGACATCTGAAAGGCAAATTCAGGCAAAAAGTACCAAAATGTCAAATAAGGCAAAAGTAGTAATTAACCCCTAGAGAAAATGAAAGAGCTGGGAGAACCCTGTCAATTCAGATATATTGTTGATAACAATGATGTTAACAACTGCCCTTGAAGCCCATTTTTCACCTTTGAGGTATCCAACTGTACCTCTGTTGCAGTGGAAATTCCCAGTTAGCTCCTTTTTCCAATAGAAGTACAAATATGGACCTCAAGATTCTGTGGTTAACCAGCATATGGAAAAGAGGGGCACTGAATACCTACTCCTGGGTGGAAACCTCCCCAGCAGGATGCTATCCTGGCTGCACTATTTTAACTCACCCAATCGTATCCACCTCAACACCAAGCTGAAAAGGGATCAAAGATCTCAGATGATGCTACAGGACTCATTGCCTCGTGCACATTCACTGCCTAGGGAAGGTTAGAAACACAACCATGACTGCTAAAGCTATGTTCATTCTGTATGCCGGTTAACAATGTCTTTCTCTTTGAGGGAAGACAGTTCCCTGTCCATGACAATAACCGTATCAAAACCTAACAAATATTTTCCCACCCAGATGTAGTTGCCATAAAAGGTTGAAAGTTTGTGAGTTGGCAGGCAAAAATTGACTTGCCAACTGGCTGAAAGTAAGCAGACAACGTACTGCACTCCCCATTTGAAAACTTAGCACAAACACAACCTCAGAGCTCAATTCAACTTCTCTGTGCAACAGGCAAAACACTCCTGCCAGCAAGGAGGTAACCTTCAAATCTATGTGAAACACTTAAAATCCATTTATTTTGAAGAAGTAGCACCCAAGAGCCCTATTATCGAATACAGATGAGGTTGGGTTGCAGAAGAGAACCTACAAAGACTGTATCTTTACATACATTAGTAGTTTCTTAAATAACATCTTCTGTTCCAAGTTAGGTGAGGACATGGATGACACTTTAGACCTCAGTGTTTCAAATCCTATCCTATTTGTACATAGGTAAGAGTACTAGGTGACCACTTTGGAAAAAAAAATGCTTTTCCCTGCTGTCTACTATTACTTTGGGTGTATAATTCAGACAGATACATGCTCACACACATACAACGGCACTGCATCTTGCCACAGTCCTGCCAAAATAGCACACTGAAGTCTACAGACTTGGTGCAATTAAAACAAGCCTACAGAAGTCTCTCACCACAGAAATCATCGTGCTAGAGGACAGAACAAAGAACAGTTATGTGCCTGTATTGTTACGGGTTTGGATATAATGAAAAACATACAGGCTCTGCTATAATTGCTGCAATTAGAGGAAGAACTATCCCATGGTGAAATAAATACCTGGGAAACAAAGGCCCTACCAGACACCAAAGTGCTGTTCCGACGAGTGAAGGATAAGCATCAAAACACAACGCAACTTCATGACTTCAGAAAAACCCTAATGGGCATCCTCCGATTTTGTCACAGATGCCAATTAGAGGAAGTATAAATTTTCCTCTGAACGCGAGAGAATGAACACATTGTTCTAACAAGCCTTTCATCTAAAGCATTTATGAAATACAGCGGTAATGCTAGCATTTACTTTTGTAATACCTCCACGAGTTTGTTTTTACATGTCTTGGTAAGTGTCATTTAGAACAAAGCATTCCAAACAGCTGTTATTAGTAGATTAAAAATAATAATAATAATCTTCTTAAAATACAGCCAAATGTAACCTCAGCCTTCAAAATACTGTTACCAAAATTTACCTGTGCTACCCCTAATTTTGCATATCACTCACCATATATGAAGGGAATATTAAAACCCGCTTATGTTTGCCACATGGCCACTGGGGATCATCTAAAAGATTTGGGTCGTATTCAACAAAGTCTCCCAGGTCACTACCTATAAAACAAAGGTAAATATAAGAAAGGAATTCATTATATCAAGAAATCTCTGGACTTAATAGATAATGACACAGAAGAGGCAAATGACTTAATAGATAATGCACAAGATGATCTTCATGGAAGACTTTTGAGAGTTAAAAAGTTACCCTATATCTTGAAAACCCCAAGTATTTCAACACTAATAGAATTTGCAGAGATATAGAGGACCTACAGCTTATGAATTACCTAGTAAATGTGAAATTAGGGTTCACAGAACTGCAAAACTACGCAAAGCATCACAATGACTTCCTGGCAACAAGTTTTCATCTGTTTATGCAGATGTTTTGATTTGTTTCATTTAACGTGCCAAAATATCTTAAGCATACAGTGCTTTGGCTTATGTTTTGTGCCCAGCTTTGTAAACACAGCCCTTCCCAGCCTAATAAAGGTCATAAGTATGGTTTACACTTTCAGCTACTGTGTTGTCACTGTAAATTTTCCATAGCAAAGGAAGGTAATGATGAGCCTGATGCAGGAGGAACAAACAATGCCCGTGACAGGAGGAGGCATGCTGAGTGTCATCAGGGCTGTCAATACAGCCAGCAGTTTTGTTTACTTAACCTTCCATCATCTGTAAGCCAGCTTTGCTAAACAAACGGGGTATGAGCTGCATTTCACCCAACACGCGAGACTACATTTTGCTTAATTTAAGCAAATAGAAGAGCTTAAAATATGTCCATGCTCCACAACAGCTGCTTATCACCAGGATACCCAAGGATATTAAAATAAGCTTGTTGAGAAGTTACCTGCATCAATGCTCCCCTGGGTGCTGTTAGCTCTTGCCAAAGAAAGGCTACGATGGCTTGCATTGCGAAATTGGGAGAAGGACGAGGTGGAGTCTATCGTGTTTCTCCGAGTTCCCAGAGCATTGGTGGGAAACAGGAACTGTGTATAAGAAACCGTCTAAAAGGAAAGTCAGAAGAGACAGTTACTCTTAACCCAGCTCAGTCACAGCAGGATGCCTTCTGGTGCATCGCAGTCAGAAGCAAGGGAAGCTAAATTAGCAGAGGATTTTCTGGGTTTAATAGTTAGGCATAAATGAATAAGCACCAGTCACCTACATTTGATTCAGTGCAGTCAGTTTCCCCATGAAAAAAAAAAAAGCATTTCAAAGGCATTAGTTCTTCAACGAAACCACACACACACAGGCACTAATACACTGGATTTACAAAATCCTACTCAAGGGTCAGATTTAAAAATAGGTCTGTTTGGCTGGGTTTTGGCTGGGTGTTTTCTGTGGGCCTTCCCTGTAGCAGATTTCAGCTGCTTCTTTACTGAAACAGCATCGTTTATATGGGTCCCTCAGCACAGATGTGCCAGAGGCAAATCAGCTGAATGTTACTGAAATTAAGCACTTTCTCTGGTATTTTTCTCCTTCAGTATTTTGCCTGGCAGAGTCTTACTGGTGTAGTAAGTGAGCTCCAGTTTGTAGCAATGGTTGCAGGAGATCATTTACTGCCTCTCAACATGGACTAAGTGTGAATGAAGAACTTGTGACAAAATTATTTTTAGACCACACTGCTTCTCTGCCTGTATCCCTGGCCAGGAATAGGCAAAGCCTTGCTTCTCGTTGGTTTGTTGTCCAAAAATAACATTATTTGAAGAAAAAAAAAGAGTCTCAGGCTCTGGACTGGTTTACGATGAAGTCAGAACAGGTATCAAATAAAACATGTGAGCTTTCATTCATTTATAAGCAAACAGATTGTCCTCAGGAATTTACAGCCTGTGGTCTGGCCTGACACCTGGTTAAGTGAGCACACCATGTGTAGCAGCGTTGACCGAGGGCCTCTAAATCCACCTATGACAGCAGACTGGGTAAACTGAACTATAAAAAGTAAATCAGGCTTTCAGCAAAAACTGTTTTCATGTATGAGTTGTTTAAAATGGATCATTTTCCTTAAAGATTTGTAACTGCTTATTCTATTCAAGCGAATAAACTCCTGGATTTTTAAATATCAGATTTGTGCTACTGTCTTCCTGCTCTGTGAGAAAACACACTGTTAAGCCAAAGTTATTTTATTAAATAAAATTGAGAGCAAACAAAATTACAGCTTACAACTCTCAACAGAAATTATTTTCAAGCCCCTGACAATATACTCTGCAGTGATACCTCCTGCTAGAGCCAGGGGAAGGCTGCACAATTCAGCAATGCTTTACAGACTGAGATGTTGCCAGAGGCAAATTTCAAGGAGACAGAGTTGTTCACATTGACAGCTTGGGCAGTCGTCCTGAATTTCTGCTAAGCTTATTTGCAGTTTGCACAGGCTGTGCTTTAACTACTGTGTTACACTGCATGTTATAACCTAGGTTTGTATTTGTGCCTGTTATTAGTTAAGCTATTTTCACCCTTATTACATAAACTCTAATGGAGTAGGAACAGAAGCATCCCCACCTTCCCGTCCGCTCCGAGCTCCACACCTTCAAGACCAATTATCTCTTTCAGACATACTCCAGTAGAATGGCACTGGCGTCCACCGTCCAGCTTCGTATCCCTGGGAAACAGAAACCAGAGCAGAAACAGCTCTTAATACCAATGCCTTGTTCACCTTCCACCACCCAATGCTGAAATGAGGTAGCGGCATTAATCCAAACATGCCCATGCAAAGCACAGACCAGACATCTTTTCCTACCAGAAGCATTTGTTACATTACATACGTTATAGAGAAAACCCTCACTTTGTTCCAGGCTGCACCCCTTACCCCACCTATGGTGCAGATCAATGTTCCCTACTGCTGGGTGCCTCTTGACAAACCCTGGTATTGGGAAGCAAGTGAAGTCATACACACTTCAGGTGAGATCCAGCAACTGAGACTGAACACTTGCCTGCCACATATCTAGCAGACGGATGCTCCCAGCGTGTATACCCACATCCCCCTGAGCTGCTGGACAGAGCTTTGTCCATTGTCCATGAAAGCCTCCGGGAGGGATTCCTGCTCCTCTGAGTGCAGGACAGTGTCCAAAGCCCTGTGACCTGCCAGCAAAAGAAACCCGGCACTCCATTGCCTGGGATGGAAACTTGGGGATCTACTTGAGGACTGACCCACTTGGCACCTTAGTCTTGGAAGAAAATGATATGACCAAGACAACAAAGTTGTATCCCATGCTTTAGCCTCAAGATCAGAATGTGAGTGAAGGCAAGAAAGACTTTGAGCAAACCTGTGCTCTGTGAGTGACAACCATATACAACTCCAAAGTATTTCTCTCGCAATATTTTCCTGGCTGATTTCCGTCGAGGTCCAAATATGTGTGGAAGACATGCTAACACTGAGGCAGGGAGAAGCCCTGCAGGCTCTTCACCCAACTGCAGGGAGACGGGCTGTCTCATAGTGTGTCTCTGCACATCCTGTTCCTTGCCTTTCTTTTCCAACCTGTCACTCACTTTATTTCTCTGAAACATAGCAACTGATGAGTCCCCAATAAATCATGTATCTCAGTGCTGGAAAAATCCAACCCATCTATCTGCTGGAAAACATACTCCTGTGACAAAGGAAAAGACTGTATCAAGTTTCTAATCCCAACAAAGTCATCTTAGTTCTTTGATTGGGGTTCACTTAGCACAGTGTCACATTATCATTCCTGTTTCCTGATACCATGTTACTGAGGAGCTGGACAAATAATTACACAAAAATAACCCTCTGTCAGAGGCACGGGATTAGCTTCTCTGCTCTTGTGTGGAACATGCTTAAAGGAACTATTTCTCATAGAGATAAATGTCACACAGTAGCCATTTCAGCAGGTTTTATCTACAAAAACACACAACCTGAGGACACCCCAAACTGAAAACAAATTATCGCAATTAACTGAAATAATAACACAACAATTTAGTTCCCTTCCACTCAAACCCTTACGGACACAGAGTAAGAAGTGATGCCGTGACGACTTTGGCAGCAAGTCACAGAGAAATTTCCCCATGCAATTAGCAGGCAAGGATAGACAACCCAGTAATTCATCAAATGGAAATCCGGCACCCTTTGAAGAGTCAGCACAGCAGAGCTTTAAAAAGCAAAAAGAGCATCTCCTGGGACTGCATGACTGCTCTGGGAGCAGGGTGAGCTGGCACATGTGAGCACACACGGGAATAATTCCTGGGCATTAGCTGAAGATCAATGGACATTAATGGCTCCTTTTTCCCATCTTTCTGATGTTTCAGGGCCCTGTGAAACAACACTGCAGTCATTCTCCCTCATCCCAGGTGTTTTGCAAGGGCTACTTAAGGTCTTCCCCTCCTCTACATATGCTCTGTATTTGAAGGCAGTATATGATTGTGTTGTAAAAAAGAGTAATAAAATATTACAGTTTGGAGAGAAACCTGTCCATAAACCTGAGAATTAAACTCCTTCTCCTGAGAAAAATCAGTACTAAACAATGTGCAGTTCCTTACCGGTGTATAAATGGAAAGGCTCATTTTAGCTTTTACACATCTTTCTCTCACTGGTAAATGATCTCAGTGAACGCCTAATAAGATTACTAGGTGACTTTACTGTATCCTTTCTGAGTTCCCTGCCACTAGATCAACACCAAGCTAGTCAAGTTTTCGCAGGACACACCTTGATCTTTTTTTCCCTCCCTTCTATTACAGTCAAAAGCTCATGAATGCCTCAGCAAAACTCTTGCTGGGAGACCAAGCTCAAGGGCTCCCACCCTGCAGTTAGGGGAGCCCCAGCACTGCTGCTTCCTTCCCACATCCCCAGAATCCCAAGAGCAACTAGGAAAGACCTGGGGGATGCCCCCACTTTGCTCTCTCCAAACGGGTAAGTTGTGCCTTGGGAACGGTCAGGACGGTTGTTTGGGTACCAGTGCTGCCAAGCACTGCCACCCAGTTGTTCTTCAGGACAAATGGCATGGCACCACAGTCAGTGGGCCCCACAAGCCAGAAGCATATGGAGGATAGGCAATTCATACAAAAAGATCAAGCTTTCACTGTGTTTATTAGGTTACTGATGGGACTGAGGAAGTGCGCAAACCAATATCCAGTAGTAAAAGGTGCTTTCAAAATGCAGAGTAGGAAAGATGGTCCTTACCAAAAGAGGCTTTTAAATGATGAAAAGTTTCCTCTTCCTCATTTTTGATTTTCCTATTTTCCAAAAGCTTTGCTTTTTAACAAAGTTTTCAAGGGATTCAAGCAGACACCAAAAAGCAAAACTAAATTGTGAGAACTTAATCCTACCACCTTAACTTCGAGCAGGGAAGGCTTGAGGAACTTAGAAAATCGGGGATGACGTTTCCTTAGAAAGCAAAAAAACAGATCCCAGTTTCTGACAAAGTTTGGGGAGTTACCTTGATTTACACCAAGCTCTAGATATCCTACCCGTACATACCATTTCCAGAAAGCTGAGCAGAGTTATAAATTACACTCAGAAATAAGCATATTGTTTCAGTTATCCAGGACTGCAGAAAAAAAAAAGGCTTCTCCCCTAAGAGTTCACAGATTTTATTGCAACAGTACCAGGTGACTTGGGATCCCAAATCTGTTGTGGGACAGTGAAAAGCTTTACTGAGCAGGGAAGGTAAGAATCAAAACAGGAAATCTCACCATGCCTTTTATTAGCCAGGCCAGGATTAACAGAACAGAAATTGGATGCTATTACCTTTGGAAGTATAGCATTTCTTTAATGAATCAAACGTTACACTTTGACATGATCTCCAAAGCCCTATGCAAGACTCCTGCTGGGTACTTGCTCTTTAAATGACAGCAACAGTTGAACACTTTAACCTGTGAATAATTTAGGAGTCCATTAGGTATTAAATAGATTTTAAGGTACATGAAAAAGCCTTCTGCTTATTGCAAGATGGCATCTGATAATTATTTAGAGATGTAAACCTTTTGTGCCTGTATTTTATGCTTAGCGATTGCTGACTGTTAAGGTTTATTCTAAAAGCAGAAGTAGTTCATGAGACAACAAGAAAAGATACTGTTCTTATCCATGACTGTAAACAATTTCTACTTATTGTCTCTGTAGGGACAAGGACAATGACAGCTTTGGAAAAGACATGCTGCCAGCCAGTCCAGCAGTGGATCTCCTGCTGCCTAAGACTGCCTGCTTTAATTGACCAAGGGCTATCAGATCCTAATGATACAAAAATTCCACTGGGGAAGAATAGCACGGAATTTGGTAACAAATCTAAGGACCTATCAGGGTATTCTGCTTTGCTGTGAGCTTATTGCTACAACCCCTACGGCCATTTAAATTTTTCCTGTAAATATGCCATTAGTACTGCTAGAACAACAACTCCAGTGGCAATTTACAGGGAGAGGAGGAGGAAAAAACCCTGGAACGATGTTTTTAATGGGCCAGTATCATTCTTCTCTCTCCAAACATATTCAGTTGTCAGCATGTCGGCGGCTCCTGACCTGATGTTTTGCCCAATGCAGAGTAAAAGTTCAAAATTTAAACCTATTAGGTTTTGGAGACTCATTGCTTCATTTCAATCTAAGAGAACAGGGCAACTCACAAAAATGAGCAATGGTGGCTCTATAAAATTCATACATGAGATGATTACCTTTGAAGTGTCTTGTTGAGGGAAAAAAAAGGAAAAAAAAGGATTTATATCCCCTTATGTAAAGCTAATATGCACTTGGTTTTTTGTTCAATTTAGGAGAAGCAGGGAAAATGGGCAATGGTAAAGAAAAGCAGGGATATTTCAGTTTCCCTATTATCGGCAAAACCCAGATAGTTATTCTTCCCCAGGCCTATGGAACGATAAAAGCTCAGGAAAAGCACTCGAGATTAATGACTTAATCAAAACTGCCTCACATACAAAAATTTCACTGGGGAAGAACAGCAAGGAACTTATAACAAATCTAAGGACCTAACAGAGTGTTCTGCTTTGCTGTGTGATTACTGCTACCACCCCTACGGCCATGTAGATTTCTCCTGTAAATATTCCTGTTTTCCACACTCACTAAAATGTTTGTTACCTGACTTGCCATATAACTGATGGCAGGGGTGCAGCATGCAAGACGACCTTACCTAAATGCTTCTTCTTGCCTTATTTTGCATATGACTTTCTTACCCAGTTCAAACACTGAAGATGAACAAAGATGTCAGAGTTTAGATAATAATGAAGCCCGCTGGGAATACCTGGTGTCAAACAACAATCAAACTCATTGACTGTTGTAGCTACATGTTATTGGGAGTGATGGTATTGAAAATTTCTTGCTCTCAGCATCACTGAACTCATCAGTGTCCTGGCCAGCACTTAGTTAAGTTCAAAGTTAAATTCAGCAGTGATTTATCTTTGGAAACTGGATGAAGCTGGTTTGTAGCATTTCTGAGAAGGACGCAAATTCTTTTTTATCTAACAACTTGCTGCTTTAATTCAGAAAAATGGTCCACTTCCTGGGCCTCAATCTATTTAATTACTCATATTGCATTATTTCCCTTAACTGGAGGAAAGTTTAGTCAGACGAATACCTACATTCTTGTCAAGACAGCAATATTCAAGCACTATTCCTGCTCCAGGTAAGCTTCTAACCACTTAATTAATTCAGTGACATGAAGAATAAAAGATGAGGTGAATTGGCCATTTTCATAAGAACATGCACTATCTGATGCTCTGGATTTTCCGTCCTGTTGCTCATCACCTCCAGCCTCAGTGGCAGTCAGTCACTGTGAGCCCAGCAGCATGACACCACCAGCTTTCCTCCTCCCCCAGGTCCTCTAGATTCATCTTCTGGGCAGGACTGGAAGCTCTTAAAAGATTCTTACAATACCACAAAATAAAATATCATCAGAATAGGTATAATTTGTGAATTAACAAAAACAAGCCTAAAAAGTCCCTTTCAAAAACATGGGTTTTAATTGTGAACATTATGCGTGCCAAATGAAAAACCCAACAACACAATGGAACTGTAAACCCATCTAACTACACCCTGTGTAGGGGCTAATGACTTTGGGCTGGAACACTGCAGGAAGCTGGTGGCTAAGGGAAGCCAGCAGGCAAGATGCTCCGTGCCTCTTTCAGCTCCTGACTTGCAGTATAGCCTTCCTTACATTGCTTTCATGTGGCTGTGAATGCTCTCACAGCTGCTCTGCTGCTCTAGATGGGGGAAGAAAAGCATGCTCTGGTCCTGTCCATTACCCTGCTCTTGGCCACGGAAACAGATGAAGCTGTGCCCGTCTTCACACCACCAGCAAAGATGCCAGCACTCTTAACGCAGTCAGACCTAGAGAGCATTTATAGCCCAGATCTACAAAAGTACCTGCCTCTCAGTGGCTCCAGCAGGAGATACGACATCTCAAAGCCTCTGTCAATTCAGTTTTAATTTTCCCCTTTTCCCTTACACAAAAGCGCTGTAAGCCAAAGCACTAAGTTTCCATCAGATACAAGGTACAGACAAAATTTCAAGGACAGAAAGTTTTAGTGATTACTTCTGTTCATGACCTTTTTCCTCCCCACCACATCACTCTCAGCTTTGTGCTTTCCATTTGTCTTCAGCATAACGAAGAAAACTAGAGAAAGTAATTCCCCTGGTACAGGGTGTCCTTCATTCTCAGCCCTAGCAAGTACCACCAAATTGGCCTTTTGAAATCACAACAGAAAAACCTGTCACTCTGGATGGAGTATGTTTCCCTTCAAAAGCACACTGCCAGCCACACTCTGGTGAGGCTGCCTGGGAGGGGCATTTGGGAAACATTTCTCAGGGGATAGCTCAAACCTCATCCTCTCACATACTCTCATGGCTCCCCTCCCCTCATCCCCCAGACCTCCATTTGTACTTGTAGAACCACTTAAAAACACAGCTTGGGGGTTTGGGGAGGGCTCTCACTATTGTAGCTTGACCTCAGCATGGAGGGTGGGCAAGCAAGGGCTGCAGCCTGGAGTACGCTGCTTGCACATGGTTAGTAGGGGGTGATGCTGCCTCATGCACCCCAGCCAAGTACATAGATTTCAGCTGTGATGGCAGGGACTGCCTTTCAGACAGGTTTTTAAAATGAAGCTGTTAGTGCAGCTTAGCTGCCGGCACCCATACAGTAGGGCTCTTCTGTGCTGCCTACAATGTAATGGGGACTGGCAGCCTCCTCAAAACACAGCTGTGCTTGTACATCTTCTTGCTGGCCTCAATGCCCATGAGTCAGAGCAGAGGTGGAGAAGCAGCGACAGCTCCACCATGTGCTCCTCTCACATGGAACAGTCCTCCCTGCATGCACATTCACCCTCCTCTCCTGCTCCTGCCAGGGCTCATCCCAGTCTCACTGCAGATGTGCCCATGGCTCCTTGCATCGATTTATGTTTGTAAACCATTCAGTAATGCTTGCAGAACATAAACCAGTTCCGACGTCTTGCCCAGGGACAGACATGAGCAATCCAGAGGTTCAGAGAAAGCAAAGGCCAAAGGATGCTGTCACTACAGAACTTCAAAAGCGTACCAGTGTCTCTCCCCATTCCTACTACACATCCAAAATGTGCAATGAAGTGAGCAAGCACTGTGCAGCCTTAACAGAGTGCCTACAGTTTATGCTATACTGCCTCATCTGTTCTTTGCACCAGCTGTTCCTAGAAGGAGGTGCCACTGAGTTGTTTCTCTCTTCCTCTGATGCTCTGGAAGAAAGACAGAGGGCATTTTTTTAATGTTGTGGGTTTTTTTAGCAAAGGGAACAGGCTGGGCTTCATTGTTTTGTACTGGCACTTGGTACCTTCTCGGCCCATGGTTTCTTGCTGAGCGAGCATGGTACAAGATAATTACATGCTGAAATAACGTTTAGGTTTGCAGCTGGCTTTGTAACTGCTGTAATTCAGAAGGTGTAACTAGTCATCAGCATTTCAAAATACATTCACTTTTCAATAGAGGCAATTTCCACCGGGCAATGACCATAAATGAATGACAATAAACCCCAAAAGAGCAAACAAACCCACAAGTCCGTCAAGAATTTGCCTGATGAGTCATCCCAGTTAAATTAAGAGAAAAAATTTACTTTAAGAGACAGAAGAGCAAGTCGACTCTCCTACAAAGGTGCCTCCTTTCAGTTCTGCATTAAAAATAATCTCCCTTTGTTTTGAATTAGTGATGCACAAGCAGCTTGTGGCAAACAATCCTCAGAATTAAGCAGAGCTGCTAATAAATATGAAGCCAAATTCATCCTTTATGCACTTGACGAATTTGAATCTAGATGATTTACGGGTCTTTCAAACCCACCTCAGTGTATTAACTGAGTATTTCCCCCAAATTCTGTGACCTGCGAGTGCTGAGCCAATCCAACTACAGGTAACTCAGCTGTCCCGAGTGGCTCTGGTGGCCAGGCTTTACTCCTCTGCCCCAGGGGCACAGAGCTGCCACAAACAAGCACTGCCCTTCCCAACCTTGCACTGTGTCTCTGAAGGCACCCAACAAGCTGCGCCCCAGAGCCTGGCAGGCAATGTCTCCCAGCTAAATCCAGTTTCTACCACAGGTCTAGTTGAGGGTTACAAGGCAGCTCCACGGGTGCTGCTTACACCAGCTAAGAATCTGCGTGGTAATATGGACAAAAGAACCTTTCTGGTACTATGGCCAAAACAAGCTGTTTTCAATGACTGAACGATCTGACCAATGGCCAAATGTACAATGAAAAGGTATTATGTTTAAATCTAAGTATTTCTCTATCGTTCTGGAAATCTAGATACCACAGCACCACATTTGCATAGGAGAATAAGAAATCTAAGACTGCTTATAAAAAATGTTCTGTCTAGAGTACTTGTTTTGTCACAGATGAGTGAAGTCAGAAGACACAATAAAAACAGTGCATTTTTCAAGAACATTTATTTCAGGGGAGTAGTTTCTTCCAGTTTCATAATCAAAGACACCACAACACATATATATAAACTGGGGACTGAGAGTTGTAGTTTTAACCTGGTCATGTTCCACAAGGCAAATATATCTAACTGCATTTATCTACTCAGAGCAGATACATAAAAGCAATACCCTCCATCATGCTGTTGTCCATTATCAGGTCTACATGCAGGCCCAGAAAGACTATGTAGTACATGTATAAATATACATACCCGACTTGGGTACAGTCTCGATATGGCAGCACTGAAAATATGCTACAGAAGGATCTTCTGCTGCTGATAAGGACTATTCTAAAATATAAAAGAAAATAAAAGAAATCAAAGACTAAAATTAAAAAAATTCCACCACAACAAGCAAAGCAACAGATGTTATCGCTGAGGAATTCATAATCATAAAGCTTTCATGACGGATAATTTCTCCCTCTTTTTTATCTTACAAGCACAAGGGTATTATGCTACTGAGTCTTTACAGAAGTGCTGAAGCCTGTGCCATCCCTTACACAGTGAATGAGCAGTGCAGTTCCATCCCCTATACAAGCTTTCTGGAAAGACTATTTTGAATACATTACTTAGAACCTAGGATAGATGTTTTTCTAGTGAAAGGAGACCTAGTAACAAGAGCTCACCCAGAGAAGCAAGGAGTCAATCTCACAACTCACCACTATAGCTGAAACTAAACAGACAAATACAGCAACTCAGGTGATGCACACCACCACTCTGTGGTGGACTTGGAGTTTGCTTTTATTGGAAGAGAACTTCCACAGGCTGGTTGTGACCTTTCTCTGCTAAACCGAAGGACTCCCTTGATTTTCAGCTTCCTGTTCCTGAAATAGCCTTATTCATGGCTGAAGTCAAAGGTTGCTATTATTATAAGCTTTCAGATCCTTTCACTGTTTTCTAGGCTCCTCCATGAATCTTCTCCAGCTTTTCCCCATCACCCTCCTTGGTCTCTAGGCAGCATCACTAGCCTCAGCAGTTGCACAGATGGCAGATATGAACATTGTACCTTTCAGTCTTAACCTTAAGATCAGTGTCTAGCCGTGATGACCCACAAGTGCCTGTGCTCAATAATCACATTAGCCCTCTTGGTTATGATGCTGCATGACTGATTCAACAGTTCCTTGCCCCTTCTCCTCCAGTGCCACGCCTATCTCAGCCACTAACTGCAAGTGCTGAATCCTTCCTCCTGTAAGCATGGCATGTCTTCATTCCTTATAGGCAAGTAGTTCAAGATGTGGCTACAGGAAATCATACATTATCTGCCTGCACAGAGATTATCTCAGAATACTGGCCACTGTTCCAACAAACACAGTGTATTTTTAATCAGTCTCCAAATCTCTGCATCAAAGTCATAGTATTTAATCAAGTACCTTAGAGCAACCTATCTGTCTTACAGCCATATCATTGCCTTTAGCTGTCAAGCTCTGATGTATCATTAAACAACATCAAAACCACCCTGAGTCAAGAACCACCTTCCACGAAACTGAATGGACTGCCAATAGCTATATTATACTTTGGGGAGATGCAGATTGGCAAGAAGCTAAAAGCAGCCTGATTAAGATGTAAGATAAAGAATGCCAATAAATAACTGATTGTTTATAAATACAGCCTCTTTCCTTATTACCTTCAGGACATCAACAACTCTACAATTGTACAACATACACTGAGAAAGCCCTTTTTCTTTCTAAAGTTGGCCAACAGGCTGCATCACCTCAAATTCCTCTGAGAGACAGTGATGGCTATTTGTGCCATCTTCTAATGTGACTGGTGTTACAATTTACTGATATTTTATGCTTCTAAAAATCTCCACTTGTGGTCCAAATGCTAGAATATACTCCTAGGTTGGTTGTCCAGGCTATTGCAGCTCCGTGCTCTGCTCTCCAGCATTGATTTCACGACATCGTGTGCCACAGATCTGTACGTAAGGGTTTCAGCTCAATTTTTCATCCTTTGTCCTACAATGGTCAGTCAGACAACAAACCCTAGCAAGCTATTTTGTTCTTTACTGACTGAAAACCACCATATGCACCCATAAATCTTGTACCAGTTATGCTGTAATTAAAACACTGCTTCCTTAAGGGACCAGCTTAGTCATCGTTCTTGGAAAAGATTTAGAACCCCAAGAGAGCTGCTGCATGTAATGCTTGGAAAAATGCAGAATGATCAATTTTCTTCCTCCTGGATCATTCCATTACAGCAATCCTATTTTCTCCCTTGAAAGCAAAGGGGTATTTACCCTTTAATAAATGAAGGGTTTCTAATAATAAACATGCATACCAGCATCAGAAGAAGTTCTCCTGCCACAGCAGAAGTATGATCTCATTGTTTGTCTGAATGCTGTAACACTCCTTACCTATGGTAAATATCTCATATCCTGTAAGATGGTCTCCTGGTGCAGCAGTAAGCTACAGAGTGGAGGGGGGGAAAAATTTCTAACATTTGAGAAAGGCAATCCACAAGCAAAAAAACCCGGCATGTGATTAATTTCGTGCTTGCCACTGTTTATTGCTGAATGGCTGGCTACTCACAACAGCTTGCTTGTTCCCTGGAAGCCTTGTTTGCTGATGTATGAAACTTGGCACAGACTTCGAGGCTGACATCAGAAAGTATCTTTGAATTTGGAAAACCACGGTACCCACTAAGAGCATTTCCCCCACTCCCTCTGGCTCCTTCTGGAAATACAGCTCTTCCGCCAATGCCCTACAACTACCTAAAAAACACCCAACTCTTAAAGGGAATACTCTGCTTCCATGTCGAGAAGCAGACACAACAGCGGGAAGTAACCATAGAAGGCTTGCTGTATCAGAAGAAATCAGACCAGAAAGGAAATAAGAAGCACCAGCCCAGCCTCTATTCTTTTTCAGACTTCTTTCCCTTGGGACCCAAGTATCGCTTTCTTTCCACAAACTGGGACTCTCTTTACATACAGATCTCCCAGGCAAAGCAGGAGAGAAGCCCATGGCCTCCACTGCCAAGATGACACAAAACTTCACCTGCATGGCTGATGGAGGGGGCTGGTGCAAAACAGCCTTAGGAGCTGGACCGGAGGAGAAGCAGGAAAGGCAGTGGTCAGAAGCTCATCACTGAGGGATAAAATGACATTTTATTTAGAGGTCTGATGATATACACAGAAAACAAAACCTGAGGGCCTGCAATGGTTTGCTGGGGCAGAAAGTCCAGAAACTTGTCAAATAGTCTGCTTTGGGGAAGGTGTGGTGGAAGCCCACTGCTGTTCAGGAAAATCTAATCATTTTTCATGGGAGAAAAGCATTTTCCTGGATTTCAGCTCTTCAACAAAGGGCATTTACAGTATTGCGTAGCTCTGAATAAGACATCAGAAGCAGCCTGAGCCAGAGAGGGTTTACGTGCCCTGACTGCCATTGTGCCACACAGACATGTTTAAAATTACTTCATGAAAAGGTTTTTATCCCCTAATTCTCACATTTCACCAAGAAGTTGTACTAATTACTATGGTTCAGAGCAACCATTAGTTTACAAGAGAGCTCTGACAATGTCCAACTTCTGAGACTGTAAAAGCTAATCTTCCAATTTCTTTAATGAGGTGTATGCTATGAAACTATAAAACCTTAGTGAGCACAAGGCTCTTGACAGAATCAGTAATCCACTGGACGTACAGAAGAAGAATGTCTGCTTTAGTATCTGTCTAGGTTTGATTGTGCTTCACCAAAAGGTTCAGGTCAGGCAATGGGATACACACGGTATGTACCATTCACCTGTGAAATACCACAGGCTCTTTACCTGATAGATGATGTCTGACTACAAGGGCTTTGCTACCCTGCATGCAACGGTGAACACACAAACCATGGATGCTGTCTGGTAGCAACTATCATTTTGGAGTCTCCCAGGTTCAAGATGGGGCTATTGGAAGGTGTCTGAAAGTAATTATGAACTGTGAGGATGCTGCAAATAGTCAGTTTCTTAGAGTGCATGTGTACGCATTTCCACAATTGAGGAGCATTAAAAGAGACCTTTCATAGCCTATGGATGCTGTTTGGCCTTGGCTTAGATCTGTATACTAACAAAAAAATTGAGAAAGCAATAATATGGGGGTGGGAAAAGGGCACTGTTTTACTGCTTTTTTTGTCTGCTATACAAGGTGACTCTAGAAATCTTATCTCGTTCTCACCAGGTATTGTTTGTTCAGCTGGCTCAGGTTGCTGTTTTGGTAGCCTGTTTCTGCTGGACAGGAAATCTGCTTCACAGCTTACAGAAGATGCCACCAACAAACCAGCTGAGTAGTATGGGTGAAACGACACACTGGTTGGTATCTGTGCTAATTTGTATGTTAGGGTTGACTATTTTGTCTTGTAATGTGAAAATTTATTCTGTGCTATTTGACAAGACTGCTTTTTGATAACACAGTCTGGGAAACAGAATTTTCCAGTTCCTTTACTTAGCCACATCCTACAAATCCGAAGAAACCGGTTTAACCAGTGCACAGAACAGTCAACAGGAAGCTTTACAAGGACTAACTGATAAGATGCGGTCTGCGTATAAGTGCTTTTTCTCTGTGCTAAATAGCTGAATTCTTATTTTAGAATCATAGAATCATAGGATAGTTAGGGTTGGAAAGGACCTTAAGATCATCTAGTTCCAATACCCCTGCCATGGGCAGGGACACCTCACACTAAACCATGTCACCCAAGGCTTTGTCCAACCTGGCCTTGAACACTGCCAGGGATGGAGCATTCACAACCTCTCTGGGCAACTCATTCCAGTGCCTCACCACTCTAACAGGAAAGAATTTCTTCCTTACATCCAACCTAAACTTCTCCTGTTTAAGTCTGAACCTGTTACCCCTTATCCTGTCACTACAGTCCCTAATGAAGAGTCCCTCCCCAGCATTCCTATAGCCCCCCTTCAGATACTGGAAGGCTGCTATTTTAACCACAGCCAGTCTGACCCTGCCACTGGAACACCGAAGGCTGGACCCAGAGCATCACTGCTGACCATGTATCATTCCCAGGGTTGAGAGAGGAAAAGCATTCAGTGTCATAGGACAAGGACACGTCACTTTGCAAGCTGAGAGCCACAGATAAGGGCAGTCAGCAGAGAAGGGAGCCCTGAGCTACCTAACACACTGCAGTTTGCTGTCACTCATAGTCACAAGCCAATGAAACAGTTACCGAATGCACTGGCCATTTTAATGCCCAGCTATCAAATTCACCACTCTCAAATATGTTCTGTATAGATGGTTTCAAAGCTGGTTCCTCAAGTTAAGTGAAAGTCTAATATGCTGTGACAGAAGGGTCAGAGGTTTCACAGAGAACCCAACTCCAGCCTGTTTGAGCAGTCGCATCCTGCGTGACCCTGCATTAGCCACCTGGGATGAAGTCCTGGGCATGGGAAGGAGCCCCAGGAGGGTTTTCTATCCATTGCAATAACTATGTTCCTCTTTGTCACAGGGAACTGGGGAGGATACCAACTTTAAAGGTCTTAACGTACTCAAAACCTGTTGATTTTACAATGAACACATGAAGTCGATCCAATGCCTATTATTTTCCCACTAACTTGAGTGACTGCAACAGAACCCAGACCCCTCAGAAACACTGGGTATGAGCTCAGGTTACTTACTGCTAGACTGAGCTGGCCACAGAAGCAACACAAAGTGTTGACTTTGCATTCTATTTTTAGCTAGTATCGCTGTGTATCCGTAGGACAAAAAGCATTTTCAAAACTGTCTAGCTTATTCTTACTGTGTCTGTGGTCCAGATAAAGAGATCTTTACTATGATTATGGAAATGTTCTGCAAAACTGTGCTGATGACGATAAGCCAGCAGAATAACAGAAGCTTACTCACTGTTTTCTTAGCAAACGATCTATGAATTAAGATAAAATGCTGCAAATATCCTACAAATATTTTTTTTCAAAATGTGGAGAAAACAGTTTACAAATCATGTATTTATTCATTTTTTTCACAGGTAATATTCCTATAAAATGTATGCATGTATTTTATCTACCCATCTCAGAAAGCACTCGTTATCTGTGGAATTTGCATAATACCTTACGAATACGTATTTTTTGCCATAAGAAATTCCCAGAGCACACATCTATTATGCACAAACCAGACTAAAATTAGAGGTCTGCTTTTCAGTGTTTGATTCCACATGTATTTATTGTAAAGACAATGATCAGCTGCCAGCTAGACAGCAGTCAAGTCAACAGTTCTTCATGTGTTTGTTTGCTACAAAAGCTGTTTCTAAAAAGCTGCCATCCCTTGAAGCCACAGTATTTCTGTTGATTACTACCTTTCACTGCATTTAATTGTCTGCATGAGAATAAACATGAGGAAAATTTTGCTTGAGCCAAGTAACACCTACCAGAATTCAACTCATAAAACCTGTGGTTCAATGTGATGTCAGAATTTCTATTGACCTGGTTACACATTTAATGGAAACCATAGGCACAAATCAGTCCACAGGAATGTACGCTGTTCTCACCCACTGCAGTTTTGTAAGAACAGGCATATGCAAGGGTCAACTCTCAGTGGGACTATATGTGGTCTCTAAGCAACCTCTTCAGATAGCCTATTTCAAACCTTTCATGTTTGGAAGGGCAAGAATAAAACCATGAGGCACACAGGGAAAAACACCAGAGAGGGCAGCTGTCTTCTTTATAAGCAGGGAGGAGCTAGTTTCACTTCTGAGCTGGATGATACTGCAATAAAGAACCTATTTTGCTGATGGGAACATCACAACAAGCGCCATGCCTCTGCTGTAAGGGAACTTCTGACCATAGACGTCAGGTCTGACTGTCAGGTCAGACGGTGCCCATGGCAGCAGTCTGGGCAGTGCACATCCCAGCTCAGGCTGCACCCCTCACACATCCAATGGGAGCCCCTCTGCCTGCCTTGAAGACATGGATCCCACTCCTCACCTTGCCACAACCACCCCCAGCTGTGTGCTTACCAGCCAGCACTTTGTATCCAACTGATAGATGTTGAAATACCATTCAGCCATTGCTAAACTTGACCCAGCAGGTTTGGCCATGTGTGCCTCTCACACTTCGCACTACCCTCGAAGAAGTGCAACAAGATTATGCCTAGTTTACTCAAACAGCAACACAGATTTTCCTTTTATACAGGTTGTTTGTACTAAGGAAACACAGGTCTCAAAAATGCACGGGCTAGCACTTCCACTGACTCGTGCTTCACTCAAGGAAGCATGCACTGCAGCCTGCACCTTCGCAGGCTATTTTAAAGGCCATTACTATGTATGGGGTAAGTGGCATTGGCACACTGTGCTCATGCATGGGGATGCTGACCCTCCCTTCCCTTCACGCCCCATGGATCGCCTTTGCAGAAGCAGGCTATGCATGCACAGTACCTGCCGTTTCTGGTATCGTGCTGCCGCATGTTCTTGATAAAATGAACCTTCTTAAAGTTCTTTGGTCTGGGTGATCCTGAGAGTGTCCGACATCTGAAAAATAAATCAGTTGGAGGGAGAGGGGAGGGAGGAAGAAGAAGTGCTCAGTTCCCTGCTGTATGGCCAAGAAGTCTACACAAAGGCAGGAAGGAAAGACGAGACAAATGATTCAAGTCACCCCGTGTTAGGAATGGGCAAGAACAATAAAGACAATAAGTCTGGAAACGTGACAGCTCAAATTAAAAAAAGATATTTGAAATAATAATAAGAAAAGGCAACATCCTCCCACCCCCCTTCATGCAAAAAACACATCATAAAAAAATGTGAGCAAAATAAAACTTCCTGTAATCTGCCGTGACAGCTCAGCCAACGCTTTCAGAGGAAAAAACAAATGAAGCCAAAATCTGGTAAATATGTGATTTTCCCACTCACACCAACCCTCAAACTTTCGTGTCCTATCCTCCTCAGCTATTGGTAAAGGAGCTACTGAGGAAAGTTCTTTCTTCTTTTAATTTTAGAAAGATTTAAAATCTCTAATTTGAAAGGATAATTCCTATTTGCTTTGAACTCTAAATATTAATTTTCACGTTCCTGACAGCATACAAACCAACAGAATATGAAAAATCACCTCAGGAAAAAAATACCATTCTTCTTAACATTAATCCTTAAATCTATTTTACATCTGAACATACTTTTTAAATCACAGTTACAGAAAGAAATAGCCGGAGGGAGAAGAGATGAGACAAACAGCAATATTCCCCACCCCCTTCCAGCCTTGCTCTTTTTAATCAGCTAAAACCACAGCACATGTGAAAGCTTTCTCTGTTTCATCTCCATGCTGTTTTGTTACAAGGCACGGCACGGCGCACAGACACTGGAGATAACTGCGCACTGCCTGGCCAGGGCTGCTGCATCCTCCATGGGAGCTAAGGGACAGGCACAGAACTATAGGATGGTTTGGGTTTGAAGGGACCTTAAAGGTCATCCAGCTCCAACCTCCCTGCCATGGGCAGGGACACCTTCCACTGGACCAGGTTACTCAAAGCCCCATCCAACCCAGCCTTGAACACTGCCAGGGATGGGGCAGCCACAGCTCCTCAGGGCAACCTGTGCCAGTGCCTCACCACCCTCATAGTGAAGAATTTCTTCTTTCTTTACTAAGTACAAGGAATCCTCAAAAAAGCATGTATCAAATGCACTACCAGCATATGGGACCAGCACAGTACTTCTGTATTGAGCCTCCCTAACCTACTTTTCCCATCCTCTCCTATGCACTGGAAGTGTTCATCAGCTTCCCAAGCCCAAGAGGCCCCTTTGTTTGACTGAAACAAAGAGACCACTGGTCTCAAGCCACCAGGGACTGTCAGTTCCTGTTGTACCAAATGCCATCACTGTGCACAGGTACACATCACTTGGCCATTTCTGCCTTCCTCCTGCTAGTAAAATCCTTGAGATTCCCTTACCCTCTGTTTGTAATTAATCAGCCTTGTTAGCTTCTTCAGGGGAAAATACTGTCAAGAGAGAGGATCCACCACCAATTCTGCAAATTAGCAAGTAAAAATACTGCCTCGCAAACCACACTTTGTTTGTATCTTTTGCCAATTATACGTGTTTGAATAATTTATGAGAATGCTTCATAACATGCTGGTAAGCATTCAATGGTAAGCTTTGTAAAAATAATCAAGCCTTGGTAATAGGCCAGTTGGTACAGCCTCTGCTATTAAGTCTTTGCTTTGAGGTGTGGAAGAGACAGCCGATCTGCATGTGGATAAACAATGTCATAGGCTAAGCACTTATATAAACCAGCTGAATTACAGGTTCCAAGATAAAGAGACATTGAAAATCCAGCTCCCCCCTTGCTGAACAGCTGACCTGGGAGCATACCACGCACTGGTCACATTACTGATCAGCCTGCTTCTGAACTGTTGAACAGTATTTTCATTTCCCATCACCCCAGAGCATTCCCTAGACTAATTACTGCAGTCCCCATAGAAGCTGTGGTCTCCTGGATGCAGAAATAAAACCACATTGAAGCTGCTGATATAACAAGGATAGGGGCAGTTTTGTAAGTGAGGTGGCAGTCACAAACATACCTGCCAACATGCAAAGACAGTAATGCTGGCTACCGAACCAAGACTGCATGTGCTGAGAGAACAAATCATAAAAAATCATTAAAAAATGAGAATACTAAAAATACTGGCCTTCAGAAGCTTACTTTATCAAACCAGCTGTACTCGCTCATTAAAGGTACTACTTACATTACGGGTCAGTTACGTTAGTGACAACTAACTTTTTTATTACTTGAATCTGACTTTTAATTTCCTGACATTCTTTTTAAATACTGACTTCTTATTTAATAGCCTAAAGCCAGGGAATGTGTAATTTATGTCACCTACCACCTTGCAGGTTGCGTGAAGTTTCAATACCTTTACCCCCTAAGAACATCTTAACGCAAACACCCAGCTGCTTTTCAACATGGGAACGGACAGCAGGTCTGTCCATGCATGTGCCTTACAGACAAAGTAACCAGAGAGAAAGTGAATAAAAAGACCTCCGCAGTGGGGCATTTTCCTCGATGTCCTCCAGAGTCTCCAGAGAAGATCGCTGGGAGATCAGCCGACGTCTGCAGAGAAAACAGAACACAAAACATCACCACTGGTTAGAGGGCACGATGAAGTCCTTATAAAGCTCACAAACCACCATTCACTAGCCAACCCGCACCTTTGGATATTAATAAATTTTGACCCATTCTGCTTATCTCACTGAATCTATCTGGTGCCAAACCAAACTTACTCCATACAAGCTTCTACAGCAAAACAAAGGTTGACACTTTCCAGCAGCTCCTCCTCAGTTTGTGTTTTCAGATTTTCCTTCCTTCAAGGGTTTAACACCAGCCTACCACCAGTCCCACATTTGCTGTGGTATAGTTTGCAAGGCTATGAGTACAGTTCTTTGATAAAATAATGAAGACTTAGAGCTACAGAGACTGCCTGTCATTTGCACAGCCACATGGGACAATTCTCTTTCCCCCTTGCCCTTTTTACCAAAAAAATGCCACTTGTTTCTCAGTGATATCCATCTCATCACTCCAGTGAGGAACGACTGAAGAGAGATGAAAGATGACAGAGCCGGCAGCACTGGGCACAGACCAGCAGTTTCAAAGGAAGCTGAGTAGCACAGATGAATTTAGTCCTGTTTTAATCAGTTTTCTATGGCTGAGCCAGATCCCTCCTCCAATTCAGTGAAATGAGGTAAAAAATTCTTAGTATTTCAAGTTTTTTGACTGTTCAGAAAAAGGGCAGGGAAGAAGCCCTGAAACAGGCTTGTGTTTAGCAGGAATTGCTGCTGCACATCCTCCAAACAACCCAAAGGCAGCACAAAATGAGGAGCTGCACCCAGCCCCCACAAAAGCCACTGTAAATACAGAAACCAGATGTGTGAGATACAGCCTACATAATAAAAAATTAAGCCAGCAATCATCAAAATGACCCTACCGGCAGATGGGAGAGCCAGCAGAGTGAAGGGACCATGCCACAGCACCCACCTAGCACAAGGACTGTCAGAACCCATCACTCTTAGGTGCCACTGCTGAGGTGTACATACCTGACCAGTGATTTTATGAGTATGAACTTAAATAAGCCTCCACAGACTACCACTATTTTTCCCCATTTACCTATTAATAATATATTATTTATATGCATATAATATATCCATTATTTTAATAATTATTACTCATTTATCTTTCCCACCAAGCTGCCTTACTGCCTTGATCTGCAAGCAAAGAGTTTCCAGAATCTCACTGTTATGAGCACCTCTATGCTTTCAAGGGTGCTCACTGATTTATTCCTAGGCTGTAGTTTCCCATTAAATTGTTTTCTCTGATGCCAGTATAAGCAGTTTCTAATCCCTTTTGCAATTTGCTAGCCACTCCAGTTGTGCTGCTACTACTGTTCCTGCAGCCGTGATGCAAATCTGATTACCAAAATGTTTTTCAGTTCAAAGTAACCCTGAGGCTCAGTACTTCAGTTTACTACTAGTTCAAACACCACATTTCCATTACTAACCCCCAGACATCACATTTCAGGACAGTTTGAATGTGTATGCAGCGTTTCACATACTTAGAAAATCATGAAAACCCCCCTCAATTCATAGAGCAACTAAGTGTGAAACATAATCCTCTTAGGAAAAATATGCAAACCTAAATCCCTTCAGGCTTTGTCTAAACTAGAATTATAGATATGGTGCAAGACAGGATACACCTTCAAAATGCTAAGAGAAAATAAACTCTGCATTTCAGGGTGTGCTGAATTTGCTGGGATGGACAAGGAAGAAGAGACCAAGTATCTGTCTCCTGTACCCATGGGTGCTCCTTCAGCTCCATTATCAGAAGACACAGAGATGCTCTTACAGGGAAAAACTCAGATCAGGAGGAGCTCCCCCTCCATTTTCAGTTACACTGGCCTATAAACAAAGTTGGAAGGGTCAACTACCAGCCCCACTGATGTAGCAGATGATCACTGTTGCTTTTTAGTACCTCTTTATATGTCATTAGTTTAATAACATGCTTAAATGATAATACCCTCCCATCTTGTGGTATTACACCACCAAAAGCATACTTGGCATGTTGTTAGTCTAAGGGATATAAACAACAGTACAACTGTGCCACCTTCTTTGTACTAAATTTATCAGATTAGTCACAAAGTATTGCTTGTAGATGCCTGTTAGATGTCACAGGTGCTTGTACACCACCAGATGCATATTCCGGCCACCACTGCAACCCTCCTCCAAGTCTCTCCTCACCCAAAGTTATGCATCATCCTCAATTTCATTGCCAATAGCTTGGCAGAGGTGGGTTTGAAGAGCCCACATTTGCATCTGTTACTAAGGCAGATGCATTGGTTGGCTGAAAAACACACAACTGCATTTAATCAGCTGGTCATTCAGTTGCCTGGTGACTGTTCAGATTCCTCTGGCTTTCCTCACTGGTCTCAACTTCTTAAACCCAGAATGAGGGATGCTGACTCCTGGCTTTTGCTTGCTAACACTGAATGCAACACAGGCTGTGTAATAATTGCTGCCACCCCTGTTGGCACTGAAGCTCACAATGATTTTCATCAGTAATGATTCTGCAGTATTCTGGCTGCTAACATGGCAAGTGAGTCTTCATGGAGAAGGGGAGAAGCTCTTTGCTCACACGAGCTTGTGAAAGGAACACTGATACCTCAGTTTCCTTCCAACTAGTGTGAACATATGTACGACTCTGGATAAATTCATCCTGGAAGGAAGAAAGCAGATGAGCTCCCCTCTGCCACCAAAATCACCAGTAATGAAGAAGCATGGGTCACACAGAAGAGTGCAGTGATATAAACAGGGGCTGGCTCAGCCCAATCCCCTCCCTGTGCTGGCATCGTGGGGGGGAAGATACCCAGTTCAGCATCCAACCCCCCTGAAAACTGCCACATCTTTCACCTCTTCTCAAAATCGTTAGTTTAACAGGTTCAGCTCCCTGCACAATCACTGGAGCACCAGTGAGGCAGATCTGCAGCAACTCTGCTGAAATCAGTTCATACTTCCTGTACCCTCTTTTCACTGAAGAAGCTCAGCCACAATGAATTATGTGCAATTATTCCACTTTATCTTCAATCTTTATTTTGAGGCCTAATTAAGATGACCTAAATACCAATACTTTATAAGCTTTCCACAGCTGGATATTACACCAGAAATGCTGGCTAATGAACCTACCTGCTGCGAACCAAGTCACATCCTGTGCCACACACACAGGAAAAACACAATTCTGGAAAAGCAAAGCTTTTGAAAGCATGTACCGGAGAATACAAGCAAAACCAGTTTCCCATTGTCTTCATTAAAAATTAATCGCCTCAACTGGTGTTTAATATTCAGATTAATTTATCATCTTTCCTCAGGCAAGCAGTCAGGGATTGTCTATGCAGCTTCTAAAAGCGTTATTGATTAATGTGCTCCAGCAGCTGGTGTATGTAGACACCTGCACTGAAATAAAGTGGTTTATATCACACACCACCATCATTCTTACATAAAGCTGTGTTGATACTTTATAATTAAAAATGTCCTATTTCAATAATAATTAGGGGAAAATCCTTCTATTATTAAGGAAGAGTATATGCAGACCAAAACAAAATAGCATTATGTGAATCACACAGTATTCAGGCTTTGGGATAAGTCTGTAGGCAGATACATTTTCAATATAAAATGCTTTAAAACTTGTGCAGAGTAAATGTCAGCCAGTTAACACATGGAACTGCCCTTAATAGCAAAATGAAAGATGTTTCAGTAAAAATGTTCATTTCTCCTAGTTCACAGAATCGTAGACTCAGAATAGTAAGCCTTAAAAAACTCCTCCTAGTTTAGCTACCACATACGAATTACGACAAATACACCCCTCTCCCCAAACCCCCATGCATGCAGAAGAAAGCTGTTCAGCTCTGGGAAGATAATGACCTCCCAGTTCTAATGACCATCGGCTCCCATAGGACACTGCCAGTCACAGCCTCATGCAACTTAAGGACTTTTTTTGTTTTAAAATCACAGAATATCACTTTCCCTTAAACATCTACCTAAATATTTGTTGTTTCCTCCTTGTTCCCTGTGTAATTGTTACACGAGCCCAGAAATAACCAATACCCAACAATCAAATTCAAAGCTCAGTTTAAAGACAGAGACTAAGGAGATATTTGATGCCTTGGTCTTTTAAACAGATGTTTTCTGAGATATTCATGACCCCTGTCTGCATACTGGATTTATCTTTGACCAGCTGTCTGAATCTCTTTGGTAGTTTCTTGAAACCTACATTTTCCCTCTCCAAAGTCAGATTAATACATGGCTTAATGGCAAGAAATAAAGTAAAACAGAAGGACAAATAAAATAAAGGAGGTCTGTAATCAGAGCAGCAAACTGTCAAAGTGAGTAGACTGCAAAAAGATTCACCATAACCAGCCCATCAATCGGTAGAAAATTAACTTCACTGTCTATTGCTGCAAAATATTCAGTTCAATTATGTTAAACATACAAAATCTTAAGCCCCTCAGACAGGAGGTGATCAAAAAATTAAGCTGTAATCAGAACACTGAATAAATTCATTCATTCAGGAAGGAAGCCGATGATAATCCAAGAGATAAGGAAAAATAAATCCATGTGTAATGACTTTCTAGGACAGCTACAAAGCCAGGAAGAAAAGCTGCATTTTAAATACACCTAATTTTTGTGAAAGCTGTGAGTGTAGATCTCCTCTGCTTCTGTTAAGATTACAAACCTAAGGTGGCTGAAGCCAGCAGCATAGGTGTCACTCCCAGAACAAAAGCGTCCATCAAGACAAGCTTTTCCACTTTGTCTGGGACAACTGCATCCCTTCAGAGATGCAGTGATCATGGGACATGAGTGCTAATCATCTGAACATCTGCAGATTGAGTTAACACTGATGAGAGAACTTGGGAGGGCAAAGATGTTTCAGCAGCTGAAGACTGCTGGTAGTTCACATGCCCACTGGACCACCTCCTCTCTTCAGGTGGCCAGGGAAAACGGATGTGCACTAACAAGAGCCATGGTGCAGAAACATGAGGGTTAGTACCTTCTGTGTGGTCACAACCACATTTCTAATACTGTGGCTTGGGAGCATCAGAGAAGCACAAGACTGCCTGGCACTTGGAAAATTCTGAATTCCTTATTTTCACAGTACCTTCATCACAAAAAAATGTATCCTACGCTCAGGAAGACTACCCTAGGTATGTACACAAAGGGAATGGAAAGAAAGCCATTATAAGACTTGCAGCAATGGGGAATGAGATCAGGATACCCCAAGGCTTGCCTAGAGGTGTAAGTGGAGGGTTTCCCTCTACCATCCATCCACCCTTCTGAAAGGTACAGGGTCCAGACTCAAAGAGGAGCACTTGCTCAAAAGCCAACCTACTGTTGCCCAAAAGCCAACACAGTCCTTTGCAAACATTTCCTGGGGACTTACCAAAACATCTCTTGACATGCAACTCCCACAGGTCTAACCAGGCAGAGCCTCACCGTGAACTCTAAAGGAACAGTGACCCTAGGACTGTTTTTTATATTGTGCCCTCCAGCACCAAAATAGTTTGAACAGTAAAAGAAGGACAGTATGCAATGAGAGTTCAGACCAGGCTTCTAGGTGCTAGAATGCAAAAAGTCTAAAGTCAATATATGTATTATATTTTACAAGTACATTTATATACAGGGTTTAGTGGTGGACTTGGCAGTCCTGGGGTAACGGTTGGACTTAATGATCTCAAAGGTCTTTTCCAACCTAGTTGATTCTACATATATATATATAAACATAATTCTGGTCTATAGCCCACAACAAACCCTGGCTGTTCAGTACTTCAGTTCTTTCAGCATGTGCGGGCCACAAACACATCTTCCATGCAAGTCTGAGTTTTGAGTAAGTTACATGTACCATTCTCCTCCCTAACTCCCTTGGAGTAAGGATTTGGGAACAAACAGAAACGCAGCTGCCGGCTGGCTCTCCTGGGCCAGGGGAGCACACAGGCAGCAGACACAGGCAAATGCCCTGTCCCCAGCAGCCCCAGCCACTTCTTCACCCTGGGGAAACAGCTGAATGCCTCTGCCTGAGCTCCCAGGCTAAGCTGCCGTCAATTAATACACTCATCTGAAATATTATACAAGACATCAGCTGTGTACAAATCCCCATTCACTTCCTGACCCCTGACTTTAAGACCCAGCATGAACCCAGATGAAAGACCCACTAATGAGTCACCTCTCACCCTCCCCCTGAAGCTTTTACTGGGATTCCTATGTCCCAGTTCATTTTCTTCCTATCTTTTGCCAATATCACAGGAAGACAAACACAGGAAAAACAAACCCTGAGACTATTAAAAATTATTACGGGAAACAGAGTTTCCAGGAGCTGCCCAAACTGATATAAAGCGGGTTTTAATTGTATGCTATCATAATTATGCAGCGGAGGCAGTCTCTGCAAAGAACATCAAACTCCATTTAGGACTTCCAAGCTGCACAGCGCATTGGCAAGGCTGCCCACAACAGGAGTTAAAAGCATCTGGCTCATGCTGAAAATGGGTTATCTTGTTAATTCAACAGCCCAACCCAAATACACAGGGAGCATACACCAGGAGACCTCCATTTAGCTGTCATCTATGTGTGGGCAGGATGCAAACGCAATTTAAGATCACAGCCTTCTGCAGTGGGCTCTGGAGGAAAGTCTCTGACACAGAAATCCTGAGCTAACAGGACCCCCGACAACCTGCTCTTCTTGGGATGCGTACTGTAAGGAGAAAGACCTTTAAACCTTAGGCTAGCAATAATTAGGAGAATGACATGCCTCCTTGGTCTCCATCAACCTTTCAGGGGTAAGCAGGAAGATGGGCAGAAAACAAAGGGAAAAGGAGAGAGCTATAACATGAACATGCTCCCATGCTAGACTCTTCCCAAACCAGATGTCTCTCCTGAACTTGGTATCCTATCTGCATTGCCATCCAACTCGTTCCTCACCCTCCCACAACACCCAAGGCAGAAACCTCAAAATACACAGCGCTCAAACTGCTGCCTGCTGACCCATCTGCACATAACATCTCAGCATAAAAAAAACCTACATTGCCACCCCAAAGATAGGATATTTATTTTTTGCAGTGTACAAATCATACTGATGTTAAGTACAGAGTACCAAACGAAAGAATTAAGAAAGAATGAAAGACATCAACATGACGATACTGAAGTATCCCACTGACCTTTCTTTCATAGTGTGACAATTCAACATAATGCTTTGTTCACAAATTATTATGTAGCTTTACACACATGATCCTTGAAAGTCCCCACAAAATTCTAGCATGGCTCTATCCCAACGTTCCAGAGGTCTGGTTGTATCAAATATAAAAACAAGAGTACCAGCAAAGCTAAGAGACAGAGGATTTACACTACAATTGTGGAGAAGCAAGCTGTTCAATGACAAAACATTCATATAGTGTGAATGTGTACATGCATGTGCACAGAAAAACAGAAGGTATGGTGGAATTAGTTTGGGGGGGGGGGGTTATAGCATCCTGCACAATTCATCTTGATATATTAATCACTAGTCTTGCTATAAGACATGATTCTGGAAGGAAGTGCATTCAAAATTGGGCATTGATATGAAATCTCTAGCAAAGGAAAAACATGTGGTTGAGTATAAGGAGACTGGAAGAGCGATCATCACATGTTGATGATTCTGGAGGCCCTTTCATTTTTCCCTCCCCAGCTGGATTCCCAATTCACCAACGATAGATCTTGTTTGAAACCCACTATCTTCCCTCTGCAGGCAGCTGCCCTTGCACCCAGTCCTCCTACTGCAGGCTCTATTCGAGCCATAATGAGGAGCTGCAGCTGAAGTTCAGTAAGATTAGTCTAAAGACAGCAGAACGTTCACAGATTCTGAAGGGCCTAAAATCTACATCCTCTATTATCAGTAACCAGTGATTTACAGATTCACTGCCTTCACTTTACTGACTCTGCAGCAATGTGATAGCTTTCAGAAGGCTTGTGCACAGTGATTTATTTTGAGTATGCCTGCACACTGCCACAGCTGCATTTTTGAGAACAGCCATTAGCTCATAACCTAACACATATTATCATGGGATAACATCAATGTGCATCAGCTTAATTAAAGACACTCAAATCTAGCAAAGGAGCAAACAAGATTAATCATCTGTCCCTATGAAAACAAGGCTGCTTGCCAAAGCAGATACAATAACACTGTAAAGAACATACAAATTCTCCATCTTTATGTCCTTTATCTACAGTAAATCCCACACCATAATAGCCTTTGCCTGATCAACATTAATCTAACAGATTCTTCATGTGTCATTTCTGCCTGACAAACTGTGTGTGTTATGAAATGATTAATATTTAGGTCTGTCCAAAAGTAACATTGCTCCTTACATGGCACATCCTAAGGATACCTATTCCCAAGAAAATAAAGGAAGAATCCAACTTGTAAACCAAGTACTTGAGTAAGACACACTGCAAGACCAGTCCTTAAAGTATCAAATCCCATGATGTTATACTTCAGAGTAGCTGAAGTTCCGGAATTAAGTAAGAAATTCACTTGCAAGTCAAGGCTATATGCCATAGAGACCATGACACACATGCACTGCTAAGCCTTCTGAAAAAAAGACTTCAATTCTAGCCTGCATACATGACTACGGAATTAAAACTGCTGTGTTTTCCTGTTTGTTTTCCTTATTCCATCTGTGGTATTTCTTAGATTACCTACAGCCCAACCTCGTATCCCCATCTTGCCTCCAGATGCACATATTCTATCTGGGAAAACATACTCCCCCATTTTAACACTAGTCTTAGAAGAAGAGATCTGAACAGTCACTTGATAAACCTCACTGCTTAAAAAAATACATCCTAGACACTGTGAATTGCCTGGATAAAGTTCTTTTGAAGGAAAACATGTGTCCTGCCCCCCTATGTGAACAGGACACAAATACCACATCAAACAAGCGAAAGCTAGCATGAGGCATTTCACGCATGATGTATGAATGCTGGCACAGGTGGTGGCAATCAGACTGTTCACTGATGCACACTTTGGATTTAGTTCTGGGCACCTGTGCTGCAAAGTTGCTCAGGATCAGGCACTTTTCCCACCATCCCCTTACAGACCCAAGAATCAATGACCTCCTATCCCTAGCCGTGCATTACTAAAGCCCAAGCCAATTCATATGGTTCAGAGAAATCAAATATTGGATAGCTTAGATATCTAATACCAAGTATACTTTTGGATATCTGGGATAATGCAAGACAGTTCAGTGCCATAATTTTAAATATTATTACACTCACAGGGATTAATGCCTTCTTGCCTCACACACAGATAGTTTAATGTGTTAGTCCACACACAGACAGTTTAATGCCAAAGATATTTGAGTAAATGTCCTGGGTTCAGCAGTAGCAGTCATTTTTCCCCTTCTTGGTAGCTGGTGCAGTGCAGTGTTTTGACTTTCAGCTTGGGAACAGAGCTGATAACAATGATGTTTTGGTTTGGCCAAGGACTTTGTGAGCCTCATGCTCTGCCAGGGAGGAGGGGAAGCCAGGAGGAAGCAGAGACAGGACACCTGACCCAAACTGACCAAAGAGGTATTCCATACCACAGCACGTCATGCCCAGGAGGTAACTGGGAGTTAGCCGGAAGGGCTGGGAGACTGCAGGGTTGGAGGAGGTATCGGGCAGTGCTCGGTCGGGCTGAGGGGGGGGGCAAGTTATCGGTCAGCTGGTGGTGAGGTGTTGTATTCTCTTCCCTTGTTATTTCCTTTATCATTGTTATCATTGGTGGTAGCAGTAGTGATTTGTGTTATACCTTAGTTACTAAACTGTTCTTATCTCAACCCGTGGGAGTTGCATTCTTTTCGATTCTCCTCTCCGTCCCTCCGGGAGCAGGGGGAGGGCAAGAAAGTTGGGGAAGTGAGCGAACGAATTACCTGACTGGGTTTAAACCACGACAGTAAAAAAAGACGTATTTACTTAAAATATTGCATTTGTTTATGCCTTACTTAAAAACATATTTGCAGTATATTATAACAAGATCCATAATAGGTTAACCATAGAATGGTTTGGGCTGGAATGGACCTTAAGATCATCTAGTTCCAGCCCCCCTGCCATGGGCAGGGACACCTCACACTACACCAGGTTGCCCAAGGCTCTGTCCCACCTGGCCTTGAGCACTGTCAGGGATGGAACATTCACCACTTCTTTGGGCAACCCATTCCAGTGCCTCACCACCCTTACAGTAAAGAATTTCTTCCTTACATTCAATCTAAACTTCCCCTGTTTAAGTTTAAACCCATTACCCATTGTCCTATAGCTACAGTCCCTTTCCAGCATCCTTTAGAAACCCTAATACTGGTAACATGTGGGTCGGCAGCTGTACCATTTGCTCGCTGTTGACATATGGTGATACAGTAGTGTCCAATATTTAGAGAAGCTTGCCAAGAAGCCTCCCCACCTGTTTTCACAACAGGGAGTACCCAGCAGACACCCAAATGAGCTTTTCACTGGCTTGGCAAATGCAACCTGTATCTGCAGGCTGGGGAACTGCCTCTCCCAGGATCAATACTTCCCCAGAAGCGTATACCACAACTGGCAGAGCCCAGAGGCCAAGAAAGCATCTCCCCTACTCTCTACTGTGCACAGCCTCTTCCAAGCACACTGTTCCCACTCACCCACAGGACAAACATTGCTCTACCACCCAGAAACAGCTGGATGTGAAGACCTGAAAGGGTCCCAGATTTATGGCCCTTTATATTCTTATATTCCCCACATACTGTCATAAGTGCTGCGTTATCAGATGTGCAGAAATATTGCTTATTCTGGTAATCTGAGCAGTCTCCTACTTAGTAAGTTACTTTTTTTTTAGAGAACTGAAGCAGTCAAGCAGTTGGACTACATGATCATTGCAGGTCGCTTGGATCTGAAATATTTACTCCGTTTTATCCTAAAAGCAGATTCAACAACACACCAGAAGTGAGGAAAGCTGCCAGAGCACTCTGCTAGACTGGGTCTACCAATATTTGAGCAATAAAAAGCATCTCATAGTGACAAGTCTGGCCAAAAAAAGTGAAATTTAGAGGGCTGGTTTAAGACCAGCATTATTAGAAGGCAGCACAAGACCCATATTTCATGTTTACATACTTGGCAAGCTTCCCTGCCTTGGGTCACCCATGTCAGTGCTGTGTGCACTATCTCCACATACAGCCATGCCGTGCCAGCAGAACCAGAGGCAGCAGCTCAGGCTGCCCTCTTAAAGCATGCTGATTGCTGCAACAAGTAACTCCAGTGATGATTCCTGACATGTTCAGTCTCTCCCCAGCACACCCAAAACATACATTACATTCATATTATGCAATGAAGAAGGGAAGAGGTTGGCTGACCTAATCCTAATGTCACAGTGACCCACTTCAAATGTTTCTTGAGCCCTTGACCTGATCTAATCTGCAATGCATATAAGAAAACAAATAGATACAGAAACCATTAATAATATATCTGCAACCTATCTTCTGGTAGAGATGATTAACTGAGAACAGGTTCACGCCTTCGCCTTACCGGAAGTCTGGGAGTTATCCAGCTATTCTCATCACAAACAAATTGTTAACACAAATGTTATGCTGCTTATGGTGAGCTTATATATTCAGTACATTACCTCGGATGGCGGCCTACATACACAGGAGCTGGGACAAAAAGTCTAAAAATAACAGTAAAGTTGCAATTGTTAGTGGATCTCCCACCTCCGCTTCCAAGGTTTAGCAGAGACAGGGACAGCTTCCAGAGTTCTGTGTTTGAGGATGGACCTCCCCTGTGTCAAGGAGGATTGCCATAAGCTTTACCAACAAAGGTTTCAGAAGGGTGTTAAGACACTACTCAACATTTCCAAATCTTCCCAGCAGTCAAAGCTGGCTGCCTGAGTTGTCCATCTCCAAGCACCTGGGATGCACAGGGGCAAACGACAGCACCAGACTGGAGAAACACCTGAGCTGATGCCACCGGTCCTCTCAAAGCTGAGCTGTCATACCCTGACTTAGTATGAATGATTTCCAGGGTCTGGCAGGAGAAGTGTTGTAGTTACAACTGTAGCTATGGTAAGTACAACCTTAAGCAGAGTAACAGACTTTTACATGGCAAATGCCACAACTATACATGGAAAAATTCTTTAGCTCTTCCTTAGGCGAGACCTGGAGGTTTTGGGGTACTTTTCCTGGTTGGTGTTTCATTTGTTTGTATCCATGCACTTTTTAGAGCCTTAGTCTGAGAAAGCAAAACTACTAAGACAATGCAAAAATTGATATATTTGATATTTTAGGCTTTGCCTATCTGCCTGTAATGAATTAATCATGTTACCACTTCCTCAGGGTGAGCAGGAACAGGGATAAAACCTATGCAAATGTAAGCTAACAAAGATTTCCTGGTTTACTCGTCCTCCCCTTCCTTTCCCTTCTCAAAATCACTGCACTTCCACCAGCACTCTTGAAAGACAGGGGCCCAAGACTTTCCCCAGAGCTGCACTATTGCCTAGTCCTCCATCAGCCAATAGCTTTTTCTTGATAACATAAGGCATTTTGTCATCTGACTCAGTAGAAATTTTAAAGCTCTGCAATGAATTGCAATGAACTCGCAGCTCATTAGCAATGAATTAAGTTGATGAAAGGTTACAAGGAACCAAGGACAATTTTTGCAGAGCATCTCCAGGCAGTTTTTCCAGGCCATCAGCTCTCTTTTGCTACCCAAGGAATAGGAGTACATCCTGCACTCTTTAGAAAGTCAACCTCCTCTTTCCCCATGAAAAACATCACAAAATATTGCCTCATGAAATACACAGAGTCCTTCTCATGCGATGGGAACATATTCATGATTCTGATCACATGTTGTACTTGTGGATGCTTTGATGTAATAGCATGGGAGAGAAATTTTGAAGGATTTACAGATTAATCAGTCAGAGCATCAATGTGGGCTAGGACTGCTAGAAACATGCTCCTCTGGGGTATTATCGGCAGCTCAATTTACAGCAGATGAAACAAACACGCTTTGGGAATGCAAATGAATTAGGATGTCACAAAAAAAGTAATTCAACTTCAACCAGCAGGGCTTTAGATTTGGTTAGTTACCTACAAGATCTTTATTTAACTGTAAACCTGGCACATTAGCTAGTATGATCACCAATTTGGACTTCATTTTGCTGCTACTTTAAAAATTAGGCTTCATAACTCATTCTAACAGGTTTTCAGGTCACATCTATAATATATATATCTACCTATGCACTTGCGCGCTTTTGCATGCTCTGTGACAGATCTGAAGAACAGCGGAATCCTTCCTACACATAAAAACAAGGGTAAGATATTAATTCATATCACCAGTGTGGAAGAGATAAGTGGAACAAGACTGCTAATCAGTCACGTTCCATTTCAATCCTCAGTAACCACAAAGAGAGCTTGTTTTTTTACTGCAGGCATTGTCTTACATCAAACAATTTGCAGATAAGAAAAATCAGTTCTCTTCCTGAGAGCACATAAGTATTTTGATAGAAAAGATGAAACAGCATTGGAAATTAACTGTAACACTTCTTCCCCTCCCTAGCCACCAGAGTATGTCCACTAGGATGCATTGCTAATATATAACTATATTATCCAGACTGACAAATTTGGTGCAGTCTGCTGTTTTGGTACTACAGAGCACAAGCCATTAATAGCTGACTGCCTCATTCAAATGAAACAAGACAATTACCAGCTGTAACTTACACAATTAATACTACTGCTGCCAGCATTTTCAGCAGAGATTTGGTTGTTTTATAGCTCATTTGAAGTCTTTAGAGAACGTGTTATTAGTACATCTGTCCTGCTGTAAACATAATTATCATGCAAAATCCCATTTATCATGCTGATCAGGAAGCACTTTCTATGAGCCTTTCAGGCCCAGAACACTGATTAACAGGCAAGGGAATTTGACTGTCCCAGCTAGCCAGAACCATTCTCATCACCAGGAGCATTTCTGTTGCTTTCCAGCCAAGCATGTGGCAATTTTCTGAATAGGCATGAGACTTACGCTAACCTGTTCCTGGAGTTTTCTCCGAATCACCTCTGAGCTTGGGATATGTCATATTTGAGCCTGGGGTATATCATATTTGACACTGCTTGCTTGTATCATTAGTTGATCTCACATTCTCCCATAATTCGCTGCTCCTCAGACCTCTCAAAGACTGAGCAAACGCCTTGTAGGTGTCCAGGCTAACAGAGCTGCTGCAGAGGAAGCAGGCAGCAACTGGATTCGCCATGATCATGACCTTTTACAGGTACCAAAAATCACATCCACGTCATAAACAACAGGCCAACACCTACCTCAATACAGCATTACTTTTAATATACAAAAATGGGCTTGGGCCAAATGTAAACAGACACCAGTTAAACAAACACCAACCCACACTCTATGAATTTTGTCTAAGACGGGTAAGAGGTTTTAAAAAGTGAACACCATTAGAACTTGTCAAACTCTGTCACCTTACGTGCAGAACAATCTGCAGCTGGAGGCTTGATGCGCACAGAAACTGTCCTTGTGGACAACTTAGCCTTCAAAGACCTACAGAACATCCTGACACCAAACCAAGATTAAATGAAGTAAAGGTCAACCCCCACACAGATGTCCTGCAAAGTACAGCTTCATAATTGGTTTAAAGCAGTCTCATTTACGCTAATAACCTTATGACAAAAAGGCACCCTGCTGCTTCAGCCACCTATCCACTCCCCACACCATGCCAGCGTATCTGCAGCCAACCGAGCATGGGAATCAATCCTACTAACCAGCACACAAGTGGGAAAAAAAAACAAACCAAACTGAAAACCAGAAACAATTAGTGATCAGCTTTGATTGGGTTTTGAGAGGGAAGAAAAGGCCTGCTGTCTTCAATGGGATCAGCCCCAAACAATCCTCAAATCACAGCAACAGACCTGCTGTTGTTGCATCCTTGGAGGCTCCCATAGCTCCTGTCTGTCCCCGAGCCTTCCTCCACTGTAGCTACAGGTCTCGCTTTCCACTCAGCCAGTTACTGGGCATCTAAAACAGTCACGAGTAGCAGGTTTAGGCTGGACTCCTTCAAGCTTGACAGATAGAGATGCCAAATAGGCCTATGGCCAATACTGATCAGATTCAGTCTTTCTGTACCCAACAGCACAGCTCCAGCAGCTTTTCTGCTTGATGCAAACAAAAGAAAGCACGCTACAGTAGCAAAATGAGAACCTGATTATTCTTCTTTATCAGTTCGAATATCATTTGTTCTTTTCCTGGTGCCTAAAAACTGCCTGGCATGACGCAAAGGACTCACAGGATGCCCTGAGGTTGATGGAATCACACTGCTGGGCAGAGAAGAAGGAGACCAATTCCCCATGATATCAGAAAGAAAATGTTGTTTCAAAGATAAGTTATTTTACTGCTGATAAATGTGTGATAAAGTGTATGAAGTATTTTTTTAAATGTGGGAGGAATTCATAAATTTAAACCAAGATAACTGCTTCTGCAGGCTGATATTGGTACACACACAACAAATGCATGTCCACAGAAACTACTAAATTCTCTATGTTAATATGCTGACCCATTATGGATCGTGTTTTAGGCAACTTATTCCCAGATCATTCTGATGTTTAATTTTGTTAGACACGGTGGCTGTGAGAAATGAGCTAGCACAGCGGTTCAATCAATTATGCTGTTTAAATTCAAGAACTGTACATATCCAGACTATTTAATTTCTATCATACATCTGCATTTGCACATCTTCCTTCTCTGAAGAGCTTTCAAAAGCTCAAGTTTTAATCAGAGTACTATTTTTGATCCTAATTTTTCCAAGCTGCAGTAAAGCTGCTTCATGACCTAATCTGACAGCAAATGTACCATTATTATACAGTGGTTTCAAACCAGTCGTACAATAACTAATTTCTTATTTTTAATCACTTATACACCAGGTGCCTTGTGCCCAATTAGAGCTACCAGGCTGCAGACATCATTTTAACTGAGGTCAGCAAATGACTTGTTGAAGCAAGTGCTGCTTGGTGTGAACAACATACATTGCAGAACAGCGTCTGCACGTCAACCCCCCGGCCATACCCCAGTGCACGAACACTGCGAGCAAAGGCAGACCTGCTTCCCCTCACATCAGAATTCTGCTAACAGAAATGAGGAGGCCAAAGGGACACATTTAGGTTTCTATCAGCAAACAAAAGAATGCACATGTCTCTAAGGGCAAAATTTTTAGGCTGAAAATGTCAAACAGCTCCAGCAATCAGAAACATGGACTCCAGCACTGGGGGGCAGGGGCACCGATAGCTGTTGGGCGCAGGGTTTTGACTCAATTACGAAAAAAGAAAACAAAAAACCTATTTTGATGTTAGGCACTATTCTCAACAAAATAAATACCCTCAGATTTTGGGGGGAACAGAGCATTTTGAGTTGCCTGAAGCCAATGTTTCACTTTGATATTATTTTTTCTTATGATATATACACACATCTATATTCATCTGCATGCGATATAAAAGACTTATACTCAGGGAAAAAAATACTCCTCACTGTGTGAATGTGTCACCTTTCTGAAGGATTCTGCTTCCTGAAAAAAGCTCAGAATTTCTTCTGGTTTGCCTTAACAGCATTAAAGGTTGTGTTTCCAGGCAGGCGGGAAATCTGGCTTACCCACAGCTTCCCCCCTCTTCTCCACATTTAACAGTTTGTTGTTGTGACCACAAGAAAGACAGCAACCACCGCTAGAACTTTAACACCCCCTCCCAAAGTCATAATCTTTATACAGCACATATAATGAGCTTTCTCAGTGACACACTGCAACAATGCTTAACAGGATTGCATAAGCAAAGTTATGTTTAAATCCACTGAAAATGCAACCCAATTCTCCCAGAGTCTGCTCATAATTAATGACAGATTTTATTAATATTCACTTATCCATTTGTTTTTCTTGCTTGTAGGTGTGAGCCCCACTAACACAAGGACAGAGAAGAAATCTCTTCTATTAGAGAAGCTCTATCAGGCATCACAGGTAACACACAAAGCATGGCCATGCTGTTCCCTATTACTCCTCAAGTTTATTCTCTGGCAGCTCCTTCAGCAGCTACTTCCAGGCTGCAACCACAGGAGGAGCAGGACGGATTCTGCCACTTATGTCAGGCAAGCCAGCCTGACAAGCAAGCCAGAGGATGGGAGAGTAAAAAGAACCCAATGACTTTCAAAGTACTTTTTAAAGTTGTCCATGAGTATCTGGGAGGAGATATGACCTTGTTTCAATCTACAGACTGTAGCAACAACTGGGGAGAAATTCTTAAAAATAAGGGTCACAAATACAAGGGGCAGCTCTCTTCCCAAATTATGCACTGGGACAATTTTACAGTGCCACTTCTTGGTTTTCAGGCTACTTTTACCATTGCAGTAATTCTGTTATTGTCAAAAATTGTTCAATCATCCAAACACAGGTATTTTAATCAGACACTTCATGGCTGGCTTCATATCCCAAAGACAGGACTATGGGCAGCAGTCAGCCCCACAGCCACCATAATCCAAGTGAGAGGCTGCTGTTGGGACTAGTTTCACCAAGAGCCAGTGATGAGCTACTCACATGCACCGCTGCCAGTGTGGCCATAAAACGCCATTACGAAACCCATATTCATGCAAAACAGGTTAATTCTGAAAAAGCTCCAAGCTGGATTTGAACAACTTAGTCTAGCAGGAGGTGACACCCTGTCTCATGACAGGTTAACAACTTGCTGGGGATTAAGCATGCCCCAGAGCAGAGGGCTGGTTCTGTTGAGACAGGCAACGCTGCCACCGGGTCACGTCCAAAGGTGAAAGGCATTTTGGGAACAGGAGGCAACTGCCTTGCAGGAAAAGAACCATCAGCAGTAATATCAAAGTTAAACCAAAAGTCCCTCCTGATTGAGTTCGGTATCACAGGTTTCTGGGAGGAGACAACAAAGGGGGTCCCCATACCCAGACCATTTCCACAGATGCCACTTGAGGGGTAAGGACACGAAAACAAAATTGAACAGTCAGAAGGATTCCTTGCATTTCTCTGCACCTCCTCCTGTAAACACAGGTACTGCACTGCTGATCACAAAATCACAGAAAGGTTTGGGTTGGAAGAGACCTTAAAGATCATCTGCTTCCAGCCCCCTTGCCACAGGCAGGGACACCTTCCACTAGATAAGGTTGCTCCAAGCCCTGTCCAACCTGGCCTTGATGGGGCAGGGATGGGGCAGTCACAGCCTCTCTCTAGGCAACCTGTGCCAGTGCCTCACCACCCTCACAGTAAAGAACTTCTTCCTAATATCTAATCTAAGTCTATTCTTTCAGTTTGAAGCCATTTCCCCAAGACCTGTCACTCCATGCCTTTGTAAAAAGTCCCTCTCCATTCTTTCTTGTAGGCCCCCTTATGCAAGGCTGCCATGAGGTCTCCCCACAGCCTTCTCTTCTGTCAGTGTGTGTTGGCTTGTTTTCCAGCTTGACATCTACTTTACCCTGGCTCCTGTTACAGGAGATGTTAGCCCAGAGGCAGTTCACCAGGCTGTCCTACTCCTGCGGGATCCTTCAGTACCAAGGTACCGGAGCTGCCCCAACCCATCTGTGCTGTATCCACATCTGCATCAGAACATGCATCTTCCCCTGACCAGCAGTGCCAAGGCCAAAGCTAAAAGCAAGATCGTGATGGGCACAGTCGTCACCACTTCCATGGTGTTATTCAGCATTTTTTGAAGAGCCTTATCTCCATGAAAAAATAGACGCAAGGACTCTACATGTGTATATGGTGTCTCCAGTATTCATGGCTGATTCTCCAAAAGCAGAAGGCACAAGAAACCTGTGATTCTGTACTACCTGTTTAAAGAACAAATACAAAGCTAAAACATATTAAAAAATCATGAATTTCTGTGAATCCTTAAAGAGTCTTATTTTTGCCTTTTGGCATGTACGTGTTTAAGGCTGTGCATCTTTTAAAAGCTTTTTTTGATCTTGGAAGTTAGGAACTTTGTCAAAAAGACAGAATACAAAGAGATTAGACTGAGCACCTCCACCTCATCCCAACAGTCCAGAAACTTTAAAAAGCCTCTACCATACAGAGCGAGACTTCAAAGCTGGCAATATCGGAGTCATTTGCTCTGCAACAAAGGCAGAGAGGAGACATGGGACCCATTACTGGATCATGTGATTTAGAAATGTCGCTAGCGCTTCCAACCACCATGAAAAAACATACCAAAAATCTTACAAACCACTAAGCTGCGGCTCAGAGTATCTGTTGTTTGCTCCTCCATTTCCCCAAGCCAGGAGCATGATGTGCATGCATATGCTACCTTTCAAACATGATTACTGACTTCTGCTGGAGGCACTTGCATATGCAGAAAGAAAAAGCCCCTGAAAAGAGACGCAGTGGATCTGGCTCTCCTACTCCATTCAGTCTAAAAAGCTACGTATTTCTGAAAGCTAAAAAACCTATATGTGGGCTTACACGACAGTAGTGTGCTAGCTTAAACCGGCAGCTATTTCAGTTTAGCTTCTGGTTTAAGTGATACTTCAGGTTGTGAAATAAAATGTTGGAATTGTGAGCATATCTATTTGCTTCAGCCTCTGCTTTGGGGCCAGTAATCTATTTAATTGCCCTAAATCACCTAGCAGCACCTCCAGGCAGAAAAGCCTTTGCTCTATAAGCAGCATCAGACAGACAACAGAAAACTTAAACCAGAAAACCAGCTGGAGGAAAAATCTGAGAGCAGTTCATCATGTCTCCTTAGCAGACTAAGCATATAAAGGAGACTATAAAGCGTGAAATGCCTTCAAAAAATTTCATTTTGCCATCACTTTGGATAAAAATCAGCTTTTGTCAGAGTTCACTGATTTAGCATCCAGTATTCTCCCAGGTTGCAATATATTACATTCAGCTTTTAATATTACAAGAGCTAATTCCACATATTCATTTACAGAAGCATCTTAAAGGCAACCACTGAAAACCCATTCTCTCCAAGATTTTAAAATATGCCAGGCTAATAACTGGAAAAAAAAAAGTCATTTATACCAATAACTTGATCTGAACCTGCAAAAACTCATACACTTCAATTCTCCTAACAAAGGTATTAACTGCATGACTAATGATGCACTTCTGCAGAAGCCTCAGCTGATGGGGCTCGTGCTCAAATGAAACTACAAAACTGCTCATTTTGATTGTGTTAGGCAATGACTTTATAAGCCAAAGGCAGCAAGTTACCTGGGAGAGTAGGACTGAATGTATCTGCAAGTGTTTGTAGGATCGGGCTCTATTTTCAAAGACCCCTTTATCAATAACAAAAGCTAATTTAGAAATACTTGTTTTAAACTAATCGCCTCTTGAAAGATGTGACTAAACATAATGCAAGGAAGTTTTGCTTTAGAACAGCCTTGGGGGGTGTGAAAACACACAAAAATATATCTTCTAAAAAGGATATTCAGATGGCATAGACGTTAAATGCAGACCTGACAACTCCAGAACAGATTTTAAATTACTGTCATGCGAAATGGCTAACCTTACAATATCGCACATCTTAGATCATCTGACTTGTGTGTCTGCCTGCACAGTCAGCATCACAGCCCAAGGCTGAAAAAACACAGACAGAGAAGAAAGAGATTCTTGTTTCCTGGTAAAGCTTCTTGCATTAAAGAAGTGAAAGCAGGGCAAAAGGCCCTATTCAAAAAAGTGTCCCAAAACACTTCACTGCAGACCTAGGAACTTTGTTGGGAGAGGGTAAAGGGTAAAAAAAAGGATTCTCAACAACAGTATTGCCTAATGGGATTACATATACACAACAGTTTCCCATTTACAATACCCTACCAGGGTTTTGAACACAAGCTCAAGTCTTACCTGCACCAGTACCGGTTACATCATTTATGATAGACATAAAGCTAGATCACAAAGCTGCTACCAAAAATACTTGATCTTCCAAGGAGGGTATCAGACAGGCAATTAAAGAAACAATATTCCTCCCCAAGACAATACATTTTATTAGCTGTAAATACACGTATCTTTCTTTTCAAGTAGGAGCTCAGGAAGCATATACTTTTACAGCGTATTTTTGGTAACATAAAGCTTTCAAATTATATATAAAGTAGTGTCTGGGTAAGTAAGCAATACACAGAAAATAGTATCCTGATGACAATACTACAATGTATGAAGAAAAACGGGTTAGCATTCTTTTGAACTTACTTGCATGCAAAAATTTCTCTGTTATTTATATTAGCCAGAGGGGTATAGAGAAAGAGGCCCCAGGACTGAGTATTTCCCCTTCCCAATTCCTTCCCTTGTTTTTTTTTACATCTGAACTAATTTTGCACCTAACCACAACAAGCATACTATGCTTTGAAGGTTTTTAAGAGAAAAAGAAAAAGAAACTTGAAAACCAAATTTGGGAACAGAACTGCTGCAATTCAAGACAGGGAAAAAAAAAAAGTGGTTTTGCAACCAGAAAAACCTACCCCCGCACCTCACGAAGAATAAATACAGCTATCAATACAGAATAAACACCTTTGCTTGTTCTAGTCAGAACAAATATGATGTGGACATACAGCTACTGTTAGAAGTAAAGCACATCTAAAGTCTTCACAGTAACAGTTCCAGCCACACCACCAGGCTCCAACAGGCACTGCACAGCCTCACAGGCTGCAAGAACAGTGTCAGTGGGGAAAGGGATGGTCATATAATCCATGTGCCTGTGGTGAAGCTTCCCCAGGGCAAGAATGGGTAAGAAGGATGCAGTAGTACAGAGGGGAGAGGTTCAGGGGTTTGCAGCTGATGCTCAGGTTCTCCCACAGGCGCTGTCATGGGGCAGCCAGTGGTGCTCCTGGTAGTGGTAATCAGGATACTCTCATTCCCAACAGTCAGAAACCATCTGCTCAAGTTCAACAAGTAAAATGGGGGATGCGAGTGCTAACAGAGCAGCATTCAGCTACCTGTGACAGAGCAAGAAGGAGAACTGTGAATATTTCCTCGCCTGGGCAGATCTGCTAACCACTTTTTGGAAAACAGCAATTCACGTCTTTAATTTTCTCTTAGAAGCAGCAGCACCTTACAAAGAATCCATCCAGTGAAAGAACCACAAATATACTTCTGTGGCCATCTCTCCAACTGCCCAAGCACCCACAGCATCTTCCTTCCTCCCCACAAGTCTCTGCAGAGGAAGAAGTTTTAACTAAGTGCTGCTATACCAGGGCCACGACCCACAGAGCAACAGAAAATAAATTATACAAAACTTGTATTGTTTTGCTTCTGTCATCTTTTGCATCCTCAAACCTGAACAACAATGAACTTGTTTAACATGAAGGGGAAAGTGGAATGGCTTTGTTCTTGGTTGGGTCAGAGCAGACAGATACAGACGTGCTTGCCAAATGCTGCCTGCATCTGGCTGTGAAAGGGAAGAAGCACAAACGTGCACGTGAGGAGCTGCAGGCAACACAGCTGGAGAAGTGTAACCCTCAACCTCTGTGCAAACCCCTGGTGTGGTTCCCCTTTGCTAACCTGGGTGGGACCCAACATGAAGGCTCATTTGGTACCTATTTACAAAGTCAAAGGCAAAATTTTGCCTTACTGCTTCCACTGAAAGCAAAATCAGTTATAAATTGTATAGAAGTGGGTTTATTTTCTTTCTTTTAATTAAACAAATGAACCCTCCTCCGCAGAACTCAAGAACAGAAACAACTACTTCCTCAACAGCTGCATGTTCGCATCTAAAAGCAGCACATGGCAAGGGTAAAGCCATAATGGGTATGACATTAGACCTCTGCGATGATCAAGCTCACAAACCACCACCACCATGTGATATAGAATTTTGAAATTTGGGGTTTCCTGTTTCACCTTTTCCACTAAACAAATGGGAAAGATGTCTGTTAATGGGAATAACTGTAGTAAAAACAAACAATCCATTTTCACAGAATCTACCATCTTAGGAAATGAAGATTTAGAAAGTCTACAACTGACCAGTAAAAAATCAAACCAGATGCACCAGTGCTCTGATTCAACAAACAAGAAAAAAATGTTTTCCCCAGAGGAAAGAGGGTAGTCAGTGATTTCCAATGGAAATTACTAGGGAAAGACATCTGAGTTCACAGCGTCAAAAAAAAGTGCATTAACCCAAGTGGCAGGAGGGGTGTGAGAAATTTAAATTAGTTTAATATAAATCCCTTTGCCCCAGAGGGACAACAGAGAACTGAGACTTTCTGGGCGTATCTCTATGGTTGATTCTGGCTCAGAAGCACACTTTGAAGCAGGTGTCCTGACCATGTCCGCTCATGACACAGAATACTTTGCATCATGGACTAGCCTTGGAGCATGAAGGCTTCTCCTTGGATGGCAGGAAGCACGGTGACACATTGCTGGAGCACAGCACTGCGCACAGTGAACAGGAGCACTATCCTCAAACTACTGCTGGGTGTTCAGCACACAGGTCCAGGCTAGAGCTGGTCAGCATCTCCTAAGTGTGGACATCTGGTCATCAGTACCAAGCTCCTGGCCCGACCAATTTGCTCCTGATGGGTCATGCCGCTTGCTGACACAGACACTGCTCTTCTATACAAAGAAAGTCTAATACTCTTGCAAACGCTCCAGGTATAAATAATTCATAGAGCCAGTGTTTCTTGCTTAGCTTTGTTTCAGCACACGGGATGTTTAAACAGCTTGTGCAAAACAAGAGTGCAGCCTGGTGGGACTGACCATCACTTCACAGCATGGCACAGGCACATCATGTGAGGAGCTGACCAAGCCTTTGAGATGTCTTTTTATCCCAATTTTGCTCTTGTTCTGACCTTGTGGAAACAACAGCTTGAAGGGCAATCAGAGAACTACAATCACATTGCTTTAGAAAAGTATCTCAATTTTATGCTTCTTATGGCCCACACATTACCCCCCCACAGGCTGAGATGCAAAGGATTGGTAGCGCTGTGGCCTCCAAAGTCACATTTCAAGTTTCATAAAGAGCATTTGTGTTCATTTCTACTAGTGTGTCAGCACAAAGCAAGCTCTCTGACCCGCTGATTAAACCAGAGGTGTGCTGTTAACTTCAGTAAGAGCAGAACCACAATTATAGTCTGCAACAATGCCATCCACTCCCCCCAAAAAATGGCAAGGAGGACAAGTGTACAAACGGGAGCAGGTCTAGACAATGTGGCAAGCAACTGGTGAAAATCCATACAGGAAAAAGCACATGCTGTCTTTTCAGAGTGAGATTTTCAAAGGAGCTCAGAGAGTTCCTCAAAATTCATAGTTCAGAGGCTCCCGCAAAAATCCCAGCTTGAACTGCTCAACTGCTCTGCTCTCTTTAGCTGGAATAACACAAGACAGACACCTAATTCAGAGCAAACACTGGAGCAGTGAAGACAAGTCTTTACTACCATAACTCCACATCTTAGGAAAGTGGATGTGAGGGTCAAGAGCCTCTCAAAAGCTGCATTTCTTCTAACATATGTAAATCACACACACACACAAAACCCCATACAAGACCATGTTGAAATATTCCTGGGGATCATACAAAACACAGAACTCAACAACTGCAAGACAACTGACAGTTACAGGAAAGACCATGCCACCCTCAACTGCTGATACTGCATTCATTTATCCTGTAAGATATCTGAGATACGCAATTGCTCAACAGGTTGGAAATATTACCTCTGCACCTAAAATAGAAAAGACAGGCCTAATCCTATTCTCATTTGTACTTGAGCAACCCTGCAATTAATTCAGAGTCAGTTCATTTTCAGATGCCTCGACCTTTGCAAACACACAGTGGTTCATGAGGGCTTTTTCACTTGAGCCTCTTTGCTCCCACACCATCCTTCCCAAGGGAGTGAATCCCAGTTAAAACCCACACAAAACAGTTCATGGGCTTGGGGCTTAGCTCCTAAGGGATATGGAGGAGTCATGGCATTTTGTACAGCACTAAGCACAGCAGCAGTACCACACCATAAAAAAATCCTTGCTCCTACTGCAAGGCTACATCTTTTCAGGAGAAGAAAGCCCACAAGCTCACAAATTCACTGCAAGAAAATACATGTTTCCATTCACATCATCCATAAAGCCTTCACACAGAGCATGAGGACAGCAACAGAAAATACCACCCTGAAAGTACCTAATTAAGGGTGCTGGCAAATTCATACCATTTGCACTTCTTGCTTTTAAATGCATTTGCTCAACCCTTGCTCCCTGTTACACCCTAGCACTGTCTTTGACTTGAATAGCCTTACATCAATAAGGAAGCTAATGAACAAACAAGAAACCAATATTTATAATAATCCCTTTAAAACAAACAGAAGCAAAAAAACCCAGACAATGAAGTCTGTTCCTTAAAACAAATGTTTGCAGGCACTTGCTACTGGTGAAGCTGCTCTCAAGTTCTGCAGTACTTGTAGTGCCTTCTAAAATAGAGAAGCATTTTATCTTGAGGTGAGTCCTGCACATGGCAAAATATGGATTTTACAAACGCATCTCAAAAGTCATGCTGGAACTACTTGACACTGGCATTTTCACAGAATTGTTAGGGCTGGAAGGGACCTCTGGAGATCATCCAGTCCAACCAAATAATTATGCCTTTTTAAGCAGCCTCCTCTTAACTGACACTTCTTCCGGATTAGGTAATGCTAAAAGATGGCATTCTACAAAACAGTAAACACCACCACTTAAAAATCAAACCCAGTTTTGCTTTAATTAAGAAAACAGCCTCATAAAATCAAGGAGATTCCCAAGACACACAATGGTTTGAAGACACGGGGCTATGTGAACTCCATTTTAGAAAACACAATTGCCACTTTCTCTTCTAAAGACCACTCTTCCAGATGGCGAGCTTTCCACACCTTTCTCTATCACCGGCTGCAGCACGACCCAAGCAATTAAACAGTACTTTTCTCTGTAGCATATAAAAGCTGGCTCTCCTCTCTTCCTATTACCCCCAAAACACCTCTGTGTTTTACAATCTGCAGTCATACCATCCACGTCAGTGCACTTGGAGAACTACAAAGCTGGCTTGAAACTACCAAGCCTGCTCAACCCTGCCCCTGTCCCAGGTAGCAAGATGGAGTCTTTGTTTTCAGATAGCTCTCTATCACTTAGAGGACTTCACTCCCTGCTGTGCAAGTCCACCACACCTCACAGACACGTGAGTGATCCTCCTGTCACTCTGCATTAGCCTGGGTGTAGTTGATTGCAAACTCAACTGAAAAAGGAGGAAATTAATCTCAGGAAAATAACACTTTTGTCTGTAGAGGACTTTAACAGACAAAATACAAGAAACAAAGTTAGTGAGTCAAAGAAAAAGCACAAGAAGTCCTCAAGATGTATTTCAGACCAGATAGCTGACGTCTAGCTCCTGCTTTCTGTTATGTCCTTCAGACAGGCTGGGTACAGGGGGGTGGGAAGTTCAGGCTCCTCACGCATACCAGTGTGAACAAGGAGCAGCAAGCGCTTCTTGAACTGTAGGTATGGACTGTATTTATGTACACCCAAATGTATGCATGTGATCCAAGCTGGCCTGAAGGCAAAGGGCCTTATGTGATATTTATCTCCTGGTTCCCTTTTCTCCATCCCTACATGTGCTGGGGGTAGTGGATGAAATGAGACATCCTCCAGGTGACACAATGGTCCTCCTTGAGTGGCAAAGGCATCTGAGTCCTCGGGGTTGTGAGGCTCTGCTCTCCCCTCCTCCAGCACCATGGACCCAGGAAATTAAAATTCAGCAGGTCTCCCTCTGAAGTATCCTGGTGAAGCTGTGCTGCTTGCACCCTTCAAAGGGCACATCACCTCACTGGGGTTATAACCCGCTTCCCTGCTAGCGGCCGCAGTGGGGAACGGGCTGCTCCAGCGCTGTCAGTTATCTCTGTAAAAAGCAATTACATCTGACCCTTTCACTGTGATGAAACTGTCAGATAAGGAGACAGCTCAGCTCGGGGTCTCTCATGTCCTTCTCTTCCCTTCTGGCATATTAACCTCTGTGTGATCCAACCTTCTTGGAGGGCTGGGACCTCTCACTGCACTTTCGCCCATGGCAGACCCACCAGAAAGAATGATGCTGGGAATGCTGCAGCCTCCCACATGTTTCCCCAATCACTTCCCTTACTGGGAGCTGCTGACCCCATACCTGCAGTGGCTCTTTCTCCATCCTGAAATGGAAAAGGAAATGATGCCCTACAGAGAGGAGAAAGCAGAGAGTGACCCATCACCAGCATTCCTGCACTGCAGCCTCTTGCGTCTACACAAAAAGCATGGGTGGTTATGTCCAGTACGGTCATGGGTGAGGCCACACACAGCAGATGGCACACGGATGGCTGAAAAGAATAGTTACCTGCAGGCAGGCTGCAAACCAAGTGGCTCTACTGACTTCTTGGTGCTCAACATCCTACTCAAGGCCCAGAGAATGGAAAGAGCTAGCTGAAGAGCTTCATCTCTGTTCATTCCATGCAGCTCTGTTCCAGCTGCATGATGTGGTGCAGAATGAAGTCAGCAGAATGTTGCCTTACAGATTTTTCTGTTACACAAAATCAGGGGATTTCTTTTTTCTTTGCAGGAAAATTTATGCTTCTTTTGAATGCCTTTACCCATAAACTGACGTGCCTATGTCTGATTTGCTGTGACAGCATTTAGATTTGAAAACCTAATCGTATTTACCTTGGTAATATGATTATATGTTGGAGCACCCAAATGCAATCCATTGTTGTCTGAAAAATACTACAAAGTTATCTAGATTCTATTTTTTAATCCCACCAATATTACGCAGTAAAATCCCTGATATTGCAAAAAACTGCTTACTAGCATAACTTTATACACTGGCACTTGATTGTACTGAGTAATCTCATACATATGCAAATGTACAGTTCAGGCTTCGCTGGATCCTGGGTCAGAAAGGACATACCTTCTTTCCTCTCCTATCCAAGACAAGCAGGGGAAAACACATTTCAGTTGTGGTGAGTGAAGCTTTTTCCTCCCAGACCTCAATTTCACAAAATTGCTGGCCTGATCTATACCAACATGAAGGAGAGGACAACTGCTTGCTAAGAACATGTGCTTGTCCTTTATATTCATGGGCTTTTTCAAAAGAAGTACTTCTAGAGAGGAAGGTAGACTTTGCTTCACTTCTCATTCACTTCTAAATTTTCCACAATAGAAAACCTTCCTTAGGCAAACACTGAAACCTAGCTGCTAAGAGCACTGTTGACTTTGATATACACCATGAGAACAGAAGATACATTTAGCATTCATGACAGGAAAGCAGTCGCTACAAATATAACAGTATATTCAATATACAGTAGCCCCTCTAAATGAACCTCACAGTTCCTTTAAATATGTACTCCTCTAAACCTGTGTATTTCACCCTGAAAAGCAAACCCTGAGAGTCCTAGAAGTTTTCCTACTGGCACGTTGTGTTTTATTCAACCACCAGTGAAGTTTTCTTCTCCAGCTGATCTGCTGAGCTCTCTACCCTGCCCTTACAGCAAACAAGACTTCTGTGAAGCCCTTCTTATGAAGTCAAATACCATTCCTTACATTTCTCAGTGTGTTATTTGCAAACTGTAGGCCGGCAGATAGATGCTCCCCATATGCCAAATGATGTCAATTCCATTTCCTAGGAGTAATACTTCTTATAGCAAACTGGCAACGGGTTTTCTAGTTCAGTTATGAAAGAGCCAGCTCTGTACCTTGCTGCATCTGCTGTGTTGCTTAGCCCACTGTCTGGTGGCACCCCCATAGCCATCAGTGGCAATTCTAGGTGTGGAAGAAAGAGTTTGTCAGAAAGGGCTGATTACATCCTCAGGGGTATGAAGGAGTGGATTTTGTGTACAGATTTCTGCAGACACCAGCTTGTCCTATCTGCAGATAGAATGTGATTTCCCATACTTATCATGGGACAAGCTGATGTCTACAGAAGTTTCAGGGTACAGAATTTCCAACACATAAACCCAAACTTACGTATTTTCAGGTTGAATTATGAAGATGAACCTTTATGTTCAGGTAGTGGAGAACTTTCCTGAGAGACTATGAATGGCTGAAATTGGGGACGAAATAAATAATAAAAAAAATAAATCAAGATTTGGTTCTGTTTCTCATCTTTACCTCCTAGCACATTGCTTGTCTACACAGCCTCTGGACAGCCCACCTGCTATTTATTACTTTGAAACGAGGAAGCCACAGAATTACTAGAGGACTGGGGTTCTTCGCTTTCAGAGAGCAGACTTGGGAACCTCATATTTGTGTCTTAGCTGTTCTGAACCGCTCCAAGCTATGTCCTCCACCGGAAGAGTTCTCAAAGTCATAATAATTACAGATTAAAGCACACTTTCTATCCAAAACCTGTCAACAAATTATGATCTGTCATTATTTATCTACCACTGAACTATTTTTGTGATGGTCTGGAGGGTTGCAACCGATCTTCATCATTTCAAGATGCCTGCAGCAGGAAGCTGTGTAGCAGTTCCTAAGGAAAAGGGCCGGTATGGCTGCCTGCACAGGAACTTTGGTGGTAAAGAAAAGGGTCAAAGAAAGGTCAAGCAATGGGAAAGCAATAACCACATAAACAAACCTGCTGAAATGTCTCACTCTTCTGCAATCCTGATGCATGATGAGGGTTCACAGCACAACAGCACCTGCGCAGTATAACCGTGGGACTTCCCAAAGCGGGGCTGGACCTAGAAAGCTGTGAACTGGTGGCCAGTGAAGGCACCAACACAAACATGACTTTTCACATGTTACAGCTCAATTTTTCTCGCAGGAGTTAATGAGCACCCATCCGGCTCTACAGCTATCTCACTACAAAACCTGCAGAGTCCTGAGGCTTTGGCAGACGCAGCTCCCTCTCAACCTCTTCCCTCTGTGAAGGGCTCTAATTAATTCCCTAGTACTCATGAACACTATGTTCTGTCCCAGCTCCTCTTCTGAACTGACAGCAAAGGGTTTTTTCCTTGTCTGATGAATACTACCTTTTTCATCTGCCACATATACTTGCTAAGTAATGTAATGGCCTAAAATATGCCAGAAGAAACTTCTGTGGAACTTGTTTTTAAAAGGTTTGTATATTAACAGAACAAGGCTGATGCATCTGTGCTGTCTGCCTGGGCATCTTCATACTGCAGTGGTTTCTGAACTACTGGTCAACTTCAGCTAACACCTGGAAGTGTGTGGAAGACCACACTTCCACAAATTTCAAAGGAAGCAACAGAGGGATGCACAAACCTTTGCCCTGGACAAGGGAAAAGGCCAGCAGAGACCAACAGTGATGGATGCTGGTCAGTGTGATGTGGGGCTGGCCGTGCTCAGCACATACACAGCTCAGAAAGCCCACCAGCAGTCCATGATCATTCCTGCACAGCTCAAAGTGACCATGAGGAACCAGCCTCCCAAGAGTGCTCATGCTAAAGGACATGGTTCACTCAGTTCTCACAGGAATTCTGGAAGAGCTTGCAGGCTGTGTGCATGGGGACTGCAAGCCCTCTTTTGGGTTGGGGGGGCAGCCCTCAGAAACAGCATCAAAGACTTACATAGAGCCTGTAGCACTTAAAACAGGCTGTGAGGGACCTGCACCAAAAGATACAGCAGGATGCTGGTACAACGACTAAAACAGCCCTTGCTACCTGCATCTTAACCCTGCTGTTGACCATCCCCTCGTCAGGGTGGCACAAAACGCCATGTAGCCTCCTGAAGTGACAGCTGAAGTCAGTAAGCATCCCCTTCTTCAGAGGCAGAAACCATCAGTGGTAGACAAGGTCACACACCTATGTAAAGACTTAGTTCAGCACATGTACTTCCCATTCACTTCTCAGACCATTAAATCGCTGTTTTCACGCTATTCTTTTATACACCATTCTGAAACTCGGGCTGCCTGAAGGGCTTTAGGTTCAGTGAATAGCAAAGCCTCCATCATACACAAAAGGTCCCATATGCTTCCAGCAGCTCACAAGCCAGCTCCTGATTCTGCGATGACCCTGCAGGGTGGACAGTGCCCCCAGTTCTTTGTTTTGCCCCTTTCAGGACCCTGCCTGTAAGACACTTGTTTCTGAGAGATTCTTCTTTTGTCTCCAGCGTGTTTAGTCTGGAGGCATCTTCTGTGATGGGCTGAGCCTGTATTACATGCACACCCAAGGCCATGGAGGATCAGGCTCTGACCTCTCAGCCTTTCACCATGAAAATGAACAGCAGGATTCAGCTCCTCTGCAACATCCTGGAGGCATTGTGAGACTTGTTAACTGTTCCAGCATCCCCCTTCACTGCATCTCTGCCCCATCCCTGGAACTGCTCAAGGCCAGGCTGGACAGGGCTTTGAGCAACCTGGTCTAGTGGAAGCTGTCCCTGCCCATGGCAGAGGGCTGGAACAGGATGATCTTTAAGGTCCCTTCCAACCCAAACCATTCTGTGATCTCTCTAGAAGATGAATATGGAGGCCATACGCAGCTCTGCATTTTATAATAGGCAGAAACAAATTGAATCTTCACAAGCTTTACTAATCAAAAATTAATTTCAGAATTACCCAGGAAATGAGATTTGTCTTGTAGGTGAATACATTCTGAAGAAACATCTATTTGGACCATGATAACTTCAATGTCCTTTTGAGTGAACCTCTCCCCACCAATTACTCAGCAGATACTCCTTTCTGCTTCCTTCCCAGCACCAGCTGCTTCCAGAAGGAATTCTCCTGCCCACCATCTGCCTTCAAGCCTGACACAGCAACACAGACAAATGCAACTGTAAGTGATGTTTAAACTCCAAATCCAATCCCTGATTTGCTTCCTTAGGAAAAAAAAAGGAAAAAAAAACAAAAACAAAAACAAAACAAAAAAAAAACAACTCCACAACACAAAAAATAACATGCTTGTATCTGACCACATGCCCACTGGAATAGGCCTTATGTAGAGAAGGAAACTTCACGTATGTAAACAGCAGTATTTTTCCCAAAGAAAATTATGGTAACAAGGATTCAAGGTATACACAAAAACAACTAACTGGGACCATCACCTGATCTACAGGATCTGAAATGATTTTAAACCAGTGCTGCTGGAATCTTGCTCCAGATAGCTCCTCGCTGGTTTAAGATGAAGCTGTTAAAAGGAATTATAATTTGACATGAAGGGAAACTTGGCAGAACCTGGCCCTACTTTCCAGCAGCCTCATGTCCTCAGCCACCCATTCACCACAAAACTGAAACAAACTTCTCCTGCATTAGACAAGAACCTTTGGCATCAACAGGCTGACTTCTGAACAAGAGTATTTTTTTCTCTTTACATATAATTATATGCTAGCCTCCGAGCAGCTAGAAGCTCCATGTTCTTTTTCTGTATCGTGTGCTTCTTGTGAATACACATAAGAGCGCAAACCCAAACCACATTAATGATAACCTTGTTAAATATAAACTAGTACGCAATTATATAAACTGCTAACACAAACAGAAAAGCCAGGAAACTCTGATTATATGCTCACAATGGTTTCTGAAAACTAAATAAAAACAACACCATAAGGCAGCCTGTCTTGCCTGATAACTGTAACAGAAAACGGCTTCATGTTGTAATTAACACGTCTCAGCACAGAGGACAAGTCTATCAAATGAGGCATCAAAAATTTGAAGCCCACAGCAAGGAGAGGGCAAGGGTGGGAGGAGAGACAACAGGTGCACACATGAACTACAAAAACCATCTGATTTTTCTCTCTGCTTCCCTGCATCCTCCTTCAGGTGAGATAATGCTTGCTGCCGGGCTGCTGCTGTGACTTCCACCCTATTTCGTTGAGAGGGCAGGCCACGCCTGGGCTGGCTTTTGGCTCCTTCCTCTCCATTAAGAGAGCAGCAGAAGGTCTGCTCAAACCCTTTGTTCTTGGGCTTGTGCCAGCGTTGTGCGTGCCTGTGATTTATCTTCTGTGCAGCCTACTGTGAACTCAGAAATCAGAGCCCCTACCACATCTTTTCACCGAGATGATGAGCCAATGCTCCATGCAACCTCTGTGGTCTTCAGCTGTCTGTTCCTCATGTTTAAATATATATACCTTTTCCAGAACAGAAACGAATCCACTGAAGGCAGGCCAAAGTTTGCCCCAGGCTGCACATATGCAGCATCACGGCAGCCAGCAAAGCTAGGGGCATAACCCGGAGCTGTCCTGCACCAGCTGTAATGGAGAGGTTCACATTTGTCAGTGGGGCAATGCAAGGTCTCCACCACAGATGAATGTAGCTCTCAAGAAGACAAAAGAGCATGAGAAAACCAGCATTTTCCTTACATCTTACACCACAAGAAAATACACAGTCCTAAGGAAGGACCAGAGGAGCACCTCGACAAGGTTTCCTTGGGTGACTTCCCCTTGCCATAGACTTGAGCTATCCCACAGCCTGCTTGCACATTAGCAGCACAGCTGGACTTGCATGACACTGGATTTCTAGGTTGTAAATAAGAACAGTAATTACCTTTCCCTCTGAAGTTCCAAACTGTTCTCATGTGACTAAAACCAAAAAGCACTGGTTGGGGAAGGAAGAATTCAGATATCAAGAAACAGGGGAAAAGGAAAACAATGACAGAACGACAAAGGGCTGAGGGAAGAAGTGATACATGTGAGATAAGAGCACCCTTCCCAGGACTGAGCGCAGGATCAAAGCCTGCAAGCAAGGAAAACCAAGGAGGATCCTCTGGAATCTAGAAAGGTAACATAGGAATCCTGCATCAATAATGAACTCCCTAACTGGAAGGTAAAGGAGAATCCAGTCTCTTGAACAGCAGGATAATACTGCCAAGCGCATTCCCACCAAGTAATAAGTTTAAGAGTAGAAAAGAAATTTCCAAATCATAGTCTGTTGGGTCACTTCTCACCCTCAAGCATTGCGCAGAACCATGTCACAAACTAGAGCACACAAGCGCGTGTGTGTCACACTTCTGTGCTGGTGATCCATGGAACAATGAGAGAGCTGTCACCGCAGGAATTGTTTTGAGACACATGACTGGGAGAAGATGGGTGATAACCCACCAGCAGGCATTTTACTTGGGAAGGTGGGGCTCCCCCACCCCAGCACCTGAAAAGAGGCTCAAAAAAGCCACCAATACAATCCAGATGGAATACAGAAAAGCCAGCAGTCATGGGGCACACAGCTAAGACAACTTTCTCCTGGGATACCTCCAATTTCTCCAAGCTGATTGGTTTTGAAGGGACTTTTCTACAGGTGGCTACGCTCAATTACCCTTACAAACCCTTGCAGTATCATGTGACTCAAAGTCTACCTATTTGTCCAAGGGAGAAAAGAGAAAGGAGCGTGGCAAATGGGGAATGTGGGAGGGGTGAGCACCGTGGGCTTGTGGAGCAGTCATTTCCTCCAGCTTCTACCCTGGCTCTCTTCCCCAACCCCAGCCTTTGATACCCGAGTGTGTCGTTGAAGAAGTGAAGGAAGACGGTTTTTTATCCGAGGAGCAACTACTCACATGCATTCGTACATTTTTACATATTTGCTACCTTCTTAGCCAAAAGTCTCTGATTTTCGAGCAGGTGAGATTATTCCTTTGGGAATTAAAAGGCAAAAGAGTAGCCAGCCGCAAGGAACATCCCAGAGGAACATTACGTGCTTGCAGATAGCGAGCTTATTTAGGGAGGTAGCAAGATGTTGGTTACACCATGCGCGTACACCGTAATCCGTGGACAGCGATGCAAAGGTCTCCTTCCCCTCTACGGGCTGCAGACCTGGCTGCAGCGCACTCGGTTCGGGGTTGGCTCCCTGCCTGTCAGACAGGCAGCACGGCGGACTCAGTCCGTCACCAGCCACGAGAAAGTGGGGACAACTGCCCCGGCTGCGGGGACGATCGGCTGCACAAGCCTGCCTTGCTTGGCAGGACCGAAACTCTGGGTCACTCACACCCAGGCGCGGAGAACCGCTGTGCCGGGGCGGCTCGGCTACCGCCGCGCACCGACCTGCCCTGCCCGCCCGTACATCCCTGCCGCTGCCCACACCCCGGGCGAGCCGGCCGCCCGCCCCTCCCGCGCATCACCCGCGCACCCGCCGTCCCCGCGGCGCGCCTTACCGGGACCGCTGCAGCTCGAAGGCGGACGCGGAACAGCTCTGCCCCAGCTCTCCGCTGCCGCCGCCGGGGCCCTGGGGGCTGGTGCGGCCGAAGGGCGCCGGCAGCACCCCTGCCGTGAAGGAGTTGAGGCGGCCCCGGCTGCCCGCCGCCGAGGCGCCCAGGAAGGCGGCGGCCGGCACCTGCACAGCGGCGAAGGCGTCCTCCTCCTCTTCCTCCTCTTCCTCCTCCTCCTGGGCCCGGGGGGTCTCGGCGGGCACCCGCGGGGGGCTGCCAAGCCGCGGTGGCGGCGGTGGCTGCGGGGCCTGGCGGGGCCTGGCAGCGGAGCCGTCGTTGCCCGGCGGCGGGGGCCGCCCGTCGAGGGAGATGCTGGTGAGGAAGGAGAGCGCGGCCTGCCTACGGCGGGGGTCGCTGCGCGCCGCCGGCGGCTGCAGCGGCCCCGGCGGCGGCGGCCCCTTCCTGGGGCAGGGCTCCGGCGGCGGCAGGGGCCCGGCGGCGGGACTGCCGGGGCTGGCGGCGGTGGCGGCCGCCGCCATTGTCGGCCGGCTCCCCCTCCCCTCTTCGCTGGCCGGGCTCTGGCTCTGGCTCTGGCTGCCTGCCCCTTAGGCGGGCGGGCGGCGGGACATGGGTGCCGTCGGCCCGCCGGGGTGCATGGGGTTGTCGCGGGGGTACCCTCCGCCCGGGCGCGCCGCGCTGTCCCGGGCCCCCGCCGCCCGCCCGCTCCGTATTTATAGGTGCAGCCGCGCCGCCGAGCGCCCTGTGCAATAACACGGCAATCACGTGTGGGAAACGGGGAGCTGGAGGAAAACAAAAGCCCGGCCAGCAGCCCGGAGGAGGAGGGAGAAGGGTGGGTCTCGGCGAGCTCCCTCCTTTCAACCTCTCTCTTTTTTTTTTCCCTTTCACCCCCTTCCCTCCTCCTCCTCCTCCTCCTCCTCCTCCTTTTCCCTTCCTGGATGCGTGGGGGCGGGCGGGAGCCGGGGAAGGTGGAGTCTGTGCCTATAGTACACGGCACATGGCCCTCGGAGGCTGCCCGCGGCGGCGCTGGTCGCGCGGGCTGCGGGTCGGCACGGCTGCTGGAGAGGTACCGGCTTACAGCCGTGCATTGGACAGCGGCCTGGGTGCTGCCCCGCTGGTTTCCCGGGCGGGGACCGTGGCTCCGGGGCTGCCGGCAGCTCATCCCCTCGGTACGGCAAGCCTGACCTGCCCCAGCTCGTATAGGCTGCCTGCTGCAGTGTAAGGCATGTGTGTGTAAGTCACATCTAAGGAGTTCCCCAGACCATTAAAGCAATCCCCTCCCTAACCTTTCCTTCTCTCCAGCACCGGCGAAAGTGCAGTTGGTTTGCCCTCTCCTATGTAGCGCAAGCCTCAAATGTCTGTATTCCCTGTCTTCTCTGAAGTGGTCTGTTGTGCAGCTAACTGCAGGTCTGCACCCTCCCTCCTCCTTGCAGCTGCGGCTCAGGAGGGCGAGCAGCCAGTCCAGCTCAGCAAAAAAACTTCTTCATTTCTTCGTTACTTTATTTTGATCAACTCAACCGTGCTACAAATGCTCTTGCCCTGTGAAGATAATTTCATCAATGGCTTATGTAAGGGTTGGATAACAGATATATACAAACAGCAGAACATATGGTTGTTGCAAGATAGCAACGTGTGCCTTCTTCATAAAGCATTACAATGACTTGTGTTATATTCCACTTATAGTTGGTAGATGATTTACAAGCCATCCCGAACTGTCACAAAGACTGTAATGTTCCCTACAATTTTATCAAAAGCTTGTTAATTTGGTTAAAAAAATTAGATTGACCAGGGAGGGGAGCCTAGTCATAAGAATCATAGAATCACAGAATAGCTTGTGTTGGAAGGGACCTAAAAGATCATCTAGTTCCATCCACCTGCCATAGGTAGGGACACCTTCCACTGGACCAGGTTGCTCCATGCCCCATTCAACCTGGCCTTGAACACTGCCAGGGATGGGGCAGGCACAGCTTCTCTGAACAACCTGTGCCAGTGCCTCACCACCATCATAGTGAAGAATTTTTTCCTAATACCTCATCTAAATGTCCTATTGCTGGAGGAATCTATGGACCCAGGTTTGCATTCATCTCAAAACCGACCTTTTGAGCATTCAGTGACTTTAGAATCAAGTTCTGTGACTTGGACTGATTTCTGAACGTTTGGCTTTTACTGACAATGAGCACCACAAAACCTGATCTTCAAGGGGTCAAGTCCCTGGGATGTGCTCCTCATGTAGTAATGATGCTATCCAGGAACAGGAAGCTGTGAGCAAGGGAAGGGGAAATGATGGAGGAAAGGGAAGTTTCCCGGATCCCACATTCTTAGAGAAGTGCTATTTTGAGACAGGCATTCTCATTTCAGACTGCTCTCTTGAGGTTTACCCAGATGCTATCTTTCTTAACCGAGGGCACTGTTGTGTCTGTCCCTGCAGCACATCAAGGATGGATCATTTGGATAGAAAGGCCTGAGTGCTAGACTTGCCTCCCCAGGGAAGAGCCCAGCTGGCATCTCCCACCTGGGAGGGTGGATGCTCTGTACTCCTGTACTTGCAAAGTGTCCTTCAAACTTTTGTTTCGGAGAGGAAGACTGAGGAATTGCAGGCCTGCTGCCTTCCTTTGATGGGGCAGGCAATGTCTGTGTCTGACCAGAGGCCCTATATCTGCAGTGGGAGCTAGCAAGTTATGTGGTGTTGGGGCACGGAAGCACTTGGCTCCCATGGAGGAGCTCCATGCTCCTTTTGAGACAGTACTGATTTCAGAAGAATTCAGGAGGTTTTGGAGGAGGGTCCTCAGCCACAGAGAAATGTCACAGCTTTGTAGCTTGGTAGTTAGAATGTTCATTGGATGCTGACCTCTGGTTCAGGAACTACTACTAGGTGGTAGATAGGTCATTAAACACAGGCCTCCCACATTACAGCTGAGTAAGGTATACATTGGGAGGTTTTTTTCTCCTCTTGCGTTTCTGAGGGGAAGCAGCCACAGCATGTATTTTTCTCTGGAGCTCAAAAGCTTGCTATGGCAACTGAGTCCTGTGGCGTATTTTCCAAATCCAGCTTGTCACAAGACACAGGTCTGGGAAAGAATCACCCCTAAAACACCAGGTGGGGTTCCAAAGGATGGTCTAGCCTGGGACAGTTTTTATGAGTGCAGAAGTGTGCATTCGTTTCCCAAAATTACTCTTGTGATGGGATAAATCGCTCTTGATTGCTGCATTATTTTAAATGGAGCAAAACCTCTGCTCTAGAGCTCCTCTAGAGCTGTCCCACAGGAAAGCATTCCCCCCTCCCTTGTCCGCATGTTCATCCAGATGCTTTCAAACACATTGAAACCAAGACAGTGGGTTAAAACATCCCTCAACTGCATGTGAGAATAAACCCGTTTGAGAAAGCCACGTACAAGAAGAAAAGCATGAATTTCTCAGTCTAAAGTGAAGCTATTTTTAATAATGAGTGGGGTACAACAGTAGAAGTATAATTGGCATGTCAGAAATATCAGGTTCTCTAGACCTATTTATACATTTAGTAGCAAGTTTAAATGAACGTGCACAACCTAAGGTAAATGTTTTCCAGTTACTTATGTCTTTTGATCTGTGCTTAGCAAAACTGTAGATGATTACATGTGCCATAGTAGTCCTGTCTGCTGGAGGATACGTGGAAATATTAAGCTGACTTTGCCGGTTGAAACTTTTTTCTTTGATGGGGAACCAGTGGTTGGCTAGAGGAAATAGCAAAGTTGAAAGGAAAACCAAAAAGACATTCTGGAAGCTTGCTTCTGTGACTGTTTTTTCAATCATCTCCCTCTCTTGAGTTCTCTTCCAAACAACCAGCTCTACCCAAGTGCAAGCAAACTCTTTTTATTTCAGAGGTCACAGGCTTATATAAGTGGCTGGATGGCAAGTGGTAATAAGAGTGGTAGAGCATGATGGCTTTTTCACCCAGTGCACCAAGAACTGGCATAAAGACTCGTCAGTTGTGGGTGTTCAGAGACAGCATGGAATTTGGGGGGCCCATTAACAGGCGAGTGGAGAGGCTGGCTTTAAAGAGGTTGAAGAGAGTGGAGAGAGTGTGGACAAAAATGAAAGCACAGCAATTTAATAGTCTAAGAAATGAGACTGGAGAAATGGCTTCTGAGTACCTGCGTTCAGAGGAAAGTTAACCCAGGTGTGGAAGCCTCACATTGTCTTGGGTGTCCTTTAGCTAACATGAGGGTAGTCCTGCTGCAATGGGAGGATGCAGGCAGCAGGATGTGAAGACACAGTCTGAAAGGCCCCAGACTTTGATGTAAAGCTGGGCTCCTGAGTGGCTTGCCAAAAGCTCTTTGCAGGTGAATTGAAAACTTCACCTGGAATTTGAGTTAGAGGCAAGATTTATATTCTTCTGAGAGTTACCTCTGCAGGTCCTGAGTCACAGCACGAGTCACCAGGCTGGTTCTTGAGTGACCTCAGGACAGTTTGCCTGCTTTAGTGACAAACCCAAGTTTCTTATTGTCAGTGATATTTGTGGGAGCTGCAGGAAGCTAGGGGAAGAAAAGCTAAATGCAGTTGTCTCCTGTAAATTCAACAAGTTTGTTTTCTGGCTGGCAGGACCAGTCAGGTGATGCTGCTATGAAAAGCTCAGCAAAGATGTAGTCTGGATATACCACTTCTGAGTTCCAGTAGTTGAGAACAGATGCCATTATTATTGGTGGTCATGGATATCACTATCAGATCCCAGCAGTCAGGCAGATTTCCCATGTTCTGTGAGGACTCTTGCCATGCAAGATTTTGTAGAAGTAAAAAAAAAAAAAATGCAATCTTTATAAATGCTTTCTTCTTTCCTTCCCAAAATCCCCTTTCAGAAGAAAACTTCACTTCAAAAGAGGAAAGCAGCTGTGACATTGGAGAAAGAAAAATATGAATTTAATAATCTTTCTGCTTAGAAGGAGTGCCTGGCAGAAAAAAAGTAGAGGCAGTTTGAACACATTGCATTGAGAGCCATAGTTAAGAATGGAAATTGGATAAAGGCAGTACAAATTCTTTACAAAAGACTAATACTGCATCTGGATAGCAAGGCCTGTTTTGGTGCCAGGCCCTAACCTTCAGTCTGTTGCAAATTTAGCCTGATTCTCAGAAATGCTAAGTACTTGTGCTTCCCATTAGTGATTTTTCAGGAGCCAGGGACTTTTACTTGTTGAGGGCCACCTTTGCTAACTGAAATGTAAAAGCTTAACAGTAGTACGAGTGTCACCCTGTTTGGAGAGCAGCATTCCTTGGGTAGTGTAGGTCCATACTTGCCTGTCTGCGAAGAACCTAACTTTGTTTGAGTTGTTCCAACGTGGGTGCCAACATTACCAAGTTAACATAAAACCAAATTCATATATGGCATTGTAGCCACCTAACATTGTGGTTGGAGTAGTGTGTGTGACTGTGGGGCAAGATGTGCAGAAGCCAATGTCCTCAGCAAAGATGAAACAGATTGCTGAGTTGTGGGTAGTCAGGACACCCAACCTGCCAGTTATTTTGGATGTCAGAGGTGTGGCATGTGTGTGCATTGTAATGTTCCTGAGATCTGCAGTAAGCCAGTAGTGTACATGTGGGTGGTAGAGCCAATTTGATAGTCATTTGTCTCTCAGAAATTAGGGCAGTCTAGATAAGTCATAAATGGCATCTGTATCATTACTCCAACTTAGAGTACCTTTAGGTGAGGCTCATGGCAACAGCCATTTATTAACAGTAATGAATGTTTTCCATTACTAGAGCCAATTCAGGCCAAACATTTCTTGGAAAACTTTGGTCAGAATGGTTATGCCAGCTCTAAAAGCAAGACCATGAGAAACACATTGCTTTACCCACATTAGAAGTTCTTGTGACCTTTCCTTTGATATTTCCCTTGTGACTTTTCCTTTTCCAACCCTAACTATTGTATGATTCTGTAGACTTGGGTGGCATGGTTTAGTGTGAGGTGTCCCTGCCCATGGCAGGGGGGTTGGAACTAGATGATCTTAAGGTCCTTTCCAACCCTAACTATTCCATGATTCTATGATTCTATACTCCAGCATCCCTGCACTGAGACAAGAATCCAAGAGGTGGGCTTCTGTCTCTGAGGTGGGGCTGACAAAGGAGAAGGGGGTGCCCTTCCTGTCAAAATCTACCCAACTCTGTTGAATTTGAAACCTCTGAATCATAGCTCACATATGCTAGCTAGGGACTCATGACCTACCAGCTAAAACTGCCAGTGAGGATACATTTTCATGGAGCAAACTTCAGCCTCCTGCATTTGCCGAACGGGCTGAGCACATGTAGCACCCAGACCTACAGAAGCCTTGGGAGGGATGTTCCCAGCTATTCTGGGGCATGGTGGAGGCAGCTGCTGGACCATGGGTGCAAAGCAGGCAAGCGGAGTAGAGGAGGGAGCAACCTGTGTGGATTTGGAGGTGGAAGGAGCTGCAGGAAAAAAGATACCATCCTTGGATTTGATGCATGCACATGGGATGGGGGGCTGAGGGTTTGCACATCCAGCATGAGTTCCTCCATGATTGAATTTTTAAAGTTCTTCATTCAACTTAAGCTGGCTTTGACGTTTTTTGTTGTTTCTGCTGTTGTTTGTTCACTCTATAGGCTAATGAATCCCTTAAAGACCCACACTAAACTGGGATCTCCATTTTACTGGGTGCTGCTGAGGGGCTCTCCCATGCCTCAGTGAGCTTGCAGGCTGACTAGACAAAACAAGGAAGGTGGCCATGTAGGAACTGCCACCGGAATCTGACTGTTGCTGGCTCCTACTGGAGTGATTAAATGGGAACAGGGCCACATAGCTCCTCCCTCCCTTGAAAAACAAAAACTGTGGGCACTTGTACAGAAAACAACCCCTGTCTCTGTTTGTCCTTGTCTTGCTGCAGTTCTGATCTGTGAAATCAGACTTTCTTTTTGCAGTATCACAATGTTAATGTAGACATAAAGTTCAAAATGGAGTAGTCTTTATTGAAACAAGGAATGGGCAAATGTCCTGTCTGCCTGGAAATGAACAAGCAGTGGTGTAAATAAAGGGCGACTCGTAACTGCAGGAGAACAGAACGACTGGTCGCTAAAAAGAGCTTTTTTTTAAGGTTTTCATTAAGTGACAGCTGTGATTTGTCCTGCTCTTTACTATTTTGAGACAGTTTGGAATCAAATTCAGAATCACTGAACATTAAGGTTTCAGAGGGAAGCTGGGAAGAACATCCATCCTCATCACGGTGACTGTTAATTTTTAATCACCTCGGCATAATTTTAAAACAGGCTGCAGGTTTCTGACACATTCATGTGAGCGTGTCCTTTGGTTTGCTGGGGGTAGGAAAATCCTCCAGTTCACAGGACAGCCAGACTGAGGAGCTGGGTGTGAGTGAAAACGCTTTTGACACCTTCTCAGACATGGTCTTCAATGAGTAAAAACATGAAATAAATGGAATCTGAAGTTCCCAGAGGGACGTGATGTTGGAGCATTTCACTTCAGAGACTCTCCTGCGAGTTCAGCTTGACTGGAAATGTTTAATATCCAAGAAAAAGGAGGAAAAAAAGGTTCAAAGGACTTTTTTTTCTCCTCTTGAAAATATTACATTCAGGGAGCGTGACTCCAAAGGGAATGAAGGAGGCAAATGGAAAACTTCTTGGCAGCAGGAGCTGAGGTTTTGCATTCAGCTCAATGGCATTTTTTGGTCTGTGTGCAATGTGATATCCTGTGAGCGCCACACTTGGTTCACTCGGAAATTTCAAGGAAGGTTTCAGATCCCTTTTAACTTCGCTAGATCCTCAGTGGCCAGTACTTATCGCAGGCTGTTGTGGAAAGCTGGCAGCCATGGAGAGAAATAAAACCTCTGCCTGCACCCTTGTGTCCTGTCACCGTGGGCCACCTCATGTATTATTTCCAAGTCCTATTTATAATGCTTTATGTGCATAAACTATGAGCAGCAGCTACCAGGAAGTGTGAAAATCCAATCCAAAACATATCCACCCATTATGCTGGCTGCCCAAGTGGCATGATTGGTTGTAAATGTTCCAAGACCCCTCTCTGGTTATAAGCATGCTTTATATAACCTAAATGATGCTCAGGTAATTTGCATTTGCTTCATTCAGGCTGTGTGCTCCCAGGTTGCTCAGGGGTCTGTGAGGTCTATAGCCACTTCTCCTTTCACCCAGGATAGGGCACAGCTCTGAAACCTCCAAGCAATACTTCCAGGTAAATATTTGCCACTGGCAAATTTGCAGTGTAATAACCCGTCAGTCCCAGGGTGGCCAAAACACTGGCACAAGCGACCAAACTGTTGAGAAGGAAGGCAAAATGATGGCAAGCTTTGTGGCAGGGCATATGGGGCCAGCCTCTGCTGCAGGCTGGGTGGGAGGAGGATGGCTTGCAGGTCCTATTCCCAAAAACCTCTGAGCTGCCAAAGGCTGCACACCTCCGATACTGATGTGAGCCCAGCCACAGTGCTGGGTCACGCTGTGGACTTCCTACCACTCCAGAGGTCCTTCATGGCTCCCTGCAGCCCTGGGTCACTGCCATAGTGCTGATGTGGGACTACTGTCTGTGCTTCCCAAGTCCTCCTGCTTGACTTTATGCCAGGAGGGGAGAGACTCCAGCCCCCTAATCAAAGAACAGCAAATTCACCTGCAGTGGAATGGCCATGAGTGCCCCAACTCTACACTGGGGTCTGCCAGGACAACTGCCTGCACATGGGGTGGGGAGCAGCTTCCTGCCACTGGGGGAAAACCAGCAGCTCGACACTATCCTGAATAAACATAACTTGTCACATGCATATTTATAGAACCCCGTAGACATTAAAGCTGCTAAGAATCGGTCTAAACAGGATACATTTCTCCTCTCAATGTTTTGGCAGGAAAGTCTTCTAAGCAGGAAATGGAAATGACATAAACCGAAAGGTAATTCCCTGGCAAGACAGATCCAAAGTCTTCTGCTGTCTGCTCAAATTGAATAGCACCTCGGTGCAATAATCTTCACATTGAGATCAATGAGGCTGTTTAAATAAATGAAGCATTCAAGTGTAGTCTTCTAAAGCAAGGCAAGAGAGATGGCATTGAAATCAAAAGGCTAAAATTCAAGCCTACTTGAGCCCCAAGGAAAGGATAAACCCTTTAAGCTAGCTGTGAAGAAATAAGAGCTGGAAAGAGTCTGACAGATTCATTCTAAAACTTCTTGCAAAATAAAACTTAGGGGCCAGAAAGCAAACTTACTAACAAGATTTTGGCTGTGTGTGTATGCTGTGTGTGTGTGTATGTATGTACATATATACATATATTTCACTTTGCCCTGTGGGGATGTAATGCAATTAGATATAATGAGACGTAATACATATGCTCAAACTAGAGCAATAAAAGGAATACATAGCAAAATTATTCTGCTGGTTTTGGAAATGATTTAGCCATCTCCATGGTGTCAGTGTGACTGTGTTCCTATGGGAACAAGCTGCCTCAAAGCAAGAGGCTTCTAGGCAAGAGTAGGTGAATCCTGGCTAAAAACTTGGGGTTTAGCACAAAACTAAATATTCTGTAGATATCAAATATTCTGCAATATTTGGACTAAATTCACTCATTTTCAAAACTCATTGAAAGGGTTCTATTTTACTCTTCCAATGAAGCAAGATGCAATCAGCTGTGTTCAAACCATCTTTAGGACTGACTAGTAGATACTTGGTAGCAAAAACCTGTTTGCACCCTCCTTGCAACCATGATGTTACTTCCCAGAGCTGCACTCTAATGATGATAACCCTTTTGAAAATCACCGTATCACAGGAGTAATCCCAAAGGCTTTAATAGGACTACTGCTGGATTAAAGTACTATTCTTTGTGATGGAGCATATCAGAATCTTGCTTTATATTAACATTTGCCTTAAATGCGTATCTCCCCTGAAAAAACAAAGTCTTGTTGTGTATATTGTAAGGGGTTTACGTTGCTTTAATGTTAACATGCAGCAGGAACAATGCTTACAGAACAAAACCCTGGAACTTCAAAGCTCTCTTGAGTATGCCTTGAAAAAAAAGAATGAGGAAGAAAAGCATTGAGCTGACCAGTCAGTCAGAAATCAGACTGCTGCAGCTAGCCAAAGATGTCTTTGAATCAATATTCTGAGTGTTCATTCCCCTAACTGAAGCTGATCAAATGTGCTTTATTTTTAACTCCAAGCTGTTAAAATCACCATCAAACTGGCTGTCATGCCCATAACATATGAAGGAGATGGACCATAACCTGAGGTTTTCTGCCAGCAGGTAATGAATGAATGGACTGGAAATTGCAGGAAGGCTCGGACTCAAATTCCAAGGCAGGATTGTAAATTGTGGGAAGTGGAGTCAGACGTGCTGTACAACAACAGTACAGATGTAAGTAAAACCTCAAGGGTAGTCCCATCTGGTACTACAAGTCCATAAATACCAGTTTTCTAGAGGAAAGAAATGAAACAAGGGTGCTGGAGCTGTATCTTCCAGTCCTGGTCTTATCTTTCCTGTAAACCCTGCTAAAATGTCTTCTGTAGCTCTGTTCTCAGTGCAGGTTCATTCCTATCTTGTCCCTGCTGTTATAGTGCTGTCTTCCCATTCTGATGCCCTAACATCTGTACAAGTCCCCTTGCTTCCTCGCTTGAGGTACAGAGGGTGGCTAGGGTGAGACATCCACATGCTAAAGGCATAGGGACCATTTGTGTGTGCCGTTTCCCCTGTCATCATTAGGGCAGATGGTGGTGAGTTGGCCCTAAGAAGAAATCCTAAAAATGCTTAAGACACCTTTAGATTTAAGGCACCAGTAAAAAACTCCAAGAAAAGGTCTTGGTGGTAATATGGTGGCATTGACACTTGGTGTTGAGAAAGCACATTTCAAAAGAGATCTGTTGCCTGCACTGCTTCATGCAGTACTAGTGTTATGGGCCATCTCAGCAGCTCGCAAGGGTCCCCAATGTCCCACATCCCCATACAGTTTTACTTGTGAATTATTAGGGGTAGAAAGCATGTTTGTGAGAAAAATAAGTGAAGAGGAACAGGTTGTAGAGAGCAGTTTAAAAATTGCAGAACTTCAATTAATGTTGAATTCCACTTTCTAATCTGAAGACAATTCCTGGTTTAAATTTTGTGCTGCTCCAAACAGCAATGGCACACTGTCGCTTCTCCCTATTTTTGTTCTTAAGGAGGTACAGGAATCTTAAACTGACAGCTAATCAGCATTTCAGTGGACTAGATGTAATATCTGATAATACATCATGAAGCATACTGTGCCCTTGGGAACAGCATTTTGCAGTTTCTGTCTGTAGAACCCTTAATAGCTCACAGGAGAACCACATGGTGAAAACATGGGTTTGTTAATCCTTTGTAGGCTTGAATTTGCTGCTCCTTTGTAGATGTGAATTTGTTTGAAAAGCCATCTGCTGGTCTTGAGCCTTTAGTATTTGCCTGCCAACCAGAATGAGATAGGTGGGGAGTATGTTGCTCTTACTGTTCTGTACAAGGCATACCTGAACTGCAGAGAAAAGCAGGAGGACGATAGCCCATAAAGGTAAGATGATAAATGCAGGTAAGGTCATTTGTCCCAGAACTTCAAATGCTCAATTCAGTATGCAATTGTTTCCAAAGTGGATATTTTTAAAGGGCATCACGCCAAGTAATTTTAGGCCAAATATGTGGCTATTTAAGGAAATACATTACAGAGCATTAAAGGCAACTCCCATGAAAAATCATTTTAATTGTGCCCAAATCTGTGCAGTTGTGCCTCAGTTCAGAGCCGAGGACCCGGTGAGGCAGGACACGGTAATGCTCAGTGCCAAACAGACTGAGGGCCAGAGCTCTGAAAGGGGCACATCATGTTCATGGGGGATATTTCTTTTCCCTCTCCACTTTGAATGTTCCCTTGCAAGTGTTGTGTTATTAAATGTAAATACAATAGCCTGGTGTGGATGAAACCTAGAGAGAGCATCTCCCTGTGTGAAATGTGCCAGCTCTGTTCACCATTTGCAGGATAAACCCTGTTTCCTGCCAGGGTGTCCCACTTTGAACAGGGAGTTTCCTCTCCCCAAACAATAGCGGCGTGGGTCAGCATTGCCCTGGGAGTGAGTGGTTTTACAGGGGAGGAGGTGCGCAGGTGGAAGAGAAATGGTTTGCAATAGAAGCAGGACTGATTTTTCCATGACTGCACCAGGATGGTGCTATGTCAGCCCCCGTTGGCGTGGGGTTTGCTGGTTTTCCACCCACCATGTGGACAAAGAGACTTTCCCCTAGACATGGATGTGGTCCCTGACGTGGGTAGTGCTCCGTGCTCAACCCTCTGCCCTCCTGCAGCATCTCCTCTGGAAGGAGAGCAGCATTGCCTGCGCAACTGATGATTTCTGCAGGCTGAAGTCCATCAAAGCTATCTAAAGATTCTTTAAAACACAGCGTGAACAACTTAGGGGCTGTTTTTTCCTTTCGCATTAGCTGCATGAGGAGGAAAGCACATGGGACATGGGACATGGCGATGCTTTGTCTTGTGCTGGAGCATGGGTGCTTCAGCAGGACAGGCTGCCAGAGGAACATAATCTCTGCCCCACTCTTCCTGACCAGGGCTGATGGAGCTGTTTTTTCCAGTGAATTTCCAGCTATGCTATTAAAACAAACTTCTCACTGAAAGCTTCTGCCTTGAAGCAGCCACCCTGCCTCTGTATCTGCCTCTGTTCTGTAACTCTCTGTGCTGTTGAATGGGGATCTCCTCTCCCAGGCTATCTATCTCCTATGCAGCTGAAATTAACCCCTATGCAATCCTATGGAGCATTAATACCCACTATTTAAGGGCTTAAAAGTATCCTGCCCTGTGATAAGTTATCCAAATGCTATACATCAGCTGTATCGCAACCTGAAGTGAACTGGATGTTGTGCTATGCCTTATTCCTGTTTTGTCATGAAGTCACTAGGCAAGAGGGTTGGGGTTTGTCTGCTTTTATTCTGTTTTGTTTGTGTTTTAATAATCATTATTTGCAGCCAAATTCTAAAGTCCATGGTTAGGGACCCTACGGTCAAATTTCCCTTAACTCTTGTTAGGGGAGGGAAAAATTGAGTCAGGACCTTATGATCTGAACATAAGCAAACAATCTGTTGTGGCAAACTCATGGGGGGATAAAAAAATATGATGATTCAAGGCAACAATATGCTCATCCTGAGATCATCATTTTCACAAAGGCAGGGGGTAACAGCTGTCTGTTCATCAGAGGATTATATCTTCCTGCTGTTATTTCTGTGACCCTAAATAAAACCTCTAATGCCAGCGCAGCAGCGTGGCCAGAGAAAACAGCAATGGCAGGAACAAATCCCTCCCTTCTGCTCTGGAGAGGTTTCTGTGGATGGAGTTGTTTTTATGGAGTCTTAACTAAATTATTTTTCCTGTTAGGTCCAGAAGGTAGAGATTCAAATAATCTCCCACCTTCTAAAATCCTTCTCTCTCCCTTCTAAAAATCATAGGTGAGGAGTCCCCATCCTGATGAAGATGTAATAGAAAGATGTATACAAATACAGTGTTTAATTCCAAGATTTTCCCATATTTTAGTTAAGAACTTGCTGGATTATGAAGCTTAGGTTGTGCTAGATTTAAAAACACATGTGTGTCCAAGAGCACATGAATGAATACGAGCATTAAATTCTGCTGACCATTCACTTCAAAATTTTTCCACCACATGTGATTCCAGGACAAATATTGATTGAATAACCTCTGTGTGTGTGAAGTGTGGTCTGACACCCACAGTGACCTTTCTCTTCCCTGTCTAATCACCAGAGATAGCTGTAAGCTTCCTTTTGTACCAGAAATCTTGTTTCATAACGCAGCTCCCCTGCTCTTTGGAACCTGAGTTTCTCTGTTTGTTTGTTCAGCCGATTGAGGTCTGCTGGGCTCTTGCTCTGTTTGATTTGCCTGTTAGCTTTGTCACTGGCTGAAATGGCCCCAGGGCTGGTTTGTTCAAGGCTTTTTTTCCTCTGGAAGAGGTGGTGGAGGGTTTTGTTCTCCACAAGTTGGATGGCATCACTGCATGTGAGGTTTGCCTCACTGCCAGCTGCTCATCCACTCAAGCAGGTGGCATGGTGTACGTGCTCACACGTGGTCACCGAGCATCTGCCTGGTCTCTAATGGGTTTTATTCAATGGGCCTCCCTTTTATCTATAAAAGCACCATGGTTTTAGATCTGACTTTTTAGGATGCAAGGTGACAACAACATTTCTTACAGAGATGATGAGCCCTTGGGGCAGGTGGAGAGGGAAGGACGTTGGGGCTGGTGCTTTTTGGACCGGCTCAGCCAAAGCTGGGGAAATACTGGGTGTAGCAGAGCAAAGAAGTCTGAATGAGATATCCTCTCTCTCTCACGATTGCTCTTTATTACAAGGAAAGAAGACAAATATTACAACTGACCTTACAATTGCTTTCACAAACACAGAGTGCAGTGTATAAGGCTCCTGTGGAGTCCATATCTCCCCTGAAGGTTTCCCTTGGGAAAGCTGGTGGAGTGCCTGGGTTCCCCCACACCCTATCCATACTCCACTGCCCTCCATGTCTTCAGGACATGTGCTAAGACCTATGGTGATGGGTCCTGGGACCTGTGGGGTTTTTATTCGTCTTTCACTGGTGCCATCACCAAAATTACTAATATCCAGGCCTCCAGCTCCCAGCAAAGACGTGCATATTTGTGGAGCACACATAGCCCTCTTCTAGCCTAAGCCTTCTTCTCATGTTAACTAAAAATACTCATAATGGCTTCCTGTGAGATTATGATTCTTGATTCTCTCTATAAATATACATATAGAAACACACCCACACTATATATCTCAGTAAATGCATATATACATGCATATATATATATCCCTGCTCTCCCCTTTCCTTCTCTTCTCACAGGCTGAGTAGTCCCAGTGAGAGGACAGTAACTTTCCATCACAAATGCTTTTCCTGTGACTGTTTTTTGTTTTCTAAGCCTGTGAAAATATTTTCATTTTGGTTGTCTATAAATAAATAGAAATTTGCCTTCCAGAATGTGTTACTAGAGCAAATCAAGTGCTAGGATTGATGCCTTTTAAACAAATACTCTCATGATTTACATGCAGATAGCGCCCTAGTGTAAAAAGTACCATGATGATGAGCTGAGATCTCTGTTACACAGTGGTTAATTATAGCAGTTTCAGTTTTGGTTGCTCTATTAGATAGTCAGATCTCAAACCAATATGCTCACACCTCTTTGTTACAGCATCTTAAAGACACAATTGAAACCAAATCTCAATCCTCATAGATCCAACCCTGCCTGTGAAGCCATGCACATGCTGAACCAAGGGGACAAACAGATGCAGGAAGCCTTCTTCCTCCCCAGCCTGGCTTAACCTAGCAAGTACAGACTCGTGCACAGACTTCAGCTGCCAGCAGAAGTGATTGCATTCTCCTCCTCATCCTCCTACTCTTCAGCGCAGTAGCAGAAGATTGCTTTCCCTGACGATTGCTCCTCCATGGAGGGTGTAAGCTGTACGTCCAGACAATTGCTCAGATATAACCTCTGATGCAGGAAATCTCCAAACTGGTGAAGCTGGGATGCTGTGTCACAATGGCTTGCTATGCTTTACCTGTGTCTTTTTCTATACTCTTTAAGTCACAGCTGTGGTTTAGTGGACCTCTGCTCTTACTAGAGGTGCTGCTCTTCCCATAGCTATATTTTAGAGGTATGGACCAAGCCTTGCAGCTGCTTTTCAGTTTTAAAGTTTCAGTATAAGGGAAAGGGGAGCTTTGTCAGGATGTGGCCCTTGGTGGGGAGGCCCATCCATGCAGCATGCACTGATGTGGAACAGATTGTGCCAGATCATTTTGCATTTGGGTCACTGTATCAGCTGCTCACTTTGACCTGCATGTTTCACTGTCCATTTCCCTGGTGCATGCTTTGGAAAGCCCTGCTCCAGAAATGTCCTCCTGCTGAGTGAGCAGGCTGAATAGTAGGTGGAGGCTAGAGAGATCCTTGCTTCTTAAGATATGCATGGTCAGCAGACGTGGTAGGTTGAGCCTAGTTGAACATCAGGTGCCCACCAAAGCTGCTCTATCACTCCCCCTTAGCTGAACAGGGGATAGGAAATGCAACAAAAAGCTCATGGATCGAGCTAAGGTCAGGGAGAGATAAACTCACCAATTACAGTCATGAGCAAAACAGACTCAACTTGGGGAAATCAGTTTAATTTGTTACCAATAAAATCAGAGTGGGGTAATGAGAAATAAAATACAAATCTTAAAACACCTTCCACCCACCCCTTCTTTCTTCCCAGACTCAACTTCCCTCCTGAATCTCCGTCTCCTCCCTGTTCAACTCTGGGACAAGGAATCCGTGTTTTAGGGCAGGGATGCCTGCTTTGTCAACTCTGATTTCCACAGTGATCTAATCCTTCTGGGCACCGCAACTTTACCTGATGGCAGAGGCTGCACCATAGAAGGGGTATCAGGAATCCCATGGTCTCTCTCCTGTGTTGGTCTCCTTGGAAGCTACATGTGCTGTGTACCTCTATACAGCACCTTCCTCCCTTCACTTCCCTGTGACTCACTGGCCTCATGTTCATGGTGGCTCTGCTGTCTCAAGGAACTTATCCAAGGAGAGCAGACTGCATGTCTGAGCATAGGAGAGAGCCAAGGGAGCACAGGTCTTTTCTCTTCCCCCAGTCCCCCAGGAATGCTCCAGCTTTAGAGAGCTGACTGGGGATACAGGTGCAAGCCAGGGGGATGGGTGCCTTGGAAAAAAGGGGGGCAAGGCCAAGGAAGACTCCCAAGGAAATTCACATGTGTCCTGGACAACCCAACATGGTCGTAGTGGCATCTGGCAGTATTGTTTCAGGCTGGGGATGCTGCTGTACTGTACTCCATGGAGCTGGTGCGTTACACAGTCTTCCTTGTTATGACTTTTAAATTAGTATATTCTTCCAAGTTTTAAGCTTCTTTTTATCACAAGGCTGTTGGGTAGAATTAAATCCTAACTTGCATCCATCTGGGATCTGAAAATGTCAGTGGAGGCTGAAAAGTGGTCTCTGCTGAGGGACCATCATGCTGAGATGTGCTCCACACTCCTGCTGGTACAGCTTGCTGAGGCGGAGGATGCTCCTGCTTTGTGGCAGCAATGGTCATAGCTGCATGTGGGTGGCAGATGTCAGTATGGTGTGATGCAGGCAGGGATGGATGTCTGTCCTTATCCCACAGGCAGTAGGACCCTGACCATGTGAGATTTCAGCCTCTTGAAGCACTTGCAGGAGCACAGCTTGGTAGAAAATGGGAGATAATACAGAGAAAAAGAAGGCCCAATGATGTCTGACCAGTTTGCAAGCATCCCCTGATAAACTCAAGCTTGTCCCCAAAGACACCTCCAAAGCAGCTGTCTGGAATTGTTTATTGCCTCTTATTATTTTTTCCCCTTTTTTTTTTTTTCTTTTGTTTTGTTTAATTCTTTTTGCCATTGCCTTGTTCATGGAAAGCATTAGAAATCAGGAAGGATTTCCAGCCTAGTGCTGCACCTGAAGCCTTCAGCACAGGACGGTGTCAGAGCCCCAGCTGTGCAGTCATCTCATGTGACAGGACTGCCTCATATCAATGCATGGCTTAAAAAAGATTACCTAAAAAAGCTCCTTTGCGGGGGAAAGTGAGAGCGTGGACCAGCTATTCACACTCAGCAATGCTTGCAAAGTGAAATCATCTCACTTGGGACCAAAGGGCAGACAAGTGAACAAGGCTGAGCTGCTTCCCCCGTGTCTTCTGTTTGCCTGGTGGGAGGACGCAAGGCATCACCTGTGAAGTTTGCCATTTCTGCTCATTTGGCTGGTGGGTCAGTTATGCCAGCAGTGCCACAGCCAGCACAGCCGGTCATCCGGGAGAGTGCCGAGGCAACTGTCCCGCTTGATACCACTGCTCAGGAATTTTAAAGGATCTTGGGAATTTTAAAGGGTTTGAAAGCTTTCCATCGCTCTGCTTTCGCAAGAAGGTTTTCCCTGTGCTTGTCTGAGGTTTTGGTGCTCAGAACAAACAGATGCTCTTTTAGAAATGGGTCAGAATTCCCAGACTCGTCAGAAATACTCTGCTTTATTTTGCACTGTTCAGTACTGGAAGCTAAGCTTGCAAACTGTCCCTGTGAATAACCTCAGCCATTCCCCCATTCCAGGCACTTGTTGCTCATGCTGCGAGCTCTTGCATAGCATAAGCGGTTGGAGACCGTCTGTGTACAAGCTGGGGAAACTTATGTAAATACTGGTGCTTTGGGGCTGTTATTTAGAAGGTGCTGGGCTAAATGATTTATTAGTGTGCTCAGGGCTGATGCTGAGAGGGTTCTTCTCAGGTTGGCTTTTATCACTGACACCTCCTTACAGGATCTCACTTACTGGAAAATTCCTGGTAACTGGATAGTGGGAGGGACCTGCAGCCCCACATCACATAGCTGATAATCTTGTGCTCGAGGCTGTGTAATACCTCACAGCATAAGAGAACAAAACCCACGGGCACGGAGGCATGGCCCTGTGACAGTGAAATCTGATGGGAGAGGCTGCAGCCTCTGCACTAGCTGTAGCTCATAGTTTCTCCCTCTGTAGTTTGTGTGTTTTGTTTTTGTGCAGGGGCTGAATTAGAGGTGCCAGGGCAGCAGTCAAAAGTTCCTTCTAACTGTACAATCCCTGAGCGGAGACCGGGCTGACACTGTGTGTCTGTCAGCCTTCCTCGATTAAGGGAAATCCTTCCTTTAGAAACCACAACAGTCTAAACCTCATTTAATATCAGATTTCGGGTCACTTATTCATCCCTGCTGCTAACAGCAGAGCAGACCCCTGGACATGGGGAGTCTGTTTTGATGTTCATGAAGCTTTATTTGTTGGGTGTTGCTGGATCCAGCAGCCCGAAAGGTGAGGATAGCCTGAGGCCAGGATGAGCATGAATTACCAGTAGGAACACACACAAAACCAGGACACGCCTGGACACAACAGCACAACACAGTGTCATAGTTTAACCCCAGCTGACAACTAAGCCCTGCATAGCTGCTCACTCACTCTGCCACTGACTGGGATGGGGGAGAGAATCAGAAGGGTGAAAGTGAAGAAATTCATGGGTTGAGATAAAGACAGTTTAACAGGTAGAGCAAAAGCCATGCATGCACAATAAGGAGTTCGTTTACCACTTCCCATGGTCAGGCAGGTGTTCAGCCATCTCCAGGACAGCAGCACTCCATCATATGTAATGGTTACTGGGAAGACAAGCAGCATCACTCCCAACATCCTCCCTTCCTTCTACCCCCAGTTCTGTATGCCGATCATGACACCATATGGTGTGGAATATCCCTGTGGTCAGTTGGGGTCAGCTGTCCTGGCTGTGTGTCCCACCCCCCCCCAACTTCTTGTGCACCCCCAGCTTGCTCAATGGTTTGGTGGTGTGTGGAGCAGAAAAGGCCTTGGCTCTGTGTAAGCACTGCTCAGCAGTAATGAAAACATCCTGTATTATCAGCACTGTTTTCATGACAAATCCAAAACACAGCTCCATACAAGCTACTATGGAAAAAAATTAACTACCCCAGTCAAAAGAAGCACTGGTAGAAAACAAAGCACTCACACAAGCAGCACAAACAGCTTCAGTCTTGTCCCCCTCAGTGTGTGATCGAGATGAAGGTCCATCAGTGGGAAACACCTATGGACACACCATGTGGGCAGCAGCTGCCCTCATACCTCCACACTACCCAGTAGCTGCTGGCACCTGGGGGCACACAAGCCCCTGAAGGCCCCAGCCCACTCCAGTTGCAGGCACAGACCCCCTTGAGCACATACACACACACAGAGGCTGTGGACCACTCCAGTAACCAGCCGTGGACACTTAGTCTCCCTTGCAGCTGGACCAGGGTGCTCACCTCTCCCTTTGCACAGACACATGTACATGCACAGATGGGTCATGCAGTGAACCCCAAACTCCATGTTCTCCCCCATGGTGGACCTGGCTCCTGTGGCCCTGCTAGCAGCCAACTCCCCCAGACGTCTCACAGGCAGGGGGACACACGCTCCTGGCCCTGGTGTATCTCTGCTTTGATACCTGGCTGCCCATGCACCTACCCCACTTGCCTGCCAGCAACAGTAGTGCCTGCATTCCTACCCAGGGAAGCAGAGGTGGTGTTTAATGAACAGACAGCACAGACAGCAGCAATGAGATTCAGGGCATGGCCAGGCAAGCACACTGACCAGCCACTGTTGATGAGCACCAACCCATCTTATCCCTTAATTTCCCCCCACTCATTATTCCCCAAACCACTATGATCCTTTCTTGTTGCTGCTTTTGGTTCTTCATAACATCCTATGAGTTTGTGCAATCCCAAGATGCTGTTCCCCTGTGACCCATAACGTGCTACCTGCCCTCAGTCTGATGTGCTTGGGAGAGCCTTTCTCATTGTCTCGCTGTGATGGATGTCATCCCCAGGCCATGGGGCTGCGGCTCCTCTGGGACAGCTCCACAAGGGACTTGTGTCCCCAGGGAGGTTATTGGTGTCTCTCCATGTGTTGTCATGCCTCTGCACTACTCTGCCAGGGGGTGAGCTTTTTGTCCTATACCTTAACAACACTAGGTCTGACATACAGAAAACGTTTTGATCTCCCAAGTTACTTTGAAATCTTTGCTTAAATAAAAGCTGATATTTATACAATCATTTGATTGTAAGGGCTGGAGCTTTAGCAATGCAACAACCATGGGCTAGGCGCTGAGATCATGACCCTCAGAAGCATTGCAGCAATGAAAATGGGGAAGTGGAAAGGTCTGAAAATGCAACTGAAATACCTAAATGCACACACGTAAGTAGCAGAAGAGAAAGAGCTCAGAAGGGCTGTCAGTAGGTCAGAAAAATCCTGGAATGTCACGCGCTGAAAATTCATCAGACCTCCTTAATATAAAGTTAGGTACAGGGCACTGCTGAGCAATAAACGAGTCTCTGTTACCTCAAAGCCTTAAAAAAATGAGTCGGCTACTGAGTCGGCAGTTCAGAAATCCTCCCTGGAAAATTCTCCCTTTTGGCATCAGCCATGGCCAAGGAACATCAGGTCTTTCATGCTGTAGCCTTTTTTTACCTTTCAAAAGAATGAGAGATGTGCAGAGCAGCAGATATTCTGCTTGAGGTCTGCAGGGGCAGCAGCCACTGACATAATCACATCATTTCATTTTTCTATGCTCTGTTCCCCATATTTTTCCACTTGCATGATTTATTCTTGGTTTGTATATAGCATAAATGTATTAAAAACATGCAGTTCTCTCTGCCTGAGGGATGTAGAAATACAGAAAAAGGTGGCTAAGATTTAAATATGGTAAGTCAATTTGATATATTTGGTTCAATAGGCACCAGTTGTATAAGTCTCAAGGCAAGCCACCAGAGCAGGTTACCCAGATTGATGAGTTTTGAAAGTGGATGTAGAATAGGCCAGGATCTGACAGAAGGGTCTTGGCCATCCTTATGTTAACAAGCTTCTCAAACTCTGGGGAAACAGAATACATCCACACAAAACCCCTCCATGTGGGCTTCCCTCTGCCAGTGCCCCAACCTGGAGCCAAGCTTCTGCAATGGGATGTGAATTACCGCTCCTTGCTTTCTAATTGCTGAACTCCATCATGTTTCATAGCATATTAAGGCTTTTTCCTTTCAAAACAACATCCCTTTTTGAAAACATTTCAAGTTAATCTGAGCCAAAAGCCTGAATGCAGAGTGGTGAGAGAGATGGGAAATTGCTGTGGAAAGTACCACGAGGAGTGCAGATGATGGTCCTTGGCAGGCAAGCATCAGTTTTCTTCTTGAAATGGTACATGCACCTAGGCCTTGGAGCAGTTGAGCAGATTAAAGCAGGGTGCTACCTCTAGGTAGCAAATTAGGGTGGCTAAAAGAAGAAGTGATTGTTTTTAGGGGACTCCCGAGAGTATTGTGACTCTATGTTGAAGGCAGTTCCTCTAGGAGAATGACTCAGTGTTTACTCCAGCTTGTGGGTGTCTTTGCCTGGTGTAAAAAGAGCTACCACAGGTTAAGGGACATCGGGGGGTGCTCCTAGAGTAGGTCATGTCAAGCTTACGCACCCGTTTGGAATAATGACTTGTAGTCTCTTGATACTAAATGCCTTAAGTCTTAGTGTTCATATTCTCATAGTCCTTTCCAGTTCAGTCCTAGGATAAACAGATTCTGCAGACATTTTCTTCTGAGAAAGCTTGCAAAATCCATTTTTATATATACTGAATTGGAAACAGTTTTCATCACAAAGAGAAATGTGGGTTTAAAAATATTGTTTCAGTGCTAGCTCACATTTGCTTTAATGTGAACATAATGCCTTTATAAATAAACCCCTTTCTGTGAGGAGATCATATGTACAGTAACTTTGAACAGCTGGCACAGCCTGGAGTCCACTAGTCTCCACAGCATGTCTTTCTCAAGAAGTGCTGATCACATGTAATGATTTATGAAATCTTAGTTTCCACAATGCTGTGTCAGAACTGTTTGGTCTTCTGATATCCTGACAAAATTAGCACAGAAGCCTCCTTTGCTTATTCTTAGTGTGGAGAAGAGCCTTAACAAAGTCTTGCTGAGTGCAGTTCCATCAGTAAGCACCACTAACCCAAGACTCCCCTGGCTTGATGGTCTCCATTAACTAAGGGGGAAGATGGCACAGACAGGGCATACATGCAATTCCTTTTTCAGGAATGCATACCTTTCAAGAGTCACGAAGAAAGTACACAGTGTTAATACTCAGAGGATGAGGAATAAAAAAGGCCTTTTGACAGCCCCCCCCCCCCCCCCCCCCCGTTAATTCTTTCAGCACAGGCTTGGGAAGAACAGAGTCATATTTCCAATGATTTCATGTGCTTATCTATTATACACCAAAGGAGAAGTGGAAGGAAGTGTGGCTAAACCCATCCCCTTTACAACTTTGTATATTTCCTTTTTTTCCCTTGCTTAAGTGTAAAATTATTAGGACTAAACTTCAAAAGTCTCATTGGTTTGTCTGAATGATTTGTCAAGCACTTAACAATTTATTAGCAATTAAGAGAGTGCATTTGGCAGGCTGGCAAACTCAAAAGTATCCAGTTGATACCCAGCAAGTAAAACACTTTCAAAATGCAAAGAAAGAGCACAGTGATTTCAGAGAGGGTTGTCAGGATGACTTCGAGTTTCTTGCCTCTTGCCTCTTGCTTCTATTAATTTGACAGCAATGGTATACAGTAAATTGCATTAGGATAGAGTGAAATACTTCAAGAAGCTGAATATTTCAAACCCAATTCTTTTAGATATAATTTTGTGGAAAACTTTGGCTTTTTATTCCAAAGTGGAATGCTACTGCAATTTGAGATACTGTATGTTTCCATGGGATAGAAATAGGAAATCACCTTTTTTGATTTGCAATTCTTAGTGTTTTGGTTCTAATTATGTTAATCCTTCTACTTGTGGGAAGGAGTACCTGTATTTTCTGCAAACTGGCTTAAATAAAAGAAAATTTGAATTCAAATATTTGCCTCTTCTAGGACATCTGCTCAACATTAAAAGACTATCAACTCATTAGCTGATACACATTACCCAAGATAATGTTAGCGAGGTTTTTTTAATTTTCATTTTATGCTTCTTTTCAATTGCAGCTTAAATTCCCAAACTCTTTGAAATGGTGAGTCATTAGGAATGTAATTTCAAAGACTGTATTTAATCTCTTTATCTTTTCCCACAACTGATTTACCCAAGAGCACAAGTAAAGAGCATGTAACAGACTCCCAAAGGCCCTCAAATCATTATTTCTTTCTTATCTAGCCTTATTTTATTCTCACTTTATTTAAAACTGTCCTAAAAAGACTCATCGAGTTGGTAATTTTGACTGTGAGGGAATTGAGTGCTTTTTTAGCACCGCATGGATTTGAGCTGATGACTGGATCTGAATTTTGCCTCCTCTGCTTCTTGTTTCACATGGGTCTGATCTGCAGCACAGACTCCTGTCTCTACTGATTTTGCAATACAGGCATATAAAGGTCTTTGCTATCACTATGTTTGGGGCTTTTTTTAAAGCCTTCTCCACATGAAATTGGTGGCTAAGTAGAAAAAACAACAGGGAAGTATTAAGGTAGTGAAAAAGTATTAATTCAAAGCCGTTATTAAAGTTGGTGAACATAAAAAAACAAAGACCAAACTGATCTGTACTTTGAAGTTTAAATTCCTAGGTAAGAACATCAAGGATGCTCTACATAAGCTACTCAGAAATAATAATAAGAAAAAAAGGGACATCTTCTCTCCCTTTCCAAATTGCAGTTAAGACTATATTTGTTCTGGTGCAGTAGTTGAAATGTATTAATATGTGACACCACCACACAGCCGTGGTATCTTCCGAGACAACACGGGTAGAATGGAGGTAGGCATGGGACTCTTCCAACAGTTATTTCTGGGGATATTTTCTTACTTTTCTTGTGTGACTATCACATGTCTGTCACCAAATTGTATTTAAAACTGTTCAGGCATTGGCTAATTCCAAGTATAGCCACTTATTAGTGTAGAAGGCATGTACTAAATGTTACTGATGTGATCTGGTAACATATTCTAGTTTGAGGATGCCTTCCCAAGAAATACATGCTTTTAGCTTAAATCAGCTTTTCTGCCTGCAATGAAAAGCTCTTCTGGCATATTGGCCTTAAGCTCCAGCTAATTTTCCAAACGATGTTAAAAAGGAGCCTTGGGTACAAATGAGACTCTGATTAGCCTTGCTCGTGGCTGCAGCTGGAATGCAGACAAAAACCACCCAAGGACAAGATCTCTTCAAGTGTCCTCCAAGTTCCTGCTGGGCAAGGTTGTCTCCCACCATTGACAAGTGTGGGAGACAGACGTTGATGTCTTTGATAGGAAACTTCCAGTGCCTCTCTTCGCAATGAATCATAGACTGGTTTGGGTTGGAAGGAACTTTAAAGGTCATCTAATTCCAACCCCCTCCCTGCCGTGGTCAGGGACACCTTCCACTAGACCAGGTTGCTCCAAGCTCTGTCCAAACTGGCCTTGAGCACTGCCAGGGATGGGGCAGCCACAGCTTCTCTGGGCAACCTGTGCCAGGGCCTCACCACCCTCACTGTAAAGAATTTCTTCATAATATCTAACCTAAATCTCCCCTCTTTCAGTTTAAAGCCATTCCCCCTTGTCCTGTCACTACCTGCCCATGTAAAATGTCCCTCTCCAGATTTTCTGTAGCCCCCCTTTATGCACTGGAAGCTGGTCTAAGGTTTCCCTGCAGCCTTTTCTCCAGCTCTCTCAGCCTGTCTCCATAGCAGAGGTGCTTCAGCTCTATGATCATCTTTATGGTTCTCCTCTGAACTCACTAAAACAGCTCCATGCCCCTCTTGTGTTGGGGCCCCAAAACAAGGGGTGGGGGGTCTCACCAGAGCAGAGTAGATAGGGAGAATCACCTCCCTTGACCTGCTGGCCATGCTCCTTTTGATGCAGCCCAGCACATGGCTGGTTTCTGGGCTGTGAGCACACACTGCCAGGTCATTTGAGCTTTTGTTAACCAACACCCCAACCAAGACCATCCTCTCGCAGACCAGTCTCTGCCCAGCCTGTATAATGCAGGAACATGCTGCAGAAACTCATCCCAGCCACCTGGAAGTCCATGTGGCTCTGCTGTGATGACACTTGTACCTCAAGTGCTGTGCCCAGGATGCCTAATGTCTAGCCACATGTGTCTCCTAAAAGTATTCTAAAGAGAAGCAGACTTAAAAGTGTGGGAAATAGAAGACAATTGTTTCCCAGGAAAAATATCATATTAATATGACCATCGAGGGGAGAAGAAATTTATCTACGTTTGCAGCATTCATAATTTCAAACTGCATTGTGTATCTTCGTATAAGACACAGCCACCCAACCTGTACTGAGCCATCACTTTGTAATCTGTAAAATAATTCACAGAAGACAACACTGTTTATGTCCTCTGCAGCACGTAATTTTAACATGTGCTGACATACAGGAACACAAATTATCCTCCCAGACTGCACCCAAAGCACAGATTAAGGAATTAAGAGGAATTCTGAGGAAAAACTTTATATTTCAGTTTTTATCCATGCTCTACGTGGACGTGAAGCAAGACTGGTCCATCTTCCATTGAGCCAAACTTTGGGCTTATTTTTGCACTGCCTTGCTCCCTCCCTTGGTAGTTAGTTGTTCATACTTGTACAGAGAATGCTCCTGGAAATTTTATGCTCACTCTGTGCAGGAACAAAGACTGAACCAGTTCAGAAAGGTTCAGAGCAGTCTTTCTGCACTAAGACACTTAAAAAGAAAGGTATCATCAGTTCATTGTTCAAAATGCTTTATGAGTGATTTATTTGAACACGGCAAAGCCCTTTTTTTTGAGGATCAGGGCGGACAAGGCCAGGCTGATTTTAATGTTGATTATTTCTAAGAAGAGTCCACTGATACCCTGTGACCTATCAACAATGAACACCTCACTGCCTCTTCCCCTCCCTCTTCTTCCTCTTCTCTCTTGCCCTCCCTCCTCTTCTTCCTCTGCTCTTTTGCCCCCTGTAATTTTGTTCTTTTGTATTGTTTATTTTTGACAGGAGTTTCCATTAATCAGCAGACAGACACTGTTTCCCTCCCTGTTTTCAGCAGGGACAAGCTATTCATCCTTTCTGCGTGAGAAAGGCAAAGTTCAAAAGCACAACTAATTAGAAGCAGCTAATGACCAAGTCGGCCTTGCAGGCGGTGCAGGAAACACAGCTTGCCTGTGGACATTTTATCAGCAATCTGTCTGACTTCTGGGCTCCAAGCAGCCCAAGAAACGGTTTATGATCAAAGGTTTCCTTCTCAAGCGGGGATCATTTTGCAGACTGGACAGATAGTGCTCTAGATGTGCTAAAGCCATCAACTTGCCATCTTTATGGTTTTGGGAATAACATTAAGCCGCCGACTTGAAGGCTTTTCAATCACTGGGCCCATGCCAGTGTCTGAACATCACAAACTTGAATACATGCTAAGAAGCACTAGGAACACAGGGGGCCACAAGAAGCTCTGCTGGAACCCCTGAGTGTTACCTTGGATACAAGTTAAGATATACTGGCTTTCAGAAACCACTTTAACTCATTCCAACAGGGGTAATTTCTGATGATGTAAAATAGATGAGGGTTTAGATATTACTGTCTCTTCATGGACTGCTACTACGCAAACATCAAGTCCTCAAGTTCTGCCATTCCATGGCTAATAGAATATCGCTAGATATCTACATATCTGTTAAAAAAGATGCACAAATCCCAGCAGCAATGATGCTAAGTTTTCCCTTATCTCATAAAATGAAAAGAGGCAGCATTAATCCAAAGACACCATCAGAGACAAGGAAGGGAAACCAGAAGACAGTTGTGGCTATCTTGTCAGGAGTGCCTGGTGGTTGTGTTGTGACCCAACAGGCACTGCTATTCACATGCAGAGACCCCTATGTGGACACTCATACCTGAATACACTTGAAAAGATTTCTACCCCCTCTCTCAATTTATGAATGTTGGCTTTATGTAAGAAAATATATGAACACCTGGATTATAAACACTGGTTTTAGTCAATTGTCCCAATAACCTCCAAAGACACCAGCCTACTCCAGCTTATAGCTTATATCCAAAATTCTTTCTCCTTCGCTGTTTACAGATGTGTAAAAAAAACAGTTCATCAAAGAAGACAGTCCACTCCTCCCACAGCACAGCTGACTGTGATCACAGCACACTGCCTGCCATGCCATAAAGCAAGCAAAGATGGCTAATGCTAATTATGAATGTAACAGTCTTTATTTATTTAGCAGACTTTCCTTGCTGGGTGTGACTGGCTCCCTTTTTCCTTCCATTTCCTTTGGATAAAAGTACACGATAATGCAAGATGGGGGCTTGGAACTAGATGGTCTTAAGGTCCTTTCCAACCATAACCAGTCTATGATTCTATGACTTTGCTAAAAAGTATAGGTAAGCTGTGTAGAAATCTTTAACTGAATTTCTAAAATGTACACATTTCACTCACCTTTTTTGGTACACAAAAATTGCTCAGACTTCTGGGATTGTTTTAGGGATTTCTCTTGCTTTTTGAAGGGAAATCAGTCGGGTTTTATTTTTGTTTCTAGATTTTAAAACACTGATTTCTTGTCAAGATGGAAGTCTGGTTCTCAATAGCGCAGCATTTTTTCTGGCATTAGAACAGGTAAGCAGGGCATCTAAAATTTTCACAGCAACTGAAGCCTTAAAAATTGGTGAAATAAAGAGGAAAGAGTAGTTCTTACATTGCTGTAAGCACAAAGCAGTTCCTTACTGTCCTCTAGTGGAGTAGTAATATCCTCACAGACACTAACTGGTTGTAACTAAACCTGTTTCCCTTTAGTGAGCAGCCCTTCCTCTTTACTGCTTCCACACTTGATAACCTATCTTACTTTCTGCTTTGTGAATTCTCCCCTTCTCTTCTATATCCCGGGTCTACTTTAACAGTGAATAATTTAACCATTCGCCTTTGCCCTCTATCCTTCCTCAAAACACAAATAGGCTGAATGTAAAGGGGTCCTATGAGAACTCCACTGTAATTTCCTTCCACTGTGGTGATTTATGTACTTTTAAATGGGTATAATACAGGAGAGAACTTCTTTCATACCATGAAAGGCTGGTTCTACTATGAGCTGTCAGGTGAACCATGGTTTGACATCTTCAAAGAGTCTAAAAGACTGTATCAGAGTGACTTGCCTTTAAAAAGCAATGATTTTTCACATATTTATCCACAGCCCTGAACACTGCGTTATACTCTTACCAATTATCCCACTGTTTCAAATACTCCATTAAAGCTCATCAGGATGCAGACCCACTGCACTGCACTCCACTCCTTGGAGTCTTTTTTTTCTGAAGTCTGCTGGCACAATTGCCAGTTTATACTCCTTGACCATGAAAGCTGCTCTAAGTGACAAGTTCCAACCTACAGTGAGGGGGGTAGTTAGCAGTTTCTTCTCTCACTTTCAATGCTGTGGGAGTGTGCTCCATTCCTGGCAGCTCACTGCCACCCATTTCATTGACCTTTCCTGCCATTTCAGTTTACAACAGCTCTGCCCACCAACCCACCCTGTAAAGAAAGGTTCTTGGGCATCACAATGAATGGAAGTGCAAAAATCCAAGCTTTTCTTGTCACTTTACCTTTAAATATGCCCATTACACTTTAATAGCTTATCTCTATCAACTTACTGTGAAGCTTGCTCTTTCTGACAGTTCTTAAAAGTAGGATTTCTAATCGATTTTTTAAAGAAACTTTTTCATGTACTTCATAACAAATTTTACATTTGATGGGTTACAATATGCCTCCACTTCCCTTTTTCTGGACTTAACTTCTTTGTAAATGTTCTCCCTAGCTAAAAGCAGCCTCCTACCTTACTTTCTTTAGCAAAAGCTTATTTTTGTTTTTTCTTTTTTGGATAAATATTTATTCAGAGCATGCAATGGTTGCCTTGAAACAAATTTCAAGATATCTGCAAGAATTCCACCTTTCTGGCAGCACCTATTAATTTTCTTTAAAGTTTTCTCATTTTCAGGAAACCAGACTTACCTTGGCATGGATTCTTTGACTACCTGCTCACTAAAGATCTTAATGTTATTTAGCTTTATGCCTTTGCCATTGCTTTGGATATATCTCTTTGAAAGGCTAAAGCCAATCAATCACGTAAGCAGGTAGGATGGGAGCAGTGCCTAGTGATACCCCACCTCCTGTTTTTCTGCAAGGCCTGTGATTCCAATCCAAGAGGATTTTGTGTTACTTGGTGTTAAATTAATCACTTTTTCTTTTTTTAAGCTTTCTTTTTAGGTATATGCCATAACCTCTCCTCCAGCAGGACCTACCGCAACTCTTGTACAACTATACCTGGAATTAAATGGTCCAATCCACCAAGTTTTTAAATATAAAGTTTTCTTATACATACACATATATATATGAAATAAAAGAACAGAAAGTACAGATACTTCTGGGGGAAAAAAATATATATATATAGAAGTATCTATACTTTCTGTTCTTTTAGTTTTAAGGCATTTAAATAGTTGCTTGGTTTATGACCTCGTTTTAGAGAGAACTCTCACAGTTTGAGCCTAACTCTGATTGTATGCTGCTTGAATATTTGATTCTATTCTATAATGCCACTTTATTCCTAAGTATCTTTCAGTAGCTTGCCTATGAGAAAACATTACCCTGCCTCTGTGATATGTATGCTCTTACTCTCCAAATTCAAGTATGAAATTATAGTGCCTGCTATAAAAGATTTATTTACAATATCCCTGGAGAATCCTTCGTGACCTAGAGGACAGCAATGCTCGTCACCTAGGAGAACTCAGTGTCATGCAAATTTATAAATAACAATGCTTATCTCTTCAACAATAAGTGAGACATAGAGAAGAAGATCCAAATTCAAGACAAAACCAAAAATATCCTGGATATTCTAATTTAAACTCCGAGGAAAATGTGGTGCTATATATTTAACACAAAATATAAGACAGACACTTAGACCATGGTTTTCATACCTCCAAAACATTAACAGTAGATACATTTCTTATTTAATAGAGCTTTATTACAAGTTGATATAACCATTATTGCCAAAAGAGAAAGGCTAAATTAAAAAATCCAGTGCAAAATAAAAGCACCCTACAAAAATACATTTCTGTTTCCACTGACAAACATTTAGACCTTGCAAAAACAACTGATTTCAGTGACTTCAAAGCAGTTACTCACTGACATAAAGTTTAGACAGGAACTTCTGGAATTTTAGCTGTTGACTTAAAAAAGGAAAATAAAAAAAGGGAGACTCATTGTCTGACAGGTGCAAAAATTGATACAAAATGTATTAGTACAATATGAAACAAACATACATTAAATAGTTTTGTTTCCTGGTACATCAGATTTTCAAATGAATTTTATAAAATTTACATATTTAATGAAACTATTTATCATTGTGGAAAATACAGTTCTTTATTTCAAGTTTATATTAACTATAAATATCTAAGGGCAGCAAGGATACTCTTCAAGTTGGTGTGCCTTACTTCCCCATCCTTTATGTCTTCTGCTCTTTGCCTTTTGGAGAAAACATCACAGCATAAGGCTGCCGTCTTTTTGGACGTTGACAGGGAGCAAGATCCTCTTTAATGTATCCTTAAAAGAGTAAGGATAAATGTGAGATAAGATATGTAACATAAGGAAACATGCATAACTTTAGTTTCATTTTTTGTTTACCCTGAAAAAATAAATTTTGATTTTTTTTTTCCTTTGTGGCAACTGATTCTCACTTGAAAAAAGATAGAGATCTCTTGAAAAAGGTAGAGATCCCAGGGTGCAATATCATTAATGACAACACTCAGCTGCTTTCTAGTAGATGACTGCATAGTAATGCAATACAGACAGATAATACTGAAGAGTGGACATTGTTCATCTATAAATGGAATTGTTCATCTATTGAAAACAAAATTGCATTCTTCATTGTTTTTTCTACAGAAGATCTTACATAAAAGTAAGAAAGTACTTAAGTACTGCAAATTCAGTTGACTAATAAAGTTACTTTTTAAAACGTATTTCCTAATCGTACATAGGAAACTGCAGGCACAGGTGCTTTGTGGGTCTAAATAGTACATCCCTCTGTTTTGAGGTAATTTATTAAAAACTTGTCCATCTGGAGAAATCCAAACATAAACCTACAGATCAAACACCCCTTGAAAGCTTTCTGATAAGAAAAGTGCATAGAAAATTCCTGTCATGTGCTCAATTCAGCTAATACTGATAGTAAGCAGACATTTTATGCAAATCAGTTACAGCACCTGGCTTTTGTCAGACCCTTACTGTTTATCAGCACTAATATCCGCTGAAGTGAGAGTAATAGATTCCTACTTCATGGTTAAAAAACACTGTCCATGCAACTCAGTTATTTAAAGAAAACACCAAACTACAGTTGGCTCAAGATACCAATAAGAAGTAGAACATACATCCTTTGTACCCCGCTACTCTGGAGTGACAGTTGCAACTGTTCATCATGGGAACTCTGGCATTTTGATGTTCTTGTTGCACTCCTGTATAATACAGCTTTTTTACTAAGCAAGGCTTGGGCTAAAGTCTATGTCTGATAGTCCATTGAGGACCATTAACAACTGAACAGCTCTTACTCTAGCAGACAAGGACATACTCAGGAAGCTCATCGTCATGAGGTTGCAAGCAGATTCCAAATGGGTAGTAACAAAGAATCTCCCTAACAGTCTATCTCAATCACATAAAGTTATAAATAGACATGTCTACTTTAGATCAGATTTCTCAACGACTGGAACAGGTAAGAGGCAACCAGGTTAGAAAAGGAAGCACCATGATTTGTTCATCTTTAAAGATAATGATCAAGAATCAAAGGTGATTCTGGAGTGGTGAGAACTCTCTTTATTTCTTAGGGTAAAGGAGGAAAGGATTAGCCTCAGCCAAGCCACATGTAACTGGATACACAAAAGAGGAAAGAGACTAGTCACAAAGGAACAATGATTCGGCATTCCTGAGGTGCTGTCTAGCTGGACTGAGGGATTTACTTTTCCTTATGTGATACCAAAGGCAAATTGCTGGAAAAGCAAGAACCATCCTCCTGAAGTCTAACCATGCCAAAGAAGCTTAATGGCTTGCAAATTCTGTGACTAGCTTAACCTTTTGCAGTGGATCGGAGAACTCGAAAGGAGCTTCAATAGCAAATGTGACATTTGTCCCCCACAATAAAGGGGGAAAGGGAGAGGCTTAAAGTTCTAAACGTACACATATTTCTTGGAAATACAGCTTCAAATTCAAATGAACTTGACTCAATATATCTTGATTACAGAGTATGATTTGCACTATAAAAGTTATGCAAGCCCCTAAAAATCAAGGCTCCCTCTTCTGAAAGATACTGCAGCACTATCACACAAGAACACATAAACATCTTTGACTACGTTATCCAGTGCCTGCCCTGAAACTGTTATGGGAACTGATAAAAATACATGAAGTGCTTCACAGCTAATAACACATGCAAAGATATAAGTTACTCAAAGAGAGTTCATGTAGGCTCCTTATCCTTACCTCAGAGATTCACTACTTCTGAAGAAATGCACATATAGTACACTACAAACTCACTACGTCTGAACATCATGAGTAAAAATTCATTTTATATCAAGCTCTAGGATTTAGAAGACTTATTTAGGAAAGAACCATCTTCTGTGTGAAGAGAAGTCAACAAACAAAACAAAACCCCAAACTCCACAGTTTTACAATGTTGCTAACAAGCAGGGTATATGTATTAAGACCTATTTAATCACACCTTATCTTCAACGTTTCCATTATCATATGGTATTATGGGGCTCCAAAGATACAAAGGACATCAACAGTGCTGCCTGTCCCTCCTCAGTGAGCACAACCTTTTAGCTTTTGCCTCTGAAATTGATGACCCAATTCTTCCTTTGGTTCAAAGACATGTAGGATTCTAATTAAATTCTATGAAAATCCCAATTAGTTCTGCCTTCTCTATCTAGGCTCTAAGAAAGTTTCCTTATATGCCCTTCTTAGTAGTACAGGAGCTACTAGAAAGACAAGACAGCAATTATTCAAAATAGAAAAGACTGAGAGGAGAGAGGAGAGAAAGGCTGCTTTATGAACTAGAGATAGTATCAGGAAGCTATTTAGGGAAAAAAGGAAAAATCAGCTTTTAAAAGTGCTTTGTACGCCTTTTCTGCACAAACCTCTTTCCACACAAGTTTGGGTGGAAGGAAATCCAACTTCCCAGAAATTTTCAGGAGTATTTGGAGGAATGTAGCGAAATCTGTGTCTTGAACAGGAAGCAAGTTTTTTTGCTCTCTCTTCTTCTGGAATGTCTGCATAATACTGAAGGTTAGGAAAAAAAAAAATCCAAGTTAACAAATTTACACATATAGGGCAACTACTTTACACAATGACATTGTCAATCACTGTTCATTAACACAGTTATCTAAAAATAATGGAGAGGCAAGCCAGAAGTAGAGATTTATTATCTGAATGACAAGCACCTGGCCATTATCCTAAAAGCTTACTGAATTTACAGATAAAATATAACCTTATGGTGGCAAATTTGTTAGTTTTATATCTTTTAACATACCATAGGTACAAGGCTTAGGCATGTGCACAATTACTTATGTCAACAGTTCTACTGACTGCTTTTACAAAGCTAAGTAGCACAGGTGTTGAAATAGAGAGAATTTTCTAATAAATTACATTTCAGTTCCCATTTGCAAATTACATAAAAAGGTGAGAAAACACACTACAAAAATCCATGCTGCAGAATTATTTCCTGTGTCTAAATTTACAGAAGTAGCAGCAAATTACATCAAAATGCTTCCAACTTAATTATCTTCAAACGAGGGGTAAATAAAGAGCTAGTGTGACTGGCTGACTGACACTGGGACTCCAGAAACTCTCTGCCAGCTGGGCATTCTCTAGAGCATATAGTAAATCAGCTACTTTTTCATCCTTGTCATCTGTACTGGAAACTGCAATGAGAAAAGTATATACACTCTCCAAACTTTTTTCTGTGTGTTCCCATGAGTAGAAACATAGAAAGATATGTTGTTTGTCTTCAGGCAGTTTTCTACTGTTTTAGTTTGTGATTCTAGCTACCATCTCCTAAAAATAGCAATCTGGCACTTTGATATCAAAGTGCCAAAATGCTTTCAAAGCAAACACGCTGTTTGATTGAAGTGGTAAGACAACAGTCACAGTCTGGATTGCACAAGAGACCTGACCCTCATAAAATTAATAAAATGATTCCACTGAAATGATAGTGTCACAATTCAAAAAGGTAAACTAAAGTTTAAAACTTCATTCAATCAGCTGGAAAGTGGTCGAGACAGGGGAAATCAGGAAAGGGGAAATCAGGAAAGGAACAGAATACCTCTGTCAATAGAGACTACTTCCTGTCACCATCTACTGGCAGGATTCTGGAAAACCTGCTACTTGGAAAACTACACTAATAAATCCCTTTTTTTCCTTATTAGATGACAAAGTATAAAATAGGCATAAAAATCCTCCTCCAGAAAATCATGAGGTAATTATATTGATGACTCTATAAAAAAGAGTAATCACAGCTCTGAAAATGAGTGACAAAACTGCACGTACTAGTAAAAGTAGACTTGTTCCACTTCATGATTCAGTAGTCTGTAAGAACTGCAACTCTACCTGAAACAGAGGTACATTTTCTCCCCAGTCTCAAATCAATTCAGATTTCTTGCCATTATACAAAGTGTGAGACCTGAACATATTCTTTTCTCAAAGACCTTATTAGTAAGGAATCTGACCTAGTAACATGTGGGTCTCCTGGTCAAGAACAGAGATTCATGTTGTTAGCAGGTTGCACCCAAAATTTCAGATAACTGGTCTGTCTGCTATAAGATCCTGGTATGCAGGATAAACTGCCAGTTCTTCAGTGCAAAAGAATTATTTACAGAACCCTGCAATTTGCAGCCTCAGAGAGCCCTTAAAAGGTCCCTCTCATTAGTTTAGCACAAAGTTACTTACAATTTTTGCAACTTAAGTGTATGTAAAACATCTGTCCAATTCTCCCACTTATCTAAAGCATAGCTAGACTTAATAACCACACTAACAAATGTTACTTTTACAAGCTACTAGTAATTTGTACATACAATCTTTCTCTGATTACATTGCAAAATCACAACAAACCAAAACAAGACCTCTTATCAAATGTTCTACACTGTAAAGTGAACGAGATGCTTCCACAAAGTTTTAAGATAAGGACTTAAAAAGGCCTTTGATAACAGTTTGTTATGGCACGTGCAGAAGTTAAATCTCTCACATCATCTCAGAATGACAGGTAACTCTTCCCACTCATACTGGTTGCAGCACATGGCCAGAAACAATTTACTGATTTCTATCCACTCTGTAAATATTTCTTCAGACTTGAGACTTTTCAAACCCTTATGGCTAATAAGTAAGCCAAGACTTTTTTAAAAAGCATCATTTATCCTCTAATACTCCCTTCTTCCACAGGCATTTCATTCAAAGCTAGTTTTATTATGGTGCAGTGACACAGCCAAACATTCCACACATTCCAAGACATTAATCTTGAATGGCATAGACTTGAAAAAATAACCAAACCAAAACCAACAACAAACCCAAAAGTTTAATGTAGAAACCTAATATTGTAAACTTGGAGCTGTAAATGTTTCTAAAACACCATAGTTACCACTCTAGCTTGCCAGACAGAAACAAGAATTGGATTTGCTGGGATGAGAAGATATCAGCAGCTTACAGAGACAGCAAGTTAAAACACATAGCGCATGGCTCTAGGCAAAGAAATAGACTGAAGGTTTGGTGTTTTTTTCTGGTTTTGTTTTGTTTTTTTTTTTTCATCCCCCAAAATCTTATTTTCTTTCAAAGTCTTTGAATCAAATATATTTTTGAAAATGGTATTTATAGTTGACTGTAAAACTTAATTATTTATATTTAAGAAGTTTTACTAAAGCTATTTTTCAGGAAGAAGTCTTTGTTAAAAATATACTCTAAAAAATTTCTTTAGCTAAGTAGACGCAACTTTTCTATAAAGTGAATAGCAGGAGAATCTATGAAACATGCTGCTTCTATATGGGTGTGGAAACTAAAGCGAAGGGATTCCAGAGAATCCATCATTCTGTCCTTTATCCACACTTCTGGCCAGTCATGATGTATTAGATCATTGCCTAATTAACTCCAGCCTGAAAGCCTATCACTGACCAAATGAAATATGTCCTTATTACACATGTAATTACTTCAATATTTTACCTGTGTATCAAGTATCTGAAAGCAGTTTAGTAATTTGAAAGGGAGGAAAAACTAACATTAAACCTAACACTTGGTAAATTTTAACCTGCTAATGTAAGTATTTTTGCATGCATTTGCACATATATTTGCACACATCGGCATCTATGCTGGTACAATAATCTGAAAATGTAGACACCCCAGAAACCAAGTTAAATAAGAAACCCCAACCAAACAACAAACAAATCAAGATATACCTATATATACATAAGTAGAACAGGACAGAAAACTTATTTATTCCAGTACCTGCAAATTTCAGTAGAGCTTCTTTTAGAAGCTTGTAATCATTCTTTAAAATTGCTTGAACTAGTGATGAAAAAGCATTACTGGAGTAGAAGGAGAACAGCAAAACAAGTAAAAGAAGGCAAGTAAAAGTAAAAAAGATAAGCAGAATAGCAAAGGAAAGGTTGCTTAAAATAAAAAAAAATGCTGTGAAATTATCAGTATAACCTAGGACAGGGAGAAGAAAGCAAGTAATCTGCAGCCAAAAATTGGTGTTTCCTCTAAGAGTCACTCTGCTTGTACAGCTCCTATGCCAACCTCCATTATACATCCCATATCTGTTTGATGGCTTACTGGAATCTTACTGTAACTATAATGTGAGATATTTCTATCATACAGATACATGTGCACACACACACAGAGAAAGACTAAGTTATATGCAGTTACTACAGGTAAAAAACAAACCAATTCACTCAAAACTTGGTAAAACAACTTTGGTAAACACTTCTCTGCTACTGTCAGTACTGATGATAACGCAACCAACTTCATAATTTCAACAGCACTTTAACACTTAGATATTAGCAGAGTTAGGATAATGGAAGAATGACCAGATTTTAAAATACTACTTACCATTTCACATTCCTTACAAGTATGGCCTGGCAATTTTCTTCTTTCTTCTTTTTTTCGAATAACCTCAATATGAGGAAAATCTAACACAGTATTCTTCCTGAAAAACAAAAATGTTTTCACATGATAGTACATTTATTTCTTCTACATGTCTGGAAATTTCCAGTCTTTAGAACACAATGAAGATACCAGATTCTCAGGAAAAAAAAAAAAAAAAAAAAAAAAAAATCAAGAAAAAGTCTGCAAAACCTAATCGTACTGCATTTCATAGCTGAATAGGACTATTTTTGTAACTAAAACAGTTACAGGATTGTGTAAATGTAACATGATCTTTTCATAAGCAGATAAGTACATCTCATTATTATGTATTTTTGTAGTATGAAAATAATTAGTAATTTTGATTTCAAAATTACTTAAATATACATCTTCTGTAGCATAATTACTTTGTTCAGACACAGTTGTGCTTGCACTGATTTCTGCAAGAGGAATTTATTTGGATTCAAAAGAACAAATTCTGAAAAGAGTCTTGTCTGCTCACAAAACACTAAAGTTTTCCTCAATGAAGAATACATATGCTGGGGTAAAAAAAAACCAAACATAACAAATATTTAACCAAAGGGCCTGGTATCATTATGAAATGAAGATTCAGACTACCAGACTACAGAAATGCAGTAGAGGAAACACTAAGAGGTACAGTTGTTAAACATTAGTCATTTATTGCCTAGAGGAAGAGGCAAAAATGCCAGAGAAGGAAAGGTTTTTATTTGTACAAGCAACCCATAAGCTCTTTGCTCATAAATTCATGCATGACAACATGCCTATAAGAAACGTTACAAAATATTGCATTGAATAAAATTATAAAAAGCAGAAGAGAAAATCCCTTCTCTTCAGCAGATGTAATAGGCATCTCAATGTGCTTATTTCTTCCCCTCGTGCAGCTTTTATGTAAGGCTTTTATCTAATTCAGTAAATCTTTTACCTGTGTACCTTCAGCTGCTAATATGTTATGCACAAACATCTTTATTTTATGGAAGAACAAGTTTGCTTTAGGGAGGATATAAGGAGCCTCAAAATGTCTATACAGAACAAACTAAATTACCTTTCATCACTTTTGAAATATGGCTCCACAAAAGCTTTCTGCTTGGCTTTATCTTGTTTATCCTCATGTTCTGTAAATATACATGCAAACCAGAAACTTACATGTCATATAGGTCAGCAGACTGCCTGGAAAAACATCTGTTCTATTAGCTAGCTATTAAGAAATACAAAAATGCCATGTACATTCAGTCAGATAAAACAGATTCAAACAGATAATAAAAATATAAAATTGATTGAACCAGTGATGAAAAAGCATTACTGAAGTAAAGGAAAACAGCAAGACAAGTAAAAGAAGGAAAGTAAAAGTAAAAAAGATAAGGAGAATGGAAAAGGAAAGGTTGCTTAAAATAAAAATTGCCATGAAATCATCAGTAGAACCTAGGATAGGGAGAAGAAAGGGAGCAAGTAATCTGCAGCCAAAAACTGGTGTTTCCTGTAAGTCACTCAGCTGTACAGCTTCCATGCCAACTTCCATTATACATCCCATATTTGTTTGATGGCTATATAAATAAACTACCAAAGTAATTTTCATATTGTTTGATGTTATGTCCTTACAATAACTAAATTTACCCATGAATTTATAAGGAAAAAAATGAAGCAATAGTTTATTTGGCGTATTTGTTCGTAGAGAACAGAGCATGATTTCAAATCAACTTTTCTAGTTTAAACAGGCAAATAAAGACAAATCAAATTATATCCCACTCTTTAGTTTCTTGCTTGCTGCTGTTCCTCCCTCATCCTGCTCTTCATCACAAAGAGTTTCTTTTTCATTACATGCAGAAGGACTGTCTTCTGGTAGGCAGGATTCATATTCTTCATGGGTTGTCCGATCAAACATCTCTGTTAAGGTATCACTAATTTTTTTTTCTTCTCCTATTATAAAAAGCATAATGAACACCCAAATCAATCTCTCAACAATTTAAACCAAGAAAGTACATTTTCATTGAAAGTGTATCAAAACCCCTAACATTTACTTCCTGCTCTAGTACTGATTAACTCAACATCAGCTTTACATTTATTCTTTCTGCAACTTTCAAATGTGGCCAATGCTCATTTTTTTTCATAAAGATACTTTGTTCCCGTTTCTAAAATTTGATTAATTGCTAAATCACTTCTATGTACCTTTAATCTTAACACTGGATACATAAAATTTTTGTTCTTGTAATTATGGAATTGTCCAAGCAGAAGGAAATACTTTCTGTGCATAGGAGATAAAACTATGGATAAGTGATCAAGTTGCAACAGCTTAAAAAACAAGCACACATCATTAAAAGTCACTGTTCTGCAACAATGATTCACCACATATATTAAATGTGATATAAACACATTTGGATTATTTTAAATATACCACTTCTACTTATATCTCATTTAAAAATGAAATTTAAAAAAGACTTTCCCGTAGAAAGTCTAGTATGTTTACACAGCAAACTTTCAAAGCTGTCTGTTGTAAGAGTTGATAGTTGCAGGCAAGATCAGATTAAATGGTTAAGTATTTAACTCTTCAGACACTGTAAAAGCACAGCTACTGGCTCTACGTCAGCACAAATCCTACCATTTTCTTAATCCAAGTTTAAAAAGCCACAACAGCCACCACTGATTCTACTAGAAAACAAGACTGCATTTGGAGGCTACAAAAATTCATCAGTGCTTTTGTACTGCAAATTATTTTCTATCTATTCATACAGAGGAAAGAGTGGCCTTTACTCTTTCCTCCTCCTGCATCAAAGAAAAAGGCAAATCAAAGGGCAGGCAGCTGTGGGGGGGGAGGGAGGGGACAAAAAAGGAAAAAAAAAAAGCCTTACTTGGACTGCTTTCTTGGTTTTGCTCTTGATTTTGAATTTTTAATAGCACACTTTCATTAACGTACGTATAATCCATATCAACAACTTCCCCTTCGACTCTTGACTGAGAACCACCCTAAGTAAAAAAAGCAAACACCACAATTGCACGCAGAAGCAACTGGTATAATCAGTGCCATTGATGTATATCTGAAACACTTTCACAATGGTTACTGGCATCTTTTTAGACACTTTGTCTTCTTTCTTTCTGCAGTACTGTCTGCACGATAAAGACGTAAAATCTAGGTAAGAGAATAATATCTTTTGAAAATCAAATGTGACACACTTATCTGGTGGATTATACTACTTGATGGGCAATAAATGCCTTAAAAGTTTTTATGTTAAATTCTACAAAAAGTAACAATGTAATATACAGAAATGAAAACCTGCTCAAATTAATAGATTTTATGATAGCCTTTAAGTGAGACAAAACAAATATTTCAGGAAAATACTCAGGAATCCTAATAACCAACCTGCACCCAACTCAAAGAAAGACAACAGTCATCATCTGCGTATTTTCTATTACTTAACATAAAGACAGCATTTTCAGAGGAAAAACTATGAGGTTGGTCTTTTTTTTTTTTTTGTCTTAAAAAAATAAACAACCCAAACCACCCTAAATACATCAGTTTCATACTAAACAGCCACCTGGATGACTTTATCAAATACAACTGGACAATGGAAATGCTTTAGGACACCTGTAGTGTACTATACATAAACAAACATTTTAGGACTGCAAACATATCAAAGAAGCTGAATTTAGATTTTTTGTTAGAAAGTGGTTTTGGTCTGCCCAGAATAAAGTTCATGATACTGCCTTTGTAGGCTTTTTTCAAAATCATAGAACATGCATCCATGTAATCCAAGTTTACCTCTGTGTCAATCACAGTGATGTCCATTTTGTATTGTGAAAGGTCAGCTCCTGGGTCTATGCTCCACTGGAGGTTTTCTAAAGGTTTTTCCTTCAGGTCTGGATGCAGAGAATATGAGAAAAAAAGACAAATAATTGGAAGTAAATTCTGCCAACAGCATCCTGTAGTGTGCAAATTATAAGGCAGCTTTCTGTATATCAAAAAAAGCATATTAATTCATCTTTGGATTTAGGGATTGATTTTTCTTAAAAATAAACATGCTTATTTGGTGTAAGTCAAACTTTGTCTAAAGAGTTAGATCTTTAAGTTTTTTGTTACATTCAGGAAGCATGCCACTCCTTTGTGTTTGCATGAGGTACGTAATCCAAAATACTCTGGCAGGTAAAATCTCTGTTTCTGTACATCAGGCAGTATTAATGCCAGGCAGAAGAAATTCATACAATAGTTTAGGTCAGAAAAGTCGTAGAGTCACATGGCCTCCCCTGAGCTTCCTTTTTTCCAGGCTAAACAACTGCATTTCCCTCTGTCGCTCCTCCCAAGATTTGTTCTCTAGATACTTCACCAGCTTTATCACCCTTCTTTAGATACAATACAGCATCTCAGTGTCTTTCTTGTAGCAAGGGGCCCAAAACTAAACACAGTATTCGAGATGTAGTCCCACCAGTGCCAAGTGCAGGAGGATGATCACTTCCCTAGCCCTGGTGGCCACACTATTACTGACACACACCAGGATGCTGTTGGCCTTCTTGGCATACCAGGGCATACTGTTGGCTCACATTCAGCTGACTGTTGACCAACACCCCAGGGCCTGATCCACCAGGCAGCTTTGCCCTTCAGGACTACCTCCCAGGGGACTCAACCAGACTTCTGAACAGGCCCAAGTCTTCCCTCTGGAAGTCCAAGGTAGCAGTTCTGCTGAACCCCCTCCTTACTCCTCTGAGAATTGAAAACTATCATTTCATGATTGCTATGCCCAAGGCAGCCTCCAACCGTCACATCACCCACAAGCCCTTTTCTACTGGCAAACAATAGGCCCAGCAGAGCACCTTCCCTAGTTGGCTCACTATAGACATTAGACTGGTAAGAATACAAAAGCCAGGTCTTCAAAGACAAATGAGTACAAAAGCGTCTGATCATTGTTCCAGAGATGGCTCTTATTTTATCTGTGAAGTAGAGGCTTAGATTCCAAGCTACCTGGCCACAGCAACTACTGACAGATATGTTTTTTACATTCATAATGCAAGTATTTCTAATTAAAGTAGGCAGTGTAACAGCTCAGCTAAAGAGTACAGAAACAGTGATTCTACAATCCGAGTTAAAAAAATGAGTTTTCAGATGGACCACTTAATAGGAAAGAAGACACAACTTCTAGAAAGAATATTTGGTAACAGCTGTTCATTATCATTAAAGGTACAGTTTTCTTTAACAGCTCATCAGGAATCATGAAAAATATTAACTAAATAGCTCACCCTTACGTTTAAGTACAGTTTTCAAGCGTTTGATATAGATAAACTTTCCAAGATTTTATTTTAGTACCTGTCATTCACATGCTACAGTACACAACAATGCTAAATAAATGAGAAAGAAATAAGATTCCCAGCCTGTTGAGTTTACATCTGAATGCCAATGATATTTTTATTTTGTATAATATGTATAAAAAAGAATATTTATTATGTATAATATGTATAAAAGACATTTATTATATAGTGGCAAAAGAAAGCCAGGAAGATGCAGACTGAAAATGTGGGGATGATCTTAAGAAGTCCTGAATAGAATGAGATTGAGTTATAAACACAGAGAAAGTGATTAAAGTAGAAGATATGAAAAATTGTGTTCAACCGCAGCATAGGCTGGAGGGTAGGGGGACAATAAAAGGAACATCAAGTTACCTTGCTCATTTTGCAGTGCTTTATTTTTTGATAGTCTGCAAGGGTTTGGTTGCAGTACAGATGCTGGTTCAGACTCTCCATGTCCTGTCCTTATTTTCTTCCTATTTGGTACATGGCCACTGGCAACCTAATAACATATTTCAAACTTATTATTTCCCAAAACTTAAATACTGTATTTCTAAGGAGAAGAAAAAAGTCAGAATAGCTTACCTTCACATCATCAAAAAGTTCCTCTGTCTCTGCAGAACTTGGCAGTGGCACAATTTTGAAGGGAGGAACTATTTCTTTCATTTGCATCTGGTTTTTCTTATCTGGGAATGTTTTTCCCAGCATTGGCTCTTGTACATGGGATCCCTCTTGTAAATTTCTGCCAAACAAACAGTTCTCACTGATGGCATTTGGAATTGATGAAGAACCTTCAGGCATGGGCTTCCCCAGGTGTGAAAAAATGTCATGCAGAGTCACCTGTTTCAGTCTATTTTTACAGGTGTCCTCAATTCCTTGTTTTTTCTCTTGACAACGAACTCCAGAGAAACGATCAGATAGATCCAAGGGCTTATCAACTGTATGCTCCCCATTGATACGATGAACATCTGATTGAAAGGGCACAGAGTTCTCTTTGTTGAAGGATGTTTTTTCACAGCTAACTGCATGCTCATCGTCAGTTTTCTTCCTCTTAGCACACCTGCTTTCTAGCTGCTTCTGGTGTACGATAAGGAAATCACTCCTGATCACCTCATTCTTAGCTGCACAGGTGTTTCCAACACAGGTTACAACCTCACTAGTATTCTTTTTCACAACCATTTGCCTATTCATAGAGGCCTGGCTGATAATAGAGTTGATTTCTGTTCCAAGATTCAGTGGTGCAACAAAAGCAACATCTTCAGATTTTGATCTACTTTTATGAGATCTGGAACTAGAAGGATTGTTGAAGAGGTTGCTTTTGAGATTAGGCTTCAATCCTGAATCTAAAATACAGGGGGCATGACTTGTACTTGAGTTGTTCTTCACATTACTAGAAGCTCCAAAAACAGGAGAAGCTACTCGAGAATCCCAGTCAACATGTGGTGGAGTGTTCTGAGATGGTTCTGAAAGACTGAATACAATGAAAGATAAAATTATTTTTTTCTGGTGTACACAGGGGGCTGGGAGGAGAAAACAGGAAACTTCTAACTTTTGTGTATCCTATCAGTGATCTGCTTTGAAGCTGTCAGTGTTGCTAGTATTAACTGAAAGAGAAGGAAAAATAAAAGGGAAATTTTTGGTCTAGAAGTAAGTATTGCTGCACTTAGAGCTGTAAAAGGCAAACAAATCACAGACCCTGTCCTTCATTTTAGTATGGTATGAAATGCTGTTCCACATTCAACTGGGAACCAAGGACAGTATTAAACCTGCCTAGGAATCCCTTCTACCAGAGGACCCCCTTTCAATGCAGTTACTTGGAAGGAAGTGAGAATGGTTGTGACAGCAGTCTATCTAGGTTCTTGTACGGATCTTATAACCATGATAGAAGATTCTCAAAGCTTCTGCAAGTAAAGGAAAAATATGCAAGCTTCTTTCAGGTATGCTGCTTTTTACGTGTCATCAATAAAACATACATTTAAGATGACAAATAGGGACTAAAAATGTTTTCAGTTTAGACCACAATATCCTGAGGAGAGTGGGAAAGGCAACTTGTAAACTAGTATGACATCTAGTCAGCAGAAAGGTTTTACGATAATTTTCCTACCTCCACCCCAGGCCTCTTACTCCCAGGCTTACAGGCCTCAGAAGACACCTCAGAATAACAAGAGGTGAGTGAGGGAATGTGTACATGGAAAGCCTGATTCATCAGTCTGAGAATGAAATAAAACTCTATAAAGTTTTGCATTCTATCAGTTCTTTGCTTCTAATGTTATTTACTTGAAAGAAGCCTCTAAAATATGAAAATACTTATTTCCATGTCTGTACCTTTAAAGGAAACTGCTGTAAGGTTTTAAATTCTACTAAAACCAGAACTTCATATAAGCCTGCTTAAAACAATATTATTAGAACCAAGTGGAAACACACCCTAAATTGTTGCCATCATTTCTTGATTCAGAAACTGGATGTTTTCTTGAGTCTTCACACTGCATGCTCTCTGGGGCCTGGCTCATAACAGTATTAGTGCGGGGAGGACTCGGTACACTTTGAGACTCCTTGCAAGTGGTGAAGGAAAACAAAGAAAGGAAGTGTGAGAAGCTATTAGAATTAAAAATTAGAAATATGTTAGGTGTGCACACAAACACCACGAAAACCCATCCAAATTGAACCATTCAAAACTCTGAAAAAAAAGTTAAATGATAACTGAAATTTTGATCAACTTTACAGAAATCTTAGAGAAATTTATATTTAAAAAAATCAGCATCAAATACACACAGACACAAAACCCCCTCAGTCTGCATACTATCATTCTCACTGTAGTTACCAATCAAGTAATCTCACTTGAGTCACCAAACAGTCTCATAACCAAATAATCTTTTTTAGTGTGTTAGACTCAATTATTGCACAAAGGGAGTTGGGCAGACCAAAGGATTTAGTCTGCTGTATTAATTAAACTTGAAAGTTGTATATGCAACAGGAACTGCACCCCTACCCTCCTCCCCATAATGCAAAAGAGAAAAATACTGGGTTTGAAAACAACTGGCATAAAAAGCTGATTATGTAAGACATTTAGGAATACTACTTACAGATTCCTCTTGAACAGCAAGTCCAATTGTTTCTGCAACGACTGCAGCCAAGTTAAAAGATGGCTTTGGAACAGGATAGCCTCCCATCCTTGGTTTATCTTTATGAGTAGAAATAAGTTTACAGTAAGTCACATATAGTATCTTACTCTACTCACACAGATGGTGCTAACACAGAACTAAAAAGATCACAAATCTAGTAATTATGTAAATAGTTTGACTTGTGTCATAAAAATTGAACCTGAAGTGAGAAGTTGAGAAGGGGGGCAGAAGAATTTCTAAAGAGAGCAGACTGCTATTTCATCAGAGAAATATGTTTCCAAGTTGTATACAGCTTCCCAAACTTAAAATACAAAGACAAGTCAATGTAAAAGTTGCTTTTCAAACTCCTAGGGCACAAATAGTCCGAGAAAAGCATGTAGAACAATGATAATGTATATTTGTAGTAAAATGCTTGTGTTGCGTATTTCCTAAGTGACAGTTATAATTATTATTCTTGTGTTTTTATTAGGAAAACAAATAGATGAGTTTCCTTTCTTTCAGGGGTTTAACATTACTTCAGTTTATTAAACCAGGGCAAGGTACTATGAGGGAAGGAATGTACAAGAACCATAACCCCAACTTTCACAAATTATTCTAAAATGCTGATTCTTGCAGTCATTTACAGTTAAGCACTTCACAGAAAAAGAAATCAGGGACGCAAAAAGTTCTTGTCAAAGAACTTGGTATGGACAAGGACATATGATTTGTATTAATTCACAAAAAAGGGAAAAATAAATAGTAGCATTTCTAAACATCACATATTCATGTCAGACAGTAAGTGCAATTCTTTAAATATTTTATCTCCTTTACAGTTGGAAAATCAAAAGTAAGACAATTGGGTAAGTTACCTAACATATCTGCAGTAAGAGCTGCACTGAGCTTCTTTATTTCTTGACTGAGCACTCATGCTATGCCACCTACCTAGTGGCATACACAGAGGCACTACAAGATAGGCATTTCAACAGCAATTTTGTGATTAACCCCAAAATCCTTATTCTAGCTCCTTGTTTAAAGAGATGAACCCTCAGTTATTGATGAACCCTCAGTTTTACAGCATTTTTGCCTTATTTTGAATGGAACTAAAACTAAATCTACTAATACACTTACTTGGTATAGGGGACAGTTCTGCATCGCAGGTGTCTGCCACAAGTATCTCTTCTCTGTGGGGACTGTTCACTTGTGTGGAATACAGTGGAATTTTTCCAGTCTCTAGAAGATGCAGAAACATTTTCACATGGTGAAATTGGGTATTCTTGCTGTGATAATTTCGTGTAGATACAGACCATGATCCTGACCTTAAAAGCACCTGAACACGAGGTTTTGATATGTCAGTAGATCCAGTAATTTAAGCACATCTGTTTGGTTTTATTCTGAGGTATCACTATGACAAATTAGTCATAAATATTACATATTAATCCTTTCTCTCACAAGCATGAGCCCAGTCAGCCATAAAACGATACTGACACATAATTACATCACTTTCTGTACTGACCACATAAAAAGTATGCATTCATTCTATATTTGTCTTGTGAATATGGCAACAAAACTATTACAGAGCAAACCATCCAAGGGAATAATTTTATGTATCAACTAAGGTAGTGAAAAGATGAAAAACCTGAGATTTGAATCATGACCAGCTCTGTGTCATGTTGTCTTTTCTATCTGGACACCAAGAGCTTTCCACAGCCATTATCTGTGATTGGTATTTACACCATTTCTTACATATTTATCTTCAGTTTCATTTAGTAGACGATTTTTTTAATTTTATTTTTTTCTAGAAAATGGAGAGAAGCAGGTATGCTTAGAAAGGAGAAACTACTCATAGCACTGAAGTTGCATATGCAAAACAAAAGGCATAAATAACAAACCCACTCCCTTCATCCCACAGTTGTGCTATTTTTATTTTTGGACAGAGGCTTTTAGTCAAGACTCATATTTAGATGTATTTATGTATTATTTAAAACACTTTTAAATTCCACATGATAACATATTAAGAGCACCTGAATTGTTTAGCATCTTTCCCGTCTATCTTTAAAACACAAGCACAAGCCCCTTTCTTTCACAAAAAAATATCTTTTATATTTGTGAGAGCTATTACAGGACAAATTTTGGAAATTAAGTGTGCACAATACTTCTGGACTTTGACACAAAACAAATGCAAGTGTATCAGTAATAACAAAAGAAAGATTATGTAGCTGCTAGAACTAGGTATCTAGTCTCAGCAGTATTCCTTTAATGGCAGAATAATTGCTGAATGCGGGAGAACATGTCACTCCCCACTAGGTGGTGACAGAGCTGTACACACAGTCAAACCCAAGTTTGCATTTACAGCAGAGATTAAGAGTTGGAAAAATGTTACCTTTGCAATCAAATTTATACATCATCTTTTTCCGTAGCCCTTAAAAGAAGTATTTCTAAAGTTAATTAAAAAATATAAAATACAATACTCATACCACTGTTGCTTTCTGCAAGTTCCAAGTCTGTGTGCGTATGTTCTGTGTATCGGATGTGCCTATTCTCTCTTTTTCTTCTCATACGACTAACCACAGAGAACGAAGAAGTCGGAACTGGAGAATCTGGAATGACTCCTTCTTCTAATTCCATTTCTTGCTGCTTTCGCTCCCTAGAGACAAAATTGGGTGGTCAAATAAAACCCCAAGTCAGCAAGATGAAGAGCTTTCATCTCAGGGAACAGGCTAATCATATGGCTGAAGTAAGAACCAGTTTAGAAAATACAGCCATCTCAGTAATATCAGAGATTAAAAAAGTACTAGAACCCAGGTTTTAGACACATTAAACAACAAATTCACAATTGCCCTATCACACCCAAGAACAGCATACAAAACCCTAGCTCTTCACATTTTAAGTTAACATTTAATTACTGCACTATGGAAGACTTTTTCCCAGGAAGAAACTAGGAACTGTAGAATTTCTAGCTTGTCCTCAGAAGCTTGTGCTACTTGAATGAAACAACACTGAAATGGGTGAGCTAGTGTTTTTCCCCCTGTATGGAAGTTCCTGCATACCCCAAGAATACTAACTGTCTCAAATACAAAAGCTTTTTGTCAATTTTACATAGTAACAAACATTCAAGAGCAATCCTCCTCCAAAACATTGGCTATTACCTCTTACCTCACAAAGGTCTTTAGAGAGGAGTGTAAAAAGCAATATAAACCACATAAAGTGAGTAACGTAAAACATGAGTTATGAAGTTTATTTTCTGTCATGCTGTGAGCTCTAACAGCATCTTGCAGAGTCAGTATATAAAAGTTAGCGTAACATGTAACTTTATCTTTGCTCTCCAAAAGATTTAGCTAGACACAGCAAAGAAGCAACAACAAAAAGGCATTAATTTCAGCTCTTAGAATTTAAATACAAGTATTTTTAGTACTTAATAAGGGCATTGCTACCTGCCTTATTGAGGTGGTAGTGAGAAATAGAAGTGACAATGAAAGGAAAACCACAAGGAAATCTAACTTGGCTTGCTTGGTCATCTTTCTGCAGTAACACTTTTCCATATGACTCTCAAGAGAAAACTTAGGCTGAAAGACCATTTCCTAACTACAAAGAGAAGGATGTAAGATTTTGATCTAAGGGAAGAGAAGGAAATACGGATATATTTCTGCTTGCACTGAAATGAACCACAAGATCTTACATAAAATAAGTTAATGGAAAACTGTAGAAAGCTGCCTGGCTTGAGAGAAAAGAGCATTTTTGCAGTCAGGCTTTTTACCATGACTAACTTTGAACACTTAATGACAAACACTGATGCACTACTGTTCTGAAGTCTTGATGAATTCTATTGTGTCCTTTCATAATTCCTCTCTCCTGGCATATTTACAAAAAAAGCACGGAAACTCAGCATCATCTATGAACAATACCTTAAGAAACAAATCAAAACAAACTGCAAACCAATATATTTATTCAGTTACTTTGCAAATTTATACATACACCATATAGATGCAATAAATAATTTCTGAATCATGGAAACATTTAACTGAAACCTAATGTTTCCACCCACAGATAATGAACTCCTCATCTGATAAAGACCCAGATAATTCAGTTCTAGAATTTCATAGAACTCCATTTTATAGAGGATTCTATAAAATTATACATTGGGAAGAACATAGGAATTTGTTACTACTTGGTATTAAAAAAAAGAGTACTCATAGGCTCATGAAATATGTTAAATCTGAGAAAATTAAATGCATAAAGAAAGGATTATTAAGGTGCAAACAAGAAATACAAAGCAATAGGACCGTGGTCATTTTGAACTAAACTCTAAGCCGTTTTACTCCTCTATCAAAACTTTCTGACAAAGACAATTAAAGAGGACATGCAGACAAAGCCTGACAGAGCAAGTCCACACATCCTGTCCCATTCCTCCCATGCATGTACACAACTTGTTCAGATTGTCAAAACTCAGGTAAAATGATGTCAAACCATAGGTATACAAGAAAGGAATGCTACCTCTGCCTTGCACAGTGCACCATATTAGCACATTAACCACACCACTATTTGGCATACTCTTGCTATCTGATATGATTACAACTTGACACTCAATTTGTAGCTCATTATTTTTTATGGTTCTCTTTTGAAATTTACTTTTTCTTTTGAAAAGAAGTTTATTTAAAAATTTTATTACGAGATCCTGATTTTTTTTTTTTTTTTGCCTAGCTGCAAAACTACTTTTCTAAAGCCTTAACCTAGGAGAAAGGAATTGGTAAAAAGTCAACAGAGAAATAGGAGAATGAGACATAAGTCTTTGCTATGCACTGTGACTAAAACCATCTCAAACAATCAAGTCAAACTGAATTTCTATGACAAATTTCTCTTGGTTTAAACAAAGATGCACAGTTAAAAGAAAGCAAAAAAATCTGCACAACACAAAGATGCTAGTTTTATGTTGTAGTGGCAGTAGACTACCTTTTCACAACCTATTAAAAAAGAAAAGAAAAAAAAAAAATTCAAGTTTTTTAGACATTTATATTCCCAGGCATTACTAGTGAGAAATGGAGGGAGGAAGGGGAATATCCAAAAAACCCTCAAAACTTACTCCAATTCCTTCTGTAACTGCTGGAATTGTTCAGTTATCTTTTTATTTTCATCCTGCAAGTTGTTTTTTTCATTCACTGCAATTTATATTGAAAAAAAAGAAAGGAGAAAAAAAAAAAAAAAAAAAAAATCAATGCACACATGTTAACATGGTATATATCACATCTAATTTTGTCAGGTCCTTTAAGGAAACAGAACCAATTCTGTAACATCATACTACACACCCTCTCTGTGGCTTACCAAAATTAATTTTCAAGCTAGTCATTAAAAAGGTTGTAAAATAATGTGTTGGAAAACATAAAAGTATCACAATTACCAGATCATAATACTAGTTCTGCACCATCATTAGTTACTTTTGTCTATGTACATATGAGCGAGACTGTGTTGTAAAGATGAATTAATTGCTCACTCAGCTCCATGGAAAAAACTGCTTCCTTAGGCTGAAGACAGCCTACATAGTATAAAGTATTCAGAATTTGGTTTTAGCCACTGCAGCAACCAGACAGTTGGAGAGAACAGGAAAAAAAAAACAATTTCTTAAAACTCAGTAAAATGTTTTGGAATTTAAGAGAGACTGGTCAGATTTTTTTCTACTTTACTTTTCTTAATTTCCAATTTATTCAGGCTGTACTTCACAGAAGCTTACTGCATCATCTTTAGCCTTTCTTCCACATTGTCTCAAACTAACATAATGATAGCTCCCAACTTCTCTGGTTCACTTTTATTTTCCTTCTCTTGTGGTTTTTTTGGTTGGTTGGGGTATTTTGTTTGTTGTTTTTTTTTTTTATATTTTACCTCTGGATTATTCCTGACTGACCTTTTTTGCTGGTTGCAGGAAACATGAATTGTCATATAGAACTTAAGGCAAACCCATGGAAGACTACTGCTCTATCAGAGAGTGATCAAGATTTGTACCTAACTGGCCTCACCTTGATTTTCAAGGCGCAGGGTTTCAATTAAAGATTGGCTGTACTCTCTTTGTTGTTAATCATTAAACTCAAGGATTCAGAATATTTTTATTTAAATATCCTACATTAAAAGCCCTTGAAAAAAAATTACTTTATATTAGTAAAGAATCTAATATTTTTACAATTAAATAAAGCACTGAAAAGCTACTTTGTGTGTCTGGCATTTCCCATATTTGAGATCTTGCTGAATGTCTGCTTGTTCTTGTTCAAGTAAGACAACTAAATGATACTAAATAATCAATGGTAAAAATACCATTAATAATTTAAAATTCTGCCCTATATTATTTAGCGCTTTATACAACCAATCCCAATCTTTCAAACCCTTTTATAAAGGGATTTCTTGTGCCCTGCCTTCATGTCACCTACAGCAAACAGGTGTTTTTTTTTCCTGTCCCATACATATTTCCTGATTTTAAACTGAGCTGGCTACAAGATACCTGGTGTAAAGCAACTCTTCTGTGGCTTCAGAAGGTTATGTGAAGGGTATGGGTTTACTGCAGTTAAACACCAAGACCAACTACATGATCCTAGCTGGACCCAGGTAACACTTGTTTGAACTTGCTACTTTCTGATCAACAGTTACTTCTGAAGTCAAAGTTTCCTTAGGAAAACTAGCAATCAATCACAGAATCATAGAACAGTTAGGGCTGGAAAGGACCTTAAGATCATAGAGTTCCAGCCCCCCTACCATGGGCAGGGGCACCTCATACTAAACCATGTCACCCAAGGCTCTGTCCAACCTGGCCTTGAACACCACCAGGGATGGAGCATTCACAACTTCCTTGGGCAACCCATTCCACTGCCTCACCACCCTTACAATAAAGAACTTCTTCTTTATATCCAATCTAAACTTCCCCTGTTTAAGTTTTAACCTGTTACCCCTTGTCCTGTCACTACAGTCCCTAATGAAGAGTCCCTCCCCAGCATCCTTATAGCCCCCCTTCAGATACTGGAAGGCTGCTATGAGGTCTCCAAGCAGCCTTCTCTTCTCCAGGCTGAACAGCCCCAACTTTCTCAGCCTATCTTCATATGGGAGGTGCTCCAGTCCCCTGATCATCCTCATGCCCCTCCTCTGGACTTGTTCCAACAGTTCCATGTCCTTTTTAAGTTGAGGACACCAGAACTGCACACAATACTCCGACCTGCTGGTCACGCTCCTTTTGATGCAGCCCAGGATACAGTTGGCTTTCTGGGCTGCGAGCACACACTGCTGGATCATATTAAGATTCTCATCGATCAACACCCCCAAGTCCTTCTCCGCAGGGCTGCTCTGAATCTCTTCTTTGCCCAACCTGTAGCTCTGCCTGGGATTGTCCCAACCCAGGTGTAGGACCTTGCACTTGCCATGGTTAAACTTCATGAGGTTGGCATCAGCCCACCTCGCAGGAGTGTCAAGGTCCCTCTGGATGGCATTCTTTCCCTCCAGCGTTTCAACCCAACCACACAGCTTGGTGTCATTGGCAAACTTGCTGAGGGCGCACTCAATCCCACTGTCCATATCAGCAACAAAGATGTTGAACAAGACCGGTCCCAACACTGATCCCTGAGGGACACCACTCATTACCGGTCTCCAGATGGACATTGAGCCATTGACTACAACTCTTGGCATGCGTGCGGCCATCCAGCCAGTTCTTTATCCACCAAGTGGTCCACCTATCAAATTGATGTCTCTCCAATTTAGAGACAAGGATTTTGTGTGGGACAGTGTTGAATGCTTTGCAGAAGTCCAGGTAGATGACATCAACTGCTCTACCCCTGTCCATCAGTTCTGCAGCCCCATCATAGAAGGCCACCAAATTCTCTTCTCTGCCTCTCATTCTCTGCCTTAGCCCTAGGAATAAACAGAAGCAGCCACATTTTACCTAAAGTAGCCACTTTACACTGTAAGATTTTCCACCTCAGTTTGCTTTCAGTATCAACACTTCAATCTAAGACAGTGGGTCAAAAGACTAATAATTGGTATGTTGAATATTTTCAGGCTGTAGAGTTAAGCATCCCCCCAAATGAACTTCTTGGGCTTACACCATACATAAATTATATCAAATTCACAAAGAACTAGTTTACAAAATAGTGTGTTTTGTCTTGGGACTTGTGGATAAAACTCACTGAGTTCAGTGATAAGTTTAAGATTCTGCTGCCGGATATTTTCAAACTCTTGCTGCTTCTTTCTCATATGTTCTTCAGTTACAGCACAACGATCACATAATCCCGCTCTTAACCTACAATAAAATTAAACAGAAAAGAGTCCCTCCATTAAGAAAATACTGCCATACATGAAGCACACCCACTTACCTGGCCTTTTGAACAATGAAAACCAGAAAATTTCTGACAACAATGTAGAACACTCCTAAGTACTGTGGTTTTGTATGTTGACATAGCAGTATTTTGAGATTTCAGAATGACCTAATACTACATGCTTCAATGTTTGCATAAATGGCTGTAGGTACTGAATACTTCTCACCCAACATGCATTACCTTATTTAATAAAGTGGAGCATGCTACACCTTGACAGTGAAAGCCCTTGTGATATGTCCTACTAAGAACACGGCAAGATATTAATCATCATTTGTTATTAATTCAAGCAAATAGACATAAGCAAATTATTCCAGTAAATATGATTTCTACTTCATCTAAGACAGATATATCTCTGTCATTAAACAAAGCAATCAAATAAAAAGGACAAATAGTAAGTTCACACTGTAACAAATACTAAGCAAATACAAAATCCTTTATCTTTATCTAGACACCAATGATCAGAAGTGGATCCAGAAGTCCAGGTGAGGCATTGCCTCTGCTGTTTATAATAGTTCAGATCAGCTGTTTAAAGCATATCTGCTATTAAAAAAGGGCTTGCTATGGATCACTCCATCATGATACATTCATTCATGCAATGAAATGAGTGTTCATTTTCCAGGTGATAACTGAAGTGTATTTCTGGTACAAATCAAAAAGCTAGCAGTATTACCGAAGTGAAAATCAGATTCTCTTTTGCCTGATAAATAAGAGATCAATTAGTGAAGAGTTCTGCATTGCTGCTGCTAGCACATGAAGTATAAAATAAATAAATAACAACATAAAATTAAAACAAACCAAAACTTACCAAAACTCACATTTCCAATTCCACAGTTAACACTGGAAGTTAAAGACATCCTGGTTTATGGGTATTTTAGCATTGTGGAATTATGGAAAAACACTGAAATGCCTCTTCATACTAGTTTATCTGACTGTGTAACAAACATGTTATTATCATCTCCTTGTATTAAACCACTTCAAATACTCTTTTTGTTTTCCACAATGCAAGTATTTCATCTGCTAAGGGATTTGAAAAGTCCACTCACTCTGCAAATGTCTCTCTGCCTCTGTGGTGTGAAAGTTTATTACCTGCAGGGTTACAAATTTATCCCTAATGCCTGTCACAGAAAAACAGAATTCAAAGCAAAATTTGAGTATCATGGCTCTAAAATTTAGAATAACACAGGCATATGGGAAAATAATTTACAATGTAATGGTCTCTTGGTCCCACAAAGCTTCTGAGACCCTGTTAGTAGCAAATGCAACATACACTTTCCAAAACAAGTATAATTTTTCAAGATGAAAAAAATGCACTGTAATTTCACATCTATTGGTTTTGCTTTGCTATACCAGATTAAACAGGAACATAAAAGAGAAAGGCAGACTGTCAAAAGGTGATCAGAATGTCTAAGTCCAAAAGAAGGGAAAAGACAAAACCTGCTATTAAATTACGTAGAACAGACAACTGGTAAAAAAGACCCCCTCATATCTGAAAGATTTCATAGTGATATTCCTAGTTATTTCATGAGTTTCAAACGGTATAATACAGTTTACAGAATTCTGTGCTTTATTCTACATCTCATGCCATTTGGATTGTACTGGAAAGGGTCTAGTTTACTAAAACCAAAACCAAAACAACAAAACCACCACCAAAACAGAAAGAGACAAACAAAACAACAAAATAAAAATAAACCATCCAACTTACAGAGTAGTTCTGGATACTTTGCAAGAGCAAACCACAACAAACCCAAAAGCTAAAAGGTACTACTTCACCTGTCTTCTAAAACCTTGATAGTGTCATGAAGTGCTTTTTGCTGTTCTCTGAGCTGTTGGTTCTTAGTATAAAACTCTTCAAGCCTCTCTGCATCCCTAAAATCAAATAGAGAAAAAAAAAAAAAAATCTCAAGGTTATTTTGTGTTAAATAAAATAATAAATAGTTAAAAATACAGATATAAAAAACCCAAATAGCTAAAGTACAGATATTAGTTTTTCAATACAGAATTCTATCTAGCATGTTTCTTTCTTATTCTTGGGAAATGTAATTATTGTAAACACAAATACTAAGTTGAAGATAAACTAAGAAAGTGTTTCTGACTAATGGTAGTTTAGAAATGTTCTGAGTTAAGAAAGCAGCAGCCAGTTTCTAACTCATCTGAGCTAAATTTGATTTTTCTCAGGACAAAAATTAGGTTGATGACACTCAAGACATAAAAGCTAACCGTATTCAAGCAACAATTCCAGGGAACATAAGGTCAAGCACTTTTCTTATTTTACTGTGCTGCAGAATTACTCAGAAGCTAACTGGGGGCTTTCACAATCTGGTTGTTTTGACCTTGACTTAACAGTGAGTGAATCTTGCAGTGTGGCAAACCACAGTAGGTTTGTAAACCTCACAAGCCATTAGAGATTTAGTTCCTCAAGAAGCAATTCTCAGAGCCCGCAGAACGTGGATTCCCATAATATGAACATAGAGAACTTTCTTTCAAGAACCTCAGAAACAGAAGATATTGGATAAAGTGCTTTCTCTAAATGTCATGACTATTCAGTTAACGAAGAACATTTCCTCCTCAAAAGAGCCAAGGAAAAAGCAGCAACATTAACTTCTCAATTTTAACTCCCCTTGATTTTAATAATCAGATCACCACTTAAAGTTAGAAAGAAGGTATGAGCAACAAGGACACAATTTTTTTCTGTGAGGAAATTAACTTTCAGTAAAAGTTAAACAGCTGAATCTCTGTAACATTACAATGACTAATATCAGAAAATCAATTCGCAGTTCTTCCTTTTACTATGGAAACCTTTGTATACTCTATGAAAGCAAGTATTTGTTTTCAGTGTGCCTGCGATGGATAATTTGAGGAAGCCACGAAATTGGCTCACAAAAAGCTAAGCACACACACAACAGGAAACAAAAACATATTTACTAATTTGTCAATAAAATTATTTTACACAGGCATATTTTTAAGCTGGCACTACCCTTTAAAACACATTAAGTAAAACACATTTTCATATTACTGGAATATACACTAAGACAAGAAATTAACAATCATGGGTCATAAAGTGAATGGGACAGCTGTGAGCCTCCAGTGTACAATCAGACATATTAATTCTGAAATTTAAGTAAAGATATTTTATTTTTCTATAGTACCACCCAGATGAATATTGTCCTTTTCAGCTGCATATGCAACATATAAAACAATTACATGCAAACAGCATCAGGGACCACTAAGGACTTGTGCTTTCACTTGAGGAGGACAGTGTTAAAGTTAAGCTACCTTAGTTCATTAACGAAGTACAGCCAAATTTGAAGTTTGACTAAAGCAGCCTGTATTTTTCTGATGCTTATGGCATTAAAAAACAAACAAAACCACTTTTTTTTTCAGTTTATGCAACTTACAGAAGGCAGAAAATAATCAAATTTAAAAATATTTTCTCAAGCTACCTTTAAGTCATTCTATGGCATTCAGTTATGTGTAAATAAATAAATTCACATATGCTAATACTCTGTGCCTTCCACCTACCTCCTACTCCCATCAGTGCACCTGCTAAACATGACAGACATTTTTGGCTATGAAGGCACTGTGTATAATGAACAGTCTCTGACCTAGCATTTACAAGTCATTAGCTCCACTGCTGAAGTGGGATACAAAATAAGGCGCTCATTGTCAGCTGATTACCAGATCTGAAATACTAAACCTCAGGTATTCAGATGCTCCAAGGAGAACAAGACCTCCTATGTAGCCCTACTGTATCAACAATGTGGTAATTGTAGAAAGATTCCAACAACAATTAAGCCATTTGGTATGTGTTCTGTCACATCAGGGATAATATTCATCACTTAGAACATTAACTGATCAATTTAAGATTTCAGGAATGGAAGCAATTCACAATACAACAGGTTAACACCAGCAGCAAAAGATAATTTCATCCTTTTTGTACATCTGAAGGAATAATCCATAAAACCTTAATTGATCTTACAAGAATTATGGCTTGGTTAATAAATTAGATCATTAGGGTGAGTACTTACAAGCATCTTTCCTTTTTCAACTTAGATATTTTCAGTTGTAAGCCTGAAAAGTAGAAAAAAAGAAAATACATGTTATAGAAATCTGATTTAAAAAAAAAAAAAAGAGTAACAATAATGAAACAATAAACCAACTCTCCTTTTGCCAATGACATCTGCAAAAGAGAAAGAAAATGATTCATTCTGGATTTCTTGAGCATGTTCTACAGGATCTTGAAAACACGTACAGCTATTATGATATCTAGGAAGTAGAGACTTCTTAAACAAACATGCAGATTCCCACTTAAATAGGCATAAAACCACCTTTGTAAAAAAACCACACCTGAATACTAGGCACTGTCAATATATTTTCATTGACTATGACTACGTAAGTAGCATAAAGTGTTCTGCATACACATGTGTAACACTACACTTGAAATGTAGCACCCAACCACTGAATTGAAAGATGTATTACAATGTATACACACAAAGGAAACATTACAAAATGCACGATTGGAGGCTTTAAAACACAAAGGCTAACATACTCTTGGAGGTGTGCTACCAGACCCTCTCAGTGAAAGCTATTTTGGAACATTTTAGGGTGAACTGAGGAATGATATTTCATCTGTGGCCTTTCTCCCACTACAGCCCACACACTCATAAACATCTGTTCCATGAGGAAGTAGAAAGGTTTGCAAATACAACTGATGCTCTTGGCAGGAGTGGCCAGCTGAGAGCCCAGGGGCTAGACAGCAGTCCAGCCAATCTGCTTGCATGGTTTTGAGCGCATGCATATGTGTGCAGGGACAGGAAGATAAAGGTGCTTTAAGTACAGCACAGCTTAACAAGTGGGATGAAGTGCTATGAAATTTATATGATACTATCCCTACACAAGCTGGCCATTCCTATTCTAAATAAATGATCAGAAATTATCAGACTCCAATGGTATAACATCTTCTTAAATACAAACATAACAGAAATTTTTGTATGACATAAGAAAGTACTGTAACTATTTTTCCACAAGGCCATATTTTCTTCAAACTATGGAAAAGTTGTAAGCATTACTCATTTAGGATAATAGGATAAACTTATGAAACAAAAGCACTTTTAAAGAAAACTTTTGACAATTTTGAGTTTAAACCAAAACACATACCCACACTATAGAAAATGTAGGTTAAGGCAGCTAAAAGAAATTTTTCTTTTCCAACCACTCTCAACTGGGAACAGTTCAAAGGGAAAAACTACTTGCTGGAGAAGGTTCACTCTTCAGGCTATGTAACGTATAACAGTCAGACCGGCCAGAGGCTCAGCGAACCCGTGCCACAGACAAGGTGCCAGTGAGACAATGAGATAAAAATGCACAGAGACTACTTAAAATAATCCAACAAAACAGTTCTGAAGAAATATAGCAAGATTTATCTCTTCAGTATTCAGCACCTGTGAGATATTGTATTCTATCATGCAGATCAGCATAGAAAGAGGGTTTATTTTTCTTAAGTAGCTGCTATTCATCAAGTCAATTAGGCATCTGCAATTATAACCCCTATAAAGCGTGCTTTAATACTGCTCCACGCCCATCTGAAGGAATGAAGCTGCACAACAATGCATCTCCTGTATGAACAGGTAGTCTGTTCAGCAAGTATTTAGGCTTGTAACATTGGCAACCTGAGCCACAAATTGAAGAGGCAGTGCTCAAAAGGCCCAGTACTGTGCTACAGGTAACACTATCTCCCCTCTCACCTGAATTCAGGAGGAACCAAAGTAGTTACTTAAAGGCTGCATTTTTTTCTTAATTCAAATGACTGCAATGAGAAGGCAGGAAACCAGCTCGCTACATTTAACCAAGAGCATTGAATTTCTACATCAGGTGTAATATCTGTTTTTTGCTTTTCCACAGCACTGAGAGATTTTAAGCATACTTAAAGAGCTTAGCTTTTTCAGGTTTCCTTATTTAACACATTAGTGAGCTTATAAACTTATGTGGAACTACACTATGTACATTCACAATTCAATTTTATATTTTACACAATATTTCTACAGAACAGATAAGCTGCAGACTATATAAATCTACTTCACATAAAGTTTTTAAGTGCTTTAGTAAATGACACACTGTCCCCATTAAATTAATGTAGACTTTCAAGCTATCATTAGGCAGAGTAATTACACGCACAACACTTTTATGAAACTTGCAACTTGATTAGACTATGTACCTGTAATATTTCAGTTAATGGCTATGACAATTTCCATTCTGATGGATTTTCAAATGCATTAAATGCACTTTCTTAAAACTGACAGTGCCTAGGAAGACTGCAGTGTCTTTACAGCTGAAGTTTTCTCAGAATGGGTTGGACAAGCTTTTGTCAGCAATGACACAGACATAATCCTACCCTAAGGGTATAGAGATGGACTAGATGACCTCCTAAGATCCCTTCCAGCCCTGTCTTCTATAATTATTTACTTTTGAGGAACTTCCAGCCATTTCCTTTCCTATAGCAATCTATCACCAAGATTGTGTTCCTCAATTTTCTCTGCTTCTATGACTAGAGGGTTTTCCCTATTGATAACTTCTGCTTTTCAGAGGAAAGAAATTACTGGAAAAAAATAAATAGGCCACTTCCTATACACAAAACTCTCCTCATATTTCTATGCTGAAATACGTTTATTTTTAGTATAGAACTTTAGGCTTCAATTCATAGTCAGGAACTATGTTGGTAAGACCCACATGCAACAAGTATCCATGTAATTATTTTGAGTAGAAACTTTATAAACACCATAATTAAATTCCTTGCTAATTTGTAAGCACTATGCAAGTATCCAACACAATCAACAGCTAGAAAATAAGAGTAAATACAGTTTTAATAACTACTTTGCTGAGTTGCTGAGTACTTCTGAATTCACAAAAAGCCAACTGGCATTAACCATGCCCAACATCTTTGGAAATTCTACCAATCATATTAAAAGAATAAGCAGCTGGGTTTGTTTAGTTAACATGGTGGAAAAATACACACTCTGCAATACAGTAATATAAAGATTCTATCAAACCCATTTCAAACTCTATGAGTTTGAAGTATTCTCTAGTCTATATTCTATAGATCTATAAATATTGTAACTTGCATAAAATGCTTCACCATTTCAAGCTCACCTGTTATAAATGCTACTTTTCATGGATTTGTAATACATAATTAGAATTCCACCATCACGTTGTTCAGTACACTGTGCATCGTACATGCAAAAAGCTTGTACTTCAACTAACTTCCCCTTAATCCACCTTCCACCATCTTTAAAACAAATTTTGCTGACATTTAGATTGGAAACTCATGAGTCAATTTTAATTCTTATTTATAGACTTCAGAAACAAGCAAAGTCCAGGCAAGCCTGTGTTTGATGTTTCTAAAATATCTCCCAGTACCATTTTCTATAAGAGGATCCCCACCTTTTGAAAAAATTAACTATCCTTCAGGCATGCCTTTGATGTTATCATGGAAGACCTAATTTTACCTAACATAGTGCGGGACATACTGACAAAGGGCTAGGCATGAAAAAGATTGCCTAGTGGCAAAATTATATGGCCACACCCAGAATGCATTCTAAAGAGTATCTTCACTTGCATAATGAAAACCAAAACTTGAAAAATCACATGCTGCACATCCCAAGAAATTAGAGAAGGGGTCACTTAACATTACCCTCTACATTAGAGCTTTTTGTCTGCTCAGTTTTTGTTGTTCAGACATGCCACAGATTGCCAGATCCCATTCTGTCTGTACTTCCACATTTATCTGCAGTTGACATCACACCCACTCTGAAAAGAACCACCAAGAATTAAATAAAAAGAAAAAAGAAAAAAGAAATAAAAATAAAGAAGATTCTTTTTTGTGTTTTGGGACACAATATAAAATTATATTTAAAGTCTTTACACATACTTTTTTTCTCCAAGTAACAAAATGCTACTATCTGGGACATTTTTCCTTTCAGTTGCCAAACTGAAAGATTTTTTGTTTGGCTGGTTTTTAAGTTACTAACACAAAGTGTCAAGGCTCAATGTTACAAATTGTTGAATCAAGACTTTTGATGGAAGGTATGGAGCTTCTATATATGATAAAAGGCCTCCCACCCACCCCCCCTTCCAGCTTTTGAAACTGGGACAGGATAATATAACTAGACCCAAATGGACAGACCTCGAATCTTTTTGAGGCTGGTAGGAAACAGAAAGCCACTGGAATGGTCTAGCTACAAAGGTCCACTTGCATGAATAAAGCTCTGAATTCACAAAACTAACCTGCCTTTATTCCAACCTAATATAAATTATTTCATGCATAAGGATATGCTCGTTGGAGTTTTCAGTCAAATACTGTTCTAACTCCATCCAAAAGAATGGATCATGTAACTTAACAGAACAAAATGTTAACTTCTTACAATGGATTTAGAGCAAAACATTTTATGAACACTACTTATAAAACAATAAGAATACACACATACAGTGTATAATTCATCTTTGATTGTTAATTTCTTGCACTGCTGAAGAATAAAGACATTAACAGTCAATTCATAGTAAAACTGAAATCACAGGTTATAAAATACAACAAAAGAATAAGCAACTATCACAAGTTTTGTTGAGAAAATTTAGAACACTAAAAACTGAAGAAGTAATTTTCACTTCAGTAATATTAACCTGCAGTGGTATTTTGTGTAAATTACGGGAAATCAACAATGCAAACCATTTTAATGTATCTGAAGTAACTAAACCTAAATGTAAAAGAAACAATAAATCCACTGAATAAATTGATTTGGAAACTTCGAATCATAATTCATTAAAGTAGCATTTAAATATTTCCCAAGCAAACACAGATCACATGTAACATTGTGTTACTTTTTCTTCCCTGACCTATGTCACGATTTAAGCCCAGCCAGTAACTCAGAACCAGGCAGCTGCTTGCTCATTCCTGAGCCCAGGACAACCTAGCAAATCATTTATAATCATTGACAGTTTAGTCCCACTAAGCCAGGTTTAGGCTGTAAATCTGTAAGAGTTGTTTGCAGTCATCCAGTCCAACTTTCCACGCAACGTAGGACATTAAAAATCTATTTAGTACTCTGGTTCAAAGTTTCCCTGGGGTAAGAAAGAGTTCTGTGAACCCGAACATTAACAATTTACCTTGTACTTCTTTATCATGACATTCTTTCAGTTTGGACCATAATTCCTTGAAGAAATCTCCTGTAGGTTCTGCAGAACTAGGGCTCCCACAGCTTCCTCCAGATGCATTCATCTTGCTCTTTTCTGCTCCCAACTTCGTTGACTTATCTGCAGAACTGGCTCACTCTCACACTTTAAGTCTTAAATTACATAGTTATAAAGCTGTTTCTGAAGACAGTTGTATGCCTGTAATGACAGATCGACAGCGCTTACTTTTGCATTTATCAGAGTATAACTTGCAGCCATTGATTAAACACAAAGTTTACTGCCTATCCTTGTCAAGTTGTACTTACACACTGACAGTCACCCTGAACATCTGGAAGATGCTAAGAATTCTGCTACAAGTAATTATAAACTAAAAGAATACTCCCCCTCAAACCAACTCTAAAAATTAAATGAAGGTGCCTGGGAGTCTTTATTCTTTTCCTATATAAAACTACATTTAAACAGAAACTCTGATTTTCAAAAGTAACCCATGCTTCCATGGCTGTGATCAAAAACATTTGTCAGAAGTTTAACCAGAGGTGCATTTGTGTATATATATCCTTTACACAAACGTGGATTAAAATGACATCCTTCTGCAAAGAAAAGCTCACACCCCCTTCAGGTCTTTGTGATTCTACACCAAAATGATTCCCACTCCCTGGTGAAAAGGATTTAAGGAGTAATCTCAAAATTCATAAATCTCCAAAACATTAGTATTTGAGAACTATCAAGGTCAGACAGCTGTTTTAAAAACCTGACTACCTCCACATTTCAGAACAATCTGATACACAATTCTTATTTGAAGTGTTTCTTAGCACAGACAATGCCCTCGGGCAAAGCACAAGGGAAGCATAGTACTTAGATCTGTGTCTGAGCCAACGGAAGATTCAACTGAATTGTCACTGGGTGTCCACTATTGAAATACTCAAGTAATCTCTCTGACCTTCAGTTCCCTGTGTGGGAAACTAAGTTTTTCTTAATGTTTTCCTAGTAATAGTAACAATTCCCATTTTTATGTGGTCAATTTTAAACAAACGCTTTTGAACTGGGACAGTGTTATTAATTACCAGTTGGATGTAGCTACCTCTGTAATTACCCTGTAATATAAATTATAATAAGAAAAAGAAATCTTAAGCTTTTTTGTGCTTTTCCTAAAGCAGCAGCCCAAGGAGGCAAACCACAATGTCTATATAAATAAAAGGACCAATTGCCTCTCAAATTTTTGAGGCACAAGTTATGGTTGCAGTTTAAATGACAGAAGGTCTACAATTAGTCAAGAAGCTGCATTCCCTATCTTGAGGGCCTTCAAGCAACTCAGAATATCTGAGTGCAGCTACTGGTTTAGCTGGTTCTCTATATTCACCATAATAAAATGTTTAGTTCAGTGGTCAGTGATGTGGTATAGAGCGTGGAGGCCTTAGTTCCAGTCTTCTTTCTCATATCTCTGTGCACAGCCTTAAGTGAGTCACTTTTCTTTCAGTATGGCTGTATTTAAAATGGAATAAAAATAACGGAATAAACAGAACAAAGGCATATTCTCAGCAACACAGGAACACTTGAACTGTGCATTTTCTACAGTATAAGGATACTTAAATGGAGCTGACAGTATTCCGTAATCATTCAGTAGCTTCATGTTTGCTTTAACACACTTTGTCCATAGAAAACTCAGCTCCTATTTCAGCACCTGGTTCCAAGTAAGTTAGTCTCTTACTTACACTAAGGTAAGTCCTTGGTAGAAAATAAAATTACCTTTCCAAATTAGCAATGGCTACAATTCTCAAGTGGAAGCCGAACAGTAATTTGCCTGCATCTTCGCAGCTGAAGTGCTCCACTTTGTGTGCACTCACATTAAGTCATGTTACAATGCTGCTTCTCCATGGAACCAGCTGCCTAGTGACATTAGGAATGCCTTTTAAACTCTTCTTTTTCTGCCTTCAACACAGATATCTGAGAGACCATGTTTTTCCTTTTAGGGCAGCGAAATCAACAGACTTGCTCTCACTGTCTTAGATTTCAGTATGTCAGAGGTATCATTGTCAAGAAAAGGGAGGCTGACTCTAGAATTAGTAATGGCTCTCCTAGTGGTTTTGGTTTGGTTCTTTTTTTATTCTCCAAAGATGATGAAGAAAAAAAAATAAAATGTAGAGAAGTTGTTCAGAGTTTCCGCAAAGAATTAGTACATCAGTTGAATAGAAAAGGGGGGGGGGGGGAAGAGCATTTTCCTAAGTTTCACCTACTTCAGCATCCCAAAATGCTTTCACACTGCTTTCAACAGGTGCTCAACCTCTTTCAAATAGAGGGCCCCCGCAAGAGTTCACATAGAGCCTTTGACAAGTTTGAGTAGTCACACAGGTGTAAAAGGCATTCAGTGGTGTCAGCCATTCAGTGGTGTCAGCTCCTCAACTCAGTCTCCAGTCCTAAGGATGATTTTCCAGTCCTTAGGTGAAACAGAACACCTGAGCTGACAGCTGCAGGCAGGAAGAGAGCTGGAAGGTCTCTGAGGAGGGAGGGAAGCACAATGCCAGCCCCTCTCCCGAACACCCCGCTGCTGTCGGCAGGCAGGAAGCAGGGCCGCTCTTAGACGGGGCTTTGCTCCTATCCTCCCGATAACCCTTTCACAGGACAACCCAAATATTTCAACTTCCCCTTTCTTCCAACCACCAACTCCCTCCGGCATAACACTTCGCACGGCTCCATAAACGACTGCCTTTCCACACACAGCTTCAGCAGCACTGGCGGCTACCACTGATAAAGCACTGACGCTATTTATACTTCGCTGACAGGAACACATTCTCTCTCTGCGATTCTGGAGAGCACAAAGCCTCCTGAACCCCTGACCTCCACCAAAAAGCGTGAGCATCAGCTGCTCCTACAAACTTAACTCTCCTGTACCTACTTTCCTTTTCTTTCCTTTTCCTTTGCACAAGCACTGCACAGAAAACTCACTCGTCTCAAGATACGTCGGGATGCTCTGAGAAATGCTGCCATAGACCAGCGCATGAGCGACAGCTCTCCAGCCGGGAACACGTACCCGCGCCTCAGCTTCCCGCCAGGCTTCTGTCACACCCAGGAGCTCGGACAGCGAAGGAGAGGTCGGGCATGTCCCACACACCCCTTCTCCCAGGCGGCACCAACGCCGGCGGGAGCCACCGAAACGGAGCGAACGGGCAAGCGCGGCGCACAACCCCACACCCCGGGGGCTGCCGGCAAGAGGAGCGACAGTGTCCGCAACGTGTCCCGCGGAACTCGGGGCCGGATGAAGGGGAGACTCCGCTCGTGGCCCCACAGCGGAACCGGTCCCGGGAGCGGCCGTTACCAGGCGGCGGCGGTACAGACCGCGCGCGCCGTTACCTGGCTGGCTCCCGATGGCTCCTCGCGCAACGGCGGGAAATGGGAAAATAGCTGGGGCCGAGCACTTCCCCTGAGGTAGGAGTGGGAGGGGTCTGCTCAGCTCTCGCGAGGCTTTTGAGCTGCTCTCGCGAGAGTGGGCTGTGAGGGTCTGCTCCCTGTGGTTCCCCTCGCCTTGTTGTGGGAGGTCTGGCGCGTCTGTGAGTGTTGTCACTGCGGTCTCCTCAGCCTGTCTCTGTCGTGGTCTCTGGAATTTCCACAGAGAGCAGCCAGAAAAAGCCAAAGGGGCGAGCGCCTTGTTAGGTGCCACGGTGAAGCATGGCAGCAGGCACAAAACCCTGGAAAAGCAAGTTTTCTTGAGTGAGAGCCTTCATTAAAACAAATGCTACCTGCACAAGGGAGAGCCTACCTGAAATAAGTGCTTGTAGGTTTTTGGGATATAATGGCCTTTGTAGTATTCAGGCTGTGCTGCCAAATCTACCCTTCTCCGCAGGATCTGTAGTCTACTGACTTGTGTGGTTTACACACAGTAGATGTATTTGTAGTGCTTTCTCCTCCTTGATCTTAATGGGATCCATGGGTTTGTCATTTTAGCATAGAACAGCCTAGGGCATATTTTAATGTTTTCTGTGAGTATGAAAACTGGTAGGCGCATATAATTGGTATGGTATGAGGCAGCTGAACTTCTGAGTCACTTTTGCCAACATTTTTTTTTTTTCCCAAATGGCGTATCAATGTTCTTTTGCTCATTGGGACCAAACCTGCTGTCTGCCATGAGGTAAACCCTTTGTTTTTTAGTTCATAGTTCTCATTAGTAGTGAAACAGAAACTAAACATAGCTTTTCACTATTACTATTCTGCCTCCACACGATTCCACTGAAGTTTTTTGATGTACCATATATACCTGTTTAGTATATAGGAACACTTGTGGAAACAGCTTAGGGGCATGATTAGAAGATGCAGTGGTGATCAGTTTGCAAGGGCCAGTGGTGCAAACACATACTTGTTAATAGCTGTATGAAAAAATGAGGTACTCAGGCATTTGTTAGTAGCTGTTCCGTCGTATTCTTGTTATGTTACTGAGCTCTCCAGAAAGTATAAATTTGGAGCTGCAGAGTAAATAAAACTGAATCTGAAATCCAGTTCAAGATTTCTGCAGGATTTTGACATACTGTCAGACAGGCGTCCAAGCCATGATTGAGCAGGCTTTAAATCTGTTGTTCTCCTGGGTTTGCCATCAATTATGTACCTTAAATTTTTAAGTATTTTGAAAAATCTTGGTAGTTATTTTTTCTGCTTATTCCTCAAGTTGTTTAACCACTTTTCAACTAAAAATAAATCCATTGTTCAGTAGCTCAGCAGCAGATCACTTATATCGTAAATTTGATCCATTGTTATATTGGTACACGTGGTAGAACTACAATTAGCTAGGTGTTACGGAAGAAGTGGCCATAACAGGTTGTGATAGACACTCCAGTCCTCTTAAACAGTGCTTGTTGGCATCTTTTTATTCTGCTTTTGCAACTTCTATAATCTAAAAGTTTGTGATGTAGGAAAACAACCATTTTGTCAGAGTTGAGAGAAACAGATACCTTAAATATATACAGATATCTGATAAGTAGCAGTAAAATATCCCTCTTGCTGATTGTGGAGTTATTTTACCATAAACTGGACCTTTTTTTTTTTCTATTTATAGGAAGATCTCTGGAAAATAATTATGTCTTCCATTTTATTTCCCAATAAACTGTGTGAGCAGTTTATTCTTATATGCTGTGATGTTGAATTTTACAGCAATATAAATCCATTGACTTCTACAGTGTTATTCTTATCTATTCAACAGTAGGTGATAATGAATTAAGACCAGCAGTTGAAATTTACCTTTATCTCCCTTCCAGATTTATTTGATTTTACATGTCCCATAATCACATACTTGGCCACCAATTACTGAATAGATCCCTCATTCATTAAAAGTGTTCCACACTCACTTATATTGGGTGTCTTAAGCTAACTAGTCTAACTGGAACTGCATCTCATTCATCTCAGAAGAGTAAACACACACACCTAGACAATAAAACTGTGGGAAAAATGCTTCACCATTGTTGCGCTTGAACAGATACGAAATTTTCTATGGTGGCATGGCTCATGTCCAGGTTTCAAAATAACCCTTAATATGGTACATTAAATGAGGTGACAGAATACTCATCCATGAGCAACTCTGCAAAAATGGAATCTGATTTAATCCTAGCCCATTTTAGACCTGGCTGGTCTGAAATGTTTAATCTTACTAATGGTATGCAAAGCTGTTGATTTTCAATTATGCTTTAGCAGTAATGCCTTTCTTTTTGATGACTGGACTATTTGCCAGCAAGTCAACTAATGACTGGATTTCTATTGTACTGCGATTTTGCAGCACAGATAAAACAAAAAATAGCCTTTAATTCACACACACACCCTTTTTAGGCAGTATTACAGAGGATGCATCAGTGTTTCTAACCATTCAGGTAGCAGAAGGTGACCTAGCTCACCGCATATGCACACAGAATAGAGTTAAAAGAGATCAGCAGATAGCTTACATTCTTTGTTTCTATTGCCTTAAATTTATACGTAAAGATTAAAACTTGAATTATACTGGGGAACTCCAATTTTAATCTTTTAATTGCTTTAAACACAATGGTATATATCTCACTCTTTTCCTGTGTATTTAAATGTACATATGCATATACATATATATATATATATAAAATAGCGAAGTCATTTATTTGCATGATATTTAGTGGATTGCAGATGTACATACATGGCCAGTGAGCTCACAGCTTCCTTTACTTGCAGATCTGCGCTGAGGAATAAATATATTGCTTAACTTTCTACTCATGTTCATTTAATGAACTTTATGTTGCAGTTGCCAATAAGGGCATCAAAGGAGCCCAACTTCAGATGAAGCAAATAAGAGCATGTGGCACTGTTCAGCTGCTACCTAAACAGAATTTGAACTGGGAGTGTAGGAACTGGCAGTCCCCTGAATGGTGTGGTTTCTTACAGCCGGTAGGGCACACAGAGCACACCATTGCTGTTTGGCACAGGTAGTTGCTTTCTCTGGAAAAACAGGGAGGATCCACTCCGTCACCCCCATTAGTTGAATTTGATCCTTCCCAAGCTGCTTGCGTAGCCACTTTTGAAATGGAGCCAAGATCAAACTCCCTGATGCCAGTAACATTGTTCACTTTGAGAAACCCTCTTTGATGTGCTTTTACTGCTCTTCATCTGTAGTCAGAAACAGCCAGGATTCATTGAACTGAAACTCTTAGGGCTTTTACAGAGCCTTGATGGAGTAAAAGAAAGAGCAGCTTGAGGGATGCTGTTGCGTGACCCAAGCGTTCCTGATCCTCAGACTCTAAGCAGCAGCATCTGTTTGTGTTAGCTGCATGCAGAAATGTTTTGCTCCTACTGATGTTTCTCAGGTTAACGTGAATAGTCTGAGTAGTTATGCATATTTATCTCAACCTTGGAAGGCTGAAGTAAAAGTTTACGGATGTAGAAAACCATGCCACCTACCTTTCACTGCAGTGAACGACAAGAATTCAGGACAGGAAAACAGGCAAAAAAGAAACAACTTATGGGAAATAATATTTTACTTACCTTTTGAGAAAAAAAAAAATAATCCCCAAACAATGGCTCCTGCCCTTCCTGGGCCCTAAAAGAAAAAAAAGGCAGCTGATGAAAACCCAGATAAAACAGAACACATAAACTGGAGAGAGAGAGGATGGCAAGCGCTGTTTTGAAAAACTGATTTATTTGGTTTGAATTTTCAAAAGGCATTGTGTTAAAATCCTGTGGCTTTAGAACTCAAAGCTCTCCTGCAGCATTTATAGGCTCTACAGAGTCCCTGTGCAAACCATACAGTTCAGCCAGCTATAGGTTTTTCCTTTGTTTAATGGTTTATTCCTTGACAACTTTTCCTTCTGTATTTGACTGCAAGGTCAGTGGAGATGATAAAAATTAAATGTGTTGTTTTTTTTTCCCCCCTGACAAATATCTTAGCCTCTGTGAGAGTATGAAACTTGGTTATTTTACACTTTCCCACAATTTGAAGAAAAATTTTTACATGCAGACACAACGCTGCTAATGAGAAGGTCATTTCAATCTGCTATTCACTGAGTTTGTAGGCTGCTCAGGAGGCCTTTATATTGGCACTCTACAGAAGAATAGTAATGTTAATTTTTGCATGAAATAGTTGGCAGTGAACACCTCTATAATTGAATCTTCCTGTTGTGTGACTACCATAAACTCTTACATAATCCTGTATAGATATTTTTGTATCTAGTGGTTTATGCCCACTGGGGACTCTGATTTATTTTTTTTACATCATGAAAGAGAATGGTAATTGATTCACTTAAAGGTAGGCAAAATTAAGATATCAGAGAGATGGAAGTAGCCATGTGATGGTTTTAAAAATGTAGTTACACAGATGGCAAGAAGATTCACATTTACTTAAATTAAAGAGTTATTTTGTCCTAACAGGCATGACAAAACCTGTCTTCATTCCTTTCTGTTCAGCTCAGCAAGTACTTCTGAGCTCCAGTAGTTAATCAGTTACCAGATCCTACAGCTTTTGTTTTCACACTGTTTAATTTTTCTTATTTGACACAGAACCTGTGAATGGATTCTGTTGCAGATACAGGTACAACTTTCAGGTTTGCCTGCTCTTTATGATTAGGACTGCTTTTTGTTACCATTGCAACCACTGTTACTCATTCTAAACAGGTACATTTCTAATAAATATCTAGAAAGAAAGCAGTAAGAATGACAAGTATGTTTTCTATCTTACCATGAAGCCGATTTGGAATATGTAAATCTAGGTTTAATTAACTCCATAAAATTGAACAATTAAGAAAGTATGGCAAGAATTAGTAACCACACACATTAATGGCACTGTGACAGTGCTGTTATGAGACCGTGATTATAAAAACACTGTACAAAAGAGAAGACCAATACTTAAGTGACCTCCTCAAAATACTAAAGTCACTGGCAGTGGAGCTTCCATCTCTCACTCTTGTGCTTAGTTCATTGAACTGTCTGTCAAGTAAATACTCTTGCAGTCAGAGCAGATGATGTTGAGATGCACACAGAAGGGTCAAAAAGCTGCGCTCACAAAAATCCTGTCAACAGGCACCATAGAGACTGACAGTACTCAGACACATTAAGGAGATAGCCATTATACCACTTCAAGCATAAGAGAAATTTTTGCTTAAGGTTATCTTAAATTAATTTTAAAGAAAGACTTTCAAAACTCACCCTTCTGTTTGAATTGTGAAAAGTTCTGTTCTTGATCGGGGTGATAAATATTTACTATTGACTTCCCCTCCAGCTATAAACCTCAAGTGTAAGATGAGGAAGCCACTGTGGACCACACTAGAGAATGCCGAGAGGAGATCTGCTGCACCTAAGATATATACAATGTGCAATGGATAACCTAATATGCCTTTCATTTAACTGGCTGGGCAGGTTTCTGCATTCTGGAGAGCATGGAATCATACCAGAATTTGTTGGCATAACAAGCCCGTCAGACCGGTTCCCAGGGCGCCCAGGAACCTGCCCAACCGGTCTGCATCAAAGGCCGGCCCAACATGCTGCAGCTCAGCTCAGCCGGGGAGGCTTCATACACAGTGAATTATTCACGCCTCTGTCAACTCCCAACATACTACTCAGAGAGAATGATGTAGCCTCCAGCAAAATAATTTACTGAGGGGTGGGGGAGTGATACATCCTTGTTAAGTGTAGCAAGATCTTATTGTTATAATTTTTCTTTCATTTTATATGCAGATACACTGGGCTAGAGGGCTTGCCCAGCAGAAGTACAAAGAGAAACAGGAAAGAAAATACTTTTTTTCTTGTAACACTAACTGTACAGACTTATTATAATCAAATAACACCAAATTTTTTAGTGTAACCAGCTAAAGAAAAAACCTAAATTATTCTTTAATTCAGTTTTATTTCCAGTACTGCTCTAAGTGTTTATATTTACTGTATGTGTAGTATTCAGCATAGATCTGTTACAGGTGGGAGACAGGGCACCAGGAGCTTGGAATATCACATGGAATATTCACCATGTGACTTTGGTGCAAGCTCACTCTTCATTACCGCGCAGGATATTTCAAGGTGAAACGGGTCAGAGAACATGGAGTGTGCGGGACATGCTTCCATAACTGCAAGCAACTGCTTGTGAGGCAACACCCTGCTTCTCCTCTGAAGGATACAGCAGCTGCCCTGTTAACAATAGTGTATGGGCTGCAGCAGCAGCTGCTCTGCTTCTTGTTCATGGCTGGGGGGCAAGAATACTTGCACATCAGTCCTGCATATAACATAGCTATTCAAGCTGTAGGCAGAGATCAGGATATGCCCTGACAGAAGCCTGCATTTGTGTAAACTTAGTACTTTTTTTTTTTGAATACAAATACGGACCATAATTTTCAGTTTCCCTGCTGTGATTGTCAGAGATGTTTACTAAAATCAGTAGGAGCTGCAGAAGTTTAACGCATCTGGAAAGGTGATCATGAGTATATGCAGTCAGTCTGCTAAACCTATGCTTAGCCAGGTTCCTTTATTTTTTGTTTAGACACATAAATTTAAACACTTAAGCTTGAAAAACTTGGTTCTATTGAACGTTATCAAAGACTCTGATTAACTGTAGAGGCCTGTGTTTCTTCATAAAATTATCCCACAGAGGTATTATTTCAGCCTGAAAAAGAGAAGGCTCCAGGAGACCGTATAGCAATCTTCCAATACCTAAAGGGGGCCAACAAGAAATCTGGAGATGGACTTTTTACAAGGGAATGTAGTGACAGGACAAAGGGGGAATGGCTTTAAACTGAAAGAGGGGAGATTGACATTAGATATTAGGAATAAATTTTCACAGTGAGCATAGAGAGACACTGGCACAGGTTGCTCAGAGAAGCTGTGGCTGCCTCATTCCTGGCAGTGTTCAAGGCCAGGTTGGATGGGGCTTTGAGCAACCTGGTCTAGTGGAAGGTGTCTGTGCCCATGTCAGGGGGTTGGAACGAGATGATCTTTAAGGATCCTTCCAACCCAAACCATTCTATGATTCTATAATGATTTATCAATCTTTAGATCTTTTCTTACTTACCCATTTTATTAATAGTTGCTAGGCAGCTAGTGATCAGAAGAGGAAGTTACCATAAAATTCAACCAGTGTTGTGCAACATGGGCAGTTTTTTTCATTATTGAGCAGAATAAATGAAAGAAGAAATACTGATATTTGAATATATTCTACTCAGATTATTTTACTACAGGAAAGTAACTCTTCCTATAAGACTACATTTTATGACAGCCTTGAAAGGAAGGCTTATTTCTGAAGAAGGCAACTGGATTACTAACTGAGCTGAAATGACATGTACGCTGTTTGTGCTTGCAGTCACACCACCTTAGGCTATGATTTCATACAGTTAAGCAAGGCTGGGCTTGGTCAGTACTTGGATAAGAGAGTTACAAAAAGTCCGCTGCAGGAAGTGGTTTTGGTGATTCAGTAGGCTATACTGAATAATTGGGCTTCAGTGCCAAATGTGATGGAGACACTGGTTTCTGTGTCTCTCATTTCTATGCCATGGTCTTGGTGCCCTACAAAATCGAAGTTTTTAAAGACTCCAAAGCTATTTCCATAAGCACGAATCTTGAACATTAAATCCTTGTCCAATGTGAATGTACTATGTCTGCCTACAGGTTTTTTTAATGAGTGTCGCATAATTGGATAAACTACGTAGCTGATTAGTACTGGTAAATTACCACCCAAAACAGCTGTTAGACTTTACAATGTGAAAAAGGTTCTGCTTGTATGATAGACTTAAGGAGGGCTGGTGTGCTTCAAAGCTGGTCTTCTTCCAGCTATGGCAGTTGGTCTCATAAAAGATAATGTCTGAAATTTTACATTCTGCATCCTGAGCTCATCATTAAAACTGGAGCCTTATAGTGAATCTGATAGTGGGCTTTTAAAAGACATTGGGTTTGCCATTTAACTGTTCACTGGAGTCTGAAAAGTATGAAGATAAAAGTGATCTTTATTACCTCTTCCTTTGACTTGATAGCTTGAATAAGAGTTTGAACACCTTTTCCCCTCTCCAGCCTCTTGCTCCCCCAAACCAAACACTGTGTACACACACACACCCACCCTTAGAGATTCAGTAGGGGTTTCTCATCAGTTAGGGCTTCTCATATAGGGTTGCTGGCAGGGTTGAGACCTTAAATTAGGCTTTTATATTCATTTCCATGAGTTACAGAAATTTAATTTTTCATAAGAGCAAAGGTATAGGGCAAAGAAGTCATTGTATGTATCAATACATTCTTGGATAAACATCACTTGGCTGCTATTCTCATCCTTGTAACTCATGACAGTTCTAAAAATCCATATACCACAGAAATAAATATTATACTTATCAGACTTGCTTGGAGTTCTCTGCAGGAGAGATTGCTTTTCCTCCTAAAGAAGGCAGTATAATAATCTGAAATACTGATTACTCTTATTTCAAATATAATTTGCAATAAATGGCTCTTACAGATGAATGTTTTTTTTCAAAGCAGAACTATTATTAAATGCTTTTCAAACTGAGAATAAATTACAAGTTTTTTGTCATCTCCAGCTTTACTCAAGAAAAGCTACATAATACTTATCTGTGAGCTCTACAAATTTATACAATTATCACATAAAATTGTCTTCAGGAGAAGAACTCAGAGAGTTGCAATTCTGAAAAGTAAGACAATCTAAATGGTGCAGGCTTTAACTTGTTCTTATAGTGAAGGTATGCACAAACATTCATGTCTACAAGTATTCATTACAGGGAGTTTACAACATACCTCCCCGTAGCTATCAAAAGCTGCTCAGTACTTTCACAAACAAATTCAGATAACACACATGTCCCCACACCCCTATCACAGTTAGGTAATATCTCTCTCCTCTTGACTGGTTGTGTAGCAGTGTAAGGGCAGGGAGACTGATGGTTCGTAAAGGGCACACTGAAAAGTAGGCCAAGTCTTACCTTGGATAGGGAAGAGGTAGCAACAGTTAATTTCTGACCTAGAGGCTAGCTAGAGAAGAATACCTCCAAGTGAGCCAAAGGATGCAACCTAAAGCATTCTTTGATACTTTCCTGAGCATGAACAGATTAGAATTTGTTGCAATTAATTTGATGATGACAAATTTTCCTTTACCTCTGCTGAGACAGCAGGGCTGGGCATTGGCAAGATACAAAAAAAACCAAAAGAACTGTCACTATTCTCACTACAAAAGTAAGCCTGCTATAAAAGCTTGGCTATTTTTGTCTGAGATGAAAAAGCCTTGAAATGTTAATGTTCTTGGTGCCAGTCTACCTTTCTTCACAATTCTTAAGACTGTCTTTAACAGTTGATCCAGTTCGGTAATTCAAGAAAGAAAAGAAGGTTTGTGAACTTTGGAGTGTAGAGAGGTCTCACTATGAGCTGTAATGCTCCAGGAATGTTGTGAGAAAATGTAAGAGAAAAATTAATTGCTAGGAAATTCAAGCAGTCTATTCCACTCTCAGAAAGGAAGAAGGAAGGAAAGGAAGTGCAAACAGGAAGTAGCTGAAGCACCTCAGACCATTACACTGGAGTGACTACTCTGGAATGGGATTGGACAAATACCTGGAACCTCCATTTTTGTATAATTCAAAGAAGTACTCCCTACAAATAGTCTTTTCAGTGCTCTCATATAGAGAGTGATTGGACTTATTTCAGAAAAGACTGCCACAGATTAAAATCTCAACATCCCTTGTCATTGGATTTCCTTGTCCATTGTCTGCATTTGACCAGATTTGAATTATTACTATGAATTATTGCAGCATATCTTTTTACAAACATTTAGGAATACTTTACCTTTGTTTTTGGTGGACATTAATCTTTACAGAAGAGTGAGTATTCGCTATAAAGAGGGTTATAAAGCAGGAACCAGAAGTGGCATTGGTGTCATTGTTTGGGGGTCTGAATAATAAACATTTTCTGTACTTGTTTTCTTTTTCAGATGATACTGTATTAAGCAACAGGCTTCCTATGTGGAAACATAGAAGCAAGGGGTATCAGAGGCCTCACAGTTGCCTTTTCCCATGTTGAAATTGGGTATTTTATTTCTCCATTTTGTCTTCTGCATCTTCACATTTTTTAAACAAGAGAACTGTTTTCCCACCTGTCCTGGGTTCAGCAGTAGCAGTCATTTTTCTCCTTCTTGGTAGCTGGTGCAGTGCAGTATTTTGACTTTCGGCTCGGGAACAGAGCTGATAACAGTGATGTTCTGGTTTGGCCAAGGACTTTGTGAGCCTCATGCTCTGCCAGGGAGGAGGGGAAGCCGGGAGGAAGCAGAGACAGGACACCTGACCCAAACTGACCAAAGAGGTATTCCATACCACAGCACGTCATGCCCACGAGGTAACTGGGAGTTAGCTGGAAGGGCTGGGAGTCTGCAGGGTTGGAGGAGGTATCAGTCAGTGCTTGGTCAGGCGGGGGGGGGGAGTTATCGGTTGGCTGGTGTTGAGGTGTCGTATTCTTTTCCCTTGTTATTTCTTTTATCATTGTTATTATTGGTGGTAGCAGTAGTGATTTGTGTTCCGGGTGGGACTCGTTTCTTGGCCAGTGGTATTGTATTCTTTCTCTGATGGCCTGAAGTGCCATGGGCCCACTCAAAATAATTCACCATCCCCTTCAGCAGTTTCTGCAGCTTGTTGCTGGGGACTCCATACAGCTGCCTTCCATCTCAGACGCTTCCAAAGCACTGGAGGGGCCCAGCGGACTAGATACTTGCCCATACTGTCCCACACACCCTGCCACTCATGGCTGTCCAGCCTCAGGGGAAATCTCTTGGTCCTCCTACATCGTCGTTTGACCCCAGACAAGACCCAAACCTGACTCTGCTTAACTCTTGAAATCAGTCGTGGGCAAAACACACTCTGTATGCGTGCTAGCATGGTGATTCCCATCACGATCAGCAAACAAGTCTCAACAGCATTAAAAGGCCATTCAAAAACTTCAAAACTCTCAAATGTAAATGGTCTGGGGGGAGGATTGGGAGGGTAAAAGGATGTCTCCTTCACAGGTTGAGCACCTGAGAAGGAGAAAAAAGATGTGTAATTGCTAAGTACTTCTATTATATACCTCCCAAAGTATAAAGGTGGTGACCACACTGGGAACATAAGCCAGATCAGTTTCATGATCAATGATTCTATTGTATTACAAGTCATTACCATAAAGTACAATGAGACAAAAACCTTAGCCCAAGCCCCAACCTTGAAAAACATTAATACAGCAAATACCGGATGGAAGTAAGATACGATATACTGAAACTGTGAGATCAAGAGGAACAACCTTGAGAGCCAATAAATCAGCATTGTGACGAGTGACTATTAATCCGGTCAGATCTGTTGTTATCTCAACCCCTCGTGTCCTATCTGGGTCGCCAAAAAGAACTGTTGTGGTTTAAACCAAACCAGACAACTTGTTCACTCACTTCCCCTCCCTTCCTGCCCTCCCCCTACTCCTGGAGGGACGGAGAGGAGAGTCAAAAAGAATGCAACTCCCACGGGCTGAGATAAGAACAGTTTAGTAACTAAGGTACAACACAAATCACTACTGCTACCACCAATAATAACAATGATAAAGGAAATAACAAGGGAAGAGAATACAACACCTCACCACCAGCCAATCGATAACTCGCCCCCCCCCAGCCCGACCAAGCACCGACCGATACCTCCTCCAACCCTGCAGACTCCCAGCCCTTCCGGCTAACTCCCAGTTACATCCTGGGCACGATGTGCTGTGGTATGGAATATCTCTTTGGTCAGTTTGGGTCAGGTGTCCTGTCTCTGCTTCCTCCCAGCTTCCCCTCCTCCCTGGCAGAGCATGAGGCTCCCAAAGTCCTTGGCCAAACCAAAACATCATTGTTATCAGCTCTGTTCCCGAGCCGAAAGTCAAAACACTGCATTGCACCAGCTACCAAGAAGGAGAAAAATGACTGCTACTGCTGAACCCAGGACACCACCTTAGGGTGATTTAACTTGTACCTAAAGCCTCTTCTGCTGTCCTTTGTCAAAGACCTTGGATATGGCTATATCCTTAATGTGTCTCCAGATAATTTTATTAAGCTACAGTTTTCTACTGCAGGAGGCTTGCTGAAATAGTCTTAACATACTAGGTTTCTCTTTATGTTTCGTATTGCAATAGTTTAAATCAAGCTGTTACTGAATAAAGACTCACCAAAATTCTCAAGACTATTCACTAGGTTTATTAAAAGATTAGAAAAAAAACTATTTGCGGCTTTCCAGTTTTTTTGAGTATTAGTGAAAAAATATAATTCTGGTTTGAAAGCTGTTGTTAGCGAGAAAGTATCGTTTGTTGGAAACTTAAAATGCCACTTTGTTATTAAGCATCTTCAGAATTCAAAACATCAAGAGAAACCCAACTATTCTTAAGTTACGTAACTTCATTCAGCAGTTTTTCTGTTATAGGATTTTCTCTTCTAATACCTAAAGCTTTGTCTCTCTTGTTTCTTGTATTTAGAAACAGCAAGAGCAGGAGAGTACTGGGAAAATACTAGATAGAAGTAAATGTAGGGTCCAGCTTTTCAAAAGAAAAGTGGACTTTAACAATTAATATTTCAGGTAAAATTCTGAACTTACTGAAGTTAGAAAGAGCTTTGCTAATGACTTTATTGAAGCCAGATTTTTAATCTTCTTATATTACCTTTCTTGTATGATAAAATAATCAAACAAACTTTTGAAAACATTACTGTTCTGGTATATGTTTCTGGCTTGAGCTGTTAAGGGAGCTATTTGCTTTTTGAAGCAAGGGGAAAAGAAACTTGAACAGCTGTTTCCCCTGTGGTGCTGGTCACTACACAGCATACAGGACCATGCTTATTGTAACCTGAGAATCCCTTCCAGGCCTTGCCTGAGAAAAGCAGCAAACCAAGACACAGACCCATCAAGCCTCCAGCTTTGACCTTCAGCCTGTGACTTGGCCCATAAATATCAGTTCAGCGTATCATCCAGCAGATCACAAACTGGCTCTAATCCAGTAAGCATCTACCTCTAGTGAATCTGATTTTGTGAAGGAGTTCTAGCAGCATCCCATTGCAGTAAGCAAGGAAGAATACTGCTTGGCACTGCCTTGTGCTCAGATAAAACCATTAAGTGACAGACTCCCAGTAGGTTTTTTCCATCATTTCTCTTGCCTGCCAAGTAACACCATGTGTCAGATGTGTCCTTTGTCTTGGTGGAGGACATCATTTAAATAATCTGGTTAAAAAAAAAAAACAGCAAAAGGAGCTTTTAAACCAGAATCATTAGTATAATAGCACAGCCCCACAAACCCTCCATTAGAGTATCTGAAGTACTGGCAAACCTTGGCAGGAAAGGCAAAAGTGATGGGCCCACAAAAGCCAAACCAAAAAAACCTTAAACCATGTTTCATTTTAAAACAAAGCCATCAGTGGTACCTATCTGACATTTTCAGTAGTGAAAGGGATCAAACTTTTGGGGAACTAGCACAAGCACAGTAACCAAAACCTTATTTAATATGATACAAATGCTGTTCAGGCCTCAGTTGCATGAGGAAACTGTATAATGAACTTATAGCTACAGGATAAGTGCATTCCTGGACTAATTCTAGAATTGACACAACACATTTTCCTCATTCAAAACTTGTTTATCACTGAAGAGATTGTTTATCAAACCTGTTTATCAACTAAAAAAAAAAGATAAAAAAACAAACACAGAAAAGGTAATTGTGATTTAACAGTGTCTTTTGTGTTAATTTTATTTTCCTCCCTCAGGAAAGCTGCATAGCGAAAACATAAACTCTTCACCTGCACAGGAAAGATTTAAACTTTGAAGTGATTCTTTGGTACATGATGCCTGTCAGGTTTCTTTTTGCACTGTGGTTACTGTGCTGTGCATAACACCACAGTATTTTCAATGCTCTAGTGATCAAAAAGAGAAGTACAATACAGACACAATGTAAGTATTGTTATTTCCGTTAAGTACTTACGAGCTTCTGAAAATTCCAAGGGAAGTGGGAATTCCCCTTAAGGGAAGTGTATTTTTTCTGGTACTTCCATAAGCTCCTCAGAAAAAGTGGTTGTGTCAGGACTAATGGCTCAGGTCATCTTTATCCAAGCCTACACCAGAGAAGAGTAGAATCCAGCTGACAGCTCATCAGGATTCTGAGTCAGGCTGCCTGAGAAAACAGATGCTGCCAGATTTCAGTGTAGAAGGCATTTTTAAATGCTTCAGTTAAGCTAGAGCAAATTCGCATGCAGCCACTTACATTGATTTCCATTCCTAATCAGCTAAACTAAGTCAGGAAGCATAGTTTGAATGTGAACAGACAACTTTTTGGATTTCCTCAGTGCAATCAATTTAAAGTCTCATCTTTCATCACTGTGTCTGACATAGGAAAATTAAAGAGAAACAAGCTAAGGCGCGAATTTATGTCAGACTGGCTACTTTACCTTTGTCCGTTTTCAGCAAACACTTGTAATAAGTGTAATGCATCCCACTTTCAAAGTGGACTAACTAGTGAATTCTGAAGGCATTCCCTAGTCCATTTGGCAGTGGTTACCTTTGTGTATCTAATCTGTTGAAACTTGCTCACATCCCATGTGCAAGATTCATTTGTATTCTTTCATGGTTAGTACAAAGTGGGCAGAAATGTCAGGAAGCTTGATGTGGAGTATCTCCTCTAAAAGCGGTGATTGTACAGATGGAGTGTGTAGGTTAATAGGGTGCTATGTGATTCAGGTATCTAAAAGAGACTGTCCTACTATCCCATGTGAAAGTTCTCTCAGTATTTTCTTCTTTAGGAAACAAATCAGATTTTAACAGATGCTTTCACAAAAGTAAAGTAATTGGAATTTGAGCTAGAGTTATACCGTGTGGAGGCCTTGGGTGTTTCTATTTGCAAATCAGCAATGTGGTTTTGTTCTTATGTAAGTATCTGGAAATGCAAAATCAGAACACACCAGTGAAGCCATTCTTTCTTTTCCCCAACACCAAGAAAAATAACTGTGTTGCACCCTCTGCAATTAATGATGTTTATGAAGGCTGCCCCCTCCTCCTTTCCCCCCAGTCTACTTCTAGCCAAAACTAACTGGATAACAACCATTACTCCTCTTAGCTGGCCCAAATGCAGACTCTCCACCTACAACTCGGCTGCCTCATACACAGTCAGGACCAGACAGTATGCTCTGTAAAACAGCAGCAAATAGGAACCTAAAAGACAACAAAGAATACTGTCTAACAAACCTATTTTGAACTCAGTAAATGAAAATGTGTGAGCAAATTGAAACACCTTCTGCCACCCCTTGCAATTTAAAGTATGTATGGAATAGTGAACAAACAGTGTATATGTCTGGTCATATATTTCTTCTGACACTCATGTCTGTAGTTTATTCCTGGCTCATATTCAAGCAAATACAGTAGTACAATTAGTTCTAAGAAAAAGTATCAGGGACTCGTATTTGAGTTATGCTTTAAAAGGCACCGAAACAAAAGCATAAAGTGTTAAACCACATCAGTATTGATCTAGGCTCTCCTACCATTTGGGCAGACATCCTCATTATATACTAAGGTACAAAATATTTCACTAATGAAGTACATGAGTTTGTTTTCCAGCCTGAAATGGGTGATCTGAGTGTAGGTGAGGGAAGAATTTGTCCTGTTGTGCTTTCTCCTTTCAGTGATTGTTTGCTCTTTAGGTTTTGTGTTTTAGGGCTCTTCCAGGGGTTGTTTCTACTTACTCTGTGGGGGCATACAGAACCAAGGGATAAAATAGGTTCTATAAAATAGGTTCTATAAAATGGGCTGGCAAGGATCCTGCTGCCTAAATGTCTGTGCTGGAAGGGACAGGGAGTGTTTGTTGTCCAAGAAGACAATTGCATCCCTGTGCAGCCAGATACCTAACTGCTCCTCAGTAAAAAGCCGACAAAACAGATGGCTGGTGGCTATTTTGGGGTGAGAGCAGAGGGGAGGGAGAAGTTATATCTTCTTGCAGGAGCAATCTACTACTTCCACTTTCTTCACTGCAGCAGCAGGGGTTAAACCCTCAGCTCCTGAGTTTTGTCTGCACATGTGAGTTACTTTATCCTCTTTTTTTGGGTGCCAAGATACAACCTACATGCTGAGAAGCCCTAGGACAGCCCAGTGTCAGCAATGCTGGTTTTCTAAGAAATCTGCACACTTATATATTTACTGCTCAGATGATATCTTTGTTGTTTTTCCAATCGCATCTGCCTCCTGTATTTTAAGCACAAAGCAGTACAAGGATTAATGCAAGTGGAATGTGCATACTGGAACATGGCCTGTTTGTTACAGGAAGCCATTGTCACGCGTTACTGACAATCTGACATAGGCTTGATTTCCTGAATTGCAGCATAAACAGGGAAACTTACCTTTGAGGAAATATAAACCATTTATCAATGGCTAATCTCCAGGTTCTTTTCTTAACGTCAGTGAAAAACAATAATTCAGTGACAGAAATAAGTTGTTTTTTTGTCATAGGTACTCTACCCATCAGCAATACCAGGTGGATTTTCTTCAGGAAATATTTTTGCAATGCCAAAGGAATAGCACATTAAAAAAAAAAAAAAGGCATTCTGGTATCAGTGAATTTCATGGGGTTGATTTCAACTGGTACTGGAATTGGTTTAAAAACTGAAAACAGTCACTTTGGTTTCTCCCTGTGTCTCTTATGGAAGTTTCTAGACCATGTTCAGTCCATTCTTAGGCTGTGAAAGAAAGAGAAAGCTCAAGCATGCCCTAGCTTCCTACTGCTTTGTTGGCTTAAAACCTAGTCAGTATCTGGCCCAGCCTCTGTCATTTAGATCAAAATACCATTTTTAACATAAGAAGAAGTTTATTGGTGGGACAAAAATTACTGCATTGAACTGCTTTGTGAAGTTTCTTTTAAGGGACACCAGGATTACTGAGAATTCAGCTAGTAGTTAGTTTCAGTAAAACCATGAGAGTTTCTCGCTGCCATACGCATGACACAGAAGTTAGACTGAGACCCTGGGAGTGAGGATGTTAGGAGTGATCAAGGGCAGGAAAGCTGGACAAGATGCTACATTTTATTTTGCTTGAGGCTTATGAAAGCTCTGTTGCACTGCTGCCTGGGGGCTTGGCACCCTCCCTTTTTCAGCTGGCCTAATGAAATAGTCCACCTCTTCTTCTGGATGCATATGTATGTGTTGTTAGAGCATAGACAGCACTGAAAATCCCACAGTGGACCACAGACCACACTCCAAAGCACTTGGCTGATGCACTGCAGCCTGTAGAGGAGCACCCTGTGCTGAGGTTGCTGACAAGAGTTGTTGAGGCCAGGGGTGGAGAAAGCAGCAGCTGACACCAGGGGTGGCATTCAGTCTGTGAAGAGGAAGAAGGGCATGGGAACAGCAGGGATGACAATTGATACAGCAACTGAAGTATGAACAGGGTACAGGAAGGGGGGAAGGATTTCAGACAAGAACACTGATGACTTGGATTTGAGTTTGAAAGTTTTTTCCTTTTGAAAGTAAATGCCTGCTCCTCCTTACTCTAAATATACTCACTTTCAGGAGGATTTGTACCCATACCCGACTATTTATGAAGCATTTCACCAGTACTGGTCAGAAGCAACCTCCATATTTTCTGAAGATAACTTAATCTTGTTTGCATAGAGGAAGTGACTTGCACCTTTGCTGAGCATATTGCAGTTTTCAGAGAAGCAACACAATTCTAACACCTGAAAAACAGGAACCTGAATGTTTCCAATCATCAGCATTTGCAGCAGTATCAGTCAAGCAGCATGCTTCAGAAATCAGGAAAACATCTTTATCCAAGCAACATTTTCCTGTTTCTGTTTCGATTCAGATTTTTCTCTGATTCAACTCCAGAATAATCACCTTATGGCAATTGTTAGAAAGGTTGGAAGAGTTAAACCAGGGAGAATGTGGCCCTTTAGTTGGTGTTATCTGTACTTTTAGTATTCTAAAGCCAGGGGTGACACTTGATATTGTACTTAGTCAAAGCCTTTCAAGCAGTGCTCTCTGCATCAGATTAATGATGCTCAGAGTAGGCAGCAAATCAACCAAATCAATACACATGCAATAGTTCAGGTGGCTTTTTTCAAAAGAATGAAGGACTTGCTGTTACAACACCACCGGAAAGAGAGAAATATGTGGGCAGATGGCAGCAGGGCCTCGTTTGGACAAGTGAGCAGCCTGAACTATTGTCATCTCACCTGGCATGTGACCTGAGAGAATTTGGCTCTCTGTTCTTTCCTTTCTTTTGCATGGCCCTTTGTTCATTGTCTTTCAGCAGTGACTGATGTTTGAAATACATATGCTATTGCTGCTTACAGAGCTCTAGCACCAGAGGAAAGCAACCTGAGCTTTAGAGACACTTCAAAAGCAAAAGGACATAATACCTATCTTGGGACAGCTATTTAGGCAGGTCTTTTTATGAGTTCTGTGTCTGGGAACATGCTAGTTGCCTAATTTTGAGCAGCCATTACCTTACCTTTAGTTTTGAGGGATGACTCAGCTCAGCTGGGACCTTTGCACTTCCATCAGGGAGGCTAACCGTCTCCATACCTAAGGGCAAATTGATGTGTGAAATACTTTTCAGAAAATCCTGATGCTAGGAGAAAAAACCTGCCCATTTTTTATGTAAATGGTTTGGTCAGAACAGGAGGAAAGTTTCTGTTGGTAGCCTGTGGAGTTTGCCTCTGGAAGGTCAGACTGTAAGCGTTCCAGAAAAATTCCAGTGAGATTATTGTTACAAATGCTAACTTGTCTTTTCTGTTCTTTTTCTTATTTTTTTTTCCTATTAATTTATCTAGTTTTATCATGCAGGAAGATGAAAAGACATTCAAGTACCATGAAAGAAAGCTTGGAAAACAGGCAAGTGCAGAGAACCTGGCAAAAGATTACCAGGTGTGTAAGCTCAGGGAGGCTCAGCTGGCTTTTGGCTGGGTCGGAGGTTCCAGGGTTAAACTGAATGAGATACTTGTGCTGGCCACTTAGGAAAGGCAGATGCACAAGTGGAATTTTATTTCTATGCTTCTTGTCCCTCTGTAACTGAAAGACATCTAATAGCAGGAATGCTGTTGCCTCTGATCCCTGGAGGAGGAGATGGTTCTGTAAGGCAGAGCATGCATGAGGAAAGATGTTAGCTTCCTATTCTGTAGTACTTTCCCTGATTTGTTGCACAGCATGACAAATAGATCATGGTTCTATGATCTATTTGTCACTTCCATGATGTTTATATGTTTTGTAATACACCCTAGAAGTAGAATCAAGGCCAAGTGCCAAGATAGTTAATTCCACTTTCCTGAGTTTCCCATAAGGTTTAAGTTATGTATGGCAATTACCTCCTTTAAACTGTTAAGTGTGCAGAAAGTAGTTATTGCCTGCTGCCTTTCTACCTGCATCATGGCAGGGGCAGTGAACCTTGCTATGCCTTTGCTCACAGGGTGACACAAAAGTGCTGCTCACCTTCCTGCTGCTGTAAGAGCCGTGACGAGCTGCACTGCCAGCCCAGTGGTGCTGGGCTGTGTGCATGCACGCAACTGCCAGCAACTCACTGCCTGAAGAGTTGAGGCAGAAAAGGGTAAGGCACTGGTGTATCGTCATTATGGCTGTTATACAGAGGAGGAAAAAAGACAGAAATGAAGTGGCTGGCCCGAGGTCACCCTGAGGAGCCGGAGTCACTGTAAGGAACTGGATCCCCCATTTAACTTACATCTCCATCCCACAATGCTCTGTGTTAAATAACACACATTTTGCAGATTTATTTTACAGTTTAATTTCCTCATGCTGCTAGAACAATGCCAGTCTCTGGCCATGCTTGCTCCATGTAACTTCAAGGGCTCTGGCAACTTGAGCAAACAAGGAAAACCACAATCGAAGGTCAAAATATGCTGCTCCTTGCTCGAACTTCTAGCTTTTTTCTTTCTGCTGAAGGTGGCTGGTTGCTTTTTAAGTATCATGATCTGATTAGCCTTCACTGGACCTGTTGTATAATAATGAACCTAAACTTAAGCTTAATAGTCTGAGGCTGCTGTGTGACTCCATAGGGTGATATAGTACCTCCTGATCTGCTTGCAGGACACATTAGAAGGCCTCTGTACTGAAGCTGGTGGGCTTAATTGGTTCTGGTGTTTTATGCCAGTGAATTATCAAATGTCCTGAAGTGAGTCCCATGTCCCCAACATAGCTCCTGAAGCCACATGTACAGACTTCACTGCATAGGGCCCGTGTACTTGGGTCTGCTTTAGGCTGCTTGGTTTGCCTCAGTGATTCCTTCCTGGGATTCCTGGCACACTTTGAGATACAGCTGTCAGTTTACAGGATAAAGCTGACGTATCTGACCCATATTTAATAGCTAGACCACCATCCATCCCAACAATCCATAGTGAGCAGACAAAACCAGAGGGCAGTGTACAAGCAGGTGATGAATTTCTACTCCTTCCCAAAGAGCTGGGCAGGGAGGAGGGGGCATTCTCCAGACCACATCTTTCACAGCTGGTCTGGGGAGCCACAGCAAAGCGAGGTGATAGGAATCGAGCTCAAAACTTATAAAATTGGTGCCCATGGCTAGAGATATTGCTATAAAAATGCCCACTCTTAGCCTTCTAGGAAAATAAAATAGTTAATGGTGAAAAACTAGGGTGTTTTTACAATTGCATTTAAAGCCCTAGGGGAGCCTGTAATGGGCTAAATGGACTATTTAGAGAAAAGCCCACATGTTTTCCTCTTTTTTTTGTGTGTGTGTTTTAATTTACTGTGTGTAGCTGCCATTATCCATAAACCAAAACTTATGACTCTGTTACAACAGGAGAACACTTTATTGTCTGCTGTTGGCAGATCACCCAAAGTCCCCTCCCAACTTAACAAGCATTAAGCTTCAATAAGACACAAGACACTTCAGAAAAAAACATCGCCACAAGGCTAATGATGACAACAGCTGCCAGCAAACTTTCCATTGCAAGCAAGTAAAGACTTGAAACAAATTTTAGCTCAAGTTTTGTTTTAGTAGCATCAGTGACATGTCTGTACCGGCAAAGGCTCAAATTGCATTCCTTAACACTAGGACTGTAGACCTATCTCCTGGAGTCATTACATTGCAACAGCCTGGTAGTCATGAGTAGAGTTGTGAAGTCTTTAATGAATCTGACCTTTTTCTTCTTTTAGGAGGTATTTATGCCCTAAAAGGCCAGAGAGGCAAGTCACTGGAGTCTCATACAAATGAGAATTTCTGCATGCCAAAGAAAGTTAAGGTGACTTTTATGTTTAGAGAAGGTCATGAGAAGGAGGTTGTGGGTCTCAGCAAAGCTGGAGAGTCAAGAACTTTGTAATTCTGTTTACTTTTCTGATACTAATTTTCTTCTCAGTAAGTAACTTAAAGTCCGGTCTTCATCAGCGACCTAACTTACATGAATAAGAGCTCTGTGCAGTATGAGTAGGTGAGGTCTGGCCTCCCTTCGTTTTTCCAATCTATAGATCTGTGCCAATTTACTCATATACATCTCCCAACTGGGTAATGAAGTTGCTCAATGTGAAGTTGCTCTATAAAGAAAACCTTGAAGAAAATTAGATTAAAACAATCCCAAACACTTGGTAACAGCAAAATGTCTGAACAACATAACTGCATCATGGTACAATACAGACAGTGAGCACTGCTTGGTAGGAAGAGGAGTTTGCCCTGTCTGTTGTTCATGCACTCTGCCTTCTCAGAGCAAGTGTTGCCATTTTGCTCAGCATCTTCAGGTGCTGCAAGGAAGTAATGAACAGGACCAGGCTGGAAAGCCCTTCTGACATCCTGACTAATGTTTCTGTCTTATGCAAAGAATGATCACAGAATGGAGACTGTCTTGCAGAAGTGGAATTAGCCATTGGGTAGGAATGAAATTTACTTAAATCTGCTCCCTGACTGTGCTACAGTCAGGAACATTTTCATGTCAATTGTCTGACTGAAGTACAGTTTTGCTATGTGTAACCTCAGCCAGAGACAGAGGTTGCATTTGCTGTAAGAAGACTCATGAAATTCTGGGACAGCCAGACTGCACCTCCTTTACTTGCTGGAGCACAGGCCAGAAAGCTGCCTGAAATGACATGTACTTTCTCACCTGTGTGACTGCAGTTCTGTCTCTAAAGTACAGTTCAGCAGCCTACATATCCTATACTGTCTTGCTGCAGGCAACAGCCTTTTTAGAAGGTTCCTAGGCTGACTTGTCTGCATTGTACTGACCATGTCTGCATTGTACTGACCATGTAATTTTGCTGCATGGAGATAAGAGCAGATAATTTGACCTGAGGTAACATAGCCTATGGGTTGGCACATACTTGAATCTGGGATAAGGAATAGTGTGGCTCCAAATTTCTGCTTGTTTGAAGCTCCTGCATTTTGAATATTAGTACTCAAATATTTAGGTGAAATGAATTTGAGCTTAAGCATGTGGTGAGACCCAAGCTTGAAATGCAGTCAGGAAGTAATCATGGTGGTGTCTATACCCATGCAAACTACAGTGCAAAGTCCCGTTACTGAAGCTGCATAGAGGCATCATGATGTGAAGCTTCGTCTTTTGCTTCCTTATGGTGTCACCAGTAAAACACTGGGCTAATATAGCTTGACCATTATATCCTATGTTGAATTTGTACTACATGAGGTTAGAAAAACAGCTTTAAGAAAACTTAACCCAAGAATATTTAAGTCACTAAGTGATCATAAATACCAAGCCCCATGTTACTGTTTTTACCATTTTTCAGACCATAACTGTACTATACCGTTTGCATCTGGCCAGTATACAGAACAATATTTAAGCAATTGCCAGGTCCACCAAGTTAAAGCTCTTTCTTACTCTACAAAAATAGAGACCTTCTAAGGGGTTGCTACAAAGATGTTTTATATATGTGGTTCTTTCATCAACATACAAACAATAGGACAGCAAAAGGAGTGTGTTGTTAAGGGGCTTACACTGACTAAAGTGAAAAAAAAGAGCTAACTAAAAGTAAAGAATACTGTACTTGAGAATTTCTGCTGAGTATTTTGTATAGGAAACCTGATACTAAAGCTGTGAAAAATCCTCATCTGTATTTTAGGGATGTAGTCATGGTTACTTATATACAAAACATTTGCCAGTCTTGATTATTTAGGATACATTTCTTATATTCATTTCTTTTAGAATAGAACAAGACCAAATTCCTCCCACATTTGGCCTAAATGAAACTGACTTGGCCTGATTTATCTTTTATTTATTTTCTATGGGACATGTTGTGGTATTAATTTAGGCAGGACACTCCTCATTGTTTTCCCTGGCTAGTCCTGCTTAAAACATGGATCCACATTACACTATCCTAATGATGAATTTGGAGTGAGTAATAAGATCTGAAAGAAGAGACAACCTGATTTTGGAAACCAGTTACTTTTTATGCATATTTGACTTTAAAAAAAGAACAAAGAGACAAAGTTCAGTTTGAATTGTGCCACACAAAAGCAGCACTTTCATATTCCCTGAGAAAGGAGATTAATTGGGGGGGGGAGGAAAAAAAGAAGGGGAAAAAACCCTTGAATTGTATCCTCCCACGAGGACATTTAATTTAATAAAGCATCCTCCTCAGGATTGCTCCACTGTTGCTTAGGTGCCTCAGGGGGAGGATTCTTCCTCATGAGGGGGAGGACCTTGGCCAGGCATAAGGGAGATGCTAAGGCTGGGTGTTAGGGAGTGGATTTGTCCCTGAGGGCAACCTTCTCCTTTCCAAACAGCTGTATGGATTTCTAATGCAAATTTTGTCTTCATTATGTGGATGAGAGGATTCATTTTAGGTAGGTCAACTGTTTCACACTCCTTTCTGAATTCCCCTGGCTAGTCTACTTGGTCTGGCAGTTTGCAGAATTGCCCACCTTATGACTTAGTGTATACCTGCCACCCCCCTTCATCCTTTCCCCCAGGCAGTGGGATGTAGGATGGTAACAGTGTAATTGAATTGTTGGCGAGTTGTACAAGGGTAGTCTGAGTTTTGGCTTTGGTGGTCCACTGTCGGTAATGCCAGCAAGAACAAGTTAGCTCTTCTGCCTTTCAGGGTGGACTCCTCCTTGTCACACCACTTTGGCAAATTCTTGTTTCAGCATCAGTTTACAAAGTAGAAGCAAAAGACAAACTCTACTATATGATCCTAAACAAGTGAAAGAGAACTTTCTCTGTCAACCTCAACATGAGCAAGACTGGAATGAAGCCCCCTTCCCCAGCTTTTACAGTAGTGCATAAGTCTTTCAAAATCTGAAATGGTGCTTGGTCAGTGTATACCTGTTGCACACTGCTTCCAGTCTGGCAATGGGCGCTGTCCAGGAAATGGCAAAGCAGAATCTAGAGTACACAAATAATGCACACTTCTATCTAGGAGGGACATTCTGTGGACATGAAATAAGATGTTACTTGTTACTAAAATATTTTAGGCCAAACAAACTAAGAAAAGCGTCAGGAATGATCAGGTTTTCAACAAACTTGCATGGGAGAAAACCCTTGCTAGGTCATTGTCATTCTTGTGCAGCATCTTGAAGGATGATTAGATACTTTCCTGGCTTTGGGGAAAGGACCAATCCTTTGCTGTTTCTATTTTTTCTTCTTTCTATTTTTTGGGTGGGTGGGGTAAGGTTGGAAGACTATATGGATAAGTGATTGTGTGCCTTTGATATTCTTTACGCTCTTGCCTCCCATGGCAGTCTTTCAGGTTTGCCCTGCCTATTTGATTGAGTTTTCAGGAGGAAATATGAAGGAGGAGAAGCCAAAGAGCTATGGGAAGAAGGGCACTGAAATGCTTTTACATCCAGCAGCAGGATTGCATTTGGCAACACAAGCATGCCTGTAAGCCAAGCTTCCTCTGATTAAACGTTTTTGGCCAAATATCAGAATTGGTAAGTATATTGCATATTGAACTCCTTTTCAAAAGCATAATGAGAAAGAAGGGGGAATACTGTTCAGTTTAGGAAAACCTCGATAGCACTGTATTTTGAAACCTAGTTACTGAAAAACGTGGGAAGTGGTGGCTGACGGTGACAGGGCCGCTTAACCAGACTTCGCAAGAAAAAGTCCGCAATACCACCAGGTGGCGCGTAAAGCCCAAAATAACCGTAAACCTGCCCAAACCGCAGGGCTTTCAGTGCCATCTAGTGCCGCCACCCGCCGTTGGCTTGGGGCGAGGAACATCCCATTCAAGGAAGGCCTCCAGGATGGATGCCTTCTGAAGGAGCAGGTTATGCTGTCTGTGTGCAGCATGTGGAACATATGTAGTGGTTTGAGATGAGGAGTGTGTCTGGAGAAGGTATTACCATCTTGTAGTACTCTGACTCCCTTCTTCTTGCATTTTTCCCTAAACATCTGACCCTTATGGACAGGGTACTTTAGCTGTTCTTGTGGTAATTTTAACAGTGTTGACATTTAATACAAAAAATCATCAGTTGCAAGTAATACCTACAAGTAGAAAGGGGTGGGCAGTGAGAAAATAAATACATCTTTTTCAGTATCCCTTTCAGAGTGATATTTTGCAGGCTTACAAGCCTCCAATAGAAGTTTACATTAATGAGTTATTATTATAGCTATTGCCATTGTACTTTGTTTGCTTGCCTTTTTCCTGTAACAGTAAAGCAAACAGAAGGGAATGACTGTAGGCAGTAATTTTCAAGGATTCATTTTGAACAACAAATAGTCTGTTCCTTCTGCTTTGCTGCTGAGCTTGCACATACTTACTGGCAATCTCTGTTGTTCATCACAGGGGAAAAATTTTAAAGCAAATGAACATCAAAGAAGTAGTGAGAGAAGGATTGGCAGTTTCCACATTAGACTATCCTATGAAAAAAAAGAAAGAAAGTTGTTTTATCTCTGAATGGATTGGACTTACTCATCTCTCCACAGCTGCCTGCTTTACACAGTCCTGCAGCTTGCCTGAGCATGCATGTTTTCTGAGTGGGAAATGTCCTGTCCTGTTATGTCAGCTCCTTTTCCCTTAAAAAGAAGAGCTAACAGCAACGTTCTCTTGTGGAGCAGTGATTTTCTACATTTATCTGCTTCGTTGCACACTGAGCACTTGCCATTTCCAACAGAATTAAAATCTTCCTAGTAGTTGAAACAGGTTAATTTCAATTAATTAATACAATGAATGGTTACAGGCACTGCCTATTAAGTCATCATTTTGCATAGCAGTCTGTTGGTCTTATGATGTTGTTCCCCCATCCATGCCAGTTCTCTATTCCTCCCATGGATCAGAATCGTTTACCTACAAGGAACAGGCAAATACAGGCATTGTCGTGTTTTCAGGCAGTTTTTTCCCCTCCATCAGAGAGGTTGAGGTGTGCTTTGGTCTGTAAAGGACACCTGAGCCACCTAGAGGGCTGAGGGTAAGGAGCCCTCCCCGGAGGAAGGTCAGTGAATGAGTGAGGAAGAAGGTTTTCTGTCCAACATGAGTGCCCCAGGAGCTCACTAATTTTCCCTGGTTCAAGGGACACACAGAGACCCAGCTGGAGTCTCATGAGCCAGCTGAGTAATGTCTTGCTCTGAGTTTTGAGTATATAACAAAAGGAGGAAGAATATTTCTAATTAGCTCACCTTGAAAAAAGGTGGGGAAAATAACAGTCTTTCTTGCCACTATATATTTATTTAATATTTGTTACATAATTGATATGCATTTTTTTGGCTCTTGGTGTCAAAAGTAAGTGCCATACGCAGGTCTCAGGCCCCAGTTTAGGAGAAGGCAGTGAGAAACAGAGCACTTTTGCTAGCTTGACTGTAACGACTTCTCAAAATTAAATGCATGCTAGAGATTTGGGAGTTCAAGCACTTCTGTAGAGTGAGGTCTCTGCTGAACTATTTTGCTGAGTCAAGGCCTGGGACACATGTAAGGCAAGGACATCCAGTAGAGTAGAAGCATGACTTAAGTATGTACTCCCTTGAAGACGCTTGGAATGGATACTTGTGCCTGCAGTAAAGACTGTCTGATTCTTCCCAGTGAGAAAATGGGGGCAGAGTAAGTGGGAACAGATGTGGGGATGAAGAGAGGAGCCAGGGAGAGCAAGAACAACAGAGTTTTCAAAAAAAAAAGAAAAAATACTATTTTCTTCTGTGATTGAACTGTGCTTTCCCAGCTTTCATCTGTCATTTGCTGTCTACCAAATAATAGCTTTGAAATGTACTTGGTAAAGATCTGTCTCATGTCCTTCCCATGGCTGGGTATAGACAATAGTCTTCTACTCTGTCACCAAGTGCTCAAGCAGATTAGGACAATTGTAGGCTGTGCTGTCGATCTAAGGTTTTGGGACCTGATGACTACTTATGAAGTTTTCCAGTACTCTCTCCCTCACTTTTTTCTTTAGTGGAATTGCATGTAAAAATTACATTATTTAGCTTGCAAGTGAAGCACTAGAAAAGAACAAAATATCAGAAATAAGTTGTCTGTGTTACATAAATTATCCTCTTCCTTCTGTGTCCATGACGTTTACGTGATTTTTCCCACAGGATCCTTAACTGTATGAGATGGGTTGTATTCTCAGAACAAATCAAGATTCTGTCAGTCTCATCTCTGGGAAGATGAAAGGATGAACCCAAAGCAACAGTGTGAGCCACTGAAAGGTTGCAGTTTGCTATAGTAGCTGTGTTAAAATCCAGCTACTGTAGAAATTAATAGATGCTAGAAGCAAAAGAAATCAGATGCTTACTGTTTTTCATCTTCCTTCTCTTTTTGAAACTTATAAAACAATGTGGTTTTGCTTACGCTTTTTGAACCAGGCAGGTGGTGAATTCCCAAGTGGATTGTGTGTTGCCTGAACTCTCTGCTGTTTGATTTGTCTGGTAATTAAAATCTCAGGTAAATTACATGGAAAACTTGTGCTGACTGAGTCCTCTCATGGCTTGGGTAGTCCAGGTAGATCAAGCAGAGAAGAAGAGGCAGGGGCTTCTAGTCAGATGAGAACCATCAAAGTGTATGCAGGTTGGCACTGGTGCTTGCTGGTTCTTTGCAGACAACACATGAAAAGCAGAGCCCTTCAGGTGCTCATTTCAACAAATGGTATTAAAACCTCAATAGGAACTATGTGAAAAGATTAAGTTTTATTCATGACCTTTCTGGGCCAGTGGGGCCACATAGGTTTAAGTAGGTGATATTTAAAAGATCCCATTTGGTCTTCCCTGTTGGAGATACTGGAAGACGTGGTTATCTCAGAAAGTATCAAGTGCTGTAACAGGCGCTCTTTAGAGGTTTCTGAATGGAGACCCAAGTGCCACCTGAGATTCCTTGGAGAGAGGATTTGCATGCCTAAATGCAAATGCTTCTCATACCCAGGAACAGAGACTGACTTTGCGACCTTGGCAGATTTTCCTTAACTCATTAGATTCCTGCTTCTTAGAGAAAGCTGGACAGAAAAGTGTCATCAACAGAGCTGAGCTGAAGACTAGAGCTTTATATTTCTGCTGGGCTACTTCTGCATCCCTGTGTAAACTAATTCTGACTTAAGGATTCATCTCAAGGACTTTCAAATATGCCTACTTCCCAGCTGGATGCCATGAGCCAACAGTCGAAGTAGAAATGGTCTCCCTAGAAAACAATGAAGAGAGGGATGTGAAGGATAATTGGTTTTACTGGGTGAGGTAAACCATAATTGCAATATGCGTGACCTGTAGTGCTTTTTCTGGGGAACATAGCCAAAATCTGTTAGACTCGGTTAATTGTGGAAACTCTTATAGCAAACATATTCTTTCAAGTTTGCTAATCTTTCCCCATTGTAGAAGTTTGTCTCAGCAAATGAAACACATCTTTAAATTCATCAGATGACTTTAATTTTTAAAGCATACACTAAATCAATGTTTGAGCAGGCAAATAGGACCCTGGTGTTGCTTTTGTCTTGTCATGGAAGGTCTTTGTGGCCTCATCCACACTCAGTAAATTTATAATCACCCTCAGGGTGATCTGGCAGAGACAACAGCATGGGGGCAGTGCCACTGCTGCCCTGCAATAGCAGAGGAACTGCTGGCAAGGTTTGGCTGTACAGCCTTTACCCTTGCTGTAGAGATGTTTTACTGAAGTACTTTTAGAAATGAATGCAGCCATTTGTTTTTGCATGCTCTTCTTCATAGTAAATACATTTCAGGCAAAAGCTGAGCAAGGAGAAATTTTTTTCCAAGACAAAAAATGCTGATGTGGTGACTGTCTCCTTCAATATAGACATAAGGAAAGGCTGAAGCAAAAGATCTGTCCCCCATTATCCCTTTTGTCATTGCCCTGAAGACCTTGTTCTCCACTGAAGGAGAGTTCACATAAAGCGCGAGAAAGCCCCTGAAGAGTGAGGAATTAAGATTTATTTATTTGAGACCTTATTTTTGCTGATGAAGGTTATCCCAGGATATTCAGCAGATAGGAGACTAGAAAGTTGGTACAGTGGTGGTTGACTCAAAGATAAGGCTTAGAGTTCATATAAGGAAAACAAAATCTCTTCATATTGTGAATAAACCATCAAGGCACTACTCCTGTACTCCTTTCAGAGCATCGGTTTCTTGCTGCCAGTAAAAGCACACCAGCATATCTTATAAAAACTGTCTGCTAACCTTGTTACCAGAATTACCTGCACTCAGTAGCAGATCTTTTACTCTCCTCTCTTGACCTGCCTGTGCTGGATTTCTTTCCCCCACTATTACTACAGGATTTCTTACTTATAAAAAGAACACCGTCTTGCATACAAATCTACATATGGGGGAAAACTTGGTCTGGGACAAAAACATCTGCACCCAAGATACTTGCACTTTCAACCTGCTCTCATACAGAAATGCATGTTATCATCATGCTGCCTATGTGCCTGTCTTTCAGTGCTCTGTAACTTTTGGATTTGATGACTGTTTGATGAAGGAAGCTTGCTTCTGTGTTTAGTGAAAATTAGTAGCCAAGCAGAGTTGAGTGGCCCTACTTATTTTTCTGATGAAAGAAAGTCTTCATTATGAGCAAAACATTCTTCCTGGACATCAGAAAATCCTCACAGGAGAGAAAAGGAGCTGATAGATGCCTCAACCACAGGAAAAGTTTCGATCAGAGCTTGCATCTTATTAGACACAGTATAATTTAACCACAAGACACAAAGCCACAGGAAACTGGACTTCATTTTCTGTAGCTTCTTGTTTTCTTAAATCAGAATGTTTGGGGTTTTACTCTCTCTTCACTTCCAGAGAATTATTACTGTTCTGTGATCCTGGGCTTTGAACTTGCAGCATCTTCATTTTTTAACTGTAGCTCCCTTTCTACTAGTTTGTAATACCCCATTAATGTAAAAGTTAATTGCGTAAAATGTGGATAGCAAGTATGAGTATTAAAAATGTATTTGTGAAGTCTGTCTGCTGATTAAATATAGAGCTTCATTATGCTTAAAAATAGTAAGTAAAAGTACTTGTCCAAGGACTGTTTTCATTTTCCAAACAATAATATCTGTGCAACTTATTTATAGTAGATGCTATGGTTATGATTACATCAAGATTTCACTATAGCTCTCAGCTTACAATTCCTTGAGAAAAAAAATGACACTTTTGAGTTAAATTGTCAATAACTGTTTAAAGCCCGAAGGCTTTATTTATGTTTGGAGCTTTGTTATTGTTTATTTTTTAGTATTATTTATTTAGTGAGAACTGTTTTCACTGTTAGCTTACATATGGGAGGGAAAATGTCATTCTCAAAGTAGAAACATGAGATTAAATATTATTTTTATATATATTTCTTCATTTCAGTGTCTGCATTATTTCCTAAAAGAGGCAAGAAGGAAAAGGGGAAGGCTTCTTTCCAGGCTATTATCTGTGAGGATTACGCAATTTACTCTATCTTCTTTTATTTATTTTTTTTTAATTCCTTGTAGCCAGCAGGTCAGTGCATGGCATGCTTCTTTGTATGATAAATCCAAGTCAGTCCAGTTTAAATCATTATCCAGTTCAGTACTGCCAATTAATACTAAAATAAAAAGTTCCTAGTCAACCCCAAAGGAAGCAATGTAGTTAAATTAAGCTGTCTCCAGCCTGAAGAGTTACTGTGAAATAATGAATATTCCATAATCAGGAAATGGCAGAGTGAAGCAGGCAAATTTTTGGATCCTCATGAAGTTTTGGAATTAGCATCTGTATCAAAATCTAATTAATGTTTCCTTTCTGAATTAATTTTCCATCTAATTGGCCAAGCTTTGATTGGGAACTGGAAATGTCATCCAAAAATATTTCCTCTTACAAGACTACTCTAAGCAGAATGTTTGTAGTCTGTCATTATATTCCCTGTTCTGTGTTTTCCTCCTTTAAGGATTTCAGCTATAGTCACTGTATTGAAATAGCTTCATCTGGGCGAATTTTCAGTCCAAACCAAATTGTAAATTGGACTTTATTTTGGGTCAACATAACTCCAATAAAACAAATGGCTCCCCGTGCTCAGTATCAGTGCTGCATGTCCTCGTGAAGGATTTAGACTGGTGTAGTTAAGCTCCCTGCCCACCACGCAGACAAAGCCGTGGTTCAAATCCTAGCTTTGGTGAACCATAAACCAGGGACAACCTTGTTTAACGTATCACTGAATCTGATTGATATGTTAATATCATCCAAGTTCAAAGCAACACGTCCTGGCAAGATAAATGCTATTTTTTTCTTGTAATTTACCATTTCCTTCTTCCGTAAATCCAGCAGACAAAATAACAATGGAGAGGGGGAAGGGGGCTGGGTCGGACCGATCATTTTAAAAACTAAGAATGCTTTGGCAAAGTCTCTCTAACCTGTTACTGTAAACATCAGCAGTCCTGTCACTGTCTTGGCCCATATAAATATGTTCATGGCGCCCCGCCTGAATCAGTGAAATATGTACATAGTTCAGACATACAAGTTAAATCCCAGGCAGCAACAATAAAGAGTAGGAACCCGAGGTCTTTTCCCAGGTTTTATCTTTCGCAGGCATCAGTGCTGAGAGTGTAGTAATGCCGTTACTAAATCCTTCTCAGCCCGAATCCTGCTTCCTCTGTTTGTGTGGCACTTCCTTCAAGTGTTGTGGCTGGGGCAGTGGAGCTGGGCCGAACACAATAGTCCTGGGCCAAGATTGTTGTCACCTGTCCTTTTTTGTCTCTTGGTTTTCAACCTACTACACCTAGGCTTCAATAGGAAAGCCCATGGGCAACTTCTCCTTTAAAAGGGAAAAAAGATAAATTGCATTTTCTTGGTGTTAAAAAGCAAAGACCTGCTCTGTGCAGTCAGGCCTGTGCTCATTCTCCCATTGAAATCAAAATTCTCCTCTGAGGTTTATGTTGTCTGAGACATGACCAGTTTATGCTGTGCTGCTTGAGAAATCCTGTGCTCAGTCAGTGCTTATTGTATCAGTGGCTATTTTAGAACTGTGGGAGAGAAGTGTTTGAAACAAGGTCCTCTGTGACTTCAAAGGCACTGCTGGGGTGATTAAGGGTTAGCACACATTTAAAGCCTCCTCATTGAACTGTGCTAGCAGTTGAGGGGTGAGGACTGGGATGAGAAACCAGGCTGAAGCCCAGTCAACTGGGGCTTCTTGAGGGGGCTGAAAAACAGCTCTTACTCAGACAGAAGATATTTTACACTGATAGATACTGAGCTGAGAAGGCAACAGGAAAAGTTTAGTCAGTGCTTTGTCAGAGCACCCGCTTATGTTTTATTGTAAGACGTTACGAATCATTTAGGGGATCCACACCACTGCTCAAGTCACTCGCTTTCCAGATTTCACCTGGATTTTTTGAATGTGAGGAGACAGCATCAGGTGATCAGGATGATGGATTGACAGGCCTGAATAAGTTGTAAAGCAGTGGGAGGTGCCAAAGTGGTACTTTGGGGAATATTAAGGATTGGACTTAATTACACAGCAGTACACTCCCAGGTCTCACCTATGGACATTTCTGCAGTGGTGTTGGCTGCTCCCAGTCAGGGATGCTCTCTTCTGCCCCAGCCAGGACCAGACCCATAATGATAAACTGTATTAATTAGTGTGGAAGATCATGGGGTGCAGGGTCACTCTGCCAAGATCTATGCTTGGGAAGGAACGCAGATGTCCCACAGTATCAACTGGCCAGGCTCCCCTGGGCACCAACAGCCCTACCATGCCACGTCTCTCACCCTGACTCAGGCCAAGCACCTATGTGGGGGATCTTCCTTTGGAAGGAGAGTGGTGGAGGAGCTCCTACAGTACTTCCAGCATCTCCTCTTGCCCTGGGCTGGCACCAGGGGAACTGAGGAAAGCTTTACTTTGTGCTTGGTACAGGGATGCTGCCAAAGCACTGCTGACAGCTGAGCTAGTGCCATCTTCTGAGCTTTTATGGGGTCTTTTTCCAGATGTGGAAATGGGAGGAGGATTTGGATTTACCAGTTGGGTCCTGGCCTGAACCCAGGGTAGGAGTAAGTACTGATGCCTAATCTGCTAGCTCAGGAGGAGGAAGTTCAGTGCAGTGGGAATGACTGGCAGCTCTGCCTTATTAAGGCTCAGATGATATTTTGTGTTCCTTACAGTGGAGGGCACAGTTCCTTCTTGGAGAGAAACACTGGTAATTTATCCTGCTTGGGAAAAATGTAAATAATAATTAAAAATTTCCATCCTACTGTCCAAAACCAGCATCATTTTATACATTTGTTTTGGTGCATTACAATTATAATTGCTATTCTGGAATGTTATTGGAAAAGTTATTGTTCTTTCTAAAATGTTAAGTTAGTTTAGTGACTAAAAAGTTAATAAGAGTCCTGTTGTTCTCATTATTCATTTATTATTCAATTACTTTACAAAATTGGATCTCAAAATGTAACATGTATTTTTATGGAATAACAAACACTACAATTAAGTTTTAAAGAGTAGATTGTTTTGAAATTCCTGTGGAGGATATTGAAACTGAATTAAAAATATTAAAAATGGCATCTGAAAATGAACAACAGCATTAGAATGAAAACAAAACAAAACAAAGCAAAGCACACCAAAAAAGGAATGAAAGTAAGTTAATAAAATTGTTGATAGTACATGGACAGGGAAACATTAACCTTTTCATCACCACAGCTAAAAATGTTCAGTCCACATGTTTCCAAGGAGCTGACCTGACTCCCTTAGCTGTCTAACTTGCTTCTTGCCCATGGTTATCCACTTCATGACTCTGCAGAATTCAACCAGCTCAGGTCTGGTTCTGATCTCACATGGCTGTAAAACTGAAGCAACTACTGTCATCACTGGAGCTGCTTTGGAGAAAAACTGGGTTTAGTGCATGTAATCGTTACTTCAAAATTTAATGCACTTTACAGTTACTTGCCTTTCTTTAATGTGTGCCATGAATTCCCATTTAAATGGATCCAATTCTATGTACAGATGGAATTTTGTTGTATTGCTATTCTGTAAGAAGTGAAATAAAATAAACATGCTGATATTTCTGTGGTGGAGTCAGTTCCTTTTCCCTGAAGTGACTGGGAACTGGGAAGTCAAAATCCTGCTGTAAGCAACTTGGTGTCTTTTGCATCTTGTACAAGACTGTGTCCTGCTGGGCTCCATCAGCCACTCTATATTTTGCGGTTGAAAACTGTCATTTTGGTAATCAAAGCAAAAAAAGGCAATAAGAAGCCTGGTATGGGGAGCGTATTACTCAGTTTAATAAGCTGAAATCTTGCCTATGTATCTGAGCAAATAATTTGAGAAAACTGATTTGTTAAGATTCACATCCCTCTCTTAGGAATTTTTTTGTGAAAAGGTGAAGTGATCTTTTTTCCATCATTTGAAATTATTTGTCAAGCTTCTTCATGAAACTGCCCGCTTAATAGGCAGTTTGCAAACAATGTTCCATATTTGATAGTGAAATGCTGCACGCAGTCACTGTCAGTTAATTATGTAAGTTAGGTTGATAGAAGGGATACAAAATCCACAAAAGAAAGAATGGTTTTTGAACCACGAATTGTAGCTGACAGTCCATGCCCCTTGTTTGCCAGCAGCATGTTCCAGTTTAATACTTGGTTTTCATGGTATTCAGGAAAGGCAAAAAAAGAAGGCAGTATTATTAGAAATGCAGTGCAGCACATAGCTGTGAAAATATTTGAAATTAAATTTGACTTTGGATTCGAATAGAACATTTTTTTGAGCCCATTCGCGTAACAGGAATTCTAAAACTTCACCAGGTAGTTTAAATTAATGGAGCTAAACTCACTAATGAGCTTGTTCATGGCCTTATATTCTTTAAGTGCTTGCACTGAAGGGCAAGATGATTTCTTTCTATTTGTGATTATGTTTATTAAATCTTTCAATATTAATGGAAATTCATAGTCACAAAGGGGACTACCCAGATTTGCATGCGTATAAGTTTGCAAGTCCTTTTTATTCCAAATGCATTGCTTTTACAACTACAATGACTTTTACTAACATTTTATTTTCTCTCAAAAATTACTGACATGTTAATGAATACAAAATTCCTTCTAAGCTAAATTTTAATGTGATTAAGTCCATGTCTGGCTAAAAGCTACTTTGTCATTCATAATATGATAATTCTTTATTGTTTCATGCTCTGGTGGCAGCTGAGTAATTATATGCTAAAAAAATATGATCCTGTCTTCTGTAGAAGCCACCAGCACTGTAACATTGTCCACATGAACAAAACCTTTCCATTGGCTCACTGGTATTTCATTCTGCCAGCATATGGGAGTATAAAGTTAGACATTTCCCAATAGGACAGGAGATAAGGAATCACAAGGAAAAGAGGACAAGGAACTCAAGAGAAAATCTTGGTTTGTATCTCATTATAACTTCTTTATTACAAGGATGCCTTGCACAGTGATTTATTAGAAAACATTGCCAGCTAATAAATTTGCAATAGCACACAATATTGTGACAGAACTAGCTATAAATAGGGTAGGTAGATTTTTTTTTGTTCAAAATTCTGAGCCTAATCCAAAGTTAAAACATAATTTATCCATTCTCTCTACAGCTGTTTTCACATACTTCTGGTAAACTACACGAAAAATGTGCCATTCTGTGACCTTTAGCTGCTTTTCCCTGGTATTTCCTCTTGTCTCTTGGTGAAAATGGAGGTTAATGTTTTGCAGTCTGTGTTCAGAAGGACAACTTACTTCTAGTTCCTCTTAGCCCACCCTCCTCTCTCCCCTACTAAAAAAGACTTGGTGAAATAATGATCCAAATGAGCCTGTGTGTAAGAGATCACTGAGAGATTATAAAAACACCACAGAAAGTATGGAGACAAGAGAGGAATTAGAGAAGGGTTTTAAAACCTTTTACTCCCTCTGGGTGAATCCAGAAATGTCACTGTACTACTCATCAAGGAATAACTTCCATTTCCAGTAGTGCTGAACACAAGTTGCTGTACTTTAATTATGGGACTTAATCTATGACCAGACCAAGGAGAGTAGGATACCCTCTCTTATCTTATTGAGTTCCCCTATGTCCTTTCTGATCAAATGCTCTGATGCCTAGATAATGAATTCTGTGGCTTTCTTACAAAGACAATGCCACAAAACATCCCGCAATCCCCTGCCGCCATAGGGGAAGAAATGTCTTCAAATTATTCAACTATGTTTTCATTAGTTCTCCATCAGCTGGTTGCTGCAGCTCTATGAAACAGTTGTCAAAATGCTAATAAATACCTGCACCTGTAAAGCCCTCTTTCCTCAGCTCTTTGTCCACCCAACTAGAAGAACAGGAATGTGCTAGCAATACAGGTTGTACTGCCTTGCACAATAACAACGGATGTGTATGGTATACAGCCCTCGCTGCCTAAAAACAGTCTGGCCTGGTGAACAAGAATAAATTTTCCATTGCTTTGAGATCCCCAAGTGCTATCTGAAGGACACAGAGCTGTTGCCTGGGTTTCCTCTAGCCCTTCCTAGTGCGGTTTTCCACCTGCTGATGGCATTTGCTCAGGATAGTGTTATCCAGCTTTGTACAAAGTCATTCAGTTATCATAGACTAAGTGTTTTCCTTAGAAACCTTCTTTTCCTTGGTGCTTTCAAAAAACACTGGATTTGGTCATGTTAAAACCTTTCTTTAGCAGGGATGTCTGCCTGATCCTCAGCCTGACATACCTGCAAACCATTTTCCAGGCCAAAACACTCAGTTCCACAGTGTCCATACTGCAGAATGCTTTCTGACACTGCAAGCTTAAGCTGCACTGAACTTCATGTCAACTTCAGCTCCCTTCATCCCAAATCCTTCCCCAAATTCTAGCATCACCACAAGCTCGGCTTCTTCTTTCAAGCTACCCTTTGGTCCATGGGTTCAAACCAAGAGCAAATTTGTTGCAGCAGTCAATAAAGCAGCTGAGTGCTGTCAGGAGTCCCTCCATCTTTTCAGAATAACTTTTGTATCACAGTTTAAATAAACTCCCTGGAGGAATTGGGTCTCTGCCAGTCTCACCCTCAGCTTGACAGGAAATAGAAGAGAGCATTTTCTCCCACTCACACTCTCTCATACACACATTGTAGTTTCTATCATATTACTCAGTCCCTGATGAGACCATTTTCCCATGTTGTACAGCAGGTCTGTTTTCATCCAACAAACAAGAGGAAAGGGTATAAGCAGTATAAACACACTCTATTAATCAAACGTCTGAAATTGAAGCAAAACATCACTTAGCTCCAAACAACACACTATGATTCAAGAAATCGCCAGCCAAGACTTGACCAAGAGCATGCTTTTAAAGCAAGCTGAAGGCAGCATAAACTCTCTTTTGCTATAAGACATACCCTGGTCAGGAAGTCATTGACTAAGCAAGATTAGCTCCGTCTTAGCATTGTCTCTCATTTACACATTGAAGACAGTTCTTGTTCAGACAAACCAGCGAACCTGGACAACAACCATTCCCTTTATCTGCAAACCAAATGATTTAACCTTTTGCCACTGAAAAATTTAAAAATCCAGAGCAGACCTCTTTTTGATCCAGGTAATGTCTCTGAGAACTCCCAGAAACAATAATGGAGGCAAAAACCTTCCAGTTCATTGTTTGAATATCTCTTGCACACATGAATGAGATTTGCTGCAGGGACCGATGTTTATTCTCCCCTAGATATGAATTCAGAGGAAGTTTGATGAGCAAAGAAATCACATGAGACAGTATATAAAGACTTACCAAGAGAGATTGATACACAGAAATGATACCCAAGATAAAAACCAAGTCCTTGTCTCTGTGGTGGTTTAACCTAGCTGGCAAGTAGACTTCACGCAGCCGCTCGCCCAGTCCTCACACACTGGGATGAGGGTGAGAACTGGAAGAGTAAAAGTGAGAAAACTCATAGGCTGAGATAAAACCAGTTTAATAGGTAAAGCAAAAACTGAACACACAAAGCAAAACAAGGGATTTGCTCACTACTTCCTGTTGCCAGGCAGGTTCAGCCATCTCCAGGACAGCAGGGCTCCGTCATGCATAACAGTTACCTGGGAAGACAAATGCCATCAGTCTGACACCCCTCTTTCCCCCTTTCTTCTCCCCCCCATCTCTATACTCTGAGTGTGACACCATATGATATGGGATACCCCTGTGATTAGTTGCGTCAGCTGCAGGCATGTGCTCTAACAACTTCCTGTGCATCCCCAACCTACTCACTGGCAGGGTGGTGTGAGGAGCAGAAAAGGCCTTGACTCTGTGTAATCACTACTCAGCAATAACAAAAACATTTCTGTATTATCAACATTGTTTTCAGCACAAATCAAAAACATGGCCTTCTACTAGCTGCTATAAGGAAATTAACTCCATCCCAGCCAAAACCAGCACAGCCTCTTTTTAGACTTCTAGAAATGAAAATATCATTTGGCTTTTGTCTGTAATATTTTACTAATTTTCAGAAACTGAGTCAAAGTGTTTAGTTTTAAGTAAATAAATATGAAGGAAGTTGTAGTCCTGGTTCTGTAGAATTTGAAGAAAAATAATTACTAATCCCCCTGCTTTCTTTGCAGAACAGTAGGTAGCTTTGAAACATGGTAGATTATTGGCCACATGGACTTAAAATGGCTCTAGAGGTGCAGTAATATAACCAATTTCACTTTGTCACCCCTGGAATACTGCTGTGTGTTACCAATCCTGCATACAATACACAGGTTGTCCTGTTCATACTTACAGGTTTTGTAAGCTATAGTGATGAATCTATGATGGTAAAATGATGACAAAATGAACATGGGCCAGCTTCAGTGTGCTCTCACAGCCCAGAAAGCCAACTGTATCCTGGGCTGCATCAAAAGGAGCATGACCAGCAGGTCCAAGGAGGTGATCCTGCCCCTCTACTCTGCTCTTGTGAGACCTCACTTGGAGTATTGTGTGCAGTTCTGGTGTCCTCAACATAAAAAGGACATGGAACTGTTGGAACAAGTCCAGAGGAGGGCCATGAGGATGATCAGGGGACTGGAGCACCTCCTGTATGAAGACAGGCTGAGAAAGCTGGGGCTGTTCAGCCTGGAGAAGAGAAGGCTGCGTGGAGACCTCATAGCAGTATCTGAAGGGGGCCTATAGGGATGCTGGGGAGGGACTCTTCATTAGGGACTGTAGTGACAGGACAAGGGGTAACAGGTTAAAACTTAAACAGGGGAAGTTTAGATTGGATATAAGGAAGAAGTTCTTTCCTGTGAGAGTGGTGAGGCACTGGAATGGGTTGTCCAGGGAAGTTCTGAATTCTGCATCCCTGGCAGTCTTCAAGGCCAGGTTAGACAAAGCCTTGGGTGATATGGTTTAATGTGAGGTGTCCCTGCCCATGGCAGGGAGACTGGAACTGGATGATCTTAAGGTCCTTTCCAACCCTAACTGTTCTATGAGTCTATAATGGCAAATGTTAAGAAGAGTTATGCACATTCACACTAGCTATTATACAGCTATACAGCAGGGATAATTGGAAAGAGCTGAGCTGACCATAAGACAATCCTTTTATTATTTCTGTGTTAAAGATAACACGAAATAAGCTGTTGATGAATGCTTTGATGGGAGGGGAATTTGGATCTCTGAGAGATGACTTAAGCATCCAGAAATATATTATGGGACCTGATTATTTTCCATTTTGAGTGACTAGTATTAATTTCTATGATTTTGATATAATGTTTTTTATTCTATTCTGAAGTAGAAGTGGGTTTGCCTCAACTGCTGTTTGCTGACAGTAACTGTAGCTGGAGGTGGCCCTGAATCAAAGTCTGGGTGAGGGTCTTAAAAAAGTACAGATTGAAAGGCAGAGAAACTCGACATGTGAAGAATATAAGGAACGCCAGTGAACCTTTCAAAACGCACAGATATCAGTCAATGTATTGCATTCTTTGTCCCTGAGGTTCTTGTTCTTCGTAGTTACCAGAGCAGACAGGTGTCCGTTCTCAACAGAGATACGACAAGCTACTTTTAAGCGCTATTATTTTTGGCTATATGGAACTCAGTTAATTAATTGGCAGGTTTTTATGGTAATTCAGCTAGCAGTCTCTATTTCAATCACACAACCATCTCTGATGATTAAAAACCAGCTGCTTTCTACTGAAGTAGAGAAGAGTTGGAATGAATCACCTTCTCCTTTCTTAACACAGTTAATGGATTTGAATGAATAATGATGCTTTTTTTCCTCTGGAATATGCTATTACCCAACTTACTAGGTTTTGCTTATTCAGCATTTCCGTAGTAAGAGAGGTTGGAGACATCGCTAGTGAATTTCATATAATAATCCTCCCAGGTGGGAGTCAGTTATATGATCTTTTAAATTACTGATGCTCCTCAACTGCATACATTTCTGTTTACACTAGCACTAAAATTGACCCTGTCTTCCTCAGCAGATAAGGGAAGGACAAGAATCATAGAATCACAGAATGGTTTAGGTTGGGAGCAACCTTAAAGATCAACTCGTTCCAACTCCTCTGTATGGGCAGGGACAACTTCCACTAGACCAGGTTGCTCAAAAGGAAGTTTTTTACCTGTGGGTCATTAGGTGAATGCCTGCTCTAAAGTGCACTGGTGTCACTGGAAAACTCCTGTTGGCCTGAACAGGTTTTGGGAACCTCTTGGATGACAGAAATACAGAGGCCACACATCACGTTGACTTGGGGTCTGATTGACTTAGAGACCATATCTTTTCTCTCTGCATATACATTTCCAAAATGGACCAATATACATTTGTTTTGAACTTTCTCTTTCAAAAGACAGCTTTAGAGTCTAAAGTCCTGATCCTGTGAGGGGATTTACTAATGATGTCTTCTCCATCTGCAGAAATTTCTGATTTGAAAATCATATAGAAAGATGGACCCAAAGCAACCTATTTTGTTGTTTGTGTCAATAGGATGAGACATCTCCAGAGCCTCTGAGGACAAGATTCCTCTCTCCAAGTGTTCTTTCGTGGGTGTGTTTCAGTTAAGGTGAGACTTATTTAAATATTAATGAAGAACAACACCTAGCTACAAATTCTAAGGTCAAGATTTTAAAATTCTTGCTAAAGCAAGAAGATATTTTAAACTCCTAAAATCAGTGGAGAGACATTTAGATGCAAGGAGCTACCTCACACCTGATATTGTAGGGATAAAAAGCACATTTTAAATACATTGGCACTTTTCAGTGTATCCAATGGAAAGAACACCTTCGTGCCTTCCCTTATATAGCTTGTTTTATATTATTAGACTGTGGACCCCCTCACACACTCCTCAGCAACCAGAACTTGTAGTACTCATGAATGACGCTTCAGGAAACATTACATTAAATAGAGCAAAGCAGCATGGTTTTGCAATTCACTTGATTGAGCGCACAAGGATAGGAAGCCACACCAGCCCCCCTGCCCCCATTGGTCTGAAACCCACAGAGCAGACAGAACTCCCCCTTCGTGCAGCGTCTCCAGATTCCCAGGCCTGGTTGAAAGCTGCCTTCTGATTTATGAATAATGAGCCTGCTGGTGATTTCTAAGGAGCAAGCTTCCAAACAGAAGTGCTGATGGGCACTGCACTGTATCATATAAGCTAGACAACACCTCGGCAGACTCTCACAGGATGCTTTCATTGGGATGAGAAACTATACGGTGATTGAGTGCTCTCCTGTCACTGTCTTCCCTCGCTTTGCACAGTATTTAACCTTCAGACACCGTTAAATTTAGAATTTTTTTTTTTTAAGTTTTTGTTTTTAAGGACTTATCTGCAGTCACAGCACAGAAATGTATGATGCCTAGTGGTGAAGGTGCCAGTGAGACTGATTGATGCAAAAGTCTGGTTCTGAGAAGGGGAGGAGGGGAGAGCAGATTCCTTCAGTTGTGCTTAAAAGAGACAAACTTAAAAACAAGACAAGAAAGTTGAGTGGAAGCTGAGAGGTTGAATGCAAGCTCTGCCAAGATTTGAAAAGTTACAAGCTAATGCTGGTACTGCATGTTTTCTTAGTGATTGAGGAGTCAATCATTTGTACGTGGAGCTCCCAACACAGAGACAGTGTAAGTTAAGGGTCTTATAAAGTCAGGGAAGTGACTAGAAGTATTTGCTAATCAGTATTTCAACTGAAGATGCAGAGGAAAGAAAGTCCTAAGGCATATCTTTACTGAAGCATTCTTTGTTGAAAGTGTTGCTTAACTGAACTCCAGAGAAGTCTGGCCAAGTTCTGCCTATTACAAGCTGATTTTAGTTTTCGAGTGCAAGACTGAGATTTAGGTTGCAGCTCTACTACCTAGCTGCATCCTGCATTTGTATGTACATGTGTGCACCTCTAACAAACCTGCCTGGACACACAGTCTTAGAGCTTGCTCCTGTAAAGTCTGTCTCAATGGGCTTTTGCGCTTGTACCTGCTTGGATGTTAAAGTAGCTCTCACAAAATCTTGTTCACCCAAAAGGAAACAAAAGACTTAAGGTTAAATAATCGTGACTCTGACTCTTAATGTGAAGTATGTTTTGGCCAAAACTACTTCTTGAAAGCAGTTGAAACTTTGTCCAGATCTTGAGTAAGACTTGAAGTATGGTTTAGCCCTATCTTTTAGAAGTAACAAGTATAAAATGTAACAGGAAACTACAAATGGGACTGCTGTTATTCTTATGAAAAAAGGGAAAAAAGGAAAAAAAAAAGAAAATAAATCCCCAGGATTTTGGAAAAGGGAACATCTGTGAAGTAGGACGATGAAAAGTTACTTTCAGAAAAGACATACAGAAACTTTCTTCTTGGAGGCCTTCAGGCCTGTGCCTAGCCTCCTGTGACCACTCCAGGAATCTTACTGTTACTTTAACCAACTCACTGTGGCCAGTTTGGAGGAAGAGATATTGCACTCATTTCCTCTCCTTCTTTATTCTGGTAGAGCTATAGCTCTGTTGTCTGCATGCTGTCTAAGTGTGAGACATTGCGTGCTGAAGCCATGATTCACATTTCCATGGGGTCACTAAAAGTGTCCTGCTAGCTTTGCTTAATGGTCATGGCTTTGTTTTTGGCCTTGGGAACAGAAGGGCAAACAAAAATAAGACAAAGAAAATTCTTTTCCTCTTCTCATGGCCCACAGGGTCAAATGGCTCTGGATGCACATGCACCTCACAGGGTATCACTGCTCAGAGACAACCAGGTGGCTCTGGCAAAGCTGAGATGTCTCAGTATGGAGATATACCCCATGGAGATGCTAGCTGATGGTCAGGATTGCTAGATTCCAACAGCAGAATGGTGCAGGCTGTCACCCTCTACCTGCACCATAGAGCTCAGAGCAGGTGCTGACCTGAGCAGCATTTGCAGCTATGTCAGATACCTGTGCAGGACACTATTTCTTGGGGCAGCGCAGCATGCTGTCCTGAGACATGCTTGTCCACTAGAGTGGTCAACTTGAGCTGTCAAAGCCGTTGACTTTTATGCCAGACTTGGGGGACAGTTCCAGCAGGTTATGCTGCTAATGGATTACCAGGATTGCCTTTTGGTATGCTTTATGTCTCTGCCCATGGCAGAGGGGTTGGAACTAGATGATCTTCCAACCCAAGCCATTCTGTGCTTCTGTGATTCTATGATTCATAAACTGGTCTGGAGGCAATGTTTTTCTTCAAAGTATTTCTTTTTTTAAATTAATTGTTTGTAGTTCAGATGAAGTTGTTCCTCCTCCAGGCTATATATCAGTGCCTTGCTATGCACCCGTTACTCCCTTAATTTACAAGCTGTGGTAGTCATTGTGTGTTACTATGTTTTTAATTTATTTATCTGGGGAAGATTCACTCAGTCAGTGTCTTTCCTCCCTCGCTTCTTACCAAGATTCTGCCTTTTGTACAGATAATGTCTGGAGTATAAAGCAGTTAAAGTGACGTGCCCACTTTTTTGAAGCACTTGCCTTCCATCAAAAGTTCACCTAGAAGAGGGCCCAAAGGAGTCATGTGAAATACCATGCTGCTGAACACACTTATGCAGTTAGTACTTTTGCAAAGGAGCGCTCAGTATTTAACTTCATGTTGGCTGATCTGAGTTAACCCTGTGGTTTCTACAGCGTTTGATAGCTTCCATCTAAGAGGGTTTTAATTTCTTACCTCCATTTATACTGATCAGATAGATAGAAGTATTTTAATGTCATATTTAACACTGCTTCTCACAGCTGTGTCATAAAATGGGTAACATTTCTAATGAAGACTTTCTACTGTCTGTTCTAAGGTCAAACCCAGGTTTCAAACAGCTCTGTGAAATCCGTGGTGCTAGCTGTTAATGCTAACCCAAACCCTGACTCCTTCTGAAGCTTCCACTGCCTGATTAATTCTGGCAGGTTTTTAAGTTGTTAGGGGTTTTATTTGTGCCCAAGAAAAGCAGCATTTCTGCTTGGAGGGGGTGACCCATGCCACGACTCCTTATTCTCATTCCAAGAACACAATATGCCCTTTGATGTGCACTCACTCGGCAGTGCACGAGGTAAAGCCAACTGACCTCTTGTTTTGTGCATAGGTAATTTATGCGCTGCCTCTGGGAGCACACAAATGACAGGACTTACATGTGTGAACCCTATTTGTGCACAAAATCAAGTGCAAATTTGGAGCAGATGGGGTTTTGACTCGTAAGTGATAGAATTTATGGCCAAGATTTAAACAAAAAGAAAAAAACAAGCCTGACGTTAGTTTTCCAAATATGTTCTTAGGTGCCCAAGGACCTGACTTGCAAAAGTGAGGAGCAACCTACAGCTCCACTGAAATTAAACAGGATATACACAGGGTGTATACATATCTATGTATATACTGGATATATACAGGATGTGTAGGTGGTGCTTAGTAGCTCTTGAAAAGCAGGCTGTTTATTTGGATGCAAGTTACATGCCCAACTCGATGGCTTTCTTTAAACGTAGATGACCAAGCTGCCTTCTAATACAAGCCATTTAGTCTGATATTAGGAAAAATGTTGTCACTGAAAGAGTTGTCAATCATTGGAACAGGATGCCCAGGGAAGTATCTGAATGACCATCCATGGAGGTATTCAAAAGACATATAGATGTGGTGCTTAGTGACATGGTTTAGTGGTGGATTTGACAGTGCTATGTTAACAGTTGGACTTGATGATCTTAAAGGCCTTTTCCAACTTGAATAATTCTATGATTCTATGATTATCTGATCGGTGAGCTGATGCTGCTTATGTGAGAGGAGGGATCAGCTGTGGAGTGAGGTGGGCACAGACACCCAAAGAGAAGAGTGGGGAGCCTGAGGGGCAAAGGTGGACGCAGCTGGAGGAAGGGACTATCACAAGCATTGCTCTCTGCCTGAAAAGGCTGTTGTATGTAACAAGTCAGGCTTCATGAAACAGGGCTGCACATTTCCACTGCAATTTTAACCTGTACAGAGACTTGTTTTTGCTGGACTCCCCTTGACTGAGTGCTCATTGGTGTGAGCACAGTCCTCTTCCCAGCCACAAAACAATGATGAACGAATTATGCATATATATGTATACATATATATACATATATAATCAAACCCTTTCTACTTTTAAAATCAGAAAAGCAAACTGGTCAGTCTTAAACTTTGTGGCTGCGCCAGTCTATGTCTGTTTTATGTTGTACCCCTTGTCAAGCGCTTGGCCAACCTTTTGTGCATGCCACTGCTGATGATGGGGTGCAATCACTAAGGCAGCATAGCAGTATTGGTAAGAAACATTAACCACCCTTAACTGGTGCAGCTCTGCAGCAAAGGCTCTTCAGGTAGAATGGTTCTTCAAAGAAGGTTGGTCCTTCTTTGGAATTCCCTTCAACGTAATGGATGACTGTCTCTATAAGCTTTGGAAATAAGATTGTTATACCGTAAGCAACACATGCACATAGGGTGTATTCCAAAGCCAGTATTTAGAAAGCATGAGGAGTTTTAACTTCTCCACTCTTACCCATTATCTTCTGATTCCTTCTTTCTCTACCCAGTCTGTCCACAACTGAGCAAGGTGCTCTGCTCTGCTGCTGGCTTTCATTGCTGGGCTCTTGCATCATTAGCTGTCCTCCAGGACCTGCTCACAAGCAGTGATGCAGCTGGCTGGGAGAGCTTTGTGACTCTCATTCCTCCTACTTAGTTTATGACTTCATTGAAGCCTGGGGAAATGCTTCTTGGGAGAGACAACTCCATGGCACGCTGGATGTCTGTCCACTGAGGGAGCCCTGTCATGGTTATTGATTATACTTTGCTTTTAAAAATCCATTGTAAGGGTGGAACAAGGCAGTCCTGTTTGTGTCGTTGACTCAAGAACGTCTGGCATGTATGTAGTTGAACTGGTACATAATGAAGACTTCATAACTGAATGCTGTGTGAACAATAACGCGTGGTATATCTAAAGGCTGTTTTTTTATTTAAGCTCCGATCTATCCGTCTTTTTTTTGACTATGGCTTCTCTCTATCAGCAACTGAGAAGATTTTATGCTATTTTGAAAATAAACCATACACCTAAAAACCAAGCAGGCTTGTTTTTGCAGGACACAACATGGTTCCCTGTTGCAGTAAGCACTCACAGATGTGAGTAAAGGGTTCAGAAGGTTATGAATATTGTACAAATTGCTAAGGGAAAACCAGGGTTTTGTAAGGCCAAAGACGTAAGGCTGTTTAAAAATCCCAGTCTGAAGGATTCACAGCCACAAAGTTCAAGTCATAACTATCCAAAGTGCAATCCTGTTATCTTTGCTGTTCCCTCCCTTTGTGTGTAACACCAATTTGTTGCATCTTGTATGAAATTACAGCAAGCGCTTTAGGCCACGGCTATGCCCTACTATGTACTGCTTTAGAAGAAATCTTTGGTTTAACAAAAGAACTACTGGCCCTCATATCGCTGCTATGAGCACTCGTGGTTTAATACCAGCTGGCAACTTAACACCACAGAGCCACTCCACTCAATCAAAGTGAGATGGGGGAAGAGAATCAGAAGGTTAGAAAACTCATGGGTTGAGATAAAGACAGTTTAACAGGTAAGGCAAAATACATGAATGCAAGCAAAACAAAACCAGGAATTCACTCATCATTTCCCATTGACAGGCAGGTTTAGCCATCTCCGTCATATGTAACAGTTACTTGAGAGGACAAATGTCATCACTCTGATTTACCCCTTTCCTTCTTCTCCCCCAAGGTCTGCATGCTGATCATGATGCCATATAGTCTGGAATATCCCTGGGGTCAGCTGGGGTCAGGTGTCCTGGCTCTGTCCCATCCCAACTTCTTGTGCACCCTCAGCCTGCTCAGTGTTGGAGTGGTGTGAGGAGCAGAAAAGGCCTTGACTCTGTGTAAGCACCATTCAGCAATAATGAAAATATCTCTGTATTATCAACATTGTTTTCAGCCCAAATCCAAAACATAGCCTTCTCCTAGCTACTATGAAGAAAATTAACTCTACCACAGCCAAACCCAGCACCTCCCCTTATTCCATACCATTTACATCCTATTCAGGTCCTACACTGTCCAACACATCCTCATTAACTACCATGCCCTTTTCCATCCTTTGCAATGATACACATATATCATTGTTAGTCTATGGAGCACCTCTGTGAAATGCCTGTAAAATGTCTATAAATGTCCACAAAATGTCCACTGAGTTCATTTAGTCCATGACTTTGTGCTGCATCTGTTCTGGTGGTCACTCAGAACAGGAGAGGTGATGTGTTGCATGGAGTTACTGGGCACCAAAGCCAGCTCAAGTTGGGTCACTTGCTGCACTTCCACTGCTTTCTGTAAGGGTTGTCCTCCTTTGGTTCATATGATTCCTGCTACAGTAATTCCTATAACATACAATCCAAATGATGGGTTCCAACAATTTAAAGGTATTTCCATTATAATATCCACCCCTGGTCCCTTTGGATCAGAACATAGAGTTTAACATTGCAATGAACTCCAGCCCTTGCCCCTGCTCTGGCTTGGACTTGTCCACAGACTCAGTTCCTTAGGTGTGTACGTGCTCCAAGTGGAGCCTTATCTAGGAGCCACAGTCTCTTCAGGGGTATACCTACTTTGACATAGACTGATCCACAGCAACGGTTGCTTTGTGGTGCACCCGCTCCAGCATCACCTTCTCAATGGATCACAATGCCTTCAGAGAGATACGTGTGTGACCTTACCCACAGCTACAATCCCCCCAAAAGTAAACCTGTTCCAAAATGTCCTTACCCATGGCTGCAGTCTTTCTAGGGGTGTACCTGCTCTGTTGTCATGGTTTAAGCCCAGCCAGTAACTCAGAACCATGCAGCTGCTCACTCACTCCCCCTGCTTCTGCACTTATCCACAGCCAGGAATACTTCTGTGTGTCCTGTTCCCACATGGACTCATCCACAGGTCACTGTCCCTTTGACTCGAGTCCCTACTGGAGTTCCAGCCTGTCCGGTACAGTGGCATGAAACACAGCGATGCCATGACCATCAGCCAGCCCAGGCACATGGCCATTGCTGTTATAAAAATGTTCCCAGGCACAGGAGAGTAAGAGGATCAGCAGTACGGCACTACAGCAAGCAGCGAAAGCAAAAAGCAGCCACTAATGACTGCTAGACTCTAATATACAGAGGCGCAGGCAAGCACAGGAGCAAGAACAGGTATAAATTCAATTTAGCACATTCCAATCAAACCACTTTATCAAAACACTTCTTTATGCCCTGCGGTGGGGACCAATAAGGACTGTAATAGCTAAAACATCAGTGTGTTATCAACATTATTCTCACCCCAAATCCAAACCACAGCATAATACTAGCTACTGTGAAGAAAATTTTGCACAGTATTTTGGAAAGAGAAGTCACCAGAAAGAATGCCCTTCCCAGAACCGATATGTTTTGCCCCTTGCTCCTGAGCCCTTGGTTGACTCAGTATTGTTAATGATGTAATTCCCAGTCGTGCTAAGGGTGCTTTGCTTTCTCCTTGTCTTGTTTCCTGCAGCATGGACACTGCTCACAGCTCCCTACATCTGCCTCTGGCATGACTGACACCCAGCAAAATGCTATGGGGGCAGAAACAGAGATAAAGGTGAAAGCCTACTGGTGGACTTCCAGGTACTCTCTGTGGCTTGGGTGCAGCCATCTGCATAAATCATTGAGGCTCTTCTTTAAAAAAATAATAAATTAATAAATATCTGCCTTAATGCCAACACTTTGTCACGTTGACTATGGCTGCTCTGGCAACCATCTGGGAAGAGGAGTCCTGTGTCACGCATTGCAGTGAGGGCACAGTAACTGGCTTTGCTGACCTCTGGCTCTGCAGGCTGGCAAGGATTGTGTCTGAAGGCAAAACATTAGGCCAAACCTGTTAACCACCTGGGTGTGCTGCTGGCTTGAGGCTATTGCAAACAGAGGAACAAATTGCTGTAGATGGCTTCTTGTCCCCCTCCTCTGTCTTCCAGGTAATTATCTCCAACAGCACTCAGAGATTCTGAAATCATAAACTGAAATCAGTGGTGTAAAAACATCCTGAAACTTAAACACAAGATGTAGCTTTTCTTTGCCATCTGGCATGTGAGCAGCTTCACAGTTAATGTTTTGTGGCTGGTCTTCACAGTTGCAATAGACAGAGTTATTTTTTGGTTTCTTCATAAAGTTGAGGCTTTCAGGTAGCCAAATCAAGTGACTCCAAGAGCCAAAGCTTACAGAAAGCACCAAATATTAGTGAAGGTTATGATGAAATTGCAGGACCAGGAAGTCTCACAAAGTCTCAGCCCAGGACAGAGTTTGACTTTAAAACTGGGTAAATGACAAAGGCTTACTTTACTTAGTGCATATGAAAAAGCTCAACAAAACTGTGAACCATTGCTGTGCTTTTCTTAGTGACAGAGTCCCATAGCAATTTCCGGGACTGTAAAAACATCCTGATAAATTTCCAGTGTTTCCTCAAGTTGAATGAATCACAGAAATGCTGCTAGCCTTGAATAGGTTTAGCATTCACATCAACTGCTCAACAGAAGAGTCAGCTGAATCATGGTGCGGCTAGAAGAGGGTTGTAAATCATGGTTACAGGCCACACATTATGGAGAACCAACTTCAGCAACACTAAGTTTCCTTCAAGATGGAAGCAAATACTTCATCCACAATGGAAAACGAAGGGGTAAAGCAAAGGAAAGACCTCACCCTCTCACTAAACTCTTAGTGCAAGTAAGAGAAGTTTAGGGAAGCCTTGGTGAGAAAGAAATAACCCTAAGGATTGGGCAGGTTGCCCCTACAATTTAGAAGCAAAACTGCAGTGTGTAATGCCATGCACAGGAAGCACAGCTCTGGTGAGCAACTCTCCTGCAGGACTGGCAATTCACCCCAACCACCCATCATCCAGTTCCCTGCTGGAAGCAGCTGAGCTTGAAAATACTTGCCTTAACTACTGTGATACAAGCCAGGGGGACTAGAGCAAGAGTATCAAACTGGAGCAGTAATTTATCTAATCATAACTAGTAAGACTATACTGGGGTGCCCAGGAGGTCTGATTTGGATTGCAGTATTTGAGACCAACTTTGACGGCTCCTCAGGATAGTTGTCCTTTCTGTATTGGTGGTAAGAAGAAGATAAATGCTTTTTGGCAAGAAAGTCATGTCTTTTCAGTGTTTCCTTTCAGATGCTGTAATGACACCGGGTGGACCTTGGGAGAAGTGGTAAGTTGAGCCTTTTGCTGTTTCAGCTAAAACAGGACAATTGTGCGACCTGAGATTCCTGAGGGTGATGGGAATTGGTGGAGGAAGTCCTTTGGTGGGTGAGAGCAGCCCTTTCCTCTGAGGCCAAAGCAGGAGCATGTGCTACAAGGCAGGAAGCAATGCCAGTGTTTGCCGACTTTCCGGAGAGACCTGTCAGGCCTAGGTCAAGGCAGGGAGACCTGGAGGAGGAAATGCAGATGGGTTACTAGGGGGAATTCTTGCAGGGAAACATAGGAGGGGATCACAGGTAGGGATCCCAGCTTGTACAGAGGAGGTTGCAGTCCCAGGGGATGGGTAGATGGACAGAGAGCAGAGAACTTGACGTGGCCAAGTCTTTCCTGCAGGAGTGATGTGAGCTTGAGCAAGAGCTCCTGCCTGACTGAGGGGGAAGGATGCAATAGCAGCACCAAGCACGAAGCCTGCTAAAAATGTGCTAATCCAGAAGGGCTTTCTCAGAGCCAGAGAAAAAAGAAAGCATCCCAGGTATTCCGTGGTGTGAGTGCTAGTGCAGCCTGCCCTCTTTATTTGCCCATCTCCCGTGCACTCCCCACTAGATGCCAGTATAGGAGCACATCACTGCACATATGCACGGAGGAGGGAGAAAACAGGCAGTGCAGGTACGACTTTTCAAATATACGTATTTATATATGTAGTGTTTTCAGTTTACACTTAATTCTGAATATACAATATGCACAGGGTCATCAGTAGTGACTAAAGGCATACCCACAGATAATAGTGGGCATTAAATTGTTTGATGCAGCAGGACACAGGGCACCAGGCTGCTGTAGCCTTCAGGAAGTCCCCATTGCCCCTAAACACAGAAAGCCCAAAACGGTCTGGCATGAACAGAGCCTGCCTGCTTCCAAACTGCAGGAAAGTTGCTGAAATCAGCTGCATCACATATTAATACTCTCTGCTAGAAGAATCTTTAATAGTCAGATCATGGGGTTTATAAGAAAACAACAAAGAGGCTTCGGATTTTTTATTTAAATTCACCTGGAAATAGGTACAGGTAAACTACTGAGCATAAACAGTTTTATCAATTGCTTCTGCACTTTGCTGTAGGTGCATTTGCAGTATAAAGCAGGATGACACTCGGGATGGAGGATGTCTGGTGGATACCTGACCGAGCCTCAGAACTGAGAGCAGGATCACAAGACACCCACAATTTAGGTACTTTGCAAGCCTTTCTTGAAGAAATCTATTGCTGCATATCCTGCATACCCCCTCTGCGTGTTCACTGCACTGAGTGAAGAAAGCAATAAGCAGGACAATACTCTGTTACAAACCACCATGGGAACAAACAATCTGACAAAGCTCTGATGCCTGTCAAACCTTAAATCTTTATGAAAAGAGGTTAAGTCTTTTGCCTTGGTTTCTCTGTTACCTGTGCCAAAATAAATAGAATGTGCTCAACTGAAGAAAACAAATACTTGAAAATAACGAAAAATCAGTAGTACCCTTTTTATTCGGTAGCAGGTATACAGATCTAATCTGACAGACTGTATTGAAAGTGTAAACTGAACGCTCGCACACATGTATTAGCAATGTCAAGATGAAATGTTAGCTTAAATCTTATCAATTCAGTTTATAGGACAGGGAGGAATTACTGAAGTATAGTTTACCTGCAAACCTCTCCCATTCTGGAAATACAGTGGGTATTTAAAAGCATTTGGATTTCAGGTACCCTTCTTCATTACCGTGAAGGGTTTAGCATTGCCTCAACCTGTCAGCCTCTCCAGTCAGGAAGAAATACTAACAGCAAGCCTATTTGCATGGAGAAATTTAAAGGAGTCTTTCATTCTTGGCCTGATATCATTATTCCCATGGGCAGAGGACAAAGAAATATACAGCTCAGGAACAATTTCACATAAAAAATACATCCCTTTGTCCAAAAGCCCTGCAATGTGTCATGCTGTTATGGAGTGCATACAGGAACTGCCTCTGCCCTTTTGTACAGAGCTGGCCTTTAGGCTCCATGCAGTCTGCAGCCACCGGCCCCACTCATCTGAGGGAGCTATGAATTTAAAGAGATTCCCAGCTTTAGTTTTCCAAATGTGTGTATTTCTAGCCCTTTTCCACAGCAAATGGAAAAACCTCAGGAAAGCAATTTTTTTTTTTCTTTTGCTAGAATTAAAACGGAAAGAAAAAGAATAAAATGCAGTCCTCTGTGGTGGCAACATGGGCAAGGAAGAGCATAGCGATGTAGGGATGGACAGAAGTCTTGCTCCAGTAGGTCTGATCTGCCCTCCAGCAGTCCAAGAGGCCTCCAGCAGTGGTCAGTAGAAGCTGCTTTGGGGGGAAGTGCAAGATGAATATATTTTTTCTGCTCCACTGTTTAAACTGAGAAAACATCTTGCAAGGCTGCAAATATTAGAGGAGGAATCAGTCCTATTATTTTCAGAGCAGCATCCTTTCTGAAGAGTGCAAGTCATCAGAACAGAATGAACCTGGCGATGGGTATTTTCAGCAACGAAAAGAATGACTCACCAGGAGGTTTGGGGGCAGTCACAAGAAGGGACAGGACCTTATTTTTGATGGTGTAGGCTGTGTCTTGCACTCTTCTGGTCATGGCAGAGTATGGGTTGTCACTTGGGAAGAGGTTGTGCAGCATGGTGCACCAATGGAAACAAAGCGGGAGAGACTTGACCATGTCACCTCCATTTCCAACATGCATCTCTGGGTTGTCCAAAATGACCCAGTGGAGCTCAAGTTTTCTCTGTGGGACACAGAGCTGATGAGGGTCTGGGCACAGCAGAAGGTGGTGTTGGCAAGGAGAAAAGCAAATGCAGGGTCTTTCTGCTAGGAATGTGTAGGAACGTGGAAATGGCTGTATTATCCCTCAGCATGGCACAGAACAGCTCTTCTGTGCCTCTTGTGGAAAGGTGGCCCAGGCACATCCGTGCTCTTATCATACCACAGTCAGCACTGGCAGACTTTCAGACAGCCCTGGCTAACTTCTGAAGGTGCAGATGACAAGTATGCACATTGCTTAATGGCAGGCACTTCATTTGGGTGGCTAATTTAGGAGGACTGTTGTCCTTGATTAAGGAGGGGTTTTCTCCTAAGGTTCTCTATCTCATCACATTGAGGACTTAAGTTGTGTGGGTGCTCCCTCTCTTGAGTACTCAGAGAGTGTAAGGAGTGTCACTATCACAGTTAACTCTTCTTACAGATCTCCACCAAACCAGGGGTTCACAGAGTATACTTCCACTTTATAAACAGTGCAGGAAAGTTTCTGAACTTTTTGCAATCTGGCTTGTCTGATTTGGAGCCCTTTGGCTTTGTTTCAGTGAAGCTTAGCAAACTGCTATTCTTACTTGTAGCAATTAGTTCCCAATGGAGAACTGTTTTGAGTGCCAGGGAGTCATTCTGTTTGCAAAGAGGATGACTAGGTTATTGGAGGCTATTGGGCTCTCCAGCCTCACTTAGTGGAAACAAAATGTTACCTAGCTCAAGGTACCTTTAACTAGCTGCTGATGCATGGAAACACCTCACAGAGGGATGTGAATACCAACGCGACCATATCCATTGCTTTTTGTACTGGACAGCACTGCCTTTGCCACTTTTGCCATCCCCTTTGGTGTTTCTTGTCCTCCTGGGGAATGCACTCTGCTCTTCATTGACGCAGTTCTGCACTGCTGTGGTGGGCTAGGCGCAGGCTCTCCCTGTAATCTGCTCGGGGGAAATGGCATTACCCTTTGTATGTGTGTGTGAACACCCTACCCTGGAATTTTCATATAATAGAAAATGGGTTAAATCAATTAGAGCAACACAAACTGCAATTGGTTTTGCATGAATCGATTGGCAAAATAAGAATTATCTTCACTCCTCCTCTTTGTGAAATATAACTGACAACATTACACCCCTTCTTAAAGGCTTTTTGATAGGTTAATGGGCCCATTTTGAGAGAATATAATGCAGCAGTTTTGGTTCAAGAGCTGATGTGATGGATTACGTCCCTCTTGATGCTTGGGGTTGGGACACAATGCAGAGAGACTGCCTGGACCCTCTGGTGCCAGAGGGCTTAACACGGTATTGACAGGGCTGTACATATTAAATCCAGATCAACCTTCTGAATGAACACAGGCACATCTGAACTTACAAGGCTGGAAATCTCCTTCCACAGTCTTAAAGGAGTTATTTTTAGTAAAGATTGTAGAAAAAAAGAAAGAAAAAAGCTCATACCCCTACTCACTGCTGAGATATGAGCTGAAGGAAACTCTCCTGTCAGATCTGTTTCATATATGTTACAAGAACAGCAAAACAGAAAAGTTCAGCGGGGCATTATTTTATTTTCCTTTTTCTTTTCTTTAAATTTCCTTTAAATTTATGGGATCTGACAAACCAGTCTGGAGGGTGCCAAGTCCAAAGGAGTCTAGAGGTATCCCTCAACACTGGGTGATAGCTGCTGGTTAGTTTGGCAGATATGGTTTCCTGATGCTCTGCAAATGAAAATTAACAAACTCCATAGCTGTCCTGAAAAAAACAAAGCAGCATCATTTCTCACTTTAAAGGTCCACGCTGGACTGCTTTCCCTGGCTCCACTTGGGGAGCTCTGCTGGGTAATGCTGCATGCACTGACTCTTCTCTTTGGAATGAGCCAGGATCTTCCCAGAGCCAGGTACGAAGCAATGCAGGGTGGGGTGGGTGATGCTTTCTCCTTCTTGCACAGCTGCCAGTTTCCAAAGAAATTAACTTTTTTTCCCTTTCCATGAGTTGCAAACTACTATTTTAAAATGAACTGTAAAGTTAAAAGCAATTGAAAGCACATAGCTGAGAGAGTGCCTAAGACAGCCTTTCATCTTGCAAGCCTGCATGGTGCTGAGCACGTTTGTCATTTAAGAGACCTGATACCACATCCTACTGCTCCTGGTACAGAGCTCCCCAAACCTGTCAGCAAATTTTTCATTACTGCCTGGCCCCTTCCTATGTGGCCCTTCATGAACACACTTGATGCAAGCCCAGCTTATGTTAAGGGAATTGTTTTGAAGGTTCCCCAGTGGGTGCTAAGTGATATTTTTCCATTTCACTAATTCTTCAGGCAATTTGGTTTGCTTGTCTGGACATTCCCACCGGAACAAAGTTAATTCCCTAATGACACCCTTCCCTTGATTCAGATAGCCTGAAGTATTTTGCAGATGTGTGTCCATTTCAGTGACTTTTTTGTCAAGAGTACAGCTCATGTCTTCCTTAGGGTCCTCTCATAGGAGCTGACAGAAACAGGTTCAAGACTTCAAGAAACTTGGTGCAGGTAAAGTTTTGGAATATGATTCTCTCTCATACCTCAGTTCAGTTCCCTCGACTCATGAGAGTTTTGGGGTAGGTGACTATCTCATGGCACATCTTCAAGGTCTTCCTTGTATTCCACTCTAAAAGCCCAAATTTCAGAACTTCAGAATTATTTGCAAGATTAAATTGGTGTTTTTCAGTTATGCCTAATGTGTGTAGTTAATAAGTTTTGAGACTAAAAATGTGCTGGGGTCTTGCAGTGTGCTAGCACAAACCATGATGCTATTCATGATTTTTTTTTTTTTTTATTAAATATGCAGAAGTATCTTAGGATAAAATAAAGGTCAGTTTCAGGAAGGGAAAACACTGATACCAGCTATTTCTGGGCTTCAAAAACAGAATTGTCAACAATTCCCTGTAAAATTCATTTTCAGAAGCTGTGAATCTGTTTTCCAGTTAAAACATACAAAATAGTACAAGACACCCACTCACCCCTCATTTCCTTTAATGTGGGTTGTTTGAGTCCCTGTTTGCCTGACTGGACTTTTCAGATTACAAAATCCTGGAGAGTCCATACCAGAGGGAGCCACGCCACTTCTTGCTCTTTAGTGTTTCTGTGAGTAGTCAAAAGCAAGGAATTCTGAAAATGGTTATGAAAAGTTTAGTTTCAGTTCTGTGCAGTCCTTTTCCATCCAGACCTTCTGACATTAGCACAAGTGTTTCACTTATCTCTAACCTATTCTGCTGCTGCTTGTCATCTCCAAAGTTTCATTTGAAGAAATTAATCACACCACAGATGCCAGCTGTGTGAAGTAGGATAGCTCAAAGGTTTGTTTGACTATCTCACTGACATTAAGGGATGCGAGTCTTCTTTGGAGGATACAGGAAATGGTCCTCTGCAATGGAGAGCCTGTGCTCTTGCTCAGATGCAAGAAGACAGTCTTAAATTGATGTCTGGTTCGAAGAAATATAATATTCCTTTTTATAGCTGGTAATAGGCAATAATGGCTCTCACTGTGGCTTAATGGTTCAGAGCTGCAAGATACACATAAACATGAGTTTGATGTTGTATTGAGTTGTTGCTCAAGGCGTATTAAATGTTGTTGCTTGAGTATTGTATTAAAACAACACTCTCCTTAACATGCCCCCAGATGACTCCTCACCTCATGGGGTGGGACATGAAGCTATTCTCATGGGTAAAGGCTGCCTTGCTTTCCGTGCTAAGATGGCATCACTTCTACTGAGTTTTACTTTGTTTCTCTCTGCCCACCCTGCTCTGAAGGATCTTGCCGTAGGTCTAGCGTGTGCTCTTTCAGTCTCATTGAAAAGGAAGGTTGTCACCTGAAAGCTTGGCTGACAGCACACTGTTTCTCTTTTGCAGAGTTGTGAAGTTTGCTGACAGATGTTGTCTAACTTGAGAGATATCTAGTGACTGAGACCTTACAGACTCTCCCAGCAATGTATTTGAGCATTGTTGCCCTTTTTTCTCTCCTCCCCAATCTTTTTTCCCCTTCAGTTCAAGCAGCTTTCCTTTGCTGATACATGTTTTCAGGATCTCTGACCATTCTTTTTACCTGCACTCTCTACAGTTGTTAAACATTTTTCTTTCAGTGTAATACACAAGACTCAACATACTACTTCCGGCAAGCAAGCACTTCCTATGTCATTTAGGCTACAGTTCTCTTCCTATATTGCAGAGTGGGACTTGGACTTTGTTGTGATGTGCCTGCTCCTTAGTCCCCAAAGTCTGCTAAATGGCTGAGGCAATTCTTTTAAACCATACAGCATTTATTTCCTAGCATGGATTGTACTAAATACCTAACATGCAGTTCCAGTTCTGGTAACCATAAGCTGACAGGACATGCTTGCTAGAGCTTTGATTTTGTATCTAAAGAAAGCAGGGGTGATAAAGGGCCATTGCTCTGGAGATTTTAGTATTTGTTGAGTTAAACATTGCTGAACAGTCTAGCATCCCCACCCTCATCATGAATGAATCTGAAAGGAATGAGTTTGAAGTCTTGCTGGGGTTGACTATAAACCTTTATTATACGTGGGATGTTCCTTGTGGAGAGGGGGAGGCACTCGCCTCCCAGAAGAAATGAGCAGAATACATCAGCTTACTCACTGCCCCACCGAGCAGGGCGTGATGGGAGTAATTCAGGGTGCCTGGCACCTGCTGGAGCAGGGAGGCTTGCTGGCAACCGTAAACCCACATCAACCTTGGTGACTGCCCTCAGTGCAGACTGTAAATAACAAAGGGATTTATTTTATTTTTCCTATGGGGATGGGAACAGTGGTGAGGGTAAACAGAAGGAATTAAAACCACCAGCTTGCTGCAAACAGTTGGTGGCATGCCCTGGGCTGCTACCTCTTTCTTGTACTCAAGGAAAGCTGGCTTATATCTTCTCCCCTTAACTTTGTCCTCACTGCAACAAGCAATGGGTATATGAGCAAATCTTTAAGGAAAACAAAGCAAACAGAAAATTGCAGAGACTGATGACGAGCACTTAAATAGTGTAGACTGCATAGGACCACCTCCTGCTCCCCTCCTTTTCCATTTTTAACCCCTTTCACAGCTATATCAAGGGACACAACCACGGATGTTGTCACAACTTCACTGAAATTTTGCTTTACCTTTAACATTGGTTTTATGACATGTTCCTGTAACTGGTACTTTGTTCCCAGTTCAACCCGTAAACCAGGATCTGTAGTGTCTTTTTCATCCACAAGGGGCGTGTACTTGGGTTATGGGCAAATAATCCTTGGTCAGGTTGTTACTGACTACAAAGGATATCATTAGATGATCACCAAAGAAGTCACGCATGCAGCGTCATCATCACAGTCTTAAATTTCTGGTCATTGCAGAAACTGCTGGAGTCACACAGCTTCAAGAGAGAGGGCAAGGGAGATGACGACTGTGTCACTGTGACGTAGTGCCTTGCCTTGTGAGAGATTGGGTCACGCAGTCATACTGGGCTGAATCCACTCATCTTTTGTGAACTTGGAAAGTACATGAGTGGTCCTTTTTCATCCTTACATAGACAGTGGTTTGAAATACCATCTGCTGTAGATGCAAGCTAAGGAGTCAACGTCACCAACTCTGGTAGTGCTGGACCAGGGAAACCCAGGGGCTGCAGGCTCAGACTCCATTGGCTGTATGGATGAGCACTGAAGATTTCAAACTGCTTGTGAGCTTTATTTTCCAGAGCTGATATACTGGAGTATTTCTGAAGGCTATTGGATGGACAAAGAGGAGAGCCTTCACCTCTGAGGCTCTTGATGCTATATTTTCATATACAGAGACTGTTTCTTTGTGGACAGTCACAGAACTGTAAATCATCACATACAACTGTCCAGAACCCAACAGCAATATGCCAGATAAATGACATGTGAGAACAGGATGGCAGTGCCGGAGGGCAGAGAATTAAGCTTCAATTAACTGAAGTTCCTTTCCCCTGATTAGATTTTGAAGAGCTGTGATTTGTAACCTGTACGTATTTGTATGACGCTTACTTGCCTGGGTGTGACCAGCAAACTCAGTTCTTCTGGTTAAATGCTTCAGCTCCTACAGTGTTTGGAGTTTGTACTGTAGAATGTGCAAAAGGCATATTCATATTACAACTGAAAAAGAAAACAAAAAGCCAACCCCAAACAAAACCAAACAACAAGAAAATGTATATAAAATGTGGCTGTTCATAAGGGTAGAATTCATGTTTAAAAATGCTTTTATGGCGAAGTGATGATCTTCCCATAAAAGAGAGGTGCTAGATGGGTGTACAATGAATTCTCACTTATCCACAAGCAGTTTACTCATGTTGTGAATTAACTGCGCTGCAGAGGCCCTGACACTTTGCTGGGGCTGTGAAGGGGGTCCATCTGTACTCCTGTGCTGAAGCACAGTGTTCCAGGATTGAGTCCAAAGCTTTAGTGAACTCTGTCTGGCAACACCTAAGTATGCCCTGGCTCCACCAAAATTTATCCTTGTTGCAGTGCTGCAAACATACCTTGGATTGCACATTAGCTAATACGCCTTCTTGGAGCAGAGTGCAGAAATACCTAAGAGATTGTGCAAACACCAGGTTGTATCTGGCAAAGCCATTGCTGAACTAGAGCTAAGAAGTCTGGCTAAACTTAAGTTGACTCTGTCTGGAGTCAATCACAAAGTTGACCAGTCTTCACTTTCAATATATGCAACGTGCTAAAAGATATACAGGCTGCGTCTAAGCTGTGTGCTTGGGAGTGACTCTATGCTTCCAGCCTCTGGATGCCTCCCAGAGCTTGTCCCAAGCACCTATTGAGTTGAAATCTGGAAAAGCAACAATCCCTTTCTCCCTCTTTTCTCCTTCTCTGTGCAGGAAAATGGCCCTGTTCCCCAGGTGAGGTCCAGTAACAACTCAAAAGTGTTAGTGCTGCTTTATCTGTGACACCACAGCAATTAAAACTAGACACACAGTGGATGACGTGGTGCATTTGAAGTGTGCTTGTCACGCATACATGGAAGTGACCATGTAGTGTATTTTCCATTTCTGCCACCACCAACCAGCACATTACTGCCACGAAGTCCATGGCATTGGGTAAGTCCATGAGTGCAGGAGGATTTGACACAGCAGTTTGCTAAACCTAAAAACATTTGTCTTTATCTAACTGCCTTAACTTAGCACTTTTTCACCTTTTCTGCTGAAACTCACCCTCTTTATATGGTAATGAAGGAAGTGACTATGTCATAAAAACCTCAGATAGAAAAAAAACCATAGATGAGTCACTGAAAATACTGGTAAGATCACTGATATGGAGCTGATCCACAGCTTCCAGCCTTCCTGTTTTCCTATGCCCACTCCTCTTGCAGCTTCTCAGGCCAAGCTATGCCCCTCCTCAGTGTTCAGAGGGGGACCAGAGGGATTTCTTCACCTCTCCGTAGTGAGGATATATGCCAGAGTTGCAGAGTCCCTTCCTTGCCATGCCAGGATGTCACAAAGTCTTTAGCACCTACAACAACCCCTGACAATCCTCAGAGGTACTTATAGCAGCAACCAAAATGTCTTATCACACCCCTGTCTTGGTGACAAATTAAAATTGCAATTTGATTATTAACATCTTTCCAAAACAAGGGCTGGATCTCACTTCCCCTGCCACTGACTGCAAAACTGGACTTCAGTGGAAGCAGATCTGGCCTCAGGGGATGTTTGGAGAAAGTAAGTAGCAGCTCTTTTCTGAGTGTTTATTTTACATTTCAGGTTGAGGCATTCGCAAGTGCGGTTTCTGCTGGACTTTGTATAGCTGGGGTTGTGACTAACAATAATAACAGGCGAAGCTGTGACTTTGCCCCAGCCCCGGAACAAGGGCCGCCCTGTCCCCAGAGTCATGCAGAAGGCACATGGTGACTCACGCCCTCGTAATCCTTCTCCTGGGCTTCCCTTCGCCCCGCAGGAAAGGAACGCTTTCTTGCCTCTCTACAGTTAGCACTGCACATGACCCCAGCCATGCTGGTCCCACAGTTGTGAAGTGCACTGTGACTGCAACTGCATCAAAACCTACAGGTTTAGCACCTGGAGGAAGGTAAGCACTAAACTTCCTAGTTTAGTGGGAAACTAGGCTCCATTTTATTGTGCCTGGAGCACAAACCAATCATCCTTCATGGTGGAAGGCAGCATATTGGGGTAAGGGCCCCATTCTGCGACATCCACTAGCAGATGCGCAGCCTAAGCAGTGCCTTCAAGGTGCACTGTGATTTCCATCCACTCCTTTAGTTTCCATGTGATGGTGCATGTTCCATATGTTGGTCAACTGACTACACAAGGTGTCACTGGGCCTTTCGTCTGTGGCATTCATTAGTCACACTCATTAGCTTTATTTGTTCATTAATTAAACTATCTCCTTCCTTGCAGAGCTGCCATCCTCAGGTGATGCTGTCCAACAGATCCTAGCACATACATGTGTTGTCTTCTTGTGAGATTTTAACTGAAGCATTCATGCAGGGGCAATCTGGAGAATATCTGTGTGACTAGTGATGGTTGGAGGCTTGGAAAACTCTGGAATAATTTGACAGCTTCTGTCAAGGCAGCCTTCTGTCAAGGCAGCATCATTCCCCTGTGTAATGTTCAGAGCACCCAAAATTAGTTATGCTTGTCAGGACAACAAATAAAATGGACTTTCTTGGGCACCACCTTCTTCCAAGCAAAGAGATGGTAATGGAGCTTCCCCTTCCTTCATACTGTCCACTGCTCATCAGAGCCACTTCTGTTTCTGTCTTTGCAGTTACATGAGATTCCTGTCAAAGCTCCAGGAAGTTAGTTGGGGGTTGGGACGGACGGACACACGACACGACACCTGTATTTTGCTTACATTAAAGTTCTATGTTTTCTAACCAAAATGTACCTGTTCTCATCAAGTGACACAAAGAGCCAGCAATGTGCAGGTCTTTCATTGTGGCAAACCAGTGCTTCAAGATGGCACAGCACTTCAAGGAGATCAGCTTCTCACAGCTGAAGACCAATCAAGATTTAAGCCAAATCTAATCAAAGAAGATATGGACTCTGGAAAATACTCAACTGAGAGAGGAATGTTGACTGTTTTGACCATTTTGGTTTAGAGTCTTAGAATTCTTACTTATGCTAATTTCTGAACATCACATCATTTGGAAATTATGCCTCTACTGTTGCTGCTTAGCTAGGAAATGTAATGTGTCAGACAGAGAATGTCTCTACCATTCAGGCACAGCAGTGGCTGCTGTAGCACATGTATACCCGAGACAGATAGCTACATAGCCCTGAAACTGAAGCCCATTTTGACACCTGCATACCGGAAGCAAAAGCAGCTTGGTAACTCCACTCTGAGAATGAGGGCATGTTTTAATCTGCTCTCTAGAAAAACAGTAACAATGCACGTATTTGGGAAAATACCTATCATTTAAATCCTTAGGACTAATTCAGTGTAGTGCATCATACAGACATGCTTTGAAAGTCCTTAAACATAGGTTATGTGGGAATTTACTGGGAGATCGGTCTAGTGCCAGCACACTGAGTAGGTGTAGGCTTTTTTTCCATACAGAAAATTTGACTGTGCAGCCTGTTAGAACTGGGATTAGATTACAAGTAAAAAAAATTCCCAAATTCTGTGATCAACTCTCACGGGAAGCAAATGGTGCTATGCATTTGAATCAAATTTTGGGGAAAAATTGGTCCCCAAAGTCCACAAATTCAACATGACCTTGTGTGAAACTGTTTCACTGTCCAGGCATTCTTGGCTGCCCATTTCATGTTTCGACCGCATCTTTCCCAATGAAAGAAGCACCCTGTGGTCCCCGCTGCCCGACAGGAGCAGGCGATGGAGGGGCTGCAGCTCTACAGCAGCGCCAGGGCTGTGAGAGCCAGCCCAGCTCTGCTGCTGAGGGCAGTGTTGGCTCACAGCGTATGTTATCTTCCTTTGGAGCTCCTTCTCCCAGTACATAAACAAACTTGTTTTTGTTTAAAGACTTTCCCACACGACTGTCTGCCAAGTTCAGAGGACTGCTCTTTGAGATTGATCTTGAGGGGTTTTGGAACGGGAGATGAGATTATATAATAAATTCAGTTAGTCTCAGTGAGGCGGTTGGGAGATGCTGTTTCAGACTGCGATGTAACAGCCAAAGGGATTGAGTGAAATAAATGAATCCACAGAGTGTCAGTGAGGGAGGAACTCGATTTTCAATTTAGTGACTCTAATTGGGAAACAGATTCGCAGAGGGATCATCTGCACACCAGAGGATGGAGGAAACATTCTCAAAGCCATAAGCCTGAATAGACTGATTCCTCTTAGAGTAACCAGCATGCCTGTTTTTAATGCACAGCTTGCTTAAAACACTGTCTACGATACAGTGGTTTTCACATAATGGTCAACTGGTGACTTAGAGAATTATCACTGGTCTTACTGCTGTGACAGTGTTGAAATTCCTATTGTTTTCCAAGTAGCTGAGCATCCTGGTGCTTCTTGTCCAGTTCAGGTCTTGCTCTTCTAAACAATTAAACACCCCAAATGCAATGGTTAGAAGCAGAAAGATTCCTTTGTCCTACTGAAAATTCTCTATTTCCACCTGGTACAGGACTCATTGGATTTTAGCTCAGTAATGCAAGATTTTCAGAGAAATAGAAGTTTAAAAAGCCCTGTGCAGGCAAGGAGCTGGCCTGGCACTGGGACCACACGGAGGCTGGCCGCCCATCATGGGCTCTTTCAGTGGTTTTGGTGGAATTGATGCAGTCAGATGAACTAGCACTTTCTCATGGAAGTGCTGCTGGCAGTGAGACTGAAACGGGAGGGAGAGCTGTCAGAGCAGCATCCCGAGAGAGAGGTATTTGCTCATGTACTCGCCATCTCTAACCCTCCCAAGTAATGTCTCTCATGGCCAGTGAGGGTAGGTATTCCTCTGCAGTGGGAGAAACTATGACAAAATGTACAGAAAATACCAAAACTGTACCCTTTATTGGGTATCCTTCTATCTCATTCATGCTATCTTAGTGTTCCTCCCATGACCAGTCTGTCCTGTCATCTGTAAAGCACGCAGAGAATTAGTACAGCAGCAGTAGTGGCAGGAAGGCATTTTTGTCTTAGGAAGTAGTCCTCTATAAATAAATCCAACAACAAAAAAATCATTATGATACATCTAAGAGGTTCACAGGAAAATAAATTCATCTTTTATTGTGAGGATTCAATAAACTGCACTTGTGCTCTGAACAGGGAACTACACCACTTTTACAGTTGCCTCCTAGTTATTTCTTAAAATAGCACTTGATTCTGACTACAAAAACTGTAGAGACTCTTGGGAGATAAAAGATCTTTCAAAAACAATTTATGGACCATATAACAAGTAGCCTTTTTTGAATGTCTAGCTCAAGTTTTTAGAGAGATAATATCAAGTTTTCTCCTCTTTCTTACACAACTGAGCTTGTTTTCATTTATGTAAGATCTTTAATTCTTACTGATGGTACAGGATAGAAAGGGTTTGAAAGAGCATGAAAGAAAGAGCATGTTTCTTTAAGTTCTTTTCATTAGATTATAAGTTTTCCATATAAACCTAAAAAAAAGCAGCTTTATTCTGAAAGATAAAAATCAAGACATGTTCACTATATGAATCTCCCATTTACTACAGTTTCATTTAGTGGGAGAAGTGGTTTGACATGAATGCGACAATGACACCTGCCCTTTTTATTTAAAACAAAAAAAGAAAAGACATTTATCGTGCAAGGTGGATGGGAAGGTGTTTGGTGTGTTCTGACCACCAGGTCTCCTGATAGGCATGAGATGACTGGAGAGGCAGGAAGCAGGGAGGAAGGATGAGGAGAGCAATCCACCTGAGAGGAAGATGCCAACATCCATGCCATCACTGTAGCAGATTTTCTCCTCAAATCTCTTTTCTCTCAGGGTCATGCTGGGTCTCACCTCTGCCATGGTTAAATATCCCAACTTCAGAGCATGACAGCTGTCTTCTGGACTTACTAAAACATAAAGAAACTTTACATTCTCCTTTGAGCATTTGCAGCCACAGGTGTTTTCAGCCATTCCATCTGCCTCTCCTGACCTGCTGCTGGGCTCCCATTGAGGCAGTGGGGTTTGCTGCCCAGGCTGTGCACACGGTAGAGCCTGTCATACCCTGAGGATGCTGCTGCAGCACTGGTCCAGGTCTTGTACTCCTGCTGACCTTCATTCCCTTGCCTGCAGGCCACCCACCGCTGGACTCAGAGACACCATTCCTCAGGTAGGGAAGAATTCTCCTCATATCTGAAAAGGGAGCAGAAAAGGCCCCTGGGAAACCTCAGAGGATTTATACACTCATATCCGTCAAGATGTGGGGTTGATTACTGAGGAGGCGTTTTTTACTCTCTTCTGAGTCAGTGCTGAATAAGTAACTGGTCCAGCACATTACTGGGAGGGACTGTGGGGCTCTGGTGCTGCCTTTTGCGTGAGCCTTTAAATCAGAGGTCCTGTCTGCATTTTCTCACGCAAAGCCAGTCTGATCCTGAGAAACTTGGTGAGCAGCAAATGCAGCCAGTCATGCTTGTCTTCCACAGCTTCGTTTAGCTCTGTTAGCCATACCTGCTTGTCTTCAGCTGCTCTGTGGTGTCACCAAGCATTTTAAACAGGGGGGACAAAGTTCATATGGCAGAAGGGCTGTTCTCCCTATATAGCTGTGCTATATAGTCCACATCTACCTCTTAAGGATGTTTTAAATCTGACTCAAATCAGTCAGCTTCTGCAAGACTCTTAGGTGAGGGCTCGTATCAAATGTAGGCAATGTGAAAACTAACATTAGTGTTAGGGCGAATGGGTGTGTGCATTTCTGTAAAACACTGGGGAACAACTTCTGCTCTGTCACTTCATAAAGGAGAGAAAATCCACTTTCTCCAGTTATTAGGTATGATTTAAATCTAATGGCCAAGGCAGGTAGCCCTGCAATTACTTCTTTTTCTAAGGAGTCACTTGTGCATCCCTTAGATGCATAAATTTATCTGAAGACTGCTAAAAAATACATAGAAAATACGAAAAGCAAGACAGGCAATGAACTCATTTCCACTTTTGCCCTTTTTGTGTGGTTAAAGTAAGTATTTTATAGCATCTGTTTCCCAAATTGCAAGCCAATCTGGTTCAGTTGTAAAAACTTACTGTGTTATGCATCATCCCCTGGAATCAGAGCTAATGAAACCTGACACAATAATATGATTAAATACAGCTCCAATGAATAAAACTATTGCTTTTCTCAGAATGGTTACTCCAAGAAAACAAAGCCTAAAAGTTCATGCCCTAGTTTTCTTCTGAACTCTGTACAACAGGAATGTTCCGAAGATGCTTTTAAAGATTGTTCCTGCTTCCTGAACCCTCCTACTGCAGACTCACAGGCAGGACCGGACGATATACTGCAGTGTCATGAAAAGGCACTTCGAGAGGAATTTATATCCTCATGCTTTTAACTGTCCCTGGAATTTATTAGTTAACAGATCATGACTTCCTGCCATCACTTCTGGAAGTCTCAGCCTTTTGATCATGCCACTGTGTTCCTGAAATGCATAAGAAAATGGAGGCTCTGCATGCCTGCTTGGTTTGATGAGTACAGCAGCTTTGAGGCAATCCAGTCCAAACCATCCATCGGTTTTGGCTTGCTCACCGTGAAACAGGCTTGCTGTTCAGGCAAATGTTATTGCACAAGGTGTCAGGACACCAGATCTAGCTCTGAGGTCCCAGCAATCTTATCTCAGAAGTGAAACAATGGAAGTCAATGGGACTGATCCTCCTGCTCCGCTGATGTCCTGGTCTGCAGGGTCCACTGAATTACATGGAGTCACTTGTGATCTGTATGAACAAAAAATGAGGGATGACTCTTTGCTTTGACTTGAGTCTGTTAGTTAAGCAAAACTGGAATGGCATTTATGCTAGCAATGGTGCCACAGCTGTATATCTCACAAAAGAATTTAGTTCTGAGAAACACAGATTTAGGCAGCAGCAAGTATTAATTAATGAAAAGATTGATTAATTCATTGATTAATTGATTGATTAAAAAATTTATTTGAAACCAGCCCTGTAGAAAGGGACATGGGGATACTGGAGGATGAAAACCTGGACATGAGCCAGCAGTGTGCGTTTGCAGCCCGGAAAGCCAGCCATATGCTGGGCTGCATCAAGTGTGACCAGGAGGTCGAGGGAGGTGATTCTGCCCTTCTGTTCCACCCTCATGAGACCACAACTGCAGTACTGTGTCCAGCTCTGAGTTTTACAGTGCAAGAAAAACATGGAGCCGTTAGAGTGGATCCAGAGGAGTGCCACAAAGATGATCAAGCAATGGAGCACCTCTCCTGTGAAGAAAAACTGAGAGAGCTGGGTTTGTCCAGCCTGGAGAAGAGAAGGCTCTAGGAAGACCTTAGAGCTGCCTTCCAGTGCCTAAAGGGGGCTTATAAGAAAGATGGGGACAGACTTTTTACCAGTGCCTGTGGTGACTGGCCAAGGGGCAATGGTTTTAAACTGAAAATGATAGGTTTAGATTGGATATAAGAAAAACATTTTTCACAGTGAGGGTGGTGAGACACTGGCACAGGTTGCCCAGAGAAGATGTAGATGCCTCATCCCTGGCAGTGTTCAAGGCCAGGTTGCATGGGGCTTTGAGCAACTTGTTCTAGTGAAAGATGTTCCTGTCTGTGGCAGGGAGATTGGACTACATTATCTCTGAATGTCCCTCCCAGCACAAACCATGATTCTAAGTATCCTGCTTCCTCAGATCTGGCTTGCTCACTTGTTGGAGATGCAGCCCCTGGCCCTATGTTAAAGGTACGATTGCTGAAGAGCTCCCAGATGACTCCCCATGTCCTTGAAATATTGAGAAGAATCAAGATTGAAAATAAAAAGTTGTTTCTTTTGAAGAGTTCTAAAGTGCTTGTGAATTGCCAAAAAAAAAAAGAGAAAATGCTTCCAATGCAATAAATATCTTTCTAATATCTTGTGACCTGGCCAGAGCTCTTGCATCACAGTCCCTGTCAGAGGATATAAATCTACAGTTCCTCCTAAAAACCTACCACTGCTACAGCATCGTCAAACAGATTTCTGCTCAGCACCAGACCATATAAACAATTGCTAGGGGAGCCTGAAATGGAGTGAAAGACAGGGAAGTTTTCTTCTTCTTCTTAAATCAGTGTTATTGCATTTTGATAGTTGGAGTCTATAAGCTTTTTGGATTAGGAATAGAAAATACAGTCTTGTATGTCAGATGTATTCCTGGTTTGTGCAGTGATACTCTGATAGTTTCAGTGTCATTTCCTAGGCTTTTCATATGGAGTGTAACTTTTTATTTGCTTTTCTATCCAATTCCCACTGAATGGAAGTTTTCACATGCTGTTGCACCTCCTCCATTCCATCCCTCCAGTTCACGAGCAAGTTTACTGAACTCCCCAGCAGCTCATGTTTATTTTCTTATCTTAAGTTAGAGTGTGAAATTAAAACACTTGATTTGTCCTTGGCAAGTTAAAATGCATATTATTTATACAGCACTGTAGGGGTCTGTAGCTCTTTGTGAACAAAAAGAAACTGAAATACCATGGCATGGGGCAATGCACTGCCAAGGCCTGGATCTTACAGACACTCAGACCAAGCACGGTGGAGCACATAGAGGCACAGCTTGCTTAGCTTTGCTCAGTGCTTTGTGGTTGTGTGCTCTGCTCCTCATATGTGGCCTGCCTAAACAGGAGGTTTCTCTGGAAACACATTGGTACCATTTTGCTATCTAGGAAGACTTTGCAGAACACCTTTGTGCTGGGCAAGTTTTATGACACCTCATTTGGATATTACTGGCAGTTAGCTTACAGAGTCATTGACCACCTCCAGGTGGGAAATCTGCCTATATTCACCTTTGCGGGTTGTTTTTACAATCCTCATGAAACCCCATGTAGCTCTACCGGTGTTTGTAGCTGAGGCAAATAGCACTAGGGTAGTTCACCACACCAACGATCCAACATGGTTATCATAAACCTGTAATATGTTATTTAAAAGGCTGTTACATGTTTTTAAACATTCCCATATAGCTTAGCTATTAGTTACTGAGACAATTTAAAAAAGCATTTATGTAGACAATGAGACGAAAAGCATTTATGTAGACAAAAAGCATTTATGTAGACAATTACCTTTAACCTTACTTAAGTTGAGGCTAAAAGCACACATTCAGCAGGCTTCTGCAGTCTCTCCTAGTCTGTTAACAGACAAAAAAAATTCTTGCCACTGCTGAATTTAAAGCAGGAATGGGCATAATAGATTGTATAAGTTTTAAGAAACTGAAAGAAGTAGTAAGTGAAAACAGAACATTGCACCACTTCTTTCTCCACAGTTCTTAGAGTATGTACAAACATACTCGTGAATGTCTCAATACAGAGTATTTCTCATAAAAATATGCAGTCCCCAGCCTCTTGTCAAGTGTTACTCCTTTATCAATGCCTGCGGTTTCCTGAAAAATCAGTGCAGTTTCCAAAGAATCAAGACTAAATCAAGATAGAGCAATTTCATGAAGGTGGAGTGTAAAGTCAGGCATTTTTGAGCTGAAGCACTACCATGAATGAAATTCTTTCCCATTTTTCCTCCTCTGCTATGAGGCGAGGTAAGAGTTATCTTTATACACAAGTAATTTGCCATCAGTTACTGTAACTTACCCTTTAGTTTTATGCCATCAACTTTAGCATATCCCAAATCAGATTGTTCCAGTTTTAAGCCTGTCATAAAAACATTAAGCCTGTTTTGTAGGAGACGTGGAAGAAGTATTCTGTCACTTAAATGTCTCTCCATTCTCTGACCCATTCCCCACAAAGAAAGCAGAAGTGAGAGATGCTCACCTAATATACAAAAGTAATATCTAATAACTGGGAAAGGTCTGAAGATCCTTTCAACCTGCAGGTTATGGAGATGGTTATCTCTGGGAGGACATTCCTCATCTTTTCCATATGTTCAAAATAAACTGTCTTCTGTGATTCTGAAGCTCCCTTGGCAGGAGAGGAAAAGTGTTGAAATATTGTGTTTCACAATTTTCCAGACCAAACGCTAACTTATCTGAAAGATACATTACTATATTATGCATTACGTAAGTTCACCAACCAGTCCTCTGGAAGTCGATGATCATTTTAATTTTGCATTACTTTATAGTCAAAGAAGTATCTCGCAGAGTTATCATAGGCATTATCAGCGCAAACTGTGATATGGAGCCAATGACCTGTGTGATTATAGCACACTTTTTTGCTTGTATGGAGTATTTTAATGCAGTCTCAGCGCCTCACTGAAAGCAGGCCAGCAGATGACAGATTATTCCCCTCTCATCTCTTTAGTGAGCAACAGCTATTCGAAACATTTGGGTAGTGCAATGGCGGAGGAGTCATTTGTCACAAAGTAAAATCTTTTTAGCAAAGCTTTAATTCTTAGATTATTTGAAAAAAGAGTGATACGATTGGCAGCATTTGGTGTTAGCAGACACAGAAGCTTCTGTCCTACCAAGATATGTGACTTTAGCTATGAGTACAATCTTGGGAAATCACATCATCTAATTTTCACCATTTCTTTGTGCACAAGTCTGACAGTATGTACACAAATATTCATGAACCACTCAGTACAAAATAGTCCTCAAAAAAAATAAGCTGTTCACAATAAATGCACCTCCCTAAGAGAGCACAGGTCACATTTTGGTACAAATTTATTGCTTCCTTAGCAGAAATCTTGTTGTTTTTATGTTATTTCACGTGTTTTAAAAATGAAGAACATTTCAAGAGCTTTGTTATTAGAAACTGTTTTAAATCTTTTTCATGATTCACACTTTTTCCATGTTGTTTTATCATGAGCAATTCAGTAACTTCTGCATAAGCGGCCATGAGATGTCTGACACTTACTGCCTTCTTTACTGCTCCAAACCAGATCATTTTTACACGTATTTGGGAAAGCTGGAAAACTCTTCTTTTTTCTATTCTTTTTTCTTTTCCTTTGAGGGAGGGGTTTTCTTGACATTTTAATGGAACAGTATCAGCTTCATTTTTGTCACAGTTCTGATCCATGGACGGGTGTAACTTGAGCAAATAAAAGTATGCAAGTAAAACTTAACTGAGCCTTTAAATCACAATTATTTTGTCAGCTTTGAAAACCTTGGGTACTAGGCTGACTGATCCCACAGTTTGCACACAGTACAGACAGTATTTCGTCCATGATACATATACAAGATAAAGTCACTATATGTACCAAATTTTTTCCCTATCTAGATTCACTTTAGCAGCAGCTCCTTTGTAATTAAATGACTTTGGAAATTATTTTCATGCACCTTCTTGCTTCTCATTCACAATGGAATTTGCTGTTGTGCAAATTTTGAAACAAAATTTAGGACCCTTTGTTGCTAAAATGTTGCATAAGTGCCATATATTATTAAGATCAGAAGTGCAAGGCTTTGTCTGAAAAAAGAGGTGTGGAAAAGCCTGCGGAGGTTCCTACAACAGCATCTTAATTCATGAAGGACTCATCAGAGGACCTGTCTCTAAATGAAGTGCTGGTGGAAGAGGTTATGGGCTCCTTACGCTCAATGAGCAATGCCAAGTCATCAGGACCAGATGATATTTACCCAATGGCTGTAGAGGAATCCAAGGATGAAATAACTGAACTGTGATGTTTAAACTCACACTTAAAACTTGCGCAGTAACTGAAGTCAAGTGGTTGACAGCTAACACCAAATTATTATTGTGTTAACCAAAAAAGACCTTTGTTCAAGGGGATGTTGGGGGAACTACAGGCCAGTGATCCTGACGTCTACGCTTAGGCAAATCAATAGAAACAATAATGAGGAACAGAATTAATAAACATGGATAAATATACTGTAATGTGAAAAGTCAACATGATGTTTGTATAGGGAGGTCTAGCATTAAAATTCTATTAAAACCTTACTTATTAAATCCTATTTTTCTGGAGGAGTCAGCCAATATGTAAGGATATTCCATTGATTCAGTCTACTGAACTCTTAAAAATCTTTCCACAAGACTGCAAAAGCCACTCTTATATAAGAGAATGAAAAACCATGGGATAGAAGGTCCTTGTATGCACAAATAATCGCTTAATAATTGCCGAGAGCAGAAAACATAGTCTACTTTCATGGTGGATTGTCATCAGTCAAGTTCCACATGTGTGCTAAAATGTTTGATCTGAATATTTATATGGGATATTGAAAGAGGCTTAATAGCGAGATAACATTGGGGATGCTATTATGTTATTCAGGATAGTAAGATGATCATAGAATCATAGAACTGTAGAATGGTTTGGGTTGGATCATCTAGTTACAACCTCCCTGCCATGGGCAGGGACACCTTCCACTAGACCAGGTTGCTTGAACGCCCATTCAGCCTGGCCTTGAACACTGCCAGGGATGGGGCAGCCGTAACTCCTTGGGGGAATCTGTGCCAGTGTATCACCATCCTAGTAGTGAAGAATTTCTTCCTAATATATAACATAAATCTCCCCTCTGGCAGTTTAAACCATTCCCCCTTGTCCTGTCACTACCTGCCCTGGTAAAAAGTCCCTCTCCAGGTTTCTTGTAGCCCCCCTTTAGGCACTGGAAGCTGCCCTAACATCTCCCCAGAGCCTTCTCTTCTCCAGGCAGAACAAGCCCAGCTGAAATTCCATGTAAATAAACATAAGGTGATGCACATGGAAGAAAATTATCTGGAAATGAAATGTTAAGGACCAGGTTGCTTTCAAGATCACTTTCAAACAAGATCTTGGGGCTACAATAGTTGCATGAAAAAGTCAGTTCTGTGCTCGGTAGAGATCAAAGGAGCAAATCAGTTGTTAGGGAGTATTAAAAAAAGCATACAGAACAAACCAGTGACTATCATGATGCCACCACCACATACACCCATGGTTTCCTTTAACCTGGAGTAGCATGAATCCTCCCTCCATCCAAGAACTGCGGAGAAGGCGGCTGAAGGGGTGGAAGAGACTTCCACATGTGCAGTGAGTGTACAAGCAAAGTTTTTCAGCTTGGAAAGTAAACCACCATGGGAGGGCAGAAGTCAGAGTCTACACAGTCCTGAGTAGCAAGGCGTCGGGGAACAGAGACAAACTGATCATTGCCTCTTCCAGCCTGAGACATAGCAACCAGCCAATCTACAAAGACCAGCTTCAAACAAAAGGTGTATTTTTAGTACACAATCTTCATATGATTTTGTTTCTTAGCCCCAGTCATTGATCTGAAACCTTGTTACTTTGAAGCCCAGCATAGCATCTTAAAGGATAGTAGTGGCATGGTATGGAGATGCCTTCCACATCTCAGCTCCTCCTCTAACAGGCTGTTGAGCCTGGATGAAAATTCCCAGTGTGATATTTCAACTTAAAAACTTCTAAGCTCTGCCAGAAAGATATGTCTTGATAAAATGCTTCAAAGCAGTATCACTCACAGTGTGCCTACTGAACCTTTTCCAAAAGCACATTATGGCTTATGGCCATATGTATATGTAGGAAGCCTTTGCTATTTACATGACAGCTAGTCAACATTTTCTGATCTCTTCGTATTTAATTACCAGGGTTAGAAATGCAAAAATAGAGGTAAAAATTTAAAATTTAATTTTTAACAGAAAAAGTCTCAAGCACAAAGGCATTGCCATGTGTTTTTTTTTTTTGTTTAAATTTCAGATGTATGAAAACTTTTCTTCCTGACATGGGATTCAGTATTTACTTAAAGATAAGGATGAAGCCTATGAGGAAAAAAAGGTGATTGCCTGATTAACATTCTTATTCACGTATTCATTGTGTCTCCCACTTCCTCATGTGACCAGTGAATGAAATAAGGTGCAGCTGGGTCAGCCCAAGCCGACAAGCAAAGAAAAGTTGCCTGAGGGTGCAGAAAGTACACAGAAGAGATAGTACTCCTGGGGAAAAAGGCAGGAGATAGCTCACTGGAAGAAGAACCCTCTAAGGGCACTAAAGCAGGTGAGCATGGCAGTGGTTGTATTTCTGTACAGTATGCTCATCTGGGTCTCAGATATGATTTATACGAACACACTGGACTCTGATGTTGTGCTAGTTCTAGTTTCCTTCCTATTTTATATTTCCATTTTTATTCCCCTCCCTAAACCACACATTGTGACCTCCCTGGGACAAAGACTTTACGCTATGTGGCTTAAACAGTGCCTAGCACAGAGTGTCCCTGACCTCATCACCAGGATGCGCTTTTGCAAATAAAAACCAGTAAGAGAGGGTGGTTGGAGATGAAACCCTGAAATCAGGCCTTGATGCTTAGGAAAGATGCTTCTTTGCATTTGTTTCTATTATTATGCTAATTCATTTAAGTAAACAAAAGCATTAGTTCACCTCATTAAAATCAAAGAGAAAAATCTGAGAAATGTAGTTCAGCTGCCAAAATCTAAAATCCACCTTGAAATCTTATTGGCTATCTTCTTGAGGGAGGTGTAAATCTTCCTTTCCTTGGCTTTTATTTCTGAATTTGGCGCTGCTCCTGGAAATCTTCCCTGAGAGGCCTCCACTTGCTATAAATGTTGCAAATGAAGCCTTGCTATTTCCAATGCTGTTATAATTTTTTTTTTGCTTTTCTTTTCTTTTTTTTAATGGGCCAAGAGTTGCCTTGTGGCCATGTTGAGAGAGCCGTGTTTTTGTATTTCTAATTCAACTTTTGGAGTCATTCTGGACATCAAGCTTTTGCTGCCAAGTGAAACAACTGACTATCTCAGGGTCGGGCCATTAGTCTGTTTGTGTCCCTGCAAACTGAACTGAAGATTTCCATGATGGTTGTGATGCAACGCAGCTGATTCCTTGCTAGGAAGGAAACAGGAAAAAGAGGCTCAAAGAAAAGAGAAATGGAGATGAAGGAAGGCTTGATCATAGGAGCCCAGGAAAATGGTTGTAACTGTTCTTTACCTTGTGCTCTTCTTTTGGGATCTCACTCTAAGTGGGGTCTGTAGCCTAATTTTAGAAGAAGACCCAGCTGTCCACTGCACTCATTTCCACAATAATGGAAGGATTCTGGAGGAAACACAGTGATTTTTTTAATGGGTATCTAGCTCTGCCTGAATAAGTAGATGGGCTAGGGGTGCTTTAGAGAAATGCTGACAGGAAAACACACCGAGGGCTCAGTGTCTCACAGTGAATCAGATCATTTTGCAGTAAAAAGGCAGGAAGTTCAAGCCAGACAACTAGAAGAAGTAATTCAGAAAAAGATAATAAAATTAAAACAAAAAATGCAGTGGAGCTCCGATACAATTGTTTGTTTTCCTCTGAAGTTTGCACTGAGCACAGTCCAGCTTGCAGGCACCACAGAGGCTGATAAATGAATGAATTTCATGGAGCAGGAAAGGCTGATGCCAACTTTAGTGGGTGCAGCTATAAGACTGCACTGTAACCTTTGAGCTCTGGCTGCAATGAAATATTGTGCAGCCCTGTGCGACACTATCACAAGGCTTACCAGTCAGGGCCAAAGAGGAGGGAAGGGAAGAGAAAAGGGGAAAATAACACCATGACTTACTTTGGTTTTAGTTCAACATTTATCTTTAAATATTTTTTTTTCCTCTGAATTAGTTTCAATAAAACGTGCATCGCTCGTGGAGCTCCTTCAATAAAAAAGTCACTGTTTGTTAGACGATAACACTGAACAGGCTCCAGGCACTCCATTTTCTTATCTTAGATATACAGTGGAGCATAAGTCAAGCAAAGGGGAGAAGTTAATGCATCTGTAACACTAGGTAACAGAAGCAGCAGTAGCATGTTAGTGTAGTAATAACTCTCACATGTGGAATATCTGAAGATGGGTTTTATTGAATTCAGTTTATTTAACCAGGATAAACCCTTGAGATATGGATCTCATTTACAAGATAATGTTGGCAAGAAGGCAGATTATTACAAGCACATGTGGAAGATAAGTATAAAAAAAAAGAGTGAAAGACCTGTTTATATTTTTAATTAAAATCCTTTTATCACTAAAAATGTTAAGTGAAAAGGAAAGCATTAGATATAACAATTACTTGTTGATATTGTAGCAATAGTCCTTCCTTCTTATATAGCACATATCTTTCCTGGGTATCTTAATGATGAACAAAATAAAGGCAAAATGTCCTCCACTGATACACATCAGGCCTGGCTAAGCCTGTTTTGTTCGGGGACTTTTCACAGGTTCCCATGAAATGGTCCACAAGGACGCAGTAATTGTGTCAGAAGAGGGAACAGGAGCAGTGCAGAGCCGTGTGGCATGGAGATGGCTGGGGTGAAGAGTCCTGCGACTGAGTGTGCTACTGAAATGTGGTCATTTGTGTCTAGGTAACACTGACACATTAGGGCAAAAGGCAAGCAGAACGCAATGTACAGTTGAAATTCAGGATAATTAAAGTAGGCAGAGTGTAAGTATTCAAAATGGAATTTGACCAGGATTAACCCCTTTAATCTAGCTAAAAATAATACATGTTTTTTCACGAGCACAGGCATTCAAGGCTTGACTTTTGCATTTCACACAAAAGGCATTAAAACTTATGTTTATATGAATGCATTTTTTGAAATAGTTACCTTTTAAGTGACCTGTAAACAGATACTGACCACATTAAAGTTATATGTGGTATGCTGGCACTCGAGGCTGCGAGGCGATGGAGTGCTTTTCTTTTCACAAGGCAATTTTGCTCGATAATCAAATGTCTCTGGTAGGTAAATAAAAAACTTCTCTCCCTATCAGAGAGTTATTATGTTGTGTTTACAATGTATTCTTTTGGTCTGTAGTTAACATACTTTAAATACTCTTAAAGGTAAGTGGCTGCCTTCCAGCCAATGACATTTTCGGGCTATCGAGTTGCATATTTTGCTCAGAAGTGTGGTGCTGAGTCTTTTTCTCTGCTTTCTCTCTGCACTTCAGGTTTCCCCCTCCCTGTGAAGAGAGCTCCAAGCAGCCAAGTCCAATGTCTTTTTCATCTCTGGAACAGAAAGAAGACCAGACTTGTCCGGCCATGCTGGGGTATGGCAACTGCTGGGATAGGTATAACAGGACATGACACCATTACAAAAGAATGTGGGCCAATGAGAAAAAAAAAAGCCTTCTCTGAGTGGGACCCTCCATGATTTGCTGGTGAATATTCACCTAAGCAGTAGGATGCTCAGCTGTGGCCTCCATTGCAAAACTGTGCCTTTTACTTTAGTAAGATATCCACAATGGAAACTACCTGTTGGGTTACAACTGCAAAAGCGTTTACAAGCTACAAGGGGTTCATGGGCCATTCTTTACTTTGCTAACCAATTCTACAAAGCAGCAGCAGTAGAAGCTCAGCCCCCCTACTTGTCTGTTGTAATTTTCCCCTGGTTTTATGTCAAGACCCAGCTATGTAAGCAAGGATGTCCAGGTGGACCCTACCTACCAACCATGTATCCATAAGCAAGACTGTCCCATTTGCAGGAGAGATTTAACTGTGGGTGGCAAATGCTGGTTGCCTCTGCAGGTGTCCCCCATAACCAAGTCTTATGTCTTGCTGGTGGCAAAGTGGCTGTGAAGGGCCCACTGGGGCTCCCAGCTCCTCAGATCTTAGACATTTGCTTGCCATGTAATTTGCACAGCCGGTTCCCTCTCAGTCACTGTCTGCAGCCATTTGATGGAAGAGCAAAATATCACCGGGGGTATCTGCTTGAATTAATTTGCTTTGGCTGTGTTTGCACCTTTGTGTATTTGTTTCCCATTTGAGCAGTGACATTTATTGACACAAAGGTTTTATGGAAAGCCAATTTGGGGAGAAATGTCAATATTTGCTCTGAAGAACAACCGGACCCCAATTCAAAAACATACTTACCAGCTTTAAGTACATGAATGTGTCTGATTGACTTTGTTGAATGAAACCTGATGCTGGGAACAGAAGCAATGCCATGAGCTTTCACTGACCAATTAAGACAAATTGGTCATTGCTCAGCCTGAGTTAAGATTGTTCAGGATCTATCCTCACTGTACTGAATTTGAAGAGATAAAACACATGCCAGGGGTTTAGACACATTAGGGGAAATCATAGCTCTATCATGGCTGCACAGAAAGAGGCAATGTTGTTGGCATGAGGAACTGTTGCAGTGCTAAGTCTCTGCAAAGGCTGCAGTGAAAAGAGAATCTGAAAAGAATATGACAGTTGAAAATATGCTAAAAATAAAGCTGAAAAGTCATGGTTTGGGAGTCATATCCCCCTACTAGGTCTTTACAGGTGTGTGGGTGAAACAGACCAGGACTGCTGGGACAGAACCATGTCTTTTACATAATCTGTAGTTTTCTAAACATATCCACTTCAGTGAATTTTGGCTGCAGAAGTGATTGGGTCCTTGCAGTCTTTGCTATAAGTAGATTGTGGGGTTTTCTGGTATTTATTATGTAAATTACAACATCTGTGGGGAAATGTGCTTGCTTGAGGCTCCTGTGCTATAAGAACAGCTCCAAGGAAGTAGTATCAGGGTCAAGGCTGAAGCCATTGTGTCAAATTAAGCCGCAATAACAAAGGCTTAATATAGGAGAACCAAAAATTCCTGCATTAATGTTTCCTACCCTTTCCCATTAAAAAAAAAAAAAATCCAATATTTTTTCTTGTGCAGATCTTTAACATAGCTTGCAGCAAGCAAATGATGAAATTTGGCAAGGGGGCAGATTTGTAGTCAGGAAGGAGCTGCTTGCTCTCTCTGAAGAAAATATTGTTCAGAGTGGTCTGGACCCTGCAACGTGAAAAAGCCAAACCCATCCTTTGTCTTTTATCATAATTTACAGGACTTGTCTGGAGTTTCTAAGCGTGCGATGCCAGCTGAGCACACCCCAGCCCCTTCAAGGACTTTGCCCAAGGGAATGGGCTACCTGGGTCTCTTTACTAAGGACAAATCCTGGAGAAGTGGGGTAAGGACACTGATGTCTGCCCCCAGAAACCCCTGTGAAATTTCCTAACAGTGATGAAGCAGTGCTGAGATGCTTAAGTTATTTGTGGAGACTAAGAAATTCCTGATCCAACCCATGGACATCCCTTGCTGAATTCAGCTTCAACTGCAGATTACCCCTAACTCTGTGTCTGGCAGGCTTTTACTGCCACATTGCTGGCATTAGGTGGCTGCAGTGACTTCACAGCCTGGTTTGGTTGCATGGTTTGCCTCTTGTTTTGGACATGGCTGAATCATATCTTCCACCTTGATTTTCAGCTGAAATGTGACTTCCTCGCTTGTTTCTTAAAATACAACATCCCCCTTCCCCTCCTTCTCCCCCTACTCCCGAGCACATAGAATCGAATATCATGTAGTTCAGATTTACACCTACGGCCAAGTTCAACAAATTAGCAGCCAGAAATTTTAATCAGATATTTAATCTTTCAACCATGTAAGTGAGATTTTGTGTTTACAGTGGCAGCTGGCCAGTTTAACCTCAGAGAAGAAAGATTGTTAGTAGTGTCCTTGAAGCTGAGGAGCCATAGAGCAATGACTCCACTGAGCAGGTCCGTCTGACCTGCGGCTCAGAGGCAGCTGTAATCAGATCAGTATCTACAGCTCTTGTATGCTTTTTAAGCACTGGAAAGCCAAGGAAGTTTTTATCGTCTTAGGAATATTGCTAGCAACTGCTCTGTGCATCCAAAGTTGTTTAGAACAGTGAAGAAATGAACAAAGCTTTGGTGGCAGAAGGCCATGGCAGATGAACTTGTAACACACCCACCTCCTGAATTTTTCAAATCCTGGAGGAACAGGCAACATCTTCCCAGATCAGACAAATGCCAATAGCAAAGTTAAGGAATCTTCCTGTTTCAGTGGTGGCTTACACAGATGCATGCCTAAGTAGGCATATGTATGTGATTCATTCCCCATGCCCTGTCTGTAAGGCTCTCACCTGTTGCTCAAAGCAACCAATGAACAAAATTGGTTTTCATAGAGTAATTCCCTGGAAACCATGTTATGAAGTAGAATACGTGAAGTGCTTTTCAGTCATACTTGGTGATCACCTTTATGCCTGGAAACTAGACATCCAGTATTTTGATGATTTTGCTGTGCATGGTCACTGAGGGGTTATACTAAAAATGTTCGTATGTTAGAGCTAAGGGCTGAATGCTTTAGAAGTCTGGGAGCATTTGGTTGTCATCAGGGTCTAATTGTGATGGCATAGTATCATTTTCTGGTTTGCCCTAAGTAAAACCTGAGCTCTCTGGAGCTGCTAGGCAACCTCAGATTAGGATAGGAAACTTGACTTCACCGCTCAGACTTCTCACATAGAAATACAAAACCCTTTGAGGGACAAAAGTCTGTTTCCTCAGTGCAGATGTGTTTACAATCAGGGATCCATGTCAGCCCATCAGTATTCCCAGTGGTGAAATAGACGTTTGGGAAGCATTATAGTTCTGTACAGTGAGTCTAAAAATTATTTAACTTGGCTATTTAGTGAGCATTTTACTGGTAGCCATATGAGAAGTTGATGCTCAGAGATACATTTGGACTGTTTATACTTCCTTAGGGTCTGGAGAGAGTATACCACTGTGTACCAGGGTCAAGTTTTTAGTATCTTGTGAATCTCATTGGAGATGCAGACAACTTCTGCCTGAGATAGGGCTACTTTTTAGGAAGGGCGTGTATATAGTTCCTGTTGTACAGACTGACACAACCTTTGTGATTTCTAAGTAAAACATACTACTTTATGGCCTTCCAAAATGTAAATGCTTCCTATGTCTTTGACTGCTACAGTTTAATTGTGGTTGTTGTTCACATGCCTTGTTTAATATGATTAATGTCATAACAAGTCTGCGGACATTCCTCAGTTCTTTACCTTGACAGTGGAATAACACTGGTGACAAAGTGCAGGTTAGGGCATAATGGATCTCTCTTTTTTTAAGGAATTACCTAAGAGTGCTTACAAAGATTTCAGCCTTGGCGTTGTCTTATTGGATAATTTTATTCATCTTTATTTCCAAGAGGGTATTTCAGTTTTACTCTAAAACTATGACAAATGTTGCTTCTGAATGAAGCTGCGCTCATACATATGCTGTATAAAAAATAGCCATCCAATGGGAAAAAAAAGTATAGACTATATAGTGACTGTAGGCATCCTGTAGATCAGAATAGATGTCCTATTGCTCAGGCCAGTATCTGATGGGAAAATGAAATACAGCCAGTACACTTATACGTAGCAGAGATATTAATTAGCATGAAACATGATGCAATTTGGATTGAGATCAAGACACTGAACTGAAGCCACTTTAGTGGCATTGATGGATGATCTTGTCTTGTCAATAGATAGATAGAAAACAGCCATCCATTTTCATCCTCCTGGGTCTTTCTTCAACACTTTACACTCTTGACCTGAAAATACTCCTATTTCACTTGAGGGTGTTAATGGGGGCCAGGTTAGTATACTAAATGGCCAGGTCTGTCTTAGAGGGATGCCAGTGACTACTAAAAAGCTGTATTTCTGTTGCTGTACCTTGTATTTATCTTTCTATTCAATATCTTCCTTCCAGTCTGTTGACATACGCTCTTGGCAATAGTTCTGATCCACCTTGCTGCTGTATGGTCCTACTGCTTGGCAGATGTGACCAAGATAACTTTATCTGGGTGAGAGCAATACAATGATTAAGGCTATTTGCTAAAAAGTAAAGCCAGTGATAACCCAGGAGATACTGACAGAAGAAAGGATTTTTGAAGAGTTGGTATCAGGTGCACCCCCCTTGGTGGGAGGCATGCATCAGAGTTGGTCACTCACTCCCATGGATTAAGAGTGCTCTGGTGTTCCTCACTGTATGGAGAACTGTTAGGGATCACTGAACTGAAAGGTATCAACTTTGTGATTTGCCTGCAAGAGAGGAACACTTGAATTATTCTTGATCATCAATAGTCCACAGAAGTTTTAGCAGCCTGTGCCAGCATTAAACTCCCCTTGTCAACAAAAAAATTCAGCTCTCATTTTCTATCTGCAATGGACAAAAAGAACTTTCTTTTACACTCTTTTCTTTGCAGCTGCATTTCATATACTTGAAAAGTCCCCTCTGGACTAAGCATCCCATTTTTTTCATTCTTTCTCTTTAAGTCATGTTGTCTGAACCTCTGATTACTCTTGACTTTCCTCAGTTAGTCCAAGTCTTTTATGAAATGTCTGTTCAGTATGGACATGGTCCTTTGGCAGATGCTTTCTAGGTGCTGAGCAGAGTGGAAGGATTTCTTTGAGTTAAATAAAATGTTCCCTTTTAAAAATCCCCATAATTCAGAGGAATTCTTTTGCATTAGTATCATAGAATTGACTCACCCTCAATGCGTGGTCCCCCACATTCTCTAGCTCATATTTGGAAGAGCTGTTTCCTTATTCATTTCTTCCCCTCCACTTTCATGTTGACAGCTGAGAATGTCTTTCTAGCTGTAGTACTTTCCTGCAGTACTTACTGATGATATTATTTTTAATACCGTTTCTTCAATGTGTAAAGATCTTTTGAATCATATTCCAGCCTCTTCTAAGAAGAAGAATTCTTCTGACATTCTCCAAGGTTTTAATAAAAATGTTGACCCAAGATGGACCCCTGTGGAAGGGCAGCCAAAGAAACTTTCCAGTCTGACAATGACCAATTTCCAGCTATGTTCTGAGTAGAGTTTTCCAAGTGGCTGAACACCTGCCTTTATAACAGTTTTGACTAGCTCATGCTTTCTTACAATATCCTTAGGAAACTGTCATACAAGGCAGTGTCAAAGCCTTTGTGATACCAACACACAAAGACCCATGTCCTGTTAGAGAGGAAAATTAGACTGGACTTAACAAAACTGGTGTTTGTTTGACAAAGTCATGTTTCTCCACAGTTCTTACTTCCCAAGTAGTTTGATTGTCATCTGATGGTCTGGCTATAATATTTGGCTCTATTTTCTTTTCCTGGAAATAAAAATCAAGAAGACAAGTTATGGTTCATGGGCTTGTCCGTATTAAAAAAAAAAAGTATTATATTTGCTCTTTTCTAGTACTCTGAAACTTTTTCTGTTTATCAGGAATTTTCGGATGACTGAGATTGACTCTAAATTTGTTGAAGTGCATTTCATCAGGTGAAACCCATTTAAGAGTATCTAACTGCATAGGGGTAACAATCTGCCATTTTCTATTTTACCCTTGACTAACGGGGTACTAAAGACTTTTGACCAATGAGTTTTTCGCCAGGAGTGTTAACTGCATTCAACATTTGATCACACTTTATTCTTTCAGTGAAGACTGAAATAAAAACAAAATATGGATCAAAATATTTGCAGAAGAATGTGTCATTATTTTACATCGCTTAGAAGGTGTGCTGTACCTTCACATTTCTGATTTTCTCTCTGTGGCACATGATGCTCCTTATAGTTATCCTCAGTTATGTGTTATGTTTTTCACTTTCTTCTGTATTTTGGAAATTAGGGTTATTAAAGAAGTTTAGCAAGAGTAATGCCCACTTCTATCTGGAGCTGGTTAAGGTATTTTTTCACACTCTGACAATCGGTGGCCTGGCTCCAGTTATTCATGCCTGTGCCATTTCCTGACCAGGCTACAGCAATGCAATATATAGAAAGCCTTTGGAGAATCAACACGTATAGAAACTGGTCCTGTGTTTTCTCAGTGCCTGAGGCTAATCCAGATTTGTCATATTTGTACACTACTCCTTTGAATAGCCTCCCATCAGGATTTGAGTCAAGTTTAGGATCTTGTTAACTATCTCCATGTTCTACTGGCCTGGGAGGAGAATCTAAAAGGTTGCATAGAAGCTCTGGGGTGAAAGCTGTGGTCAAAGGTCCTCTACTCTAGCAGGACTCTTCATAGGAAAGGGAAAACTGTCTGCAAAGAATGTGTGGACTTTTCAGGCCTTGACCTGACAGGGAATGAAATAATCTTTCCAAGAGCTGACCTTACTGCTCTCCATAGTTGGCACTGGTGACACCTTACATATTGTGTCCATGTTTGTGTCTAATAGTAGATTACTTTCCCCCGTGCACTTTCTGCTGCTGGAAGAGGGAGACATTTCTTGGTGCATCATTGCAAAAAGCTCAGATACTCCCATGCCAAATGTCATTTTGGAGCTTTTACAGAATCAAATAGGATAAATAAACCATAATCCAAGCATTTTAGCATGCATGTAACTTTCTGTTATTATACACAGCAGTTGTCATATTGTGAATAATTTGGGGAAAGTGGAAAAGTTCTCAGATTATTAGTTTGATCTTGGTACTTTGCCACAAGCCAGCTGGGAATTTAGGGTTTTTGTTCTGGGAACTGGAATGGTGGGTGAGTGTAGGAGGGTATTATGAAGAATCAAGGACTTATTGGGTGAAAAGAAAGAGATTAAGATTAGATGGTGATTCTCAGACACATTTCAATTTCTCTTTGATTTTTCTTTTTGTCATTATCTAAATGGCAAGAACACCAAGAGCTTAATTATGTGACTGTCAAAATCCTCAGACTCCTGCAACAGAGCTTCTGCATAGGGCTACCGTGGATCCTTCCTGGATTCTGTGCCTGTATGGATCCAGCAACCTGAGATGCTGGGAGAAAGCATTAGCATCACTGCCATTCGCAAAGGTGCGTTAGCTGCTGCAAAGCCCAGCCAGAAACCTGGCCAGCCAGCTCCATGTGGGTGACAGCCCTGAGGACCACCAACACCTTGGGGAGTACACTGAACACACAGTGTCAGACCAAAACAAACTGCACACTACATTGTCAGGATCTTGCATAGTGTCCACCAAGCTGTCACTTCTATCTGAAGACTTCCCCAGAAAAAAGAGAGAACAAATTGTACTAAGGACAGGAAAATACCATAGGGAACTTTCCGCTAGCACAATGCCTGTACTCTGATTCAGTTGCTCTGTGACCAGTAACATCTCCCTTGTTTTCATTGCTGAACAGACAAAAGAGCAGCAGCTCTAAAGATTTTAAAGGCTTTCTTTTTTTCTTTGAGAATAAGCTGGACACAGGACCCAAATAATCATCCTTAGAGGTTTACGTCATTCTCTGGTGTTTTGCCCATCAAAATACAGCCTGCTTCAAAGAAATGACATAGCCCCCTCGATGGCAAAGAGCACGCACTGGGAGAGAGCTCTTGGATTTCTGACTCCTTCACAGCACAAGTCCTTGCCTCAGAGAAATTTAAGTTTACCAGAAGCCCTTCAATTATTTTTTGTTTCGTTTCCCCAGTGCCCTCCAGATTAGAACACAGCTTGGCAATGTCACTAAAAGAAAGAGAATGAGAAAAGAAAACAACAAAACCCCAGCTGCCAGTGTTTCAGCTACAAACGTGATTGGAAGAGTTTGTGAAACTTGCCATAAAAGTACTTCAGACAGAAATGTTCTTTTCTTTGTATGGTTTTTGGCAAGTTTCAGATTTCAGCTGGTACTGTGTGCAAAACCAACAGGTCTATTCAAATACATCTGGGTTAAGATAGGCAGGTGGGGAATGCTGTCAAGCCCCTGTCAGAGCCAAGGCGATCTACACTGTGTGTATACCAATGGAAGAACTGCTCTTGCTTGACAAAGATAAGGATCTTTTATAATAAAATGAAAACAAGGAATCAGAGAGTGAGAATCACTCTTCTAGTATCTCATCCTGTGTGTGACTTGATCAAGGAATATTCATGACTCCCAGTGTCATAGACAGGATGGGATGGGAATGTGTGGGTTGCTTGTTTTATCCCCTTGCAACCGCCTGCAAGCGTAAGGAGATGAACTTCATGGATGTTCATGATTTAACAGAAAATGGTGCCAGCTACCACGGTGTTGTTAACTTCAAACTGTGACATTCTCTTCAACACCAAGAGATTCTTAAGTACTGTTAGAATGGGCCTATTTCCCTTCATCCTTACGTAGTGACCCACAGGCACATATTTTCAAGATTCCCATTGCAACCATCAGGATGGAAAAGTTGAGATTGTCATATAATCACGTGATTCCAGGAGGCACAGCTGTAAAGAACTAAAAACAGTGTCTAACTGGAGTTTTGATTTAACTGGGAGAATGGGCAGCGTTGGCACTGCACGTTTTCAGTAATGTATATACTTGGTCTATCTTGAACGTACAAATATCTATATACATTTCCATATTTTAATTATATCACTGACCCTAGTTGCTATTTGTCCAAAGCTTATTGTAAAACTCAAATACATGGAAACAGCTATGTAAAACAGGCAGGTTGTTAGCTCTATTTTGCTGCTCTTTCTTAACAATAATTATTCGCATCAAGTGGTTGTAAAGTTATGTATGCATAACATTGTGCCTATGACTTGGCAGTGATTTTTGGCTTAAGAAAGACTGGCAGAAGGACTGCATGATGTTCAGTGAGAAAACAAAGAGCTATTTTGAAATCTTTTCTGGGTTTTCAGGAGAGGAGCACCCAAGTGACGCTAGTTCAAGCTCAGTTGTATGTGATTAAATCTGTTATTTGACGCATTCTAGTGGTTTTCAGAGAGAAACATGTCTGCTTGGTCTCCCAGCTGATAATTTTCTTCTATTTCTGTTCTGGCTCTGGGTATCCATCGCCCTCCACCCCTGTTCCTGCCCATCTGTAAAACTCATAAGGCTGGATTTAAACACAGTAACGTACACAGGCAAATGATGACTTGGAAGTGCTTGAAGGAAGGGATGTGTTTCAGGACTCAAGTGTTTGTGTTGTCCTCAGGAGAAAACACTGACAATGAGATTCCTTCACATGGAAAAAAGTCATCAGCTTTTCCACAGAAAATCACAATATCTTGTGTTATCACCTCTAGAACAAAATGCAGAAAAACCTGGGGAGGTTTCATCTTGATGTGATGACTGAGACATACTTAAAAAATTGAGTTGACAAGAAAAGCATGTATTTGTAAGAGATCGGTGAGTTTTCAGTCAAAATGGGGCAAACAGCACAGTCTGCAGTGCAGTGAACTACACAGATACCACATCAAGCCTTAGGATCTTCACTAAACCTGGAGCAGTTCTGGAGAACTGAAGTCTTCCCACTACAGTCCGACTTTCAGATTTCTTCCTGCTCATACCTAGGAAGATCAGAGGTGGATGAGCTCCATCCTGATTAATTCATCTGTACTTAGATTATTTATTACCAATGTGAAAGCTGGGGGGTAATGCACTGTTTCTGGGAATATCCAAAGGAATTTTTCCCTGTCTATGCAAAAGACTGAAATACTTGTTCACTCCAGCAAGACTGAGACCAAATCATCATAGGAGGTGGAAGACAAATATTGCCAGTAGAGAAAAGTCAGTAGCTGGAGAACTGGAAACATGAGAAACATTCATTTGATATTTAATGAAACATCTGTTGGTCAATGTTTTGATAATTTTTTATTTGTATAACCAGTGAGGGACATAAAGCGGGAAGCAAAGTCAGCTACTGTCACAGTATAAAGGTGAAGAGAGAAAGGGGGTGCCTGCCCAGTGGCTGTGGAACTGGCCTGAAGTAGCAAAACCAGGGTCCAGTGCTTGATACAAGAAATCCTCTGCATAAAAATGCCTAGATATCCAGAGTGAAGACTCAAAAAATGGTTCTGCTGCTTTCACTGCCAGCATGCTTTCTAAAATTGGACTGTCTTCAGATAACGGCTTTCATCTTTCAGATGAATATAGAAGCTTCCCTTCAGCCACGGCTTAAAGTCTCCAGGTGCTTAAGATGTACGGCTTAAGTCAATGTCCTTTCCTGAGCATTTTTTCCAAGCCCTCTGAGGTAGCTCTACAACTGAGGTACTTATCTCCCTGCACGCCTCATACAGATGCTGTTAGGCACCTAACTTTGAGCAGTCGGACGCCTAGGAAGTCAGTGGATCTTAGAAATGAAATTGATGTTTCCAGACAGAGCATGCAAACAAGCTTCAAAATATGTCCCTGAAATTCCTCAGTGCATAAAGACTGCCTTCACCTGCAGACAGCCATAGACATTAGCTCTGAAATAAAATCTCCACGTTCCTCTTGCATGTGAAATCTACTGCCATCCTGTTAGCTGGAAACCACTGTAGGGGTCCAGGTGTGGCTGTAAGGATGCAGTGAGATATCCTGAGATCAACAGATTGGTTCTGAACACCAGGGAAAGATGTGTGAATATGCTTTCTACATTTTTTTACTAACAACCACAGATACTGCAATATCCCTTGCCACACAGCCCATATGCTTCATTGGCAGGCAGTTTACACATCTTCCTTTCCCACATGCAAATAGGCAGAGTCACCCATCTTATCTGCAAGGTAACCATGCAACGTGACAGTGCTGAAATGCTCAGTCTGCTCTATAGAAAGAGCCTGAGCAGGCTCTTTGTGGAGAAGAGCACTTGAGGTGTCACAGAATTGCTGCTGCATGCAGCAGGCTGTGGTTAGAGGGCTCTGATGCTGCCAAAGAACTTTCCCATATACCCTGCTCTTATCTCCATCTTCTGTCAAGCCCAGTGGAAGGCATGGAGTCTCGAATTAAAGACCCATTAATGTGGCAAGGGTGGAAACACAGTGCTCAGTGTTAACTTCTTAACCATGTTTGGAGTGGGTTTGTGCTGGCCTCTTTCTTTGCACCATGGCATTTGACTGTTCAGCAGTAAATACATGTCTTGTATTTCACAGGTACTGCTCTGCGTTGTGTCCCTTGATTTGGGATTGTTCATTTTGTCACAGCTTCACATTGCTAAAGGGTGACCAGCAGCCTCTGGGGATAACAAGAGCCAGAATATACATCCTGTAACCACAACCCTGATCCTCATTTTATTATTATTATTTTGAGTAGCTTAAATCTCACTAAAAGCATTGGGGGCATAACAAAATTGCCCATCGTTCTGCTCACAGTCAGTATCATACATGCTAACTACACCAGTGTTACTAGCCTGAGATGTATGTATAAAACATACAGGGGGATGCGGGAGGTGTGGGGTGTGGATCAAGCCAATAACTACTAAGAAGACACAGCTTTTCCACCGTTGTGAAGAAGAAAGGTAATTTATAGTTACTAGCATTCCTGTGACAGTTGAAGAGGTTGTAATTGGCTTTCTGATACAAGCCGTTACAACAGCAGCTCTCTGCAGGTACCAAAGCAAACTATCTGATCAGGGTTATTCAGGAAATCTTTCCTTCCTGTGTGAGGGGCACATTTTCTGATATTGTTGCAAATATTTCTTTTTTCTCCTATTTCCTAACAGCAGTTAGGTTGGCAGCTCAACTCTTTCTGGATGAACTGGTGTAGGTTCAGGCTGCTGGACCACATGGTCTTTGCCACTGCTGCTGTCTGCTTTCAATGTTTTTATGGGCTTCGTAATGGTAATGGGCAACTTTGCCTGACCTAGTCAAAGGCAAGTAGGACGGGTGCAGTAGCAAATTTGAAAAGGGGTATAGTGTGCAGTGTTTGCTTCATCATTTCTGATTTCCAACAAGGATTCAGTGATTCACAAGGGGATAATCAAATAAAAAGTGAGTCTGAATGTAATGGCCCCCCAAAATTTCAAAATCAGAATAATCTCCTTAGTGTTAGTGGATGATTAAATGTGTTCAGTTGTGCATTTGGGGATGATAGAGCAATTCATCGTGTGGACGTCAGGGAAATACTCTCCTTTATAGGGAAAAGTGTTGCCCAGAGGAAGACTCAGATGGTGATGCCTGCTTGTCACCACCCATGGATACTTGTCTCCTCAGGCTAAGAGTGAATTTGCCATGATAACATCACACCTGCATGTTATCACCCCTCCAAGCCAACACCTAGGGATTGACACCTCTGCCAGGCCACAGAAATCTGCAGCCCAGTGGGAAGTATCTGCCTCCTGCACGAGAAGGCTGCTTCCTTGCACGCGGCAGGGAAGAAGGGATGGGAAAAGACCCCTGTGAGAGCTGCAAATAACAAATAACCATTTGAGCTGTTGCAGCAACAGCAGAATAAAACCAACGAGGAGAGTCCGTGCGGGGAGCTTACAACCAAGTGCCTGTCTCCCCTCTCCCCAGGGCACATGGGGCCACAGGGGACATGGGGTCCCACAGGGGTACGTATGGGTGATGCCGGCGGGGCTGGGCGAGCGGCCGCCGGCTCCGCGGCGCTGCTTGTTGTTGTTGGTCCGGCGCAGGAACTTGGCAGGGGCGCGCAGTCGGTCCCCGCTCCGGGTCCCACAGGCAGGAAAAGTCTCCCAGCCTGCGGAGGAGACAGCCTGGCTGAAAAAGCCCCGCCAACTCTGCTGCAGATAAGTTAATGTACACAGAAGGGACGTAAATTACCACGACCCTCAGCAGCAGGACATTGGCCAGGGCCTGTCAGGAGGAGGACAAGCGTCGGCAGGCTCCGCGCCTCGCTGACATTTACCTCCAGATAGAGCCGCCGCTGCCTGGTGAGGAAGGACCTGGTGGAGCCAGGGCTTCCTTGAAAACAGCTGCCTGTCCCCGACACCTACGAACTAATGCGGTTTTAATCAGGGGAATTAACGGAAGGCAGCGCTCTGTTTTTCCAAACGATTTGCATGGGGACGGCAGCCTTGTTCTCCCTCTTCCCCCGCCGCCTCCTCTGTGGCTCCACTGCCATTTCCCTTATGTTTCTTTATCTGCGCTGATTTTTTTCCTGCTTCCCCCTCCGGGGAGCCAGACGTGCCTTTATCTCCACCCCCTGAGCCCTGACGACATTCACCTCCCTGTTTACACACTGACATCACGCTGCAGCCTCCCTCCAGCCCAGAAATAACCCCCGGGAATAAAGCAAACAGGAAAAGGCCACCGCCGTTGTTGCCTCCTTCGCAGCTACAGCTACATCCCCCCTTCAGGGGCTGCACCCGCACAGGCGGTGGGATCCTGGGGGATCCTCTCCAGCCCTGTGTCCCTGGAGCTACACATGTTGTGACATGCAGTCACACATGACGCCCGACTCCCAGTCTCCATTTGGCAGATGGATGGAGCCGACCAGGGACAACTGCATCTAGATAATAGGAGGAGTCTGTGGAAGGGCCAACGCTGGAGACCAAGTCTTCCAGACTTATACTTTAGCCACTACACCATGCTTCCCCCGTATAAATACATTCTCCTCTCTCTTTCTCCACCACTGTGTTTTATTTTCCTTCATGGAGAGGCACACTTAAGCTTAAAGCCAGGTGTACTGAATACAGTGGGAACAACAATGGGAAAATGTCTACGAGGTCACCCTCAGTTATTCCAAATACCGTGTTGTAGTCCACTCACAGCCCATTAATTTCATCAGGACTCCTTGTGTGGTAAGTTCCCACCCGAGATGTGTGTGGGAGGCGCATTTGGGCCCATGGAGATTTCATTATTGTTGTGAGCTCCAGTGTTAGAAGGCTCCGGGGGACAGCACTTTGCTCTCCCTCTTAGGGAAAAGCCAGACTTAGTCAGGCTAACTTCTGTGTCTTAACATATTGCTTGCCCTTACTTTCATGAGCTCTGCTGTTTCGCATTTGCTATATGCTGTGTCTGCATACCTGGCAGAAGACCACTACCATGGCTGTGCTCACTAGAACTGTACTGGATCATTTAGGTTGCATATGTCCCTACATGCCTAAGCTATTTTCTCTGGCTTTGGAAAGGCAATTGCAGTTCAGCAAGGAATGGGCAATTTTATGGAGGCCAGAGAACAGGTGCTGTGTCCAGGAGAGGCTTTTTGCTTGCCAGATTTTCCCTGGAGATGATGGGTACAGCATGATGTCCTGGGACCAGACCTGTTTGAGTCCATGGCTATTTCATGCATTCACAGGCATGTCTGCATATGGAGTAGGAGAGAGCAAGCACAGAGAACTCTTGCCCAAAGCCTTTGTAACCTATGTTAGAGGCAAGAAGTATGTACAAAAGTCACACAAAAAGATAGTTATTCTGATAATTAGATTTTTTTTTTTTAAGTAAATAAATAGGCTTACTGCATTCAGGATTTCCAGGGGCTTTCCATAAGTGCCAGCATTCCCATCCACTTTTTGAAAGGCAGAAACTGTGTATGATCATGACTTCCCTGTCTGTAAGGCTGCATCCTAGAGGGTGACCTGGGAACATTGATTATGGAGTTATGGAGTGGATAATCTTGAGTACCATCCTGCAGCATGTCTCATGTTCAGAGGACACATTATTGCTCTCTACAACTACCTGAAAGGAGGTTGTAGCAAGATAGGTGTCAGTCTGTTTTCCCAAGTAACAAGAGATAGGACAAAAGGAAATGACCTCAGGTTGTAGATGTGGCACTTAGTTAACATGGTTTAGTGGTGGACTTGGCTGTCTGGGGGTAACTGTTGGACTTGATGATCTTAAAGGTTTTTCTTCTGACCTAAACGGTTCTATGATTCTATGATTGTTGGGACATCAATTTCTTCAGAGCAATAGGAGGTGCTGTCTTTCCCACATCACTTTCTAAGTAGGGAACTGGTCAGAGTACTGATTCTCTTTCCTATACATACAATGTCCTGGGACCAAAAAGAAAAAAATCTCCTAGAGAAGAAAAGTGCTCCAGTAACAAAGTACTTCAATTATTATTTTTGTTGTTGTTGTTGTTCTGCATTGTGAGTAAAAGGAAAAGTAGCAATAAGACAAAGAAGTAGGCTGATAACCAGGTATACATTTAACAGACAGCAATGACCTCGCTTCTCACCCTGGGAAAGGGATAGAAATATCCTTGTCTTTGGTGGGATTATTCAATCATCACATGTTATAATAGCTTTTCTAGAGACACACAGTCAGATCACTGAATTGATTGATAGATGCTTTTTTCCTTGAGGGCTTTCATGTTGTAGGGTCAAAGCGTGACCAACATGTAAGGGTTTGGTTGTGGCAACACCCATTCTTCTAAGGAAAACATTAGGGTAGGTCCCCATGGGAGTCCAAGAGTGCACATGGCTGGATGGCCAAATCCTCTTTATCCCCAGAAACTGTTCAACATCCATATCTTCAAAAGAAATGGAGGTGGGTTCTGTCTTCCAGTGTGTTCCTTCAGCTCCTAGAGGACAGAGGATTACACACTGCTCTGCTGCAAGACAAAGAAACAAATGATAACAGCAGCCATTCACTCTGTGCATGTGCCAAGGACAGGACTCTCCAGTGGCTCCCTCCCTCCGTCTGAAGATGTGGCTTCCCCAGACAGCCAGTGCATGTGTGCTGCGGCACTGGCAGGCTCCACAGGCTGACACATGTTTTCATCTGTTCTCACACAAAATGCCCCCCGTGTTTTCTTCCAAAATATATTCACGTTCCTGGCACTGGAAATCTTTATCTTTGTTTTAAGCGCACCCACTGCTTCCTGACTTAAAGCAGTTAGAGCACAGACAGAGATTTACTGACATCAGACAGTGGTTTTCTTAAGGCTGCTTTAAGACAGATTGTTCTTTTGGTGGACAGGACACAACTGGGCTTCATGTGGATGGAAAATAAAGATCAGCTTTTCCAAAGCGAACATGTTTGGAGCAGGAAACCAAACGATGAATGAACATATCTTGAATGCTGAAGGGCTAATGGGAAGGGCTGGAGTAATTGTAGTTCAAACAAATGCTGGGTTTGGTTCCAGAGGGGCTGAAATGTGCTTCTAATTCAGGTGCAGCCTAAATGTGAAAATGCCTGGTTTCATGGGGCAGGTGCCAGGGACTTCAAACCAGGACCAGAACCACTCAAAACGTGTGCAGAAATAGCTCCAAAAGGCACTTTCCCAGTACATCCATAATGTCAGAAGTGAGGAGGAGGACAGATGCTCCAGAAGTTTCCTGCTGTGCCCAGCTCCTACAGCTGCTTCGTTCTTAACCCTGTGCTCCCAGAGCCAGTTGCAGCAGAGGAACCCCCCACAGGGGCTGCTGCTCAGCCGGACTCCTGCGGGCTGGAGAATCCAGCCTCACATTTTTATGTGATCTGTTGCTGTGGTCACACCTCTTCCTTGCATTTCATTTCAAAACTATGATCATGCTTGGTTTCAAATGGGACTTCCGTAGTGAGTCACCCCTAAAGTACCCGGTGGTATGTAAACATACCCAAGCCCTCCTGAAAGGAGGAATCTCAGTTTTTAACTCTGGCACAGACACTCTGACGAGATCCTGACCCATCTGTATGTCTAAATGTCCAGGCATGTTGCTCCAGGCTGCACGGGCTGGGGTCTGACTTCTTACTAACACAAATGCAGGCTTTGACACACAGGTGCTGAGGGATTTGGGGAGGTACCTCTGATTCAGAAAAAAAAAGGGTTGTTTGACTGCACATAGATGGCCTCTGGCTTCCTTCAGGGATGTTCCCTGTTTTCCCCAGCCTCATGCTTTGAATAAGCATCCAGAGGCTTGGGAGCTTATCCAGACTTATCCAAATCTCTTTGAAGGAATGGATTAAGGCAGGAACCCTGGGACCCAGGCCAAGAAACCTCAACAGCACAATAAGTCAGTGAGAAACCAAGAGTCTGTCCAGGGGAGCTGGCTAAGGAAAAATGAAGAAGTCCATCCCAGGGAGGTGATAGGAAGGGATCATCTGTCTGGGGAAGAAGGACTCCAAGGGGAGCTGAGAGAGGGGTATGAGAGAGGGAGGAGGGTGCAAGCTGGACTGGGAGGGCTTTGAGAAGGCCCCACTGTGGTAGGCTCAGGCCCCAGTTGCCTTAAGCGAAGCCTGCCTTATGGGTCTGTGACCCTGGCTGCAAACTGTCTGCAAAGAAGTTATGATGGGAAGCTTCTCTCTGGCACCAGCTGCATCAGCAACACCAGTGGAGCAGGCTGTTCTCCCAGCACAGATTACCTTGTGAAAGACATAAATAATGGAAGCATGAGGAAATCATATGAAATAATATATGGTCCCAAGGAAGAAGACCAGGAGGTTTCTATTCACCTTGTTCCACTCAAAGGACAAGAGCACATTTAATAAAATACTGAAATATGGCAAAATAAGAACTGATGAAAGGAAATCCCTATTCAGACAGCATAGTCTAACCTGGTGTCATTGTCTGATACAAGACATCACTTAGTCTACAAGTCCTGAGAGACTGAATAGAGAGCAAGATACATGGACAAGTAGCAGGGTTTTATCGGTCTGTGATATTAAGGATCAGTAAAGGTGCTGGGATTGTCTGCTGGTTTGTTACAGCTTTTGCTGCTTGGTTTGAGGTTGTGTGTGCGTTTTTGTTGTTGTTGTTGTTTGTTTGTTTGTCTGTTTTCCTAGGAAGATCAAAGTACTGCCAGTAGAGGAATGTTTGTGCTGTGAAGGGCAGATTAAACAACCCCAAAACATGGTGGGGGACATCAGTGGTGCAGGAAGAGCAGAGGGGAGGAAGCAGGAAAGGGGGATGATGGTCGCCTTCACTGTCCTGCAGCCCTGAGCCACGGGACCCCATCCTGCTGTGGGCTGAGACAGGGCCTCGACCACCCAGAATGACTCCTGGAGCAGGAGTTGCCCTTTTCCAGCCACCTAGTTTGTTGTTGTCGATGTTTGTTTGTCTTTGGTTTTATCTTAGTTTGTTTCATTCATCTTTACTTTTGGAGGTTTATTTTTGCTACTCAAATTAACCAAACAACAAGCAATTAGGCGGTTTCACTGAATAAAATATATGCATGTCCCATGTTCTGGGCTTCCAAAAGTGGGTGGGAGCAGAAGGAACACTGCTGATTTACAGATTTTTTTCAATGATTGATAGTGGTGTGACTGAGGTTGGAGACCGTCTTGAAGCAGAAAAGCTGAAGTAATCTCAGAGCAGAGCTGGAGCTCAACAACATGTCTCCACGTAAAAAAAGGTATATCGATATACAGGTAAAATAGGCGTTCAGCTTTTAAGGTAGAGACTTTCATTTTTGAGTCCTTTCCTAACTGGTATGAAAACCCTTTAACCACCAAAGCTGCACAACACCTTCCCATCTGCCCCAGTTGACTCATACTGTAGAATAAATCTCAAATTCTCAGAGACAGTGGTTTTGCCTGAGTGAAGCTTGTGGGTCATGCAGGAAAAAGACATCTGCTAAAATCTGTGCATCAAACTCACACAGTGTTTTTAAAGCTCAGGTAATCCTTCACCACATTCTCCAGTTCATATATATAGCTTTTTTCCTCTCTTCACTCCCCACATGAAGAAGGAAGAGGGAGCACATAGCTGAACCCCTGTCTCAGCTATGAAACAGGGGTGCATAGCTGAACCCCTGTGCATGTTGATGGGGGCTCCTCTCTCAGCTGAGCTTCTTGGTATGTGAGAAAGCCCAGAAACTGTTAACATAAAGCTAATCAAGCAAGAGCTTGCACCCAGCTCAAAGACCTGTCTGGTTCCTAGTGGGAGGTGAGTAGTCTATCATGTGGTGGTACAAGTGCTTGTTGCATCCACCAAGTGTTAGGAACTGCAGCACAATAGTAATATGGGGGGAGGAAGGCTGGTAAGGGGTGAAGTGACAAGTTACTGCCAAATCTAAAGGGAAAAAACATCCAAAATGTTTGTCTTGAACTATTTTTCTGGTTAATGTTTAACCTTCCACTTTTCCAAAGTAACCTTCTTGTTATCAGCTCCATTGCTGAAGGTCACATATAGAATAAAAGTCATATCTTAAACGTGAATAAATAACACAAGCAGAAATTAATTGAGTGCAAATGACTCGTGACATTTAAGGTTTTCTTTACCTACCAATGTAAGCAAATGGTGTAAGCATGTCCCTTTTTGTCCCATGAGCTGAAAAGAAAGCAAGTGAGCCAGAAATGACCTATTGTGCCACAAATGCACTCGAGCTCCATTAGGAAGGCTCTCGTCCTCAAATCTAGCTATACTAGGAAGCAAACAACTATAGGACGAGGGGATATCTGTGCCCTGGCAGGGGACATGCTCAGGTGGTAGGGGAAGGCTTGCTGCTAATGGGGAGCACTGGGAAAGCATGTGAGCTGCACTGTGCTGTAGTGAGTGACAGCTGTGATTTTGACTGATGTTAGGAGCTCTCTGATAAGAACCCAAGGGATAAAACCAAATGCTTTTGAGGAATTTGTGACCAATAAATCAATCATTTCATTAAAGCAAACAAATTCAATGCATATGGTTTACCTCCTGTGTTTGGGGGCCTCAGTAGCTTTAGATGCATAGGGGTTCATCTACTAAGAGGTTTTGTTCTTATGGAGGGGAAATTAACTGGAATCAGCAGCGTCATTCAGATTTTCTTTCTGGTAAATCCCTAACTGTGTTTATTTATGGTTTAAAATAGCCATGCTGTTTCATAAGGGAGCAACAGGGATAGAAAAGAAGCAAATGCTGATACATAAGGATTTACAACAAAGACACCTGGCTCATTGATGTGGTTCATAAATACATGTTTGCATTGCACAGTCCAAAAAATATTCAGATATTGAGAAACTTTCGTTTCATGCAAAGATACAAATTTTTCATCCAAGATCCAGACACTAGAAAGAAGAGGCTCTGCTTTATAATGCCTAAGGAATCATTCTCCTGTTTGTTTCAATTATTTGTACATTCCAGGGGGAAAAATGGAGCAAGACCTCTGATACTGAGCAGGCAGCTGTTTTCTGTAGAAGGCATAGAAGCAGTGACTGCTTGCTTTGCAAATTTAAGTGGATCTGAACCATTTCTAAGATTACTGCCGAGACAATTCTTAATGTAATTGTCAGTATTATATTGGATTTATTTATCCAGATTCTTTAGTACTCTCTATTGTGCTCTCCTCAGCTGATAAAAACAGGCATTTTTAAGGAAAAAAGAAAGAAGAAAGCAGTATCATCCAGGCAATCTGCTTTCTAGATAATTTATGAACCATGATCAAGTTTTGATGGTCTTACTCTCTGCTTTTTACTTATGGTGGTTTTCAGGGGATCTGTGGCTGATACAGCTTTTGCCTGAATTGAATGAAAAACCTTGTGTATTGGAGTTCCCGGCTTATGAACAGCAGCAGGGGGAAATGTCGGTGGTAGAAGGTAGCTCATTCTGGGCAGTGATCTCATTTTAAGGCCCACTGTTGTAAAAGCTGGGAAATAGGGACGTAACTCCAGCTTTGCTTGCTGGGGTGAAGGCTGCTCTCACCTGCACACTGCAGTTATGGCCTGGTCTGCACGTCTCTCAAAGGGTACAAGTGGCTGAGCATTAAGAGTTCCTAAAGGCCTTTTGAAGGGGCTTGGGAATAAAGTGTCAGAGCATTCAAATAGCCCATATGCTTCTTAATAGTGATTATCATTTTTCTAAAGGAGTCTCATTTTACTTGACCTTTTGCTCTGTGCACTGCGAAGTTAAGTCAATAAATTAAAACCCAGCTTTGATGTCGAAGAGTCACGGTATACTCCTGGAAATGAAAGCAGCTGTCACAAACGTCATGTTCTTTCTTTCTTTCTGTCTTTCCTTCTTTATTTATTTATATTTTTTTAGGAAATAAACACTGGCAAATAGACAGATGAGTTGTTTTATTTCTCCTAATCTGAGTCAAGTTTAATTTTTAAGCTAATAATAGCAATACTGATGCAAAGTCTCAGAAACATTAACTCCAACGAAACAAGAGCCCTTTCTTTAGTGATAACTCTCACCATGTCACAGCCAAGCTTGCAAGTTGGAGGTCTGGAAGGATGGGCTCCTTTGCATTTCTGAGACCACTACCAAGCCTATGCTAAGGCACACCGCAGAGAACCACCCTTACCAGCACACCAGTGTTTTTCTTTCTGAATAGGAGATTCAGTATTGGTTTTGCCTACCTCAGCTCTTAGACAAGTTTTATTTCCTCCCTCTCTCAAGAAGTTTTACTCTGTTTTCTAGGCCATGATCTAGAAATACAACTTCTTCTGGCATAGCCTCTGATTTCTGAAGAAAAAAGGGGCTGTTCAGAGTTGATGCTGTGGTCCAAGTCACTGTCTATCACACCTCCCTGCTCTATTTTCTCTTTTCTCATGTAACATCACATCATCTCACTTAATACATTTGTTTCTGATTACAGGCTGTGTATAGTGGCCCAGCACAATGCCTTACAGTATGCTATGGCTTCATGCCATGGGAAAACATATTCATAATTCTTATGACCCCAGAACAGCAATGATGCATTTTTTAAAAACCAGAAGAGCATACAAAGGAATTATTTTGTAGCAGGATTAAGCATCATTACTCACAGCAGACATACACATTGGAACTCATTAAGCCTTTGCTTTGTTATTCTTGGTATTTCAGGACATGGCTGTAAGTGTCTCTTGCTTCTTTCCAATTCTGCTGTATAAAATCTCCTAAACTTAGGCAGGACTAGGCCATAAAGCTCTTGATCTCAGATGCTGGGGCCAGATTTTTCCCTCCCTGTCAATCTGGAGTGAATCTGCAGGCAAGGAATTCTTTCTTTTTCAGCTTTAGATGGTCTAAAAAAATGTTGAAGGAATGATAAGAAAGGTGGCAAGGTGCAGCAGCATGTGTGGATTACAGCAAATAAGTACACACAGCAAACAGTTCCTTTTTGCCTTTTCATACTATTAAAAAAAAAAGCAAAAAATTAAAACTGAGAAGAGTCTGGGTGGACAGATGGATGGGGTGGGGAAGAAAATGTCAGAGCAAGCCCCTGGCTATTTCTCATTTTATTTCACTCGGTGGCAATATGTCAAAAACAGGGAGAAGAAAAAGAGAACATTGAAATTTGAGGGAGAGGGAGGATGTGTGTGAAAAAATCCATAAAATGTGGTTCCATTTTAAACCCTTCTGCGCAGAAACAACTGCAACATTTTCATGAGTTTTTCCCCTTATTTTTTAATCCTTTCTGCAAGGCAGCGGTCTCAGAGGAAATAGGCCAAAATACTGCATACTGCTCTCAGAGTTGTGGTACCCACAGTTTAACTCCAGAAAACCCGTTGGCAATGAGAAATGGGGATCAAACTCAGCCTTGGTGTAATTCCACTGACATCACTGGGGCCACGCTATGGCAGAAGTTATTCCCCTGAGAGGAAGTTCTCTATTTTAGGATTAAAAGGATACAGAAGCAAAACGGGAAGCAGAATCCAGTGAATGTCTCCATTCATGAGGATGGAAAGTTTTGGTACTGAACCCTGAACTGTCACTGCTCCTTTTCTCCTTGGCCTCTGTCTTGGAGAGGTTTTGGAAGAAGAGGTCATTCCACACACACAACTAATTCCCCACTCAACATACCAGTGGCATTACCCGCCTCTGGCCTCCCACAGGCTGTCATACCCTTATCAGGACACTCACATACATACTAGCACCAGGACCCTTTGGTAGCTTCATAAAAAAGCAAAGCCAGCCTTATGAGTCAGGATCTGGTAACGTTAAGTGCTGGAGAAAATGTGCACAGATAGATAAGCGCGAGGCTAAGGATAGTGACTGCCTCATGGGACTGCCTCTGCTTTAATGTCATCCAGAAGACAAGTTGAGAACATGAAGATCTCTGTGGGCTACTTTTACTTGTCTGTAAGTCCCTAGGGCTTCATAAGATGACTGGGATGGAAGCTTTGAACTGAATCTGTCCAGCTGATCTCCCACACGTTTCTGAAAACACCTCCATAACTATGAGTTCTAAAGCTCTTTGTATATGAGTTGACTTTTGGTTGCTTAAAAGCCATTCAGTGAAATCCTTGATTCCCGTGTGGTGAGGAGAAATCAGATTTCTGCTCCACCAGTCTTTCTCTTTAGGTTCACCGTACCATTTTCACCACTTCATCCATGCGGCTCACACTGTTTGAGCGCTCAGCTTTTTCACATATGCCAGATAAAATCTGCTCTGTGTATAGCAGTTTTCAGGTAAAAACTACATGCAAATTTGAAAGTTGGCTCTGGAAATTTAGCCTAGGAAAAGAGATTCTGTCCTAACAGGGCTGGCTTAACCAGGATGAAGGGTGTTTCTTCTGCACTCTGACAGAACAATTTTTCCCAGGAATGGAAGTCCTCTGCAGAGGTTCACACAGTGAATGTGATTTGGGCAGACAAATAATATTCTGATACAATCATTGCCTCCTGTGGGCTAAAAAATGAAAATACTGGAAGAGATCCCACCTCCTGGCTTTGCGCTTGTCAAGAGTAGGATCTATTAGTCTTTAAAAGAAATAACAATAGTACATAGTAGCCAAGGAGCACTATGTGAACTGGCATCTAGTCAATGCTTCATGGAGGGGTTTTTTCTTACTTCATTATTTTAAAATTCTCAGAACTGTCATTAGCAAACCAGACTTTACTGTTTCAAGCTTTCCTCACCTTCTCATGCAGGAACCCCTGAGTCCTCTGGATGGATTTGCTTTCTTCCTTTTAGGATAGTGGTCTCTACCAAAATGGACTCCCAGAACAACAGTGTGCAAGAACTGGGAAGCTTTCTTCCCTACCCTACAAGGTTGGCAGAGTCAGAGCCCCTCTGATTTTTTGTCTTTAGAATTATCTCCCAGCATCCTCCAACCACTCTTACAAAGCACCTTCAAGCAGCACCAGCAGATACTATTCCCCAATTACCTCACAGCTTGTGCAGTCATTTTACAACACTCATTTACAACAGTCATTTTTAAACACCAGTTGTTTTACATCAGTCTTCCTCTGTTTGCAGCAGTGTAAACTGCTACATGAGGTGATGAGCAAGCTCTGACTTCTTTGGTTTTCAGTGATGGCATGAACAGTTTTAGACTGTTCCTGAACTTTACAACTCGAGCCTCAGAAAATCATGTCCCCAGGTTAATTTGGTTTTAGCCCAAATTTTGGGTATGAGGCACTTCTGCATGGTACACCTGGAACAGTGCATTAAAAATATGCCTTTTTCATTTAACTAGTGTGTCATGACAGCAAAGAGGCTGCTGGAGTGTCCCAGGGAAGCACCAGCCATATACACAACATTGCTGTTACAGGCTGGTCCTAATAGCCTAGTCGACTACATCATACTGTGGAAGCAAGGTATGGCTGGTACCTCACCTGCTCTCTGGCATTTCCCATGTAGGAACAGGAGGTTTGCTACGCGTGCAGCCCCTTGCACCAGAGCTGGCCCAGTATCCTTCCAACCCAACATACCTGAGCTGAACCCTGAAGACCTGTGGCAGTTTGGAAAGCCACTTACTTAGGGATGGAGTTGTTTTATCATGTGTGAACTGACAATGTCACTGTCTGTGCCTAACTCCTTAAAGAAGCAGGAGTCAATTGTTGCCTGGGTTAAAGCCAGGTCTCTGACTGTTTTCATTTGCATGTGCCTAATTTCCTTGCTATTGCTGATGGTCATTTTTAGAGTTTTGGTAGGTAATACTTCACCTGGGCTCAAAGAAAAAGTTATGTTCCTTTAAGAGCCTGGAATGGCACCTATTTCTATGGCACAGTATATATTCCAAAGAAAACACTACATTACAGCCACAAAAGACTATTTTGTCTGTGCAGAAGCAGCTCATGTAGCTATTTCGCCTCCATATGATCTAGGGGCATCTGCTGGATTACTGGAAATGAAAGCACATAAGATGATAGAAGAGAAGCTAACTGCCCCCTCAAGTCTTCACACATATTGGCACTAGTAAAGAGTATGAGGATTCACTTGTGTGCCTATATGTATAATATATGTGTATGTATATATTAGTGTTCTATAAATATGCGTGTTTTACCTATATTTCTATATATAAGACACATACAGGCATGTTAGTATGTGCATGTGAGAGAGGGAAGAGGAAAGAAAAGAAGAGCTCCAGTGTTTGTCCTCTATTAACCAGGTCATCTTTCAGACAAGAAAAAATGCTGTGACCAAGCCAAGGCTCCTGCTCAATGAGTTAATGCAAAGCCAGAAAATTATGGCAGTAACTGCTGTCTGAGCTTGACCAGAATTTGAACTGCTTAGTATGTGTGCATTGCTGTACACTCTATTTCCAAATAAGCTGCATTTATAGTTTTGGATATTGCTGTGGGGAAGGGGGTTGCTTGAGGTCCTGAGCCATGAAGTTATGTTTTTTCCCCTAAAAGAGTTATAAATACCTGAAAAATACAAACAGCCACCCAAAAATGCCTTCACTTTTTTTTATTTTGGTGCTGAAAAATATCACATGACGGCAGAATGTAGTTCATATCGTAGTGAAGGGTAATAAGAGAGAAAGAAACCAGTAAGGAGATGGTAAAATATTACATTTCAGCAACGATTTTAAAAGGTTAAACCACAGATGGGTAGATCCTAAGCACATAGTCTTTTCATTAGTTACTTGGAGGCAGCAATTACTTCTGGAGACAGCGGGCTGAGATGATTGCAAATCCTTGCATGTCCAGTGGCTGAACTGGATCTGGTCTCAGTGTGAGAAGATCCCTTTGCTAACAATAAGGAGGTCCTCCACAGCAGGTAACTGAAGTCTTGCACATGTGGCTCTCCCACCACACTCCCCAAAAGCCTGTATCTCCTTCAGCAGCAGGAGATCTGGCATGGCCTTTTTCCTGCTGAGGATCCCTGAGCTAGGTCTTTTGTTGAGGTTGTGCCTGATGTGTCCTCCTCAAAGTGCCATCAAAAGGGTCTTTCCCCATGCTCAAAGAAGGATGGCTACATGGCTCAGACCTGGGCAGTGTGCTCATATGGTCTAGCTGTGTCCTTCCCCTCTGGCACAATTTGCTTCATGGGGTCTTTCACCTTAGGAAACTGGGGAATTGAAGCAATTCATGGTGTGGGAGGAAAGACACCTTTTTTCCAATGGTGTGCCTCTATTCCTCTCTCCTGATCTGTTTGCCAACTTCTCTGTCAACCATTAATCTTTCACCTTCAACACATTCGTTTGGTGCATCACATCTAGCACCTACACAGCTCATTGGATTTGATCTTCAGTAATCTTCAATCTTCAATACATGTACCAAAAAAATAATTTGTAGTTATTTTGATATCTTCCTCCAAGTCCTTCACCTCTTTGCCTGGATGTTTATCTTCTCTGTCAGCTGGTTAGTACTGGTAGTACTGTTTGCTAGTTAGCTGTCCAAGTTAAGCACTGTAACCTTTATATATTTAAGGGCTTTAAAAATTTGCAAGTAGGCTGGCCAGAAAATAACTACTCTCTCCATTATTAAATGCTTAAATATATTATATGCTTATATATATTAAATGCTTAAATATATTATATGATGATTATTAAATGCTTAGATATATTGTCCCAGACAAGGAAGACTGAAATGGAAACTCCGTCAGAGAACTTCTGAAGGAGTTTGGCATTTGGCATGCCATGTCAAACTCCTTGCTCAGATCCTGTGATAGTGAAGGGACAGACCATGCCTTTGGGTGAAGATTGCTGGGTTATAGCATTGAAGATATTACTCAAGCATTGAACAGACCCCTGGAAGAAAAAAGTAACATTGGGCATGAGAGTGACAACTGCAGGGACTGAAATCTCAAAACACAGCTCTCAAGCATTTGCCAATGGAAACCAGAAACATGCTTTATGAAGAACATCTTTTCTTATTAGCTAAAAAACAACTTTACTTCAGAGCAGCTTCACTGAAAAAATCTTTACCAGCCCTACAAAAAAGGTGATGCTTCTCTCCAAAATGTTTTTAAGAAGACAGATATGTGTAAACTCAAGTATGAAGTATAATAGAAAACAATAAATGGTGTGTAAGAGGTCCAGGACTTTGGTTGATTTTGCAGACATGAAATGTATGCAGTAGGGTCTGGAAAGGACGAAGAAAATGCAGAAAAGAGATGCATAGATTTAGAAATAGGTTTTTTAAAACACTGGATCAAACTGAGAGTGTGGAGATCTCAAAGCCAAATTCTCAATCTATATAAAAGCAGTTGTAAGCCACATGTCAGGCTCAAGTAGATCAGAGAGTTGGCCTGCCTCTGCTTTCCTTGCACTGACATGAAGCAGGAGTAACTACACTGAAGCAAGTAAATAGGTTTTAGAAGAGTGTCAGAGCAGTGTGTGCAGATTTAAGATTTTTTAAAGATAATGGTTCTTGGAGCAGTTTCGGCTCTGGTAGCTGCAGAGTGTGATGGTAGCCTACGTGTCAAAAGGACAAAAGCAAGGGTGTATCAAGAAAGCAGTTAACAGCAGGGAATTAAATAAAGTAAGGGGAGGACCAGCTTCATTCTGTACTCTCCTTTTGTCCATGCTCTGGACAAATTACACTTGCTTTTCCTTTCCAGTGACTGCTGTGTTAATGTACGTAACATCAGCAGTGGTACGTGAACTTGTAACATCAGTAGTGGCGTAAGCACTGTTTGGTTTGGCCCAAATTACAGGACATTGAAAAGCAAAGTGAAAAGGAAGGACTGCTTTTTTTTTTTTTAATGCAGTATTAATTGCTTTCCCCCCAGTATGTTCTGGAGAGTCCCTCTTACAAAGCCCAGGATTAAATTTCCTGTTCACAGTTGTCCTAAACCAAGATACTACCCTTCGACTTCTATGCTTTTTATTCTTGCTGGACATATCAAAGCATTTTGATCAGGCCAAGTCACTGAGCAGCGGAATGCCAAAGTAAATAGAAAAGTTTAAATTACTACAGCAAAGGGACCAAAATTTCAGCCAGGACCCGACTTATGGGGATTTTCAAGCTGTTCTATAGGGCTCCAGTATATAAATTTTCTAGATTTGACTTACCCATCAATTTTGATTATCCTGCTGATTTATTTCTGATTTCCAAGGTCATCTCCACATTTAAAAGGCAATATATCTTGTCAGAAATGTTACTGATGGAGTTTTTCAGAGGCTCAGGCCAGCCTCCAGCTCTCGCTGCTTCAGAGTTGCTGGCAGGAAGCCCGCCAGCCCCTGCAGCACCAGGCAAATCCCCAGGGATCTGCTGAGACCCACAGATGCACACATAAACCCTGCTCTCTGGACATGCTTCACAGGCTGGTGCCTGCTAGAAATCGGTGGCAAGCACCACCAGCTTGTACCCCAGAACTCCCTCAAATGAGCCTGGGAGTGACAGCTAAGCTGAATCCCATGACAGCAAGGCTTTTCCCATCCCAATCGAATGGCACATGTGGAGTTGTGTGACACTGGCTTGCACATTATTCCCTCCCGGCTGGTCAAGAGGTTTTCCTTTTGCACCAAAACATTCATTACTTGGTGTGAAATAGACAAGGTTTAGTTTATTTGTTCCCTCAAACTTCAGGCAACAAGCTCTTTATCTGAATGTGTTCATTACCCAATCTAATAAATATTTCTCACATAAAGCATTACCTCCTTTGGATTTTGAAAACAAAGCAGACACCCCAGCCCCCCCCCCCACCCCCACCCCCCAAAAAAAAAGACCCACAAAAAATAAACACATCAATTTACTATTGTTGGTTTGGGGATATTTTAGGGCCCCATCTTTATTTTTAGCAGTGAATTTTTCCCTTTATCCAGCAGTGGAAAAAAAAAGTAAGAGTCAACAAAGCACAGGCAACAGCAGGGAAACCTCTATTTTTGGAAATGCATATCTAGTTTTTCTCTAGGTTGAAAACTGTAAACAAACAAACAAACACCCTAGGCCAAAGCTGGGGAAAAAAAGGAACAATCCTGAAACAAGAAAGAAAAAGGTCATATGGAAATTTCAAAACCAAAGTGTTTTCTAAAAAATGACACTAAGAAAGATCAGAAACCTTGCGGGAAGAAAGGTTTATGAAAAAAGATTCCCCTAGAATCAGGGGTGGAAAGAAATAAAGTCTGGTTCTGCAAGCATGGGCAAACCAGGCTTTTACCAGCGCATGGAGGTCATGGAGACATTTAATCGGCCAGATGAACTAGCACAGCATCTCCAGGTCATACCTGTACCTGCATGTACAAGTGTAGAGGTGGAGCTGTGCTCTCCACAGAACCCAGTCACTTGCTGACAAGTTGAGATCATTCCCATGGGACAAAAGAGGCACATCTGACATGAGCAAACCAGAACATTGTCACCTGTGCTGACAAGGAAAAATCCCGTAAGAAATGTCAGCCCAATTCTTACAAGACATGTTAGCAACAGGCTGAGCTGCAGGTGGACATGGACAGGAGCTGAGTAGTGGTTACCAGCCACACACTAATGACTGCCCTCATAGAAGGAAAGAATCAAACATGATCTATAGTCACTTACTCATGAGATGGCCAATAAGGTGTGGCAGAGCCAGCAAATCCTGATCCTAATACTACCCTCCATGGGTGAACAATGGGGGACTTTGCATCACTTTCTCCTTCTTGGGAGCAACATCCAGAGAAAAGCTAAATCCCTGCTTGGCTGCAGAGGTGGCTCACAACATGCTTGAAAATGCCCTTAGGAAATTCATGGTAAGGAATGGACAGAATAAGGGTTATTTGTTCTGGTAATTGGTTGTGTCCCCATTTGCCCAGTTGCAGCCTGGTTTGTGGGTTTGCAAGATTGTTGTAGTGCTGGCTGTTTACTCTGCCTGACTAAAAGGGATTTTCCATGCTTTTAGGAAGAAGATTGGACTTTAAAACTATTTGAATAGATAATCTTTTAAAACAGATATTGTTTTCTTAATGCGGTGTGTGTTTCCTCCTTCACTGTTCTCTGTTCTTCGACTGCCTGTGGAATAAGCAAGAGGAGGTTACCAACAGGCATGCCTAGTAAAGGGTTAAGAGAGCAGTTTGCACGATTTCCCACTTTGTCTATAGAGAGGAGGGACTGATCTCTGAGTACAGCTTCCTCCCCAGGATTTCCAATAGTGTCTCAGGCCCTTCACCCCCAAAAGTGCGAAGGGTTTCAAGACCTTTTACCTTTGCACAAACGCTATTTTCCTTCCCTGAAGGAAAGTGCCATTCTCTAGTCCCTGGGCTTTTGGCCCTTGCGTGATATTATGAACCACAAGGTACAAAGAACATGTAGGCTGATAGGGAACAGAGACGATAAATACAACTTCAATTCAAGAAATTAGGATGCAATGTCCATAATCAATACAAGGCAATACTTCTTCAAAGTTCTTTTTGCGTCAAAGAGCAAGAGAGATCAAGTGAGTAAGCAAGTAAGAGGGAGATTAACGAAAACAATATACAGGAGCCTAAATTGAAACATCATTTTTCACAGGAAGAAGGCTTTGGCAGGGCTCATGCTGTTTCTGATGTAGTGTCTCCAGTCGGCCCCAGGAAAAGTTGGCTGCAGTTTCTCAGAACCTGCCTTTTGAGACTCAGTGACTGGTTTTCTTCCCACAGATCTGATTAAGCTAATTGCACATTTTCTTTAATTAGAAGAACGGAGGTCATTTATCTGCAAATGACCTAAAAAAAAGGATGTTGTTTTAATGTGGCTTTTTTTTTTCTTAATCCTTGCTTTTACTAAGGTGTTTGGCTTCTTTTCACTCTGCTGCTTTCAGCTACCCCATTTTGTGAGGGCTAGGCATGCCGGACCTGGCATCCCGACAAATTCTTAGGGAGCTTATGAGACTGTTTTATGGGATCCAGTCACAGGGATTTATACTGTGAGGAAAACCTAGAGCTGAAGAGATCCTCCTCCAGCCATGGCCTGAACCGAATCGTAAGTGAACTGAGACTCTGGGTGTTTGTGCTTTGTTCAGCCTGGCCTGCTGGACAAACCACATGGATGCCACGTCAAAGAGGACCTGTAGGATAAACAATAGGGAGATGGGGACCCAGATCCTGGGGGCCTCCAGGCTGCAGGGACTCTGAAGTCAAATGTGAACCAGTGGGGTATCTTACTACCACTATTTGACATGGAAAAGCCTCCCTGAAAGTAGGTAGATGGCAGCACCTTCAAACTCTTGCAAAAGCCTCATGCCAAAGGTAAACTTGTGTATGGTCTCAAATCTGCCTTGAAGACAAGCTGTTAGACCCAAATGTTTTACAGAGTTGGTGGATGTGGCAGCCACAGAGCTATGTGTGAGCCAGAACCAGGGGTATGGAAAAAGAAAGTGCATTTCAGTGATTCCTCAACTTCTGCACGGTCAAAGTATCAGTCTCACGAAGGCTGTCAAGAGCAGATCTTCCATCACATTATCCTATTTGTTCTGTAAACCAAATAAAAAGGGCATGCTGAACATTCAGGGCAAAAAGTCCTTCTCATCACTCAAGTCAGTGAAAAATGCTCAAAAAAGGCAAGGAATTAATGTGGGGGGGTGAGATGGGGGAGGAGAAGGGAAGCTGCTAGAACTGTGGTTTAAGGGATTTCCTTGAGCAGTGGACAACTCATCCAGATCTCTGCAGTGTCTGGTATGTACTCCATCTACTGCAAACTGCAGAGACTTTGAAGACCTGGACACAACCAGGGGAGCAATCAGCACCAACATGTGCAACACTATACCTGCTGCTAATGAACACCACAGAGTACTTATTTAGTGTTAAATCACAGTGTTATCCTGCCTTCATTGGCTCTCCATCCCACTGAGGTGTCAATGTGGCAAGAAACAAGCACAATGAAGACTTTTCTTTTAGGCTTGGAAGGCAACAATGAGCATTTTGTTAGTTGTTCTTCCCTCTGTGCCAGGAGATGGGCTCTTTGGTGTAATTACTGGCTAAGCTGTCCAGCAGGTGACCAAGCTGAAGACCGCATGAGGCTTGGAGACATTAAAAAAGGAGGGATGGGGAAGCTGATCTGGATTGTCACAGCAGCAGCAGCACACCCAGCTGCCCTCACCTCCCTGCTCTTTGCCAGGGACCCCTGGCCCTCTGCACAGCTATTCCCCCTTTTCCTCTTGGGCTTGCTCTTAACACTGTGCTCCTGCCTCTGATGACTTCAGCAAGCACCAAAGAAGATGTCGTGGTTATAATACTTCAAAGTGGTGTCAAACAGCTAAAGAAACGGTGTCTATCATACAGGGTTTGCCACAGACTAAAAGAGTGACATCTGTTAGCAGTGCCTGACCACTGCTGCATCTGGTTGCCTCCCAGTGTGACAAGAGCAGCCTTCCCAGAGGAAACAGCCAAGCTCAGCTGGACCTGGGAAGTCCTAGCTACTGGGATTAACCCACAGGGGTTCATTCACCCTGTGGTGAGTCCTTGTTTGGCTCTGTGTATGTGTAAGCTATGAGGGGTTAAGGGATGGACATGGACATGCCTGTCTGTGTCTACACAGTGCATTTTCAGACAATGTTCCCACATTGGTAGAGCAATTATTAATTATTAATTATTATACCCTCTTTGTGCCATCCACAGCCTGTCCAAAGTCTCTGTGCCCTTGGTGCTTCATGTCAGCTGTTAGGCTGGCTGAGATACACTGTAAGCTTGTCTCTATAACCACATTTTCTCACATATCTGGCCTGGGCACTGGTGGCAGGTTAAGCACATGCATATGCACCCATCTGTGTTCATAACATCCACTCTCTCCTTTTTCCCTCTCCGTGCCCTCCTGCAAAGACATGCCATGTGCTTTTCTGACTGACCTTTGGAAAGGTGCTCAACAAAAATAAATTAAAACCCCTCTCCCCAGCGGAAAGACAGAGCCAGCATCCTGCAGCAGCTGAGTTTTTCAAGCCTGTTTTTGCAACCAGGCAGGGAGGTGAAGCTGTACTGGCATTTGCCCTTCACACCCACAGTGTGTGATGGGCACTGAGCCCCTTCTGGGTGCATCCCCTGGGGAAGGCAGACATGGCAGCAGGGCTGGCAGGGAAGAGGTTAATCACAGAATCATGCAGAAGAGGCCACTGGGCAAAAGATGTTGCTGTCTCATGTCTGGATGTTTTAGCGTAGAGCTGTCGTGAAGCCTCGCAGAGCTGAGGGGTCCCTCAATGGTTCCTATGGCTTTAAAGTGCACGGGATGATTTAGTGGAGGGGAGGGATTCCTGATCAGAGAAGTGCCTTTTACTTTTTTTTCCTTTTCTTTTCTTTCTTTTTCTTTTTTTTTTTTTTCTAAACATGTCGCTGATCAAAGCGGTGCCAGGGAGGCTAGGAAGAGCAGGATCCTAATGGATCAGCTGTGTAAAACATGTCAGCAGACAAGCCCCAGTTCTCAATGTGTCTCTTAGGGAGCAGCTCGCAGATTAGAAAGAAAACACACACACGCACACACACACACGCACGAACCCTGCTGCTGACCTTGTGTCAAGGAGTTAAGTGTTATTTGGAAGTGATCGCAATCGGCTTTTTTCTTTCCTCCCTTATAAAGCCCCCAAAAATATTTTTTCCAAATATCCAACAATAATTCAAGAAGTCATAGAAAGATTTATACAAGTTAGACAATGACTTATTGAGGCAAACTAAAAACATTTGGTAGAAAAGAGCAGTAGAGTCTATTGTTATCCAAAAGAATCATACCCCCCACTTACAGACAGGCTTCTCTCCCCACTACCCTTACAGCCATGACATATCTGGGTGTACATGACCCTGCCACTGTTTCATTTTGGACAACTTTTGGCAAGGTGTGGAAAAAATATTTTATATTTTTTTTTAGCAGGCAACCCATTAAAAAGGCTACCTCTTGTTCTAGAGGAGAAAAAGCAATGTGAAAATGATGTTAACTGGAGACAGAAAGAAGTACTTCTTAAGGAGTGGGGCAGTAAAAAGAGTAGCAATTAGATATATACATACATGAAAGGTGGTTTTATATAAGCATTGATAAAAATGGTGTAAGAGTCCCCTGATAGTGCTTACTAATCCCTTGTTTAAAATAGGCTTCAGAGTTGTGCAGGAATTGTACTTGTTTCATGGAAGAAGTAAGTTCCAATTCTGTAAGACTTCCCCTTGTAACCTGCCTGGAAAGGACATGTCTGTTAGCTAGGAGGGCAGCATGAATCATAAATGCCCACTGTACTCAGAGCATCTCTTACATTGGTTTGGCCCATTGCACCCACCCTGTTGTTAATTATGGGCCCCTACTGGGCTGAATCCAGTAGGGTTGTGAACAGAGGACAACCTGCATAGGGAGTAAGCTCAGGAGAATGGGCAGTTTCAGATCCCGTTCAGCAATGCAGATGTTTTACTCATACACAGGCCTCCTTGCTAGTGCATAAGTGACATGGTGGCAAAGCAAAGCAAAATCTCCTCCTCAGCCACTGCAAAGGTATGAAAGGAACAGGTCTTCTCCTGCTTCAGGAGGTCACATAAGACTGTGAGTAGGGTAGGGTAGGCTAGGCTAGGGTAGCATAGCATTGAACAGAATAGTTCCATTTGAAGGGACCTACAACCATTATCTAGTCTAACTGCCAGACCACTTCACGGCTGACCAAAACTAAAGCATATTATTAAGGGTGTTGTCTTTTCAGAAAGAAAGCATTCTACAAATGAGAGTCTTTAACTTAACCACCCCCTTCCCCCTCCCTCCTTTGCAGGAGATTTATCCCACAGACCAACACCGCAAAATTTGCCACCTTTAGAGATAGGAACCCTCCCAGGGCATTTTAGCTGCTTTAATATCCCCTTAACAACATGCCTGTTGTATCATCCTGACTGTAACTAGAGCTGTGGAGCAAAGCTAAGGTTTTCTGCCAACCAGCAAATATGAAGAGGTAGTTATTTGATAAAGTAGCTGAAAACCCTGGGTTACATAAACAAAGAAAGAGTTCACTTCACACAAACATCAGCATTTCCACTAGAATAAATCTGTAATGATAGCTTTCATCTCAGGCTGAGAGAGAAAAAAACCCAAACCAAAACAGCCTGTAGAAATATACACTGATATGTAATTATTTGCTTCATATTTTGTACACATTAAGTTATAGCAAGATTTCTTATGAGGTGTATATTGATTTATGGTTACATCTTTCAGTGTATCTTATATCTCCATACAGTTTATAGGTTTCTTTTTTTACAGCTTTCCTGTAATTTAGTATATTTTGATGAGTTATGAACCCAGTTTTATCTGAGGAATGTTCTCCAAGGAGTGTAAGAGGCAAATATCTTCCTCTGCCTGGCCTGGCTGGGTGCAGGGGCAGGGATGGCCACATCAGCCTGCCATGCAGCAACACACCAGCTCTTGGGGATGGAGAGGATGACTGTGGGCAATGCTCAGGTCCTGGGCTGTTCTGGGATGAGCTTTCTCTCAGGTCATGGTATTTTATGGTGGATGCAGGTTCGGAGCCAGGGTTCCATGCAGTGGAACGTCCTGTCCATCCTGCTCTCTGGGGTTTGGGGACAGCAAGGACGAGTCACTACTCCTAGCAAGTGTGCTTCAGTCTCCCACCATAAAGATGAAGTGATGTTAGAAGTTTTTCCACCGCAGTAGGGCTGTGGTGCCTGGAGAAGAGGAGAGTTGGGAAAGAAGAGTTCTGCCCAGGAGAAATGTTTTCTCTGGAGCTTCAGTTTTCAGCAGGGAGGCCTTGATTGTAATATGACAGTCTGCATCCCTGGGCAGATGCCAGAGACAGGGATGGCCAATACATCTCTGTGTGCTGGTGCCTCTTTGGGGGACAACTTTGGCCTCACCACAGGGAGGGGTGACAGGGTGGTGATGGGGCCAAAAGTGTAAGGTACCAGGGACTCACTCCAAGAGGGATTTGGGAGGACAGGTTGGCAAAATCCTGGGAAGCCTGAGCAGCAGCATGGGGAAGAAGAGGTAGATCAGCCAACAGACTGTTGCTTTGGTCTTTTGGATCTTTGAGAAGATCATTTTTGAAGAAAGGGTGTGGTTTCCCCAACAGAAGAGATTTTCCTATCATTTGGATAATCTACTTTTTGTGCGACAACTGGCAGTGTCTGCTACATGTGAACATTGTACTCTAACTGGAAACTAATTCACCAACCACAAATCTCTATTTAAAATGCAGCTTTATCACCATAGCAAAAATATTGACTGTAAGTAATCACCATGAACAAATAAAAAGACAGATGCTCCCTGTTTCATCTCTCTAGTCCTGTTTACACTTCAACCAGTTTGCCACTTGATCTTCAACCTCTGAATAACAATGCTAACCTCAGTATTTCCTACTTAGCTAAAAATAAAGCTACACTCCTTTCTAGTCCCTATGACATTAATGATCACTTTCTTCATTCAGATAAAGCATTTGCCTGCTCAAAGCATGTTTGCCAAAATCCTCCTTCATTTATCAAAGGGCTGCCTGGATCTATTGCTCAAAAAAAGTTGACATGGTGGCCCTTCTACCAAGTAGGATCTAGAATGGGCAAGTTCCTGAAGGTCTGCGGGTTCGGTTTGGTGAAGATCATGGTAGGACAGTTCAGATGAGCTGGGCTTGGTTTTGGCCTCTGGAGATGGCACAATTAGCTTGAGAGGCTCAGGCCATGGTGATGAGGACACTGCATCTGGGAGGGGTTGGCAGCAGTCCCCCTGCCTCTGGGAACTGGCCTTTCCTTTCTGAGGCAACTGCATTGATTGCAGCAGAGGCAGCAGTGATTTACAGCAGCCTGTGTGAGAAGAGAACAAGGATACGCATCTGCAAATAAACGCTAATGAGATGTTAAGATTAAGAAAAGCCAGGAAATTCCAGAAGTTGGGGCTGCTACAGCATCATTAGTTCTCCTGCAACTTTGTGCATATCTGGCAGGGAGGGGGACTAGGGGGGCTCCCAGCTGGCCTAGTGCCACTGTGCTAGATTCAGACTGCATATGTGATCGATTGCTTCCCTGCAACTGAAGGAACTACCCCTGTGCTGGGCAAAAAAACACTCCTCATGGGACAGAGCTGTGACGGGGAAGCGGAGGTTGTGCATCACCCCAGAGGCAGCACCAGGAAGTCGTATGACTGGTGGTGACAGGGAGATGCAGTAAGCAGCAGCCTTTGCCTCATCTTCAAAAGGCCATAATGAACGTCTTGCTGGTTGTGATCCCTATCATTGCAGAACTGCATCAGCAACCAAATTTTCATCTCTTTCAGCATGTGATCCCTTGGGGTGGAGGGCAAGAGGAAGGAGGAAGGCCTATCAGCCATCACAGTGATTGTAGCAAAAAAATTTCTGGCTGTGTTGCCACAACGGGCAGGGGCAGACTGGGTACATGCCACACTCAGTGCCACAGGTTTGGTGCAGGATGATGGTGGAACTGCTTGGGGCTGCAGCAATTGGCCTGCGGGGATGAGAGATGGAGATGTGGTGACTGACTGGGGCAAGAGCTGCCTTAATTCCAGACCCCATATAATGCTAAGAGCAGGGTCATCCTAGATTTACCTGGGTGTTGGGGTTTGCAACCTGTCACTTTCTGTGACCTGTGCAAACCTGGCAAGCAAGCCTTTGGTTTCAGAATCCACCCAAATTCTGGTTGACAACAGTCTCGGTGAGAAGGCTGATGTTCAGCCACAGCCAATGATCGTTCCAGTGGAGGGGACACAGCCTCAGGCCATAACTTCCTTCTCCTTTGGTTCCACATAGTCTCCTAGAGAAGAAATATTGCATCCTACAAGACCTTCCCCTGACATTCTCTTAACCTGTTACCCACACTTGGTTGAAGACCAACTAAGTGTCCAAGAAGAGAAATAGCTCAGCAGCCAGAGGGGTGTCTGTTCTCTGCAAAACACTGCATGGAAATATTTGACTTAACCTGACCCACAAATTGAAAGAGCATCCTGAAAACAAAAGCTGGAACTAAAAATACGCAATCCCATTGATGCACTATTTTTCTGTCTGTACAGGAGAAATTGCTTGCATCCTGAGCTTTCGCTTTTTGGGTTGGGATAATTCGTTCACATAGGTAGGGGTAGGAGAATGTGCATGCAAGAGAATTGTCTTCCCCTCCTTTCTTTTTTTTTGTGGATAAACATAAATGGCAGCTGAAGAACCGAAGGAAGGACATGTGTGTCACTATTTCTGTTGGCAGACATTACTGGCACATTGCAGAGCTGGATATTTTACAATGTTTGTTCAAACCAGTTCAGCCCCTGGTATGAACTGACTTCACCAACTGGGACAGGACTGCACCCCAACTGTGGAAGTGTTACCTCCACTAAGGTTCAGATCACTAGGGACAACTCTTAAAAAGACCACGGAAATACCTGCTCTAAACCACCAAACACAATTCTCTGGTGTACATAGGCACCATTCCTTCCTAAGTAAGTGCTTGATCAGAAGCACACCAGAGAGTAAACTGCCGACTAAAATATCACGGGCATTGGATGCAAGGGGAAGGGGCATTTCAAAGGGGTTTTGTTAATAGCTGACCAACTCCTGTATATCTAAAATGATACTGGTGCCTTTTTATTGATGTGGAAATAAGAACAGGATGTGATTTTAGGATGATCTGGCCTCCCAGTCCTGGTAAATGTTGCAGCAGCACAGGAGAAGGCATAAAGGCAGTTAGAGGCTGAAAGCATGTTAAAATATCATTCAGACAGAAGTAACTGGATAATAAAAGCTAGCAAAGTCGCATAAAGAAACAAGATCCAAACAGAGACTAATTCAATATTGTATGAAAACAGTATTGAAACCTGACAAGATGTTTCTCTTAAGATATTAATAACTGGATATTAATAAAGAAGAAACATCTTAATAGGATGGTCCAAGGAAATTTAAGCCAGTACAAAATATTTAAGCATTCATGATGAAACGTTGTTAGGAACAGGAAAGTTAAATTAGCAGATGCTGCAGTGAGGAGCTGTAGGGGAGATAAGGCTTGCAGACCATTTTTCCTGGGGTATGGGTTTGGGCAAGGGCCCCCACTCTGTATATGAGTGACCAGGGAGCAGTGAGTGCTTTCTGAATTACATATTCAGCTAAGCCTCTGCAAGGTGGAGGGCTTAAGTACCTCAGCAGGTCAAGCAGGACCAGCCACAGTAGAGGATGGAACTTTGTGTGCCTAGAAATGCTGAGGAACAAGCCTTCAGGCAAACCTTCACCCATCCATCCCCCACGCCACGCTCCCCATCTGTCCCCGAGTTATTCACATCCAACAATGCAAAAAGGCTGTTTGGCTGTGGCTCAGCAGATTACCACTACATTTAATAGCTGTCTTTGGTATGACGCTGCTTGCCTTATCTCCTCTCTCCTTTGATTTGGCCTTTGAACACTAATCCACCTTCTAGCTCAGCCTGCACCCCGCTTCTTGATCTTTGTTTGCCATGAATGCATACGGCTCCAAGGATTTTAGGAGCAGTGTCTTTGCTGCTTGGGTCCATGCTACTGCAGCACTGAAGACCTGTGGATCTGCTAGCTCCCATAGCTTACTCCTGGGTTCACCCATTAAATGAGTCAAAGCTTTCCTTCCAAGAGCCAGGTTCTGGCTTTAAGCTTTGATTTAGACCCTTTTTCTTTTTTTTTTTTTCCAATTTTTATGTGTTTTTATGTATGTGTATTTATTTGCAATAGGCAAATTTCGGGCAGTGCAGTACCTGAAAACACTAAACAGTGTGAAAGTCTTTCCATGTATACCCCCAGCACATACTGTATTTGCTCTCCCTTCCCTTGCACATGCACACACACACACTGGAGCAGAGTTCAATAGCCCAGTCCTACCGGCCTTTAAAGTGACTTGGCCTCTTTTAAGCCTTTAAATAAAATTTGTGTGTGCATGTGTGTGGTTGTTGGTTTTTTTTCGTCTTTACCCCACTTCTTAGGAAGGAAAGCAAACGTTTCTGGCACTCCACTGCTGGATTGCTTGCATAGTTGCTTGAGGAAAAAGAATTATAAAAGATGTTTGGCATAGTTTTCATTCAAAAAGGAATCCCATGCCAGATCCAAGCATTGAAAACAAATGTGTAGCTTAACTGTCATTTACTCCCGGATCATGGGAACTGCTGCCTGCTTTTCCCAATGAGCTAACATGCTCTCCCGCAGTATATGAAGCACCCTGATTTGACCAGCTTGGTGCAGCTTGAACATCACAGCTGTGCCTCTGGTGACAGCCTGGGTGCTGATTAAGTGAAGCCACATTTTCACTGCCATCCCTGCCACTGAGCTGTCACACATATCTCATGCTGGTGAGAAATTCTCCCGTTGCCTTTTGCTGCACTGTGATCCGACAATGTGTATTTGTCCTAATAATGTGAAAAGCGCTCCTGGTTGATGGCACTGGTGGAGCGTCATCTTGGTGTGCAGGCATTTGGCTGACATAATTTTCGAGGTGACGTAAGTGATGGGAAACCCCTGATGTCACCCAAATCCGCACCTCCTTGTAGTGCACAGGTGCTCTCACAGCTGGTCTGGGCTTTGCTGCCGTCAACACTGGTCCCAAGCAGCTCCCTGGTTAGAGAGGGGGCACCCCAATATCCTGTGTGGTATCTTCCTTCCTGATGTCTTCCCCAGCCCCTCAGCTTAACACATTTCATAGTAGAGGGGGGAGCTCACCCCAGCCTGCCCTGGAGGGGCAATGAAAGACAATCTGAAACTGTCATGAAGTGGCGCTTTCTCTGTCTTTACCTACAAGCCATGGCCAGGATCAGCTCAAAGCTCAGTTCCTCAGGGTTACCTGCATGCATCATGCCATGCTGCCATGGTCCCACAGCAGCATCACTCCCTGGGGTACAGAGGCATCTGGCCAGGTGCACCCTGAAGTTCAGCATCTGTCCACTGCACTCAAATCAAAGAGATTTGCTCTGGATTTCACCAGCGTTAAGTCCGTGAACACACATCTACTCCTCTGGCAGCTGCCAGCTCTGCTGTAATGCCCAGCTTTTATTGACTATGTGCGGCACACAGCAAGGACCTGAGCTCTTATCCAAGGGCAGTAAAGCAGGAGCTAGCTTCAGAGACATGGTGATAAAATACAAAATTATGTACAAAGTAAAAGGGTCAGACCCCTAATCTGAAGTGCTCTAGTCAGCTTGCCATGCTGGGTGTTCCTCCTGGATGGGAGATGACCCCCTTTCCAAACAGTTTGGGAGAAGAAGTTCAGCAGAAAGGAAAAAAGAAACCTAACAAAAAAAATCAAAACCCTAAAAAAAAAATCCCAGCCCACAAAAACAGATCAGAGTCAGCCATTCCAGAAAGCAGCTCTTAGTCTGTCTGTTCCAGTCTGAAATAAAGTCATCCCTCTTAATTCCCAGCGCATATTGTTCCTACCAAAGAGCAAAACCTTAGGAGGAAATCACATCAGTGAAGAGAACGCCAGCTCCTTTGTACTATTTTTCAACCCTGCCTTGGGAGCCAATAATCTGTCATCCCTTGAATAAACAAGCACCTTATCGTATCACAAACATTTATTTAACCCTTTTCTCCTGAGCTTTTACCAGCCAAGTAAAGTGGCTGGGGGGGGGGGGGGGGGGGTAGCCCTATCCCTAGACCGCTCTGGCAGAAAGGACAAATTTCCTGTGTATTACACCCAATCTGTAAAGTGTCAGGCCGCCCTTCTTCAGACTCCATGAAAAGCAGCAGCTTGAATCCCTGCATTCCACATAGCACAATCAAATTTTCCTGTCCCCCTCATCCCTCCTCTGGTACATTAACACCTCCCTCCCTGGAGACGTACCCTCAGTTCCATCCGAAGGTCCATCCGAATGGAGCCAGATTTAATTTCTGGAGAGTGGGGGTGGGGAGGTGGCAAGGGAGAGTGTTTACATTTCTTTTTTAACAAGAGACTGTGATGAACAGAGATTTTGATTCCAAGTTGCCACGGTTGGGTTGTTGTTTTTTTTTTTTGTTGAGATATTCTTTGACTCTGACATCATCAGAAAATGGAATCAGCAAAGTATGTGCATTTCCTCAGCTCCCACAATATCCATTTTCTCTCAGTGGATGTTTCTTGTTTTTCTTTTCCAGTGTTGCTCCCACACAATGGGGCCAATTTTTGTTAAGGACAAAGAAAATATAAACAGAGCATGGATTTGGAATATGAGCAAGGTCTCCAAGATTACAGAAATCTTCAGCCATGGGGGAGGGCTACGTTATGTTAACCGTCTGCCAATAAAGCCCAGCTATCCAAGCACTGGCCAGTATCTCCAGTTGCTCTGCTGGTGCCTCCAGAAGGCTGCAAATACTGATGGCTAAGACTGGTGCTACAAATTAAGTCCTTGATTTAGACTCAGTGGAGCCTCTGAACATTTGAAGGGCATGCCTTGCAGGTGAGTCCAGCTGACCTGACCATGTGGGCCGGTGAAGCTTTTTCTCCTCACCACAGTAGGGTATCATAAATACTGAGCTCACCAGACAAAGTCCAGCCATCAGAGGAGAATGGCCCCACACAGAACAGTCAATCACTGGAGAGTCAAACTGACCTTCCCATGGGACTTGGCATGTTAGCCTCCTAGAAGCTTGTGAATTAATATGTGACATTAAAAAACAAAATTACTCCCCTCACCGAATCATCTTCTGGCTTAAAACAAAGATTAATATCTAGTGTTCAGTTATGGAATTGAAGCTGCTCTTCTAAACAGCTTGGGAAGCCCATGCTTTGAAAGGCAGCTATTATTCTAGCCAAATTAGCTATGTCTGCTGCTTGCGGGTAAACCACAGCATGTGAAAGTGTCCCCTCATAAAGCTCCACAAGTGACTTGCTCATGCTGGTCTGGACATCAGCCAGTCCCTAGAAGAGAAAGGCAGCTCACTGCGGGCTACCAGAGATCAGTTCTGCTGCATTCACCCTGGGACAGGGGCTGGAGCAGGTCCCCAGAAGCATCTGCACTTTCATGGGAGAATCTTCATGACACCAAGTCACCCAGGTCTGCACACATGATGGCACAGTGCTGTGACAAGCTGATTTACACTACAAGATTTGATTTATGATGGGTGATATAAACCAACTGCAATAAGGGCCTCATATCTTCGGTCTCACTGGCTGCAGCTCAGAAGCTGCTGGGAAATGCCCTGTGAAACGTTTATCTAGATAAAATAATGTTCAGCTGTCAGCAGATAAACTTCATTGACATCCTCTGAATCCACAGCTTGACAGACCTTGTACTGAGCAGCAGAAACACAGGCTGGTTTGTTAAAAGTCTGAAGTCTACAGACAAATCCTGCCCCCACTGAAATAACTAGGACTGTGGTTAACTTGGTCTATTATGGGTGTTCTCTGGTCTTACAACCTTGTCTTCTGAGGCCAACAGCTTGGGATAAGAACTGACCCAGGGGAAAAAGAATAAATATAACAACAGGGAAAAAGAAATAAATGTATCAACAACTCAACTTCCAAAGGCTGCTTTTATTAACAATATTAAAATGGTGTCTTTTAGCTTTTCCTGTCGCGTAATGAAGAGCATGAGAATGAATTATTTGCAAGTTCTCATTTTGCTTGACATGTGTTGATCCAGATGCTTCCACTTGTTAGCAAAATCAGTACCCCTGCAGACGACCAAGACCCAGAGGTGCCCACAGCAAAGAACAGAGCAAGTAAAAGGCTCATTTGAATGAAGCTGGCTGACTGCCCACGGGATGCATGAGCATCCCATGGATGCCCAGCAACTCAAAGACTGGGCTCCATGGCATCATGGCAGCATTTGCATCCATCACCATTTTTGAGTCAGCTGGCCTGAATATCTGGTTGGCAAATGCAAACATGGAGAGGAATTCTGAAAAAGAAATATCCTGTGAGGTCATCAGATGACACCAAAAGGCAGTCTTAAAGAAAAGAAAGCAAGCAGGCCTAGGATAAAGTGAGGCTTTGGACCAGGAGCATCGATTGCAGACAGAAGTTGCAGAAAGGCTGGGTGGGTTCTGCTCATGAAATGCTGGCAATTTAAAGGAGAAACATACTTTTTTTCATAGGAAGCTGCTCAGCTCTCAAAACTCCAGGGTGGCTCATGATCAGTAAACCCTGCAACAGAAGCAGTCTCGGAGCCAAATCCATCCTTAGCAAAACACAAATTAACCTTATACTCTAAGAAATAAATTCAGCACTTATCAGAGGCTGAAGAGAGGCATTGGCTTCTCAAAGTCCTTCCCCCACCTGCAGCAGGGAGAAGGTTTTGATGTTAAAAGGAAGGCAGAGACAAGCGCCTGGCTGGCGGGCTGCGGTTTTGCTTCCATTCTCACAGCCGTGCCTGCAGAGCCCCAGGTTACACAGCATGGAGCTGGCTCCTTGTAACCATGGGGAGAAAGGATAAATGGATTATTTTGGAGTGATATGCACACAGAACTCATGCCACTGGAGAATGCAGCCAGGCTATTTTTAATATACTGCTTCATTTTGCACCTGCTACCATTACAGAGTTGTTTTTGTTTCCATTAGAGCCACTTGTCTTGAGGAGTTTATAACTCCTATGAAGTGTGTAGTTCTGGCCTGGATCTTCATCCTTGGTCAGGAACAAAGATTTTTATCATTTAAAAACAGAAGAAGGTTAGCATGGCAGCATTAAGAATATGTGAAGGGGTGTTTTGAATAATTTCACAGGGTTTTCATAATTTCAATTCCTGAAGGACAGTTTAAAATAGCCTCTTTTATTCATTCCTAAATGGAGCAACACAGGCTACAAGAACCTGTCCCTAAGGAGCTTGCAAAACCAAAATTGCATGCAGAATCATTCTCAAGTACTTAATCAGCCACAATATTGCAATAAAATTATGAAATAAGAGATAAGAAACCTCGGCCCTTTTTCCCACTCCCACTACGCAGAGAGCCAAGTGGAGCTCAGCAGCTCTTTGAGAGGCTGGAGGCTGGTGCCTGGTGCGGAGCTGCGTTGCCTTAGATCACACACTCCCAAATACCATCCCCAGGGAGGAAGCTCTCACTTCAGCAGCCTGACAGAGCCCACAAAGGAAGCCAGTGTAGAAACACCACATTGTCTGCTGCTTGCCCTCTGCCACCTTCTGTGACAAACACCTAAAGTGTTTTGTTTAAACTGTGCTCATGTTGCAGCATGCTCCCACTGAGAACAATTGTGGGCGCACCAAAGTCCCTAACACAGCCTATTGTGGTATCTCCCTGCGTAATGCCAAGGCAAGGGCTCTGCAAATGCTGCCTTTGGCCCAGTCCTGTGCCGTAGGTGATCCCCATTTGGACAACAACCATCTGAGCATAGCCATGCTCTCTCCACAAAGCAGAGACAGCAGTAAGAGGATTATTTGCAGGAGTTCTCTTCCTGCCATAGGAAGCTGATGCCCTGGCAGTCTGCTAAATGGCTTTGATGCATGGTGTGCTTTGCTAAGTCAGCAATGAAAAGTGTGTGGGCAATGGCCAGCACCCACAAGGCACCAGCAGTGCTGTAGAGCACCACCAAGCCTGTTGGATATCTGTGCTTTTCAGGGTAGGCTCCCCACAGGCCCTCTCAGCCTCACCTCTCACAACCCTGTCCCACTCAAGACCATCTGCCTGTTCTCCTTACCATGTCCAAGCTGTTGACCGGGTTATTTTGCAGTCAGGATAATAATGGGGAAGGTCTCATATATCACTTCCGTTATTAATAGTCCCTATGCAGTCTCCCTGTCCCACACATTCTTGTGTAAAACCAGGAACCAGGGCAGGCAAGAAGTGGGGTAGAAGTTTGCTCAGCCCTGCACCGGTACCAGCAGCCTTCAGGAGAGAATTTCATCCCAGGTTCCCATGAAAATAAGATCTGGGGGTGATTTTTGCCCTGTGTGGCCTAGAAGAAGAAAGAAACAACAGTGCAAAACCTCAGTTCCAAAAATATTCAAGACAACTGGCCTCATGTCTTCATAAATCAAGCCAAATCCCTAAATCCAAAGCATTCTGAATTAAAGTTATGGTTTGGGTCTTTTATATATATTCATTTGGACAATAAAAATGCATAATTCCCTCCCAAAATATTACTCCCATTAATTCAGACTCCTAGACCAAATTTATTTCAACAGTCCTTACACGTTTTCTCCTTGGCTTTCTGCAAATTCCTGACCAGTGACTTTGCCAGCAGTCAACTTGCCTGGAACAGAAGCGTGAGTGCTTAGCCATCTAATTGCAACAATTTCTGTCAGGAAATCACAATTAGTTATGTGGGCAATTGCAAGTTTGCACACATTCGGAGTTTGCAAATGTTTCATCCAAAGCACGTTAAACCTAATGAGACGCCACGGGCGCCAGCCAAGGGGGGCTGCAGGCTCCACTCCTGCTGTATCCTAGTAAGGGAATCCTCACACTGCAGCAGTCCCACTGGGAGGATCAGACTCGGGCCACTGAGTCCTTCTTATCACGGCTGCCTGCCAAATTCTTCTTAGGAATAAGTGTCACTTTGTGGTACCTCTATTTTCCTTACCAATAAAATAATAATTTGGCAGTGCCTGAGATGATGATAGTAAATCAGTGTAAGACAGCAAAGGTTACCAATAAATTCAACCTATTTATCAAACCACGTCACTCAGCTATGTTAGCTGCAAGCAGACATAGGCTACTGTGCTCTTAAAGAAGTTTGCCTCAGAAAACAAAGTAGGTAATATTCTCAGGAAAATGGGGAAACATGACATCTCTTCATCCCAGGAGAGAACTACTGGAGGCTGACCTGCCTCTGATGTATTAGCATTGCATGTCGGGGCTGAGCCACAGCCACCAGGCCTTGTGTACCAGTGTGACCATCTCCTGGACCAGCTACAGCCCATGTAAGGGAAAACAGGCATCCTCCCCACTCTTCCTAGTAGAAGTTTTTCACCCCCCCTGACACCATCTGTTGCCCAGTGCCCTGAGTTATTCGGAGCCTTTCAGAGTTTCAGGGACAAGTCAGTATGGAGGTCAGAGAGTCCTGCCCATGGGCTGACCAAAAGCACCTTGCAAGTTGGCAGTAGCAGCCAGTTTCACTGCTGTGCTACTGAACGACTGCTAGGATGAGCATCCTTTATCTCCATCTCCTATGATGGTCTTTATTTCCATCGCCTTTTGGTCCTGCAGCAACATCCACCTGATGAACCCCTATCCCCACTGTGAAATCACGGCACCATGATGAAGATCCTATTAGAAGTAACACCTACAGTCTAAATTATATGTGCAAATAATCCCCTCTGTATGAGTTTTACAATGTAGGAAAGCAATATTTTCCTTGAACTTGGGATTACAATTTTAACACACATCCCCCTCTTCCGCTTATATCCTTTCTTCACTTCTTGCATTTTCCCACTGTATTACAGTGCTTTTCAAAAAGGGAACTAATAGGTTATCTCAAGAACAGACCACAGACTTGAAACCTGCCCTCTGTTTTCATAGAAAAGAAAAGTTTTTCAGGAGGATAATCATATTCGGAAATGATGTGACTGAATGTTATCAGGTTGTCATGGTGATTGCAGTCTTTTAAAAAATGTCTGTATTGTGGCTCACTAATGAGCAATATATTAACTAAACCAAACAGTATTTGTCTTTTCAAGTATTATTCATATGCCCTACTGAATGAAATCTCTCTTTTTTTCTTTTTCTTTTTTTTTTCACTTCTGCTAGTGGAATACTGTTCTTTGTCTTATAAACACTGGAACTGAATTCAGGCAATAAACAAGAGCAGAGATAACTTTGTCACCTTTGCTATATTTCATACCACTGTGTCAAGCTGAGCCTCACATTAACCAGCCTGCAGCAGTAGATACTGAGCATCACATTGCCAGCAAAATTACTTGCATAAGGTAGAACTTCAGACCTGTAGTTTCTGGCACTGGAAATGTTGTCAGTCTCAATGCCAGTGTAAAACTCATCATATATCTCACCAGTGTCAAAGTTTAAGTTTGTATGACATGCAGAAGACAAGCCAGACTGCTGAAGCAATGCACAAGCTGAAGCAATGCACAAGTCCTGCTGGTTCTGAGTCTGACCAACCACTACTAACTCAATCCTTTAAAATTCACCTTCCAAGTCACCTAGACTCCTGTGGTTCCTGAGGGAGCTTTCCTTGTCCTAAAAGGGCATGGAAATGGTAGAGATTAAAGTGCCTGTTAGCACTCATGTACTTGTCAAGGCATGGTCTGCATTTCAGAAACTCTTTGGACTTTAGAGTTCTCCCAACCAGTATACTAAAACCTCTCCCAGGATGAATATCCCACAACTCCAGAGGACACAGTTTGACGGGGGAGAAAACATATGAAGATACCCTAAAAGAAGCAGTGAAAACTTTTGAGAATGTGGAGGTCTTTCAACACCGAAACTGTGCCATCACAGGCTCAGACTTGATAGAGAACTTCACTGCCCTCTGAGCACCCTAAAAACGCTGCAGTGACACTGGAAGTAGCTCCAATTGATGCAGAGGATAAGACAGAGCTGAGCCCTGTCCAGGTGGACATCAATCATAAATTGATATCCACCTTGCAAGACAATTTCAGATGGTACCCTGTTATTTTTCTAAAATAAAAACAGTGTTTATGTTCCTGATTCTTTTGACACAAGCTAAGATGAAAATCCCAACTCCTTCTGTCTTCCCTGGAGTCTTGTTTCTGCCCCAGATTTGCAGGAAATCCATGATTTTGGCCACATCTCCTTCCAAAGCACATTTGTCAGTAGGGGATGAGGAAGCTGAAAGCATCTTATTCAAATGTTTCAGGTTGTGTGGGGAAGAGATGACATTATCACACACACTTAGTCCTTGTATTACGTGCTCTTCCTCTGCAGTTCACACTGAAGTCCCATTGGCATCCCATTATTTTTTCAAGCCTGCTAGAGGAAGACCACATTAACTGGAATATAATTGAATTAGTTAAGCCTTCCCAGGCATTTTGCAACTTTTGTTTATAGAGTTGTTTAATATCATGACTCACTCAGTTTATTTTTGTTCAGTGAGTAATATTTGGTACTTTCACGTGTTCACTTTTTCTAACATGCACAGCCTTGTAACATGTCTTTTGAACACAGAATCTCTCTTGTTTCAACTTTGCTCTACTTTTAGAATTTAAACGCACAAACACTGCTGTTGAAAACTCATAATTAATTATGCCTAACTACTCTCCACATAGGTTTTGTGTGTCAAAAGAGTAGTCCTGGCTCTCCCCCACCCCACCATATTTCCCCTTCTTCCCTCCACCACTGCAAGGCTATATTTAGTTGGAGATTCAGGTTGATCTGGAACTCCCACTGCAAATTCCTTTCCATCAGCAACTGCAGCCAGAAGGCCTGAATAAGGGAAAGGTTTGAACTTCAAGAGGCTTCCTGTTTCCCTGGATTTTCAGGTTTGCTACTGTTTGTGGATTGAGGCTGGTACTAGGCTTTGCAGACTAAGTGGCTGCTAACTCATCCCTGTTCTGGCACTGGCATCAGACTCGGGTGCAAAACATCGTCTGGTTGATGGCCCTTCCAGAAATATAGGCAGTGAAAGCAAGGAAAGCATGTCTGATCCTGAAATATTTCCAGAGCAAGGTGTCAGCGAGGGTAATGCTGACAGGACTGGCAATCTCTCCAAGAAGGAGAATGAAGTAGAGGAGAGCAGTCTGTAAATCACTGTGGAGGAAAGTGCAGCATGGGGAGAGCTCTGTGTGTAGAGGACTGAAACACTCAGCCCTGCTTCAAATGCAGATGGGGAAAACATAAAGAAAAATATTATATATTTACATGAGGTTTTCTCTCAGCTTTCCAACAGTTCTTCTTCCATAATGCCTGGCCTTGGTCATGCTCTACTCTGCAAACTCCTTCTCCCTGAGCTTTAACCTAAAGTGAAAAGAAGCAGTAAGATGCAGCCTTTGCTTCTTCCAGGACTCTCAGTGCAGAGCCTGTGTGCTTCTCTTCCCAAAGAACAGCCCAGCCTGGGATGAGACCTTGTCTGGAGGCTTTGGAGAGCAGGGTTCAACCATCTCTTAACCACAAATGTCATGGGCAGAGCCTGAGACCTGGAAAATGCACTCCTATTCACCTACCTCCTAGGCATGTTGAGAGGATAAATAGTTTAAAGCTCAAATGTTATAGCCCTGGGAAGCAAGTATTACTAGGGATTAGTAGGGTTTGCTACCTTATTCCTCTTCAGACTCTAAGATTTCCATTTTGCTAACTATTATTTCACACAGTTCATGCTCATGTTTTTACCCACTGTTGAGCTCTCAAGAAATAACCAGTCTGGATACTTTCAGTTTCAGCTGCATTTTAACACTTTAACATATCTTAAAATGAAGCCAAACACTTGCCTACCTAGTTTAGATGATGTCAGTGTATGTGTAAAATGAACACGATTAAGAGTGTAGTCTAGAGTGTATCCAATAGCTGATTTTTTTGTCAACCAAGAGAAACAAGTGACTGTATAACAAAGTTATCCCTAGAAGAAGAATCAAGGCTGAAACACAGCAAAAAGATCAGATGTACTTTTTTGCCTACAAAACTTTGCTTTGTGGTATTAAATTCTCATCAACAATTATAATAATTACAATTATCTCTAAGCCTGAACAAAAGATGGATGATGTCGATAAAGTCTTTGATGGAATTCAGTAGGCTCAAGAACACTCTTTACATTTATAACTTTTTTGCCCTTGCTTAACATTTGTAGGCTTCAGGCCAAACTTTTCAAGTGTTTATCACAAGAAGCCAAATTTTCTATTAATGTCTCCAAAGAACATCCACACTGCTGGCCCAAAGAGCTCACTTGCCATAGGCCCAAGCATGAAGGGCCGTTTGAAATGATGACTCCAAGGGTCAGACCTACCTCTGATTTCCACAGGGCTGCCTCTGGCTTCCATCTCTCAATATTTTCTGCTTTCTCTCTCAGTACTTCTGTTGTCTCTTATCATTTTCCTATTTTGGGTCACCTGAAGTTGTATAATCTATAGTTTATACCTCAACAATGTGGAGTGGTGTTGCCACAGATACACACACTCATAAATCAATATATACAGAACGTGCTTTTTGCTGTCATGTTCATTATACTAAACAAACAGTTTTGATAGAGTTCTTCTGTTTATAATTATATACTTCCAAATATCAAACAGTATTTTGTCAAATGTCTCATAATTGCAACAAGTATAGCTAATTGAAATTGCTCTTGTTCTTGCCTCAAACTTCCTGTGTTAGCAGAATATATTTATAGCAGCTATGTAATAAGTGCACTGTGCTGACTGAAATGTTGGATGTGTTTCAGTTATTGTTTATGTTTTACTATTTCTTCTTTCTTCACAAATTAGAGACTCTGGAAAGTGTTGGGGGTTCAGCCTGATGCGGTTAAGGTGACTTGCTAATGTTAATTTCTCTTTTTATTATGTCAATATCCACTCTTAAGGTTAATAGACCTAGTAGCAGTGACAGTTCCTTCCCAAAATGATGGAGCCAAACACTTTCAAACCATGGAGGAATTTGGTCCTGATTCAAACTTCACAGCTTGGACTTATCTTCATAATGAACTGAACCAACACCCAAGACACAAACAGCCTTGAACTCAGATCCCAGATAAGGATGTTGTGTGCAAATTCTTCCCTCCAAGCTCAGACTCATGATCTTTTCAGAAAGGGGCTTTCCTAATTTTAGATGTTACTGCCTATCTCTTCTTTGGGTGTGAGGTTACCATGTCCTCAGCTGAGGGAAGCTAACGGACTTGATGAGCTAATCAGCCTCAGTGCAAAGTCAGCAAAGTCACTGAGGTGCTGCAGAAGGTGAATTGAACCACACTGGTGGCTCTGCTGGGATGTGATTTCCATTGGCACAATCAGACCCTGCTGTGATAACGGTAACCCCCAGTGCAGGGACAGCGGATAATGGCTTGTTTCTTTAGCTGCTTCAGCTAGTCCTGCAAGAACACCTCTGCCTCCAGCCCTCCATGGTACTCAAAACTAAGCCATCGACTTACACCAAAGCAGAATGTTGTCCCGTCTGCAACTGACAGGGGGCTGATTGACAAAGCCCAGTCTATTTGTATCCCAGTATATTTGCATGATTCCTTCGTGGATACTTTTTACATGAGTCAGCTTCTGCAAAAGGAAAAACACTGGTTTCACCAAAAAAATACAAAGGTTTGTTTTCAATACCATAAAATGTCTCTCAACTTAATTATTTCTGAAAAGTTCAGACATATGAATAAAGGGCCTAATAAGGAGCTGCTGTAGCTGGCATGTCCCTGGGACCACTCTTTATTTACAATAAGGCAAGTAGGATCAGGATTTGACCTGATGGCATAACTGCTAGCATTCCTGTAAATTCCAGTTGCAATTCCTCTTTCACATGTAACTTTGCTTTTCCCAAAGAAGCCTGTCTGGTGTTTTATTTTTATGTTTGGGCAGACTGGCGTGTTGTCTCTGGCTTCGTGAGGAATGCCGAGGTGGAACAGACAGAACATCAGCTCTAGGGGAAAAAGAAATGGCTATTGCTTTGGCATAAGCCTCCTGCCTTTCGTCAGCTAATGTCCTACCTCTGGTAGAGAGGCATTTTTTCCCACCCACTCTGGTCTTGATGGAAACTAAAGGAAAACAAAATAGATTGGTATATACCTGGTCTGCATATCATCGTGTCCTTCCCTGACTTAGTAAATGTTTCTTTAATTGGCTTAGTTAGCCCCTCTCACCTTTCAGCACTTCAGGAATGACTCTTTGAAGAGAGCCATGTACAAAGATTTAGTTGACATTTAGTGACACTAGGCTCTGCAGTCTCCAAAATATGACTGATGTCACTTGTTATGTTCCCTTGGGTCTCTGGGGACAAAGTCACTCTTACCCTGAAGCATGCATTGACAATCTCAAGATAACACTCCTTTGACAGAGTCAGGGGCCCTGTTCCAGGGTTTAATGTAATCTCTAGAAAGTTTCCAATCTGGGCATTGTTTGTTATTTATATTTCATATCTGGGGTTTGTGTTTGTCTTGCTGTGATTTTACTATGAAAGCTGCTAATAAGAACAAAAATGCATACCTTTTTCTGCCAACGGGTGTGCCGTCAAGTCTACGTCTAGATGGAAGAAATCTCATTCAAGGTGAACAAATTCAAATGAACTGCGGTAAATAATCACAACCTGTGTTCTTATTCTGCAAACAAAGCCACTGGCACTGAGACTGGAGCTGAGGTGTGAATGAAACTGAACCTTACTGTAACTAAATTCATCGATTAAGCCCATCTTCTTGGGGAGATACCCTTCACAGCTCCAGAAGAGGAGTTTGTAAGCAGAGCAAGATACCTTTTGGTTCATTCCTTAGCAGTGAAGAATGGGATGTCTTTATTAGCGCTTTATTTCGATTATCCATGACTTAATTATGTTTTCTTTGCCCAGACACAAATAAAGGGAGGCAGGGGCGAGCTGCTGATGTCCCCTCTCACACTGATGCTTTGATGCCAACTCCTCCTGTTGGATGGCTTGTTAAGATGTTCCCGTCTCAGACTCCCCTCTTCGCGGGGACCCAAAGGAGCGGAGGCCCTGGGGGTACAGGGGGACCCGTGTCACGGTGCCCACCCGCGGCGGGCGCGGCAGGCACACGAGGGCGCTCGCCGCAGGGCTGAGCCTGAGCCCCGACCGGCATTGCCCGGCACTGCTTCTCTCTCCCTGGGCTTCTGTCTTCCCTGGACTTCTCCCTCTCTGGGCTTTTCTTTTCCCTGGACATATCCCTTCCCTGGGTTTCTCCTTTCCCTGGACTTCTCCCTGGACCTGGCATGCATGATCTTTTTTCTATCGCCGACTTGAGTATTATTTCTCAAGAGGAGTGAAATAATAACGTGTCTCTTGCAGAGCAAAGGCTAAGCCAACCGATAAAATTCAGCTGCTGCTATCTGGGATACACGCAGCTGAAAGTGCCAAAACAATCCTGACCTCCCTTCCTGCATGCGCGCACCAAAGGGTTCCACGAGGAGCCCAGCACTCAGTGAAGCAGGGCTGGCACTGGGGGAAAGGAGGAAAAGCACAATGAGGAAACAGTGCTTCAACCACTAGCCCATGTTTACTGCTTTAGTGCTCTCTTTGAAATATCAATTTAATCATCAAGGTTAATAATTTATGGGTGGCAGCGAGAATTTGAAGAAGGAAGGTTTTTATTCTTTTTTATTCTGCTCTGCCTTTGGTGAAACTGCAGGTCTGTAACTACCCTCCCCTGTCTCACTGTCCTCTGGGTAGCATCACAGCCTGAGTGCTCCCCTGTGGAAGCACAGTGTTGGGCTTTGGTTCATAGAATCATATCATCATAGAATGGTTTGGGTTAGAAGAGACCTTGAAGATCGGGTAGTTCCATGGTCATGGTTCTCTGCCATGGTCAGGGACTCTTTCCACTAGACAAGGCTGCTTTCAGACACAGCACTTACTGGCCTATAACTACTGACTTCTCACCAAAACACCAGAGAGCAGTTGAAGATCATTGAGAGTCCACCGAGCAGAAATATGAAATCCTCTTGCTTTGTATGATTTTTTTCAGATGAAGAAAGTAATGGAGCAGCTTGGGATAGAGGGAGGGGGACACATGGAAAAGCAAGACATTGAACAAAGTGTATCCCTGCTGCTACCTTAAGACACTGCTAGGCTAAAATCAGTTCTGTGTTGTAATATTTTAAATTACACTATTTTCCATCTGTTGTACATAAGCCTACGGTCTGCCTAAGTCAGGCTCTCCAAGTAATATGAAGTAGCACTGACAGACTGGGGGCAAAGGCAGTATTAGAAACAGTTTTTGGGTGTGCTGCCTGAGGTGCTCAGGTGGGCTACTGCAAGACCGGTTATTTGAAGCATTGCTGTGGGGGGAACCACATCATATTATCAGGCATCCCCCAAGATAAGTATCAGTCATACCTGGGCATGGTAATAAAGGCTTCCTATCTGAACATGAACTTCTCCTCAACCCCCATGAGATTTTGAGGAAAGATAGGAGCAACTTGTTCCTGTCACCTTTATTTCCTTGGGTACTCGTCAGATCCAGGCAGTAACTAGGGCTGCAGGCAAGGGGAGGCCTCTGCCCTACCATTTGCTCAGGATCAGGTCAATGTTTCCATATGTTGGGTCTACAGCATGTGGGCATACATGTTGTACTGGGATGCAGGTCTGGGCAGGTATCCACGGAGAATCTTAGCCCTCCCTGCCGCTGGACCTGGAAAAGTTGATCACTGCACATTTAAAGTGTCACATCAGGTGTGAAAAGTAAGGTGTGTGTATTGGATGGCATGAAAACAAATGCAAGTGGTGCAGATTCACGGGCACTACACTGTCTCTCCTGCTTACCCTTGAGTCTGGAATCAGTGCCTGGTGCCCCTGTGTAATGAAAGGGAGCACACACATATGCAATAAAGAGTTTCCAGAACAGACTTGAGTGTGTACCTAAACAAAGAGTGAAGTGAAGCAAGAAGCAGGTCTTGACTGTGTGGTATGAGTTACTTGGTCAGAGATGGCACCTTCCCCATCTTTAATTCCTGAGGCTGAAATCCTCCTGAAGACTAAGCCTGGTTTACTGCTTGTGTAGGACACCCCTATTTTCACCCTGTGAACTGGAACTGGAGGAGAGAGGATGGCTAGTATGAATGGATGCACTGGCTGAAAATATAGAAAACATCAGAAATTTCCTAGAGGTTTTTACATGATGGCTTTTGCATGAAGGTGCCTTTGTGTCACCTGAAATGAAGCAAGACGTCACTGACATCATCTGCTCAGGCTTGTGCAAAGTATTTGACACCGTCCTGCATGACATCTTTGTCTCTAAACTGGAGAGGCATGCATTTGACAGATGGACCACTTGGTGGATCAGGAATTGGCTGAATGGTTGCATTCAAAGAGTTGCAGTCAACAGCTGAATGACCAAGTGGAGACCAGTGACAAGTGGTGCTCCTCAGGGGTCAGTATTGGGATTGGTGCTGTTTAATGTCTTTGTCAGCAACGTGGACAGCAAAAAGAAAAGCTCCAGGGAGACCTTATAGCAGCCTTTTCAGTACCTAAAGGAAACCTACAAGAAATCTGGAGAGGGACTTTTTGTAGGAGCAAGTAGTGATAGGACGAAAGGAAATTACTTTAAACTGAAAGAGGGGAGGTTCAGATTAGATATTAAGAAAAATATCTTTACTAGGAGGATGTTGAGACATTGGAATATGTAGCCCAGAGAAGTTGTGATTCCCCATCCCTGGCAGTGTTCAAGGCCAGGTTGGACGGGGCTTTGAGCAACCTGCTCTAGCGGAAGGTGACCCTGCCTATTGCAGGGGGGCTGGAACTGGGTGACCCTTAAGGTAGCTTCCAACCCAAACCATTCTATGAAGACAAGTGACATAAGGGGCATGAAAGTATCTAAGGGATCTGGACATCTGCAGGGTTTGACAGCAGCTGGGATGCAGCGGTCTCTCAAGTCACCAAGGTATTGTCCATAGGTACTGAAGAGGCAGGTACCTTCACAAGTAAAGACTCCATTGATAACTCTGTCATGGGAGCAGCTCATATCCACTTACAGCAAGCCTGTGTGCCTAGCACAACTTGATTTTTGTGATTGTCATGGCTATCCATTCTCTGTCATTTCACAAGCACTAGTTTTGTATCTCCTCTCTTTCCAAAGCACCCAGGCTCAGCATCTGGAGCTGATACTGCAATGCATATAGCTGGCCATTAGTAGATGAAAGTCCCTCTGTTTTCTATACGTGTTAGACCTTTGGGTGTATAGGATGGGCAGAAAATCTGGGGAAAGGAAATTTAATAATAGTTTGAAGAAAAATGATTTCCCACTGCAAAAATAGTTGTTTTTTTTTTTTCACAAGGAATTCAGGGCTGCCTCTCCCAGAGATGAATGCATAAACTGTGAACATTCTTTCACTTGCCTATTGCCACATCAAAGAGGCAGTGGGAATGAATTCCCAGTCTAGTTCAAGTTAAATTAAAGTACATTCCAGTAAGGTGTCTCTGAGTGTATTTTTTATTTCTAAGTTACAGTGTTCCCACTGTTACTGGAAAGACACCTCACTTGTAAATAAAAAGATTCCCAGTCTTGCTCCATTGCTTTCTACTGACACATCTGCCAGGGGTTGCATTTCTATCAGGAACACTCCTCTTATTACACTCCGTGGTTGTTTCATAAGAAATCTATTACTCATAGCATGTTGATCTTAGAAGGATTCTTCACATTTTCTGGTAAACACAGCACATCATTCTTGTATGATCCTGAAATTAATGTTTGTAAATTGTTTGGGAGATAAACCAAGCTGTCATTTTTAGGTGCTGTCATGATAATAATCCATAATGTCAAAACACTGTCAATCTCTCATCATGTACAAAAGGAAACTATGCAATAGTATTGATATAATACTCTTTGTTGAGTAGACCACCACCTACCTTGAGAGTTCCCAAAGGTATGCCTTTGAAAAATGCCTTTTAACATTGGATTTTAATGATGCTTTATGTGCCAGGAGGATTTATACCTAGGGCTGAACCAATAGAGTGATCGCTCTGTCCTCAGTGCCACATCTAGAACAAGACACCAATCTGTGTTCATTAATCTGAAAGCCATACATTTATTCAGGATATGAGGTCATGATCAGTCACCATCACTCATGCTGAAGGGAAGAAATAGGATGCTGAAGGGCTTGAAGTCAGTAACAGAGAGCTGCTGGTTGCTGGTTTCTGTGTGTGAAGTCTACCGTATGCCAAGAGGAATGTGCACTCTGTGAAGTGAGGAGATGCAGGACTCACTTCATCCTTGGAGATTCACCCTAGACTCAAGAAGTCAGCACATCTGGACTTCACAGTGGCTCTGTAGTTGACCCTATCATGTTGGACTAGTCTGAGCTACTCAAGGTCTGGTCCTACTGGAGGGAATGCCATCAGGAGTGGCATTACCCCTTATCTAAAAAGATTTTCTCCTTTCATGGTGTTTACCTCATGCATTTATATGCAAATGTCTCCCCTCTCAGACTTTCTCCTGCTGGGCTAAGTAAGCTCATTAAGTCTTCCCTCTAAATAAGTATTTTCTATTTCCTGATTGCCCTCCTTGCCTTCCTTTGCCTTCCTTACTTTGAGTTCATCTTTCTGGCCCAGGAGACAAAATATTTTCTCTGAAGTCCTAAAAATGCCCTGTTCAATAGCAATAATATTTTACTATCTCGACTTGAAATATGCCCCCAGCTGCAATTTAGATGGACAGTTGATATTTTCACTTCTCCATTGCAATCTCAATGCACAGTCAGCCCAGAAAATCTACCAATACGGACACTACAGCTGCTCACATACCCTTTGTCTTGATGCACAGGCTTTATAAAGATCTGAGACTTTTCAAAATTTCAGCTTAATCCTGGATGCAGCTTGGCATGATTCAGAAGTTAGTACAGGATAGGTGAATAGGGGTAATTTTCCATCTTGAGATGAAAATAAATTGTTATGCCTGGGAACAATGCGGATACAAATTCTAGAGGCCTCTGAAAAGCTGTCTTTGTCAGTAAATCTGCAGGTAGCATTTCTTCCCCTCACACAAGTACATGGTAGGGCCACTAGATCCTTCAAAAGGCAGATATTAACAACCAGAATCAAAGCAGGCTCAAACCTGGCAAGGTGGATTCTCTGTCAGGAGCACCCATTCAGTGTGAGTTCTTCAGTGGCAAATGGTGGAGATACCAGGTACAGACTTGCTGAGAATTGCTCATGGCTTCAGCACACACCAGTGCTGAAAGGTGAGGACAGATGTGAAAGAATATCTTAAACTGATCTAGGCTCTGTTAAGCAAAGCCTGCTTCGAAGGGTTGACTACCTACTGTAAAACGGTTTACTCAAATTGTTAGCAGCTGAAACCACACTGAGGGTCTTCATAATCTGATGTCCAAAAGACTCAGTGGCACTAGAAGTATCATGCTACTGAACTTCTGGATATGCAAAGAAGGCTCTCTCATAGACTGGAGAATCAGAGATGATGCAGTGAGACTGGTGGAAGATAGAACCTGGTAATTTCTGATCTTTGTATGGCTAAGTCCCAGGAATTGATTTCTAGGGCATACACATACTTTGTTTTCTCATATCCATTCATTTTTAATCCATCATTTTCAGTCTTGAAAACTCAGAAGTAAAATTGCCTTATGAAACGTCACTAAAACAGTCCCCTAGGTACCGCATTTGAAAGGCAGCCCTTATACGCACTTTGGGGGTAATCATAAATTCAGTGGACAGCTGGTGCTGAAGACACAGAAGTCCTGCTTCCCTTTCTGCTCTCTCAGAGGAGAAGCATGAGAGCGTTGGAGGAAGGGAGGTGAGCAGAATACCAGGAAGGCTTCAGTAAGCTTCTGAAACTCTCATCTTACTGCAGGAAAGTCATTGCTTGTGGGCACAATGAAAACAACTAAAATGTTGGTATCTCACCTCTTTACTTTGTCTTCCACATTGTGGAATTACGTATGAAATTGCAGCCATGGGCCCAGATAGCCAGTGTATGGCAAGAGGAAAAGGTAGTGAGTACTTCGGTGTACTGTCCCCTGCAGCAAGCAAATCCTTCCAGGTGTTAACTCTATAGTGAATGGAGGACTGACCTGAATTTGTCCCACAGTCACTTTCTAAATATACAGTGTTGACAAGATTTTATTTTCAGTGTCTTATCTATGAGTAATTCATTTTCTGTGTCTTGGAAAAAGCATATTATTAATAGGCAACAATAGCACAGGAGTGAATCATAGGACACCAGACTAGAGCCAAGTTTGGTCTATCAGCAGACTAGTCTCTGCTTGTAGTTTCTGCTCTACCCCAACATAGTCATGTAGGCAGGGGTATTACCGAAAGAGCAATGCTGACAGCTAGCTAAGGGACACGGAAAGGTGTCAGCTATAGAAGTGGTGAGGGCAGACTTCAGCAGGAGCCAAAGCTTGAGATACCCACTCGCTTTTCATTCTTGCTGTCTGTAGCCTGGGTGCACTCCATGTCACTGCATTTTGCTGGGCTTAGCGGCAGCTGAGATCAGGACATGAGGTGAAGGACTAGGCTATAAAGCCTGGCTGTTTTAGAAAACAGTAAGTCCAGCCCCAACATATCAAGCAGACTTGGGCTCTCTTTTTTAAATACTCTGGAACTTATTGGTTTGTCAGCATAATCTTGGAGACTCAGAATGCCAAGTGTGATTGAATCTGATGTTGGGGATGAGCTTAGAAATACACCAAGCTAACACAACAGACATGCTCTGGCAGTTTATTTTGTCAGGGAACAAATTATAGCTGGCTTAAATCCATAAAAGTATGTATCCTCCAAATAGGGATGACTTTCACAATAATACGAGGATATTTCATTCTAATGCATTTTTAATCATTAGACATTGAGGTCTTGGCAAATGGAAGATGGTTTGCCTGACAAAACTACCAGGTCTGTGACATCAGCAGGACCAAAGATACTGAATGAACTGGTCTATCAAAACGCATTTATGGAGTCATGAATAACATGCTATATATTACTTGGCAGACTGAGAAGTAGAGTACAGAACCAAGGGGGAGTGTCAGCTTTTGGGGAAAAGAAACCAATGAGCAGGAGCCAGTAGAGTCCTCCATATGTAAGATAAGATAAATTCAGTCTCAGGAGCAAGAAGTGTAGCCAGTTGGGAACCCAAGCAAGAGTTTAGGGCTCAGCAGGGAATAACTACATTAGGAGCTATGCAGAAGGAATTTTAGATCCAGAAAACTTTGGAAGACCCCCATCAAAGCAAAGGGGAGTCATCATATTTCAGATTCAAGATGGGAGCCTGAATAATGATGTAGCTTTAAGCCTGAAGGGCAAGCAGCTGAACCAAGGAGGAATTTCAGATTTCCTATTAACTGAATAGCTAACCAAATGCTGAGCTTCAGGAGTCCTGAGGATTTTTCAGAATCTTTGATTTCTTTGGTTTACGGTTCATTTGGTATTTAAGGTCCTGGAACCATAACTTCAGCTCATTGTAAGGTGCTAAACACAGGTTTCTTCAAGTAGTATTCTTTATGTTTTTCAAGTAAGCATCATCACTACAGAATGGGACAGAGCCATGAGACAGGAGTTGCAGGTGAATGAAAAATACCAGTTTTCTAAATGCATGCTAAAAAAATGCTGGGTCCATTTGAGTCATCAGGGAGCTGAACTTCCAGGTCAAGAAACACAAGAGCCCTTTGGGAATTCCAGATTTGGGGTCAGAACTGCATGAACCATGGTGTGTTGTTGGGAATTTCTAGCTCAGCAAACTGTCTGGAGCCTGGAGGGAGTATCAGGGCCAGCAGCAGAGAGGGAGTGAGGAGAGCATGAGTCATCTGGGACTGCAGACAGGAGAGGGCAGCTGCCAAGTGAGTGGGTGCCCTTTGGGAGGTCTGCATTTTGCAGGTCTCCCACAGCTGAAGTCAGCGGTGCTTGGTACAAGCAAGAGCACTTTCCTGTGCCTGAACGTTAATATTTCCCAGAAACACAATGGAAACCGCACAGAAAAGCTGCCCACCTTGCCACCTATTAAGGCCTCATCCTGCAAACGTTCATAGGGAAGACGGTATTTACTGAGGCCACAGGGATTAATAAAGCTACTCCCTTGTCCATTGGAGGTGAGGTGTCCTAGCAAACCACATCCATTCCTTATGGACTCTGCTGGCTTTATGGTTGTTTGTGTTGAGAGATAAATGTTCCCCATCTCTTCTGTGCTCAAAGATGCTTGTGATCATCTGGAACAGCTCCATCCATTAAAGATGGCATAAGAAGCCTCAGCTTTGAATATTCTTCCCTTGTTTTCTGTTTTAATACTTGATTATCTTTGCCTGGCCATCAGCATGATAACAGTATACCAATGTATTCAGTAAATATTTTTTCATCTTCCCAAAGAGCACTCATTATTTATGACTAGCAAGAAAACCTTTGCCTCCAACGGCAGAAGGAGAATGTCTCTTTGTTTAATTACCATGTATAGTTAGCCGCATGGTGATTGGAATAAAATAATTCACTTTCTATTCCCAGAAGAGTCTTCCTAAGTGCCTTGGGAGGCGAGGGGGAGGCTGGCAGATGAGCGTAATCTCAAGAAGCACACTGTAGTGGAATCCAGCACTAGGAGCCAGATGGCAAGTTTGCACTGAATAGCACATTTTTTTTAATAGCTGTGAAAGTTCTCTGTCTGCACATGGCTTTGCTGAATGACAGCAGAGAGCACTTCTAATTTATCTGGTGTTACAGTTAGGTTATTCCTTCAGAAGGTTTCGCCTGTTTTTCATGTAAGATCAGGGCCCAGTTTCAGTACCAAAGCCAACGTTTAAGTATCTGTGAGAGTTCAGAAAGCGAAGAGGGCAAAGGTGTGGGAGGAGAAAGACTGAAAACAAAAATTAAAAGAGAGAAGATTAATTCAGAACAGTGCTAACAGCAAGCAGCACCCTGACCTTGTTCTGCACAGCCCTCTGAAAAGTGGCTCCATTGTACAGTTCACATGCAATGTCCATTGAGTGTGCTGGGATTTGCACACATAGTTCCAAGGGTGGGGATGGGAACCTGAGGCAGATAATAATTTCCCCTCTTGCTTTAAAATATAGTTGCAGTCATAAATTCTGTGTAAAGAATGCAGCCATGGCAGAATATACATATCAGCTTTGTGTTAGCTTGATTCCAAGAGCTTCTTTACAGTATTGAGATATAAAATGTATTTTCTATCTATGGAATGATGATTGGGCCCAGATTTTGAGTATTCGGACTCCATTCAGACTTACAAAGTCTCAAAAAAACCACAAATTAACATGGGCTTTGCAAGTCTAGTTCACCCACAAATGCCCCTTTGAGAATGTAAAATCACTTGAGGCAATACATGGAATATGAGACAAACCCTGCCCCTGTTTTCAGGCACCCACCTAACTGATAATGCTCTTCTGGGCAAAGATGATGGCAGAATTTGCAAAGACCATGGAGTAAATACAATTTGAGAAGCATGGGGCAATCCTGCAGGCTTTCACAACGTGCTATAAAGCAGTTAAAAAGGACTAGACTAGGAACTTCTAAGAATCAACAGATATATTAAATCCCCCATGGAGTGAACATACATGCCATACATCCCTGTAAATCTGGCCTGCTATGATAGTTGTGTATTGCTGTGAATGTTTCTGGTGCATACGGTGAATTCATCTGCTTGAAGTCAGAGAGTCCTTGCAGGTCCTGTGTTTTTGGCCACAAAAGCGTGGCCCACTTCTTTCTGTGGGGTAGAGCCCTGGGTTCTCTCCTGCTTGTGTAACCTGGCTGAACATGGGAAATGAAGAAATGAGTCTGCCTTTGATAGTTGATGTACTTAGAGACATGTAACTCTAAATCACAACCCTTACCATTTGCCAAGCACATCTGTCAGCACGAACCACTAAGTCTGGGAGAATTCAGCAACTTCTGAAATACAGTTTTGGACTTACAGCAACTAAAACAAAAACCATGTGTCTAAGTCTGCAGCTTTTCACTCTGTCACTGAATATGGACTGCCCTGCTCTTACAGAAAACAACACAAAAGACATATGCCATTTTTCCATATTGTCCATATATTCAGAACTTTCCCACTTTATAAACATAAAGGCTATTAAAAACCTGCAAGCAAAGCTTTGCTTCATTGATATGGTTTGCACCATAACTAGCAGACTGGGCCCCAAATCAAATCCATGATAAGCACTGCAAAATAGGAAAGAGCATCTTCAGCCATAACATAGAATCATAGAATAGTTAGGGTTGGAAAGGACCTTAAGATCATCTAGTTCCAACCCCCCTGCCGTGGGCAGGGACACCTTACGCTAAATCATATCACCCAAGGCCTCGTCCAACCTGGTCTTGAGCACTGCCAGGGATGGAGCATTCACAACCTCACTGGGCAACCTATTCCAGTGCCTCATCACCCTAACAGGAAAGAATTTCCTCCTTATATCCAATCTAAACCTCCCCTGTTTAAGTTTTAACCCCTTACCCCTTGTCCTATCACTACAGTCCCTAATGAAGAGTGCCTCTCTAGCATCCCTATAGGCCCCCTTCAGATACTTTAAGGCTGCTATGAGGTCTCCACGCAGCCTTCTCTTCTCCAGGCTGAACAGCCCCAACTTTCTCAGCCTGGACAGCACTACAATGTCTGCCGCATCCTGGATAGTGCTGTTTATTTAAACAATGGAAGTAATCCTTTGCCTTTAAAACAAGATTTGCTGTGTCTTGAGTCACAGACGTAGCTTTGGCTTTCTGCAGGAGGATCAAGCCTGAAAGTTATCGCTAGAACAGGCTGAAATGTTTTTGTATTTTTTTTGCAGAGTAGTGCCTGTTAGTAAAATATGCAAAGTAAAATATTTGTTTCTTCCAGCATTTCAGGTATTTTCCAATTACACACATCACTTCTGTTTTCTCTTTTCACCTTTTTTCAGTTTCTGTATTTTCTGCATTTTTGCTTCTCTTTTGTGCATTTCCCCATGGAAACATGGAGGAAAGAGTTAAATAAAAGGCAGATTTATTTTCTGTGATGTTTCCAGCAGTCCTTTTCCTTATCTGAGTCAACGTTTTGTTTTCAGGATGATATTTAATTCTTCTAAGATGGGAGTAATTTTCCTTAAAAAACCCAAACCTTTAACAACAACAACAGAAGGGATAATTGGATTAGCTCAGTACAGCTACACATGGTGATAGCCAGACCAACAATGATGTAAAATCATCTTTTTCCTCCTCTAACTGTTTGAAGACTGCATATTCAAGTTATACTTCATTGACAATCAATAAACAAGTATTTTACTGCTGTCAGCACTATGGAGTCGATGCAGCACCGAGAGAGGGAGTTGATAGCTGTACTGACTCAGCCATTCGTCACACAACACTCAATGTATTTCTGAGCTCAGAATCGTTCTATTACACTGAGAGGTGAAATAAGGAACCCCACTAACCTGCTTTCACAGATTTTCATCACGTTTTCAGGTTCCTTGTCAGCCATTCCCAATTTAGATGTACAAATAATCACAAGCTGAGCTCAATAACTTCTCATGTCTGACACACAACCTTTCTGAAAGATGTCCAGCCTTGATCTGATGACATCAAGCTTTGGAGCATTCACCATTTCCCAGAGTAAAGCATTCCAGTGACTAATCATGCATGCTCTTGATAATTTGTTTCACTAACTCAGGGTGATTTTAAAGAACATTTTTTTCTGATTCCCCAGATAGCATAAAACCAAGCCAAGTCATACAAAATAGCCCAGCCATAACTGAAGGTGAATTTCTGAGGATCCTGACTTGAAAGGATCTTCTCTTGCACATCTGACATTTTTCATTAGGGGCAGAATTTATCATTTATAAATTGTCAGTTTCTTAGCTAGCAGATTGCACCTACAGCTCAGGTCTAATTGCTTCTATTCTTGCTCAGAGGCACAGAAAAATCACATCAAGATAAGTACCCTAAGAAATGTTTAAATGATCCTAAAGCATATGGTCAAAACTGCCCCACTTGCAGACAGAGATAATCTAGCTGTCATAGACTAATGAACTGTAACCTGGAATTCTGGTTGATCCCGTCACCCTCGGCCAAAATAATCCAAGGAGGGACGTGACGCATGTTGAAATCTTGTTTTGAGAACTGGGCATTCAGATGTCTTCCAGGACGGCTCTCAAGGTTGCTTTGTACTCACAATAAAATTGTTTGTGCAATTCAGAAAAACCTAATGATGAGGGATTATTGCCTAGGCTCCACTGTGAACAAAAAAACATCCTAACTGCAGAGGCATTTAATATCCATTGAGAAGAATCCATTTAGATCTGGGCTTCACTGCTGCAGTGTGAGATATCCTGTTGTTTTCAGCCCTTCCACGGGCCTACTTTTTTGCTTAATTTTAAGCATATGCTCTTGTTTCATTTCCTTTTCCATTGTCTGTGTAATCAAATGTGGCAGATTTTAGCGTTTATTTGCCTGAAAGTGTTGTTTGTTTTTTTAAAGAGGCGTTTTCCATTTACTTTTAGTATTCCTTCCCCTAGGAAGCAACATTTGGAACCATCCAGGAAATATTTTAACAGGCATTACACTGCCATCTTTGAGAGTACAGAAAGAAGCTGGTGCGGGAGGGAGAAAAAAATGGTTGTGATTCACCATCCTCCAGTGCTGTTTGTAACTACACTTATCCTGTCCCCCCCGAAAGAGTATTCTCATATTTCTCTAGATAAAACCCCCAGGAACGATAAGTTCAAATCAAACAAACTGTCATTAAAAGCACCAGAAGTCAGTGAAAATTGAGTTTAAATCTAAATTCCCACCTGTCATTCCTGGCACATCACACAGTGAAGCAGCGGTGTGCCACACTTCGATCAGATACCACTTTTTGCCAGCTTGCCCTATGCACAAGGGAGTTCGTGACTGAAAAGCTATGGTGTATAGCAGCGAGAAGAGCTTTCAGTGTGGTAGGAAACAGCCCCAGAGCCAATTCTGGGGCATTTTACTGCTTCCCAGGGCTGTATGTTTGTTCTGCTGCCCATCAGGGAAGTTCAGTAGGAGGAGACATCACCTCTGAGCAGGGCTGGTATATGACATTTACCTGTTTTGCACGAAGGAGTGAAAACGTTTTAGCTAGTTAAAATGCTAAAACAGATTTAGATTCAAGCAAAATAATTTTACAGGGAAAAAATTATGAGCTTGTGAGAGGAAGGGTGACCACCAAGAGGGGTCCATGCGCTAGCATTTGCAGCCAGTAGCCCAAGTAACACCTCAGAGAGAAATCTGGATAGGAGCAGTTTCAGTGAGTAACTTACCACCCCTGGCACGGCAGCTGAATCAGAATTCACACCTCCCCAAGCAGGGCTGTCTTTCATACTGGAGCAGTGCCGGGTGCTGTGCTGCCTGGGGCTGTCACAGGCATCTGCATTGAGGGAATCAGCCAGCAGCTGTTTTTCTAGGTGCTTGGGAGCTGCCTGTCCTGAAAAGTACTGATTATCACCGTATAATGGGGAAATGTGAGGCATCTAACAACCCTTACACCACTGATTAGGTCTTGCCAGACCTTTCAGTAGAAAACCCAGACCTGGGCCCAAAGATCTGACTTAAGACAATGGTGTCACAATCCCAAATGATTGCCCTGCCAGGTGATGCTAATGAAAATAAAAGGAACCTATTGCCACCTCCAAAGTGCACAGGAATTTTGCCAGGATCAGCCACACCATCACCTTATATTTCCATTCTGAGCCTGATGAGTCTGAGAACAGAGCAGAGAGTCATTTAGAGGCAGAACAAAACATAAACGTAGGAAGAAAGCTGTATTTAGCAATTGCACCAAAGTGGTGAATTCAGCAATTCACCAAAAAGTAAAACTGAAGTTAATGCCTGTGTCTTTTGGCATGTTTTGAAAGCCAAAACAGGAGCAACTGAGCAGGTCTGTCTTTGAGGAAAACACTCCATCAGTGAGATATGCTCTCTGCAGAGAGCTCCTGAGCATGGCCGTCATTTCAGGGCATCTGCTTGTAACAGACAGCTTTCCCGCTTACAGCTGAGCACTGTAACTGGCTGTGCATCTGCAGGTAAACATGAAAAAAGCCTGTCATCCAGATCTGCAAAGCACACACACCGGTATTATCGGTGCTGCACTACTTCCTCCTGTCTTAAAGCAGAAGAGACTTTATCTCAAATGCTGCTCTGAGATGCTAATAAGCAGATATGGAAAAGTAGAATTTTTTTCTCCCTATTACCTGTAGGTTTTTAATTTACACGAGATATGCTGCACCATATCCTCAAGGTTTGCATTTGATACTTGCTGAGTAAACACAATGCAATGATGTTATTTCAGCAATATAAACAGCCATTATCACAGGGTCTGACTGCAGCTGATGATATATATTATATAGGCTAGCAATGCCTTACTACATGGTTTCTTCTGGCCTTAAATTCTATGCATAGTTTGAATTGTTTTGTCCCTTTCCCTGTTAGGAAAGAATTGCATCTCAGAGTCTTCAAAGCACACACTTCCTGACCACTTTTGACTGCACCTCAGCAGTTGTAGGGTCAGTCCTTTTGTTCTTAGTGGAGCCCACACCTCACATGGCACCTGTAGGTCTGTGGTGCTGCTGCAGGACTGTTGAGGGAGAGCTTGGCGCTGTCCTGGGCTCCCTCTGCCAGCTCAACAGCTGCAGGATACACAGCACTGGGGACCCCAGCCCAGAGGCACCCCACATCTGGATGCCAGGCGGTGCAGATGCAAGGGACCACAAAGACATGGGCGTCCTCAGGGAGTGTGATGTTTGAGCATCCAGAGCCATGGGAAAGGCAGAGGCTTTCAGTCCATAAATGAATGCTCTCACTGATCTTGCCATGACAAGCAAACTGTTAAACAGCGGATGATTTGGCTTTTCAGGCTATAGCACACATGGTTGTAGGGCTGGAGCTGCGAATGGACAGCCCCACTGGAAGCAACACAAAGGATGAAGAGGGAGGTGGGACCACAGTGTAGGCACGTCTAGTAATTGTGGTGATGCTCAACAGTTCAATTTACCAAAGCTAATTGAAGCCATTGAACTGTTTACGTGGGTAGAATTAAGGTTTTTGTTGGATCACTATGAAACACTCAAAACAATGTGAACAGCAGTTCAAAAAACAGTAGTTACATTGAATAATTTAGTGCCAGGAAGAAACATCCTGAAAATAAACAGTTTATATAATTGTAATCAGAAAATGTGAAAATAAAATGTACATGCAGCAAACCTCAAATAGCTGGTGATTTTGCAATTACCAAAGGCTTACAAAGAATACAAAAGGAAAATTGTACTACAGCCCCTCTGCAGCTGACACTGGTGTGGAGGAATTTGTCACTGGAAGGCAACTCTCTGAATAAGAGTTTGTAGGTTTTCATATATCCATAGAAAAAAATATATTTCATAATTGATATTTATTCATATAAATTTTAAATGTTCCATTTTAGTTCTTGAATGTTCGATCATTTTTATGTTCCTTAAGCTATGTGCTGGTAGCTAGCCTTGGGAAAATCCTTCTCAGTTCTTTACAATTTGCTTTGTGGCCAGCACAATAAGTCTGCCCACAAGACTTTCCATCTCTAGAGCTGAAAATCCAAGTAATCCATGACCGTTCACTTCAAAAATACTGCTTGAGGAGGAGGAGGAGAACCACGTCCGAGCAAAGAATTTGCAACAAATAATTTATCTAGAGGGACTGCCTTATTCTATTTGCAAGCAGTTGGCAAACAAGTTATGAGATTTTTAAGAGCCTTTGTTCAAAACTATTTTCTGTATGATTTTAAGAAAATTTGGTCTGTACAAATGTTAACAAACTGTTGCTTATATGTGGTCCTGCTGCAGATCCGAGATTAGATCTCATTAGCTCTTGCTAGAGATTTACAGTTTATTACACTGCACCCAGATTAGGAAAAAGTAAATATTGTTGCCTTAGTTTTATGTGATTGTCAGCATGTGTGAATTAGAAATTGTCTTTCTATCAGTACTATCTTAAAAAATTTACTGTTTCAGTATAGACTTCTACTAATTAACTCTTGGTTAATTACAAAATTAACTATTTGTTAAGCTATTAACATTGAATAAATACAGAATCACAAAAAAAAAGGTGAGCAGGGGGTAACCCCCCTTTTTATTTACTCAAGATAATTTTTTAGCTCCAGTGATAAAATGAGGGCACATTATTTCTGTATGATATCATTCATAGATGCCTGGCACTGAAAAACTGGCATCTTATCATTGCTGTGAAAGCGTTCAGCTTGTGGGATTCCTCAGTGGGCTGAATGATCTGATACCAACAGTGGGATGTACAATAGCCAGGTTAATAAAGTCACTCTGCATGCCCTAGCAGGGAAGGAAACCATCTGGTCTTACAAAACACATGTTTTCAAATCATATAATCTAGTAATTTCAGCATTATCTACATAATTAATGTATGCTGGAATTACTGTATTTATCCTTTAGGAATATCTTACACCAAATAAATCACAAGTTTGGGTCCATGACAACAGATCCTCCAAACCTGGAAATGGGCATTTCCTCCTCTGCAGTTAGACAACTACATTTTGAGATCTTCATTTTTACTTATTTGGAAAATGGGAATAATATGAATTCAACAAATACCTTTGGATTCATTAAACTGGTTTTTAGGCCTAATCGATTTTTTTAGGGGGTTGTTTTTTGTTTGGCTTTTTTTTTTCTCTCTGCTTATTGAAAGGCTCCAGTTTTTCATCTCTAGCTGAGAAATGTGGATTCCTAACTCCTTCAATACTTGTTCAGGATTTGGGCTCCAGGTCTATTGGTCCCTCAACTGCAATCACATGGCATATCATGTATTCAAAGAATGATGGCTAGATTCTCAGGCGCTGGAAAAATTACAGCTTGGTTCAATCTCTGACTTTTAACTCCTATTAAGCAAAACGCTCTCCTTAGTTACCCAGCTGCCTCTCTAAAACACAGGGCTTGAAGGCCATGAAATAACTCCAGATACATAGGGAGAGTCAAAAGCAAAACTCCTTCAGAGCAGTAGCCCACCATTTCGCAGCCGTGGTTTTTCAATTTCACACAACCATATATGCATGAAGACCTGTTAAAAACCTCTCATGACTTACCCCTGATACAAATGACTCCAGTTTGCTTGGGGAAATACAGCATGGTAGATGAACAAAGCTTCCTGATTATAAGACAGAGTGGGAAGAAGGAGCCAAATGCTCTGACTCAACCATACCAGGCTACTGAGCTGATGAATTGGGGGAATTGGCTGGGGAGTGAGCGGGTTTCTGCCCACACCCTCATCCTGGAGTTTTATGGAAAGCAGGTCTGAGGTACAAAAAGAGAACACCGAAGGAGAAAGAGGAAAGATTACCCAGTGCGGACTGAGTAATGGGTGTGTGCTGTAGCACACACCATGCGTGCTCTTGTGGAGGGGAAGAAGCTGATGCCAATCAGCTGTCTGACAGCTTTGTGTTAGCAGCAGAATCGGCACCTCTCAACACAGCAGCCCCACAGCAGAGCTGCCTGCTCAAGCAATGGAGGACAGCTGGGGACAAAAGGGATCAACATCTGTGAACATCCTTAACTACAGAGTCTCCGGCTGTTCCTATGACTCTGTATACAGACATCACTGGAAAAAAAGGCAAAAGCAAATGTAACCAGAAGCAAAAAGAGAAAGCCTGGGAACTGTGAGATCTGAGCAGGTCTTTTGATCAAAACTGCCTTTGGGATGTGGGGCTTATCAAAATTAGCTGACATCTCACCACAAAAGTTTGCGAGGACTGTTGCATGGTGTGCAGAGATTGCTGCCTTCTCCTGGTGAGCTGGGCAAAGCACAAGCTGGAGAAAGCACAAGAGCCCAGCACAGCTGAGAGCCTTGCTCTGAAAGGGAATCTCACAGACTCCCTTGCCCTTAACATTATCCCATTTTTATGTTTTCTGAAAAAAACTACTACCTCCAAATCTGAAATATTAAAATCAGATGCAGGGACCTCACTGGTTTTATTGCTGCTATACAGAGAAGACCGCACTAAGCTTCCTCCTCCCCAGAAAGTGACTATGGTGTGGGAAGCAACTAATACCCACCACGGCATCAAGGCAAGCAAAATGAAGAGGGCTTTGGAAGAAGACGAGTGTGGATGTCTGTTGGTTACTGAAGTGCTGTCTTGCTGCCAGGGCAAACAGACAGAAGGGGGAAGTGGATGAGGGAAGTTTCTCTGCCGGAGCTCCCTGCTTGCCATGACTGCTCCTGGAGATAAGGAGCGGATCAAGAGAGATAGCACGCTTGGCTCGGCTGTGCTGGCCTCTGCTCTGCAGAGCCTGGCCAAGATGAGCGTGTGCACAGCTCCCTGCATGGAGTAACCACACTAGCAGCCAGGCACCCCAGAGACCGCAGAATTTAGGGAAAGAAGAAATTATAACATTGTACATGTACACTGTACAGGTACACTGGAGATGAGCGACTTTTCACCAACAGCCTTGCCTCACTTGGAGCATCTGGGCTCCTCTAGAGAGCCCTACTGAAGGCCAGGGCCTCCCGACTGGCCTGACAGGAGTATGGGATGATGCCTCAAGGCACCTCCAGCTCATCGCATCCTGCCCATGGTGAGACCACGGGACCTGCCCTCACACCACAGCCCACAGGCGTGCCCAGGCGCCCTCGGGGAGACCCTCACCCACGCCCGTCTCCAGTGGGATTCTGCTGCCAAGACCGGTTTTTGCTTTGCAACAGATCAAAGGAGAATAAACATCTCCATCTTCCCTACGAACATATCCAGCCTAATATGCGTGGTATTTTTATTGTGGAAAGGAGCGATTTGTAAGAAGAAATGAAAATCTCCAGCATGTCAGCTCATAGGAGCTAATGATGTTTACACAGACATACCACACTGATGGAATAGTCCCAACATCCCCTTCTCTGCGGGGGGGGGGGGGGGGGGGCGAGGGAAAAAAAAAGGGGGGGGGTGGGCTAAAAAAAAAAGGGGGGAAAAAGAAAGGGAGAGACAGCGGAGAGAGGAGTGACCCAGGCTCCCCTCCCCCGGCTCTTTCCTGCGCAGCAACCTGTACTTGACCCTCCCGAGCCTGGCTCTGCTCAGCCCTCATCCCGCCCCGCCGGAGCCGCAGCGCTGATACCAGGCAGCTGATGCGCTGCCTCATCCAAAACACACACTTGGGGGGGGCGGAGCGCTCACGCCGAGCTCCGGGGGAACACGGGGGGGGGGGACACGGAGAGGGGACAGGCACCCACCTTCCCCCCCCTCCCTCCCTGCCGCCCCGGCCGGGACGGGACGGGATGTGCCGGGCCGCCGCGGCCGCCGCTGTTTGCCAAGCACTACAAGTGACGGGAGAAACTGGTCCACTTCAGGGTGGAAATATTTCAAATGCTTCGCGGGATGAGAGGGAAGGAGGGGAGGGAGCCCCCTCGGCCAAAATTTGCGGGAGGAGAGACCGGCTGCCCCTGCCCGGCTCCCCCCGCCGTGCTTCCCGCTCCCTTCTGAAAGCCAAATTCACAGTTTTGGGTGGGGGACGCAGCTGGTGCACCCTGGGCACTGGGAGCAATGGGTGCCAGTGGCCCCTTCACCTTCTGGGTGTCCTGCTAGAGGACAGTTGTCTTCCCGGGGTGAGGGGCGCTGGAAGGGTGTCCCAGAAGCCCATACACGGTTGTAAAAGGCAAAGGAAACAGAAGGTGAAAGGTCTCGGAGCTCAGACAAAAAACCCAAAACTGTCCTTTATGAGTCAAGTTTTCATGTTGTCAGAGGCTTTCAGCCTTGCTCGTTCCAAATTGTTGCAGTGTTGTCTGATCCCTGCTGTCCATGTTGCTGCTGCTGCTCCAGCGTGTTAGGAGCTGGAGTGGCCGCCCTCTACCTGCCCCGGCTGCGTGTTTTTCTCCGTCTTTGTGCCGGGGAACAACTATTAAAACGCATTTCCATGAGTCACAAATTCCACTGTTAGCGATTTCTTTTTAAATGCCTACAATGTACACAGTTTCCCTGAGTTTTGCCACAGATTTCACAGGGAAGCCTAGAGCGAAGATGTGTTAAAAATCTTTCTTTCCTTCTTCCCTTTTTTTTTTTCCCAGCCTGGTTGTTTCCTGAAGTACAGGCTTGCTTTTAGCAACAGACCAGGTTGCTCTGGACTGACCTGTTTCCTACGGAGCTGATTCAAAGTCCCGGGCTGGGTCAGGGCACCGATGGAAGTTTCAGACTGTGCACAAAACAGAAAGGCTACAGGGAAGCCAAAGTGACAATGAGTTTATTCTTAAAATAACACTATGGGTAAAACTGCGGGTAGTAGCTCCTCGGCTGCAGAACTTCACATGTAAGTGTAAGGTAGCTAGTGAATCCTTATACGTAAGTGAAGATAGCATTGCTGCTCCAAGCAGCTCAGTTTGGAAGCTGTTCACAGGCCCACCTATTGAATGGCACTGCTAGTAGAGGAATTGATCGGAAGAGATGTGTTTACATACAAACCTGTGATGATTTCATCCAGAAAGCCCCTTTTATCTGAGCCAGCTCACAGGATGCAGTGTAAGAGCATCAGCTGTGTGAGTGGGAGATAGCTGCTTTTCCATGCTGAGAGCTGGGATGGTTGCCAGTCTCATGAGCTTTGGAGCTGGGCATTATTTAACTTCTTTCTCTCTCTTGGCTTCTATAGAAAATACAGATTTAAAACCCACTCTCTGTCTTGAGTTACCATTGTCTCAGTGCATCCCTGGAGACAGCACAAGTGAAATGAGATGGAACAAATAGCTGCAGAGACTCTTGCTGTGGTGTAGTCAGTCCATCCTCCTGTGTGGCCATGAGCAAGTGGCCATGAAAATAGCTGTTAAGGGAATTGCTCAATGTACCTAGTTTTTAGGATAAGGCTGCATGATTTGATTTTCTCTGAAATCAAGAAACTGCTCTCAGAATGTAAGCATGTCCTATGTGTTTAATACAGTGCTGCTGAAGACTGGTAACCACATAGGGACTCTCAGTTGTGAAACACCACAGAGGCACAGAGTGCTGAGTTTCAGTTTCAGTGGAGGGGATGCAACCGTGGTAGCTTTACCCTGTAGGCTGTCCATTACTTTTTCTAACTTACCTGAGCCAGTGCCCCTGCACGCATTGCTGGAGAAAAGCTCTAGAGCCTCGCTCAGGACAAAAGAGCAAACTAATCTGCCACAGCAAAAGAATGGAGCTAATACTTTTCTGCTCAGGAAATGTAAGCAAATATGTGTCAAATGCCCAGTTCTGTGGTTGTAACCATTATGCTCATGAATGCTCTTACAGAACTAACTGGTTACTGGTATCCAGACCTCTGTCTGTGATTTAGTGTCCTGTAGCTGGGCCTTGCACCTCTCTACAGTTCTCCTTAGCCACAAACCTTCCAGTTTTTCAGATTTCTAAGCAAATACACTCCAGAGTAAAAAAATGTCAAGTAGCCTTATTTTGAAGGCAGACCCTCCTCAGTAAAGCCCACTCAACAGAAGATAAATTGAAGTGCTCTGATTTAGATCAGTTCCCAAGGCTCCCAATTTTCCCATCCTTAGGGACGCTGTATGGCGTCTACTCATGTGTGGTGTCCTGGTGTTGTTCTCCTCATCAGTGAATAGCCTTGATTTTGTGCTCCACCTGGAAACCGGTAAAATCACTACACCTTTTCTCATGTAAGATGACATCATCCTTAACAAGGAATATGGAAACAGACAAAAAGCTCCTTATTAGAGAAAAATACCCACATATCTGATTTCTCTCCTGATGAAGACCTTGTTTTCAGTGAGTAACCTGATGCTGATTGCTGAGTGGATTATTGTAATAGCTGCATGCAAAGGTTGAGGAGTACCTTGTTCTTGCCTTCCCTCTTCCCCAGTTTTTCCCCAGTTTAACTTTTGTCTTCTATTCCTTTTGCTGCAAGTTCAGAAGCTCAGTTGTAGCTTACACTGTTGACATTACATGTTTGCCAAGTTTTGGTATTCCAGCTTTCATGCAGCTTCAGTTTCATTCAGTTTCCCCTCATGCTTTATCCCTTTTATCTTTGGCATTGATGTAATTGCTCTGTGACAACAGGTGCTGGACGATGTACAAGAGGGCTGGAGCAACCCATGTTTCCCAGAATCTGCTGAATGCTGCCTTCATAGCAATACCATACCCAAGGAGGATAGAGCACAAGAGCCCGTGCTGCTGCCCTGCCCATTCCCCATGCAGCTATGCTCCTGGCAAGGAGATGGGTGTCTTCCCATGGGAACTCAGCCAGCCCTGCTAAGGATACCCCAAAGCAGCCCAGCAAAGAAGACTGTTCATTAAATAGCAAGGGGGCAGGTTTGTCTTCTATTTATTTCTCCTTTATCCTGCTAGCAAGGGATCATCAATATGCAGACAGTATCTAACACTCCCAGATAAACTGCATCTGTACAGGCTCATTCAGACATAGGCTATAAATACCCGCTGCCTATGCACAGACTGCCGCCACGCTCCCCGGGTGCCTCTTCCAGGGCACACTTTCCAAAGGGCTTTTGGAAAGATCCTTGTGCAGTGCCCAGACCACTCTGGGACAAGATCTGAGACCTGTGATTAGCAGCCTGTGAACGCTGCTATGGCAGAGGCACCAACCATTTACCTTCTCCATTTTATGCCTGTATGGTTTCAGTGCTGTGATTTAAGTAGGTTCCACATCAACCGGGACATAAATTACAGCCAGCACTCTGGCATGGCACTCTGGAGCCATTCAGGGCATTTCCCTTTCTAGACATTTATTTCCTCTGGTGTAACTTGCTAACGTAATGCCTTCCTCCTTCCCACTGCTCTCGACTTTGTGTTAAAGACACTGTTAACCTGGTGCTGCCCTTTTCTTAATCCTGACATAGAAAAACAGAGCACCACGTGAAGGAAGAGTTAAATAATTAATTTAGAGGGATCTAATTTTCAAAATCTTGCCTAATCTGGCTTTCCAGTTTAGCATTCATTTTCCCCACCCTTTGTATATACCAGTTTCAGCCCTTTATCTCTCCCACTTCTAAATATTTTAGTGGGGTTTTGTTTTATACAGCTGAGAGGAATGCTGTTCTGATAAAACAGGGCTATAATCTCCTCAGCCTGCATTTCCTTAGTTCCCACTCTTCATCTGCAGCTTTTAAACAAAAAATCTTTACTAGATGAAAATAAAGACGGTGAATTTCAGTGGTACATTTAATAATTCATAAATCAAATGAAGTTCAAACAGGTTCAAAGTTTAAAAGTTTAAAAGTTTTGTTGAAGCTTTAAAGTTTAAACTGTCAGAGACTTTGACAAAAAACTTTTCCTGTCTGGAATATTTAAGATTGTTAAACTATATTGCATGCATGGCTATTGCCACATCTTTTCAACCAAAAAGTTGTCTTCTAAAAGAATATTGATTTTATGTTTTCTTTAAACAACTATTCCACATGCAGCATAAAGAAGCATATTATAAGGGTAAAGAAGATCACAGCTATATAACCTGCATATTATACATACTTTTTTTCAGGCCAGCTTACTATGGCCCACAAGAAACCACTTGATTTATTAATGCTGCTACATGCTAGAGGGGTAGAAAAGGTCTCCTTTTAATGGCTTGGCCATTATGAAAGAAGAATTCAGACGACTGTACACAGCTACAAAGTCTGAAAAGTATTAAGTTTTATGCATTTGTGCTTCCAAACTTTGGAAAACACCGAGGACTTGATTCTGTTCTTGCTTATACCAGTGTCAATATCAAAGTCAGAAATAATGCCACCAAAACCAGTGAATTTGTATGTGATGCTGTTTATGCTGACTTGATTTCATTAATGTGTTCAGGGATCTCTTTATTCATTTTTTTTATCATTCCCAAAGAATTCAAAGCATTTTCAGAAATATATTAATTTCATTCATTGCATTTCTGAATACAATTCTAGTGCTAAACAAGATTCTGTGAAATAAATATGTTATAAATAGCACATTAGGCAGATACTTGTACCTAAAAAGAGGAAAAAATTTCCCTTGGGGAAAATCTGGCATGACATGAGAGGAACGTTGCCCGCATCCAGTGGTTGTACCCCAGTCACAGCTATAAGCACCACCAGTATGCCTAGAATTAGACTTTTTTCCTTCAGTGTGAACAATGCACACTCTGTCATTATTAGCCTCTGAAATTAATTTAGTTTTCATGAATGAGCTCAAAAAGTAAGCTGTTTGTTATAGTAAAAGCAGAAACATTAACAGCTTTAAATGGCTTGAACTGATAATACTCTGATAGATGGGGTAAATGGAAATAGGCATTCTATGTCCTTTAGTTTCTCAGGGAAATCAGTATTGGAGAGATCAAAGTGAGGGAGAGCGGCAATCTGTGGTTCCTGATGTAGCACAGGGTGACAGTAAGAAATGTATTTCTCAGGCCACTTCTGAAACAGAATTATTTTTGACTCCCAAACACAGACCAGTTGCAATGCAGAGTTCAGCAGAGAGCAGAGTCATGTTCTTCCATCAGTCAGGAATCCCTTACTCCGTCTAATAAGCACAGATTTTTTTTCCATGGAGAAGCAGGGAATGTTATGCACATGTCACAAGACTTTCCTCCAGCGTCTTGGACTACCCCACCCGCGTTGAAGTTAACAGTGAATAAAGGACAGTTTCCCAGCATCCTACTCCAGTGGATTTTTTTTTCCCCTAGGGCCCATTGGAATAGCGTGTGAATTGTGGTGTGAATAATCTGCAATATATGCTTACAATGTGTCGTTTGGCCTGCCAGGAGATCATTTGCAAAAAGTCAATAAAGGAGAGATGCAAAACTGGCCAAATAAAGTTATTTTAAAATATGTAGCTGTGGGATAGTGTTCACTCAATGCAATTAAGAAACCTTAGGACACATCCAGCAAAGGACTAGGCGCCCACAAGTTAAGTATGTATAATGGGTAGTAGGGGCAGAACTCCAAATGCAGCGCTAAGGGTTAAGACTGAACCTTTGTATCATGTGGGAAGAGGGCTAGGTACTTCCTAAGGACAGTCCAAAAAATATCCATGCTGAGCTGGAATCCCTCTCTGAGCGGGAAGCTCTCACACAAGGTGGATTCAAACCCTAATTCAACATGTTTCTTATCTCCCCCAGTTTTGGCCTTAAAAGCTTGAGGTCCCTGTATGTTCATTTTGGAGCTGTCACTTAAGCATAATGACTTGGCAGTGTCTTGGCCATACTGCATTTTTTTATCTGATTTCTGTGATAGTTGAGCATCATCAACTTAGAACTGATTTACTTTGCTATCCTAAATGCCATCAGATTGCTGAATGACTCTTTAATAACTTGCTGCCTGGGAAGAGGCAGTGGTCATCTTATGACAAGAGTATAAATAAATCATAATTCATTATTTCTGTCAGCTGAAGCAGTCAACATAAATAGGTTGTATGGAGCTTTTTATTTCAGGGACTGCTAACTGGTATGGCCACTACCCCAGCTGCTACTTGCTAGTTGTGTTAAACGAAAAGCCTCCACAAACCCTGCAGCGAAGGGAAATCCAGAAGAAACAATGCTGCAAGATATCTTCTGCCTTCTTTCCAGACCACAGCTCTTTAGGGACTGCTGTGCATTCTTCTGGTGGCTTTCCCCTTTGGTACCCTCCCTGCTCTCCTTGTCTGGCAAGAAAAAGGGCTCATCCTACACAAAAAAAAAGTGGGTAGGGCCATCCCAGAAGGGACATTTCTACCAAGGAGCCCTACAGACATCTTTCCTTGTTGGGAAAGGGAACCCTTATATTCCTTACAGCTTATTTGATTCCTGTATGTAGAAATTGTAGGCAACTTGTGGCCAAGGCTGAACAAGAAAAGGGGCCACGTAGCCCCATGAAAGGTCCCGCACCAGAGAGCATAGAAAACATGAAAATGGCTCTAATCATGAAGAAGTTCTGGCAGCATCATTTGCCATGTCTGGGCCTCTTCCTTGTTTATATTCGTTGCCAGCCGAGACAGGGCTCTCAGGCAGCTCAGGATACAGATCCAGTAAGGTCTGGGTTAGCAGTTTAGAGGTGAGTAAAAGGCTCACCCAAGAACTGTTGCACAAATTACTTTCTTTCAGCATGTTGAATGAGAAGACTACTCTGGTCAAGCCTGGAAGAATAAACAAGAATAGCTTCCTGTGTACTAACCAGCACCCTGGTACGAGGCTGCAGAAAAGAGAAAGCAAACACCTGTCTTCTAGCCCTCAGAAGCACTTAGTTCCCTCAGGGAGGTGCTCTCCAAGAAGCCTGAAAACTCCTTAATTACACACTCCCTGATTTTAATGCTGGTAGCATCCATCTAATGGAGCATGAGGAGAGCATGACCTAGCCATCCTTCTAGGCTACTCCTCCCCCACTACCTGAAAGCAACCTCCAGACCTGACAGCTTCCAGCAGATCCCTTGCCTACATGTGGCAATGGTTTTGCAATGTTTTTTCCCCAGTCACTACTGCAGCAGGAGTGCAGGAGCACTGGGAGACTGAGCAAGGAGCCAAAGTGGTCCTTGAGTGGGTGTTTTTGAGGAATTCTCCTCAATGCTACTCTACTCACAGTCACTGCTGCTGGAGTGAGTCTGGGAATGTTCCCTGTGGCCAGGCAAGGAGCAAGAGGAGCTCAGCTTTGCACTTGCTAACTTCACAACACCCAACTTTTAGCTGACTCCTGGCATATAAAAGAGTCCAGGGATGGCACTGTTCCAAACTAATAGGGCTATTTGAATGTCCCATGAATGGGTTCCCTTACCCTAATGTCCTAGCAGATGTTGGCAGACTAGCAAGTGTATCTCATGTAGGCTTTGGAGTACTATTGTCTTTTCTGCACCATGTGTTGAGCTAGAGCTGTGCCTTCTGACTACTTTTAAAGAAGTAAATGTCTGAGGTCCTGTTTTGCAAATGCTTAGCCCATCTTAATATATCCCAGTAACATGGTTGGAGCCTCTGAGTTTTTAAGACAAAAAGATAGGTTTCCTGGAGAGAGTTTTGATTTTACTGGCCTTCTCAAAGGAAATGAATTCTGCATTTTGTAACAGTCATCACCACTATACTTAGGTGACAAAACCAAACAAAAACAACCCCCCCAAACATTTGGAAAAATCCATCAGCTCTGAGAGGCAAAGAAGAATACAATGACAGAGAGTTTTCTGGATCTGTCCCTCAATGCCAATAAATCATGAAGTGCCTTATTATACAAGCTTACACCATTGTATTTTAGCAAGGAAAATGGCATTAGTTAATGAGTTAGTTTTCAGGGATTTTCATACTGTATGACTACTACAGTGAAACCCTACACATACCCAAAGACCCCTATCTCATGAGACATAGGGTGAAGCTGCATTAAGGAGAAAAACTGCATTCTTCTGATACGGTGAATTTCTATGCATGCTTTACTAGACTGAGCCATCTGAGTGAAAAAGGAGATAGAGATGATGAGCACAGCAGTGTCTGAGCTCTCCCTCCAGCAGCCCCCCAGCCTGCCACCATAGTGGCTGGGAGGTGATGCACAGGGTACAGCAGACCTCTTGTGAAGCCATCCTTTCCCAGCACAACTTCTCAGCTTTCAGAAGTTGAATGCTGGATGGGTCCCCCCTGCATCTCTCTAACCCCTCCCCAGACCTGTAGACTACATCCCTCTGTTACATGCTGAGGAGAACAAGTGCCACCATTTCATTCTGCATTTCTGCACGAGAAAAGGATCTCCTTTTGTTTGTTTGATGCTTGACTTCAAACCAGGTGTGTTTGACAAGGGGTTTGCGCTGCCAGCTGCCCGGGGGTTTTACTGCCTCCTGCAGAAGGGTGGGCAGGTCCCACCAGCCCCAAGAGAGGAGGGGATGGGGCACCAGGGCTGTGCCCTGCCTTTCTGTTGGCCCCATCCTCAGGCACATGCAAGCTCAGGAGGTGCTCATCCAGATCCACGCTCAGCTGCTTCATGAAGCTAGACCAGTAGGAGACAATTCACATGATTTTATTTCCAGCCTAGTGTGAGAAGACAGGATGGCCAAGGCCTGCCTTAGGGCAGTTTGCTGCTGTGGAAATGTAACTTTCACTATAGAAATGTGATAGTTATCCCCTATTCACTTTTTTTCACACCAGTCTCTTTTCTGTAGTCTAATATAATCTCTCTCTCACTTGCCTGTGTTCCCACTGGATGCAAATAGATTTCCAAACAAAATTCTTCTGAAGGAACATTGCTGGTTTAACCTCAGTGCAGTACTGCCAATTTTAATGACCTTTGGTCCCACATGCTGAAAATAGCCTCCTGAAATCAATGGGATTCCCTGCAGAGTCGTGCTTTCTCCAGCCTTAATCAAGATCTTGCTCGCAAGTGCTACAAGCAACCCCAGACATCCGACTGCGTGACCTTGCTGAAGCCAGTGACACAGAAATAGGGGTGAGCCCTGGAGCATGCTGCAGCCTTTTCCGTCATCATTGGTGCTGTGAGGCCACATCACTGCTGCTCCAGGGAGAGTTTGAAGATGGGGTGTCACACGTGTGTGTAGGAAGCCTTTGAGCAGCAGGCTCTATCTATTTCCAGGTGTAGGAGATAGAAAGAGCCCAGATGGTTCTCGGTCTCATTTTGGAGCCTGCAGCAACTTTGCTATCCTCCCCTCCACCTTTTAAATTATGAAAAGAAAAAATCTGCTGTGGAGGAAACCCCTTTTCAAAATCACAACGCGACTTCCCAGGTTTCCCAATCTTTCTCTGCAGTAACTGTGCCCCATTGCTCAGGGCAGATGGATGGAGAGGAACTTCATGAACTCCACACTGAAGCCTGTGTGTCCCCATAGTCTATCCCTGTTTTTTTTTCAGAAGAGTTTTGCCAGATCTTCTAGGTCAGGGCCTGTGGTTTTGGAAGAGGAAACATTATTTGTCTCATAATACAGACATCAAATACAAACAAGGGAGCTGCAGTTCCTGGCATGAAAGCTTTTTGAAGCAATTTACTATCCAACATCCTTATAATTAATGAGGGCAATAACCACTATTTTTAGTACAGCTAAAATGAACTATAAGCTATTAGAGAAAGCCATGTTGTGTAATATGTGACTAATGTATCATTTTACCAAGAATTTGTATTAGATTGCTGAAAATTGCAGGGAAATGATTTCCAGAGTCTTCCAACTGCTCTCAATGCTCTTTGAACATACAGTAGAAGGCAATCTACAGCTTAGCTGGCCTGACTGGCTAATTATGTCAAAGCCTTCAGAAAACTAAATTATTATAATATAAATCCAGCCTACATATTGCAAGAAAGTTGTGGCCAAATGTATTTTAGGTGAGACAAGATTGAAGTCACTGAAATGAACCGAGGCAAGAGGTGGAAAATGGAAATGGAGGAAGATTGCCAATGGCAGAATTGGTTAAATAGGATGTTTCCTTTAATGAGGGGATTAGCCTGGCTGTTAAAGCCTGTCTAGGGCAGGGCAGGGTGGTGCGGGCAGGAGCCCTGCACTCCCCCCTGCAGCCTTTCCCTGGGGATCTATGAGCCTGGGAGGCATGGGCAGCAGGGTGAGAGGCTGTGAGGCGCTGGTATTTGTACCAGGAGAAAGCCACTGTTGCTCAGCGTAGGGTTTCCTCTCCCATCCACTGCTGAAGTAGCCAAATATCTTACAGGGTTTGCCTCTTATCTGCCTTTGCTGAACTGCACTGTCACACATTATTCAGCATCAAGTGCTGGTCTTGGTAGATGGAGAGCCAGAATCCAGCTCTCTGGGTGTCTGACCCATCATTGCAGCACCAGCTTCCCAGATACACATCAAAGAGCCCCATCAAAATCCCACACATCACTCCCTCTTCCCCCAATTAACACCCTTCTTTTAAAACAAGTAGCGTAAGATCTTTTTGCTCTTCTCTTGAGATGGGGCACATTCTTTCCTACATAATGATGTTGTTTTCTTGTCTGGCAATGTTGTACACACTGTCACAGCTATTTGCTATGCAATTCAATTCATAAAAGTCATCAACCTGTTGAAGTGATTAGCCATATTTGCTTAAGAGACGCCCAGTACTGGAATTGCTGGGAGAGTGCATTACAGGTCAGAGTTACAATATTGACCAGGATCTGGGGGGAAGCTTATACAATCACATTAGCCATTCCTATTTATGACTCCTAAACTAGTTAACCTGAATACAACCACTCCTAGGAGATACAGGTGGGAAGTAACTGTGTATAAACTGTATGGTGTATAAAGTTTATGTGCAGTCAAGTTGAAGATGGAAAGATGGGGGAGTGGGTCCTCGAGATGCAGATTACTTCAGCTGCTAGGCAAAAGTGCTGGCACTGGCTGGAGCATCAAGTGTCCCAGCCCAGACATCAAGATGTTCTTGAGGGATTGCTCCAGGAAGCAGTATAAGGTCACCAGTGCTGGCTTGGTGCCTCGCTGCTCGAAGGATTTCCATCTGTGCCTGGAGAATTTTCATCTGCATCTTCTAGGTGCTTCCCAGCCAGGTGACACAATATGAGGCCAGAGCACAAGTGTAAGAAGCAAAACATGCAGGGAATCTATGTGGCTCTACCTTCAGCAGAAAGTAAGGCAAAGGTAGAAAGACCAGGTATTCATTACGGGTGAAAGAAAAAGTCCCTGTGGTGGAGCACAGCTCTCAAACACAAACTGGACAATGGAAACGGCAGTGGGGTTTTTCAAAGCGTGAAAGTAGCTTAGCAACATGTATTTATTTCCTGGTTTAGAAAAGGTGCTATGAAGGCACGGATTCCTAGCAGGTGAATCATATATAAAACGCATTGTTTGGCTTTGAAATTGCATGCAGAATACCAGTGAGATAATTCAGCATATGCTCTCCTCCATTCATAAAGACCTGGCATGTTGGTCACCTAGCACGTGTGCATCCAAACACAGTATAAAGCTGGGAAGTCCTGAGAAAGAGCATTTAATGCCTTTGCCCTTACATTTCTGTTAGTGGCATGGTAAGTAGCAGATATAGATGCATCTTACAGAAAAGTAAATCCTGCCCAAGATATTATATTGGACATGAGAAAATTAGAGTTAGAAGTTTCCTCTGGGTTCCTAGTTTAGTAAGTACGCATGTAGTAAGTTACTTCCAGGAGTCCCAAATCTAAAGAAACTGCTTGTTACAGTGTTGTTTCTGTCTGGGGAAATATAAAGCTCAAAGATTCAGGAGTTAAGTTCCAGTGAAATAAAAAAAAAAAATCAAACTTTACTAAAAATATTGCCAGCTTTTTCTTTACATTAAAATGTTTCTGCTTTCACAGTGACCTTCAATTTTCAAAACCAGCAAAAAATCAGGTCTGAATGAGCATAGTTTTACAGGTTGCATTGGTGACATTTATTGTTCAGCTATAAGCATGAGATCTTTAATAGCCTTGAGTAAGCTAAACTCGATAGCTCTGTCCATAACCATACAAATATTGTTCCACCCGTGTTGAAAGATATTTATTGACACTTAGCAATTTATATGAGGTCATCGACCTTTCAAACAGGTCTCTTGTTGAAAATTTTATTGCCGTGTTACATTGCTTGACTAAAAATAATTAACTTTCTACAATATTATTTAATGACAGAGCCAAACTACCAGCAATAGGGTGAAACAGAAATGTGAGAGCTTAGAAAATTCTGCTCCTGCTCATTGAGCTTTTCCTTGAAAAAGAAAAGCAATTTTTTTAAAATCCATGAAGGTATAAAAATGTCCTAGTTGTATTCCTGAAGGATTTGCATGGTCCAGTAACTGCAGTGTCCACACCACCTCCTAATCCTTAATATATTTGTCCTCCCAACACTTTTGTGAGAGAGTGAAAGGACTTCTTTCAACAGATAGCTATCTGAGACATGGAGTAAATAGGACTGGACATGGCATGGAGTGAACTGGGAGATGCTGCAGGCATTAGTATAGGTAAGCAAGAAAATCTTCTAGAAAACAATTTTTGCAGCAAAATGCCCAGTCATGTAAGTAGTTTTCCACCCCACAGGCAATACCGAAGGCAACTCTTGATAATTACTCATTGCTAAGTGACTTGTTTTTCTCTTTACAGTCTTTACAGTGATTTAAAAAAATCATCTGTCTACCCTTGCTTGGGTACCCTATACTTGTGTGTATCCAGGGACACCTTTTGTCCTCTCACACCGTTCTGTCTATGGCATCATGAAGGGAAAATTCCTGTAGCAAGCACTTGCTGGAGCTTTGCTGAAAGAACCAAACACTGCAGCCTAACAGGTAAATTAGGAAGGAAGGAGCAGAGCCAGCAATAAGCTATACTCATGAATTTGAGCAATTGATAAATAATAAATATGGTAGATGACACCTGAGTGAAGGTGTGGAATAATGCTCTTTTCAAGATCTCCCAAATGGTTAGCTGTCTTGAAATGCATGAGAAAATGAGATCTTTTCACCTTCTCCCAGTCCTCATAATTGTCTTTGACAAACCTGTACTTAAAATGAAAATAGGAACGTGGTGGCTCTGTATCTAGCAAAAGCTCCACAGCTATTTAGAAAATCAGTTCCCAGGGTTTCTGGTTTGCTCAGTTCTCTGCAAGTTAATGTGCACACAATTTCACAGCTAATTTCAACCCAAGCCACTAATGATGGTCTTCCAGTTATATTAAGTCAAAGACAGTGATATTAAGTCAAAAGTCAGTGATATATATTCAAAGAAACAAGAGGAATGGGACAGACCAGATCTATGGAAGTATGAGATTAAATTTCTCTTTCACTCATAGCAGCCCTATTTGACTATCAGAAGAGGTGTCTGTGTACTGCTGATTGATGCATATCCATATATATCAGTAAATTGAATATCTACGCATGTATATAATAGACCTCATTATTTTTAAAAGCAGAGTTTGCTTGTTCTCAAAGGAAATGGGAATACATTACTCTGTTCACACACGTGCCAGAGGCAGCAGCAAGCACTTTGCTTCAGAGGTGTGCTTCACTCTGCCTGTGCCCATCACCAAAAGGACACTTGCAAAGTGAAAGCTGCTATTTTTGGCTGAGTTTAAGGGGAGATAAAATCCAAACAAAGGCTTTACACATGTAAACAAGAGATAGACATCACTGCTGTGCCTGTAAATGAGGCTCTGAACGAAAGAAAAGGCAAAGTGCATGTGTTGGATCAGGTATTAAAACTGATTAAAACTGACTTCTTGGTGTTCTGGAGACACTCTGTGCCTCCTTGCCCTGCCTGCCTATGCCAGGAGCCGCTTCCCAGTGATTAGACACTACCTTCTGAATATGAACCACAGAGACCCCAAAGCCTGTGCATCTCCCAAGGAATAAAGCATTACTGACACAAGAAATGGAAACAAGAACAAATGCATGCTAACTTCAGGCCTGACAGTATTTTACCTGAAAGTTACAAAGACAACAGTCACTGAAGTAAAGCATGAACCATTGATAAGATGTTAATGGAAGCATTTGTTCCCATGAGCCAAGTCAGGTGATGGTATTGCATTTTGAAAGGAATGGCTAATATGACAGACTTCAAAAATACTGATCACTGTGCAAAGGACATTTTCTGTGACAAAAGCTAATCCCACCAGGTGTCAGGAAAGTCCTGCATAGTGCCTAATGCCTATGTTCATTTCAGACAGTAATATTTCAGACTCACAAAATCATCCAGACTCGAAGGGAGCCATGGAGTGTGCATGGCCCAACCTCATGCCCAAAACAGGGCCACTGAAGCATGGATCTCTATGTAGGAATCAAGACTTGACAGACCAATAGCTTGTTCCACTGAGGGTCCTAGAAGAATTAATAGAAATGGCAAATACAGTATGATAGTAAATTCTATTATTTATTAGAATAATTTAAATTATTCTAAATGAGTGAAAGTTGGCAATTACTGAGCATTACTAGGCTGAAAAGTAAATGAATTAGTAAGGCTGGTTGTTGCTTGACCAAGGATGCTGTACCTCAGGCACGCAGATATCATATGCTCTTCCACACCAGCATCCTGCCCAGGTCTGAGAGTCCACTGCCTGTAAAAAAAACACATGAAAGATGAAAATGCCTAAACAAATGTCCAGTGTGACTGCTCTAGCAGTCTGCATGACAGTAAGTCAGAGCAATTGCTTTCAGACGAACTGGCTGTCTCATCTAAAGGTAAGTCATGTCATCATCAAGCCGCTTTAATGCTAAAGACTATGAATTATTTGAAAGACTGTCACAGAAGAAAGTGAAGTTTCAACAATGGAGTCTAGACCATCCCCTGTTGAATCCATTTTAACATCACAAGTGGGAAGGACTTACCATCACTTAGGTTTTCTTTCAAACAAGGATACTGTCTGAGGACTCCAGGTAGAGCTCAGCAAAAAAACTGAATGCCTCTAAAGGAAACTTATCCCAGGGGAGTCTTTTAGCAGGTCAATGTCATATACTGAATGTCTGCTCAGCACCTCATAAGTTTTTATTATTTCAAATGTGTTGAAATTATAGGAAGAAAAGCTAGAAATTGTACAGCTATAAGGTTGGGGTTTCATTTTAACACTGATTTTGTATGGCATACACATATATCTCTATTACTGAAGTCCAAGGGCACATAGATTGATTTGTGTCTGGGACACAAATCCTGCAAAGTCCTATGCTGAATGCAGACTGGGTAAAATTTTTGCAGTGCAAGAAAAAAACCAACTGTAAGGCTCATTGCTTAAAAGACTGAATGTTTTGTTCCTCTTCCTTCAGCATGAGCTGCTCTAGCCAAGAATATTAACCTGAGTAACAAAAGGGACAGCTGAAGGGGAAGTGCAAGATGAGGCTTAACATCCTCCAGGCCTGAACCTAAAGTACTTTCTGTCACCGAAGCTGCTATTGTTGCTGAAGAGCTTGTCAGTTCAGGGACACAGGAGCAAGCCTGCCTATATTACTTGAAATTCAAGGAGAGTAAACTACTGGAGTTACAGTGTGAAGTGTGTGTTGTCATCTGGGAATACCTAGAAGATAGTCTCATGCATCTTTACAAAGGCCCATATTGTCCAAGATGTTACGGATTCATTCCTTAACAGTGAGTGTCCTTTAAAAGCTCTGAAAATGTCTGATGTTCACCCAGTGAGACCATCAGACAGCTGTGCTGTCCAGTCCAGAGGAATGGGAAGGAGCAGGAGTATCCAGCCTCACTGGCTAGCAGTGCTTTGGTCAGCTGAGCCTCAGGACACTGCAGAGCAGAGAAAGTGTCTCAGCTTGCACACACCTCCATCCCCATGGGACAAGTGCATTTTTCCATTTCCCATGGGTAGACTCAGAGCCTTTGCTCACGCACAATTACAGCTCCATCTGTGTTACCCGAAGTACCAAACCAGAGACTGGCAGAAGACCTGCCAGTGTAATTGCCCTGTGTTGGACTGTACAAGCGTCTGTCCCAGAGTGCACCCGTGACTGGCAGGCAGTGACCCACTGATGCCCTGGCTGCAATGCTGAACTCTTCTGGGGCTGCTCATGGACCTGCTGATATGGGAAAAGTGGTGATTCACACAAAAAATAGCTAGCCTTCTGGTCAGAAGAGCCAGTGGTTACCAGGTGTGTATAGGCAACCTAATGCATGCATTTTTCCCATGCACCAAAGAAGTGATTTAAGGCTCAGAGAGTGTTTCCTACAGAGGCAGAGACCGGTGTGTTAGTGGCTTCCTTCCTTGCTGGGCTGCAGGCTGTGGGGCTCCCTTGGCCATGCAGTGGCAGGGGGCAATGAAGGAAGGAAGCGGATAACACTCACCCGTCCTGCACACACCGGGGGGCATGGAGGAAGAGCTAGAGTTTGTGAGCTGTGAATATCCGGGTTGGAGAATGAAAGCCAGGTGATACCAATCTCCAGATGGGGCCGGAGATCCCCCCCAGTGCCACTGCTGGGTGTGTGAGAACTGCTCAGGAGCTGAGACCATCCTGCACTTCCCAGGCAGCACCTGGCATCCTGCCGTCCTGCTTTCCTGCTGTCCTTCTGTTCTTGCTGTCCTGCTGCCCTGCTGCCCTGCTATCCTACCATGGGGCAGAACATTTGAGCCTGGGAAAACTATGTGGTGTGTCCAGCCCAGGTTCAAGCAGACCCATGGAGGCAGTGGGGTGGCTCATTTGGTGTTGTGATGGGAATAACCCAATTAGAAAAAAGATGATCTCTTCCTCCCTCCCACCCCAAAAAAATAAAAAACAAAATAACCCTCAAGACAATAGTTGTATCCAACCTGGCCTTGAACATAGAATCATAGAACGGTCAGGATTGGAAAGTACCTTAAGATCATCAGGTTCCAACCCCCCTGCCATGGGCAGGGACACTTCCCACTAAACCATGCCACCCAACGCTTTGTCCAACCTGGCCTTGAACACTGCCAGGGATGGAGCATTCACAACTTCCTTGGGAAACCCATTCCAGTGCCTCACCACCCTCACAGTAAACAACTTCTTCCTTATATCTAATCTAAACTTCCCCTGTTTAAGTTTTAACCCATTACCCCTTGTCCTGTCACTACAGTCCCTAATGACGAGCACCTCTCCAGCATCCCTATAGGCCCCCTTCAGATACTGGAAGGCTGCTATGAGGTCTCCACGCAGCCTTCTCTTCTCCAGACTGAACAGCCCCAACTTTCTCAGCCTGTCTTCATATGGGAGGTGCTCCAGTCCCCTGATCATTCTCGTGGCCCTCCTCTGGACTTGCTCCCAGTATCCACATTGGTTTTCACTCTATCTATGATTATATACCTATTACCTGTCTTGAAACCAAGTAGCGTTGCCAGAACAATGTACCTGGCAATTTATTTTGTTCTATACATAACCTTGCTTCTATTTTCAGCCTTACTATTAAATGAGTAGGAAAGCAGCAGCCACTGGTTTTGGTGGGAAGCATGTGCTACCAATAGTACAATTTGTTTTATGTCTTAAATAATACAGAGAATAGGAAAAACACAATGCCCACAGAAAATGCAGTGAAATTCACAACCTAAGTATTATTCCAGTATCTAATTACACTGAAATCTGAAGGAAGTGAGATAACATCTAGGTCAGGTGAATTCATCAACAAAACTCTCATTCATTCTTGTGGCAGGTCTTTCCCAAAAAACATACCAGATCAACTAAAGGATTAAAAGCAAGGATGAGGAAGAAAAGTGGGTAAAAGTGGCTGTAAATGAACAAAGTACAGATAGTAAGGTCTTGTGTTTAAACAGAGCCTTCCACCAGGCCACAGTCTGGTGTGAAAAAGACTGAGAATCCTTTTTTTTTTTGGTGTGTTATTCATGTGGCTCATGGTTCAAAGATGAAACACTGGAAACATCTGTGCTCTACTCTGCCCTATTTAAATCACTTCAGGACAAATGCAGCTCTCTTGTCAGTGGGTGTAACTCCGTTCAAGTCAGTGGAGTTGCACCTGCTTACGCTAAGGCAAAATTTGGCTCTGCTTGGATCCAAATTAACTCAACATTTGGAAATCAAAATGAGAAGCTTGGCATATTCTAGCATTTCATCTGGAATCTCATAAAGCCCGAGATTAGGTTATCTAATAGATTTACAGCTTGAAAAATATTTTATTCTGCTATCAACTCATTCCAAAAATCTCCCTCTCCTTGCTCCCTTCATCATTCCTTCCTCCTCTCCCTAGGCAGAAGTATCAGTCTTGCCTCAGCCCATGTTGGCGTGATGCAGCTTGTGGGGAGCACAGCTAATAACAGCACATCCTTTTTGATCTCCAAATTGCTCCACAGGAGCAGATAGATTGTTCCTGTTGGTAAGGCTGGCCCTGCTGCACTCATCTGCCAGCTTCTCTTCAGACCATGGGGATGTGAGTATTTGAAGATGAGGGATGCTTCCTGCACCGGCACTGCCAAGGACTGGGCCAGCAATGTCTGGCATCACTGGGAAGGAGGAAGTCTGACTTCCTCCCTTAATTACTAAAGAACTGGTACACAGGCCTGGGGGGGGGAGAGCAAATTCTTGGAAGGCTTCTTTAATTAGTTTTGCAGCTTTGTACATCTGCCACATTTCTTTAGGAGTTTCAAAGGGACCAGTAGTTAAGCCTGGAAACCGGTCAGCATTTGAGGGGTATCTGTCAATTAAATGAAAGCACAAGGAAACATCGAAGATCTTCCACAGCAAGCCCACCTGCTCAGAAAAAGCCTGAGTAAATAGATAGCCTGTGCAGTGTGTTGGGAAAGTCAACAAACTCAGGCTCTCTCACACAAAGGGGGAAGTGAATTCCTGAATGGAGGATTCTCTCCTGAGAGACCCTGCCCACAACCCAGGGAAGTACAGAGTTACGGCCTGTTAATGTGATTTCTTGCTTTAGCCCTCCAGAAAGAGTAGTGCAAGAAATCACCCTGGAGCCTAAGGCAATCTGGCTCTACAGAGCAGTCACTTGCGTTACGCTTGGAAATGCACTGCAAGACAGATTAGTCTTTGCATTACACATTCGTTATGTTTGAGCACTGTTATATGTGCATAGATAATCACATGTCCCCTGCCTTTCAGGGACAACCAAGTGAGCACACTGTCACGATCCAAGAAGGGGTCTAAAACCACCAGTAAGTAATGTTTGCATTGCACCAGTAAGTAATGTTTCTCCTCCTTGGAGAGGAGAAATACACATGGCTCAGCTGGGAGGGTAGTGGTCTCTTGGATTAAGTACCTGCAGACTCACATAGTCACTGAGGTTGGAAGGGACCTGTGCTGGTTTATCGGGGTAGAGTTAATTTTCTCCATAGTAGCTAGTGTGAGGCTTGGCTTTTCTGAGGGAAACTGTCAAAAGTTGCTGTGAAAGCTGTTTGCAAGAAATCACTATTTGCTTGTAACAATTTAATCAGTGATGAAGAACCTCCTTTCGAACCAAAAATAGCAATCACCTCACCTTTCAGTTCCTTCTTAAGTTTTCCTATTTAAAGCATAATGGATTATTTTCTAGCAAAAGCAGAGCTTGGATCAACAAGCTAGAGAGAAGCACAAGGAAACAGAGGACTACACCACGCAGACAAGGGCAGCAAGAACCAAGAAAGCTTTTGTTAAAGTAGACATAAATTCCTGTTCGGTGAAAATCGGTGGGGATTTTGCCGTTCAGTTCAAATGGCTACAGTCTGACCCATAAGAGTTTGATTCTAAATGCAAATATATAGCACTGACTCTTTGAACACTGAGGAGAACAAGATAAGTTAGTTGGTTGGCAGAAACAAGATATTACCTCTTTTCTGTCTCTGGGATATTTGGGTGGTAAGAACTTTTGTAACTCTATTTATATTTTACTTCATGCAGGAAATGAGAGTTTTATGTTTCTCCTTCAAATGTTCAGAAGTGATTTTTATACTCAGTAAGTTTGCATAGAGAAGGGATGAAGACTCAAATCTGTTGCCGTGTGCCTTGGACAGAAGATTAGCAAGGATCAGCAAAAAAGCTTTTAAAGAACATAATCAGGTTGTTAGGTTTATGATAATTAATAACTGGGAGCTAACTCCTGCCATCAAGAAATCAAGAAGTACCTCTTATTATCAAGACTGTAGTTATCTCTGTTTTTATTCCCTATCACATGGACTGGTGGCAAGATCCAGCCAGTATAACTAGTAACAGTGACAACCTGTGTCACACTTCTTTACTGATATTTAAAACCTGTAACAGAATTTGTCCACCTTGGCTTCCGATAACACTTGTGTAAGTCTTGTGATCTAACTGGAATTTAGGATTTTTTTAATATCTCACCAACATGGGAAATAGAGCCACCAGGTTTCTCCTGCCACTGGGGTCCAGGGTCCATTAAAACCATGTATCTCCAAGTCTGGAATTTACAGAGAAAACACAAGTATTTTTGGTTTTCCTGCAGATGCCTGTGGGACAATCCTAGCAATCTGTACAGCTGCTTGTGATCGTACGTGCTTGTAAAAATGAGCAATTCTCACAGTTGCCGACAACAGTTACTTGCTTTGTTTTGGCTTGCTCTATTACTTATTTTCTTTTGTCTCACAGTCGAAGAAAAACAAAATTGCTGATAAACAGTACTACTGTGTGGTATAAAGTATTTGGAGCTGTGAATGAAAGAAGCTGAGAGAGAGGGGGAAATAACAGAGGGTAGTTTTATCATATCTCTTTGACCTGAAGCAATAATAAATGTGAAGTCTGTATGCTTATGGGTGATGTTTTTATATATGTATCATATTTTAGATTGGTTTGGGAGAGAAGCACATAAAATTGATTGACTGATGATGTGGCAGTAATTATGCAAATAGAGCAATGTGACCATAAAACACTTTAAAGGGGAGAAGGTAGCTCAGTAACAAGTAAGCATAAAAAAATGTGGTTATTTTATCTGTCCTGAAGTCCTGACATCTCTCCTGCCGAAGCATGAGAGGAATGGATGTTGTGTAACAAAATTAAAGCTTTATAAAATGTCAGATGAAGGTTATAAATAACTTGTCTTTATAAAAATCATGTCTTTAATTGTCGACTGTGTCTTTCTTACAACTTTGTTCGGTCTTGGGCAAAGTTCAGTTTTATGAGACCAACCTTGTGCAGCAAACACACCTTTGCTCTGCTACTTTACTGCAGCATTAATGGTTCATTTGCCTTTGGGGGTAAGGGAAGGTGAGCACTGCTGTTCTAGCCTTTAGCTTGTGCTGCTGAAATGAGAACCTTGAGGTAATACTAGTTCATTGAATCATTCCACGAGTTATTCTCAGTGGCTGTGATAACAAGTAACAGCAGTGTCCCCCCAGTACCCACTCCACAGTCTTTGTATTTTTGCAGCTGCATGAGTCAAAAGTGATGCAAAATCTTTGATGCTTGAGAAGGGGAGCAGAAAAAGAATGATGCACATTTTCATCCTGATCCCAAATGAAGCCTGAATAAAAGTGCTGTCCTTTTTCTTTTCTTTCTTGACACTCACTTTCTTGCATCCAAGATGCTTTGACTCTACGTCAAGCCACACGTGTCTCTATACGTCACCCTGACCCCAGACAAACTCAACACCAGTCTGCACCAAATGCCTGCAGCCCTTCCAGCTTTCCTCAGCATCCACCATGTGCTACTGACTTTCCCCTTGGGGAGGAAGGTCTAACCAGCAGCCACCTTTCTGACTGATCCATACTGATACGTGCAGTCAAACAGTTACTCTATTTCTGTGGGCTTACTATACTTGTATTTGCCCCAGTCCTACAGGTCAGGCAGCTGGTCAGAACCTGAGGCATCTCTACCTTTCAGCGAAGAGCTTGGACTCTCTTCGAATTGAAAGCAGGGGACAGGGGTGGAAGAATGCTCATCTGAGCACAGATTTTACCTTAATCTGGCCTGGATTTGGGATGTGGGTGAAGAACTCTCCGATACCTGGGAAATCAGAGATGTTTGTCTGATGGCAGCCATGGCATCAAATACAGCAAAGCAGAAACTGTCTGCAACGTCAGACTGGTGAGCAGTAAGCTGGGGGGTCCAACAAGCATACAATACAACAGAGAAGGTGGAGACTATCTCCCAACACATACTTGTACCTAAGCAGAGCTATCAGCAGATATCTGGGTATCCTGGAGAGATCCTCTATTTTCAGCTGGTACTTTGTCCAGGCAGAGCTTGAGCTTCTCCCACACCAGCTATGGCATGCCCTTGGCCAGCTGCTCTCCTCAGCAGCAAGTCCAGTGCCTTTGGGCAGGTTCAGTGAGAGGGACAGTCACAGTGTGCCTGTGCTCTTGGCCTGATGCTTTTGGGTGTCCCTGAGAGATCCACTGTGCATAAACAGGCAAGTTCTGCAGCACAAGCTGCCTTCCGGACAAAACCGCTTCTCTCCATTTTCTATCAACTAACTCTCCCAAGCTGAGTGTGGACTTTGTGTGTCCCCCTCTGGAGGATGATGTAACACTGCAGAAAGGCAGAAGGCAGCCATACCCCTCACAAATACCAGTAAGCATTTTCAATATGATGTGGAGAGCGTGCTGTTAGAGGATCCAAGTTTTGAGATATTAGAAAAAGTCTTTTATCACAAGCTGCTTGACAGGGATTAGCTGTCCAAGTATCTTCAAAAGATTAACGAGGGACCATCAAATTAAGATATTAAGAACTGGGCTCATGACAAGGTAAAGGGGCCTGTCATGCAGCAGGTGCTAGTTGTCTATAGTTTCTTGTCAAAGGACCCTGTGGATGCATACAGTTTACATGGCTCAGGGAGGAACAGCACAAGCCCTGGACAAGAGTTTCATTGCAAGCCACTGCATAAACAAACTGCAGTGGCTAGGAAAGTCCAAAATGTTCTGAGCTGAAAATGGACAGTGTTAAAGAGAATTAAAGGAAAACATACACATTTGCCCTGTTCTCACACTCCCCAAGTGTGTGGCCAGTTTTTTGCAATCAGTTTTAGAGACAGAGTATTGGTCTAGAAGGATCCATGGTCTGAACCACTACGTTGTCTGAAGCAGTACATTTGCATGGAGGTTTTCCCTACAATTAGGCTGCTCAATGCTTTCCTGACGTCTAGGTAGGGTGTAATAATTTTTATTATTTTTTTTTAAAGGGATTAAATCTTGAACCTTTTACTCCCTTGAGCATAAAGTCACTCCCACACCCAGTATTTCACAGCTAGTTATGAAGGCTAGCTGAAACCAAGACTGAAAAGGTGAAGATGAGGAATCTCAGCTGCTCTCAGCAGTGTTACAAAGGAAGACCATAACCGTGCTAGAAATAGACGTGATTCTATAGTCCATTACTCAACATGAAATCAACAGATGCTAATTTCCCCCATGTGTAGGAACAGTGATTTTCATACTGTATGAGAAGATCAGTAGGTTATCAAGCAACAGACACCATGTCACAACATGTGAAGGTCTGTCTGCTCTGGGAAACCAGGACCTCCTGCCCTGTACAGCTTTCATGGTGACTGTGCACATGGGGGGATTTTTTGTTTGTTTTTTCTTCCTATTTGGTATTGTGCAGGTTTCTTAAGCCCTTATCAGCATTAAATCTTACAGACAGACAGCCACAATGGTAACAACTTCCATGGCTCCAGTAAAGATGGTAGCTTAGTGTTACCAGGTGAGATGAATAGGACTTGGTAAAATCATGCTTTATAGGCCTAGTGTTTTCATCTGCATTTAGTCCAGTCTCCAGCTGGACTAACACAGAATTAGCTAGAGATAGGAAAGATATATTGATTCTTTAACACCAACAGCTGGTATACCCAGGAGATAGTCCTTCAACACAGGATACATTGGACACCAAAGAAAAGGAAACATTTCAGCCCATGTTCTGCAGTGAGTCCAAACACAGAAGCATAAATCCTGTTGAGGTCATTTAGCACTTAAAGGTAACTAGTAGGCAAGTGAGGAAAAAAAAAGTCCATCTCTGATTTAAAAGCAATGTTTGAACCTGGTACAGCAGAAACAATAGGCTGTTTTCCAAGTGGAGATCGGGTATGTTTATTTTACTGAAATATATGGGTTTGTGACAATCAAAAGCAGATGTTCATTAACAGGCAGAGACATAGGTAGGTTTCCAAGGCATAAAGCACGAGGAGGGCAAAGAGGCAAAACATTCAATCTCCTGCCTTGCACCTGAATCAGACCAGCCCCTTAAATCAGTTTTCAGCAGTGGTTTTTAATTTTCATGTTTTTAAGTAACAGCTATGGAGATGCTGCCCCTGATAGCAGAACAGGTACTTTATAGATCATTTTGATTCCTATTTCAGGATATTTTTCCTTTATTTGCCTTTAACTTGATCCAGGATCTGGAGCAAGATTTGAAATCCGATGTCTGAAGATGTGCAGAGCAAAGGCTTCTTCTATAAACCCACTGCAACTTTCAGTCTGGAGCTGAGTTCCTTTAAAGCTTGCATGTGCTCAGGTCCCATGTTCAGCACAGAAGGATCCCTGTGAATATATTACTCTTTATATACCACTTACATGTCTCCTAGCAGTTTGAAACTCCCTTGCTGGAGGTGAGTGGTGTTGCACCAGACCAGGGCAACCTTATTTCAAGCAGGAACTGTCAGCAGAATCAGTGCAAGGTCAGTCACTGTGGTTGTTCCTTTCAGGAAACTACTCCTGCAGACACCTTTACACTAAACAACCCCCCTTAAATACATGTGCTGCAGCATTCCTCCATTCATTGGCGTCATGAAGACTGGCAAAAAATGCCATGGCAGCAAATGTTAGCAGGCTGCCAGACCAAATCAAGCCAAATTTACCCTTGTACAAGGACAACTCCAAGATAACTTAGCAGTTGGCTGAGTTTCTCTTTCCAAACAGTGCGGCAGAGTGTCAGCAAAAGAAAGTCTCGGGAGTGTTTCTGCCAGGGAAATTGAGCGATGGGACCTGAAACTGGACTCAACACACCAGCAAAAGATTATTTTTATCAGCCAACCCTGAGTATGCCTATATGATGCTGGGTTTTAATTTTTGCCTATGGGCACGTCTGACCTGCAGTTCCAAACCAAACTGAGGTCTGCAGATCAGTCACTTGAGTGCTTTAAAAACAGACAAAAGAAACAGGGTGGGTTTTGACTCATGAAAATTCCCCAAATGGCACTCTGCATTCACTTTCCTTCATCAAAGGTCCTGAGACACATCTACCCACCCATCCATGTGGTTCACACTCCCAGAACACGATGCACTTTCAGACCAGAGTTAGTTGCTCACTACACTATGTGGACTACAAGTTATCCTCAGTGGAAATTCTCATGAACCCACCTTGCAAAAAAGCTCTGAAGTGGTTGGGGCCCAGCTTCTCAACAACTGCATTTCAGAAATAGTGGTCACAGTAACAAAATCCTAATACTAACTCCTGAAAAAAAACTTCCAGGTATGCAGTTATACAGCATATGATACCCCTGATGTAGAAGACAATTGATCATCCACATCCACAAGAGATGCAGGAGCTGGAGTCTGAGCCACAGAGAGGTCTCTGCATCCTTGGCTCTGCTCTGCTTCCACTGCCTTAATCCTTGTGCTGCAGACCATGGGATGGGGATAACAAAGTTAAAACAGGTATTTGACACCACAGACCTTATTTCACCGTGTTATGAAAAGTCACATAGGGCAGTCTTTATTTCCCAGGCTCAGCATTCGGAGCAAACATGCTGCTGTAATCTTTAGCAAATACATTTTTGCTTGCACAATAAATCTGTTCAGAAATCACACATTTCCATTCAAACTAGTCACTAAAGGGTCACATGTTGGGGCCTATCTCTGCTTTGTGCTGAGACTGCATAGGCAGAGAATCACGTGCCTTCATGAAAAAATATTCCCAGTCTTAAGGTAGGACTTGGCTCAGCATCACGTAAGACTCATCCACATTTCATATCATGTCTCCTTTTCTCACTAACCAGTCCTGAAATATGTCACTTCTGTGCAAGCAGACTGACACACACCGCAAATACACACCAAGTAGCCGTACCTATGCTGGGAAATAAAATGGGCCAAGGAACAGTCAGAGGACAAGTACTGAAAAGCACAGCCTATGTCCCTCCAGTGAAGTTCTCTTGCCCTCCAAAGCAGCACAGTAGCAATCCAAACTGGGAGCAGCTGCTATTCCCTAACCATGGGCAGCAACTGGGAAAGTGCTAGGTGATCCTGACCAAAACCACACCAAGAAATCATTAGTATGAGCTGTCACACAACATTGTCCAGGTCCTGATGAGGTACTGCCAGAGTTCACAGGCTGGGACATTGCCTGGGACATGCAATGATGCTCGGTAGATGTCTTCTGTATGAATGACTCCTGTGACATTTTGGGAAAACTGTAGAGGCTTTCTCATCCCTGTTAATCCATAAAATGGGGATAATAAATCTCACTGTATATCGTCAGCAGTGGAAGGAGGATAGCAGCTTGGATAGTAATGGGAAAGCATGTGAGTACCCTGGCTGTACAACTGTGTTTAACCTATTGCGTTTGATAATTTTCATTTAAGCAGAGAGTAAATACTGACTTAAGTCAGTCTAATTCATTATCAGAACAGAATTTTGGCCACTGCTTTAGATTACAAATGAAGTTAGTCATCTGTATTAGAAACAGGCCTGTGTGAGATAAACAGGAATATATATCTTTAAAATATGTAGTAAAAATATTTTGCCATATTATGAAATGAAGTGGTTTGCATTTTATTTCCTATTGGTGCATATCTTTTTTTTTCTTTCATTTGTGTGAGTGGAAGATGATTATCCCTTCTATTTTTAATACCTACTTATTGCTATTACCTGGAATGACAACTGAACTTCTGTAAAGAGGGGCTACCACTTCCCTATACTGAGGAACCTAGTAAGTGGAGTGGAAAAAAATCAGGAAGTGGTTTTATTCAGTGCTGTGGATTTAAGGATTTTTCCAGTCCCACAGTGGTCCAGAAATATATGTGAGAAAGCCCTGTAGCTGGGAAGAAACAAAACTAAATGCACAGAATGAAACAGAGGGAGAGAGGGAGAAAAAGAGAAAAAATAAGGAAGGAGAAGAAGAAGGGAGGGAAAGCAAACAAGAAGAAGGAATCACCTGGGATGATGTTCCCTTGCTCAGCCATGCACCCACATGCCATCACAGCATTTGCAAGCCTGAATCTCTGCAGGATGCAAAGCACCCCCAATTTTCAGACTTCGGTGCTGAAGCTCCTCCAAATGTTGTCCCCCATAATTAGAGCTAAATAGAGATAAAATGCTTGAAATGTACAGTTCTTCTGACCTACCTGGCCTTCCCCTTATACACACAATAAGTAGATCTCCACTGAAAACCTGCAAGGTATGTACACCACCTATGTTGCCCAGCCAGAGGCTGTATTTCCACTTTCAGGGAAGTATAAGTGCAAAGGAAGCATGTTGGAAAGCTGTTATTTTCTGAAGAGGTTACCACCCCCAGCAGGGCTTTACCTGTGGGTAATGTAGGTTACATAGGTGTAGGCTCTCTTCTGAAACTCATGCACGAGACCATTCTAAGAAAAAGCTTCTGCGCAGCAATGAGGCTTTTGCAAAGGCTGATGTATGAAAGACTTCCAACTGCATGTACTTCATGGGTGTGGGAAGCCAGAAATGCACAACTACATCCTCTCCTCCTGTGGATTCACAAAATTGCAGTGAGGCTGGGTAGATGAAGAACCAGGTGAGGGTCAGCTGTAAAATATCTGGTTTTCCATGTGGAAGAGTTAACTGGAAAGACGGTTAAAGAATAATATTCCATGACGTCAGTGGTGTTTATGACATGCCCTTTAATTACCCTGACCAGTAAATCAGCGTGTGCACTTTAGTACCACAGAATAGGGCATACTTCAACAGAAATAATAGCTTTGTTGATTAGGTAATGAATATGCTACCAGAGAAATCAAGGAGCTTTTTCACTATTGCTCTCTCTAAATAATAAAGCTAATTAAAAACATACTGCATGCCTCGGGTCCACTACTAAAATTTTGAAAAAAAGAAACTCTCACACTCATTCTTTCAATTATCTGTTATGTATTTATTAATAGAAGGATGCTGTCCTATTCCCTGCCTACATATTTAGTTCATAGAAGCACAATAGTACACACAGAACGGACGACTGAATCTGTGGTTGGAAAATAAGCCCCACTTCTCTATACAGCTGGGGAAGCCCTCTCTGCAAGCACTCTGTCCAAGCCTGCTGACTGAGACACAGCCTTGGCATTCACATATCAGGTACCATCCCAACACTGCAGAAATACAGTGCTGGCTGCTTCTTCTTTCCCCAGTTCAATCATAGAATGATTATAGAATGGTTTGGGTCAGAAGAGACACTAAAGATCATCTAGGTTCAACCCCCTGCCATGGGAGGGACACCTTCCACTGGACCAGGTTCCTCAAAGCCCCATCCAATCTGGCCTTTAACACTGCCAGGGATGGAGCATTTATCACTTCTCTGGGCAACCTGTGCCAGTGCCTCATCACGTTCACAGTGAAGAAGTTCTTCCCAATATCTAATTTAAAGCTACCCTCTTTTAGTTTAAAAAAGCCATTTCACCTGGTCCTGTCACTACATGCCCTTATAAAAAGTTCCTCTCCATCTTTCTTGTAGCCGCCTTTTAGGCACTGGAAGCTGCCTGGTCTCCCTGGAGCCTTCTCTTCCAGGCTGAACAAGTTCAGCTCTCTCAGCCTGTCTTCATAGCAGAGATTTTCCAGCCCTCTGATTGTCCTCATGTCCCTCCTCTGGACTTGCTCCAACAGCTCCATGTCCTTCTTACGTTGAGGACACCAGAACTGTACACAGTACTCCAGGTAGGGTCTCACAAGAGCAGAGGGACAGGATCACCTCCTTTGACCTGCTGGTCACACTCCTTTTGATGCAGCCCAGCACACAGCTGGTTTTCTGGACTGTGAGCGCTTATTGCCAAGTCATTTCAACATTCACCTGCTGATGAGGCTGAAGACAACATGGCTGATGAAGTTAAGGAGTCAGTGCTTTCTCTTCCTAATGCTTTTGCCTTGCCTGCTTCCACAGAGAAGTCACCTGTCTGGTTTTACTTAAAAGATCCATTTAGTCTGGGCTATTTCTATCTACATATCTCTAAACTAATATAACTAATAAATTTGGCAAATTATAAATTTTCCTTAGCCACACTAAGAAGTTTGCTGCTGGAAAACGTACAATGCAGGAATATAACAAAAAATTCTAGAGCCTTTCTCAACCAAGGAGGTTCTGCAAAGTGTTTGTATTCCTATCAAAGAAGCCCGATTGTACTGAAAATATTAAGAAAAAACCCAAATAGTTTTAACTCATGAATTAAGAAAAATAAACAGAACTTCTTCAAAAACCTTTGCTGGAAAGAGTTCATCTTCTGATCACACTACAGCTTCTGGCTCACCCTGCTTTTCTCTTGTGCTGCAGCTATCCTTAATCTTAAATCTTCTCCCTGAAAAGGTATATTCTCACTGCCTTCTGTTGCAATGCTTTTTATTAGCAGCGCCCCATCTGACTGTTACTACCTGGATTCTCTTCTACCATGCTGAGTAGGTAGCACACACTCATTCTTTTAACCACAGGGAGTATTCATTCTCCTTTAAACAGGTAATTTTTGCTCAAGACAAAATTTCTAGGTCCAAAGTATAAGTTCTCTCAGCAGCATCCCAAATGAGCACTGCTCTCCTGCACCACCACTTAGACCTCGGAGACTGGACCATGATGCATGATTGATGCCTCAGCAGCATAGAGTTAACATACCCTCCCCCATGTACAAGTGGAAGCCTGAGCTTTTTTGGGCCAAGATTGCCTGATAGCTCCAGCACCTGGAAAGCCCCTGACCCACAGGCTGCGCCACTCAAGCTGTCTGGGAAAGCTAGATGCAGCCTGCCCTGAATTCCTTTGCCTTTTACTAGGCTCCTCCCAACGGCTGGGGCTTGATCTAGGTGGCTGTCTCATTAATTACAAAGGTGTCAAACGCAAACTCCTTGACTTTGTAGCTAACACAGCTTTCAGATCGAGCCAGACAGCTTGCTGCTTCCCATGTGTTTGTCTGCTTTAGCTGGTCATAATTTAGGGCTGGGCTCATCTCTTTAGAAGGTCCTTATAAATCAGAGCTCACCTCTGCCATTGAGCTGTGAGGAGTTTCACTCTTTGACTGCAAGCGGAGCAAGTGCAGGACTGGAAGAGATACGGAAGATCTTAGTGTAAGTGTGCAGGGATAGCAAGGCAAGGTTAAGATTTCTCAGAACCACATATGGCTGAACCCTCAAAGTTAATGTTTCACTTCCATAGGTTTCCCCATCAGTGGAGTACAGTGAATTATGAGTGAAGCATCCTGACCACCTTTTAGGTTGCCTGGAACAGGGAAAGCAGAATGTACATCACTATCTTAGTGCTTCGGTATGTAATGGATGTGAAATACGAGTTTCTTTCAGCTTTTACCTCAGTTTTTGGTCTGCGGCTTATTTCAGAAGTGCTAATCCTTTGCTTTAGATAAAAAAGGGGTTTGCTGTGAGACAGATTTCACCCTGTTGCACAATCCTCAAGCAAGTGGTCCAGCTGACACCCCTGTCTACCTGCACAGGGGAAAAGTGCATGCACCGTCAAAGGCAGCAGGATCAGGACTGCTTTACACTGAAGATGGGGTATGGCACACAGCTGTCAGTACCTATCCATGTCTTCCCTGATGAACTCAGCCACAGAGAAATGGTAAGATCTGTATATTTTTTACAAAGCCCAAGTCTGCTGGGATCTGTGCTTGAAGTTTCTTACTTTTGTTGTAAACTGATCATGGAGACTCAGAAAGACAAGCTGTTTTTCCTGAATTTCCTGCTGATACAAAGCTTCCATTTAGTCCCAAGAATTTTATCACTACTGTGAGCAAAGCATAAGACTGGGTAATAAAGTGGGAGCTCTAAATTTAAAGACACCATTGGCCTTCCTCTTAGTGCAGAGTTAATCCTAATAGTACTCTGGGAGAAGTTGCCTTTTTTAACTTTCTGAGAGTTACTTAAGTATAATTTCGCCATGCCTATTCTAAGAGTAGCCACAAGTCTTTTAAAAGCCCTGAAGGAATCACTTGGTGCTTGTAATGAAGAGTAAACATTTTGTTGGTCAAACTTTAAAACAACACCTTTTTTTCCACTGGGTAAAATAACAACGTTATTTCCAGCCTCCATCTGGAAAAAAAAAAAAAAACAAAAAAACAAAAAAGAAAAAACACCAAAACCGAAGAAACCAAGGCAAATCAATTTGGGAGCCTGCTCCAGACTGAAATGCTCCTAGTAGTTTAAAACAAAATAAAATTAAATGAATCTTGTGACGTACTTCACTCGTCACTGGTCTGAAGGTGGCCCATCATGCCAACACTTTTTTCTTTAATAAACTTGGATTCAGGCAAAATGGAACAACTGTGGGTGAGTGTCAGTTATGGCAGAAGAAGGACAGAAGAGTAAAATATCAATTTGAAGAAAAGGAAGGTATGTGCACACACACACACATGTAGAAGGCAGGTGTCCCCACTCTGACAGGTGTCCTTGCAAGCTTGCTAAAGGCCAGTTTCAGCTTCTCTATCCTCAGGCACCTTGAGTCACATTGAGCAGGGACTGCCCACAAGCAGCTCCTCACGATGCTGCTACAACCCCATCACTGAAGCTGAGGCACAGCAGCTCTCCCCTCCACCAGACCTCCTTTTCTCTCCCCTCCCCAGGCCAAATACACACCCCCTCAGGACAGTGAGGCCACTTCTGCTTCTGGTGCAGGAGTCAGGGGAGGCACATCTGCCAAGCCTATGCAAAACCCCTTCAGAGTGTGAACACTCACAAGGATCTGCCTGGATGGTTTGGGGCTCCTCTGTACTGCAAAGAGGTCAGATAAAATAGACAAGGTTCATCCTCTCCCTCGCAGGCCACAAGTCTGGGTTCTGCACAAGCAAGGCACAAAAAGCAGCTTTTTGGTTTGTTTTTTTACTATTATTTATTCAGATGAGAAGAACAAGTAGGATTTGGATCACAGTTGGGGTTCTTTGCACCACAGAAACCTACCGTTGTACTGCCTTTTTTCTGAATCACACCACTTGTAAGATGGTCCACACGCCTCTGTTCATTCTTCAGGCTGTGGTCTTCACAGCATCAGAAGGTCACAGACAGAAGACCTGCAGACTGCAGTCTTCAGAGGAGGCTTCCTTCCTGCTCCTCCAAGAGCAACAGGCTGCTTAGCAGCCTCTGCCTGTGTGCCATGCCGTAAGAGGTGACAGATTTTTCAGTTCTTGTTTGTTCAACTTTGAAACATGGCCTTTTCTTCTGTGGAACTCAGGATGTATTTCACAGGAAACAATAAAGATACAGAACTGTTCTGGAGAGGAAGTAGGACATTTTAGGTTGGCAAAAAATAATTACTTATGCTGAAACTGGGTCAAAACACCGCAGTGTCTACCACGGCTCTCAGGAAGAGTGCCATGGGGTTTTTAATAATGAGAAAAATTCAAGATCTCAGCATTGGGTCTCATCCCAAAAAGTAATACGGTTTCAGACCAAATGGAAACTAATCTAGCCTGTAAATTACGATGCAGTGGTTGTAACCCGCTCAGTCCTGAACCCAGTCACTTTTAGTCTACTAAAGGTGATCTTCCAGCCAGCTTTGTTGTGAAGGCATCAAGAAGTTGAGCATTCTTCGTCCCTTGTTGTTGCTCCCACTGTTATTTATGTTCACTGTTTCAGCTGAATTTCTCTTTTGAATTAATCCAGCTTCACTTTCTGGCTGATAGAGTTTTTATGTCTTTCTTTGCAAGGTCAGAGACCTGTTGGCACCTACCATTTTTTCCCTGTCAAGAGGCTTACTACACCAGTCACCCTTTAGTCTCCTTTTGGATGGAATGTGGTGGAATGTGATCTTCAAATTTGTCAAAGCCAGATGTTTTCGTCAGTCCTTTAATCATTTCTGTAGTTCTTTTTCCTATTCTTGCCAATTTTTCAACATCCTTTTCAAATGTGGATGCCAGCTCTGGATGCAGCGTCCCAAAGTAAAATTACCTCCTCGTTCCTACTCAGTATTCTCCTAATTATTCATTCAAAGAGTACATTAGCACTTTTGGTTACTACATTGCTCTAACAACTCTTGTTTGACTGCATGTCCACCCGAGCACTTAAATCCCCCATTCTCCTGTATATTATGCCAACTTTCATCTGATATTTTAAAGGAAAGAATAAGAAATTATTCCAAAACACATTACAAACATGTAATGAAGACCTCAAGCCTTTTGCAACATGTGGAGCAGAAGACACTTGAAACTTCTGCTCAAGCCCAGAGTTTCCTTCTCGCCATCCCATTGTAATAACTCTTGGTCTATATTTTAATACTGGATTCAGTGTGTTTGACACAACCCTGGAATGTCCAGTGTATACAGCTTTAGGAACTGTGAGGAATGAAGTTTAAGACAGTTAGATAAGGAAGATCTGGAGCTGTGAGCACCTGGGAAGAGTTTAAGTCCATTTTGGGTTTCTGCAGTCTGTGCTTAACTAAGGCTCATGATTGCAACAACATGGTGTTGCTCCTAAACCCCTTCTTCTCTTGGGAAGGAGCTGAAGCAATACTATTTTTATGCAGGAACAGACACTAAATTACCCACATTCTATGTGACAAAGTTACAGGGCTGGTGCATGGCTCTGTCTAGCTTTGAAGCAAGAAAATCAAATCAGCCACTTGGGTTCCTCACTTAACACCCAGGTCCTTGCCTTCACATCATCCACATGTAACAAAATCTACCTGTGGTTCAGGAAACAGCCAGGCACCTCTTACTCCCTTGGGGCAACCTGTACAAGGCTGGTTCTCTCCCCTTTACCCAGATTACCAACAAAGCCTAGCAGTGGTTTGCACCTTCACATACCTCCACAGCCCTCGTACCACATCAGTAGACACCCTCAAAGCCATGCTGAAAAATACCACTCTGGACCATGGCATGGATCTCAATTTATGTCAAGCACTTTGAACAGAAAATAATATAATTATGGGTGAGGGCGGCAGGAGCATTACTAAATCAGAACCTGGGACCTAGGGAAGCCTGGAGCCCAGGATAACACAAGTGGCCAGGAGCAGTCTGCTCTTGAGGGGCCACCCAAGAAAATACAAGCCTTCTGGTATTGTTTAGTGGAAAAGCCTGAAGCAGATGCTTTGAGTCATTGGCGAATTAATTTTGGCTGTTTCCAGAGAAAAGGTGCCAAGGTGGCAAGTAAAAATATGCACTCCCCCCCCCCCCCCCCCCCCCCCCGAAATATCAGCTCTGAAGCTTCATTCTGGTACTACAGAGGCATTCCAGGATAACTGTGACTTGTTCAGCCTCATTTGCAACTGAAACCCATGGTCAAACGCTCTTTGTTCTTTCTCAGCCCATCCCAGGGGCTGTCACTGTAGAGAACCAGGGGTAAGTGAGGAAAGGATCTGGCCAGCCTGTCCATCGGTATCAGTGCCATTGATGGTGAGTCAGAGCAAAGTCCAGCTCACACACTCAAAGAGCTATGCTGGCTCAGCAGAACTAAAAGGCAAAATTTTTTTTTTTTTTTTTTTTTTTTAAACCAAACAGCTTTATTTTGTTGAGCAGTAGCAGCTCCAACAATCAGTACACTCAGAGAGCAGTTTTGGTCAGTAGGGAGGTTCTGTTCTTAGTCTTCTTCTATGTAAAATCATAACACAGAACTTGGCTTTGAGATCCTCAGCATCTATACAGCAAGGCAACATGGTACTGCACACCCTCCCCCCCGCCCCCCGCCTCCCCAATCCTTCACCTCTTACAGGGGGATGAAAACCTGATTTAGCCCTGCTTCTGGTCCAAGAAGGCAAAGTATTTCATTCTTGATGTTTTTGCTGATAAGAAATAATGGGAAACACCTTCCCTATGAAATACTGGTTTTTCTATTTTCTTTTTTTTTTTTCTTTTCCTGTTATAGCCTAAAAAAGCATTTTCAGCCTCAGATACAAGAGGAGTCTTTTCACACAAGGCTTCTCTTTATGCCCCCTGAAATAGTTACTATCTGCAGAAACAGCCACAAACCAGACCCTGGGCTAAGGTGTTGCTGAGAAGGGAACAGGGCCTCCCAGAAGCCTTCTTCAATTGTGCTGCAGTGTTTCAAAGCAACACAGCCTTCCACAGGCTGCTGGCAAGAGTGTCAGCAACTAGCTGATTTTTAGTGCTGGGTCAGCAGCCCAGAACCAGGACACACTGGTCTAAACCTCCTGGTTTATGGTAACTCCAAGCAACAGAGCTCTGACATACCCAACAGTGAGTTTTGCACTGGGCTTTTCAGAAGCGGCACACCAAACTTCACCCCTGGCAAGGCAGAAAGTAACAGAAAGGATGCCGACCCCAGCTAAGGCTGAACACACTTCAACACATTAGCAACAGCTTTTTTTGTCCATTTAAGTGTTAGCACTGGAAAATCACAGAAAAGGTTCTTTAAGCCAACAAGTGTTTCAAAAGGAAAGATATTCACCCTCTTCTCCACACTTTTTTCTTCTTTAACCCAGTGTTTCTCTGCATGGCTCACTTTGCACATAGATAATGATCTCTTTTAGTCTGTTGCAAGATCCAAGCCCACATGGCCCCAAGGCTAGCAGGGCTGGAGTACCCAACCGTGTCAACCCCCAGGGAGCGAGGATATGCGGTGGCCCAGCACCAAGCCTGGCGTGATGGCCTCACCAGGAATGGAAAAGGGTCCCTACTCCTGGCTGGCCAGAATAGCCCAAACCCCAGCTGAAGTTTAGCCTGATCTCCTTTTGCCAGAAGATATTCCCCTCCAAGCTCTGTGCTGCACCACTATTCCGCAGTCCTCACAACACCCCCAGGATAGGGAAGTGGCCTTGACTGATGGCAGTTAGAAAACCAAGGGGCAGATTCTCAGCTGGTGCAAATCCACGTAGCTTCACAGAAGGCCAAGCAGCTAATCCAGTTCAGCCCAAATGAAGGTCTGGCTCAGAGAGGTGAAGAGACGTGTTGCAGCCACTCCACGGGTCACTGAGTACAGAGGTTGGGCATCCCGGCTTCCCGGTCTGACAATACTGCCAATGTGGCTGGAAATCACACCCGGCGGTAAGACTTGCTCTAATCAGCTGAGCAATGCAGAGGACCAGTCCTCAGAGCCAGAAAAAGGTTGTCCACTCCCCTCAATTCACTGTGTTCTCTTTTCAGCAGCAGCACCTTCAGTTTTTGCTGCCCTACACCTCTAGCCACCAGAGGATGCCAGCAGGCATGCAACAGCTCTGCCATCCAGCTGGCCTTAAGCAGTTACATCTGCAGTGGGTGGCAGGCAGGCATTTGCACACACATGGGACCTGAGTGAAACCCTTTAGCTATGGTGTGAAGGCTGAGCAAATCCATGACAGTCCTCACAAGGCGCTGGATCAGTTCCCTGGGCTTTCATCAGAAAAACCTCCTGTTTACCCATGAGGGGCTTGTGTTGGTAGGTAGAGGCCCTAGTTTTACATATCATCAGAAGGCGCAGTGAAGGGAGCTACAGAAATGCCACATGCAATGCCAACTTAGCTAGACAGAAGCTAGACTTCAGCTGGAGACCTTCCTTGCAGCCATCAGACACGCCGCCTATATCAAGTACATTTCCATAGCTTTTAATACAGCTTAACAATTGCATTGGAGACAAAAGAGAAGGCACAGTTTACAGGAAAAAAAGAAATATCCCAAAATGATACCCTTTTATTTGTAAAGCTCTGATGAAATAACATTCCAAATGACATCCCGCTTGAAGACCAATGGAAACCAACCTAACTATGCGTCAGTCATACTATACAGATTGCATCTTACATTTTCAAGATGCCAAAATATCTTATGGAGTATTTACATATGTATCAGTTAGGTAGTAAATTTTCATTGTGATTTGTTTCTTTCCAGCACACACTTATTCGATGGCAAAAAAAATACCTGGGATGCATTTGCCTTTTTGTACAACACTTTGGAGCAAATAGAGATTTTCCTGAGAGAAGACTTGTTCTTTGAAACTCTTGCTTCAACATCTGGAAATACAGAAAGTGGATGGGGTTTTGTTGCACTAAAAAGCCTAAAGATGCCTACTTAAGTTTTTCTTTTAAATTATTTACGTACCATTAAGTTAAAATGTTTACATTCATTCATTCGTATAAAAACCGCTGTTAAATCTTATGCAAATGATTTAACACTGATTGCTGCAACGCAAATTGCACTTCTTTAAAAAAATTATTGTATATATGGAAGAAAAATATCTGATTGCTACCCTGTTTACAAATCGACTGACTTGATACAGTTCAGCCAGAAAATACGAACTTTCATAAACCTCAGTCACAGTGTACTTTAAAAGTTATGTCGCAGTCTTGCAAAGTGAGTAAATATTTTAAACCAAAAAAAATCCACCAACCCCAAAAATCTCCTTAGCCAGCTGGACCTAGAGAGACTTGTACCAAACATTATGATTTCTTCCAGGGGCATAGCTGGGCTCTGAGGAGCAGAGCAAGGCACGCTGAAGATGGAGAGCGCAGGGGAGAGGACCGACAAGGAAAAGACATCAAATGTTCGATGTGAGACGTCTGCGCCGACTTGAGCAGTACCCACTTCTGACACTCGTTACAAGGGATCTTGCTATCTCTGGTAATTAAAGCCTTTGCTACTCCCTCTCTGACACTGGAAGCTTCTGCCAGGTTCTTGGGGGAGAAGGCAATGAGAGAGTGAAAACAACTACACAATCAGAAAGGCAGCACTGCTGGGTAGGTTGAGGACATACTTCTGGAATCTATCAATAGGTCTAGATTTCTCTCTTTTTTTTTTTCTTTTTTCTTTCCTTTTTTTTTTTTTTTTCCCTTCTTGAGAGTGTAAGGGTGCATTAGCTACATTAACTGTCCCCCGGTGGGCATTTGCTTTCCATATATTTTGCTTGCATAGATGAGGAACTGGATGCTTTGGCAGAGTCTCTTTCGGAGGCTGAAAAACACCTCTGCCACCAAGGCACAAAAACAGTTTCAGAGGAATAGTCTTTGCCAGCATTCTTGCTGCAACTGCCACTGCGACTGCTCCACAGAAGAAACCATGCGCCGACGTCTGGGGGCTGCTGCACAGTGCCAGGATCTAGCTTCCTTCATGCCAGAGCCAGGGCACACCAGGGATCTTGTCTCACGGATGCTGTCACTTCAGCTGTGGAGGTCAGGCTGACTCCTGTGTACAGCCCATCTTGACCTGAATACTTAAGGTTGCTGCTTTCGGGACTGGTGCTCTCTCCTGGGGCAGACATCACCGACGAGCTCGCCTGGAGTGGGAGAAGAGTAAAGAGAGATTTTATTGAGCAGGTAAGCTTTGCCCACACTAAGGTGTTGGGTTAAGGAGTTGGAGTGCGGTGGGCTCAGGGCACAGCCACTATCCCAGCATTTGTGTGGAAAATCAGGGTTTGTCCTCTGCTTGCCTCTGTGCCTCAAAAACTGAAAACATGCCTCAGGGTCAGCCCACTAGTTTGTTAAACCCTGCTGTTGGAAGCAGTGTCTGTATTTGGAGATGGGGACATGGCTGTATTCACAGCAAGGTGGAAAAGAAATTCTGGGATGTGCAGAAAAACCTGGAAATCAAACCATGATGAGGAAGGTAATGTGCATGTGTCCTGCTGCCCCCCCTGCTGAAGGGACGCAGATGCCAACACCAAAAGGGTGATCCAGGAGTGGTAGCACCTATAGTTTTGCTTCCCCAGTATATCCCAATTCTCTAGCAGAAGATGGGGAGCACCTCCTGGAAATCAGCCTTCTTTGGGACCCTCAGACCTTGAAGTGCCTAAAAACCATTCCTTGCCCTTCAAAATGCTAGCCACAGCCTTCATCCGTGTAAGACTGGCCACTAAAGGAGATGACTTTTTCCTCTCGAGAAATGGTATGCCTTTGAACCAGGAGCCTTTTTGTTCACCCACCTACACGTACAAGACAACACACAGGGGAGCCCTGATAAGCACAAAGATGAATCTCTGAACCGTGCTGGAACCAGTCCATTTATTTTAAGAGAGAAATAGAGAGTTACAAAGAGAAAGAAACCATCATTTTTTCCATGAGATCCATTAAAGAGGAAAAATTTGCAGGGCCAGACAGTGAAGGGGCAATGTTTTCACCTGATAAAGGAAATGTTTAAGAGCTGACTTCATGCAAAATTAACTCTTGGATATGTCAACTTTAAAACCTTAATTTACTTGTTAATGGACAGACTTCAGATGAGATTCCTTAAAAAGGAAAACAGAAGGAAAAAACTATCCTAAACTGTGATTGCAGGAGCTTCCCGCCTGCTGTTTAAGTGAAAAGTATACGTATTTAATCATTTTATAAGAGTAGAGGTCTTGGCTCTCCTGGAGCCTTGCCAACCTAGCAGTCCTGACAGGAAAAGCTAGGCTTCATTTAGTCAAAGGTAATATCCAAATGGTGCTGTGCAGGGTTCTTGTTGCCATGTTTAACCCAGGGAAAACCTCCCCTTCTGAAATAGCTATTCATTGCCAGTAGTCATTCACATCTGAAACAACCTGGACTCCAGTATTTTCTTTAGCTTTTATTAAAATGGTTGATGGCCACTATTCTTCCACTTAGTCTGCTTGTCCCCCCAAACCAGCCAAAATAGCTCTAGTCCTAAGAAATACGGTTTACCACTCTCAAATACACACTTATAAGTCAGTGACAATGAAGCTCCATACCCTCTTTCCCTGTGACTACAGATGGCAAATTCAACGAGGCAGGTTTCATGCTAACCTTTGCGTCCAGTTTTGGTCTTGCATCAGCCTGTTTTTTCAAAAAGGCATTTTTAATAACTAATACATCAAATAAACTCCTCATAGCATAAAAGACATAATTTTTAAGAGCCTGAGGCTCCCCACAGTGGAAGAAGGGTTTAAATTAGAGCTCAGCAGTGTTTGCTCAACCTGAGCTAAAAATACTGCAAACTGCTTTGAAAGGCTCCCATTTACCCATACGTGCCACTGTTGTTCCGGTAGGCAAATATCTTATCACTACCTGTTTTTTCTGGGCCTGGAAAGTGTAATTCACCCTTTTCCTGATTGAGCCCTGCAAAGGTGGGGCACAGGGACTCGTAGTTTCCATGTGGTGTTATCAGCTACCCCTCCCTCGGGCACCCCAGAAGGGAGGACATGGAGGCACGTCCTGTTTGAAGACTGCCCATCCCTGCCCGACCAAGGCCGGATCCTAGCTCCATTGAACCACGGCGGGCAGGTCCTGGGCTGGACTGCTGGGCTTGGAAACCCCACCCCAGTAATGTCATGACAAATTCAGGCAGCTCCCAAAGTGAGACATGGAAAACAAACTTCAGCTCATGAAAAGGATGCGGCTGAATCACAGCTCTGCTCCGAGCCTGCCTATCTCTGCTCATACTTCTCCAGCATGAAAGATGACAGAAGTTACAGTCAGTTATTAGAGGACATCTGTCAGCTGGAATAAATAGTCTGAATAATGCTGCTCAAGTCACTGAGCCCTTCTAATTCACAACAGCTGGCTCTATCAATAAAAAGGTAATGGATTTATTTTTATTGCTAAATCTGATAATAGGATAGATAATCAACTGAAGGTCAACTTCCTGAGGAAAAAATGAATGAAGCCTGTAGAGAAGAGTTTGCCTCCCAAACGAGCAGTGGAAATTTGTGTTTGTATCTCCAAATATATCTGCCCGTATCTTTTTACCTAAACCAGCAGAAGCTGGTCATGGGACAGCCCCCAGGAAGGTTTTCTGAATAGGAGATGGTCTTTGATGCTCGCAGGGAGACCTCAGTCAAAGCACAGAGAGATTTAGACATCTACATCTTACTCAAACCTGATGTCAGCACCCTGGAGCCAAATCCACCCCCCCTAAAACTGGTCCAGATCAAACCAGCACTTGAGGAGCAGCATCAGCATCTCTGGCTGAAGAACTCCTGCTTTCTGCCACCCAATCCCTCCTGCACCGTCTTCCCATCACAAAGATCAGGGAGAGGGGAGGGACACCCCCCTTTAGCTTTTCCTCACGCCTCTACAGGGAGTAGGCAAAAGCTCTGAGTGAGGAACGGTGCTAACAGCTGGAAGGGGTGGTGAAGGGCCTTGATCTAGACCTTTGCTCTATCAGATAGACCTTTGCACTACCCACTGCACAGGTTCAAAATACTCCATGAATTTTGGACATTACACCGAGTCTGTAGTAAGCTGAGTCTCAGCTAACACTCTCTTCCTCTTCAGTTAGCCTAGTTTAGTTTTGCTGTACTTAAATGATAGCCATAGTCAGCTGAAACACACTTGCAAAAATTTCTTTCACATATAACCGTGTTGTGGTAAACTGTGGTGGAGTCCTTAATTTTCCAGCCTCGGCCTCCCTGATAACTGGCATCCCCACTGAAAGTACTTCCTCGCCACTGTCACTCCCTGATTTCTGAAGGGCAAGTCTCAACACTGCAAAACCACGGCTTTGTTTTTTATTTCATGACCCCCTTAGTAAGCAAAATTGTCATTTCTTGTGAGTTCAATTGATCCTCTTGTTTATATTGCAGACGTGTAAGCTTACATATCTTCTAATCTCTCCTTTGTATAATAGCAACATAAATCTGTGGTTAATACTGCATTAATTTCCTAAGGGAGGCAACTTCCAGCGTGGCTTGGGAAAGCAGATGACCCCACTGCTGTCAAGGGTTGTATGAGTAATTGGCTTTATTGCTTTGGCAATAAAACAAAACAAAACAAAATGTATGTGTCCGTATGCATACAGGACTCCAGGGTAGAACCAAAACTGCTCTTTTTTATCTTAGACTTCCCCACTGAAACAAAAAAGCTGGATTGGTTCATCCTGCTTGATACAAAATGAAATTATCTCTTTCAGATACGTGTACAAGGAACAAAGAAAATGAATGACTGAATGCATGAAACTGACTGGGGAAAAGAAACTAGCATCCTATTTTGTCCAGGAGTGAGGACTACTGCAGAAGAGGTAGGAGACCAAGAGAAGATTTAAACTGGAGTATCAGATCTCTCAGCATAATGCACTGACTCCCAGACTATTTGGTATTTTAAGTTGCCATGTTCCTCAAGCCTCCTGTTGATTTTATTCCACCTGGTTTAGATAAATATTTACTCATACCAGGACTGAGGCACTGTGTTCCCATTTTCCAGGTGAAAGTCCTACCAACCATGCTGGTGAACCTTTCTCATGGAAACTCTGTCCCAACAGCTATGAAATTATTCTATACCAACTGAAATATTATCATCAAATAGTCTGAAGAACCCTCAGACATTCAACTTTCTGATACCCAGGTGAATAGAAGATCTTTTTAAAGAGGTCCAGTCTCTGGTTCATCCAGACTCTGAGAGATTCTGTATGGAGTCTGATTCCCCTGTAGCCTGCATGAATGTCCTACCTATCTGCTACCTAAACAGGAGCAAACACCATCACCTCTGACCATCTCTTAAACCCTCTTCTGAAAACAAAATAAAGCAAACACAGAAGACACTCTTCAGAAAATTCAGTCCAGGTTTTCAGGCATTTTGGGGATGGTTAGAACTGCATTTTCTTGCTGTCTCAGCACCTGCCAAGGCCATTTCAGTCAGCTCTCTCACTTTCCACCCTACAACACTGAAGATCCAGTTCTGAACCACTTCTCAAAGTAAATCTCAATGGGAACTAAGCACTGGGTTTACCTGCAAGACAACTATCCCAAGTTGTTCTATGGTGTGTGGTTACAGTACTTCTGAGAAAGCTCCAAATTGAAGGCAAAGGGCACAGAAGAGGAGTCATCTGAAAGAGGAGCTCCCCTGGTGCTGTTGAGCCTTTACTGACATCAGTCCTGGCTCAAGGAGCCTCTATGTCCTGCCATAAAAAGCAGATTTTACAGCAGTTTTCATACTGCATTTTATCCTAATAAGGGAATAAAGTCCCTCTAGTAATCACAGTAGTTGGAGCCCCTGTATGGAAATGGATGGGTGTGCACTACAGACCATGCCCTTTGTTTAGCAACGTATTCTGCATTGCTTTTTCCCTGTACAGTTTCAGCAGCATCAAAGAGAAAGCAGGTATAGCTGCAGATGCAGGCTGTCTGAAACCTTCAAATCTTCTTTTTATGGGGATGTAAGGCAACTTCATATATCATGCAGCTGGACCTTTTCCATGTTAGTAACACAGGACGCCCAGTACTTATAGTGCTTAAAAAAAACAGAAATAGGCCTAAATCCTAGATCCAGATGTGAATTTGGCAAATAGCCCCATTACAATGGGACAACGAAATATCTCTGATCCAAACACTTCTACATTTTGGGATGTTTGAAATCAACTTTGCACCCACAGCAATTCATTAATCATATCTTTTAAATGTTTAAACTTCAGCTAGAACATAAAATCAACATTTAAGGTTCTTGCTAATTTGTCTCAAAATTGGCATCATGGAAGATTCTCTTCATGAAACAGATAGTCTCAAAGACATTTCCAAGAGTAATTGCCACCCTTCTCTTTTTCTGCCCTCCCTTCTTTATTTTACTTTAGAAGAGATAAAGAAAAGCAGGGCAAAAAGTGAATATTACTGACACAAATGAATTCTGCTGAATTTCATTTCCATTAGATTTTTACATAACTGGGAACTCTTTTGGCAGCCTCCCATAAAAAGCATAATAAATTGCTTTTGTACCAGTAGAGGAATTCATTTTCTCTGTTTCATTTAGCAACAACATTGCTGTGAATTTCACACAACAGTTTCTAAAACGTCATCAAATTTCTCTGCCTAATGTCAGTTTGGCATTTTTCCCCTTTTCATGGAATAAAGGCTGCAGAAGTAGAAACAGAACAAAACACAAGCAAGTTGCCATGCCAGTTGTGTAACGCATGGGGAATGAGCCAGGTCACTCTTCCAGCAGGTGTCCATGTTTTGGCAACGTCACCAGCACCGCTTGCAGGAATCGATGCCATTCCCCTTAAAGCGACCAAAGATTACAGAGCCTGGATTCATCCATCTCAGGGGCTTTTCCCTCCTGACATGGCCCAGAGAAGTTTATTCTCCTTGTGCAAAGCCATGGCCTGCTCTAAGAATAAATACAAACCTTCAGGCTATCAGTGGGTCAACTCAAATGGGAAAAGAAAAAATAATCAAGGAAAACAGAACTCTAGCAAAGTATCTTTGCTTCAGCATGTGATCAGATTACAGGCTGCCTTGCTCCAGAATGCTGACATCCTTCTACTCTTGACAACTTCAATGGGCTTTATGAGCGCTTAGACCCTCCCACGGGACTTAGGCCCGTAAGAAAGTATTTCTCTTCCTTTGTAGCTAGTGATCATGTTCCCAAATGATGTCTGGGGCAACACGAGCCAGTCTTAACAGCCACTACTTTCTACTTTCAACCTCCAGTCTCCCCAGCATTCATCCCATAGAATTGCTGATGCCTGGGCAAAGCCAGGAAGGATGTGGCCATGCCCACGTCATGTTCTGACAACTGCTCCTTGCAAATCCATCCCTCATATATACACATATGGGGCTGGGGTGCACTAACCCTTCCTGGGGAGGGAGGGTCAGGGGATATGCGAATGTCTGGTCTCTGCTGCTTCAGCATGTTTCACAGCCCCTCTCCATCACTTCCTTTCATTGAAATTTTTCACAAGAGGTAATTTGCAAGTGCTTTGCATATGCAGGGCACATCTGATCAAATCATGGTGGTGAAAAGGCTGTGCATATGTTACTGTGCTGACTGCTGGATACAAGGAGACACACTTCCCAAGCCTGTGTGCAGGTGCCCCCTCCCAGCCTGATCTGCTACAGAAAAATCAGGGAGAACTGAAGTCCTAGTGCTGGAGGATGCTGTTGGGTAATTTAAGAGCACTCTCAGGGTCTCTGGGAGTTGCTCTTAGTCACAAGCAGCTCTCAACCACCCTTTTGGCTCACAAACTGTGTCCCTACCTCGCTCTTCTCTGGTACCCACATAACTCCACCTGGCAAAATCATATTACAGATGATACGATTAATAATTTAACACAAAGATTATTAATAACAGGTCTGTATGGCCTCTCCTTCCCTGACCAGCATAAGCGTGTCCTGCCTACAGCCTACACCACTGCCTCCACCTCAGCTGGGACTGTGCTTCTAATTCTGTCCATTATATAAATCTCACAACATTCCTCAGAATCAGTAATCCTGCTTAAGGCAATGTAGCAACATATTAAGGGCAAACTGGCTTCATTTTTCCCCTTGCAAATATTAGGTGAGAGCCTAAAAGAGTACATAGTAGTTCACTGGGGGGAGTTTGAAACCCAGTAGCAGTTCGCTTTTTGCTTAACGTTTCTCTTTTTTTGATGTGATCTGTTTATTTTATTGGAGTGACAGGATTTTCTCATGTCAAAGACAAGCCATTTTAGTAATATCCTTCTCTGGCAGCATCCAAACCCAAAATCTGATGCCTCTGAAACTGGGTGGCCCCGTCAGTTCATGAACAGTCGCATTTGCTAAACGTGTTTTTTTTTTTCCCCTTGTACAATGAAACTTTGTGCATCAAGAATTAAACTGTTGAAAGGAATCTGTATATTGGGAATGCTGAGCTATTGAAAAATAGTTATTATAAACAATGTCTCCCTATCATTAATAAAGGAGTAGAGAAAGCCACATTAGGAAAGCTTTTCAAAGAAATGATATGGCAGGGCAAAGGATACAGAAGGCCCGAAGGGTGAGTGTGGATACGGATATGTATAGTCAAGGGGTTAGAAATTAATCTACATTAAGCTTCACAACTTTAGCAGTAGTATTTGTTATCACAGACACTGAGTGAAGAAAGGAAGTTCGAGATGGTTTTGACTACATGATGTAAAATAAGGATCAAAACTAAAGGGATTGATCAGCATTCCTCTGGTGCTCCTCTGGAGATCAGTGCTGCCAGATGCTGAGCATCTGGTCCCAGAGGAACCCTCTGTGAGGAGAAGGCCAATCTCCTATGCACTGCAATCAGCAGGGCACCCCACCCTGGTTTCATCTGGTTCTGTGTCATGGTTTAAGTGCATATCTTAGTTTAAAACAAAAGGCTTTATGTTTCCTTTCATACAGTAGCATAACATTTTGCTGGGGTTTATCAGCAATTTGGGATAATGCATAAAAATGCATATATATATATTAAACAGCTTTTGGGAAACATAGCAGCAGTGCCTTGAATTATAAATTCTTATCAGATCACTTCAGAAGAAGAGGGGCACATGCACAATTGTTTCTTGAAAGGATCAGTCCGGCATGATTTATTGTCTTTGCTCCAAAAGAAAACCTTTGAAATGGAACAACCTGAACGTTTCAAAACAAAGTATCTGGGGTTAAGCTGTGGTTAACTTAATCATAAAAGTTATATAGATCTTAATTAAGAGGTTTGTAAAGTACTTCAGCTTGTCGTTCTGTTTACAGCTATATGTAATATCCTCCGAAAATCTTGTTCCAGTATCAGCTAACAAAACTGAAAAGTTTGTTTAGATTATTGTTCTGCCAGATAAGATAAAAGCTGTGATAACGCTGCACGGTGATCAGCCTGCTTACAGATACAGACACCCGCTTATGGCTTACCCCAGAAGCTGCAGTCTGTGTGCCGGGAGAAGTGGTTTTGCTACAGTCATCTGAGTTATTAGAAGACGTGGATGTGGGAGTCATAGGAACCGCAGTAGTACTGTTACCTGAAAGACGGGGAATTGGTATTTAAAACAAATATTTTCCACCAGGGGAAAAAAAACCTCTTGCAGCTCAACTGTCTTATCTTTTTATATTTACCAGAGCATGCCTTTGACTTATTTATGTTCTTAGGTTTTCGCTTCCTGGTCTGAATTCCTTCTTTTTTCATAGCAAGAGGTCGGGGAACCTGAAAAAATTAGATTTGCACACTAATCACAGAGTTGTATACGTCCTCTAATACCAAAAACCAAAACACACTACAAGGTCAACTGGTGATATTCAAAATGCCTGTACAGCACATCAATTTTTTCTGTTATAATACCAATTCAAAAAACCTTTGCTTTTTATTTGGGCAAAGCAGTGGGTTGTTTCAGGAGGTATTTTAGCTAAATAACAAAAGCAGGGAAACTTTTTTCTTTGTGTGAACTGAACAGTCAGTCAATCCACAGATTAAAAGCACACTTTTAGAGGAAAACAGCATTACTGCATTACTTGGCCAACAGGTGTTATGAAAATAAGTTGGACAGGGTATATCTGAATCGTGATTCCTTATTCCAATCATTTAGGAATTATCTTTAGTGACTGATTCTGGAAACCAGGAATGCATATGAGAGGAAAAAATATCCCTCTCCCAGTGGGCCAGCTACCAGTTCATAAACCAGTTCATCGCCCATGTCTTAGGAAAGAAGCTTTAGGCCATATTTGTTTTCATAAGCAGTTCAGCCTGTAATACAGCTTATAGCATCCAAATTTATATTTATAGGGAAAATGTGCTTCAAAATCAGATTTGTATTCTGTGTCTCCACAAATACAGTCATTATAACAAAACATTGATTAAAAATTGTTTTAACTTAGTGATGACATGAGTTTGGGAAAAAGCAATTCAGGCATATGTTTACTATCATTATAATATTTAAACCTGCAATATAATTTACTTTTTTCTTGAGGGCTAGAACAAGTCCCAAACACTCTTAATGCCCATGCTCTTCAAACACTTGTGCTTGACTGTAACTTAATCCACCGAGGCATAACAGGATCTGAATTTCACACAAAACATACTCCATCAGATTCAGGATACAGCTATTTTCTTCCTCTAGTATTGCCTAGCAAAGGCTGAAATCACATTTAAATTTTTGCTGGCATAACTATGACTTGAATTACATTTAAAGTTTTGCTGGCATAGCTATGTCTGCCCATGAAAAATGGTCTTATTAAAGGTTAGGGTTTTTTTTCCCCCTCCAACTGACAAGCTGTTTTAAATCCCATTGGCAAAAAGACCTCTGCCGCTCATCTGTTTCTTTGTACAGATCTGTCAGGAAAGCCACAACGGCAAACACATAACTTGTCACAGGCATAACTTGCTAAAATGGTTTAACCATTTTCTAATGTCACACATTTTTTGGTCATTTTATCCATTTTGTTCACTGGTTTTTAACTCCACAGCCCAAACTATGAGCCAAGATCATTAGCATTAGCAGAAACATTGCCCTAGCTTGAGGAAGCCCAACACCACTCCTCAAAGCCACCAGGTACCCGCTAGCGGGAAGACCACCCCTTCCGCAAAGCTGATTCAGAGCCTGTGGGGAATGTCCCTAGGTGAAGAAGCAGCCACTTACCCCGTGGAGCTTCATGTAGAGGCCGCAGGCGTTACAGACGGGCTCACCCTCCGCGTTCCTCCGCCACAGGGTGGTGGTCGTGGTGTGGCAGTTAGCACAGGACAAGCCCAGCCGCCGTGAAGAGGGCTAGAGGCAAGAACAGGCAAACACGGGCATCAGCAGGCAGGCAGGAGCAAATGACTGATGCCTTTAGAGTTTATGAAAAGTAATTTAACACACAGTGGGGACAGTAGAAGCTTTTTTAATACCATCTATCAGTGGCACCCCAGAAGTAAAATGAGGTTAACATCATTTCAGAGATGGGAAAGCTGATATGAAGAGGTACTGTGAGACTGCAGCTCTGGGCAGTCACAGCAGAGGCTGCTGACACATGGACGTCTGTTCAGACCACTGGGCACTGACTTTTCCTCCAGCAGGACAGCTAGGATGTCCTCCATTCAGCTGAGGAGAAGGCACATCACTCCTGTGCCGCCTCTCCAGATGGTTCAATGCCCTCTCCCCTCTGTGACTGGCAATGAGGTCCTTTCCAACCCTAACTGTTGAGGCAGCTCTGAACCTGCCAGCAATACTGCCTACTCATCAGAAAAATAAACCCCTTTAACCACCTGCCCTCAGCAGCACCACAACTAGAGAAAACTTTCCTGGGCATCATACAGCAGCAGCATCTTTGTAAAATATCCTTTTATCAGCACCCATTCTATCCTTGCATTAAAAAAACAATATGTCCTGGGAGCATGTTTTACAGAGCAGACCTCCCCCTTGGCCAGCAGAAAAGGTGGTGGGTGACAACAAGGTCCCCACTGCAAACAAGCCATTTATGACGCTCTTCCGTGGAGTTTGGAGCCAAGATGAAGCAACCTTGTATCAGAAATAACTGTATAACCTGGAGCTTTATGGCTGCAGGCTGTATATCATAAGTGAAGGCAGTCCTCATAAACATGTGAAACGAAGGTGAATGGGTTATAAAAGTCCCTGTAACAAGTGATCTCTTTTACATTCATCATAAGCAAAGAATTCCAGCTACATCATAAATCTAGTCTTTTTCAAAGTATTGCATTGTCAAAAAAGATAGAAAAAAAATCTGTGCCTAGCTCTGTGTCTGGCAGCAGAACAAGTTTACACGGAGAAGTCAGTTTTAGAGGATTGCATTAATCTTATTCTGACTATAAAGCACCCATAACCGAAATTACTAACTTAAGGGTACAATGCCCTTCCTCTTGAATCATTTACTGCTGGGTTGTTAGAAGTAACTCGGTCACCTTTGATACCGCAAAGCTGCCTGCCACTAGGGAAAGCGATAAAAATGTTGTGAGAATGAAGAATATTCCAGAGTAATAACCCAGTTTTGTGAATTTTACTCATCTGAGTTTCTTTAGCAGTAAGCCTTTATCTTACGCCACAGCTCAGAAAGAAATCTAGATTAAATATGAATTCTGTAACTTTGAATCAGTAACCCATTATTAATTGCACAGCGAAAGACAAACAACACAGCCAAGAGTAATATAGGCTGACGTACACTCATATGCTTTTTAATCTTAACAATACAGATCTCGCAAAAACAGATTTTTTTTACCTCATTATTAAATATGTATGCGTATAGCATCTAATTAAATTAAGATTTGATTAAATGCAAGTTTGACATATATTGGGTAAAAAAGCTGGTCTTAAACATATATGCTTCGTTTTCTTTCTTTGCATACGAAATGCCATCAGACATTTCATTCTATTAAATCTTTCTTTTATGCAGTCTGGTATAAACCTTCATACATTCTATTTCGATAGCTTTTGCTCATTCCTGTATCTAAACAGACACTGGGTTTTTGCACGTTTTGAAGCTAAAACGACTTTCTGTTGCAGGAATTTTATCAGAAACTTCAAGGCAATCTAAACATATTTAGCATTTTCAAGACATTTTCCTTTCTCACCTACATATTTCCAACTGTATGAATACACAGTCATGCTTGATTTATAGTTATGGCCAGTGTACTCAGTAGGGATTGTTATGCAGAGCTATCTCAGAGTTATTTGACCGAGGTGTCAAGCTGAAATCAGGCTGTGGTTTGACTCTGGTTTAGCCTCCTCATCCCCAATCCCCTTCCAAAAAAACAGGAGGAACACAGAAACGCCAAAGCTGGGTATCAGCTACTTGAAATCTGCATTGGGCCAGGGTGCCATGGTCAGGCGAGCTCTGACACTTCAGACAAGTGGCAGATCTGGCCCGTCTGCTGCATTTGCCCCCAGTAATGAGAACACCTTGTGTCGAGAAATGTAGTGAACCACCAGCTAGAAAAAATGGGCAACTAAGAGTAATTAACATCTGGCTTACAGTTAAATTAACTCTTTGGCTTAAAGAAAGGTGGTGTGTGTTCTTGAGCGCTTACTGTCTGCTCTGATCATTGCGTATTTTGGTTTTGCTCCCCTCACTGTTCCCGTAAGGGCATTAAATTCAAGCGGTTGTGAAATAAAGACTGGGATGTATTTTAATGCTAAGAAATCAGGCATGGAGCAAAGCAGCTGTCGATTGAAAGGGGCTTGAAAGGCCAGTGGGTTTGATACACTGTCTCCATACACAGGGGTCCGAACATCAGCTTGGATTATACCACCGTGATTTATTGTGGCTCACTCCGTAACAGCCATTACTGAAGAGCATATTCTTTCTCTCTGCTGACCTCCACCCAGATTTGCTAAACATAATGTGCAGTTCCCGCTTGTTAAATTTTCTCCTTGCCTATTCAGTGCCAGCCGGAGTTATAAACAGGGGTTCTGGTTTGTACTATTTATTTCCCCCCTAGTTTTAGGAGTATATTTTTAGAAAAATTGCCGCTCATTTCTTAGGAGTGCAACAAAACAAAGGCTATTATCATTGTTTAAACAATTGGTTTTCTTTGAATTATATACAAAACTTGCTTACATTCCCAAGGATCGAGCTCTCAGCAAACAAAGCAGGTCTGGAGAAATTCCGAGCCCTCTGAACAAACACTTTCCAACCTTGAATTACTTTTTTTTTTTTTTTCCTTTTTTGCTTTTGGAAACATCCAACATCAGCAGCACAAATTTATTCCAAGCCACCGATGCCCCCTCACCAACAGGGTCCATCAGCTCAAACAGCCAGGCTTGCCCGTGTCCGGTGTGGGGCTCACAGGGAGCAGAGGGCGATTTCACTAGCATAAGGCTCAGAGGTGGGCCCAGAGCTACCAGCGCTGTCGCCCCTCACCGTGATCTCTTTGACCTGACAACCTGGTCAGGAGCCTGGGGGATGACAGGGCTAACACACTCAGATTGCCCCTGCTTTCCGCCTAGCAAGCTTTGACTGGGGATCCCGCGGACAGCAGTTCTTCCCCCCTTCTATCCCCACTCACCACTCTCTTCTGGGGCTTGATGAGGGGCCGGCTGAGGCCGTTCATTTTCGTGTACAGCCCGCAGGCGTTGCACAGGTAGTTGCCGGTGCCGTCTCTCCGCCACAGCGGGGTCTGGATGGAGCCGCAGTTGACGCACTCCCGGCTCTCGGAGAGGTCTTCCAGCAGCTCTGGAGGGCAGAAGCAGAGATAGGAGGTGGGGCTCGGCCGCCGGCGGGCGCGGAGCCCTGCGGATCGCCGCGGAGCGCTTCCCCGACCCTGCCACACTGTGAGAGGGGCCCCGGGGAGCAAGAAACCGGCGCTGTTCAGCTTCGGAAAAGCAATTCCCCGGGAGTGACCGCTACCACGCGACCCTTTTTTTTTTTTTTTAACAAAATCCTTTTTTTCTTTTTCCTTTTTTATTTTTTTTTTTATTTTTAGTTTCTTTCAATGTACCAGGCTCGCCGCCAGACCCGGCGCAACTTTTGCTTCACGAACCGGAGCCGGTGATCCCCAGGAGAAGCTGAGGAAGGCGGGGGGATGGAGAGGAGTGTTACCAGCCATATGGAGCAGAGATCCCCGGCACCCCGCACTCCCGTCGGGATGCGACCCCGGAGCGACCCGAGGTGTGTTCGAGGGGTGCAACCCCCGTCGCGGTGCCCACAGTACGGGGGGTACCTGCCTTTGAGGGGGCAGAGAGAGTTAGGTGACAGCCAGAATAGCCTTTTCCCGGGTGTAAGGGACGGGGTGTAAGGATGTGAGGACATAAATATATAAAGATATAGACGGTTGTATATATATATAAAAATATAAGGGTATATATATGTATAAATATAAGGATATAATGGATATATATAAATATAAGGACATAAATACATAAGGGCATAGGGAGCTGTGGTCTTGCCCAATATTCATTCCCCCAGGCTACGGCTGGGCAAGGAGTTTTTACCTCCACTCTCATTTTAAATGCCTTGCAACTAGTATAACTCAAAGTTTAGAGAGAGCGTTTGGGACTCTGGTATGTCAAGGGTGGCGATGGGGAGCAAGCACTTCGCCTCAGCTATTTGGTCAAATTCGAGATGGTTGGTAGGAAACAGAGGAAATGGGAAAATATGTGGTATTCTGCCTCTTGCTCTTGTAGCTACTGAACACTGAGAGAAAAGGGTCTAAAAGCACTGCAAAAAAAATAAAGAGAATCGAGCTATAAAAGCAAACAGCTTCACCCCTGCGAATCTTTATGTTCTTGTTCTGACTTGTTATCTCCATATTTCGGGGCAGCGGGAATAAATACGGATTTTACAAATAGAAATAATAAAAGTAGGTGTCTGTATGTATTTCTGCAGCAGCTTTCGAGTCGAGGCTGGGAAGGTCTGTTTCACTCACAGCTTCGCCTCTGATATTTCTGCTCCCTCCACTCCCCCCCCCTCCCGCTACCTGTTTTAATTCATCCCTGGCTTAGTTTTCCTTTCCCTCACTAGCTGTGAAGGGATAGAGCTCGCTAACCTCAGGCAGCTCTGGGACAGTGCTGCGGTGACACGAAGCGTACCCAGCTGAGACAGAACGGGCCCAAAGGCCCGAACCCACAGAAATCCTTTTCTCACCTCCCTTCGTTTGGAAATTATTAGGCGCTAAACCGGAATGGGCACACGGCAGAGTCCAGACAGCACAGTTCAGCTTACGTTGTCAGCCTCTAGCTCATCGCTAAGATTTATTAATCTTTGCACTAAAAGCGCCACTGAGGGCTGTAATCAGGAAAATGCTTAAGGCTTCAAGGACACTGGAAGTTAAACAGTTATTTGTCTCAGCTATTTGCTTTATAACGTTATCTCCACGCCTGCAGAAAGAAATCCTGCCGTGACAATAATTCTCAAGCATTTAAAAGTATTTTTTGTTTCCTCTAAGTGCGCGAGAAATACATCTCCAAGGAAAGCAAATTAAAGTTTTAATTCTACACACGGTTTTAGTAATGGTGAGAAATCTGCATCAAACTGCCTAATATTTAGCCGTAATATATATATATTTTATATATACGTGATATATATATATATGTAATGACTATCCTTTTCCTGACTGCTGACAGGATTATTGGAAAGGAGGAAGCAAGGAAGTGGCCCCAGCGCCGCGACTGCTCGCGCTGCCTATACTGCCTGCTCCTTCCCAGCTGGGCCGGGGTTCAGCAGCTCCAGAGGCACAAGGGAGGACGTGAGACTCCCTCCGAAGCAAGTGGAAGTTCCATGCCCTTCATCTCAGAAGGCTTGGCATTCCTGCCCCAGCCTCCTCCTGCACTCTGTTCGTTCCCTCCTGTGCCGCTTCTGCCCCATCCCTCTCCTCCCCCTTCCTTCAGATTCCACAACTTCACCTCTATCCCGAAAAAAAAAAAATAAAATTAAACAATATCCACAACAAGGTTATTATTTTTTTTCCATTCATCACCTATTTTTGCACTGTAACTCTCGGAAATTGAGACTTCCATATCGCCCCGAGATGTGGTTTCTCGGGTTTGCTCTGCGCTTCTTCTACCTTCACTACAACTGAGTCGTCTTTCCTGTCTTATGTTAGTAAACACCAAGTGGGAGGCTTAAAATGCCTAAATCTACCGGGGTATTATCGAGATACAGGAGGAGGGAGCATCGTGTACACCCCTCTAGGGAGGTGAAAAGCCATCGAGTAATTTTCTGCAACACTACTGAAAGAGAAAATCACAGTGTATAGAAAATACACCTACCTCGTGGGTAGTTTATGATTAGAGCAAATGCTGATCAAATGTGTTTGTGCGCATGTATATACGTACACATATATACATAAATATACAGACGTATATATAAATATGCATAAATACATGTAAATATATACCTATAAATATACCTAGATAAATACACAAACACACACCTCTATATGCATCTATATTTATATATATATATACATATATTCTAAAGCTGAAGATACTTTAAAGCTGAAGATCGTTAATCTTTCTACTTCTGATTAAATCTTTGCAGCTCAGCCTCCACTTCTACGGCTGATTTAATGACACCGAGAATTTCCTGAACTAAAAAAAGAAGGGACGGGACACCTCGGAAGCGAAAGTAAAATACCATCAGGAGGTGCCATGTTTTAACAGCAGTTTATAAACGGGGGTTCTCGTTCATATCCGAGGTTTTGCTTTGCTCCTTTTCGTTTATAACGGAACACTGAAGCGGTTTGAGTTTGAAATAATGCAAAATGGCTAAGCGAGCCCCTGTGCTTTCCCTCTAGGCTACAGGAAAGGTGAATTCGCTATTAGATTGATAGATTGCCGCATTTAGGGAAAGGGAGAATGTAGAGTTACGAAAATTAAAAGCCCGGCTTACACTGGGCCATTCGTTTTGTGAACGCAGTTTGCAACCGAAACTGCCAGAGTCCAAACAACGGAGCTTGCATTTTGTTTTTTTTTTTCGGGGGGGGGGCTATTCCCTCCCAAACCACCGCTAACGACGAAAGCTACCTCCATTCCACGAAAGACACGGTCCCGGGGTCGCCGTCCCGCCACCGCATCACGCAGCCCTCGAAACCCGAGCCGGAACGGCCCCGCTGCCCCCTCTCCGCTCCCCCCTGGGGCCCGGCAATGGGCAGCCCCGACGTGCGGCTGCCGCCCTTCCTGCCCACGCTGTCCTGCCCGCCCCACCGCTCCCGGCGACGGGTCTTACCTGCGCTGGGAGCCCGGACGGGGATGGGGGCAGCTCGGCCCTGGAGGCAGTGCAGCATGGAGTTCTCGAAGGGCGCCGTGGGCCAGGCCGGCGTGAGCTGCGGCCCCACGTAGGACGTGTAGGGCCCCGGGTAGGAGCCGTTCAGCGGCCGGGCCAGGGGGCTGTACTGGTCCCTAGCACCCAGGCTGTTGCTGTAGGCGCCGGGATCCCGGGAGGCCCCGTTAGCCACAGGCGAGCTGGGGGAGTATGGGAAGCGGCCAGAGGGGTGGGAGCCGCCGCCGGTGCTGTACGAGGGGCTCTCTGCGGCTGGCTGAGACCAGACGGCATGGCCGCCGCCCGGGTGGCTGGGCTGGGCCGCCCCGCTGCCCTGCAGGTACGGCAGAGTGGGCAGCATGGAGCCCACGCGGGTCGTGGGCACGTAGACCGGTGAGCTGGGCGTGGAGTGCATGAAGCCGCTCGGAGATCCGTCGTAAGGCGTGGGGCCCTGGGCGGCCGAGATTGCCAGCGTCTGGTACATCTCCTCGGGCTGCTCGGCGCCGAGGGCGCTCAGCTTGGGGCCGCGGCTGGACCAGATCAGCTTGTTGGTTTGGTCTAAATCCGCGAAGAGCAGGATGTCCTCCCAGCTGGGCAGGCCGGAGTGGTGGGCGGCCCCAAAGGGCACGTAGGGAGCGAGCAGCGACCTGCCCTCGGTGGCAGGGGGCGGCGGAGGGGCCGGCCGGTGGTTGCCGTCGGGCTCCGGCAGAGGAGTCTTAGAGGAGCCGCCTGAGGAGGAGGACGACGAGGAAGAAGGGGGCGAAGGAGGAGACGGACGCTGTTCCCTGGTAGCGAAGGGGCAGGAGGAACCGCCGGCGTCCGCAGCGCACCGCTTCACCGTGCACCAGCCGACTTCAGCCACGGCCATCCAGGTCCCCTTCAACCGCTGGGTGTGGATGGGGAAGGGGAGGAGGGGAGGCGGAGGAAGAGTGAGAGGGGGGTCCGCAGGGCAGGGCGGGGTAGGAGGACACAAAAGGGAGGGGGGGTGGGGGGTGAGAGAAAGAATAATAAAGTTTGCAAACAGGACAGCCCGTCTCCCTCCCTTAATGAGATTCATCAGGGCTTATCTGGACCTTCTGAACGCTTAATCAGTCATGTCGCCTCTGCGCTAGTGTCCCCTGCCCCGGCGGAATGGGATCAGGGAGCCCAGGTCTACACGTGCTCTGCCAGCCACGGATCACGGTCCCGCGGGACCAGGGCTGCGGGATCCGAGCTGCTCCCTCTCCTCCCCCATCCCGCCTTCCCTGCTACGGATTTGAACGTGAAGCGCGCTGGGGGAAAGGAAGGTGGGCGAGAAGACGTGGAGAGAGAGGGGACCGAGAGGGAAGAGGGGCATTTTCCCTTGTCTGTGCCTAAGCCCCTTCCTTGGCTGCTGTGGTGGTTATTATTATGGTTATTTCAATGAATGAGTCATTTGACTCGGTTCCACCGAGAAAACAATCAGGAAGGCGATCCCTTTAAGGTTACTTCTCTAGAGAGCGATGTTAGCCTTTCCGCGCATCGTCTCGCTTGTTTGCTAATTTTCAGCCCAAGGTCAAGAAAAGGAGGAGGAAGAGGAGGAAAAGGCACTCATGAGCAGGGAGATGCGCACGGGCAGGGCCCAGACGTGTGAGCGGGGGCGAAGGAGCAAGGGCCGGGTGGGCTGTGCCCGGAGCAGGACAAACTGGCAGCCCGGACTGTGGGCCTGCCCCGAGCCCCAGCGGCGCACATTTTGGGGCGGCATCCGTCTCTCAGCCAGCCGCGGCATCGGGGCCCCCGCCGAGACCGGTCCCGGTCCGGAGCCGGCGGCATGAGAGAGGCCGGACAGACACAGAGTGTCCGGTGCCCAGCCACTGAGAGAAGGGGCAGAAAGCGGAAGGAGATGCAGAGAAATGACAGCAAGAGAAGCGGGCAGTGAGGCTCTCTGCTCTCAGCCCACTTCGGGGCTCTCCAGATAACCATAGGCACATGAAGACAGAACGCATGCACACACACAGAGCCCCCTCACAGGCACCAAATACGTCTCTCCCTCCTGCGAGATAACTGGGAGATAAGGCTCCGGCAGATAACGGCTCCAGGCACCGGGATCGGATGTTTGCCCACTAAGTCCCCCTTGGGCTTCCCCAGCCAGGCACAGCGGCGGCCGCACCGCTCCCTCCCGGGGAGGCCGATAGGCAGGAGAGAGGGGAAGAAAACGAGAAATCGCGGCGGAAGAGGAGTAAGAAGAGAAGCGAGAAGCCAAACCTGTTGCCGGTGTCCCACATGGGGCCGAGGAGCGGGGCCGCTGCGGGCGGTAAATCCAGTACGGCGGGAGCAAGAGGCGACGGCGAGTCCAGCGGCTGCTATCGGAGGCTCATGTATAAAAAGGAGAGAGGAGGCGCCTCTCGCAGCCCTGCCGGAAAACTGCAGGCAGCCGGCCCTGATTGGGCTCAGCGAGCCCTAAACAAACACGCCGCTCCGCAGGGGTGCCAGTCCCGCACCCAGCCGGCCCGCAGCTGGGGGCCGGGAGAGTGCGCAGTCGGGGCGGGGGAGGTCAAGAGAACGGAGGGGGGGACGGGAAGATGGCATTTCGGGGTGCCTGCAGCGGGGGGGGGGGGGGGGGGCGGACCTCCTGCTCGGGCAAGAGCCGAAGGGGACTCCCCCTCCTAGATGCCCAGTCTTTTTCTTCTTCTTTTTAATAACATATATAATACACACATATTTTTTTAAGGTGGCTATTCCCCTTCTGTAAGTGTTTTTCCTCGTGCCTCCTGGCCTCGCAGCAGACAGCCCCTGGCAGCGGTCCGGAAGGATGTATGCCTATTTCTCGCCCTAAGCAACCAGGTGAATGTCTCATAAAAGAAACCCCTCTCCTTAGTTTTACTCATTAAAGTCAGAGCTAACCGAGGGGAAAAAATGTGGCTCCTCCTAGAGCTGCCCGAACCGTCAGGTGAAGCCAAAGAGAGCTGTGGGATGTGTCCACCCCAGAAGCAGGCAGTAGGCATTTTTCCTGTTTCTTTCTTATTCTCTTTCCCCCACCCCTCCCCAACCCTCTTATCTCAGCTGTGTACAAACTGATATGGTACTTAGCAGGAAAGTGACTGGAAATTAAAATAACTTCGTTCACCAGAGGTTATCAGCTGGATATCTGTCATCATCAGTTTGTACAGAAAGAGTCATCTGCGGAGAAGGGCTGGATTAGAACAGAGCCCGGCTCTCGGCAGCCGGCAAGACATGAGCCATCCCGGCAGAACCCGAGCCCAAAGCTGCTGGTGCGCGGTGCTGTCGCTCCTGGGGTAGGCATGGCTTTTCTTTCCGTCTTTCCAGGCAAGGTGAATGGGAGGTGAAGAATCCGCAGTGCCGGGGATACGGTAGAACCCCGGCTGCAGCCATCCTCTCTGATGGCGGGGAGGAACCGGTTGCGACCTCCAAGTTTTATTGTGCTTGTGAATTTTTGTGCTGTAGTGCGGCGGGGTTTGTTCGGGAAAGAATCACTTGCCCAGAAACTGTTTCTCCATGAAATTGTACGATTAAAGGCGCTGCTTCTTTCTTGTCAGTTCTTTTTAAATAATATCGTTCTTTTGATCACCCTGCCAGGTTGAAACGGTTTTTTTTTTTTTTTTACTATTTTTAGATGGATTTTAGTGGGTGCAATATTAAATAGAAAATCAACTTTTGCAAGCGAGGGCAGCCACTCGTCGGTAAACGTCCGGCGTGCCTTCCGACCCGAACTTACAGTACGAAACATTTTCCCATGTTTTTTTTTTTTACCTGGAAAAACGCGACAAAAGCAGGGGAAGTCGAGGATGTCGATGCCCAAAATACTTCTCCCCTGCTTGGGGACCTACTTGCCACTAAATTTCTGTGCTGAAAAATGCCGACCGAGCGGCTTTAAGCTCCTCGTTTCCTCTAAGTCTTTCAGATGCCCCTTCTCGAGTTAAACCCTGGGGTATTTCAAACACGTGATAGGGTGGATATAACGCCAGAAATGTCGATGTTTGGTTTTGTTTTGAGGCGACCGGATTTACTGGCTGGGAGGGGGTTGTCAGTGCCCCTGCCCAGGAGATGAGGATGGCGGAGAGGAAGAGCGGCCGCACTGGCCTGGCAGGCGCCTCTTTCTCTGGCTCCAAAGAGACCAGTGTTTTACACTTCAGGCGCCTCATTTTTTTTTTTCTTTCACCGCTGATTAGCCTGTTTACGTTACAGCCAGGCTACAAGTTTCATTTTATTTCCTCCGATATACCCGGTAAGAAAACCCAGCTTGAATTGGAACCACCGTGGGAAACCATTCCCAATCACCCCTTTCCTCTCCTCTCCTTTTCGGTTCAGGTTTGCTCTCGAATCACTCAAATCACATAGTCTTCTGTCCCTAACTCTTCATGACGTCACTGCCCAAATCCCTCTTTTCTGACGTAACTCTCACCCCGGGGCTCCTTCCTTCTGCCCCGGGGCCGGGATAGGCACCCAAGGAGCATCTGCAGCGGGGAGTGCGAAGGTGGTTTTGCAGGAAAAAGCCGGGCAGGGAATGTTCAGTGGCGAAAGGCACCGCTGGGGACGTGGTGCCGGTGAAGTAACTATCACTCCTGTTCCCTGTGGCCAAAGGGGGAAGGAGGCAGATGGGGGGGAAAGAAGTGAATTTCTATCTGGTTAAGGCATATTCCCTCACTGGGCACTTGGACACTTCAGCCTCCAAGGAAAGGGCTGGGAGAAAGCCGTGTGCAGGGGCGGTGTGGTTTCTCCGTCATTCAGTCTTGGGTCTCTGCATTAGGCAGGGGTGCATTAGGCAGGAGGCGAAGGGTCCGGTCCGACCGCATCACCGCCGCTCCCCCGACCCAGGCAGCCCCGGGAGCAGCGGGATTCACCTGGGGCCGGGCACCGGTGCCCCCGGGGCTCTGCGGCCGTGGGGGCTTGGCGGGCTCCGGTGCGAGGCGGAATGAGGGGTCACTTTGGAGTCTATCGCAGGATGGAGTGTATTCTTTTCCGAGACATGTTTATGTAACAATGTACTTTAGAAACTGCTGGGGAGTTTAGGCCGGGCTGATAAGCGTAGCGGTTATTAGAGGCGACGTGCCGGCAGCTCTCCCCTTCTCTTCTCCCGTTCGCTTATCCGCGCTACTTAAAATATACTTTTATCAAGGCCAGCCCACGATACGGAGTGTTTCCATTCCCCAGCGGCTGTGACATTGAAGCGGACTTACCTATCGGGATATCGGCAGCGTTCAGCGGAGCTGCCCCCCTGGCAGCTGCCCGCCCAAATGGCTCAAGCCCCCGCCGCAAGCACGGCGGCAAAAGCCGGCGGGCGGTCCGCGTTAGCCAGGAAAAAGGGGCTTTCAACAGCAGCCGAGAGAGAGGGGCCTTTGCCACCGGCCGCCACCTCCCGCTCGGGCCGGCCGGGCCAGCCTCGGGAGCTAGAGCAGCGGTTAGCGAAACTCGCGCCCCAAAGCAGCCCGCTCCTGTATACTCCAGACCAAGGGAGGGAGGGGGCATGCTGGAGATGCCTTTTGTCAGAGGAGAGATGTGTCCCGTAGGAAGGAGGGCGCCGCCACAACTCAAGGATGAGGGGAGAATGTTTTTTCTTTGCCCAGAACTCCTATTGAAGCTCTGCCGGGTGCCCAGAGGCCGGGCTTGAGCTCCAGCCTTTGTTGCTAGTTGCAGACGGCAGGCTCCGGGCCCCCACGTTGCCCCCGTCCCGGGCAGGACACCCTGCCCCGGCTCCGGAAAAACTTCCCCGCTCCCCCTTTGCCTGAGGCCGTGCCCGGCGGCGGGCAGCACGGCAGGAGGTTATTCCCCCCTGCAGTAAGCGGCCTCCTCGTCACTGGTGACCTGCTGCTGCCGTGATTTGGGGTGATTTCCACCTTGTCTTTCAAGCCAGCAGAGAGCCTGCGCAGATTTTTAATGATCCCCCTTTTCCTTTTATTTGCCCTCCCTCCCCCCTCCAAGGCTCCCCTGGTTAATGATTTCTGCCAAAAATAAAATAAAATAAAATAAAATGGGATTAAAATCAAAAAATGCTCGGAGGAGAGGCTCCTGTTGCCGTGTAACCTGACTCCCGGAGCCGGCTCTTCACGGTACCGGCAGACTGAGCCCCGGAGGGGCGGGCAGGGCCACGGAGATGCCCCCCAGCTCTCGCGGTGGCCGGGGGGCAGACGGGACCCACGCAGCACCCTAAGAAACATGGTTACCATTTAGTTGCTTCTGTCCAACAGTCGCATAGGCGCTTTGTCTCTTTCCAGCACATACACAGAAGCTTTGAAAATGAGGAGCTAAGGTTTGGGTTTATTGCTGCTATGCGCTTTTAAAGGTTTGTAACGGCCGGTAACTAAAATGGCCTAATTTTGATGCTTTATCAACGGATCCCTCAATAACTAGGAAGGGGTGGGACAGTGTTTCATGTACTCCTTGAGGTGACGAATAAAGCATTATATGTGATGTTTAACTGCAGGGCGAGGCCAGAAGAAAAGTCTCCTTCCCCCCAGGGTCCCTCAGCCTTGCTGCAGGGGACACGGCCGCGGGTTGGAGCCGCTGCCGCTCGGGGAGACCCGTGGGGACCACCCGATATCCTTGCCCGCTCCTGTCCGGATGCCGGGGAAGGCTTTTAGGGGTCCTTTCTGCTGGATCGGACACGGAAAACCGGGGGGGGGGAGTTTCTCGGGCTCCTTCATGCGAGAGCTCGTTGTGGGAGAGAGAGAGCTGGATGCGGAGGAACGCACTTCTCCCCACCGCATCAGAGCAGGGCTTCTTCTTATCCCTCACGGTCCTTAGCACGGATGTTAGGCAATCTCAAAACCGATTCACAATTAGGTATCCTACCTCCGCCCTCACAGCCACAGAAGAGGTTGCGGAGGTTTAGCTCTTTTTAACTTACACCTCCCCACACAGGCATATAACCAAGTATCTCCCGGGCCGGTTGTCTCCGGTACCGCACACCGGGAAGGAAATACCATTTTCTGCATCGAAAACTGCCCGTCAACCCCCTTCCTGCGCATCGTTGTTTTCTTATTTCTGTGCCCATGGAATAAAAACTATCAGAACCGGTCAAAACCTCCCACCGAAATGTCTTCAACAGGATAGTCCTCCTGAGGGTATTTGGCGGGGGTAGCTCCGTTTCACCCTTGTCCACTCAGAGCCTTGGAGGAGCCGCTCCGTTTCTCTTGGCACCTTGGCAACCCTTCGCCTTACCTTTGGAGACCTTTTTCCTTGCCATTTAACCAGCCTTACCGACATGTCGGAGACCAAGCGCCACATAAACCAATGTGAAATTCTCAATCTTAGTTAAGCAAAATGCTTCTCTTGATCCGAACTAAAAATAGGTGCTGCTCTCGTGAGAAATGCCAAAAATTGGGGATTTTGTTCTGCTTGGAATGAAAGTTGATTTTAAAACGTTAAAATAGTATCTCAGAGCGAGTCTGACCAGTTCTGTAAACGCAAGTCCTACTAGATTGTAAAATAAACCCCAACAAATCAAAACAACCACATCACAGATATAGAGACTTCAGAGTTAACAGCTTGGAAGTAACCGCGAAGGCAGGTCCCGGTCGGGTGGGTCCCATCCCCACCGGCCCCTGGATAAGATGCTGCTAATTCACCTCCGGGGAGGAGACGCCTTCCTTCTCTATATGCTTTTGTTATCCTTTTTCGTCGTTTTAGTCTATTTATCCCCCCCCCGGTGTTAATGGCTTCGGGGACACAGCCCTCTGCTTGCAGTGAAAAGTATAAATATATACTTTCGCAGTGTGAATACCGCATTTTATTCGTGCAATCACTGGCAGTGTTTATCCATTTCGCTTAACCCCCCAGGACCAAAGGGGCTGTGCAAATAGTTCGCACATTTCGATTGGTTTAGGAAAAGGTGTTTTTGTGAAGCCATTATTGCTGCTCCAGCTGAATTTATGATTCATTATTAAAGGAGTTAGCACTGAGTTAGTGCTGATTGGGTTTGTTTGGGACCAACAGTATTTTCAAGTAATAAAAAGAACGATTGAAAAGCCGATTGTCCCAAAAGATGCTTATAACTAGGTGGCTATCACCTATTGTTCCACTACCGTTATTGTCTTTTTTTTAAAAGGTCATAGATGACTGAATTTTAAGGAGTCACTTTAACTGAATTTTAAGAACTTCATTTTAATTCCGAGTAGTTGTATACGAACAAGAAGCAGTGTAATTTGATACAAGTAAGGATTCTTTTTTTTTTTTAAGTTGCAATAATTTTTCCCATTTTAAACATACATTTTCTATACAGAATTTCTTAATTTAACGTCATGATGGGCACAATAGTTTTAGTATTTAAAGGTGTAACACAGTAGTGGTGAAGTAGATGGTAGTAACCTCAATATTTCTGGTTTTTTTTTTTCCTTTTCGGTATTCATAATATGGATAAAGTTAGCATCCTTCTTTCTGAAATAACCTATCCTCAGAGTAAATCAATGCTGTGTAGTAACTGTACAGTTACTACTTCAAAGAAAAACAAAAAGGGACCTAGGTATTTTCAATAAACTCTGACCATAATACCGTGAAACAAAATTACAGGGTAACTCTGGGGATTTGCTGAAAGAACCCATCAGTAACCAGGACGGTATCTGGATCATGCACTTAGCATTTACTGATGACAATTAAATATAAGTTTAGCCACACACAGCTGTAATATTCACCTGTAATAATATTAATAATAAAAGAAAAAGTTTTACTGTAAGTTTATGTACATTACTTGCTTTGCAGGAGTACGTTTTCCTTGTGATATTGCCGTAGGTTGTTTTTTTCTAGTACGGATTTGAGTGCCTGTGAACCAGCACTTATGAAAAAGCCTGCTTCTATGTCACTGCTTATTTATCCAGTTCCTAAAGTGGTCTGAGGTTACTCATTCAGCTGGAGTTTGTCCTCATTCACGATGACCAAAGCATGAAGAACCAGTTCAACAGACTTCCATGGAAAAAAATGGTGAAGCAATAAATGGATCAATTCTTAGGTTAGCAACAAGAATTGCTACTTAGCCCTTCAAGCCATGGTTGCAGCTTAACTAAACCGTCTCTATGCAGATCCTGTCCCAAAACCTAGATGCATATTTGGACAGCTAATGCAGAGTTTTCTGCTGTTACAGCCTGGGAGCTGTTGGTCCCAAACAAACCCAATCAGCACTAACTCAGCACCTCCTGTAATTCCTCTAATGAACTTAATAATAATGAAGATAATGCAGATGCGCTCTGTGTCCCAAATGCCCTAATGTGACACCCTATACAGCACCACTCCCCGCAGACCACCGCCCCCTCTATGTTACCACTGCTTTAGGTAACATTACATAGACCAAAGTGTTTCAGCTTCTGAAATAAGCCAGACTCCCTCCAAAATGCTCATATCAGCCAACACATTTCCTTTAATCCAAAATAAAGCTTTTTGTACTCTTTTTTAATTATTTAACCCTTTAAAGAAAAAGATCAACTTAGACACAACTTAGCAACAAAGTTCATCTTGAGATAGCAGACAAAGTGTTTTGCATTTTCCTCTCTTTCAGTTAGGTAATGGTCTCACACCTTAGGTATCAGGAAAGGTCTCTCACGCCTGGCTCAGAAGCCAAAATCCCAGCACCTCGACCCTGCCCAGCCACCAGAAACTGGTCAGCAGAGTACAGAGAAAACAGCAGCCCCTGAACTGACTTAGACTGCTGTCTGTGCTTTGTGTTTAATGTTTTAAACATTTTTTTTATGGAAAAAGTAGGGGCTGACATGAATATACTCCAAGATATTTCATTCACAGAAGTGGAGGGGGGAGTAATTCAGCCTAAACCCAGAATTTAAGCCATACTTTTATTCTAGTTCTTACTGCCTACAAGTATAATTAGTACTCATTTACAAAACGTGTCTGTGACCTGTGCTAAGTTTTCAAATCTGTTTGGTTTTGCTTTTGATAGCTTCAACAGAATTGTTCAATGACATTTCCTTTAGCAGAACTTTTCCAAACAAACTAACTTAATTTCTGTTTGCAATAAATAGAAAGAACATATTTTGCTTGTGCCTGCTTGGAACTATATGTGTTTCTGAGGTCCAGAAGTTGACATATCTTCCACAAGTATTTCCTCCAGTAAGTACAGAGAGAAGAAACTAATGGTTGTGAGCTGTAGCCACTAAAGGTCGAAAATATTCTGTACAGAAATATGCTAACCATAGCTCAACGTTTGGACTTGTGGAGCATAGAGCTGACTAGGGTGAATCTATGGACAGAATGGGAAAGCAAACAATTAAACGTCAACTGGAAAGGGAAGCCCTTTGAATTTAATGGGGTTGGACCAAATGAGCAGGACAGGCCCTAGAAGAGCTTGGCTGAATGCTAGATGTATTTTGGTTGAATTCTTCATGTTGTCTGGGCATTTTGAATACAGACAGCGTTACTACAGCAAAAACAGAATATGTTGCTTATTTCATTATGAATGAGAGTAGAATTGGAGAGGAATGCTAAGTGGTCAGGAAGTAGGGGACTGATGGGGACAATTTCATTCAGGACCCCATGACTGTTTTTAAGCAAACAGAAGAAATACAAGTTTGGAGTCAGGAAGTCATTGCACCCAGCCAGAGCTGCAGTAACAGGGGGGTGCCATTGCCTGGGTGTGATGCAGGGGAAGAAGGACCTAGCCACCAACTTGCTGCCTGGAAGAGAGCATGTGCCCCTATGTGTCAGTATGGCAGCAGGGCCTAGGAGGCATCAAGATGTGCTCTTCATCAGCAAAAGGAAGAAGTGCCACCCTGGGTCCACACCCCAAAAGAAGGCACAGAGCTATGGCCAGTAACCCCATGGAGTTTCAGAGCTGCCTTGAACCTACCCAACTCTTTGCATAAAAGCAGAATCTGACACTCTTGGAGCTACACTTTACTAAAAGGAATAACAGTGTGTATCCTTTATAGTATTCAACATTATCAAAGAACCATAGAAAGGTTTGGGTTGGAAGTGACCTCAAAGATCATCTAGTTCTAACCCTCATTATGATGATTCCCACTATCTATCATTCTGAATGTCAATAATACACCATTTAATGGATTAAATTATTTTATCAGCCCTCTGGAAAGCAGAAACCTGCTGTGAGAAGCTCAAGGAGTAAATAAAGTCTAACAATGAAGGACCAGACTCCAGTGGGAGTTTTGCTAGAGAAAGACCTACACAAGCTGACATTTAATTGAAATGCAATTTCCTTTACATCATTACACCCAAGTGTCAACCTTAGAATCACAAATCTGTTAAAAGCTGAGCAAACTGGTTACCTTTTGGTAAAAAAAAAAAAAAGAAAGGCAAAAAGACTATTTCAAAGAAATGTGTTAATAATTAAAAATAAATATAACAGTCTAAATAAAGAGGACTGACAGCACTAACAACAATAACGACTTAATTATTTTTGTTGATGTCAGTTATTAATTTGTGGGCCATGGAGCTATAAACCAGGGTAATTTATTGACTGCAATATAAACTGGATATGAGCCATATTATTCAAGAAAAACAATACACTGCAAAAACAATACAGAGAAGAGGTAATTTGTACAGAGTTCATGAGACAATTATATCACCTAATTACGAAACTGACTCACTATGCCCTTGGCTCTATTTATTAAAAGAGAATTGAAGGACATACTAAACATACTCAGAGCCTAGTAATTTAAACTTACACCCTGCCTGTACACCCAAGCATCCAGGAACTGGTGTGATCCAGCACACGGATCAGAAGTCCTAAAGGAGGTGTGGAACTCAGGATACTACTTCATTTTCCCATGCACTGGAAATTGCCCCATTTTGCCAAAAAGTGCTTTGAAACTCAGTCAGTACCACAGCAAACATAATGGAGTTAATCTCACACGCACCATTCTAATTATTTTTTTCAAAATGTGACAGCAGTTTGAAAGGTGTCTGTATTTTTGGTACTTCACTGATGCAGCGCCTCTTTGCACTAATGCAGCAGAAGCATTTGGATGCAAGTGAACATGTTTCATGTTCAAACAGAAGCAAACCACTGAGGTGCCTAAACCGTAAGACATAATAATCAAGCATATGCACGTATAACTCACTCACTCACGGTGAAGCTCATCAAAGCACAGAAATGACCAAGACCAAAACTAAAGCAAGTAGCTGAGTTATTCTGTGAATTTCCAAATTGTAGCTGCACTGCAACCTTTTAAATTATTTTCAAATGTTTTTCCTTGAATGTTTAATGCTGTTTAAAGAGCATAAAAATACTTTCTTTTTTGATCATGTAACAAACTTCATTAAATAAAATAGTTTCTTTTGCATCTCTCCTGCTGTTTTTTATTCACTGTTAACTGTGCAGTTTGTATCTGAATAGATTTTAATGGGTGATGTCTAGCCATACTATAGCAAAGTGTGGAGGAGGCTAATATTCAGGATGATTATAAGGAGTATTTGTTTATAAAACAGGAAAAAACCTCAGTCTCTCTTTATTTGTTTTTATTAATAATAATGTTGGCTTGCATACAATAACTTTTAAAATGAATGCTATGAGGATCTAGAGGACAGAATAGCAAATGGAGAACTTGAGAGACCTGGTTCTGACTTCGACACAGGGAGGGAAGTCATAGTTCTGCACATCAGAAGGTACAGTTTTACAGCGTGTTTGTCTTGGTGCAATCCCGGTTTAAGAAATCCTCTCCTTTTCCAGGAGGACTCTTCTGCCTAGAGGATTAACCCCAGTGCCAGCACAGTAATCCAGTGCTCTCTCCCACTTGTTAATGAAATTCCTTGTGGGACCACACTAGAAGAAAGACCATTGAAATGATTACAATTAAAAATAGCTCTCCCTCTCCCACAAACGGTTTATTTTTAACTTCCACCATTTCAATGCTCTGACTAAAGCACTGCTCTGCATGCAGTTGTTTTGGCACAGCTGAGGAGGTGACAACCTGCAGGCCAGAGGTGGGAGCAAGCATCTGGGGCAGGAGATGGTTGCAGAAGCTTAGCTGCCAAAGGCAGCGTATCATGGAACTATGGTGTGATAGTTCATTGTATGAACTTAAACTTTGCCTTTCCTGACTGCTTTCCTAGCCATGCAGCATCTATGCTGCAAATCCCTAGTACAGAAATGCTGGACCATGGTTGCTTTCTTACACCAGCTTGGTTCACTTACATTAGAGGCTGGCAGTCCCTTGAGTTATATCACATGGAGAAACGTAGTGTAGGCAAAGCCTCAGCTGAACCACGAGGCCTATATACTTAAAGACATTTATTTACATGTCTAACTTTCAGTCAGTGGAAGGCTTAATGTACAGGGTTAGGAGCAGGCATATAACCAGGGACAGTGCCCTAACAGCCACCTAACATGCTTCAGCTGTGTTCACTTGTAGGCCTCTGATCACAGACTTACAAGCTTTGCTTACATGCTAAGGATCAAGCAGTATATCTGATTCAGGACTGAGTAAGAACTGCTGGGTCATTTGGCCAGGATTTGGGGATCTTCCATCTTTTCTTAAAGCACAGGCCATGAGTCACTTGCTGAAATCTCCTTTCTTATCTCTCCAACTTCCTGCCACTCCATAGATCTCAGGCAATGGTGGCCCTTTGATTTATTCTGTCCTCTGCTTGTGAATTTTGTCTCTTGAGGAGTAAAAAGCTTTAACCTAATTTGAATTTTTGCATACAGCTATGTAAGTACTTGGGCAAACTTGCATAGCCTTTAGCATGCAGGAAGTTAGATAATATCTGGTCTTCTCACCATTAGGGTAAAAGTGTCCCTAGCACATTATTAACAATGCATTCTAGAGTAGAGCATCACAGAACATCTTATAACCCGTCCTACAGTTCCTGTATTAAAAGCAATCATCTGACTTTTTCACATGTCAGCATCACAGCATGGCATCACCCAGAACCCACTGAAGTCAATGAAAGAAATACCAATTCAGGTGGGTTTGGACCTCTCCTTTAATGTGTCAGGTAACTCACACATCACAATCTGCGTTTTGAGCCTCCACTGTGTTCATTAGCCATTATTTTTCCTTCCAATCTTGTCCTAGGCTAAGGACCTAGAAGATTTTGCTACTCATGATTCATACTTTTGGCAGATTAAAGACTTCAGCATCAAACTTTTCAATAAGACCTTGTTTACCTGCACAAGCATATTGCTTCTCTTCTGCTCCACACACACTGTTCCAGTCCTTCCTGAGGTTACTAGGATTCTTGCAATGCAAATAAATTTTAAATTTACAATAAAATAACCTCACAGTGGCTCTAAAGGAGCACTTCCATGGCACTCTACTGTATCTTGATGGCATAAACAAAATACCTAATGAAAAGTCACCCTTGAATATCATCTAACTCACCAAAATGTAACTTTGTGATGTGATGGGGTGTCCCGAGCTTGACTGGACCAGGTTGGACCACATGGACCTGCAACCCTTCAAGAGCTCTGTGGAGCCTTAGTCCTTCACTGTCTGCAGAATTAGCCCTGGAACCATTTCTTCAAATCATGGTGAAATATAAACTTCCTATGTGTTCAGCTACTTCATGTTTATCCACCATTTCTTAATTCCTTCCTGTCACACAGGCACAATAGGATCTCACTGATTTCAGTGACTTTACCTGCAATGGAGTATTTTTCTGTTTGTCTGTGAACCTCATTCATGCCTTTTGTGTCCTCACTTCTCAGAGGTGAAGCATCAGACAACACATATGGAGTGCACAGAATCTACACACTTATCTGGAGACTGCAGATTATGGCATGTAAACATTTAATTTTTCAGAATTATGTGTTTTCCTAGTAATCATCATGTATCCATCAAGCTGGCTGTTACTGCAGAGAAGACTTACGCTACTCAACAAAAGCCATTACCAAAATTTGCCAAAATTTCAAGTAAAAACCAGAAAGGCAGGCAGGTAACTAACCCATTTTTGAGCTGTCAGGTTGTGACGTGAGGCATGCTTTCAGAGGAAGTGCAAAAATCATATTCTTTACCAAATGAGGTACAACACAATAATTTAAATATGGAAGGCTAAATGATGAGCATACAGTTGCTGCCTGCACAGAGAGCATTCACAGGAAGAGGACTGATCTGACACAGTCATTACAAGCTGTCAGACAAGCAGTATTGACTCAGCGCTCCCTTTCCTGTGCTCCCTTTCCTGGCTGTAGCTTATGTAAAAGACAAGAAAGAAGGAAAACCCATAGAATAATGAAGATGAATGCAATAAGTATACCTGAGCCTGTCTACTTGTTTTAGTGGTTAATGCCACTAGAGAAACCCTGCAGGGCTTTAAGCAGTTCTTAGTGATGAAGATTTATGAAGCCCTTTTAAAAACTTCATTAAGGGGTCAGAGAGATTTAAGTGGCCTCACAAACTCTGCAGTGAGCCAAGAGATTCACTTTGCAGAAAGTCAGCCAGAGGCAGTGAGGGGAGAGCTGGCTTGCAAAGACTGCTCATGCACTTGGGCCTGGGAGGAATGATGCCAGGTACCCTATGGATCTGGGCGATACAGCATGTGCCAAAGTCCCAGGCAGGGTTGTGGCATGTAAGATGGTTAAAGAAAGATGTTCAGCAAAAGGAATCGTGATGTATAGTGTTAAGACCAGCATACCAAGCTTGTAAGCAAGCCAAGCCTGCATACACTGCTCACGCAGGTCTCTTCTTCCAGCTTGCCTCAGTTTGTAAAAAATATGGCAAAGAAATTTTTTAGTTCGGATCTTTTTTTTTTATCTTCTGATGACAAGCACTGCCTGAATCCCTTAAAATCATAGTGCAGAATCTCACCTTCCAGCAGTTGTTTAGGACTGTGATTATTTAGATACAAAAGGCAGTGCTCACTAATCTAGCAATCACCTACTCCTAGCTATGAAAATGCAAATTGGGTTGGTTTGTTTGTGTTTTCCAGAGAGAGAGAAGCTAGTTGAAGTAGGTGGGAAGGGGAATATTCCCAGGTGCTGCTGTTACCACCTTTTTGTCTCTCCATGCGCCAGGGAGCATTTCATCTGTGCCCTGAAGAGCTTTGCTGGGCTCTGTTCCACCACCACTGAGGTGGGTGTGCATCATGTGTATCTTGTAAAGGTGGTTCATGGACAACCCCATATAAAAACAGCTCCTTGGCTGTCTTGTTTGTTTGATTGTTTGTTTTTTAAATAGGTGTGCAGCATGATAAGCTCTGGTAGCTGGCAAAACCAGCAAGCCTTGACAGAGCTAGAGATGAAGGCTGCTCTGATAGCATCACAGGCAAAACTACCATTCCCTCTGGCTCACTGAAGCTGTCTGGCCATCAGGGAGCAGCCATGACGGAGCAGATAGCATGAGCTGTTATAAAATTCAGTATAAACCAGATCTCCTCCAGAAGCTGTGTTTCAGATTGACTGCCTGCCTGAAGTAAACACCCTTTGCTAGATGGCTTATAACCCAATACAAAGTGCTTCCCGTGAAGTGAGGGAGGCATTACACAGCTTCAGTGCCTGGTGAGGAGGCAAGGACCTCCCCTGAAGCTAAAAGGAAGGAATGTAAAAAGGGAGACAGCAGAGGATGGAAAAGGGGAGAGACCTGAGAAATCTGCAGTAAGAAGAGAAATCCTGGACCTCTCTGGGTGACAGAACTACCTGGCACTACTTTAGCATCTGTTAGAAACACAAGATTGGCGAGAGAGTCTTCAAATCAAGCCATAGCAATACTTCCAGTTACTCAATATTCATGAATAGCATAAGGAAGTTTATCTACCATTACCTCCATCCTGCAGAGGTTCCTGAAGGAGAAAGGGGCCTTACCTTGCTACTTTTATTTGAACACAATAATTTCTGATGCATTCCTGAAGCTAGCAACAAAGACAGGAGGTGTCCTCCCGTCCCCAGGAGCAAGCAGAGACTGTAATGAGCCGATTATGGCTGGCTGGCAGGAAGGAGAAGCCTTCCTCATGACACTGAGTCACGAGATCTCTGTGTTGACAAGGAGAGCTACTACAGAAGAGCCAATTGCGTACTATCCCAAAGAAGAGCAATTAAGTGGCTTCATTGATACAAGTTTTGCATGAGCTACACACTACAAATAGCAACTTCATTCAAGCCATTTCAATGACACATGCTAGAGATAGGAAGAGCCAAGATAATAATGTTTTGCCACAGCATTTTGGGAAACTGGGGAACAGGAATTTTTCCAGGGTGGGAAGCTCACTCTTCTCACTGAAGACTGTTCTGATTTCAAGCACTGCTGACTGTGCACTGTTGCCACATTTTTTAGATAGCTTTTTTTATTGCTCCCCCAACTGTAGGGCACAGGGAAATTTCTGCAGTAGACAAAAGTCTTCTCTGAGGCATATGCTGTAACAGTGGAAGGAATCTGTTCTAGACCTTCCATAAATACAGTGTAAGCTCACTGTATCTAAGTGTCTCTACATCAGGAGCATTGTTCTTGCATACCCTACAGAGACTAGGGATATAGGGTGACAAAGAGAAGCGGCGGATGGCTTAGGCATCCTGTGTCTGAGTTCCTGGGTGCTGGTGTCAGCGCTGGGTGCTGACAGTTGCCTCCACAGCCCGAGGTGCAGTACATTGGAGCTTGGGTGCTACAGGCTGGCTGCCACCGCTTATAAGATGTTGCAACACTCAGCTAGGAGAGCAAAGTTTTCCTAGGGACAGCTATGCTTAAGCCTATGTCACATCAGTAGGCAAAATGATGGCCTGTATTAGGGTAACAGCAACTGTAGAGAGTAAAAGCACTTGGAGGGCTTAATAACAGCTCCACAAAACAAATTCACAGTGAAGTGGACCCTGATCCTTCATATGGAGAATTATTCATAGGCTGCTAAAGTAGGAAATGTCTGAGGTGACGGGAATTTATGAATCAGGGGCCCATTTGCCATTGGTGAGAGGGGTGTGTTTGGGTTGTTCTTTTCTATTTTTTTCCTTTCCATTTTCAGATGGAAACAATGGAAACAATACAGATCATCATGAAATTATTCAGGGGCTTGTGCTGGTCCCCAGTTAGCACTCCTAAACCTTCTGCTCATTTCAGGGTTGTGAGTGAAACAAAAGATAAACCAAAGCAGAATGCAGCCCTGCTTTCCTGAGAGCCAGTGGGAACTTTGCCAGAGCTTGATTTTTTAAATCTGGTTTCCTCAGCTAATTTAGCCATACAAAATTAGCAACCTCAAAAAGGAAAGTGTAAGTGTGTGTGTTTCTCCTGTTATACCCAAAAGTGGGTTATGTTTCCCATCGGTTCCCTCAAGCAAAACCTGTACACCTGCAAAACTCTGTAATTTTTGTGTGTTTTCCCTCTGTGGTGAGACTTTAGCAACAAGCGAGTAGCAATGTTTGTTGCAAACCTTCTATTTTGGGCTTTGGGTGAGTGCTGCCCTGGCTCTTACCTGGGAGCTGTCAGCCCAGCTGCCACATCCTCTTTCTGCAGAGGGGAAAGAGTGCATTACTCTTTCCTTTCCCCTCCACGTGGTAAAAAGCCACAGGGAACCACAGAGCTGCATCACCCTGAATTGCCATGACCAGATTTGCCAGGGAGCCTTTCCTACTGGAAAGCAGAACTGCTGCGACTGCTCATTTGCTCATGCATGTTCCCTGGCCTGTGTGTAGGAAATGGGGTGGGCAGAATGGCTCCTGCCCGTTGCAATGCTGTGCATGGTCCCAAAGCATGGAGCAAGAGCAGGAGTGAGAGCATCTGGCAGTGGCAGCCACCTCAAAACTGCTGTGAGATCTCACCTGCTGCATCATTCAATGAAGGTAAAAGTCAGTGGGTCTACAGATAACGGGCTTCAAATATACAAATTAGGCTGTTGTAAGAAGAAAAGGAATACATTTTTATCTCCATTGGCAGATGGAAGGTAAAGGCAACATTAAATGTCCACCAGAGAAGACTGGAGAATCCCTATCATCTGCTCTTATGAGGAGGTTAAACACCTTAGTGGAAGGCATGGCACAGGAAAAAAAGGGCTGGGCTGCCCTCGGATATCACCCCCAACAGAATACTTCTGTGGCTCTGCAAATGAGTGATTATCCACCTCTGCCAATGGGCAGTGCAGTCGCAGGGGAGAAAAACTGCTTTCCTCAACTAAATGATTCATTGGAAATCAGAAACCAGCTCCAGGAACAGCCCACTATCAGTGTTTTGCCTCAAACTTAGTCATGAAACCAAGAGGAGTTAAAAAGGAATGGCTGTGGCACAGCAGTGAGGCAACAATTAAACCCCATCAATAAATACTGGTGAGTGCTGGAATGAACCTTTATTTCTCGAAATGATTTTAGCTTAGTGGAAAATATAAACCGTGTCTTCCCTGCAGACACAGCCAAAACTAATCAAAATACTCCTCGTAACACAAAGGAAATACCTCTGGGCTGCGATAAGGGATATGAATGTAGTTCTTTTACGTCTCCACTAGCTAATAACAATAAGATGGGCCAGTGGCACCGTTTTCAACACAGAGATTAATAGTCCAGGAGAAACTGAAAAGGAGAAAGTGCACTTTCAGTTTTCTTTCCGATGGCTAATTAAAAAGCCCATATCTGAGAGGAAATGCTGTGGAAATGAGAGCTATTTGGATGTGCCTTCCCCATATACTATCATTCTGCTTTGTGAGGAATGCTTTATTAACGCTAATCTCATCCTTGTGCTTTGACAGAAGTTACAGTTTCCTTCCTTTGCAGCCGCTAAGGCTCAGTTCTATTACAGGGTTTGCTTAATGGGTGCTTTATTATTTTACTAAATTACCTCATCTTCTGGGAACAAACTTAACCTTGAACTACGAAGCTAAATGGCTTTTTAATGATGCAAGCCCATTTGGAAACTGTGCTTTGATGGCTCGAAATTTTCTTCATTCTGCATGTTTAATATGTGCAATATATACAAAAAAAAGTGACTAATTTCTGCAGAATTTCCTGATTCACTCTTTAAAAATCAATTTGCTGCAATTATTAGGGTTAAGACAAATGGGAGTAAACATTCTTAATGCTCTTCAGGCACCAGTGAGGAACGGCTTGCATTAAAAGGGGACCTGTCTTCAGTATGTTGGGAAAGCATACAACACTGATGCTTAAATATTCAACATTGAAATGTTTAGATTCTAAGATGATTTAAATACCATTCCTAGGTGCCTTCTGGGATGGAGCCTTCTTGTGCTGCCATGACACTCAATGGGAAACTGAGAAGCAACAAGAAACCCAAATGATACAGTGATTAGATCCAGAGTTTGTAGTCAGGACAAATGAACGTGATTTTCTAGGATGAGCTATGTGATGGTAGATCTTTCTGACGCCAGGGCAACTAGGCTTCTGCTTGCAGGGTAGCTGTCTAAGCATAGAGGGTGAAGCTCGGTACAGGGCTGCTTGTTAAGATCTGATATACACTAGAGGAATTACTGTGTTGGTTCCTGGTTGATTCCCTCCCAAATGCCTGTACATCACTGCAAACCCACACAAAAGACTTCTTGACTCCAGAAAAATGTGTGTCTATGTTTAGGGTGTGTGCAATTTGGGTACTTCTGAGACTATTGCCCAGAGGTCACCTTTGGGCTAAGCGGGGGGCAGTGTGTTTTGTTTGTGTCAGACTTGAGTGGGAAGAAATACATAAAAATCAAACAGAAGTATGCTGTTTACTAATGGAGTAGCTACACTGTGGTGACCTATCTATTAAGGAATATTGTTAAAGCTTGTGAACTTCTTTCCATGTTTCCATTCAGAAAAGTCCTGGACTTTCTTGCAGTAAGAGCAGAGGGCTCCTCCCTGCCTTCCCTTCCTCATCAAGCTGCCAGTCCTCACCCTGGGTACAGACCGTCCTGTGCTTTCCTGAGACACTGAGGTACTCCAGACCTCACACATGTCCCTTGCCTGTTGCCTGGAAAAATGGTGCAGCCATCTGCATCATTGATAGTTAGAGAGCAAACATTGGAAAGGTTGATCCTTTGGGGAAGCAGCAACTTCTTCCTACCCACTATGTCTCTGAGGAAAAGAGGCCCTGAAAAGAACTGCAACTGTGGGCAGGTTACAACACTAGAATAGCTCATCTGGGGTGCCAAGAAGTTCCCATGGGAAAAAGCTACCAGTGCCAGGGGACAGGCTGGATAAATTGTTCCAAGGGCTCCAGGCAGCCCTTGCCCATGTTAGACTTCTAATTTTGCCTCACAGTGCTGAGGAATTAAAAGCAGGGTTGTCATCAGCTGGTCATGTTTTCATTCTGTCTTTCTCACCCTACAAAACAGTCCTGGCACATCATGTGAAAACAGGTATTTTTAATGACAGCATCAGAATTGGCAGTAGTTATTTCATCTGTTGTTAGACACCCAAAATCAGCTAAAGATCATTCAGAAGAGAAACCGACAGTTTCGATACCTAGTTTCTTGGTCCTCAGAAGTTACAAAGCTGCTGTCTGAGCTTTGCACTCAAATTAAGAACAGAGCTTCTTTCCCTGGATGCTCTCATGAAGTGACCAAATCCTCTATCATAATGCATCCAAATCATTCCAGATCAAGCTCTCATCTGGTTTTGGTGCCATCCCAGTAAAATCACCTCTCATTCTCTTACTCTAGCTTCTCGTTCAAGAGCCTCTGCACTTTCCCTGAGGTGGTTGGTTGACCTAAAGAGAACTCAAACAACCAAGTGCCTCCCACTCACAAACTTTCTATTCCCTCCAGCACCCCCATTCCTGTAACAGTCCTGGGTTCCTGCATTGTTACAAGTCTCAAACCTCTTGCCAAACCTCTTGCACAAAGCAAGGTGGCCAACTTTCCCCCAGGCAAACTTTCATAGCTACATGTCACAATCTTTTCCAGGTGGGAGCTGCGGGACAGCACAATGCCACCAACATCAGAAAGCTGAGGGAGGAGTTCTGGTAGAAGTCATTATCTGGGCACAGGAGCAATTCCCCACTACTTGCCTATGAGGTAGGGATGATCTGGATGTGGACTGGGTTATGAGATCGTTTAGCCATGTTAGCTCCAGTATACGGTCCCACCACCACCTAGGATTGACTAGGAGCACAATGCCAGCACAGCCGCAATGTATCCCTGGGCTGAGCATGGGAAAAGCACCTGCCCTGCACAAGGGCTCCTTGTGCCTTAAAAACTGCAGCTTGACCACCTCTGCTTTATTGCATCTATATTGCCTGTAGCTTGAAGACAAAATGCCCTGCAAGAAGACACTGAAAGTAAAAATCTGTATTTCCTGCAGATTCTTTATATGCTAAAAAACATATTTTCATATTCTCCCCCACATTGGTTAAGTGCAAGTTCTACCACCATAAATTCATAGCCTTGCTTGGAAATTCAGTTGACAGACAAGGTCCTGCTGTGCTACTAAACATAAACATTTCACCTTCTTGTTGTGTTAAGCCTTGGCAGGGTATTTTTTCTCACCAATGGTGGTTTTTTTTCAAATGGGAATGCGAGCAGCTGAAGTCCAGTGAGAAGACGTGAAAATAGATTTCTAGGAAAGCAACCAAAAGGGCTTTACCAGCAGGACAACTTGCTTATCAAGAACTATTTTAGGAACGTGAGGAAATAAAACTTGGACAACAGCGTTCCAAGAGGGAAGATTTACTGAGGAGCTGAGGATTCAAAGAGGGATGACAGCACTGCTATCAGGAAACCTTCTCTGCACCTGTTTCTGCACCAGCTGCCTGACTCCACCAGCTGCCTGTACTCCCCTCCTATCTGCCGGCAGCTGAGCGGCCCAGAGCTGCATCCCCCTTTGTACTAATCCGCTCCACCGTCTGTCTGGAAATGTTTGCCAGTCACTTCATACCCTCCTCCTTCTGACCACAGACAGGAGACGCGGTTTTTGATTTTAATGCCCAGCTGTGCTCCAGAGACCTTGTATAAATCCAAGTCACACTCTCAGAAAACAAGGTTGCAGCACGCCTCAGTTTCCCATCTATTCAAGGGAAATACATTACAGCTTTCCTTCCTTCTTGTGTGTATTACCTAGTGAGCTTTGGGCTCCTCAGGCTGGGAGCTGCTTCTTTCAGAGGCTATGTCCAGCATTTAACTCCAAGGAAGACACATCAGTTTCAGCTTACATAGAATCATAGAGTGATTTAGGTTAGAAAGGACCTTAAGATCATCTAGTTCCAAACCCCTGCCATGGACAGGGACACCTCACACTAAACCATGTCACCCAAGGCTTCAACCAACCTGGCCTTGAACACTGCCAGGGATGGAGCATTTACCACTTCTTTGGGCTGTTCCACCCATTCCAGTGCCTCACCACCCTCACAGTAAAGAACTTCTCCCTTATATCTAACCTGAACTTCCCGTGTTTAAGTTTAAACCCATTACCCCTTGTCCTATCGCATGATGCAGTTGTGATTAAACGGTGCCTGAAGCATTTCTATTATGGCCCATTGGTGCAAATTTACTGTAGATCAAAGGCGTTTTATGCATGGAGATAAAGTTTAGTCCTCCTCTGTGCCACTGCTTCACGCATGGACACTTTGTGCAGGTCTCCTTCAAGCTGTGTGTCTGAGCTGTTGGTTTCACAAATACGAGTCTCTCCTTCCTCATGCACACTCCTCCCCTGGAGAAGTGCCCCAAAACTCTCTCTTGCTGCACCACATCCTGGGATCCCAGAACATTGCACTTCTGCCCCTGTACTGTGATGAGACAGCAGGAACTTGCTGAAGTCAGCAGCGCATTGTGCAATGTCTTGGTTTCACACATGATTCTGGACTCAGTTTAGGATTATGAAGTTAGACATTTCAGGACACGGATCAAAACAGACTCACACCCTTTTTGTGTCAACAAGTGATGCTACATCTAGGTGAAAGAAACTGGGAGTGTTTCCCACCTCAACCAAGCTCCAGCTCTACCCCAGCTCTACCCCAAACTGAATTAGGCTTGCACTGGCTGCAGCACTGTCCAGCTGTGTCCATTTCTAAGCTTTCCAGGAAGGGGAAGTTTGGCCCAACATAGCCCAACAGGCTTCTTGCCTGCAAGCTGGCAAGTAACACAGTCTGGTGATCCCTGATAGGCAGGTCCAGGAGCATCCTCAGATGCGTTCCCATAGCTGTGTGGTAGTGGACCAAACTGCAGCACGAGACACAGTGGTCAGCAAAGCCTCAGTCAGTAAAGCTTGCCAAGTAAACACGGCTGCAGATACCACCAGCATCCCTTGCGGGGAGGCTGCTCTCTGATCTCTTGATGCCTACACACATAAGGGCACGGGCCAGGCCAGTGACAGATGCAAGGCAACGTAAATAACCTGCCACAGCCCAGCCCCTGGCTGCTGTCTTGTCACAACTGGCGAAGCACAGGGGATATGAATAGGTCCTCGGGCACCTGCTCCCTCAAAGACCTGGCCAGCTGTTTGAGTGCTCTTATTTGGGTGTCACTCTTGCTCACTCCTGGTGCGTGCATGCATTTTCAAGAAGGCTGCTGGCTCCCAGGCAGCACCAGAGAGGCTGAGCTCAATACATGGCACATGGGAAGACACAGACTGCCCAAAGTCATGGTGAGGAAGAGTCAAGGCAACTTGCAGAGGAAGGAAGACTGCCCCAGAGGCCTTGATGGGGCATTCACTCCTCAGCCACAGTGTAGGGACACCAGGACACCTCCACTTTGAGTGACAAGAACCTTTCAGAGACCTTTCTTTGAAGCATGAGCCCATTGTTTTGATGCCGTATATCACAGCACGTGAAGAGGGCATATTCGGCTCCAGATGAGCATGGCGCAGAGAGTCAAGGAAAAGACAGGAGATTGCTCTCAGAAAAGTGTTATCCTCTCTGAACTGTAACTATATCCTATAATGATAGATTTCAAATAAAGGACAGTCCATTTAACATGTAGCTGAGGAGCCTGTACCAAATTCCCAAGCTTCTCTTCCTCCCTGACAATGAGAAAATTAGTTCTAATACATCTTATTTATCAAGTTCATGACCTCATTAAAGAAAATTATTCTAGTTTTAGCATCCGTGGCTGGAAAGTCTTAGCAGTGTCTGAGCAGTATTGAGGACAGAGCTGCCTCCATCACATTAAGCTCCACTTTATATCTGGGTTTTTTTGCTCTTTTCCACCCGTGTCTCCCTTTGCTTGCCTGCTTTGCACTGGTTGTTGGCTGCTGTAGCAGATGATTGCAGAAGAAAGGAAAGTCATGGGCTGTGCACATGGAAACTTCAGTCATATGTGTTTTTTTGGTGTACAAATGCTACTGTGATTTGCAGTAAACTGATGGGACTGTTGTTCCACTGATTGCTATTGTTGTTATCTCAGGCTCACGTGGAGGATTCATCCCAAGTCCCAGGCCTTTTGAATTAAGGAGAGAGGTACAGGAGCTACAAGAGCTCCTAGTATGAGTTATATGCATAGTGCACAGAAATGTTTGCCAGTCAGATGTGTATATAGATATATATGCACACACATTTTTTTATGCATGTGTATTTTACATGAGCGTGTGTATATATACACATATATATATACACACACATATGGATATCTTCTACCACTATATAGCCCTCTAGGAAGCGGCACTGTATTCTCAGTGCCTACCCACAGAGAACAATTTTTCAGTGTCCCTATTGTATTTGCAGCCAGAAGCAGACACCCTGTGGACTCCCTAAACTAGTCTCACAACTAGTCTTCCCATATAGATTGCATATCCAAGGGCTGGTTGATCTCTTTGTAGGCTTCGGGCCTCTTTTCTGCCTGGGCAGGGAGCTCAACCTGGACTACAGCCTGTCCCAGGCACCACAGTGCATGCCTTTGAGGCATCTTGCAAGCAGCATGGCTGTGTTTCAAGCTGAAGGGGCAGACAGCACAGAGTAGATGTGAATCACATCCTCCATAGAGAACTCATGGGAGAGTGAGACCAAGCCTTGAAGCTTTCACCCAACAAGCTTTTACCCCTTTGGGAAAGGTTGCCTTTTCCCTCTTTCCTTCCACTTCTTTCAGCAAAATCGCTGAGCTTATGCCAGTCCTGTGGCATCAGGGGACTGTGCCACTTCACCACAGCCACTCCGTGACAGGCTGGCGGGGTCGTTGGGCATCGGGGCCGAGAGGAAACCCAGCACCTTTGCACATTGGAGCCGTTCACAATGACTTTTGTTGCTGATGGCGCATGTTTGGTTGTACTTGTTAAATCTTGTTAAACAGGAAACAGGTTTCGAGGCGAGAGGGTCCCTTAGAGTTCAAGCTCCCGCTTTCAAATGTTCTTACAAGATGCACAATTGGCACTGACTTACAGGAAACATTTAATTGGAGTCGGAAGGTGCTGGCTCCACCGACCTTGTATTACATTCCTCTGCGTGCTCCTTTCACAATGATTTTCACCTATAGCTTAAATCAGTGATTTATTTATACCAGCCAATGGTGATTTCAGCAGCATTGAGGGGACAAGCAGACCACAAGGATGCAGTGAGCAAAGGGGAGGAGCAAGCAGCAAGGAACAGTCTTACAAAGCAGAAGGGGCTGTCACAAACCCGAGAGTGACATATTTATGAGTCCTGTATCGGTTGCCTGCACTGATAAGCCACAGTTATTAAAGGAAGGAAAAGTCACCTTTGTGTATATAAAATATACAAGATTCATAGTCTAAAAAGACTCGACAGGAAAGCATTAGGTAAATAAAGGATATCCCATAAAGCATAATGTGAAAATTAGATTACCTCATAAGGGAGGAAGGCTGTCTGTCCCAGCAGTGAAAGTGAGGAAAAATGAAATTCCTCTATTCCATCCCAAAGCTGATCTGGCTTTGGGGTTTTGGGTGGATCTAGACACATTGTTACTGCTGCCTATAAAAAAAGCTTTAAAATCCATTACGTTAGACTGGAAACTCTGCAGCCTCCCGTAAATTTTCACAGTATGTTCACAAGGTAGTGCAAAGCATCCTATGCCCTGCTGCTCGTGGTGTCCAAAGAACAGAAGTGCCTGTTCAGGGGCAAGCTGGACTTTTGACATTTGCAGTTTGCAGGTCTCAGCAAATTTCCTTTACAACTGATTTTGGAAGCTGTACTTGTGATATACTTGGAAAAGTTTTCTTTCCTCTTCTCTGGACTTCTTTTCTGGTGCGTGAAACATATCCAGGATCCGCCTATTTTTCTTTAACTGGTCGGTGTGCTTCCAAAACTAAGGAAACGTTGAATCATCAGGGAGAGGCAAAAGGAGGGAAATTGAAAGAGTTCACTTGATGGACTGTCCAGCAAAAGAGGTAATGGGGGGGGAAGAAAAGAGAAAGAGGAAAAGCAATAGATAATCCAGTATTTCAAACTTTAGAGAAAGCAGTTTTTAAAATCCTTTCCTTTTTTCTTTACTTTCTTTTCTTTTTTTTTTTTTTTTTCATAATGAACAATCCCACCAGTGAGGGGTCTTTTAGCTGTTGCCCCTCTGGAAGGCATGCACAGCTCCAGCCTTGCATACGAGTACAGCCATTAAACACCGTAAACAGCTCTTCCCCCATTTTTGAAATTTCTACTTTATAGACCCATGGTGTTAAACTTAGAAGTTTCTTTGTCAAGTCAAAACAACCACAGAACCTGGCTTTCTGTTCTTGGCAATCAACGCTGCTCCAGTGGCCTCCGTTGACCCAGCTTTTACCAGACAGGGCCCTCACTCTTCTGGAGCTGCCTTCTCCTTTCAAGTGCATAGGAGGAGATCCCTTACTTTTATCACATATCTTCAAATTGAAAGGCGCCTCCGAGTGAGGCAATCAATATCACAGTCAGGTTTGTGCCTAGGAAACTGTGACCAAAGAAACAATAAAACACTGATTTGCCACCTCTGAAAACACAGTTTAATCCAGCTCTGTCATTTTTATCCTCTGCCCTTGGGGACGTTTCTTTGTTTGTAAGGGGTTTACTTTCAAACCTCTGCATGTGAACCCCCACTGGATAAATAAGGTGTGATCCGGAAATGAGAAATGGGAGCTCAGCTTTGTGAGAAGCTTGCTAGATGAAGCAGCTTCATTTCATTTGATTTGGGACTTTTCTTTTATTCACTTTTTCACCCTTTGCTGGTGTCTCAGCTCCCTCTCTAATAAATAACTAGTCCACATCACTAAACCTCTGCACATAACTCAGAGCAATTTGTTACTGTTGGCAATGTCTGTGCAGCGGGGGCCCAGGAACAGGCCAGCATGGAAGCAGTAATACCTCCCACTCTTCAGGAGCATGATTTCTGCCTGATCACAGAAGGGGTCATTGGTAGGACAATGCAGAGAAGGTCATATACAACTGCCTCCATGCAAACTGTATGTGCTGCATGATCCTCGCATGAGCTACTTTACCCAAGAGTATCTGTCAGAAGAGATCGATCCTGTGATATCTACACCACAGATGGGTCAGAATTTTAAAAAAATTAATACATATTCATAATCACCAGAATATAGTGAAAGTGTCTGAGCATTTTATATAGCTCTGGGCCCAGAGGGTAGTTTAAAATACAGAAATTCCTCTAAAAGCAATGATACAATAAATCCACTAGGCCTAGGGTCCTTCCAAAGGTAAGACTATAAACACAGTCTCCAAATTCTTGGTGAGGCTGTAACATTAAAAGCTGTGTACAGTTTTAAAAAGAAATGAGGAAGGGCTACACATTTTTTTTCCCCTTGACTCCCATCTGCCTGTTCTTCATGAAATCAGTGCAAAGAAGGTGCCTTCTCACAGCATGGTCACTTTGATGGTGCCCTCCACAAAATAATTAGCTTGGAGTCAAGCTACAGGGAAAGAGGGAGTTTCAGGGTCTTGCCTGGAACAAGACAGCTCAGTTGTCCTCTGCCTACACAAAGGTTTCAGAGTCAGCTAAGGGCACGTGGCACTATGCAGATGGGGCACCTTCTTCTTCCCAGAAAGCTCATGAGGGCTGATGGAGGAGAACAGCAGATCCTGGTCTTTGAGGAAAAAAAACCCAAACTCACTCTAGTAGATGCTGGTTGCTCTGGCTCAGTGGGGTCTTTCTCAGCTTCCCTTTGTCTACACACTTCAGAGCATATGTAGTCTGTAATACACCTTTCTTATTAGTGTCATCTTCCTTAAGAGCCGTTTTAGAAACCAAGATACGGAGGGAGGAAGCAGAGGGAATGCAATTTCTATACACACGCTGATCTCTCATTGCCAATTAGCTAGTTTCTGGATGTTAGTACTTGAGCCTGGAAACCTTAGGGCTCAATGGAAGAGCATCAAATGGAAGGTGAAAAATAAGTCAGCAGAGCAACTGGAGGACAACTGCGGTTTACCTGGGCTGTAACATCTGGGCTCAGCCGCACTGTATGCTTTCTCATTTCAAAGTCTTTTTATTTGTTTCTGTGGGAATTTGGGGGAAGTTTGTTATTCAGTGTTGGTTTTGTGTTTCTGTTTTGCTTTTTAACAAAGCACCTCTAGAAAGAGTGTGCTTTTCAAAAAGGCATTAATAAGGTAATAATAGAAGAGGGAAAATGGGGGATGAGGGGGAAGGCAGGGGAGAAGCAGAGCAGAAAGAAAATCTCCTCAGTTGCTCTCAGTAGAAATCACTGGGTCAGTAGGATGTGATGAGTTAAAAAAGAGAAGGCCTCCTGGAATTTTTTAGAAACATTTATTCTGGGGAAAAAAAGAAAAAAAAAAGCCCAATTTTCCTCTTGAAATATTATTTTGTCATCTAAGACCATGGGAGACCCAAGCAAGGCAGAATACCAGACTCCCAGGGCTCTCATACTCAAAGCAGAGAGAGTGTGGCAAATTGAGTTTTGGCTATTGCTGCACTAAAGACCAAAATAAGGGCCATGATGACCATTTTCTAGAGGGAGTTACAGGAGTCTTGAATAAAAGCTTCAGATTGCCCAGGATCCTCACTTACCACCTCCACTACTTGCTCTTTAGCTGGACTGGGTTGCCCATTTCTGAAGAGGTAAAGACAACTGGAAGAGAAAAGTGATATAACTCCAATTAGGTAAACAAAGGTGGTTTGAACTGCTCAGCTCCAAATACAAGAGGAGGTAGCAAAGGGAAGGTGAGGAATCCTGAAGGAAGGCCAGGCCACAGAGGAACCCAGCATCCTATGGCCCCGGTCCATGGGCACAAGGGCAGATTTTCTGTCCTAAATGCCACCCCTTTGGCAGATTTTAGGAAAAGCAAGATCATAAAAGGTGGCCCTGCAGGTGATGGGCACTGCCTACATCATTCATGTGGGGGGGGGAGATACTATTTCTAGCATCAAACAGAAAGAGAAACTTAGTAGAAGGGACAGGCAGAAGATTATCTCTTTCACCATCCCTTTTAAGATTTGCCTTGGTCAGTTGATGATTAATGCTAATGTGCAGGTACCTCAAATAATGCACAAGGTTCAGATAGGCCTGCTGGTTACCAATTAATTGTTTAAAAGCAGTAGCAAACTATTCATGAGAGAATGGCATTAAACTAAATTCGCTAGTTTTACTTGCATAACTCACATCAGTGGTATCATATTGGGCTAAAGGGTGAATTTAGGCAGCTCGCAGTGATAATAGATTTCACAAGATGGTGGAATTCACCTCATTCCAGATGCTTCACACACACGTGGGTGTCTAATAAGATTACACAAAGGAAGGTTTTCATGGGGTATCTCTCTGTCTCTGTAACACTTGGTGTAACACTGGGCCTCTGCATTAGTCCCACGAAAATCCAAGAGCCACTCACACGCTTTAAAATCAGACACAGCTACTTGTCTTGCTGGATCAAGACCAACAGTTTTGTGTCTCCAAAATAGAACTCTAAATCCACTGCAAGTTCTCATATGATTTCCAGTGTTTTCCGTTTCAAGGCAGGCTACAAATCTTGCCTGAACACTTCACAATGCTACACACCTTGCAAGCCAATTCTGGTCAGACCCAGCAATGACACCTCCCCCCCTTCCTTACAATGGAAAATAGTTAATGTAAAATACCTATCCACGTTCAAACTTCCAGTTTCGATGTCAGGTTCGTTCAAGTCTTGGCCTTTAGATTTAACTCTGCTTACTTACTTATTTTTAAGCTGCATTGATTTACCTTTGCCTAACACACTTTCTGTCATGCTTATGCTTCCTTGCTCTAGCCCAGCACTTGCAGACCTGCTAAATCTGCACCTTTTACCTGACTTATTTCTCTGAAAAGAACAAGCCCCTCCTCCTGCCTCCCCCTTATCCCTGTGTAAGTAACATCCATCACTGTATCAGCACCTGTCTGAGCAGCACTAGGGAAGGGTCAAGGTATTATTTCCTACCCTTAGCAGGTGTTAAAACAACGGTGAGCCACCCCAGCTTATGAAAGTTTCCATTCTGCAAACTGCTGCACACACTTTTTTTCCTGCTATTCCATCCTCCCTGGAGGCTTCTTGGTTCTGCTAGTGCCAAGGTAAAAAGCCACTCAAGCTTCCGTGACTGCAAAAGCAAAGAGACAGGTTTTCCCTGTATTGAATGGTGTTGAGAAGAGTCAAGGCACATGGGAGCAGCCTCAGGGGTCTTCTGTGGTGGCCTTGGTTGGCATTGCTCCTCCCGGGTCAGGCATGGTGCTGGGAAACCTCCCACCAAGGCCATGCTTGGGCTGAAATAGGAGACCCAGAGGAGCAAAATAACCACACAGAGGCACAGAAATGCATCTCAGTCACCAAATAGTTAGTTCTTGTCCATGGAGGGGGTCAACCCATGCATGTACTTGCATAGCTTACCTACACAAGCAACGTTATAACCAGACCTAGGAAAACAGGACAAAGATTGGGCCTGACTGTAATAGACACTGGGCAGGTAACACAGAAGTTAAACCCTTGGGATGCCAATTTGGTTTCAGAAGGCAAAAAAGATAGAAGACTTATTAAAACACCAGTTCTGAGCAGAAGTGCGGGCACACACAGCATAATCACTCTGGAATGCTCTTCGGAGAGGTGAAGGTTCCTCTTTTTATTCTGCATTCCTCACTCTCCTTTTCTGCCTCCTCTGGCAGAGCGCAATATATGCACCATCATACCCACTGTACGCAAATAAGCTTTCTGCACTCCCCCTCTTGTAACATCGAGAAAGTGAGAACTGTTTAAGGAACAAATGATCAATTAAAGCCATGCAATGTGTGAGAAACCTGAAATATTTGTAGGATGGATTCTTAGCCATGCAGACATTACACAGCTAGGCAAAGTTGCTGTCTTTTATGTCGGGAAATAGGCATCTGTTTCATCCCAGCATAAGTGCCCAGACTAAAGTAGGTTAAATCATTCCTTGCCATGAAATCTTTCTGGCCATCAGTTAATCTGGACAATTAGCTGAAATTAAACATCTAACTTTTAGCTAAGTGGGATGAATCCCCTCCCTTGTGTCCCAGCTGCTTAGGTGCCATTCAGAATTTCTTGTCTTCTACAAGATGCATTTACCATTAGCCTGAAGTTCAGAGAAAAAACAGAAAATGGTTTTTCATCCAAGGAAAAGAGGAGCTTCTTGAAGCAGCTGCTTTTCAGGACACCGTGTTCTCCACCTCATGTACACCCTTCCCTTTTAGCAATGACATCTTCCATCTTCACGCAAAAAAAGCTATTACCCCCATGCGCACTGGTGTCCAGGCATGAAGATTATGCCTGGTCATTTCTTCAGGAAATGAAAGGAAATTTGTATAGCCCAATAACAGTGGGGGGAAAGGCCATAAAAGAAGGCTAGAAGGAAGGGGATAAGCTTTATTATTGTTAAAACAATTAATATTATTATGTAATAGTCTACATCCTCTGTTTTGCATGGGTGGTTGTTCTGCTGGGTTCCCCCCCCAAAAAAACGAAGCACTGTACTTAAGGAGTAACTAACTACATCTTCTTTCATTCAGTTCCTGATAACTGTTGTGGAAAAGCTGCAGACTTCCAGCCTCAGGAACACCCAAATAGTTCAAGATTGACTAGACCTGTTCAGAGAGGGATAGACAGTATTTCTGGCATCCTGATCCGCAACACAGCAGCAAGCATTAGTTATTTCTACTTTCCACTTGGACTCCTATAGACAGAGAGGTGGAATAAGAAACATTACAGCAGCCTTTGCCCATCAAAGGCATCTGCGAAGCAGAGTAATCCTTGCAAAGACTGCCTTCTTTTATTTTGTTGTTGTTTTAAATCTAATTCATTCCTTAATTATGATTAATTGTTTAACTTAGTTTGGAAATAAATCATAAAGCAAGTTCAGGGATTTATCCAGCAGAGACATGCACAGCTTCTTTGACACACCAGTGGCTCTGAATCTCCTGATCCACTGGAAAAGTGCTTTCAGTAAGACCCAGAAAAAGAAACTGCAAAAACAAACAAGAGCAATAAAATAATACCCTGTGCAGAGGATAAAGAAAAGGCTCAAGTCAGCACTTTATCTGATAGTCTGTCTTCAGGAAATGCCTGTGAAAACAGTTTTGGAAAGTAATAGCTGATCTAGCTGCAGATAGCCCATGAAATAAGAAAGGTGCAAAATCCTGCTGCCATTTCTTTTTCTAAGAAAACAAAGTATTTCTCACCAGGAGAAAAGCATTCTGCCACCCCACAAAAGGCAGAGTGCCTAATTAAGGGTGAAGTATTAGAAGATACAAAGCTGCCAGAAGAAGGATTCTTATACTTGTAAGAGCAAAAGGAAATAGCTCTGCATGAAAAATGAGTGAATGGCAAGGGATAGTCAAACACAGAGGAGGCAGCTATGGTGATGAAGTGTTTACCTAGCTAGGCTCTTTCTGAATCTCTGAGTGCCATCATCATGGTTTTCCTCATTCTTAGAATTTTTTATGTGGGTTTTTTTTGGTTTTTTTTAATTGTCAGGCAATTGTACCCATGAAAATCTGAACCCTAGTCTGCTTTGCTACGTAACTTCTCTTCTTCGCTCACAGGATGGCATGTATTCTGCAAGAGAGGGAAACAGAAGGAGTACTGGCAGGTATCATACTCCCATTAAAGACAAGAAATACAGCCACAAAGCTTTTTTTACTGTTATAACATTCTGCCTAGCCACTCCAGTTAAGCAAGGCACTGTAGTGTTGCTCTTAAAAGTGAGCCCCCCTTCTTTCCTCACATTCACACGCATTCAAAACAGGCATGCCTCTTGCAATGGCAGTAGAATTAATCTCACTGTGTCAGTTCCTTTTTCCAGGCACAGAAGTTGAGTGCAATGCAGAGAAGCCACACATCTGCAATGCAAATGATATCCTAAACATTTCACCAGAAAACAGACACATAGCACATGGGAGCTCTGGCAGATGTACTGTCCTGAAACCTGGTAGCAGCATGAGTAGCATCAACCTCACTGTTATCACCCATTGTCCTGGGGCAACACTATTGTGTGGGCACACATGTTTGGGGGGATGCTTTACACATAAGCTGGCATCACTGTCTTCATTTTATGGTTTATTCTCCATTCCTTTGAAGACAGCAGGAAGCTCCAAGGATGAGACATGGGAGGTGCCCCTGTGCCTGGAGCTGGAGGAGTGGCTTGTAAGGTAAGTGGTTTGTGGAGGATGCTGCACCGCCTGGACTACTTGACTGAAACGGCAGCTCACACTTCTGTGCTTCCCTCAGTTGTGGTTTATGGTTTTTTTGGGAGGAGGAGATCTCTAAGGGAAATGGGGGAGCTGATGCTACAAAACAGCAAGGCTGTAAGTCAAATGTTGGCTTTTATGGCCAGCGTGAGTATTCACAGAAGTAGATTCCAGGTTGTCCGAGCTGTTGGGCAGTGGGACAGCTCTTACTGAGCCGGGCAATACTGGGGTTGTGCAAGCAGTGTAGGGAAAGTAGGACATGAGACATATGACAGACAATACTAATTGTTGGGATCAGAGGGAACAGAGCAAGGTGGGTGTTTGGGGCTGTAGAAGTATGTGCATTTTAGTCAGCTGTGACCAGCTGCCATTTCCAGTTACAACTACTGGTTCCAGGTGAGGGAATGCAGAGCAGTGCTCAATAGCTTTGGGAAAACCAGAGATAATCGATAGGATCATTATACCTGGGGGAGTCCTTCCCAGTACCCCTGTGTCTGGCATATTAAATAATAGTAAGCTCAGGTACTGGATGCAGCATGCCTGGAAACAGGGCGATGATAGAAATGAAGTGGCAGCCTGCCACCCAAGCCAGCCACACGAGCATCCACCTCTTCCTCACATCTAGTGCTGGAAGCAATCGGCCGATCCAGATCCTCATCTGATATAGCTGCTACTAACATGGACATGAGAAGGGAACCATCCCAAACAGTATCAGCAACATGAATATCTCTTTAGAAATTGCTAAAGCAAACAGATACAATAACCTAATCCAACCAAAAATAAAAAATGATGCCTCTGAACAGCAGCAAGTGGAAGATAAGAACTAGTCTTTTATTGAGTCCAGAGGCCTCCTGGACAGAAGGAAAAACAAGTGGAAGATCAAATGGATTGTGGGTCAAGTAAAGCACTAAGCAAAGAGGTTTGAAGCCAAACCACAGGACACATTTGTCAAGCTCTTAAAAAAATAGAAATGCAGGATCAAAGCAGAAGCACTTTGCAAATATTAACATTTGTCACCTACTTTTACTTTTGATGTACTTCATTTTGAAGACATTTCTCCCTTTTCTCTCTCTTTTTTTTTTAACAGGATAATCTAATCTTTCAGTACACACACTTGCCTTCTTCAAAAGAAACACAGTGACAATATTACAGAAACATGGAAGACTTTAATAAGAACAGATTAAAAGGACCAACATGTGGAAAACAAATAATAAAAGTATATTAAGCAGCAGTCCAGGGAAATGTTGTTGACACTGTCGTCAAATATTATAATGTAAAGGTTTTGGTAGTTTTCCCAACAAAATATAAATGAAACAATAACTCTTTGTATTGCCTCACATTTGAGTGGAGGAAGAGCATTCCTGTAGCACTTGAGTCAGCAACGAGTAATCAAAGAAAATCACATTAGCACCAAATGGATCACACTTATTACTGATGTGTATGTATTGTTTTAGAGATGCTACCCCATTGAGGAACAGGATCAAAATATGTATTAAAAAAGAGAAATAATAATTAAAAAAAAAAAAGCTTAAAACCTTTTTCTGGGGCATTTTCAGCTGTGTGTTTGTCTCTGCTACACCAGCTCTGCAGCTCATGTCCTTCAGACAAGGACAGTAGACAAAGCCCTAACTCAATGGAGGGCTGATGTTCTTCCAAGGCCGGGTGACTCCCTTCAGTCAGAAGGTTTTCATGTCTCTGCTGTCATCCTGAGCTGTAGGACTGCAGAGGGAAGCAGCATTGGAGGACCTTCAGTGTGCACCAAGAACGACCTTCTGCATGCTGCGGCCAAGGTACTGCTTTGCACGGCACAAAATACATAACAAGAACAATACCTCAGGCTGAATTTAGGAAATTCGGTAATCGTCAAGTGTGGTAAATCATCTTTAAAGCAAACACTCTTAAAAGCGGAGAGATAAAGTTCTTTCCCTTGTGACGAGGTGGTAGCGAGGAATATTGCGTGGTTGTGGGCAGGGTTTCAAAGCAGCCCGGTCACATTGGACGAGATACTGCCTCCTGCTCCTGATGGGATCTCTGAGACTGCTGGCACCAGGGTGACAGGCCAGTAATCGTTAACAGGGGAAGTCTGTCTGGTGCCTGCTCTTTGTTCCAGCCCTACTTTCATATTTGAGAACCCTTGTGGTATACTTTCTATTCACAGCAATGTTTTAGCCTGCCGCAAGTGTGGCCCCAGTGATTACAGTTAGGCAAATACACCAAGAACCCACACATGCTTGAGCCCTTCAAAGTATCTTTTTTTTCCCCTCAGTTTCCATGTGTTAATATTTGACTGAGTCTGCAGTTTGAACAAGTACTTCCCAAATATATTTCAGCTTTCAAAAAAAAAAAAAAGTATATATATAGAAGGCACCAAACATTTATGGTGCTCACAGCATTTACGGCTGAAACTCGTTCTGCAGGTTCAGCCATCTGTCCTGCCCATCCTTGCACAACCATACTCTTGTAAAACACAACCGGTTGTCTTATTAGGGAACTCACAATGCCCCTGGCACCGCATTTGGTTCCTGGATATCTCACCAGCATGACTTCTTGGAAACAGAAAGATGCTAGGAAGATGTCGCTTAAAATGCTTACAGATGCAAGATGAAAGTAGGCATTGAAATGCAGATAATAATCTCTCTAGGGATCCAGCTGAGGAGGGACATACCCAAAATGAGGGATTATGATCATGTCCAGAGAAAAACGATGATGGGACACATGCTTCTGACTGCATTGAAGTGAATTGCAGTATCAATAGGAACAGCAGAGCTGAGCCAACGTGATTGTTATTCAGATTGCCAAGGGGAGTGATTACCATTACTAATTACTACTCACATAAAAGAGCTCTTCGTTCTTGATCTATTCTTGCTGTTCGTGGTTGGAGAAATGTACCTGGAATTTCACAGAAGTTGGAATAAACTGGGTCCCATCAATTCCGACATCTGCTCTTTCAAGCACTTGTGCAGGTCTATGCAATTTTAACACAGGTGACTCATTTTACACAAAGGCTTCTTCATTCTGCTTCTGGCAACATAAACGTTTTTAAAGAGGGTATCAATAATACCATTCTGATGGAAGTTATAACAATTGTTCTTATGTGAACCTGTTCATCTATTTCAAATCTCCTTAATCCTATGCCAGGACAAATGTGAAATTGGAGAATTTTACATACCCAGCTCTTTTTTTCAGCCATGTACATCTATCAGTCCTGGATTTCGTATTTCTGTACACAAGACTATTCTGTGCATAGTGATATTGTTCGTATGCCAAGACAGGGAAACAAGGACACTGCAATAGTAGTAACAACAAGGAAGCCATTTTCCCTTTGAAGAAAAGCTCTTTGTTGGTTTGGTTTTTTAAAGCTTTATGATAGAGGTAAACAACTGTGTGTTCTTAGAAATTATATGTAATTTTTAACATGTCAATATAGCATTACTGTAATAACCTTTAGCAAACCTGAAAGGGCTTTCACATGAGCAAAGGAGGAGGCTGTGGGGATCACGTTAAGGTTTGTCTAATTACACAGACTTACATGAATAGCAAAAACAAGGTGGAAAATGCACTGCATGACAGCCATTCCACTTCCATATTGCTTTTCTTGTAACTGGAACAAAGTTACTTTAGGTAACTACCATAGGAAACCCCCAACCCAAGAACAAAACCTAAAAACCATTACTGCCCACCCTGATGCTGTTTCAGTGCTGGTGAAACCACAACCATCTCACACTGCCCCTTGCAGAAATCCTGGGTGACAGCCCAGTTCTGTTGAGCTGGGTTTTACATGGACTTAAACAACTATCAAATTTTCCATTGGTTTCTTCCCATTCTTGTCCCAGGCCATGGATGCTGCCTCTCTTTTTCCGTCTCCCAGACTGTAGATGTTAATGCCACAACTCCATCTGCTTTCCTCTGTTACCCCCTTTTTCAGGTATTGCTTTACCTTTGTAGATGCTTGTTCTACTGTACCTTCAAATTTTCTAATTTACCACTGGTAAATCACAGCTAGAATTGTCTCATCATTTCCTCCCTAGAAGACACCACTTTTGCTGTAGCACATGGAAAGATCATGGCTTTCCTTTCAGTAATACTGTCTTACCAGTTCAAGCAGGTAAGCAGAGGCAACCTGCAAGCTCTTGTGTGTAGGGTCCATGGTTGCTGTGGGACAACCCCTCTCTGTAGCACTTTTTCCTAGAAATGAAGCCGTAGAGCAGTTCACATTTTCAAAGTGTATATTAGGCTCATATCTTGGGTGCAACTGATACATTTAGAGCATGGGCTGCTCGAATCAGGTCAGAAAGTGAAAACCAAATAATGAATGGGCACATAAAATTAGCTTGGCAAAACTCCACCACGATGATTTGTTTTCCAAAGTGCAGCTGATTTACAGATTTGAGGCCTCCATTGGTGCTCTCTGGCTTTAAAGCAAGATATTTCAACAAAAATTATAGCTGAAGAGCAGTTCTGCTGATGCAGGAAATGTTGTGAGGGTGACAGTAAACACTCGAGGTATGTGCGAGAAGGGTATAGGGTATATCCCAGCCAGTACTGTTAAACATCTGCACAAAGCAGCCAAGCAAGCCAAGTTCCTGAATTTATTGGCTTTCCAGACCCCTGTCCTTCCCCACTACCCCGACAGGCCAGGAGCAGGTTGAGCCAGATTCCTGTGCATTCCCACCAAAAAAGGCACCTTTGGCTGAAACAGGCATCCAGAGGCTTGGCTGCCTCTGCATAGCTCCCAGCTCTCCACCACCAAAACCATCACTTCCAATGGGGCAAGGTGATTCCCCAGACAGTTTGGGTACTGGGGCTGCACTCACTGCCCAGCCTGGCCATAGACCAGAGGGTCAGAGCATCCAATTTTAAAGTGGCTCTTTTTCCCCTGCAGCTTTGCTTGTTACTGCTCACAATGACCTGGGGCACTGGTTGATAGTGGTGCAGACCTTGCAATGGGTCCCTCACCTCTGCCAAGATGCAGAGGGCAGAGGAAAGCCTTCAAGAGATAAACCATGCGTAATAACAGCCTTTTGAGGAGACAAATACTAAACAAGCTGCTTCCATGGGCCCGCTGAGGTTTTTGTTACATTGATAATAAAGGGAGAACAAGATATCCACGTGCTTACTCCTATCTGCTTTCCACCCTCAGAGTTTAACAGACATCAAATTCTTGAGCAAGGAACTAGCAGTCCTTGGAGAGATTGACGTACATACTTTGTCTTAGCAATGGAGTTTATATCTCTTTAATAAACTGGAAAGTGACTCTTTTTTGATGACAGAGGCTCTGGTAGCTGACATCAAGTGGAGTACATGGCTGCATGCCTGCCAGCCTTGGGAAGACGACTGCAGGCATTTAGGAGCTCTCCAGGATGGATCTTTTAATTTTTTCACTGCAGCATGCAATTAGACAATGGAAATTGAAACTAGCTTAAGACAAAACAAAGTGATCATCAGAGATTATATAAGCAGTACAACCCTATTAATATCAGTGTCCTGAGCATAAGAATTTCTACCCATCATAGAATCATAGAATCACAGAATGGTTTGGGTTGGAAGGGACCTTAAATATCATCTTTAAGGGACACCTTCCACTAGACCAGGTTGCTCAAAGCCCTGTCCAACCTGGCCTTGAACACTGCCAGGGATGGGGCAGCCACAGCTTCTCTGGGTAACCTGTGCCAGTGTCTCACCACCCTCATAGTGAAGAATTTTTTCCTAATATCTAAATAAAAAAAAAAAAAAAAAGAAAGTCATGTCAAAAAGCCTCATGTCAATGAAACTGTGTCAGTTTAAAAAGCAAAACCAAAGCATGATGCAAACTCAATAGGATGGATTGTGCCCTCACTTCCACTGCTATACTGCAATGAAGTCAGCTGACTTACGGATGTGATTAAGAGGGATAATTTGTCTTTTAGATGATGTGACATATTAGCTTGGAAAGAAATGTGAAAGTTGACTAACAGCTTCCTTACAAATAAAAATAGGAATAAGGGTTCATTAAACATTTAATCTTTTAAAGAAGACAAATGCAAGCAGCTATTCCACAAAATGACATAAAGAGTGAAAAGAGAGAGCCCTTCTGACATGGGGAGAAAGATCACTTTGGAAAGAGAAACTAAAAAGTTCTACCACAATATATATCCTCATGACCAGGAAAAAAAGTTACTAAACCATCCTCAGGGAGCTGTGAGAGGCTCTAAGAAGTAAACCTTTCAAAGGACAGGACAGAAATTGGAAGGAAACACACTCAAATTATGCAGAAATAACTTGGCTGCAAGAAGGGCTAGTCAGAAATCTAAATTCAGAGCTACAGGCATAAGATTTTCAAAGTGGCTTCATGATGCCTTACACAACACCACATGGACCTCTGTGGCTTGTAGACTTGAATGGTGTAAAAACAGCAGTGCATGGGGCATCCTCTTCAATGAAGCAATACAGAGAGGTGGGTGCTGCAGGAAGCCCTGTCCTGATGACAGGACATCCCTGCTGAATGGACGGGACAATAATGCGTAGGGGAATCCAGGAAACGTGGCCCTCACCAGTCCAGTTGGGCAAACAGGGTTTGACCCACACCCTTCCCACCACCTGCCCAGCAAAGCGTTTCAGGGTTAGGAGTGGGGTTTTCAGCTTTTTCTTAAGAAAAAAATAAAATTTTGCACATTTTCAAGTTCGCTGTTTGTTTCCGGTATTTATTTTATTTTTACCTTCTCCTTGCTTCACTTTTTATCCCTGGTTTCTTTCCTGCTGCAAGTTCTTCCCCTTTGTGTCCTTTCCATGACTTCCTTTTTCACACAAAGAGAAGTGGAAAAGATAAAAGGAAAAAAAAAATAATAAAAGGGAGCAGGGAAAGGTAATAAACCAAGAGGGAAAAAAAACCCTCTAGTTTCCCATGTCATATTTATTAACACAGAAAAATGCTGGGGGAATAACAGAAATTTCTCCAAAAAGCTTCTTTTATTCTGAAGATAAATTCTGAAATGTCTTTTTCTCCTAAATAAAATTTTCATTTACAAATTTCCAACCTTGTTGTTTCCTGTATCTGTAAAGTAGGCTTGGAGAGACTTAATAGCTTCTAAGGGCATGTGAAACTAGACTCACTCACCATCCTGAGACTTCAGTCCTCAAGGCAGTATTCAGCAATGCAAAGCATGAGACTATTACTCCTTGTATTTGCACATCATCATTACCTAACTGAAACTGTAGCTGAAGGAAAGAGAGGAAAAACCACAAAGCTGAATACAGGTGGCTACCAGAGAAACTTTCAAATTGCCTTTATGTAGGTAGTATTATTTTTTCATCAGTGCTTCCAGGGTATAGCAAAGGGACAGCTTGGCGTGGCCATCTGCACAGAGTGGCACGTTGGTGATATAAGTGTGGGTGGTTTTTTTTTTCCTTTTGCAAACTCTTTTCTTTTTCTTTTTCTTTTTCTTTTTTTTTCAATAGATTTGGACAAGTTTTGTGTAATTTTCCAGTGACCTTGATTATGCAATTGTGTATGCCTGCTGCCCCGGGCAACATCAAAGATGCCACTCTTGTTATCAGGTGGCCAGCAGCCCCAGCTAAGTGAGGGACAACTTGAGGGCACCTGGCAGTGCCAGGGGAGATGGCCCTTCCTGCCTGCCTTAACAAGCTTCTCCTGGGGAATCTCTTATTGCTTCTGCTCTTTTTTTTTTTTGGGGGGGGGGGAGTTTACAGAGCTGACAGTCATAAAACACACTGAGGCATCTTCAGGGAGATGATGATATATAGTGAATAAACTGAATCTATTTATTTCCCCTTCCAAACAGAGAAAGGATGGTCCCAACCCAGCAACAGCACATGCTTAACTCCAACGAGGGGCTCAAACCCAACTGAAGTCAAAGGGTTAACTTCATCCCCCTTTGAAGTCAACAAGGGCAACCCTTCACCTCAATAGGGCCAGAACCTCCTCCCAGCGCTGAGTGCTTTGATGAATCTGCACTGTAACACCCAAACGAGGTGCAAAGCAGCATCACCTCTTCCAGGGTCCCTCCCCATCACAGGTATAACCCCTCTGAGTGAGGCTGGAGCCAGGGCTGGGGCATGGTCCTTTCACCCTTTCTCTGATATATATGGAACACCAGTCGGAAACACTGCCCCCATTATGTCCCTTCTCCTCTCCACAGCCTGGCCATGGGCAGAGAGGGAAGGGTGATGATCCTGCAGAGGCAATGGGGAGAAGGAGGTAGAAATATCACTCCCCAACTTTCTCTTTGTCATGGGTGTCTCTGATCTTGCTCAGTAAACCTCCTTGACAACCTCACAGGTACAGAGAAAACCAACTACAGACTCAAACTGCAAAAATGTGGCTAATGTTACCCCAAAACACTCCCATCACTCTTTCAGCGTTACCATAATTTAACCCTCCACCAAAATCAGATGAAAGCCACCTACACCCAATGTTTCAGGTGGTTGGATGTTAGTGATTTTTGTGGTAGGACCTGGAAAACTAACCTATGAGAAGTTTCTACTTGCTCCTCTTTGAATACTACTCTGCTTTTGGTCCCTTTCCCACAATTTCTTTTCCCTGCAAGCCTGGGAGGGAGGTTTTAGCAACAGGTAATCTGTCTCCCAAGTGCTCTTGACATAGAGAGGCAAAGAGGAATGAAAATTGCCCTTTAATCCCTGGGTTTTCAGAAGGTTTTGCCTTACGTTTCCTGCTATACCGGGTAAGAATTTTCTGATCAAAGCAAGTCCTTTCCAAAGCAGAGAAGAAAATGGAGTGAAAAATAAGAAGGAAGAAAAAAGAAAAGATAAGCTCTGGTCAGTCAAGCCCTAGGTCTCCTGTCTCCAGTTTGTGATATGTTTTATGATCTCAGACACAACAGATTGTGAGCCTGCAATGTTTGGAAATAGTAGATGATTAAACCTTCTGGCCAGGTGTAAATGCAACCTTTGTCTTCTGATGACTGTGTGAGAATTACCTTCCTTCTCAAAGTCCCCGGCTGGCCCTCCTCTCTTCACTGTTGCAAACGTCCCCTGCTTGGAGCTGCAACAACAATGTGCTTCCACTTCTCATCTATCCAGGCACCAATGCAATCCATATCACTCCAACTGTCCCAAGGTATAAGAAAAAACAAAACCACCCCAAAATGCTGAGCACGCTACTGACAATTCTAAAGAATGTGGCCTGTGACTTTTCCTACTTCTTCTGCAGGGGGTATTTTGTACCAGGCAAATAATAAAAAATGTGTAATGATTGACTAGGCTTTTAAACCTGAGCTGAAGGTAAGTTTGCCTTGCTGTTCCAGTTAAATATTCTCACTAGCCCCCTTCTCTTTCTCCAGTTGATCATGACACAAAATTCCCTTCAGCCTGATTCATTCTTTATTCTTCAGAAATTTGGACAACAGTCAAATCTGACCTTTAGAGTCATAAACAAATTAAATTGTTTCACAACCAAATAATATGAAACAATATTGAATAGGTAGACTTCCGCTGAGTTTCCTCTTAAAGAGAAAGAAGCCCTGAAACAGTACAGACATGGGAGATGATAGAGGGAGAGGGGTGGAGGATAAGGAGTGCTGATATTCTGCACAGCAATGAGACAGCAAAGCACTGGGGTCTGGCTCCAGACTGACAGATATCAGCACTTTGAAGATGCTGAGAGGTCTTTATTTACTTTTTTGGGAGCAGAGTGCTCCCCCAGAGGCATACCCCACTGCAAGCCTGTTGCTGCAGAGGCGCTGCGGCTGACAGAACCCCACACTCTGGCTATGTACAATTCAAGGTGAAGCCCAGAGGTGGCCAAAGTGGCCTTTGTGCCACTGGGCTGGAGGCCATTCCTCCTCCCCCCATGTTTACCTGAACTTTGGCTGCGTGTGGTCCAGCCTACCTGCATGCACAGCACCCCCTGCCACACGCGGTCCCGCTGACATGGATGCAGGGCAGGGCTGTGTCACCTGCTGCTGCCTCTGCGGGGACATCCTTGAGAGTGGGGCTGTTCACCTGGGCTTGGGTGCCTGCCCAGAGGCTGTCAGCTCCAGAGGTGGCAAGAGATGGGGAGATGAGATGCTGTATGGTTCAGCACATTTGCAGAGCATCGCTGGAATGTGAAACATCTGGGGCAGATGGGGAGGTGTGATAAGGCTCCTTGCTGTCCTTAAAAACACTATGAAGTGGCCAGGTAGGCATTCCCCTGCAAAGGGGGATTCCCTGCCTGGCACCAAGCTGATCCCAGTTGCCTTCAAGGCTCTGGGACCACCACAGGCAGCCCAGCCTCAGGCCTTAATGGAGATCCCCTGTGGCTCCCCTGCTGTGGTTGGCAGCGTGACACCTGTTCACCTCATCCCTTTTTCCCAACTGGGCACAGGCCACCCTTCCTCCTCCCTTGCTGTGCAGTAAGTCATGTATAAAAGCACAAGATGAAGATAGAAACAGCAATAAACAGTGCCTTGGGCACTGCAGCGATGCAGCACAACAGCTATACTGGGAAGGTGGTGACCGCTGAACCCTTGCTCCTACACCATGGCTGGTGGAGGCATCCCTGGCCTCTGGACACTCGTTGGCATGACACTGGCTTTGGAGTACTACTCCACATCTGCACTGGCACCAGGACGACATGCTGCTGTACCATGCCAACACTGAGGCTAAGGAAATTCATTGTCCTCATCCCTGCTGCAAGGGACAGCTCCAGACTGGAGAAGCAGTCGTGGTCTGGGCATCAGGGACACACACTGTGTTGGTGTGACCTGCACCTACACAGCAACACTCTGAGAATGGTGCACTTGTATTTAATATAAGGAGATCCAAAACACAGTAATTATTCCCATACGTGATGTATGGGATGTGGTGATGCACACACAACACAAGCAAGGATCTGTTTATAGGAGGTATACGAACAACACTCATAGCTGCTGCTTTTCTCCCAGGCTGGACACTCAGCTACAGATGTGTTGTGGATGGTCATCTACAGCCTAAACTGCTATTATTGTCACTGATATGGAAAGCCTTTTATTACCTACAGGTTTGTGCCATTTATGAAGTGGAAGCCAACAGACGTGAAGCACATTCAGATGCCTTAATTAACTTGAAGAATTATGAAGCCATGCCTGTAACTGAAATACAGTTTTGCCTCTTGTAAACCATTTGATACAAGAATGATGAGGCTGAGGATTAAATGTAGAAATACATCTAAATATTTATACTATGTTCATTACACCAGTATCCCAGCATATGTTTATGTTGTAACCTCCATTTCTATATCCGTTAAGTTTGCTCTGCTGTATAACCAGTGCTACCTATTGCATGGTGCCAGGGGTGCCTTCCTGCAGAGACTGTCTGCGTCTGGGACGATACAGGTTAAACCCCTTTCTCTGGGCAACATATTTCTCATGCTCTCAGTGCAAGACTTCCTGAGGCTTCGAAACCAGGACACTGAATTGAACAGACTCCTCATCTAAATCAGGCTGGTAACCCTATGTATAGCCCCAACACACTAAACCCTTCACGTCATAATTCAAAGTCCTCTGACACAGAGCTCCAGCCACCACATTTCATTACAGCGAGGAAATGCTGTGGCAGGGATAAAGTAGCTGCTGTCATCAAAATGCTGACAGAAACTGAGGTTAAAGGTACTAAATGTTTTGCTGTTAATGAAGCCAATGCAATGATGTTTTGCTGTTAATAAAGCCAATGTAATGTGTTTTTGTGAGGAGGAAAGGAGGACTTTGTGAGCAGTGATCATGAGATACATGCAGAGCTGTGAAAATAACTTCGAATGAGATTTTAGAAATCTTATAAGTAAAATATATGTGCATTTCAATCGTTTTGCTCTCCCTTGAATGATTTTTCCCCTTTGAAATAATAGCCAATAAAGTGAAGAAAACTAATTTTGAAACAAAAAAGTCAACATGCTTTATTTTGAAAAGTTCAATGCAGAACTTGTTATCCCTTGGCATTTTGCTCCCCAAAATATGTTTTCTAGTAAATAAATCATTCAGAATAATCCATCTAATTCTACATTTATTACAGTGAAAAGCAATGTTAGCAATTCAACACGCACACACACTCACACAGGAGTTCGCCTTTTTTTTTTGCCCATGGAACAGAACTGCAAGCGCTGCAGGGAGGACTTTTGACCAAAAGGTATTTTGGAGCTTTTGTGTCAGAAAGCTAAATACTTAGGGTATTTCTAATTTTTCCTACTAGACCTTAAGACACTTGCTCGTTGTCCCATTCTAGAAGATCTCTTTTACAGTCAGAATCTTCAAGGAGGTGGTTTCCCTCAGCATCCTCCATTCTGCCTTACCAGCCCTCTTCTCTTGTCACCCCAGTTACCAGACGTGAGCATTCAAGGTGTGATCATGGTCTCAAAGCATGACAATTCTCAGACTGGACCAGTCAGTTAACACCATCACTTTGCTTCTACTAAGCTATTTAAAAAAGGGCATTTCATTTTCATGAACACACGGAAATGTGTTCTTTACACATGCACACTCACTAATGTCACAAGTCAGTGAAGCTAGTGCCCTCAGTGTGGCACTGGGCCCTCAGTGCCCGCAGCATGGCACTGGGCAGTAGCAGTTCCCTTACCATCCTCCTTGAAGAATGAGTGTTGCCTTGTGAGAGACAGTTTTTGCCTGCACAATGGAGAGGAGGAGCGCCAGCGCCATGCTGTTCTGAGCAGCCGCATCCCCTGGGGAACAGGTGGAGGATGCCGGCCACCACTGGGGAACAGAGCATGGGAGATCCAGCTTAGTTAAAGGGGTTTGCCCCCTCGACATGCTGCTGAGGGCAGCAGTCTCACGTTTGCATTGCAGGGACATCTCTCACCTCCATTCCCATATCTAATAGCAATTCTGGTTTCTGGGACTCAGCCCCATACTGTTTCATGCTATTTCTGTTTCATCCACCTGCTATTATCTTCTACTGTTTTTCAGAAATTACTGCCAAATTATGCTGCTCTTATTCACACACACACCCCCCCCCCCTTTCCATCAGTAATTTCTTTTCTAGGGTGGAGAGCTTCCCAGATCACCCTCCACCCACTTACACACATGCATGCACACACACTTTATAGAAAGTGTTTACTTATGCGGGGGCAATAGTTTAAAAGGTAAATGAAATAGAGGACGCAGCCTGGATTGGCTTAGCAACACAAACAGTGCCAGCAGGTAAAGGGCCCAGGCCTGTTCTTTCCCACCTCAGAATTGTTTTAAAATGACACCCCTTCATAATTAATTGTACAGCACCTGATTAGTCACTATTGACAGACCTGGAGCCAATTGACTCTTTTTTTTTTTCCTTCTACTTTATTTTTTTTATCTGGCTGGGGGAAATATGAAGTGCCTGTAGCCACACATACAATATACCTCCTGGTGATTACATCAGGCAGCTGAGCAATTAGCGCCAGTCCTATCAGCCCGGGAGCTGGAGGCTACAGTAGCAGGATCACAGCCCAGCCTTAGTCTTTAATATGAAAATGAAGAAGGGAAGCATCAAAATCCCATAAACCCTAGAAGTCAAACAGAGCCAACTGGGAGTTCGTTTGTTGATAAGGTGAAGGAAGAAATGCAGCTGATAAAACAGAGTGCTGCTTCTGCTCTTCTGGTCTCTATCGTGGGTGAGGAGGATTAAAATACTCAGGAGTCAGCCTGAATCCACCCAAGCAGGAAAACAACCCCAGTGGCAGAAAACGTGTGTGTGCTTCATTAGCAATGGAGTTGGGTCAGAAGGGGTGGGTCTGTAGCCCTTTCCACTTCCAGGCATCTGTGAGTGCTTTGCAAAGCAAATGAATTTGCTCCAGGAGAGGGCAAGGACACATCACACCAGGGGAAGGTACCAGCAGCTTTTACTCACCTTGATCTAAAATAGCTATCATTATATTGCTGGAAGCTTTGAAAGAACAAAGTCAGTCTCCATTACCAAGAATGCAGTTGAGGTCCTCCAGATCTCCAGCAGCCTGCTTCCAGACACGCTGCTTTTATGCACCTCAGCACTGTATCAGTTTAACTCAGCCACTGTACAACCCAGTAAAGCTGAGTCCTGCCACTGTGCAAACACTTTACTCTCAAAGAAGAGGATCCGTACAAGACCTTAGCCAACTTCAGAGTACTTCTGAGTAAGGTATTAAGCCAGTATCAGTGCCTACATTAGGTGCTTGCTCCAGTGTGAGTTAATCAGTTTAAACCCATACCTTTAAGTAAATACTCGTGTGCAGGCAGACAATGACTTGGGATTTGACTAAAGCTCAGTGAATACAATGTGAATGAATGTGTGCTCTGAATAAATAAATAATTAAAGAGCCACCTAATTAAGGCTTCTCTGTGTCCATTCTTCTGGCAGAAGAGCCACTCTACGCAGAAAACCTAAGGATCAGCTCTAAGGCAGATTACATGAATTTGGCAAAGGATCTGGTGTTCTGGAAGCTGCGGAGCTCATCAGGAATATGTTGCTCTGGAAAAACTCTCCTTTGTGGAAAGGTCTCCACATAACCCAAGTTTAAATGTGACACATGTGATTTTACATCCCCGTTGCAGCAGCTTCCAAACTTAGGTCCAGAAGCCCAGGAGACTGCAGAACAGAGATCCCACAGTTGACTGATATGAACCACCTTGGCTCCAAACCACAGTGGGTTCAAGGTGACATGGACCTTATAAACATGCCTAACCTAACCCTGGACTTGGTTAATATGCATGGTCCAAATATGCTTGGAGTTACTTTCTCAGTTTAAATCAATACAAAATGCAGCATATGGTTAGTAGAAATTGCATCAGTTAAACTAGAACCAAATCACAGCTATTTATAATTACAGTTTAGGGTCCAGTTCGCCTTGGAAGTATGTAAATACTGCACCATTTGATGTCCTCACAGCCCATAGATGAACCCTGGGATCAGGACCATATGTGTCCTTCTGCGCTGTTCACAGCTATTCCATAGAGAATCAACATTTATGGCTCAAAAGAATGCTGCAAGGACTTTAGAAAAAAGAAACCGAGCCCCACCTTTGCTTTTAACTGTAATCAAACCAGTTTTATTTCTGTAAAACCATTCTGAGCCTTAACTGTTTACAGGAACCAAGACAGAGGCTCTGTCTGAAAATGCAGTTTTCTCAAGAAACACCCTAGAAATGCAACTGCTCACACTCCTAAACCTGCAGAACCACTAAATGTGCTGAACAAGGGCCTATGCAGAGGCAAGGAGTCACAAGAAAGGATTAGAGAATAGCAAGCCTAAAGTGTGAAGCAGCATATTGGCATCGCAGTGGCAAGACAACATAGCTTCAGAGAAGCATACATGAATCTCACTTTGGTGCAGATTTTTTCTTCTGGTTCATTTTTGGGCCATAAATCATGCTTCAGTCTTGCTTGGCCTCTTATTTTTCAGGGAAGGATCTTTCACCAGTTCTTAATTCCTGTTTTCTCACTCCTCACCAGTTTCTGCAAGAAGCAGGTTTTCCACATTTTCCACTCCAGAAATCTCTCACAGAATTTGGCCCTACAGTTGATGTAACCAGCAGTCACATCTCATGTTTTATCCTATGCCTGCTGAAACAAACCACAGAGCTCCTGCTCCAGCCAAGGGGACGTGTAATTGGGTGACAGCTCAAAAGATGGGCACCCAAAGCTACATATGGAAAGAATACCTGAACTAATTTTCCATAGAGCAGAGGTTCAGAATCCATGATGCTCTTTTTGGTAACACAGACAGGTAATCACACTGAAATTCAGGCTCTTGGAGTCAATTTGCAACCCATTTAACATGACACTGTTGAAATAATGAGTCAGAAGCTTACAACCAGTTTCCTCTGACCCACCACTAAGCTATGCAGCCAATGCCTAACTTGCAGCCTTTACTTCCAAAAGGAACACTTGTACTCTTTCACCCAAATGAGTCTTGCTCCCTAGGTCCCTGCTTAACTTCTGCAGATACTTTTCAAAAGTGGCTTTTATCTTTAGCAACAAAGCATCCTCACTGAACCCAGTAACTACCTGGATTGCCTGGCCTTAGTGACTTCTGACAACAAAATGGAGTCTGTTCCAGTTGAAGAAGAGTAGGATAATCTTTGAGGGATTTCAGTCCCCATGTTTTGTTAAGAAAGCAATGCTCTTCCCTATACATCTCTATACAATACCTCTCTTAAATGTCTTCTGAGATATGTAACTTTACACACAAGCTTTGTCCTCCTGGTTTGAAATTGTTTCCCTGACCTGTTACTCAGCTGCAGCCAGTCTTCTTCCCCTCCTCATCCACATAGAAACTTTCCTCTCTGATTCCCACAGCTGCTTCTCTTTTGCAAGACCTGTCTCCACACAGCTGTGCTAACAGGTCCCTGTGGGATTCTACCTGGTCCCCAGGGTCCCACACTGCTTCTCCAGCTGCCTGCTGTCAGGAGGTTAATCCTAGCACACGCAGGCAGGCAGGTCCCACACAACCTGTTTAGGCATTCCTCGTCACCTCTCCATCCATCCCACTCCATTTTGCTCTGCTATGGTCTCACTCAACACAAGGGTGACTTAGCAGGTATTCAGTTTCCTGCCCAACATCCTCCTGACCTTCCTGCTGGAGTACCCACTGCTGAGCCTGCTCCATCAGGACCCCCAGTGTTCTCTGTTTCCAATCAGGATGTCTCCCTTCTCGCCTCTTCCATCTTCCTTGTGAAAATGAAAACCATACCTCATAGCTATTACATCAGAAAGAGTGCTCTGGACTTCCCTATCTGAAAGGCACTGGCATAGGCAGAGAGGAAGGACAGGCACAAGGAGCTACAAACATAGGACACAGCGTCATCAGATAGCAGAAATCCCTACTAACTATGATGGTATCCCTGCCCTCAGTAATGCCTGAAGAAAATAAAGAAGTCATTAATTTCTGGAAGCAACCAAAAGACAAGGTATTCTAGACCATACAGATACACATTGAAGATGGGATTTGGGAAGGCACTAAGGATGGGAAAGCTGGGGCCAATGATGCAGGCACTGGCATGGGAGTGTGGGAACTCTGGCCCTGTTGCTCATCTCTACATCTGACCTGCCTTGAGGACTTCACTGCCTCACTTGCCTCTCTCCTATGGCATCTACTTAGATAACAAAGATCCAAGAGGTGGTGGTGTTGCCTTTGTGTGTGTGTATATGTGACAGTGACGCCAACAGATGCCCAGCTCTCAAGGTGTGGCAGTGACATGAATGATCCTCACAAGAGGAGGAGTGAGAGGCTGTGAAGTCCTGCTCAGGTCCCAGGCAGCTGAAATCCATTGCAGATGACATTGTAATAAATGCTATCATTATTTGTTAGTGAGGGAGAAGTGTTTGGGGGTGGGAGGGCAACGTTTTCATGCTGAGCTCTTCAAGCCAGATGCTGAGGAAATGCTGACAAACCTGGATGGTCTGAGCACAGGGGACACCTTTCAAATCTTGTGAGTCCCACCTTGCTCATCAGGAAAGACCTACCAGTGAGTTTGTGCTCATAGGGTTATTTATCCCTGACACTCTCATGCTTGCTCTGGCTGTATTTTTCAGCTTTTGAATTTGGAAGAATGTGAAGAGGAGAGAAGAGAGGGAGACTAAGGGTCCTGAGGATCAGGGTGGCTTTGGCTCCATGGGTTTGAAGCTATACATATATAAAAGAGATGTGTCTGTATCCATATCAGCAGATATGCGTTTGACAGATGTTAATTATTGTTCTTTCTCATTAGTAGCAGTTAGAAATGATAATTTGTCTTCACCAGATTATTTTGCCATTGCAAAATTTCACACCATTCTGACACAGAAGTAAAAACCTGAATTGCTTTCTTATTTTAAATTACAGAATGGATATCCTGGAGGGCTTTGTTGGGATAATTCCAGGAAACTTCACCAAAGATGATTCAGTAGTTGAATGGAATCTGCAGCTACTTAGAGAAAAATGCTGAAGTAACAGATTTCAATTTCATCATCCACACAAAATGCAGAAGGTTTAGTGATTTGTTTCAATATATTCAGTGACAGCAGAACTGGATTTATTTTGCATTAAATGTTTAGAAATTTCAAAAGGAATAATTGTTCCACCCGGGCTTTATTCTATCCTACAGTTATAGCAAGTAGCACTGTTGCTAGTTTGTGTATTTCCTATTCTTCTCTTTTCCCTTTGCCCAGGGCATTAATACACAGGTACTAATATTCGAGAAGCAAGGCCCAGAGTAAGGTAATTTAAAAGACTTAGTAATCCATGAATAAACCATGTATGTCTAGGAGGAGCTGGAATTTTTGCCACAGTGGTCCAGCTCTGACTGACAGGATGCTCCACTGTACTCCCACTCGTTATTCCACTCATTATTCCAGAGGACCATTTGGTTATGCCAACTTTTCCTTGTTTTTCAGTACACATTTGATCAGGAGTTTGTTCCAACTGTGGAATAATACCCAGACAATACCTGCACATTGGTAACATTTGCTGTTTGACTTTTGCAGTGTCGTCTTCTGTTGTCTTCAAGCAATTGAGTAAAGGTACAGGAACTGCACCACTGGGACTGGGGCAATGTGCCTCAGGTTGTCTCTGATAAATGTTTTATCAGAGAAGCACCATGTTGATCTGGACCTGTCAGAAAGAGATCATTTGCTAGATGGCTTATTTCCAAAGAAAATCTGATCAAATTGAAACTTTGTCAACCTCCTTCCAGCAGCAGTCAGGACCCAGTGTTTGAAATAAAAAGGTTGATAAAATAAAACCACAATGCACCTGGCGAACAGTGCATTCTTGTTCTAGAGGACAAAGCTCTACGTCTGTCCCTACCACTTCTAGTAGGTTGCTAAGGGTGTAATGGGTTTCCACCAAGTAGAGACATGGAAGTGGAGAGAACACTAGTGGGTAACTGGCTCCTGGTTATGGTGTCTACACTTTCAAACCCACCAAAAAACGTAGGGAATATTCAGAAAAATGCAGATGAAGGGCAGCATCTGCCAGTGTTCAGCTTTTTAAAAGAAAGCTGAGTTGACTTGCTGATGGTACCATTTCATTCATAAGGAAATGGTGTCACGTGGCAAAACCCACCTCTCTTTGGTGGAAAAAGACACAACATAAACAGCTGGAAGTTGAAGCCAGGTATTAAAAAGAAAAAGAGCTATGTAAGTAGTAAGAGCTGTGAGAACTAAGAGCTCATCCTTACTGGTGAGGATGAACAGTATGCCAGCAAAGGGTGGGAGCCTTGCTGGGAGATGTGCTTCAGCCAAAGGCAAGCTGCTGGGCTCACTGTGGGGATGAAACACAGGGAGAAGCTGTGAGGCCAAGCTTTCACAAATAACATAGGAAGGACTGAAACTACTAACACTTGTGTTTAGCTGCTGCTGTCAGTAGCCACCTGTTACACAATTTTTCCTGATTTCCATCTTTCACAATCATTTCTATTCCTGAAGGAAAAGCTTTGGAACCTCAAGAACATCTTTATCCACTTACTTCAGCGCACGTATAATTTTTCACAGCGCAGACCACCCCCGTCCACTTGCTAACCACTTAGCTTTCCCAGATTGTTGCATTCCTAGATGCTAAACACTAATCGCCAAGCAGGGAGGTGTGTAAAACCACCAGAAATAGATCTTTTACATCCTACATTGTGTCATGACAAATGATTTGCCGTTAATGAATTTCACCAGGACTAGCAGGGTGGTGGACACAGGTGTGGTTTTGAGATCCCAGCAGCAGCTATTTGAGGCACAGCAGCCACAGACACTCCAGCAGGGGTGTGTGCAATGATCTGACCTGAGAAGCATCCAAAAGACAGGCGTGAAGACATGCAAGAGGCAGTGTGTTCTGAATTCAGCTTAGGCTGCCACTGCTTGAGAAAATCCAAGCTGCTTGAGACATTTGTTGATTAAGAGTACTTTTTTCCTCCTTTTCTACTTTCTTTTTTTGATGTGTTTTCACCTATAACACACCTTATTATTTGTTTTTCCACAGTTCTCCCAGTCCTCTTCCCAGTATTTCCTCTTCTCACCTCTGGCCTATGATTTCTCCACTGCTAATTAAGTGCACCTCAAGCAGAGGCTGCACTGATGGGGTCATTACAAATCAGTGCTCCACAAAGTCAGTTCAGAGCTGGCCCTGCACTTCCTGAGGGTGGGATGTGGCCACATCCCAGTGCTTTCAGTAGCACCATCAATGGCACCACGCTCCCTGGCTGGATGTGCTGCAGCTTCTCATCCCAAGGGATGGTGGCAGAGGCAAAGCTTCCTGATGTGTTTGCGCAGAGCTGCTTATCTCCTCAGCCCCTTCACCCAGCTTTGCCAAGAGACATCTTCATGGCCAGACATCACATATTATGACTACGACAAAAGGTCACAGTTTTAGACAGTTTGTGCATGGTTTGAAATTATACAGCTGTTTTAATGAGAAAAAAGACCTTGAGGCCTGTGATGTCAGAGATAACAAAGTGTGGAAAGTAGCAGATGTGTGACCTTGCCGCTCTCCTGTTGCTTTCTCCTTTGTCCTGTGTGCTGCAGCTCTTCAAGGTTTTAATACTGGGAAAGGGCGAGAGGAAGGCAAAATGCAGGTTTCACAGTAACTCAAAATCCCATCTTGTGAAGCAACTCACCGGCTCTTAATGCAAGCCACTAATGGTAACCAAAATCCAGCAGCTGCTCAAGAATCATGACCTTACAGGCTGCAGACATTTCTGGTACCTGGTTATTGGTTCTTATGGTGAATTAAGATAAAAGTTGTCAGTATTTAGTTATTTTCCTGGACAGAGAAGTTTTCCAAAATAAAAATATAAGTTCGTGGACACTGAAAGCCTTTCTCACACAGAAGAGCATCTCCAAAAACGTGAGCATTATTGGCTGAAATACTACAATGTACTTTTGTGCCTAATAGTGTCTTTGGCCTATCAGGGAGATCTGCACTGTGAGAGCTGGAGCCAGCAAACAGGCATGGGCACCTAAACCAAATCTTAACAGTTCCAGAGGCACCTAAATACATAGGCTGGGTGCTCCACTTCTCTGCCCAAGTGCACTACACCCTTCAGACACCTGGGATGTACCTGGCTTCTTCAGGCATAGCCAAGCTGAGTTTTAAAACACCTAAGCCCTGCATGTGTCTGTCACAAGATTTACTTCTTGTTGGCTTGCCAGCAGCATCTTCTTTGCCCAGCACAGTCTTGAGGTAGTGTTGGTGCTGTCTCACGTGCTTTCAAATCTGAATCACGTATCTTCAAGCACAACGGAGAAATGCAGTTTCAATGCAAAAGTGGTTGGACCACCCAGTCCAAGGAGCAGCTGTTCATGGTTCATGGTTGGCAAGTGTAGAGACACAGAAAGGGGCACAGGCTTGGTGCCTGGCATCATTTGTCAAAGCATGAAGGAACGTGGATTGCAACCCCCAACCTGGCAGGTATTCAGGATAGAGGACCAGAATTTAAAATTTTTAAAAAGGCAAAAAAGGGAAAAAAGACATATTGTTTTGGCAATTCAGAGAGATGGTGTGACACGACTCAGTGGGGAAGAGTTCAAGGATCTACAGTTAGGTGGGAATAATCAGCTGAACAAATACCAGGTGGAAATGGCTAGTTAAGCAGCAGTTCTGCAGAAAAGATTCTAAATCACACTTTTACCAAACCCAAAACTAATAAAGCAAATATCATGTTGGGAGGAATAATAAGAAGCATTGCTCTTTTGAAGAAATTACCCTTTTGTTCAACGCAGTCCTGGTATTCTGCTGCTGTTAGAGTGCAGCCAGTTTTAGGCAATGCACCTCAGGAAAGAAGTGGACCTTTTGGAGAGAGTCCAAGGACAGCAGAGGTCTGAGAAATGTGACCTGCATGGGAGGGCTGAAAGAACTGGGCGGCTTAGGTGTAAAAACATACTGGTGGGGATGTAGTAACAAAACTCATGAAACAGCTCATAGAGGACGAGGTGAACAAGTCTGCTCCCCTCTTCCTATTGGATGGGTGAAAAACCTTTCTAGTGGAGTCAAAGTTCCTTAAGAATAATGTAAGAACATCTTTCACAACACAGCATGTGTGCGGTTGGTCACTTCTTGAGCAGAGAGATGCTTTTGGAGACTTCTTCCACTCCCTCTGTCCATCAGTGTGCTCCAGGTAGAGGATCCCCCATTGCATACACACAGGCAGGCAGCCACCCTCATGTACCCAGCGCCAAACAAACATCCTCAACACCCACCTTCAGGAATGGCTCCTTTTGACATTATTCCACTTGGCACAAAAGGTGCCATTTGTCAGGAAACAGAGATGATGCTTGCCTGGCCCAGTCCTTGCAGGTCTGGTAGGAGCAGTGTGGATTGGAAAAGGTTGTCACAGCTGCCGGTCCCTGAGGTGGCCAGCCAGATACTCACCCGGGGCATTGATGGGAAAGATAGGCCTATTTGAAGAGTATTTAGAGCATCTGTGTTACCCCTGAAAATACTTCCAGAGGGAGTTTCTCTCCCTCCCTTAACTATACAGGTAGCTAAGGTGATCAAGGGGCTACATAAATAAAATAAGTGCATTGCCTTATAATCTCCCCCTCCCCCAAAATGCCCTGCTTGGAAAAAGCATCATTTTTGCATACATTCCTTGGGACATTTAATTGCTCTAGTAAATAATTCCATTTCTCTAGTAAGATGTTGACCCTTGAACTTGAGATTAGATATTTAAAGCATTAGCAGGATGTCATATTTACCTTTCAAATTACAATCCCAGCAGCGCCCTATTGATTGCAGCTGGAAATCACCATGGCAGTCCATCCTCACTTGCAAATGTTCTGCCTGACATGTCAGTGGACAACAGCCCCAAGCAAGTTGTGCCAGCCACAACACTGGGGCAAATGGTGCTGGCTCCCAGAACTCACCCTGTGCCTGTGAGGAGACCACCACCTCCCCCAGCCCTGGCGCTGCCAAAGGGATGAAGCAGAGGGAAAGGTGCAGCCTTAGGCTGTGATACTGGGAGCAGTGCTTTACCTGAGCCTTTACCTGGCTCCTATACATACCAAGGTAACTTTTGGGGACTAGGTGGTACACACATGCTGCCTGCAGCAATGCTGTGCCCAGCAGATACCCCTGCTCCAGCCCAGTGACAGCTTTCTTCCACTGAACTCCCATAGCTTCCCCAAGAACCCCTCCTGCTATACATTTAAACAATACAAGAAGCTAAGGCGGGTGCATTGAGCCATCCTGCATGGCAGGGTGTGGGATAGTGGTGAGTGTAGATGCAGAGGCAGCTCCATGGCCACCCTCCCTTGCCCTATAGAGCAGGTAGGCAGCAAGAAGGGTGCTCCCCACTGGCGGCCCCCAAGCACCCCATTGTAACTCTTATCTGGTTGATGCACATTTTTTGTTCAAGGTGGCAAAATGCCCGGGGCTGCCAGGTTGCCAAGCCTCCTGCTAAAAATACCCTGCAGACACATTTCACCCTGGGTTTATTAAAGAAAAGAAAGAGCATATTCTGGTTGCAATGGAAATGATGTGGATAAGGCAAGGGAAGAAAGGGAGAGGGAGGCAGAGGGAACGAGATGAGATGAAGGCTGGAGAGCTGCCCATAGCAAGTGAAAGTGAGGCTGAGCCTGAGGGAGGTGCTGGCCCAGCTGTATGAATGGATGTAAATCCCTTCTCATGCTGTAGAACACGCTTGTTCTTGCCATGCTTGCTGCATGTGGTGCTACTGACATGACAGTGGAAAAGGAAGCAGCCAATGGGCTGTCCCCCATCAGTGCTGCGGGGAGGCAGGGAGCTGGCCTGAAGGAGAGGGGGACTAAGATGAAGGCAGGAGAAAGCCCAAGAGACCAAAGGGAGTCAGGAAAGAGTCACAACAAAGGTGATCTGATATGGAAATGGAGGAGGCTCAAAGAAAAATGTTGGGAGAACACACAAGACAGTGGGGACAGAGCATGGGAGAGGACTGAAAGCAAAGGGAGGGTGATGATGAGCAGGCAGTAAGAGAAAGGGAGAAGGAAAAGGTAAAAGAAGAGGAAAAAAAGCAAAGGATGGTAAAACACTCTAAACATGAAAATCTTCTGGCCTCATTCTCTGTCAGATGTCATGCCATTAGCTTGAAGATCCCCAGGGAGATCCCTGTTTAGATGGAGGTATGTTTTGGGAGCCCTGCATGGTGGCAGGGTATTCACTGGTTTTCACAGCCTTCATCAAAACTAACCTCCATTAAACTGATTATGTTTTAGCAATACTGCAAATGAAGGAGCAATTTCGGTGGGTGTGTGTTTGAGAAAGTGTTTAGGTTTGTGAGAGTCAGAACCAACTAACGCATTCTGCTTTTCTTCTTATTTTGAATATATGCCTTTGTGTTTAAACTGCAGGAGAACTGATGATCCCACCCACTGGTTCAGCACACGCACAGGCTGTACTTCTCTCTGACCTTGCAGATAACCATGAACCAAAACATGCAGCACTTTAATTGCTGTTCCTGCTCCTTATGGTGCTTCACAAGCTTGTGCTAAATTTAACAAGGAGGATCAGGCTGAAAACATTTCCAAACGCTTCTTTCCTGCAGCAAGGGGGAAGAACTGGATGTGCAGGGGGAGTCCCTGTGTGCCTCCTGTGGAGGGCAACAAAAGTGCAAGAGATACAAAAATAGCCAGAGGGCCCAACCTTATTGTATAGAGCTACTCCAGCCTGCATTTGTACACCATGGAGAATCATAGAATCATAGATCAGTTTGGGTTGGAAGGGACCTTCAAGGGTCATTTAGTCTGTACCCCTGCAATGAGCAGGGATATCTTCAACTAGATCAGGCTGCCCAGAGCCACATCCAGCCTGGCATTGAATGTCTCCAGGGATGGTGCCTCCACCACCTCTCTGGGCAGCCTGTTACAGTATTTTACCACCCTCATTGTAAAGAATTTTTTCCTCACATCCAGCCTGAACCTCTCCTCTTTTCCCCTCATACTATCACAGCAGGCCCTGCTATGTCCTTAAAAAATATAATCCCAGGTTTCTGTGTCTCCAAAACCAGTCCCTGTGCTCCAGGTCCTTACACATGTACCCATGAGGTAGATAGAACAAGGACCTGAGGCACAAGGAGCTGCTCCTTCGCCAGGGTCCTCCTGCCCTTCCAGCATGAGGGAAAGGACACGAGGCAGCAGATGGGCCCACAAGGATGATGTGTGGCTCCCGGGAGGCTGAGTGCCAACCAGCATGACATTCATGGTGTGTAGGCATATACACACTCATGCTGGGCCAGCCTGGGTGCCAGGACATACCACTGACACGCTGTCTCTGCGAAGGGTATTTTCTTTATAATTCTAGAATTATGATTTTTTTCCCGGCTCTGTCCCTTCTGGCATGCTATGTTCCATGCTCATCATATTTCAGGGAAAGCAGATGTTGCTCTGACCACAGCAACTGCCACAGTGTTTAGTTTTATTAGGCTCCTATGCAAAAGCCTCTCGGCACCTTTCACAAGCTGTGTGTGCCAGCCTGAGAGGTGATACCAGAGAAATGCCACTGCTCAGGTGGATCACGGCGTGTCCATAGAAAGACCTGACAACCAGGACACATCAGATCAGCTTGAAATCCTCTGCTTGTTGAGGTAGTGCTGCAGCAAAGGAAAAAAATACAAACCCAGACTTCCTAGAAATACACATAAAATACAATAAAATAAAAGCCAGTGTCAAAACATGGTTTCAAATGTCCACTGATCAAGTAAAAGGGGCTACAAAAATCTCTTTAGAGTTGGTGTCTGGTTCAGTGGGCAACTGCAGAGCCCTTCATGAGCAGGAACCTGGATTTAATTACTCCTCACTCTGGCCCCCCATGCCTCCTCTCCCTGCCTCTGTCTTGTCAAACAGGGCTGCAAGTTCCTCAGGCCAGGGACTGTTTCTCACTGGAGTTTTACATATTCCCAGTGCAGTGAAGCTGCAGCCAAGTTTCCTCAACTGAGCAGTGGCAGCACGAGCAGCAGCAGCAGCAAACCAAACCTTTGGGCACAATCAATGTTGACAAGTACCGCTGGTGACTGTGTTGACGGAGAGGAGACTTTGTAGTGCATCAGAACCCAGGCTGTTGTGTCTTTTCCAATTGTATTGTATTGTTTGGCTTGGGAAAAGAGGAGAAACACATGACTTACAAGGACAAGGGAGATTCTCCCATGTTCCTACTGCATATTTCAGTCAAGCAAAACTAACCTCTTCACAGGAGGCAAAGATTTAGTGTGGGCAGAACTATGGTGAGCGTGGTGGATGTGGCGAGGAGGAACAGAGTGGAAACAAATTTCTTCACAGACAGAGGAAGCATAAAAAGCTGCTGCAGATAATACAGTACAAAAAAATATGGACCAGCTGCAGAGAGCTACCTCAGCTGGAAAAAAGACTCAACAGCCTGTGCAGTACATGACAGATGGGAATCCCAACCAGTTGGAAGGATTAGGAAGTCGCATCCTCCTCGTAGGAACGTACAGCCAGATGTGACCATGCTAGTGACAGAAGTCACTTCAGCCTCTCAGGAAATATTTAAAGGAGTTTGGTGTTTTCCAGAGAGTGAGGGGCAAGGGCATGAAGGACATACTGAGGGAAAGGCCTATGGTTGAGCTACACATGGGAGAAGAGCATTTAATAATACTTGCTTGTGTTGCAAAGATCTTGTTTCCCATTTATTTATCCTGAAAGAGCATTCAGCCTTAAAATAGAGTAGGAAGCACCAATTAAGGCAAACACCCGCACTCCTGCAAAGCAAGGAAACAGGCTGTCAGTGGTTAGAGTACCTGTGCTATGCTTTCTCCCAGAGGCTGTTGTGTTAAACCATCCAGCTAAAAACTCAGACTCCTGCCCCAATGTGCCAGGCATTTTCCCACCTTCCTTTCTTGCCTGAGCGTGCCCGGGTGCGTGGCTGCCATCCGGATGCCACAGCATGCGGAGAGGATATGAGCAGGCAGCCAAGGATGATGATCCCAGGGTGCTGATGTAATGCACCAAGAATTTGGCAAAATATCTGACCTCATCATCAACACTTTAAGGAATGAGCAACACAAGGATTCAGGTCTAAAAAGTCCCATAGGTCTTTCCTGTCTCTAGCCATACTGGATGTGCCAGGATGTAGTACCCGACAGAGCCTATGTGAATGTCTGGTTTAATTTCTGCTAGAATCCAGGCTGCAGCAACCACTCCTGTCATCTTGGGTGGTGGACAGGGAAACAGCAATATCGGCACAGCTTGACCAAAACGATGACATTTAGAACCAAAAGTACTCTTTTAAAAGGTCTTTGCATCTGCTTACATTCCCTCCTTTCCTTGCCGGCCCTGGGTCTAAAGCTGGCTGCTGTGGAAACCTGAAGGAACTCCAACTCTTGTGCAAGCAGTGGTGGGAATTCACACCCAGAATTAACCAGTTAATAATAATCTTTACAGTTTTCCAAACTGCCGTGTTCCAGGCACTTGAATTAACAATTCACCGAGCATATTCCTTTTGAATGACTGCATTGAAATCAGCACAAACTCAAACAGAAGCCCTATAAAAAGCCAAAGCTTTATCGTGTACTTGGTGGTGGCAGCAAGAAAGCCTGTGGGAAGGAAACAATACCCGTCTGAGTGGAGCTAGGGTTTATCTGCTTGCCATCAGAACAGGCCAGTCATGTTGCTTTTCCGTCCGTTCACCATGTGAGCAGGCTCTGGTGTACAGTACCAGGCTGAGCAAAAGCCCGTGGCTGGGTCCTTCTGTTTGTAGGGCTTGCTGACATAAGGTGGAGTTGAGGTTATTGTGGTGTGGGACATTTCCTGCCCTGGCCGCTGATAACAGCAAATCCCAGCAACCTCACAGGCTCCCTTTGTCCGCCGGTCCAGGACCTGAGCTATGTATAGCCCATGCCCGCCCAGCCCAAGGCGGGTGCACTCTCATCCCTGTGACTGAGGATGCTTCACCACACACTGACCATTACCCCAGCGAGTTGAGGATGCTGAAAACCCTTCAGCAAGCAGAGTCACAGTGAACTTTTTACCTCCAGCAGCAAAGTGAAGGCTAAGAAGGGTCTGTCTGAGGCAGCCCCAGCCGTCGAGCACACATTCCTTCACACCAGAAGTAAAAGGATTAAATTGACTGCTAAAACCTGGCGTAATTTTTACCAACTGACGTGTAAATGAAGGCCTTGCCATGAAAACTGCATTAAGCTGACTTTGCATTGTCTGTCTCACTGTCAGTGTGGATGGTGGGCAGCAGGGTGACACCTCTGTGTTAGCGTGTGTTCCCTGCCCGTCCCCCTGCCTGAGTGGTCAGTGCGATCGTGCCAGCCAATGCGTGTGATGACGTGGCTCTGTGTGTGGCTCTCGTGAGCAGAAAAGCAGTGGAGGGGATGTGTTTTCATAAAGAGGTGATACAAGAGTAGGTGTGGACAGTCGGTCAGGAGAAGGATGAAGTGTGGGGATGAGGGAGAGGGTAGCACAGGCATGGGAAGGTTTAAGAACCAGCTCCTGGGACATAGGCAGCACAAAGTTGCTGCAGGAAGCAGTGTGGATGGAAAAGGACTGCTCTGGGAAGACTATGAAACAGCAAAGGGTAATACCCAGCTCAGTGTAAAACTGAAGGGAGTGAAGCCCTGAAAGAGTTTCCCTGAAGCCAGGGCTCTCTTCCAAGCCACACTGCCTGAGATTACCCCAGGGACTGGGCTCTGCCTAGAGCTGAGTGCGCACCGCAGCAGAGAAATAAAGGATGGTTGCATCTCTGTCAGTAAACAAAATGCTCCAGGGCTGTCCCCTAGCTCTGAAGCCTACTAGACCAGTAGGCTAGCCAGCCCTCGGACCTCTCAAAACAGACTTGCCACAGCCCATGCATTCAGTGGGCACAGCTATTGCAAACACATGAAACCTCTCATCTCAGAGAGGGTGGTAACTGGCATGTGCCAAAACCATGCAGGTACAGTGCTAGCAATTCCATGATACAGAACACCTACATCCTGGCCTCATTTAATTTATTGGTCTAGATATTGCTGATGACATGGAAGCTTTACCTGACAGCATGGAAAAAAATCCTCTTTTTTTGATCATTCATGCGTGGGTGACAGCCCAGACTGGATGCTCTCCAAGCTGCCCTGATTCTTTCTATGTGCAGACCCACCAATCAAAGTACAAAGTCTATCACTCCCACTATCACACTGCCCTGACCACTCCTGCCAGTTTCATGAAAGCCAAGGCTGATGCTAAAGAGATCAGTTGGGTCTGGTTAATTGCTTTGGTTCAAGGCAGGGGGCACAGTCCCTCCCACCAGCAGGGCACTGGGACCATGCTGCGGGGAGCACCAGTCTCGAGGCAAGCAAAGGCACACACCTTGAAAACTGACAACCCCCTGCTTGCAGCATGGGTGCTGATACTTGGCAGGGAGGTGTTAAGAAGAAGCTGTATTTCACCTGAACTCACATGAAGCCCTATGGCTACACCGTACTGTTGAAGCAAATGGCAGTCTCCCCAAGCACCCTGGGGGGCTTACAAGGTGTCCCTGGTGCTGTCCCTTCTCCCAGCATGGAGAGCTCCTCCTCCACAGCCTACCCAGTAAACAGATCGACTTCGCAAGGAGGATGAGGCTGCCCAGTGGTACCTGCAGAGAGGAAGGCAGTGATACTGCTGGCTCCCTGTCCTTTGCCCCACCACTCTGGCAGCTCACTAAAGTCTGGCCATGTGATGGCTTCAGTGTGGGCCTGAGCATGACAGGGCTGAAAGTGTGGTAGGGGCAATTCATTCAAACAAGATCTTGAGGGTTTGGTGGCTAGACCTTACTATGCGTGAGATATGAAACACTTACTGTTATTGGCACCTCCTGTTCCTTCCAGTATGGAGCTACAAGCTGTAGGATGCTACATTCATCCCTCAGCAAGCCAAGCTGGTGTGGCCTCCAGATAAAGCACTGAAGACTTTCACTTTTATGCAGTATTTGCTTTACTGCATTCGCACCAGCTTGGGAAAACAGCCCTAATGCTATCAGCTACTGGTGTCTGTCTCCCATAATCAAATATCCTGCTCCCTATGAAACTCAGACACTGAGCACCAATGCTGCTACTGCCATGGGACTGCAAAGCAGGAAGATCCCCCATCTTCTGAGCAAATTCAAATAAGAAAATAACCTGAGTAAAGCGTCCTGATTGCCTCTATCTGCAGCCTCAGTGCCTCACACTCACAAGATTACCTAGCCGTGGGAATCAGACCAGATCCCCTTTAACATGAAGTTAATTTATCAGGTGTTTCATCTCTCTTAAATGTTCATTTCACTGCTGTTTGATCAGGAAACATTCATGTATTCCATTTGCTTCAGTCTCTCCCCACCCCCTTAAGTGCTCAGGGCTCTCATTCTTCTCCTTCCACTTCGTCGGCCAGAAAGTTCATCCTATCCAGGCACTGCCATCCTCTCCAAAATGCCTCTTTACCCCTCATGGGGACAGACCCATCTGCCCCAGGGTGCTGCTTTATACATGGTGGAGAGCCTGGTGGTAGAGGATGGAAAAGGCCTTAGGAAAAGGATGTGGCAAACACAGCTAAGGCAAAGCTGCTCTTGTGTGAAGTCTGTAACACTAATGGTATTCTAAGTCAGGTCCTGGAGACTCCTCTCACTCGTGCAGCCATTCCCCATAGCATGGCAGTGGCCAAGCCATTGCCTGGGCAGAGGTTTCTCTTCCCCATTCCTTCCCATCATGGACCTTCTCCATCAGCCATGGGAGCTGATGTGAGCATTTTGCATGGATCAAAGAGCCTTCAATCCCCACTTGAAGGCAGTTTTGTCAGTGTTATCACACCAGTGAGGGGACACCCTCCAGCCACATTTGAGCTAGAGTTTTTGCCCCAGGTTTGTTGAAGCCCAGTGAGCTCCTCTGACCAGCTGGCCAGCAGACGAACCACTAAAGGTATAAAACAACCCATAGAAATGAGAGGCAGAACACGGAGAGCTGGAAATGTATGGGCTGAGACTGGAGCAGATCCATCGGCTGTGTGTGGTTAGGTTGGCTGTGCTGGTAAGAGGGGGCACAGGTTCAATGCTGTAGAGCAAGGAAAGACTGGGAGGGAGAAGTCTTGGATTAAATCACGTTGGAAGGGAGGGAGCCTGGGTACAATAGGCAATACTCAGGGTGACATCTCAATCAAGGCCAAAGACTCCATCCAACTCGCTGTGTTAGTCACTGCAGGCAAATTTTGCTCTCTGTGAATATTCCTCCCGGCTCCCCCAGGTCACCCTGGATAATGCCATTTCTATTCAAGTTGCTTAAACTAACAGCAGCACAATTCACAGCCAGCGGCTTCGGCTGCTTTGTGTTCATTTGCTCAATCCACATTCACCCCCTGGTAACTGACTTTCAGAGAAAGCTGTCACTGCAGACAATGGGCTGGCAGTTAACAGCAGCAGTCTTGTGTCTGAATGCTTGCAGACGCTGGGGTGAAATGTCTCAACCCACATTTAAAAGGACAGTCACCTCCCCTCGGTGCACCGGGCTGCAGAGGCAGCAGCGAGATGAGGGTGACTTTCCTTCATCCCCGTCCCTGTGCTGCTCCTGGTGAAGCGTGGCCTTCCTTCTTCCCCTGCACTGCCGATGGGGAGCTCTCTCAGAAGCACCCAGCTGTGCTTTGAAACAGTGCTGCAAACACCTGCGCTGCCCAGGCTTCTGCTGCTGGCTGCTCCCTGGCATCGCCCCCAGACCTCATAACTCCATGAGAATAACTTGCCTCCCTCTCTGCGGCTCACTTAAAGCATTTATTTTGACAATGAAAGAGATCTTAATTCCACCCATTGATTTATTTTCCCTAAAAGCCCATTGTTAGCATATGATAACTTGCCTTTTGAGATACCAGCAAGTGGTTTATAGACTTCTGGACAGAAAAAGCCGTGTCAGTTTATAAATGGGCTGGCTAACGTAGCTCCCTTGTGTCACTGTCCTTATTTTGCTTTGACAGTAAAGCTCCGTGTTGTTTAAACTTTAGACAATTCATTACTTACTCAAATTGATAATGATTTTCTTGTGGAGCTGAGACCTAACACCTCCTTGTTTTGACCATGTCGTGCAAGTACTATATATCAGCAGATTATTCAGAAGCTACTGTTGAACGACTGGCTCCTTCTCATCTTTCTAACAAGGATAAGGTCTTGAAGTACTGTCAGGCATTCTATGACCATGACAGAGAACAGATCAAATATTATGTAGCAATAAATGCTTTCAGTATGACTGCTTCAGACATTTATGTGTGTGTGCCTGTAGAAATTCCCCAACCCTTTCCCTCCGGGCTGTGACTCTAACCAAGCTGTAACGAACAGTCATTCTTACCCCCAACACAGTTTTTTGTGTCCCTCAGTTCCCTCCCTACTCTCATCTGAGCACCCGTAGTAAAGCTATGAGGACTACTTATTTTGTCTAGATGGATGTATGGGTCATTTCTTTTTCATCTCCCTTTGTCAGCCTTACTCTCAGTCTGACCAGGAAGCCCCATGGAGTAGAGAAGAGCTGTCCCCAGTAAGTGTGTGAGGCAAAAGAACAAAGTGGCATTCATGGGATATTCACCACGTATGTCATGGGGCATCCACCACATACATCTTTGCTGTACTGTCCACCAAAATCATGGTAATAACTGGAAGAGGTACTGGCTTCCTTGTAGCCACCATGCCCCAAACAGTCCCAACAACTGTCCCTGGAGTATTTGGGTGCAGCTGCAGTGTTGCCAGCTGTCAGCTCTTCGTGGACACCAAGATTCCTTAAGGATTTTATTGGAGCCTTTTCATCAAATATCTCTACTTTTGTGTCTTGGAGAAAGAGGCATTTCTGGCCTTCCTGGATGCACAGCAAAGCTTGGCAGACAGATCTTCCAAAGACTAAAATCTCAGACAAACGCTCAGAGGAGCATCTTGGACTTTCCTCTGTTTCTTCAAATTTGCAAGAGTCTCCAGCTCTTTAAGCCAGACCTGATTGCTTCATCTGTGAGGCTCTGGCAGCACAATGTGGCAGCCTGGGCTCCTGTCAGGTGATGAAGCTCCAGGTTTTACATAGCTTGAGAAAACCATGTCTGTGTTTTACCACCAGCATTTCCCACACAGCATACATTAAAATGAAAGCTAGTAGGCTGTGTCAGCACAAATCACCCTGTGCACCTTCTGCCTGCTCACAGATGCACAGAGACCATGCCTACTCCAATAACTATCATCCTTCAGGGGCCCTCTCCCTCCTTCTCCCCAGTCACACCACCGAGACCCTGCTCTGCCTGGGGTCTTTCCCTAGGGATGTCACCCCCCTGGACTGGCTGGCAGATTGATCCCAGCTCCACGACCTGGAGCAGGGAGCCCTCCAACGCACCGTGCATTTTGGGAAGGTAAATACACAACCCAAATATCCAAGCTCAGGGCGGCTTGACCTTCGAGCGACCCTTAGCCTGACCTAACGCTGGTCACTCTCACCAGCAGATTTGTTTATCTTGGGACCGAGAGCCTCCCAGCCCGAAAGCACCGGCTTGTCTCCCAGCTCCAAGGCCTCCTGGTGCTGGCTGCCAGCCCCTGTTAGGGAGAAGCAGGCTTTGTTTTTAGCCCAGTCCCCAGGACCTCACACTAGGCACACAGCCGCCATCCTGCCACAAAAGCTTCAGTGAGCTAAATCAGAGCCTGAGCCCCTTTCCCAGCCTGTGGAGCAGCTGTGGGCATCCATTTGGGAAATGGCTCTGAGGAGGGCTTTTCCTTTCTTCAAAGCACACAGGAAATTTTCCCCCAGGGTTTCCCCTCTTTTGGCTGGAGATCTGCAGCAGGGACACAGGGACAGGGAAGCACTTAGGGCAGCAGATGCAGAAATGGTGGAAAACTTTCTCTTACCTAAGAGAGCAGGATGCAGGGAGTGGGGGCGGCAGCAGGACGCATCATTTCGGGAATGTCTGCTATCCCAGAAGTGAGTGGAAACAACCCATCTGAAATATGCAGAGCCATTATCAGGCCGGGGCTTAAATAAACTTTACTGTCCATTCAGTGATCAACCTCCCTGGGAGCCACTGGCTCCATTCATCACTGTCACCTTTTCAAAGTGGCTGTGATGACAGTTCATGATCATTAACTAGTAATGGTGTGCTTTGCATTAACAGGAGGGCACATCAAACGGGCAGGCTCGCAGCTCCAAAGTTAACTAAATTATATAATAAACATCCTCCAGCTAACCATGTACAGATGGTGACAAAAGGTGGGACAAAGTGGCAGGCAGGAGAAAGCAGGGGAAGGGGGTGTCAAGAGAAGCAGAGCTCCGGTACAGTACCAATTGTGCCACTGGCCCGTCCATTCAGTTGCTATTAATTAGGAATAACGAAACATGGCTCTCCAGCCAGAGGGACCAGAACCGCTTGCTGAAGCTGCAGAAGTCTTGCTGTCAGCAAAGCTGCCTTAAAATTTCACAGATCTGCCATGTCCGTGGGCTTTTTTCTGCATTTTGTCTTCTTTTGCTCAAGTGGCATTCACTGTGGGCAGAGCTCCGGGCACAGCTTGGATGGGAAAGATTGGAAGTTGAAAAGAAGAGGACATGAGGAGGGAGATTTCAAACATGTCCTTCCTTCATCTTGGAGGGCTGGGACAGCTCATCACCACTTCCTACTGGCACAGAGCATCAGCAATGGGCTCCTGCGCATACTTGGTGTGTGCTGGGAGCCAGAAGTGCCCACGCTTGAGTGAGCCCAGCTCAGGGAAAACAGCTTTGTTTGAAGAATAGCTTGGGAGGCAAGAGTTCCTAGCATGATTCCCAGAGCAATCCCTACTGACTGAGAAACATAAAAAAAAATTAAAAAATCAAATTTTTTCCATCTATTCACTGGCAAAAAAAGGCAAAAAAAGCCATAAATCTTTTTTGGGACAATTTATTATATTATACTTGTAACAAGATGTTTTGCACAGACAAAAACGGTGTCTAGAGTTGGGTTCTTAAATGTATAATTCAGTACTTGAGGGAAGTGGAAAAACATTTTAACTGGGTCTTTGGTGGGAGCTGCTGGATGCTCAGGGCAGAGAAAAAGTCCAGCAAACCCACTGCAGCAAAGGGGTCTCCTGCCACAGACTTTAGCAGCCTCACTACTGAAATGCTTAATTATAGATTTAAGGGGGTTAAATTTAGGCACCCATTTCTTAGCTGCTCATCTTAATGTTTTAGATTAGTGCGCAGTCACAATCAGGCAGACCTTTGTGTTTCCCATGACTTGGAAATTAAGAAGAAATCATCAGTCACTGACAATATGTCTTCCTTCACTTCCGCACACCTCAGCCCCTTCAGCAATCTCTCAGATTACATACTTTTCAATCATTTACCCGCCTTTTGTATCAAAGTCTTCACAGTAAAAAGTCCCAGGAAAGGTAACTTTGACTCAGCTTTTATCCTGACTGAATGGCTGTTTGAGGGGAGGAGAGGCAAAGAAGCCAGCCTGATTTCTACAGTATCTCTCCCAACAGCGCTTCAATCTGTGTTTGAAGAGCTGACACCCCTCCGTGATGCAGGCAATATTTTTGGGCTTGTATTTTCAAACCCCATCAATTGTTCAATGCTAAAATTACCTGTGGGGGGCATTGATTTTTCTCTGTGCATGTAACTGCCTGCCCCTGAGCATTACGGAGCACCGTGACTTTCCCACCAGTTCACTGTAGCTCTGGGGAATGTTGTTAGAACTCAGATTTTCAAAAGAGTCTTTGAAATTTGGGTCATTCCCTGCTTGAGTGCATAATTTTAAAAGCCTGTGGCTGGACTTCTTGAGGAACCCAGGGCTCCCAATCATGTTAGGCAGGGACAAAACCTACGAGGTTGGTGGGAATGCCGCAGGGACTAGGTCACTTGTGCTCACAGGGAGCCGAAAGACCCACAGGCATAAAGCCCAGCTGAAGAGTTTGAGCAGACAGAATGGCAATTCAAAGCACGATCATCTGCTGCTGCCACCTTTCCAGTTGCTGGGCTCCTGCACTGGGGCAGCAGAAGGAGGACATGAACTGTGCCATCAAGGGGCACAGAAGAGCAAATTAAACAGTTGTCAGACACTAAGGTGAAACAACATGTGAAGTCAACAATTTAAATAAGGAGGCACAGGTATGGCAACACTCCCATTTCAAGGATAAGGAAATGAGAGACACTTAACTTCCTATAGAGCTGCCCTGTCCCCTCTAAGCTTCAGGAAAAGAAGTGACAGTGTTCAAACACCAGCAAGCCAGCTAGGACACCCACTGTCTTTCATCCCTCCTCTTGTGCCCTGCCAGGATCCCAGTTGGGCTCCACCATCTGCCCAGCACAGCATTTCTGCTCAGGAACAGGTAGGATGGATACACCATCCTATAGGAGATGAAAGCCTTTCAGAAACCAGATAGGATGAAGAAGCTTCATTATTTTCTCAAGAGATTTAAACTGCTCGTGGGATATTGCTTAACAAGTCTTTCTGTCCCTCTTTCTTGGTCCTAAAACAATGTTCCTGACAGAACAGAAAGGCAGAAAACTTCAATTTGTTTATGATTTGTTCTTTTATACATGCAGATGTTTCACAAACATTTAAAATAACAATCCACCCTGCAAACATAATGAGTAAGAGAAGCAACATGGACAAGGACTTCTGGGTCCTAGTCCTGGCCCCATCAGTTGTGTCATCTCACCCAAGTCACTGCAGGATTACTTTGTGCCTCTGCCTCCTGCCCATTTTTCTGCTGCATTTCATTAGATGGTGAGCACGTCTCAGGACAGGAGCTGTTCCTTTTATAATGCTAGCACAGTGCCCAAAATAATGAGAACCCTCTGTGCAACTGTCTTGCAAATGAGAAGCTTTGTATTTTAGTGGTGGCACAGTGGTGGCAGCCCTACAGATGATATTGAATGGGAGCTGATGGACTCAGAAGTACTTAGAGCAAAAATGAACAAACAAACAAAAAAGAGCTATGACACAGTGTAATATTAACTATGTGCCCCATATGGGATTGACAGAGATTTTGCACTTATTCCTGAAGGCCTGTGCTGGGCTGAAAGTTACCATATGCTGTAGGAATGCTCTGCAAACACCAGCCAGCAGCCATGAGAGTTGAAAACTTGAAGTTACTATACAGTCAAAGGTGGTTAATAGCACCTTCTACAACCTGTTTGCCCAGGTATATAGAGCATTCAACTGCTTGGTTACAAGGGATGTTAGCTTTTCTCCTCACACATGACTGACTAATTTTCTACGTACCATTTAAAAGAAAATGTGAATACAAGTGGGCTTTGAACAGAACAGGATTTCTTCTCCAATGTGGTCTCTGCAAACCTTTATGAGTTCTATAGTGGCTGGTCAGGAAGAGAAGATCAAGAGCCATAGCCGACTGACTTAGAAAGGAAAAGCAAACTCTAATATTGCCAGGAACTGTTTTCTGCTTGTGCTGTAAGGTCTCCATCTATTTTGCAAGCAGTTAACTCCTTCCACACATCTCATTCATTAGGCAACTTCCCTTGGCCTCTGATGTGGGCAAAGGCATGTGTTAAAGACTGTATTTTCCAGAAGTGTTCAACTTTTTGCAGTGCTATGAACATTCCATCCTAAATAAAAAGCAAGCATACAAATGGACATCAAGGAACATAGATCCACGAAGGCTGCATTTATACTGACAAATGGTGACTGTCATTTTTCTAGGACTGTGAAAGCAGGAACAAGGAAAGTGGGGCAGGCAAGCACATCAGAAACACGAGCAAGATCAGGTTTATATCACTGTATTGTGGGACCCAACTATGATCAACAGAAATGGAATGAAAATAGTTATGTTGGTCTTTCAGTATCACCCAGATGGAGCGGTGTTCAAACTGAGTGACTGGCACAGCTCAAGCTGCAGGGGAAGATGCTCCTCTGCAGGAAAGCATTTCCTTATTCACAGAAACTATATGAATGAACATGCTGGGATGAGAAATATCAGACTAAAAAGCAATAAGAAAGTGCCCCAAAGGCACATATGAGACTTCCTCTGCCACTTCAAAGTGTAAACTCAAGAACACAAATTATGGAATATTTGGAGGTGTAAAACCCACTGGAAATCAGTCTGATATGGAGGTAGAAGGCGGAGAGGGAATTAGGACTTCCAACCTCATAATCCAGTCATTTTCCCATGGTGTTGGTTCAAATGTTCAAATTCAGGTGGTGATTTAGGCTCTTAACTGCACCAGTGTCCATTGGAGCACCTCTGTCCTCACTGCCTAAAGAGCTGCATAATCTGTAGCAAAATGCTGCCTGGTATGTCAGCAAAGAGCTACTCCACACCACTGCTTTCTTTGGGAACATTTGTCTCCACCCACAATTTATTCCTACTTCACAAACAAAACAGCCAAAACCCCAGGGAAACAAAAACTGGCAAAGCCATTCCCACCTGGTAGAAGATGGAGAGACATTGCTGGTGAAGTGACTTGAGGAGGAAGGCATGTCAAAACTGATTTTATTAATCCAGCCAGATAGGAGAAGACAGGGTGCAGAATTCTGATACTATGCTTTCCCCTAAAGATATGGGAAGTATATGCTGCAACTGAGCAAAAAAGAAAACAGAAGAAACCCTCAATATTGAAGGCTGAAAGAGTTTCCCACCATGCTCAGTTGCAGACTGGAGCCCTGCAGCTGGATTCCTACTTCCTACTTTCAGGAAAAACCACTCCAGAAAGACAAAATGGCAAGCTCAGCACTGGCTAGGAAGAAGGTCTGGTTAACATTATGAAAGGAGTTAAATTTCCCTTCCCCCAGCCTCTTCCAGGGCCAGAGATTTGTGTGCAAAATAGCTTGAGTTTTTCCCTGTGGTCAAAGACCGGTGTTTTATTTATTTGCGGTCAGTAACATTAGACTTCTGTCATATATTGTTGTGGTACTCTATTATTTAATGAAGTCCTGGGGACACTGGCCAATGCCTTTGCTTGACAGGGACTACTTTCTACCATTGCACCTGGCCAACAGGATCATTTTTTTATTGAGAGAGGAGGGGAATTAAAGGTACAACAAGAAATTGGTTTATAGCCCAAAGGAAAGGGAGTTGTCAGCTCTCATACTATTGTTGGGTTTTTTTCTTAACGTTTTAGATGAATGCAGCTGCTTATGCCACAGAGCACTTGTGTGTATATATCAAGCTGCTTTTAAATCCTTCTAAACAGCGCACGCCTCAGTGATTTCCCCTTGTGACCAAAGCAATGATGTGCCCAGACACTGCTTAAGAAAACATTGGGGTTATCTTTTCTAAAAGTCAGGAGCAAGACCCCTCAAACAGCCCCTTACTCCCCTGTCCCAGGAAGGCAATGCAGCTCTGCAGTGCCCTGTGCTGACAGCCATCCATTGTAGTCAGATTTTAGAGCCTTTCCTCAAGGCAAGGACTCTGGCTGCTGCTCACCGCTGTTCTAGAGCCTTTGCTCCCATCCTGTAGACCTGAATCTTGACCAGTATTAGACTTTTAGGATGGATGCATAATGCAGTGACACCGTAACACCAGTCCTGCTACTGTGGGGATGAACACAGTGAGAAAACAGGGACCTCTCTGCCTTCTTAGTGAGAATGTTTCAAGACAGCAGCTACTAGGCCTGGGAAAATAAACCGGGGGAATTAGACAAGAGAAAATTATAAACTGTTGAAGTTCTGGAGTACTTCCAGGTATTCAAACAGGTAATGGATTTGTTTAAATAACTGGAAATAGTTTCAAAACGTCAACTTTGCCACATTGTCTAGCTTCTCTTTTCTGGTCCAGCTCCAGTCTGGGAGGTTTCTTCATGCATGAGCTCAGAGAAAAGCATCTACTGCAGAAAGAACAAAACCCAACAGCATTTCAGCAGGGGATTTTCAGCTGGCACATATCTAATGCTTTTGTGGGCAGATAGTTTTGGGGAAACGCTTGTATGACCTACTGCCCAAATAGCATCAAGGAACTAACTACAAGACTAAAGCAGCAAGCTAAATCAATGTAACACTTCTTATGCTCCTCATTGCCAGACTCCTCAAGGCTGTTGGGTTCTTGATAACCCAAACACAAGCTTCAGCCAAAACTTTACAGCTAGTTTCAATTTAGGTGTCACAAAAGAGCAGTGGCCCATTAAACTCCACGCAGTTTATTTCAAGATCTTTTTACCTTCTCGCTATCCAACATTAATTTGGGATAAAGACTGCTATTTGAATCCTTTAAAAACTGTTCTTCTTCTCTGCCACTCTAGCTAGGATAATAATAATATATTCAAGATGTACAACTATCTACCCGTAAATATCTTATAAATATGTATGGACAATAACTTCAGCACCTCTGGGGTTCTGTAGATATTGTCCTTGATACAAAGGTGTGGGAAAACAAGGCAGATAGTAATTACTGGTTACCCACGAGAACTTTTGCTGGTTAGGAGATAACACAGATCTCCCAAATCTCGTTAGTGGTCAAAGACTTCAAGAAAATCCCCCTTATTTATGTTAAAGACCACAAATCAGCTGTCAGATTTACACCATTTTGTATTTAGCTCAGCATGCCATGGAACTGAAACTTGGGCAAACCAAATGTAACAAACTCAAAGTTACCAGGTTCAACAAAGCCTGAGAAAAATATAGAGCTCCAAAAAAGGGAAGAACAAGGGAGTGAATGGGAGACCAGCATGGTTCACTGATGGAGCAGCCGAAGCACAGGGAATCCACTCTGGTGAAAGCTGATGAAAATCTGACTCATTTCACTCCATTGCTCAGAGAGCAACTTGTTCCTCCATATGCTCCATAACAAAGCACTCTTGATGTCAGTAACATGTGGAGAAAGCAAATATTTCTCAATCGCAAATGATTCATTGACTCAATAAGCATCTGGCCTACACATCTGATATATATTTAAAATTCCATTCATTTCCTAAAAAAAAAATATTAAAAATAGTCCTTACTTTTTGAGTGATCAAAACCAAACCACAACAGTAAAAAAGGTAACAGGATAGTCTTTTTCGATGCCATTTGTGATCAGAGGCAAAAGCTGTTTACCATTGGTGTGGACCAGATTGGGAGCAATTCTTTGCTAAAGCTCTTCAGCTGCTCCTTTCTCAAGCAGGAGAAACTGAACACGGGTGTAGTTACTGACCAGAGATGCTGCTGGGGTCTGCTTCAGCAGGGGAGGGTGTGTTGATAACATTCCTGTGCTGATGGCTATTCCCAAAGGCAATTAGTGACTCACGCTGCCACTGGTATACCCACCCCAGGAGGACATGGCTCCGGCTCCAAGTCACACCCTTCACCGCTGGTCCCTATCAGATGACTTTTGCCTCTCATAGAAACCAGCATAAGTTACAGATCAATTTATCACTTTCGGAGCTGGATCAAACACCAACCCTCCAGGTCACAGCGGCTCCAGCCATACGTGAATCAACATTTAATATGGCATTAAAATTCTCTTGTGATTGCTTTCAACTTCAGTGCAGTGTGTGCTTAGGGGGTTCTGTGCAGCCAAATGACTGCATTTTGTAGGCCAGCTACAGCTGTGTGTCCAGCGTTACATTCCTCCTCTCCTGGATGGTCCAGAGCAAGACACTTCAGCTCCATGTACACATTTTCCCTCTCCTCTCTACCTAGAAACAAAGCCTGGTCACAGGGATTGCTGCACTCATCATCCCTTTGTGGCACGCAGCACGGTTGGGATGCGAAGGATATGAAACAAGGGCAAATTGTTATCATTCTCTCCTCCAGCATTTTAACTTCTTTTCTTTCCCCCCCCCCCCCCCAGTTTTGCTGAATTAAGCTTTTCTAACACAACAGGGCCAACTCTGGGTGTCTGGGCTAGATTTAAGTTCAATGAGGTTCTTTATGGTCCAGGAAAACACTCTTCCTTCCTCTCCTTCCATGATTGTTCCCACACATTTGAGAGTTTCATGTCAGGACTTTTTTCCTCCCTTTCTGAGTCTGACCTTTGTGCAGTTGCTCTTTTAGCAAGAGTCTTGTGGGTCTCACAGGAGGTTTCAACATGCTTGTGCTCCCAGTCCAAACAGGGACTTAGCTGGACAGATTGCAAGTCTCAGAGCTTCCATCATGGCTTCAACCAGTGCTTGGTTCTCACCTTACTCCACACGTAGGTTTACACCTCCCAGCAGACTGCACAAGAGTTGTTGCTCTCAGCAACTCAAGAGTTCATTCTTGCCCCTGCCTATCACAAGTAAGGATTGCTACATGAAAGGCAATCTGTTCTTCCTTTATTTTGCAAATTTTCAGACAGGATTTCAGGGAACTGAAGTCTCATATTGAGGCAGGAATACCTTCCTTGCCCAGACATATCAAGGCTTTTCATGAAACCTATATATATTTGTGTGTATGCATGTGTAAAATAATATAGAAATAAAATCTGCTGTCTTTCTCCATCTCTTCCCACAAGTCTCTCTTCTCCACCACCAGGTAAGTAGTTACCATCTAGCAAACTTGACCACATTTATTCTGAACTGTGTAATACCAGTCTCCTGGCAGGGAAGGTAAAACCTCAGACAAGTATTATCTGACCTAAAGTCTCCACACCTTTTCCATCCTTCCAGCACAATTTGTTTGGCTCATGACTGCTTCTGTCCTAAGGACCCTCGAACATAAGCCACCATTACAATGAATATTGCCCTTCCTGCTGCCAGCTTAATTGCCTGCTGTCTTTGCCAATCTGATAAGGCATGTATTAAACACTTTAAATATTCTTCTGGTTGTCTAAGCTACTCATCTGGGAAGGCTTATCCAGAACCTCACTGCTCAAACGGTAGGAATTTCCTCTTAAATCTACAGCCTATATTCCTTAAATCTACAGCTCATCGCTCTCTATACTAATTTATACTCGTGTATGCTTTTTATACTCACCCATACTAAGTTTTTCTTCTACTCTCTGTCCTTTAGCTCCAGTTACTCCTTTTTGCACTCTTCTGTAGTTACAACGTGTCAGTGAAGTCGGTTTAGCCTTCCACCAGACAGGTTTTCCAGCCTCCTGGTTATTCCCAGCCCTACACTGCCCTTACTTTCAGCCCAGACTGGGTTTTTTATGTCATTATTCTTATGAAGGCAGCTGCCCAGAGCCATACCCAACATATCACATTAAGTATTTCTCAAGCACCTGTCTGGGCAGTATGGCTCCAATGCTCCCCTCTTCCCTGGAAAGGGTTGCACTGATAGCACTTCGAACTCAAACTTCCTGTGACTCACTACAGCACCCCAGCTTTCACCTCCTCTGAACACTTTGTCTTCAGTTCATTGCCAACATGTTTATTATTTCTCCCTAAATGCTGCAAGATCTTATCTTCTGCAGTATCATATTTCATGTCATTTCTGCTACTGTGATTATTTCATTCTCCTTGTGGAGACCCAAATCCCACTCTTTATATGTGATGTTTCCCAACTCCAGGTCATCAACATACTCCTGCATTGATACTTGGTGAAAAATAAATGCAACTTGGTTGTCAGATTTGTTTTTATGAAACTCTGCCAAGAAAACTGCCTCAAATATACTATTTCTTTTTCCCACATAACTTGCTGCTGTTGCCTTATTAGCTAGCTCATTTCCCATGTTAAACTGTAATACAATTAAAATATGATTAAAAATAAAAAATATAAATGCCCAATAAAGTTGGGAAATATTAAAAACCCGTGTACTTTCTATCTATAAATACAGTTATATGACAAAAAGGAACAATGCTGCTTGTCTGTCACAAGTCGTTGTTGCTGGTTTGGGTTGAGTTTTTTTCTGCTGGTCTTGGCCTGCGTCTATTTAATAATTCTTTCCCTCAAAATCTGTACTGAATATTTTTTAGTATTTGAGGCTGGATTGACAAGGGGGTAGGTATTAAAATCCCCAAACACTGCCTTCTTAGATACAGGTGCTTACATTTGCTTTTCATTAACCACACATTGAACTCCCAAATTCAATAGCTTGAATCAAAGTTCTAATAAAAATCATGACCAAGAATTTAATGTGTGGGTTTTTCTTAGTTTTGTGAGACAGAAACAGAGATGAAACAGCTTCCTTCTATAACTCTTCTATTGGTGTTACATGTGACAGCTCTGACTTCATTAACCAAAGCAAAAGGAACAGCTGAGGTAAAAACCTGTGTTTAAAGAAATAATCAATCTTAGAAAGATATTCATGAGAACGGGTTTTAAGTTCTAATAACTCGTTTCCAACAGTCCTTAATTAAATCTGCTAAGATACACAAACCCAGTATCCTTTACTTGGCTAGACTTTACTTTGAGCTGATGCTGCATGCTCCTGTAGCGAGGAGATGACCTCAGACCAGCAATGTCTAACTGAGACCCTTCAAGTCTTTTGCACAGTCTGTCTGGCACATTTGGGCCATGACTGCTCCTACCCCCCTCTCCAAATAATCCCTTAAATACAAGTTTCATGAATTGCTTTGCCAGATGCTAGTTGCAGTTTCTCCTGGGAAACACACAAGGTGATATTAATCTCCCACGACATGGGCAGATTACAAACCTAATCCTTCTGGGGATGAAAAAATTAACCAACAGAAAACATCCTGATTTTCCTCTTCAATCCTCATATAAAGCTGGCTACATGGAAGAGAGCACACCATAGGTCTGTTGCCTTCTGACATGTATGTTTGTTCAATCTTCCTTCTGCATCAAGCTGCCCCGCGTTTGTGACTCTACAGCTATGGATTGTGCATGTTTCCTCCATTCCCAAACAGGCTCATGGGTTTGGAGACATCTTACTGACTAAATACAGTAACAAAAATCTTATTTCCATCTCTTTGGATCAGATCTAATGCTGGGAACTAAAAAAGCAGGTAGGAAAGAAAGAGAAGCTGCAGCATCTGAGGACAAACCTCCAAGCCAGGATTATCCAATATCACCACAAGCAATTCTGTTAAACTAATAAAATCTGCATGAATGCTAGGCAAGGCAAAGGACTCGCACAACTCATCAGTCAACTCGTTGGCACCAATCCACCTCTCTGGTAACCCAGCATACAACTTTCTTCAAGCTCCCAGTCCGCTGTCAGAGCAGTGTGGTGGACAAGGGCACTTGGACCCTTCTCCATTCCCGCTGGTCTGCCACAATGGTCTCGTCAGCCAGGAGCAGGATGTTAAAGGCGGGCACACACACATGCTCGGCTGTCAATATTCATTAGCAAGGACTCAGCACACTTGCAAAGCAAGGAAAAGCAGGCTCACTGAGCTCAGCATCCTTTCTTGGGGGTGCTCAGTGCCTCTGAAGATCAGACTCTCGGGTACTTGCCGCATGAAGACATGAATAGAGCTTTCTGTCTGTCCTTATGGGAGACACTGGCACATTGTTAAAGCACAAGCACAACCAAGTCTAACGTGGCTGGAAATTTGGCAGCTCCACGCTGGCCTTTTTGCTTCAGCGTGATCAAACGGCAGCATTGCTTACTGAGTGTGCAGGGCATGAAAGGATTAGCCGCCTTCCCCCATCAAGCAGGTGAGCCCAAACCCTTTCCAGTTTGCTACATGTCAGTTTACAAGTAAAACATAAGGTATAAATGCAGCTATTGTTAAGGTGAGGCAGCCATCCTGACTGGGGAGTTAGATTAGCAATTTACCCTTTGTAAAAGGATTAGCAGAGCCCTATTGTTTCAGTGTTTATTTATCAATTTGCATTTTTAAAAGGGGGCATGTATCTGACAAAGGCCCACGTTCTCCATGTACCCTGGGCCATGCGGTTTTCTTCCAATTTGCCCTTGCCAAAACCTATCAGGGCATTTTACAGACCAGAAACCAAGGAGAAACCAACTTCTTGGCACTGCTACTGCTCACACAACCACAGTTTGCAGGGCTGGCCAGCAGCTGTGAGTCTTCTGCCGAAAGCAACTGCTGGGCATATAGTTCAAACACCAGGGCTGGTTCCCCACTTTTCCTCAGGTAGCTGAGCTGAATACACAGCTACTTACACAGCATTTACTGCAGGTTATAAGCACATGGGGTGCAGCATCCACTCTGTCGCAGGTTGCTCCCTTACATGGATCACGGGCACCGAAACAACAGAGCCTTAGGATGAAGCACCTTCGTAACTAGCACTGATTCCATACTTCCAGTTTTCAAAGCCCTTCAGATAATTCACACAGCTTTCACTCGGCTCACAAAAGCCTGTTTTTTCACTGACAAGCATGATGGTGAAGAAATTACTCGGCCCATTAAGCACAGAGGTTAGCACCAGTGCAGCAGATCTCGGAATCCCAGTATCTCCAGCGGGTCCTCAGCTTGGGTTGTATTGGGCACTTACCAGGTCTTTGGGCACCTTGTAAATGAGCATATACTGCTGCTAGGACCAGTTCAGAGTCTGCACGCCGCAGGGACTCTCGCTGGAGTTCAAGTTGAGGGAAGAGGTTTCACACAGAGCTGTTCGCAGCATGGGAGCAAGGGAAGCGCTGCTTGCCCTAGCGCGCTCCTCCGCCAGGAGCACGGGCTGGCCATTTGGCAGACAGCAGCTGCTCGCCTGGATTAGGTAAAAATTCCTTCGGTGGAGGGAACGGGGATGTTGTGGAAGGTGAGTGAGAGCAGAGCTTTAATTAAAATGATGCCAGCACAGCCCTGCATCCCGTGCTTTCATACAACAGAGCTCTAAGAAGCTGCTCTTTTAAACTGTAGAAAGCAGTTTAGAGGCGAACAAGCATCCAGCTGTGCTAAATTACTTTCGTACTCCCCCAGGACCCAGCAGCAAACTATAGCATGCATTTTACAGGCATATGATTTATTTACATGGAGTAGCGTACAGGTATTGGGTTTGACCCATAAAATCCCTTTACGGCTGGGGGCCTACATGTCCAAAAGCCTTCTCCCAGCCCAGGCTCTACCACCACAGCTGTGTTGGAGCAGAACCTCCATTCAGGAGAGGGGGAGAAACAACTGCAGGGTGTTCTCTGGCTTTTTGTAAGTCCCTCCACCCACCCATTTCTTTTTCTCTTTCCCAAACAATTCTAGCTTGTTGATCATCAGGCATCTCACACAGGCAATTCATTTTTCCTGGTCATGGGGGAAATGAGGGGGCTCTGGTGGGACATGCTGTAAAGAGCTTAAAATATGTTCTGTGCTGCTGGCTTATTGCAGATACTCTGATTCATGGTTGAAAAGGGAGGACACGAGTGGTCTCGATTAAGGACGTGAATTTAGGAATCACCAAGGAGCACATAAGGCAAGCGATAGGTGCTTAGCTCTGGGGATCGTGTGCAAACATTTAATAAAATAAAATTACCCCCCCCCCCCCTTCCCCACACATACATAAAAGGAAGGGAGAGTGCTGTTTCAAATGCAAGGGGCAGATCCTGTCCCACAGAGCTCACAATTTACATTTAGATTAGCACAAGTAGCAGTAACATTGCAGGGAAGGCGGATAAGGGTTACAACAACAAAACCTTGTGGCTGGCCTGCGTCGTAACTTCACTAATTAGGAAAAATGAAATGTTTCTAGTTAATAAATCAGTGCTATTGACATTTCCATAAATTTGAGGGAGGTACACAAATACCTGTGGGATAAACTCTTTGATTGGATTTAGCTGTTCTGCTCTCTAGAGTAATGGCTTTCAATCAACAGCCTTCGAGATCTGCTTTAAAGATATGTGAAAGGTATCTTAAGACGAAACAAGCCTATTCCCTAAACTTACATTCACTGTATATCCCTGAATATTTCTGGTGGGCAGGAAAGAATAAATCATGCACTATTGCAAGCAATTGCTCTAAAATGACAGATGGGGAAAAGATTTCTTCCTCTTCTTTCTCAACTGAGAAAATTGATTACCACAGCCTCATGGACTAGGGCTGGCAATCTCCCAGAGCATGGGGCTACTAACCTCTCTATAGGAGCTGCACTAACCAGGCTGGCCATTGGTGAGCCCTCGAGTGCCTCTAAACACCAGCCAACATATGGATGCCGCAAACTTGCAAGCAAGTCTTACGTACCAGATCTCCAGAGGCCTCAGCCGTCTTTTAGACTGGACTTGCACGGCTGTTACCAGCAAATATCTAATCATACCTCAACATAGCAACAGCCCACACACATTCACCTATCACCAGGTGCCATGGCTACAACGCAACACACCACAGCAAAGCAATGGTACCATGACTGTGCTTTTATCATGTTGTACGCACCTCCCTTCACAAGGCAGCAGCATGCTCTGGGAAGGCAGTGGTGTTGGTGCACACAATTAGTCACAGCTCTTCCCCTAACGTAGTGCCTCTTTCTTTTGATTTGCCAAGGTTTCCCTCTCAATATGGAACAGAAGAAGTGATTGCAACCCTCTGATACCTCTTGACACTCCTCCAAAGGATGGTGGTAGCAGCCCAAGTTCCCTCTGTGAAGACAACTGCCTATGCTAAGAACTGTAGTGAAGTCTAGTTTCTATTAAGCTTGACATACATGGTTTAACACTGTATGTGGAATGACTACAAGGCATGGCTGAAATGAGAGCTGTGTAAACATGACTGAATAAGCTGCCTGATCCAAAGAAGAATAGAAGGAAAAAGTCAATTACTTAGCACTGAGAATGTCTTCCCATTCAGCCAGCTAGAAACAAGAGGTTGAGAACCACCTTTTTTTTTAACTTTTGAAGCAAGCAGAGGGAAGAGATATTGCTAGAACAAAACCAAAAACAAAAAAACCCACCACAGAAAAGGATGATATAAAATCTTAAATAGGAATAAATGTTTCTTAGAGATACCCAAATCAGAAGATGGAGTTGCCCAAATAAGTTTCCTTCAGAAAAGAGGGTAGGTAGATGACATTGCTGTGTACAGTCTTCAGCAAAACCTATTTTCTTGTGATATGTCTGCACAGTATGTTAGTAAAGTGGACACTCAATCTCCTTCTGGAGCCCACAGATGTTCTGCAGTGATAATAAGGAACATAGAAAGCAGAGTGTTGTCTTCATGAAGCACTAAGGTGCAAGACATAAAGGCCACACTGGACTCCAATCTGCCTTATTCCAGGGATCTTATCAGCACAAAATATCAGTTCTACTTCCAAAAATACTGTACTACTGAATGACCAGAGAGTATTTCATGGTCAAGGCTAAATGGACACCAGTGCACCAGGCAAAATAACTTCATCTCAGGCAAATATTCTAGAGAGCATTGTGACTACTGTTTAAAGGCAAACAGATGATAGAGTGAATTGATAAGGCAGGGCTCAACAATTGGTTCTGATATAAAACATTTCACAAAAGGCAGACCAGATCATGCTACAGTAACTTTTATTGCAGGGAATCAGTAGGCCAGCACAGCTATTTGTAGGTATTACATATACACAAGTGCCTCATGCTTAGGCCAGCCAGCATAGCACTACAATGGAAGCATATAGCAAATTAGTGTTAATAAGCAAACAATCATTCAAAGTGTTAACAAGTGATGGTGGAGAGGCTCTGGTTTTCATTTTATTACTGATCTCTAGTAAGTGTTATTACCCTCATAGAATAACATTTTATTATGAAATGCACATGCACACCATTAAAGCCTTTGATAGCGCAATGCTTGCCAGCAGCAGCAAATTTGTAAATGAAGTGAAAGAATCATATCCGAAATGCCGACAGCTGTTAGTATTCACAATGTCTATAGGATGGAGAGAGAGCTAATATGCTGCAGCGTAAATAACAGGTATTTACTATGACCTGGGGATCTAAGGAATCAATAGGATGTTCAGTTTCTTGCCGTTTTTTCAAAAGATCCTAAACATACATGCTTAATCTCAATTGATTTGTGCCTGAACTAGGGTCTTGAGTCTGCTAAATATTTTCAATTCTTCTTAGCCAGTAGATTCCTTCAACATTTCCCTTTTTCATAATACAGCAAACAGCTGCAACTAATCATTTTTCATTACGGTTTTGTATGGCTTTTTTTTTCCACAATAAATTTTACTTAAATGACAAAAATGCATTTGAGCAAATTCTGTTCACTGAAGAACTGAGATTTTTCTGAAGACTGGAAGAATTGGACATGGTGTCAGATACAATCAGGACAATGTATTTATTTTAAATATAGCTAAGAAAAGGACATAGGTTGAGAGAAAAAAAAACACTCTGGAATGAAGGAGCTTAGAGGACAAGACAAAAAAGAAGACTTAATCCTTGCCTATTTTCTATTACTGTTCATCACAACCAGATAACCTGAAAATTATTGATGCGTTTTATAAGCTACCAATTTATTTATCGCAATTTCTTCATGGCTGACACACAAACAAAACAAGTCAATGAGGCTTACATTTCTGTGTTGTAAATATGCAGGCTCCATCCATCAGGAAAATCGAAAACATGAGCTCTATCTGTAACATCCTGTATAATAGCCAAATGCCACCAAGCCCCTCCTGAGCTACCTTCAGCAGCAACACGACACAGCAGGTAGAGTGCACGTAAGTCCCTTTACTGCCACGCGTAAGCTAAACTTAGGAAAGTTTACTGAATTATTAAATAAGCAATTCTGATAGCGTAAGATATTAAATACAGATAGGGTTGTGCCAACCATGCTATTAACTGGGTTTGGGTTAAATTCTTCCCTGAAGGAACACTAGACATACTTAAGTAAGCATGATGCCTTCCATTTCAATATGTACTTCCCTCTTCAGAAGATAGCTAAAAATCAGTGAAGAAAGAAAGACAGAAAAAGAACATAATACAGCAAAGTCCTACTGGGGAATAGGGTTTTAATGAACACACAAAGCAACTAGGTGACATCTTTATCAGCCCTCATAAACCTTGATTGAATACACAGCGATAAGGCCTGTTTAAACTGTCATCCTCATGATAACACAGGCAGAGACAACGCGGGCCTTAGCAACGACCTGTGTTAAGAGAGGGCCTTCCAAAAGTGCAGGCACCGTTAGGTAATGTATATCATGTAAACAGTTCAAAGCTTGCACGGCTGGTTTGTTTGTGCAATGGTGGGAGGTGGAGGGCTGGCCCAGAGGGTATATGCACATCTTCTCCCAGCACCAGCTTGAAAGGGCATTTGCTTCAGAGCTAGTCTGGTTTTGGGGATGGTGAGCAGTCTGGGGAAGGTAGGCGCTCTGAGTCAGTGACCTTTAGCACTTAGATCTGTGAACAGTAAGAATTCCATATAAGTAGTTTTAAAGGATTTAAGGAAAGCCTGCTCTGATTTCTTTTTTTTCTTTTGCCTTTTTTTTTTTTTTTTTTTTTTTTTGTGGATAACCATCATCATCCATGAGGTGAATAACATTCAGCTGTAGGCAGCAAGTGGGCATTTGGGGACAGCACGACTATGGAAGTTGGCAGTGACATGACTTCTATCAGACAATCTAGCCTTGCCCATTTGGGATACTTCTTAAAATAATTCAAAACCTTTGTAAGCATCTCCAAGAAACATCTTTGCAACTGCACACTCAGTAAGCAAGGATTTAGTTTATCTATTTTTCCATATTTATTTCTAGCTTAAAGAAAAAAAAAATACAATTTACACTTGAACTTTTATTCTTTCTCCCCCAAACTGTTCTTCCCTCACTTCAATGCTTGCAGTGACACCCACTGGCTGTGGCAAGTCTCGTTTCAGTCATCACTAAAACGCTTCAATTTAGTGACAAGATCACTGAGAAACTCCGAAAAACATTGCCAGCAAAAAGCTGCTGTTTTGCCAGCTCGCTTAATATTGTAACCCAATACCTATATCCCATACAGCTTTCTTCCATTAAAGCTTTAATAAGTAACCATGGGTCATTATGTACTTAAGTATAATAAAATACACATTTATATAGAATTAATGATTCCCACTGCTTGGGAACGGAACATAGTAGTTCGTTTTATGCTTATTTGTTCTTCAAGACCATGAAGTAGCACTAGTATTAAGTTTTAGTTTTTCATAAGGAAACACTGAAGGGAGCTGGTACACCACTGCATGCCTAGCTGCTAGGAGAGACATTTTAACTTTCTAACTACTCAGGAATTAATTTATGTTTTTGTAGGCTTCTGTATATACACCAGCAGATTTCTTTTAGTACCCTCAAGCAGGTTTTTTCTCATTTTACGCATAGGAAAGAGGGGAAACAGAACTAAGCGACTTGAGTAAATGCATCAGAAACTAAATCTAACAAACCCCAGTCTAACAGCCTCAATTGGAAGATGACTTGTTTCTTTATTAGAGCAATTTCTCTATAACACTGTATGTTTTATTGTTTAAACAAAATTATCCAAGTTTAAGCTGGAACACAAATAGCTCCTGTTACAGTGTTCACCAGAAGAAAAGGCTACGTTTTAATTCAACTACAACCCAGTGGCTTGGAAAGGATAAAGGGGAAAGTTAGAAATATTGGAATTAAAAGAAAAAAAAAAAAAGAAAGAAAAGAGAACTACTTTTTGCCTGCCCTGTGGCACGAGCCAAGACCAAGTAGCTCCTGGCTGTGAGCATGCAAGGTATGTTTGCTGACCTAGTCCAATTAAAAGCGTTTTAGTCAACTTTACTTCCCGCATCTACAGCCACTGACGTTCTCTCCAGAGGAGGGTCAGAAGCAGGACTATTACATTAATGGAAAAGGCATTTATACAGGACTTCCCCCAGAGCTGAAAAAAAGTTATCCAACACTCCCAGCTAAACTTCCTCCCGAAGTGAAAAAACCTTCCTTTGATAAGAAAGCTGTGTCAGACCACAGTTGTCCTGACAAACTGCTCTCCCTCAGCTTGCTCCAGTTTTGGCAGCCGTGCCCAGCAAGAGTCCTGCTCAGCAGAACCGTGCTGCTCTTCCCAGCTAGTCACCACACTTAACAGAGCCACCAGCTTATCTTTGACCTGAACAATGAAATGAAAATGAACCGTGCATAAGCAAGCAGTTGCTGTGGTTAACACTACCCACCTCAGCTCCAAGGCAGGCATTCTTCTCTGGGTTAGAAATTCCATCAATAACCTGTCATTAAAGACTTCTCTCACCTCCCACCCCCCTTATTTTTCTTTGCCTGCCCAGACTCACAGCTACCTTCAGTGCTGCATATACACAGTTCATAGCAAAATAAGGCAGGCTTGTTAGCTTCCTTTCTTACCTCAGATGTTCTTTCCATATCAAAATTATTGAAGGGTGGTGGGGAGGGTCACTTTCACTCAAACACTGAAAGTTGGTGCCTTTTAGATACTCTTTGTTTCTAATCCACTGATGACCAGTGCAAGGAAACACACAGCTGCTTAGCAACCTCTCTCTAGTTTGGGTTACTTGCACCATGCAGTGGTCCACATCCAGGTTCCCATGTGGAAAGTCATGCAAGCGGTACTACTGACCTCTTCTCAGGCTACCCTTCATGAAAGCCCAGATGTACTAATGAATATTGTGTTATCATGGATGACTGCACCTCTGCTTTCAGCGCCCGATAGTACTTGCATGGCATTGTGCCATGAAGACCTCTTAAGCCATACCTACCCTTCAAGCAAAGGTGTAACACTGCAGCTCACACAGCACTGCCCAACTTAGCATTTGGCCATGACACAGAAGAGCGTAACCTAGGATATGCCAAGACTTTATCTATCTTCCCTAGAAAAACCTGCCAGACCCCAGCCATCTCTATTAATACTCCTGTGAGCATGCAAGCTGGCTAGCTTAATGGTTAAACATCTGGACCTGATAAATCAGGCTTAATTTTGTAGGAAAGGACAAGCCAAATCCAAAAATTCCAGTGATGCTCCCTTTGATTTCATCTCAAAATGACATGCCATCTGAAAAGGGTAAGTCAGTCCTGCATTTGATAATTGAAGACGGACAGAAAGAAAAAGGCCAGACCAAATCAACATTAGAGAATAAAGGCCTTTCCTTGTCCGGCAAAGCTAAGAGGATAACACTTACAGGCCCACAAGTGCACCCTCATGCCCTGTGAAAGGACATTCTGGGGAGAAGTAGGGTGGCGGTGGCAAACAGATGGGACAGACACACATGGGATATGTTTGCTTCCAGCTAATCCAGCCAGCAAGTAGTAATTATGGCAGCATTTTTTTGCCAAATGGAAACTGGCACAGGAAGTGAAAGCTAGACACAGCTCCCATCCAGAACAGGGTGATAGGGGGAAAAAAGAAATAAAAACACTTCTCCCGTTAAATCCTCCTGTCCAGACTTTTTTCTTCTCTGAATACTATTTGACTACCTCCTCAAAGTTGAGAAACACCTGCAAAAGCAAAACTATGAAGTCAGCCAATGACTTACTCTTCCTGGAGTGCTCAACAAGGGCTTGCCAAATCTTGGTGTCACCATTTGATTCATCATAGCAAATAAAGCCTAAAATTAAATGTCTGGTATCCCAGCCTTGTTAATGAAGATATGCTTTTCATATTGGATTCATTTCCATGTTACTTACCAACAGAGCAATGTCAGCTCAGGACAAGTTGATTCCCAGAAGGCTTGGCCCACTCAACCCTAATTGGCTGCAACACTTTAGAAGTGTAAGTGGCCTCCAACTACTGCCTGCTGCAAGGCAAGCGCCTCACACTGCTCAGTACTGAGCAGTTGATCTGCAGTAGCTTTTTTACACCACTGTCTGTTTGCAGTCAGATACAGTTCACAGTAAATCCAAGTCACAATCACTTAGCCGTTCAGATCCTCCGTGTGCATCATGGGAAGAGAACTGTATTAGGTAGAACCACAGATCTGTAACTTCTGCATCAGGGACTGGCTTGTAACTCACCCACCTTCCCTCTCCACCCATGGAGTAGTTACAGGACATGTTACAGGACCTGTTACTCCAAGGACATTTGGTGTGGAGTGACCATGACAGGGAGAAAAACAGCCAACCAACCAACCAAAAATACCCACAAAACCAAAACCAACCAACCATGAAATATTTTGTTCCTGATTTTGCCCATATGATTGAGAACACTTGCCCAAAGACCAAAAAGAAGCACCCTTCCTCCTTCCCCAGGTGGTAGCCAAAGCTTCTTTCTTACGCTGCCAATGCACAGAAATAAGAGAGGTCTATAACTTCATACGAAATTTTCCTATGACTGAATTCAGGAATCCCTCACATCAGTAAATGCTATTAAGAGTGGAGGCAAACACAAGGACACGGTCCGACTGTGCTTATGCCAAAGCTCTGTGACAATGACTCAGTGTAATGGAGAAACTACATTGCGAAGGGGCAGATCAAGAAGGAAGGGACACAGTTCTGATACCAAAGAAGAGACACAAAGAACTGAAATGAAGGCCTTGAGTACTGGGGGATAAAAGCACTGAAGACATGAAACACAGAAACATAACAGATGCGAAACAGAGAATAACAAGAGTTGCAAACATCAAGGTAAGGAAGGTCCCTTGTTAATTCAGAAGTTTTAAGGAAGAACCTGTGCCAACCTGAATGACAGTAACATCTTAGATTCCCATTTGTAAAACATGGTTTTGGTACAAGGGCTGGAAATTTCTTTCTAGGGAATAGCTGTCTGGTCTGTTCAGCCTCTTGGTAGAAAGATAATGAGTTACTTCAAACTTCTGTCTCCAAGAAACTTGCATACTCCAGGAAGCCTTGAGAAGCTGGACATTCCTTCCACTGAGCAGGCTGATAGGCTTCAAAGTATATTTAACTAGAAGCTGTGTTACTATAGGGTGAAAAATATTAATCAGCTCTAGCCATCTAGGGAGACTGTGGTTATCATTAAGAATATGTGGGACACTTACAAGAATTCTTTCCCCCTGCCTGCTGGACAAGCTGTCTCATACAGTTTATCTGCTCCAACTGCATGCTTTTGAAAAAGAGCTAGACTAAATGAATACTTTCAACTAGAGCCTAAAGGTAAACACTCCACTGGAACTTTGCCCTAATCAATAGTAGCAATGTTCATGTCACATGAGAGTCAGAGGATAGAATATGGTACTTACTGAAGTCAGCAAATAAGCTAATTATACTTAGCCTGCTTGAAGAAGGGGACAAGTGAGGTCTGGTCCACCCACATATTAATGCAATCATCATTATTCTTATCCCTTGTTTGCTTTGTGCTTATAGTACAAAAACCCTTGTCACAAACGGAGGGTGCTACTGACCCCGTGTGGAAGAAATACTCATGCATCACAGGACGCACATGGGTCACTGGGGAAATGGGCTCAGACTTAAGTTTGCCTACGTACCTCCTGCAGATTTATTTTTAAGGAAAACTCAGTGAAATGCTGTTATATAATGTTGCAAGGGGTCAGTATAGTCTCACAAGTATATTTTCCTAATTTTAGTAAATTTTGCAGAAATTGAGGTTTTTACTATCTTCTTTAGGGCAGTTAAGCATCAACGAATCCTAACTGTAAGAAATAGATTTTGTACTAAGTTTCCTGTAAGTTGAAAATGTGCATTGTTGCAGAATAACGTTTATATATTACCAACTAGCAATTCATCATAGCATCACTCTGTAAAGACTGCTTTTAAAAACACAACCTTATTAACCACTAGAGAGCCTGGACATCCTACTCTCATTACTGCAAAGGGAACAAAATATTTAAATTCCTAAAATATTTTTCAGCCAAAACCTTCTCAGGTATTAAGAACAGTTGCTAGGCTTCATTCTTTCAAGTCAAAGCTTTCCAATTCATGCTACTTTGTTGACTTTAATAGGGCTGCACAAAGCCCAAGAACAAGATCTTCAATGATACTGTTTCTAACTGAACCCCCCTTTCCATATTAGAAAAAGGAAGGCTATAGCTTTTTATTGAAATACTACTACTAATTTTTCTTCCCTAAAATACAAGAGTATACCCATGAAGAACCACCCTCTGCCCTTAATTAAATGTCACACCCAAAATAAATCTTCAGGGAATTTCATCATCATTGTCCAAATGGAGGGCTGCATAGTGGATACAGCTGGGATTAGCTAGAACAGGAAAGTGCATTCTACAGAAATTAATTACAAAATAAAATATTATATTAATTTCATTGTACAGTATGAAGCAGCTTTCTCAAAATCTGAAAACTTCAATATCAAATACTAGCAAAACCAGCAGTTTTCACTGTAACCACCAGTAGGGGCTGAAACCCCATAGCTCACAGAGACCAAGTCTTAAACTTACGCCAATGCTGCTCCCCATCACTTTCAATGAACAGGTATGGAGAGGTGTGTAACAGCTTGTAAGTCTCAAAGCAAAGATCATGCGGCTACTTATAATGTATTTGCCAATTTGCATCAATTGTTTTTAAATAGAACATAAAAGGGTATCTGAAAATATGTTTTCATATCGAAGTATCATATAAACAAAAGCTGAAGAAATCTTGAAAAATGAAAAGAAACAGAGGAGAGCAACAAACTTTTTATTCTGTCAATTCATTTTTCACCTGTACACTATGATAAATTAAAACACTAAGCCATTAAAGTCTGGTTTGTTTTGTTTCCTTTCATTACATAGATACATATTTTTAATGCATCCATTAAAATTAATTCTAAAAGCATAAATAATGATGCAGCAACTGTTGTCTCAGAATATAGAAGTTACTGCATCCGGCAGGAGATTTTCAGATGATCACATTCTCATAGCCAGATCTGTAAAGGCTATTCAATTATAAGTAAACCAGGAGTCTAATAAAAACAGCAGCTCCAATCACTATTATGAACTGCATAATTGCATAAAAAATGCAATCTACACTACAGATGAAAATTTTAAATCAATCTTTTTGTTGTTACAACATAATCCACTTCCCATACTTCTACACGGCTGCTTAGACAATACCTGAGTACCTGGGAGATTCAAAGGCACGTAGAATTTCTGATGTTGCTACAAACTCACTTTTCAGGGACACATTATAAAGAACCAGAGGTTTTTTTGAAGTTTGGAATGCAAACTTTCTCAATAAACAAATTCTGGTGTGCTTTTGAACACTGTATGTCAGGAACTAACACGCTTACCAAACATTTGCTTCAGGTACATGATCTTCTAATTCTGTGGTGACATCAGACATCATTACAGCTAAGGAGGAGGAAGTCAAACAAGCCACAGCTCCCTTCCCAATGATGCGTACACAAAAACCAGTATCAATTCAGTCCAATTACACTTTTAAATCAAAGCTTTTGAAAAAGTCAGTATACATCACATATAATGTTTTATTAACCATACAGTACATTAGCATTTTCTTTGAAAAGCTTAGACCTTGCTAAGCAGTTTTCATGAAAGCAATTATATAATGCTATCTGCATACAGAAATCCACTACATTCACACAGACAACCTTAATTTTTTCCAATAAACAGTAAAGTCAAAATCTACAATTTACTGAAAATACAAAGTTGTTTTTAACAAAAGCAAAAATGTTCCTGTGGTTCAATCAAACCTCTTCCCTAATATGAACAGTCTGCATTCGTAAGGACACTAAAGCTTGGGACAAAAAGTACTTCTTAGAAGCTCAGAGATGAGACTTAAAACTTTTGTAACTATGAAATGGCATGCAAATATACAGATTTGTTGCAATTATTTCTCTCCCCCTTACAAAGACTTACTGGGCCAGAGCAAAGCAGGTGTTTTTACATGTTTGCTTATACAATGACCTCCCCCCTCACACTAAAAATGTCATATACAGAATATTTTATCAGCTGTCTGCCACAAATACTGCTTCTGTAAAACTGACTATGCCCTTCAGGCTCCCATGACTGGTGCAACAAACAACTTTCAGAAAGCTTAACAATACCCAAGCTTGCCAGTTTTCCTTTAGAGAAAGTATATACAAGTTTATAAATCCATGGCAGAGTTATTACAATTATATTATCAACTAACTGCATTCGAAAGATACTTGCATTCTGTAAGGACTCTATGGCTGCTGCCCATTCAATAGTTCTATTCAAGGCACTGTACAGTCATTAAATCTCTGACGTTCTCCAAGATGGGCTGAAGGATATTCTGAACTTTTAAGCTGTTAAAAAGCCCTGAGTCAGAACTTTCATATTTACCACAGGTTTAGCTATAAAAATGGCACACACTAACACTTCTGCAGTTAACAGTTTTTCTTTGTCAACACAAATTACAGAATATGTAAAAATACAATAATACAAATTCCAGAAACTTACACAAGAATGAAATACAATGTACATTGTGGCAAATCACACACTTCCATCGTGCGAAGTTTATAGTCACTAAAAAAAAAACAAAACAACAAACCTTCACTGTATTCAGACATTGAAACTGATGAAGCAAACCAAAACTGATGTGTTTTGCCATCCCTTCCCAAAGACACAGACCGATTAGAGAAGAATTCAGTACTTCGACAGAAAGGAGGTAGCACTGCTAAAAGTTAGGCTGTAGTGTTGTTGGTTTTTTTTTTAAGTGAAAACTTGACCCATGCAGCACAAAGAACAGGACAGGCTCTTCACCAGCTGCTACCAAAAGAGTAAAATGAAGTTTCTGACATTTAATTTGCAGAGGAAGCTTAGATCACTAGCTCAAAGCAGCTTCTTCAAACAATTTAGTGTTTACACAAACTGCAATTAATACTGCTAAAAATAATTAGGCATACAGAAAACTCCCATCTCTAGAAAATATCTATACAATAAGTACTTAGATTATTTTTAAAAGACCATTTCATGTCTTTGTAAGAGGCTAAAATACCAATTGTAAGACTACGCTAACAAGGCACAAGTACTTGTGCAAATCTGCCATATCCTCACTCAGTCCAAGTTAAGAACAACACCTCCTCAAACTTTGATATTTACAAATAAACTTGTTTATTCTCTTGACAGAGTAATTTTCAGTATCTACTCCAGCAAAATGGGATTTGTCCAAACTCCAAAATGCAAGTGCACAGTATTTCAACAAATGGGAAGTAGGTAATAATAGCCCAAATTTTGAGAAGTGCCATATGAGCTTGGGGTATAGTAAGTGATAGCCAGTTGGTTTTGGGAAAAAATGTCAAATATAGTTATACAGAAGTGAACAAGCTACAGCTATTTACCATATCCTGATAGCCTCTAAGGTAGCCTTCATACTTTAAATCACTGTGTAGTGATGTGACTGTTTACGTACTTCACTAAATGAAAAAAATCCCAAACCAAACATCTGAGCATACCTCACACCTGAAAAATATGTATTATTATATACCTTCTTGATGGTTTCAAGAAACAAACTGCTAGTAAGTACTGGGAGATAATAGTAATAAACAAAGCTTGCAGGCTTTACATAATAATGAGATTTACACTTTCAGCTTTTGCTGAATACAGTGGCTCAATGACATAGCTTAACTCCCCTACTTGTTATTACCCCTCTGGCTTGCAGCTGAGCTGCTTCTGTTTTTCATCCTTTGACTGCTTGTTATACAACTAAACTGCACTCTGTGCAAGTTGCACAGACGATGCCAGGCTAAATTGAATGAGCTTAATAGTTTCCTCAACACACTAGTTCACCTTCTACGTCAGAATCCAAACACAGTGTGTGAATCTAAATATCTACTTCCATAAACTATATAGATTTACAAATATTTTTCCTCAGTAAGTGTTCTGAAAGGCAAGCACTGTATAACCTTCCCAATATAAGACACAGCTCTTCCACCTACTAATAAGATGGCTGTATTAGTAATTCAAGCATCTTGGTTAGCTCACCTAGTTTTTCTAATTCAGCTGTTTCTCTTGGTACCATTAAGTTGACATACTTGAATTTCAACTGGCACACAACATTGTTGAATGAGTCCAATCACAAACTTGCATGCAGTCACATACATCTAGTGTCACCACAGTATAGAAGACTAAAGCTCCTCCTATAGCAATACCCTTGGTCATTGTCTCTACTCCCACAGGACTGTAATGGTACCCACGTATTAGGAGTGTTATAAGTAACTTGCAGCTTCTCTGTTGAAAAATACAAGCCAAACAGAGCACTTACCTATCTATGCTACAATATATGCCTCCTGCAGACAAGGAGTATTTAACATTCAACTCCAGTTTCCCATCCAGGATGCTGGACATCATCAATTCTTACTCAGCTGAATTATTCAATTGATGCTAAGCTGGAATACTTTCAAGTAGTTTTGGCTTGTTCCAGTGAAAAAGAATTAGGAAGATCGCAACTGCTATATTGAGGTTTCAGTTTTGAGCTGTGTTATCAAGAAGAAATCCACCCTGTCTTTGGGCTGACAACAGTTTATAGAGGTCCCCTTGAAGAATAAACAGGACACAATACTCCAAACATGTCTACCAGAACCAGAGGAAACCCAGATAAAGATCTCATGCTTACAAACTAAAACTCGGAATGGACTGTCAAATGGCACAGCCTATTAAAGAATTATTTTTAGGAGAAGACTGACAGGAAACCAAAGCCTACTACAGAAAGCTCAGCTGCCAAACATGCCACAAAAAAGGTCAGACTTTGTGACATGCATATTGGCCAAATGAAAATGGCAGTGAAGACTCAGGTGCACTCAGAACTTAAGTGGAGACAGTGAAATGCTGAACTAAAAACCAGCCTTATATCAAAAAACTTTCCAAAGCTCCTCAAAATTTTGGTATTTTAGAATAGGGAACCAAAAAGCAAGAAAAGGGAGGGCTATTTCATTTGGCCAAGATGACAGACAGATTATCTGAGAACAGATGACTACTAGTATACAGAATAAAGCAGACTACTATATTGAATCCAGGTTCAGATTGTGTCCAGTGAATGATGAACATTTGCAATTCCAGATCGGGTTTAAAGAAGGCTATAGAAAGGCTACATATTCCATCACTTTGCTATGTTAAAAGTCACTCTACATACATTGGAAAAATGTATCACTGTAGCTGTTTCCTGGAAAACTCTATTCAGTATTTAAACCTTACTGGTTAAGAGTTCACCTGTCTCTACAGTTTACTAGCAGCATTCTTCTGAGACTTTTGCCAATGTTTGCACAATTCAGGCATATCAACATAAGCTTCAAAAGACTGAGGTTGATTTATCTGTAGAGATCACAGTTTTATGCCTTCATCCTTACTTGGACCTTTTCCCAAACGATTCCTTTTTCACATTTTTGACATATACAATTAGAATTAAATAAGAAATTAATCTTAGTTGCAAGTAAGGCACCTAAGTGACTCCAGTATGGATTTCCTTCTTGTTCTGCAAGAGCACATCTAAACGCACAATAGCAAAGGGCTACATAAACCATGTACTCAAAAATCTGCCAAATCACTTAGGAGTAAGAACACATTCCTTTTAGCTACACGATCATTAAATCGGCATACATTCTTCCATTCAAAAAAGACAGAAGGATGTACTTGTTATCAAATTGTTAACAGTTTGCAGCTTGTGACAGTATCATTTTTGGGGTCGAGAACATCTATTTCTCACATCAGTGACAGCTAACTCCTTAAGCCAACTTCAACTCACCTAAGCATGGCTCACAAAATCCACTGCTCTGTCAACAACATCTTCATTTGCAGTATGACCCAGTAATGTTCACAGGTACGTTCTGGTATTAACACCCTGCTCAGATGAATAAGCAAAGTTAAATCTTCTCTTTTGCTGTTGACACTGTCTGCCTGGAGATAATAAAACTAATTTAAGCAAGGAAATCTTGCAAAAATCTCTAACTTTTCCTAATTCTTAAACCCACAGTTTTTAAATGGCCCTGCATACGTATACGTGTTCCTTTACAACTGATCAAATTCACTCATCTGAAACGGATAACTAACCAGTTGCGCAAATATTTTCCTTTTCAGTTAAGTAAAAAGTAATTCCATACAAAATTATGTGGCTAGCAGAATTAAGAAGTTGACTATTTAAATTAGCTTGAACCTGACAGACTAAAGTGCACTTTTGGGAACATAATGTTTCTAAACTAGTTTTTTTTCTTTTTACTGTTTCCTTCCCAACCCATCCTCAGCAATGAAGGGCACGATAAAGTAAGAATTACCTTAGCATTGTATTTTGAGACCTGATCTTATGGGACTATTATATTTATTACTCTTGTGTATACACTTAGTATTGATTTTGCAATATTGTATATTTCAAGACAGAAATTATTGTGAATCATAAATGTCACAAAAAATGTCAAAGTTCTCCAGAAAAGCATTAAACAAAAAAACCCTAAATATTTATATTTGATATTAACTGACAATAAAAACAAACAAAAAAAAACAATAAAAAAAGCACCAACCCCCAAAACCTTTACATCACTTGCACCTGATGCATACATAAAAAAAAAAACCAAACCCTGAACGAAACCAAAATAAGATTGTTCCTTTAAGATTTAAGAAGGAAGCAACAGAAAGAAAGAAACAAAACAAAACCCCCAAAAGATTGCTTTAAATTAGTTTCAGGCTTAGATGGTTTTTAAGAGTAAAGTTCAAATACTGTTCTCTTGTTTGGTGTGTTCACAGTCTTTAAACAATTACCATGTAATGAATCTGTGCTACAGTATTAGAAATGTTTTCATTAAAACCCTTTACTACCTTTCAAACTTACAGATTTAAACCATCAAAATGTCCTTACAATTTCATAAGCCAATAAAATACACTGGTTCCGCTACTTAATACAAAAGGATTCTTCGTTCAATTGCCTTGCGGCATATGGGGCATTCACTCATTCGGTCTCCACAAAGCTGACATGTTCCATGGCCACAGAGAAAGATCATATTCTTCAGACGGTCCAGACAAACAGGACACATAGTCTGTGAAAGATTTCGACAGGTTACACAGTCAATGGCAGTAGCGATGCAATACGAAATATGCAACATATATATTAGGAAATTTAACAATAAATAAATCTTAAGCATAGCAGATCACTGCTATAGCATAACCCAGAGACTAACCTGAAAGCTTAATATTTTTTAAATAATATTTTTACTTCATATGGATTTAAAGTGTGTAGACCTTCCTACCCCACCATGACACAAAAAACAAGTAGCTTTTTTTCCAAATGTGATTTAAGTAAGACAATCCAGTACTAAGCTGACATCACATTTTCAGTATCACTACCCAAGATTGCAACATTAAGATGTGCTTCAGAAACATTTCCCTTTATGTCACATAATCTTCCAGGGAACAAATAATACAAACAGCTTTATGTGTGCAATGTACTAGCACACAGAATAAAGCGGACTACTACACTGAATCCAGATAGAGACTGATACTGAAAACCTTCTGCTTTCATTACTGTTCATGTCACCTAAACAGGCAAGGCATCCTTCTTTAGTCACACCAACACAAATGCTCTAATAGATGGATTATCAAACATGGCCTCTCGATTATTTTTTTTTTAACCTGTATATAGAAGACATACAAGCCACATCACACACAAAAGTTATTGGTTATTTAGTTAAAACTGAAGCACTTCAACACGTTATTCTGGTTTAAATAACAGAAAATGCATTGGCCTTTTCAGTTATTTCAGGGGTCAATAAAATTTGTATCCAGGACCTTTACCTGTTCCTTGATGTCCTGTAACTGTTGTTGCAGCTTCTGTACATCTGCATTGACATTGGTGTTGTCTTTGTCTTTCTGCAAAACTGGAATGTTTCCACTTGCTGTAATTTAGACAAAATAAAGATATGTGATTATGCATCAATCCAGTGAAACAGGAATAACAATTTCCAGTGTACTGACTACAGTTTGTCCATTATCTGAAGTAATGTTACTCAAACATATTTGATAATCTAATTAAATTCCCTGTGACATCACTGCAGCTCAATTCATAGAGAACTTCTTTGCATTTAACAGCCACAATTTTTTGACAAGTATTGCCTCAATAATGATGCTCAACATGCCTGTAGCCCCTTAATGTTCTCAGAGTTCTTATCTCTCAGGGAAGTTCTTGGAATAAATTTCTTTGCATGTCAAAAATAAAGCCAAACCTTTCACACTGAAAAGACTTCTTATCTACATAGCTAATTCTCTTTGGGGAATTGCACAAGTGTCTCAGAAGTAGTTTGTTCAAAATTCAAACAAGCTCAAGTCAATATCCCTATATTTGACTGATCCGGAAAGCAATGCTACTCTAAGACAAGAGAAATAAGTATTTCAAATTATAAATTTTAAATTTCTGTGTATTAAAAACCTGATTTAAAAGATTATTCTTATCTTTATCTAGGAACAGTATGACAAGAATGATCTAATATTCCAATTCACATAAACTCAATTCAAACACTGCATACCACACATACAGAATAAATAGAAATTGAGAGATGTCACAGGAAATTTAAAAACCTAGTCAAAGCAGGAGATGTAAAACTGAACAATCTGTCATGAAAGTTGCTTGTACCTAGATGCAAAATATTTACTATTCCTTTATCAATTAAGAGAGTTCCAGAAGTAAAAAAGATACATTTATTTGCTCACTTGGAAAACTACTGACTATTTTCAGTTTTTCCTTCATTAATAAGCATCCAAGAGTTATACGTTTCAGCTGCAAGGAATCGTTTTAATGTAGTGACTAGTGTTACCATTGCATCTGCTGCTACCAATGTAGAAAGCAGCGCAAACAGCACACTGGCTTAATACTGTTTTTATTAAACTTTTCTTTAAAAAGGAGAGAAAAAATTTAGGTCATTTAAAAGAGTACGAAGCTGGTGGGGGAATGTGAAAGAGAATGGGTTTTGGAGTCACTCACAAATATCATCAGTGGTATCTTCTGTACCTTTCCCTCCGCAGCACATTATGAAAGGCACTCTTCGCTCAACCACTGCCCGACACTGTACGCATTTCTTCATCAAGCTTGCACAGTCTGAGAGGACAGAGAAATAAATCAACTCTGAATCCCACTATTTTATTTTTATTCCTTCCTATCATGAGCTTATTTATTCATAATAACTATACAGCAATGCCATAATAAATGCTTATAATACAAATAACTACTTCTGTTCATCTTCACATAATCTTACGTAAAAATCACACCTATAAACAATGTCTTGTTTGGGAATCAAAGTAAATCTATTCTGTTTATCTTATTCTATTTTAAGCAAGCAGGTTCCTGTTGCTCCAAATGGATATCTATTCCACAAGAATTACAGAAATTAAGTAAAATCACACACATTTGAAACCAGAATTTCCAAGCATGTCATCACTACCTGCTTCTTGCTTTAGAACAAAGGATCTCATTTACTGTCCTAATGCTCCAGGGGCAAAGAGGTATGGCTTCTTAAAGAGCAAACCTGTATCTTCTGATATAAACCTAGAAAGGAGGCTGTAATTCTTCTACAAATGGCAAATGATCATCTGATGATGACAATGATCAACATGATGACGGTTACTGTGAATCAGTAGAGTGGGTCCTATAAACTACACAAATTCAGAGACTCTCTCCCATCCTACTTGAAGATGTCCAGAAAATAATCTGACCTGAAATCAGATTACTAATGAACTTTTAGCAATGGAATTAAAAAAGTTGTTTCAAGATTACTTCAAAAAGAACTTCCATCAAGTTTACTTACTCTCACAGGCACACATATGACCACAAGGCTGGAAAAGCACCGCTGCCTTTTTGTCTGAACACACTACACATTCTTCAATCTGTAAAGAACAACGAACATACATATGAGAGAAGTTTATCTCCTGCTCCCTACAGTAATTTGCGTTTACATTCTTTTTGGCAAGGCATGTGGACTGTAAGAAGCTCCATCCAGTGTTATTTTAACTAATTCAGCACCTCAAAATGCAATTCTGAGTACCTGTGCAGGGAGGACATGAGTACGGGCAAACAGAAGAGAGTAACCTATAATGTTGGAACATGACAGGATTATAATGCAAAATTAACTCCAACCAGTGAGATACCTGTTAAGGTAAAATACCGTTTAAAACATACTAAACTTTTCCTTGACCTTTGTTTTACTTTTCCATTAAAAACAGGAAGAGAACCAATAGACTTAGGAATTTTTTTACCTTTGTCCTAGACTGAACTTGTTCTTTACAGATGAGGCATTTTTTCACCCGTGGTGAGCACAGAGAGCATGTGGCAATGTGTCCACATGGGCCAAACAGAGTATCTCTCTTCATGTCTGAACACACCATACATTCTTCTAAGGTTTCAGAATCATTGTTGATCATAGATGGACTTCGGGAACCAACCTGGCCACTACAAAGAAACCTGCAGTCAAACTCATTTTAAGAAATATCAATTGGCTGTATCTATATATTCCTTTGCATTCAGGCATCACAGTAGCACCATAAACCAACGTGAACTGCATTTTCCCAAATGTATAGTTGGCACCAGAGTGCAAGGTCACACACTCAGATAAAGATATTGAACAGAAAACAGGCCACACAAGTTAGAATAACATCTCGTGAATGTAGAGAACCCTTCCCTCCCATCCTAAGGATTTACTCTATTGAGATACGTACCCTGTAGATTCAGAACTGCACGGTGTAACACCTTAATCTTGAATACACGTCCAAAACTTAGCAAAGGACAGGCTTGTAGAACCTGCAAACTCACACGGTGTACTCACCTCGGATCTTTGTCCTATGCCACTGCTCATCCAGCAGAGGGAGCGCCTGTTGAACCTAACCAGCTCATTCCTACAGCCCTCATAAGCCCATAAAAGGTGGCAAGAAATAACAGCCACACAGGGACGAGGCAAAGACAGACAGACAGAAAGACCCTGAAGAAAATAAGCACCTTAAACACCAGGGCAGCATCAGCAAAAATGGTATGCGTGTCAGTCTTGATTTCCACAGAGGAATTAAGGAGGAGAATCACATAAGCCACACAAGATTCACAACCAGGAACACAACTAGGACTATCAGCAAGCTGAAACTTCTCATGCTATATGCACTTGGTAACATAACATCTCTAGGAATTATGATTTCAATGAAAAGTGCTTCCAAGACATCAGACTTATCCCCCTCCTCTTTTTACAGAATTGCAGTTGTGCAGATTGACAGGTACTCAGGTCACCAGCTCAAAGCAGAGTCAACAGTTAATTCACACAAAGTTATACTGGGCTTTGCCTGTTTGAGTCTCCAAAACCTGCATGGACAGAGGTTTCACAACCTACCTGGGCAACCCTGTTGCAGTGCTTATTCTTTCAGTGATTTCCACCACCAACCCCACCCCCTGCCCTTTTCTGGGATAGCCTGAAGTTCTACCAGCCTCCACCTGCACATTGCCCCCATTTTCTTCCCTCCCATCTTAACATGTATGAAAGTCCTGAAAGACTTGTGTAAGTTTCTATTAATGTACTTGCAAACAGCATTCAACGTACCACAGGAAAGAAAGAATTCACTGAAAGGCAAGAGAAAGCTTGTATGCTTTAACACTATTGCTAAAAAAACACAACATTTTAAATACATCACGGTTAATCTGTGGAAAGCAGAGAATTGGAAACTGCATATTTTACATATACAAATATACAAACCTGACTTTTTCTTTGTGACATTTAGCCAATGCTTTGCAGAGACTAGGATCAGGGCAGAGATCAAGAGGAGACTGACCCTTCTTGTTACGAATGCTGAGGTCAGCTCCGTTGGCTGCCAGGAAGCAGGCAATAGATGCTGCACTCTTCTTCTCTGCTCCCTGAGTGCCAAGTCCCATTATTAACTGCAAGAAACCAAATATGCAAGCAATTTGAGAGACACTCTTAACAGTTAGGAATAGCCTGGCTAAAGGAAAACTACTTAACATGCACATATACACATACATGCATAAATCTGTAAGCCCAAGGAGGAGTCTCTAGCACTAAAATCAAAGCAATCATGTGGTTGCTTAGTACTGAGTCCGCTATACTAAAGTTGCCTTTAAGGAACTAAAATTCAGCAAGGAATAGTTCAGCTACTGAAGCATTCAATCTCCTGCACACCTATACTCACTTGTGAAGTTGTTGTTCTTCTACATGAGCACTGTAAAGTCCCACTGGGTATATCAAGAATACGCTTTTAAGTACACTGAAACTGCCGAGTTCAGCTACAATCACCACACTTGGACTGAAAACATAGTTGGGCAGAGAAACAAATGTGCACTTAATTTTAATCTAGTGAGTAAAGCACCTGCCCAGAAAAGACTTGGTTTGAGTTGCATTCTCAGCCTGGAGGGGTTTAAATTCATGTACCTGTCCTCCCATCCTAATAATGTAATGCTCCTTTGCCCTTTTATAAGTACTACTGCATTTCTTTATCAGTGTATCTATTACACACCATTCACAGGGACAGGCAGAGAAATGAAAAGGCTCACTAGCATAGCCAAGCAAGGCGAGGATTCACCTACTCTGGAGCATAACAGGCCTGCTCATAACGTCTTTTATGTTACAGCTTAAGCAGATAAAAAGCGTAAGTGTAATGGAGACTATATAGAATGTGAAACTTCTGGCAACCACTACAAATCTCTCAGCAAACTGCATGAAACTATATTCAAAGGAACAGCTTTGGCACAGCTGGGACAGCTCCAATTCAGAGGGTTTTAAGTGCTGAATTCCAGAATTGTAAAGGCTTCAACACTAGGACAGAGGCAGGATTTTGCATGCACCTCTTTCCCATTAATTGGCAACAGTGCTCAACTTGACTGATGTACATCTTTCTATGCCACTTTCAGTTTGTACAATTTATCTCTGCAGCTGGTCTTCTAAAAGCTGGGTATCAAATATTAATCCTAAAAATGCAGTAATATGGGCTTGATTAACAACCATTTAGTATTTAAATAACTACATACGTTAGGCAGAGCAACATAAAGGAATAAATTTAAATACCAGGTAGTACCTGTCACTGCAGCCTGAAAGGCTGCATATTTTGAAGTCTGAACTATGAAGAAAACAGTTTCCAAAACCTCTCTAGTTATTTCCCCCATCCCTCAGAGGTGACTTGTGAAGAAAAAGGCTTGGTTTGGGTCCATGTCTTGCAACACTGAAGAATGTATTAAAAGTCTTTACCCTGCCTTGATAACTGCAAGATTATTCTTCTCAACATACGGCCACACAGTTTCCCAGTGAAGCAACTTTTTTTTAAAACCTCAGTCTACATGCTTTTTTTCAGTTAAAAGTTATTATATTAATAAGTATTATTACTGAGGTGCTCTGAGACTCCTGAAGATCACTTCATGAATTCATATACTTATAGTCCTTTTGATGTACTCTTATGATCAGGTAAGAACAGTAAAGCTTGTAAGACTTCCTATGAGGAAAACCACTAAGTTATGGAGAGAAATAGTTGTTTTTTTGTTTTGTTATTTATTTTTTTTGTCTGCAGATCACAGAACATTTTTGTTTATAAATTCAGACCATTTTTCTGCACCTCAGTTTACAGCACTGGCTGAAATGAAGCAGAAATTTTATCCAGCTTCAGTTCAGGTACCTTGAACCATGTCAGTAACCCTGGTCAGAGCAAGGCTCGGAGAAAGCCTATTTGCCCTAAGGCTGGCAGAGTGGCCATTTTTTTTTTAAGGCATGGGTACACCAAACAATTTGCTATAGTCCCTTCTCATTTGCTGGGACAAGAGTTCTCTTGCCCTCCATACTTGCACCTTATGGGCTCCAAGCTGTCCCTGAATGAAACCATTACTGTGTCTTCAAGAGGAAAATTGAACTCAAATCATTTCCTTCATTTGGAGTGGATATACATGATGCCAAGAATGGCTCCTCCACCTCTAACAGTCATCAACATTATTCAAGAAAATCTTGAGTCCTAAAATGCCTCTGAATGCTGAACGCTTTAGGAACACAAGGGCAACATTGCATCCCATGACATTTCCCTGGTAGTCTACAATATTTCAGGTGCACAGAATGAAAACACCCAACAAGCAATGCACAAAACAAACCATTATGTCTTAGTGCCTAGTATGGCTGCAACCCTCCCCCTGGAGGGTGCTAGCCTTCACAGGCACCAATGCAAGTCAGCAGGTTTTACTAATAAGATGGGCAACAGAAAAACCTATTTATGAAATGTAGAATCAGAAAAAAATAAATTCTCTGTTCACTCATTTCACAATTAAATACATGCACGTAAAGTGTTTTGACCACCTCCCAGAGTCCATTTCAGATCATGAAAATAACTGAGTTGTAATCACTTTACTCCTCTCACTTAAAAAGACACAAGTGTGTTCTTATGTATGCCAGCTATATTTTAAACCTCTTTTCAAAGCTTATTCCAGTGTATTTCAGTGAGATGAAGTAACCTGTCTGAAAACATTTATTGTACAGTGGAATTATTGTTTTGAACAAAGGCTTTTTAATAGGTGTTGGGTTTATTTTTTTTTAAATAAAATGCAAAAAATCACCCACAGTTAAAATTAGAAAAAATATCACAATGCTGATAATTAATGATTCAGCAAATCTGATCCTCTAATATTTAAAGAAAAAGAAACAAAAGACACGGATGTTGCTTGGTTTTCTCAATCCAAATCACTTCAGAATTTTATTTCTCCTTTGCCTTTCAGCGAAACTATAAATTTCATCTTTCCATATGGGGTTTACACATATGAACGTGAGCATTTCTTTCAAGACAACATTTTGACCTTTATTACTTGGAGTTTGACTGTTTCCTTATTACGGCACAATTTCTGAAATGAACTGTCAGAAAGATATGTAACAATGAACATATAAAGATTAGAAGGTTACAGAAGTAGCTGAATAATTAAAGCTACAAAGACATCATGCAAGACATCAAATACCAGAAAATAATTTTAGTTTTATTCTGTACTGTAATACTGTTTATTTCTCTTTCCCAAAAAGCTGCTTTTAATTTTTTGGCAGGCTGTTCACTATGGAAGAGAGATTTGTAGATACATTTTGAATTAAATAACCTTATTTTTCTTTAACAAAGATAATGACTACATGTGAAAAGCCACGTATAACAATATGATTTCTGCCTACAATGCAGTTTAATTCAGAATGTCAACGTAAACTTATGCTGCCAAAAAACAGTTCAACAGTACAGAACTAGACTAACTAGACAAACAAAAGAGACAAATTTACAGAAAAAAAGAAGGAATAAATAAATGCATTTTATTTACTGTGTTCTTTGATGGCTCCCAAGCAGTATCTACCTTGCCCACATCTTGCATGTCTTGGAGTTGGCGGAGCTGTGACAGGGTGTGGTGTCTCAGGGCTTCATGCAGGGGAGTATCCCCATCTTTATCCTGAATATCCAGCTTAGCACCTGCACGGACTAAGAGCTGAAAAGAGAGAGAAAACAGTTTAAAATTCAAAAAAAGGCTATTTATTCCTTTTAAAACTGTTTTCAGGAAACTAGGGTTTAGGATGCTCCAGAAGGTCCTAAAGGGTTATTCTTTCATCTTGCTACAATTCACAGTTGAGGTTTTTTAAATTCATTTTCCATACTTTGAACTTAGCCTCAAATGATGCATTCATCTCTTTCAAATATCAAGCTTATTTCAGCAGAAAATGCTCACCTATGCTCTGAATGCTACAAGAGTTGCTATTTTAGAGGAGTCTTCCTATAGTCCAAAACCTCCAATTCTCACAAGATAGCCTACAAACAATGTAATATATTACAGCAATATATCAGAAACGGAACAGCAATATATCAGAAACAGAACAAGAGGACAACACTTTAGGTATGTTTATACCACTCTTAAACATAATTTACAGTATCCTCCCATTAGCAAAGCAGTTAAGCATGTACTTAGGTTTACCCTTATTCAGCACAAGACATAAAACCTAACATCATTATTAAATACTATCTCAGAACACTTTGGAAGGTAATGAACTGCAAGACTCATATTTAAGTCTAATTTTAGACACGTGTTCCAGGTCACACGACATGAAAGCAAGTGTAAGGCTGCACAGGCCCTCCTTTTCATATTCTCTCTGCATCCAGCCCTCCCATTAATTCAATGTGCCAGAACTTTCTTAAACACACTGTTAAACACAACAAATCACACATGCTGACAAGTAACAATTGCCCCTAAAACTCTAACTCCCTCACTGTTGCTATTCAGAAACATGTAGATAGCAGCTGAGGTTTTAACTTTAGTTTTGAGCTTTTGCTACTATGCAAAATTCAGTTCAGCAGTAGAGACAAAAGGCATAGCCTAGAAACAGGAATACACGGAGGAGAATCTCCCTCTTCAGAACCCATGTGCTCGCAAGGATTTCAGCCCCTCCGAACCAAAGAATCTTGGACTTTACAAAAGGCTAAAAGGAAAAAAAGCTTAAAAGGAATTCAGAACTTATTTTTCAAGGAAATACTTGCCTGCAGCTAACTGCAGTTTACCATTTTTCCTAACCTTTTCTTCTACAAGTGAAACCAAGGAAGCCAGCTAATAGTTGCAACAGTCTTCCCCCAACTTCTTACACTTTCTAGATGGACTTACCCTGGCTCAAATTTTCTTTCCTATATTCCTATTTTGTGTCTGCAATCAGCTATTTACTGCTTAAAAGTTTCTCCTGGAAGAAAATCTGTGACAGAACTCCTTTCAGAGGAACCTGGAAATCCTTGGCTACTTGGAAATTCAATGCCTCTGTAGATGTAAAAAAAAGTAAAATAAAATAAACTAAAAAATAAATGAAAAAAAGCCAACCACCAGCCCTTGTCATGGCAGCAGGGCTTTTAAAAGAACCCTGCTACCTTTGACCACTATTCCACAGATGCCTGAGGGTACAACCCAGCCCTGGAAGGTATCCAATAGGAATTAATTTTGAAATACAGAGCCAACATGATCTTTGCATGGCTGCATGAGTTATTTTAGGACTTCTCAAAGTTAATCCAACACTGAAATATGGATACTCTACAGGGTCATTCACTTAAACATTCTCTGATATAGGCATGTTGGTCTAATACATATACTAGTCTTTCTACATGCCTACCTTCCTGTTCATTTGCTACCTTAGTACTATATTCCTAGGTACCATGTTGGTTTCAGAATGGCACAAGAGCTCACCAAATACAGCTGCCAAATAGCTTGCAGGATGCAAGCGACACTAACTCTAGGAAACCTTTCTTTTGGTAGCAAGCAGTTCCAGGTAGAGGGCCATATCACATATTTCACTGTAATGGAATCATACCCATCAGCTCTTAGAGATGGAGAAACCTTATGGCAAAATATCACTAAACAGACCTGCAGATATAGGTTTGCATAGGGAAGACAGTTCTCTGCAGGCCTGCATAAGAGACAGCTTTTAATACGACTATCACTCCACAATGACAAATTCAAAACAATTATACAGAGGGCCAAGGCCAGATTGATGGATTCACTCAATAGGAAACATCATCTACAGCAGTGAGCACTCTCTCTGAGCCTTAACAGCCCACTGAGCTGTTAGCAACCCAAACACTGAGTCACATAGGTCCCTTATGGACAGAGCACACAAGCCAGAACAGGTAAGCTGTGCCAGACTCCAGCCTCCTGTGCCAGTAACACAGTTTTGCTGAGCTGGGAGTATTAACTTTTGCAACTGCGCAAGCGAAAAAATAAATAGCATTACTTTCACTTGTAAGGTACTTCTGTTACTGCTTATTGCTCTACCAAGCTAAGAACAGGGAGTTATACTCTCAGAAGACTGAAAAGTAGTTAAACTTGTGAAAAGATGTTTCACTTACCTGCAATTTGAAAAAGCTGTAAGTAAGAATAATTACTCAGACAGCAAGAGGCATCAAAAATGCTATCTGAAGGTCTCATTACAGGACCACAAGACTCAGATAAGTAACAGAGGATTCTCCCTTACTCAACAAAGGGGGATGCTGGAATTGGCAACCGTGTAAAGGAAACCATAATGAACATGTACAAAAATTCAGAATTCCCGAAATGTCCTTCACATTGCTGGCTGACCTTCTGTGCAAGCTGGCAGGTTTCTGAACTGATGAAAATTAATCATACAAGCATTCAATGGCTACATGTTGTTAAATCATTTTTTAAATGTTCATGAGCTACCCATGTCTTAACAGCTACTATGAGTTCAAGTCAAGTACCATTAACATATGGCTTATTGCAAGTAAGATACTTACCCTAACAATTTGTGTATGCTGTCGTTCAACAGCAAGGTGCAGAGCAGTTTGCTGGTTAACATTCTGGATATCCAGGTTAGCATTGCCCTGAAAGATATTCAAAGCATTAGAGCATTATCATCCCAGCAATTCATCTACAGGCAAGGCAGTCCATTAGAGCACTTAATACAACCCTGAATATGATTCCTAATCTGGAGATTTTGAGAGCAGAAGTGATTAAATGCTTTTAATTATGCAATGTACAGATGTTGATCTGTTGAATCAAACTATTGATCTGGTATCAAATTGTTCAGGTCCTCTGCACCATTAGGCCACTGTAATGGTCTCAAAGGCAAGCTTGACCTTTAGAGCTGACCATGTGTCCTTCCCTGCCCCATTGCTTCTGCATTGCGACTGCAGCAAACTATTTTCACATCAGATAGTTAACTGAAGTGTGATCCTGAGAAAAAGAGTCCTACCTGATGCACCAAAAGTTCAGCCACTTCTACATGATTATTGAGAGCTGCCAGATGCAATGCAGTGTAACCATCATCTTTTTTCTCATCAACAATCCATGGTCGTGGTAACTTGGACAACAATACACGCATTGCACTGAAATAAAACATGCAGAGATGGACTAATGCATCCATAATTTATTTGCTGAATGAGAACAGGATAACAATAAATCCATATTAATTCTCAGAACTACAAAGTAGTAGTAGCTAAAACATTAGTATTTTTTCAAAAAGGGAACATGGGTGAAAAGCTATACTGACAGTTCCAAAGCATAGTAATTTCATGTTCAGTTCCTTCTACTTACAGCATACAAACAAACCATACAACACACAGAGTGTATGAATCAGATTTTTTTTTCCCCAGAAGAATGTTGTCTAACAGTAAAGATTACCTTAAAAAAAAAATTCACAAAAATTCTGCAACATAGATGATAGAATTGCTCTCCCTCAAAATCCTCATAGCATCCTCTATTTAATGGACAAGTTCCACTACATTAGATTTCTTTAAAATCACTCTATAAACTGCTGCCATAGGCTTTAACAGTTAAGATTTTCAATTTCTGAGATAAAAGTGGACTAAGACCTCTTAGACACAAACAAAATAAATGCTGAATCTGTAAAGCAAGTATTAGTGGAATATTTTCATAAGATAGTGGCTAACTGTAATATACCATGGCAGTGTTTAGTGCTTCAACACACTTCTGTACGTACTTACCAAGATGAATACCAAAGGAAGGGGATTTATTATCTTAAACCTCAAATTCAAGGTTGGAAAAAGAAACTTATTTACTAGAGAATAAAAACATACTAAAATCCATGAAGTCGCAGTGTTAAGGGTATTAACAACACAGTATGAGATAAACAAATGGCTCAATCTTGTGTTCTCTTAGAAACACACTTTTCTTAAGTACATATGTATTTTGGAATAGGTAAGTAACCAAACTTAATTCCCTTATTGTCTTATCTTTATAAACAGCACATGCAGCCCTCTTATGACAGTTCCTCAAAGACAAACAGAAAACCAGAAACTGCTACAGTCTTGTGCCGGGAAGCCTCTTCTGCCATTTATCTTTCGCTATTGTTGAAACAACATGTTATTTAGAGGAGAAACAGAGCTTCTTCACAAAATTCAAAAATCCATCTAATCCTAGCTAATGCAAGTGGAACCACTCAGTCATAGAATGCACTGCAAGGCAGATACTATTACTGAATTAAGCAGTTCTTCATTAGGGACCCGATATTGAAAACATGGGATCTCAATAAGCCTCACAAATGCCATCCTTAAATAAGCCTCTCAGCTCTTTCTTAAAACTATTCTCAAAAGATTGCAGTAAGATGACTGCACTATCAAGTAATAACAGAGCTCCTAATTCATTCCAATAATTTGTTACCTTGAACATCCACACTGCGTAAGTGCTATTCACTTCTAAATGATCTTTTAGAGTAAGACAACAAGTTTCCTATAAAAGAAAAAAAACCTGTGGTTTTGGGGATAACTCACTCCAGTCAGCCTTCCTGAAAAAGAGAAGCTAGAGTCCATGAGGGAGATCAGCCCATGAAGCACCAGTAAGAAAATGCACTCCTTCCCACACACTGCTTGGATGCTATCCTAACAGACCCTGACCTCTTTGTTCTCCTGCTACTGCACTCAGAATGCAGTGTAAACCCTCAGTTTTACACTCAATACACCATCCTGACAACTGCGGTATAACTGTTGCTTTTCTTCCCAGATTCAGAGTGTCTGAAGGAACCACAACTAAGCAACTGCATCTTCAGGCCACAGGATCACATAGACCCACAGGAGACCCATGACCAACTGTTACATGGAGCATTCACAGCCAGGCTGCTCTGAAGGTTTATCTCTCACAGAGTGGACATAAGCACTTGGCCAGGAACTGAATGCATTTTGCTCTCTGTGGCTTCTCTCAGTCCTTCGGACTCCATCTAATCAGTTTTCCCAAGGTAAGCAAATAAGAAACAATTCTCAGCCTCTTAGGATTTTGTGTTTTCCTGGCAGGACTAAGCTTCTCACTTCTCACAGTCCAAATCACTTGTAACACAGCAAAATAAAACAACACTTAACAGATTGTACATTGCTCATTGTGTGACATTGCTCAGCTTCTATTCATAACACCTTCTACAGCTCTGTCACATGCTAGGAAAAAAGATTAAAATACTTGGTGGGGGGGAGCTGGGGATGACCACAACATTAATTTTTTGAAAGATTCATTTATGCAGGCGTTTCCAAAATTAAGGATATAATTTAGTAAAACCCAAAGTTACCAAAGCTTTATGAAATGTAGCAAAATAAATAGTTCCACTGTTAAATATAATATTTTGTAATCAAATGATGTATTCTCAAACTCTGGATATAGGTACATATCAGGTTTACATCAGACCTGATTCTAGCTGTCTTAGAGAGGGAGCAAGTCTGGAACACTGGTTCACAACGTATCTGGACTGTACCTGGGCAAACCACCATCAGCTCTTCAGAAAACTGGCTGATAAAGAGGAGCATACACTACCAGCAGCACAAACCAGTCTACTTCCTACAGTGGCTTCCCACAGGGTATCATGTAATGAAAGCTCTTCACCTGCAAGCTCAGTGCTTCTAAAGACTCCATGAAGCTCTACAATATCTCCTGTTGATCATCTAAAAAAGCACAACAAAAATCACCTGAAAATTCATGACTGGCACAAGCAATACGACCACTGTGAGCATCCAGTAAAATGTGGAACTACAATAACCTACAAAAAAAAGCCAGGCACAAGAAATACTTTTTACAACTTCAAGTATAACTTGAGGAACACTATGGGAAGGTACCAACACTCAAATCTCTAATTATAGCCAGCTTGTTTCCAAAGTAGTTCTAGTCACTAAACAAGGAACAGTCCTAACCAACTCAGATGATATTTTATGTTCTTTTCTTCAGTAAGGAAATAAGGAAACCGCCAACATCACAGATAAATAAAGTAAAATTTAAAGTACATTCACACACTTTAACAGATGCATCGAGAAGCGAATATACTTCAGAAACATAATTGCTGCCATTTCTTCAACACCTCTCATCTTTGAAAGAGTAGGAAATCAACTGACTTAGTATTTTGTATGCTATGAAAAAAAAATCGCTAATCCTAATATTTGCAAGAGTTCTAGCCTTACTAGATCCTCTTTCAAATATTTTCCTACTTAGTTTGCTGTTAAATACCAGGAAAGTTTTCATCTGAAGTTCAACTGTCAAATATTTGGGTACATCTTGCTTTCACATAAAAGAGACGCCTGCTACATTTTTGGATGCTTTTAGAACGCATTGGCCATATTGAAAAAAACAAAACAACGGAAGGACAAACAAAAGAAACAAACAGCTGCTATGTGTAATAGATTTTTACCTTGTCACAGTGAAGCACCAGACGGCCAGTAGCTACCCCTCAGTTCCTTCTGCCTATCCAAGTAGAGACTACATATCTCTCTCTTCCACACTGCACTAATTTACTGGAGAGCAGGATGAAGGATGGTTCCACAGACATAACACCTTAAAATTCTGCAAGATATTAATATGCTACAAACAACAAATACTTCTATGATGCTCCGTGCTGCATCTTCCTCCTCATCAGCTGAGAAGTAGTTTCTTTCAATGCACAAAATCCTGATCCCTCACACTGCAGCCTTCCTTCGTACAGCTATTCTATTTTGAAGGATTTTCTAGAGCTGCTGCCAAAATTTTGACAGCTAAGTGGCTACCATTCAGAACAGTGCTCACTGGAACAGGAATACACTGTATCGTAAGAAGTGATATTAGTGAATTAATGTTACATGCCAATTACACGGTAATTCCTGATTCACTTTTCCACACAACGTATTAAAGAAGCCGCCATGTTGTACCACTCCATTTTCAGGACCGCAACACAGATGTGGTCATGAAAACTTGGTTTCATCTTGTATACATTAAACCAGACCACAGACTTTCATTGTAAACTGTACTGAAAAAGATCAAGAAATCAGGAGGTCTGACAGTAGCCCTGACCATGCAATCAGCTGAAGAACACTCTTCAGACTATCATCTCTGATGTATCAAGTGTTACAGATTACATGGCTGAGAGGATGCAAAGATTATTGATAAATTAACATCACCATTATGCTAATTTAAAGGTTATTACTAAAGCACTACTAATGAAAAAAAAAAAATTGCAACCAGCAAGCTTTGGCGTTTGTTGGCCTGCAGTATTTTCAAGTTAGCAGGAAGCTGGTAAGACTTTGGGCCTTTTTGAGTTGGATGATCTTTTGCAAGTTCTGACATTTTCTAGATGTTACAACAAGAAAAACTCCAGTGCAATTTTCTGAGGAAATTGCCTGTAAGGTTTTGAAGCAGGTGAGGAAGCTAGTTCTTCTTTCACCGGAGCTAAATACTTGCTTAGTGAAAGCCCTGTGGGTACAGGGTGCTGAGATCAAGATACCCATTGCATTCCCAGACCCAGCTGCTGGTGGTACCACTGACCTATGAAGTCCACCAGAACTTACATAATTCATCCCCATAAAATGACAGTCCAGGCTCTAGTAGTTATAAATGATTTGGTAGAAGGAATACCCACTTATACTATGTTACATTTAATTTGAGATGTAGAATGACAACAAATGCTGCTGCTGCATGCACCTTTAATTTGACCTTGCCACATAAATATTTTTCTTTAAAAAAGAATAAAAAAACACGTTTTCAGAGAGTCTGGAACCACACCTTAACACATATAAATAATATATTTAAAATATAAATCGTAGCAGAATGAGAATTCAACAGCATGAATTTTATGTTTGCAACATGAAATAAAACGCATCACAGATCTGAACAATGACTAATCCATTTTTAGCCACACAGAGCAGTTGTTTCAACACCAGTTAACATTAGACATACCAAATGTTATGACCAAAAGTTTTAATATGGCATATTATTCATTATCAACCTACATACAGTCTCTTTACTCATGCTGTATTTTACTCACAGGATTTTCACAGACTCTCATCAGCATTATCTGAGAATGCCACATACAATAATGTAGTTACTAGAAAAATCTTAAAGATAAAAGTACTTGCAAGCAAGATGAAACTAGCACCTTGTTGTATAAAAAAGATTCAACACTGAGCATTACCTGCTCCATCCTTCTCTGCTACTAACTGCAATTTGACTACAGAGTTACTTAAACATGGAAGGCTGACGGTTTGTGGGATGATGGTGGGGTGGTTTTGTTTCTATGGACTTTTGGTTGGTTTTGGGGGTTTTGTTGATTTTTGTTTGGACTTTTGTGTGGTTGGTTTGTTTTTTTTTCGGGGGGGAGGTGGTGTTTACTTGGTTTTGTGGTGTTTGTTTTTTTTTTTGTTTGTTTTTAAGAACAGCTACTTAAGCATAAAAAAAAAAATAAAATAGAGGATCTACTTCATGATCAGCATGAGCACATTTAACTTCAATTGCTCCCAAAAGACACAATCCCACTTTTCCCTGCACTCAATTCCTGCATTACATTGTCCCTGCACTCCAGTTCCTGCATTATGTTGCCTCTACAGACACATCACTGTCTACTGAGTGAAGCAACCTGCCAGATTCTTGATTTGGCAAGTTTGCTTTCAGCCAGATCACTGAGATAATCCAATTTACCCTGAGACTTTATGATCACTAGAAGTGATAGTTACACAGAAATGACGGAGCTAGAGTTGCAGGGAGGGCAGACTGCCCTTTGCAGACACAAAGTCTTAGATCAGCACAAACGTACCAGGAATCATATCTCCAGGGATTGTAATGATTCAGTACACTTCCTACTACAAGTTTCTCTACTTCCCTGACTCCCTACTCCTTCTCCTCCCTCAGGTCAGCTTTCCACTGTCTCAGTGGGACATGGTTTCTAAATATAAGGTATTTAACAGCAGTCCTGGCTTGAAGTATTCCCCATTCTGCAATAACCCCACCACCACATGCTTATTCCCACCCCTGGCTCAGCTAAATCTGTTCACCTGTTTCCTGTTACATCCTCAAGCAGTTGAAGGAACAGATCAGATTTAGCAACAGCTTCCATTGCAAAGTTTTCTGTTAAGGCTACATAGCCTGATATGTATTTTACAGCACCACAGAATCAAGACTACTATCACCAATGCTCAACCAATCACTCTCCTATCCTCTCCCCTCTTCCCCAAAAGAAAAGTGATCCCGACACAGCATCTAAAGTGTCACCCCTTAGTGTTGGATTATTTTCACAGCAGCCTCAGAGAACAGTACTCTGAGCCTGCTCACTGTGAAGCCAGAGAAATATTTGTACCAACATAGTGCAAGAAGTAACACAGGAGCAGGACAGTGCTATTTTTGGCAACGATATGATCTGAAGTGCACGTCAGCACACAACTTCAAGCCAAATCAGTTCCCTGATCTGGATCACTCCACACTTGCTGTGCAGTACAGGGAGTTAACACTCTAAGAATGAAGAAGGAAGTATATCCCTCAAGAACAAGTAACAAAGAATAGATTAATACTGTAGGCTAGCGTTGCAGAGCACACTGTATCTTGAAATTAGACTTTAATATTTTATATGTGACGGATGGCTCAGAACAAGTTTAAGTAGGCAGGCCATTTATTTCTTTTTGACTCTCAGATTTTCAAGTATCTCTTGGCATTTGAAAAGTCAATTTCAATATACATGAAGCTAAAGAAATAATGAGGTATATACATTTACATGGAATCCACAGAAATATATTCTGTATTAGCCTAGATCTTACACAACAATTTTGCCTTCTATGCATGATTATGAAGAAAGTAAAAAAAACATGACTTCTACCAGAAAGCTATACTGCAACAGAAGTTGGGGTAATCAACTACACACAGGACAAAGTCAACACAAAAAGAGGAAGGAAGGAAAGTATAAATCCAAGACAGTGGTACACCCTCTCTACCCTACAATACTGAAGCAGTAGTAACTACTAACTACATCAATATTTATTGGGATGACATGATTAGACTGAGATACTTTAATCTTTTTCACTCCTCTTGCTCCTGACCAATATGAAGAATTTTGTCTGGAAAAATACAAGGAAAGTCTTGAAGTATGTGGGTTCCTGGCTATTGTATTTCTGTGGCTCAATTTCAGTATTCTTTTCTGAAGGAAACACTGAATATGAACATCCTTCTTTTCATATTTCAAACGTGTTATAGGCCAATTCTGTACACATGAAAGATGAATGGACCGAGCTGTTGATTTGATTTTTACTCTTTTCTTCTAAAACATCTGACTTCTTTCAAGGAACAGTAGCACCTATTTAACAGGTGTATTCCATTTTTAACAAGTAACTTCATGGCTAAGCATTATAAACAAAACACTGCAAGTATTAAACATAATATTATGCAAATACATGGATTTACTAATTAAAGGTTTTCCAAATGATTTCTAACTTAATTTGAATATGTAAATGTGGGGCCACAGATCAGCACCAATTTCTTCTTTATAAAATGACAAATCAGCACTGTCTTCTTATTTATAAAATAAGAGTATTTTTAAGTTGAAAACTTAAAACTAGATGTAGAACAAGGTCACTTAGACCTCAGGCTGATCGGTACGTTGTTTCTCATGGCATTCTTCACTGATCAAGAAACCAGGTTACACAACCTGCCGTGGCAGAGCAGGATATTTATTGTTCTCTATCTGCATGAAGTCCTCGCCTTGCTACTAGCAGGGCTGCCTTCCTTTTTTTTTTTCTCCTCCTCTCTCTTTCTCTCTCTCCCTCTCCTCTCCCCCCCTCAACATTTCTAAGTATAGTGACAACCTCACCAGGGTTTACTAGTAGCAGCGCAAGCTCAGTGAAAACCTGGGAAATCTAACTGGAAACACGAGAGAGTGCTTTATTTGGCAGTGCTAAAAAAACCTGGGGACAAATGGCTAAGCGGCGGTGGAAGTGCAGGCTGCACAATCAATAGGCAGAGAGCTGGATAGAGGCTCCCTTTGCTGCTGGATCGACAATCGACAGCTGAGAGACTATTTTTTGCAATGGTTGACTAAATATGGTCAGGGAAGAGAGAGGCACAAGAGAGCCTGTTTGCCTGGGAGTGCATGTTTCAAATGCTTAGCTGCCTATAAAGCCGTAACAGTTTTGCTCGTGCCCTCTAAGTGGGAAATACGGTTAGTGCCTTCTGTAGTGTGCATGCAGGAGCCCTGACCTCGCTAGCAGACTTGACCTCTGAAGATGGAAAGTAGCTTCAACACAGACCTGCCTACAGTTAAGCCTGGAAACATAACCTCAAGCAAGGAACGATGCAGTGCAATATCTAAGGAACTAGAAGAAACCAATATTTGCCGGGGGAGGGGGGAGACGATCGCTTTTTTTCCGTGTGCCTTTTTTTTTTTGGAAGCAACTCCAACTTTTGGGGGCTTGGTTTTGTTGGTTTTTTTTTTGTTGTTGTTGTTGGGTTTTCATTTTTCTTTTTGCCTGTGATTATTTTCATCTGGCAGTGGGCTAAGTTCACCTTCCTTTGGAGTCTTAACTCTCAGTCCAGCAGACATAAGGTATAATTTCTATACAACACCATCCATATTTCAGCATTCCAAGAAAGGCAGCAGGTGCCAATTAGGCACCCGCCTTCATGCCTCTGTTGTTTTTTTCTTTTAAGTTTTATCTGTTCAAGGTGGTGAGGTATTGTATGCACCGACATTCACCCCCCCCTTGCTTCCCCCTCCCATGTAATGAAGAGCTGATTCAGCGAATAGAATGAGAGAGCACTCAGGATGAGATGGCTGCTGCTGATGTGTCTCTAGGTCATTACCTCTCTTCCAACTGCAAATGCTGCATGATACTAAGCTTACAGGTAATAGAACATCAGGAGACCTGAATTATTCTGCACGTTTAAGGGATGCCTATGACTTTCTGCATGTATATCTTATTTACTAGAATGTATTTTTTATTGTTATATTAATCCCTCTACTCTGGGAACAGCTTAATTTTGAGTGTGTTAAAGTATCAAGCATTTGTAGTGTAAAGAGCAGGTTGAAAGAAAACAACATTAGTCCAAATCTCATAGCAAAAAACCCAACTTGCTTGGTAGGCAGAATTCTTTTAAAGGAAGATAAACTCAAAAATTGCATTGCCATGAAGTGGTTGCTCATTTCAGGGAAATATAGCCTTATCTTCCTAAACAAAACTAAAAAAAAAAAAAAAAAAAAAAAAAGACCAACTTTAAAAAGAAAATCTAATACACAGTGTGGTACTGCAGTGCTGAGTTCTCAAGTAGGTCTAAGCAAAATTTTCAAGGTGCTTTATCTCAGATGTACATGAAAACAGCCTACTTAAAAACTAGAATGTGACTGCTGTGATTCTAATGCTGCATTGCTGTTTCTCCTTGTAGTACTGTGCTAGCTACTGCTACACTCTGATTTGCTCTTTATCAGCTGCACTAGGGTTTTGTCATGAGCTGCAGAAATTCTTACTTCCTCTGCTCTCAGCTTGCCTTACGACAATTACATATACTAATTGTTAAGCTTATTTCAAATTTACCTTCTAACGCCATAAACACAAAGCTTACTTTTTAGTGTAACCCAAATCAACTTCTGAAATACAAATTAAGGAACCACAAGCTGCATCTAACAGCCCTTAGAAGTCAAACCCATACTGCACATCAAATAATTTAACTACCATTCCAAACTAAGACACACAGAATCTTATGAAACAGGGTTAAGCTAGGGGTTTGTTTCTTTGAGGGTTTGTGGTGGTTTTTTGTGGTTTTTTGTTTTAGTTATCGTAACTATTTCAAGTGTGGACAAAATTTTGACTGAAGCAGGTGAGTGGCAATTTTAAAAAGTGAGAAAAGCTGTTTGCAGAAGTATTGAATAATTATTAGCTTTCTATGTAACCTTCAGCCTAAAAACCAAAATCCTGTCACAGCAGTTAGAGGTTGTTTTCTTAATTCAATGTCATCATCTTTATGATAAGCAGGATCACTGGTGGCATGTGCTGCTTTCTATTTTAAATCACTCTGAGCTACAGCAGAAATAAGTATAAACCTGAGAAGAGTTTGCAGAATACTGGATAGGATGCAAAAAGCTTGGAAATGGGACTGGAGAGGGTAGGAAAATAAAGTTTATAACTGACAGATTAGACAAGTCTGTACTTCCCTTCAGGACACTAGAAGCAAACCATACACCAGCATGGAAATCTGCTAGAAGACCTGGGAGGAAGCTCAAGTTTTCACAGTGGAATACAACTATGAATCCCAAGAAAACATGTTGCAGAGCTACCAGCAATTCAACTCTCCACTCAGACTTGGTCACTCAGAATGAACAGCAAGAGGCTGCAAAAATCTGGAAAAGCACTTCTCATGTCCATGCCATCCCTGAACAATGAACTCAAACTGGCTTTAAGCCACTGTGCAGGTAAATTGCATTGTAAAGTTCAGTCAGAATACTAAGTTTATTTTCTAACAAAAGCTAGTCATAATATTGTTCTACCAAAGAATTGCCAGGCTGGGTTTTACCTAATGACAGCCAACAGAAAGCAGCAAAATACTTCTCAGGTTCATCTGACAGGTAGTCGAGCAACTCTGTGTGTACCTGCTCAGAGTACATACTTCTTTATGTACCCATATGAACATACAATGCTATGGAATGTAAAGAAGTATGTATTTTTGGCAGGCACGGAACGACCAGTAAGAGGAAACTAAACAGCTGTTGGAAGAAACAGGTTTCCCTCTTGTTTGAATGACATTCATGTGACAAATTAGCTTGCTAAGGGTCAGCTGCTATTGCCAAAATAACTCATACTTGTTAGTAACAAATCACAAAACATCAAATTAAGTGACTACAAAAGTGGGTAGGAAGAATTGTTAACAGCTGATAAGCAGAACATTACTTGTAAATAAAGAATTCAAAAACAAGGCTGGAAATGAACCCTTGAAAGGCACTGATTAAGACTGCAGCATAGCTGCAAAATTTATCATTACTAGTACTCCTCATTTAATAGACCCTAAACTAATCTTAAAAGCCTGATTATCAATATATATCTCATTAAAACACAAGCCATTGTTCTATTAATCATAGCCAGTTTTGCATACTTAAGATGGTAGTAGTTAAATTTACATATACTATAGAATATTTAATTTACAGGTGGCAACTAACGCAAGTAGAAACAGCTAAGAAATTAAGACTGCGATTTAAAGAAAAGGATAGCCAAAATAATTGAGTAGGGTAACTTCTGCAATTTAATATGAGACTTAACTTAGAATTTTCTCCAAATCAGCACTTACTATGCTCACTGAGCTCTTCACTACAAAGTGCAGCGTCAGGTTTATGCACAGAAAGTGACAATACAGAGATTTCTAGGCCCCAGTTGCTAGTCAGCAGATTAAAGCTATTGACAGATTCCTAAATGAAAACACAAATGACAACTACTACCTAAAAGGTAAGTTATGTTAAAAACTATTTTCAAATAAGCTGAATTTATTTTCAATCCAAATTTAAAAAACTTGGCCATGAAAATATGACTTTGTAGCATCCAGAATATTGTAAGAACTAAATGAGAAATAGTCTTGCAACAGTTTCAAGTTCTAGAAGTGGTAGTAATTAAAATATACCAGCATGTATCATCCCTAAATAAAGACACTCAATATCAAATTCAGGAACAAGGAAAAATAAGAGGAAAGACCCCCTGGCTCATCAATCCAACTATTCCTATTCATGACAGCAGCCTTCTAAAAGCAGTTATTAAATAGGATATGTCCAGGATAAGTGGGCACATTTGGCCCAGATTAAAAGATTCTAACTGTACCCCTGTGCTTACTAAAATATGTGAGAGAAAAAAAAAAACACACAACAGGAAAAATAAGAAAAGGCAAGGCATGACTTTCAGATGGAGAGTCTTATTTTTAAATACTCTCAGAAAACTGATACTATACATAGCCTGCTATTTTTATTACCTGAAACTACAGAATAACATATATACAAGAATAAACATTATCTTATCAGAACCATTTTAAGTAAAATAGTATTTGTTTTAAGGCTATTTCTCTTATGAGCAGATATTTTGGCATGAGGAGTACAGTGTCTTAACATGTAAATTAAAACCTGGTTGACAGTGGAAAACAAATCAAATTGTAGGTAGTAGCTTTTCTAAATGGAACAATGCTACTGAACTTGATCACGCTCACAGAAGCAATTTTGCATTAGCAACAGCTTTACAGAGGGGTTGATTGCTACGTGCTTATTCCTTTTCCTGAAGGGCTGCTGCCCTCATGACTAACTGATCTGGCTTCCCCTATATAGTAAGACCAACTTTTAACAGTTTAAAATTATTTTGAAAGGGTTTTGGTAACAATTCATTATGTTGTGTTCTTTCTTGTCTTCTTTGTATAACATTGCAATGCTATTCCGAAACAAAATGACAGTTCAGTGTGATACAAAAGTTAAAATTATATGTTGACATTGCTTCCTGCTAGTTCACGTTAGCATATCTCTAAGAATACATATCCAGTCACTCTAAAATGTCACATCCATCACTTAGATCAGCTGTTCAATTTTAACCGAGCACACGTTGAACTTTGGGCATCTGCTGACACAGTTGTAACTCAAACATTTCAACTGTGTGACTGACAGGGATAACAGATGCTGACATTATCAAATGCTACACGGCTTTTTTTTCCATGGCTGTTTTTTGTCCCGATATGGCCAGTACATGAAACTGTATTGCCATCCAAAAGCGCACTTGAGCAGCTGTATCTGTAAAACAGTTCCTGTATAACTGGTAAAAATAGAAACCAATTTTAAAGCCATCTTAATGCTTAAGTCCAAGTGACACACCTGCTATGTTTCTATTAGGATACATGGTGTTGGGAATATATTTACATAAATCTCACCAGCATCAGACTATGCAACAAACAGATGCAGACTATACTTGACATACTAGTGAATGGCTTGAACTAAGGTTGCCCCCTACTTCCCACTGCAGTTAAAGCTCAAAAAGAATTCAGCATACAACAAAAAAAGCTATGTGAGCATGCACAAATGTATTAAGGACCTTAACTTAGAAGAAATCAGATGCAACCCCAGATAATTCATTAAAAGACTTATTTTTCTGGCATTAAACATGTTTACATATAAAATCAGGGTTAAAAAAAAAGATCTATCCTGCTATTTTATACAATCATTCCTACAGTGTTAATACTAAGCAGAGGTATAGAATTGAAAACACTTAACGTTTATACTTGTGCTAACCAACTACAACATGAAAGCAGCTGCAAAAGGGAACCTGGCAGCAAATGAATGTGGAGGGAGGACGGGGGGGGATCCAAAACCTTCTTCCCCAGTAAAGTTTAACATAAAGAGGGAAGGGAGCTCTATGTGAGTAGAAATTCTAATACTACTGTGTCTGGTCGCTACTCTAGAATTTCATTTTTGCAGACAAAAAACCAAACAGTTATAACTATAATTTGATTTGAGATTCATCCACAGATCCTCAAGGAAATAATTGAGGAAGGAACAAACCTGGATACTGTACAGGCCATTCTAGTATACAGCTTTCCATTCTGTTGCCTCCAAATTAGTGACGGAATTTGTGTTGACTAGAAACAAGGTGTGTAACACAGAAGCAAGCCACACATTCATTGTGAATTGTTCATGTACTTAAAAATGTGTTACTGCATTATAACCTTCCTGCACTCCAATGCTTTGCTAAAGCTGGTAAAATGGAACCAAATCACCTCTTCAATGGATTTGGTCCCCTTCAACCAGCTGTAGCTATGCATTGATCACTACAAGATTTCTCGTATTTTAAAATCAGACACTAAGTCTGCACAGTGATTATGCAGTCCTCTCTGCAGCCGAGTTCAGTTATTCTAGGCAGCTTGAAGATGGGAGGTAACAGGGAGTGCAGCACATTCTGTATTTCAAAATTTCAAGGTTGTGTTTGTAAATAAACAGCTACTGGTGGTTTAATATTCTGTCCATATTCAGTGAAAACTGATTCTTACAACATCTATAAAGAAGATAGGTCAACAGTGAAATAAACACATTTTCCAATGAGTTATTGTCTCTTGCATTTTTCCTCACATCTGTTGCCTTTTGTAGCAAACCTAACAAAAACCACTGACCAAAAGAACAGTACTGATAATGTAAGGCAGGTCTATCCCTCTTCCCCACCTCCTCCTCCCTCTTTTAATTGTACAAGGAAGGAAACTCCACAGGGAAGGAACTGTATTTGCCATCTTGTACACGGTGGGCATATGATTTACCATTTAAAGATAATATGTGTCACTGACCTCAACAGCTACAGGCTAATCTGAGATCTAGTTATAGGTCTGCTCATGGAGATTATAGTCTTTCTCTAAACCAATCTGAACAAAAGTATTCTTTTAAAGCATTTTCTGACTTAATACTTTAATAAGAGGTTTTAGGAACATGCTTTTTTTGCACTTAGCTTGAACTAAACTTCAACCTACACTTACTGTCAGAACTGCAAATATGAAAGCAAAAATCACTTTTACTGGTTTACAAAATTGTACAACTCTTCAATTACCTCACAACTTGTCTCTTTGTGGACCTCCATGACAACACAGCACATAAACCCCTGAGACACTCATTAACACTTAGAGGTGAGAAACCCCACCTCTCAAATCCTTAGTTAAAAATTCCACTGCCAACCACTTCAAACCATCTGCTAATTCAAAAGCAAGGAGACATCTACTAAATAAGACAACCATGAGGAAAAATTACAATTCTATTTTAAACCACAATCTCCTACTTCCTAGTTTATGAACGTAAAGATGACGCATTTCTTGGTATTGGACAGCAATACATGAAAACTGCACCTTATCCTGAGATTTTAATTTTTTGATTTAAAGTACAGCAGAACTTACTGCTCTGAAGAATTAATCGCACACATGTGCGAAGTCAGGTCAGCTCTAAAAGCAGCCTCTATTTAAGATGCTAGCTGCAGTGTGAATAAAGCTCTCTTCACGAGATACAATGCAAATCTAAAACTAACTGGGGCAACGGATATAAAATACGCCTACACTTCACAGTCATGTCTTCAGCTCAAAACTCTGAAGTCACAGGTATGCAAAGAAATCAAACATAACCAAGTGTTGATGCCATGGCAAAAATAACCAATCTGTACAGTACTTTCAAATTTTACTCTTTTTTCTGTCTGAAAAATCTCATTAATACTGAAGAGGCAAAGTCTGCCAAGCTTCGAGGTTCACAGTACTTTGAAAGAAGTCCAAAATAAATGCACTGTTAGTATGGCTGAGTCAAAAAATCATGAACAAAAAGCCATGTATTAAATAAAATTTTAACTTCCCCACACTTCATTCAAAATTTATTTTTTGTTCTACTTTCCATGCACAAGTTTAAACCTACCTATAGCATAAACTGAAAAACATCCATCCTACATTTCAACATCATACCTTAACATGAAAAACAGAAGTTCTGTTTCTGTGCCAACTGACAAGGCATGAAGAAAAGCAAATTATTAAAAGGAGAAATATTCCACTAACTATAGGATGCTTTCCAAAACACACTATACCTTGACTTCTGGAAAACACTGCTAAAATGTCATGGAAGATTAAGTGCAGAGAAAAATCTAAGCTATTTGACATAAATTGCTAACTTTCTTATAATACTTATCTAGTATTCACATGTTTAAAATAGAATATTTATTTTAATATGAAAAATGAAAAACTTTCAAATGTTTTTCTCAGCACAGTTTGTGAGAGCTTTTTTCTTGGAGATCTACCTTGCTACTGTAGTAAAGGTCAGAACTCAAGCAAGCAGCAGAATAGGTTTTGCACCAAAAATGAAGTGAGTTCCAAATACCTATTTGGTATTAACTGAAAATCGATAGAAATCTAGTGCACTTTGCGGTATCTAAACATTTAACACATACATTTATTTTATTATCATTAACAAGGAAGATGGATGCAGACTTCATCAATACTTGCATGAATAGTAAATATTATAATTTTGTAAGTAGTTATAAAGACATGCATATACACTTATATATGTTAACATAAGTTTTTAACTTTTATAAAATGCATTATAAAATAACATCTATGAAATAATATATTTATACATTTGACCTTAAGGGGAATTCAGTGCACTGTATTCCACACAAGGCATCACAACCTGAAGCCACAAAAACTCCAGCTTAGGTGGAAGAGGAAGTCTTAGATTAGGATTAAGTAAGGTTTCAAGCAGAACATATTATGTACTGCTCGTGACCCATACCAGCTACAAGCTAAAGTTCGGGGGTTATTTTTAACAGTGTTTTAAATAGCTTGTGCTTAGTGCATTTAACAGATTAAGTAATATCCATTGTTCTATACAAGATTAGAAGAAGCAAAGTGGCAAACATTGTACCTTTGGTTTCATTCAGAAATATGGCAGTAGTAGAACTACAGAATTAACAATGAAATAAATTATAGTAATGATCTGGGTGGGGAGGGAATAAAAGTTTTTCAAAATAGATTTATTTTGGTTTCATTTTCATTACTTTCCTCCCAGGCAAGTGTGAAAAATATCTGATGTTGTAAACAAATGAAACTACTACTATTTCTGTAATGGAGACAACATTCTCTCTTTTTACATGCTTCAGAAGTGCTCTGATATAACTGCATCCAAAAAAGTATATATCTAAACTTTAGATATCTAACTGCTTTAGAGAAAAGTGAAACCCCATATATGGAGGGAACCTACACAGGGTTCCAATTACCAATATTGGAAATATTTTCCTTTGCTTCCAATAAAAACTTTTGTAAAGGAGAGAGGATTCTGGGAAAAACTCCACTATGCTTCACATTCTACCAACCAGTTGACTGGTTTACAAAATTGTACAGTCAAACTGATCCAGTCTGAATTACAATTTGGATCTCTCCAAAAAAAAAGAAGTCTGCCGCTCCTAAAACACCAGCCCACAGAAATGCATAGGAAAATGGTACTCATGGGTAATGCTGATATACAAATACGGAGAGTTCATATCAAGTTATAAAGTCACACGTGAAAGAATCGTATTCTGAATGCCAAAAATAAGTTCCCTTCACTAGGTCCTTGACATGTTCTCCTACAGACCTTTTATGAACACTGTAGAAAATGGTAAACACATTTATTGCTTCTATCAACACTTTCAACTACTACTTTGACTTTGTGAAGTATGATTCCATTCCATATCCATATATACTTAAGTTTACTGTTTAACTATCAGTCTTGACAGCTATGTTCTAACAGACTAGCCCAGATTTTATTCCCATGTATTAGTGTATAGCCTTCTGTGCCCAACTTCACCCAACTGAAAAGTAGAATTTTGTAAAGTAATGCAAGTAAACACATACATTTCTTATTTTGTGTAAGCTATACTGAATTCTCCACCACCGTATGATAAACCATTATTGAACTCTCGATAGAATGACAGCTCTGAAGAACACCATTTATCCACAATAAGCAACTAGCAATACATTAAATTGTCCATTAAGTTCTATCCATGCCACATAGCTTAAAAAGCTATCCTAACTGCAGATTCAATGCAGGTATATTAGTGTGCAGCTAGCATAAACCGAATTATGCCTTAAAACTAACTTTTTTCATATGAGCTGCTGTATAAAAGCTGAAATAAGAAATGCCTTCTATTCACACTTCTAAGAAAACAAAATTAAATGTTTCTTATACTAAAAAATATAACTTAACAATCCCAAGATCACTTTATAACTACATGTTACCTTGAATAATTATTCAAAGTAAGTATTCCTTAAAAACTCAACCCCCTTTTCCAATTCTAATATTCAAGAAGGGAAACATTTTTTACAAATCCTGTGTTAAGATCTCATCTTCAGATCTTAATAACCTACTTATCAGAATGTTAACATTTACAGCTACCACAAGAAATTCCCAATTTGGAGTTACCTAAATACAGAATTAAACTGAACTAGTCACTTAATTCTAATAATGGCTTCCCAAGTATCAGAAAAAATACATATCTAAACAGCTTCAAAATTTAACAAATATAATTACATGCAAGTTTAAGGATCTTTTGAAAGAATACCCCAATACTACCCTCCCATGCACTTGTTTTCCCTTACAAATGATAAAATGATCTTTAAAAACATATCTTTACCTAGGGTTTCCTCTTAGTGCAGCGTGGTGAAGAGCATTAAACCCATTGTTGTTGGTGATAGTAACATCTGCTCCAGCTTCCAACAATACTGCAAGGATGTCATCACGCTTCTTACTTATAGCGTCGTGAAGTGGAGTGTCACCTTCAGAATCCTAAAACCAGAAACAGTTTACATCAGTTTTTGCATGCATCCACACTGAAGAAAAAAGATACTTAAATATCACTAGGAAAACTGTCTACACAAACACAAAACAGCTCTTCAGACCTAAAAGTGTAGCTACTGCAGGGTTCAGAGCAAACAGTCTAATTTTGCTAGTGTTTCAGTGTGTAATCCTACTCAAGGTTCCAGCATTCTATGATTATACTACTACCAGAACTCACTCAGAGCTCAAGTATGCCTTGCATCTCATAGTACTGAAGACACTGGTGCAAACATCAACTTCTCTGTGCTTCATATCTAGATGGAGTTGATGCCCACAGTACCATTTATGAGTTACAGGACAGCAACAAAAGCTAACACACCAGAGAAGAAACTAGTCTGGTAGAAAGAGGCTGGGAATTTTGAGTAATGAACACCGAGCCAGCAATTTACTGTATAAAAGACAACACCAAAAAATACAGTGCGAAATAAAAGCATAAGCAAATCAAAATAAAAACGCAGTCCAAGTAATAAACTTAGGCACATCTGTTGTTTTATCTGAAGCAAATAATTTTCTATGAAGCAAAGGCTAGTGTCATAAGCAATCTTACTTGTTATGGCTAATACCATATTACACAAGGTACATGAAAATATTTCAGTGAATAACTGAATAGGCAATGAATTTGTATTTTTAGCTTGACATTTTATTTTTCAAATAAAGGAAAAATGCTTCTTACTCCTAAAAGGATTTTGTACATTACTTATTCAAGGACCCAAATGGTTGGACTGAAAAGGAATGCTCTAGACTAACAGTGAGAAAACACATCCATTTAAGCTTATTTGCTGCTATATAGGCAAACTCTCTAGATTTATGCTTCCAGTAAAATTTTAACACCATATAAGTCAGGAAGTCTTTTGTCACTGACTCAACTGCAAACTGAATAGCACAGAAACTGAACATTTTAGCAATATGCTAATATGAAAACAGCTTTTACAGGGAGAATGAAAAACTGCCAGAATATGGAAGCACTCAAACCTGTGTGAACCAGTTTGCCAGAACTAAATTACATAACTTTTATTTGGTTTAACTGATCCTATTTCCTGAATTTACTGTTTACAGGCTAACGTATGTTCCTGTTTACACAGTGAATTGGCTTGAGTAGTAGACTGCTGGCCAGCAAAATTCCAGTCATGCCTCAGTCTAACTCCCTTGTACTCTCATCCACCAAATCAATCACCTACTCACATCTGCACATCAAAGTTCCTCAGTACACACACTGGATCTGGAACTTAATTTTCAATGACAATTGTATTTTCCAGATGGAATTCCACAGTATCAGTCTACTGAATTTTTCAATTAAAAATGACTTCTGTAATTTCAAGTCAGGCACATCCACTTTGGCTACTCATACATCATCACATGATACATAGTCACCCTTCATTGGGCCCAACACATGAGACTCGTTTTATCTACTGTCCAACAAATACTAAATAGGGTTTGAATGGACACTAGCTGACTAACAACTCAACCTCAGCAAGACCAAGACAGTACCCACAAAGCCAGGTGGAAGCAGATAAAAAATCCAACTGCTATATTTACTAATGTCAAGTAAATTTGCTCATGTTTTTTATTTGGATATACAGCTTAAAAAAAAATAAATAAAAATCACTGATTATTGACATGGCAAAGCAAGGAGGTAAATATGTTATTACTGTGTATCTTGATTTACCCAGATGATACAGATTTTTCCTTCTGTTGCAAACCTCTTCAAACTTGATCATTCTGATTCTAGTAATGCACTGCATGTGGCTGCACTCTGCTCATGCAGAATGTGGATGCCTGCTTATGTGATGGCAGGCTTCTACTCCACCTTCTCAATAGGACATTGCACTCAGATGTTACAGCTTCTGCCACATTCATTACAGATGAAATTCCCTGTGAATTATTGTGCTTGAGGCCCTATGCATGAGGGCTTTTTAGATAAAAGGCTGAACATGTAAAAGAGAATCTAGCTAAATAGTTAATATTAATGATAGGTCAATTGTGGGAGAAAAAAAAAAGAAAAAAAAGATTTCTTTTATTCATATCAAGTATGAACAGCCAAAAAATTTAAAGCTGTAGCTTGCAGAAGGAGCAAATAGCTGTGAATTCAATAGAGGAAGAATTAATCTGGAGAGAAAGTTAACAGTTATAGCTAACTACAGTCTGTAAAAATACCAATTACCATCAACCGGCTAGAATATATCAGGTGCCTATGTAGCTGTCAAGAAAAAAAAAAACAGATTTAACAGCATTTTTATTACAGCTGATCACATGTTGAGATGGAGTTTTGGACAGATTAACTTCACAAGGTCCATTCCTTTCAATCCCATTTTCCAGAATTCTCCCTGTCACCTATGCACAGCAAATCATAAAATTCCACAGCTAAAAAGTTAATCTACATTAATATTTGCTTTACCTGGAGACTAGGATGGCAGCCAAAGTCCAGTAAAGTCTTCACAACTTGCAGATGACCTTTGTTGACTGCAATATGAAGCGGGGTCTGCCTGCGTTTGTTGCGAGCATTCAAATCTGCACTGCCTCGGTGCAAAACCTCTATCACAGCACCCTCATCACCAAAGGCTGCATGATGGACAGCCCTGTCTCCATCTTTGTCCTAAAGCAGAAACATTAATTTTACTCAGTATATTCCACATCTCCTTTGCATTTAAACAAGAAGACTAATTATGTGTCTTAAGACTTACATTTAGATATAAATCTAAATATTAAAAGCACTGTATTTCTATACATGCCAATAAAATAATATTGGCAGTACTGTCAACATAATAACTGATACCCATTAACGTCTGCAGACTAGAAGGCTTGATATTTTTACTATGCAGTATCTACACCAGGCTTTTTGAGCTCTGTCAGTAACACTCTTTCCTGACTAAACAGAGGCCACTTGTACACTACATTAAACTGTCAGACACATAAGCACAGAGAAGAATATACAGGCATCTCCAGGAAATGGCATCATGAATGTATATACTCTGCAGCACTGACTGTAAGTGTAAATATATGGAACTTAGCTATAAAGCAGGAAAAGTAAGGATTTTTATCCACTGCTTCCACACCACAGACCACAACAGTGAAGTAAACTAAAGTTTTGCTCTCTGCTAATGGAATGACTCTGCTGGGTCTTAGTATCACTGATTTATAAACAGCTGACATTTTTTAAAGTATGAAACACATAATCATTAATCTAATATTATATATGATTAATAGGATAGCGATTAACACAGTTACATAATTAAGTAGGAATACCACCTTCTCTTAACTCAAAGTTACACGAAAAGGCTTGAAAACTCAAATAAGATCCCTGAAATTTTTTTTAATACTAATGTTACACTTCTGAAGCCTGAGCATACATGAACAAACATGAAAAATCGTTAAGAATTCTACTGCTAGCAGATTATTAGATGTTTTATATTGAAGCTATTTAAGCAGCGCTTCTAATTCCTTCTCTTAATGCTTCTAACCCTTCTTTATGCCAGAGGAGAAAGCATCAGTCCACCACTTTATTAACATGGCATCTTTGATCCCATAGTACAGACAAAAAGCATCTTAGTCTTGTTTATAACAGTATATGCTATGTACTGCAGCAAAATCATTACTTCTAAAACGAAGCTACATTACAGATATAAGACCACAGCAAACACACACTGCAAAGATGGCTTATGTTTGATGCAATTTTGCAGAAAACCTTTACAAAGTAATGGCACATCTGTCAATATGAAAATAATTTTATTTCCAAGAATTTGAAACTGAATTGTTTCATTAATGTTTAAACATACTATAACTTAAGTATATCAAATACAATAGAACACTAAATGCCCAAGTATGTAGTTATTTTTCTATTCTGCAAACAATGACTGGGTTCACTGTTAACTTCTAAGCATCCTGTTAGGCTTTAACTTACATTCTTAATACAAGAAATTTGACAGATCTTTCTTGTGCTTCACAGAACAAGCACAGGCTGCAATATCAGTGCATTCTGTGTAAGTGAAGACAAAATCAAAAATGCAAATAGCACAGTATATTGATTGTCTCACAAACAATAGCTCTAAAACACCTCAACAAAAAAAACCACCTTTCATTTTCAGAAAAGTTAAAAAAAAACAACCCAAAACAAAACACAACCTGAAAAAATGGAAGCAGACTTGGCAATTCCTACCCAAAGATACTGTTGTTACTTTTTACTCAAACTTGCTTTAGTTAAGAATGGAAAACTTTCTCTTAATTGAAAAGTGTACAAACCAAGAATGGCAAGTAACTGAAGTTGGAGATACAGCATCTGACATCTTTTTCTCTGAATGCACAGGCAGTGTGCTAGCCTATTGCATTTCACTGTTGAAAAAAAGGCAAGAAGGGTGCTCACCTACTACAGTCACATACTAGCTTACATAGCTCTTTTATATTAGCATTATATATATTTCACTTAGAGGTGCTAAAGAATTAAATATTGACCCTGTGTAATACTGTTAACAGAAGGCTCATTTGAGAACATAACCACAGTACGAAAAGTAGTTTTTCACTCACTCTGACTTAAGAGAACTGCAATAGAATTGTTATTTCTGTATGTAGCAAAGTTTAAAACTTAACACCACACAAACTGTATTTTGAAAAATTTAGGTTACCTCTGCTTCTACATCCACATTCTGTTTCAGAAGCAACTTCAAAATGTCAACATGGCCATTCTGACTAGCAGCTTGCATAGCTGTGTGTCCAGCACATTGGCCATTCACCTGGAAGCATATCAATATCTTGAGGTAAGTTGCAAGATACACACACCTATGAGACACTTTGGAAGTATACATGCAAGTGTATTAGAAAACTTAAAGGGCAACTGCATACATATGAAAGTATCAAATAAACAATTTTTAGACAGCTGCCTTTCTAGCACATATACATGATCTCCTACATCTTCTCTATTTCTATAGCATTAGCTACATTGAAGGAACGGACCAAGAAATTGATTTATTTCAAACATTAAGACCTTAACAATAGTTGGATTAGAAACTTTGTCTTTGGGCTACTGTAAAGGCAAGATTTTGAGAACAAGTCTCAGGATGATACCAGTCCTCTGGTCAACAGTAGTCACTTTAATTTTCTAATTTATGGCAACAACAGGAGTCAGTCTGAGTTTTGTATAATCTTGAGCTACAAATCAATCCTCAGAACTGAAGGGAGTTTAGTCTCTTATCTGCAAGAATTACTGCTGCTCTAGTGAGAAAACATCTGATTGTGATTTTCCCTGAACCTGTAATTCTTAAGCATTTTCTTTTTGACTTGTCAGTACTAGGTGACTAGACAATTTGGTAAAAGAAATCTGACAGATTAGTTGATATACCTTGTGAGTTAAAAACAAAACAAATCCCACCACAACAGCCAAAAAATCCCCCCAAAGCTACCCTTTTCCCCTTCCAAACCCCTGGAAACAAAAGAAGTTGAAGACCCTTCACTAATTGCAAGTGTTTGGTCGCCTGCTCCAACTCTGGCAGGCAGAGGTTGGAAGGTATTTTAATTAATAGCAGACAATAGAACACAAAATCTGTCGAAAAAGGGTGTAAAACACTACTTTCACGCACTCCCAAGACACTTCACAGGCCAACAAATGGGAGAAGAGGCACTGGAAACAGCTGTAGTACTTCTATACAGATACACTACTGGCTGACAGCTTCACTTCCTGTAGTATTACAGGTCCCCAGAATAGGTCCCCCCAAAACACAACACTCACATCTACATCTGGTCTCTTCAGCAAGTCTTCCACTTTAGCAACATCTCCATTGGCAGCAGCTTTAACCAATTCTTCATTGAGATCACCAGATTCTTGGGTTTCAAATAATTTCTTCAATAACTGGGACAATCTCTCTGTAATTATTAAACAAAAAATAACAATTCTAATCACAAAGTAACAGAAAAATAATGGCTAAACCTGTCATGTGTCTAAAGGCATGTACATACTAATACATAAACCACCACAAAATGGCAGCTGTAAGTTATTATTCAGCTCTAAGTGCTGCATTCCAATACCCTTTAGACAGCAAAAACTGTCACACCAGACACTTTGAAGTTGACTGAAGCACAAATAGCTTGTCTACCACAAAATAGATAAGGGTGGGGACCAGGTAAAAAAACTTGGATTTACATATTGATATGAGGCTTTTTAGTCTTCTACGGTATATCCTGCCCTCTAATTTGAAGCACTACGTCATATTACTCTTCTGTCTAGTTTTATGGTCACTGTGACTTTGTCTTTATTGCAGAAAACTCCATATATATGCCTCCCTAAGAAAAAGTCTAGAAAACTATGTAGAAAGGTTTCTTGGCATTAAAGCAAATATGTGAAAAGGAAAAAAACAACTAGGTATGTTGAGGAAAAGCATTCTAAAATTTAAAAGAGGAAAAGCATTCTAATTTAACTGACCTGTGAAACAGCCAACAAAATATAAAGCACATTACATAGTCTTTCTGCCTTGCTATTAGATGAATGAGAACAGGTTAAACAGAATTAAAGTGTGATTACATAAACACAAACAAAAAAGTCCCACTGCAATTAGTCAAAGGATGTCTGACTAAATTTTAAGACAAAAATTTAAAGGAAATATTATTATCCGGAGTAACTGCTTGCAACAGATCCCTTGCTTATGCTTGCTATCCCACACTACCTATTAAACAAAGGGTCTGCTTGCTACAGCCAGCAACACTCTCCTCATGCCTTAGTCTCTATTCTGGTCTCATGAAGCCAATCACTTCAATGTTAAAGTTCTTGGAGACCTCCAAAGACATATCTGCACTGTGGCTAAACAGAAACCCAACTTCAGTTTGGAATGTTTGCATCTTAGCACAGTAACAACCACCATCTCCATAGCAACTGCAAGCTTTTTCTTTTATCTTTCTCAAAGCCATAACATCAATTAGCCGAGCTCCAAGTTCAAGTATTATTAACCTTGCATACAAACTTATGCTGACACTTAACTATTTTTTAACAAAAATACTTGATTATTCTTCAAACTTACCACCAGATGCATTACTTATAGCAGATCCTGCTGATGCCACCTTTGAGACAGCTGCTGGATTGTAAGTCCAAGATGTCCCACAGACCTCTACCTTTAAGTCACTGTCTGAATAAATCTGCTGAACACGACCAACTTTACCTAAAGTCTGCATGACAGAAAACATCAAATGCAAATAATATTAAAAATATTTAGAAATCTGAATGTTTCATAATAAGTGACAAGTTTTATGAAGTCACTAATACCTTTAGCTAAGTTTCATCAAGCAAAGCAGATTACTGCATCTGACCAAGCACGTAGTAACCACCATGTTTGATAAAATATACCTTCTCTAACTTAAGAGAAAAATCAACTTGACTTTTATAACTTTCAGGTATTATTAAAAATCATAATTAGAAATATTATACAAGTTCTATCATTTCATGAGTCAAAACATACAACTACTTACCGGAAGCATTGCTTCAGCCCACTCTCCATGACCTCTTTGAAGAAGCTTGATTCGCTCTAAATCATAGCATACTTGAACAAGATCACCCACTTGAAACTGAGAGGTGCCTCCTTCTGCGCCCTGAGCAGCATCTCCACTTCGGACAACATTGGCTTTGGTGAGAACAGCTGGATTAAACGTCCACCTAGACGATGAATCATTTAAAATACATTTGAAACAAACAAAGTTAAATATGTGTTTAAAAACCATCTGTTGGACAAGATTCTGCTTTTATGCTTTCAAACTTTCTAGAACTGGATACTATGGCACAGTTGTCATTAACTATTTTTGTCCAGAAAATTGTTTGTGGCTTATTAGTTGAATATTTCCAGGGTAATCTTCAGAGATCTACATTTGTAAAAGCAACACAGAAACATCCTGCCGAAGGGGAAGCAAACAAACAGCAATGTAATAGTCCTGAAAGCAGCTACACAATTTGTTTATTTTTCCAGGGAGAGAAGGAGATAACTCTGATTGAAAAGGCAAAGATCCAAGCTGCCTCATAAAGAATTGGACTGTCAGGAAACAACACGGCATTTTGCCTTCTCCCACCTAGGTCAGAAGCTGCAACATTTAGTTATAAAAATACTCTTTAATTAAATGGTCTAGATACACTTCAATTTTTAACCAAGCTACCCTAATTTGTACTATAAATTTTACTGGTTTAGAGGAATTTAGCTGGTTTTATGCCAAGTCATATTCTAATATATAGCATACAGTGATGTCTCCTTTATGTGCCATTTGGTCTGGGGTTGACTTTCATTCAGTTATCTGATCTAGTTGAGAAGCACCAGATAACCTCCATGAAGGACAAAGTCAGGGAGGAAGCCACAAGGCAGAGCAGCTCCTCTCACTGGCTCTGCAGTTATGACATTCAGAAGCAAAGCCACTTTCAGCTTGTGTTAGCTGGGAAAACGGCTTTAGTTTGCATTACTTTGCAAAATTTTCACCACGTGAGAGAGGCAACAAGCTTCTTTTTCCTACTAAAGGTAAGTCCTCCTTACACAGGAATATAAAAATTCTCAAGGAAGTCTTAACAGACACAAAAGGAGAACAGAATGTTTCTGGCCTCAAGTGATCACTCATAAGTGCTGGAGGCAAAGAAAGTTTGTGAGAATCAATGATGAAGGCTATATAACAAACCTGTTGCCACTTGGATATTGTACTACAATGTCATGATCCTCATCAATGCCACAAACTGTTCCAGTTGTCGTTAAAGTTTCAAACATGCCATCAGTCCATCCTCCATGGCCATGCTGCAAGGACTGTACAATTTCCAAGTCCAGGTCAATGTTTACAAGGTCACCTATTTGCAACCCACCAGGGTTTCTGTTACCATTTTGCTCACCTGAAACAGAGTAAGTAGAAAACATTTACAAGACCACATGAACTTTTCATGCAATTAAAAGAACAGAAGTTAATTTCTGAGACTCAATGTCTGCAACTGTAGCAGCCAACAGGTAAAAGGAAGCGAACAGGTAAAAAAATAACTCTGAACTTCTGGCTGTGGAAATACGCATTTCTTGTCAAATTTTCAAGGCAAACAGCAGTGACACTGGCAGATGCTAAATGCTCGTGACAGGCTCCGCTTTGGGCTCTTACTTGTATGGTAGTAATCACATAGCATTAGACATCTAGATACACAAAAGCTCTGATAACTTTGAGAGCATCACATACAAAGTGCCATCTATCGGCCACTCAGAGGCTGAAAGATAAGCAGAAGGTCCACAGAAAGTGGTTTTGAATTGTTTTTCCTATTCCAAGCAAAAGTTAATAATGAAAAAGAGCCCTTGCAACGTAATAATGAGGAAGTACAAATAGCCTGACACAGAGGAAAAAAAACCCAACAACATTATTCGGAAGGCAACTAATTCCAGAGCCTGAAAGTTATACCAGATGTTGGCAGCACTAGTTGCAGTGCTAAAAATCTCCAGGTTGCAGAATGGCAAAAAAAGAGAATCTGATACTACTGAAAAAAGAAACTGCTGAGAAATAAAACATGGCCATGAATACATAAATCCTCATGTTCATTAGACTTTGACTTCTATGACCACCCAATGACTTCTTCCTGTTCTGGTCTTTGTTTAGAGGACCTGTAGACGGAACGGTGTTTTCAGTCTACACCCTTGACCTTCACAGTAACACAGACAGAACACGCAAACAGCCACTTCTGCAGAGGACAATGTCAGAGATTAATTATTCAGAAAAGCTGCTGATATGGAACTAACTAGATATAAAACTTAGACAGCAAACATCCCAGACACAGCTTTGATGAGACATGGAAGTCTAAGAAAGTAAGAGATATAAACCGGCAGAGAACTACAGAAGATCCCACTACATCCTACTCTGTATTAGTAAGGCTCCTGCTGGACTATTATTTGCACTCTACTTCAAATATCACAAAGCTTCAAAAATAACCTTCTAGGTTATTAATGCAAGCATACATTTAAATTCACAGCATGAACATATCTCTGAACTACGTTCAGAAGGCTAATAAAAGGGACAGATGTTCAAACAAAGAGTAAGACTGAGATGATGGAGAGTAACGTGGCAAGAATGATGAACTGAGCTCATCATCATCCATTAAGAGCAACTTAATTAGTGGAAGGGGAAGAATTTAACAAAGAATAGTCTCCTGCTACCTTTACTGATTAATATTCATGCATTCAAATATGGTACCACCCTAAAAGTAAGCTACGTGCAGAAAACACAGACCTGTATTTTTAAAGCAAGAACCAAAACGAATAAAGTACCTCTGAATACCTGAGAGTCTTCTAAGAATGCACAGCTGTGCCTCTCCAGAAATATGGTGAAAACGTGACAAAATATATTACTCCCTTGCCATCCACTTGGCACTGATACCAAATACTTTTAGAAAAGCATTACTATTTATCATTAATGCAGAGAAATGCTACCATTTACGTTTCACTAGTAAGTGACATTCACACATCACTTTCAGGTGACATTTAAAAAAGAAAGAAATCCAGACTAAATATAATTAACACACAGCAAGATAAGTTGGCTTTATCTTCCACTCACCTAACACAGGACAATGGTCCCTGTAGAAAGAGCCTCCTTTTGCATCTTGAACACATTTCAGGTCAGACTACAGAGAGAGATTGAGACAACTTTAGTCCTCACTGAATCAGTCTCCAGATTAACATAAATCAATGAAATTAGAATTTAAACGTACTCAATTAAGAAAAGCTTAAAATTATGTGTACAAAAAACTATGTCCCATGAATTCATTAGTGATGCATATAATCTCAAATACTTTCCAGTCTATCAGCTTTAATATTCTCAAGATTTTAATAACCTTTACCAATATAAAAGGCTAGAAAGGATGAGACATTTTTAACTCAAAGGCAGGTATTAAAACAACACAATGCTCCTTCGTATTGTGCTATGAAGTTCTAAAATGTCTGAGAACTCAAGCAAGGAATCAAAAAAGCAATAACAAAAAAATCCCCACAAACAACTATCTGCAGTCAGCACCCGAGGCCACAGCCTTTCCTGTACTTATTTAATGCCTGCCAGTGCTGCCCCTTCTTCCCAACCCTTTTTGACAGATACATATTTAACTTGGAGAAGAAAACCTGGCACCCAGATTCTACAAAAGGAAGAATTTCCAAATAAGAACACACAAACCATAAGGATATTACATTTAAAAAAAGCTCAAACAATATGCTGAGCTAAACATGATCTCTTTAAAGACAAGGGTTCTAAAGCTCACCCTTCCACTTTATCAGAGAAACAGACATTTCAAGTGTGATAACCAACTACTCAAAAAGTCAGCAGAGTTACTATAATTCTCTTTTCCTCTATTTTTTTTTTCCTGTGTAATCCTTAAAGCCAAATGGCTGCCATCTGCTATTGCTCCTTATGGAACAATTCTCACTAAACTAAGGGCATTTCATGTGTACAATGACTTGGGAAGGAGATGGGAAACCGTTTGCAAAATGTGTCAGAGTAGTCTATGGGATGGGGGAGGAAACAGAGGACAGGTGGTGGTTATGATATGATCAACCAGAACCAAACAAATACTTTAACAATCATTTTTCCCCACACCCAAGACTTATCATCAGACTGTGTTCCTGCAAAAGGATTAAAATTAAAACTCTCGAGTGCTACAAATCATCAAGACACTGCTGAACACAATTATGACCTCAGTGACCTCTAACTGCTAAGCAGCCAGAAACAATACAAAACTCGGTGTTCATCCTGATCTACACCCTCATCTACACAGAATGTACCCCCACCGTCTGAAAAGGTGATGAAAACAGTCAGACGACAATAACGAGATTTAGCTGCCCTTCAAACCCTGAGCCATGAGAGAAAGTCTGCTCAGTTCAGCAGCAGCAGCAGGCCTGCAACAAAATGCTGCCACCCGGTGGGCAGGTGCCGGCTTTAACTCGGCCAACACAAAGGGGCTGCGCTGATCGTCCCAGATGGCAACCTCATTCATTCCTCCAAACCAACAGAGATTTAATGTGGCCGGGAGCACTTGGTCTTACCCGCTGAATACAAACTCTTCGTGTCATGCAACAACCAGCTGTCTGTGCAGGAGTCAAAAACGGGTATACAGGCAAGAACCATTTTCACATTCTTCAAAGCTTTAAGCTAGAGCATGGGAGGCTCCTAAATGATTCTCCCAGCCCAGCAAAACGTGGGGAAAAAAAAACAAACACCTGCACTACAGCAAGTGCTAATGTACAAAGCAGGCTGTTGGCTAAAAGCTAGCAGAAGAAATAAAATACTAACTAAAAAGGCTAATTACTATCTTGCAACAGAAATTATTAGGAAACATGTTAAAATGCCTTAAATTGTATGGGGGGGGGGGCACACCCCACAAACAATACCAAAAAGAACCCCCCCAAAAAAACACAAAACCAAAACACCAAAAAACAACCAAGGAAACCCCAAACAACCAACAAACAGAAACCAACAAACCTGCACTCCCTTCTTACCCTGCCTGTACTGTGCCCTGCAGAGTTTATTTCTGGAGCATGATGATATACGTCATTGTAGAACTAAGTGGTAGCTTGATGTTCAACCTCAGGTTCACATCTGTCTTTCCTTCACTTACATAATGCAGTGAATGTTAGATTGCTAAGGAGTAAAACAAGAGTCTGACCTAGAGTGCCACAGAAAAGCAGAGCAACGTGCTTACTGAGGACAGAAAACACACAGAAGGACGAAGCACTGACACAGATAAAGCAGTATAAACCTGTATATACAGCAGAGTTCTTTCAGCAACCCTGCAAACAGCGCTACTAAGTAACATCAACATGACAAAGGCCTGCAGATGTCTTAAAGAAACATAACCAAACACTGGGGGTTTAAGATAGGAAACTGTATTTAGCTGTTCTTCAGTACCAGGAAAGCTGGGTAAGCAACTGTAATTCTACTTCTAGCACTCTGCTACTCTGTTTAATCAGAAAACAAGTCTTCTTTTTGCCCAAGCAGTTTAAGCTAAATATTGGGTGGTGGTAAGCTACTGGTCATCCTCCCCTGAGGACTGTGCGGCAGGAGTGAGATGCAACACAAACACACCTGTTGCTGCCAGCTTTCTGCTCACTCGGCAGCCTCTGCTGTACCACACTTTAGAGAAACCCACCAGGATTTTTACAAGTTATATTTGTTGCCATGAGTCTTCTAAACGGATTGAAACAGCAGACTGTTTGGAGATGAGACATACAAGTGCAAAAGGGAATGTAAAGAAGCACAAAAGATGTTAAAAGTGCAAGTTTTAAACTCAAGGTGACACTGTGTGGAAAAAGAACTGTTAGGCTGGGTGTAAATACACGGTGGAAACAAACGTGCAAAGTGAAAGCAAAACAAGCTTTTATACAGTAAGTTGATGGAAAAATCATTCAATGAATCCTGAACAGGATTCTTTCAAGAAACAGAAAAACAAGTTGTGGATTTTGAGGAATTTGTGCATAGTTAGAGAAGAGATTGAAGCCCCCAGTTAAGGAGGGAATCATTATAATGAAAACTCAAGGAACAGCATAGGCATAAAACATCACACAGCAGGACCTTCAGACCAGTACTAACAGCTGATGCACATGAGCAGTGGGTAATAATGCGTTCTGCCCACGTGGAGAACTTTGTTCTTCTAGCATCTACCTTCTGACTTGCTTGGAAAACTCTTTGCATTCCAGCTGTATGTGACTGGATTACACAAAGATCATAATCTGCTCAGTCAAATGAGAAATGTAACAGTTTGCTCTGACTTGCCATCCAACTACACCATTAGAAATCAGCAAAAATTTCATTGCAATAAAAACTTCAGAGAAGAAAACAAAGTATATTACAGCAATGTCAGCAGTGTTGGCAGATGATGTAAAAGTGCTATCATCCCTGACCTCGAAGAGGAAAACAGTGCTGAAGGAGCAGCTGCCTACTATGTTATTCAAATCAATATGGAATGCCATTCACTAAAACCAGGGAGCCTACATGCTTGGTAAGAAAACTAGGTGTGCTGCTGAGAAAAGAAGAATGTTCGATCCAGACACACTGAAACAGCATCTGACACTAGCAGCAAATACCAGGACAGAAATTAATACAGATCTTAGATATACCGGCAGGAACTGTGCCACAGCTGCAGGTGTTTGAGGTAGCAACAAATACACACTTTAAAGGTCATTTTAAGTCTTTCAAACTCTCAACAGCTTTTGGCAAGGAAATAAGCCTAGTGCATGCTGCTTTCTCACCTGGCTAAGACAACAAGAACTGGATAAATTTGTAAGCTTAGCTAAAAAGTTTATAAGAAATGCTGTATTTCAAATTTAGTGAACTCAAACCACTTTCAATTTCAAGAAATTGAGAAAAGTGAAAGCAATAAAAGGAGAAAGTAGAAGATGGTGTAGAAAGTGACTGAAATGACAGAGAGGTGTGAGGTATAAAAACTAAGCAACAGCCTCCCACGGAAGAAATCAGACCTCAGGCAAATCCTGAGTGAACTACTTATAATCTTACGGTCTACTGATGATAGTTACTTATAAAGCTTTTCCATGTGTAACTTTTTTTTAAGGAGGACCATTGTGAAGTCTTCCTTGTGGGTTAATACTGTAAATAACAACATTGGAAAGGATCACTAAGTATGTTTCTGGTTAACAGAAATATGCTTCTAAGCAACTCAGTTACAGAGAGATGAAAAACTTGGCTTGGTTGCAACTATAGGAGAAACGTAAAGAAATAAGACTATGCAAACAAGACAAAAAAAGCAAGGTCTGCTGACAAGTGCAAATAAATGCATATAGTATACGTAAATAACTAATTCTGCACTGGATTTCCAAACAACTAACCACCTAAATCTGGCCACACTGCAAGTAATGTAATAAAAAACACCCGCTGCATGTCTAAAAAGCAGCCAAAATTCACATCTGTGTTTTAAACCAGTTTTGATTAGCTCCTAGAAGCAACAGGACACTAAACTAAAAAGATAATGAAAATTCCTGTTGCTCTTTCCTAAACCCCTCATTTTGAGTATACAGGGGACAAACTAAAAGTGCTGAAGGTTTAACTTACATTTCAGATCTGACAGTTGTAACTGCAGCAGAAAGCATCTTTCTATATGTTTCATAACACCTGCAACGCCTGGTATGCCAAGACATTTACCTTGGTTTTATTTAAAAAAGAGTTTTAGTAAATCATTCTTAAAATCCTCTTGAGCAATTTCAAGGATTATCTGTTAGGGTAACCCAAATAAATACTGATGAACAGACATTAGTTGTCAAACAGGAAAAGACAGTTTAAAGTAACATCAAAAACACAAGGGGAAGGAATCTTCTTGATTTCCCTTATGCACTCAACCATTCAAAATTCGTGGAAAAGAAGTACACAAACACAGATGGCTTACAGATTACTGAGACAATGATGGATTATAAGTACAGCTACTTCTTTCAGAGACTTCACAGAGAAAGCAAGGTCCTTCATAATGAAAAACAAGATGAGGAGGTTAATCACAGAAAAAAAAAAGCAAGTAGTACAGGGCAAAAAAAAAAATTGGTAGCAAAAAAAAACAATTCCTAAATAATTAAATTGATTTAGAGCACATCTGCTGATGGAACTGTTACTTGAAGTTTTCATAGCAAAATCATCCTAAGTAGCAGACTATAACATTTATTGAAAACCAACAGAAGTTACCAGCTGTACATCCTCTATTGTGCGATACAAAAAAATAAAAACTAGAAACAAGTCCAAAAAGCTAAATCATAGCCTTCTCATGGACCCCCCAATTCCAACATAGTGTTATCTTTTCATTGCAAAAGGCCATGTTCACATGCTTCTAAAGCAGCCAAGGTGGCTAACAGCTCAGTCTGGCTCTAGAATCTGAATACATATAGAGATGAAAGGCAAACAGCATCAGTAACCATATTAGTCAACAATTTATTCCCACTACAGATGTAGCAAACATGCTATTCAACCTATGAGCATCATAAACACAGATTTTAATTTGGGAAATTGTGGCCTTGTGGCAGAAGAAAGTCACAGATTTAAATGCCAGGCTTCACAAAGAAAGACAAGATGCACCTCTGTCAACCACTTTATATGTAAACACAGCAAGAACAAACTCAGATAAAAACTCTAAACATCAGACCACAAATAGATGCAAGTTTTCAGCCAGCACCTGCTGCCCACCAGCCAATTCTCATCACTCCAAAAGAAAAGCTGGCAGGCCAGATAGATTAATTTTGAGGACCAGATGCAGCCTGTCAGCTATCAAACAAGCAACCCCAACTTACAATAATGAGTTGTGTTTCTTTAATCAACTCTATTTGCATGAGTCAAGTGTTAGTCATTTGCAAGTAAGGGGTCTCTTCCCAGCTGTATTTACATGGGTACACACTCTCAGTATTGTTGATTCCACATTCTCCTGACATTCTTAACCAATTTGTAAGTCTCAAAACAAGTTTGCCCCAACTTTATGTGAATTTTGTGACTGTCTATTACTCAGTTTTACATAACAGCACATAAATAGTAGTAAATAACCATAATGAGTTGTACACATAGCCAGCAATTAATCAGTTACAAAATTCAGTATTACATTTAAATGATTGTCACAGATATCCAACAACCCATTTTGTCTGGAGTGAAAACTTCGTTTGATAGAAGTCTCTGACAAAGATAAAATTATTGTAGGAATGGATTACAATTAGGTAAACACTACATATAAAGCATCAAGTTACTCTTTTATATATATGTATGCATATTATTTATATATTACCATATATATAACATGTATGTAGTTTCACATACATTTTAGAGATTTTTTGTTGTTAACTAAATGATTGACCTAATATTTCTGTTTGTCCGAGTCTTGTGGGAAGAACCACACTTATCTATTGAAATTTACAGCTTCAGAAATAAATCAAGCAGTCTAGAAATGTTTAACACTTCCTTGTGTGGCAAGTTTGGCAACAGAATATTGTTGGATTTACAAATAATAAATATATTTTTTCTTATTATGGGAATATATATTCAGAACAGAATTTAACTTATCTTAAACATATTTTTTCCTGAGGCCAGAAGGAATCTTTAATGATTCCACGGCACTCCTACTTATGCAGCCCACACATTTTAACACAGTAACTGAAATTACAGTAACAAAAAGACAATCTGTATCTTATTCTATCTACATTTTGTAATCGTGTTCCTTTTCCATGCCTCACAGCCAAATACAAGGCAGAAGATACCAACAACTGGTTTAATCATATTACACTACAAAATACTATATGTAACTTTCTTTCCCTTTTGCCAGTATTTAGAGAATTTTCTTCAGAACTCAGAGGGGAGAAGGAGGCCATGAAGCACGTAATTCAATATTGACTTATATCTTATCATTAGCATCTTCACTCATCAGAAAAGCTGACCTGCACTAAAGATGTCTGGTTTTTTTAAACCTGATGCTAAAATATGTATTTACTGCAAAAGTGATATTTAGTATTTATTTTTACTATAAAAATAAACTCTATTTCAAGTAAGGCTACAAGGCACAGTAAGCTGACTAGCCATTGTTTAACATTTTTTTACTATACACATCAGACAAGATGACACTTCAATGTTAACATGATTTTCCTCTGCAAAATCAAACAAAAATCATGCAAAGAAATGCTAATTAAGATGTTGTAAAGCAGTTGATAATCAAAGTAACCCTTCCCTGACCCACATTAGGATAAGAAAACCCAGCAACAGAAGGCACTTAAGCTGCAGTCTCACCCATTTTCTCTCTAAAGCTGCAGAAGAAGCTGTAGAAGCTAGGAAGTGAAAAATATAGTGCTAAAACAAATCAAGATTGTAACTTAATTCAACACCTTTCCACTGACGAAACAAAAATGCTCTCAAGGGGGTTCTGAGTGTTGCAAGTAATTTAAAATACTGCAGTAATCACACCAAATTTTGACCTGAAATGAAGAGTTCAGGAGTTAAACAAATAGGGTCTTTAAAGACTTCATAACTAACCTTCTTTTCTGAGTTTTAAGCGCAACAGTAGCACAGTAAGATAATCATGCATGCAACATAAACATTTACCACACTGGCAAAAAGCAGCCCTTAACTTGAAGTTACTCACAGGTCTTATAAATTCCCAGATCAGACTTTCTTACTAATACATATGCATGATCCATACAGCTGTATTCACAATGACCTGACTAATAGCATGCAAACTGACAAAGGATATTACAAAAGCAGGATAATAAAGCACAATGAGTTATCCTTACTTCCCTTCCCCCACCATGCATTTTACCCTTTGTGTTCTTTTATACTTACCATGCCCTCAAAGCCAACTCTGTAAAGGTTTTTAGCTCCATTGTCCCAAAGAACATATGCTGCGCTATGCGGGCTTGACGCACTCCAATCTTGGATTTCAGTTACCTATTCAGTTTTAAAAATAAGAAAATTGCTTGTAGAACAAAGACTTAGAAACTCAATTTGGACTTAAAACCTCATTCATCTCTCCAGAATACTTCAGGATACAGCAGTTCCAGTGAGTTTAATACAATTTATTCTGAAGCTGGTTTCTGTTTGATACGAGCGTTCCCATCTTAAGAAGATGGCAGCCTGTATAGGTACTTTATAGGCCTATTTCTCTCTTGTATATTTGGTAGGCCATCTAACTCCATAAATAGAAAACAAAATATGAACTGTAAAAATTTATTTTATGATGCTTCTTATTAGAAGCAGCATTTAACTACAAAAACCAGGACAAAAACTATTTTAATTGCTTCAATTTACCTAGTTTAACCTGCATTAGCCTGATGGTGGTGCGCTACATTAGAAGACAATGTTTTATTTCCAGAGCCAACCTGTTCAACAGTACAAAAGCAGAGTGAAAAGGACTTTCCCTGACATTTCTGTTATCATAAAGCCATGCACCAAATCACGAAAAAATTTCATTATTAAAAAGAAAATGCATTTCCAGAATTTGCCTTCATTCTTATCTGTATTTATTTTAAATCTTTTCCAGTTATTTACTATCTGCTTCTCCTCTTTGCAAACATTTATATGCCTTATATATAATTTTCAGCTTGCAAACAATCCCACTAATTCAAGTTCAGTACAAAAATCAGACAATGAAGTATAAGACTCATTCTGCAAAGTTTCACAGATCTCAAAATATCTTGCCCAATTCAAGGGCACAAGCAAGGGGTAAATAATCAAGATGGAACAAAAGCTGCCTGTAAAGGGCCTTTGCTCTAAGAAATCTAAATTTAGTATTTCCTCTTAATAAAATCCAAAATGAAATCCCCAAAAGTCCTAAAGCTTCTGTAAATATCTAGGCTATAAAATAGGCTAAGTATCTTATCCAGGAACTTCTGACCTTTTAAATGCTGCTTAAGTGTTCTAAAACAAAATGCAACAAAACCCACTAGTTCACCAAGATACAAGTGCATCCAATTCACCTAGAACATCTCATATTTGGTAATAAAAGTCATAGTATATTTTACACTTCCTGCTGTATGTTCATACTTGTAATAAACCTTCATTAGTTCTCAGTGTAAGTTGTAAATGGAAAATTTGCAAAGATCATGATTAGCAACCTATCATTCCATGCAATATTCAATAAATCCAAACACTTTGTTATACAACTACATTAAAACCAGTCATATAATGTCATAAGCCAGTAATCTAATACCCATATCCAACACGCGCAGAACTTTTGATTTAAACTAGAAAAGTCCATATGATTATTATATTAAAAAAAACCCTCCAAAATCTATGGTGCAAACATTGAAAACCAAGAGCAAGAGTTATACAAATGTCCTGACCCACGAGCAACAAGACTACAGAATGCGGTGATGACCAGAAAGGGATATTCTTGACAGTTATATTTCTATACTAGCTCTCTATTAATGCTGAAATATGCCAAAGATCTTAATGTTATTACAAACCACCCTTAGCAAAACCACCAAGATGAAAATTTAGTAGTCTGAAAAATTTTGTGCTGGCATTGTAAAAAAGGTACATTGAAATTTAAAAGACCCAGTCACAGTATACTTCCCCTCTTCTTTCTAAAGACTTGAGCATTACAGAAGATGATTAAAAAATGCCCAGCAAATTAAAATATTAACTTTAATGCTTATATTTTTACTCTACAATTAGAAAGGCCACTGAGACCATTACATGAGCATGCAGAAATGCATCTTCTTATTTAAACCAGTTTTAATTTTACCTTTCCTCTACGCCCATTGCCACCATCTTGATCTTCCCATTGCCAGTCAACTCCTCGCACCACTCTGGCACCTGCAAAGATTCCTCTTGCTGTAATTTTCTTTGATTTACGGCGAGACTCCAACAATACCCTGAAGTTATTAAAAGAAGAACCCACAAGTGTCAAGATAACAAAAAAAAAAAAGTCCAAAACGAATCTTTGGGGACAGGAAGAAAGAAGAGCATCTTGAAACAAAAAAAAAAAACCAAACAAACCCACAGACTTCAATCAGTGAATCACATTCATTTGATTCTCAACTTGAACAGCAGCCCACAAGATAAAGTCACAATCTTCCTAAATCTCATTTACTGTATGTTTATAATTAGTTTTTAATTCTAATGATTTTTTTTTCTCCAAACTTCCTACTACCAGTAATAGTCTTGTAACCACTTACATATAGATCTATACTCATTATTAAAATCATTAAAGAAACCTAGAGAGTCATATAAACAACACACTTCTGTTTCTCTTACATGCACCCTAGGCCAGTATTACCCTCCTGCAATTGCACTGACACTTTTACACCTGTTTCCCCTCCATGCCTCAATCTATTTTCTATATACTCATAGCATATCTTGGCAAATTTTATTCAGTATCTTGGAGCCTCTTTTTTCAGTCATAATATGTCATTTTTCTAAAGCAAACCTCTTTCCCCCTGATTTCCACAGAATTTAAGCAGATAATCCCAAACGAAATAATTCATGAGTGTTTAACTTACAAATAGCAACAAAGAGACATTTTCCTGCCTTTTCAGCCATCTCAAAAGCTACCAGTTTGCATGCAACTAGATTTCCTACTTCATGCCAGGAAAATGCTGCCTGACAAAAGTATTTTTCCATCTGAAATTCTGAAAGATTCCCGACCTCTTCCAGAAGTGTATCGCCCTCCTGCTAAGCTTTTAGCATCCAGCAGATGGCAGACAAGGAAAAAAAATTTACTACAATCAATGCAAAGAGCACATGAAAATATTTGCCGTTTTTATCCAAGTAATATGAAAGCGTGATAGGAAACAGAAAGATCCTCTGTTTATATAAGTATTTTAGAAAGTCCTCAACACCTACAAAACTGAGAGAAAAAACAGCATGCATTACTTTCACATGCTACCTGTATGATATCCCAGGCTCAAGAATAGAGTACACAGAGCTTCTACTTTCCTTCATCGAAATGTCCTTAGATGCCTCTTGCCATTTTTCCTATTTTGAAATATTCCTCAACTTCGATAGCATTGCTTTGCCCTTTTCTCCTACCTCAGTTAACTTCAACCATCTTCTCTCAGCTAAGCTTGCTCCAGTAGAAACAGTTACTTGGCAGATGAAGCTGCCATCCCGACAAAGAGTTGCAAAACGGAGCTCATGGGAGAAAGTGACAAGACACAAAAGATTTCCTGCAATTCTATACCTTCCGTACAGTCTACCTCCAAAAATAAAGCTTATCTTTCTATACCGTAACAGACAACTTAATTACACTAAGCCAGCACTTTCTACTCTTGGATCCAACTTCTAAGTCTTGTCCTGCACTAAACTTTATAATTGAGACTCTAAGCTTATTATATCTATTTGGTACCTAGATCTGCTGGTATCAATCTCAAAAAAAACAGAAGCTAATTTTTGATAAAGCCACTGACCTGGGCATTTGAGCCATAGTTAAACTTCAAGATAAACATTTGAGAAAATAAACACAGTCCCTACAAAACACCATATGAGAACAGTTTGTGTGTTCCAACCACTTCCCTTTACTGTAAAAGCACTGATAAAGCACATCACTGAATTACAACATATTTGTAAACCTTACTTCTCCAAGAAGAGGAAATAAATGTCCTACACACATTTAACTGACTATCATATCTAATAAAAAAGCTTCCAATAATTTTATGAAAGAACTTTCTGGAGAGTCATCACAGAGGTGACAGCACAGCATATACCTTTACACAATGTTTTATCGCAGTTCTCCAAGCATTTAGCAACAGGCAAGTATTACTGTTCTCACTTAATTGGTTGATAAACCTTGACAGAAAAGGGCTACGGATTTAGACAAGTTATTTAAAGCCAAGAACACAAGAACAGCTACGCAAGGGCAAACTAAAAGACCGTTCTGTTCAGTTCTTTGCTGGGAGACAAGCATAGATGCTTACAAAGAACATGAAAACCCAGGCAAGGGTAGAACAACCTGCATAGCATCTTTTCTCTGCTTTCTGCAGTGTGCAGTTTAAGCAATTCAAGTCAAAGGTTTTGCCTCCAGATCATTCTGTTTTTCATAGCCCACAGGTTATTTTCCCTCAATCTGTCTACATCATTTTTTGAGCCTAATTAAGCTTTCATATTCAGGAATTCATTGACATATCATTTTGTGATTATACATTGTGTAAAGATAACTGCCTTTGTTTTAAAGCTGCTATGTGATAACACAAGAACTAGGATGACTACAATGAGATCAAAGAAACTGAATAATCATATCCTTTTTTCTTTACTCCATTCTTCTAATAATTTCTGTGTTTTCCAAGCTACGAAGATCTGTCCTAGCTACCCTCCCTCACAAAGAGGCAGAGCCAGTAACAGAATCTACACTTCAAGCCACTATCTTACCTAAACCAAATTTCAGTAACAAAATCTGCAGTTTAATACTAACCACAATTAAGTGTTCTTATTTAATTTCATGGGGGGGAAAAATTATCTTTTACCTTTCACTTCCTGGTGTGGTAATTCTGTAAAAACGATGCCTCAAGTGATGTTTGTCCCCGTGATAGCAAACCGTACACAAATCATAATTTGTGCATTCAGCACATTTCCATCGGATGCCAATGATGGGTTGTTGTCGACAAGTATCACACATAGTCCCATCATGCTTGATTCCTGTGGGGAGGAAAAGAGAAACAAGAGATTAACAACTCTGCTATAGCAATACACAGATTTCTCTTGTGCACCTTTGTAATTTGTAATCATATGCTAAAAAGTTAAGAGAGAAAGGCTGCTAGCGATACCCCATCAGCCTACACAACAGAGGGGAAATGACAATGAACTCTGCATCCTATCTCCAGTTCAGTCTGTTCCTGAAATGTTCTCTTTTCTCAGCAACAAAAGCCAAGGAGACTGTGTTTGTTTTCTTCCATCTATACAAATCAGAGAAAGAAAACGAGAAATCTTTTAACAACAAGCTAAAGAGTCAGAAACACATACCAAAATACACAGGCGATCTGGAATTTTCACTCTGGATTAAGACTGTCAACACACCTTTTACCACAAAGTCTGTTGTGCTTAACTGTGTGCAGCAGTTTGAAAATCACTGGTTTGACTTACACACTTTGTACAATGCAAAAGATAAGCACTTATCTCTATTCTTTTTTATATAGGAAAGAATTTAGCTCTCCAGGATAGATGCCATCAGCTTCCTGAAAATGTTACCATTTTTTATTATTATACTGCTTCATATATTGACTTTTCCAAAAAGAACGTGCCACAGACAGATGTAACCCACCACAATGTGCTCTACACAGTCTTCCACAAAAACCGAGTTCTCAATACTTACTCCTACAGCTTTGCCAAGCTACAGCAGTGAAAGTGATCAGTCGCTGTTTCCAACCACGCATTCTGAACATAGTGAATAGCCACAAGTTTATTAAAAAATAAAATAAAATATCAAAATCTGCTGCTGTTTGGGGAAAAAGATTAAAAAAGAGCAATAGAAGAGAGAAGCACTGGCAACGAGTCTGCAGCACAAGACAAAAATGAGCACTAGAAGGTTAGAATAACAACAGATTTTTCCCAGTCACTCACCCTTACAAAAAAGAAAACACAACAAAACCCACACCAGAAATACAGCCAAAAAAACCCAGATCACACTGAAATTACTGAGGAAAAAGAACAGGTTTTGCCCTCTCCAGAAGGGATGCTTTTGGAAATGACTGCTAAATTCACTATAAACCTATTAGTCACTTGTGTCCAACAGCTGAGTCACCTGCAGTGAAGAATAATCAACAGCTGGAGAGGTAAAACTGAAGGAAATGCCTTCTTGTCTGATCATTTCACAGAATCATATGATAGCTGAGGTTGGAAGTAACCTCTGGAAATTATCTACTCCAACCACCACTGCTCAGAGCTGGGTAAACTGAGTCAGCAGAGTCAGCTGCTCAGGACCATAACCAGACAGGTTCTGAGCACCTCCAAGAACACAGATTCCACAACACAGTTCCAGTGTTCAATCATCCCTATAGCAAAAAATCTTTCTTCTTATGCTTAAGTGGAAGTTACTGTATTTTTCTATTTGCACCTATTGCCTCTTGTCCTATCACCTGACACCACTGAAAAGCACCTGGCTCTGTCCTCTTTATCACCTCCATCTGGTATTCATATGCACCCTTAAGATTCCCTTGCCCCAAGCCTTCTTTTCTCCAGGCTAAACATCACCAGATCCCTCAGCCTCTCTTCATACCAGATGCCTTAAGATCTATTAAAATACATTTGCAGCCCTTCACTTGACATACTTAGTATGTCCATGTCTCTCTCTCACTGAAGAGTGCAGAACTGGATCCAGTACTCTAGGTGTGGTCTCACCAGTGCTAAATAGAAGGATTATTTCCCTCAACCAACTGCCAACACTTCCAGCGCAGCCCAAGATACCACTGGCCTTCACTGCCACAAGGGCACATTGCTGGCTCATGGTTACTTGGCTGTCCATTGGAACCCCCAGGTCCTTTCTGGCAAAGCTGCTTTCCAGGCAGCTGTCCCCAGCTTGCACTTGTGCAGGACTCTGCCTTTCTCTCTGTTGAATTACAGGAGATTACTGTTGGCCCGTTTCTCCAGCTTGTCAAGGTCTCTCTGAATGCCAACAAAATAACTTTGTGTTCATCTCTCCTAACCAAGAAGGCTTCCCATTACACACCCTCTTCCAGCCTTGATTACAAATGTATTTAGGAAGATTTCTGGCCACATGATTAAAAAAAAAAATCCTGATGCATGAGCACTGAAATAAATACTTAGGTATGGCTGGAAAAAGCAACATGTTTGGAGCAAAGACTGCACATAGTACTGCAGAGACCTGAGCAGCCCTTCAAGGCATCAAATATAGCCTTTAGTGGCAACAAAAAGCCTGAAACTGCTGACATTGTACTAGATGACACTCTAATTCCTGGAGCAGTTCATGAATAAGGTGGCATCCATACCTTGACCACAAAGTCTGTGCTGAAATTCTGAAGGTCTGGCACAAGCAAGTCCTATAACTTGTACTGTTATTTGCAACTTCGAGTGCCAGGCAACACACCTCTTGCAGCATAATTGTTCTTTCTAACTGATCTCCTACATTTAAAGAGTATTTGTTGCCTGGTAACAACTAAAAATGTTTTGTTTTTTTTTTTTTTTTCTCTACAAAACAAGAACTTGGAAATCAGCCATACATCTTCTCCCACACACAACTCCATCAATGACCACCTTCTCAACGTGGAGGGTTAATATCAAGGAGAAAGCTATCTTTCCTGTTATGTAAATTTAAATAAAAACTAAACATTTCTATTCAGGGAAGCAAAAGTTGCTGTAGAAAAACTCAGAAAAAAAATCATTAGGAAAGATCAAGGGGGGGGGGGGAAGTATTTGACTCAAAAGTCATTTCACAGCCCATAGCATCTGGAATTTAAAAAGAGAACAAGTATATGTCTCTATTTGGAGTCTCTGATTGAAGAGTCACATCTCTACCTCACAGACCTCTAAACACCATCTAAACATAGAGCCTTTCTTCATCCATTCCCTGACACAATTCCAGCAGCAACACCCACTTCAGTCCATACCTCACCTGCCCATGCTGCTCCATCCTTTCCATTATGCCAGCAAAAGGTTTTTGCAGAGTTGAGATGTAAACTGGATCAAGAAAGATACTCAGCTGGAAAACAACCAGGAGGAAGAATACTCATCTGGATCAGTTTCCCAGTCCTGCTCTTCATGGTACTGCTCAACACTGCTGGCGTGACAAAGCATTGCAAGGCACTAGCAGGCAAATAATCCTGTTACAGAACACTCAGCCACCACACTAGAGATCTGAAGGGAGAAGTAGATTTGTATGCCTCTAGTGAGAGTGGACTAAAAGCGTTTTAATTTCATCTGCTAAACAAGGCGCTACTACTGGCTCACAAAATGCGATAGCTAAATTCTTACCCATGTTCCTAATATAAAAAAAAAATTAACTACTTGATGTTAAAAAAAATAATAAAAATTCTTTCAACCTTCTTTAAGTTGAAATACGTATTTTAGGCACACAGTATGGTGCGCTGGCCTTGGCTGGCTAGCTGCCAGACACCCACCCACCTAGCCACTCTCTCATTCTCATTTTTCAATAGGGTGGAGAGTGAAAGTAAAATGAAAGAGCTTGTAGGTCAAGACGAAGCGAGATGACCAACTGCCATTACAAGTAAAACAGACTTGAGCTGGGGAAATTAAACTTACAGCCAATTTAAAGGAAAACATAAAAAAAAGAAGAAAAAAAGGTGAGAAAGACAAGAACCAAACCACCTTCTCCCTATGCTCCCCTTTCTTCCCACACACAACTTCACTCCTTTATTCCGAACTCCTCCACCTCCCTGCTTCTCCCCAAGGGGAGACAGCATCATAGAATAATTTGGTGTGGAAAGGTACATTAAGATCATTGAGTCTAACCATTAACCTGACACTTCCAAGCCCACCCCTAAACCATCTCCCTAAGCACCATGTGTCTACATGTCTTTGAAACAGCTGCAGGGATGATGACTCAGCTACTTTTCAGAGCAGCCTGTTCCAGTGCCTGGCAACTCTGCTGGTGATAAACTTCTGGTGAAGATGGGGAATGGCAGGTTATGGTCAGTCCATAATAGCATCTCACACTTCTTCCTTGCCCCACCATAGGTCCTCTTCATGGGCTACGATCCTTTAGGTAAACACTGCCCAAGCACAGGCACTCCATGGGCTGCAGCTTCCTTCAGGACATGTCCACCTGCTACAGCCCCCCACAGGCTGCAGTGCGGATACCTGCTCCGCTGTGGCCCTCCATGGGCTGCAAGGGGACAACCTGTTTCAGCATAATCTCCATCTACTCACCAAAATTCAGTACTGAGGACCTGATGTTGGCACTACTTACTTTTAGGGAGGGAAGAAGACATTATTTCTAATGTTTCAGAGTCGCTCTGCTCTAGTCCAGTGAACTGAATGCTCAGTAACACTGAGATTGTATCTTTCAATTTACCAGAAAAGGAAACGAGTTTGTGTGCTCCAAACCCATTCCATGCTGTACATTGAACAGGAACAACTAGGACACTCAATGGCTCAATATCCGGCTGGAGACCAGTAATGAGCGGTGTCCCTCAGGGATCTGTGCTGGGACCGGTCTTGTTCAACATCTTCATCGCTGACATGGACAGTGGGATTGAGCGCGCCCTCAGCAAGTTTGCCGATGACACCAAGCTATGTGGTTCGGTTGATACGCTGGAGGGAACGAATGCCATCCAGAGGGACCTCAACACACTTGTGAGGTGGGATAATGCCAACCTCATGAAGTTTAACCATGACAAGTGCAAGGTCCTACACCTGGGTCAGAGCAATCCCAGGCACAGCTACAGGTTGGGCAAAGAAGAGATTCAGAGCAGCCCTGCGGAGGAGGACTTGGGGGTGCTGGTCAATGAGAAAATGAACATGAGCCAGCTTCAGCTGGGCTGCTGCGCTCACAGCCCAGAGCGCCAACGGTGTACTGGGCTGCATCAAAAGGAGCGTGACCAGCAGGTCAAAGGACATGATCTTGCCCCTCTACTCTGCTCTCAGGAGACCTCACCTGGAGTATTGTGTGCAGTTCTGGTGTCCTCAGCATAAAAAGGACATGGAACTGTTGGAACAAGTCCAGAGAAGAGCCACGAGGATGATCAGGGGACTGGAGCACCTCCCATATGAAGATAGGCTGAGAAAGTTGGGGCTGTTCAACCTGGAGAAGAGAAGGCAGCATGGAGACCTTATAGCAGCCTTTCAGTACCTGAAGGGGGCCTATAGGGATGCTGGGGAGGGACTCTTCATTAGGGACTGTAGTGACAGGACAAGGGGTAATGGGTTCAAACTTAAACAGGGGAAGTTTAGATTGGATATAAGGAAGAAATTCTTTCCTGTTAGGGTGGTGAGGCACTGGAATGGGTTGCCCAGGGAGGCTGTGAATGCTCCATCCCTGGCAGCGTTCAAGGCCAGGCTGGACGAAGCCTTGGGTGACATGGTTTAGTGTGAGGTGTCCCTGCCCATGGCAGGGGGGTTGGAACTAGATGATCTTAAGGTCCTTTCCAACCCTAACTATTCTATGATTCTATGACACTGGCCCAAGTGTAGGCTCTGAAGATAAACTGAAATCCTCACCAAAATACAACGTGTATCTGTCACAAACCACTTTCGGTCTTCAAAAGGAAGGCTGTTTAAGAAAGGTCAAGAAACACAACCTGTACAAAATTTATATTAGGAAAGAACAACTTAATTAAACTACTGGAATATACTAAAGTGCCATAAAAACTTCAAAAGTCAAACATCAGCCCTGCAGCTGGCCAGCTGTGAATCAGAAGAGCACTTTAGCTCCAAAATGAGATAATGCAAGAACTAAACCTCTATATAGCCTTGAAAATTTCCTGTGAGCAGACTATTTCAAAATGAGCTGGGTTTTGTGTCATACTCCATACTGCACTGAAAAAAAAAACCACAAAAGAAACCAGGTAACAAGAAGGGTACTTTCAACATGCCTAATTAATTTTAAATAGCTGGCATTTCCTAATGTCCCTCCAACCTTAATACATCATAAAATCCAGTATTCCTAATCTCTACTTGTCATTAATGTTTTTACTAGTTGCATTTCCTATTAGTTTTCTACCATTATGTCCCTGCCACAGTTATTTTCAGTTTTGTCATATATTCTCAAATCTTTCCTAGATTACCTGGGCCACCATTCCTCCATCAACATTAATTTATACATCAATTTTACAGCCTTTGCCTACAAATTTTTAAAAGCCATGCTCAATCTTAAAGCTGTGGAAGGAAACAGAAGCAGTGTTGCTCAAATTGCTATTTGAATTTGTAACAAATATTTTTTGTACTAATTAGGTGGCAAGATACAGCTGTCCAATACAGCAAAATAAAATGTACAAGGGGGATCCATATCACTCACTGTTAAGCACAGCAGAAGCCAATAGTGATTTCAGTTATGCCTCAGAACCAACAAAATCTGGTTTCCAATGGACTCATTATTCTCTAACAGAACTCTAATATGCCCAAATCCTTTCATATCATAATTACATAATACCACCAAGCAAGGGATACCGCAAAGTACTTAGAAAACCAGTATGTTTACACCCTAATTTAAAGAGCAACAACAATGCTTTGGTCTTCCCATTCTCCCTCTCCAGGTAATTTTTACACTATGGTCAGACTCCAGGCAAATTGAAATTAAAAAATTCTTAGAGATAACCAGATTCTGACAAATTGTGTAAAAACTCAAATCAGTGTCCCCACAAACATAACTTATCTACCAAATACACTTCCTGGCAGCAACCAGCTGACAGATTATTGTATACAAGAGATGCCAGACTTGCCAAAGCATGTGTCCGGTCTGGAAAGAGTATCACGAGATACATGAGGAGGGAGAGGATTATTGTGTAGGAGACATGGGGGAAGGGCAGGAAGAACAAAGGACACGTTTATTAAAAAAGCAGGCTTCCCAATACTACTACTCATGAAGCTATTGGACTTCTTTCACTTACGAGGGGTTCTGTAAGTATGTAGAAATAGCCACTAAAAAAAAAAAAACATGACTAAGACAATTTGCCTTGAATTACACTAAAAAGCAAGAACAAAAGCAAAAGCAAGAACAAAAATACGTAGGATAAATCACCTGATGTGGTCTACCTTTTAAAATGTTCTGACATGTGGGACTTCATGGTGATTTATGCAACTCCTCAGGTTACAAAAAACTATTAATACAAGTACAGAAAGCCTGTGCTTTATCTCCAACAGAGAACACCTATATTTACAATATTAACAGAACACAGTACATACAACTTTCTATGCTGCTCAGACGCTTACTCTAGCTGCAGGATAATTCCATGTCAAGATTCTGTTTCCTGAGCCCAGCCCCTCTGTCACCTACCCTTATTCAAACACCACTGGGTAAATATTTTAAGAAGGAAAATAACATTGTTACTTCGAACCAACCATATAGAAGAGGAAATGGATGACAAATGCATTATTGCCTGAGCTTTGTAGAAAGCAAATCTTCTTTTGCTTTCTACAAAGAGAATAAAAACAGCAAGTTTCTGTAATGATCACAAGTATTATGTAAATATAGTCAAAAGTGCTCTCTGCAAACACACTACTGTACAGCCTTTTCCTCTGGCAAAAGACTGCCTTCCTTTCTAAATATAAAGCTTGGGTTTATAAACTTTTAGCTTCTATTCAGCAACTCAGAAAACTACCCCTTTCTGCCTTTTTTCCACAACACTACCAGAAAAAGAAGACTGTCAAAGACTCTATATCCTGGCAAAAGGCTACTTTACAGAAAGAGCAGGATTTATTTGCAAGTAAATGGGCCACCACACCGCACTGCTAATTATCACGTCCCACTACTTATTCCATTTAGGAGCCCATTACACAGGACTTAACCTAGGTTTACTAATCTCTCTAGATCACTCTGTCTTGCTAAAGAAATGCTGGCCATATAAACATGATCACCAAGGGGCTGTCTACCACAGTTAGCTTGGTAGACATCACCTAAAAACAAAACAAAGCTTCTTACACAAGTCCTTCATTACCCAGATGACATCATATGGCTTACAAGAGATACCAACAATCACCAACAAATTTTTACTTTAAAGAAGACCATCCTAATTTTATAAAAGTTAACAGTCTTCCTATGCTGCTAATAGCACACAACCATTAAATACAAGGCCAGTAAGTACCTCATTAAGTCTATGAAGCTTTGTTCTGGCATCAAAGGAAAGGCGTATACATATATATGCACATATATGTATCAAACTCAGGTTTGTGTTTGTTTTGGGTTGGTTGGTTATTTTTACTAGAACAAGCTTCAAACATTACTCTGAAACACAACAGGTTCCTGATGCATCACTGCCATTTCTGGCTGCACAGGCCTTGAACTCATCAAAGCAGCAACTCTGGCTGCAATCACCACTTTTTAAGAACTTCTAACCAAGTCCGGTTTTGAATACCTAATGAGAAGAACTCCCATCAACAAATAATTTAATTCTGCTTTCTACTGTTGTGTTTTTATATTTATTCTCACTACAGACTTCCAATAATGTTGTGCCGGTAAATTTATGAACCAGAGAAATACGTTCTCATTTTAAACTATAAAAGCCATGATTTAACACCGTATTATGTATCATCAAACCAAATCTCACCCCATATTTTATAACACTTCTTTGCTCAACAGCATAATCTACTTCCATTAGAAATTCCTGTCACCTAATCCCACTTTTCCCATAATTATTTATTGCAAAGTTTTCTAAATGCTCCTAGAGAAAGTGTCAAAGTATCACCCAAAGACAAAAACGCCTTATTCTAAGCAATGGATAGTAATTACCATGGAGAAAAAGAAGCAATTACAAAAAGGTGGAAAACTGAAGAAGGGAAGTGCTTTGCCAAAGACTATAAAGTGAATCATTAGTAAAACCAGGATTTCAGTCCAAAATCACAGCATCCTAATTCCAATTCCATTAACTTTGCCCTTTTGCTGCTACTACTTTACAGATTTTATTTTTTTCCTCTTTCTCTCCCTGTCTCCAGGGAATCATGACCTAAAAAGTAACTCTGTCTAGCAAAGGGCAACACTGGGTAGTTCCATGCAACAGTTCCATGAGGATGATGCACACACTGGCCAAAAACCTCAGGATGATAAAAACCATCTTGCAAAGCCTGAAACAGGCAGTATTTATGAGTTTTTCCCACAGCAATATATATAATACTACTTGAAGCAGAAATTATCATACAAAAAATATAAACCTAACCGAAAATCAGAAGGAATAAAGCAGCAAAGCAAACAAAAGCACAGACTGAGCATTAAGTCTAGGTTTCCAGATGCAGTTAAGAGGATACTGTCAGCTTGCAAACGTGTCAAGCAGAACTAGAATAATGAGCATTCAAGGCTCGTATTCAACATATATGCACACACTTCAGTTTTAAGCAGAAGCAGTCCCACTGGTTTCTTCATGATATCAAATGCAGGTAAAGTTTTAAAGCATTAACATCTGCAAGACAAGGACTGACGAATCAAAAGACTACACTTCAATACTTTTTCGAAAGTCCATTTCAAAAAGATTTTCAGCTCATTTTAACAGCAGCTACCTTCCAAACAGCAATCAAAAAAAACACCCCAACCATGAAGCCATGAAAGAGGAAGGTACCCAGATTCAGAAAAATTAAATCCATCTCAAAGGCTCACCATGCAATGTGTTGGGCTTTAACCATCAGCGATATGTTTACAATTAATTACAATGAATTCCATGATTCTGTCTCTTCAAAAGTGTTTTCACTTCCTTTCTGTAACACTACACCTAACTAGCTCAAAAATGGTCTCTCCATCATACTCTAAATGAAAGATATGCTACAAAAGCAGCATCCATGCACCCCAACAAACTGGCCCAATCGCTTCATTACTGAGGCAATCCTGCCCGGCCTCACTGTATTTCTGATGAAACTTGAACAATATAATTTTCTTTATAAGTTTTCACTGTGAAAACAGATGCTAAAATGAACATTTCCCTGCAGTGTCTGCAACACTAACACTGCCGCATAATGTCAGTGCGGATCTAAATCCATTGTCCAAACTGACTGAATTTAAAACATTAAGTATCAAGTGGCCAAATAATTAAAAGAATAAATAAATGCATTTTTGTGTCGTCGTCCCCCCCCCCCCCCCCCCCCCCCAGTGCCTTCACTATTTTACAACTGGTCTGGCAACACAGATAAGAGACAACACGCAGATTACAAGACAAAACAGCATTTCAGCCACTTAATGTAATCTTCAGCAAAAGGTGTTACGTGCTTTTCCTGCAACCCTCCCTATACTCGCCACAGAATGACTGTCACAATTTTACAAAACAGTTATGAAATATAAATTTGTATACATGAAGGGGTGAGGGGGGATAAAAACAAAACCAAACCTTGAGGTATGACTCTCTCGGTCCCCACCCTTCACTCCCCACAGCATACCGGCAAACTGCTCTCCATGGAAGATCACTTTTTGCTTTGCTTTCGCCAGCTAAAACCGAGGGCAACTTCCCCTCTCCCTACTGCCACACACCATGTATTTATTCAAAGTTCGCGTATACATACACACATGCACCCACACCTATAGACACCCACGAGCAGGGCATGCGAAGGGAGAAGGATAGCTGACTCCCCCACAGACAGGCGCATCCCTACAAAGGCAAGAAGCGAGGCAACCCAGCCCTCGGGTGCTGCCCACCACACCTCACCCCTTCCTGGCCCTGGCCCCGGCCGCGGCTCACCGGTGGGCGCGCTGTCGAGGATGCGGAGGTCGTAGGCCCCGGAGCAGCGGTAGTTGGCGGCGGTGCCGTTGTCCCACACTACGACCACCTCTTCGGGGCTCTCGAAGCTGCGGACGGTGCCCACATGGCCCTCGCCGCCATCCTGCTTCCCCCACTTCCAGTCCGGGCCCCGGACCACCCGGGCCCCAACTCCCTCCACCATCACCCGGTTGTTCCGCGAGCTGCTCATCCCGGCGACGCCCCACGGGGCCGGGCCCCGGGGCGGCTGGAGGGGGCGCGCAGCCCGCAGGCGGCGGAGAGGGACCCCGATGGGGACGGCTGCTTCGGGCGCGGCGAGGGCTGGCACAGGCCGCGGATGCCGGTGCGGAGAGGGAGGTGGAGGGGCGGCGGGGAAGGAGGCAATCCTGACGCGACGGTGAGCAGCGGGAGGAGGGAAAGGGGCCCAAGGGGCCGTGGGACGCGACCGGGACGGTGGGAGGCTCCGGCTGGCTCTTCTTCTCGCTTCTTTCCTCCCTGTCTACCTACCTATCCCCAGCGCCGCAACACCGTCCCCACGGGGCCGGCCCGCCCGCACCCCACAGCGACAAACCCCCGCCAGCCCCGCTCGCCCGCCGCTACATCCGGGAACTGCGGCCGCGACGGCGGCAGCACCAGGGAGACCGGCAGCCGCCACCAGCGTCCGCCTCCCCGCACCGCGCATGCGTATGTGCCTGACCCGCCGCCTCTGCGCAGCCGCGGGGCCTGGGCGAGGCGGTGCAGCGGTCGGGGGCCCCCTGCAGAGCCGCGGTATGCACTGCCCGGCTGTCCATGCTCATCTGCCGCCGTCGCCGCTGCCCCCTTCCCCGGGCGGATCGCAGGCCTGTGCCGGTGGGAATGGGAGGAAGCAGAGGAGGGAACAGGGGTTTATTTACTCCAGCCCCGAGCTGAGCTGCCCAGAGCTCCTCCGAGTCACCAGTCTGACGGTCCTTCCTAGCCACGTTGAGTGCCCTCGGCGGGGTGCGGCCTCGCCCCGCCCAGCGCTGAGGTGATTTGGGCGGTGGGGGCTAGGCTTCCGAATCGCCCTCTCCATCGAGGAGAAGCTGCTAGTATCGCCTTTATGTTAGTGACAGGGGGATTAGATATAAGGAAGAAGTTCTTAGCTGTGAGGATGTTGAGGCACTAGCACAGGTTGTCCAAAGAAGCTGTGTCTGCCCCATCCCTGTGAGTGTTCAAGGCCAGGCTGGACGGGGCCTTGAGCAACTTGGTCTACTGGAAGGTTTCCGTGAGCATGGCAGGGGGTTGAAACTAGATGAGCTTTAAGGTCCCTTCGAACCCAGACCATTCTATGATTATAAATTCTATCAAATAATTCTTGCACGATCTAGCTTAGGTAAATCTGTATTGCATTTCCCTTGTTTCTAAGTTCCTTCTGTGTCCTGAAATCCTATTTTCTTTTCAAACTGTGGACGTGACTCTTGCATGCTGTTGAGGTGAGCCTAGTGGGGCTGTACTTCTGTAGCCCAGGAGCTTTTTTAGCTGGTATTCAGGTGCTCCAGTCAGCAAAAGGGGGAATTTGTTCCCCCTTCCCACCTTGGGGCATCCCTCAAGGTGGATGTACCTACTCAGACTTTGAGCACATAACCTACCATGGGATTCTTCATAAACTCTGCACTCTTTGTTAGCACTTTTATGACACTAAAGGATTTCCTTTAACTCCACACATCCTGGCTAATCTGATATACAATGTGATTTTTCATTTTTAAAATGGTCCTCCGATTGGTTTTGTCTCTCTCTAATCATGCTCTGTGCCAACTTTTTAAAAGCATCTATCATAAAAGACAAGTCTGAACTAGACAAAAGAATACTGTTTCTTAGTCAACAGAGAAACAGGTGATAAAAGCCCAGTTACCCTTGTGTCCAGGGTATTTTTACAGTCTCTGTGCTTCCTTCCACCTTTGTAGTTATTAATATGGCTAGAAGAGTCTATGATATCACTTCCTGGCTTCTTTTGTGCAGTTTTCTCACAGTATGTATAGCAGATCAAAATAATATGAACATGTAACCACCAGACTACCACCACATTCCTCACATAATTCATTCCTTCCTAACCCATTGTAAGGCTAAAGAATGTTGCCTTAACCATGAAATTGTGTCCTGACAATAGGCACTCCCAAGCAGCATCTGGTTTCTACTTCTGGAGTGGAAACCTCAAAACACTAACAGATACCACCCCAGGAAAGCATGCTATTGTCAGGCAGTTTGGGTTTTCTTACAGATGCTTGTCCCTATACAAAAGCTACCCACAGCTCGTACTAGCTTATTACATTTGGTATATGGCAGAATATCCCAGAAATTCTGGAGAGTCCTTGATCTATTGAAGGATCTAGCTAGGCTCTGTTTATGGTCAAAATGTTCCCTTCTGCCTGGATCTACTTCTTTTGCTTTGACAGTTATAGGCAAGTATAAGGTCCATGCATGTCTAAGGACAAGCTGGAGCACATTTTTCTGTTACTCTTTGATAGGGTTGTGTAAAAAAAGGCTTTTTGCAACCAGGAAATCTGGACCAGGAAAACCAACGAAGTCTGAGATGAGAAATAGTTTTCCTAGAAGATCTTATCCCTTACATTTGTTTTTCCAAGAAGGCCATCTCCTACATTGTAGATCTTAAGGGAGTGTGCTGCTGCAGTTCAGCAGCAATATGTGTGGACAGATATTATCCTGGAGTTTCTTCTCTCTTGATAATCCTTCTCCTGACCACTCCTGCTCTGTCCCTCCCAATAGCCCCCGCTTCTCCTTTGACTGACCTGCTTTTTCTATCAGGTGATTTACTTGCCATAAACAGCCACTCCTCTCCCAGTCCATATAGGTGCAAAATCTAGCATTTGGACTTGTTAAATGTCATCCCATTAATCATTGCCCAATGCTCCAATTGATCTGTATCTCTCTGCAAGGCATCTTATCCCTCAAGAGGGTCAACAGCATCTCCCAGTTTTGGTATCATCAGTTAACTTGCTAATGCATTCAGCAACCCCTGCGTCTAGATCACTCATAAAAGTAGTGAACAGAACTGGCCCCAGGATTGAGCCCTGAGGAACACCACTGCTGCCCCCTCACCAGTCAGGTGTAGTCCCATTCACCACAACCCTTTCAGCTCTGCTTTCCAGCCAGTGCTTCACCCAATGCACTGTGAATCCCACAGTGCTCATCTCATAGCTGGACAACTTGTCCAGAAGGATTTTGTGAGGGACAGTATAAAAAGCCTTACCGAAATCCAGAAAGACTACATCCACCGCCTTCCCTTCCTCTACTGGGCAGAAGACCTTATCATAAAAGAATATCAAATTTGTTAAACAGGACTTTCTTTCCCTTGTGAACCGATGTGCTCATGCTCCAGGTAATTTAATCTGTCAGTCCTCAAACTGGGGGAGAAAATGCCATCTAAAACCTCACTACTGGACTTAGCAGAAGAGGTTTGTTTCTTTGCTTTTTGTGTTTACCATCTAGAAATTGTACTCACTTGTAACCCTCCTCAAACTCAGCACCAGCAGAGGAATGGGACTATGTTTTTTTTCTTCCATCCCCGTTATGGGAGAAGACCATCAGGGCAGGCTGGCAGAGCCGTAATGCCTTAAACTGTTGCAGCAGAAGCAACTAAATCTCATCTGCCAAAGGCCTTATTTACCTGGACAGTGCTGCTGTAATTGAGCACTGCTGCCTGCTTTGCGAGGCAGTGCTCACTTTGAATACCTCAGGTAGTCATGACAGAGCAGTTAAATCACGGGTTGGAGCAAGGGAATCCACACTGCTTTAGGCACACTTGTCTACAATTGCAAAGACTTATTAATATGCATTCAGTGCAGGAATCTGGATACACAAAAAGAACTACAGAACGAGTTCCCTTCTGGCTACCCAAAATAACGTGTATTGCTGAGTCACACCCTCCTCCAGCTGCTGATTGTGGTCTTCCTCACTACTTCCTGCCATATTAGAGCAATCCCGCAAGGGGCCATGAGAGAAGACCTGTACATAACCTAATGACATCCCTTTAAACTCCTTGTTGTTGGAGAGCATACTGGCCTTTTGTAAGAGCAGCTGCTGCCCTCTTAGAAGGTAGAACAACTTTCAGGACAACGTTCACAGAGTTGCAGGAAATAGGACTTTGGGGGTCATCCAGCCTATGCTCCTGTTCATCTAAACCATCCCAGAGAGCTGCTCACTGAAACTCTGCCTGGTTGCCTTTTGGTTCTGCAAAATGTCATGCTCTGGCAGGGAATCCTAATAGAAGTATTTGCATGGATTGTAGAGAGGCTTTGATAGAAGTTTTTCTGGACTGTCTGGTTGAATCAAACCAGCTGAACTTGCACTGTAGGATCTGGAACATGCAATGCAGAAAGGAGACTGTGCCTATTTCAGGAGAGAATCCCGTGTGAAAACTGTTTCATATAGCTTTTATATAGTTTAGAAGAAAAAAAAATCCCAAATTCTTGGAAAGACAGTCATTAACTCATGGGGTTTTGAGGTTTTGTTTACTATTTTGCATGAATCCTCAGTTCTCAGAATTTGTTATATAAAGGATATGTATAGATAGCTTCATAGAAGTTTGGAAAGAGCATCCAGTTTACAGACATGTAGTTTTCCTTTTAAAAAGAAAGGTAGAGTTTAATTTTTACCAATCTGAGATAGAAAAATTTGTTTTCTCAGTTCAAGACTCTGTATTAGAATTAGCAGTTTTCTCACACCTCCTCTTAAAAAAATTTAATTTTCTGTTTTTCTGCAAAGCGGGGGGGGGGGGGAGGGTGTGTTATAATGCATTTTTTTTCTGTGGACATAAGTATTCGGAAAAAGTAAGCAACTGCCTTGGTTTCATCAAAATGCACCTACTCTTCTGGGTGGAACTAACGCAGCTAACTGAGGTAGAAATATGGAAGTATTGGCAAATGAGATGAAAGCTACCATTTTAATGAAAAAAGTTTTTCCCAAATGTAGCTCTGTTTTTTCTTTTAATGAAAAATACGTAATCACTCTCAGCAGAAACTTCTGGTCTGATGAACATACCACACCTTTTTAAGTGAAAATATACATAATGTATATTTTCGAGAACCTGAAGAACCAGTTAGGAACTTCAGGGCCTATCCTGTTTATCCGTAGTTTAATGTAGAAAAAAAACCCTAATTCCTCAGCCTCTGCTGCCATCAGGTGGCCATGTACCATGTCTTACCAGTGCTAAAACACCTATCCTGTTAACCTGTTGACGCTGTATTTCTGCTGCTTTCTTTATGAGATTCATTATCCATAACATAATCCAATTTCTTCCTCAAATTTCAGAAATGTCATGAATAGTTGACATTGAAATGTCATGAATAACTGGCACTAATTTTCCCTTAGTTTCTGCAGATTACAGTATTTTTAAATGCCAGATAGTGAGCAAACTGTCATGCAGCACAGCAAACTGCTGTGGTGGGTTTGGTTTTCACTGTGCAACTGATATCCTCTATGACAAAAACTGTTAATATTAACCCACAGTGTCCATGCTGCTGTTTCTTTCCCTAAGATGTTCTATCTGTTACTTCTTTTCTAGGAAGGACAAATAGCTGAGCAGAGAATAGATTACGAATACGTCACTTTATTTTCCTGCTGTGAAACAAAACTAATCCCATGGAGATCTGCTAAAAAGAAGGAATCCCAACCAAAACTAGGACACTGTGTCTGACTAAAACCTTCAGCAAGTGTTTTAGGGTTAGGAAGATTATCTTTCCCTAACAGAAGCATCCTAGAATCTTTCTCCCTTGGTAAAGGTTTTAAGTTTTACTAGGCTGAACTATTTTGAGTGGAGAGAAAAAAAAACAACCAACAACCAAACATAAACTGTGAAGTTAAGCTTGAAGTTTTAAATATCCAAATACAAAATAAGTAAACATTCTGTAGCAATCTGGGGCATACACATGACAATACCACGTACTCGTATTTGCATGCCTATACAAATTCTTCCACTTCAGCATATCTCAAAGGATTAAAAAATGTAGACCTGCCTGATATTTCCAAATGTTTAGCCACATATTGGTGTTTTATTCATAGGCAATTTTTAGAGTAGTCGATGCAATGGAAGGATGGATTAATTTTTTTCCTGGATTTAATTTTCTGATTGTAAAGAAAGCACTTTGAAATTCTGAGGTGTTGTCAGAACCAGATAGGTCATATTTTTAGACTGTCAAGAAAATAAACTGTCTCCATGGGTCATGAAGATATTTTAAGAATGTTCCTAATTCATACCTGAAAGGAGGTTGTAGTGAGGTGGGGGTGTTTCTTCTCCCAGGTAATAAGCAACAGGACAAGAAGTAACAGCCTCAAGCTGTGCCAAGGGAGGTTTAGATTGGATATTAGGACAAATTTCTTCACAGAGAGGGCAGTCAGGTCTTAGAACAGGCTGCCCAGGAAAGTGGTGGAATCACTGTCCCCGGAAGTGTTCAAAAACCGTGTAGATGAGGCCCTCAGTGATATGATTTAGTGGTGGTCTTGGTAGTCCTGGGGTAATGGTTAGACTTGATGATCTTAAAGGTCTTTTCCAACCAATTGATTCTATAATTCTATGTGCATGGTCATTTTTCTTGCAATCAGTTGGTCTAATCATGTGCTTACAGTCAAGTACAGGTCTTTCTTCTATTACAATGGCACTTAATATGCAAAGTAATGCCTGAAACATGACATAAGCACTGAGTAATATCTATGTTAAATTTTAGTAATCCATTAAAATAGTAACAAACATTGAATAACTTAGGCAAAATCCAAGCATTGCATGTTTTGTCATAAGAAAACAGTCCCAGTCACAACATTATATGATCCTAAATTCTATGAAGATTTCCAGTACACTCTGATAGACTTTTTGAAATCTGTATTTATTAAAAAACCAACTAGAAATGCTCAAAAATAAAACAAAAAATGTTGCTAAACAGGGCTTTGCATAAAGTAAATATTTTTAACACACATCTCATTTAAGACTGTGCCTAATGCTTATAAATAAATTTCATAGTTAACATGCTAAAGAAAAATCCAAGAAATTGCCTAAAGGAAAAAGATTCATTGGACATATTTGTGACTCTGCTGAGTTCAGCTGGAGCCATACTCTTGATGTGGGTAGGGCAAGAGCTTACCAAATGTACATGGAAGTTGTTTGGTGGTTTGGGGTTTTGTCTGGGGTTTTTTTACATTATTATTATAAAGCAGCCTAAAATGCTTTGGGTTTGCGTTTGAAATTCAAAATGCAATTTTTATCAACTTTGAAGTGTTTATAAAGGGATGAAAATAGGTAAATAAAAATGAAAATGTTTCACTTTAAGCTATAATAAAGATTCCATGGATCCAGGAGGACATTTAACCTAGATTCAACACCCACCTCTGCTGTAGTCTTGTGAAAGTTCTCCAAGTTCTGTAGCAGCTTCTGTTAACATTTTTGATGAAAGAATTAATTTGACCAAGAGAAATATCCTTAATATATTTGCTCACTTTCAACTTATCTTAGACTGTACTGTCTCGTATTCGCAGTTTTCAGCATGCTGTGGATTGTCATCTTTGGTTTCTGAACCAAACAATCAATTTTAAGTTGACTTACATTTCTGTGAACTATATTCAGCTATATATATCACAGAATTTTAACCTCTATTTTAACTCTTCTGTGAACATTTTGGATGTCACAAAGATTCATCAGCATGATTTAACATTATGATGAGTCAAATTGGTCTGATTCTCTACTAAACGCAACTTTGTATTTGTCAGTTTGACTGCTGTAACCAAAAGCAGGGGACAGGTTTCAGGTAGACTAGATACCGATGTTGCAGCAGCAGTTGAAGGTATCTTCAACCACCCAGAGAGAGAGTGAAATAGTACTAGATGATGTACTTGCATTTGTTATCAGGATACCTGCTACACCTGCTGAACTGAAATGGAAGGAACTGGAAGTAAAGAAAGGTAAATCAAATAATACAAAATAGTCCTTTTGAATCCTATGTATGTTCTTTCCAATTTTACCACTGGAAAGGGCTAATATATACTTCATGAGGGACTGAAGATATGCATAGAAGAAAAAGATATGGATACATGAATGTATGGTAATGTGGAAATAAGAGCAGCAAAGCTCCAGAAGGGGAAAAAAAGTAGCAGCTATTCCTAGTGCCACAATCATTGATTTTTTCATGAGCACCATGAGTACAAACATAAACACAGACTGGCTGTTTCCTCTGGCATTTGAAGAGCCTCCAACAAGGAGCATTTACATTGACTTCATTAATTCTCTACTTCATTCACACTTTAAGGGAAGAAAAATCTATAATACACATGAGGAAGGCTTAAGAAATGCTGACTTGAATTTTTCAAATGCACTTTTTTCCTCCTATTCCCCTAACAGTTACTAGCAGGAACAGTAAATGCCCTCTTTCCTGCACTGATGGAAAACTTTTCAGATATTTGATACATAGACTTGAAGCTTTTTAAGTATTCCCACGATAGGTCAGGCTGACACAAAGACACTTTTCCCATTTTGTTAGATAATTGCTAAATTTAAACAAATGCTAAAATAATATAAACAAACAGAGCCTCGAATTTAAAACTCTGAGTTTAAAAGTCACTTTGTCCCTCCTCACAGGGCAAACCGTTTGAAATCAGTTCCGTGAGTGGGGCTGCAGAGAACTGTGCTGAGACCAGCTTGCAATTGTCCACTACAACATCAACAAGAACATAGTAACTCCTCTCCAAACCCTGAATAACCACAGAACCACCTCCCCTAACAACAAATAAAGACAACATAGCACGAGTGTAGCCTCTCAGTTAAAAACATAAATCAATCTGTGACCAACAAATTCCTTCTGTAAATAATTATCTATTGCTTAAATGAAATAAATTAGAAGACAGTACAAAAGCACAGTCCTGTGCCTTTTCCTTTCTGCCTATTCTATGTAATAGAATGTAATCCATTAGAACAACCCTGTGCCCTTTCTGCCTAATCTATAATCCATTGGAGGTGGGTTGATGCAATCATTTTATGAAGCACTTAGAGAGCAGAAACCATAGTGCAAAGCACAAAGTCTTTCTGGGAATGTAAGACTGTCTTCCTCTGAAAAAAAATGCGGTAAGAGTTCAGAGCACCATAGTGACCACCTTTTTTGCTTCCCACACACACAATCTGCAATCGCTAAATGGCTTGGAAGCGGTTGTAATATGAGCAGAATGCAGCCTTTTCTTCTTCAGCTCTGCAAATGGGTTGTAGGCCAAAGGAAAGCCTTTTAAAGGCTTGAAAAAAAGCCAGCACTGGAACTGTGGTTCTGATGGGGAAGGCTTAAAACAGAAGGAAGTTATTAACAGTGACAGTGTAGCAACATGCTTACTCAGCAACAAAAAACCCTCAGCCCTTCTCAGCAGGTGTAATTTGTTTTGGTTTGCCTGTGGCACGTCATGTTTGCCTGACACTGTAAATATTTCCATGAGTAATCAACACAGGATAATGATCAAAGACCAGATAAAGCTTATCAGCCTTTGTCTGATATCTTTTGCGCATTCAATCTCTCTAGATTTTCAAATCATTAAGCTGCTGCCTTGTATGCCTCAGAAGGGTTTCTCTAACCATCAGCAGCCATGCCTTCCGCTTTTCAGTTGAATGTGTATATGTGTGTTTATAAACCTAGCCACATGGACACACTTCTTTCTCAGCCATTTGGGATTTTTCTTTCCTTCAGTTTTTGGGTAGCTCAAGGATTCTTCAGCTTCATGGGGACAGGACTTGAATGCAGGACAACAATCTGCTGCAAGCAACAACCAGTTTCCTTTATCGGAAGTAGCATGTTCTGCTGCATTCTGAAGTCTAGTCCTCATTTCAGCCATGTTAGCATCTCTGAAGATTCCTAAGTTCATATTATTGAGGAAGCCTGCATGTTCTCAGAATTAAGCTATCTACTCCAGCTGCTCACACTGGAGTGTTCCTTCATGATAAATCCTTTTATCTGGGGTGTACAACACACATTCCCACCAAGTCAGGACCAAGACTTGGGTATGGCTGCTCTCTGTAAGCAGAAGCAGAGGAAGCGCAGTGCTGATGACAATGGGTTTTCCAACCACCCAGTTCTTTTTCTGCAACAACTGCTGGGAAAAGGAACAACCCCTAGATCCTTCCTGGCCTCTGCTTACCCATTCCCACACTGTTTTCAGTGGCTGCAGTTACTGTGCCACCATGTCCTGGGAAACTCTGGGCAGCTGACTGCATAGGAAGAACAGCCATTTTTACATTTCTTCAGAACTTTGCAATACACTCTTATTAGTTTACCTTTCTTAATACACTATTAGTTAATTACTTTGCATACTTTTATCACTCTGATTCTTTAATGAAAAATTCTTAAAACTGTGCAAACTGCTTTAACTTGAGAAGAAAAAAGATGGTGACAAGCAGAGGATTTTTTTTGTCAGCCTGAATGGTAAAATCTGCTTGATGTTTCCAAATTCCATATTCAACGTAGCAATACGATCAGAAACAACCATCTGATTGCAAAGTCTGTAGATGTTACAATGGGGTTTCATGATAGTTCTTAAAGCAGGAACTGGAATCCACCCTTGCTGCACCAGAGCAGAGTGTTTGATCACACAGCATGAACATGGAGCACTTTACAGGACGGAAAACCAAAGTCTCTTTCAGTATTACTCTAAGTTAAACTGGCCCAATAGCCAACAGCTTGCCACCACTATTTCATGGTGAACAAATTGGGCCCAGATGCAGAATCTCTCTGGTAATACCTGTCCGAGTAAGGAGAAGCAATTGAAATAGGCAACATTTCATTTTATGCTCTTACATTCTGCTGGTTATGGTCCCCAATTCAATTAGATTTTAAAATCTGGATATAGCAAGAAAACAGGTATGAAGTGAAGAGTCTCACCAAGCTAAGTCTGTCTTCTCACAACAGGTCATGGAGCTGAGGCACAAAATAAAGAATGTACTTCTGTGTCCTGTGGTGTACATACCCATCTGAAATAGCAGATGCTCAGCTCCAGGATCTTTGTGTTATCAGCTGCACTCCCAGGACTTTGCCAAGGAAAACACAGATACTACGCATCTTTTTCTGAAGCTGGAGGGGGAAGCATCTTACTTAGCAAATACATGAGGGCCACCATGCAACAATCCACACAGCCAAAAAGGGAGCATGTAGAATTTCTCATGGGAGTTAGAGAATACATCTGCTCCAATCTGATCCTCACTAACATCTTGCAACAGCAGCGAGAGTGGAAAAGCAGTTCAGCTCACTTAGAATATTTAGACAGATACTGCTGATTAACCAGTGCTGTTCTGGAAGCCCTGGTGTCCCCTCTTCCTCCTGCACACCGGACTTGTATCCTGTACAAGTAACATTGGAAAGAGGACACACTGCTTGTCCAGGAGCGACTCGGTTTCCCCACACCGCATCACCTGCCCTGCACGGTCCCTCTCCTACCTGAGCCCACACGCCCTGCCTGAGGGACAGCGCAGGGGTGAGGGGACACAGAAAGCGCTCCAGGAAAGCACCTGCCGTGCCGCGGAGGCCCCGGGACTGCCGCCCGGCCGTCTGGGGTGCCTCAGGCCGCGCACCTCCCCTTTGCTCAAGCTTTCCTCCCCTGCGTAGCCAGGCCCAGCCCGGCCCGGTTCGGCTCGGCACCCGCTGCAGAGGCCGTTCCGCCAGCAGCTTGCCCCTCCGCGCCGCGCCTGGCCCCGGCCCCAGTCCCCCTCCCCCGACGAGGCCTACGGGGGGGCGGCGCTGCAGCGCGGAGCAGTCCGCGGCAGGGGGAGCCGAACGGCAGCGCCTCCTGCACCTCCTTCTTCCCTCTCTCCGTGCCGCGGTGGGCTCGGCTGCGGCAGCCGCGCTGCGCTGCGCTGCTCTGCTCGGCCCTGCCGAGCGATGGACTGGCAGGTGCTGACCAGGGAGCTGTCCCTCTACCTGGAGAGCCAGGTCCGAGTGGGGCTCTTCGGCTCCGGCGTAGGCTTGTCCCTTGTGCTGGGCTTCGGCGTCGCCTACGCCTGCTACTACCTCAGCAGCATAGCCAAGGTGAGCGGGAGGGCGGCGGGGCGGGCTCCGCAGGTGTCCCGCCAAGGGGGAACCGTCCCGCGAAGGTCACCGCGACCCACCCGCGCAGGGTAGAAATGGCCGGGCGGGGGCAGGGCGCTCGTCCTCGCACTCGCAGCCGTTCCTGCAGAGGTGCCGCGCCGGGTCCTGGCCGGCCGAAACCCCGGTCGCCCCCCGCGCAGGCCGGTGTCCGCCGCGGGGCCGGGCTCGCAGCCCCCACCGCTGAGGCTTTTCCTCCAGGGCCGGGCAGCCTGAGGGAGCTCTCGCCTGGTCGCGCCCAGCCCGGGAGGGGAAGGGGGCTCCTGCCGCGGGCGTCCCCGAAGTGCATCTGTACCAGAGGGAGAGCTTGGCTGGGGGCGACCGTTTGGAAAAGAAGGTCAGGAGCCCCCCGTCCACAACGAACCCCTGACCTCTTTGGTTTACTAACAAGGCAGGTGATAAAGTAGTTCGTTGTCCTTGTGTCTGCCTTCAGTACCACTGTAAACACCTTTGTAACCACTAACGCAGTGTTTTGGGGGCTAGGACACTCCTGTACATCTTCTCCTCAGCAGTGGTTTCACAGAGGAATTAGGCATTAGCGAATTACTTGGATACAGTGAACCCGACCTGATCTAAAGTGGCCCTGTGGTGAGAATGCCTCGTTGGCAATGCTTAATTGGCTGAAAATACATGTAACAGAAGATTTGTGATTGTTGAAGGCATGTGTGTTGCCACGGTCCTTCACAGAGCCACTGAGAACATAGCTTTCCTCTTCATCAGAAGAGTACTTAATCTTGGTCAGAGGAGGAAGATGAAGGGAGGATGTGCCACTGCTGCTGTGTATGTGTAACCATTTTCTCCAAAGCATCTATTGTCCTATTAATGCTTGCATGTTGGAGAGTCAGCATAAAAGTGAAGTTCAAGGAATGCAGTTGTTTAAACGTGAGCGTTTTGGTATACAGGGATTTACATGTTAAGTGGTCTACGAATGGAAGCTGCAAGAAAAATCTCGGTATGCGGGGTGTTATTAGAGTAACCAAGGCAGTTCTGTACTGTAGTATGAGATGGGAGGAGAGTCCTACCAGGTTAAAATAGGTACTGCAGGTGCACAAAGTACGCCAATTAAGCATCAGTTCTGTGCAGTGCGAGAAAATGGATTCAGTAAACTTTTGGGGGTTGGTTTTGTTTTTTTTTTGCCTACTGTGAGTATGGTTTTGATTTCTCGGTGAAAGACACAATGCTGGTAAAAGTAGAGCTAGAATAGCATGTTATTAGAAATAGGTAAAGAATCCATTATGTTTAGTGGGTTTCACTTTTCAGTTGGGCATTTTGGGATTCGGTTTGGTTTTCGTTTCTCTGTCTCTTTTCAGCATGAAAGGAGAGGCTTTAAATAAGGTTTTCTTTATTGATTTATATTTGTTAGGGGTTTTTATATGAATACCCATACCTGACTGTAGTCTCTCTTCCTAGAAACCCCAGCTGGTGGCCACCAACGACAGCTTCTGCCGCTTTCTTGAGGAGTATTGCCCTGTTGTGACAGAAACTTACTATCCCACGATTTGGTGCTGGGAAGGTCGGATGCAAACACTCCTGCGTCCCTTTATCACCTCTAGACCCCAAGTACAGTACAGGAAGTAAGTGCCTTTATTCTGGAAAGTGATTGATTTGGTAGCCAGCAGTTACCTTGCTCTGACTGTGTCCCATGTACCACCACTGCTCAGGTTCATGCATGGATTTTTACTTTATGCCTGCTTTTACAACTCCATCATAGACTTGGAACCATGTCTAACCTGAATTCAATATATAGTAGGTTTAAAAGGTCAAGGTCCCCAAGTGGCCCTATTTTAGTTTCAGACAAGCATTGAAATATTGGTGACAATATAGGAACTGATATGGTTGTATGTTCACAGAATCACACAATAGTTGAGGTTGGAAGGGACTTCTAGAGGTCACCTTGTCCACCCTCCCTGCTCAAGCAGGGCCACCTAGAGCCAGTTGTCCCAGACCATGTCCAGACAGCCTTTGAATATTCCTAGAAATGGCAGCTCCACATCATCCCTGGGCAACCTGTGCCAGTGCTGGGTTACCCTCACAGTGAAAAAGTGTTTCTTGATGTTCAGAGGGAGCCTTCTGTGTTTCAGGTTTTGCTCATTGTACACAAAGTTCCTGTCAACCCATTTCTCCAGCCTTTTGAGGTCTTTCTAGATGGCAGCACAGGCTAGATGGCAGCACAGGTGTATCAAATAATACGGTGTTTAAATGCCATCACTTTGCAAAGATCATGCAATCACTGTATCTTGTCCCTTGAACCAACATGTTATACCTTAACCATAGCATGGCCACTTCAGCCTTGTTCTGAATATATAAAACTTCTGGGATTTTCAGAGCAACTTTTATCTCTGGGTTTCATGTTGTATTCTTTGATGTCTAAATTTTAAGACAGAAGAAACTTACATTTAGTGTTTGTCCTCAGCTGATCTCTCTCACACATAAATGAGACTTAGTCTGGCAAATGAGGCATTTGGCACAAGACCTAAGAAGTACTTTTATGCGCCGGAACCTGGATACAGCACAAGTTGTTTCAGCTCTGTTTGCGTGGTAGAATAGATTTAGCATTTAAGAGCTTCCCTTAGTTTTAGTAACTAGGAAACATTTCAATGGTACGGCCGTGTCCACTTTTTCTAGCCCTTCTTGTATACTCTCTGTTTCAAGGTTTGTGAGGGAAGAAACATAGTTCCATGGGGCAATGCTTATTTTGCACCATTGGAGATTGTGTTGGCAGTACACACCAGCATTGCATCTATTTCCCATTACTGAAAAAGGGCAAAGCTGAGCTAATGAGTCCAACAAGGCTGAGGAGCTTTAAAATCTGGAGTAGGTGCTTTCAATACTTTCAAATGAAAAATCAAATGTAAGGTAGTCTTACATTTTGGTAGTTCCTACACAAACTCTCTCATACAATGTCTTCAGTGCCAGGTATGTGTTGTATGTTTCTAAAAAAAAAGAATGAAACCTTCTTGTCATTGTTTAATGCATGCCTAGCATCTTGTGATATTATAATGTTTGTTACATTCTCAAGATACATGCTTTAAGAGTGCATTCTAGCAAAGTTTGTGAAGATACAGGGTGAAAGATACAGTAGTGCGTCTGTTTGTGTTCCACGTTTTAAACATAACAAGGTGCCATCCTTTGGATAAAGAGAAAAAAATGTGATAAATATTTAACACATTGTCCTGTGTGCTATGAAAACATTCTTAAATGATGCAAAGGAAATCTGCAGTATGCAAACCTATATAAAATAGAAGGTAGTGCCAAAAATCACATTAGTTACAAGCTTCCAGTGCATCAGCAGCAGTTCACAAGAGGCCAGGTCTTCATTTACTGTAAATGGGAATTATACCACAAATTGACAGTACTAACTCATGTCAGCTGTAGGTGTGGCTCTTTCTGAATGGTAAACATGCAAACAACCAGTTAGGTGGCACTTTGAGTATTAAAACATAACTAAAATGCAGAATTCATACCTGGTAATTTGTACACTGTAAGCAGTATGCATGTATTTTTCAGTCTAATCAGTGTTGTCTTGAACTGTGCCTTTCAGTGAGCTCATTAAAACAGCAGATGGAGGACAGATTTCATTGGATTGGTTTGATAATAATGACAGTTTATATTATCCGGATGCCAGCACAAGACCCACTGTCCTGTTATTGCCTGGCCTGACAGGAACGAGCAAGGAATCCTACATTCTTCACATGATCCATCAAAGCAAAATGCTGGGATATAGGTACTGTTGTATTTCATTGGCAGTATTTTGCTTCTTCTAATAAGGTCAAATATAAGTATGTATATGTGTAAGATGCTTTTCCTAAGGCAAATGAAGTCTAAAGGCATTAGTTTATGTAAGAAAGTCTTACTAGTAATAATAATAATAATAATAATAATAATAGAATTATGTAACAGCAGTACATTCAGAAGGGCTGTTATAGTATCTACAGATTTGCCTCAGAGATTGCAGGGACAGCAAGCTAAGTCTACATAGGCCTTTGCTGCTGCTTTTTGAATTATAATGTCAGTGTTTATGTTACTTTTACACTTGCTAGAGAAGGGGTTTTTATTCATCTCCAAGAAGACTTGTGTAGATAGGTTGCTGGCAGCAGGCCTTGGAGGAGGTTGGCTTCTGAATGCGAAAATTGCTTGAATTGCAGTCTCAAATTCATGGCTGCAAAAGGGAGAGCTAGCCTACACTTACTGGTGGTGGTGAAGGGAGAGGTTCATTACCTCTTAGATGTCACTGCTTAATTTAGTTCTGTTATTAAGGCTTCTGGTCAGAGCTGGGTAAAATAGGTGGATTAGTTGATGAGTAAATTCCTTTATGTAATCATATTGCTGCTGCTGTGCTTCAAAGTAAGTTGTCATTGTTCCAGGATATGTATTTGGAATATTACATTTTGTCTTTGCAGACTGGCTTCTGGTACTGACTATAATAAGTTCTTCAAATATGTATATGAGCTTTTATCTGCATGTCTGACTACCTCTTTTCTGTTTGGAGGTTTGGATAACTGCTTTACTAAATTATGAAAGTAAAGTAGCAGTTCAAAGTACTTTTAAAACCACTTTAAAACTTAGCAGTAAAAGGTACCAGAGGAGAAAAGCCCTCAAATCAACAGATTCTTACTATTAATTTTTTAAGTATTCCTGAAAGAAATATCTGCATTTGATCACCTAAGAAAAGAAGGTATAGCATTAAAAAGGAGAGCTTTAGGTCAGATTTCAACAGAATGCTATAATCTTGTTTTTAAACAGCAACATTTGAGAAAAATACCAAAATAAGTAATTTGTCGTGCCTTTAACCCATCTAAAAGTATATATTATATTATTTTATAAAATTTTTGTAGGTGGAAATGGTAGAAGAGCAATCGAAACGTAAGATCTATTAAGAAAACATAGATACTTAAATCACAGTAATGCTGCTAGAAAATTTGAAGACTCTTACCAGCATAAAGAGAACAGAAACTTTTGCTATACCAGCTGAAAAAAAATTCCCATCCCCAAGACACTTCAGATGCAACTGTCATTATAATTTTGTTTGAACGCATTTTGTGCTATTTAATGCAGTTATATAGCTTTGGAGGACATCTACATGGGGATCTCTGATGTTCTCTTTCAGAGCACTGCTTCAGGGTCAGCCCTGCACTGGCAGAGCTTATGGCTCATTTTTGGCCAGCTCAGAGTGCAGGCAGAGCAAGATGCAGCTACCACTTTCAGGTAAAAGCTTGGGGCTCTCATCCTGCAGTCTGACCTTGACTGGCAAATCACAGAGCTCATATAGAATCCCACTGACTTCAGTAAACTCCATTTTGGCACAAAGGTTGTTCTAAACGGATCAGGATGGGTTTAGGATCTGTAGGACTGTAAATATTTATTCATAGAACTGGCTCATTTTTCTTTATGTATTTTCAGGGGTTTTTGTGTGTTTATCTTTTTTTAGTGGGATGAACAATGTGTATAATTGAATTTACTGTCTCAATTTTTAGATGCGTGGTTTTTAACAATCGGGGAATTGCTGGTGAGGAGCTATTGGTAAGGATGACTTCTCAGATAAACATCTCTCACAAGCATTATATATGGAATCATAGGTGTCTATTTGTACAATTGGATTTAAATGAAACTCATGTTGAAAATGTAGGGAAGAGAATCTAGTCTGATACACCAATCATGTGCCAATATTAATCTTTTATTCTAAAACTCAAAGGGGTCAACTGGTCAACACACAATTTTTATGACTCTGTCATTTTAAGAAATAATTTAAATTATTAATATATGTAATATTAAAATGAACAATCCTTACACTTTTTTTTTCAAAAAATACTACAGTATCTAAAATGGATACATCCAAGAAATTCTATTCAATCAGTGTAATTTTCTCCCATTATTTTAACATATAGATCCAAACATGAGAAATTGTAATTACTTTCCCAATTGCCAATACGAGTTTAAAATATTTGTTTATATGTTTAAAAAGTTGTGCCATTAAAATTGATCCATATTATGTGTTACTGAATTAATGAACCAGATTTATATGGATAGCCGTATCCTGAAAGTTAAATATGTGTGTTCCTGTATTTTTTCCTCAGCAGTCCAAATTTGGCTACATTTTTTGTCTTCGGGATAGACATACCATGTTTGCTTGGAAATTTAACTAGCAAAACGTCAAAGTCTTGAAGCTAAACTAAGTATTTTCTGCAGCTAGGCACTTATTGCTGAATAAGCTTTGTTTCTTGAGATGCATTCTGCTGACAGCTCTGCAGCTGGAATAAGTGTGCATAATACTGGGTATTGTTTTGTATTTTCTTAATACCCTGGTCTCAACTTTAAAAAAGCTCAGATTATTTTCCCATAATCAGATAAAGCATTTCAATGCATATATTGCCATGTTAAGAGGAGTTTTCAGCATACTTTTAGAGGTGGATCTACAAAGCAGTTTTGTGACACACAGAGTCCTTATTGATGAATTTCTGAACTGCTGAGAGAAAAGATCTCTTGTTTGGATTCCTTGTGTGTATTTTACTGTAATCGGATTTACATCTTTAAGCTTTATAAGATCTTACTGCAAAGCAAACCAGCTGAAACTACCACATTTTCTGCGGGGGGGGAGGGAATTCTACAATTCAACATAAGATCCCTAGTTAAAGATTTTGAATCATAATTGAGCACCACAGTAGAAGTTACTCATGCCAGTAGTTCTCTTTCTAGACTCTTTAAAAATAGGTTCAAATTTACACCAAATGATAGCTATTTAAAGAATCAATTTTAAATGCTGTTCTCATTGGTTATTGAAAGTGACTGTGAAATATTTTTATGGAATACTCAAATATTAGATTGACAACAGCCAACGAGAGCTAAGATGGTGTTGTAAAATATCTTCACACAGTGAGTAGACAGGAATTAACTGTTAAAATGAAGTTAAAATGCAGGATATCTCTCTAGTTTTAGAAACTTAACAAAATACACTTTCATTTGGAATACATTAGACCCTAGTTACCAAAAATAATCTCTTTTTCCTTGTAAACTTGGCAATTTAATTAAAATAAACCACATTCACACTGGTTTTAATTAATTGGGTGTAAAACAGTGAAGTTTAATTCATGTGGATGAGACCTGGAAATGCAACATAAATAGAAATTAAACCCATCTTCAGTTTTAATTATCCAGATTTAGTGTTTCTTTCTTTTTTTTTTTAATCTTTGACTTCAACATTTCAATATTCTTGTTAAGTGTATTTTAAGTAATTAGTTTCATCTAATGAGATTGGTTAAAATTGCCCCCAAATACCCAGGCTTTTTAGCTGAAAGTAATTAAAAAAATCCCCTCTTTATAAGACATTGTTGCTTCAGGCAACAAATAAATTCAATTAACTCATAATTAAGTATTTTTCTGTTTAGTTTAATGTTCATACATAGCTGCTTCCTATAGTTAAGTGAAAGTCATTAACATGTTAGTAAAAACTGTAATTAAAAGCTCTCTTTTGTTGTAGATGAAAACTAGAAAATTAGGAAAAAAAACCCTCACTTTACTGTGATTCTTATGGTTCCTAAAAGGATTTATCTCCCTTATACTACTCCAGATAGTCCCCCAGATTGTGGCCGGTAGCACGTATCTGTGGAGGTGAGACTCAAAAGCTGTGCTTATCCTGTAAAGCAGGGAAGGGGTTACCCAAATCTCAGTGATGCAGTGGAAGTCATTCCAAATCTTGATTCAGGATTTGAAGAGACTGATAGTAGATAGAGATAAGATAAGTGTTTCATTGCTTTAGTTAATAGAATGATTTAGTAAATCAGGTAAACAGCACTGGTGAATTTATTTATCTATTTATTTGCTTGTATTGTGTGTAGAATGTAAATTTTGGTTACTTTTCAAATGCTGGCAGTACTTGAAATCTAGCATTTTCTCTTGCATTTGAATGTGGGTGAAGATGGTAAATTGTTGTTATAACTTCCTCTTCTGTAAATTGCAGCCATTATGATATGTTTCCATTTCCCCAGGGTATCTTAAAAATACTGGTGCCTACCTAGTTCTGCTGTAGTTCTGCCTAGTTTAGCTCATTGCTCTGTCTGCAGATTTTGTCTAATGACCTGGAGGTTGCAGATACTGAAGATATTTGTCACTTGTTTTATTTTGTAATGATGGCAAGTACAACTCCCCTCCATCTCCTCATTAAGTGCTTTGGGTTTATATTTGCTGTTTAGCACAGCTTCACGATAAATGCTAAATTTATCTTGTTATAAAAATGATCCACTGCTCAGATTGCTTTGTCCTTAAAGGATAATACAAAATCTTATGATGGCATTTTTTCCCTCTGACTCCTTACAGACACCAAGGACCTACTGTGCCTCTAACACAGAGGATTTGGAGGCTGTTATTCATCATGTACACAGCTTGCACCCCTCAGCTCCATTCATAGCAGCAGGTGTTTCAATGGGAGGGTAAGGTATTATGTTACACGAGCCTTAGCTTAATTATGATTGCAAAATAAGTCTGTTGTAGCCTGACTGTAAATTGCTACTCTGCAATACTTGCATCACTCACTGAACTGCAGCTAACTCAGGTCTCCCTGCCGCAGTTCATGTTCAGAAGATCTGTAGAAACTTTGTATCTTTAAGGCTTTCAGCTCACTGTCAGCGAAGGTTGAATTTGGCCAGAAGTTGAAGGGGGGTGGCAGAAAACTCAGATTGACTTCCAAACAGGTGGGCAATACAATCTTTGGGAACTATGGAGGCTGTCTGTGGAACAGAGGGATTAAAAAAAAGGAACTAGAGCTATCATACCATGTTTCTTAGCAACCTCTGGGAATGACAAGATTTATCCTCTCTCTGGGTTCTGCAGTGTGTGGGTAAGTTAGGCTGGGAGAGGTGTGGTTATCTGTTCTGTCTGGCTCTGAAGCAAGAAGTAGTATTGTTGTTGAAACCAGTACGGGTTGATAACAGCATGTGGTATTAAGACTTACTGTGTCTTGGCTTCTCTCCAGAAAGGACTCCTGGAACAGACAATGATAGCACAGTTTCTTAGAGAAATCACTGCTAGAAGCTAGAAGAAATATTAAGATAGCCTCTTTGATGAAAATCATAGGAGAGGAGAGCTTCCCTTAGAAATACTGCAGACACAGTGGTAATTTCCTGAGACTTCCCCCTTCTTTCTGATAAATTTGATGGAGGGTGGGCAGATACCACCTTATATATTGGCATTAATCTGCTAACAACTTATAGGAGCTTTGGGGCAAATACAGATTTGTTCAAACAATACAGTTAGTGATTATCAAATAAATAACTTGGAAGCTTTTTAAATCAGGCCAATGTTTATCCATTTGTGGTGTTGGGATTTTGCCAGTGTCTTCAGGATGACAACATATGAATGTCTCCACTATGTCAGCATGTGGGAAGCCAAAAACTGGGCACAGTACTCCAGATACAATCTCCTAAGTGACAGATACAAGCAATAATAATTCCCTTAGACCTACTTGTTTTGCTTTCACTAACAAAGCACAGCACGTCACCAGTCGTCCTCATTGCTGTAAGGGTGTTTTGCTGAGTCACGTTCCATTTGCCCACGCCTTTCTTAGCTGCTAGAAAGCAGTCTACCCTAGGTGCAGGACTTCGACCTTTGTTGAACTTCATGAGGTTTCTGCCAGGCCATTTCTCCAGCCTGCTGAGGTCCCTCAGCATGGCAGCCCTGTCTTCCCGCTCACCAGTCACTCCCCACAATGTGACATGTAAGCTTATTAAGGGTGCATTCCATCTCATCATGTAGTTCACAAAAGTGTTATGCAGTGCTGACCCCTTTATTGAATCCTGAGGAACATTGCTAGTATCTGGTCCAGCCACTCCAGTTAGACTTCAAGTTCCTGACCACAGCTTTCTGAGCTTAGTAGTCTGGCCAGCTTTCCATGAGTGCTGCAGGTCACCTATTCAAACTGTATCCCTCCAGTTTGGCTACATGGAGACCATGGCAGATTGTCAAAAGCTGAACTAAAGTGAAAGCAACATCCACTCCTTTCCCCTAATCAATGAAGGCAGTCAGCTCATTATAGAAGGCAACCAGGTTGGTCAGGCATGCTTTGTCCTTGGTAAATCCATGCTGGCTGTGACCAGTCACCTTCTTCACCTTTGCATACTTGAAAACGGCTTCCAGAGGATATTCCCAAAGTGCTAAGGTTAGGCTCACCAGCCTGTATTTATTCCTCCTTCCTTTCTTGTAGATGGCATCAGAAATAGGCCGTAGTTGCTGCAGCCTTTCTAAAGTCATAGAAAGCAGTCTTACAATGACATTGGCTGCCTCCTCTGGAGCTTTGGTGCACCTCACCATGTCCCATTACATGTCTATGCCCAGTTTGCATAACCGGGTCCTAACCTGATCTGCCTCTGCCATGAGTAGTATTTCATTCTCCCATACTCTGCCACTAGGCACAGGGACCAAACAGGTAGTGTTTACTTTTTACAAATCTTTTGTCACTGAGTTCCCTGCTCTGTTGAATAGCAGTCCCAGGAGGGAATAAAGTCTGGTCAGCCTAACTTCAGTTGTTTGAAAAGATCCTCTGGAAGCCATTTGCAAGCATATGAAGCGTAAGAAGGTGACTAGATTCATCAAGGACAAAGCATGCCCCAATGATCTGATTGCCTTCTATGACGAGATGACTGGCTTCACTGATGAGGGGAAAGGAGTGGATGTTGTTTGAGCCTTTTTTTTTGTTGTTGTTGTAGCCATGTATTTACAGAAGCCTTTCTTGTTGCAGGAGCCTTTTTCTTGTTGTCCTGCATATCCCTTGCTAGTTCCAAGTCCAGCTGAACTATAGTTTTCCTGACTGTATCCCTGCATTATTGGACAGTGACTGTTTCTCCCAGGCAGCCCACCCTCCTTCCACCTTCAGGATGCTTCCTTGAAGTCAGTTAAGAGTTTTTTGTTCCTCTGTGTGTTCTTTTGCCACTCTTGCTCAACTTCCTGTACATCAGGATGTGCCACACCTGTGCTTTATGTTCAGTTATCCTTAAGGTCAGACAGTTCTCCCAGACCCCTTTGCCCATCAGGCCATCTCATATGGGATCCTGCCGACCAGATCACTGACCAAATTGAAGTCAGCTCTCTCCAGTGTTGTAATTCTGCTAATTACCTTCCTCACTTACTCTTGATCTTTAAAATCCACCATTGAATAATCTTAGCAGCCAAGACCTGTCTGCACCTTCCCATACCTGACGGGTTCTTCCTTATGTGTGAGTAGCAGACCCATAGAACATTTTCCCCATTTGGGTCATTGATTGTGTATCAAAATACTGTCCTCAATACTCTCCAGAAATCTGGTCTGCTTGTGCCCTGCTTTGATGATTGATGTCAGGATGGTTACAGTCTCCTGTGCCCAGTGATTATGAAGTCTCTCTTAGCTGTCCAAAGACTTGGATTCTCTAATTCCTCCTCTTGATCAGGAGATTTATAGCAAATGCCCACCATAATATCCCCTTTCTTAGCCTCCTGTCTGATTTTGACCAGTTAGCTCTGAATTGGCTTATAGCCTGCACCAGGGAAAAGTTCTGTGCATTTAAATGGCTTCTTTGCAAAGGTGCAAGCCCTCCTTGTCTTCAAGGCCTTCATGAAGAGTCTGCATCCATTGTAGCACAGTCTTGTCTGCTTGTGAGTCCTCCATGTCTCTGTGGATCTAATAAACTTGTTGTCACCATGCACAGACTTCTGATTCCTCATGTTTTTTCCATTCTGGGTGTTCATGCATGTGCTGTCAGTTGAGATGATCTGCAGTCATGCTGCTCTCTCAGGGAAGTGTGACAGCCTCCTCTGTCATGTTGTCCCTTCATCAAGGCCTGCCAGGCCTTCACTTCTCTTCAGGCTTTGTTCTCCATCCCTTGACAAACCTAGTTTTAAACCCTTCTTCACAAGGTTAGCAAGCCTGTTGACTCTTATCTCACTTGGCTGCTATCTCTCCCCAGCTTAGACTGTTTTGCATGCAAAACATGAAATAACATGATGTATTGCAAAAACTTGTTTCACTGGAAATGGTGAAAGCCAAAGAAGCATCTGCTGTAGAGACTTGTTTCAATGATGAGATAGAGATTTAAAGCACAGTAGGTTCTTCATAGGTAGCTTCGTGTATGGTGCAGTGTTATTCTAGAACTAAGAGGGCTGGGGTGCAATAGGTGAAGAACCAGGTTTTCAGAGCTGAAGATGCATTAGAAGCTAGCTGTTCTGTGACTGGTACAAAAGACCAATTCAGCCCTTAGTGTCATTTCTGTCCTTGACTTAACCTAGTTATCGTATCCTAAATAGGGGTGAAGTCTGTTAGTGTGGCACAGGGGATTTGTGTTGTGTTCCTGGCTTTTAACTCGCCGCCACCACTGGGTGATTTTAGGCAAGATGTTCCACCTTCCTCCTCCAGTCTGTTTTTAAAGTCCTGAATCACAAACAGAAAGCGTATGCTTAATTGTACAGAAAACTGGAAGAGTCTAATCATCCATGCAGGGATTGTTTCCACACTTCAAAATAAATTGGAGCACTTGTATGTTTAAAATTAAGCAGGAGCAGAGATTTCAATTAAGCAGGAGCAGAGATTTCACCGGAGGCATATTCTGACCATCATCCACTTGTCATAATGATCTCTCCCTTTTCAGAAGTTAATAGGCTGTTAATCCATATAGGACACAGTTGCCTAGCTAAGAAGAATAATAAACATTCACTTCACAAATGTGTAAATGTAAATGAAAGCCTACTTGTTTTATTGATCTTCAGTATGTATTTTTTTGGAAAGAGACTTGGTTTTCTAACAAAGATTCCTAAACCTTCTTTCTACTGCATATATTCTGTGAGTTCTGTTAGAGAACTTGCTGCTTTACTACTGCAACTATTTTTGATTGGTTTATGGTTCTTACAATATACAGACTGGTGACTCACAGGTCTCTCCTCTTCTGCGGGTGAGAGGGAACGTAGCTACTAAATTCCAGTATGTGCCACAAGTGACTTTTCTCACTGGGTTTAACTGTGTGAGCTGATGGCAGGAGCCCACTCTCAAGTGCTGTTTGCCGTTCTTTTCTTGCTGGCTCCTACCAAATGGCGAGTCTTTTCTAGTACCAAAAACTGGTTTCCCTTTTGCACTGCTGTCCTATGATCTGGTAGGTGGTGCGCAGGGCAAAAGTATCTGTGATAGCAACCTGGTTCATGGTGCTTTGCTAAAGGTTACTAAAGGTATTCTGAAGCATGGTAGATGATGCCAAGGTACAAAGTGCTGGTGACTCAGGAAGTTGTGTTAAGTTGTGAAACTCATAATGTTTTGAATTAAAGGCTTGGTATTAAGATGCTGGTTGTAAACTTTGGGGCCTCAGGCAGTAAAGCAAGACTTACAGCTTTTCTGTTAGCATTTTTCTTTTACTCTCTTCTTGCTATTTTAATTTTTCAGCAATTGAAGGGCTACATATTGGTGAACTCTCCCCTTTTTTCCACTCAACTATACATCAGCAGTAGAGACTGTAATTTGCAATAGGTCAGAAAGGCAAGATGTAAGCCACCTATTTGGCTCATGATTTTGTTTTGCTACTGTTATTCATTATCCAGCACTTCATTCTTTACGTACTTTGTGCTCAAGAACAGCTGTGTTCTCTCATGCATGTGAGGTGGGTTAAAGGCTTTACCTTCAACTCAAAAGACAGCTTCATAGTGAGGCAGGTGTGCCAGGGGCAGCTTGCATTTGTCAGGCACACTAATCAGATTTATTAGATCAGGAAGACTGAGAGCTTGTAAAATGGCAAAACTTACTAATAACTCAGGAGTACCTGTTGCATGAGTAAGATACATTTATTTGACCTCTTCCTCTCTTTTAGTGATATAAATAAGGCTAGTACATCTCTATTTCTAAAGGCACTCCTATTCACCTCCTACGCAGTGCACTCTGCTCCTCTCTGACAGTAGAGGGAGAAAGCAAACTTCATGAGTCATATGTTAATGACACTGACTACCCTTTTCAAGTATTAGGCACAACTGTAGGGCTGATAACAAGAAACTGTTGAAGCCAGACAAAAAGATGGCTGATTGTTTTATCTGCTTTAAATTGAAGCCAACAATTTGATAGTATATATGTTTCTGTTTTTCATTTCTGTTTGTAGCATGCTTCTTTTAAATTACCTGGGCAAAACTGGCAGAGACACTCCTTTAATGGCAGCTGCAATTTTCTCTGCGGGTTGGAATGTTTTTGAATCTGTAGAATCTCTGGAGAAGCCACTAAACTGGCTTCTTTTCAACTATTACTTGACTACTTGCCTACAATCCTCTATCAGCAGGTGAGTTGCATTGTGAACTGTTTAGCAAGATGGAAGGATGTTAGCATGAGATCTACAGCAGGTATAATAATAGTGGCAAAATGAATGCTGTAACAGCACTTTCCGTAGCTGTGCTGTGTGCATTCTTCTGTAAGTTTGGAAATCTAAAGGATCTTTGCAGGAAGGACTAAATTTCTCTGTTCCTCAAGGAACTTGGCACGAGACCAGCAGACTTCTGTATTTATGGATGAAATGAATGGATTTTGAGACTATTTTAGGCATGCACATACTGACTTTGAGTACATATGTATCTACACTAATTCTTTTAAGTTGGCATTGATTGCAAAAGCATGGAAAGGACTAGCTCATCCTTTGCTTTATAAAATTAGGATGTATTTTGTATTCCCAAATATTTAGTTCTCTTATCTTTGACATCTTTCTTGTGGCTTATGGAGACTTTTTACTATGTTGCTGGATGTGCCTGCATATGAATGAACAATTCTTCTGCTCTTGGATTCCAGAAAGATATTAATATGATAAAAAATTAAAACCCAAGTGTGTTATCATTAGGGAATTGTTTTTATAAATATATCTGTAAAGCAGAGGAGTTTTAAATCGGTTTCTATAACGAAAAACAAGCTCTTCAATTTTTCTTTTTAGGCATCGACAAATGTTGGAGAAATTATTTGATATGGATCTCGTGATGAAGGTATGTGAAAATGTTACTTCTGCTTTAGCTGGATGCTGTTTTCCAAATGCTGACATAGTTCCCTATTTGAATTCTGTACTTCAGGCTAGAACTGTTAGAGAGTTTGATAAGCAGTTCACTTCAGTCATGTTTGGCTACCGTACAATTGACGATTACTATGAAGATGCTAGCCCATGTCGCAAGCTGAAGTCAGTAGGAATTCCAGTGTTATGTCTAAACTCTGTGGATGATGTTTTCTCACCAGGTCATGGTAAGTTTAGGCTTTTTAAAATCTGTATTTCTGTATATGTGATCATTAAGACAAACTACATAGGTCTGAGAATGAGCCTGTGTGTAGAGGTGTGTTTAAATGTTACTTGTACATGGGATTGAAAACCTCCAGAGATGGATCAGTCTTGCAATTTAATTACAGTGTAAGATACATGTAAAAGACACAGACATATATAAACCAGCTGATAATGGAGAGACCTGATTACTACAGAATGCAGAAACATACGGGGTGGCAATCATTCGCCATTAGTAGGCTCTTTACAGTCAAAAGAAATAACTATACACATTTAGGTTGTGAGTTATCTCAATGTAAGAATGATACTAGACATACTGCCCTCTCTCAGAAGCACCCACTTCTATTTGCCAAGGACAGAAAGACCCTATGATGAGGAACTGTGCTTCAGATGTCTTGACTGCAGACATTCAGAGCTCAATTAAAGTATTTTTTTAGTTGCCATTCTTCAGTCCAGTCCCTAAAAGGAATGTCTGGGAATTGCTGAGGTTTCATGTGACCTTAAAACCTCAGCTGCTGATCTCAGTGCCACCTCCAGTGCCTGAAAATTAAATGTAAGAAAATACGTAAGTTAGCATGTAAGCAAAAATCTAGGGTAAGGGAAGCAATATAGACAAGGTGAGCTCCTAGAAGGATGCACACTGAAATTAGTAAGGATCTAACTAGAAGGTGAAACAGTATCAACTAGTAACAGATAGGCTGAAAGCTGTTTTCTCCCTGTTTTCTGCTTTTGCTCTGAAGATCAAAACTCTGTTGCTTAAAAAGATATGTTTTTCCCTACGATCTGTTTATTAGTTATGGTATTTGAGTAACAATAGCTAATGTAGAGGAAAACCACTGTAATGAACAGCTGGTTGAGGGGACAGCCTTCAGCCGTGTACACCTGACACGTTTAAAGATGAAGTTTATACACTTGATTTATTTCAGGGGAGTTTTCTTCTGCCGCCAAAAGTCAAGTGAGATTCTTGCAGGAGTCATAAAACCAGAGTGAGCAGGCAAACAGATTAGGACAACAAACAGAAAAATGAAGGGATTGGAAGAGACTGTATTTGTGTGTACTGTTTACCTGTGCAGAGATGTACAACACATGCACAGACATTATGGTTTGAAGACCTGTTAGAGACAAATGTGACATGAAGAACAAAGGGCCCACTGCAGTTTAGTGCAGTAGGAGTCTGATTTCTTCTCCTCTTGAATAAAAACTATCCATGTTATGCATGAACAGTATGAAGAGGTGACAGCCACCAAATATGAGGGGGAAAATGGTGACTCCGGATTAGCCAAAATACCTATTCTTTACATTGGCTAAAACAAAGGCTTAAAATAAAATAAGATCTGGGCAAACATAGAAACATTCTTCCAGAATACTGCACCTACCTTTAACAATTTGCTGTTCAGGGACTTTCTGAGAGAGAATTAGTACCTTTGTATTTACTAGCCTCTGTGGCTGTTTGGTTATTTCCTTGTAATTGGCCAGTTGCTCTTTCTGTTATGATCATGTAATGTGCTGGAAATGAGAATGGATGGGGTTGTGATTCTAAAATCTGTGTCCAGATATAAAATCTGGCTATGCGTCATGATAAAGGGATTGTTTCTACCCAGTAAGAAGGTATTCTCCCACACTAGAGATTCTCAAAATACACTTTTATGGGTGCTATGACCCTGGGGATGGCTTTGCCTGTAGTACTGCAAGGTGGGTCATCTGCTGTGTCATACTTCTGCCATTAAGTATCTTAGAGAGGGAACAATGGCTTCACCTCTGGGTTTAGCTCTAGCTCACTTAGTGGTTTCTGTTCTAAAGTAACTGTGGCAGGAGTAAGCTAGCTAGTTAGCAAAAGTAACAACAGCAGTGAACTAGGCAGTGTGCCTCTGACCCTGGGGGATTTGTTAACCTTTTCCAGAATATTATCACAGGGACTGGGACCTGTATTAGCTGGACTAAAGCTAATGCAGATACTCAATCCCCTTATCTCTTCATTTTAGAATATAACCTCCAGCTCTCAAGAGCCAATCATTGATTCACACCCCATGAAATCCAATCTGAACACAAGGAAACATTTTTTTTTAACTGTGAGAGTTAAAACATGGGCAAAGAGAGGTTGTGGGGTCTCTGTCTCCATAGATGGATCAAAACCTGACTGGGTGGAGTCCTGGGCAACCTGCTATAGGTAACCCTGCTTCAGCAGGGGGGTTGGACTAGATGATCTCAAGAGGTCTCTTTCAGCCTCAACAGTTCTGTGATTGTGTAGATCAGCTAGCCACAAGTGCTCCCCTAGAGTACAGCTGTAGCGGATCTCCATTGAAGCTGGTTTTTCAAAGAAGCACAGCTCTTGGTCAGCAGTGGATTATAGGGATGGTCTCTTGTGAAAGATTAAGTATCAAACGTGTTAGAATGCTTTAGAAGTTTTGCAGTATAGGGGGATTTGAGGTAGAGCACTAGCACTTCTGAAACAAGAAGTGTTAAGAGTCTGTTGTAGTCACTGTCCATTCTCCCTTAAACTGTGACTCTAACCAGCCCTCCTCCATGGGAGTGTTTGGGTGAATAGGCATTCATTTATTCCTTGTTCACAGAGTGAATGCTTTTGGCTCTAAACCGTTGTCCTTGTGGTGGCAAGTTTACCTTCAAAAGGGCCACCGGGACAATATTGATTTACAGTTAATAGCATGACTCTTACGTGTATCTATCCTTGGCTCCTCTTTTGTTTGTGCTGTGCACCCTCAATGTGAAGCGTTGCACTGGCAGGAGTCACAGGGCACCTTGGTTAGCAGCTTAGAAATGATGGCTGGTGCCATGAGTTATTGGAGTTTATTCATCTTGACACTTTTGCAGGCTGTTTTATGTTAGCACATGCAAGGGGCTGGTGTTAGTCTGGGAAGTGACTTTGTTCTGGTAACTGGCTTGTTTTTTCTGACTTGAAAGTGTGTGGACATATGTAAGCCTGTGGCAACCAGGGGCAGTTTTCACTCACAGCTGTGTAATGGATTCAAAGCCACAACATTTCTTCTCCTCCAGGCTGCAGCCTTTATTGACTTTGGGGACTGGTTATTTCATGTCTCATCTGTCCCAGTAATACCTACCAGCTTTTAAGCTACCTTCCACCTCTGTTGTAGACAGCTGTAGCTTCCAACAGCTGTGAAACAGGCCTAGAAAACTCACTAGGGAGAAAACTGCCAGGATTCCTTTGTGTTTAAATATACTTCATCAAGCCAGCCATATCTATCTTCCTGTAACAGAGTTACAACCCCAAGTCTGTTTTGACACTATACAATATGGACCTATAGAGAGACTTCCCTTAAAAAGTGCAGATGCTGTCTCTGTTGCCTTTTGCTACCTGATCATTTCTCCTCATGTGACTTTCTGGTACAGTTTGTACTTCCCAGTAATTACTGTTTAATATATTGTGAAAATGTGCCCTTTGATCTCAATCCAGTATTAGGAAGAAACAATTCATCTGCAGTCCTTCCTTAATGTTGCTGTTTCAAGTTCATAGAGCTTGGCAGCAGATGCATCTGTAGCAGGTTAATTCTGGGTTGCAGTCCCTGTACTGCATAATACTAACTAATGAAAACAAATGCTTTCTTCATTGCATGGCACTTCTCTCGCCTAACTAATTTAAATGAGCCATCGCTTCAGGAAAGATGTAATATAACCTTTTACTTTGTGTACAAAAGAAATCAAGAAGATGGAATGACAGGATTCATTATCAGCCTCACATTTAACTTTTCATCTGAAGTGGCATTTTTTTCCTCAAAGACTTTAAGCAGTGTATTAGGCATCCAACTTAAATTGTGCTATACTAATGCTTAGCTAATTGCCACTGGTGAGTGTTGTGCCCAGGCTAAAAGCCTGGCCTAGAAGCCAGGTAACATGTTGGCTCCCTTCTGATCCACTGTGCCAAGTAAGTGCATGTCTGAAGCTCAGCTTTATAGTTTTTATTGAACTCTTTAAACCTTTTCTGTCCCTCTGAATCCAGACTTAGAGTAATTGCTCTTAGGTGTTATTTTGCATCCTATTTGTAAACAGCACAGTTAAGTTGGCTGGAGAGGCTGAATGGCCAGGCTGAGAACAATTAGGGTGAGAGTTTAAGGAACAGGGAGAAATCAATCAAACAATGGAACAGAAGGTCTGAAGCCAGTGACTTATTTAAGCTGATGGTGCTTTACATGTATGTTTTTCTGCTCCTTTTTTAAAAAATGCTTTCTGCGAAGAATGTACAACAGATTGTTTTTTGAACAAGGTGGATGCACCATCCCTGGCAGTGTTCAAGGCCAGGTTGGATGGGGTTTTGAGCAACCTGGTCTAGTGGAAGGTGTCCCTACCCATGGCAGCAGGGCTGGAACTAGGTGGTCTTTAAACCATTCTATGATTCTGTAATTCCATGACATAATTTTGCATATACATACTTACATTGTGATTCTGTGATCACAAATAACAAGGCGGTGCCTGCTGGATCAAACTGCAGTACACATTTTGGTCAATAGACATGTGTACAAAATTACACGATAAAAATGAGCAGTAGTATCTTTTGGCATGCCATCCTATATTCTAGGGTGCATTGCATCCACTGCTCTGTTTCATAGAATCACAGAATCGTAGAACAGTTAGGGCTGGAAAGGACCTTAAGATCATCAAGTTCCAACTCCCCTGCCATGGGCGGGGACACCTCACACTAAATCATGTCACCCAAGGCTCTGCCCAACCTGGTCTTGAACACTGCCAGGGATGGAGCATTCACAACTTCCCTGGGCAACCCATTCCAGCGCCTCACCACCCTAACAGTACAGAATTTCTTCCTTATATCCAATCTAAACTTCCCCTGTTTAAGTTTTAACCCATTACCCCTTGTCCTGTCACTACAGTCCCTAATGAAGAGTACCTCCCCAGCATCCCTATAGGCCCCCTTCAGATACTGAAAGGCTGCTATGAGGTCTCCACGCAGGCTTCTCTTCTCCAGGCTGAACAGCCCCAAGTTTCTCAGCCTATCTTCATACAGGAGGTGCTCCAGTCCCCTGATCATCCTCGTGGCCCTCCTCTGGACTTGTTCCAACAGTTCCATGTCCTTTTTATGTTGAGGACACCAGAACTGCACACAATGCTCCAGGTGAGGTCTCACAAGAGCAGAGTAGAGGGGCAGGATCACCTCCTTCGACCTGCTGGTCATGCTCCTTTTGATGCAGCCCAGGATACGGTTGGCTTTCTGGGCTGCAAGCGCACACTGAAGCCGGCTCATGTTCATTTTCTCATCAACCAACACCCCCAAGTCCTTCTCCTCAGGGCTGCTCTGAATCTCTTCTCTGCCCAACCTGTAGCTGTGCCTGGGATTGCTCCGACCCAGGTGTAGAACCTTGCACTTGTCATGGTTAAACTTCATGAGGTTGGCATCAGCCCACCTTACAAGCATGTCAAGTTCCCTCTGGATGGCATTTTACATTGCAAAATTTGCTCTCTTGCATTGTAGGTTTATTTGTGGATGGTTAGCAGCCCCTAGAACAGCCTTTAGAAAAGTACTGCACGACTACCAAGCATCATTTGCATTTTAGCACTGGAGAGCAGCACAACACACTCACTTCTCTCCTGAGAAGCTGCAGAGCAAGAAACACTGCTGGGGATGAATCATACAACTATATCAAGACAGGCTGTGCAAGGGCAGGCTCTCCTGTTCACCACAGGGGAGGTGAGAGCAGAGAGGTGACAGCAGGTCAAACTTGGCACCTATGAAAAATCCTCACTGCGGATGGCAGCAGATGACTGCATATTCAGCACAGTGCTGCAGCTTGTGTGATGACAGCAATGATCCGTGGCAGAATTCTGCTGTAAATGCATGTTAATTACAACAGGGAGAACTTCAGGACAGGGAAGATGATGTTCATACAGACCTGTGCGTGGCTTACACCTTACCTGCACAGAAATAACCAGCATCCTAGTGCTGGTGGGCTTCTAGGAGAGAGCTGCTGTAGCTGTTTAGAGACAGGCAGCACACTGCACCCACTGCAGTATTGCCCATCAGTTTGGGAATGAATAATTTACCACCAGCAAACTGATTCGGGAGGTATCCTTATGCTGGGAACCTCTGAATGCAGAGGTCACAGTGAGCACTGCCTGTAAGGGCTTCCCCAGCTGGGCTGGCACAGCAGAGGAGACATTTATGGTCACCTCCTTTCCATACCCCCAGGAAAGCACTTTCTTACAGTAAAGGATACGTCTCTCTACGCTTTGATACTAGCCTCACAAAGGTGAATGAGCATCATGTTTTTGCACAATCTCAGGTAGTGAAGAGGTGTGTTTGGGCCAGTATGCAGCTGATCCAAAATCCATTAGAATTGATGGAGTTGTCATGTTATCTCTGATTCTTGGAGAACAAGTCTGTCTCTCCTCACACATTCTTCCCCATTCCCTTGCATATAGGCCTATTCATTAGTCCCCTCGGTGACCAGGGAGACAGATGTGAGTCATTGTCTGAAGCAGGAATGGGGGACTCAGGCTTGAGTCTGATCCCCACTTCCCTATCAGGGTTCTGTTTAACATGGCCCACATGCTACTAGAGGGAAGAGGAGCAGACAGCTTGGTAGAAATAAGTAGGCAAATTCCCATGCAACCAGCAGAAGCTGACACGAATCGTAGTCACCGTCTTTGTACATGGCCGTGTACATCTACAGCATCCAAGGGAGCCAGAGCAGAGATTGCTGGGCAGATTAACTCGGGCAAAACTCCAGACAAGCATTTGCTGAGTTTGGAGTCTGAAAATGATGCATCTGTTATATTGCAAGAAATAACATGTTGTTTTTTGCATCGCTTGTTTTCACCCTGTTCTGTTCCCCAGTCCAGGCTGACAGGCTGTAAGCATTTATTTCATTGACTTTTCTTTTTAGTCTTGCCTCAGTATTGCTCTAAAAGGCCTCGATAATGCACATACCATTTTCAGTTTTCCCACTAACAAAGGAAAAGTCAAGGACTTCTTGTAGAGACAGTGAGAAGCACAGTTTCTTCAACCTGGTAAAGAATCAGAATCACTTACTAAATGCTGGAACCTATAAATTGCTTACACACATGCAACTGTGAGAGAAATAGTGGAAGAAATTAGTATCACCAAGTAGCAAAGAAGTACACACCCTCTGCCCGACAATACCCCTTGCTCTCTGGAGCTCAGTCTGTGCTCTGTTCAGGGCACAGTCAAGTACCTTATGGGCAGAAAACCTTGTAACGCATTATCAAAAGACACTTAAGGTGCTGCGTATGCATTGGTTTAGCATCCGTGCTGAGGCCCTGGGGCGGAAAAGAATGCATTGTTCCAGGCACTGTGATGACTTCTGAGGTGCAGACTGCTCCCCTGACCCTGATCTATTTTAAGTTGCACATCTGTTCCCTACAGTCATTGCATTCAAGATCCCCTGTGACTTAACTCTGGCTGGGGGTCCATCTTTGGTAAGGAATGGGTGCCATGCTCTTACGCTAGTGGCTGAAAACAAAGGCAGATGGGCATCTGAAGCACACACCAACAGCTCTGCCAGAATCTGAATCAAAGTAAGGAACTCGCCTATAAGGAAAGTAGTGATGTACAGGGATGGCGGATATTTGAAACAGCAAATGTATAAAGGGGTGAAGAAAAGCAGAATCCGAGAAACAGGAGCGTGGGGGGATGCATCTGAGGGAAGTTCAGTCAGAAAGGGATGTGGACAACTGACACCTCTTACCTCCCCCCTCCCAAAAAAAAAATCTGATTAAAAATTGCTCTTCAAAATATACTTTAAAATAACTGAGGCAGCAGTAGCAATCCTGGGAATAACTCACTGCTTTGTGTTGTAGTGCCAAGGCATTTTTACTTCAGCAGGGTATGACCTAAAATCAGATTTGTTCTCTTGGGGAATCATAACCTTTTTTACACAACCCAGTGAAATTCCTGCTACTCCCTTCTGTCTGGACAAAGCACCTTTTGCTGTTGTTTTTTCTTTTAATCCTGAATAATCAAAAAATCTGTATGACTTTTATTTTTTTCCCTTTCATGTAGTTACTATTTGAAAACTGGAACTTTGAAAGGGATTCTTTACTGAAACATAGAGATTTCTGCTTGTTCAGGTGTATATTTTGCATACTTAAAACTCCAGAGGAATTTGCTTAAATAGTTTTTACATCAAGAATGCAAATGCCACAGCCCAATAAAGCTGCACTGTTGTGCCAGCCAGTTAATCGGATAATAGGGTCATCCCATCACACTGAAATGCCATTTGTATTTCAAACATGATAAAGAAATAAGAAAATACATGCCATAATATTTTATTATGTATGTCATATTAAATATTATGTATAATTATAAATTATTGTAATTAAATATTATGGCATTCTAATAGTATATTCCCCTTTTATTATTCTGACATATAAAAGTCATATCCTTTCCCTGTCATCAGTCTCCCCTTTCTGACCTTTATTTTCTGTCACAAAGGGAATTGCCCAGAAGATGGCATTGAATCAGCTGAAAACTAACCCAGCAAGAGAAAAATCCTTGTAGGTTCTGGTCTAATAATCCAAACCCTAATTTAAATAATTTTCTAGCTGTCACTATTCAGTAGAGAACCAGTAACCTTTCTGTGCAGTTCTCTGTGCAGTTGTTTGCCCTTCCTCTGTTTCTGCTTACCTTTCATATTAGATTATGAACTACTGAGGGCAAGAACTGCCTTCCCACTGTGTTTGCATAGTGTGGCCTAAACATACAGATCTAAAAGTCTTGTGAATCATACAGAATGATAACCCAGGATATCTTTAATATCATCTGATACGATATCTTACAGACAAAAATCTTAATGACATTAAAAGGTTTATGTTTGCAGTCTCCTACAAAAAGAATGGGATTCACTATTAGGCTTCCAGTTTCTCAGTTTTTCCAAAGCTGAATGTTGAAACACAGGTTGAACGCTACAGGCTTCATTGTCCTTTCACTTACACTATTTATACCAAATCATGAATGTGCATTAACATGAGTGCTGTTCTATCAGTGAGGCTGAAAGAAAGTTGAAGCTGGAACTGTTACAACAGCCATAAAAATCATACAGAGAAGGTGAGTTAATGGCAAAGGCTTTTAATGCAGATACGGTTCTATGTCCTGCAGTTCATTTAAGCATATGTTAATGTGCATATTTAGTCACATATATTACAAGAAATGTTTAAGAGAAATTATTCAGTGGCTGGCACTTCTTAGAAGGATAAGGACTTAAAACATTTTCTCCCCTCTTTTAGCTATACCAGTAGAAACTGCCAAACAAAACGCAAACATTGCTTTGGTTCTGACTTCGTGTGGAGGCCATATTGGTTTTCTGGAAGGAATATGGCCAAGGAAGTGCACTTACATGGACAGAGTCTTCAAGCAGTTTGTGCAAGCTATGTTCGAGCATGGAAATAAAATCTTTAGCATGTAGATTTGGACCACTATTCTAGCTCAGTGTCACATTCTGACAAGGGCAGTTAAGCTTAATGCACAAATTTTAACTCCTGTAAGCCAGCAAATGGATAAAGTCCATTACTACATGCAAAACTATTTTTGCCTAAGATTTTGTAGCAAGAGACTAAATATTATGTTGTCACTTTTATATTTATTTTTAATATGCCTTACTAAGAATGATCTTAAATGAAACAGCATTCCACATGCATCAAGTTGCACTTAACCGAAACCATCAAGTAGGCAGATTATAATTCCTATGGATTTTAATTTAAACCAGTACATATTTAGGAGACTTAATTTAGATGGCTTTTAATATTGGAATGGCAACACTCAAAATAGCATATATTATCCTGTCATGCATAGCACAAGTTGGCCTGTTCCTTAGGGCACTAATGGTGAAAATCTTAAAATAGGAAAACAAAAGGAGGAGGGAAAACAAAGCAGCACTGATTCTTCAAATAAGTCAAAATTTCAGCATGTTATTCCATAGGATTAGACTGATAACCTGCTTTTGCTCTTCTGCCCAGAAAGTATTCAGAGTTAGGGCTAGCTATTGTTTTTTAAACTGTGTCAATGTCATACTTGTCTTACATGATTATTTTTAAACAGCTAATTTATAGTGTTTACATATAACCAAAAGATTCCTTTCAAACAGTACTGTAATAACTTCTGTAACTAAAGACATCTTCTTGCATTTCTAAGTTCAGGTAAAGCTTGTGTTGTCATATATGTAATACATACCTCATAACTGGTAAGCTGTGATTCCATCTGTTATGTTTATATTACCCTGCAATAACATTTCAGTTTTAAAGAAGAAACATTAGAAAAAAAAAATCAAGAAATTATGAGATAATCCACTTTAAAAAAAAAAAAAAAAAAGGAAAGAAAGGAAAAAGAGAGCTATCCAAACCCTTTGTCTCTCATGCAACCTCTAAGAATGTAACAGACTGCTTAAAGAAAGCTAAAGCTGGGATGGGGGTCAGAGCCCCATCTTTATGGTTTGTTCATCTGATAATTTGTCAGCACTTCACCAATAGGCTGTGAAATCATTGAAGCCTCTGCAAAGTGATTTCTGCCCTAGAGGCTTATGAGTTTGTGAGGCTGACCAGGGTGTCACTGAGCTCCTCAGCCTTGAAATAGAGTGAGAGCCAGCATGGACCTTGGAGCAGAAGGGACAGTTGGACAGAATGTATTCTGAAGTGGATGGGAAGTCCAAATCTAGGGCATACTGAAATCACAAAAAAGGCTTTTAAGCAGCTTCTATGGAGCTCCCACTTCATGCCGATCACTGATCCTGCCCCAGCCACACAAGATAAGTCAGTAAAGATGCCTTTGCATTTTTATCTTTTGAGTGGGGTCAGTATGAGAAGAAAATGCGGATATAAAAAGTGAGTCGGATCTTTTGTCTCAAGCAGTACGTGAACAGCCCTTTTTTTGCCAGGCATGTCTCCTAGTAACAGCCAGGGAAGAACAAAAATACTTTTTGCCTTTAGAAAAAGAAATTGGGACATGCTACATGAAAGCTGGTTTTGTAAGGTGGGAGGTTACATTAAAAAAATCAGAAAGTGCTTTCAAGTTTTGACTTTTCAGACAGGCATTAGCCCTTGTTCAAAGTCTAATTTCTTTTTTCTCTAATAAGGAAAATGAGACAAGAGACTTGTAAAAGAAAAATGGCATTTTGTGCATGTTACTGCAGTATATGAAACAGCATATTAGTAGGGTGCCTTATTTATTCCTACATTCATTTCCAGTTTTTATGTTCATACAGAAACAATGAGCAATAAACAATGTGTTGAGCATTATATTTGTTAAATGTTTGAGTACAGTACTGTTCAAAACTCAGCATCATGTATTAATAAAAATAAAACCACTTACGCACATCTTGCTGTTCAAATAAAATTAACATCATTGATGGCAGAAATTCTCTTTGCACTCTCTTATTTCATTTAGGTCTAATCCCACCCACAAATCCCCATAAGACATTTCTCTTTAAAGCAACATCTAGCAAACATCTGTAAAGTTGGGGTGGTTTTTTTGCACAAATGTGGGGTGTTTTTTATAACACTCCATTAGGGAAAACACATTGTTCAAAGCACAGTGTGCAAAGTAACAAGCAAATTTTACTATGGATATGCTCAAGCTTTCCCTGTCAGATTTTCTGGAACATATAATTCAGACACTTGCTTCAGTTCTTGGGGGGGGGACATACGCTAGCAAGAAGTGCCATAAATGTTTTTGCTGTGTGGTATCTTTATACCTTCCACACAGAGTTGCACCAGTAAGCCACAATCCAGAATGTGCCCTCTGTTTAAAAAACAGTGTGAATTCACAGGGTCTTGATTTGGCTTTTCTTGGGATCTGGGTACCCAGGCAGCAACAGGGATATGAAATGTTTCGTGTGGGAGAAAATTGTTCGTTAGCGATATACTCATTATTGGAAAGATGGAGTGTAATGAAAATGAAACTCACACAGGTTGCAGACACCTCCTAAAGAAAACCCTCTTCCCAGTGCAGAATCAGTAGTTAAATTTGGAGGGGGCCTCTAGAGCATCCCCCTGCTCTACAGAGGACATACGACATATACACTCCAGAACATCCACCTCTTCTCAATTTGCTCTTGGAGTCAATGCAAGGTACCGTTCTTTTTATCTGTGAAGCCTTCAGTCACCCAAGAGCCACCTGTGACCTTAGCTGTCTTAGTACTGGATCATAAAGATCTTAACCAGTAATTTATAATGTGACTCTTGGCAAATAGACTTTAGAAAAACTGAAAATTTCAAATAGAAAAATCTGGTTCTATGAATGCAGAGAAACTAACCCATGGTATACATTTCACATTGACCAGAAGAAGGATTAATGCTCTTTTTAGAAACCAAGACATACAACAGTACAGTTTACCAGATTTAGCAGAATGGGCTGTGGAGGACAGTCTACAATTCTTCAGGAGCTGGTGTCAAGGCAATGTCACTTTATAGGTGATGATGACTCCAGGCAGGTTGACATTGTCCTGTCAATATGGCACAGAGTATCATGCTTCAGACATCACTGTGCTCACTGTTGCAGAGTGCCATCACTCCGAGGCCTAGACTGACCATTACAGAGATCAGAAAAGGGCCCTGTTTTCAAGAATTACTCCCCAGTAATTTAAGTTTAGGAAGCTGCTCCTTACCTCCTTCCTCCCTGCTGCAAGCTGCCATTTCCAACTGAGATCTAGTAGTCAACTGCTTCAGCCCTTCAAGTCAACAGAATGGAGCAGCTTGCTTATCTCAGCAGTTCCCAAATGTTTCAGACAACAGCTCCCTTCCGTTTTACTGTGATTGCTTGGACCCCTATGCACCACTCGCATACATAGATACCCACTGTCTGGCCTGGCCCCAAATCTCTGCAAATCAGCTGCCAGCCTTCCCTCTAGCTGTAGTGATCTGCAGTGCTTTCTATCCCTACTCCTCTCACACCCCCGAAAAAAAATTCACATTCAAACACACAAGCAAACTGGACAAACTGGACAAACCCAGCCCAGGTTTTTCCTGCCTCCCTGGAAAAACACCAAACCAAAACAAAAACTAACCCCCTTCCCTTCCCTGCTTTCTTAGCGAGATCCCTTATAAAACTCTTTAGCTCCGGTCACAGCACCCTCCAATCCCCGCTGTCCCATGTGCCACCTAGGCAGGAATTTCTGCCTCTTTCACTTGCAGCTCCTATAGCTGCCTGGCTCTCGCCAGTGACTCAGACCTGCAGGAAGAGAGAGGACTTTTAGCCCTGATGTGGTGTCATGAGCAAGCACACTATGCTCTCCCCACGCCATTTCAGCTCAACACACTATCATCCTGCAAAAAAAATAAGAGGAAATATTTGGTCATCGAGTCACTGAGCTGCTGTCATACACGGCTACCCTTGAGCCTGAGCCATGTGCTGTGGTTCTCATCCCAAGATGCCAGCTGGTGAAAAAGAGCCTTGGAATGCCCAAGGTAATGAAGAAGGAGGGTACAAAAAAGCCCAAAAGAATCTCTGTAGGGACTTGCCACAAACCTTCAGCACACATGCTGGATCCCCTCCCTGCAACAGGCTAGCGGTGCTTCTTAGCAGCCAGCAAAATAACTCCTGCACCAATCTGCTGTAGAATATCCTAGCCATGCATGTGGGGTTTTACATTTTCATTCTAACATTAGAAAAGGTACTATCTGCCAAACGCACCAGCAGCCACAACAGCCAGTAGTTCTTCATTGGCAAACATCTCTTCCTCTGAGGGATCCAATGTTCCTGTCTCTTTCTGAAAGTCTACTGGAGGCACAAAAATCAGCCGCTCCCTTCTTCCTGGATGAGGGTGGAGGGACCTTCTGAACCTGCTAAATGTATGGAAATCAGGCCCTGTGCTGTCTCAGCTCTTTCTTCAGTTCTTTAAAGGATCTATGTACTGTGATTATAAACCGACTAGTTTAAATCAGCTCCATATGTGGCCTTAGCTAACCCATCTAAGGCATTCTTCCAGTGCCCTAGGAGCACCTGTAGGGTTAATGACAGCTGAAAGGTTTAAACAACTACCGCCTCTTGGTTGTCAGCCACCACTTCTTTGCTCAGAGGAGATGCCTGATATGCAGTAGAGCAGGTTGGGAGTGTATTAGCACATCAAATGGGGCTGTGCTTGCACAACTGCTGTGATTGAGCTTGGGATCAAGAGCTCAAGCCTCTAACTATGTAGCCTGCCCTAAGGCTGCAGTTTCACAAGCAGTGGTCAATGTTAACAGCTCCCTCATGCCAAAAGGGGAAGGCTTGCTCTTCCGCCTCCCCTGCCTTTTCTTATCCTCCCTGATTCCAGGCTTCTGCCTTGTCTGGCAGACTATGATCCACTCTTTCCACTGGGTTAACTTTTTGCTAGCTCAGTAGATTAAATTTGCTTGCCTATGGGAGTCCCTTGAGTGCTAGATGGAGGGTGGCATGAGGTAAGCACAATGCTGAGAGTGGGGAACGAGGAGACAATAGTGGGAAAGGCTTTCCCTTTTTGGTGACAGTCAGCTGTTACACAGTTCACAGCATCTCCCTGGGCCTTAGGCTAACAGGGCACTGTCTGCGATTACTGGGATGATCCTTATGTCAGCTGAGTTATTGATCCTGTGAAAAAAAGGTATAGCCTAGAAGCAAGTCACTTTTCATTTTGCTCCAGGCAAGAGGCAATCCAGCATATTACAGCAAAAGTAAGCAAGGCTAAAACCCTTTTGGGGTTAAATCTGTCCTATCCAAATTCTCCATCTATGCGAGTGGAGTTCCTCCTCCCACTCTTCCCAGCTCCTCTGGTTCTACAGCAAATCCATGCCTGATCCTGTTCATATTCACCACAGCATCTCAGGAGAGTAAATTCTGGTTAAGTTTGCGTTCTACCAGTGACATTTGGTAGCAAGTTCACACTGATATCAGTGCTTCAAAACGCTGCCACCTTCTGTGGAAAACTGGAAACCTACTCACATTCTTCTACCTCATGATTTTTTCCCAAGTTTTGGATTGTACTGCTTTATAAGAATGCTTGCTTCTTTACTACTTCCCTGCTGTACAGCAAATTAATATTCCATGGAAGGATGGGAGAAAAATCCAGTTTTACCCCCTTCATGTTCCTAAGAAAGTGGAATGGGAAAACATCATGTCATATTTACAAAGTTAGTGATAACATAAAGAAATACTTTTATCATTCTCCAAGAAATTTACAAGCAACCCAGTGATTAAAATATCCTTCCTCTGGAAAGTATCTTATAGATTACAGTAGGAGAGCAGGAGACCACATGTTGTTGCGTTTATTGTAAAGTCACAGCAGACTATCCTGCATTAAAGAGGAGCTGCAATAGGGAGTTATAAATAACATCGCCTCCTATCAGCTTTTTAAAAACCTGCAGCTGCTGAAAATCTCCATTTGCCGAGGACAAACTATGCTTCAGTGAAGCGTGGCCAGAAAAGGGACTTCTAAAGGAACAGTTTCTTGTGTCAGTTAATAGAGACAAAAAACTCTGCAGGAAGAACAAAGTACCTCCAAGGAATTTGATTTATATCTGAAATATTTTACGCTGTTCAGCAACTTGAATGCAATCAATCCCATAAATGCAATACCTATAGAAACGAATCAAATGCGTGGAAAACCATAAAAAAGCCCTAAAATGTTCATTCTAAAAACCAAGATAACCACTTTTAAAATACTTCAAACATTAACAAAAGAGTATTTGCAGAACATCTATGCTATGTAACTTCCAATGGCCAAAATACCTGCACGGTCTTTGTCTGTTACATCAGCAAACTGTAACCAGAAATCTGTACAGGAAATCAGAAATCTCTGGGAGAAACCCTGTCACATGCTACCATTCAAACCCTCTTCTTCTAACATTTCTTGGTTGGCTAATGCCAAGATTCACCACACTGTTCTCCAGTCATTCTGATACAGCGATGTACGCAGGTCGCTACGTGAATTTAGAGTCAAAGTGAGACTGTCTGTGCTAGCAAGTAGAACATACCAACAGGAGTAGATGTGCACAGCAAAGCTACTTAATGTTGAGGTTCTGACACACGTACTCAATGCATTTTAGGTAGGACATACTTCAGGTTAGCCCTTGCTCAGTAATCTGGATGGAATGTGCTGGGCATGCAGGAGGTATCTCTACATTAGTATTCCAGTTAGGATGAGCAGCACCCTTTTGAAACCTCCTGACTGCTCCCACCTGACAGGCAGGGTCTTGGAGTGTGCCTAATGGATTCCTTTTGAAGGGGCTCTGAGCAACCTGGTCTAGTGGAAGGTGTCCCTGCCTGTGACAGAGGGGTTGGAACTAGATGAGCTTTAAGGTCCCTTCCAATCCTGACCATCTGTAATTCTATGAAACCAAAGTCACAGATACATGTGCAGAACACACCCAATACATTCCAAACCCTTGTGGTCACTGCATCCACACGACCAGACTAAAGCTGGTCTAGCGCAGCACCTCAGTGGCATGGATGTCAGATCCTCAGCTCCCCTTTCACTCAGAACTTCTGCTTATAAACGCAGACAAGGGCTCAGATGTGGAAACAACCTGAGGCAATGAAGTCACAACATAAGGCTGGATGAGGTAAAATCCATTACCTGGTGTCACAAGCACTGAAATACCTCAGCCAACGGAAAAAATAAAAATAAAAATCACAAATACATGTTTATGCTATAGAATGAATTGTGAGTCAGAGTGCAGAACACAACTTGCAAAACAGCTAGCTTACACCTGCAGGGTCACTACTGAACTGAGGAAAGCAAACCTCCCTGGACACATGAAGGCAGCTCACCAGGTGAACTCACTGGTGGAGAGGTGGTGGAGAGGCAGGCACTGCACAGCACCGGGACACATCCAACAAGCTTCTTTAGCCTTAGAGACACAGACAAGCACCTGTCATGCTTCTGAGTGACACACCCCGGCACAGTGCTGCACCTGCGCTGAGGAAACTGACTGCTGCCTGTGCACCTGAAGCAAAGCTAATAGCAGGAAATTCACAGCAACCGCAAAACGTATCCCTGTACTCTCAGAGAAGTTTCCAAATGTGGTGTTAGAGTGGATACCGCTCCTACTGCAGCACCAAACCCGACTGCAGCGGGATTTCCAAACACTTTCGAGCAGAGGCCCACGCACACTTAAGGAACGCTGACACTGCAGTAACACCACCACCACCAGGCAGCGCATGACTCGGGGGAAGTGTCACACTTCGCGTTTAGAACGACGCCAGTTATGAGGCATCACTGAGACACCGCGTAACCCACTCCATCAGCAGTACCCGGCCAGCGCGCCGCGCTGATGTCCCCCTCTCTTTCGGCAGGCGAAAAGCCTAACGGCAGGGGACGACGCTTAAAAACCAACGCGGGCCCGAGCCGCTCCGGGGTGAGGCCGTCAGTCCCGGGGCAGCACCGAGCACCCACGGCAGCCGTGGGGACAAACCCCCCCCCCCTCACACCGCCCACACCGAGGACGCCGCCACCGCTGCCGGAAGCGCCCCGTCTCCGGGGGGAGGAGAAGCCGGGCCGGGGTGGGGTGGGGCGGGGCTGCCGCGGTGCCCGGATGTGAGCGGGCTCGGGACTCTGGCGCGCCGCCGCGCGCGCGCGCGGGCACAGGTAGGGCGCGCGAGCCGCTCTGACCCGGCCGCTGCAGCCTGCGCGCGCCTGCGCCCGCCCGCGCCCCGGCCTCGCGAGCCCCCGCCCCGCCCCCGCCCTCCCCCTCCCCCTCCCTCCTCTTCCTTCACACGCCCACCCCCCACCCCCCAGCAGCTGTCGAGCTGGGCTCGCGCTGCCGGCGCGCCGCTCGCGCGAGGTAAGCGGCCGCCTCGCGCCGGAGGAAAAGGGGTGGGAGGGTGCGGGGTGAGGAAGTTGTTCCGCGTACCCCCCTTCCCCGCCGTGTGCCAGCGGTGTCTGACAGCCGCTCGGCCCCGCCGCGCCCCGGCTCCGTGACCGGCAGCCCGTCCTCGCGCGGAGAGCTGCCGTCTGCCCCCCCGCCTCAGGGCCGAAAGGCCGGCGTCTCCTCCTCCTCGGGCCTGCCTCGCCGGCCGCGGCCCGCTCCCGGGCCTGTCCCCGCGATGGCGGTGGGAGTGAGCGGGCCGTAGGGACCCTCTCGCCGGCTGCCCGCGCTGCGGTGCACGGCTGTTTCTCCGCAGACCCCGCCTTGCCCCTCGGCGGCTCCTGCCTGGTCCCGGGGAGTTCCTGGCCGGGGTTAGGGGCTCCCTGCCAGGTCCCGCTCTAGAAGGGTTGTCACGGCGGGGCGCTGAGGCGGGTGACACTGGGCCACGCTTGGAGGCCTTCCCCTTTCTGCCTTCCTCCCGAGTTCCGTCGTGGAGGCTCAGCCGGCAGCGAAAGCGCGGGGGGCTGCGGGGTTCTGTCACGGCAGTCGGTGGGGAGGCTCATCGTGAGACCGCAGCGCCCTGTCCAGCAGGTGGGCCTCCAGCCTCAGCAGAGACCGAGGGGCTCGACCGTGCTTTGAGGACTTGAGGATGTGGGAGTTGTGTTTTCCTGTTTTTCCTCTACTTCTTGCACAGAGCCTTTGATTGGTGTGCAGTTTGTTCTGTGTCTTCCCTTCTTTCCATAATCTTGCTTTTACTAAGAGGGACTTCTTCAGGGCAGAAGCTGCCAGTACTTGAATATCTGGAAAAGTCTTTGCTTTGCTGTGCAAAGTATTAGTAGGAAAGAGATGACTAATAACCAGCTAGCTCTCTTTGTAGGACGAGAGTGCATTTGTCAGCGTCCTAAGAAGCAATACCTGAAAGGGAAGGATTGCATGTTCTGTTTTGTACTTGAAAGTCTTTCCTAAGAATGCCAGGTCATGTGGCTGACAATGATGTCTGTTTATGCCTAAAAAAATCCAAGCAGTTCTAGGTGTATGCAGTATGGTGCTCTCAAATTCCGAGAGTCAATGTTGTGCTCTAAACTGAGTGAATATGTGACCAGTGACTTACTCGGCAGCTAGAGCTGTTATTTTCAGGGTGAATGGCTGTACCGTGTCTCTGACAGGTAAACTTTGACTAGTAGAAACCCTTAAGCTTGATAAATGTCATGGAGCTCATGAGCTGTTACAAGTGAGGCTTACAAATTCTCTTACCTGCTCTGTAGGGAGAGGCATGTAAATAAAACCATGAAAAGTGCTGTTAGAGATTTCTTCCCTGGATAGAATTAAGAAACATGTCTCAAATATGAGTTGCTGGTCATGCAGCTTCTTTAAAGGAGAAAGTCAGGAGACAGCACTGGTGTCTGGAATTTGGGCGTTATCCATCTTGCATGTTTAGCAGTATCTTCATAAAAGAGCAGATGAATGGAAATGAGGTTAAGGGCAATTTAAGTCTGAAAAAAAGAAAAAATGCGGCTCTCTTTCCTTTTGGATAATGAATAACTATTAAATGGAGCTTAATGTAAGTAACTTTCAGATTGTTGGAGAAAGACATGCATCTGTCAATACTGAAAGGCTTACTTTCATTTCATTACAACTGCAGTATCTTCTCTGTGTTACACAGCTGGTAACATAAAGTTCCTGTTTAACCTTAAATGTACCTGTCAAATGTAACAATGGATTAGTTAAGGTTTGAAGAGTAATATAATTTTGTTACAGACTTATTTCTTTGTCAGTCTGTCAGTGGCAAAAATTAATAGACAATTCTTGACCTAAAAAGGTGATACGGAAGTTGTGAGCACTGAGTCGTGAAAAGATATTAGTGAAACTTTAATTATTTTTTTTTTAAACAATTTATTACTTTTATTTGAAACAATTGTTACTTATGCCATAATGCAAAACCAGTGTCTTTGAATAAGAGAACTTTAAAGTTTCAGAAGGCACAAATAGTTGTGAAACCAAACCTGTAAGACTTTTTATTGAGGACCTATGGTAGTTTTCAGATTCTTGTACAGATGAACTTTGGCACCCTTAACATCATTTCAGTTCTCATAAAGACATCATCTTTAGCTGCCCAAGGCATATGTCTCAAATAATGCTGTTTTCTAGGCTTCCTGTCATTGATTTGTAGCTTAAGTCATATTGGAAGGAACAGTTATAGGTGGTTGCTGATGTCTATGAAGTTCTGTAGTAGCAACCACAAAACTTAGTAGAGTCTAATGAATTTATTCACTGTTGCTGGGAGGCACAGGATTTACAGCAGACTCACTTTCCTTGTGGGCTGTGAAGGAGAGCAGCATATTTGCTGGAAAAAATGCAAAAGACTGAGAAATTTCCTTTCAGATAGTACCATTATCTGCAGGTGTTGGTTTTTTTGTTGTTGTTGTTGTTGTTTTTTAATTAATTATTAAAGAAACTTTAAGGCTAAGCATTGTTTGAAGGGATATAAGAGGATGGCAATGCCAAATTCAGAGTCTGAAAAGGAAGTTAAAAAAGTGCTTACTGCATGAATGTGTTATATTCTTCATAGGTGGCATGAAACGTCCTGTTCATACGCATATACATGAGGAATGTGCTTGGCACACCTTGATAAGTTACTTTGGCCTAAACATCGATTACCTCTTGTAAAAACCTGTAAGTAAAATAAATGTGATTTTATTTGAGGTTGCTTTGATGATTTGCTTTCTGATCACAGTTAGTATGATCTGCCTTAAAAAGAAATGTCTGTTACCTTGTTTTGTAAAATGGGCAAATCTTCTGTTATGTTAGCTGACACTGTAATAACAGTTGACAAAGACTCTAAAAGCTGAATCAATTATTGTGTTTTACAGAAATGGCAGCTCAAAAAAGGAAGTCTATGTTAGTAGAGCCTTCTGCTAAACGTCCAAAGCTGGACAAGACCAGCAAACCATCATCAAAGAAGGAAAAAGAGGTGTCGGATACAAAACATGTCTCAAATAAGTCAAAGCCTAATTGGTGTGTGGTGCAGGAGAAAACTGTACTCAAAACATCTGTCAAATCAAACAGGTTAGTGACAAAAAATAGGTAATTGTGCTAGATTATCTTCACAGACTAAATAAGTGCAGAAGCAATTTAAGCAGAATGAATTTGAGTGAAAGATACAGCTAAATAGTTAAATAGTACTGTTGGGAAGATCAGCCTTAAGTCATTAAGTATGTTACATGCTACGTGATCTTTCTCTGGAAAAGAGTGTGTCTTGAAATCCAGAAAGATTTCCCCCCCAAAAAATTTCTGAAGCAAAAATAAATCTAATACTATTTAGGTTAATACTTCGACTAAAAGCTGCAAGTGTCAACAATTACAATCTACTGGGGTTGTTAAAAATCATTCATCTGAGGTTCATAGTTCAGGCTTGCATGCAAAAAAAACATTAAGTGCTCCACTTACGAGTGACCAGGTGGAAGTGAAGTTTTTTTAGAATGATTCGAAAGATAATTCTTCTAAAAGTAGTGAGGATGTGTAATGTCCAGGGTTTTAAAAATGAAAAGAAAAAAAAAGGGGCAGAGGTTAGTAGGAATGAGAGGAGTCTTATGACGAATTCTACTTTCTGGTTGCTATAAAATAATTATCTGAATCTTTCAGTGACAACACCAATGAACTTGAACTAGGAACGCGTATGACTACAAGATCTTCAGCACTGAACTCGAACAATAAAACTACACCTGACAAAAAGATCCAACAGCAGCCTAAATCTGCAAAAAACAAGGAAGTATGCCAGAAAAAATCCATGCAAGAAATTCCTATGTCAAAATGCCTAATTGTGCCAAATGAGCCAGTAACAAGGAGATCGCAGAGACTGCAGCAGTTAACACATGTACATGTACCAGCAAGATCCCTGCGCAGCAGAGAAGTTAAAGAAGAAAAAGCTTTGGAAGTTAAACAGAGTAGCCAGGCAAAAAGACAGACCCAGAGTGTTGCAGCAAAAGCCCTTAAATCTGTTGGAGAGAAAACAGGACAGAAAAACAAAAAAACGAAGCCAAACAATACAAAAGAGGATAAAGAAATACATGTAGAAGTGACCAGCTTCCTGAAAGAGAAAAAAAGTAAAGCAGACATTAAAAATGGTAATTCCAACAGCTTTCAGCAAAACCCTCAAGGGTCATCATTATGTCCTGATGAAAGGCTGAAGGAAGTTAAGAAGGACCAAACGGGCCCTGTATCTCCTATTGATAGCAATGCAAAGAAAGTGGAAGCAGACTCTCTTAAGCTAAATTCCAAGACAGTAACTAAGGAAAAACAACAAATGCATCAGAACATAAAAAGCAGTACAAAACAAAAAAAGATTTCACAGCCCTCTGTAAGTGAAACAAATGTGGCTGATCCACCAGAGAATGATGCAAAATCCAAAAGGGTGAGCATCCTTGAACTCTGTGAAGAAATCGCAGGTGAGATTGAGTCAGATACAGTGGAGGTGAAAAAGGATTCCCCTAATGCCAAGCATAGCAGAACAGAAGAAAAGCATGCCGACATACAGCTTCAACAAAGTGAAATGCTTACTCAAACGGAATCTAGTCAAAGTACGCAATGCAAACGGTTTTTCCCTAGCAAAAAAGGAATGCCTGTCAAATGCACTCTAAATGGTAGAAATAATGCCTCAAACAAAAACTCTAAGTGGACCAAAATTAAATTACTGAAAGCTAGTAACATGAAGCACAGTAACTTAAATTCTGCAAATGCCCCCAAGCTTTCTTTGTTAAAGGATTACCGTGAAGTTTCAGAGGCAACTCAAATAGCTACAGAAGTAGAGCTTTCAAAAGCACAAGGCAACCTGTCAATAACAGGACTCTCTGAGAATGAAAGTGTAACTTGTGTGCAGGAGAAATCAGATCTATCATCTGAAAGAGCTGGAGCTAAAGAAGTGACATTAGAAATAAAACAGCCCACAAAGAAAGGTGCAGAAAATGGTTTGTTGCATAATTTGACAAAACATTTATGCGAACCAAGGCCAGATGAGGTAAGTCATTTTAATTATGGTGTATGGTGGGAGGGTGTTCTAAATCTGTTCTGTTTTCTGAGAATGCCATGCTCAGAAAGTTTGTTTTAACAATAACTTTCTTTCACAGTAGCTTAAAATTTTCAGATTTCTTAAAGATGCTTTACTGGTGTGCTGTCATAGATGGGATAATTGTAAGCTGGAAAATTAATCTGTTCCACCCTTCTAAGTTCTGTATTTCACTAGGTGTCAGTCAATAAAATTTCCTGCTGAAGCGAGAGTTTGTACAAATTCATATGGACACTTTCTGATGACTTAAGCTCACATAGCTGTTCTGAAAAGGTGTAATGAATGGGGAAATAAAGTGTTCTCTATCTGAATGAACTTCTGTTAAAATTTAAGATTTCAAGGTCAAAGGTGTTCTATACAAAGTATTTTACAAGCTTATACATAAAATGAAAAAGGTATTTTGAAAAATGAATACCACAAACTTCAATATGGACTAGCTAATCAGTTGCATTTTGTTTGCTTCAAATAATGTAGGAATTGGGGAACTGGTACTGTATTTAAGGTTTTAATATGTAGTAAACTCAGTGAATTTGTTCATAGGTTAGATGCATTAATTAGTTTGGATTTTTTTTTAATGTGCTCTGTTTTGTTTAGACCTTTAGACATTTGGAATCAAGTCCAGACAGTTCTCCACTAAAGTATGTTACAGCTCCTAAACCACCAAAACAATTAAAAAAAGAACCTGGAGAAAGTGAATCTCAAGGTAATTGTCTGCTACTAATTTTTTCTCTTCTTCTGAGTTATATGGGAAGCATAGGTCTTCCTTTCAGAGGAGTGTTCTCCATCCCTGTTAACCAGGGCTTCTGTATTTCTTTGTGTCGCACCCGTGGCCACTTTAGTAGAAGCAAAATGTCCTTTTATCTCTGGGTTGTAGTTGGAGAGAGAGATGTCCGTTTTTCGACCCAGCTACTTTTTCTGGTGTGTCTTTATGCTTTATGCAATAATATTTTAAGTCTTAAATATGCCTCATTTGAGAAAAGGTGAAGTGACAACTTTTAAAACAAACAAGAAACCCCCAAACCAAATCTTTCCCTTTTTCATTCAATAAGGTATTGAAACTTCCATATTTCAAGTGGATTCTTCTGTCATATTGGTTTCTGTTAAGGATTCTCTGTTGGTTACAGCTTCCTTTGAATAATTATCTGCACTTCTTTCTCCTGAATTGTTCTACTTGGTCTTGACCAATTGTTCCCTGAGTAATCACTTTTCTGTTTTTATTACATAGTCTTCATTTATTAGCCTGTGAATGCAGTTTGTCAAACCTTATGTTGAGAGTTATGTGAATATTTTGACTGAAGTATGTTTGATGAAGAAATATTATTGATTGATCCCTAATGTAGATCTTCATTAATTTCCCTCATAATAATATGATATTGAATCCTTTTGCTTTGGGGTTATGTTTTGTTGTGGGTTTTGGTTGGTTTGAGTTTTGGGGGTGTTTTTGTGTTGTTTTTTGTTGGTTGGTTAGTTGCTTTTGGGTTTTTTTAATCTGAACCTGATTTTTACTGCACTGTTTAACTATTCAGCTTTTCTAGATAGTTGTTTTTTTCCTGCCATTATAACGTGTTTTTGAAGAGCAAAATAATTATACTATTAGAGAATGTAAATTTTTTTTCTTTCTTTCACTATTCTTGATTGTTTCTTCTCTTTGAGTGTTACAGAACATGCCTCAGATGGGGGCATACTATACATTTAGGATTCTTATACTATACGTAGAACTATTTATATGGGTGTTGGTATAAGCAGATTTAAACTCCTGTGCAATTTTGCTGCTGGCCTTGTTTAGCTGCTGGCAAACTGCTCTGCAGAATTCCTGTGGGAATGTTGAGGAAAACTGCCTATTTTTTTGAAGTACATGTGGAGAAACACCTGATTACTCCCCCAAAATTCCGGCCTTTTTTGTTGGCCATGAAAAATTGTAGCAGTGTCTTGTCTGTGTTTTTGCAGATAACTGTTTGTGTGGCTTAAATTTCCTTTGCAAATAAAAACTTCATTATTAAAGTTATAATCTTTGATTAATTGTAGGTTTGGCTCCCAAGCAGTTGACACAAGCTTCACTGACAAATCAAACTTCTGAAACTGAGGACAGGTATAGCATTTCATATGCTGTGAAATTGCAGTTATGTTCCATAGAGTTATGAGAGGGTCTGTTCTAAGATTTAACTGTTCTATTTTTCCCCACCCTCACCTTTCAGCTCCAAATAAGTGACTTGTTCTTTATAAACAGACTTTCAGTTTACGCAGTTATTAAGAATGTTTCTATTTTGTTAAGAAAATTATTAAGCAAGATATTTGTAACTGCACAGTTATTTTAAAAAGTAGAATTTAACAGTGTTGGAAGAACATTCCTAATCTTCCTCAAATTGTATGATAAACAGATTATGGGAAGGAATTACCACATGATTTTCACTTACTGAATTATTTAACTTCTGGAAAAGTTTTCTAATGCTTAAGTTATGGTACTCTTTGTATATATGAAACCTTCTTAAGTGAGGAAGAGCAGATTTGATTTAGGATTGTTTTGTGATTGCTGTGAAATGAAGGAGTCAACAGCCATATTAAAAAAAAATGGTTCTTGTTCTTACTACTAACTAAATTGTTCTTACTGCTACTAATAGTTCAGATTTGTGTTTTATCCTTGATCACATTGACTGTTGTAGTTTTTGAATAATTCTGGCATAGTCTCTGGTTTTAGCCAATTACAAGCTAAAGACAATAATTTCTTTATACCTGATACGTTGAACAGCAACATAGTTGGCACAGTGGTTGATGTATTGATACTGTTTTCTATATTCATAAGATAAGAAGAAATGATGCATTTAATTTTCAGTACATCTGTATGAGGCCAAATTAATAATTCTGACTAACCAGCCCTTTTGTACATGTTGAAAAACTCTATGGAATTTCACAGAAGATGGGTGGTAAGGCAGATTGAAAGCTAGTTAAATGACTCTTTTCAGATTTTTCAATAAGTATTGCAATAACTTCAATAACTTTGCCTTAAGTTTTTATTCTCAACTGCCAAATAGCTTTATGTTATCTACTCAAATTTGTTAGCTGAACAACCCCATACTGCTTTGCTGTTATTTTGATAAGAATTTTCCTTGAGAGCTTTCTTACCCTGCTTTCCGTATTTTAGCCAGGATTTAAGGCATTGTTCTTTCTGTGGTACTTCTGCTGTAACACACAGCAATGTGTATATCTAAAGCGTAGGTCTCTTTAGGGCTTTGTAAGAAGAGGTTCTGGTGGGAATAGGCAAACCATGAAGTAGCTGCTTACTGCAAATTTTGGGGCCCGTGACAAGAATAAAAAAAATAGCTCTGATTTAGCACAAAAAATGCTGTTTTAACAATATCTGTCAAGAGGTTTTATTTTTGAAAAGTCTCTCTGAATTAACGTGCTATGTGTAGTGCCGTGGCTGCTACAAATAAGTGTTCGGTCCTATGTCCTCAGTTTGCTCAGAAAAAGAAAATATGTAAAACTTAATTGAAGTACATATATTCTTGTATGTATTTTTCTTCAGTGATCTTCACAAATTTTATCTAAACCTGGAATTGAGGTTTTTGTTTGGGTGTTGTTTTGTTTGTTTGTTTGCTTGTTTTTTTTCCCCTGAATATAGTAGCAAGTTCATAGAATAATTTTATTGGTGAGGTATTGAAGTACTTTCCAGTGTTTCTTTCAGTTGTGAAAAGGGCAAACTTAAACTGAGTGAGAGAGATACTAGGGATATCCAGCCATTTACTCCTTGGATCCTCTTCTCTCCTTCTCTTCACTGCCAGCCATTAGAAGAGAATAAGTTTCAGTTGAATTTGAGAGATTTGTAACATCTGTTTTATATTGACGACTTATATTTGTGGGAATATTTACATGGTCTGCTTTAGCAGTAGCCTGATACCTAAAATTAGAAAGCTAAACCTTACATAGGAAATGTATATCATTAGGGAGCATCAGTTATGCTCTGAAAATGCCTCAGTTAAATGCTTGGGTTAATGCTTGTGACTAACCTACCCCACTCGATTATAATTTTCTTTTCATTAAAAAACCTCACTTCTATTTAGGCTAGTCACAAATTGTATTTTTTGGTTAATCCTTTTATTTCATTATTTTTCCATTTGAATTACAACTTAGGATATATAGGACTCTGTTAACTTGGATTTGCATCTTGTTAAAGTTTAGTTGTACTAATTACAGTATCTAGGATGACGTGTATAAGCAGTCCCTTTTTTAACATGAAATTATTTGTATTTCAAGGGTTCCGTTGTCAAATCCGTCATTAGCATCAAAATGCAGTAACTTCATACCATCTGAGGAACATATTCAGAAGCTAAAAGAAGCAGGAAAAGATATTGACAAGCAGCTGATCATAGTAAGTAATACCCTTTCAGTAAGGCTTATAGCTGCTCAAGTAAATTACTTTTGAGTTTGCAGTGTAGTGTTTTTATGAACTTGCCTAAAAATTGTTACTTATACAGCTATTACCACTATAAATGACTTGTGAAAGGAGAACCTATACTAGATTCATGCAGTGTTGATGGTGGTAAATGGTGGCAGGCAGACTTAATGTTTAAAGCTGATTCTTGTTAAACCAAATTCCTTGTTTTTTTTAAAAGAATAGCTATTCAGTAAACATGCAGTTGTGTGGGGGAGAATTAACTTACTTTTTATGTATGTGCAAAATCTCAGTTTTTTAAAATTTCAGAATTATGGGGGGAGGTCACCTGACAGATTGTGTACAAAATTAGTATCAACAGATTTATTCCTGCACCAGTCAAACGCCTATTGTTCTGAGACAGCCTTAAAGATTTTCCTGTGGATCTGCTCATTTTCACCAAAATATCGAAGCAGCAATACTAGTTTGATTATTTGGTCTTACCTTTTTTGTTATTAGCTACCAAATGTGCAGGTATCTCTTTTAAAACAGGAAAATGCAGAACGAGAAGAAAGAGTGGCACACAATCATTTTTCTATCTTGTAGAATCGTACAACTTGATAGTGAAACAGTTGGAGTTTTTGGTTGTGTTTCACATTGTCTTTTTAATAATCCACACATCAGATAATCCTTGAGAAATAAAAGGCTGGAGATGGGGAACTACAAAGTGGGAGGAATCCAGGCCATTAGGGAAAGATGACTAGTAAGCTTCTTATGAAATTACCCCGCTCTCATACGTAACTGGTGGTGATTCTATATTACAATTTTTTTAATGCCATACATGGGTTATACACATGAAAATATTACCTAAAATAGAACCAGTTGAATTCTGAACACTCATATCCATACTGAAGTATTTTAAAATCAGAGCTTCTGAAAATTGAATAGATAAACATATCCTTGATTTGCCTAAAATTATACAAATCTATGCACTTAAATGCCCAGTCATGGGATGATGCATCAACTGTATCCAACGTTAAGATATTTCAGCTATTACCTCCTTGAAATTCATTTTACCAGCTGAGTTAAAATGCATGATTAAATACCTTCACTATATTAAAAGGTCTATAAGAATATTACTTTTCATTTCAGTAAAGCTGACAATTTTTGCTGATATAGTAGTAGAACTTAACTGAAGAGTTGCTAGGATCATTAACAAGAAGAAATACGTAACTCTGTTTAGCTACTGAAGAGAGATTGTGTAGTTTTCCCCTACTGCATTGATACAAAATGATTTTTGCTACTTATTGACTATGCTGGTAGTATTCTTGTGTTCAGCCCACATTACAAGAGCAAGGTTTCCCCCCCAGCCCCAGATATTCACCAGTAAAAGCTTTTAAATTATTCATCTAGCAAAATTTTAGGATATAAACAGTGGGTCATAAATGAAGAACCCTAGGGAAAAGGGGAGAGACCTTGAAAACAAGACCTTTCTTGTTTTCAGAGTGTATTTCTAGAAGATGCAAGTAAGCACTGTATTTAATTTTTAAACGTGAAAGTAACAGCTTCATAGTATCTAATACATTTCAGCACTTCATACAAGTGTAGTTCAGTTGGATTGCATTGAGTTCAGAGTTTTGTTGAAATAAAAGGGTGTTTTGGTAATGCCTGTAGTTCACTTTACCAAGAAAGCATTAGGTACAGTATTGCTCTGTTATTCTTTTAGCTGGGGGAAAACTGCTTTTAGGATAGTCAAAATATGTAGAAGAACCCAAATATTTGTTAACCCACTTTGTAAAATACTGTCCTTAACATTAGTTGCTGTGGAGACAGGACAGTTTTGTCTAGAATAATTTGTGCTAGCATCTACAGGGGAAAAATCACTAAATAGACTTTTAAAGTACCAGACTTTGGAGTATTTGTATCAGCGAAGATTTGGGATTAAATACGTATAATAAAATAAGGTACATTGGTATATTTTGTAATTTATAGTAATGGTCCTCTGAAAACAGAGAAAAGATTAGTTTGGCTTAAAAGCTGTTCAGTTTGAAACTCCTATACAGAGAGCAGTCGTACTACACACAATCAAATCACTAAAATGAGCATGTCATAGCATCTGTAAAAGTTTTTATAGTTAAGAGCCAGAAATAGTTTTTATTTCAATTTCTGGCATGTTGTATTAAGAGCAGCAGTTTGTTATCTTCTTTGCCTTGCGCAAAGTTCGGAAATCATGCTTTTATTCTTAGCAAGGGACATTTAACTTCCTCTTTGCTACATTTGTTACAGCTGAAATTTTATGCTGTCTACTGTGAGATCTGATTCTTACGGAGATCTGTCAAGCCAGTCTATCTTAATATACGTACACAATCCTGTTTTGCTTTTCATAACCAAAGCAGAAAAACTAGTAGGGCTTAGTTTGACTCGCCACCTGATACAGTATCTTTATTTTGCTGGGTTTTTTTTGCTACTGATTTTTTTGCAGCATTTTGTATTTAAGTTTGACATCTGTCCTTTTTAATTGTCTTTATGGTATCTGAAGCTCAGAGTCTGGGGTGTTACAATATCATCTGTGTATTCTAACCTTCCTGCTTCCTGAGCTATATTTAGAGAGGTGTTATGGTAAAATTAGTCTTTGTTTTCCACAAGGTGCTTAATTTTTTAATATGTAATCCTTAAAGATGTATCATACATTCCTTCTCGTATATAGCAATATACAATTGCTATGGTGAATAGATTAATTTTCTATTTATCTTAAGTAATGTAATCTTTAGCAAGCTTTAAGGCTTTATGACTATAACAGAAAAAATAAAACATCTTTTTGTAGAAGAAATACTTAGTAGCTGTACTTGCACTGTTCTCTTTTCGTGGTACTTATCATCTAGTTATCTGAGCAGGTTTCAAACCTTCATCCTGTAGAGCGGTATAACTAAGACAAATGATGAGTTGTTTCTGTTTTGTTCAGATTTGCTTACTGTCACACATCTTAAAAAGTAAGTCTCTTCAGAGCATATAACTTCAGCTGAAAACAGAAAGTAATCTAATGCTGCAACAAACTTCATAAAGCAAACAGTGACAGGAAATAGTGGTGTTCTAAGTAATGCGCAAGGATTTAGGTTCAGACCAAGGAAAGTATGATCTGTTTTTCTGGAGTAAAGAAATTAAGAATGAGGCTTAAAAATAATGTTCCACATCCATGACTTGGTGTTCAGAGCAGTAGTCTGTTCTGAATATTTGTGAACTGTACACTCTTATGCATCATTTAAATACACAATTGGTAGCTTGACAAGTTACATGAAGCTTCATATTGGAAGCTTCAGAGTGATGCGTTGAAGTTGTTCTTTACTTTCCAAGTATTTGAATCTGATGTGCTAATATGAGAACTTGAATATGAAATCATATGTTCCTTTAACTTCTGAAATAGGAAAACATGCAAATGTGCAAAGCATATGTTTTAAATTTTCATAAGATGAGGTATGCCTTACATCTAAGACAAGGCAAGTCAGTTGTTTGCTTCTTGTAAAAATTCTGCTTGCCTGCTAGATCTAGGACAAAATCTTGACCAGAAGAGTGGGAATTGGTAAAAGTATTAATGCTACAAAGGAATGTTCTAAATAATGATTTCTGAGCTACAGGGTTACTTCTTCCATTTTATGCTACTAAGGGCATGTGTTTCTTTGAAAATAAAGCTAGTCTTGAAAATGATACTCATCAGTTCTGAGAAAGAACATGTGAAAAGAATGAACAGTGAAAACAAATCACTGAAGTGATAAAAACACAGTATAGAGAGACTTTTCTGCCCTTTTAGACATCTGAATTAATGTCTGGATGCAAACAAGATTAAATGTAGATAGTACTGATTAGTATCAGCAAATGCATGGATCGGGATTGCTTGATGGAATATGTCTTTGATTCTGAGGTTTGAGTTGGTGTTATATATGGAAGTGATGTACACAGTAATTCAGTTTACACATTTGGATATCATACTTGTATTTTTCCTTACTTATATATATCTTATATATAGGTAATATATATGAAAGAAGAATTTTGATTTCAGCTTTAAACACAATCCTCTGTGGAAATAGTAAAAGTGACTTCTTATGAGCCTGAAGGAAGCTATAGCTATCGTTTAAACTTGCTGTTTTCTTCCTTAAACTGGTATAGTCCAGTTAGCAATTTCTCTGAAGAACGGCTTTTGGGCAGTCTTCTGTTATTCACGTTAGTTCAGTACTGTCTCTTTTCTTTCTCATAATCCCAGTAAAAACCAACGCAGTGATTACTGTGTAAGTGATTGTGGAAGGAGTTTGGTACTTGAGGGCTGTCACTCTTCCTTTCCTCCCACACAAATCTTATCCCTGGGGATAGCTCTGCTCTTAAGGGACAGTAATGGCCATCCTTTCTTACTGCTCCTTCCCATTTCTACTTAGCTTTTTCTGGCAAATTCAGATGGGTTGTGTTCTGTGTCCTTTGTCCTGAAGGTGGAAATGTTTTGTAAGGTTAGCTGGGGACATGACACAGGAATTTGGGCACAAGACTACTAACATTGTCTTGTGTGTTAACCCTCGTAGGCAGCTAACCACCATGCAGCTGCTTGCTCGCTCCCCACAAACAGGATGGGGAGAAAACTTGTAAAGCAAAGCAAAATAAGGAATTCATTACTACTCCCCATCAGCTTGCAGGTATTTAGCCATGTCCAGAAAAGCAGAATTGCATTGTGTGTGACAATTGGGAAGATAAATGCGGTAACTCCAAATGTCTTCCCCTTCCTCTTTCCCTTAGTCTTTATTGCTCAGAATGATATCATATGGCATGGGATACTGCTGTGGTCAGTTGTTCCAGCTGTGTTCCCTCCCAGCTTCTTGTGCACCCCCAGCCTGCTCAGTGGCACAGCAGAATGAGAAACACAAAAGCTAAAACATCCCTGTGCTGTCAGTGCTGTTTTGGTCACAAATCTAAAACATAGCCACATAGCAGCTGCTGTGAAGGAAATTAGCCTTATCCCAGCTAAAACCAGTGCACATCGGAACACTGTCTGTAATACTCTTGAATAATGTGTTTATATAGTTAGGAATGGACTAATTGTCCATTGTAAATATTGTGCAGATTTGTTTCTTAACTTTGTAATTTTTTTCATATTGCTTTAGCTAATGAGCAGTGAGGATATCATTTCATGAAGGATAATAACCCTCCATTTTAATTTTTCAAATATGTTAAATAAAATTAGATACATCACAGTACTGAAAGCTTCAAGTTGCCTTATATCTTTTGGCTAAAATAGCATTCCAGAAAGTTGGGTACTGGTGATGGAGGGGTTTTGGGTTGGGTCATTTTTGGATTTTTTTGTTTGGGGTGGTTTTGGTTGTTGTTTGTTTGCTTGTTTGTTTTGTTAAATTCCACTGCCTTCAATTTGAAGTGAAACTTGTTTCTGAGTTGGGTCGCATCTTCTGATTCTCCTGGTCAGCAAGGGGATCTACCCATCAGCTTCAGTCTTGAATGCATCTTTTGCTGAAACAGCATTCTTTGACCTTTTCATTTTCTGTGGAGAGTCCAAAAATCTTTGTGGTGTTCCTTCCTGCTCAGCTTGTATTTCCTTTCCAGCCTGCCTGTTTCTATGGCTGGGTTTTATTCTTTGTTCTGTGAAAAGACTAGAGGAAAAAATAATCTTCCTCTAACTAACACTAGGTAATGAAGAACAAAGTGACCTAATCTGTGCTTGAAGAGAGAGAAAAGAGAATAAATAAAAAATAAAAAGGGCCCCTTTCATATCCTACAGAGGCACCAAATGCCTTTTTTGCTTGCAGGGCTCCTTATTCCACATATGGAGGATCAGCAGACATCCACCTTCTCAAAGAAGATATTGGTAAGACTTTTCTTTCTGTCTAACACAGAATTAAGAAACCCTCTGGACATTAAGGCAACATTTTCACAATGTTCAATTACAGTTAGTCTTGAAACAGTTGGATCTCATATATCCTGTGCCTGTATTATTGAGGATTGCCTGAGATGTCAGGATGCTTAGTTGCCATCTACACATGCTGAATTTGCTTAGGAAATAGAAAGCATCCTTGCTCTTTATTGTTACGGTTTAGAAAATTGTATTTTAAATAGAGTAACATATTTTTCTCCCTGCAACCTGGCATTTTCTTAAATACTGCTCTGAAAAACATTTCTCTAAACCTCTTACATCCTTTTTCTGGTTGTGACAAGATAACAGTTTATTCTCCAGTACGCAGTATATGATGTTTGCTGAGAAGTTCCTTCTCCCATCCCAGTTTAAAGTTTTTATTTACTCTCGTATGTAGTGCATAAGGTGTTCTTAGGTTGTAGGGGAGCATTTTTTTGGCTCTTCATGCATCATCCCATTTCCACTTTTGGTTATGCAGTGACATCAGGTTAAAAATAGTCAGATTCTATAGATGTTTTGTTGAAAAAAACACAAATGCATTCTTCATAATTCCTGACTTCATTTTGCATGTCCTCGTTTTTGTTTTTTTTTTGTTGTTGTTGCTGTCTGCATTGATTTACAAAGCTGCCTTTTTTTTCTTCTTCCTTTTTTAATTCTGAAGCAGTAAGTTCTGTTGTGTGGCTTTGAAATAGTACTTCAATTACATAAGGTCTGTCTTCTTTACTGTCCTCAGGATACTGTAAAGTATTTGCTAAAAAATACAGTTTGCATTTGTTAGGGCTGCAGAGTTCAAAAGACTGCTTTGGGTACTACAATGTGATTTTTCTGATAATTCACAAAATAGGTTTTTAATATTAACCTCTGTGCATAGCCCATTGATACAACTGAATGCCTGTAAAAATAGTAATATCAGTGAAATCCGTAAACAAACAAACAAAAAAATCCAAACAAAAAATGCCCCCCAAACCCACTGATACCAGCAGCATCCAAGAAAGCCAGTGTGGAATACAATATGACAGTACTATTCCAGGGAAATAATCCAGTCCTGGAGACTTGCAAAATAGCATTTGTTTTTACAAGGCAAGATGGGAAGAGCTAAGGATATCCGTGTCCCGAATTTTTGGATGTCTACTTAGGTAGTAAATTAAACTCCTTTAGCTTAAATACCTTCATCTTCTTGATCATTTGAACAGAAATTGTTTCATGAGACTTAACTGCAGTACTTGTGTGTGTTAAGTATTTAAAAAGTTGCTTTGTGTAGCTGATTTTCTAGTTTACATGTCTTATTTTTTGAAGTGTATTCCAAGCATCAAAGTAGAATTCCTCTTCACTTATCTTACCCTAGATAGAGGATTTGTTCTCCATTTTGAAGATAGGAATTACTAAATTCAGTTCATCTTAGTAAGGAAATTGCCATACATCATCCTTCCTGCTGAATTGTCTTTTTTCATCTTCCATGTACAAGTCCTTAAAATGCAGTATATTTTGGTGGCCAGCTGGGTACTTTGTTTTGAACTATGTTACTACTTTAAAGGAGGTCTGCAGGTAAAATAAAATGTGTTGGATTCCATTTTTACACCTTTAGAAACTTCATCTTATTCTGACATTGCAAATCTAACCTCTGGATTTTTCTTTCCTTTTTCCTTCAGAAAAACAATGTGCTCCTGTTTCTCCTTCTTATACAGTAGGAATGTATAAATTGATGTACCATTAAAGCAGTGACTTCTCAGCTTCAGCTTCTTTCTTTGGCTGAGTTCCATAGGTGTACTCTTAAAGAGAAGTTCAACTCTGAGTTTGCCTGGCCAGTTTAACCTTTAGTTTCATCTTGGAAAGAAACGGATGCCTGCATTTTAGATTTCACTAATGACTGCTTGAAATAAGTTTCTGTTGTGTGTAGAACTGAGCTGTCATCAATTTGTGCACACAGATCAATTTCCTATTAAAAAACATGCTTAAATAGTCTTTTGCTTATATAGCATCCTATTTTAGAGTATAAAGTGACTTTTTGTTTCTCTGTGAATTGTGATATATATTAAAATAGATTAAAAGTGACATTGCTGCTTACATAAATGCCATTTCCAAATGTAGTTAAAAAAACTATTTAAGCATTAAGTGGTAACTTTAAAACATCCCTTTTTGCCTAGTATACTTTCTTGCTTTTTACACCTGGCACTTCACTCTTTAGTAGGCACTGACTCCTTAATCTGAGCATATTTCCAAATTCATAACACTTTTAATGTATAAGTAGCTAAGCAGTAAGTACGGAGTAGTGCCCTTAATTTGGTAATAGAGTAGGAGTGTAATCTAAAGGGTCATGAGTAAAATCATATGATTTTCTGTTTGTATTGTAGCTGCTATACAGTGTCTGTAAAATAAAACTAATGAACCCTGTGCAATTAAGATACCATGTCGGAGATGGTAGTTAGCTATTACCAATTAAGAGTTAAGACGTAAGTCCTGAGAGTATATTCAATAATAAGGGGGATGAAAACCCCTTAATACTATTTGATTGCCTTTAAATATTTGGTTTTCCTAAGTACCTGAAAGCACAATCAGTGATTGTAGATATATTGCTGATCTTAACAATTGTATCAATGTAACTTCTGGGGGATTTTAGTAATATCCTTCCAAATATTGAGGAAAATGGCTTAACTTTGGCCCATCTCAAAGCAGCTCACAACCAAAAGACAGGCAGCAGCAGAACTGTAGGGAAAGCTAAATAGTGTGAGGTTGGATGTGGGAATTTTCTTTGTGGAAGATGATTATATTTACTCCAAATAGGGTAATGAAGGAAGAATTCTCTGTTCTTTGTTTTGAAAAAAAAATAAAAGAGAAGTCATTTGTTCAAAACTAATGGGGGTGGAGCTAATTTTAACATTAGGTAGAGTTTGCTCTGTGGTTGAGGCTGTGTGGGTTTTTGAAAGCTGGAATTCTAAATTTGAACCTTGTTCTTTCTCCTATTAAACTCCATTTTAGCCTCTGTGTTGAGTTTCCAGAAGATAAGTTGTACAAGATGTGTCTGATTAGATGAAATTTCTGTTGAACTGATTTACTGTGCTTGCAACTGACAAATACTTTATTATTATTATTTTAAATAGGATGCAGGACAGAAGAGGTTTGGTGCTATTTCCTGTAATATTTGTGGAATGCTTTACACTGCGTCAAATCCAGAGGATGAAACCCAACATCTGCTATTTCATAACCAGTTCATAAGTGCTGTAAAATATGTGGTAAGAAAACCTTGTGTTTTTAAAGGCATAAGCATTATCTTTTATTTGCTGTGTACTAGTTACAATTTGTATTACATTAAGTTGTATTTTAATAAATGAGTATCACAGTAGGCCATAAAAAACCCACTTTGGGAAATAAGTATTTTTAAAAGCCATATTAGACAGGTTATATATAATGTGTAAAAATAGTAGAATAATGGTGTTTCATTGCCATTGTATTCTTTCTGTTACGATTCCCTAATCTTAGGCAGGGCTGAGGGTGGTGATAGGAAAACAAAGGAATGCCACTGTTCTGAAAGTGCTAAATACAGGTTTCAGTGCAGCTGGTGTTTGCAGTGGTTGGCTTACTAGTTAAAGAGCTGATTGTACTGGTTTTGTAATTGTATAATTTTAGATGACTTGTAAATTACTTTTTGTTAATTATGTGTAATTTGAAGAGAGACTGCCTAGGAATCCAGCTAAACAACTTCATAGTATATTGAAACTTTACTGAATTTATAGTGTGATTGCAAACTTTAAATATAAAGTCCTAAGTATTATTCCATAACTTCTTTATATGTGCTGTATCTAACTCTCGTGTTAAAGCTCAGATTTGAAAAACATTGTATAATTTAAAGTATATTGTAAAATCAGCTACTTTGCACTAGCTGATTATTACAAGCCTTCTAGGAAATACCTGTTCACATGTCTGAAATCAAGAATAGAATCCACAAAGTCTATTTTCTTTATCACACATGTTACCTTCAGTACTCTACACTCGAGTAGATAAGACCTCCAGGATAACTGAACTGAGGCCACCCATTCATTTCATGTAGGTACCAAATGGCTGTTGGGGCTACTCTTAAATCCCAAGCTCAATTTTTTCCCAGTGCTTACAAATAAGCAGATACAACTTCATAGCTGAAGTGTTTTGAAACCCTCTGGTAGATAGTTCTGGTATTTCGTTTCTTCTTGATTAGTTTTTGCTGAATGATCCAGACATCTTGAAAAGTCTCTTCTGATACATGTTAGCTACATTTGTAGGGTGAGACTGAGCAGAAAGTGTGAGGGAATGTAGCACATTATAATGGCAGCATGTGATATGTTTCCTCATTTTATTCCTGTTTCTGTCTGTGTGTCCTCCTGCCCTGCCCAGTACTTTCAGTTCTGGAATATTAACAAAGATATAAAGGTAACAGAAGATGATGTTAATTCTTTTGCGCAGAAGCTGGCAGATGAGTTCAGTAGTTACTTAAAGCTCCCATGTTCGCATAGTTAGGAAGCTACACTGAAGTTTGACTATTTTGGAAATTGAAAGAGCTGAAATTTCTCACTTCTATGTATGTCCAGAATAACAAGCGGAAGAGCAGACTGCCTTAAACCAGATGCAAATAACAATGTATAAAGTTAGGTATTTTTTTAATTTGAGAAAAACTTTTTTTTCTCAGTTGCTACACATTTTTTTAAAAACTTCACATCATGTGCACTCAAGCAAATTATTTGTATTGTTAGTTCACTGAGTAAACAGTAATATCTCTGTAACCTTTGACCCTGATTACGTTTTGTGACATTGTAGACATGTACAGAGTGGTGATTTAGATGGTTATTCTGAAATAGAAACTGTAGCGTAAGAGGCAAAGGAGGTGCTCTTAGGAGTCTTCACATTCCCCTGTGGTGTATTTTTTTTTTCCTCGTAACAATTTGACACTGTTTTCTACATGGATAAAAAACTTTTGCCATGCTAAATAGTTAAGTCTTCAACACCAGTCATTTGACTCATAGTCACTGGTTCTTGGTTAATTATATTGTGGTAATGTCCATGACAGAAACATCCTCACCTCCTCTTACAAAAGAATTTAAATTTTAGATAAGCCTGCTTGACTGTACATTTGTACACCAAGTCTCTATTTGTTAATGCTTAGTCATCCAGAAATACCAGAAGAATAATTGCTAGTTATCCTAGCTTTGCTAGAAGGTTTCTAGTGGGGATTGCTGGGAGGATGGCTCAGAGTTGTGATACATTTGGTTTCTCGATATTTGTATGTAGTTACTCTGTTGACACTATAAGTACCTTCCTTTCCCTGACAGAAAGCCTTAACTGGACAGGTAGCATCATGGCATTAAGAGCTATGTGATGAAGTCTTGGTAACTTCTTGTTTAGATTTTCTGGTCCAGGGTTGATACCTTGATATGTTACTTTATTAGCTGTTTATTGTCCATACCTTGATATGTTACTTTATTAGCGCTACAGATACTAGATATATTTTTTAATGTAGCAAATATATTTGGCATTATTGATGATTTGGAGGCAGTTCTAATGTATCTTTTAGAAGATTTTTTTCTTTCTCTTGTCATTCACATTCTTCATGGCATATGATGCAGTTCCAGTCTGACTTGAGAAGACTCTTCTTGGTTTTAACTTCCTTTTCAATGTGTCTTGATAAATGCCTAGTAGTTCTATTGCTGATTCATTTCACAGAATCACAGAAAGAAGGTCTCTGTATATTGTCATGCTAAAGCTTCTTACTGTGAACTGTGAAAATGGACTTAATTGTTAGTATCTTGCCAACCTGCATGCAGCTGCTTTGTGGGTTTTTAAAAGTGCTGAAGCCAGAAGATAGTTTGCATGTAAATAATAAATTAGTTACTGTTTTCAACTAAATATAATTTTGATTGGGTTTTGGTTTTCTTTTAGAGGCCTATCTTGTTTTGTTAGTAAAAATTTCTTTTTAGGTCTCTCTAGAAAGATGGATTTCTGTCCATGGTGCCCCCAGAAGTAGGACAGTCTGACAAGGAGATTGTATTGGGATAGTTGTTTTGTCGTGGATGCCTAGTAGAAACAATGAGGAAATTATAGGCCTTGTGTGGAGAGAGAAAGTTTACAGAGTTCAGTGCCATTTTTTAGGTTTGGGGAATAGAAGATTGGCAAGGACTGATAAGGGTTTTCTGAAGGGTTCCATTTGCTTTTAATTAAAGCTTGCAAATTGAATAAGCAAGAAGGCAAGGTGGTCCATGATAGTACTGGGGTAGGAATAGATTAGTGTGAGAGATGTCCCCTACTGCAGACACGTGTAGGAATCTGTCTCTCTGTCCTTCTGGTTTCAGACATCTGAAAGTCTCCAGAAAAAATGCCATTCTATTGTGTGTATATTGAGTGGTGACATACACATCAAGTGTCAACTCCAGTGGGATGGATGACTTTGTAGAATGGATATATGGTTTAGTTTTATAAAATCCTCTACCTGTGACACCACAGAGTATCAACTTAGTCTTTCTGTGATTATTTTTTTTTTTTTTAAGAGCAAGACTTTATTTTAATGATGGTTTTAAGCTGAAAGCCAAAACCTCCAATTAAGAAATGCCTGTGGATTCATGTACCTGATGTGAATGCAGTTACTGTTTGTATTTCAAGCTCATCCTCTTAATTAAGAATATTTTGAGCTGAAGAAAGCAGAAGAAGCTGTTGAGTTAATGTCTAATCGGATGAGTTTTAAATAGCTATTCTCCTGTAACTGCATCCAAGCCCCATCTGTGAGGTTCTTATGGTTTTCTGATTAAAAAAAAAAAGCAAGCAACATTTGCCTTCTTGGGACCTAAGGTTAATAGGATACTGGGATTGAAGATGCTAATGAACTTCGTGTCATCTTAGAAAGATTTCATGCCTGCCTTGATCTGCATTAATTCCAAAAGTGATACATCTGTACAATACAAAACTTAGTAGTATTTCACATAAAAGTCCATACCATTAGCTATCTTCTGTGAGAATCTCAGTTTTAACAGTATTTAGGCTTTTCTAACAGTAGTATTTAGTAGTTATATCCAAGGAAAGACCTTCATGTGTTCTACTGTCAAAACCTCATTCTCTGCATTATGTTCATAGGACAGAGAGGTAGAATATCTGTAATTTGATGAAGGAGTCAGGAAGAATAATGCAGTAGACCCATTTCTCTGCTACAAATTATCAAGGGTAGTAGTGCACAAAATTTCATACTGAACTTGATTATGAGGGGAAAATGTCATAAATCCTTTTCTTAGTGAAGACCGAGAAATATACAGCATTAACCACATTTTCCTTACTACCTCAGTATTTCTGAGGAAAAAATAGTGTAAGAAAAAAACATCACTGATTTTCATGTATTTGTATTCATTTGTGAAATAGGGAGTACAGACAAGCCAGAACTGACATCTATGGAAAGATACTGGTTTTGCTGTCCCATTTCTTACCCTTAGATAAAAACTTTTAAAACCTGAGGAAATGCGTGTGAAGCAGTCTATTATGTCTTCTAACTTACACTTTAAAAACAAATCCACATTGCAAATTATTTTAAACTATAAGCAGAAGATAGTTCATGTGAACTTGAGAGCTGAACATTTCATGAACATGCTTTAATGTTGGAGCCATTGTTACAACTGCATTCTACATCATTCACTATATACGTATGTAATGTCCGGTGAAAGCAACGCACTACACAGTGTGGTGGTAATTATTGTCCATACTATTTCATTATGTTTTCATGGTTTCTTTCTTTTGTAATTCTATTGCCATTGCACCTTAATAAGCAAGCAGAAGCTATCTTTAATCTTGTTTGAATTAGGAGAAAAAGTTGGAGGTAGATGAAAAATTAATTCATGGTTCATTGCAGAGCTGCCTTATGTTCTCAAATTATTACAAATACTCATAGGATAAATAGCTGTAGCTTGGAGGGGAGAAGAATATGGCAACAGTTATTGCACACTGGTGGGACACAGTATAGCACTAGTCTGCTCAACTGTAGTGATTAGGCTGTATGTGCCTTGCTACTACTGGCTGTAAGTAATCTGTTGTTGGGCATCCAATATTAGGAAGGAGTGGTATAATTCTGGTATAATCAAGTTCCTTTACTCCAGGCCTTACAGAACATGTACCCTGGTGGTTACAACAGCTTTCGTTTTAAGTTCTTTAGTCATCACAAGCAATGTCTGTCAGTGCTTGGTCATCTGACCATTCAGTTAATAAGTCTTTAAGCCCTAAAGTAATGTCAGTTAAAAGGAGAGGAAAAGCAATTTTTCTAATATTGCTGTAGAGTATTTTAAAGTATATTGCAGACATGATAGTTTTGTTTCTTGCTATAGTAAGGTGTTCTTGCCTTTGGCCTGAGTGAAGGAGTCCTACATTAGTTTTCAGTGACTAAAATACATAATATTGTGCCACTGCTGTTTACTGCCCTTTGTGTTCCTACCATAATGTATTTATATCCAAATAGGATATAATATATTTGTATCCAAATAGGATCTTTGCTTGTATTGTTATTTAGTACAGCTTCTAACAGCAGGATTAAAATGGCATCTGTGTTGCAACCATTGCCATGCTGAGTGTTAACCTCATAAATAGTTTTAGGGCTACCAGAAAGTAGATGAATGTCTAAAATTATTTTCTTCATGGCTTGTGTGGGGTAAAGGAGTAAAATCAGCATGACTAAAATGAGATGCAGATCAACTGTTACAACACTTAAGTTTGTCAATTTTTGTGGTAGTGTATATGGCATTTATTCAGTGCCAAATTCCATTGTTTGGTCTTTAGTTGAACGTTATTTTATGGGAAGGTACAGATTTCAATGAGAATTATTCCATCAAAGTTGTTTCTTCAAAGGCTTTTTTATTGAAAGTTGCTTTGAGTAAGACTTGTAGATCAGCCTTTTTAATGGCTGAAGTTACTTCTGCATTCAGTATTTTTAGGTCCCATCAAAGCAACTTGAGTTCTAATATCTACCAGTCCCATCTTACTAGATTTAAGTGGCTTTTTTGTTTTGTTTTTTTCCATGCAGGTACTGCTCATTATTCACCACGAGTGTGGATCTGAAGAAGAGTTAATTACCTCTATTTTTTTGAGTATGTTTATACTTCAGATACACACAACGTAGCCTCCTTCCCCATTAGATTCTTAGAAGGTAGTTATAATTTTTTTTCTAGTATCCTTCTTGTGGCTTTAACAGTTATGATCAGTAACAAAATAAACTATTCCTTACATTTTGGGCAACTGCATGCCAATCAGTTCACTTAGAACCTCCTGGAGGTCTTTCGCATGCCAAACTTTAAAACTGAGTGTGTATTTGTGGAGGTAACTATGTTAAAAAGAAATCTTTTATTAAAACTTAGGGGTTTTCTCATTCACTGGACTTCGGAGATTAAGTATTCCGTAGGTTTGGAAATCAGTTATGTGAGCCAAGTTTGCTTCTTCTATTTTAAAATTCAGTTTGCACTGCAGTCCTGGGGGAAAAAAATCTAGTTGGGAAATTATAAGACACTTTCACAAATAATTTCTAGATATAGTTAGGCTATTGTATAACTTATTGTACAAATAAGATTGTATTATATCTGTTGTGCTCGTTTCTAGAACCTAGCCGAAGTTTCCTTCTCTAGCAAAGCAACTGCTAAATAGTGTGAAGTCTCTGCATAAACTCAGTATCTAGAACAATAATATGCAATTTCTGTTTGTAAAAGTACATCTTGTATATGGTTTAGATAAGTGTTTGTTTTATTTAGGGTTGGAAAAAGGAGAGAATTTTGGCTGAATATCCTGATGGAAAGATAATAATGGTTCTTCCTGATGACCCAAAGTATGCACTTAAAAAGGTATGGTGGAAAGGACTGGACTTGTATATCTCATTTTGATGTTTTCATGTAAGACTGTAATGAGAATATTCATGGTAAAGTTTATATAATTTACATGTGAACAGTTGAAGTTGGATTCAGAACTGCAGAGAGTCTGTAGCTTATTCCAGAAACAGGTCAGACATCTCACTCATATGCACTGCTGCTGTCTTCATAGAGGGTATGGGTCTGAGCAGGGGTGGAAATAGCAGCAACCAACTGATGGTTTTTTTTGTTTGGTTTTGTTTTTTTTACTATGCTTGCTGAAGATCTGCTAGATAGTTTATGTAATATAAACTTCCTACTATATTTGAACAAACTGAAAAGTATTGACTTTATTGCACAGCACAAATATGGCATCATTCTCCAAAAGGTTTTTGGGTAAAAACAGATTTAGGTAGAAAGTGGCCTCAAAGTCATCTGGTCTGTTCTCATGTCCAGAGCAGGATCAGCTCTGGTTGTGATGCATCTGACAACTTTCTAAAGCTTCTACCACTGGAAGTTTTTCTGACCTCTTCAGACTATGTTACAGTGCTTCACTGTCCATAACATTAGGAAGCTTTCTCAATGTACAGTAGAATCTTGTACTGCAATTTAAGATCATTAGAGTTAATCATACTGTCATAGTGGTAGAAAACGTCTGTCTTTTCCTCTTTGCAACAGCTCTTATTTGTGCCTGAACAAACTCTTGTTGTTTCACCTTAAGGAAATGGATGGAATGTGTTGCTTTTTTTTTTTTTTTAATCTATTTTTAGTTTATACTCCTAAATAATGTTTTATGGAGCTCTGACCATTGTCACACTGTCCTCTAGATTATTTCTGTTTGTGTCATGTCTCCTGTTTCTCTGTTAAAACTCTTTATCTAAACCTGGGCACGGTACACTAGTGGAGACTCAGAGCAGCACACTACTTCAGTGTCCTGCTGGCTAGCTTGTGTTCGTACATCTTAATATGTCATTACATCTGTTTTTTCAGTAGCAATGGCATTGATTCTCTTTAGCTGGGTATTTGCTGTGGCTAACAGGTGCTTTTTTACAGCACCACTATCACAGGATCATAGAATGATTGAGGTTGGAAGGGACCTCTGGAAACTGAATTGATGCTCAAGACAGCTCTTTCTGATGCAGTGACTGTAGTGGGTTTTCTTTAGGCTAACATAGAATTTTAAGTTACTGAACTGTAAAGAAAATTCTGTAGTTTCTTTTCAATATTTAATGCAGATAATAGGTTTTGTTTCTCTGGTGGTACTGTCTTCGGTTTAGTACATTTTAATTGTATATTCCCTTTTTGCTAAAATGGCTGAAGAAAAAATTACTTGAAAATACCTGAGTGGGGAAGAGGAAAGAAAGACGGTAGCAAGAGGAGTAATTTAGGATAGAGTTCTCTGTAGTTCTGTGCGCTGAAAGTTCAGAGAATTTACAGCTGTCACCACTGTGGATGACTGACTTCAAGACTGGTCACTTAGTGCTTCAAATTGGACTCGTCCTTAAAAGAATGGTGCCTGGAGGTTATGTGAGAAAGTAGAGAGTAACCAATACCATGTCTGGTATTTTTTCATTTTCATTTGATCAGTACTAACTCATTTTCACTTGATCAGTGCTAAATATATTCATAGCATTCCTAGTAATCCTAGGTTTGCTCTACTAACGTACCACATAGGAAAGGCCACCTTATTTCTGTCTCTCATGAGATGATAGGGGGTGATAGAGGCTGTTTCGTTGGCTAGTTGTAGATACAAGAATCCCTCAGTAAAATCTTGGCTTGCGCATAAGCTTTTGTTTATGTTCATGCTGGAGTTGATTATTTCTTCTGAACTTACTAACATTAAACGTTATTTTGATTGAAGTTTGGACATAATGGAAGCTGACTTAGAGGTCTCTTCCTATTTCCAGCTAGGTATTATTTAAGGAACATTTATGTGGAGCGATGTGTTGCAGGTTATGTAAGGTAATCCTTCACTTCTGGAATAGCTTTCAGTGTTAACTGTATTTTTTGAAAATATGCCATGTTTATGTAAATTTATACAGATGTACACTTACATGTGTTTCTTATACATCCTTTAAACTTATTTTGACAGGTTGAAGAAATTAGAGAAATGGTAGACAATGACTTGGGATTCCAGCAAGCTCCTCTCATGTGTTACTCTAGAACTAAAACTCTCCTTTTTATTTCTAATGACAAAAAAGTTATCGGCTGTTTAATTGCAGAACATATCCAGTGGGTAAGTGATTGAACTGGGGAAAGGCAGTCTGGGTCAGTGCTTTGTGACTCTGTTATTTAGACATGCTGAAGCTATAGAATTACCTCAGAGTTTAAGTCTGGCCATTTAGCAGATAAGTTTTCTGTGTATGCCTTTTCCACAGCAGAGGAGTTTTTTGGTGGTAGACCATTCTGAAATGTAGTTACTCATTTTTGTATAGTTGACATTGAGCTGAGACGTGTATGGCGTCATACTTGGCTCAGACCTGCTCATCAAAGAGCTTGCTACAGCTGAAGGGTGGAAGTTTTCTTCCTCTCCTATACGTGTGCTAGCTATGGCTCTCCTCTTGCTTGTTGACAAGCAGATTAATCTCCTAGCCCACTGGAAATCCCATGTGGATGAAAAAGTGAGTATTCTGTAGGATTGATTTGAATTACTGTGGAGTCAAACAGCTCCACAATGAACAGGAGATGGCAGAACTGCATAGTGGAGAGCAAGACAAGAACTCATAGTTTTTAGTTGCCATACTAAAAACTGATGTCAGAACTTTGTTGAATATTTTGTCTGTTCCCTTGTAAACTGTGGTGTTTTCCACCCTGCCTTGGGAGTAGCAGACAAGAAGCAAAACAATCATAGTCAAAGTCAGAAGTGGACTCAAGCACTTGAATACAAGTGGTTTTAAGAATTGGATTATTTGTTTCTCTTTCTTAAAATCAGATAAGCTTTAGGGGGTATTTTTGGTTTAATCTTTTATCATCTGTTCGAATTGTGAAACTGAAGAGAGCTTGAGTCAGAAATGTATCGTCTTTTTGGTACAGCATTTTAGCAAGTAAGTATTACTTGCCCTTGGTCATCGTGCTTGTAGTAAGCGTGGTTAAAATGCTTCCCATATCTTTGCTCGCAAAGCCAAGCCATCAATCAAATCATTATTAATTGAAATAAATTGCACACAAATTATCTTGTTCAGTCATTAATGATGCTTTTATAAAGTGACAAATATTTTTACATCACCTGCAGGGCTATCGAGTTATAGAGGAGAAGGTTCCAGAAGTCAGTTCAGAAAATGAGAAAGTCATATTTGAAAGACAGAAAGCATGGTGCTGTTCCACTTCTCCAGAGCCTGCTATTTGTGGGATTAGTCGAATATGGGTATTCAGCATGATGCGTCGGAAGAAGATTGCTTCTCGGATGATAGAGTGTCTCAGGTAATGCCAAAGAAGTTCCTCGGTTACCTATGTTTTAGATAGAACTCAGACCAAGACATTTATTGCTTTGTGTGTCTCAAGCCTGTATTTTCAAGCTGCTGGTGTTCTGAAGATGTAGATTTGAGTGTTGTTGACAGTTCCAGTATTACATGGAGTTCCATGGCTAATGTTGGTATTCTGTGATAGCTTCTCTTTAACAGAAATCTTTCTGCTAAACACAATTGTAATGAGTCACCCCTACAGAATGTTGATGAACTTGGGTAAATTCCTCTGAGGTAATTATGGGTGAAGCTGATGAGACTCTCTTTGGTCAAAGTATGAGATTACCCAAGTGTTAAGGACTGGGACCTAACCGTTGGCTGAAATGTCTGTTCCTTAGAGGTAGAGAGCACAGAGACAAGTACACCAAACTATTTGATGTAGTCTGGTGGCTTCCAACTGTGTTTTGGGGTGGCTTTTTTTCTGCTTTAGTCAGCTGCACTGAGCTTTTGAGATATTTTCAATTTCCATGGAGCTTTAGTAGCTAGTGATGAGAGTATTCAGCTGAATGCTAAGTGCTACATCCATAAAAAGACTCAAAAGAATGACACTACTGTTTAGATAGACATTAAAATATTGACTCTCCAAAATTTAGGTTTCTTCCACTGACATTTCCTAGAAGTTTAAATGCCTTTTCTGAGTAATGCCAAGAACTATGCAAATCTTCTTGTTGCTGGGCTGTAAGGTTCGTGCCAGGTGCTTGGCTAGCCCTATCTTGTTGGTGTTTGTGGCATGGGTGCTGCTTTGTCTGCCAGTCTTCCCCCCCTCCTGGGTATTTGGAAAGCTTAGCAAAGCTATTTGCATCTTGCCTGGCTGGGGAAACAACTAGAAAGTTCTTTCTGGATCATGTTCTGTCTGAACTATCAACTGTAAAGGTGTATTCAGCTAAGCACATTAACTTGATGATTTGGTTATAATTTTGGCTGATGGAATCACAGAATCATAGAATATAGGGTTGGAAGGGACCATCGAAGCTGATCTAGTTCCAGCCCCCCTGCAATGAGCAGGGACATCTTCAACTAGATCAGGTTGCCCAGACCAACCTTGAACGTCTTGAATGTCTCCAGGGATGGCGCATCCGCCACCTCTCTGGGCAACCTGTGCCAGCGTTTTACCAGTCTCATAAAGAAGTTTTTCCTCACATCCAGCCTGAAAAAGAAAAAAATATTTTTAATTGTGTATTCAGTAGTTCCCTGGAAACTGTTTCTAAAGGAAAGATTTCTTCCCCAGAGCGATGCTGGAGTTGCTCCCTCAGATCTAGCACTAAGGGATCTTTAGAATCAATTTTAATAGCTCGTTGAAGCTACTGAGGTCATTTTCCTCTCAGCTGTACGCTGCATCTTACCTTTTGCTATGCTCTGGTGCTTGTTGGCTTTCCATTATCTCATAGCTACGTTAGTAGAAAATGGGTTCACCAAGAAGAGCTTTGTGTTAATTCTAGTGGTTTGTAGGAAGGACTGATGAGCTCTAGAATTGGTGTAAATAAAGGAGTCCGGAAGGCTGCAGAAGGCAAAGGAGAGGAGACTTGCTTTTTGATGGCAGTAAGTGGTTATATCTGCTCAGCTGAGAGAAACTTCAGTGTAAATGTCTTTCATAGCAAAGGGTAATTTGGACAGGATGATTCTGGCAGCTCAGTCCTAACTTCAGAATGTTGAAGGTGTCCTTGCTGACTTCTAAGTCCATTCTGAGAATGTCTGCCCTGCTTCACTCAAGCTTTCACAGCTGACCTGGAGTCATAAAACTTAAGTCTTAAGAACCTTGCAACATCATCTTCCTAAATACACTAAAGAGAAGGGAATAAAGCTGGATTTTGTTCCTTCCCTCAAGATTTAATGGAAATACCCATAAGTTCAAAGTTCATACTTTCTGTGCAAGTACATGTAAGTTTATTTTATAGGCATTAAAAGAATTAATTAACTTAATGGGAGTTTCTTCTGTTTCCAAGGATGAACGTCACCTCCTCCTTCCCCTGATCAAGGTCTCAGAGCTTGAGATCAGTTTTCTAACTTTGTTCACGTAGCCATCCAGGAAAGCTCAATGGCACCCTTGGTTCTTTTTCTTCAAAGAGAATAAAACATACAGGAAGAAGTTAAGCAAACTCAGTCCTTGTTTTCATGTAGTTATTACTGAAAATGTGAATTATGCCTTGAGGTTGTGTTCTGAGATGTTCTAAATTAACCCAAGATGTGCTCACATCCAAATGTCAAGTATTTCTTTCAGACAGGGGACTTGCAATTTCATCAGGTCCTTTGAGCCCCCTCTGTAAGCAGCCCAACTTGTGTTTCCGTTCCTAGTGACTGTAGTCATAGTCCCAGAAGTCTCTCTTCCATGAAGAAGTAGTTGGACTGAATTCAGACTTTGTTTTTTTTCAACTCTGAAATTGAACTCTTGATGCAACTCACAAATAATTGCTCTATACAAATGTTTCTTCTAAAATGCCAAACCTTATAAAAACCCTTCCAGGAAAAGTGATCCTCCTTGCCCTTTGTAAGGAGGAGATTGGTATAAATGGAGCGATCTCCTCTTAATAGAGCTTCTTTCTTTTGAATGTCCATGACAATTAACAGTTTGTGGTCTAATAGTATAAATATTCCTGTGTTATTCCCTGAGGGTAATGTCTTTTCTTTTTTCTTCTCCTTTTAAACAGGAGCAACTTCATCTATGGCTCATACTTAAGTAAAGAAGAAATTGCTTTCTCTGACCCCACTCCTGATGGAAAACTCTTTGCAACACAGTACTGTGGCACCGGCCAGTTCCTGGTATACAACTTCCTCAATGGACAGCACCAGACTTAACTGCTCCCGAAGGAATTCTGTTTTTATCGGGAGACTTCTGCCAAACGCACTGGGTGGGTGCAGACCTTCAGCAGAAGCCAGGGCCATTTTTACTACAGTGAACTCAGGACTGGTAACAACCGAAAGGTTGTACTATTTTATTAAAATTGTAAACAATGCAGTAATAGGCTAACTTTTTTTTTCTAAAAGAAAGATATTTTATTAACTTTTGCAAAAGTTTGATTGTATTTTATCTAGTTAGTCATGTTTACATGCAGCAGAAAACTGTTCATAGTGGACTGTAAACTAATGCAAAGACTCTAGCCTCCTTGATGAGTACATGCTGAAGTTCTTAATACGGTGATATACCAGTATGTGTCGGTGCTGTAGCACTGGTCTGTTGCCACCCTTCCAGCAGGGGTTGCTGGCTGGACAGAGTTGGAGGATACACCCAATTGCCTTGAGGCAAGAAGCTTTCCAGTGCAGTCCCTGTGGGTGACAGCCCTCAGAGACTGCACGATGGTTCCTGGGGTTTGTGCTGGGCCCAGCTGGGTGTGAGGGAGCCTGTGAGGTGACAGTAGCATTGGAAACTTGTTCTACCCCACCTTGCTGCTCCTCCCCTAGATGCAGTGTAGGGTAAAAGGCAGAACAAAAGCCCCAGGGACTGATGTAATCATCCTTTTCCTTCAAGTTCTGTACTGGGTATATCCCTTTGTTAGTGGACTTCACCTTGATACTTGTCACTCGTTCAAAATCTCCTCTTTTAAAGGGTTTGTATGTTGAAAAACTGCTGTGGCCTTTCTTGATCTGTACATAATGTAGATAGGTTAAAAATAAAACACTTGATAGCTTTTTTTCAAGTTACTTTGGATGGTACTAAGTGTGAATGAATCTTCAGTGTATTTCTTACTTTTGCCTGTGAAATATTCCCCTAGTGGCTAATGGCAGCATGTGTTTTGAAGCAGTCTCTGGAGAACACAGACTTCCCTTTGTGACAGTGCACTTGCAGATCAGTGCCCCAGGAGCCCAATGTCAGCACTTCCAGTAAGGTGAGAGGTGATGCCTTCAGCCTTGAATAACAGCTTAAAACCCTGATGAGAAAGGTTGAACTAAATTTAAAACTCACTGTTTAATTTTGAAACCCATGTGCAGTGCAGGTACGCTGATTCATGCTGTGCTGTCCTTAACCTTGGCCTAGAGGTAAGGCAAAGAGCTCACACCACCTCCATATTGCTGCTTGGAGTACTTACACCTGCAGTAGCAGAACAGTGGTGAATTGTCATTCTCAAGGGGGTTGTGAGGAGACCCTGAAGGGCTTTGTTAAAAAAGTTATGCAGGTTCACTAACAATCCAATGGTGACCCTGCCTAGAGGGCTTGGAAAGCAGGAGCATTAGTTAAGAGAGAGAGGCAGTCTTAACTGGTAACTTAATATATTCAAATTTAATGAAAGCACATTATAAACATACCATAGCCACAACTTCAGACAGTTTCAGTTCATAAACAATAACATGAGGTAGACTGACTAGTGAAGCTAAATTCACCAAGTTTTTGGTTAAGAAAACTTTACACTAGGAAAGCAACATTTTTAACCCTCTTCCAAAAGTCGCAAAAAGCAATTACATAAGTTAAGCAAAAAAGCATCTGCATATGATTCTTTAAATCTTAGTTTACATTCAGATTTAACCTGTGAATAGACAAGAACATCTACAGGTAAAGTATAACGCTGGCCAATGGAATACATTCATAGGGATGACCATGAGGGTGAGACGTAAAACCAAACTGGAATAGCGATGGGCTAGGTGTCAAATAATGCTGGAGCATGTGGGGGGGACAAGCCTCCCCCTCCAGTGTTGGCTCAGGGCACCCTGGCCAGAGTGTTATCAACACTCCTCACTTCCACACAGGGGAGAGTTAAGGAGATGGGTTTACTATTAGTTGGTAAAGGCAGGCAAATACACTGCCTGACTGGTGGCATTCTCAGCCTCAGGGACAATTTTGCACTGCTTCACCAGAGGGCTAACTCCTTGGAGTAGTTTCAGCACCTGGAATTTTAAGAACTTAGTGCAAACATCAAATAGACAAACAAAAAGGAAACCATTTATGAACACGTAATACCTGACGCTTCTACACCACGCTAAGGTTTGGGGTTGGCCCTAAGCCCTTCTGGCAAAACCAGAACTACTGGAATACATTCAGGTGTGTATCAAAAGCTTCAAGAAGTATCTTTCATATTCATCCTTCTTCTGAGTGTTAAAACAGGTAAGGCAGGCTGTGTCTGAAGGAAAATTAAAAATACATTTACAGAAATGGGTTGTCCATCAGAAATTTGCTAAATTTACAGCATCAGAGTGAAGCTACGTTAACACAGACATACGCAAACCATTTTCCTTTGGCCTCCGGCAAATATATTACGCTTTTTCATCTGTAAACATCTCTTTCCACAAGATAAAAAAAGTTGCTTAGTTAACACTATGCTTAAAAAACCACCAAGTATGACAACGTGCTAATTTCATTGCTTTTGGGGGAGTCAACTGATATTCCTGAAATGCTGTTCCGAACAGGCTGAGGTTTTATTTTTAATGAAGGGGTCATGATGTGCAGGAATATTTTTGTGCAGGATGATCATTTTTTCTGTATGGAAACCTCAGCGGGGTAGCTCATGCTAACAGCATGAACAGAAGAGTACTGTTACAATTGAACCCTGCAATCAAATGCTGCTGCACTGCATTCATTCCAGAATAACTTCACAGGGATCAGCAGTATGCCTGTAAGTAGAACAATGGGCAACTACAGCTACAACCACTATTTACAGAGGGTAACCGAAACAAAAAGGAAAGGCTGACGTTGTCAGGTGATGGATTCCAAGACCTTTGCTTCTGGACAGAATCTCTCCTGAGCACTCCCAACCCTCCCCTGGCACCGTTGTGGGATACCTTCTGGTTCGCTCAGATCCAGCTTGGGCACATTGCCCTCCTTGCACATCTCTTGGTATGCTGCTTCACAAATAGGTACAACTTGACAGACCCAGTCTTGCCGCTGCAGCCAGCTGGAGTTGAGCAAAAAGTACATGGTGAGTGAGCTGCATATGGCCCACCACTGAGGCACCAATGTACAGGAGGACTCATTTCCACATGCAAAGGAGGACAGCCCACAGGTTTTCAGAATGCTTGAGGAGAGTGAGGAACAGTAGGCGAGTTGCTGGTGAGTTACTCTAACTGAGTGGGAGCAGCTATGAGGAGCCTTTTGCTTTGTCACCAGAGCTGAGGAGGGGGTGCCTAAATGGGGTGACTAAGGTTGCTAAGGAGAACTGGGGTGCCCAGTGCCTGCCACGGGTTTGCTGATTTGTTCAGGTTCAAGTAGTAAACTTTGAACACCTGTGGAAATTTTGCCAAGGACAGTTTCAATACATACACAATTACAGATTTTCAGCTAACACTGCACAGAGAACAAGACTATTCCTTTTAATACAAATATCTATGTTATAGTGTAGTTTCAAACCCCTGAGTATTCCTGTACCACAGCACAGAGCTGAAGAGACATGATGGGCTCTCCTCCATACAGCTTCAATAAATGCCACGTGCTGGGTTGCGTTTCATGTAACATTCAAGTTAGCAGCTGCCCAGAGCAGCTTCTTCTTCCCCTACCTCAGCTGAATATAGAAAGGATTCTTCTTCAACTGAATTATGTTCTCTTTTCAGATCCTACATTTTGGCTGGCTGCGTAATCAGGGTCAGCCATTATGGCTGACATGAAAATAACTGGAATCCAGGATCCTTGAAATCATAACTGATGTGGTAATTTTAGCCTTAGGACTAAAGCCTACTTCAGAATTGTAGGGAATCCTTTCAAGCAGCCTAGATAAATATTGGTTGCACTTTGCTCCACAGTGATTGTACTTGTTTTTAAAAACAAAAAGTTCTTTTTTCTTTGTTAGCGGTGTCTTAGCGAAGCTTATATATGGCGTCCAGTAAGAAAATAGAGAGGTTCATCATCACTACTGTTAGCAGTTTGAAACTCATCTCGAAGTCGGAACTGCCACTCGTCCTCCAGCTCCAGCCGGACTATTGTCTGCCGTAAGGAGCTTCTGTCTTGACATATGACACACAGGGTGGCACCTTCAAGTGAAAAGCATGTGAGATTCTCAGTGTACAATAACAAGTCTCTGATTTTTTTCTCAGTAATTTTCCTAAGCTATTTTAAAGAACTCTGGTCTGGTGGAAGTTGTCCCTTCCCATGGCAGGGGAGGTTAATTAAGACTAGGTAATTATTAAGGTCCTTTCCGACCCAAACCACCCTGTGATTCAATTACCTACACTTACTACTGACAGGAACAGAAATTTTATACAGTCCCAAAAGAAACACTGCACCTCTTTCTTTTGAAAACAAGGGCAGCACTAACTGTGAAAGTTCCAGACCTGTTAACGAAGCTGGTTATGCCTCTACCTTCCCTTTTTTCTCCGTGTTATTATTTGTCAGGAAGGCACCCAGACAGTTCAGCAAAGCCGTAAGATTACCTTTCAGAAACCTGAACCGCTTGAGGAGGTCTGCGCCAACAAAGGAGTCACAGAGATAGAGCAGCAGGCCGCTGAAGAACACCCCTTCGCAGTTGACATTGACTGAGTGCGGGCGGGAGCTAATATAGCATATGGCCACCTGAAACAGAAGGAGAAAAGAAAGGAAGTACTTCTGGGTGAGAAAGGATGACTAAGTGGAATGGAATATAACTTAGTGATAACAGGCAAGTCAGCTAGGGCTGGTCAAAACGTAATCCAACGAGAATGCACTATTGAGCAAACTTCACCTGGGAAATAACACATGGGACAAACTTCTAGATTCAGCTTGGCCACTGAAACATGTTGTTTCAGGGTCCTATGTAAGTCAGTTTGCTTTTCTGCTTCTATATGAATTATAACAGCTGTCAAGATTTTTGAGGTTGTTCTAATAAGGAGACATTTGCCACAGTAAGCAATTTCATGAGTACTGCAACTGCTGAGGCTTGAGCTCCTCCACGTCTTCTCTTGCTGACAGCAAGCATCACCTAAGTGGCTCCCAGCATTGGCCTGCCCCTGTGTTTCAGTGCTCTGATGGTTCTGTATCAAAGGGTTTTTTCCTGTATCTTGTCACTGACCTCCATAAAATTTCCCAGAACAAAGGCCTTTTAGGCTTTCATCCCACTTCAGAGTCAGTTCAAAGTGGTCGCCCTACCTACAGACATCTAAGACATACTTGCATACTTTTCACTAGAAACCCAGGTTCATAAAAAGAAAGGCATCTGAAAGGAGAGCTGCATTACAAAGGGTGAGCTTCACAATAATGAATCAAGGATTGCATCAGAAACTCTCTCAGCCAAACCAAGTTTGTTGCAAGGACAACTCAAAACACAGATAATAAAAAGCTGTATGCTAGAGAGTGACCTAAAAAACCGAGGGGATAGTTTTTGTACAGACTATGCAGCACACCAAGCTCTATCAAGAACAGCATCACTGGGGGGGGGGTTGCATCATATGAAATATTATTTGAGATAGATGTGTCCAATTTCCTTGCAAACTACATCGAGCCATCGCAGACCACTGGTCTCTACCCACACCAGCCAGCTAGGAGGCTTTATCACCAGCTGTTCCAGTGGAGTTGGTCTCGCTGTTTGAGAGCAGCCTTCAAACACTACTCTGGCTGCTGAGGGTTCATAAAAAGATGGGGTTTTCAACACCAGAAGGGTGCTGAAGTAAAGGTTTGCATTGACTTGTCCCCATCATCCTTTCAAGTATTTTGTACCTCAAGCCCGATGTTCAGGTAGCAGTCAATGGCCAGTACCGGGTTCTTGAAGTTATTAACGGCCTTCGGGAAGAGTTTGTAGGTTGCATGTTGAAGGAATTTCTCCAGGAGGAACTGAGATGGGGCTGCCAACAAGGTATGCTCGCTGTCAGGGGCACAGACGTACTGAAGAGGCATTATTGGTGCCAGGCTGTCCGAAACCTGCAAGGAAAGGAGAGCCCCTTTTAACCCACGTGCTCAGTGCACCTCCTCTGCAGGAGATCCTCTAGCTGGGGAAGGGATCACCATGACATGGCAGGAAGAGAGAGAAAGCTGGGGGAAGAATCGAAACTCCCCACTCAATTCTGATGTAGCACCACAGCACAGAAATAAATGAACTCTTTGTTCTGTGGTTGCTAAGTACTTCTGTGGGTATCTGCCTGTCTGAAGAGGGAACATAAGATAAGGAGTTCAAACTGTCACAGCACCCTTCATCCTGCCTTACTCCTGGACAGTACAGGAAATTAAATGACATCCTCCTTGTGTGGAGTCATCCACGGAAAAAGTTCTCTGTGGTGCTCTCTCACAGGCCAGTCCATCACTACAGATTCCACTGCAACCACGAAAAGAGGAAAATTCAGAAAATGACCTCCCAGAAACTCAAATCCAGGGTTCAGTCAGTTAAATTTGAAACGGGGAGGTCATTTTTTAAGAGGGATGGTGTGGGATGTGTTTAAATCCAGCAGGAACACAAACTGTAAGATTCCCAGATTAAAATCAACCCGTAGAAGTATATTTCTGTTTAAAGCTGGCAAAAGTGTAACATGATCTCATATGTTATGAATACTTGTATTTCTCAGCTGGGTTTCAGAAGGTTCCCATTTTCAGTGCCCTTCCTCAGGTCTCTTCTTGTCAGCAAGTACAAGGACTGAAAGTCACAAACCAGAAAACACTGGAAACTTGTGGCTGTGCTTAAGTTTATAAACCCAGATCCAATACAACTTGCCTGTGGTATGTCAGCTGTCAAATAAACACCCAATAAATCTAAAAAGCTAGAGAATTTGTTATTCCTAGGAGAAACAGGTCCTGATTTTACCCTTTCCGTATGACAGCGCATAGACTCACACTCACCACGATTTTTGGCTTAACGACAAAGTCCTTTTGTCCTCCAACCTGAATATGTTTCTTCATGACACTGAAGTTGTTGAAGCGGCAGATGAGGAGGCCACTGCTGTTCGTCCGCAGATTGAAATCTACATCTTCACAGAAATACCTAGACATTAAACACAAGATCATCACTAAACCAGCAGTGTGGCTGCTGTGTATGAATATTCACCCTACTGCTGCTGAAATGCACTGGAATGGGCTCAGCAGAGGCTTTTGGAGACTGTCTGATATGGTGCCTATACAAATTCTCTACACGGCTCTGAAGACTCATTCCTTCAGTATAGGAAAGCGGCGGTGGTTATCTTAAAACCAAATTTTCACTTTTCAGTGTGTCTGTATGCTTCTTCCCCGTATACCAGACCTGGCCAGCCCTCTCATCCTCATCATGTGCTGACATCAATCATTTCCTCCCCTTTCCTTTTTTCTCCCTTTCTTTTTAGCACTTCTTTTAATAGATATTTTAGAACTGAGAGCAGCTCTGCAGTGACCAAACTCCATTTTTGAACAAGCCAGTTTTATATAACATAAGTTTTGATGAACTGGAATCGGGATAAATGTGGCTTTGACAAATATTTGGCTATGAGAGACAAAGCAGCTGAGAAGTAACATTTATCCTGCGCTATTTATGATGTAATTGCTCACTTCTGTGGGCTGATTCCCACCTCATGATTCAACTGGCCAGAGAATGTGAAATCAAGAGCTCTATAAGCCACGCCAGACTCCAGCTTATTACAGAATGGTTTGGGTTTGAAAGAGCATTAAAGCTCTTTCAGTTCCAACCCCTTACCACAGGCAGGGACACCTTCCACCAGCCCAGATTGCTCCAAGCCCCATTCAACCTGGCCTTGAACACTGTCAAGGATGGGGCAGCCACAACTTCCCTGGGCAACTTCTTCCATTATCACACCGCCCTCACAGTAAGGAATTTCTTTCCAATATCTAATCTAAATCTCCCCTCTTTCAGTTTAAGGCCATTTCTCCTTGTCCTGTCACTATATGCCCTTGTCCTAAATTTTTTATAGGCCCTCTTTAGGTACTGGAAAGCTTGCACAGGCTACAGTTCCTCACTCAAATATATATGTATTGCTTACCTGTTCAGATCATATTGCACATTCTGGGTCAGGTCTATGTTGAGCAGTATAAAATCATGCACATGGCACCTGGAGAATGGAGCCTTTGCTTTCCTGGCATTCAGCTTGCTGTTCCATTTTTGAACACCCAGTATTGCATAATGAACAATTTTTGGGGTGGCTTCAATGTGTTGGAGGACACTCTTCAGCGACACATTCTTGCTGGAAGCCCCAGGCTCCAGCGACTGGCTGCAAAACATGATCACACATCACATACAAACCATGCTTATGATTTTTATATAATATACACTGTGTATATATATATATATATATATATATACATACACATTTAAGTATACACAAAGAACAAAGAAATTCCATTAACAGTTGAGAGTGTTTACTTTAGATACTGTAAAAATATATATATTAATGCAGATCTGTTAAAAAATAGCCAACTAATCTTACCCATCAATTTAGTTATTATAAGAAAATGGGCCTTTCAGCAGAATAAGGTCTTACACAGCAATGTAGAAAGGGAAAAGGAATGGCTTTATGCACCATTTTTGGAAGGCTATTTTCTCCATAATGGACAGCACATGCACTGAGAAGGACAGGAGTTTAATGCCTCCTAAAAAGCTAAAGCTCCCAAAATAAACTATTTTCATTGAGAAACGTATATTGAATCAAACCAAATCATGGAAGTAACATATTGAGAAATCACTCAAATAGCCACTAAAAACAAGAGTGGCTTTAAACAGAGCAAGCACAAGCAGAGGTTTGTTAATGCTACGGCTTGTGGGACACAAATGTAAGGCTAGAGCCAGGTGGAAGTGTTCAACAGCAGGAGGCTGGATGGTCAACAAGACAAATCTAGAGCCTTCCTACTGTTCTGAGTGAAAGAGTGGATTTTGTGCATTTTAGACAACACGACTAATGTGTAGGTGTACAGTTCCTGAGCTATCTGAGTCACAGCTGAATGAATGATGTCTTCTGTGAGGCCCTCTGGACAGGCAGCCTAATGTTACCACATCATAGCCACTACCGAAAGCTGCTTTTGCTTAGCAATATTTCAACTACATTATCAGCACCAGCAGCCCAGTTTTTTCCAGTCATCTGGTCTCTTACACCCTGTCAGATGCTAGACATGAGCCTAAGTCACAGGTGTGCTGCTGTCTGTGCTGAATCAGAGCAGAGACCCCAGTGCTGGGTGGTTACTTACCTTGACTGTTCGTGGGCGCTGTGCATATTCCACAAGACGCAGGAGTCATCCATGACCACGATGAATGGCCACACACACTGGCGCTTGACTCCCAGTTCCTCCAAGCGGTTCCGTTCCAGTTCTAGATTGTGGTAGGAAAGCTCCTTAATAAGAAACCTTGCAGCACCTGAGAAAATACCAACAGGAGACCTTTATTAGACTTTATCACTCTCTCCTCCCAGAGAAAGGTTATATCAACATCTGCAGTCATTACCCTTTTACTAATCATAGAATGTTTTGGGTTAGAAGGAGCTTTAAAGGTCATCCAGTTCCAACCCCCTGCCATAGGCAGGGACACCTTCCACTAGACCAGGTTGCTCAAAGCCCCATCCAACCTGGCCTTGAACACTGCCAGGGATGGGGCAGCCACAGCTTCTCTGCACAACCTGTGCCAGTGCCTCAGCACCCCCACAGTGAAGAATTTCTTCCTAATGTCTAATCTAAATCTTTCCTCTGTCAGCTTAAATCCACTCCCCCTTGTCCTGTCCCTAAATGCCCTTGTAAAAAGTCCCTCTCCAGATTTCTTCTATTTTAAAAAGAAATCAATATGTCTCTTTTTCAACATGAGTAAATCTAGCAGGCAGATACCAAGAAGACTGGACATTTTAAAGAGACTATGCACAACACGATTTTGTGGGCATTAATAAAGTAACTTGAACCACGAAGGGCCTGAGATTCTAAAACCAAAGCTACTTAAAAGTTCTTGCAGGAAAAAACTCAGCATCCATGAAAATGAAGTCCGAATTTAAGCCCCCAGTGTTCAGCTATAGTTAATATTTAGCTTCAGCTAAATAAAGGAGCTACAATCTGAAAAAATCACATGTAAAATGTCTAGAATGAGTGTTCACACAGCAGGGCTGTGTAAAATGAGTGAATGTGGCCTATAAACCATCAGATTTTAAACTGAGAAGGCAGCGATCAATGCAATCGTACATTCCACATGCCTAACAGCAGTTCTTACATGCCATTGAATTTTGCACTGATATTGCTGCTGTTACCACAGCACGAATGTGAAGACCTGCTGCAATGTTTCCTTCAGTCACATGATCCACCTTGTCCAACATGGATTTTAATATCTTCACAGCAATGCACTGATGGTGTTTCTTACCAACGCCAGCATTGTTGAACATGCCTGGCAGGACAAGCATGATGTGGTTGGGCCAGTATTTACGGTACAGTGGCATTTCATACTCCTTCACTACAAGGAGGTGAAGGTGGCTGATGCCTTCCATGGCATGGTAGAGGTTCAAGAGGCCATGCTCATGACGTCCACTTGATGGAGTGAAGATAGGACTCTTGACTGCATTCAAATTCTGCTGGAACAGAAGGTATTTTGGCCACATTAGGTAAAAAGCAGGTTATTCCTGATATGGATCTTTATTTATTTACTGTTTATACTGGATTTTAAGATTATTAATCATTGCAACACAAATGAACTGGACACTAGGAATGCAAAAAGGGATGATTGTGTTCCCAAAAACTCCAGCTCTAAGGACAGTCAGGCAAGAATTATGCAAAGGACATTAAAACAAAAGGAACACATAAAAAAGAAAACATAGACCCTCCACCCCCAGCCACCTACCACTGACTTGCAAATCTCCGTCAAGCTGACTGCATTCAGCACATGCAGACAGCAGATGGGTAAGAGCAGCACACGCACCTTGTCAGAAACTAGTGGGAGACGCATGCTTTCTAGCTGTTTTCCCTGCTTGCTGAAGACAAAATGGTTCTCTTTGGACTTGGGGATTATAAAATGCAGTTGAACCTCTTCTCCTAGCATCGAGGATGAAAACGTGAAGGCATGCAGAGTGGAGTCAGAGATCTGTATACAAAGAAAAAAAAAATACAAGGTTTGCAATCAGGTAGCACATAAGGCACCCATGGCACCTGCCCTTACAGCCCCAATACTGGAAAGCCATCAGAGAAGAACACCCAAAACGTTCTGTTTCAGTAACTGAAGCTAACTCTAGTATATTCTCATTTTCATCTACCACAGTCCACATTACTTAGGTATGTAACTGGCATTGCAATTAAAAGAGTCAGCTTTCTGTACCCAACCAGTCTGGCCAAAGTGGACCTTTCTCATCCATTTGAGATGGAAATGATTTAATAATATTTACAAGGAGAAGCTGGAAAGGGGTGTTTTACAGGGGCACCCGTATGAAGATGATAGGCTGAAAAAGTTGGCACTGCTCAGCCTGGAGAAGAGAAGGCTGTGTGGAGACCTCATAGCAGCCTTCCAGTATCTGAAAGGGGACCGCAAGGATGCTGGGGAGGGACTGTTTATTAGGGACTGTAGTGACAGGACAAGGGGTAACGGGTTAAAACTTAAACAGGGGAAGTTTGAATTGGAGATAAGGAGGAAGTTCTTTCCTGTGAGGGTGGTGAAGCACTGGAATGGGCTGCCCAGGGAAGTTGTGAATGCTCCATCCCTGGCAGTGCTCAAGGCCAGGTTGGACAGAGCCTTGGCTGACATGGTTTAGTGTGAGGTGTCCCTGCCCATGGCAGGGGGGCTGGAACTAGATGATCTTAAGGTCCTTTCCAACCCTAACTATTCTATGATGCTATGTAGTGACAGGACAATGGGAAATGGCTTTACACTGACAGAGGGGAGACTTAGATTAGATATTATGAAGAAGTTCTTTACAATGAGAGTGGTGAGACACTGGAACAGGTTGCCCAGAGCGGCTGTGGGTGCCCCATCCCTAGCAGTGCTCAAGGCCAGGTTGGATGGGGCTTGGAGCAACCTGGTTTCTAGTTGAAGGTGTCCCTGCCCATGGCAGGGGGGTTGGAACTGGATGAGCTTTAAGGTCCCTTCCAACCCAAACCATTCTGTGATTTATATGATTCTATGAAACAAACTGTCCAAAAAAATTTTCCCCAAAGTTTCAAAAAACAGTGTACCGTGTGCATGCTGCTTCACAGCAGAATGCACTGACATTCAGATACTCTAGCAGCAGCAAGGCTGCATTAGTATGCTATTTTTCCTGTGGCAATACTCTTCTAAGGATCTAAGTGACCAAAGCAGACCACACCATTAGCAAGGCTATGAAGAATTTGGGTGAGCTTAAGCTTGCACAGTGCTTCACTGATCTGTGTAAGTGTATACAAAGTGCCTACATATATGATAAGATTTCATTCTACAGAAGCATTTGTCTTACTACAAGGTTAAATCATTCACTCTTAGCAGTCAGCTTTCTATAATCTTTACTAAAGTATTGAAGTAATTAGCCTAAGTAAAGGTGAAAAATGAAAGAAGCTTTATTTAGGTTCTCTTAAAGCATTTAAGAATCTCCCTTCATAATGCTTTCTATCCAGTGACTCCCCTTTGGATGCATAATTTCTCTGAGTTCAATTGTAATTCTATATACAAAACTCACACACATGCAAGTAGATGTTTGTATTTATTACTGCTCATTATGTTTGACCACATGCATAAAGATGAGCGAACAACAGATGTCTTTTGGGAGGATTTGCTTGTGTCAATGTACTTGATGAAGCATGAGTTTTAAATTAGACCTGCTGCTGCTGCTCGGAGGTAACTGACATTGTACACTGCCTGGTCAGTGTGTCTACACTGTGATAGCTTAATAGCAAGCTGTTGGAAAAGATCAGCAAGCAAGGAAAGAATTACTTGAGATAAGAAAGTTCCATGTAAGCTGTTGGTGGTGGTTAAGGAATTATGTCTGAGCTATTAACCAGGATAAATCTTACCTGTCAGTTTCCTATGAGCATAACTGTTTGTTTTAGAGATCAAAAGTTTTTTTAACTCAACATTTAAAAATGATCAGTTTTGTGCAGTGACTCACAAGCTACCGCTGAGAAGCATGCACAGTTACATGCAAGGGGAGGAAGAAGCAGGCCTTCCAGTCTCCCATCACAGGTGACACCTGAGCAAGACAAGCACCTCAACTTTACAGTCCTCTCCCATGAGATACTGCGAACCCTCTGGGCAGGCTGAATAATGCTTAGGCTGGAGACAACTAGTCACAACATTCACCCTTTGTCAGAGGCAGCAGGAGAGGAGAACTGCTCATGCAGAACGCAGCAGACACAGTTGATGCTCGGGGGTCTGTATCTCAATTATCTCCCCTGAGAATGGAAAAATTAAACAATTCCATCTCAGGGAAGGTGAAAGCATGAGTCCTGACACCAGAGCCGTACACTTGGAGAGACCACAGAAAACTCCATGATGCAGTTTACCCTTGGACCTTGACACCAACCTGTACAGCAGGATTGACATCCATATACTGATGGCACTGCTCACAGTGGTGGAACGTATTGTAAGCTGCATATTTAGTCAACATCATGGACACAGTCTCCCTTTTCTTAGGTTCCTCCGATTTGGCTTCTTTGCTTGTTTCTGTGCACAAAGAAGAACAGTAACAGAAATTTTACAAGTGTTAAAAAGTGAAATGTGATCCCAGAAACAACCATAAAGAACACACAAATCGTTTTGCTCCATGTCATTTTGGAGATTAAAGGCTCTTGAGAACTCGCAGGTTCAACTGAACCAATAAGAACTGATTCTTTGTAGTAAAGTATTCCTAAAAAACTCTACATTTTACCCACCTTGTTTCACTCTTGAGAGTTGTTCCGTGTATACGGGACTTACAGTTCTGTACTTGGGGTCATGTACACTCAGGTCAAAAGACATTTTGCTGAAGATTTCAATGTCCGGCCAGTGGTCATTGCTAGACTGGGTAATTTCACTGTTTTCTGTGTGATCTGCAACAACACACTTGAGGTAAGCAGCACCAGACACCCACTGAATGGCATTTACATGATGTTTGCTGATTTACAATTGCAGAGGAACTCACACAAGTGCACACAGAGATATCATCATTGAACATCGTATACATTGCCAAAATTGAAACTATAGTCCACACAAAGCCATTTCAAAGAAATGGCAATTCCTTAGAAACTGCATGCAGGTGAAGAAGCCTCATAGGTATCTTCCCCCTGCTCTGCTCCTTATTGAGCTGCTGAGGTATAAGTCACTCTGGTTTAAGCATAAAATGCTCAAATCAATGGCCCTATCTGTGCAGAAGATACAGGGGTAATGTGGGTCTTCTCTGTGATGGAATGAGGAGCACTGGGTAAATGAGAAGCAAAGTATCCAAAGGCAGAAGGAAGGAAGCAAAGAGAAAGAAGCTGTTCGCATTTATGAACTAGTACCTGGTGTTACATGATAAAGACAGCAAGAGACAGTCTTCTGTTACAGAATGGGATGTGGCCAGCAAGGACCAACTGGAACTTCTTTGATCCAACAGAGAGAAATCTGAAGTAGAAAATCAAGTTTACGTAATGAGAACATTAGAAAGCACTGGCCAAGGAGAGCAGCTTTGAACTGTGGTTGAACATGAGATGATTCAGTTTAAAATAAGATGCCAGAGCACACAAAAGTCAGTGTGTAACTGAGGTCACTGATTTTAGAAAAGCAAATTCAGATGAAATGAAAGTTGGGTCTACAGACAAGCATGGGCACACCCTGCCCTGACTGATGTGATAGGAAGTGAGCCAGCAGCGGTTCAGAGGCCATTAACCTCACTGGCACTGTGCTTCACTCAAATTACCATCCGGTGGAGGTCAGGTGAAGTGTTTTAGTTTGTCAAAATCCTGAGAAAGCTCAGCTGGCCTGAGAACCCCAGGGACTTGCCCATGAGTGAGACTGACTTCTTGGAATTGCAGTTGTCAAACAACCAGTAACCAGCATATCAAGCAAAATAAAAACACAAGGAGGAAGAGGCTTCAGAGGGACTACACCAGAAAGACACTAAGAACCAACAAAGTGTATGAAGAATGGAAAAAGCTCACTAGTGAATGAAGTTTTGTCTTAAACATCAGCAAGTGTGTGACAAAAAAAGCTCTATCAAATGTCAAGCTGAGGTAGACCTCAGAGAAGTGCGTAAAAACAATCATTTTATTTGCTACATCACCTCAACTATATAAATTTAAATACATTTTTTAATTTTTTTTACTTTGATGATTCTATTTTCAAGGGAATAAAAGGTTTACCATAGGCCAAGACAGAAACAAAACTGACATCTTAATACACACTTGAAACAGAGAGAAAGAATAATCTCCATGCCAGTTTTCTGAAAGAACAGGTTTGTGACATCTGGCAGGAGACTGATTGCAATGCAAGCATAAAGTATATATTATCACCATTCAAGAGGAGACACAAGAATCTACAGAGCTCTGGGTCCATGACTTTGACTTTGGTAATATTCAAAACTTGGGGAGTTATGAAAGACATTGAAGTAAATGAAAAATGTAAAAACATGGCTTAACCAAAGCAACCCTGTGCAACTTTCATTATACAGCTATGATGCATCTATTTCTCTGAACAAAGGAAAAACAACACATCTTATCCGTCTGGACTTAAGTATTTAGTACAATATTACATGACAAATTATTAATACAGGTGGAGACAGTGAATGGTCCATAAACTGAAAAAGTTGATTAAACAGAAGATGGCAGCATGTAACACTGTAAGCATTAAGGCAGATGCTGATTACCAATGAAGGTAAAGGATCAGTGGAGGTACACCCTGTTTAATATTTCCTCTAAAGTAACCAACTCAAAAAAAACCCATTGGTTTAAGTTTGCCAATGGTACATTCTGAGAGTCATTGTCAATATGGAGAAGGAGGCAAAGACCATCCACAAAGAATTCAATGCCCTCAAAAACTGTAACAACAGAAACTGGGTGATATTTAACATTAAAAATATGAGTAATATGTACAATCAAGGACTAATAACAGGCATTTCTGCAGCAGGATGTGGGCACCTCGGTTGGAAACAACTGAGTTGCAGAAGAACCCACAAGTACAAGCCACATATCAGTGCCAGGGAAATGGGAGAATGGAAGAGAGAAGTGCAATCATTGGTTTCATCAGTCATGGGACTTTCAGTGGATGCAAGGAAATACATGAGCCAACTCACAAGTACACTGGGTTGGCTAAGTATCCCACAGAATGCCACACTCAGTTCTGGTCACCCATGTACCAGAAGGATAAACTGAAAATAGATGTGCAGGCAAGGAGCCACTATGGAGAATGGAGAGCCCGTCATTTGTGAGGATCCTGTAAGAAGATCCAGGCCACCTAGATGAATGATGACTGATGGTAAAGCTGCTATCTGACTACACCATAGAAGTAAACGTCAAAGAAGATAGAAAGTATTTTAGTTTACATTATTATTTTCTTTGGTCCCAAAGAGAACATTTACAACTGGGACAGGAACATCTTTGGAGAATAAAATAGTATTTTCAATCACCAGAATGCTAGGGCTCTGAAAAAGCATTCCAATAGAAGTAGTGGGAGTTAAAAAAAGCCACAACCAAAAACCCAGACAAACCCGAACTACTCTTCTGATGGAGTTCCATGCATTCCTGGCTGGGGTGTGACACATTGCTGTGATCGCAACAAGCCAGACAGCACGATGCACAACTTCTCTTACATTTTCATTTATCATCCTAAGTTTCTGGGGTATTTTAGTTCAAATAATAGGGGAATAACAGCCCCCAGAGCCCCAGATCAAAGAAAAATATATTTGTTCTTAATTTAATAGGATTTTCTGAGCAGAAATACACATTAGTCTTGTCAAAGGTTTGACAAGAATGGGATTTTCAGGATGCTAGTCTAATGGTCATAAGATTTATGCACCACAGAGCTCTCTTCACTACAAAAGCACAGAGTTGTGTAAATAGCACCCTGAAGAGGACTAACTTTTAAAAGGATTTGGGCTTCTAAAGGCAAAGTTCTGCCACAGCAGTTAATGGATCCATGGGAGCCAACAAATGAGCACAAATCCAAAGACCCCTCCCCTTTTTCCTCAGCATAAGATCTGTAAACTGCAGAGAACAGTCTTACTGAAAACTTGCATTTAATTTATAAATAAACATAAGTAGCAGTAATGGCTCAGCCAGAAACAGACAGCTCTTAAATATCCTCTCTGCTTAAAAGCAACTGGTGCTTAAAAACTAGCCAGGAGAGATAATCTGAGCAGTCCTTACCCATTTACAGTTCTGTGTTCACTTTCATTTTAGTGCTATCCAAGTATATCAAACAAAAATACATATAATAGCTCTCAGCTAAGCCAAATATAAAATTTACATTTTTATTAATATATACTGAAATATACACAGACACCTACAGTAAGTCTGGCTACACATTAATGGACATGACAAGTGGTGGGTGTAATTTATAGTCTTCCTGTGAGCCTCAAAATTTGTCACTGCTGAATACTATGTAAGAGAGGCTCTTTATAATGCATATTAAGAACAATTACTAAATACTTACTGGCATTAATTTCTTCTTCATCATACACATCTACTTCCAGCAACCGGATCAGCATGCGGAAGAGAATCCTTAGGAACTGCAAGTATGAGCCAGTCTTTCCTACCTGAGCCAGAGATGGAAAGAAGTCTAAATCCCAGCTGAGACTAAGGTGAAGGAAGGGTACATTTCAGATAAATGTCTTTGGGCCCACCCCGTTCTACCTCTGCCTAAAAACATAACAAGACATAATATTCCCCATTATGCTGAAGACTGTACAAAGTTGATCTGGGAGCACAATCTGACCCACAGCCAGTATCATTTTTGTATGCAGGGAGATGGGCAATGATAACTGCTGCCCTATTGATTGCGCATGGCAATTTTATGCCCAGTGCCATCCACAGGTATTTCATTTAGGCTAAAATACGACATACAGCATCACTCTTCCTCATATGACATACAGCATCACTCTTCCTCATATGACATACAGCATCACTCTTCCTCGTATGACATACAGCATCACTCTTCCTCGTATGACATACAGCATCACTCTTCCTCATATGACATACAGCATCACTCTTCCTCATATGACATACAGCATCACTCTTCCTCATATGACATACAGCATTACTCTTCCTCATATGACATACAGCATCACTCTTCCTCATGTGACATACAGCATTACTCTTCCTCATATGACATACAGCATTACTCTTCCTCATATGACATACAGCATTACTCTTCCTCTCCCTACCATTTCCAGCATGGACTTAACCTTAAAATTTGACTGATTTTTGACCTCAAAATACATTACTGCATGCAACCTTGCAGGGTGCCTTTACAGTACAATCTGCAGTCCTCATGATCGGTCCTGCTAATAAGGCAAGAGGAAGGAACTGTTCTCTTACTTGTGGTGGTCCTGTCAAAAGCAGCCGCCTGGGGTGAAAACTCCTTGAGCCAGACGCCTCACCCTGATTGCTGAAGTCTGCATGGTGCTGCCGGGCTGTCGTCCACTGCCTGTTGTAGAGGGACTGTTCTTCACTGCTCATGTCCTTGTGAAGCAGAGGCCTCAGAGAGCCTACCCAAGACACATCAGCATGAGGCAGGAGGGATGAGGAAGAGGGTAAATTCCCGCTTTTCTGTGAGCTCAGGAGACAGTAGGCAGCTTTTGACAGGATGACAATGCGCGGCAGTGCAGCACGGAGGGCCTTGCTGTCTTTGGCTGAGTGGGCAGGCCACCGGAACGTCTGGGAGACCGAAGACAGTGATGACAGTTTTGAAGTGGTGCTGCTCGCCATCTGGTTACCCAGGGAGTCACATTCTTGTTTCAGGGTCTCTCCAGCTGTGAAAGTTCCCTCATCTACTGAGCTGTGCGCCACAGTCTGAAAGTTAAGTGATGGTGCTTGGTTCTGGGACTTGTCTGCAGCACTCGAGGAGCTCACACCATTGTCAGCCAGGGAACCTGGGGAAACAAAGAGCAGGCAATGAACAGACACTGGCTAGCATAAGAAAATCATGAACTCATCTGATCTATGGGACAATCCCAGCATACAAATACTTCTGTTCAATGAGCGCTGCTATGGCTTAGGGCAGTGAAAAGAAATCATTGACATCTATCTGTCCCCCTCTTGCTGGAGAGGCAACAGCCTTTGGATTTGGAATTTCATGGTTCAGCTTCCTAAACTTCAAGTGTAACATACCACTGTATATATAGATCAGCTTGACCTTCCTTCCTATGGAAAACAGAGTATTTGTTTCACTGCAACTTTAACGTGAACTTGGCTATGTTCCCTCCTCCATACCAGTCAGGTTTATTTAGCATATGGAAAGATCTGGTGCATGGCAAAGATATAGTTCTGCTATCTCAATACCTCAAACTCATAGGGAAACAAACGGAAGGACCCAGAGGTGCTGAAGAATGCAAGGAAGGGAAGTCTTGTTGGGAGATGAGGCTCCACAGATGCCTGAAGAGGTAGGGCAAGACCCAGCCACTGTGCTGGTCTTGACAAGGCGGCAAATACTGATCCTCAACCATAGCTACCCCTGCAGTTCCAGAGCATTTTTATATTCTTAAATTTTTACAGCCTCCATTTCCACTCTGATTTTTAAGATCTTTTCAGGATCCACTGGACAGAACTAGCAACAAATGTGAAATGTAAGTTTAAAAACAAAAATCACAAGTGATTTAGCTTGTAATATAGCTACAGTATACCATCCTCCCACTGCATCCTCTTTTAGTGGTAGACAGGAAAACTGCTCACTGTGGAAAGAATCTGCGGCTAACATTTCATTGTGTAGCCTGCAGCAGGACGCAGCTAAGCAACCTACATCTCAGTGTTTGCATTCAACTTCCAGTGATGCAGGAATGAAGACTTGTTTTTCAGACAACAGCAGAATAACTGACCTGACGTTCCAGTGACGGCACTGCTATTACTCTGGGGTCGGTCCAAGTCTATCAACAGCTCATCAGACTCATTCTCGCTACCATTAGCCTTCTCATGCTCCTTCTCACTAAGGTCAAGAGCTACAACAGGCCCTCGAATTGCCGCCTTCGAGACGTAACAGCATGCCAAGCCTACTTCTTGCTCTAACGCAGTCCGGGTTAAGTAGCTTGAGTCAATTAGTCGAAGGTCACAGTATTTCAACGACCTAGAAAACCCAACCCAAGAAAAAAGAAAGTTTTGTTTTCTCTGACTTTGAAGAATACCCCTATCTTCAGTTGCTTATTAAATATTCATGAATAATTTTATTAGCCAATAAATATAAAATTCTTTTAAAATATTCAGCACAGAAGTTATGCTCCCTGGTACTTTGCACAAACATTCAACTGACCCAACAGTACTATAGTTTTCACAAAGCAGCTGTACTTTGCTCACATTGCACTTCCCAAAATTTTAAACTGTTCCCAAATAAAGTCTTCTAAAATATAATTTTTTAAGTGAAAAAATAGCCAGATGTTATCAAGCCACTTCTCCACCTTACAGCTTATCTAAACATGTTAGAGAACAAGAATAATAACAGCACCTGGGGAAAGTTTCTCCCAGAGGGTCTTTGCCAGTTAGAATAACAATGCAAGGTAAACCTTCCAAATCCTGATAGGTGCGAGGAATCCAGTCTTCCTGCTCATTGCCCCTCCAAGCCTGTGAACAGAGAAAATTCCAATCACATCTAAATGACCTTCATATATTGTTCTGTGATGTTTTTTTTTAGTTTGTACTTTTTCTCTGTATACACTGCTTACTCAACAGCCAACAGGAAGGGGACCTTAGGTACAGGCATGCACTTTTGCTGGTAGCCAACCATTAGCCAAGCATTAAATGCAAAGCAAAAGGATGCATAGGATATGTTATTCAGTGCTGGAAACATACATCTGGTGTAGTATTAGTGCAGTCTGTCAGAGAAGAGTGCAGTTGATGCCTTCAGTTTCAAGCTGGTACTGACGAAAGTTCTTTGAAATTAATACAAGGATACAGTAAGACCTTCAAGTGAAACATGAAAATGATTCAATGAACCTTGCTAAATTATTCAACATAATGGAAGAGTATATGAAAAAAAAAAACCAAAAACATTTTCCCTTTCACTGGAGGTAATCCCACAGTCTACCAAGACCACAAAACTACACCATTTTCCCTTATCATTGGAAAGGCTGGTCCTATGTCCAACCTTCAGGCCCCTTGGTTCAGTTCTTTCTGGCCCTGGATGAGCCCATGTGTGTTCTCTGTGTTGGATGCAGCCTCCTAAAAACGTTGCTCTACCTTGAGCGATAACATCTTTCTTGCTGTGTTGCACAGTGCCCAAATGATAAAGCCAGTTTCTGACTAAGACAGCACCCTACAGTAACTGTTAAAAGGAAGTAAAACTGAAAGATTCAGAGACTCTCCCTTAGAAAGGAAACAAGCCATTCTACCTCTGCCAATACCAAAATCTTAAATAAAGCTGAAATGCAAAAACACAGGCTTCTATCCAACCATTCCTGTGAATACATTATGGGTACTGCCAGGAAAAACACAGCTTCTTAGATCACTGACCAGTCAAGACAGATCAGCAGAGAAGCTCTTTCCGTATAACCCAGAGACTATGTTTCCATGCTGATCAGACATTAAGATCTCTCTAGACAAGGAAATTAAGCCCTAATCGTTACAGAATCACCAAATATTTGAGCGACAGCATATCACACTGCTGGAAGAAAGTTTATCCTTTTTTCTTGTTAATAATGGACAAAATCAGTCATGGAGAAGACTCTTGTGTAGCTCAGGCACAAAATCTACTTTGCCAAGTCATGACAGCAACCCAAATTACTCAAACTGCCCATTAAAAATAATACATATATATAACACTTTTCTTAGCACAGATGTGCAAGACAACAAGGTGCAGCTGTCTTGACAGCCCAATAAGACTTATGCAGGATTGGTGGAAAATACATCTTGCATGAAGAACTCTATTTTGAATTCCCTCTTGATTCTTCTAGCCTCAACGTTTCCCTTGACCTTTTCTATCCTTACCCTTCCTTTTCTCCAGAAAGGCCATGGTTTATGAGTAATCTCAGCCAGATGAAGGGGATTGAAAAGGAGGATTCACTAGGAGATCAATGGCTCAATGTGTCATCTGACCTTCTGAAAATTTCCACTGAAAATAACTCACGATTTTTATTAAGAACATGGTTAGAGTAATACTCGCCTTTTCTGCTATGGTTATATTCTCTTTCCCCAGTCTTGATTTCTTTCCCCTGCTGATCTCAGCATCCTCTGTATAACATGTTCACAAAAAGAAATTATTATTCCAACTCTCTAACAACATATACTGGCTCAGTAAAGCAGTCTCGGCAGCAGAGAGAGATTTTCTGGCTTGGCAAGTTTAGTCTAGCTGAACTTTAGTGCTACCCTGCCTCTCCAACAATGGAAGTTTCTGCAAAAGTGCATGGATAGACAATTTAATAGGGAAAGACAGATTCAAAGCTGGATTTCTTTCTGCTAGCCTAAGGACCTAAAAAGAAGCCTGAGTGCCTGAGGCTTTGAGCTGTAAACTTGCATACGGAAGATGCATTTCTTGATCATTTTACTCATGAGGAACAGAGAGCTGCAGTCCTCTGGGCTCCTCTCTTCTGAACGTCTCCCAGATGGTTTGATTCTTGTTATGCTTAAAGGGTATGACATGACAGCATGCCTGGTCAACAAAACAGTTATTTAAATTTTCATCTCTTCTTTCATTCTGTACCTCTGGGTGTATCACCTCTCTTGAAGACTGGCTCCCAGATAGAGAGGAATGACCTATCTGGATAGCTAGAAGGCTTGTCTAACAGAGAAGGGAACAGTCCAGTTCCCAGCACTGTAGAGACAGCTGCCCAACTTCCCTGCCCTGTTGTAGCACCACACACACTGCTAAAGCCCTCTTAGGGAGAAGCTAAGCTAAGTCAAACTTTTCAGCCGGGGTCACTAACAGCTGTAACTTTTCCCTCCCTGCCCCTGAAAAAGGTCATGACGAAGTCTCATCCGCGCTGCAACCTGTTATTGATGAAACCAGCATTTTGAGCCTCAGTCTCATCAGAAAGCACTTACTAGCCCAATATTGTACCCCTTGGCCAAAAATATGGCCTGGGTGCTCACAGTAGAAGCAGGCAGCAATTAGTTCCCCACTTGCTCTAGTCCCCCAGCTTCAGCCCTCCACCAGGAGAAAAGTCAAGCAGCACAGAAAGACTAAATCAAAACTGCCTGCAATAAACCAAATTCAATGGGAGCATGTCTGATGAATTTTATAATGGGAATCGGTTGCACAAACATATGCTCACACCATTTCAGATACCCCACATTATCCCAGGCACCAGACTAGCAGATATGGCAGCCCAGCACAAGACTCACAGGTGACCTTCATCATTCTGAAATACCCAATCCTAGGTAACTCGCCTAAAAAGACACTACAGGCTTATCTTTGAGCAACTGAATTCCTCTCCTCACTCCCTTCATATGCATGTTTCAGAACTGAGTGGGTTTTTTTTCTAGTCACCTGCAAGTAAAGAAACAAGTCCAGAATCCTACAGCTTTGTTTACTCCAAAGAAGCATCTTGTGTTCTGGGAGAGAGGAATAAGAAGATTTAGAATTTTTTTCATTATCTGCCTGATCAAATTCCTCTATTCCAGATCAATGTCTACATAGATATTCACCTAGAACAGCTTCACACTCTATGCTGATCTGCTCCAATGAACTTACAGGCTGCTCCAGCAATGTGTAAGGGATGCAACCCTTTACACAAAGGGCCACAGAGATGCCCTCACAGGACTCACAGTCCAGAATGATTTCAGGTTGGAATTAATACCTAGTGAAGAAACAAAATCCCAGCAGCACAGAGCTGCTACCCGCATGTCATTTTCTCCTTCACGACTACTACTTTTCTCTCTACCCTCTCCTGCTGCGGACAGGGTTTGAGAAGCAGAGGTGGTAGTTTCCCTAATGGACATTTTATCTGCTTTTGATTGTAGGCAAGCAGTTTTAGAAAAGCTCACAAAATTAATTCCTTTTCTGCATGGATTTGAATACACTGCATAACTCATAGCAGAAACAGAAAATTAATCTCTGTGTAAGACTCAAAGCAAGGATCAGACAGAGAAACAGTATTACTTTCAGGCTGGTACCTAAGGCAGGCAATCCATTTCCTTTGCTTTAATGTAGTGAGGTTAATTCGGGAAGTGGGTTTGGCTAGTTGAACCATGCTCTTATAAACCCATGCAAAAGTTTAGCCTGGTGCATATTTGTTGGGCAGAAGAAGCTTTTCAGCATGCAGTGGTTTGAAAAGAGTCTATGTCAATCAGCATGTTTTACCAGTTATCAGAAGGGCAGAAGATGGATGGACAGAGAAGACAACAGATACACTAGACAGACAGATAAGTAGGTGAAAAGAATTAGTTTGCCTATGGAAATCTGCACTCTGCTTTCAGACATGAACCCTATCTGACCCATGCTGATAATTCAGCTTTAAGAAGTGAGATAATATCCAGTGTTTGACTTCATACACCAGTAACAATTCAGGGCTTTTCCAAGTTTCTAAATTATTTATGCTCATAAAAAGTACAGTATACTTCTGTGGAGACAGATACAGAACATGCACCCTTTTCCTAGAGAATAGTTAACCTAAACACATGGGAATAAACACAAAACATGTACAACAGTTAGGTGACTACAACAGATACACAAACAGCTATTTAGTTTCTGCTAACCTTTAACCGCGTCACAAAGTGTTTCGCGACTGTCAGCTCTGAGGCAGGATTCCCAAGGAGGATCTCAAAACGATACTGCAGACCTAACTTGTCTCTTACTTCTTGCAACCTCTCCTTGGCCAGCATGGCGAGCTGCACAGATGGCACCCTAATGACAAGCATGTGGCCACAACCATTCTTATCCTTTCCTGGAGAAGTGATAAGGTCATCCATTATGCTGAGTGTCTCGGGTGTGCTGTGATCTCTTAGTGAGGCCATGGTTGTGAGAGCCATCAGAGCTTGGGAATACTGCTGAATGAGAAGGTAGCAACGGATGACCATGCTGTGCAGCCGGGGATACCTTTGAGGAGATAACAGTTCTGTGTTAGCACATGCAAAATCACAGTCATGTCTGAAAATTGGCCAAAAAAAAGGACTGTGTGGTAAAGAAGTGCCTATTTTTTTTCAGTACTGCTCAAAGAATGAAGCCTTCCAACTTCATGGACAATAATTTTGCACAAAATCTGTGTTTTAAGTAAATTAATATAACATGGTCCACATACAGAAGGTAAAAGGCCAAGGCCTGTGCTCAAGTGACAGGAACAATAAACTCCTTTTACCCTCATCTGAGCCACCTCCCGCTAGACCAGGTTGCTCAAGGCCCTGTCCAGCCTGGCCTTCAACACTGCCAGAGATGGAGCATCTCGCTTCCACTTTACTCCAACAGCACAGGCTAATAATTGCTTTGCTGACCACAGGTTTTCCTTAGAAGAACTTTGAGGACCATTTCTGCTTCAAGTAGTTTGTGGGAGTAATACTTCATAATTTCACACCTCTCAGCTTCTCACCAGAAAGTTAGAGTTACCAATAGGGATTGCTGGCTCTGAGCTAAATCTGAACATTCATTTTGCCTTTTAACTTACATAGCAAATACTTCTTTTCTCTCTCATTACAGCTATATGCAGAGATATGAACTTAAAAAATAAATCTCTAAGAAAAAAATTAAAAGCTATTTCTAGACATTCCCCATGAGCTCACTCACCACCATAATACAGAAAAAGCCCTATGCTATTACGTCTTGGTTGCTAGTCTTGTGCCACATACGTCCAAATGACTGAAACAACTAAAGTGCCAAATTTCTCTGGTCTCTTTCTTGAGCAATTTAATAGACAATATGGGATCCATCTGAGTAAAGTTTTGTGTCTGTCTTTAAGCAGTAGGTTCCGTAGCTCGCTCTGTATACCATAAGCCAGTCATTAAATCAGCAGATTTTTAAAACAGTTTCTATTCTTTCTCCCATAAAAGTATCCCCTTGCACTTTTGTTACTAAAACAAATGAAACCTTTCTTCCTAACACCAAATTACTATATTGACCTAAATAAAATAGGAGAAATAGTACTGAAGACAGAACAGTCTGTGTTCTAGTAAATATGAAATACAATGAGAACTACAGCTTGAACTGTTACAAGGAATCTTGTCCTGCTGATACACAGGATAGACTTAACTCCACATTGATGGAAATGAAGTATTGTCCTAATTCCTGTAACGTGCACATTTAATTATATCTTGGATAGCTGCTGTGACAGCAGCTTGTTCAGGCAGCTACAGGATAATAACAGACTCTGAGCTGCAGGAACCAAAACCGTAGCCAGCTAATGAAATAACGAAAATGATGTGTTTGAACCAGCATCCCTTACTTGAGCCACTACTGACGGTTCTGTTGGCAGTCTCAACAAGAAAGGCAACAGGAGGGGTGAGGTATGAAACCTTTGATACCTTCTCAGCTTAGTGGTGGGTGAGCCAAAAGAGGAAAGCAGCACAGCTGAGCCTGCACTGCTGCTGAATGGGCCTATTCTCTTCTTTATACAAATGACAGATATCCTTCTTCAACAGCACTAGGTTCATCACAACAATAAAACTCTACAGATTCACAGATTCCAAAATCAGCATCAAAGGTCATCATGTCGTCATCCCTCCCTGTAATGGGGCTAATAAATATATCTGTATCCTTAAGATCCCAATTAAGCAGAATTCCAAGCTCCCATGTTAATTATTTACCTTTCTAAAAGCGTGTTGACCATTTTTTCAAAGGTTTCATCACATCTCAGAAGGGGACTTGTGACTCCCCATTGGAGGGATTTGCTGTATTCATTTAAACCAAAGTACAACTTGTCTTCATTTGCTGCATCATCCTGTTCCATACAGAGATAGATAGCAAAAACATAAGGAAAATTGGAACCACTTTTAATTTGTTTTGTAATTTAAAATAATTATTGGAAAGTATTTTCCGAAGCAAAGTATCCTTTCTTTTCATCCATTCTCCCTCAGTGATGCTATTTGTTTCAAAGAATACAATAAAATGTAAATTGGTTTAATTATTTTTTTACTGGATTTGTTATTTGTCTACAGCCAAGACAGACAGGCGGAGGTCCTTGCAAATCCTTAAATATATCTCCTACCTGTAATTGCATTGGGTTTCTAGAATCCTGCTCACTATTTTATGATTCCCCATCTCTGGCTTTGTGTCTACTGACAACTGTTATCTCATTTCTATTTAAAGCAGAACCTGAAAACGAAGGATTATTCATTCCAAACTTTTTCTTGATTGCCAGATTCTATCCGTTTCTAATGGCAATCAGAAACTAGTCATTTGTTTGCTAGATTGTAAAACTGCAGACAGCAATCAGAAAGGCAGAACATTTGCTGCCTCAAATTTCATGAGGCCTTTGCTGGAAGCACAGCACATCTCTGGTGCATTTACATCACCAGTAATCACAAGGAATGCAATAAATTACATACAGTCTCTCCTTTTTTGTGGGTTATTTTTTTAATCAGAAGACTGAAAGTTGTTGATTTTTTACTTTTGGGAAACAAAAAATGTCTAGACCATTTTACAGAAGATCACCACAATGGCTTATACTAACAATCAACCAAAAAGCAAACTTTGAACACACATTCACTCCATCATTTCTACTATTCTGTTTGCTTTGTCTGACCAGAGGATAGAAAGTAGTTTCTCAGATTACATTGCTGGATAAAGAAAAATGTGTAGCTCTTGGGCCTAAATGTAAAGCAGCATCCCAAGGCTGTGTATCTGAAGCCTGAGAGAACAAACTCCAGCAGAGAAAGAACTCCATCTGAACATACGCATTTGCTAGACTCTGTTACATGTGGAGTCCACACTAAAATTCAGAGTTAAAATCAGCAATTAAAAACTTACCCCACTGTCAAATTGTATCCAGTGTACCTCATTGCTAGAGCTGATCCTGGACTGCTGTGTTTGCAAGGCATAAGGAAAAGAGCTGACCTGAAGAACAAGGAGGTTGAATGCTTCAAGGACCTCCCTGCAATTAATAACTCTATCAGCCAGACCATGACTAGGCTCACCATGTGACAGGGAACTTGAAATGGCACTGCAGAAATAAGAACGCAAAGAATTGCCTTACTGACATCCTGAGATTCAATGGATTGCTTTCTTCCTGCAGAAAAATCTCCAAAATAACCATGACACTGAGGATCACAGCTCAAAAATCTCTTTGGAAGGGTGAAGGATTTCAAAACCATTTGGGTGTTCTCTCTGGGTAGACTCAGGCAACAGGGAAAATATAAACAAAGGACAAAATCTGCTGACAGTGAGAAGATGAATTAGTGTGCCAATTTAAATGAGCATCAGATGAGAGACCCAAAAATGAGCCAAAGCTGATGAAACACATCTCACTGAGAAGCACTGTTCCATGAGCTATGGGGATAGGATACAGTAACATTCTTAAGAAATCCAGTGGATTTGCCAGCCTGAAACAACAAATTTTGAAAAGACTGAGGAACCTGAAAGTCTCCTAATGTCCGGATTTCCAGCTCCCGGAATTACTTTCACCTCCAGGATATATTCAGGAATTCCAGAGTACAGCAAAGACAGTAACAAAAATATGATGGGTAGAATAACGTAGAAAGAATGGTGTTTTTATCTACTTTCAGCTGTTCTTCATGGGAAGTATTTTATTTCTGATGTTCAAATGAATCCCACAACCCTACATACCATGTTTAAATCACATTAAGATTATTGTCCTCAGTTTACTCATAGAACAAGAGCAGAGTAATTAGCTTTACTTATTTCTTTCTTCTTCCACAGTAAAGTTGTGATTCGGTGTTTCTGCACGTATGTATAGTTGTGTTTAGACCTAACACCAGCCAAATTCAATACAACTGGTTTTTAAATCCTTTTCTTGCAGTAGCTAGAGCATTTTTCAGATGATGCAAAGAGTTAAATGTCTGTAAGCCTTCTCATATTACAAACAACACTATCATCAAGGATAAAAACATGAATTAAAACAAGACTGACTTGTGAACATGGGAGAGATTTGGGTTTGAGTAGAGAAAAAGGAGGGAAATAGGGAAAAAAGACAAGAAGAACAAAGACAGTTGCAAAATTCCTGGACTTCTTCCTGGACTTAGTACCATAACACATACCCCTACAAAGAGATTTGTTAGGGATCCAGTAATCTGAAACTAGTCTTATTTATCTTCATCTGAATCAAAATTAGTTAACAAATAACACGGGCAAGCAAAAAGCATGACATCTGATCCTGAGGCACAAAATTACTTAGGCTTAGAAAAAGCACTGGCTGTCTAAGGCAGTAGTCTTTTGAAAAACCTAACTGAAAGATACGGGGAGAGGATGGTTTTCCTTTGGTAGATTGATCAGCTACCTTGTTAAATCCACGTGAGCATTGTCATGAACCAGCACAAACAGTGTGTAGGGATTCTGTTTAACTCGTTTCATGAAAACTTCAAATTTTGTTTGAATCTCACTGTCAAGCCGAACCACGTATTTCTCAGCTCTCTGATACGCCGTTCCATTGTCTTCTAGGCCCAAGTCCACAAGGACACCTGTCAGGAAGAAGAATACAACAAAAACCTTTTCCTTTGAGTGCATTCAAAGATGAGGTGTCAATGGCAAGTTGACACTTGTTGGCCAATAATCAGGACTTAGCCAAATCACTGATACAGTGATTATTATCTAAATGTATTTTCTCTCACAGTGGGGACAGAAATGTGCTTCTTCACTTCTGGATTTCCTCCAAAAAGTGCCTGAAGACCTTTCAAAGACTTCTCACATTACCAAAAAGTAAGAAAGAAAAATCAGACTTCCACAAAAAATGTCCAGAGTAGCACTCAGTTGGCTATGCTCCATGATCCTAGGGCAAACTTGCTCACATTTAGCTAATACATCAATCCTACTTGAGTCAGGAAAAGTTACCTTGACCTTTCCCTTTCAATAAGCACAAACATACATAAAGTTGACTCTTGCTAATATCATATAATTTTTTCATGCCCTGACTCAATGTCTGTGTCAATACAAGTACTCTAGTGGTCTTTGCAATGACAGATTGCCATCCTATTCATAAAGTAGGCGTGATGTAATGTGTATGGCTCTGAACGCCATTTAAAGAGGCAGCAACAAGCTATTTCTGTGGGTCAACAATGCATTTGCCAGGGTCTTGATGATTTTAAAAAATATGTTTTAATAAGTAAAGTAAAAAATGTCCAATAAAAAAAATTAAAATAAAGCAAAACAAACGTGAAACTCTGTTAACAGATACCAGAAAACCTCAGGCTTAATGTGTAGCAACAAATTAAGTAAATTTAATGTCTGAAGAAACATGGAATGGAACAAAAACCACCCATAAAGTCATGTTAGAAAGAAAAAGCAACCTGTACTTCATGTATTCTATTTTATCCTTTTCATTTAACTAATAAAATAGCACAAAGCAGAAGACAAAAATAGAGAGACGGATTACAGTATTTAACAATATCACGGTATATCTGCACAATCAAAAAGTGTGGCACTGTTTAGTTCAGAGCAGAAAATAAGAGACAGGAAAAAAAGCCAACAGCTACCCAAAACTACTCAGACACATTACATCAGAAGCTCATACTAATGTTTTTCAAATGCAAATGAAGGTATTATTAGATAAAGCTGAAAGCAGACAAAAAAAAAGTTCAGCTAATAAAAAAAAGACAAATGATCCTAAATACACAATTATCCTGAGGACTTCATTACCCCCAGATATCAGGAGCTAAAAAAAGACCAAACATTTACACAGACAGTCCTTTGTTCTATTGGACAGTCATTTTCTTCACGAAGAAATTCTTATGTTTTTCTGGGCACATATCAGTCACTAACAGAGTGAATAACAGAGGTCACTCTCAAGGGGGACATATTCCATAACCTGTACACTAAGGCTTTCTTGTTCCTTCTGAAGCATTTGGTACCAGCCATGGTCAGACACAGAACCCCAGACAAGAAAGCTCACTGTGAGAACCAGTATGGCAACTATTGTGCGCCAATGTACATATATTACTCAGGCGTTTATCTACCCAATAAGAGAGCTTCCTGCACATACATCTGTGCCAATTCATACGAGAGCACATGCACAAACATATGGACTTAGGACAAATGTCACTAACAGCTCCAGGGGATAAAAGATCTGAGCAGTCACATTTGCTCATCCCCTCCCTGTTTTGACAGGTGCATACTTCTCCAGGACACACCTTCCTCAGACCGGCATGACTATGGCAATTTCTTTTGACACATGGTAGAGGTTGGGCCCAGTTTATGAAAGGAAGGTATTTAGAATTTATCAGTAATACCAACTAATGAAGCTAATACTGGACATGCAAAATACACATTGGAGGAACTGACTTCTTCATTCATACCAGATATGACTTAATAACATCACGTGCTTAACAGTCTCTTTTGCCCTCCCCTCCCTTTTACCTGATTGTCGAATCCGCTGAAGGGTCTGCTGCACCAGGACCTCTGAACGGGGAACTATAACGATGAAGTCTACTTTGCTGAAGTGGCCCAGATCCAGGCTCTGATTGCCACTGTCTGCTATAGCACAAACCTGGGACAAGAGCTTTCTGGCAACTGTAAGCTGTGGCTGGTAAATTTGGAAGGTATCAACATCCAAATCTAGAGTGCGTTTGTTTGAAAAAAGAAAACAAAACACAAGAAACATGTTTATTTTCCCACCCCCCCAACAAGCATGATCCTCCAAACAGCCTACCCTCTATTGTCAGAATAAAAAAATCACTCATCAGAATAAATCTCTACACTCTGTACAGCTGCGTCCAGATCACAAATGTCAACTTTCATTTTTTGATCAAAATGTGATAATATATCAGACGGCCACAAGTACAGCACGACCCATTTTTAAATGCCCTAAGCGTTTTGAGGATTTTTAACAGTGTAACCCAAGTGTCCTGGGTTCAGCAGTAGCAGTCATTTTTCCCCTTCTTGGTAGCTGGTGCAGTGCAATGTTTTGACTTTCAGCTCGGGAACAGAGCTGATAACAAGCGATGTTTTGGTTTGGCCAAGGACTTTGTGAGCCTCATGCTCTGCCAGGGAGGAGGGGAAGCCGGGAGGAAGCAGAGACAGGACACCTGACCCAAACTGACCAAAGAGGTATTCCATACCACAGCACGTCATGCCCAGGATGTAACTGGGAGTTAGCCGGAAGGGCTGGGAGTCTGCAGGGTTGGAGGAGGTATCGGTCAGAGCTTGGTCGGGCTGGGGAGGGGCGAGTTATCGGTCGGCTGGTGGTGAGATGATGTATTCTCTTCCCTTGTTATTTCCTTTATCATTATTATCATTGGTGGTAGCAGTAGTGATTTGTGTTATACCTTAGTTACTAAACTGTTCTTATCTCAACCCGTGGGAGTTGCATTCTTTTCGATTCTCCTCTCCGTCCCTCCGGGAGCAGGGGGAGGGCAAGAAAGGGGGGAAGTGAGTGAACGAGTTACCTGACTGGGTTTAAACCACGACAGTTCTTTTTGGCGCCCAACGTGGGGCCCGAAGGGTTGAGATAACGACAGATTTGACTGGATTAATAGTCACTCGTCACAATGCTGATTTATTGGCTCTCAGAGTTGTTTTGCTTGATCTCGCAGCTTCAGAATGTTGTAACTTACGTAGAGCCGGTATTTGCTGTGATAGTGTTTATCAAGTATGGGGCCTGGGCTAAGGTTCTTGTCTCACTGTGCTTTATGGCAATGGCTTGTAATACGGACGGGCTCCAGCAGCAGGGCGGGACGGACGTGGCCGTGCACTTGTACCTGGCTGTCCGGCTGCTCCTCACCGTCCTGGCCCTCACCCTACTCTCCATCTTCGTGAGGCTGCGGGGAGCCGAGGGGGAGCGGCCCCGGGAGCCGGCGGCAGCCGAACCGGCCCGGGAGAGCGGCCCCGGGGACCAAGCGGCGGCGGGAGCGGGGCCGGAGGCCGCGAGGGGACGGCTGCCGGTGGAGGAGGTCGGGGCGGTCGGGGAGAGGAAGGAGGCGGCTGCCGAGCAGCGGGAGAAGGCGGCGGAGGAGCCGAGCCCCGCGGAAGAGCCGAACCCCGCGACCGAGCCGAGCCCCGCGACGGCCGAGAGCATCCACCGGAAGCCGCCTGCCGAGCCCCAGGAGGATGCAGGAGACCACGCAGCATTTCCCAGCAAGGCAGAGGAGGAAGAGCTGGACTCAGGAAAAGAGAAGCTGGTGGTGGGAGAGCCGGCAAGTACAGCAGCTGCACCAGCCCCAGTGACAAGTACAGCAGCATCAACTGAGAGTTCTGAAGGTTTTGAATGGCCTTTGGGTATCCTTGAGACCTGCCTGCTGATTGTGATGGGGATCAGCATGTTGGCACACACACAGACTGTGTGCTACCCACAACCATTTTGTCTGATCTCAAAAGTTAAGCAGAGTCAGGTTTGGGTCTTGTCTGGGGTTAGACGACGATATGGGGGGACCAAGAGATTTTCCCCAAAGCTGGACAGTCATGAGTGGCAGGGTGTGTGTGACAGTATGGGCAAGTATCTAGTCCACTGGGCCCCTCCAGTGCTTTGGAAGCATCGGAGATGGAAGGCAGCTGTATGGAGTCCCCAGCAACAAGCTGCAGAAACTGCTGAAGGGGACAGTGAATTATTTTAAGCCTGGTGGGCCCATGGCACTTCAGGCCATCAGAGCAGAGATACAACACAGAGATGGACTCATGATCGAGGGGTGGACTTAGCAATGGACAATATTGCCCAGGTTATTCACAAGTGTGAGCACTGCACACAGTCTCTCCTGCTCTGGAAGACTGTTACAAGAGATGGAGCCTGACATCATGGACCAGATGGACTCAGCAGCTTTATAGGGACTGGTCCATGCACTAAGATAAGAGTGCACTGACATAAGAGTGATGGTATATTGAAAATGTGGGATCTGAGCATGACGTGAATGGTATGGAATAAGGGGTGGATAATGTCCTGGGTTCAGCAGTAGCAGTCATTTTTCTCCTTCTTGGTAGCTGGTGCAGTGCAATGTTTTGACTTTCAGCTCGGGAACGGAGCTGATAACAAGCGATGTTTTGGTTTGGCCAAGGACTTTGTGAGCCTCATGCTCTGCCAGGGAGGAGGGGAAGCCGGGAGGAAGCAGAGACAGGACACCTGACCCAAACTGACCAAAGAGGTATTCCATACCACAGCACGTCATGCCCAGGATGTAACTGGGAGTTAGCCGGAAGGGCTGGGAGTCTGCAGGGTTGGAGGAGGTATCGGTCAGAGCTTGGTCGGGCTGGGGAGGGGCGAGTTATCGGTCGGCTGGTGGTGAGATGATGTATTCTCTTCCCTTGTTATTTCCTTTATCATTATTATCATTGGTGGTAGCAGTAGTGATTTGTGTTATACCTTAGTTACTAAACTGTTCTTATCTCAACCCGTGGGAGTTGCATTCTTTTCGATTCTCCTCTCCGTCCCTCCGGGAGCAGGGGGAGGGCAAGAAAGGGGGGAAGTGAGTGAACGAGTTACCTGACTGGGTTTAAACCACGACACCAAGGAAACCTCAATGCCTACATAGTGAAATGCATTCTGGTTCTGCAAACGAACCAACACATACGTAATATGCATGTATACACAGAATCATAGGATGGTTTGGGTTGGAAAGGACAGTAAAGATCACCCAGTTACAACCCCCCTGCCATGGGCAGGGACACCTCCCAGTAGACCAGTTTGCTCAAAGCCCCATCCAACCTGGCCTTGAACACTGATAGGGATGGGGAAGCCACAACTTCTCTGGGCAACCTGTTCCAGTGCCTCAGAGTCAGTAAAGAACTTCGTCCTTATATCTAATATATATACATATACACACACATACACATAAAAAAGATGTGCATGTGTACATATATAAAGAGCATATATATAGACACAGAGCTCTAATGCTCTCCTGAAACTTGCAGTTCTCCTTTACGAGCTTTCCTCTATCACACTGCTGGGAGATCCAGCCATGGGAGCTGAGGCTGCCATGCTCAGGGCACAATGGGATGAGCACCAGCACACCTATTAATCTGATGAAACTGAGCCTGCGTTAATATTCCTGCCGAAAGGACCAACAGGACAACAGGTTAGTTAGGAGTTCACAACACCTCTGTTCTGAAGTACTGAGCACTGCTCTAAGTTATGACTGAGATAGCCAGATGTCTGTATACTGCCTGATAGTTATATATATGCTGTGAAGGGAAGATGAGCAATACACCTATGCAGTAAATCTCAATTATCTGGGGCAGGGGGGAGGAGGCATTTATTTCTTTGGAGGTTTCTTGTTCTTTAACAAAATGTTAGTCTCAGATTTCTTTGTACTTAATAAATGTCAATACAACACTAGCTGCAGAAAACTGGGGGACAGGAGCTTTGCTCTCTATAGACATGTACCAAAGCATTCATGTTTCCTCAAAGAAAATGCTTGTTCCTATACATCAGTATTTCTAGTAGGTAAATTCAATGTCCAACAATCTATGTTTCACTAGCTCCTGTATATTTTCAGCATGCAGATTACCAAATAAACCCAGTAATGTCATTGCAGATGTGGGGGGTTTTGTGGTTTTGCTTGTTTGGGTTTGGGTTTTTTTTTCCTGTCAGTTTTTCTGCTACCAAGTAAATTCTCATTAATGGACCACTTATCATAAAAAAATACCCAGGGCAAATTTCTTTTAAAAGAACAAAGAAAAAATCCCAAACTCTGCAAATTTAATACACAAGAACTACTGCTGCTTTTTTAAGTAATAAACCACTTTATAAAGTGCTGCCATTTACATGAAAATTGGAAGGTGCTTGGGCAAAACACTAGATTTTATATAGACACGTGTTTGCGTGCATTCTCTTATCTCCTTCTCCAGCCCGCCTCAGTGTTCATTTCAGTAGGCTACTATGGGAGAGAGGTCCCTCTCAAACAGGAGACTTACCTCTCCGTTTTTTTTATTCAGACAGATTCTCAGTAGCTTCAACCACTGCACAGCCATGAACAGTAGTTTGAGAAAACATGAAGATTTAAATGAAGCACTGCTGCACATCATTAGACAGTAACAACAACAACAAAATCCAACAGAATGTAAAGATTATTCTCCCTTCAAATTAATCCTGTGAGGAAGCTCAAGAGCTGTCTTTCTGAGGGTGCCAGAACAAAGTTCCTGGCAGACTTCCTATTTGGATTTCCCATTCCATGTGGAAACTCTCAACCACCTTGCTTTCATTCAGATCTACCACTGAGCTGATTCATTTTAACTAACTAATGTGAATCAAGTGCATATCTACCTTTCATAGCGAAAAGTCTTTACTGGGGTTTGAATTTGCTTTGATACTAGACCTAGAAGAGCCTCAGTGTTCATAACAGCTCAGTGTGCCTTTTACCATTACATTACCAAAGGGAAAGTACAGTTACAACTTTGAATAATGAAAGAATTCCAAAATGGGAAAATTATAATTAGCATTTTTAGACAGGCAATCCTAATTCATCTTTTGTCCCTAAGTATCTCATCAAATTTTGCTGAATAAGACACATCTCAAATAAGCAAATTATAGATTACACTTAACTAGCACTTTCAGTCCAAAATCTTAAAACACTTTCCCTAAAAGTTTAAGCCTCATAACCCAAGTCTGTAGTACATATTATTACCATTTTACAGGTGGAAAGTGAGCAATATCAAAAGGTAAGAACCAGGAGGACACCTGGGGAGATTAGAACAAGAACACAGCTCCCCTCTGCCATAATCACAAGGTTACATTCCTTTTCTAGGTTCATAAGGGCAAGATGAATCCACACTGCTGACATTACAAAGGAACATTTCTGTTCAGCCTAATGCGTAATAGAAGAGCATATATTTTAGCTTAGAAATTACAAAATGGGGGAAAAGTTGCTGAAGGTTACAACAGAGATTTTCTGTCTGAGAGACTGCTATATTACCACATTCAGCTGGCAGTATTAATATTTGAAGGTTGGCACACTGTCTGCAGCTGTGCCCTGACTCTTGAGGCACATGCAATTTGACATTTAACAAGCTACTCACTTATTTCACATCTTACACATAAAAAATGTACCTGGTTCTTGTGTAGAAACCATGGCAATTGCCTCCTGAGATGACACACACTCGCTAACATCTCCATTGAAAGGAATAATGACACTTTCCCCTCTCTGCTGTAGCATTTTCTCCAGCAGCTTGTCCAGATCATCACCTAGGTAAGAATTAGCAACACCAAATTATCTGGAAGCTGTTACAGACAAGTGATGTAAAGCATGTACACGTGTTCTCAAGCAGCTGATGCCAAATCTGCAAAGAGACAGGGGACTGGACACAGAAGGAAGAGAGGGAGGGAGAATATTTTTCTCTTTTATTTACTGATCTGCCAGTGGAATGAATTCAAAAAAAACCCCAAACCGCAGCTGAATAATTTCAGCTCTGTGCCTTTACAGCTAGCAGTGACATCTGATGATTACAAAGAAACATACAATATAAACCAACCTCCAAAACCTGTGCTAGAAGCACAGACAAGAGACTCATGTACTTCTGCATGCCCTGCCGTTACATTCAGCAGTATAAACAGGGTTTAAAATATTCTGTCATGGGATGAGTAACTTGCACTGCATGGGTGAAAGAGCCAAGCAGTCCTTTACTCACACTGAATGGAGAGAAGAAAAGGTGAAGAGGGTAGAGTGCACTTTAGCTGCTGAACAGGAGACACACCTGGCCCTAAAGAAATTATTGCCTTGGCTAGAGCTTCTGTTTCTTAGGATCACTCACCTAAAGATGTATTTTTGAAATGCGATGCCAGGAAACTGACTTTCCCTGTGATGAGCTCATAACTGATCTCTTTTAAAAACTCACTGGTGGTAAGCATGCTTTCTGCCAGCGCCCTAGATTGATACTGACCTGGAGAAGAGGGGGAAAAAATGCACAAGGAATCTTTAATACAGTGTGCTAGCAACACAACCTTTTCACCCTAGAAGTGTGGGGCATGCTGATCTTCAGTCAGGGATCTCCACTGCCTTTACCCAGTAGGCTAGGAGAGCAGTCTCAAGCCTATTTTGCTAGCAACGGAAGAATTAGTCATATCAGTTTAGCACATCCTTTGCAAGCTGTTGCCCATAGTTTTGCACACTTGGGTGACATATGAAATGCCAAATAAGTATTTGTACCTTAGATGGAATAGAGGATTCTGAGTAAATACGAAAAAGTAAAAGTTTGACATTACCTATTTATCTGACTACAAATGAAAGATGACCAGTCAAGATTCACTCTCATCCAGTCACACTCATGCACACAAACATCACAGCCAGTCACCAACACAGAATTTGAAAATCACCATGGTAAAAAGGATAAAAACCATCTTCTGTTTTACAGCGGTCTGCACAAGACTGTGGTCAATCCAATATTGCCATTGTGCAGCTACACAAACCAGAGAAAGACAAACCAACTACTTTGTCACTGGGTTGCTTCCAGATATTTTTTAAGGTAGCCTCACAAAGGCTCAGGCCTCTCAAGGAGTAGTAATGATTAACCTACAGCTATGATTAACCTACAGCTATTTTTCTAGATCCTTATGGACACCATTACTCCAAGTCTTGATGGAGTAAACCGTGACATCGCAGTGCCACATACAAAGGAGAGTAAAAAGAACAAAAGGGGTTTAAAAGCTGGAATAACAACTCAAGAAAATTAATTCAGCAGAATTGCATTGATATTAGAAGCATACTGCAAACATACTCACCCAGGACTACTACGCAAAACTCACTTCCTCGTATCTTTGACGTACAAATAGCAACTACATAATCTGGTAGCTTTTGCTGATGCTTCATTTCATTGAGAGACCTCAAGGTCTCTGAGATGCCCTCTGCCAGTGAATTCTGGGTTACAACCACTTGCACGAGGTCCCGGGACACACTAGCGATTAACCTAGCAAGCCAAGGGAGTTGACCTGGTGACACAGAGACACACTGTGCACTCATTTGCAAGGATCGCTCTCTCAGACTGAACTCCTGCATAGCTTTCAACATGATCTGCTCAAATTCTTCCCTCAGGGGTATCTGGTCAGGACCTACATTGGAAACAAACAAACAGAATAACAGTATCTCATATCAAAATGTTATTGAACTAGGAATAATCACGTTTGTCTTGATCTGACAAGATCCTTTACCATATTTTTTACATTTACAAAACCCACTCGCTACTGAGCGGATATCTACCCCCATGGCTTATTCTTCCTTGTTCATATTACATTCTTTCTCCTATCATCTCCCTTTTTTGTTGCCTCCGCATGTTCTTACAGCAGAAAACCCAAATGCTTATCCTCACAGTCTAATCACAGCCATGCAGTATGGTGAAGCCTGTTAAGTGGCCTTTGTTTTGCTTTTTCTTGTCATGCATAACAGTAAAGTAAGCATGGCTGTAAAGAAACAGGTTTAACATCTTCTTTTCCTTTAGTTAAATTCAATTAACTTAGCAAATCTTCACACTTCTAATGTAAAGAGGTAAATGCAATTTTAGCTCTACATTCCTCAGACTTCATAAACTGTCTTGTGAACTCGAATTGGAAAACAGAAATAGAAGCTGCATTATCTCAGCATCAGTCTCCAACTCAGCTTCAATTAACATTTCACTCAGTAATATTTGTCTCATTGTCAAACATCCTCAGGAACAGATAAAAATTCATGAATATAGAGTAAAAAGTAACCATAGCTTAAATTGCCAAGATCTCATGTCAGTGTCAAAGGAGACAGCTTCATGCTTCATCAGCTTTCTTTTCTATGAATAAAAGGGGAGGCCTAAATACCAGAGATATGTGAAATATTGGTTTTGGTTTTATGTTTTCTTTCAGGGCCAAAGACAAAAAGGGCAGTGAAGAAAAGGAAACAGAAAGATTGTGTGAGAAGCAGGGCAGGGAGTGGATAAACAACCCATAGCACAGAACCTGTAAAAACCACCACCTGTGTCATTTTGCCTTTCTGAGAAGCAACATACGGAGAGTGTCACCATCCAATTACCATAGGATGGTATGACAAGTACACACTTGTAAAAGCGGGGCTGTTTTTATTTTTGATGCAAAGCAAAAGGTTCTGAAGAGTCTCATTTAATGCAGCATGGACATAATTCTCTCTTTATAGGTCTCTTTTTTTTTGAAATCTATTTTGCTTTCTAAGAACACATCACACATTCTAGGTCTTTGAAGATCTCAAGCCAGAAAATACAGACATTTATTGACAGAGATTAATCTTCTTCTGCAGAAATAAAGTTTATCTACAACACATCAACCACAAAGAAAAGATGTTCTACACTAAAAGAAATCAAAGCAAGTTTTGCTGATTGAGGGAGGTTACAGGCGTCATCATGAATCCAAGAAAATGAGAATAATTGCACAGATGGAAAGAGTTCTGTATCAGAGCACACAGAATTACACTCAGATGATTCATAACAGAAAAGTTTTCTATCAATCAGTATCTATTGCATTCTTCTGTCTGCTTTTTTTATCTCTGCCTTTATCTTACTCTTTCGCAATACACTCTGGAAAAAAAGGATCCCTTTTTAGCCCTGCTTTCTCAAGACTAAAAGAGGCTCACACAAGTGAACTGTTCAATTATGCATGTATTTGTCTCTTCTCCTTGTCAAAAATTTTAAGCTGGCTGCCCTCCAATCATCTTTAATTTGCTTTGATTTTACAAAATGGGATAAAGGCTACAGTTCAGTGCAACTGTCACAGTTCCAAGAGTTTTAAATTTGTAGCAATATTCAACCCAGCAACGTTTTGATCCCCATGATCCGCAGAATGTTTTTAGAATGTTTTTATTTTTCTCCTCCTCAGGCTCTTTCATCTGACAGGGCTGGCGCCCATCTCCACATAAGGCCAATTGGAAAACTATTCAGCTTTACAGAGATAAGAACAAAAGCCAAATTAAACACCTGCTTGTAAGGGATCTGCTTTAGGCTGAAGGCGCAGTGCTCACTAGACACAGGTCAGTACCAGCAACTTTGCATGAAGCCTCCTTTAGTTTGCAGCAAGCATAGACTTGATGCATCCATCTCAGGCTGGATTTGCTCATCGAGTGTGGTTCACTGACACAGTAAGTTTCAATAAACAGTTTGTTTTTAATTGGAAATACTGCATCAGCTGGCTACATGTTTCTCTGGAGGAAGTTTGTAAGCTCTATCAGTCCAGAACTGTGTGAAGTAGCTGGTTTTAACATGCAGATTCTATAAATTTCCAATGAAGATTAAAACCTCAAAAATAACAAATTTAAGCCCACTGAGAGAAAGGCAACAGAAAACCATTTAGCCTGTAAAAAAAAAAGAAATCCTCTGTCAGTTCTAACATAGCATCCAATGGACTCTTGAGGCACAGAATGATAAATAAAGCAAACAGGTCACCGAGTATTACAACACAGGATGATCTCTTTTCTCTCTGCTACAGTACAGCATCAAGGGAGAAGAACAAAGCATAAGAACCCATGGGTGAAACCTGTACAGAGCAAATCTGCTCCCCAAATTATAGGGTTATCATGAGATGTGCTTCTTTTGATTTGCACATTTCATATCACTATGTATCACAGGTGTCCTGGTGGAAACCTGGTACAGGAAAAGCAGTGTGCTCTCCACAGACAACATTTCACATTGCTCTATGATAAGTAGCATTCTTTCAAATACAGAAGTTAAGACTAAAACTGCTGTGAGAAGTTTCCTCACACTACGCTGCATTATTCTTGAACTTCTAAAACCTTACTGTCAACACTGCTGCTTTTTACTCTAAGGTACAGAAAACTTCTGGGCCTGCAGTAAGAGATACTAAATGTGGTTTGCTGGTTTGCTCTCAAACTTGCAAAAAGTCCATTTCAAAAACACTTACAAGAATAAGATATTCACTGAATTACTTGTCTTAGTATGAGTAACAAATGTGGTTTTCATGTAAACGGTGCTGTCACCAAAACAATGACAACATCACACATCTGCCAGCATTTGTCACAAAACTGAATAAAATGGACCGAGGGTCCTTAGAAAGAGTTGTGATAACGGATGGTTTGATACTCTAAGCAAATGTGTTATCTGCATTGCAAATCCATTTCACAAAGGTGACCTGGTCAATCCCCATATGGAGAGCAGAAGCAGCATCGGCCTCTAAATTCACTTCACTTCAGTCTGATGAGCAAAGCAGCAAAGTCACACACACTAGATGGAGCCACTTACCTCTTCTTCTGTCACAAAAGTAGCCGGAAAAGTGATTCTGAAACTGACATAAGGAGGGTGGGGAGAAAAAAGGGCAGTCACAAATAAAAACGAGTGATTATAAAAAATTGTTTACCTAGTTGGACAAGATACTGAATAGTTAAAAGTATCATATTCTCCACACTTAGCAGTTGACTGCTGGTCAAACCCAAGAGATCCAAATCCTTGTTTTCCAGCTGTGGAATCTTGTAGCAATTCACCAGCAAGGGACTTACAACAATATCACCGACATTTCCATAGAAATAAGGTAAAGTGCCATAACCTTTGATAAAGGAAACAAAAAACCCTCAGAAATTCACAAAGTACGCCACTACACAAAGTCTTGCACAATGTACACATTTCCAAACTCTTCCTTAATGATATCTTACAAAATATACTGCATCAGTGACTGTACTTGGCATTATAATTGCCTACAAAATAAATGAGATAGGACAGTGATCCTTTGCTGTGTTTTACAAGTGATCACATAGATTTGCAAAAGCTAACAATAACTGGATACAAGTCAGATAATAATTATTGTTATCCAAATACTGATGAGAATATTATCTACTTAGGTTTTACTCTGACCTTTAAATACAGATTCTCCATAATATAGTGTACAAAAAAAGAAAAATCAATGGAAGCAAAAGTACATTGATCTTAACATTATAAAAGCAGCAGAAGTCACATTAGCATTGATTCAGCCACTGTGGCATTGCTGGGATTGATTTCATCTTTTTTTGCCATGTTTCCATTTTGTTTCCATAAACAGGTAAATAAATATCAACAACTAAACTTAACTGTTCTGGAAGGTAAAGCACAGGAGCACAGGCTAACTCTTCCTTGAGAATGTTTTTGTTTTAAAAAGGAAACAAGAGTTTGCCAAACCCGTCCATTTGGGTCCATCTGGTTCTGTACTATTAATAGGATGCTGTATCGTGGGGCCACTAACATTCAGCCTAAATGAGGACTTACTGGCAACTCTCCAAGAGCCTAAGGGCTGCATTCAATTTGCACTTAAGCTGATGACTGTAGGCACTCTCATCTTTATTAAAGAAGTGTTTCTCTGAAAACTGTTAGAGCAGCATGCTAGAGCTTTAGAATAGGCTTCCAGAAAACAACACGAAGCAAAACAAACCAGAAGTGTAACCCTATCCTTGACGGATTTACTTATATAGAGTAGAAGGCACTGTTAATTGTCTGGAAATAATGTGTGTAAGGATTGTCTGTGCAAGTGAGGACTTGGAGAACATCTCCATTTCTTCAGGAATAATAAATTATTTCATGGATTATATTGACAGGCATGTTCCGTTAACTCTGAAGTTTCTTTATACAAGCATCTGTACTATGCTGAACTGAGGAGAGATTTTGGCAGTACTACCTGACCAGTCTTTTGTTATACACCATGCCCAAATAGCTCAGGTTAAAAGGGATATTCACATTACGAGTTGTACTTTTGAAGTAAAAGTGATGTCTTTCGAAGGGTTAATAATGTACTTTATACAGGATTTTAAAAGCCTGATCTGTTATCTCACTTGCTTACAAGAAGTATGAATTATAAAAAAGACAGCATTAGCATGATTTGCTTCTGATTAGTCAATCTGAATCAGTTTTCTGGTTCTCATGCAGAATCCCTGGGCTTCAGTATTTGGACTATGAATGCTGCAGGAAATATTTGCTTGTTTTGTGAGTTGTTTACACTGGAAAGCTGTTTTCATCACATGGTAATATTTTTATTCTTGGATTTTACAAAAACCTCATTTGTGCAAAACTTCAATTTGGCCAGAGGTTTTGTACAGATCTGACCTAATCGTGACCTGTTTGCAAATCAGGCTCTCCAGGGATTGCCTGACTTCCAATTTTATATATTGAGCACCTAAACTATCCCTGACAAACCGACTTTCTATTGTACCGGAAGCCAGGACCAACAAAAAGCGTTTTCTCCTACGGGAGCACATATTTGTGCAAAATGCAGTATTTGATTCCCCAGTGTAAGACTTACCTATCAGAATCACTGGTCTGACTCCCGAGTTATTCAGCAGGTTTTCAGGAACTATTACAGTCTCCCCTGCTGGGATGGGTTGAGGCTGTAAAATTCCAGTTAACATGGATTGAGGAACTGGGGCTGACAAAAGAGGCTCTATAAAATAAAGAGAAGCTTCCATTACTAAAAGGCTCATACTGTGATTTGGCCGCATGAACAAATAAAGAAAAAATTACTGCAGATCACTAACTGTAATAAAATTCAAAGGTCTCTGCATTTCCTGCTATAGTTTGAAGTAATTCCAATTAAGAGCCTATATCGTCCTGTAGTCCCACCCCTAAAATAAAACTTCTTCTGGCCACTGTATTGTTGGTGGGAATGAGAGAGGAGAACACAGGTTTGAATATGCATCTTTAAACAAACCCAAGTACTAAGCCAAAAGGCCACCTCTAAGACAGAGGCTACCGCTCAGTACTGACTCTCAATACAAGGGAAGACTGCTCTGACTTCTGATCTAGAATATACATACATGAAAAAAACAAACACAAGCCAAAATCTCAAAGCTGTCCTCAGACAGTTGCCACAAGGATAAAAATTAGGCTTTACTCATGAAAGAGAAAGAGCTTTTACAAGTTAAAAGAAATAAAGTGCAAGAACTCTGAAATTAGGTTTCAGCATGAGGTCTGCTTCAGAAGTTTCTCAGGCTTCACTTGGTGTTTGCAACAGATTTTTCAAACAGTGCCATCAACAGAAAAGTATCGAAGGCAGCATGAATGTGTGCACGTGTTCTAGGAGTGAAAATTGTTTATCCACCAGAAAAAATATTATGAAAGCCATACGAAATGGAGTACACAGCAGAGGTAGTAGATTGGTGGAGACAAACTCAAGAAAAAGGGGGAGATTGCCTGATATCTCACATCTTCAGCAAATCTGTGAAGCTAGAAATCCCCAAAAGATATGACTGACTTGAGGTGACCAAATAGGCAGGCCTGCACTACCATGCAATCCTTCTTCTTATGATGTATATCTCTCAAAATTAGTTGCCAAATATCTCAAAACCAAACCTTCAAAAGCAGAGTTAAAAATACTCTGTGCATGTTGACAAATGGGAGTTTTTCCTCTTCTTTGTATGTTTATTCTCTCCCTCTATAGAGACAGGAATAAGTAGTTGTATATTCCCCTTTACAAAGTATGCTAAATCCCTCAACTGAAAAGTGCTCAAATAGTGAGCAGTTTTATTAATAGTTACATATAAAGAGGTATCTACATGGATATTGATGAGCATTCACACATACTTGTAATTAATCCTATTTCATATGATGCTACATAATCCTCCTACAGCTTTTCCATGCACAAAAGACATCTTGTCTCACAAAGTCTCCTCACATAGTTTCACTTTCCCTGTGTCCCATTTTAAGATTATGGCAACACGCACAAGGCAATGTGTGCTTTTCTGGGGCATCTGAAAAACTTTCCATGCTGTCCTTAACTACTTCAACAAGCTTAGTCATGTTTTTTGTGCAACACAAGAGAAGCAGCACAGGGCTACCAGTTCAGCTGAAGGCAGTTTTCTAGAAACAACATCTCTGTATTAATCAAGTTTTACCTGTTCTTGCTGCAGGCCGAATTGTAGGAACAGGTACTGCCAAAGCAGGAGGAGGGACTGGGGACCCAGGAGACCATCCCCGGTGACGTTTCTTTGGTGGTCCAGAACTTGACATGGATGCTGAGAAGGAAAACGAAAACTAATTCTAAATCCCATTCACCCAATTCAGCCCACATTGCCATTTCATGCTGGTGTTGAGCTGGTAACATGTCCCAGAGCACCAGAGGTCTACACCTAAATTCACATGAAACCAGACTACGATGTGAAAAATGTTGTTACCTGTGTTGAAAAGTACAAAAGTATCATTAATGGCCTTGTCAAAAACCAAATGGATCTGTAAAGACCAAATTGCAGAAACAGCTATAATGGGAAGAAGAACAAAATCACCAATTTCAGGCTCAACAGCCAGCGCTGCTTAAAATAAAAGAACAGAGAAATTTTCTTTACCTTGGTCTCCAGCTGCACAGCCAGGACTGGGAGATGTTGAGTGAGGCATTGGCCGAGAGACTGTAGAACTCAATACGCTATTTCTTCCTCCATTAGCGTTTCCATTAGCAACATCAGTGGCACGCAGTGAAAGAGGAGCTGAGTATAATAAAATACAGAGCGTGTGGCTTGAGACAATCTTGAAAACAAACAAACAAAATAATACAGCCACATGGATACACAAAAGAACAGGGCAAGATGCGTGACCGAAAGAAACATACTCCATGGAAAGCATGAAGTGTACTTGGCAGAGAATAATTTGGGCATAGGCTGCAAAATCCTAACCTTGAAATGAGGTCTCCAGATTTCAGGGTGGGGCGGATAGGCAGAAGAATAATACCCAAAGAAAGCCCACCAAGATAAACTAGAAAACTACACACACCCAGAATGATTGTGTAGTTTGTGACATGGCTTTTTAGATCCTGAAAACTAAAAAAAAGAAGTGCATAGTTAATTCAGTTTGTAAAGATTTCTAAGCCACTTCGGTGCATCTGTATTTTTCCCCCAGTTGTCCGTGTACTGTACACAGCAAGCCTGACACCCTGGCAGAACCATTATAACAAAATGAAACTACAACAGTGGAGGATCGCCAGCTGTTATTCTCACACTCCTGAGCTCCTTATGCTTTTTCAGAGCCTAATTCTTCCAGAAGAAAAAAAACAATGGCACAAACTGCATAGAGAACACATGGAGCCCAGTGGGGACTACAGCTCCTTGCTGTTATCTGCCAGCTCCACACGGACTTAGCTCCCAGGAACATATTCCAGGAGCAGCAGCAGGAGATTTGCAGATGTAAGCTGCAACAGAAAGCATTTGAAATGTGGGTATTTGGCTTAAAGCAATGCAACGTGAAACTCTCCAGCCACAGTCATCCAAATAAATACAGGCATCAGAGCCTCAGGTTGCCAATTAGCAAAATATGAATAACATCACTTGCCCGTTGATGTTCCCCATTTTTACTCAGTCAGTGATTTGATATGGACAGAGATGGTCAATATGGGTCAGTTACAGAAGTGGCTGAAATGGTCGGAAATAATTTCACTGCAAGATAAATTCTCTTACACAAGTATGGAGGGAAAAGGGTATTTTACATAAAGAACCATTACTGATTCATTAGGTACAGCATATTATGTACAACAACAATACAGATTGTATAAAATAGCAGACATAATGCATCATTATCAAATTTAATGCTCATGTGCATATATAAACCAAATAAATTTATATTTTTTCTTATTCAAGCATACTTCCCTGTAGTAATTTTTTTTTTATTATTGCTTAAAGGAATAACCAGCTAAAGTAATAATCAGAATATCACAACAGAGAACCAGTGAGGGATTTAGATACCACAGCTGAGGATCCTACGTTATGAAACACACAATAGAGAAATGAATAATTAAAACAGCACAGATATTGAAACTCCTTTAAATGTGGAGGAACTATACCTGTTACAAATGCAGAACACCACACAATTCCCAGCTACTGAGGCAAGAATCAGTGTGATATCAAGAGATGACTTTCATGCTGTCTTAGATACCTTAGGAAGTGCAACAAGGGGTATGACATGCATTTTATCACAATGTCAAATCTGAAAGCCAAGATGAGGCTCACTTTCAGGACAGCAATGGACATGAAAAATTTCTGTGCAGAGGACTGCAAGAAGATGAGAGTTTTGGAGAATGCTAGTGAACATTTTCCTTTCCTTTTTCCACCAAAATGATGACTCAATTATTTCTTGGCTGTTAAGACAGTGATTTCCAGGATAGCTGAGAGCTATCCTGGAAAGCAAAGCTGTACCTGCAGCAAATGCTTTTCCTACGAGCTGTACTGACAGAGCCAGAGGTTTCACAATGTTCTTGTTCCGGGATGTGTCTTGTGTTCCACTTAAATTAATAGCAGAAGATGATTTTGCTGGACTGAATACCGAAGAATCTGAGAAAATAAGTTGTTTAAGTAAGTAATGATTAAAACAATCTATATACATGCGTATGTATATAATTTGTATTATATAAACATAAACAGTCACACACATTTATCTAAAGTCATTTATGCATATAATAATTTATAATGCATATAATAATTATTTTTACACTCCTAAGAATTCACTATGTATTGGTATTTTTTAGGAGTCGTAACAACCATTTAACTGGGCGTTCCTATACAATATTATAATCTACTGAACCCATGATTGATTTCTTCCACAATATTTTGCATTCCATACACTCAAAAAAATATTTTAACTGTAGAAAGCACTATCTCACTGCTCCTCAAAATACTCCCATAGGATGGGCAACTAAACAGTTATCCCATGTTACAGATGAGAAAGTGAAGAGAAGGAGGTACATGACTTGCTCCCAGCAAGCATAGGGAATAAGCACTGGAATAAGTTGTTTTAGAAGGTTGTGGAATCTCCATCACCTGTGAACAAGCTACTCAGTCTTTGATAGAAGTTTAGACATAGCTGAGCTTGCCTTAAGGCAGAAAAAATATCAAATGTTGTAAGGAGGTTATCCTCCTTACAACACTACTATCTATAAGGCTATGAGAACTGTACATCAATTTATAAGTCTGGATAAGAAATGAAGAGTATCTGAGCCCATACTCTTGGAATGAATTAACAAACAGCAGTCCCTTAGAGCACTTCACCAAATCTGAAAAATATAAACCTCATTTTCTACCTGGATAAACTGAAGAACAAACCATAATTCTTGCCCAGCATAAAACTGTAAGTCAGAAACAGTTCCAAACCTCTCAGCATGTAGGCCCCTACATTAACATTTAATAGCAGCAATTTACTTCAAGACAAATTCAATATTCGAATGACAATACACTGACAAATCCAAATTCTTTTAACTGGAGTGAAAGAATATTCACTCAGAGTCTGTCCAGAAAGTAGTCTGCAACAAGTAGGCAAAGTAGGCTAAGTTCACCTACAGATGTCCTAGTAAAACAGCCAGGTAAAGAAAACAGAAGGCAAAGACCAACTTGATCTGCCAAATATATTCACCCTCAGGCCACACACCATTTGGTGAAGGAGAGTGGGGAGGAGAGTCTGCTTTGCCAGACAAAGTAACTGAGAGGGGAACACAGAAGTCTTTACTGCTGCTGCTCCACCAGAAAACCTTGTCTGCATTCACAGGAATTACTTTGAATGCTGAACAAAACAGAACACCAGGCCAGGGGCTTTGAAGAAAATCACTGATCTCTCGTTAAATATGATACAGCAAATATGTAGTGCTAAAGCTTTCCTCAAAGCAAACTGTCCAGTTGCCTAACGCCCCTTTTAACACCTGAATTGAAGTTTTCCCTTTCATGTGCCTGCTAAAATTGAATTTTTGATACTGTTCAAGGTTTCAGCCATATTTCATCGCCAGTTACCTCTTCTTTGCAACAGAACTGTATCTTCACACATCACCATGAAAGCTGAACCTGACACCTGTCTGCAATGTCATGGCCACATCATACTGTCAACATTAACTGTGGTATTTCAGAATTCTTTTGTGTTCTAATTTCTATCATGAAATTACCATTTCAGTGCAGTACTCTGAGTGTGCCCATGACTCCCTACCTATAGGCATCTTCTAGAACTTGGAGGCCAAATCACTTTATAAAGGCAGAAACCAGAAACACTGACATAAGTTTACAAGGAAAAAACGGGTGCAAGTTGACAATAAAATAATTTCAGAAAGTGACTTTAGTGACTACTAAAAAGTAGTCCTGTTATAAAACAACCAAGAAGTCAACTCAAAGTACAAACAGCTGTTCAGAGCCTAGGAGAGAAAAAGTCAGAACTCCGTCATAGGTGGCACATGTCAGAATTCACACCACCAAAAAAAAAGCACTCTCCCCCCTTCTCCTGTTCACAGGGGATTCATATATACGAATGTGGCATTATCTTCACTAGAAGATAACAGCAGAAGACGAAAAGGTTTTGGCAACCATGACCTAAGAGTACAAACAGTGACACAAAGAAACACCAAGTAGACTGAAAATCACAGTGAGTGATAAGGAAAAAGCAGTATATAAAAGGTGTATCTATTAACTTGGCAGGTACAATACAAGACAAAGCTGTGTAAATATTGGATCACTTTTTGTTTCAAATAAATAGGTTCTCATGCATCTGCACAGTTCTCATGCCAGGATCTGGAAACCAAGGGATCATGCAATGAAATACAGATGTATTTAAACAGCACTCATTTAATTTTAATGAAAGTCTAAAGCATATCGTTTCCTAAACAGAAACAGGGGTGACCACCTGGGGAAAGTGTCTCTGAACATACTCATCAGTGACTACAATTTCATAAGAATGCATGTGTTCAGCTTTTGTTTGTTATTTCTTTTTAACATACTTTGAAAGTGGAAGAAGTGTTTTAACCATCTCCGTTTTGTATCTGCATTTCATACTCCCCTAGAGAAACATTTGTTCTGGTACACACAATCAACCAATTTCAAGAACTAACAGAAAGTTTTCTCCTGTTTTTAATTTTTCAAGAAGTAGCACAAACAGACACAAAACCACGTAACAGCACAGATGGAGCTGCAATAAAGCAATGAGAAAAAAAAAAGCTCAAAGAAAAGCACCTTGGTTATTTGCAATAAATAGATAAATGAAATTAAGATGCTGCTTCGTCAGCCAGTAATTGATTTTTATAGTTTCACCTTGTTTAAATATACCATTAATAGCTTTATAGAACAGTTATAAGATGCATTTTAGCTCACATAACACAAAACCACTGTATGCATATGGGGGAATTGCTATTCTAAGCACACCCTTGTGTGCAATAAAATTTAAATAAATAAATAAGCAAATAAATGAAAACTACCCCTCTAGCCTCAAAAGGAGATTACTTTTGGTTTTGAGACAAATAGCCTAGTCTATAGACTAAGTAAACACCTCCTTAGAAATGTGTAATTCAAGATTTTTGAGATCCACAAAATAAATGAAACCAACACAGGGAAGAACAGAATCAAATGAATTAATCAAAAGATCCTTTAACACTTTTTAATCAACTACTCCTATGGGGACTAAGCTAACCTTCAGCTTCACTTCTGTCCTAATCTTTCACAAAGCAAATTTTGAAAGGCATCCTCCCTGCTGTAATCTGCACCTGGTTTGAGGTAAATACCCAGTTATTTGCAACATCCCTGAACCACCAGTACCTGAGGTAACTTACCACCCCCAATGGTTATCTTTATAGCACTTTCAGCTCCTACCTGTCTGAGTGAACCCTGATTTGTATCCATTAGCTGATCCACCCTCTGGGGTCGTGGACGGTGACACCGAAGGATTTGGTTTAGCAGAGAGGCTAACAGCAGATGATTGCCTGCTTCTGCATTCTGCAAACGAAGCAGCTACAGTACATATTAACAAGGCCTGCCTTCCAGAAAGAAAGTTCAGCAACACGGTTGTGAAAGGCGACAAAATGTTAAAAGCAAAACATACAGCACGTACAACAAACAGCAGCAAATGGCAGCATTCAGTGAAAATATGGCTCTTGCGTTTTAGTCAACTTTGTCTTCTAATTAACAAAACTTCCCTGGGGGCCACTCAGAGGGCCAGGCAAATACAGACCAGATGCTGCAAAATGGCAAGAGCCCTCAGTTTGCAGCTTCCAAGAGATCTGAAGATACTGGACCCAGGAAACACTCAGCGACTTCTGTGGCACAACCTCTATACAAACCATCATATGTTGCCCTTTAAAAGGAGATATTGTGCTGATTCTTAGTATGCCTCCATAAAACCTTTGGGGAGATCTCAGCGCTTTGACTGTCTGGATGAAAACTGAGTTAAGGGAGGAGAAAGTCACCTTAAAAATCACACATTAATCCAGTTTTAAAACTGAGATCTAATCAGGTTTTGTTTGAAGAAAAGGGAGTGTTTAAAAGCATTTCTCTTCTTCTAATTAGACCTTTAATGTAAGTAATGGGTGGAGGGTTACCAGATGGATGGTAGCAGTAGGGCGATAGAGCATATCGAAAAAATGCCCATGAGGTCAATTTCTGGCCAACTTCCTAAACTTTCATGGGTCCTCAAAACACTTATAATCAGCATATAACCAAAAGTGACCCCAGTAACTGCCTCGTTATGCCTGACTGCATTTACCAGGCCAACCTCAACTGCATGAGCACAAGGGTGGGGTTTCAGGAAAAGGATTCCAAAAGTACATTAAGGTTTTCTTTTTCTGCATCTGGAACTTCACTACCAAATTAAATCTTCCTGTAGTTTTGTGTGAAAAATGCTGCTGAAATACACATTTACTCTAAAGCTGTAGTTAATTATACTTGTAACAGAGAAAAGCAGCTGAAGCCAGGATCCCTCTGAACCACTAACTGATACAATACTATAATAGCTCATACAGCTCAGTGATAACCATCTCTTTCTGGTGTCATGCTGCTATTCACATAAGGATGCGACTATTCAGATGTGTGTCAGTCCTCCTGTGGAGCTTCTCCTTTCCTCGCACCCTCCTCTCTGGAACAACAGGCACCAGATCAAACTGTCTTTACTGAGTGAGACCACAGCTGAGGAAGACAGCCTTTCTGCATATACACCATCTTAGTAGACAGTGAGTAGGTAAACCATTCCCTCCTTGAGTCTTTGCATGGCTCTAGCTCCAAAAGCCTGCATCCACCAGTAACAGGCCCCATGGCTACCTTTCCTTTTAGTCACAAACGTAATCTCTTTAGCACATAATATTGCACAGGCTGCTCCACTGGAGGCTAAGTCCAAGTGTAAAACACACTATAAATGGCAATAATATGCAAGATTTCTCCTCTTTCCCTGAGATCAGTGGCCTGAGCTTTCTTAATCTTTCTTAATCTTATAGCTGTCCTCAGGCATTAGACATATTGAATTGCACCAGCTAAAATGAATGTGGAAAGCCAATGTTGGAGCCCTGGGTGTGAGTCATCTTGCTTCAGGCACAGAAAAGAATCAGTAGACTGAGCAACCTTATTTCTTCTACCAAGATGGCTGCACATCTTAAGATGGCCAGACTTAGGGCTTCTACTGAAAGTATGGGGAAATGGAGGAGGACTATTTACAATTGCATGGTTACTATTAAGACCTCTTTGGCAAAATCCAGACTTCAGTGAAATCAGTGCAATAATGAAAGTCATCTTCTACAGTTCCTTTTGATGCATACATTTACAACAGCAACTTTTAATTTTTCATTCAACATCACACTAACATAATAAAAATCCCATAAGTGAATGGGCATCTTTATTACCTTTCCAGCAAATAAGGGGTCCCTTTGACAGTACGCCTTGGGAGCTTCTTACTAGGTAGTACTTTAAGTGCTTCTGCTTCTTTGGCTGAGTGGTTAATTTCAGGTTGATATGATTAGAAAACTCTGTGAAGTACCGAAATCCTCTTTCTCCACAGCCTATACAATTCCCGGAAAATCCTGGAAGAATGAAGCAGAAGATATACACGGATTAAATGACTGGTAAGATCTGCACTATCACAGTACATGTGTGTCGGGAAGCAGCCAAACACAGGCAGATTTTTGTCTTAGCTTTTCTGAAACTTTTCCATCTTTCTAGATCTTATTAACTTATGCCAAAATCCTACCACCAATTTTCTACTTTACATGGTGTATAAAGGAATAACTACTTGGCAGGGGGAGAACTATGATCCCAAACTAGGAAATTTCCATGAGAAAAAAATATAATTCCATTTTTCTACATTTAAAAACCCATGAGCACCAAGCTGCATGCATCTCTTTCTCGAAACAGTGGCTAATCCAGAGTAATAATTTCATGTGACTAAAATGAACCTTAATGTGTAATAAATTTTCACTGAGACTCATTTTTACAAAGCACTTTCCAAGAGAGCTGGACCTTACAAGCTTCTTAAAGTCTTAAAAGCAATCATTTGATGTCAAGATTTTCATGGCAAAAGTTAGGAGTGCTTCAGAATGTTGTTAAAGACCTACAACCTCTCATGAAAGTAACAGATTCAGGAACAAAGTCTGCTTTTCTGCAATGTTCCAACATGGTTTCAACAGAGTTGAGTTGAAGTCTGGAAGATAGGGTCCAGACTGAGGATTGTAAGCACTCTTGATTTCCAGTGCCATTCACAACCATACTAATGGGAATGTTGTATACAGATGGCAGTGGTCTATCATCTCCTAGAACAAAGCACAGGGCATGTTCTGAAATGGGCCTGCCTTAAAATCCTTGTTGTTTGAATAAGCCCTCTACTATCTAATGCTCAACAATTAAACTCTTCTGGCTTACTTGCCACTCCACTCGTCTCTGAATTGCTTTCAACCCTTAATGAAGAAATACTTTATATTCTTTCTGGAACATGGGTAATTATTTATAATAGAGCTGGACAAATTAATACCAAGTAGAAATGCCTTAATTTTGTGGTTGTTTGGGTTTTTTTCCCCATTTACTGATCAGTTCAAGATCTCTAACGGAACCAATTTTCGTCCTCATGACTATCATTATTTTCAACAATGACAAGCACTGTGGAGAACACTGGTTCCTACACTCACCTGGCAACCAAATTTATAGTTTTATGAAAAAAAAATATTCAGTCCTTTTGACACAATGCATTTTCTGCAGAACTCCTATTAATTAGGCCATTATCTTTAGCCTTACTGTGCCTCATTATCATCTTTTACCATCATGCTGCTGAGGATTCCAAGAAGTAGATTATTTCATCCTATTTCTCATGGAACTAAATCCGTTCTCCTCTTCTGCCTTGCAACCCACAGGAACTATTGGTGCCTTTCCACAGCTGTCGGAAACAGTCATCAGGGTCTCACAGAGCTACCAAGCCAATGCTCTCCCCACAGGTACTAGTCACACACATAGAGACATTTAAATATATGACATGAGCAATGTCAGAGCAGAGATGTGAGTCACTAGGCTCATTATGAAACTATACCAGAAATAGTAGATGGACACAAAGCTGAGGGCTGGGGGGAAGAAGGCTTACCAACAAAGCCCAGTAGTACCACATTTAATCAGACTAAATACCATCTGTCTGTCTATCAGATAGTTCTTATTGATCAGTTCTTGACACCTCACCTGATCAGTGGGGGAGAAACTCCTCTGAGGATGGCAGTACAGACCAGATAATCCCATGAGCCCACATTTCCAACTGTACCCAGCAAGGGCATATCACCCCACAGCTCCTATCTAACTCAGGGCAGTGGGATTTCTGCCTTAGGTGCAAGGGTTTACAGTGTTTAGTAGCATGTTAAATAGATTTAAGGGAGAAACAATGTTAAAGCACATAAGTACAAAAATTAGGTGTTTTCAACAGTTATGCTAAACATTGCTGTTCTGGACCAGAATTTGAACAGTATGGTTAAATCAGGGTATTTATGTTTTATTGTAATTTCTTCCCTGTTGAAAGGTCTTTCTGAATATATGCTAGGCAGCATGATGACTGGAGGGAGAAATGAGACAGCAAATTCAAAACAGGCTAAAGGAGCCAAAATATACTAAATCACTTTTACTAGCCTGTTAAAATATGCACCAGTTGTGAGCCAGCAGGAAACCTAAGTGCACATATGGCTGTCTTCAATCACCAAGTAGCATTCTTGTATTAAAATTTTAAAGCTCATAAATGTAACCAATTATGACGTAAATGTGGGTTTTTTTTCCCCACACACACATTAGATTTTGGAGAAGTATTAGATTTTGAGAAGCAAACTGCCCTCAGAGCTCCTATTGAGAACAATGTTCCTGGTGGAGCCAAGGGCAGAGTTTGTCCCTTAATCCACAGAAAAATAGATAGCTCATCTTCAGTAGTAGCATGAGCAGATTTCTTCTTAAATGAAAATGCTGTAAGCATCAGTAAAGAGTACGTGAATAGTTCACATTTAGATTGCCAGGGCTACAATTGACTTCTGCCTACACAGAAATCACCAAGCTTTGATTGCAGTTAATTGTGGAATCAAAGACTTGTTTTAAAATGGGCTTTTAAGGCAGGTTCAGCTACAGATCTAAATTTAATAAAAACAAGCCTCTTCTCAACATATTTCTAACTGAAGGTCATTGGCTGAAATGACTTCAGATAATTCTGAACTGACCTTTTTCTCTGAATTATTATGGCTTGAAGAAAAAAAAAATATCTTACCTAAAAGTGCATTTTTTCCATGATCATCTGGCAAAAACCGCTTGTCAACAGCGCAGACTAGAATGTGCTCAGGAAGGTTGGGAGATTTGGCTCCTACTAACAGGAAGCCTGCTGGGATATCAATTTGCTCCATGCACAGAGATACTAACCGTAAATCCTTGCCTGCTTGACAAAAACCTACAAAACAAACCCAAACAAATGATAAATCTTCAGAAGATTTAATTTCATTTTCTTCTTTTTATCAGTTACAGAAGTAAATGGGGCTTCACAACCTGATGTTGTAACTGGGGGGTTTAATATGCCCTTTTCATGGGAAAGAGGAAATTGATAGTATCTCACCAGATTCACTAGCTCAGAGTTTCAGACACAACAGATAACATTATTTTAAAGAGATCCTGAAGACATTCAAGCTGAGGAAAGATGTAAGTCTATAAAGACCAGACATCAAATGGCTCAGAAACTTAATTTTTCAACAAGCATTCAAAACAAGAAAAAAAGCTTGTGATTGTATAACAGAAAACAGATCTTAAAACATGCAAAAGAGTATTTTTTCTTTGCCAAATTTTAGTTCACAATTTTTTCAAGATAACCAATTTTGTCTTTTTTGTTTGTAACATGCTGGCATCTGTACACAAACATCACTAAGTAATACAAAGGAATGATAAAAATTGATGACTGAAGTTTAGTACTGCCTACTAAAGGAAAAATATTTTAGAATCTCTTTTTTAACTTGTCTATACATTTTAGGAATTCCAGCAAGTAGAAAATTAATTCTCTGGTTTTAGAGATGTATACCATGTTTTCTGTAAGTTTCCAACTCTCTCTTGAAGTCTCAATGGACTGCATGACTTAGAGTCTCTGGTTAGGTTTTTTCCTATCCAAATACACATATGCACACATAACCTTGGTTCTTGTGCTATTGGTCAATGTAGGGCTAAAGCCAGCAGCAGAAGTCAGCAAAACTGGAGACTGAAGTGAGCTGTTACTGTTCCATGTCCTGCAGCAAGTACGTGGCAGGCCGAGACACACAAAAAAGCACAGCCAGGCACTGCAGTGGCAAACCTGGGATGTAAGCACTCAAGGTGAGCACTAAGCATCCATGGTGGAGATTTTCAAAGGCCTGGCTGGGACAGCTTAGAGCAATTAAGGAACCTCTGGAGGTCCAGCTGGTCCAACCTTTTGCTCAAACCAAAGCCAGCTTCAAAGTTTGATTCTTTTGACTAAGTAAATTAACAACATTGTAAGACCCTTCCCTTAGCTCCAACAATGGACTTACAGGGATCAAAATCACCTGATACTTTTTGTACAGCTCCACGATGTTATTTTCAGTGAGTAATTTGTACTTTCAAGCAAGGAAACAACAGGTGTGGGAGAAAGCAATAGTCACATGGCTTCCTCCACAGGAAAGGATACGATCACATCAGGCTTTATGACTTCCCTTAGGCAGAAGTTAATGAAAGCACTACCAAGTTTTATGAAGAACCAGACTCTTATGTTGTGTTCCCCTCCAATTCTCACTTCTCCAGCTGCGAGATCAGTGCGCCACAGTCTGGCCTTATACATCTCCCAGCAGCTGAGCCCCCCACCCCCATTTCAGAATATCCAAAGACATCCTACATTTATCCATTGACCATCTCTCTTTTGCTACAACCACAGAAATACCATAACACAGACAGCACATGCATGGATCTGCATGAATCAATATTTCAAAGTAAAGAAAATCATAATCACACTAATCAACATTTTTGTTAAAAAACATACCAAACTAAATTTGAAGTTAGTGTAATACCCGTTAAGACTTCAGCTATTAATGTATATAACTTACACTCAATTTAAAATGTTATTCAAGTAGTCCATAGTTGCTACAGAAATTGTAAGAGAAAAAAAAAAAAATCAAACCATTGGAGAAAGACACTGACTGAGCAGGTGGAAATACAACACGATCACAGCTTAACCAAGAGCCACCTCAACCATTATTAACATACGCGTCTGCACCCTTGTACTAAAACCCATGGTTTAAAGCTTCAGAAAAATGGTGAAAGTTGTGTCTTGTTTTATCTCAAAACTGTACTAGGCAAAGAGCATGCACAAAGTGGAATGCATGGAATCAGCTAGCATGAACTTCTGGGCAAGCAGCAGCTTGCTGAAAACAGGGCCTGATACAGGCTCAGTCTTGTGCCCACACCCACAGTCTGCTGCACCAGTTCTTGGCTGAATAGTTTGTTCAGTTATTCAGTCAGCTCAGTTTCAGCAACAGCTCATTTGAACTGAAAGCTTGCTTGGATTAGACCCTCACACACACCTTCCAGCCAGTGAACTAAAATTAAGTGACTTAAGTTTCTATTTACCAACCAGTGGACTATAACAATAATTGACCAATAAAAAGTTACACATCAAAATTTATTCTTTTCTGATTAGATGCATTTTCAGTTTAGTATATTAAACTCTTTAAAGTGTATTCCTTGGAAACACGCTGACCCTAACCGAATGGAAGGCTAGGTACCAGGTGAAGTATTATCTAGACTTTTTAATGTAATTTAGAAACATTGCAGATAGATCTAGAAACAAAACTCCCTTACATTCAAAACAGAATTTACTTATTCAAATGCTCATTCTATTTGTGTATCACATCTATAATTTTCAAAAGTGGCCTTAAATATTTAGGCATTCAGGGAAACCTGAGTAGCTGACGAGCTTAGAAAATACCACTCTACATCTAGATCTAAAACGGAAAAATTCCCCACTGCTGACAATGCCGGCAAACAGGAAATCTGTAGCCAAGGATTATGAAACAGCAAGTGCTGTAAGATCTTAAAACAGATTTAAACCTGTACATTCACACAATCACTCTTTAGCCTTGTCTCTACCTAAAAATTTTCAGGTAATGCCCAGAAGCACTAATGGTGACCAGTAAGAGGCTTTTGAAAGAATTGTTAGCAACAGCAATACTAGGACACCAAAGAAAGCAGGATTCTTGTTGTCAACATCGTTAACAGTTTTGTTTCAATACAGACTTGCTTTCAGAAGGAGCATACAACATTGAGACAAAAGCAAAGACTTGGATATTATCCAGGTTAGAAGCAAAATAACTTCAGCTACACTTGGAGCAGCTGCAAATCACCAATCTGCATGAGTCCCCTGGGCAGGAGGTACAAGAAAAACACCATAACATCTTAACAAGTTTATAAGCATTATCAGTAACATCTTAGTAGTACCCATGCATCAGTACCCTTAGCAGATACTGATGTATCTCAGTCTATTATCATGGGCACCAGCAGCCTCTTACCTGAGAGACTGTTGATCTGAATATTAGAATTTCCTGCCATTTAGGATATATAGGAGTATACTATAGAAATGCTACATCCTGCCTAATCTGGAAATAATACCTAAGATTTATCCCCTGAATTGTCTCAGATCACTACATGTTCCCCTTCTTCCTCCACAATCTCCTCTTGCATCCTCCTCTGCTTTGGCTGGCGACATCTCTGGATCAGATACTGGCCAGCACATGCCTCTGTAATGTTCAGGCTGTGTTAGAGAAGAGCTATAATTACTTTTCTACCCCCGGGGACATTAGTCTGGGGACTCTGATGTCATCCAACCAGCTCCTGAAAATCACAGGTCTTGCCAACATTCTCTAGCTTGAGGATCAGTATCTCTCTGTCAAAAACAGCAGAAAGCAGCTACCAGGTTCCCAACAGACAGGCAGTAGAGCTCACAGGCATCTGCTGAAACCTCGTTTCCTCAGAGAGGGAGACAAGTAACAGGGCTGGTACTAAAGGGCTTCCTCAGGCTCCCCTAGCGCGGAACAGAAAGGGATCCCAGTGGGTGAGCAGCAAGAAGGCGCAGCACAGACAGACCCGCAGAGCCTCCGGGGGCTTTTCTCTTATTTAGTCAACAGCAGCAAGAAGAGAGGCAAGGAGGGCTGCGGGGCTTGGCCAGGGACGGCTGGGGCTCCCTTCCCTGAGGAGATATGGAGAGAATGCCAACCTGCTTCTGAGCGGTGTAACTCTTGAATTTTCCCTTAAAGACATGCAGATGGTATACTCAAGAGCCCTTCATTATCCTTCTTTCCCTTGGCTTTCAGGGTTACAAATCACTCTTCTACTTTTAAGTTCCTGCTGCTTTTTAGAACTTAATGAGAAAGTTCCACCCAAGAAATACTGATTTGGAAGCACGTAACTGGTTGTGGGGAGAGGAAGGAGGGATTCATCCCCTTCTCTCATTTTCTTTTTCCAGCTAGCAAGAGACACAGAGAGTCCAATCTTACTTTCTTTCCTATTTTGCAAGACTTTATGTTAGAGTTAACTATTTCCACATTAGGAAAGACAAGACATGATGTCTCTGTACAAGCAGAACTTGTGCTGCCCATGCTTAAGACTTAGAACATGCAAAATCCATTACATTTCATAGCTATTCATTTATAATTGAGCTTGCACCTAATTCTCTGTCAAGCAGCACTAACAGATACAACTCTTGAGAAAAAAAAATAGCACTTCAGTGTCACATTTACCTGTGTACCTTGTATAGACCTCTAACTATGAAGAGGAGAAAACTCTCAAGCCGCTAAAATGAAACAAGTTCTCTTCACGAAATTGTTCACCAATACATAATTATAAAAAGAAAATGCACAGAGCTGAGCTGTTCCATTAAAAATAATCATCTTCCCACAGGATCTCGGCTTTGTTTTAAATAAAGATCAGGCACTTACATTGTGATTAGATTTACAAATACCAAGAGCAGTCACACACACACACACAAAAAAAAGAATACTGAGTAGCTTTAACAGACATTATCTGCATTTCTTTGCAAGGAAATTCATTAATTTTTGCTTCTGAGAAGCATTCTCCAACATCACTGCATTGAAATTAATCCAGTCAAGTCTCCCTGAAAATGAAAATGTATTCCCAGAACTGTTAACACCTAAAGTGCTGGAATCTTCTTAAAAATGAAACCTGTATATATTTTACCTTTCCACACAAGTAAGAAGTAGCGTTAATGTGGGGTACCAGGCCCTTGTTGTACTGCAGTAAATGAGGTATTTGCATAAGGAATTAGCTTCCAAGAATTACATATGAATTACCAGTCACTGTCACTTGCTATTGTAACTTCACAGTAACTGATCAGGTGTTAAGTACCTGATTACCTAATTGCTTTTGAAACTACTTTGGCCCTTCTTTAAGCATCAGGTAAATTGAGGATTTACGAACAAAAGAAAGGTGCTACTATTGTGTTTCCCACAACTTGCATAAAATCCTATTCCACAAATTAGAAACAAACTTTTAAAGCTACAGCAAACAAATGGTTCAGAACTGCTTCTTGTATTATTGTGTTGCCTACCTGAGGTACCTGTACGAAAATGAAGAATTATTTTTCTTGAAACCTTATTTTCATGGAAGGTGCTAAGTTAGTTATAAAAGTTCGTGTTGAGCAGCAAAAAACAAAAAAAAAAGAAAAGCCTCTGAAAATAAATGAATCGCCTATGACAAATAGTAAGGATCAATAGCAAACGCAGTTGCTTTTTCCAATGGGCTAATAGGGAAGTGATCTAGTATTATGGCCAGCTGACAAGACACAGCCAACAAACTGTTACTTGTGAGGCACTGATTTTTTTCACCAATGAATAAAGGCATTAAGATCTACTTTTTCTGCATCCATGTGACTGACAATTCAGCCATCTGAATAAAGAACAAGTCACCACAGAAAATGATATGATGATTATGGCACACATCCTGAACTCAGGAAAAGCAAACAGTATAGATACTTTAAAAGGGAAAAAGTTTTCACCCCATCTTTGTTAAAAGGTGGGAGACAGGTTTTACAGCAAGTGGAGCTATGAACTGCAGGTTCTAGTACCAATATTCTGCTCTTGGATAAGCAATTAAATACGTGCTTAGGTTAAAGTATTCAAACACACAGTGACTTCAGTTATTCTATCAGTAATCTTCAACATTTTCTTAATGTTACTTATCTTTGTAATTAAATAACTAAAGGGATGTAAACAAAACAAAAGGCAGCAATCCTGTGTACATCTCTGGAAGAGCATATTAATAAGATGAAAGATGAACTATCAGATTAATGTCTTGCTGAGATACGGTCTGCAGCCTGAATGTTTGGGAACCTGGGTGTTTTAAACACTTACGTAAAACTGTCCTAACAGATCATTAGCAGTATTTAAAAAAACGTTTTGTATCTAGAAAAGGAAAGGAGAATACCACTTTTCTTATAAATCAGTTCCTTCAGAACAACGCTAGAGAACATGGAACGGTTTGCATGTGGATGGAGGGTCACCTCTCAAGCAAATACACAGACGTTTATCTGAAAGCTCACAACTAATATTTTTGTCTGGACGTGCAAGTGCAACCAGGAATCGCTAGAATGTGTGTATGAGTCTGAGAAAGATCTCCTGATGTCATATAGAAAGCTATTTCACAATCATATACATGGTGGCCTTGGAGCCAGATAAGGTTTCCATCCTACTCCTGCTACTGGCAGGCTGGTCCAGAACTGTGACACCAGCAATTAAAGAACACTAAAGCTTTAACCTGAATGCACTCATAAAGATTTTATGCATCCATTACACTTCTGCAGGGCCCTGTTGGCACGACCAGCATTTCTCCCTCCTTATTTTCTTTCAGCCTTTATACATTTGAAAGGCATAGTCCATCTCAGCTTTTGTCCTGGTAGGCAAAGAGCCTCATTAGATAGAACTTCTTCCTCTTACCATCCTGTTGGTTCTCTGCATCCTGCTCAATTTATTTTACATTTCTTTAACAGAAGTGATCAGAACTGCTCCTGTGCTCCACAGTAGCTTGATACAGGATTTACTGATACTTGTCCTCAATAGAGAATACCTTCCTAGGAAAACCTAATGTTATACTTTCTCCTTCTCTCCTCCTACCAATTTACTAGCTTCCAAAGGATAGCAAACACACTTCTGTGTGAAAAACAAATTCTCCCAACAATATTCCCCAGCTTCCCATAATCCAGGCTTTCTATTCTTTGTGTTACAGGGAACTGGCAGTACATTGTTACAAAGAGTAAACATGCCCATGTAAGCTGCAAGGAAGGGGTAAAGGCAAAAAAGTCAACATTTGCCACTAAGTACACTCCGAGATGTCAAAGAATTACCAGTGACTAATGCTTACTTCTATCACTCCTACAAAACCATTCTATAAATCGTAACTTCTTATGAACCCTGCTCAGGGAAGCTCACATTTCCAGAAGGCATTTAATAAAATGTCAAGAAGGGCTTTTGGACCTGGCGAGAAGGGTTGATTGTTTTCAAGTGTTTGTGGGGTGGAGGGTGTTTTTAAGAGAGCAGATCTGATATGAATAGATCTTCCTTCTTTAAGGATGTTCCACCTGCAGAATAGAACAATTATGGGATAAAATGAACAAATTACATAGAGTTTACATGGTCCAAATAAGTATGAGCATAATGATCTGACCTTTTCTTTGATACATTTAAAACCAAACTAAAACAGTACTGTCAATAATTTTGCTCATCTTGACCAGCAGTCAGGAAATCTCAGGGTAAACAAACAATGGACAACAAAAAGATGGAGAAGACAAAACAAAGCATCCACTACCATTCCTCTTATCCCCTTGGCAGCAGAAGCAACACCAAGTCTCCTTTCCATTTTCTCTCTTCAAAGTCTTCATTCTGCCCATGGAAGCAACTAAATCTACCTTTGCCAATGTTTCTGAGAACAATTTAGGGATAGACTGAGAATCAGCTGTACTGGTGCTGACTTACATAACTTCTTTGAGGACAGTAAACCACAGAAAATAAGAGGCTTTCAGAAACTAATGAAGTGCCACAGCCAATCTTAGACACTGCCTTCAAATAATACATTACATTTTATGTCCTAAAACAAGTCCTCTTAATCAGTATTTTCTCAGATTTAAGACCTTGACTATAAACTGTATTTCCAGACTTCCTAGTTCAAGAGTTTCTAACTGTAGAAAGTGGGCATTAGAATTATAGAATCATAGAATAGTTAGGGTTGGAAAGGACCTTAAGACCATCTAGTTCCAACCCCCCTGCCGTGGGCAGGGACACCTTACGCTAAATCATACCACCCAAGGCCTCGTCCAACCTGGAGAAAATTCCTGAGAATTAATTGTAAAGATCACACAGTAAACAAAAAAAATGGATACCAACCATCAGTAGTGCAAGACCCTTCTGGGGCAGGTTTTTGTGAATATGGGATTGGTGGACTACTTGAATCTGACATGTCTTCATCCTCCTCTTCATCTTCCATTTCATTAACAGTTTGGTTGGTAGAAAAGTCCAGGTTTCCATTTTGTGAATAGCGATGTACTAACTCTTTATCCAGCTCTTCTACCTTTGGCTTCACATCTGAGAGGAATCAAAAAGAAAACCAGCTTTTCACTTGAACAGCATTTGCATCTATCTCCTTTACAAAAATAACCAGCATGCCATGCTTTCTCCTTAGTGAAGCCTAAGATGCAGATTTTGTGTAACACAATGAACAGCTGTCCAGTTTGGGAGGGGGTACTATTATTATTATAATTATTATTATCATTATTATTATTATAAATGAAATGCATCCCACCCTTTTCTCACACTGAAAAACAACTGAAATGTGGCATACTTTCATGGTTACCTTCCGGCAAAAAAGGAGGCTGGTCAGGATCCAGGTACAGCTGTGAGAAGATTGGCCGTGGGACCACGCTGCTACATCTCAAAGAAGCTTCTATAGAGTTATGAAGAGCTTCTTCAAAACGGGCAGATTTTAGTTGCCCTGCATATGAATTCCCCATGATCTAGAAACACAAATAAAATCGCTGATAAGGGGATGAGAAAATGCCTATGCAGACCATTTACAAATGAAGAGTGAGGTCTTATTAACATCCATTATGACAGTGATACGAAGTTATTAAGAAAGTATGCTGTGAAAATAACACCTCTAGCTAGTACTACATGTTCACATTTCGCACTCAGTCTGGTATACTGCACCTTCTCATTTCAGTAACAGCTTTTAGCACATTTCCAACACACTGCATACACAGCCTCTCAACGGCCTCAGGAACCTGCCTGGTGTAGAATTTAATGGAGAATAGATAAAACCATTATTATTATATTTTCTAGGATTTTCAGTTAGTTACAGAAGGGTGAGTATCACAGAAAATTAAAAACATCAAGTTCAGCTTCATTGTTAGTTTTCTAACAGTGTATTTACATGATTTTACTTGTTAGTATGCCATCATTTTCAGAGAAACAATACATAGAGACATCCAAGATCAGTTCTCTGTTTTTCCAAGGTCTTCACATTTTGTCTTCAGAGTAACACTATGAATCACGTGTATTCTGATCCATAGAATTCAGATGATCTAATCATATTCTTACAATAAAAGACTTAAGTAAAAAAAAAATATATAAATAAATGGCAATCAAACCATACACAGCAAATGCTGTGAAATGTTTTTATTTTTAATTATACTTTATGCCAGCATAGATAACAATGTGCTTGAGGTAGGATTTTAGGAGTATTCAAATGAAAAGACTTTACTTAAAATACCATAATAAAAACTAATCAATCTTTAAGAATCAGGAAATTTTTAATTCCTGGCACATCATTTGCCTGAAGTCTGTCCATCCTCCACAACTTCCACAACCCATGTGTTGTGTACAATCTATGCCAACTACTTTCATAGGAAACTATTAATAAAATACATAGTATGCACACATAGCCTGCTGGTGAGCCAGGCTGTTTCATTTGCCTCTCTGGCAACCATACAAAGAGACTTGCCTGTGGATGGCGATTGGCACAGATGTACCTGAGAAAGTTGGTTAATATTAACAGAAGACATTTCTAGCTTGCAAAAGAAAACAAGATTGCAATTGGAAATGCCAAGAAAGCTTAGAAACTGGCATAGAAGCAGAGTAGGAGGAAGGTTTGCTGGGGATAGGCTTGTGCAAGACAGGTCAGGCAGAGGTACCACAGAGCTGGGGCCCTGCTGGGCTGTGCCAAAGGAAGGTGGGAGCCCTGGGGACATCAGGGAGCCAACACCGATTTCCTAACACGGCCCGAGGCCATTAGGGCAGCTGAGCCTCATTTGGAGTTAAAGGGAGCTAAGAAGGGCAGAGCAGGGGCAGGGGGAGCAGGAGGCTCTCCCTTGACAGGGGACAGGAGCTGGCCTGTTTGTATTGTTCCATCCTGATCCATCCTGCCCAAAAAAACCAATTCAAAGTATTGATGCTTTAGTGTTTCTGCTTTTGGTTCTGGTGCAATTAGGAAGGGCTTAGTTTTCCTCCTCCCAATTTAAATGTGAGGCAGATCCCAGCGACCGCACCACAGCAGCAACACAGGAGGCAGCAGCAGCATAATGAGGTTTAAACATGTTCATGTGTGTGGAGCGGGGTTGAGGAGGCAGCAAAGGGTTTGAAGGAAAAGTAAGTTGGTGAAATTAGAACGGCAGGAAAAAAAAAAAAAAAAGAGGACCCCCCCCCCCCCCCCCATTTCTGTTGTTAATCCATGTTCCTGCCATTATCTGCATTTAAATGGGCCCAAAACCAGTGATTTAATGTAACTAAATCAATGCTCATTGTTAAAAGAAGTTCTTCAAATAATATGTCTACCCTACATTCCTCTATGAGGCCACATGGTAAAAATAAACAAATAAAACCCAGTTACTTTGTAGAGTGAAATTAAGACAAGGTTTCCCTGAACCTCTGCACATGTGACAGCATCTGTGAGCTCAGGGGGATGTTGGATAGAGAGTCCCAAGTGCAACTGAGACTATCCGACACAGTGTCTGAGCGAAAATGGAGCTGGACTTGACTGAGGAGCTCCTCCCCAGTCTCCTGTCAACACTGATACACCAGTTCTCACCCTCACACACACTGTCTTCTCTATTTGTCCATGCTGCACCAAACTTCGCCAGAGCATACCTGCATGCACTGAAAGGTTTCTAAGAGGCAGGAGGTTTGATTTGGAATTATTTCCACATCTACACACACACTAATTGGAGCTAATTCAGCACAGAGCTGGTTAAATTCACAGAGATGAGCAGTTTGTACATCTGTAATGCTTTATTCCAGCCCTCATCTTTCCTTTTACCCGCACCACTGAGTAGCAGTGAAATTCACAATTTGCCTACTCTTAACAACCTTTTGAACTCTGCTTTGGATTGGACTATGCAGGATGTTACTATGTGCATAACGTGCTCTGCAGGATGTTAATATGTGCATTACGTGGAGTACATCCATATAGTAAGATTTGCTGTTGTATGTTCTCCGTACACACACATCTTGCCAAGGAAAGAGATTCAGTTTGACAACGGCTACTCTCCAGGCTTTCCCTCTTTACCTTACCATCTTTGCCACTCTATTCAGTCTGAAGATTTTTCATTCCTTTAAACCTTAGTACAGACAAGTAATTAAAATTTAGTAATTTCAAAATGAAACCTGCAGCAAAACATGAAATGAGGAGAATTTCCTAATATTCAGATCACATGCACCTCCAAGCTCTGTCACTCTCAGGGTACTTCTCTGCAGATACTAAGGCATCATGTACTGCTACCCAACACATCTCCACTGCCACTATGCTTCTTTAAAGCAGACGTCCTAAACCTACTTCAAGTCTTCTTTGCAGTGGCCCAGCACTGAACTAGAGGATTCACTGGGAGATTTGCTGGAGCTTGAGAGCTGCCTTACAACAGAGTTGAGGAGCCCTCATATCTCAGTCTGGGCGCTTACAAAGGCATGTGAAAAAGGCAATAATGAAATTCCGCTAACCTGACCACAAGTGAGGTAGTATTACTGCTATATGTTTTAATCAAAAATAAATATGGGCATTCATTAAGCGAATAAAACCTACAATTACTGGGAGCTTCCATCAAAGCAGACAGAAATGGAAGTAATAAAAGCCAAATTTCAAAGATGGTTGATTTTAGCACTGCATCACTTAATGGTGCAGTGAAGGACCCAGAGAAATTCTGATCACTCTTTCAACCCCAGAAGCTGAACTTACAAGGAAGTCTTGTTAACTCAAGCAAATAATCTTGTCCCAGGCGGTCATCCAGGTTTCAAAAGATCCGTGCAGAAACATGACACTGGATGTTCAAGAAGAGCCCAAGTCCAGCAGTGTGTAAATACAGTAAACATTACCCACTAGAAAGATGGTAACTGGTAACAGTAAAATGGTTTAGAAAAACGGTACTACAGTACTTCACATACAAAAAAAAAAGTAACCTCTGAAAAGTGGATTGTTACTCAATAGCTCTCGGGAGCTAGAACTGCACATTAAGTTGAAGCCTTTGCTAGTAAAAACATAATCAGATCATTCAGTACACCAGATACCGCATATTTGGCCTCCAGGTAGGTCATGACCCTGGAGACTTTAAAGGAGAGGAACTGAACAGGAGGATGAGGGAGGGGGTGAGTGTTGTTGTTATGGCTTAAAGCAATTTCACAATTACCTGATAGCGAATGATGAATCTGATGCAAACACCCTCCATTAAGTCGGCTCTATCAAGTCTTTACTTTGTGTTTAACCTAATGATGTAATTGTGTTCTCCAAAACACATAATCTGGCTTCTGATCTGGCCTAACCCCACAGGAAAGTTCCTCTTCAAAGGAAAAGAAAGCAAGTTCCTTCACAAGGAACAAAAAGCAAGTTCCTGCCAGGCTCAGCACAGCTTCTGTATCAAAGGGTTATCTTAGGCAAAGAGAGACCAGGCATCTATTTATGCTGCAGAATTGTTTGGGAACTGGTTGTTTCAGGCACAGCTAGCATTTTCTATTATTTACGTCATTCTTATTGATGTTCTGAGAGTATTATTTTTTCCCATTAGAGCATCATTAGGATGCATTATGAACATGCATACAGCAGAAAGGATGACAATTGATAATGACAATAACAAATATGTATACTAATTAAAAGTGTAGACTTCGAAGTCAAAAATATATATCCAGCATTAACTGTAGCATTCAGTAGGGAAAGACTTACGTGTGAGTCAATACGAGAGTGCAAGGCAGGGTAGTCTCATTAACAGATCCTCACCTCATAACCTTTGTAAGATTCCCCCCCCCCCCCCAGTCCTTTCAAGATCCTGAGATACTCGCCCTGCTTTTGTCTTGGTTAAGAATATTCAAATTCAACTGTAAAAGAGTTTACAATGTTCTGTAGCAAGTAGTAGATAAATAATTCATTCACAAAGTCTTTCAGGAAAAAATGGTTAGTTTGTATTGGCTCTGTTTACAGTGGAGTTTTTTTTCATTTTTATTTCTCATTTTATTTTGAAGAAAGTATAGATAGCATCCAATATTGCTAAAACCCAGTCTTTCAGTCTGACATTGCCACCACTGTGTCAGAGAAACGGGGAAAATAGAGGATGACTTTTTTTCCTGACAAGGTTTTCCTTTTATGGCTCAATTAATAGTATTTGTACTTGGAGTACTGCATCAGATTACCTGTGATCTGGACAATTCCATGGAGAGAGAAAGACAAATGGATACACAGCAGAGCTGCACACACAGGATGGTGCAATAGAGCAGCTGTTTCCCCACAGTGTGAAACAGAAAGCAAATCACAAGTGGTGCTTAACATGGAGGCTGCTGTGCCCTTACTGCTCCATCCTTTCCACCCCATGACTGTGTCCACTGTCTTCAGGCACAATTCACAAAACAATAAACATACTAAAGATAAAATTCACACCTGAATTCAGGGTGGTGTTAGTAAGTTGAACTTACATGCATGAAACTGTGAACTTTAAATCACCCCCAAATACTACAAAAAATGAGTCTGAATTGCAGTTTTAAATTAGAAGTCAGTGATTTGGGAGTTTCCAGCTTCAGAGTATAAATTAGCAGTGATTTAACACTGAAGGTGAAAAGGAAAACTGCCAAGAACGGAAACTGAAACGTAATCTCATCTCTTTTACTTAAAATTTGGAATGTCTCATTAGGGTTTTTTTTTAACAGTATTATTTACTGAACTGCACACATAAAAAGGAGTTTACAGCTGCAATCAAAGATAGAATATATTGTGAGGTGCAGTGTTACTGCAAGTTAAGCTCAAGTCAAGTTTTACAAAGTGGTAGTTCAGAAGTTTTAAGTTACAAGTTCAGCACTTAAGTTTATTGCCTAACATCCCACATTTTCCTTCATCTTTCAAATGTTCTGATAAAAATGTCTCAAGCTTCAGAAGCAATCTTTTGTAAGGCTGAAGGTTTAAAACTTATTTTAAGGTTAAATCTGTGTAGATAGAATCAAATTACATAAACCCAACAACAGTCAGTTTTCCTTCTCCCCAAACTGGGGCTGGAAATCGTTTCACAAGATTTCTGCACATGAAGCTTTGTGACAAGAACTGTACAGACCTTGCACTGAATTTACTCTTCTCCAGGTTACGGCTCCCATTCAGAGAAGAAATGTTGCATTTCAGGTTGGCTGAACTCTCATGGCACACAGAGAGGAAAATTTGTGCTATCAGTGCATTGGAAACGCTCAACACAATCCTCTGGCGAGGACTGAGAAGATTCAAGGATTAAGCATGTGGCAAACTTCATCTGATGATGTTTCATCAGTAAACAAGCAGATGAAAGAAGCCATCTGAACTCGCTACTTAATTCATATGAACTCATACAGTGACTACACACTATGCAAAAATTAGTTTCTGTGAATAAATGATGCAATGATAGAAGCATTTAAAGCAATATATGCCTTCCTGATTATGTAAAACTACATGAAAAAATACTATAAAGACACTGGAACATTAATGAAGCAAAACTAGCCAGTACCATTTGGTGGGGTACTTGGAATCAAGAACGTCTTTTGACAACTACTGTGAATACACAGCTCATTTTCATGGGCAAAGACTGTCTTATGCATTTAAATGTTCACATACAGATAGGTACTATGTGTTTTATCACCAGTTGCATGCACCCATACACCGTTACTGTCTTTTTTACACTCTCATCCACCCACATTTGTTTACACAACCCTCCTCTACCCTCCTCACTTTTGCAAATATACCATTTACCTAAGTATTTCTCCTCTGCCTTCTTACTGTGGAAAAAGGAACTTAATTAGAAACTATAAATAAATCATATTTTGTGTTTATAATATTAAATATATGTATATCCTTCTTAGTCTTCTCCCATTGCATCCCCTGTTGTTTCATTGAAAGGTCAATGGTACAGGGTTGTGAACAGTGACAGGAAGTCAGATGACAATGAATTTGACCATAAAGGCTATAGAAGAGTAGAAGAGTTAATGAAAATTCAGTTGCCAGAAATGCAATGTCTTCGTAATATAGAAGTTTTCCAGAGTTAATCATGTCAATTTAGTGTATTCTGACTGTAAGGCTTTGAGAGCCCTTTTAAATGATGCTATGAAATTAGCAGATGAGTTACTGTGACCTTTTTTTTCAGGGTTTTTGTAATTAATTTGTAGAAGATGGAGCATATCTTTTTATGCTACTGCTATCTTTCACAATGTACATAGGGAATGGAACATTATCACCCAACTTCAACAAGAGAGATACATTTTCTCTTTTTTTCTCTTTTCTTTCAACAGACAAACCTTCAGGTGGAAAAAAAAAGTTATCACCCTACAAAGCTAGCTTTTAATTTTGCAGTCCTGCTAAGACTGAAGACTTCATTATTTTAAAAGGAGTATGTACTCACACATTTAAAAGGAATACGTACTCGGATGCTTACACACTCATTGCAGAAGGGGCACAAATAAATCACTAAGGAGCACTTCTGAAAATCTCAGCCTGCTTCCTTGAAACGAGCATGTTTATACACAGCTTTCCTCATTTATGTTCTCTGCCCTAAATCAATAGGACTACTAACCACATTATTAATGCCTGTGCAACACAACCAAATTGGTAACGGTGCTTAATCCCAGCTCTAGGATCAAGGCATATTTTTGCTGTGTAATTTTGATTTTGCAATTAGCTGCAGACATGAATTATGATTTATTCTCCTAGCAACTTGGGGTTGTAGCACAATTAGGCAAGGTACACATCTGAATCCTTTCCGCTACCAACAGTAGTAACACAGCAGATAAAACTAATGTAGTGTATAAATAATTCGTGTAATAACTATTTAAATGACCATAACTGCATGTAGCATTTTGCTCCTTACTGAAATGTTTTTCTGAGCCCAAATTTGTTCCCCAAATCATGTATTCAAAATTGATACCTGTTCCCAAATTAACAGTTATTGAAACCTTGTTACTTTTATGTACTTTTCATATGCATAAGTGTACAGTCACTTACTGACAATATATATTTTGCTAGTAACACATAGATCTTATTGTAAGTTGTTAGCTAACAACTATATCAAGTAAGTACTAGTTTGAATTATTCAAAACTGTTACAGTCTTGTCACGTCTTTCTAAATACAAAACACAAGTCCATATTTGTCAACAATTTTAATGCTGATAATTATTACTAACTGCTTACTTTCATGAATTATATTTTTTTCCCTGAGGGATTGCATCTGTCCTGAGAAAGAGAAAGTTACCAGTGTTCCAAAAGAGCCATACAATGACAGAATATGAACATTAATAATGATATCTCAATTTGCACTGCTCATGAAACAGAAGGGGTGATGATCTCTATCAAGCAGATGTGGTTGGGTTACGAAGATGCTGAGCACTTCACCTACAATCCCAAGCATCCTTTGAATATCTTATCAGTAAAGCTTGATATTAACTCTTCAACACAACTGGACTAAAGAAGACCACCATATGAAGCTAATGATATTTATGTGTTTTCCAGCCACAGAGTTTGCTCAACTTGTTTGTAATGTTTGTAATTCTCATTAATTTTTTTCCTGCACATACTTCCTACACCACTTATCTGCCTTCAAACCTCAATACTGTAGGCACATATTCACCTGCCTGCTGTTGTTTATTTCTTCAATAGGACTATGGAGTATTATTGTGCACTATGGCTTAGTAAATGATGTATGTAAATTATTGTAAATCTTTCAGCCATTAGTCTGCAAAAATAAATGTTTTAAACATCATAGTTTATGCTTTTTATTTATTGCATGCACCAGCTACCATTTATACAGGAACTTATACACACACTGCTTGACATTTTTTAAGACTGCTAATCAAGATCACATTATTTGACAGAAAAGCAGTGTAAAAATTCACTACTAAGATCCAGAAAATGGAAGCTAAAATGCAATCCCTTCTAACACACTTCAACTTCAGATTGCACAGTACAACTGTTAAGCAGAAAAACCTTAATAAAAATCACGCCAGGTATCTGTATCTGCAGTAAAAGTGGTTTTCCCTGTGCTCTTTTTTTTTTTTATTATTTATTTTTTAGATTTTTTTCTCATGTAAAAGTGTTACTAAATAAGGGAGACAAAAGAAATTTTTATTGCCAAGCAATATAAACTAATTGCTGCTATTTCTCTTAGAGAGACGTTACTTGCTCTGAAAATTCTTAATTCTAACAACACGTACTAACTGACACCACTAAAAATATACCTTTCTGAGTAACAGGCATAATGGTAATACAGATTACATTGGCTCTTAAAACTTTCCAAACAGAGATGACCTGATTCTTCAGGAACATCCACCCAGTATTTTCTTTTTCCGCAGCATTTGTATCATCTGGTGTGTGTTCTGGTTTGTGACAGCTATAATAGACTACAAATAAAGCACTGGAGTAGGACTTTGTAAGCTTCTGCTGTAAGCAATCCTTTCCCCTCCATTGAAGCTGGCAGATTTGGTGATCTAGCATGGCAGTTCTTCAAATACACAACCTGAAAGTAATTTCAGGGTTACCAACAACTCGAAAAAAAAGAGAGAGTCTCTGCAGCCAGAGTATGTCTGCAACACTGCAAAGGATAACACCCTGCACCCAAGAGACTCACATGCAGTGTTTCCAACATCTGCTTCATCTGTAAAGTGCATAATCCAGCCGAAAGTATCATCAAGTTTTATTACTTTCCTTCTCCAGGAAGATGATGAAATAAATCCCTAATACATATTTTCGAATTAAAAGGTTAAATTAAGTCAAGGAGTGATAAAGATTGATTAAGCAATCAAACTCGTCTTCCCTAACACACTTGGATAGAAGAGGTTTAAGTGGTGTTGGTTCCTCACCTTCTCCGAAAAAATACTGTTTTCCTCCCTAAAGCCCTGCCTGAAAACAAAGCAAGTCTGAAAGAGAGGTCTCCTTGGTTTTCACGAGGCTTGGAAACCATCAGCCCTAAAAAGGAACCATCTAAGGTGGAAACAAGCCCCTCTTCTTTTGCAAAAAGGTTGTGACAAAATATCCACCAGATTTACTTGGAGCACGTTCCTGCACAGCTCTTCTGAAAACACCATTTTTAAATAGGTCAAAATGATCACATTTCTGCTCCTCTGAACTCAGAATATGTATTAGAAAGAGCAAACAATTTTGTTCTTATCTGAAGCTCCCATAGACAGGCATATCTAACATTATTCTTCTGCAGTCACTTTTAGCTCTTGATGCAGAGACCAAATAAACCCAACCCCTGATCAAAGCCAGCTGCTTTCGCGGCCATTTCTATGCAAAAAGCAATGCACTGAATGGACAAGAAAGCCCTGCATAAGTCAAAACGGGAACAGTCAGCTTAAGTCCACAAGTAATGTCAAGTCTAACATCGTTTGGACATTTTCTTGCATCTTCTCTGATGCTGGGAAGCAGTGTCTAAATTGCTCATAGAACTTTTATTTCCAAAAAAGTGATAAATTTATCATATTTAATTTCGGTGGAAATGAACTTCAAAGTGCAGGGTGTTTTGTGGAGTTCTTCCTTTTACACGTGTTCATCATGTGTCAAAGCTGACTCCACTTTCTCCCCTCCCCAGAATACCACAAATTCTTCAGTAAAATAAACAAAGCTCTGTCCAGAATCTCTGAAATTACCAGAGGCAACCCCTGTTTGAGATCAAAGATGTGCATCACTACTGGGCCTTCTGCAACATTCCAGATTTTAGTTAAGATGAAATTTGCAACAAACAGGCAATCAGCAGCACAAAACTTTAACACCACATCCAGGCATGTATCTTAAAAGAAGAGCTTTGACATTCAAGCTGCCTTTTCTGCATACTTAGGAATCCCAATATGTATTTGTTAGATAAATATCCACAAATGGCATTTTTATAATGCCATTTAGGTCTAGCAAAGAAAAACCTTTATCTTTACTTAAAAAGAAATGCAAAAATTCGAAATTACATACTATTAACATCTAATAGCAAAAGAAAACCATTTTCTCTTTCTAATGCTTGTATTTGTGATGTGATGCAACTCAGGACCCACTACGATAAATTGTATATGGGATCTTTATGTCTTGGAAGAAGAAAAAAGTGATAACAAAATACATTATTTTTTGAAGACATTAGATATGCTTCTTGACTTGTTTTTCCCCCAAAACAAGAAGTCTTAATGATGTTTGCAGGCTGAACTAGTCTATCCACAATGTAAATTGCTAGCAAAGGCAATCTTGATTCCCAAAGCCGCTATTGTGCTTTAGTGAGTCAGTAACACAGAAAATTCCCAGGTTCTATGTATTCTTGAAAGCGTGCATAGAAAAATTCCAGTAAATACTGGCATTCAAGAAACTAGTGCTCATAGTACTTTATTTTGACTGCTGCCACAGTAGAATATAAATACTATGCATAAAATTCCCACTGTAGGCTAAAATCCACTTAAAAAAAAAAAAAACAACCCACAAAACAAATCCCAAACCTGATAAATATTCACTTTATAAATAAAGAAGAATTTTCCTCCAGTAGATGAGAAAAAAAGTCTTAATAATTCATACACTTCCATTTTACACACCGAGTAATTCAATTCTAGGGTTACAAATAAAATTAAGCATTACAGCTGAAATATGTATTTCTCTAAGCAGTTTTATTATACATTTCATATAGCCCTTAATTCCATATAGATATATATGTAAAATGTGATATTCATTGTTTATAGGGATAAAGCTGAAAACAGACTCGGACATCTCTGAGTTTCTACAGCAAAGGCCAGTCCAACCTCATTGATAAATAAACCACCTAAATCCTTTCTTCATTTGTTATTGCCTTATTGCAAAAGTATGAAGCTGAAGCCTAGAAAGTCAAAGTTAAGGCCTGACCTTCCATCTCTATCCTATCTGGACACTCCCTTGTGTACCCCTCAAACACACATGCTATCATTTCCTGATGAATTTAGAAAGGGTTATCAGGAGGGTTTCAAGATATGTGTCAGTTTTGTAGCAACCTGAATGCTATGCAAACATCTTCTCTGTTTAATAGGGGATTTGTATTTTAGTAGGTTTATCCATTCCCAACTTTATTTGTTTAAAGGTGCCTTAACCTTGACATAAATCAATGTTAAGCACCTGCATAGCGTAATTCTGAAGAGTTTAAAAATTAAGCTCTTTGGAGGGCTGTATTTTGCAAGCATGATTTTTTATTAAAAAAAAGAAAAAATAATTGCTTAACTTCTTTGCTCCTTTTTCCCCTTTAAAATTATGCAATTTATACTTTTTTACTGCTTGTACAGTGTTCTCTTAAAGATGAAACACCAGGTTAGTCACTATAAAAACACCAGCACCTCTGGCTCCCGAAGATCTTTTTCTTCCTAACACAACAATGAGGGTTTGCGTAAGACACGAGGGCCAAAGAGTTCGAGTCCCCGGGTTGTGTCTTGCAGCAACCCCCTCCTTCCAAAGGAAAACAAAAAGCACTGAACCTTTTCTGCCACATGCCTGGTCCTTCCCCCACCGCCTCTCTGGTGAAGACAGCCATTATTACATTTCCTTTTGGGTTATTTACAAGGTCTTGGCTCTGACATTGATTTCTTATCTGTTTCTATGACAAATGTTAAGTGTTAATAAGCTGTCACCTTAAAGTAAGAGAATGCCAAACAAATTATAGGAATTAATTAATCAAAACCTATTCTTTAACATTATTTGTGAGTGCTAAAACAAGAACAGCAAATATTGCTGGAGACCAGGAAATCCCCACATTTTTTTTCAACCAATTAATAATAGTAGATTAAAAGAAGTTATAGTTTAAACTAGGCAGTATCTTGATACCTAAAGCGAATTTGTCAGGGGATACAGAATAACCAGGCAGGCGCAGCTCCCTAAGGAACAAAGTCTTTTAATTTGTAAGTTAAGGTTTTTACTTCTTACTTTTTCAAGTATTTTGCTCACAGTATAAATTTTAGGATCAAAGGTGAAAGTTCAGAAATCTTTTTGGTTACAGAACCATTAAAATGATAAACATTTGGGATCTCAAAGTACACTTCTACTCTAACTGTCCTTTCAGACCCGCATTGACTGCACTATAATAGCTGCCAACATTTGGTAAGGATTAGCCTTTCATTTAGACAAAAGCAAGCATTCCTTAGCTAAATCAGCACTTTTTGCCATCAGACTCATAAAACCTTTTCACAACACAGATTTTCAAGAGAATCCTTTAGGGTTTTAGGATGCTGCTCCTTTTACTAAGTAACAAAATACACCCCAGGGTGTCTCATTGACCGAACTCAGCTGTCCTTTGACCTCTGCAATTGTTTAGCCTAACTTCAGGGCTACAGAATCTGCCTCCCCCCCATCAAAAAGGCTAATGTTGCTTCCTCCTAGCACCTGGCAAAGCAAAATCCTAGAGGTTCCCCCCCCCTTCCAGACTCTACCATGTTCCAGATGTTGCCAAGCAAAATGCTCCTGCAGGCTAGTTTTGGGAACCCGCAAGCGCCACTCAACCTGAGCTGTGGCCATGACCCCCTTGCTCTGCTCTGTGCTGCCCTTGCCCCAGGGATACAACAGGTCATAAAGCAGGAATAGATCCTCAGCCTTCTGGGTACGCTGGCTATTTAAATGCAACAAGAAACTATGCGAGCCCAATATTGTATACAGAGGCAAGCCTCCCCCCCCCCCCCGCCCCACCTTTAAGAAGTCAGGAAAAAAAGACGTGTGAGAATCTCAGTTGGAAGCACAAATCTATCCCAATCATTACAAAGATCTGCATTCTTCTTGCCATTTGTTTTAAAGCCTTTGAGAGGACAAACAAGCAAACAAACATCCATCCTCCAAGTGCATAAAACAGCTATTTAGCTAGCTGCTTACGTATTTGCAGCGGCTCTAAGTAAAACAGCAGATGAAAATTGTTACAGCTTCAAAAGAACTGTCATTAAATAATGAAGTTGATCTCACTGCGGATATGTAACAAAGAAATGGAAACACAAGTCAGCCCTCTTTGGTGAAGGCTGTTTAATTATATGAACTGGATTTCAAGATTTTTTTTAAGAACCTAAACATTGTACATGCCTGAAGCAAAACTAAAATAATTATTTACAGTCCACACCGTTCCTAAAATGCAGGCGATGCAAATGAAAGCACAGATGCTGAACAAAAACACGCAATATATTGTCTATTAGGAAAGGCAAGTAAAGTACCTTCTTGGATTCCTTTTAACCTATTTGAAATGCAGTCATGATTAAAGGATGCAGCTAAGAGTCTGAGAAGCCTTGCTGAGAAGTTGTTTAAAACTCCTGAACACCTGAAAAATAAGAAAGGAGAAAAAAGATCAGAATTACTTGTGACAGCATATAGCGTATAGCAACCCAAGAAAACCTATCTAAACCTGGTTTAGGGTGAAAATTGAACTGGGGTGGGGAAAGGAGGGCTGACAACTTGAAAAAAAACATCTTTTATTTATAGGAATACTTGGTTGAATCTGCATGGCTGCTTTTCTGCGTTCTACCTGAAGTAAAGAACAAGTCTGTCATGGAATCATCTGCATGTGTTTTGCACTGAAGCTGCCAGATGAAATATTAGGAACTTAGCACAGCAATATGAGAAAATTAACTGCCACAGAAACATAAAAAAAAAAAAAAGATTATAAGGTAGAAGCAATTATTTTCCTATTGGTTTAAAAAGAAACAAACTGAATGGGTGAGCAGTTATCTACTCTTGAAATGGAGATCAGTGTTCAAAATGAAATCAGAATTAGTAGGTTGCTCTCCTATCTGACATCCTAGAAAGGCATTTAAGTGAAAACACTTCTAATAAAAATTGCAGTTTATAAAAGAGAATACACCTGAAATACCCCAAAGAATGGCATCAATGGTGTAGCAAGCATCAGGCAGAAGAGCAACTTCTAAAACATCTACGGCTATACAGAACAGTAATTATCATCAGGAAAAGCTTTAAATTAAGTTATCAGTGACCAGACTTCAACAAGACTTTCTTAGGCACATAAGCTGGTTTGGCTTCCCAATAGAAATGGACAATATTTTGCCAAAAGATTTAAAGGCATTTTCCGTGTTGCTCACAAATGGGATTTTAGGCTTAAAGCTGGGACTACTGGGACCACAAAGACCTGGGCCTGCTGTCAAAATCACAGCGCACATGACTCTTTCAGCTGTAGACCTAGAATTCAAAACCCGGGTTTTCGAATTGAAAACAATATATTTTTAAGCTTCCTGCCCCTCCTCCTCATAATAAAAATCAGCCTTTTAGAAGGGAGCAGTTATAACCCTCACCTCTCACCCAGCAAAGCTTTTGGAGAGGCTTGTTGTGAGCAAAGACATTGAACAACTCTATTGCCAAGGAGCCTCGATGCTACCTTGGGCTGTGCATCCCCACCATGCTAACAGTGACTCTATCGCAGATGGCCAACAAGGTTAATGCACGCAGCTTCTGACCAAACTGTAGGGCTCTGCAGAGCCTTCAGTGATTGCAGAATGTCAGTAATCCAATTCCAACAGCTCCTGGCTCTGAAATTGCTATTTTTCGGACACGTGCTGAACATTTCACCTGCTAGTAATGACATTTTTGTATTTTCTTCTAATTACACTCAAAGCTAAGACCTTTGGCCCTAGGCCACAGACCTCTATTCAGGCTGCACACATTCTCTTAAAGGCCCCGATCCTTTGTTGTCACTCTCAGTCTTTCATCTATTATTTACATCCATTGAGAAGAGAGATACTCTACCATTTGTGAAGCTTTAAAGCTTCTAATCGTCTTAATTTCTTCACCTTTCAACCAGTGCTTCCCCTTATGGACCAATGCCAATAGTGTGACAAAATAATTTTTCAAGCCAAGATCCTCCTGGACCCTTCCCAAACCTTGACACACACTGGGGCTGTAAGTGCCTTTTGTCCTTAGCTGGCTGCTTTTGCAAACACAGACCTTTGCTCTCCTTGGGAGGGGGATGGATTTGCTCGTCAGTGGCTTGGGGGGAGTTTTCTTGTGGGTTTTGTGTAGGGTTTTTTTTCCATCACTTTCAGTTAAAATGTCTGACTCAATTACTCCAACTAAATCAGAGATACTGTAGTGAATCTTCCCTCTTTCAAAAACATGAAGTACCTTCTGAAATACAAATAGCTATGGATTTTAAGCTTACTGTTTTTTCCAAAAGCTAAACTGATGATACAGTGGTTTGGTTTTACAATGACAGATTCTCACACAATATTTAAGACAGAACACCACAAACCCTTTTTCTGACTGGCAGCATTAATTTGTCCTGACCTTACAACACAATGTGATAAAAAAAAAAAATAAAAATCAAACAATATCTTCATCTGATGTTCAGATCACCTCCTTCTGGTCCTCCCTTATTTGCAAATGAAGTAGGAAACAAATCAGCAGCATTTTTCATTCATCAGCCACCAATCTTCATTTCTGAGACCTGTGGGATCTGCTAACATGTGATCCATCTTGGCTCTTTCTTCCAGTGCCGCCTGGCTTACTTTTGACTTCTAACAGTGCTTCCTTGTTGTCTGTCCCCTCTGAAGACTCCCCAGCCCCCTTGTCTTTTCTTATTTTCACCATTTGCTTCAACCACCAGTTCACTTGAGACTCATCCATCTTACAATGCCTAAAGTGACAGATGCTCTCAGGAATGACCATACTGCTGAGTGAACAAAAGATAACATCACCTCTAGGAACTCAGGGAGAAATACAACTTCAACCCTAAGACACAGTTATCCTGATGGACACAGCACCATAAACCTCTCTCAAGGCGGGGGGGGGGGGGGGGAAGAAAGGAAAAACAACTGCAAAGAAAAGGAATCTGAGACAATTGAAGGCCAAAAAGAGTATTCTTTCTGTTGTAGCTGTAGTTAGTGGTGTTGATGGCCTATTTTATTTTATTTTATTAATACCCATGGAAGATTTCTGTAGAATGTATCTGTGATAAAATCAAGAGGCCCAGAGAGAGTAAGAGAAATTTCACACAAGAGCTGTCTCAGGATCCCTACAGACTTGAATGGAGGAAGAAGGCACTTTAGGACAGTTTCAGCAGCGTGTCACACAAGGCCTTCGCCAAAACACAAACATTGCCTTGCTAAAATCTACACATCCTACAGACCAGCTGTTGCTCAGTTCAATTCTACAGGAATTCAGAATCATTATGCAAGCCTGTGCCCTTGATGAACACATATTGTAACCAGAGTAAGATTACTTTAATGTCATGGCTGCTTGATAAATCTGTAATTTGCAAGTAACAAACCACCAGTGTTTTGACATTTAAACACATACCATTTACAACAAAAACTGAATTAGAATGATAGATTCTCCAGCCAGCACCTACAGACCTGACTAAGGACAATGCTTGTTTCTAAATGAAGATCTGCACTCTATGCCAAATAAGACAGAAGCAAAAACTGCTGGATTTGAAGTATGCCCAAAATTCTCTATCCATTTTCTATGGTGGAACAGGACTTGTTGAAGAGGGAGGCATCCTGGGTGGTGCTAGAAATCTCTTAACAAAGGAAAGGTCATATTAGCATCTCCCAGAGACATACTCGCAAAAGTGCTGCCGCAAATGCTGGGAATCCCTTCTCTGTGGTGAGATGCAAAGAATTCCCTTCTCTCTCAGCAAAGCTTTACATAACATCTCATGTTCAGCTTTCAAACACTACAGGAAATAACCATCATTACAGTACATGAGTCTGACAGCATGTGAGTTTAATGGACATAAAAGCTAGAGTTATAAAACAAAAAGCAAGATAAGACAGCCTATTAACCAAATGTTTTCTGTTCAGTGTAAAGTCAGGCAGAAGTCACAATATGCATTGCTTCAGCTGATGGCTAAAGAATTTGTAATGGGTTATGATTTTAGGTCCTTATCCCAATCTGGAGTCTTTCTATTACATTCACATATGACAGCTAACATCAAAGCACCAGACTGTAAATACAGAAGTAAGGTATATATACACTAATTTTAAATGTAGGTCCTTTTCTCATTGTATGCCACACAGGACCATTTTGGACCTCCAACAAATGGAAATAAAACTAACAACCACTCCAGTCTGGTCCTTCCTAAAAAGGATCCCAACTCTGGACCCCACACAACCTTTAGAGTTTCTCTTCCATTCTGAGCCACCAAGAGACCTGGCACTGAAATCTTTCATAAAATCCCATTCAGCTGGGGAAAAGACACATAGGAAAGTGTACAGAGGATAATTATTAGTACATAGTTGAAAGAGTTGTATGCAAAATTGCTTTCCACCTCACATCCCAGCCTGATCAGTCCACATCGCTCTGGAACCCTAGTTGAGCAGCAGGGCTCAAGGCATGCTACAACTACCAAGAAGAAAAGTAACGAGAAAACCAAGTCTGGAGATTTACAGGCACATTCTGCCATGGTATCTGAATCCAATTTTCACCAGCAACTCTATTGTACTTCGAGTGTCAAGATGTCTGGGATAACTTTCTGAAGTTCCTTCTAACACCATCAAACCAAAGAATCAAATAACTAGGTCTACAGTTAAGTTCCTCACAAGGAAAATTCTTGGAAATTATATAATGCTTTCATCTGAAATACTTGAAAATCTTGACTTCAGATATGGAACAAAAAGTAGAAAACTGTATCCTACCTTAGAAACCCTATGTTCTTTTCTCAAACAGGCATCTTATCGTACAGACAGTCCTTACATGTTATAGCTCCAAATATTTATCACAGTAGGGAGAAGTGTTTATGGTTAATATGCAATCCATCTTCTGCACACTGCTGCTTTTAAACAAGACGAAGTGTGAGGTAAAAGGTCAAAACTACTAGAAAGAGCCCTGAATAAAAAGTCTGACATTACAACCATTTTGCTATAGGAGACAAGATGTAAAATAGGTTATTGGAGTCAAACTCCCTGCACAACACGGCAGGCCAAGGGAACTGATCCAGATAGCAGTGAATAGTGACACAACTGTTGGCATTAATGTGTTCAGTAACACCATAAACTGCTTTGAAAATCTCCCACTTAATGAAAGCAACATTTTTCAATCGAAACTGCATATTTTTATATGCATGTATATAAAATGAGGTCTCATTCAATGCCATTTTAACATGGAATAACTGAAATATTGACATTAAACTTATAGGTAACTTCCGTCATTGCCATCAAGTTATTGACACTGAAACATGACCTTGAAATGACAGCTCCATTAATGCAAGTCTTACCGGGGAAGGTTTCAAAAAGGCCCGATTAAATTAACTACTTTTAAACACAATGGGATCAATATGTATGCAGAGAATGTACACCCCCATGGCAAGTTCTGCTTGCTTGATTGATCAAAAACAAAAAAATCCCGTGGCCTTCCAGATCTCAGCTGGTGCCAGAAATCCACATAGAAAAAAAAAAAAATATCCATCTAAATGAAACTCTGAAAAGGTTTACCCTTCACCAGTCCATTTGCACTTCAAAAACTTCTTAAGTCCTTCAGCTAAACCCCAGGGTTGAACCATTGCAAAAATGAGAGGGGGATAGCCGTGATTTATCTTCCTTCTGTGCTCTGGACAGAGCTGTAAAATCTGCATGCTGGCATGAGTGTGCGCGTTACAGGCTTGTTTTCAGGAATCTTGGATGTTTACCATTTTTAGAAGTAACTCTTCCAAATTCCTCACTATCATTTATTGCCTTCAAACAGGCACAAGCACCAGAGCAAAGTCTTCATTTCTGCTCACTGGCATTATTTAATGGCCAAGCATGCAAAATCAGCATTTTGAAGAAAAATACAGCCGATCTCATTTGTACCTGTATCAGCTGTTGCCTTAGGGAACTGTGTTAGCAGAACACTTGTTTAAGAATGCAATTTAAGCCTATCCCTTATATTTAGTAGTATCAAACACCTTTTTAGCAAGAAGCCCAAAATAACTTTCCATTTGTAGATAGATAATCGATGTGTAGGGTCACACAGGATACATTTTTCAGTCCTCTGTAGTTCAAGATAACATTACCAATAGAAGGAAAATGGAGATTTCATGGGTCAGAATATTCTGGGTCACAAGGAACTTCAGTGCTGCTGTCAACCTAGTAAAACTCAATCAGTATACTTTTGCTTTGTATGTCGAGTATTAAAAACCTTGCACCTGAATGCCTACATTATTTTTGCTGAAGTAGAAATCCAACTCAACATCTTCACTGACATTCTTTGAGCAGAAATTCATATACTCCAATATTCATTTAATGTGTTAAAAACATAAACACACGCATCTATAAATGAAACACATCCTCCAAACATCACAGATAAATCCTTACAGCATCAGTGCCACATAACAGCACAAAGTGAGGGCAGTAAAACTTGGTAATTCATTTCAGTTTTTCTTATAGCTTTTTTCAACTCTTAAGACCCAACCCTATAAACCACATATCAGTGACAAGTCCTATCAGTCTAAATTCTTCAGACTTGGATAACAGACTTACTCTCAAGGTAAATAACAATAACAAAAAGATTCAGTATTATCTGGTTTTGCATGAAAAGGGCCTACTTATTTCCAAAGTCCTTTTCAGATTTTGCTTTTATCACAGAAGTTGTTATCTTCCACTCTAAAACAACAGAAACAGGTGAAAAATTCCTTGTTTTTATGAAGAGATAAAAATACACAGATCCTGCCACTGTAAGTTGAGTCTTAATTTTACCAGTGGGAAGCTTTAAAAACATTGACATTGTGCCTGTTTTTGTGCAAGCCAAATGCCGGCCCTAACAAAACTGCAGGGCTAATCTGAAGAAAAAACCCCAAACCCTAATCACTCTATTAATCCCTACTCAAATCCACAAGTATACTTAAGTAAGAGGTTGTGGATATAAGAAGGAATGGCATCTTACTCAGCATCTGACATTCTACTCAACTTAACTCCTCAGAGACTGAAACTCTACTTTAGAAAAAGAGTGCAAGATAGTTTTTAGCATATATTCTCTTCTGAGAATACTCTTCATATATATATAAAAAAGTCTGCAGCATAACTACAAATCTGTGTGCTTTTGCAAAAACTGCAATGAATATTTACTTGACTATGTCCTGCACTGGCTCACAATTATAAGACTGTGCTGAGAATGTTTGTAAACTTGCATCTACTTCTGGTGTGCTTGCAAAACTTTACGATTCCATCTGCAGCTTCATTTGCTTCCCTACATATGCTAACATTTGCTATTTTAATAGAGAAGTTTTGCAAAGGTTTATCCTTACTCCTTACTACATTCAGTACCAGAAACAATTTTTATATGTTATTTCTTGTAATAAAGAAGTTTCGAGTATTTGTTTAGCCATCTATTTTTCAGTATTTATTTACTAATCCTAAGACAGACCCAAATGCCATTCTGATCAATAGGGTTCAGTACTTCTATTCAAAGCAAAATGAATGTCACCACAGGCAGGTAAAGAAGTCCAAGCAGAGTGAAATAGAATTCCATAAAACCTCAAACAGAGTGCTGTCTGCTTTCCAAAAAAAAAAAAAAAAAAAAGAGAAGCTGGAAAAACAAAACACAAACAAGAAATACCCTGTGGATTCATTATCAACCAGGGTGGCAGGCCTTCCTCTAATTCCCTTATAAAAGCCCATGACTACCTGCAGAGCCTGGGAGTGCAAATCACATTAGTGGAGACACCAGATGACCAAAGAAAGCACTGGAGGCCTGGTGAAACCAGTAAACAAAAGGCAGCATTCCAGCTGAATGCCACTGCTAGAGTCAGCATTGTAAGATGCTTGGATCTGATAACCCAAAAAGCAGATTAGCTGCAGGCAACAAAAGAGTAAAATAAGAAACAAAGGGCTCATTTTGACACGTGAAGAAATCATTTCCATTAAGCCATCTTGAGTTTACTGTGTAGTTATAAAAACTGCTCCTACTAGAAGTGACATTTGAAGCAATGAAGCTTTGACAGTGCGGCGTCTCTGACAAGCTTCTGAAATAATGCAGCCCTGAATGCAGTATAATTTAAAGAGGGAAACTGGCCTCTTTGCCTTTGAATCTGTGTAACATCTTAAAGGCCTAATAATGATTTTTAAATCTGTTGTAGCAATTTCAGTTACGACTTTCAGCTAGAAGACTTAACACATATTATGGTGACATGACACCCCAGAAAGAACTGAGGCTTGACAAACAGAAGATTCCTTAGTTTTATCTGTATTTAAAAGTCTCCTGCAGAGAACGCACATAGTACAATTACACGAGAAGGTTGCCTTCTCTCCCCAGTCCCCATCTCCTCCCATGTGTGTGTCACTTACTCACTGAACACAGGAAAGAGTCATCTTATATTCCTTTCCAGAAGTTTAACAAAGGATTTTTATCCGGAAACAAGTCTAGGCATACTTTAATCACAAGGACCAAACTGCAAAATTGAGACATGGAAGTCTATACAAATATCTAGATACTAGAGAGATAGAAGTCAAAACTTTCTTGGCTAAAACTGGAAAAACTGCCACAATTTTGTCTTCTACAATTAAGAATTCTATATCCTTAAAGCCAAACCAGGTCTTTTTCTTTCTTCTCAAGATGGCAAATTGGTCTGCTATGAAATATCCATGAGCTAGAAAACATTTCTGAGGAATGCTGCGGTACACAGAAAACATTTCAGCTTGTTAGCTGTGCCATCTCCATCTCCTGTTTCCAGCACACAATACAGAAACATGGCACATGATGATGAAACAGGCCTTCCTTTAACATTTCTCACCTGGCTTTTGCACACAGGTAGCAACTAAATGTACTACGTTGTTTTTACATCAGCCTCGTCTACTAAGTAAATCAGTTACGGAATGGTATATTCCTTCAGTAGGGACAGAATTTCACAAGCGTATTCATCCACAGCTAGCTGGTTCTTCTCAGCAACAAGTGTAGAGAAAATATACCCAGAAAACCAACTCAGCAGAGTTGAAGAGGGATAGCATAAAAGAACAACGTATGGCTATGCCCAGATACAAATATATGGTATGCATTGACATAGACACCCTGCTATTAAGGCTCAGAGAAATCTTCTGTAAATATCTTCTTCTACCTGCTGACTGCCAAAATACAAAGCCATTAAACATATCTGAAAGGGGAAAGGCATAATGTAGGCATCTAATTGTGGACATCCCCCAAGGCCATCTGTAGCAACATACTGACATCAAGGCAAACCCAAGAATGAAATCTGTCTGATGGTTTAAGGTAGGTTTCATGCACATGTGTTTTTCCCCTGGTTTTAAACCATTCTGCTCTGGAATATCACCATGGTACCCATGCTGCTTATAGTATTTTTGCTGTATACATGACCTGAGAGAAAAATAAGGTGGATGGGCCCCTCTTCCATTACTGTTCTTTTAATATCTTCTTACCCAAAGTAGCACTCAGGCATAAACATGCCCTCATAAAACCACAGAGAGAAAATGCACTGAAGGCTGTAAGAAACATTGTTAGGAACGAAGCAGATTTTAAAAAGAAAGATTACTTGGGGTCATAATGTGCACACATATGTGCTGTCTACATCTGCATAGCACATACATGGAGGGGAAGCACAAGATGCTGTTGTACATCAGGCTACCTTGTTGTACATCTTGCACCCTTATACTGAGGAGAAGGAAAAATAAATTGAAGTTCAGATTCAGCCAATCACCATTCAGAGAAACACTTAAGTGTTTGTTATTTATAGCCATCTAACAGTCTGAATACAAAGATGGATGCAGCTAGTAATCACATAAAATGATCCACTTCAATGCAGTTGGCCTTTTACTGCAGAGAGAAAACAGCATGATCTTTGCTTGGTAGTCATGGACAGTAGATTACCATTAATGATTTTTCGCAGTATCTTTCTAATAGAAATGTCAGAGCACTCTAAACAGAAGGGCAAGCTGGTCAGTTCAGAATATTAAAAAAAAATAAAAATCTTTAAATACTTAATCCAAGCAGACCCCATATTTCACTTCCAAAGGGCTTTTCCAAGGAAGGCTGTTTCAAGTTGAGGCACCCTGGGTTCCCTCATCACTAAGATATTTCAGCAAAACAGAAATTCCGTCAGGACTTGCTGCTTAGCTGTTGTTCCTTGTGCAGAAAGATACACTGTGGCCAGACCTTCCTAAAATGCTAAGGTTAAAAGCCTTTATCTCTTTCAGGAATTCTAGTTATTTTAACGTATGGGCAATCATCTGACTTGCAATTCTGCCCATAGCTGAGATTGCCATGGACCCCGTTCTGAGCACCTGGGAGGTGAAGGAAATTGGTTTCTTGTTCATAAGGTCACTCAGCAGAGCTGGCAGAAGGTCCCTGCAAGGAAGAACTCCACATACACTGGAAAATTGATGGGGTCCTTATAAACCTAATAGGAGAACAAGAAACGGGTCCAGGTATCTTCACTACTTATGCTGATCTACATCCACCATGGCTACAGTTTGGTTCTACATCCTCTTACATTAAAACTGCTTCTGTTGAATAGCCCTCTAAATAAAGACTTTTATAATGCCCACAAAGTTCCCTAAAGTGATATACTTGAGCGAAATTTTGGGCCACAAGTGTATGACATTAGAATAGTTACCCCACTAGAGTAGAAAGCCCACAAGAGTAGAAAGGCTGAAGGAAGTGATCCTGCCCCTCTATTCTGCTCTCATGAGACCTCACCTGGAGTACTGTGTGCAGTTCTGGTGTTCCCAACATAAGAAGGACATGGAACTGCTGGAACAAGTCCAGAGGAGGGACACGAGGATGATCAGGGGACTGGAGCACCTCCCATATGAAGATAGGCTGAGAAAGTTGGGGCTGTTCAGCCTGGAGAAGAGAAGGCTGCGTGGAGACCTCATAGCAGCCTTCCAGTATCTGAAGGGGGCCTATAGGGATGCTGGGGAGGGACTTCTCATTAGGGACTGTAGTGATAGGACAAGGGGTAACGGGTTAAAACTTAAACAGGGAAAGTTTAGATTGGATATAAGGAGGAAGTTCTTTACTGTGAGGGTGGTGAGGCACTGGAATGGGTTGCCCAGGGAGGTTGTGAATGCTCCATCCCTGGCAGTGTTCAAGGCCAGGCTGGACAGAGCCTTGGGTGACATGGTTTAGTGTGCAGAGTCCTTGCCCATGGCAGGAGGGTTGGAACTTGATGATCTTAAGGTCCTTTCCGACCCTAACCATTCTATGATTCTATACATAAATTAAGCCTAATCCCAGATGATGCTTGGCATGCTAGAAGTCCAGAAGCATTTGCAAAAGTGGATATTGAAGCATTTTACCTTAAGGTTGGTGGAAAAATCAAGCTGCTCGTCGACCAATTACAAAGAAATCTAGCATAGACAAAGTGTCAGGTGTAAGACACAGGACTGGGAAAGAATACTACTTGGGTCTTACAAAGTTAAGCTTTTACTCAGTTCTTCCACATCTCCAGTGCTCTGGAATGGAGAGAAAGAAAAAAATGACCAAGGAAAGAAAAGGCCTTTCAAAAATAGAAATTTCATAAGAAAATTAAATAGGAAGAGAATGCCTTGTTCTCTCACACACACACTGAAGCAGAGAGGAAATCTCATGAAGACTCAGGAATAAGGAAAGGATCATTGTATTCCGGAAGTACAGGATGGGAGACAACAGATGGGAACACGGATAAGGAGCTCTCTGTGCTTTTGATTATTATCCTGAGAGATTCTGATAAAGGTAGGCTAAGGAGGATAACACATTTTCTTCTCCCAGCATCATAACCAACTTACATTTTGCTCCTCAGGACAGAGCTGACCTTCCTACAAACCAATACAGACTTCTGCTCTTGTCAGGACTTCTTTAGAAACTACCACAAAATGCATAAACTGAAAAACCCACACAGACAGATCCTGGAAAAGACACTCATATTCCCAGTCGGTGATTGTAACGTAGTGTATACAAAACATACATGAAAATAATTGAATCCTTTCTACATGTCTATTAAATCCAACTTGCTCTGAAATGGAAGTTCCCCATCCACCCTCCTCATCTTTCGAGGGAAAAGTCTACATTGCTGCTAAATCCGTTGGTTTTCAAGGCCATACCCATGGATACATAAAGAAAACGACACACTCTGATGGAGTAAGAGCCTTTACATGAAATTCAAAAGAAAGACAATTTTTTGTTTCCCACTTGCATCTATTGTTATTGTACAGGCAGTTTCAGAGGATGGATTGTGTAAAAGCTAAATAGGCAGAAAAAATACTGGCTTGTCACCCTTGAAATCCCCAATGTGACAATAAGCAGTGCTTTTTCCCTCCATATGCTACCCACTTCTGGTGCCTTCCAGAAAGCCTTTTTATCTGATGCTCAGAACAGACTCCTGCTGCAGATCTGCATGCAGAGGACTGAAAGTACTGTACAAATGAAAGATGGAGTTGGGGAAAATGAGTGGTTCAATATAGAAAGAAACAGGAAATCAATTCTCAGAGATGCTATCTTCACTTCAGTGCTTCTGTTTCACCTTCTCCTCCCTCTCTGTCCCTTGCCGGCTTCCTACTATACCAGCTCTTTTCCTACCTATCTGCTAGTGAAGGAAGGAAGGAAACTACCAAGACCATCTTTCCTCTGCTGGTGCAGAATGTCTGTGCCTTAAGAGTACTGTCTGGCTCACCCTAGCCTATTTTTGGCTGTCATCTGAAATACACAACAATTCTTTCTTCCAGCCTTTTCTGCTTCCCAAGTATTGATCCAGATCCCATGTAATGACAGGGTTTGAGATCTCACGGAAACCCTGAGAAACCAACAGGAAGGTGAAAATTACAGTGCATGAAAAATAAATAGCCCTTTTTTTTCTTTTTTAAAGCAGGGGCCAGCAGGATAACAATTCCTGATAAGATTTAAACAAACATATGTGGGAGGTATCAGGAAAGGCAGTTGGTTCCTCATGCTCAGATGCACACAGGTAATGACCTCTGCCTCTTCTCTCCCAAAGCTAACAATGCTAGTTATTGCACTCCTCCAGTGTGATCTGGAAAGGATCCAACGCACTACTGATTACATTTCATCCACAGTTAGTTTAACCTTTGAAACATGACAGTCAGTGGCAGGGAACAGGCCAGCACATAAGGTCAGCTCAGCCTTGCTGGTCCCAGCATTCTCCCAGTGTTTGCACAGAAAACAACTCGGTGATCAGGGATTCCTCCCCTGTAAATAAAAAGACCCAACAGGGACAGCACTGAAACGCTGATTTTATTGCAAAGCGCCATTCACAGCAGTTAATCTGCCCAAACAGAGAAATACTGGTTCCCCTTTTCCAAGAAATGTAAGAAATAGTGTGTAATTACATGTAATAAATATTACATGTAAATAAGTCTCATTTAGGAAGGCTGAGATCTGACTGTTCAATTTACCAACAGGTATCAGGCAAATGTTGCACATTACTCCTTTGCAAGAAGTAAGAGAAAAGAAAGATGTCAAAGAGAAAATAAGTACTGTCTGAAATAATAGTGAAACAACTGGGTCAGCAAGTGTAACAAGGACACAAGGACACTTTGTGCTAAAAGGAAGGCTAAAAATGATGCCTTTTAAGTTGCCCGTTTTTCTCAAGTTCACTTCCTTTCCTGAAGGAGTTTCTTTTGAAACTCACATCTTTGTCTGTTGTATACCCAGTTTAAAAATGAAAAAGCCAGCATCTTCGATTACCCTGTACAGAAAAGGACAGGACTGAGCAAGATCAGACACTTCATCTCTTTCCAAATATTACATTTAAGTTTCAACAAAATCCTTAGTCACAGGAAAATGCATGCAAAAGGACAGCAACAAAGATATTCCTGGTTTCAAAAAGCTTCTAGTTACTTACTTAGGAGTGAGCACATTTTCCTCCTGGATAGATTAAAAGCATTTTGAAGTTATTAAAATGGAAAAAGAAAATATTTTTCCTTAGGAGCTACTGCCCTCTAACATAACAGCAGCAATATGGCTTTTTTTTTCATGATGCTTAACTATCCCTCGGAGCATGTGCACTTGGACTTTTCATTATTTGGGTGTTTGTGTGTATGGCTCAGGGAGCACAGGCTTTTCAAGAGCCAGTAAGAGGTGAAAAAAAGGTCACTTCAGCGTAATTCATTTTCCCTTTAATTCTCAGAGAACACTGCTAAAAAGTAGCAACAAAACCCTTTCATCTTTTCCTCTCGCTGTTAGCATTTCCTAAGGTTCCTTCAGTTACAATACAATAATATCTTTGGTTTTACCTTATCACTTTTCTCGTACCACGAATTTTAATGCAAGAGCTGGTAACAGTGCTGCTAAGAGCAGGAGCTGCACTAGACCTCCAGATAACTCTTCCTACCAACAACTTCAGCACTGTCATAGGCAATCTGCTTGCTCACAAGCTACATGTGTTGCTGCTCCGGAGGGAAGACCCTTCACTTCCACTCACACTGCTGCCAATTCCCACCATTAGGCAGAAGCTGGAAACCTTGGCTCTGGATTTTCCTGGAGGCAAACACAGGGTCCTTCAAAGCATGCTGAAAGCAATGTGGGCTTGTATAAACAAACAACAGTGCATCAAGATTTACTGTGCTGAAGTAACATTAATTTATGTATCTAGAGTGGAGAGAGGAGGATGCTGCTTTAATAACTCACAAATCCAGAGTTTTTTCACACTGAACTTGCTCACTCCCAATTCTTCACACCTCCCCACTCCCTTGAGTCTTTAACATGGTCAAATGCCTGTACCAACGTATGTAAAGCACAATATACTTAACTAATTCTCTGTATTACCTTGGAGATGGCAGTATATAATATTAGCAAAGATGCTACCCTGACCTCCAGATTGGCTCCTTTTCAAAGCACCCACACAAGACAACATGGTGCACAGGGGAATACAGTTACCTCCTATGCCCAGAGGAGCGGGTGCTGGAATACACCAGGTAACACCAAAATCCAGCTCTTGAGAGGGGGACCACAGAATAGAGACATTTAAGAGGCTCTGCCTGAAAGAAGCAGCAAGGTCAGGCCTGATCCAGGGTGAAAAAAAGGACCACCCAGCACAGAGTTGGTGCCTGCAGAGCAACCGGCTGCCTCTTGCCCAGAGAAGGCTCATCCACCCTGGCTCAGCAGCTGGTTGGGTTGGCTCTGTGCAATTCCACCCCTGGAGCCAATATGTCTCAGAAGATGCAAAAGCACCACACAGGTGAGTCCATGCAAGTGAGCTGGGACCCAGTGAGGCTCACTGGCAGGGGCCTGGCCTTAGGTCAAGGTCCGCTGCATCTGCCCTATTAGGCACCACAGGCTGAACGGGTCCCAGGGCTGACATCTCAATAACAAGGAAACACCATTGCTGGATAACATAGAGAAAAAAACCCTCACAGACTTGAGGGCCTTGAAAGAGAAGACAAAGAGCTTAGGTTCAGTGCTATAAAGACAAGAAAATGCTAGCAGAGGAATGCCAAAAGAAAGGTAACACAATCAAGATGACAGGCTCAGAAAACAATTTTCACACAGACCAGGCACAAGGCAATGCTTGTCCGGGCCAGCAAACAAGGTCTTGACACAGCAAAGACATGAGGTGAAAACCTGAGCAGTGATTTTTCCCTCTCTAAATGAAATGGCTAGGTCAGAGACATTACACAGGAAGGACACGCAAAAGACATCCTTGGCACAGACTGGTGGGTGCAGGGATGGGTCCGGGTGACAGAGGCAGCACACGCACAGTGACAAAGAAGTGACATGGGAGGGAGGAGATGCCAGAGAGACAGGCTGAGATTTCAGCCCCAGCTCAGGGAGACTGATGATTCACTTTATGGCCTGCAAGCACTTCCCACCAAAGTTCACACAGGAAGATAATGTCCCCTTCAAATGAATTTATGCAGATGGTGGTTCATTTGTCAGAGGGTAAAATGAAGACACTCGAGGTCCTCAGCAGACAAGAACAAGCAAAAAGCCAGTATTTGTATGTGAGCAGTTTCTGCTCATGCCTGTTGTCTGGTCCCAATCAGTTTACAACAGCAGCATTACACAGGCTCGCCCGTTCAGAAAGGCACATGATTATATCCCATTAAATCCCATGCAAAGTCTATACTTCTCAAAAAATGCAAATGAAAAACCCATAGATTGTGCAGGCAGATGCTCCTGCAACACAACATCTGAATTGAAAACACAAAACAGTACCTACTGTGCTCCAAAATAGATAACTGCTAAAAACAACATGAACCTGATGCTTCAAGAAAAAAGTATTTGTGAGGCAAGCAACATTTTTCCTCTTGATTTGGATTAAAACCAACTTTACTAATGCTAAGCCTCAGCAAGACTTTAAAGAAACCAACTGCTTCAGAAAGCTATTCCTTATCCAGCCCATGATCCAGTTTCCTGTGCCTTTCTCACATGAACTTGTAATCCTTGATGAGGTTTACACATGTGAAAGTAAAGTTTTAAGCCAAAAATCACTATTATCTCTATGATAAAACACTGTATCATGTCAGGCATTTGATACAGTACACAAAAGACAGTGGTAGAAGGATGCAAAATAAAGCATTTCACTTCATCACCGCTAAAATCAGGCATTGAAACTTGTTCATTGATTTTCCTTCATTAAAAAATAACTGATTGTAAAAGAAGTGTCGCTTGGTAGGATCAAAGCCTATCCTACAGGAAACGCACACACAAAGCATTTGGAAATGAGGGTTAATTTGGCATGCAATTTAACAGCATTAGCTTTTATCAGCAGCATTTCAAGGTCAGACACATCCATGTTTAAAATGTTTGGGTTTGTTACAATCTCAACTATAGTATATGAGAGTTCAACGCATCTTAAAGTGATATTAATCTGAAAGAAAGCTGCAAAGGAACACCAAAACCCCCAAACCCAATCCCAGCACTGTGCATAGTTTAGCATTGCAAACATTAAAACCAAAAAACTACTCCAAAGAAACTGAACTAGAAAAGTGATGTGGCTCTTTAACTCTGATTCACTTTTGTTAACTCAAGACTTCAGCCCTTCAAGAAAAAAATAAAATTATAATCAAATCAACAGATTATAAAAAAAACGTTCATCTGAGCAGGGAACTAAGTCACAGATCAGGCCAGATGGAATGAGTCTTTTTACTCACATAGTTTGTGCAAGATTTGAAGAGACTTTCTTAATGTATCAAGTGACTTCATCAAAATGGTCTCATATTCTAAGTAGTGTTTTTCTTCAAGTTTCTGAGTTTTGTCTTTAAAAGGAAAAAAAAAGCACTTTCTTTTTCTTTACCTAAACCTATTCTGTTCAGAATTCCATTTAGGACATTTTATTTATTCCCCAAAAGATTAATACAAAATGTTAGATTATTCATTTGGGGGTTTTATTTACTCCATTCAAAAACATATGAAAAGACAATGGATAAAAAAATAATATTAAGCAGAGTTGCTCAGCTCCACAAACACTTACTTGAGATTTTCCTTTTACTCACTTATAAACTTAAAAACCTAGTGAATAATTACATGTTTTCACTATGGTTATGCTATGGAAAGATTTTCTGCATCTTTTTCCATTGAAAGTTGATCTTTATGTACTCTAACTACCCATAATGCTGACAGATTTTAACAGCAGTTGGCACCAAATGTTTCATGAGATCAAGCCCATACTGCTCTTGAAACAAATACTTTGATCAATCAGTTACTGGCAGAACGTCACAAAATCATGCATGTATGCCTAAGAGCTTTACAAACGCTTATGGGACAGTGATGTTAGGGGACTGAAATCTCTTAAGCCTCTTTCTTTGCAATTCTCTGCTACAGTTCAGAAGAATGTCTCCCCATTTCACCAAAACCAAGGGGAAAAACACTTGCTCTAGCCTCTTGCATGAGCATAATTAATCTTCTGAGTCCTTGACAAAACAGCTTGTTAATAGTCAAAGAAAGGATTTTTCTGATTTCCTCCCAAGACAGGAGATGGTCTTTATCCATCATCCCTTCTTCCTGATCTCTTCTTCCAGAGTCCCCACATCAGCAGAACTGTCTATCAGAGTAGACAGCAGGAGGGAAAGGTCTGACTGATTGATAAGGCACCAGTGCTCGACAGTGCTATTTAAGTGTAGGAACCTATTGTTAGAAACTTACTTTACAGCAGTTAAACAAATATAATGGCAACCAATTCAACCATTGTACCACTAGAGTCAGCTCCAGCCAATAAGTAAAGTTAGCTAATTACACTGATCTGATTTTAAATCCAGACAAATTGTTGAGACGGGGTCAGCATTACTGCACACTGAAAGAGTAGAAATTTTAAAGGAAAAAGTTTTGCACATACTATGCTTTGTATATTGAATTATGGTTGCTTACATTTTCACTCTCCCTTGTGAGCAGGATCACACACCCAGGTCTCCTTTCTTTCTCTCCCAGCCATGGGCCTGCTAGGTATTCCTATTCATTAATTGAAATAAAGACATGCTTCTTCTTTTGCAGTTGAAATTCCCTCCTCTTCCCTTGCCTCCCCCAAGTTCTCACATATTTATGTATTAAAATTGTGAGGAATTTCAGTTTTTAAAGGGAAAATATTATAAAATGCCTTCTAAAAAGAAGACACTATATACTATGAGCCACATCAAACTCCACCTTAATAACATATCTTTGAGGATGCTGATTTTGTGTAACCAAAGTACAGATGCCCTGATACAAAGAATATGACTCCTCACACTTCTCAAAATCAGGCACTTAATATGCAAATTACTGTTTTCTCATATATAGATATAAATATATATAAAATGTTTATATATATTTATATCTATCTTGTAGCTCCTCTACATTCATCTCCCTCACCCCCAAAGAAAAGGATTTGGGCATAATTATATGTTCATTAATACTTTTCTGCATTTTTTGTGTTAAACGCTCCTCTTAAAACTCTAATTCTTTAATAACTGCCGGTCATGGAGGAAACCACTCCAGGTCAGAGAGGACCAGGGCATAGTAATCTGGGAACTGGTCCCAGCTGGGGCAAGTCTGACTCAGTTCCTGGTGCCTTATTTTGAATATAAATCAGGCCACAATCTGTACAGACCTCTGTCCCACCAATGTGACCACCAGGGCAAAAGCGTACAGGAGTCTGTGTTGTCTTACTGAGGTTGCCAAGAAAGACAGCTTCACCGAAGTCACAGGACCGCAGTGACTCCTGGGTTTAGCTATGCCACTCTGACCTTGACAGTTTTGTTCAGGACTTACCCCTCCATAAAAACAACCATCCATGCTACCTGGCCCAGGTCAGTTCTCCAAGCAGCCTTCTTTTGTTCAGTTATATCAGAAAATCTAGCAGCATTTCTCTCTATGATGTATAAAACCAACTCAGTTCAAAAAGTGAACACAGGACTCTTGCCATAAATTGCATTAATTTTCAAGGGATACCAACCAGATTAGAGCAGTCCGTAAGTTAAATGTTGTTTAGGTCAGAGCGAGAGTGAAAAAATTGCATGTTCATTCTGCAAAGAAAACTGGAGGCCACAGTTTGGAAGAAGATCTTCCTGTCTCTTTACCAGCATTTTATGCTTGCAGACGTTAAGGTAGCAATAGCAACAGCCACCTGCAGGTCCCTTTCCTCATGTAGTTCTCCCAAGCTCACTGTATGAATTGACAGATACTTGGTGCTAACATGATGGATGGGACAGAGATGTGGACACTGGCTTGAACACACCATCCAAACCCAAAGACCTATGGCTAAACGCAGAGAGGATGCTGGCTGGGGAACAAAAAGGGGCACAGATGTGAGAAGCAAAGGTGTCCCTTCTGCATGTTGCTAAACTGGAAAGGGAGCTTTCTAAACTGGGAGGGACTAAACTGAGATTGATGAGGCACAGGACATCAAGGCTGGACAGTACGAGTCCAGAGGAAAGGTGAGCATGAACAAAGGACTGTGGAACACAAAGATATGGGAGACAAAGAATACGGGTATGTCAGGGTGATCAATTTAATATTATTCTCTAACATCAGTATCAAGCACCCCTAATGCAGATCTTGGTTTAATGGATGTGAAAATAAACGTAAGACTGTCTCTTTCTGCCTGCCTGCCTCCCTCAGTATGGGCTATCAGAAAAGCTGCCTTCCTTCACAGCCAAGCACCTTGTTTGCTGTCAAAAAAAACCAGCACTTTTTTCTGGACTGCAGTCCCACACACTTGGCATGACATTTTCTTAAGACTGCAAATGCTGAGTCAAAAAACGGGGGGGGGGGGGGAAGTAGATCAATAAATGGTAAGCTGTAACCTTGCAAATGCTCAGGGCAGCCAAAGGTGAACTCCCCAGAGTAGAGGAGATCACAGAGCTTTCTGTCCATAAAAGCTCTCTAAGTCTTCAGCTGAGCACTCCCTCTCTCTGTTCTCAAGTCAGTGGCAAGAATCTATCAAGTGCTTACTGCCACAGCATAGAGTATTACTGGACCACAGACAACTGGATAAGCACATTTAAAATCACTGGAGAACTTCAAAGAATTATTTTCAATGAGCCTTCAACTATGCAAGAATTACTATCGCTGTTCATCTGACAGGTCTGTATTTGTGAAGGCCAAAAGCAAGAGGTTTGTCAGTCAGAGGTGAGGTTTAACAAGTAAGACAATTTCAGTATCTGACTTCTGAATTTTGCATTACATGCCTGAAAGCAAACGAGTAGCTCCCTGCCAGTGGCAGAGCAGAAGGGAGAACACTGGGACCTGCAGCAGCTCCTGCAACGATAAGGTGAGCATTTGAAACCGTTTCTTTTGTTAACAGGGCAGGCAGCTGACATATGGCCCCACTAAACTGTATCTTCCCAGCACATGCAGAGCAAAAATAATCTGGAGGCAGCTTGAGAACTGGGATGAGCCCACCCACAGTTGCAGGCAGCTCTGCAGGCAGCATATTCTGAGCAGTGGACTGAGTAGCTCACAGGGACCTTCTTGCTACATTGGTTTAGTGTCTTTCAAAGTTCCACCTTTCTCTGAACAGTCAAGCTTGGGTACCTTTGCACTGCACTGCAGGAGAGACAGCAAGAAATACCACATTCATTCTTTTTCTGTTTGATAGGACATTACACAGTAAACTGCTACCTTAAAAGAAGGCAGTACATTTGTTACTGGTGGTTTCCCCTTTATATATATTGAATAGAAGAATGTCAGCGCATGCACTTTCATTTAGAGGAAGTTCATGGAGCACAGAACCCTGGATGTTTTTTTTTTTGCTGGCAATAATTGTCACAACAATGAGTACAAAACATTTTCCTCTTCATGATAAGTACCCTCTTGGGAACTTAGTCATCAGCTAGCAGAGTCTGGGTGCAAGGTGTTCTTCACTAGAAATAAGGAATCTTTTCAGAAAGAGGAGTCCTATTTGGCTTGTAAACAAATGCCATGACATTTGGTAACAAGAGTGGCTTCAGGGCTGTGCTAGGGATATAAATGCAGCAGCTCATCCCTGTGACTGATGCAAAAGTATTCCACATGGAGCAGAAATATCTGCTAATCTGATTCTTCTGCTAGAATATACGTAAGATGGTCAATGTCAGTGATCCCAGTCTACGTTGGCTCAACAGCAGTCAGGCTTCCTCAGTACAAGCTAATCCAAGGTCCGTCACAATCATTTTTAATCTGCATTTAGGCATGGTGTGAGGTGTGCTTATACTCCATGACAGGGCTGAATAAATGATAGCTGCTACCAGCTGGGGATCTCTACAAGGCACAGCCCAGCAGAACAGCAGTAATGTACTGTGGCAGTGCCCCACTACTGTTTAGACAAGCCAAAGTAAAGAGCTCCAACAGAACACCACCCCAACAGCTGTACAACTGTCTGCGGAGACAGCCTGGTCAGATCCAAACTGAGTATCTCCATATAATGCAGTGAGGTGTATTCTTCATATATCAAAGCATGCAAGGGGAGACCAAAGGGAAGTTGGGCAATGAAGTAATTCTAGTGAAGAAAAAAAAACTATAGAGAGAAAATTTGCTTCCCTCTTTACTAACAACCTCCACTAGTACTTTCTGGCTTGTTTAAGGTTCTAAGTCATCATTTACAGTACCATGACTAGCTTTAAGCAGCAGATAGAGGGAAGTGCAGTCTTTTTTACAGCAGAAGCTATAGGTGGTACATCAGCCTCTGGAAGAGCATTAAGGTGAAAACTGACAACAGCACAAAAGCTCCAGTCCAAAGTTGCATGACCTCTTAGAGTACTGGAAGAAGAATATTTTGACTCATGCCTTCTCTATGCTGACTCTCTGAAGGCAGTGTTCACCAGTCAGTTGTTTGGAGGACACTAGAAATTGTTTCCCTTCTTAGAGCAAAGGAAGTAACTTTCCATTGCTATACTGATGTACAAGAAGCTGCTATGAACTTTATTCAAGCAGAGAATTTTATAGAGTTTATGATTACAGTTCTGATGCATAGAAACAAAATTCATCTCTGAGTGCTAAACATGCAAACTTCTCAGTTTGCATTTTTTGAACCAGCGTGTATTTCTGTCCTAGAGGTAAGTGATGGTAATGAAGAAGTTTCATGAGAGGTTGTGCAATTTTTTGTCCCTTTGCCAACTCATTTAGATGCCAGAAGTTTTGATTTTCCACAAAAAGACATTAGGAAACTGGAAGTTACTAAACACCAAATGACTAACACTTGCTTCTGGCAACGCAGAACTTAGCAAAAAGAAGCCCTTGGAGTGTTCTTCTGTGGTACACAGTGCAGATTAAATGAAATCTGCCTTTTTGGAACTCAAAGCAATAAGCAATTCTCATTTACAACAGAAAACTTTGTTCACTCAGCTTCAATGAAAAGGAAAAGAAAAACAAAAAAAACGTTTTTTAGATTACAGGAACCTAAGTTTTTCAACCATCACCATGTGTAAAGTATAATGGTATTTAGAGATAACACAGCCTTTTTAAATTACCCATTTAATTTCTCTCCCTATAAGAAAACCCCACTAACTCCCCAAAAAACGAAACATCACAAAACCCACTCCCCCAGTAAATTACTGCTGATGAAAACATGATTCCTCCCAATTACAAGTCTCTCCCACCTATCCTCTAAAACAAAAACATCAAAGCAGTACAAATGTCTTTTTAAAGTTCCCTACAAACTACTGATTTCTAATTTAAGATGATTAATATGTATTATTTGAATAAAGAAAAAGGGTCCACTATATCTAAAGCTCTCTAAGAATTTTTCCACTACTCTTAGTCATACATAATTGTAGTAATTGAGGTAGATGTTTTTCAGTAAGGTCTAGAGTTTCATGAAGATGTCAAATACTACTGCAAAGGCAATGAAAGAATTTGGTAGCATTGCTAAAATACTTCACAAACCTACATGAGATCTTTTGTAACCAGTTCTTAGGTTCACATATTAACAAGACAGATAATAAAGACATGAAGATACAAGTGAAACAGGTCTCAACATTCATGCAGCAATTGTAACAGTATTCAAATTCTGTCAGTTTTATTGCAATAGCGCTTGTTTTGAAATTTACTGGCAGATTTGCCAGCAACATGCGCTATTCAAAACTAATGTTGTTCCACTTACAAATGTGCCCATCACAGCTCTGTGACTGTCAGGATTCAGATGCTCTTGTCCAGCTGCACCATAATGTCAGGATCTCTAGACCTGAGATTTTCAATGCAGGCCATGCCACCAGCAAGAGCAAAAGCCAAGACTGTAGATACAGACGTTTCTACCATTGTCAGAGATGAGGCTGGTTTAGAAGAGCAAAGGCTGGGAACAATTCATCCCAAAATACTAATAAACTTGGATTTGGACCAGTCATTTAAAGACTTGTCATCAACACCTGTCTGATGTAAAATAAGAAAATAAACTCTGAAAGCTGGATGGGGGGGGGGGGGGGGGGGGAGAAAAGGATCTGTATATTTTTCTAGTATTACTTCAGCCCAATTTTAAGTCACTTAAATTCAGCATCTGAAATTTAAGGAGGTGTCTGAATGATTTGTGCTTGTTCAGTGCATGCTGTTCTCATCATGAGCATTTAGAACATTTCTTATCTTCAAAAAGAACATTTTGTTCTCTGCCACTCAAGCATGTACACCAAACACTAAGTTACAAAGAAAAGCAGATATGTTGAAATGAATTATGGTTGTTTTTCATGGAGATGAAGTACAGTAGAGAAAACCAACTAATTTTTTTTTCCGTTCCCTTTCACCACCCATATTCTTACAAATACCCAAGGTAAAAACATGTATTTTATTCTTTGGTTTCTAAAAAGTCAGATAATATTTTTGTGTTTTGAAGTATGTTTTCAGTTATCTGCTGAGTTCCAGCATTACACAGATATAAAGCTGTAGCTATTCTTCACAAAATTACCCCTTACTCAGTGTCCTCCCAATTAACATCCTCTTCCAAGCACTATGGGATTTGAGACAACCTTTATAGGACAGTTTTTACCCCAGTACATGAATTAAACATATAATCTAGTGTTATGCAAGACTGGTAGTTTTTTATTGTTGTTTCATGTGAGGCATCTCGCACACATCTCAGAATCCTTCTTTTGAAAGTAACTGCAGTGGGACAGGAGAAAGCAGAGGAAGTTAAGTACAGAACACCTGATAATACGAATTATGGAAAGGACAGTTGGAAGTGATGGTTTTACAGAAAAGTTCTTTTTTGGTAGAAAGAATTTGTGGTTTTCATAATGCCCATTTCAGAGCAAATATGAGCAAAGAGGTATGATATTACTTTTTCTTTTTCATTTGACACCCAGCATACTTACGCTAGAGGTATTTGAAGACCAATTCATAATGCTTAACAGTGCAAGTAGGCGATATGAAATAGTTTTTCCAGTCGTCTGTATGCAGCCTGAGACATCATTCACAGATTTACACAAAAGTTTTCAGAAAAAGAGAAAGAAATGAAAACTGCACAGACTTGAATGTCTGCAGACTTTATTCTTCACTTGCATTGTTTGCATCATGGTCTGAAACTAAAAACCTGTAAGCACATAACAGTAAGAGAAAAAAGAGCAAAGTTATAATCACAAATCTTAAGAAGCAGACAGGTAAGGCAAGAAAACGATTGCAGTTGTGCTGTTGCATAGTGAAAGTTAAACCAGCACTATTACAAGATCTCTGGAATAGACACACTTCTCCTCAAGGGTTTCATACAGTGATTTATATATGCTTTTAACCAGCTTATATCCATTTAAAAGTAAGCCTAATTGCAGTAGTAGCTATCAAGGTGACTTTTGAAACCCATGTTTTTTTGCCAACATACCTAGCCTTATTTTTGCTAGCGAGTTATCTAACATTGGACTTGGTGAAAATGAAGAATGCAAACAAGTTTTAATACTAACATTTAAAGAAGATGAAACAATTTTATTTACTGCAGAGCTGTAACTGTTGGAAGTATCCAAAGACTGTCAAGTCACCGAAATTTAAGCTATCAGCAAAACTGCAGTATCCTTTTAAATTGAAACAAGCTACGTTACTTGGCAAGGGAATGCCTCAATTTTCCGCTCTAGCCAATTCAAAAACAACTGTATTTTGAAGGGTTCTATCTGAACCTGATCTACATTGCTTACATGTGGTCTGTCTTGACCAGTGATTCACATAGCAATACTCAGAGAAAAAGACCATATGGACACTGCAGAAACTAAAGGGGCAGCTTCCATTTTGTTGTCAATCCAACCCAAGCAGAAAGAAACTGAGCGGGTTAAGAGGAATTCTTTTAATTCTTCATGTTCCGTCATGTAACAAAATAAACCACGACCACAGAAATTTTTTATTTCATAGTCACTTGCTAAATATCACACAGAATTTACTTGCACATCAATATTTCCTTGAATGAAATGTAAATATCCCCAACAGCTTGACAACAAAGTGACTAATTTGTTTCAAGGACATGGCAACACATATGCAGAATGAGATGAAAACTGCTACATGGAGTAAGCCTCTCACTCTCCCTACCAAAGATGAGGCAAGTAAACTAATACAGCATAACAAAAAGTGCGGTTAGAGATACCTAATCTGAAGAGCAATTTAAAGAACCGACTTCGTGTCTTTTGGTCCTCTACTACAGCAAATACTATATTGCCATGAATTCACACTGTAGTGAAAAGATGCCATCTTCAAAATCAACTTCATGTTTAAAAGCTGTTCTTCCTGCTCTGTCCTTTCTGGTGATAAATACTAGGAAATCAGTGAGGAAACATCATTTGAAGTGAGCCATTCATCATGTACCGAAAAGGGTAAGTACCCCATAAATCGCAGTGATCCGTTTCCTATTAGAATCACACAAGAGAAGCCAAAAGCATTTCCATTAGCAATTTTTATGACCTCCGTAGGTAGAGGAAAAGGTTAGGAAATGGCTTATTTTTGTCAGCTATAAAGCAGTTGTTGGGTGGGGAAGGAAGAAAATTTTCAAGAGAATCAGTCAGTAAACCAAAGGCAGGGGTGGGGAAAGACAACAAATAACAGCCCCACCGACTACATCTTCATACTTAAGAAATTCATTGGTTGGCAGTCCTCCTAAGAAATATTGAATATCTTAGTAGATTTTACAACCAATGGAACCATATTATGTTGTGGTGTGGGTGTAGGCCCCCAAAAAAGTTGCTATTATTGTCTATGACTGCTTCCTAATAAACAGTACTCTTCTACAATCAAGGAAATAACAACACTCAAAAATGAACTTTAAAATGAAAAAGCAAATTTTATGAAGTCAAGCACTGAATTTTCCCTTAGCCCTCTTTCCCTTCCCCATCCCATCCTGTGCAACATTCTGTACTCTCTCCACCAAGGAAAGCACCTTGTATATGCATCTCAAAACTAAAAGAATTTAGGAAAAGAAGCACCCAATGACAGTAATTAAATCTAAGGGATGGAAAACCAAATTAAATAAAATGATTATGCAACTCCTGTGTGCAAACCACTGGGAAAATCCTCTGACCTGTGCTAAACATTAGGACAGTCTAAAGGAACATTGAGTCACTTCTGTTTCTGCTTCCTCCCCTTCCAAACACACACCAAAATTAACACAGTATTTGAAGAAAATCCACTGCAGCTCAAAAACTGTACATCAGTATTTATTTACACAGGTCCTTGAGCTTAGTTCTTCTCAAGTTTCCACCTCACACAAGACTGTGTAAGTTACCTGATCTGTTGGAGCCATTTCCCACAGAAATCCAAATTCAAAATCCTATACTCACTCCACCATGGCTAAACTGAAGCTGCAGGTGCACTCACCAGCCAGGACTCCAGTCCACCAATTGTGCTAGTGCTGGCAAAAATATGACAGCCTAGATAGCCAGATACGAATTTTCCCCTCACTGATACCTAGTATCACTTTTTATGCCATCCACAGATGAGCACATCCCACACTATTAAACTATCTTCTGTTGCCAGCGGCCGGTGTCAAATTAATGTTATTACAGTCATTAAATTGAGGGGACAGTTAACCTTCATAAGTGAGATTGGTTTCACCTATGTGAAGGCTTACTAATTAGTTTGGGTGCGGGTTTTTTAGCATTTCAGACCAGCTTAAACATACACTTTCTTCTTTTCCTCATTGAGGAGTTAAGAATTCTCATTTTCTGAAATATTTGAGTGTATAATCCTAATAATTCAGGGCCTCAGCTGTTTCCCAGAGAACTGATTTTACTCTCCCAACAGTGCTATCAGGACCTTCTTCATTAAACCTTGTAAAATCAGAGCTCACAATCTGACTTCGGCATAGTGAGGTTTTCCTTCCCTCTGTGCCAGTGTACCTGCCATGCCCAGGACAACACAAGGATACCATTACACAGTATGAACACATTTGTAGCACGCTCCCCTTACAGAGTGAAACCTAGGCATCTGCAGTAAGTTAAGAAAAAGCATTATCAGTAGCTTCACTTACACAACTATGCTTTGATTTAACATTTTTTACATGACTGAAAGGAGTCCCCCACTCTGCTGGCTGACCCAGGAGCAGCCCCAAGTTCAGCCATACAAACTGGTAGGTACAGAAGGTTTTCTAGAAGCTTGACAACTTTCCCAAAACTTTGTGTTATCCTGCAGTTTCTAGCTTTAATCCCTGATCCTGTCTTCTGACACCCGAGGACTCATTCCCAACCAACTTGCTTCACAAGCCTCCTTTCCCAGCAATTCTGTTTGCTGCTGCTGGGTTTGAGTCCATCGTCTGCCTTACTCAGACTATGGGCTTCAATGCTTACTCTGGCATGCTGGCACTCCCCACGTTCCACATCACAGCCTGGCATCCCTACCCCTGCCTTGCCCTCAAAATTAATGCATTTGTACTTCTTTGGTCTCTGCCCTTGGGTCTTCTTGACCCTGAACTGCAGCAGCAGCAGCAGCCTGACCCAGCCACTAAGCCAAACCCACCAATGCCCTGTTCACAGCATTGATCACAGAATTCTTGTGGAGATATTTAAGCCACATACAAGGGGAGGAAGGGGAGCTGGTTGATGGTTTGTTTTCATGAAGACAAGCAGAAGACAAGCAGCATCACCACTATTCCTACAGATCAGTGAAAGCACTGCGGTGCTCACTTCTTCCATGTCTGCTTTGCAAATAGAAGTGGCAAAGGTCTTTGGAGTTCCTCCCTTATGGTATAGCGCTCCATGTGGACCACCAGCAAGAAGGCAAGACACTGTCAGTCAACAGATCTAAGGTATCTGCTGACAGCATGTATTTGGCTTGTGTAGCTAGGAGGTTTTTTTAGGGAGGGAGAACTACAGGGGTGGTTTTTGTGAGAAGCTGCTAGAAGCTTCTCCTGTGTCCAGTGTGGGGGGACCCACACTGGAGCAGTCTGGTCCTGAGGAGCTGCACCCTGTGGAAGGGACGCTGGAGCAGTTCATGAGGACCTGCAGCCTGAGGGAAGGACTCACAATGGAGAAGTTCGTGGAGGACTGTTCCCTGTGGGAGGAGCAGGGAAGAGTGTGAGGGGTCTCCAGTCCAGTCTCTTTCACCAGCCGGACCCAGTCATCCCATAGGATCCTTATCCCAGTCATAAGTTTTATCCCTGCCTAGCAACTCTCTCACATCATCCAAAGGCTTCTTACAAAGCAGATCCCATGTTTGTATCTGAATTTTTCAGAGCACTTGGTTTCATCTTATTTTTTTCCCCTCACCTCAGCAATTCTCAGGCTCTTTGACAACATATTCTCAGTATCATTGCCCAGCTCTGCCATCAATGACCCCTTCAGTTCCATTTCTTGTTCTGGTTCCCATAGCCTTCCTCCTTATCAAGCCAATCTTGATTTCTTCTAGCATGTGCTTGCCCTTCTGTTTCCAAGCCTGAAGATTCCTGTATGGCCACTCCAATCTCTTCATTTTTTTTTCTGTATCATTCACTCCAAGCTCCCCTATCTTTCTCAGCCTCCTTTTTACTCCCTCCATGATTATATCAATTTCCTCTCCATCTAAACCAAGTAGCTTCCAACCGCCTATTGCCTAAGTCCAACCAGTAAAGTCACACAGTCACTCACACACACACACACACGCACACACAAAACCAGCTCTGAAAATCTCCTCAGTTTCAGTGCCTGACCTTCACATGGGTTGTAAGGACCAGGGATCAAGCTAAAGGCTGTACAGCTGCAAGATGTAACAGAGTTGTAGGGGAGGCAGAATTTTAGCAGTGCATTAGCAAGTTTCTGAGCATGAATAAACTTGAAGGTTTGGCTTTTAACTCGGAAAGCTTTGGCTGACTTCTGAACGGACAGCAAAGATGCAAACTCAAGATTAAATCTACTCCTGCCAAGCACAAAGTAATCAGAATGCAAGGATGTTAAGGAAAAAAAAAACAAAACAAGCATGAACAATGTTTTCCTAGTATTTTCCCTCATGCAAATAAAGCAATTTCTCCATCTGTGTGCCTGATGTCAAAAACTCCCAACTACTTCAGTTGAAATAAGGGGACAGAGTAGTCTGCAACCACTGTTCAGCAAGCCCAGTTTCACAGAAATGACTCAAGCCTGGTAAAGCACTGGAACACTAGCTTGTGTGAGAGCAACTGCTTGCATTTTCATTACACTACCAGTTTCATCTATTGTCACTTAAATAAATAAATCTTTGGCCAAAAGCATATGCTGTTTCCTTTCATTTGTTTCTAAAAGTCACTCTTCATTCATTGTCAATTTTAACCTTGGTAAGACTTTTAACCTCCATCTTCCCACCACTCCCTCCCAGCTCCCAAACAAGAGCTTTTATGCTTATGCTCAACCACTGCATTGGTACAACTGGCTTTAGACCAGTAAGACAAAGTTCATACAAACTTGCTATTACCAAACACAGTCATTTATGGTGTAATTTCCAATCTCTTTTGAGACAAAGATTCTTATCGTAAAGAAAAGTTTCCTTTTTAGTAATAAACCAACAGTTCTTTAAACTGATAAAATTAAGTGCTAGTATCACATTTACCATACACCCACCATACCTGCATCAGAAGGTCATAGATTCAGGCTGATTCAAACTAACCAGCTCTACACTGATGAAACTTCCACGTATAAAGGAAAAAGAAGAAAGATGGCCTCCAAACGTCATCTCAGCAAAAATAAAGTCACAGGAGCAAAATCTGAAGATGAAAAAGATTAGGTCATCTAATGCCTCTTGTCTTCTCAGGCTATTAAGAGTATTCCTAGTGCTGTATTCACTCCAGCTGTGACTCAGCTTCCTGATGTGTGTGTCACCTGCACTCCATCTCTTAAAATACTCATCTAGTATTTTACTACTCCAGAAATCATCCAGTGCAGTAATCGGAAACTATGGTTTCCAGAAAGTAAAATAATAGCTTTCTCCTCTCCATTTCTAATTTTTAATCTTTCTAAGCGGTGACTAAACACACAGAAGAGCAGACTTCCAACATCCCACGCTGCCCAGCACACACACTTAGAAACAGATGTGAGAGCACTGTACCATGGAGGAATTGGTTCAGGATGAATAGAGTTCAATTTTGAACACCTGAGCTGGGAGAGAGATGCTACAACCCATGGCCACACTTCCTACAGCTGCAGTTCCTTTCAAACACATTATGCCTGATTAAAAACCAAAACATACTTCACATATTTTCAGCCAAAAGTAAGTAAGGAGCTTTGTTTGAACAGCCCAGGCTTATCTCAAGAGGTATTAATCAAAGTTTAATTAAAAAGCTTATCTACCGAAACTACACTACTGTCACCATTTACACGTATGGTCTGGAAGTACAAAACCACTGATTTTTTGCTCCACTGAATTTAAACTACAGGTTAGAAGGAAAATAAAGTTATCCCAAAAGCACAAAAAGTGTTTTAAGAAGTTGATTTTCTCTTCTTTTTTAAAGATGGCTTTTATATTGCTAACTGACTAGCACCTCACAGAAAAACAAAGCTAGTGAACCAGGTGCTCATATTTTTAATGGAAATCCAAAGGAAAACTATCCGAGGCTAAACTGGCTTAAAGTGGCACAGCATAGAAGTCAGACAGCTGCACTGACTCCATCACCACTCACAGAGCGAGCAAGGTAAGTCAATAAACTGACCTTTAAGATCTGTCTAGTTCAGTAATTGTCATCGGTATCCACTTGGCATTAAAAAAAAGTAGCCATGATCATGACCTTTGCATTTCTACAAACATCAGCCATTGTCATGAGGAAGACCTCTTTGGCCTCATAATTCACATGCTGTTAACAACCAGCAAGAGCGCAGCGTGTATGTCAGTTACTAAATAATGGAAGAAAAATTGGATGCCACACATGTACCCCACTGCTCCTGTGCACAGCCATGCACATTGAAGCTAACCTGTATTACAATTAAAACTTTAGAAAGATTAAAATAAATCTATTTTTTTTAATATTCACAGGTTTTGTTGGTTTTGTTTTTTTTTAAACTTTGGGGAAAAATTAAGGGTTGTTTGGTTTATTTGTATTTATTTTGTCCTATTTCTTTTTGTCTGCTTTTTCAGGGTAATAGGGTTCCTGACCACGTTTTCTATCAAGCATCTCTTAAACCCACAATTCTATACAAATGAGACAGAAGTACAGAGGTCTGAAAGTAATTTCATTCCCTCGATATTCATGAAGAAACCTAGGCAGATAGGCAGGACATTTGACTCTGTCTCAGCTACAGGTAAAGGCAGTACAAAAAGAAGCCACTGGAAGGGCTGATACTAACCACATCCAAAATACAGAAAACATTTTAAATCAGGGTTTATCAACAAAGAAATACATATCTTTAGGAAACTAGGTTTCTTCAGGTCTGCCACTCCTGGAATTACTTGTAATACTTAAGGTTTATTACCTATAAAACCAACGTGGTGCAGAAAATAAAACTGTATGCTGCTTTCATCTGGCTCACTGCCTGCAGAAAACACACTGCAAGCAAAGAACAGACCTGGAACACTTTCCACAGCCCACCTCACCCAACCTAGCGACTCACACAATCCAAGAACAACAGGGTGGCCACAACTTAAAGCCAGACTGGCATGTCAGACTACAAGCCTCCTACAAGTCACACAGCGGCCGACAGCATATACTCAAGAATACAAACACTGTGGCACTCCTGCAGTAGTAATTATCCCAAATATTCTCCTAACCTCTGCTGATCTCCAGCTCAAGGCTCATTTAACAGCAACCATAAATTTATCCAGCTGCTTTGGAAACTACCTACACTTACAGCATGCCTGCATCCTGAGAAAGGAGTGCCACAACCCACCTCACACTTGCAGCTATCACCTTTTCTTTGCATTTAGCATAGCCCCTGCTAGTTTCATTTGATGCTCCTCAGTTCTTTTCCACTGAAGACACGAACAGCTATCGCCTTCTGCCCCATGGTATTTATGGACCTCAGCTGCCTTACTCCCAGGCAGAAGTCTAGCCAGTGCAGTTGCTCCTTACACAGTAGTAGCTGTTCTCCATCTTCAATCACCCTTACTGCTTTCTCCGTTTTGTTTTGGATTGTTTTTTTTTTTTTTTCAATTTTATCATTTGTTATTACAGAGAATAGAGGAAGAAGACTAACTGCACATGACCTTCAAGAGGTAGGTATACTAAAGATTCATGTATATGGCAGGAACGTGGGTTTTGTTTTGGTCTCTTTTTTTTCTTTCCCCTAATGACTCTCAACATTTGCTTTTCTTTGTCTTTTTTCTCCACCATTAGGGACCATTAAGCTAGCATGTTAATAGCACTCTCCATTACAACCTCAAGACATTGTTTCTGAGCAATAGCCCATTCAGAGTATCTACACAAAACTTGCACACATGCATGCACAGATACATACTGAGGAATTTCCAAAAGAGAACACTGTATATTCCTTGCACTACTATCCTAATCCATCACCAGGAGGGAAAAGAAGTAAGACAGTTGGAATTCAGCTCTATCCTGCCTCTACTGTTATTATGGTATGCGATTGATTCATTCTGTTACAGTGCTTCACAATGAGAAGGGAGATATCACATGTAAAAGAGTGACAATAAACCATAAGTCAGTTTAAGTGGACTAGAAATTCTGCATGCGGTAGTTAAACAGCCCAAGAATGCTGACAAACCTTTTCACCAATTCACCCTGGAATTTAATAGAAACTAATGTTGCACTTCACTATATATTGTCTTCATCCCATACTAGAAAACTTTGACTAAGTAATACGCTTCATTAGAGAAATTTCAGCACAAAGGAGGATTAAATAATCAAAATATAAATACAGATTTATATGGATATAAGCAAAGAATTAAATACTCAAGTTCTTTTTCAGAAAGAACAAATTACAATCAATTACAAGATTATGTGAATATAATTTATCTGTCTGCTCAGTCCCTGAGATCTTCAGCAGCAAGAAACTGAGGTTAAAAAAAAATCCCCACAAAACCAAAATATATAATCAACTTGGTATGATGGGTTGTGAACAATCTGGAAGCAAATGACACTTTTCATATGTGTATAATCACATAGGGACATGGTGCTCTATAGTGGCCAGTCATAAAAGATCACAGAAGCAGCAGAGCACACACCATGTGAAAACCAGAAGATTGGGTGGATTTTTCCTCTCTCTTCTCCTGAAGGCTGGCAAAGATCAGTGAAATTAAACACTGCCCAAGGCAATTGTTAAAAGCAGTTTGGCCATTAAAGTCATGTCATCTGGTGACCCAACTGACCTACATTAAACCCAGGCTAAAGGGCAACGTCATCTTTCTTTTCCTTCAGATAGCATGACTTTGCATCTTCAGCACAGATGGAAGACAACCCCTCTGGCCTTCTGGTTTCCACCATATCTCTTGCTACAAACCAAAGTTGGCTGCAATGAATCTTTTGTACCTGTTTGGCCTTAGATGTACTGTGGTAGCATGAAACGGAGCTGAAAAAAGGCAAGTTTAATCATGGCAGTCAGGTGAAGTTCCCAACAACTGGAAAAAGGGAAATGTAACCCCCATTTTCAAGAAGGGGAAAATGGATGACCTGGGGAATTACAGACCAGTCAGTCTCACCTCCGTGCCTGGCAAAATCTTGGAGCAGATTCTCCTGGATGGCATGCTAAGGCACATGAAAAACAACAAGGTGCTTGGTGACAGCCAGCATGGCTTCACCAAGGGGAAATCCTGCCTGACCAATTTGGTGGTCCTCTCTAATGGGGCTACAGAACTGATGGACAGGGGTAGAGCAGTTGATGTCATCTACCTGGACTTGTGCAAAGCGTTTGACACTGTCCCACACGACATCTTTGTCTCTAAATTGGAGAGACATCAATTTGATGGACGGACCACTGGGTGGATAAAGAACTGGCTGTATGGCCGCACGCAAAGAGTTGAGGTCAATGGCTCAATGTCCAGCTGGAGACCAGTAATGAGTGGCATCCCTCAGGGATTGGTGTTGGGACCGGTCTTGTTCAACATCTTCATCGCTGACATGGACAGTGGGATAGAGCAAGTTTGCCGATGACACCAAGCTGTGTGGTTTGGTTGATACACTGGAGGGAAGGAATGCCATCCAGAGGGGCCCCCACATGCTTGTGAGGTGGGATAATGCCAACCTCATGAAATTTAACCATGCCAAATGTCAGGTTCTACACCTGGGTCGGAACAATCCCAGGCACAGCTACAGGCTGGGCAGAGAAGAGATTCAGAGCAGCCCTGAAGAGAAGGACGTGGGGGTGTTAGCTGATGAGAAAATGAACATGAGGGGGCTTCAGTGTGCACTTGCAGCCCAGAAAGCCAACCGTATCCTGGGCTGCATCAAAAGGAGCGTGACCAGCAGGTCGAAGGAGGTGATCCTGCCCCTCTACTCTGCTCTTGTGAGACCTCACCTGGAGTATTGTGTGCAGTTCTGGTGTCCTCAACATAAAAAGGACATGGAACTGTTGGAAAAAGTCCAGAGGAGGGCCACGAAGATGATCAGGGGACTGGAGCACCTCCCGTATGAAAACAGGCTGCTCAGCCTGCAGAAGAGAAGGCTGCATGGAGACCTCATAGCAGCCTTCCAGTATCTGAAGGGGGCCTACAAGGATGCTGGGGAGGGACTCTTCATTAGGGACTGTAGTGATAGGACAAGAGGTAATGGGTTAAAACTTAAACAGGGGAAGTTTAGACTGGATATAAGGAGGAAGTTCTTTACTCTGAGGGTGGTGAGGCACTGGAATAGGTTGCCCAGGGAAGTTGTGAATGCTCCATCCCTGGAGGTGTTCAAGGTCAGGCTGGACAGATCCTTGGGTGAAACTAGATTATCTTAATGTCCTTTCCAACCCTAACTATTCTATGAGTCCATGATTCTAAGTTTTCTCTGTTAACAGTACTAAAGCAATATCTATCTAATCAGTGGCTTGATTTTATACTTGATGAGATATTTATAGGCTAATGCATATATTACAAAAATTGCCTATTTAATTATTATGAGATACATCCAGTTTGGATGTTTTCAATAAATGAGACATGTTATAATCACTTTTCTATTAAAAACACTAAATGTCAGAGAAGAGGTTACTCAATGAATTATTTTCTTTAGACCTACCTCCTTGCCTACACAGATTTGAGAGCTGGCATGTCAATAATGGGACATTCTTTAGGATTTTTTCTAAAACTTTAATACTTTACAAAGATCATCCACAATCAACGGAAATGCTGTTCCACAGGTAACAGAGTGGGTCATTCCAGGTCTCTAATCCACTACAGCATTGTTATGCTGAAGATCCAAGACCACTGCTTGCAGAACTGCCACAGAGGCAATACCCTCCAAATGCAATTTACTGTGCAGCTGTCTTTTGTTCATTTTGTAGACAAATGAGGAGTACAAGTGGCTCAAGTAGGAGCACATATACTAATTGGTTCAGTGAAAACAAATATAATGGAACAGGATTTTGCTCTTGTTGAACCCATACAGAAAATTGCCTTTTATATTAAAAGATTCATATTTAGTTAGGCCAAACAGATTTAACTGTTGCTTATTCTTAGGATCACAGAATTATTCAGGTAGGGATGGAGGTCAGAAAGCCTGTATTCTAAGCTCTTATTAACAGCAGGATCAGCTGTGAGAGCAGACCTGACTGTCCAAGGTTTTGCCCAGTCAAGCCTTGAAAACCTCCAAGGAAGCAGACTGCACAGCACCTTGGGTTACCCATGTCTCTGCCCAATCATGTTCAGGGTGAAAGGAAAGCTGCTCCTCAGCTTGTCAGTCCCAAGACTGTCTTTTTACAAGGGCTCAGCATGGAAATTCTATCAAGTGAGCTTATAGAAGAAAAGAGGATGAGAAACAAAAGAACATGTTTACCATTTATTAAGAATACCTCTTTTATGCAGTACTTGAGGAGAACCCCTCATGTTGTTGAATCACTATTTCTAGCAAATGGTGTTCAGCAAAGGCTATTTTAAGACACAAAGTGCTTAAAATCTTGTAGCCTCAAAATGGCTCTTAAATCATTTCTATGTTCTGCTCTTCCATCAGAGAAAACCACTTCATCAAAAACAAAGAATACTCTGACTTATTATTCCAACTTTGTTCAGTGTGGCCTGCAAGACAATACTTATTTACATTGCAAGAGCTTTCTTGTTTGTCAGCAAAAGACATTTTGTACACCTGCCAGTGTGCCTAGACTGAAGTTTATAGCTTCATCCTGCAATGTCTGTGCCTCTTCATCCCCCATCTTTGTTGACCGGAATAAAGAGCTAGGCTGCATAATAGCTCAAGAGAACAGAATTTAGATCTCCTCTAGTTTCAGATTATGCAAATTTATAATCCATGTATGTTTTATAGTGTGTTATTTCTCTAGAAATACTACATCTGCTAAAGCATCAGGTTGGTTTTACTCCCAATGAAGAAAAGTTATTCCCATGTTTAAACCAGAAGCATACTAAATATTCCCATAATTGAATCACCTTGTTGGTTTTACCCATACTTTCAGTTTTAAGAAAACATCAGAAATGCATGCAACGCATAAGAATGCAAACAGCTAAACCAACTGAAAGTTTAAATTGTTTTTAATAGCCAAACTATGTGAGGGAGAAAAAAAGCCAAAAGCAATTCATTTGGCAACTACAACTGTTTTCTCTGGTTCTTAACCATGTCAGGATCTTACTGAGGTAAATATGCTCTACCCCACTGAAGGGTAGTATCCTATTGTTAAAAGATCTAAAGAGGCATGTAATAAAAAAAAATTGCTCCAAGTATTTTAAAAATAAGGGCATTCAAACATCTGCCATTGAAAAATAAAATAAACAACAAAAAATCCTAAAGCCAAACCAAACCCAACTGTAAGTTTTTTTAACAATAACAGAACACACACACACACACACACAAAAATCAAAGTTGCAAAATTTTGTTCTCAAATTCACTGTCAAGGGTGGCAGCCTTACGTAGCTCTAGACATACATAAGCAGAAACATCACACACACATTTCTAAAAATACACATACATGAAGCACCTAGCAGAATCTCTGATAATCACCAATCAGCATGTTGAAGGGAAGAACATACAGTTAATGCCTCATAAAAGTTTGTTTCTTATGATTGCATCAACGTATTTTATTTTGCCCAAAACACTTATTTTCAAAAGAAGGGTTTCCATTGGATAGACTCCTTAAGATTATAATGAAAGATAAGTTTTCAGAAAGAATTTAAACTGGAATCTAAAAAGTTGACAGAAAAGCAGTATTCCACATGCTCCAGTCAAGTAATCCTTCTATGGAAAGAAGAGCAGAATAAACTCTTCAGCTAGCACACTTAGATTCTGTATGAAATATGCTGGCATATGGTTTCCTGCAACTTTCATGAACAGAAATGTAAACTGTGTCTTTTGAGAGCTGAGTTTGCAATACTTGCAGGCCCTACCCAACCCATCAATCTAATATGGAATGAAATCAAAGGCTGAAGCTTAGCAAAGAGAAATCTCAAACAGAAATAGGTAGCTTTTTGTTTGCTATTCAAGCACCCATTTTCAGCATAACTATCCTTTCTCATGCTTTTTTTTGAAAGGGAACTGGCTGAAGTGCCCGTTATTGTGTGTAATTGCTGAGAAACTAGGTAATCTTAGCAGAAGATACTGGCACCATTTTAAAACATGAGAGAGATATAGTCTGGGAGGAAAACAGGGCAGCATGAAGTGAAGAATTCTGTACTCAGGTTTTCCCAGTCCAAAATACTTTGTGTCAAATTCAGCATCATGCCCTATTGCTTATCTGGTACCTGCAGTATATTAAAAGATGTTTACAACACGTGTAACATTTGCCTTTTGTAACATACTGATTCCCCTTGCCTCTTGTTGAGATTAAACACTGTATTTCATACGAAGGCAAGGTCACTCTTGCCTTAAACACAGGCCACAGATTTCTAGATAAAGGAAAGCTCTTCCATTTATCCGCATATTAAGACTTGCTGTCAATTTATGCTAAGCCAAATAAGGTTTCTGTTATTGGATAGGGTTTTTTTATTCAGACCCTAACTTCCACATAATAAATCAATGTTCTTTTTTGCCGTGTTTGAAAAACATTTGCATACAAGGTCCAAGGCAGCTTTGCTGCTTTGCTACACTGACAACTGGCCTAAGCAAAACGTGTAGGTTCTGGCTCTGGGCAACATTTTTTTTCCTCCAAAAAGCAAAGCCATGCACTTTTCATAAAAGCTAGCAAAACCTCCCAAAGGTAACTCTTTAAATTTCTGTAGATGGCAGAATCAAGCAAAATCCTTACTCTAAACCTAGCTCCCTATCCCAAACCAAAGAGCAGGGACAGCAAGAGAAGATCCTACCTGCTCCAGCTGCTCCCTTGCTGCTAGCATGGTAAGACAGCAGCAAAAGTGTGTTGGGCACTTTTTTTCCTCAACTAAGGAATTTACGAGCACTCCTAGTAAGCTGACAACTGCCACATGTTACATACTAGTAGCTTCGGACCTGGAAAACTTCACAAGGTATAGAGAATTTGGTTTCCCCTCTTGTTATAAAACTTTCATGAAATTTAAATAAAAGAAGCCCTGTAAGTGTGACAACAGGGTTAAACGAGTTTAAAAAAATAATCATGAAAACAAAAAATTAAACAAACAATTCTAATTCTATGGTGCCCAGCACAAATTTTTTTTTCAGTTGTGTACCTTATTTCTCTTATGCACTGTACATATTTTTAAGTGAGATGGAAGGAAGAGGACTAGTCCTTCTGGCAACTCACAGAAGTACACATATTCCCATACACACATATACCTATGCATTCCTTAACTCAGCTTTTTGTATTTACCAGAGAGTTAAAAAAAATAAAAAGAGTTAATTCTTTTTATAAATAGTTTATTATAAAGCTAAATGTTCTGATCGCAAATTACACCTTGTCCAGGGCAATAGAATCAGAAGTGTAGAACTATTGAAGAAATAACCTAACCAAATTAAAGGCTTCCCTACGAAGACTTTAAAATGATAATTAGTGAGAGATGTGTGCCAAGCACCTTCTGTCCTTCATTGCATGGAATAATTCAGTCTGCATTTGGCTTCACCCCTCTGGTGTCAGCCACCCATCTGTCACCACCTCCCTTTTTCTGGGGTAATCATCTGCTCTGTACTTAGGAGTATCTGCACACTAGCCTCCTAAGTCTCATCTACCTCAAGAAAGTACCTCAAGGCTGATACTAGGGGAAGTGATGGTCCTACACAAACACAGGGAACTACTTGCCTAGCTAAGCACAAACCCCTGCCAGCAGCATCTGCAAAACTGTAATAAAATGGCCTCTCCCGCTTATCCTTCCAAAGAAACTGTATTGAGCTGCAAGGAAGTGGCAGAATGTTGTTTTGTATAACCTGCCTTTATAAAAAATGTGATCTGCAGGCATACTCTCTGTCTTATCTAGATGAAGACAGCATGGAAGGTGATGGTAATTTAGCTCAGCAGCATGGGGATCTCACCTACAGCCAGTGCCTTTGCATGGGTTTGTCCAATAAAGGGTTCCAGATTATGTGGCAACTGACTCATTTCAAGGACACACAAAGAGAACAATACCTGTATCTTCCCTGGTCTAGGATCCTTCTCAACTGGAAACACTTCACATCTGCCAGGCAAAAAGGACTCATTGTTTACCATGCCTCAGTTCTGCTTCAGACCAAGTACAAGAGTCAGCATTAGAACAGCTGCAGTGTCTGAGATGGCAACATGGAAAGCTACAAAACAAACTGCATCTCAAACACATTCCCAAGCCTGCTTCACATACTGAGTCTCACAGAAACTCTAATCTTCAAGGTGATTACTCTGACACAGCTTTATTATAAAGGGAGAAGAGACTGAAAATTAAAAACATCAAATCAGCTACAGGGAAAATGTTGCTTGTTCCTAGAAAATTACTTTGTAGAATTACTTATTCTGAAATTCTGGCACTTACATAATAGATTTTGAAAAGAGATTTTGTTTTAGTGAAACTTGGTTTAAACAAGGGCTTTTATGCAGGGTCATAAATGCTACTGCTAGCTGCAGAATTAGATGAGTACAGGTCACATACATGGATATATACTAATATGTCGATGAATATATACTCAGTTTATTAAATGAAAAGATGCAACAAACCAGTTACTAGCAATAACAAAGATCAGAAATGTGAATGACTTTATATGTATGAAGTAATATTTTTTAACCTCAAAGAGCTTTACCAACAACTTTAGAGTTTCCCCTGCCTCTTCCAACTCTGTTCACACCATCTATCTAGCAACATCAGCTGTAAGCAGCTCTACAGCAAGGTGCTAATAAACTCTGATGCATTAAAAGCCTTTAAGGTGCAGCAGGCAAAGAGCAAAAAACAAAAACTGGTAAGAGGCAAGGGGAATGGAGGGGTTAAAGAAGAATCCATCCTGAAAACCATCAATTAAACAATAAAGATTTAAACTTCATCCTTGTTAGAAAAATAGCAATTATTTAAACTGTATTATAAATATATAATCCCAGCAGAGGGGTGCAACAAATTCTATTTTTTTAAATTAAAGTACACATGTAATTAAAAGGATTAAATTATTTTTTCATTATTGAACAATTAAAAGTATTTAATTACATAATTTAAACTGTACCTTAATTGAAAAATTGGGAAATCACTAACAGGAAGTGTCCCAACTTTATCTTTTGCAAGTCTTGATCTGAGCATGTAATCTTATCTATACAGAATCAAAACCTCCTGTAATGTTTCATACACACAGATTAAGATCTACAGTTTTCCTTCCAAGCTCATATCTGGGCATTATCTGTATTTTACAGAAAGAAAACTATGACTCCAGGAGTTCAAAATTACTCACCTAACAGTCACCCCACAAACCAGTGTAAAGTAAAGCCATCACAAGCATCAATGGTTAATATTTGAACCAAGATTTTTTGCAGACCAGCTCTCCCACCACAGATACGGACAATGTTTGCTGCAGCAATGCACAAACTGTCAAGCAGCCCATGGAACTAAGTAATTTTAAATAAATTTTAAAAGTCATCTTCTTGGAAATATATTTAGAATCCTTACAAGCGCTTCCACCATCCAGTTTTCCAGGGAAGATGTGAACATGCATATTTCCGCATGTTTGGCTACAAAGTTGTGCCTGTAGTTAAACTTTCTCAGAAACAAGTACTTTCCTGTTTTTCCCTGGCAGCTTCATTTTTAAAGTATAATTTCGCAGACACAGTAGTGTGTTACATAGAAGTAACACAGCTTACAAGACTAGGGTAAACGTCTGATTGTAAGTGGAAAAACAACACCCTGACACAAATACAAACTTAAGCTTCACGAGAATTCTGTTGGCTGGAAAAGGCACTAAATCACATCTGGTACTCTTCACATCTGTATTCCAAGAATCCTGTAATGAACGTGCCTTAAAAAAAACCCAACATTCCTCCATGCCCAAATTCCCTACACTAAACCAGTGTAGATTTTTTATAAGCAACTTCTAGAAGTAGCACTGAAAATTTAAGCAAGAGAGGATAATTGATTCATTACATCTATTTCTACTATATTTCCTTTTTTTTTTTTTTATTTTTTGCTCCCCATTTCAAAAGGCATTGTTTAAATTGCCCTAATCTGCAAACAGCAACAATAAGTGTAGCAAATACTTGACAATGAAGATGTAAAGCCTCTAAAAACCTGTTACCTTAGTAACCATGGGAATGCAGGAGAATAAGAATACACGAAGTGTCAGGACATCATTTTGGATTCCACAGGGTTTGGGTTGAAATACAGTCAGCTTTCATTAGCTTTTTGTTTTTCCCAGTAGGTCCTTGGACTTTGAAACAAAACCTGAATGACAGCTATGAGCAATTCCAGCCTCACTCCTGATTAGCCACACCAAACAAAACAGCTCTCTTCACTGTGAATCCCCCCCACCCTTTGTACCCAACAAGCCTTGAAACAAATGTTATTTATGCTGCTGACCCCTCTGGATATCACTAATAAAGCACATTCCAAAACAAAGAGTAAACCAAAGAGCCACTTTCCTGGCACTTAATAGATAATTCACTTTAAACAAACGTCCTGCAAGAAAAATAAAAAGCCAACATACCCACCCAGGACATTTCTGTAACCCTGCAGTTTATTTATAAGCTTTACAGGGTATGTTAATTTGACAACAACACTAAGAATTCAGCTTCTCACTTAAGTAACACCATATTTCCATTTGACTCATGGAAGGGGAAAAGAAAATAAAGAAGACCACCCCCACCGAGGTCTGTTGGGAAGCTTGTAGTGAAGACAGGACAGAACAGAACAAAGATCCCCCAACAGCTGGCTTTAGCTGGCTTAATTCCAGGTCCGTCCCCTTGTTCTTTGCTGCTATCTGGTCACTTGGGAAAACAATCAGAAGAAAAAGCTCCAGGCAAAATCATTGGAAAAATGAGCAAGCAACTCAAAATGTGGATTATGTTACACCCAGCCCATAGAACACCTAAGTGCTCCTTGAACTTTACATACAGCTTTATATCCATGGTTTCCTCTCTCTGAATACAAACCAGGGCTACCATCGTAGTGTTGGAGAGTGAGAAAAAGGAAGGGGAAGGGAAGAAACATTTTTTGTTCAGTAAGAGGGAAAAAGAAAATAAAACGTAGAAATAATGAGCTGCTTGGTCATCATGTGATGACAAAAGTCTTTGCCTCAAAAAGCCTGGAAGGTAACAATATTTCAGAGACACTGACCTTACCTTGCCTTTCAACTGATAAGGTGTTTCTTTTCCATTCACAGAAATTCCCATTTCAGGACACCACTGATACCTGTAAGAGCTTTTGCCTCTGTTCATTTGTAGTCTTCCACAATCATTTACACACATATGAATAGTACAACAGTAGCAACACCCATTTTATATGCAATATTCCAGATTATTTTTTTTTGACATTATGCTATATGAATATCTGTATCATGTTAAACAGCGCTAATAAACACCAAAGTTACACCCTTAAGATACTGCTCATGGGGCAAAACAGCCGCCTATATCCAGGCAACTGCAACTTCCAAGTTAAATAAAACAGAGTATCTAGATTAAATCCTATTCTTACTGTGTACTGAAGACTACTTCTTGCATGACCTGCTCACACATTTTGTGTATATATAAAGGAGTTGCCATTCCCCACTCCTGAGTGCAATCAGGTGTCCAGAAACAGGCTTATCTCTACAATACTAAGCAAATCCACAACAGTAATGAGCCAGCAGGTTATACAAGAGCCCACCTTACCCAGCTATATGCAAAAAGCAAGGCCATCTCGGGGTTTGAGACATTAGCATAGGCCTCAGATGTCCAATTTTTAAGTCCATCTGTCCCTCCTTGTTTAGGTCACTCAGTTCTCTGAAGCAATGGGGAAAAATAAGCACAATCACAAAATATTTTTTAGGAGAAAAGCAAGTTAGAGGAAACTACGAGTTTTGAGAAATCAAAAAAGCTTCCTAAAATATTTAAACTCATTTCTTTTTAGCGTACTAACCACTTTCAGAATCGTATTATTAAAAGCAGGTATGATTTTACCTGTATCAGCAAAAATTCCATTTCTTTCCATGCTTCCCTTTAATCTAGCACATCTTGCTTCATACTTTCAGAATGGTTTCGCACATAGTCTCTGCCTAGCCTTGACTCCTGCCCTGAGCAAAGTCAACGTGCTTGCCACTGCTTGGCCAGCCCATCAAAAGGTTCCTTCAGCAAGGAAGAAGGCAGATTATCTCCCAGCAGTACCTGTATCCCAAATGACCTTCCTATGAAGGAGTAGCAGTGCAACTTAATTAATTTAAATTGGTTGATCTAATCTAACCTTCACAAAGCTCTTCCATGGATCTCACTCCCTCAGTGTAAAAGATTAAAGAAATGACTAAAGCAGCAATTGCACATAGTTCCAGAAATGTCAGTCATCTTTTACAGAGACTGCTGCCAACTACTAAGCAGTCCCACCACCCACAGCTATCATCCAAGAGGCATGCTAGGTAATCAGAAGACTTCAGGGCAGAACTGACCATAACAACTGTGCTCCTGCAACACACTCCCAGAGACTTAAACATAAAGCCTCCAGAAGTGGTCTAAGTGAAACAGCTCAATCAGTAGCCAAGCCAATGCAAAGCAAAGATTAGAGGATAAGCACAGTCCCATATGCCCAAGGTCTGGAGCTTTTCTAAAGGCAAGCATTTACCTGGGGAATAGCTTCTAACATAGAAGAGGGCTGTGATGGACTATGAAATAGCTGGCCATTTATCTCCATTGAGGACATGGGTTTTTTTCCTTTCCATTTAAGCTTCAACTTTGTGGCTTCAGAAAGCCATTTGCTAGGAACAAAAGGCTCCCTAGAAACCTTTGTTTTGTTGCTTCCTCTCTGGAAAGCCTGTCAGTGGTACCAACTGATACCTTTCTAGGAGAAGGGAAGCTTGGCACTTCCACCTTCAATGAATGCGGTTTTGGAGTTGGGGATGTGGGCTGGGGAGGAAAGGGTAGCATCATTCTTCTCCTTACAGTAAAGAGTGATTGCTACAGTGTCCAAACTCTCTCCTGCAAACCACAAACATGCTTTATTATCACAGGAGAGAAAGATTTCTCAAACTCATACTAAGGATAGCACCACTATCAGCTTTATAAGTTGAGGCTGAGTCAGAGCTGCAGTAGGAGCATTGTAACGACGACATATGGGAGGAGCATATGTGAACTCCCCAAGGATGGAAAAGCAACTGATCATAATTTTAACTCTCTGCTCCCCCTCCCAAAAGAAAGCCCCTGCAGAGCATCCTGACACTGAATAGCATTGCTCAGATTCTGGTTGACTGCATCCAGGAGAAGGCAAACAATATACATAAATAATTCCATCCTTGCAACAGCAACATGAGAAGGTGACCACAAGCAGATGCCAGTCTTCTACCTTCCCTTTCTAGAATTACTGCCCACCCATATGTAAGGTAAGCCATAGGCACTGTGCGTTCTGACTGGGAGATCTGTAGCTGCTTTTATCTAGGAACAAAGGACACATCAGATGAGTTTTAATGGGAAGTGCAGTACAACCTGACCCAAGAAAACACAAAATAAGCACAGGTCCATATTCTACCTGCTCTGTCATCTGCACAGGCCATGGGCTTAACCGCTCACCTTAGATGCTGGGAGAATGGGACTTTTTGTGAGTGCCCTACAATTTGAGCTATGCAGCTTCGTAATAGTCTTTTAACAGCAAAAAACTTTATCAGAACCACCACCATCAGTTTCTCCATGCCAGACACAAAAACCCTGTTCTAGCTATTCAGAACACAGTTTCAAGACTGAAATAAAATTCCCAAGTTCTAAATTTTTCCTCCCCCTCACAGAAATTCAGTTCTGCAGGAATCAAAACCGAAGCAGTTCTCAACACAGTTCAGAACAGCTTGTTCACTGCCAAGTTTAAACTCACTAGCCCCCAAACATCAACCTAGTTGGCACTAGTTCTACAAATGTTTTTTTTACTTCAGTGTAATTTTGAGACAGACTGAAAATACCTGAAAGGCATGTTGGAGGTACATATTGCTTTCTACCAAAAGAAGGGCAAAGAGCAGCACATATTCATGTTTAATTGATTTAACAGAAGTGATGTCTGTACAGCTGTCCAGCTTACAAAATTTCCTAACTAATCCCAAAATAGGGCCTCTCCACCTGACAAAGGATTCATGCTTAAAAAACACATATATATCACAATCTATTGGGCAGTAACTGTTTAAAAAATGGATTTTACTCAGCATTGATCACTTCCACCCCTAGGTGTTCCACTGCATTGCTCAAGCTCAGTGCGTCACTCAGTGGTAAACTGGATCAAGGAATTCAACCATCTAAAAAGTAACCTGGAAAAATAAGTTGTTTTTGAAATGGATCAGTTCCTCTGCCAGATGCCAGCACACACAAAAAAAACAGCAGCAAAATAGGGGGAAAAGCTGAGCATGCTGTGAGGAAATGGGCAACCAACAAGGAGAATGCAAGGGCTAGTCAACCAGCAAACCACAGTGCTGTCACACAGGCTCATTCAGCTGGTTTGATATGACCCTTCCTTATTAAGCCAAATCACAGATTTTTAATTAACAGATGCAACTTTAAAAAGAAAGAAGGTAAGAAAATTGCACAAGTATGACCCAACATTCACTATATCAATATTCAGTAGGCACCTTGCCACCAGCTTCAAAAAGATCTGTATCTGCCATACATCCAGGACTATGTTGAAAAGCTGCAGAAAACAGCCCTTCTACCTGTGGAAAGCAACCTGGAGACCATGTGGGAAAAGTAGAAGAGAAAGGGAAATTAACTCTTCTAACACCTTCTACTCTGTGAAGTGACTTTTGGGAATTACCTCCAAATTCCATCTACTGAGTGATAAGTAGCCTAAACTCAAATAAGCAAAGACTGGTAAGATGCCAAGACATTTGTATTGAAGCTCTTTCCTTTCTGCTTTCCTCTTTCCTTTCTGCCTTCCTCTGTAACACAACATCATGGAAATACTCCAGGAAAGAGTTTCACTGACTGAAGGAAGTAACAGTGACTATCACTGTCCTATTGCATTTTGAATTGAGGGCCTTCACACTCCTTTTGCAGATATTACCTGTCTCCTCTAGACATACATGCCTTACTTTTCCTCCAGCAACCACCTGGAACTATGAACCTCTTCTCTGAAAGCTGAAAATCAGGGCAGGGAAATAAATAGTATGGAATATTTAACACGTAACAGCAGCTACAGAGTACATGAACGTATCTGCATGTGCATGCACCTTGTGCCCTGCATGCATAAAGGAAAAAAAAAAAAAGGTAGGCTTCTGCAATATAAATAAAGCAGATGACTTAAAAATAATCTAATCTGAGTTCAAATCTATCCAGCACCCTACTACTAAGCAAACATTGGGAGGTACTCAAATAGAGAATGGTTTTCTGACAATTAAGCAAGAACAATAGCAAATATTTCATTTGCAATTAAGAACCTGGGTTTTGTTTTCACAGAAACTGTGGGGATTTCTTCACAGTGACTTCTACTAACTTCTGCTCTCCCCCTACCACCAAAAGGCTCAATGGTCCTAGCACCATGGCTGCTTTTTCCCAATGATTTCAGACTAAAAAAAGGGCATTATTACATCCTCTTTAAAAAAATGTTACAATTACACTTGCCTACTATATTGATTGGCATTCCTCAAAAGAGAAGAAAGCAAAACAAAACCACCACAGATAAATAAGCCCCAGCAAAACCGCAGTTAGTGGCCTCGTTACAACCACAGCCCCTTGAGCATTAAAAAAAATAATAAAACTAAAATTAATAGGTCTGATGTGCTGCCACAAGCCAACTTGCTGATTTAGGGCAATGTCACCAACAGTATTCTTATCTGTAAAGGGTAACAATCAATTGTTCGACAGAAACAAAGGAGAGCTCAACAGGAAATCAACCAGCTTGGGACAGATGGTCACTGAATCAAGTTTCACCCCTCCCCTCTCCAAAAATAGGCTTAAGAGGCATTTTCTGTTACCAGGCAACAGCCCAAAGGAAGGCATAAATCTTTCCCTATGTGTTATTCCCCTCCTCCCAGACACACACACATTTCAATCTCCTAGGGCAGTATGTTTGCGGGTTCATTTTCTAAATCATATGTACAAGGATTTATTCCCTGCAATGACAATGTGTTTCTGCATTCCCGCTAGCTGCTTTGCCTTCTTTTAGGCAAGAAGGTGGCTAACTGTAACCATGCTATGAGAGCTACCATGAAGGTGGGTTACAAGCAAGGGTACAATAGTAGTTAGCAACCCTGCTGTGTTCAGCCAAGGTTCACTGGAGACCTGAGAAATTACTCCCTTGAGAAAGGGAATTTCTGATGACTGTTTTATATAAAACTGGCATGACCCTGATCACACCCTGAAAAAAAGAGGTAACCTTTAAAAGTCATCATAAAACCCTGTACCTGCTTTAACCCATAAAAATCCAGAAACCCCCCCCAAAACACCAGGGTATCTTTAACGTAACACAGAGCAGCAGACTTTCAAATAATTTGAATTTTTGGAGCATTAATTCTCTGGTACATCAACCACCCTAAGTGAGCATCAGCTACTTGAAGTGTGGGATGAGTAGGTAAAGATGATGAACATTTACCATTCTGCTAGGCCAGGGGAAGAAGGAAGGGGAAGGGGGGCTGAAGAAGAGAAAGAGACCTGACTTGGCTGTTTGTGGAGATCTGGGAAGAGGGGGAGGGGAGCAGAGAGCCAGGGGGTAAAGGACAGCGGCTCTGAAATTCAGATTAGCACCCAGAGAACAAACCGGTTTGTTTGACACCACTGTCACCCCCCCATCATACAACCTGGTAACAGGCCAGCAGGCCACAAAAGGAGATGTAGCTAAATTTAGCCATACAAAGAGTAACCTGCAATAAAATTTAAAAAAATAACAATAAAAATAAAGGTTTACAATTATCACCCTCGCAAAAATTAAATGGGGAAGAAAGTCTCACTTTGGCAACAGACTGGGTAACCATCCTTTAAGAGTGCAGAGCCTGGATTACCACTGACACATACTTAGGCTACTAAAACATATGGCCAAAAAAAAAAAAGAAGAGAGGGGTATAGGGGGAGGGGAAAGCTTGTGACAGCATGTGGCCTGCAAACACTTTATTTACTCCTTCCTCAAATAACTCTTGCTTTATCCAGCTGAAAACCAACAGCTACACATGACACAGCCTATTTTCACCAGGTATTTAATACACTCCTTTAATACCACTGCAGATACCAGTTAGCATCACTACGGTGGGTAAATAGAGCCCTGCATGTGGGCTGCTTCACAGATGAAGAGCCCTGGACTTTTGAATCCATTTCAGCACAAAGCCATCTTGGTAGAGACGCTGCCACAGCTCCCTGCACAAGGCAACCAGATCTCACAGGGAAATCAGACACTGAAATGTTTAAATTCAATTAATTAAATTAATTGAAATTAAAGAGAAGGCTTGAGCACAAAAGCCAGATTAATAACTGCATGTGTACCAAGAACACAACTTGGATTACTATATTTGAAGCCCACTGACAGAAGCATGAAGCTCAGCAGCCTAAGGTCCTGACAGAAGACTTGAACTAAAGACCCTGTAGGCTCAGCCACAGAAGACAGTAATGGCTAATCATTACTGCAATGTAGTGCTTGAAAACTCAAGGACAGCCACCACCCTTGTTTTAGAGATAGGGAAACTGAGGCACATAGAAGCTATGTGTCTCAGTAGCAGAATCAAGAAGCAAAACCAGATCTTCTGCAGACCAAAGTCCACACTTTGTAATATCACCCTAAGCATTCAAATGAAAGCGAGTTGTTATTTACATAAATTCATGGCCAACATCAACATTTTTACAGCTGGTTTCCCTTGCCTCTTCACAGCTTAGTGACAGCCCTCTAGCTGAAATGCCGTTCTTCACTGAAACTAGTTTCTTTGATCAGGCAGGCAACAATAGTTATCCCAGGGTTATTCAGGAATGGATATACCCATTTTTCTAACATATCAGAATTTGGCTACATACGACATGAAAAAAGCTACAGTTTTTCTCCAGTGCATGTTAGTAATTTGGTTATAACATGTTAAATGAATTATGGACTGCAATAGTTTTGTTTCTTTTGAATATCAGCGTAAATGGTGTGAAATGTAGCATGGCAACAGAAGCCCCATACCCTTTACATGTTAGTAATCCATCATATGGGGGAAACCCCCTACATTGCAGTTTTACATAAGCATTTATCATTTAAGAAGAGACTTTTCTGCTTACATTTACAAATAAATGCCCTTTACACCACTCTGTCATGATAAGAGAGAGATAGCCATGTACAAGGGGAAATAAACTTTGTTTCCTTTTCCCCTCTTAAGTATGGCATCGTGCTTTTCTTCACTGACCAAAGAAACTTCAGTGTTCCTTGGCCAAGGTGGAATACACAGGCATTTTGCACGGTTTCAGTTGAAATGTAAAAGGACGCAAGTTTACCTCAATTCTCCCTCTGTTCAATGATTCTGTGAAGTGAGAACTGAGGAGCCTGCTTTCCAGTATCTTTTTCTTTAAAAAAATCACAACAGATTTCCTTTGGATTTTTTAGCTCTCAAACTGCTAGTTTAGAACTCTAGGTCTTTAACTCAATCTGTTATTCTATGAAGTTTAACTTGACTCTTTACCTTGAACTAAGCCATTCTCTGTTCAAGCAAATTAAAGCATGTATCTGTTAAAGGATCCAAACAAATCCCCCTCTTTTTTTGCCAAGGAACATAATAGCAGTTGACTGTATTCAGAACACAAGAACATTCCTCATTTACCTCTGAGTTGCTCTGGTCAGATGTACTAAGCTTAAGCTAAAGTATAAAAACCATGTTTCTGCAATAGCAAATAACACAGTAGGTAGCAGAAGTGGAACCCAAAAATCAATTGAATACAAAAATCTTCCTAAATTACAATAGTGCTTCTCTCCAATAAAGGGTAGGAAGAGTAATAGAACGGTAAAGAATCATCACTGAAGATCATCAGTTTAAAGCTCTATTAAGTAAAAAGAAGTCTAGCTGTAGAAACAGAGAAGGAATTACAAACCATCAAGGATACGTAAGCCACTAATAACTGCAGGTAGATCATTGCAAGCCTAATTCCCAAAACAAAGAAAATCACAATCTGAATATTATTCTTTATATGGCTATATGGTGACATAACACTTAAATTTTTACTCACCAGTCTGACATAAATCCATTTAAAGAGAGGCCATTTCTCATAAACTATTTTCTTCTTGTGTAGAAGAAAATAGTTTCTTTCATTCTTCATAGTTTGAGCCTATTTTTCCTGGCACACATAATGACTGTATGGACATGAGAAGATTCACCAGTGTATTCTCTTATCTCTGCATGCTGGCTGAAAGAACAGTTTCTGTGACTTATTCCAGAACAGAAAGGCACTGTGACAACACACAGAATAGACCTCATTTTCAACAAGCAGTTTTTAATGAGAAATTTATCAGTCCCTCTCAGCATGAACTGCACTTTGGAACAGGGAGGACAGGATTTTTTAATTAATTCATCCTGAGGCCAGCCTCACCCAAGGCACATGGCCTCAAATACACTACTTTTCTCTCCTTGGGGCAAAGGATTAGTTCTGAATCAAAACAGCTCTGCTCCCTAACCCTTGTTAACTTGCCAGTTAACTTCTTCCTAAAATTGAGTTTCTCAAAGAACATCCGATCTCTAGTTGGCAATTTCTAGTTCTTCTTTCCTCCTTGCTGCTTTTTTTTATAAAAAGCTCGACTTCCCACAGTTTATTCAGATAATCCTTTGGATCAGGAAAAGGTGTGTTGTCATCCAGCCTCCATTCCTCTTTTCATAACTGAAACTAAAAAGCACAACCCACCAATAAGTACTGAGCTTATTTCAAGCTTCCTTAGAGTAAATGTTTTATTATAGTCATTAATCTTGAAAAACTGATTTTAGACAGTGGAACAATGTCAATCCATCAAGTATTGTTATTATCCTTTGATGCTCAATCTTCCATCCCAAGCAGGGCAAACAGCCTCTTATGGAGTCACTCAAGCTTTGCAGCCTTTCTATTAACACATGCCCAGTGATGCCTCAATCACCACACTATTTCTGGACTGCCATCCAGTAACACAAGACCCACAGACAACTGCCAGTAACAGAACTCTGTCTCTCCAATAATGTGTGACTGGACATGCAATCAGCAGGAATTTCTGATGATGTGAAGAAAGCACATTGAGCATACAGCAGGAAAATGGCCAGAAAAATGACAGTGGAAAGCAGGTTACCAAAACAGTTCATGCTGCTAGTAGCCTATTTCTTAATTGTGTTTGCAAAACCCTTGGGGCAGATGAATTGTTTCAGGAAACTGTGTCTTACCAATAGGTAATGCTCCCTAATTTCATGGTTTTCTTACTACCCCACTTTGCAAGAAACAAACAACAGAATCACAGAATAATTTGGGTTGGAAGGGACCTCTGAAGGTCAACCAGTCCAACCCCACATTCAGGGCAAGGCCACATTGGAAATCCTGTGAAAATAAAACACTGTTCTGATGTGTTTTGGTGTGTGGCTGATCTGCATCAATAGTTTTGACTTATTAATCTGTCAAATTCATATGCGATGCTTTCAGTAATTCTCAGCTAGACTCCAATGAAACAAGAGCTGAAAGGCCGTTTCTTAAAAATAAAAAGTCTGAGGCACAAAATACCGTTTTTCTCAAGGAAAATTAACGTTTCATTGACGCAAAGAGTTTCTGTTTTCTAATACACAGTTTTTGCAATTTGGACAAACTACTAGTGAACTACAAAGCAAAGCTCCAGTCATGTGTCAAGGTTATACATTGAGGTTCATGCTGTACTTGTTTATGTAGTGAATCAGAATAGAGAACACAAGGTTAGGATATCAGTATCATCAGACATCAGAAGTATCAAAACTACACAGCATCTGTTACATTCCTCTCTTTTTCAGCCCTAAGACTGTGAACTGCTTATTATTGAATTCAAAGTCGTACTAATTTTCACAGAACAATTTAATTATAAGGCATCTGGACAAATACTGTCTTTTATGGAAAATAAGTCCCAGATCCAGTTCTCATTTATTACACTGCTTGGGACAACACCCATTTAACATGATGATCAAAAGCAAAGCTTTTTTTTCCCCTTCAAACAAACATCAAAGCAGCAATGCTAGGATGAATTTTCAACTGTTCTGAACCTACAGGTTATATATTCCTCCTTTTTCAGCAGGAGGAACTCTGGCAACACATACATGCAACTTCACAAGTTCAACTTGGCAGTTAATCTGTCTGGCCTTAGCACATAATCAGAAATGGATTTACTACAGCGACAGCAAATGGAGCTGAAATCCTATATGGCACTGCGTAGGGGAGTGCTTAACCCCTATCACAAGTACAGCCTCCCTCTTTCTACACCAAATCCACATCACAACTGGAATCACCCCAAACCCAAGCTTGACAGCCAGCCAGCCAGCTGTGCTGCAGATGAAAATTAAGCATCTATCTGCACAGCCACCAGGCACAAGGCATCTCTCAATAAAACAACCATGCTGGACAGCTAGCAAGCAAACACTGATCATTATGACAGTGGAGAGCAGCCAGAAGAATGCTTGTGTTTTTTTCTCAGGCTTTTCTGCCACAAGGTCACATCTGCTGTTTAAAGTGGTTTTTGGTGGTGGCTTTTGTTTAAGAGGCACCTGAGGCATACTATTTTGAATTATGTTACTGGTGGCACATCTACAATGCACTAAGTTCCCCTCGTATAGTCATTCACACATATAAAGGCAAACTGTGAACACAGTGTTAGTGTTCAGATCAGTATAAGCCATCTCAGCCAAACAATCACTAAAGTAAAAGAATCCCATGACCCATTAACACATTGGACCATTATGATATTAGACCCCAGGTTTTCTAATTTGTGTCCTTTTTTATCTATATACACGTCACACATAGACATATACACACATAGACACTATCCTCCCTAGTCTGTCACATCTACAACTTAGAGGATGTCTGGAGGAGACAACTGCCTATGCATTTTCTGTGCAGCACCTGAAACACTCTCAGGCACATGGTAAATAAGGAGAGTATTACTAAGTTAATGCTACAAAAGAAAAAAAGCCTGTATGTTTTGATGTCCTGCTGTTCATAGGAAAGATTCCATAGCTCTCAACACAAAAGCGTGTGACAGCTAACATTTTAATCTTGATGCCCTCGAAATCCAGCTTGCCTCCCACATCTGCTAAAATCTTGATTGTGGACCAAGAGGAAGAAGGTGAAATAACAATCTGTCAGGCAAGTCATCTCCCCCTCCTCAAGAACCTTGGAAACTGAAAGCTGACTCTAATAATGATAATAATGGTGATAATAATAATAATGGCAAGAACTAACTTGCAAAATTTGCAGAAACTGCTGCAATTGGGACTGTAAAGATACGCATATTTTTCCCTCTGAACTTCTGTTTTTAAATATCCCATCTGTAGTTCTGTGTGCCTCTATCCAAGGCATTAAACTCTTCTTGGATGGCTTTGCCCTTTCCCCTCCCTCCCCTTAGGTTTTCTTCAAAATTGCTCTTCTGTGAGCTGGCATTGATCAGTTAGCTAATCCACCTAATATCTTATTGTTCTCACAGTCAAAATTTTCCCTTTAAAAGATTAAGATTAGAAAGAGTAACAACAACATCTTAATATTTCAACTATACAAATAAATTTTTGAAAGCATTTTTTACAAGACTAGGAAACCATCATGTTCTTTAATGTCACATACAACAAGACTGGCAGGAAGCCGCTGCTCTTTTCTTCATGCAAAGAAGGGCATTGTAGCTGTAAAAATCAAGACTTCTCAGCCTTCTCAAAGGAATTATCTCATTGCAGTAAGAATTTGATTCTATACAAGTGGTTTAAAGAAATTACAAGATTAATCTTCCTTTATGACACAGCTGTTTGAAAGTGGACTGAAACCATGAAAGGCTCTAAAGAAACACAGAATCTGAGGGGCTTCATGACAAGCAACAGGGAAGCAGGAACAAAAGCAGTAAAAGTACATGGCACAACCTCCCGAATGGCAAGACTGAGATGCAATTGTACACTGTGGAACAGCACATTACAACCAACACGGTGTCACCAAGGAGACAGTAAGCAGAGAACTAGCAGCAACATAATACCATACCAGCAGTGTTAGGACACAAGGCTCAGGACGGGCAGTGGAATAACTGTCTTTCTGCAAATCCTAAACTGACAGCCATCAATACAAAGTTTTGCTACAAATGCTCTTCATCCTGAGCCATCAGGAACATGGGTAGGCAACAGTATTGCATATAAAACTTTCTTATTTCAGCAGTGACTCCAGCATAAAGAGGTAGGTGCCCAGATTTCTTACATGTCAGAAGCTGCTGAGCTCAGCTCTTGGAACTGCTCTTCCTTGCCACTAGAACATCTCTTTGAAGCAAGTATGATGAAGCTCCAAAGAGCTCAGATCCCACTAAGCCAAGGATGCTGTGCTACATTTCAGTTTTTAAGTGATCATTTCCTCTTTACTGGGAAGATTGTGGAGGATCAGGCATGCAGTAATTTCCAAACACTACTTCTCAACTCTTGACACAAGGAAGGGACCATGTACAACTCAGGGTATACACAGTCTCACTGAGCATTGGCATTAAAATTGCATCTGAACCATCTCTATCTTTCAGAAGACAGCTGGAATTAGGGGGGGGAATCCACTAAATTAAAAGCATAATTCAACTATGAAATTCCCAGAAAAGATCTCCTTAGGCTTCCTTAAGTCTGGAGACCCAGGAGTGTAAAAGAAAGCAAGTTTTGAAGTTGGAGGTAGCATTATAAAAGAAAGGAGGGGAAAGGGTCTAATATCTCTCAAATATGTAGAATATTGAAGGAAAATGCTTCATATGCACCTTAATACTTCATTATGAAGATAAATATAAAAGCTGTATGGCTCTAGAGAAAAACAGCAGCCTAAGTCATCTTCCAAAGAAGGCTTCTCATTTGTCTGACATCTTAGTGGTGTGCACTCCATTCAACAGAGAAATTGGTCTGCAGAGGGAGGATGCAGCAGAATTCAGTGCAAAAATGAGAGGTACTAGCAAAATGTTCAACTGCATTTGCCATTCTAAATGCATCAGTTTAAATAGTAGCCCATCTAATCTTAACAGCTTCATACTGGACATTCTGGGGAAGTCCTATTACTTTTGATGAGATGCACAGATGAGTCTTCATTTAAAAAACAAAAACAAACAACACACAAACACCACACTGAGCACTGTTATTAGAGTCATTTCAGACCACAGTAACATTCAGTAGCTAACCTGTAAATAACTGACTTCTTCACTTGCTTCTAAGTGCTCTGCTCAGATCAAGCCAATGGCCTTGAAAAGAGCTAATTATGGACTATTTATGGAGATAGGAGACAGAACAGGAGAATCTTTGCACAGCATTTATAAAACAAGTCACTCCAGACTTTTTCATGGAAACACTACAACAGATGTCTGATAATCTCTTAAGTAACAGTATCTTAAGTCTGCCCACACAGTTTTGCTGTTGACAGCTCAATTAGTTGGGAAAACTACCTCAAAATAACCTCTCTAAAACCTTACATGGGGAATATTAATGGAAGGTTTCTATAAGATCTTGTCACACTGACTCAAACTGCTTCCTACCATCTTACTCTTCGGGTGATTTCATGTCATTTTATGTCACAACATTCAGTTCTTCCCATCTTTCATATTTAATAGGGATTTTATTAGTTACTGTAGTATAACTGCAATGAGGAAAAAATAAACATTAAGTGCAAATTAATCAAAGTATTTGACAATATGTGCTGTGAGATCTTCAGATCATGTATATGGGTTTTTTTATTAAACCTCTGAAGTTCCATGAAACTTAAGATGCTAACTCAATGAGAATTATATTAAATAAACTTCAACTAAAGTCACCATTTGTACAATTCTCTATGGCCTCTTACGTCCCAGAAGAATTTCACAGAAGCCAAGACATTACTATGTAACAGAGTAAGACGACAGAAACCAGCTTCATGGCTTCAGAAGTTACCCAAACCAAAAATAGTTATATTTTAGTGTCATAGAATCATTTAGGTTGGAAAATACCTTTAAGATCATGCAGTCCAACTGTTAATCTGAGCACCGTATCTACACATCTTTTAAATACCCCCAGGGATGGCAACTCCACCACTCCCCTGGGCAGCCTGTTCCAATGCCTGACTGCCCTTTTAGTGAAGAAATTTTTCCTAGTATCCAACCTAAACCTCCCCTGACGCAGCTTGAGGCTGTCACCTCTTGTCCTATCACTTATCACTCGGAGAAAAGACTGACACCCACTTCACTGCAACCTCATTTCAGGTAGTCACAGAGAGTGATAAGGTCCCCCCTGAGCCTTCTCTTCTCCAGATTAAATGCCCCAGTTCCCTCAGACGTTCCTCACCAGACTTATTTCCAGACCCTTCACCAGCTTTGCTGCCCTTCTCAGGACCCGCTCCAGCACCTCGGTATCTCTTGTAGTGAGGAGCCCAGAACTGAACACGGTATTCCAGGTGCACCCTCACCAGTGCTGAGTACAGGGGGATGATCACTGCTCTGTCCCTTCTGGGTATGCTGTTTCTGATACACACCAGGATGCTGTTGGCCTTCTTGGCCACCTGGGCACATACTGGCTCATATTCAGCCAGCTACTGACCAACACACCCAGGTCCTGATCCACCAGGCAACTTTCCAGTCACTCTTCCCCAAGCCTGTAGCATTCCATGGGTTGTTGTGACCCAAGCACAGGACCTGGCACTTGGCTTTGTTGAACCTCATACAACTGGCCTGGGCCTATTGATCCAGGCTGTCATTTCTATTCAATACTTCCAAGCCAACAACAACAGTGTATAAAATTTCGCTGTTCCCATTGTGAATAAACACTGTTTCAAATTTCTGTCACCCACAAGTTCCTCTAACAGATATTCTGTGGGGTTTTTTTCTTTCTTTCAGATTACAAAAACCTTAATTATTCTATTAAAATATTAAGAGCCTAATGCTACTTAACAGTTCACCAGTATAAGCACCTTCAGAGCATGGCTCCTTGGCTTTGAGTCATCTTCACTATTTACCTTAAAGTTCAAACCCCTTAACAGGAACTACACTTGCTATGCTCAGAGTTGCAAATGAGCCATTCAGTAACAACTCACTGAAAATTCATTTACTAGTTCTTTCCTCATTGTTGAGGATATTCTCAGAGTTCTTAGAAACAAGATGTATTTGCAATATAGAAAACATGAAATTGGTCTAAAAATGCATCTCCACATGGAATACAGCGTGAAACAAAATAATAAGGGTTTAAAATAAAAAAAATAATTAAAAAAAAACAACAAAAGAACAACAAACAAAAAAACCCAAACAATCAACCAAACAAACCTCTGTATTAGGCAAAAGTGTTTTGAACAAATATTCTTACAAGCAGAACTTCACAACACTTAAAGGAATGTCACGGCAAGATAGGATTTGAGGAAAGTCAATGATTCTTAGAGAAAATAACACATTAATTGTAAAAAATTAGTGTTGCTTTATGACTGCCACTGTAATCTGTTTCAGAATATTAGAGATACCTTAATCAGTGTATCTAATGAACTCTAGTTCACAGGACTAATTCTCTAAAAGATACCATTGTCAAATTGTCAAGGCTTATTACTCCTTCATTTGTTGGTCTTCTGAACAGTCCTCCTTCTCACAATTCCATTTTAGAACCAAAGGAAAATGTGTGTTACACATTACGTGCAAGAAATGGTTGTGCAAGAGTAGGCAAAATACATATGCCCCATAGAGGCTGTCCATGTGAGGTATAAAACTAAAAAGCTCAAGTGTTTCATACATGAATGATTTCACAATCCTTTTTACAAGAGTAAAGATCTGATGCCTTAATATCATGTCCAAGCTCCAGGTTTTGTTAATTACGTCCTACCTACCTAAATGCCCCCTGTAGTTTCAATTAGACATGGTATTCTTCTTCACTTCCCGTCTTGATTATTGTGCACTGTTGCTAAGCGCTAGTTAACAGTTGCCACATTTACCCAAAGTTGGCTGCACTTCAGTGGTCATTCAAAGAATTAGATACAAAACATATGGTACAGAACCATACAAAGAATAAAAGCACTTTCAAAAACCACTCTAAAATGCTTAATATGAAAGATACTACAAAAGGTTATACTGCTGAAAGTAAAATCCTCACAAGGTTTTTGCCACTTGAAATTTCCTAGAAACACTGAAAACTGGGAAAGAAATACATTAAATCTTTTTCTTTTTTAAGCTGTCATTAATAAGATTTCCTAGAGTATATTTCTGACATCATACTGAGTCTACTTTTATAGTGAATGAACAGTCCAGTATTCATAATATGATAGGCTTCACAGTACACAGATTTTTCCATACTTCCCTTTAAAAAAAAAAAAAAATAGTTTAATTCCCTATGTCCCATAGCAACTAAAGTCTCCTAGATAACAACTACCAAGTTTTCTTTTTCCTTGTCTCCGCAAAATACTTTGGACATGACTTACTGAACCACCAAATATCAATGTCAATACTTATGTGTTTAAGAAGTCCTTGAACCAAATGTGCTTTTTTGAATTCTAGCCAAACTTTTCTCAGTCAGATCACCCCTCCTTTCCTCTGCCATGTCCTCATGGGATCTTAAGAAACTTCACATATTTTAATTATCCCAGTAAAAGCTCAGTAATCTATTTGCCTATTACTGCTTACTTCCTTTAGTATTACATCCTTACATGGGCTTAAAACTTCCTTACTAAAAAATCATCACTATTTCTGATTGAAATACATTACCTACAGCGAAACCCAACTGATAAAATTTCCTAGTACATACATATTGGGTTTTATAACTGAAGTCTTGTTCTGTTAAACACCTTAGCCAAAAATCTGTTTTGCACAAACCCACTACTAATAAACAAAAACATACACTGTATTTGTTATATGTATTAAGAGACACATAATTAAACCTTCAGGGTGTGGAGCCCAGCCCTTTAAACAGGTAGGCACATATGGAACATTATTCATTGACTTTCTGGAACATTTTGTTGGAAATACTTGACAACCCATAAGAACAAGTATGTGTACGTTCAAAATCTACAAGTTTTAAAATGAGGAATAAATAAACATTTTTCAACAGCTCTGGGAATCCTCATATAAGCCTTACTCCTTGGCAAAGAGGTATTTACGAAGTTAACTGACCAGCTCCATAAGTGCTTTTGTCCCACTCACAAGCAAATTCTACAGGGTAAGGTTTAATATTTTCAAATAAATCGTTTTTCTAATCCCATTAGTGCATATGTAATGAGCTTTTTCTTAAGAAGGCGTATTTCCTCAACAAAAACCAAACTTAAATGTGCCTTACAGTATTTGGAAGTGCAGAAAAGTTTAGCTGTCCTCTCAGAGATCACATATATAACTATCTGCAATTGAAATATGCACCTACTTGCTTCACTGTCAGATCTAAACAATAGTAATAACTGTAAAAAATATAATTAAAGTGCTTCAGTTATTCCTAGTCAGGGAATAAGACACAATACTTTCTTCAGCAGCAGCCTTTTATCTCAACCTTTAAAAAAGCCCTTTGTAACAAAGCATCAATGAAGCATGAAATATTATTTCAATAACATTTAAAACATCAGTCAGTGGGAAAGTTGTAAGAGTCACCAATTAAAAAAAAAAGCCAAATGGAACTACATAAAAAGGTCGTATCTTAAGGGTAGTTAAAGGAAACACACTGACAAGCACAAGACACGGGAAATACTTCTCTACCAGGCAACTTGAAGGTTGTCTCCTGCACTTCAAACACATCTGAGCATCGATAATTCTTAATTTCAGAATACGGATAAATATTTGCAGGCTTGAGGCCTAAACAAAGAGCAGACCCTGGCAGACCCAACCCCTGCATTGCCCAAAATCCCGGGGCTTAGCCAAAGTTTCCATCTTTCGGAGACTTCAGGAAGGCCACGGGCAGCGCTGGGGAGGGACGGGCCGGACCCCGGCGGTACTTCAACGGCTGCCGAGGGCGGCTGGCCGCCCCTTCACACACGGGCCAGCCGCCCGGAGAGCCGCCGGTAGGTCCGTCCAAGCCGGCTTATCCCCTCTGCCTTCACTTGCCAACATCAAACAAGACCTGTCGCCACGGTGAAGGAAAATCAGCGCGAGGCTGCCTGTCACAAGGACCGCGACGGCAGCCTGCCCTCGGTGCCTCACACCGCGACCGTTACTGCCCGTTGGGCTGCCGCGTCTCCAGGGGACACCATCGACAGGGAAACACACACACCCCTTTCCTCCATGTAAGAAGACCCTGCGCTCTGCCCTCCCCTCCTCAAACCCGGCCGGCACATGTGCAGCAGTGCCCCACAGGCACACGCACCCCCGCCCCGGGCCGCCGCCGCCGCCGTTCTCCCCGGAGGCGAAGCCACCCCCGGGGCGCGGAGGGCGAGGCAGCCGAGCCCCCTGCCGGCGGCCGCCCACATGGCAGCGCTGCGCAGGGAAGCTCGCTGCCCGCCCGCCCGCTCTCCAGCAGAGCCACCTGCACCCCCGCGATCACCCCCCGCTCCCCGGGACCCCGCTGCTTGCCGCCCGCCAGCGCACAGGGGCTGCTTTGCTTCCGTCACAGCGCGTTCGGGGCTCGGCCATGCCCGCCTTGCCCGTCGGCGAGGGGTCATTTACCACCCCACACGGCCCCCCCAGTCCAAAACGAAGGTAACAAAGGGCTTGGAGCCCTGTCGGGGGAGGGCATCAGCATCCCGCCGGTGACACCGGCCGCAGCCCCTCGCTACCGCCAGTGCTGTGCTGCCCTCCGCGGGGTGACTGACACCGAGCGCGACCCAGCGAGCGAGGAGCCGCTCCGCCCTGCACCGCCCCGGCCCCGCTACCTTTGTGCCCTCCCCAGGCACCGGCGAGAAGGCGAAGTAAAGCCCCGCGCCCCCCGCCGCTCCCTTACCTTGCTGGGTAGAGAGAGAGAAGTTGAAGCGCTCCCTTTCCACCCCTCCCTTGATCTTTTGCTTTTAAATTTAAACTGTTTATTGTATGCTTTTAATTGTATATTCCACCTCCCTCCCCTCGCACCGAGCAACTGCGCTCGGGAGTCCCGCCCGGCGCCCTCGGTGCCACCGTCTCCCTCCGGGCCTCCGTGTCTCTCTCTCTCCGGCGGGAGGAGGGGAGGGGACGCGAGGGGAGGAGAATGGGGCGGGCCCGCAGGTGCCGCCCCTCCTGCTCTGACAGCAGGGAAGGAGAGGGGTCGTGGGGCCAGCGGGTGGTGGTTAAGACGGAGCCGTGCTCAGGTGAAGGGTGTCCGGCACACCCCGAGCCGGCCCCGGCCCCGGCCCCGGTCCCAGCCCCGGTCCCAGCCCCAGAGCGGCGGGGCTGGAGCCGCGTCGTGTCATGGGAAGAGGTGGTGGGTTGTGAACGGTGTACGCGGGTTAGTGGAGGAGACCTCGGAGGGCAGTGGGGCTTGGGGCATGGCGGCGGATCTCTGTGAGGAGAGAGCGACCTGGGGTGCTTCCAGTCAGGGAGGGGAGGGATGAGGCCCTGCACGGTGTTGGAGCCATGGACGGAGCTGGGAAGCGTCAAAACCGTGTCAGAAGTCCAGGAGGCTGAAGATGGAAGGCTATCTGCACTGCTCTGCGAGAGGCGGTCCAGCACCGCGGGCGGGTCAGCACTGCGGGCAGGGTTTAAAGTTGAAGTGGTCACTTTATGTTTTGGGTTTACTTAGCAGCGGAGCTAGTCCAAGAGCAGTGAAGTAGAAGCTGAAAGGGCTTTGCGTGCTAGGAGGGTGCTGTGGCTGTACTTGCATTGGAGATTAAATTGAACAGGGATCAAGGCAAGGTGCGTAGAGATGAGGGCATTTGAGTCCAATGGAGGGGATGAAAACAGAAGGATCTGGAGCATTTAAAGCTGTAAATGGAGTCCTAGTCTGCATGGGGAAGTAGTGGGTTTGGATTCTTTGTGTATGTAAGATGAAGGTCAGACTTAACAGGAGCATGGGAAGGAGACTAGAAATACAGCAGGGCACCTGAGGGTAAATATCCCTTGAACTGGGGGAAAATGATTTTGCACTGTCTTCCTTTTACCTTTGATTGATTAAGCTACCATGTGAACCATCTCCTCTCCTTTTCAGTTTTTGCTTTTCAAAGAGTGTGTTTCTTCAGAGCCTATCAAAAAGCATTTTTCTTCTCTCAGGGCCATAGGGCTCAGTCTTATGTGATGTCTTATCTTTCTGCCTCAACAGCTGAGAAAAAAAAGTGATAGTGACAAAAAAGTGGTAGTGGTATCACCTACTGCTGTGTGACACTGAGAAAAAGAAGACGTCCAGTACTTTTCTGACATCCTTTGTATTTGCAGGTTGTAATATGAAGTTCCAGCATCCCAGTGAGCGTTCTCATTACAAGAGATAATGAGACTTTCCATCAAAAAGTGTGACAGAAAAAACTGTCCCTACCAACTTGTCACTTCTCTGTAGTAGTTCTGTACTTTTTAGCTCATGGCTGTAGCCATGAGCTCCAGAACATTCTTACGTATATTTTCATATCTAGTTGTTCTCAAAACCAAGGAACCTCCCAAATAAAGCTTTGCAAATGATTTGTTCATTGGCTACTTTGATCCTGAAATACATTTTTTTATGTGAATAACTAAATCTGTTGGTTTTGACAGGTCTATTCACATACTTTAATTGTGTAGAGCTGGGTTTCAGCTGTGGATTTACCTGCAGACATTGTCCTCCATTAGCTTATCTTGCTGTCTGTGCATTTAAAATGTTGCTAATAATATGATCCTTAACAGCAGATAGCTAAAAATTTAGCTGAAGCAGAACTTCAGAGACTTTGCTAAGTGAGACCAGGCTTTAGGATCAAGTCCTAAAGCTTTGCCACTTTGTCTGTTCAAAGTCATTCACTTAATTTTTCCAAAAACTTGGAAGTAGATAGCTGTAAAAGAGCTGCCACTCTAGTATGTCTGCTTGTACTCTGTGTATGTCAACTATGCTGTTGATACTTGGCAAAATAGAACTGAATTAAGCAATAACAGTGCAATAACAGTGTCAGTCCCTGCCATATGACCCCAGACAGATTTAGAGTGTGACTTTATTATTACTGTTAAAAGTTCATGAGCTATTTGAAAGCATATCAAGGCTCCTGTAGAATACCTGCTATAGCATATGATCATTCTAACCTAGATTACTTAATTATATCTAATTTGATCCCAGTAATTGCAGTCTAGATTTCCCTTCACATTTCAAACCGTTTCAATTTACTTAGTGGTATCTACTGAATAAGTGAGAATTATTCTGGTAGCTCTTTTCCTATTCAGACTTATTTTTTGTTTGCTTTTTTTAAAAGGAAGGAACATTCACTACGTGTTTTCTTTTAACTTTCTATTTTGACTATCAACATTTACAGCTTGAAGGGTGGTTTCATCTGTACCATCTGTGGGCCATATTGCACATCAGATGGCAGGATAAAATCTGTAACAAGAACATTTTAGGACATGAAACTCTTTCAGGGTTTGAAGCCATAATATTCACAACACAACTGTGTGGATGTGGAGCTGCTCATGTGTCTGAAACAGAAGATGCAGAATGCCAAAGCAGCTGCTGGTGTGAAATAAAGGAGAGACCACACAGTCTGGGGAACATACTGGCATCAAGAACAAAAGAATGTTTGAGGAAACAAGAAAGTGCAACTTCAAGAGGTGAGAAATTAGAGTCAGTCACTAGGAATTACTGACAGCAGACATGCAGTCACACAGCAATTAGAGGCTCGCCTTGGGAAGCAGGGCCAGTTAATACTGAGGTAAAGACACAGCATCAAAACAGCACCTGATTTAGCGAGCAGCATTTTCTGATCCCTCCCTAGGCAATAAAGGGGGAAATCGTCACTCATGGATTGGGTTTTGACCATTTTCATAGTCACAAGGCAAAATACCATTACCTATGTTATCTTCTATTCTGTGTAAGAGCACAGTTTGAGACTACAGTTTGCACAAAGATTGATGGCCCCCCAGTGGAACTACAGAGGCTGATGGGTACCCTTCACTCCTGAGCCTTCGCAATGAATTGATTTCCCCTACCTTGAAGTATCTCTTCATTTTCTTCATATATTCTTGTTTTGGGAGCAGTAACATCTTTTGGATATAGTGTTCTAAATACTGTAGATAGGAACTAACAGTTCCCCCTTTCATAGCCATTGGGGCAAACTTCCCCATAGATTTCAACCTTTCTTTTTCTGGAAGTGAAGGTTGTCAGTTCATCTTAGGTCGTTCTCTAAACTAGAGGTTGTATTTATGTCATGCATATTACATTTAAATATACATTTAAATAACTTGATGTATCCAACCTCAGAAATAATATTTAAAAAAACATAAATAGTCACACAAGGGAACTCTCTGCTTTAATTTCTTGTTATTCATGAACTATCAACTTCATACATACTGAACACAGATTTAGTCTATCTTTATTTACAGACAGTGAAAACAACTTGGCAGCTCCAGCAGGCAGTTTCATCCCATTCTCACATGAAAACCTCCAAAAGGCAAACCCTCTCCCCATATTCTTCTCATTGACTTTTGAAGGAGTTTAGAGACCTAGATTAAACCACACACCTATGCACCACCACTACTGGATGAATGCAGTCCCTCTCCTTGTGATCACCCAATCAGTTACCACAGGGATATAAAAAGATTCCACCCACTCTTCCCCATTTGACATGTTCAACAGAACCACTCACTTAACATGTACACTCACATTGTACATCCCCCGTCTTGTTAGTCATACACAGGAAAAAGACCAGTGGCAATTTCATATAAGCAACTAAATTTAGAGCCTTCAAAGGTGGGCTTTTCTTCATGGCACTGACACAGTTTGTTGAGTGAAACTCAATTGTAGAAGTTCTTAAAACCCAAAATTGCAGCGTTTCCTGTAGCTGTTACCAGTAAAAGTAGTGAATTTCATCAAAGTCACTGCTGGTTGATGTTTGCTGGGATACTTATTCTGAACCCAGCTGGGTTGAGATGCTGCTCATGAGCTAAAAAGAATGTTAACAACAGCAGAGAAAATGGTCCTGAATCTATATGGCAGTCAAGCCACGAAAACTGGGCATTTTAAAGGTGAAAACCAGACATCTTACAATTACAGCACTCAGTGTTTGTGGTGCAAGGCATTTTTATAATTTTTTATATTGCTTCACATATTTCACTATTTAGAGTTTATGGAGGTTTATCTACACAGAGTGTCAAACTTTCGTCTTGGTTTGTGACTTTCTTTTGATTGTTTGTTTTTTTGTCTTCACAAAGTCAGAGATGCATTCGAGCTTTTGGTGTTTTTATAAATGGAAAACATTTTTGAGCTGAGGTGGATAAGACTGCACAAGCCCTAACTTGGTTTTGTCACGGTTCCCTTTCCACAGACAAAATTCCTACTTAAAGCAGGTTACAGTAAATTCCCCAGGCTTGTGTAGCTGCCAGAACTAACAGTCATTCCCCTCCCAGTTTTCCTGCCAGGTCCATACACATCATGGTAAGCCTGACTTTGTGCTAATGAAGAGCTTGGCTGCTAAGTGAAGTTAGTCCAGCATTCACTACATCTTAACAGGCCCAAGTGCTGTCAACAGCAGATCTCTTAGTCTTGTGGAGGCAAATCTCTGAGCTTACAGAGCTACCTACTCCCACATTTATAAATTTCCCATCTTCTCCAAAAGATTTATGGTGGTATGTGGATGTAGAGACAGCTTGGCTCTGTTCTCTTAAAGCACAGAGGAAGAAGTAGGTATGTGCTGTGGGGTGTGACCTGCCAGCTGGCTTTTCCACAGTGAAGGTTTCCCACAGAGCCTCTGAAACATGTCTAATAGCCACCACACCTCTCTTGGGCAGCTTCTAGGGTCTTGGTATTGAGCTGTCTTAACCTGCACTCTGCAGGTGTGCAGACACAGAGTATTTTAGCTACTTGTCTCGTAGCTGTTTTCTTGTTTCTCAAAGAAAGAAAGAAAAAACCCCAAACAAACCCAAAACAAAAACCCCCAGTTAAATGTAGCACTATCTATATGCCTACAAACCTTGCAAAAGCTTGCACAGCTACAGGTTGGGCAAAGAAGAGACTCAGAGCAGCCCTGCAGAGAAGGACTTGCGGGTGTTGGTTGATGAGAAACTGAACATGAGCAGGCAGTGTGTGCTTGCAGCCTAGAAAGCCAACCGTATCCTGGGCTGCATCAAAAGGAGCATGACCAGCAGGTTGAAGGAGGTGATCCTGCCCCTCTACTCTGCTCTTGTGAGACCTCACCTGGAGTATTGTGTGCAGTTCTGGTGTCCTCAACATAAAAAGGACATGGAACTGTTGGAACAAGTCCAGAGGAGGGACACGAGGATGATCAGGGGACTGGAGCACCTCCGGTATGAAGATAGGCTGAGAAAGTTGGGGCTGTTCAGCCTGGAGAAGAGAAGGCTGCGTGGAGACCTCATAGCAGCCTTCCAGTATCTGAAGGGGGCCTACAAGAATCCTGGGAGGGACTCTTCATTAGGGACTGTAGTGATAGGACAAGGGGTAACAGGTTAAAACTTAAACAGGGGAAGTTTAGATTGGATATAAGGAGGAAATTCTTTCCTGTGAGGGTGGTGAGGCACTGGAATAGGCTGCCCAGGGAGGTTGTGAATGCTCCATCCCTGGCAGTGTTCAAGACCAGGTTGGGCAAGGCCTTGGGTGATATGCGTCACTTCACCTTGGAACCCACAATAGCCAGTATGTATATCCCCTAGTCCACACTTGGACAGGGTTGGATGCTCATGGCTCCAGCATGATGTTTCAGGTCATGTTTTATTTACATATTGAGCTTTTTGTACAGGTTTCTTGGTACCTCCTGCCAGTTAAACAGACAGGATTGTGATGCTGTCAGGAGGGAAGGAAACCAGCTTGCACTGCTGGTTAGAAACAATTCCAAAACCAGCTGCTGTCCAGTCAGCCAAAAAACAGGAAGAAAATCCCAAGGGCTACAAAAACTGGATTCATTAATACTGTGGGTTATTCTTAACATAAAAATAGTTAATCTCTATTCCATTATTATGTGTTTATTGTATAGAATGGTCCATGTCCCAGCAGCTCCAGAGAAAGGGTAGGTCCAGGTTATGCAAACCAAATCCCTCCTGGTCTTCTACTTCATCTACAGGAGGTTCTGTTCCTCTGAAGTAACAGAAAGCCAGCTCTAGATGATCTTAAGGTCCCTTCCAACCCTAACTATTCTATGATTCTATAAATCTCTTACTGTGTTCACTCATAACGTTTAGTAAACTCATAACGTTTATGAACTTGACAAAAAATATTAGACCACATAACCTGGGCTTCTGCTTCCTGAGCTGTAGCATTTCCAGATCAGTAATCCTACATGTATGGTGTCTCTGCCCTTCTTTGCTTTCTTTATTACTGTTTTGTTTTGTTTACCCTTGACCTTTGAGGAAGAATTTTCCTTAAGGTAAATTCAGTTTTATGTAACATTTTGTAGTTGAAAGTCAAGGATTCCCCTTAGGTTTTGGCACCCCAGAATTAAAGTAAGGTGCAGTGCTGTCTGGCTCAGTAGGAACCTCTTCAAGGGGTCACCTGAGAGTAACACTTTTCCCAAAATACCAAATGTGCCATGTGGTGCCTCACAGATGGTGGCTCCAGCTGTGGTGGGAACTTGGAACTGGAAATGCCAGCCATTTATACTCTTGGTGATTGAGTCCTCTCTACGTCTGCTGTGATCATCAGCATCAGGAATTTGAACATTATGCAAAAGTAAACTTGGAAAATCCTAAGATTTTGAAATTTTCAATTCTAAATGAAGTTGAGAGTAGGAGGAAAAGCATATCCCTTGTGAGTAGAAGATCTGAGGTAGGAGACCAGTGCTATTGGAGTTGAAAGCAGACAGATACTAGGAATGGTTTATAAAATCCTTCAAGAGATGCTACTAGAGAGAAAACTAGATATTACTAAAACTAGAATGTGAGGATGGACATGGAGAGAGGTAAACATAATGATCATTAAAGTACTGGTTGAAACAGAGTCTATGTTGACTTCATCAAACGCTTCGGTCAACTACCTGGTCATTTAACTGCCTGTTGGCTGGGAGAACAATGTTGCTACTCAAATCTTATCTGGTTTCACTGGAGACGAGTTGCTGAGCAACCAGATAGACCAAGAGCATGCTCAAGAATGTAAATGCCACCTCCCTGCAAAGAAGTTTGTCCTTCATTGCATTGCCATCAAACGCACAGCCTTCGCTTGTAAACACCAGTAGACGCTTGCCTATCAGGAACAAGAAGAGAAATTCCACCACAATGTTAGGGGAAAAAAATAAATCCTTTCAGGCAATGGTTGCCCAGAGGGACTGAGGAATCTCCATCCTTGGCACACTTACAACTTGACTGGAAATGATGCTGAACACCAGGTGCTAACTCAGCCATGTTCTCAGCAGGGAGCTGGAGCAGGTGCTCTCCAATGTTCCCTTTTTTCTATTATCAGAAAGCAATTGTATGCCAGCTCAGTAAAAAGAATGGACATTTTTAGGTACTTTTAACTTCCCAAATAAATAGGCTGTGCTGCCGTGACTGACGTGAAAAAACATAATACAGCGGGGAGGTGTTAAAATGCAGGTAGCTTGCATGCACATAAACCCACATGCAGGGGCACATGCAAGCATTGACATCAGCAGCTCTGTGGGGAAGCAGTACAACAGCAAAATATGAGGGCAAAAAGAGGGGTGCCTGGGTTTGGGAAAACCTTTGGACAAGGCATGAATTCTTGTTCTTGCCAGGTTTTGTTTCCAAGATGCTTGAACTGAGCCCCTGCAGTGAACTGAACAAGAGCTCTGAATTAATGGATTCAAATTGACAGCTGGTTGCATAACTCAGGTACATGCTAAACCCTTTCTTTCTGCACCTCCTTTCCAAGAACTCCAGGGGGATGAAATACATTCTCTCTCTTGAATGGGGGAAACTCCATCAAGTCATTTAATCTGGTATTTTCCGAAGTTCAGTAAAAGTTCAGTCTTGCATTTATCCTCAGACACGTATAAGGTTTTCCTTTTTAAGATAACTATATTAGGGGACCTAATATTGTTCCCAGTCATGGAGGAGAAGTGTGCAAACCTTGATCTCAAAGGTACTTGCTTCCACCTGTGAGAAAAGTTCAGTTAGCATTGAATGGTTTCAGTTCCAAGAAACTAATAAGTGATAGCTGTCATATCTGAAGCTAGCTATTCGTCTTTCAAGATAGGAAAAGCTCTGCTGTCACAGACTTCATCATTCTGATGGCTATGTCACACCATTTTCTTGCCTATAAGGGAAGTCCCTGGAGAGGTAGGAGCTCCTTCACATGTGCTCTGGATCTAGTAGAGCAAAATAACATCCATCTCTCCCTCCACTAATGTGGTAACATCCTCCCTGATCCGAGCCTCGAAGAACTAGACCAGCATTTCAGTGTAACAGCAAGATTAGTGCCAAACAAATCCCAAACTACTGTAACTTCACTAGCCTGACTTAAGACTCCACTCTCAGTACATCTAAAGGTTACAATACCCCTTCAGGTCCCTTTTCAGTGGGAGTTTCTGTTCAGGGGCTGTGCCATTCTTTTCTGAGTCTTTTCCAGAGCCACTGCTTCGAAATATGGTTTCACATCTTATTACTGTGGCCTTCATTCTCTGTTCTTAGATACAGAGCTTCATCTTTACCTGTAATAAGGTGATGTATTACATGCTTGCTTTCTGTTTACCACCTGATTACATCAGTGACCTATTTTTGTTTCTGTTCCTCTGGTCTGTTGCAATACGATGAGTTTATGTTTTCTTCTCTATCACAGGTAGAAATGGAAAATAGCCAGGACGCAATCCAGGTGGAGCTCCTCTGGTTAACGCTCTGAACAATGAGCGATACTGAACGATGACTGTTTAGCATTAAGACTAACCACTGAGTTAACCACTGGATTTTGAACATATCTGGTACATTAATTTGCTATAAGCTCTTGATCAAAGAACTGTGCAAAACAGCAAAACAAAGTGTGCAAAACTAAAGCCTTATGCAATAGTTTTATATGAAAATATCAGTCTCTATGAATTAAGGTCTTACTCTTCTGATACAGGTAACAATTATCTCATCAGAATCTACTTCCTGTAAATCCATGTCGGTTGGCAAAAGTAATGTAGTTCCTTGTATTTTGGTATTTATTAACAGTCATTTTGAGCTGCATGCATTTCATGCTCTGGACTTTCATGAAGCCTGTAGGGAGAAGAATCCAGGCTACAGGCTGGACAGAAGTTCACAGCCTGAATTGACCAGGTTGTTCTGTTTACCTTTCAAAGTACAATTCCAATGTGAACTTGTTTCCCACCTGATGGAGATCCTCTCAACTTCCAGTTCTCCTGAAAGTGAGTTTTAGTGACTGAGAGCACTCTTCTGTCAGCTCTTAGAAAGCTCTGGGATGTTAACAATACACCTTTTCTGATGTTAAGGTGCATGGTATCAGTGGTGTTGTTTAGAGCCTTTTGAGACACCTCCTGCTTCCTCCATAGCAGTGAAACCAATTGCTTTTATTCCTAGATGCAGAACTGAGGTATTTATTGAAATTCTTAAAATAAGCCCACTGCCAACCTTTGTTCATCCGACGATTTATACTGTGCATGGGCAAAAATCCCAGGCAACCCTGAGCCAAAACCAAGTCTTAACAAATCCCCCTAAAGTGTTTCTTAACAAGAGCATGGTTATGTTGGTTGAAGCTTCTCTCCTGTCTACATCTCTGGTGGCATTTCTACTGTCCCGATATAGCACCTAATACGTTATTGAAACCCCCTCGTTCCTATAATTTCAGAGCCGCATTCTTACGAAACGGTTGTTATCCGTATTTCTGCTCTCCATCCCTGCAGCATCCCTGTGGCTCTGCGTCACAGCAGCCCCTTCTGGCTGCCTAACGGCCAGCCCTTCTCCCGTGTGCCGCTTGCCATTCCCTCCTTTCCGGGGAAGTCTTGTCTTACCCTCCGGGGAGCGTTTCGTTACTTGACCAACCCAGCCCCTGCGAGGGAGACAGTAAAACGCCGCCCAGCTCTGCGCAGTCGCAGCGCCGCCTAGCGGCCCGTCTAGCCTCACAGCGGCGGCCCTGAGGAGGGCCGGGGAAGCCGAGCGCGGTCCGCTGCCGGCTGCCACCGAGACCCCGGCGGCCAGCTTGGCCTGCCTGTGCCCGGCGGGGCAGAGCTCGGGAGCCCGTGTCTCCGGGCTGCCGATATGCGCCGCGGGGTTGCCGCCTCACTGGGAAGCTCGGAGGCTCAGCTGCCGCCTAGCAAAGGTGGCACCGCTTCTGAGCCCAGCTGCTTTCCTGCTCCCTGGCTTTCACCACTGCAAACTTACCATCTGTCCCCTGAATTACACATATATACATTATACATTATACAAAGCCCTGTCTAGGGACTAAAAATTCAGCAGTTCTTATCTCCTCATGATCTAGGAGCCAGCAGGGCCAGGGGAGCAATCATCCCGCTGTATCCGGCACTGGTGAGGCCGCACCTCAAATCCTGTGGTCAGTTCTGGGCCCCTCATTGCAAGAGAGATACTGAGGTGCTGGAGCAGATCCAGAGGACAGTGAAGCTGTCCTCTGGAGGACAACCAAGACCGAAGATTCTGAAGAATAAGTGTGATGAGGAACATTGAGGGAACTGAGGCATCTAGTCTGGAGAAGAGGAGGCTTGGGGGGGACCTTATCTCACTCAACAGCTACCTGAAAGGAGGATGAAGTGAGGTGGGGGTTGGTCTTTTCTCCTAGTAACAAGAGACAGGACAAGAGGTAACAGCCTCAAGTTGTGCCAGGGGAGGTTTAGATTGGCTATTAGGAAAAATTTCTTCACCAAAAGTGTGCTCACGCATTGGAACAGGCTGCCCAGGGAAGTGGCGCAATCACTGTCCCTAGAAATGTTCAAAAGCCATGTAGATGAGACCCTCAGTGGTATGGTTTAGTGGTGGTCTTGTCAGTCCTGGAGTAATGGTTGGACTTGATGATCTTAAAGATCTTTTCCAGCATAGCTGATTCTATGGCTCTATGTTTCTATGACTACAAAGGTAAGTAACTATTTTCCTTTCTGTTTAGACCCTTGCATCACTATTTTTTATCTTCCTTTTCTAGGCCAGCCCTGGTGATAGCGACTTGTCTGTGGGCAATGGTCTGCAGGTGAAATCTCTGCCCTGCTGGAGAATGTGACAGTGATTCACATCATTTCTAATCAGTTGAAGTCCCTTGTCATTCAAGTCGAAGTATGCCACAGTACAGCAATAGCAAATGCTGCCTGAGGATATGTCGTCACCTGGAAAGAGCCTGTGCGCATATAGGGAAGCATCTCTTCTCCTCAGATCTCTCCAAAGGGTACAACATTGCTGTGTCAAGCTACAGCTTGTTTTTATAGTGGTCAGTTTATGGGAGAAATGCAGGATTAGCATAACTTCTTTTCACCAAATGTCTGTCTGAAATAAAGTGTGCTTGACAGTACATGCGAGCACACCCCGTTCAGGATAGGGTGGAACCAGGATGTTGCCTGCTCAAGAACGTGAGGCTTCCGCTTGGCAGAGCACATAACCCCTGGCAACATGCCCTGAAAGCTGGAGCACCCCACAAAAGAAGTCAAACAAACAAACAAACAGAAAAAAATGCAATCAGGAAAGAGCTGTCAAACAGGCAGGTAATTCATTTTTTTCACCTTGAAGCCCCCTGTAAGCAACACCCAAGGAGAGAAGGCACAGCCCACCTACCCTTCTTCCCTGTGGCCACATCTGCTAGGACAGTCCAATCACCATCCCTGAATTCCCTGTTTTCTTTCTAATAGGAGATTGCTTAGACTCAAAATAAGGGAAGACTGCCCTCAAGCTGCCAATGTATCCAGTTTAGGTAAGTCGGTCTCCTCAGGAACCAGCAGTACCCTGTGGCACCAGGCAGCCCGTTCCTGTCACTAGACTTTTTGTAGTCACACTTCAAAGCTTTGCCCTGCACTGCTCCAGTCTCTTTGGTGTCCACCCTGCAATATCTGCACAGAAATGTCATTGTAAGCTCTGTCATGATATCCACTGACAACATGTCCAGCTCCTCAGCTGAGTTCAGGCTGGATTTTGGCAGACAGGGCTAGAGAAATACAAAAGGTGCACATGACTCGTAGCATGACCCTTTACTGACAGAAATGCAGCTCTGGCTCTGTCATCATCTTGTCTTGCTTCACCATCTTCAGCATATAAGGCTGGAGGCAGAGGGTGGATGCAGAAGAAGTCCTGCAGCAGGTGACTGAGCTGCGGGATGCTGTTAATAGACTGCGAGATGTCAGGGAAGCTGAGAGTAAGCAGGAATGCTTGCTCCTGGCCCAAACTGTGCAGGGGCCTCGAGCTTCACCTCTACCTCATGAAGGAAAGAAGGAGGCCGTTAACCTGGGAAGCTGGGAATTAGTGACAAAAAAAAAAAACAAAAAAAGAAGGAAAAGGACAATTAAAAGCAAGGGGCTTCCCCCTAAATCTGTTGTCCCCACGCAGAACTGCTTTGCTGTCCTGCAGGGCGCTAATGAGGAAATGCACTCGAGCCAGAAACAGCCGGCTGATACCCTGGTAAAGAAGATCTCTACTGGTGCTGCTAGGAAAAAGCAGCGGGTCGTAGTAGCAGGGGACTCTACACTGAAAGGGACAGAAGCACTTGTCTGCCAGCCGGACCCCTTCTCAAGGGGGGTGTGTTGCCTACCAGGGGCACGGATCAGGGATGTGGCAGAGAGGCTGCCTGCTCTAGTTAAATCCCACGGACTATTACCCACTCCTGGTGATACATGTGGGTGCTAGGGATATAGATAGTAGTAGCCTGGGGAACATAAAGAAGGACTACAGAGCCCTGGGGGAGGTGGTTAGGGGCTCTGGAGCTCAGATTGTCTTTTCATCAGTTCTCCAGGATACAGGGGAGGACCTAAAAAAAGCTAGGAGGATTAGCCAGGTTAATAACTGGTTAAAAGGGTGGTGTCATAGTCAGGGGTTTGGGTGCCTTGAACACGGGACCCAAGTTTGTAGGTCAGGTCTAGTGGGGGCTGGTGGAGCTGGTCTGATAAAGAAGGGAAAGAGCAGTTTTGGTAGGAGGCTTGCCAGGCTGGTCAAGGAGGCTTTAAACTAGATGTGTTGGGGGAGAGGGGCATCATTCCATTCCAACACACCCAATCAGTTGCCAGAACCTATAATAAATGCTCGGAGCAATGTAGAGATATCCCAGCCGCTCCAGCCAATGAGCAGGCTTCAGTTGGAGCTTGGCTCAGATGCCTCCATACAAATGCCTGTAGCATGGGGAACAAACATGAGGAATTAGAGATGTGTGCACGTCTACGGGGGTATGATATAATAGGCATCACAGAAACATGGTGGGATGGCTCCTGTGACTGGAGTCTTGGAATGGAAGGTTACAGGCTCTTTAGAAAAGACAGGCCCGACAGGCGGGGAGGGGGAATTGCCCTTTATGTTAGGGATATACTGGAGAGTATGGAACTCTGTCTGGGGACAGGTCAGCAGTCCACAGAGAGTTTGTGGGTCAGGGTTAAAGGGAATATAGCTATGGGAGACATTACTGTGGAGATCTGTTACAGACCACCTGATCAAGGAGAACCTGCGAAGGAAGCACTCCATAGACAGATAGGAAAAGCCTCACGCTCGTAGGCCCTTGTTTTCATGGGTGACTTCAACCACCCTGACATCTGTTGGAAGGACGGTACGGCCCGGCACAAGCAATCCAGGAGGTTCCTCGATTGTGTAGAAGACAACTTCCTTCTGAAAGTAATAGAGGAGCTGACAAGGAGAGGTGTCGTGCTTGACCTCGTGCTCACCAGCAGGGAAGGGCTGGTTGGAAATGTAATTCTCCAGGACAGCCTTGGATGCAGCGATCATGAGATGCTCGAATTTGAGATCCTCAGGACAGTGAGAAGAGCGTGCAGCAAGTTCACTGCCCTGGACTTCAAAAGAGCAGACTTTGGCCTCTTCAGGAACCTGCTTAGGAAGGTTCCATGGGATACAGCCCTAGAGGGCAGCGGGGCCCAAGACTGTTGGTTGATCTTCAAGGATCACCTGCTACAAGCTCAGGAGTGTTGCATCCCAACCAGAAGGAATTGCAGCAGGAGGGCCAGGAGACCTCCAGGGATGGATAAGGAGCTGCTGAGGAAAATTCAAATGAAAAAAGAGGCTTATAAAAGGTGGAAGCAAGGTCAGGTGGCATGGGAAGAGTACAGGGATGTAGTCCAGGAAGCTGGGGACCAGGTTAGGAAACCTAAGGCCCAAGTTAGAATTAAACTTAGCTAGAGGTATTAAAGATAACAGGAAGGGATTCTACAAGTACATAGCAAATAAAAAACAGACTAGGGAGAATGTAGGCCCCCTCAGGAAGCTCTTGGGAGAACTGGCTACACAGGATTTGGAGAAGGCTGAGGTTCTGAATGACTTCTTTCCCTTGGTCTTCACTGGCAAAGGCTCTGACCGCACCACCCGAGTCTTGGAAGGCAGATGTAGGGACTGTGAGAATGAAGGCCTTGCACCCACTGTAGGAGAAGAACTGGTTCGAGACCATCTTAAAAATCTGAACGTGCACAAGTCCATGGGTCCTGATGAGATCCATCTGCAGGTCCTGAAGGAGCTGGTAAATGAAGTTGCAAAGTCGCTGGCCATCATATTTGAGAAATCATGGCAGTCAGGTGAAGTTCCCAACAACTGGAAAAAGGGAAATATAGCTCACATTTTCAAGAAGAGGAAAATGGATGACCCAGGGAATTACAGACCAGTCAGTCTCACCTCTGTACCTGGCAAAATCTTGGAGCAGATTCTCCTGGAAGGCATGCTAAGGCACATGAAAATCAACAAGGTGCTTGGTGACAGCCAGCATGGCTTCACTAAGGGGAAATCCTGCCTGACCAATTTGGTGGTCTTCTATGATGGGGCTACAGAACTGATGGACAGGGGTAGAGCAGTTGATGTCATCTACCTGGACTTGTGCAAAGCATTTGACACTGTCCCACATGAAATCCTTGTCTCTAAATTGGAGAGACATCAATTTGATGGATGGACCACTCGGTGAATAAAGAACTGGCTGGATGGACGCACGCAAAGAGTTGTGGTCAATTGCTCAATGTCCAGCTGGAGACCAGTAATGAGTGGCATCCCTCAGGGATTGGTGTTGGGACCGGTCTTGTTCAACATCTTTGTCGCTGACATGGACAGTGGGATTGAGTGCACCCTCAGGAATTTTGCCGATGACACCAAGCTGTGTGGTTCTGTTGATACCCTGGAGGGAAGGAATGCCATCCAGAGGGACCTTGACATGCTTGTGAGGTGGGCTGATGCCAACTTCATGAAGTTTAACCATGCCAAGTGCAAGGTCCTACCCCTGGGTCGGAGCAATCCCAGGCACAGCTACAGATTGGGCAGAGGAGAGATTCAGAGCAGCCCTGTGGAGAAGGGTTTGGGGATGTTGGTTGATGAGAAAATGAACATGAGCCGGCTTCAGTGTGTGCTTGCAGCCCAGAAAGCCAACCGTATCCTGGGCTGCATCAAAAGGAGTGTGACCAGCAGGTCGAAGGAGGTGATCCTGCCCCTCTACTCTGCTCTTGTGAGACCTCACCTGGAGTATTGTGTGCAGTTCTGGTGTCCTCAACATAAAAAGGACATGGAACTGTTGGAACAAGTCCAGAGAAGGGCCATGAGGATGATCAGGGGACTGGAGCACCTCCTGTATGAAGACAGGCTGAGGAAGTTGGGGCTGCTCAGCCTGGAGAAGAGAAGGCTGCGTGGAGACCTCATAGCAGCCTTCCAGTATGTGAAGGGGGCCTACAAGAATCCTGGGAGGGACTCTTCATTAGGGACTGTAGTGACAGGACAAGGGGTAATGGGTTCATAGTTAAACAGGGGAAGTTTAGATTGGATATAAGGAGGAAGTTCTTTCCTGTGAGGGTGGTGAGGCACTGGAATAGGTTGCCCAGGGAGGTTGTGAATGCTCCATCCCTGGCAGTGTTCAAGACCAAGTTGGACGAGGCCTTGGGTGATATGATTTAGCGTAAGGTGTCCCTGCCCATGGCAGAGGGGTTGGAACTAGATGATCTTAAGGTTCTTTCCAACCCTAATTATTCTATGATTCTATGATTCTAAGTCAAAAGCAGAACATGCAAGGAATCTGAGGTAAGAGAGATAGATAGCTGGGAACACCTGCAATACAGATATTGAAGTCTCTGACTTGAACCTCCAGTTAAAGGACACCAGTGACTGGCAACAGTGACCTGGAGATGAAAAAATGACAAGAAGTTGAGAGCTAGCTGATGAAACTTACTCTGACAGTACCAGAACAAGCCCAAGACCTACCCCAACAAAGTTAAAATTGTTTAAAACAGAATTCAGTTAAAATCATTATTTTTTTCTAAAATATTTTACAATGTGTGACTGCAAACTCCTGATCTGATACTTAGTTCTAAAGCTGAATTTACTATGTCCTCAAACTACATTTCCTTCAGCTCTTCAGATTTTATTTTGCATATTTCTTATCTGACTGGTGGTCTGGTGCTGTTTAGGTTATACAATTCAACACAGCCATTGCCTGAGGGGACTAGATTTTCAGGAAAGTGCTCCATGTAGGACCTAACTGCAGTCTTTGAACATGACAGTCTGCATTGAACTACCTGATCGCAACAATTAGGATCATTCCTAAGTGTAATTATGATCCGGTATTTAAACTGCATTTTTAGAAACAGAATCCAAACATGAAAATTTAAAAATACTTGAAAAGTTAAAAAAAGAAAAAAAGGATGAAGGTGCTGCTTTTATTTTGTTCTTCTCCTTCAGTAGGAGAGCTTTTCTAGTACCAGACACAGGATGAACAATTAACCTTTATATTGCACTTTTCAACCACAGATTTTAAAGTATTTTACAAGTACCACTGGCAGAAAAACTGAATCAAACCTGGTGGAATTACTCCCTGCAGCTCTGCCAAAGAGGCAAAAGCAGATTTACATGCTATCAACTGTCCTGTCTCTTAACTCTCTGAATTGACTCTCACTGCTGTAAACTGTATTATCTGTACTGAAAAAGGTGAAAAAATGTGCTCTATGTGCTTTAGACCCTGGTGAGGATCAAAACATATCACTGCATTAATCACATGGCACTGCATAAATCAAGCTCACCACTCATTTTTAGAAGTTATCTTTAGCATTTTTAAACCATGTCATAAATTTATATTTGACTAAGCCTTTAAAAATTAGTCTTTATAATAGTTTATATACTGCAGACATTTGTTTATAAAGGGAAAGAGATTTTTTGCTCAAAAGGTTCTGCACGTTCCATTAAACACGTGGAATACTTCGGAATGTTGGAGAAGGCTCCCTTTGGTTTTGTCAACACCAACATGAGGAGCTTCTGTAAGTTGTAGCTACAGGGTATTCCTTCCTGCTATACAATTCCAGACCACTAAGGTTTTTATACTTCAAACACTTACATCTGGGTTGTTTTTTTTTTCCCTAGAAACCATGCATGCTCAGTGATGTGTAAGTTAAAATATCATTAAGCATTTATGCCACATAAGGGCAGGTTATTACCTTAGCACAACTAAGGAACCATGAATGTTTCAGAGGGCACTGGCCTGAGACTAAAGATTTATTAGTCCATTCTATCCACTGGTCACACTCCGCAATTATGGCATGAAGAAGCTATTTTCTCAAAAAGGACTTTGCAACATCATTGCAGTGTACCCAAGTAACTTCTATCCCATAACCAATGGGACAAACCACTCTGACTAGAAAATGTTTGAAACATTTCACAACATAATGCAAAGAGCAGATCTGTAGAGTGTCAAGTTGGCTTAGTAAGAAGACATCGAAGCCTCAGGAGTTGGTCTCAGGTCTGCTGTTGATACTAGCAAATGCTTTGAAGGTAGGGAAAGGAGTGCCTTATTGTTATAATTGCTGTCCTTTGGCTGAAATACTTAAACAAATTTCATTTTCTTCTGCTGAGAGCTGTTTATGTAAATGTAGATACAAACTAACAGAAGGTAGCTGGTGTTTTCAAAGCCTGAATGTCTACCTCGGTTTCCCGTGTTTGGCTCTCAAACTACTGAGGCCAAGCCTTTCCGGTTCCAAACTATCATTACTTCATCCAGTTGGAAGCCACTTGGGATCTGTTTGGCTTTTTTAAATGCCATTCCTATATCTGAAAAGTATTGGAAAAAAAATCATCTATCCTATGACTTGCCTGGAGGATGGCAAGTAACTTTTAGAGAAGTGTGAATTGAGCTACAGCTGATAGGTCATAGAATCATAGAATAATTAGGGTTGGAAAGGACCTTAAGATCATCTAGTTCCAACCCCCCTGCCGTGAGCAGGGACACCTTACGCTAAATCATATCACCCAAGGCCTCGTCCAACCTGGCCTTGAACACTGCCAGGGATGGAGCATTCACAACCTCCCTGGGCAACCCATTCCAGTGCCTCACCACCCTCACAGGAAAGAATTTCCTCCTTATATCCAATCTAAACTTCCCCTGTTTAAGTTTTAACCCGTTACCCCTTGTCCTATCACTACAGTCCCTAAGGAAGAGTCCCTCCCCAGCATCCCTATAGGCCCCCTTCAGATACTGGAAGGCTGCTATGAGGTCTCCATGCAGCCTTCTCTTCTCCAGGCTGAACAGCCCCAACTTCCTCAGCCTGTCTTTATACGGGAGGTGCTCCAGTCCCCTGATCATCCTCATGGCCCTTCTCTGGACTTGTTCCAACAGTTCCATGTCCTTTTTATGTTGAGGACACCAGAACTGCACACAATACTCCAAGTGAGGTCTCACAAGAGCAGAGTAGAGGGGCAGGATCACCTCCTTCGACCTGCTGGTCACGCTCCTTTTGATGCAGCCCAGGATACGGTTGGCTTTCTGGGCTGCAAGCGCACACTGAAGCCGGCTCATGTTCATTTTCTCATCAACCAACACCCCCAAGTCCTTCTCTGCAGGGCTGCTCTGAATCTCTTCTCTGCCCAGCCTGTGGCTGTGCCTGGGATTGCTCCGACCCAGGTGTAGGACCTTGCACTTGGCATGGTTAGACTTCATGAGGTTGGCATCGCCCACCTCACAAGCGTGTCAAGGTCCCTCTGGATGGCATTCCTTCCCTCCAGGGTATCAAATGAACCACACAGCTTGGTGTCATCGGCAAACTTGCTGAGGGCACACTCAATCCCACTGTGCATGTCAGCGACGAAGATGTTGAACAAGACCGGTCCCAACACCAATCCCTGAGGGATGCCACTCGTTACTGGTCTCCAGCTGAACATTGAGCCATTGATGACAACTCTTTGTGTGCAGCTGAGGTCACATAAGGACAGAGTTTTACTCCAAGGAACATTATCTGTGGAATAGCCAATGCTCAAAGGTGTGAATTCAGGCCAGGAGTCCATGCTTCAGCTAAACACATCTGTCGTGGACTTCCCCCCTTTCTTGCCCTCCCCCTGCTCTGACAACTCGGGTTTGTAGTGTATAACACAAATCACTAGCTACCACCAGTGATAATAATGATAAAGGAAATAACAAGGGAAGAGAATACAACACCTCAGCACCAGCCGGATAACTCCCCAGTCCGACCAAGCACTGCCCGATACCTCCTCCAACCCTGCCATCTCCCAGGAACACCTCCTGGGCATGACGTGCTGTGGTATGGAATACCTCTTTGGTCAGTTTGGGTCAATGGCTTCCCCTCCTCCCTGGCAGAGCATGAGGCTCACAAAGTCCTTGGCCAAACCAAAACATCGCTATCAGTTCTGTTCCCAGGCCGAAAGTCAAAACACTGCACTGCACCAGCTACCAAGAAGGAAAAACATGACTGCTACTGCTGAACCCAGGACAACATCTTAATGGCAAGGACAGTCTACCTATGCCTCCTTGGGTTTTTCAATGTTTGGTGGTTATTTGGATATTGGTATAAAATATGTGATCTAAAAATCATCTAACACACTAGCTCAAAAAAGATTTATTTTATGAAGTATGTCTAGCTGCCTGATACGAAACAATCATGGAACAAGGATCTATGCTATTCATGTTAAGCATTCAAGGGGGTCAGGTCATGCTGCTGGAAAGTTGCTTTCTTCCCCTAAATCTGAAGCCTTTCAGGTCTATGATATTGCAGAAAGGCTTTGGGGCTCTCAGCACTGTTGGTAATGTCAGGAAAAGCTTGTACACTGCTGTGGCTCATAGCCTCCTGTTGCTGGAAGGTGTTCATAGATGCTGGCAGTCTCCTATTGACACCAGCTACCTAGCGGCAGTTGTTATTTAGCAAAATTGAGAGCAGCCTTGAGGAGAAGGACTTGGGGGTGTTGGCTGATGAGAAGATTAGCAGTGTGAGATTGCAGCCCAGAAACCAACCATGTGCTGGGCTGCATCTAAAGAACTGTGACAAGCAAGTCGAAGGAGGTGATTCCACACCTCTGCTCTGCTCTCTTGAGAACCCAGCTGCAACTGCGTCCAGCTCTGGAGCCACCAACAAGAGGGATGTGGACCTGCTCAACTGAGTCCAGAGGAGGCCATGGAGATGATCTGCAAGCTGGTCCCTCTCTGCTATGAGTTCAATCTGAAAGAGTTGGGCCTGTTCAGCCTGAGGAAGACAAAGCTCTGAGGAGACCTTCGAGCAGCTTCCAATACCTAAAGAGGCCTACAAGAAATCTTAAGAGGGACTTTTTACAAGGGCATGTAGTGACAGGGCAAGGGGGAATGGCTTTAAACTGACAGAGGGGAGATTTATATTAGACATTAGGAAAAAATTCTTCACTATGAGGGTGGTGAGACACTGGCACAGGTTGCTCAGAGAAGTTGTGACTGCCCCATCCCTCGCAGTGTTCAAGGCCAGGTTGGATGAGGCTTTGAGCAACCTGGTCCAGTGGAAGGTGTCTCTGCTGATGGCAGGGGGATTGGAACTAGATGATCTTTAAAGGTCTTCAAACCCAAACCATTCTGTGATTCTAGGAAATCCAGTCCTGTGCTAGTGATAGATACTAGAGCTGAATTTCCCTTGATGTTTTTCTTCCCTCAGTGTTCTTGTACACCCCTGAGACGACTGCTACATACTTTTTCAGATTGTTCTTTCTTGCTAGGAAAAGCTTAACTTTTCACTTATAAGCTCTTTTCAACAACAATTACGTGACAAAAGCTTTGCCTAGAAAAGAACAAAGAGTTAATTCTGGCTGGCTGGCTGGCTGGCCCCGAGTGACCCCTTGTTCCCACTGCCTTTGAAATTACTGGAGTTTGCTTAGCCTGAAGAATTACAGCTATAGGAAAAGTTATGCTTCACTGATCTATTTTAAACAGGAACAGCAGAATTTTAAAAATAGAATCCCCCCTTTTTTTTTCTTCCTGACTGCGGCATCTTCGACCCAAGTATGTTGATGCAATTTCCAAAGCACTAAGAAATGTCTTAGGTCACATTTAAGTCAGGTCAGCCAAATCCAGGATCAGTGAAAAAATGAGTTGTTCATCTGGTTTGGAATGAGATCTTTCTTCCCATCATTCTTAGTTATAAAGATGTCTTTTGTGTGGTTGAAGCTAAATTTAAGCTTTTTAATTTGTGTACAATCTATGCGTGTTTTATGCAGCAGCAACACACTGCGTTACTAGTAGTCTGCATATACAATTAGGGCTTTATGACTTGAAGTCAGTTAATATTAAGATTCATATATTTGCAGCAATTAAAGTCTGGGAAGTAATAGGAATAGATGCTTCTTAGAGGTACAGTCTGAATCTCCTTTGACTTGTGTTGGTTTGGCTCCACTGTCTTCAGTGAAGTTAATCCTCACCTTGATTTGAGCATCAGAAGAAGAGAATTCATCCCTGAACATATTCCTAGGGAGGTCTGCTTTTATAAAGCTTGCTTTTCTTTCAGTCCATAGCACTGTGCATGGGAGAGCACCGAAAGAGAGCACACTCTGCCATGGAAATAAGATCGTGCAGCATGTTTCTTCCACCCAGCAGCTCACAGCAGCATCCTCAAGACTGATCTTGTCTCCAATGACCGACGCCTGGAGGGGTGAGCCTGGCTGTGATGTGCAGCTCCAAAAGGGGCTGGTTTTACAGGGGGGCTTATTTCTGCTTGCTGGTGACACTGCATCAGTGAGGTGGAAGGTAGGTCATGCTTGGGCACAAGAGTAAAAGTCACATTCGGACAAGTGTGGATTGAATAAAGGAAATGGTAAGGTGAAAACCTACTGACTTCTTATGTGCATTGCTGTTTCATAAAGAAACATCTTACAGGCTCTTTCTTTCTTTGCAAAGCATTCAGCTGCTGCAATCGAATTTAAAAGTAAAATGAGTTGAACTTCAACAGATCTATAGTAGCAGCTAACTAGCAAAGGAAAATCCATGTCTAGCTATTTCCTGCTGCTATAATGTTTTGATAACAATGGTACACAAAGACTCATTTTGTTTAGCATGCCCCCTATTATTGCATTTCAGACAAAGTCTCGATTCTCTAAGTCCAAGACAAAGTCTCAATTCTCTCTGAGACAAAACCCCAGGATGAAAAATATGGATTTGAAATGTCCTGAACTGCACAGGAGAAAGGACTCAGATTAGCATCAATTTCTGGATCCAGCTGCAATGAAAACAGAGATAAGGCAAACATGTGTTTTCTAATTGGAGGGATAAATTTAGGAAAGATTTTGTTCCCCATCATTCCCTGTCTGATTATGAAGTCAGAAAAATTACCATATTCTTCCTATTGTCCACACACACTCCCTACACCAGGCAGACCTGTCCTTTCTGTACTGAGATTTGTTCTCCTACAGTACTGAGTTTCTCTTCAAGAGCTCACACACACACAGCAGCTTTATTTACCACCCCCAGGTGCAAACCTCATTAACTCATGTTTACTTTTGTGTTTTCAGCCTTCAGTAATGAGCTGGGTTAATGAATAGTGAAGATGGTGGTGGTTAGGAGAAAGGTAAAGAAAATTCAGGAGCTGGTTTTGCATCTTTCACTTTTACAGGCTCATAGGCAAAATGGCTATCAGCCACTTAGCTATATTCCCTCCTCCAAACAAAGCCCTTGGAGATGATGAACCCCCAAGATAGGCCTTGGTTTGTTTAGTTTTTTTCAGGATGGTGGGAAACAAAGCACAGCCAACCCCCTGCCTTTTGCAAGTTATAAATACTGTACAAAATTCTACTTTTGTCACTGGGAAATGCTTTCTCCTGTTGTTCAAAGTGACTCCAGATGCTGATGTACTTAGTACACAGCACAAGTAACCCAACTGGAATGAAAAAGCAAGGTAATTGAGTTTACATTCATCTGTCAATATTCCTAGGGGACAGACTGTTCAGCCTGCCAAGTTTGCTCTGCTTATGCACGCATAAACAGAACATGAACTTAAACCGACTGGAGATTCCCACAGTAGATTCTCCCTGGTGAATAGGGGATCTCTGCTGCTGTAATCTGTTGGAGGTGGTTCAACTGCTTCTATCCTAGTCATTCCCTCATGTCCCACAATATCGGGAGGTGAGCTGAACATTTGTCAGGGAAAGAAAGAAAAAGTTGTCATAGAACTGAGTTTTTCTGCATCAGATGTTTCCTTGACTCAAGCCCCATTTTTAAAGGACAAAACATTTTAAAGTACAAAACCAAGTATTTTCTGTGCTTCTCACTATTCTAGTATCTGGGAGCTTCACATGCACATATATTTCTTTATCTTTCTAATATACTAGTGAAGTGAAGGATTGTCATCCCTCTATGTGAAACAGAACATGGGGATCAAGACAAAAAGTTTATTTTAACTTTGGGTGAGCAGTCTGAGGCAGTCGGGAGCAGACTTTTGCAAAGAACTTGGCTATTTCATACTTTAAATTGCTATGTATTTGAGTAATCACTAATCCTCATTTGAGATAGTTCCATGAAAAGGGATATGTCTAGGCCATACAAACAGCAGCAATCTCTATCTCAAACACAGGAGGAAGTCAATGCCCATAGTAGAGCAGACACACAAGACTGTGAGAGAAGAAGCAACTATGGCCAATAGTAAGTGCATGTTGGAAATATACGAAAGAAAAGCACAAAAAATGGGAGAATCTGTGAGGTGAAGCAACAAGGGAATATTCAGTTCTCTAGGTATGGGAGGAAACCATGGAAAATGTCTCTGAGGAAAACTGAAATTAAGAGGCTCTTCAGCTGAGCTCTGGGTGGCAGGAGCCCATGGAGACAAGCAAAGGAACTGCTTCTTACTGTTTAGCTTCTGCTGTGTCTGAGGAAATGGTCTTGTAAATAACTCAGAAAAAGTGGCTCCACTACAACTTTCTTTTTGCAGTAGAAACAGCCCTCAGCATGTTGCTATCAATGCCACATTTAAGGCACAAGTCCCCGCACAAAAGTATCTGGCTCCCAATTGGAAAGGCAAGCTCTCAGTAACATAACAGGTCTGATGCTAGCTGGTTTGGATCCACTGTGTATACCCTATGAAGCTGGTATAGATGGGTCCAGCAAATCTTGTGTGTCACACTTAAAACTGGGAGGACTCAAAAACACAAGCATCAGAAGTCAGGATCCTTTGTGGATGCACGTCACTTACACGTGTGTGCCATGTTGCTGCTTAGCTGGGCACCCCTTCCTGAGTGCTCCTGCTCTTGCTGGAATCAAGTGTCTCACTGAGGAATCTGGCCTGGCAGGTGGCAAGAAGTAGTTTCCCTCATGGTCCACTGTGAGGACCTGGGGTTTTACCAAGGGTGGTGGTGTCTGTGATGAGTAAGGAACCTTGCAGATATGCAGAAACCTTGATGAACCAGAGGCCAAGCCACTTCACCCACTGTAAGCAGGACTAGTTGGTCCGAGCCTAGCCATCTCCCCTGTGAAGAAGAGAGGTGAGACTGAAAAAGAGCTGTGGGCAAGCAAAAGGAGACCAGACACCCAGAGAAAGGCAAGTCTGAGTGCCAGCACTTGAGCTCCTGAGACTTTCTGAGCACAGGAAGTTACTGGTCTAGTTGCTGACCCTCTTCTTCTCTGCTTTCCCATGAATGAAGGACACTTGTGCTGGCAGCAGCACAGCTAGGACCAGAGACCACAATCAAATACTCACAGGTACCCATAGGGGTCTTCTGCTCATATCTAACAGCAGTGACATGGCATTGGTAAGAAGTGTATCATCTCTGGTATGCATAAGCATGCTGTGCAGCAGCACCTGGACTAGTCAGGGTGGGATATGTGTGTGAAGGACAGACCATGCGGTGGCATCTCTCCGCATGTAAGGGGCTTTGGGCAGTGGTACTTTGGGCGTGGTAACAGGGTGCTATAGCAGAGAGAGCAGATTTCCAAGGGTCCTGGATGTGTGGTGGCCACTCTGGTCTGACAGCCATGGTAGCTGCGGGATCTGCTGTTACTCCCATGCCTAAGGCAGCTATTGCCTCCAGTGAGAAACAGGGAAATGGGTGAGGCAAATGAATAAGAAAGGGGTAAACAGTATTTTGCTCAAACTACAGTGGTGAATATTCTTGCTCAGCAGTTGTTCTCAGCTATCCCAGTGTCCCAAACTAGGTTCCCTTCAGGAAAGGCTTCTCTATACAGAAACTGCCCCAAGCCAATATCTTCCGCAAGAGAGAGCAAAGAGGAGACCAGGATTGGAGAGCAGACAAGTTCACCCTTTTTCAGGATGCATTCCTCAGATTTTGCTGCTCATCCTCAGTTCAGCCCAAGGGAATAACCACCAGTGGCATTTTCCTCACAGGACAGGATCTGGGTCTCAGGCCTTTGGCGATTCCTCTGAGGGTGAGTATATACTTTCCCGAAATAAGGATTCTTCCTTCCTGGGAAAGCAAAGCCAGCAGTCTGAATCAGTTACAGAATCAACTATCTTTACATAAACTACATAACACCTTGTAATAATAAAATAAATGAAGAACGCAATTTATGATTGGGTAAGTTATAACAATAAAATGTGAACTATTTGTGCAAACCAGAATTCTTCACCTCCCAGAGGCAAGTATTGAGAACACAGAGAAACTCTTTCCAAGCTGCACAGTGGGGCTGTCAGCAAGCAGCAGCTCCACACCTTTCCCCAGGAAGGTGTAAGAGGAGGACAAACCAGCAAACCTGGAAGCACATCAAGTAGTTTTCCCAGCTATTAGTGTGGGTTACCATGCCCTGGCTATTATCCCCAGCTCCCAGCAGAGTTGCTGGTCACCATGCCCCAAAGTGCAGGTGATTGTTTCCAGTTTCTGTTGTGCATTGCTGCCACAGTCGCTTCTTCCCCCTCCCACATGAATTGATGCAGAGTAAGGAGAAAAGCAACAACTCAGAGATGGGCATAATAAAAGGCAGCAAAGAGCCTTGTGGCGTACCTGCTTTCTTTTTCTTCTTTCTCCAAGCCAGAAAGTTGCTCAGCATGAGCAAGCCAAAATGTAACTTGGCACCAGAACCAAAGATAAATGTCAGTATTTTCCCTGGCAGCTAGAAACAAAACGTTTCCGAGTGTCCAAGGATATTTTTCCTTTAGAGGATGGCCTCCCTGCTGTGTAAATTCTTCACTGGCCATCCCCCTGAGGGCAGGTGAGTGGGGTTTGCAGGGGAGCCCTAAGAGCTGCCCTGGCACTGGGGGTAAAGCTGCTCCCTGGTATGTGCTCCCCATGGGGTGCTGCAGGCAGCAGATTGTGTGCACCTGGGAAAGGGCAGGCACAGCAATGTCACCTCCCTGGTAAAGCCACCCCAAGTTCTTTGGTCACCATGGGGTACACTTACACACAAAATACAGCAGGCTAATGTGATTCAGAGTAATCAGAGAAGATAATTTACAGTCCTGTCTCTTTTGAATGCTGTAAAAATAAAGAAAACCTTATGGCAAGTTGGAGCAGCCTGTGTAGTGTATGTAGCAGGATAAATACCTCCTTTCAAGCAGCAGTCGAAACAAAAAACAGGATCAGCAGCCACTCTCCTCACCTCACAACTTGTCCAGCCTACTCCGCCCCAAGCTCCAGACTGCTTCTAGGTTCTCTTGCTTCAGAGGAAAATGCTTAACAGTTTGGTCAACTGAAATTGCTGGACAGCATCCTCTGGGGATACGCAAGGATTTCAGGAACCAGCATCAATCATGGAATGGCCATGACATGACTGTTACTTCTCATCAAAGCAGACGTACAGAGGTTTGAAGTCTGCACTATTTTTAGGTAGTTGGATGTCTTCCTGATGAAGATTCAACTTTCCACCACTGCAGTTCAGTAATTCTTCTTGATATCTTATTTTTTCCCAACATTATTTATTGTTTTTTGATCTTACGTGTGTTTCCAAGAACTCCATCCAGGAATATCGTAGCAAAGATAACAGTATCTTCAGCAAAGAAAGTAATTCACCTATCGTCATGGATCTTTTTCTTTTCTGCATAGTTTTAGACTGAGGGAAAACTGAAACAATGAATGAAATAGGCTGTGGATGAACATTAACTACCATATTTTATTTCAGAAGAATATTGGTAGGAAATTAAGATTACCGCAGGAAAAGGACTTGACTTTTTACAGTCCTGATCACCTACGTGCTTCAGTAATCCAGCATATCATAGAATCATATGTGTGATAGCTGTTGGGTATTTCCAAGTTCCCTCTGCAATCCAACCTTCTCCAGCCAAAAGCAGAATCCAACCCCATGTGTATAATTTCCACAGTAACAGCTACCACAAATCAGATGTTTTAACATATATTAAAAAGTATTCTTCTCAGTCTGGTGGAAAGGAGAAATGGCAGAGGGAAAAGCCATATAATTCACCAACTGGACAACGGTTTCTTGGCTGGTGTGAAGCTATTGCTTCCCCATAAGCAACAGATCTATGCAGATAGGAATTAATGTGGTCAGAGTTTTCTTAATATCTAGGATGAAATACTAGCTGTCAGAGTGAGAAAATTTTCTGTCCCCTATGGAGAAATATTTCTTCTCATTATGTATGCATCTTAGCACTGGGGTGATGAATTGCCAGCTTGCTTAGCACAAGTCAGATTAGAAGATCTTCTGTATTCAGGAATATTTTATTCATTATAAGTCTTCGCTTTATTAAATAGTAAACAAAGTAGCATCTCTGGTTGTTGGCTTTTATGTCTGGAGTTGAGAGGTGACAAATGACATGTTGAGACTTGGAAGATGCAAGGTTTGCAACTGGCAGACTCCCATGCAAAGACCACGAAATACATCTCTGAGTTGCTTTACACAAGGATGACTTCACTGTGCTACGTGAGGCTGTCCCTGACACAACCTGACATGTTGAAAAATGGAAAGAAATAGAAAAAATTACATGCTCCTCTAGAGTCTGAGTTAATCTCAAGCCACAAAGTTAACCTTGGAGAATTACACTGACTCCTTGATGCTATGGAGTTATACTTACTGTCTCTGCAGCAAACCTACTGATAGCTACTACTTGCAAGCAGAGGAGATTTCCATTTAAAATCAGGATTTTTCTCAGTGCTATTCACTATTGCATACTCAGCAAAGACAAGCAATCTTTGCAGCTGTCATAACCTTCATTCCACAACAAAACTGAGGAGATGTTAGTTAAACACAGAACTCCATTCCTTGGGACAGTTCACATCTTGGTGAGTCTCCTGCAGCAATATCTAGTGGACAGCCATTAGTACATCAAATTATGCAAGTTTGCAATTTGATCTTGACCAACACACTTCCCTTCTGTAGGAATTCTTTCACTGCTTTTATGCCCAAGGGATAGATGGAGAAGATATCTGTACACAAACTGTTTCAGCTGTGAAGCTAATACTGAAAAGGTAATTCTACTTCTGTTTATAGGGATATTCTGCTCTACAAAGCCTGTCTTAACAAGCTGTGAAATTCAACATTAAAAGAAACAGGAAAATGTATTTCCATTTATCCAAACTGGCCCTTTTTATAGTTTATTATGGCCTATATGAGACACAATGGCTCATCTGTGGCAGAGGTGCAAAATGGCATGCAGAGAGTTGACATTTGGTAGGATATGTGTCCTATCACTGAGCACTATTTAAGCATTGAAGAAAGCAGATTTGAATTAGCTGACTAGGGAGCAAATTATCTTAACTCTATAAGCAATATCAAGGGGGAGGAGAGCGCATGGACAGGTTTTCCTCTGTCCCAAGTTACAGAGCACTTTTGAGTTCAGATTATTAAATAAAAAGAAGGAAAATCTTAAGGGAGCAAGTAGAGGTTCATTTTCAATAAAAGCATTCTGGTTTAGATTATTATTCATGCTTATATCTGTAGAAATATCTTTTTTAGGTATTTGGGAAATGTGACATCTTCAGGGAAGCTTAACTTCATTATAGACAGATAGGAACAGCCTCACGCTCGTAGGCCCTTGTTTTCATGGGTGACTTCAACCACCCTGACATCTGTTGGAAGGACAGTACGGCCCGGCACAAGCAATCCAGCAGGTTCCTCAGCTGTGTGGAAGACAACTTCCTTCTTAAAGTAATAGAAGAGCCGACAAGGAGAGATGCCATGCTTGACCTCGTGCTCACCAACAGGGAAGGGCTCGTTGGAAATGTGACTCTCCAGGGCAGCCTTGGATGCAGCGATCATGAGATGCTCGAATTTGAGATCCTCAGGACAGTGAGAAGAGCGTGCAGCAAGCTCACTGCCCTGGACTTCAAAAGAGCAGACTTTGGCCTCTTCAGGAACCTGCTTAGTAAGGTTCCATGGGATATAGCCCTAGAGGGCAGGGGGGCCCAAGACTGTTGGTTGGTATTCAAGGATCACCTGCTACAAGCTCAGGAGTGTTGCATCCCAACCAGAAGGAAGTGCAGCAGGAGGGCCAGGAGACCTCCAGGGATGGATAAGGAGCTCCTGAGGAAAATTCAAATGAAAAAAGAGGCTTATAAAAGGTGGAAGCAAGGGCAGGAAGCCTGGGAAGAATACAGGGATGTTGTCCAGGAAGCTAGGGACTGGGCTAGGAAAACTAAGGCCCAGTCAGAATTAAACTTGGCTACGGATGTGAAAGATAACAGGAAGGGATTCTACAGGTACATAGCAAGTAAAAGACAGACTAGGGACAATGTGGGCCCTCTCCAGAAGCTATCAGGAGAACTGGCTACACAGGATTTGGAGAAGGCTGAGGTTCTGAATGACTTCTTTGCCTCAGTCTTCACTGGCAAAGGCTCTGATCACACCACCCACATCTTAGAAGGCAGATGCAGGGACTGTGAGAATGAAGACCTTGCTCCCACTGTAGGAGAAGAACTGGTTCGAGACCATCTTAAGAACCTGAACGTACACAAGTCCATGAGACCTGATGAAATCCATCTGCAGGTCCTGAAGGAGCTGGCTAATGAAGTTGCGAAGCTGCTGGCTGTCATATTTGAAAATATGGCCATCATGGCAGTCAGGTGAAGTTCCCAACAACTGGAAAAAGGGAAATATAACCCCATTTTCAAGAAGGGGAAAATGGATGACCCGGGGAATTACAGACCAGTCAGTCTCACCTCCGTGCCTGGCAAAATCTTGGAGCAGATTCTCCTGGAAGGCATGCTAAGGCACATGAAAATCAACAAGGTGCTTGGTGACAGCCAGCATGGCTTCACTAAGGGGAAATCCTGCCTGACCAATTTGGTGGCCTTCTATGATGGGGCTACAGAACTGATGGACAGGGGTAGAGCAGTTGATGTCATCTACCTGGACTTGTGCAAAGCGTTTGACACTGTCCCACACGACATCCTTGTCTCTAAGTTGGAGAGACATCAATTTGATGGATGGACCACTCAGTGGATAAAGAATTGGCTGGATGGAGCATGCAAAGAGTTGTGGTCAATGGCTCAGTGTCCAGCTGGAGACCAGTAACGAGTGGTGTCCCTCAGGGATCGGTGTTGGGACCGGTCTTGTTCAACATCTTTGTCGCTGACATGGACAGTGGGATTGAGTGCGCCCTCAGCAAGTTTGCCGATGACACCAAGCTGTGTGGTTCTGTTGATACGCTGGAGGGAAGGAATGCCATCCAGAGGGACCTCGACACACTTGTGAGGTGGGCTGATGCCAACCTCATGAAGTTTAACCATGCCAAGTGCAAGGTCCTACACCTGGGTCGGAGCAATCCCAGGCACAGTTAGAGGTTGGGCAGAGAAGAGATTCAGAGCAGCCCTGAGGAGAAGGACTTGGGGGTGTTGGTCGATGAGAAATTGAACATGAGCCGGCTTCAGTGTGCGCTTGCAGCCCGGAAAGCCAACCGTATCCTGGGCTGCATCAAAACGAGTGTGACCAGCAGGTCGAAGGAGGTGATCCTGCCCCTCTACTCTGCTCTTGTGAGACCTCACCTGGAGTATTGTGTGCAGTTCTGGTGTCCTCAACATAAAAAGGACATGGAACTGTTGGAACAAGTCCAGAGGAGGGCCACAAGGATGATCAGGGGACTGGAGCACCTCCCATATGAAGACAGGCTGAAAAAGTTGGGGCTGTTCAGCCTGGTGAAGAGAAGGCTGCGTGGAGACTTCATAGCAGCCTTCCAGTATCTGAAGGGGGCCTATAGGGATGCTGGGGAGGGACTCTTCTTTAGGGACTGTAGTGACAGGACAAGGGGTAACGGGTTAAAACTTAAACAGGGGAAGTTTAGACTGGATATAAGGAAGAAGTTCTTTACTGTAAGGGTGGTGAGGCACTGGAATAGGTTGCCCAGGGAGGTTGTGAATGCTCCATCCCTGGTGGTGTTCAAGGCCAGGCTGGACAGAACCTTGAGTGACATGGTTTAGTGTGAGGTGTCCCTGCCCATGGCAGGGGGGTTGGAACTTGATGACCTTAAGGTCTTTTCCAACCCTAACTCTTCTATGATTCTATTATTGTTTTCAGCAGGCCTTTGGAAGTCAAAATCATTCATCTCAGAGGCAAAATTTTTTGTGTTCTGTGAATTTCTGTGAGGTCCATTGAAAAGGCAACTGCTGGGAACTACCACAGCTTTTCCCATGTTGGTTTACTCAGGAAAGGTCAAAGCAATCTGCCAATACAGTAATTGGACAATATCACCTCTTTAAAGACCTGAGTACTCACTGACACTAGACCAGTAATAGGCGGTGAAGTATTAGGAGAAACTGCCCAGCAAAAGCAGGATGAAATTTCTGGGCTAGATTTAAAAGAGAAGAGGGTTAGGAAGGCTTAGTAAAACAAGTAAACCTGATTTCTTCCAGCTCCAGGATCTGGACCTACTACTTAATGCCTGACATGATACCTCCACTCTGAAGCTGACAAAATAAATGCCTGCAATGACAGCTTGTGTTACTGGATAAATGGCAAGAATCAGCATTTCTTGATGTGTGACACAGGGGGCTGCTCTCCTCTGGCTTTTTTCTCCTTAGAAAAACAAGCCAGGACATTCGATTCCCTATTCCCCAGTTATTAAATAGTGTCATGTAAGGTACCGCGTCAGTTCCTGATGCATTAGCAAACAGCAGATTTAAGAGTCTCTGGGTGATCTTTTTTTGTCCCTCCCCATGTGCATGTGTTTTCTTACAAACCCTTCCATGACACAGTCATATTTTAGACTTTCCCACAGGATGCATGCCTCATTCTGTACAACACAGGATAATCACACCCACTGACAGAAATAAATTAGCATAGCAATCTTAATCTGGTATTTCCTAATTTTCCTAATTTCCTTATCCTTCAATGTTCGGCTGTGCTAATCTAGACAATATTCTTCTAATGTAATTTTTTTAATGTTATAATTTAAATAAATGTATGCACATTTGTGCATCTCTCCATCTATTTGGATCTGTTAATGTATTGGTAAACACAAAAGAAAAAGATAAAAGCTGTTTGTTTTTAATTCTTTCAGAACTGTTTGATCTCTCTTTGCTTGTTTTAGCAGCTGCCTGACTGTTTTTCCTCATATGTAAACTTCAAAGTCAATCAGAGGTCAAAACTCTGGACAAAGAATAACGAAAACAAGTGACTGGCCTATGTGATGGGAGAAGCGGAGGAGCTGGGTTGTAGTATATTGCCTGTTTCTGGACATGGCAGGGGGTGAAATTATCTGCCTCTTGCACATAGCATTTCTTGATCTGAACATTTGGAGTAGTTGAAGCCTGTGTACTTGCCTGGAAATCTATCTTACCAAGAAATGAAGGACGCAGCCATGTACTGGAGGACTTGACATTCTCTGGCTATTCTTGGTTCAAGCAATCTGGAAATAGCTTTATAGATTATTGTAAAAGTGCTGGAGAAAAACAGCCTTTTACTGGTTTCTGTTGAAAGCAGAGACATTTAGGGGTGGGTATAAGTTTTAACTCCGAGTTTGTTATTTACTATTTCTGGTTATAGGAAAATCAACAGAAAAGCAAGACACAGAGAGGCAGCTTCTGTGGCAGAAGCTATGTCAGGAGCATTTTATGTAGGCATGTGCAATTGTGGTACAGCATGTGTCTGGAGTTCACGCCCTTTTTATTTCCTTTGAGAGAACATCTGCCTTCCCCTCCTTCATCCATCTGCAGAATCAGGCCCCTGCTTGTGGAGAGCCCAGCAGAGGGCCACAAGCAAGAGAGTCCCCGAGGCAGGGGTTGTAGCAGCTGGTGAAACAGCCTGCAGGGATTGGGAGCACCTTTGTGATTCACACCTCCTCGCGGCAGCTCCTGCCAGCAGAGCTGCTGGAGGGGCCCCAGCAGAGGCAGAGGTGCATTCCACCCTATACAGACATATGTATATGGTGTGTATATATATATATAATATTTAAAAATATTATACCCTATATAGTATGGATATACTATATATACTATTATATACTATAATATTTAAAAATATTCAATATATAATATTTTTAAGTATTATATAGCATATATAATACAATAGATTACATAATATAGAATTATAGTAAAATATGTATTATATGTTATATATAAGGCCACGAGTCCTCAGATTTTGTACAGATATTTAGATTAGGTATTAGGAAAAAATTCTTCACTATGAGGGTGGTAAGGCACTGGCACAGGTTGTCCAGAGAAGCTGTGGCTGCCCCATCTCTGGCAGTGTTCAAGGCCAGGGTGGACAGGGCTTTGAGCAACCTGCTGTATTGGATGGCGTCCCTGCCCATGACAGGGGGTTGGAGCTGGATGACCTTTAAGGTCCTTTCCAACACAAACCATTCTGTGATTCTATGATTCTATGAATTTGTGTAAATGACCTATGAGCATAATCTGTTCTGAAAATAATAATAAAAAAAAGTCTTTTCCAGTTTAACCAACAGGGAGGATGGAAATGGACCAGTGCCACCCTTATATGCAGAATGCATTTCCCCTAGTCTTCCTTGCTAAGGAAGTTAATCAATCCTAAATTGTGGATACCTTCTGCTTTTCCTATAGAAGGCTTCAAAATATGTGTTTTGCACTATATGGCCAGAACCAGGTATCCGTGAAGCTATAAATGTAAGAAGCCCCTCAGAAGTGTAAATTGTGAGAAATATTACAGGGGGTCTGAAAATGCCAAAGCAAACACAGTATCCCTTCTGCAGGATACTGGTGACAAAAACATCAATTAAAATACAAATTAAATAATTTTAAGCATTTGCCCTAAATAGATTAGCTTGTATTTTTTGCTCCTTCCACTCCCGCAAGAAAAAAAAATCAAATTATTAATTTAATGCCCAGGTTCTTGTTAAGCTAAAAGCCAGGCTGTGAACCCTGGGGCTGCAAGCTGTGCTGAGCAAGACTGATCTAGAAGACACAAGAAAGACAATTTATTGCTTGGGGAAGCAGACAAATTTTTCCCAACTGCATGAATAGCAGCAAGAGGTGTAGCCCACCACTGGATGGGAAAGAAGCTGTGACTGGACTTCCCCGAGGCTTGTAGGGTGGTAAATGACTAAGAGAGTGGCAGGAGGAACTATTATAGACCTAGCTGTCTGGTGTGATAAGAGCACACCTTTCTTCCACTGTGGGCCTCCCTGCAAGGGCTAAGAAGAATTACAGACTTGAAACTGCTCCTAATTCAAGGAATATGTTTAATGTGTGGCTTACTGTCCCTTGACCAGAAGCAAAATTATTCTCTGTAGCTTCTCATTCAGTGCTTTTTTCTACATATTTTAAGGCCACTGAACATCATTCTTTCCCTTAATTAGCTTCTCACCAGTTTGTTGTTTTTTTTCCTCTGAGTGTTAATTTTTAGATGTTTCAATTAGTTTTGCAAGAATTAAAGTTCTACTCACTTTTTCTTTCATGGCTAATCACCACAGATCCAACTCATCTCTGATGTTAACACCAAAGTGAAGAAGAAGAAAAATAAACCAGCAAGAAGTCAGTGTGAGAAAAGAAAGAAAAAGTGTGAAGTATATCTGAAAAGCCACCTAGGAAAGGGATTTAAGTGGTGCAAAGAGAAGCTAAAGGGATGCAGGAGAAAGCAGCTGGGAAACAAAAGGAGAGAGACAGCTGGAACAAAGCAAGCTGCGGCAGCCCTACTGGGAGGAAAGGGAAGTAGGGTCAGGAATGGAGGGGGGGAGATGATGTTTGGTCTTTAAATGGAGGATGAAGAGCTTGAAGTGAGGAGTTAAGAGACAGGAAGGAAGCCAGTGAAGGCAAGTTAAGAGTGGACGGTGATATAGTTTATGTAGTGAGGAAAAGATTACTTGAGCAGTAGAGTTGGGCACCATGTGCTGATGGACTGAATAATGTATAATCAGCTTGAAGCAGCTGTCATGATTCTTCAGGAGAAGACCTAGAAAAGAATACTGAGGCTTATTTTCAATCCTTTTTTAACCCTGGGTCTCTCCATATAAAGGATGAGCATTGTGTTGCCCTGAGCACTAAGTGAAGTGTGCTGTGTTTTGTGCATTGTCATTGATTCTAAATGCTTTTTGTGTTTGGGGGCTCTGAAAACAGAGGTCAAGTACTAGCAAATTCTGTTTTATGTGAGAGATTTAGTTAAATCCTAAGGACAAAGGCAGACTACTAGAAACAGCTATTGAGTGTGAAAGTTGTGTAAATCTGCATTACCATTTCTCAATATCAGTTTTTACACAGGTTTGTAATTTGGGGTTTTTTGAGGAATGAGAGGGGAATAAACTGCAGAAAAATCAAGATAAGTCTCACAGATGTTATTTTCGGCATGTAAAGTAATTGTCCAGTAAATGCTTGGAAAGAGATTCCAGGAAACGAGTAAGGAAACACACAGAGTAGGATGGAACAATTTCTGAATATAGTCCTGGTCATAGTATTCTAGTAAGTGTAAATTGCAGGGCTTGGAATGGACTGCGCTGCCTAAGATTTTCTCATCCATTATGGACAATAGCAGCAAACCAGAGTTTCAGCAATTAATAGCTCACTGCTAATCACAAATTCCCGATGAATAACCTGAGCAAATTGCTCTGCTGCAGAAAGCTCAGGAGTCAGTGACTGGAAAATATTTTTTCACTTGTTCAATATTGAGACATTACTGTATTAGCCTGCTGTGCTTTAGAAAGTTTGAATTTTGCCATACCAACCCATCTTTTTCTTGTTTAAATAACAAGAAGTAAAGTAACATATTAAGAAAAGCCAAGTTACTGAAACTGAATGAAGCTTATTTACTGACAGGTAGAAACCAGGAGATACCACATAGCTACTCCATTTCAATGCACACTGATCCTTTCACTTAACAGGTGATAAGGAAGGAATTTTTGTTCAGCTGGTGATAAGGCAGTGTGGATCTGCCTCTGAAGAAAAGAGGATCATCTTATAAATCTAGCTGTCCTAGTGCATGAAGTTGGAAGATAGAGAGGATGAAGTCATACATCTATGGAAGCAAGAAACCATTCAGTTTGCTCCCAGTTTTGAAACTATGTGTGAGTAATGCAGCTCCTTCTCCCAGTGTAGGATTCAATGTACAGGAAAAGTCTCACAGACAGTGGGTCTAAAACCAGACACATCGGAATATGCCACAAGCGAGGAAAGGCTGGGGTCCCAGAGGTGTGGTGAGTATCACATTCCAGTGCCCTGAGTCCCTCTGGGTAATTACCCTTCCAAAGCATAGCTTCACCTCCCCGTGGCTGCCAAGCTGGCATGCAGGGCTTTGGGGGTCACAGTGAACCCACTACATTTTACCTGGAAGCTAACCAACAGCTGGCGCAGACTCACTAGCCCCTATCTGTTCCACCAAGATGCTCTCTAGTAAATAAGCTGTTGTGCCACGCCAGGGTGGTCCTTTCCTACAAGCTTCCCACACAGCTCAGCACCTCTGTGCAAAGACATCTTGCAGACATCCACGCCGACAGACATGACTCATTTTGGGGAGTCTGCGTACGCGGTTTTGCAATAGTCTGATCAGGACATGAAAAAAGACAGTAACAAAGTATGTACTCAGACTAATCACTGATCATCTCCCCCAGCGCACAAGGCCAACATTTCTTCCCTTGTCTTCCAGTGGTGTGGCATTACTTCCAATGCATCACAGATGGCTCCCCCTCAGACTAAGTCCAGTCCCAACAAGCCCAAATGAAAGGCGGGATTGCATGGCTCACGTCAAACAAGAAGGGGGGACTTCAAGCTGACAAGACGCAGAGCGCACACCCTTCTGGTGGGGGATGCTCCGGGTGTGGGTTTGCAAAACTGATTTAAAGATGGTTGCAGTTCCAGCTGTCTGAGTGATAAGACTGTGATGTTCCAGTGCCTTTTTAGGAATGAGTCAAGAAGGAAATAGTAACAGCTAACCAAAAATAATCATGTGGTCATCAAATAGTAGAAATACTGGCCACAAGACATTCCTGATGTATTTACCAGCCGTGCAGATAACATCAGTGACCGCTGCCTGTTATAATTACGTGATTTTTTATAATTGGATGGATTTCTATTTGCTACTCCTGTATTCAAATTACTGAAACTACAAGTACTATATCCAAACTATTACAGAACCTGGGTTTGTTTCAGTGAAAAGAGTCTTGTGATTATCCAATTTGAAGTAGTTCCCAGCACTCCTTTGTGGTAGCCATGCCATCATTTTCCTCACGTACAACAAAGGTAGCAGCATTGTGCTGCCTGTGCTGTAAAATGCCCACAGCAATTCAGACCATGTCTGCATAGCGCTCAGCAGATGTGATGGTGTAATCCAGCTGGTTGAAGAACAGCTGCATGGAGCTGCGGCAACATGGCCTTTGGAGCCTGGCCAGGTAACATACTGGTTAGTGGAGGCTGATTTTGCCACTGTGGGTACCTCAGCTAGCTGGCTAGGAACTAGGTTGGGTAAAACTGGAGGTGTGGAGTTGTAAGTCTCTTTTCTGCACATTTACAGGCAAAAGGACAAGCTTCTGGTCTTATGACCTGGGGCTAGCAGGCAACTCAGGTTTGGGTTAAGAGGATGCAACCACTGCAACTTCAGTCAGCTGAATTACATGTCTGTCAGTGTGGTGTGGACATTGCCATGGGCATTTTACAATGCAGGCTGCTGCCTTCATAGGACTGTAAAATGATGGCACGGCCACTGCAAAGGAGTGCTGTGATCTACATAAAATTAGGTAAACGAAAGACCTTTTAGAAGCATAGAATGTTTTGTGTTGGAAGGGACCCTAAAGAACTTCTGGTTCCAACCCCCCTGCCATGGGCAGGGATGATATTCATTACAACAAATCCAAACTCCATAATAATTTGGAGTTCTTATAGTGTCAGTAATTTGCTTAAAAATTAGTCTATGGCAATAGTGGAATAAGTCTAGTTCGGACTTATTCCATAGTTTCACCAAAGCTTGGCACACAAACAGGAGCAAGAAATTGCAGAAGTGTAACAATATAACCCTTTACAAGCACTGCTTTTGCGTACACATTCACAGCTATGTTTTCATTTGATGAGACTCTTGAAGGACAGCTTGGCTTGCCATACTACCTCTCGTTTCTATGGTAAAGGTGCTAGAACATTGGCCGGAAGCAATTTGCAAGTGTTTGTACAGCCATGGACCATGAATGAGTAATCACCTTGTACTTTTTTTAACCCAGTGCTTCACAGAGCAGCCTCATCTATTCTTACAGTGCACTTTGATGTGTCAGGAGTGTCATTACAAATCTACTGTGAAGAAATGAGCAAACATGAATTTTCATGAGATCGCAGCACAGCCCTGGACAGAGGATTTTGAATGTATTTCTCTCCTTTAATAAAAAGGCTCTCTCTGATGCAGTCACCCAGAAAGACTACAGATTAAATGTAAGAAACACAAAACCAAGCTCTACAAATATTTTAGAGCGTTTTTAAGCAATTCTTTTTCTATCTACTTGCTTCCTTTGTATTTCCAAGCTCATAGCAATACCTGTTATCCACACACTCATCCACCCCACATACTAAATGCACTGTTGTACCTAGAGGGAAATCCCACAATTCATCTCCACATCTAGTAATACCCCTGACAGAGTTTGCTGTGGATTTTGCATTATATGCAGACTGTGCTGGGTTTGCAGGGCTGAGACCCTGCACAGTGCTGAAGAGTTTGTGGCACCATCAGTTATGCAGAAAGCTCTCCTAACCTGTGCCAGGCACCAGCAGCTGCTCAGAGGCAGCTCAGGATGATCCTGCCATTCTCCCTCGTGGAGAAGGGGCTATATTTGCCTCTGTGGAAGAAGTAGGCAGAGGAGTTAGCTCCTTTTCCCCCCTCTGCCTAAAAACTCACTATTGAGAAGGTAGCACATTGGGTCTAACACACTTTTACAATGGATCTCAGTAAAAGGCCCATCCCTGTCCTTTAGTTTGTCCCTTTGTCAGGTTATTTTTGCTCTCATCAAATTAGGAGTCTAAGTGCCCCCTTCTCTGTTTCACGCCAGTTTAAGGCATTTCCTCTGACTTGAAGTAATAATAATAACAACAACAATAATAACAATACCAATAATAATAACAATGATAACAAGAAGAATAATGATGAATAATAATCATAATAAAGAAGCACAATAATGGGGTAAGACTGATATAAAATTGCCACCTTCCAAGTATTAAGAGTTGAATTACCCAGGAGACTCGAATGGCATTTTGCAACAGGAAGTAGGAAGTTTGGTGTCTTTTATCTTCCAGGAGAGGAGGGAGAGATTAACCCTTTGATTCTAGACCTGAAACAACTTGCTCACACTTTCATACATGTAGTTTTCTGCCTATGATCATACCTATAAAACTTCCATTTCTGGATTTTGGGTTGCTATGGCAGAACGAAATCAGAATTATAATAAAAAATTAATTCTAAATCCTCTCTGTCCTTTTAAGACTAGACTCTCTCAAAGCTTACAGGTGTGCTCTAAAAGTAGTAGAGCTCTACAAACATAACAGTGAGTGTTGGTGCAAAATAACTATTAGTCAATTGTCTAGTGACGTGAGTTTAATAGGACAATTTGAAAATATCCCAAGTGTGAACAAAATCAGTAATTCAACTTCTGTGATTTAGTTATTAAAGCCACTAAAAATGACAAAGTCGACTCATTTATAATTCCTGTCGTTCCAATGAACTTGAATTCTTTTTCAGGGATGAAACTTTTTTAATATATATATTTTTTTAATATCTGGAAGAGAGTCATATGAAATGCACGGGTTTTTAACAACTGCATGTTTAGTGCCATTTGAGTGCCTTAAATTGAAGACGCAAGCCATATAGAACTCCATGAAGATTCATTATATAAAAGAAATTGTCTGCAACTCATGTTGCAAAACTTTATGCTGTGAGTGTCAAGAACTGCAACTTCTGCCAATCTGCCCAGGGAAGGATTGTATGAAGCCCACTCTATTTATTCCAGCAAAGTTATAAAATGTATAATTTAGAAGTTAATTATCTGTTAAGGGCTGAAAATGCTAAATATTTCCCAGGCCCAAGATAAAACCCTGGCTTTTTATGGATTTGACATAGCCTTCAGCAGAGCAAAGCATCTGTAGGCAGTGTAGATATTTGGGACAACATACATAAAAACAAACCCAGGAGAATCAAAGCTAGGCTACTTTTAAACTCAGCCCAGTTTACTTTTGACTTTTGTCTTCAGAAGAGCAGTTATTTGAGCAAGAACTGCAAAACTAATCCAATCACAAGAAACATGATACATGTATATGGGGGAAGTAGAAGTAAGGTGTGAGAGAAATTTGTTCTGGGAGAGAGCACTTAGGGTTAAGAACTGGAAAACTAAGAAAAATTCTTGATGTTGTAGGTGATTCATAGCTAAAAAATTAATAGCAGAGCGGAAAGCCAGATTCATGATAGCTTAATGTGCAAGGAGGTCTATAATGATGGTAATCATACTACCTATAATGGAAGTAAAAAGACACAAATAATATATGTTTTATATCCTGATAGATGATACCACCAGGAGATTATTTTTTAGCTCTTGCTTTAATATACTTATAACTTTCTGAAACCTTCTTTTTTTGCAGGCTATATTTTTCCATGGCTTTTCTTTGACTTAAGACTTGAGTTTGTTTGGGTTTCTGAAGATTTCAAGTAAGAACTACGTGGGCCATTTTTAAGCTCTTGGATAGTGAAAATAAAAAGCTTTTTCCCAGGGTGAAAGAAGAATTTCTGGCATCTTAACATTTTCTGTACCCAAGAAGTGGCTTCAGTGGGAAAACAGCATTTGCCACGGAAATTGTCCTTACTGAGGTATGAAGCTTTCAGCATTCCAGTGGAATTTTGTTTTGATTTGATTTCAAATCACTTTGTAAGCTTTTGCCATACATTGGTCACAGGGCTTTTTTCTGCACTTTTAAAGCATAAAGGAAAGGGAGCCTGAACTGCATATGTATTAGTGGTTGATATTGGCCTGAGCCATATGGTGACCAGATATTTATCCTGTGGATTGCTGTCTATCTCTGGGCTCACAGCTCCCCTCCCTTCCAGAGAAAGCAGAAGTTACTTTGGGAGTGTCTACACTGCACTGTTTATACAACTATGCCCTTGTCTGCTGGCAGCAAACGCATCTGTGTTTGCACTGGAGCAGACAACCCCATCCAGTTTACTTCCTCCCTTGAAACAGTTTCTGTTCAGATATGAGCCTCTCCATCAAACCAGACCACTGCAAAGTTCCAAAAGGTGATTTATTCCAACATCCTCCACCCCTTATGTCTAGCTTGTTCAAGAAAATGCAACAAAGATTTAGGTGCCCCATTTCTTATACATCACTCACTGCTCGCAGGCAGTGGGAGCGGTTTCTTCTGAGGATTCTGGACTGAAAATGCACTGTGCTGTAAAGAGGAAACAGCAGCAACTGCCCTTTGTTGGAAAGCTGGGATGCACTGGGATATGCAAGGTCATAGGACTGGAGCCTCACATCTTTTCGAAAGCTGCAGGAAAACATACATATTTATAAATGTATGTGTATAAGTTGCCCTGTTTCAGCATCTGTAGATGTTTGAAAGATACTACTTTTGTTGAGTCTGTCCATGCAAAATTCTCTTTTGACCTATTATATCCAAATTTGTCTTCTCTTGTTAGCAACTTTTATTGCCTAGGTGATTTATATTCTGTTCTTTTCTATTCTATTTTATTACCTTCCAATCTAATCCAATCCATCCCTGTTCTAGTTCTTTTACCTCATCCTGCAAGAATCAAGATGCCTTTTCTCAGTACACTAAATGATACAATATCTATCTTATTTCTCTGTTTTCTCTTTTCTATCAGTAAAGCATTTTAATGTGTTCACTATCCAAAGCACCTTGCCCCTCACACCTTGAGCTTACAGTCTGTAACTTCTTGAGGAGTTTTTTGAGTGCTTATATGAGCCCCCAAGAGAGGTGAAGGGGCTGCACTGCATTTGGCACTGTAACTGCAGCTTAAAATTAGCTGCTTATAGCCACCAGCATTCATCACCTAACACTTTATTTTTCAGATATGAGATCAATATTGGTGTGACTTCAGTATACAGTTCAGATATGTCTGCATGAGCAGCCATCATTCCTTGCTGAAGTAAGAAACTCCTGCAAAAGGCCTTTCTGTTGCACAGATGAACTTTAGCAATGTTTTGCCCAATGACTGGATTTGTTGACCAGTCTTCATCTCAGAGCTTTGAGCTATACTGGTTTGTGCTATTAATTATCAGAAGAACTAGAGCTGCAGCAAACCTGAGCCAGCTTTGTATGGCAAACAAGGAGAGAGGGTGGTGGACCAAAGGTAGGCTCAATGTAGTATGATTTAACTGCTGTAGGTTTCATGTTGACTAAATAGGAAGTTGAATGTGAATGTATTACTAACTTGGCCTAATATGGTGAAGAGGATATAGTCTCATTTCTGCTTGTGTAACTCTTCTGAAGTCAGTAGTTGCTTCAGAAACACGTTTCCTACCCTTTTCTCCCATTTTGATGGTACGCACCTTTTAAAAATGCACACTCCATGACCTAAAAACCCTAGATGACCTTTCACTTTATTGCAAGCTCTTCCACTTTTTTTTTTCTTAGGTTTTCATGAGAGGATGGGAGTAACCATGGCTGTTCAGAGACGGCTGAGCTAACACTTGCTGAGTATTCCATTGTTCTTCTGCTCTTGCTGTTTGCTCGCTTCCTGAAATAGGCACTACTGAAACCTCTCAGAATTCACAGTCTTGTTACTCTAATGTACCTGAATGCTATTTACATGATAAACACTATTTATGTGTTTATAAACACATTTAATGTACTTTTCATAAGGTATGGTATAATATTTTTTGGGGAAGCCAATGGAATAATTCTACAGTTTACTGCATGTCTGTGTTTAATAGGAAATTGCAATGCCTACCAAACAATCAGCTTTTAGGTCAGTGTCAATTTGTCTTACTTGTTTCACACTAAAAGCAACAGCATTTAGATATCTTATAAAATAGGCAAGACAACATGGATAGGAGGACTATGATTCCTTTTTTATTAAGTTCGCTCTGGGGCTGCCAACATAAGAAGAACATGGACCTGCTTGAGCGAGTCCAGAGGATGGCTATGGAGATGATCAGAGGGCAGGAGCACCTCTCCTATGAAGACAGGATGAGAGAGCTGGGGCTGTTCAGCCTGGAGAAGGCTCACAGGAGACCTTAGAGCAGCTTCCAGTAACTAAAAAGGGCCTACAGAAAATCTGGAGAGGGACTTTTTACAAGGGCCTGTAAGGACAGGACAAGGGGGAATGGCTTTTAGCTGACAGAGGGGAGATTAGATATTAGGAAAAAATTCTTTACTGTGAGGGTGGTGAGTCACTGGAACAGGTACCCAGAGAAGTTGTGGCTGCCCATTCCTGGAAGTGTTCATTGGTTGGATGGGGTTTTGAGCAACCTGATCCAGTGGAAGGTGTCCCTGCCCATGGCAGGGGAGTTGGAACGAGATGATCTTTGAAGTCTCTTCCAACCCAAACCATTCTATTATTCTATGAGAATGGGCTTCAAGATCCAAGCATGTGAATGAGCATTCACTGGATTAGCAACTATTACATTACACTCTCAAGTTACAACGTGATGGTTTATCACACCAGACGCTTAACACATACCTGCTTTTAAAATTAGAATTGATTTCCCTTTTTGCTCTTTGTAGCCAAAGCCTCCCTTTCACGCTTTCTAAGCAGTGCTCAGTTTCCTAGATAGTGGGGGAAAGTACCTCCCACACAAATTCTGTTCTATTTGAGACAGACAGACAAGCACTTTTAATCCACCATGGTCATGAGAAAGGCCCAGTCTGACAGACTTATTTGAAACACACAGAGTTTGCTCACAGCTGAACAGAAACACAGCAGTCTCCCTCACCACAAACAGTGGAAGAGGCATTCTGGAGTACCAGTCTAGGGGCAAGATCCTTCACTAGAAAATAAACACGTGAACCTGAGTCTGTCTGACGCCCAGCTCTTGTATCTCTGTGAATTCTCCCAGTTGCCAAGCTAATGGATGGTGCTTCTCTCTACTTACTGTGTTGAACCTGGGCCAATGTAAAAAAACCCAGAGTAATGCAAAGATGTGAAAGGCAAGTGAGAGTAAGACCCGTGCACCTTAGTTGCAGGGAGACCTGGAAAGGATGGAAGAAAGCTTTGCATTTCCATGAGTACCTACATGCTTCCCCACAGATTCTGGATAAAACACATAAGCAGCACCTGGAGCATGGCTCAGGACTTGTGTCACTACAGGGTGACCCTGCCCTGAGCTGCAGATTTGGGCTTCTTCCTCCTTACTCTATTACAGGCCTCATGAATATTGCATTCTTCGCAGCTAGGTGTTTCAAATCATCCCACTGAGGTCTGGCTTCATCCCTGCCTGTGTTTTAACATCTGAACCCAGTCTCTGTATCTGTAATGATTTTTATCTTGCTTAATATGAGGAGCGTAAGAAGCATTTTCTTTATAAGAAGCATTTTCTTTGTATTTTAGGAATTACTTTCTGCATCACACATGAAACGATCCCAAGCCTACACCCTGTAACTTTTGCGGAGTATATGAGATGTTCTCTTCGGACTGTGGTTGCTGAAATGGAACATCTGCATTTCCAAGAGCAACCAAACCCTCCAAATCAAAGGGCTGTGGTAACAGCCAGCACAAAACGAGTGAAAGTAAACATGAGTGTAAAGTTGTTGTAGCATGTATTTTTGCTTTAACTGTACATACTTCTTATTAGAAAACAAAAACAAAAACAAAAGATGCAGGCAGCTGTGGACAAGACAAAGCAGAATGCTGTTTCTTTTTTCTCTCTGACTAAAACAAGATCGCAAGGAGTGAATATCCAGGATCGAACAGCACTTGGCTATAGATCATTTGGTTCTTAACCTTGACATTGAAAATAACTCAAAATGCTAGCGATTCAGGTCTGCTATTGGCAGCTGTTCAGCAAACATAGATTAGATTAATGACTCGACATTCTGTGTATAATTTTTAGTCATCTTTGTAAAAATGCCATTGCCATTTCTGGAACTGCAGTGGAAGTCAATGAAGTGAATCAGTACAGTGTCCTCTGCCCGATATGATTTGAAATCATTAGTTCCGTGCAGTTCCCTCACTGGAAGAAACAATCCCTACTGCAGTCCCAGAGTAACTTTAAACTGGAAACACCTGTATGCAAAGATACGCTGTATAGGTTACACGTTTAACGCTGCATCTAACCTTTAAAAGTTAGGTGTGCTACCTTGCACATGGCTCTTACTAGGTCATCAGCTGGGCTGCTCTGAGTTTGTGCTGTTGGGAAGCCGGCCTCTCTGGAGGTCAACTTCTCCAGCCCTCCACGCTCAAGCAAAGCTACCCACAGCCGGCTGCTCACTGTCCAACGGATTTAGAAGATCCCCAGGGATGCTCCACAGACATCCCCCGAGCTGGGTCACCCCACAGGCACCTGCCCCCTCCTTGCGGCCAGCAGATCCCTGCGCTGTTTCCCTCAGAGGAAGGCGCGGGCAGCTCTGCGGTGCCTTCAGGGAGCCAGGGCAGGCGTTCGGCGGGCAACATCGTCCCCTGGGGGCGCAGTGGCCGCTTTCCCTGCGGGAAGCCACCGCCGCTCGCACCTCCTCCCGCCGGCACCATCGTGTGCATCGAGCACACGGACAACGGCTACGAGGGGCGCGCCTCGCCGCGCTCCCGGCCCCGGCTGTCAAACCCGCCCCGACGCCGGGGCCGTTGACGAGCGCGCGCCCCCTCACCCACCGCACGCTCGCTCCCGCCGCCGCCCCGCCCTTTTCCCTTCCCGGGCCTGGCAGGAGCGGCGCGCGCGCGCCCCCTCCGACCGTTGAAGCGGGGAATGGGGGCGGGAAGGGCGGGTGGGAGCCGAGCGGCGCGGCGGCCGCGCTCCCCCTCCTCGCGCGCATACCTTCGGCCCCCTCCCCCCCCCCTTCGCCCCGCCCCGCCCCGCCCGCACAGGAGCCGTTCCCCCGGCACATGCGCACTACGCCGCCGATCCCATCCACCGCCTCCCCCCCCCCCCCCGACGGTTCAAACAGGAAGGCGGACATGTTGGTGTCTCTCCTCACAGCAGGTTTCCTCGCAGTCGTCGCGGCCGGACCTTACGCTCTCCCCTCCCCTTAAGCCACCTCTTTTCCTCCTCCCTCTCGCGTTGCAGCCTCGGGTCGGTCCTGAAGTGGTCCGGGTTGCAGCTCCGTACGTGAAGTGGAGGAGTGGAGCTGGGGACAGCGCAGCCGGCTTTGGCAGAGGCAGTGAGGAGCCGCCGGCGGCCGCGCAGCGAGGAGAAGGAGAGAGAGAGGGGAAGAAAGATGCTGTCGCTCCGCCGTTGAAGGGACTCGCACCCTGTCCTCGGCGTGCGCTCGCAGCGGGGCCGGGGCGGCCTGTGCGCCCAGCTGGCAGCCCTGCGTTGCCCGCCCGCCCTCCCGCAGCAAGCAGGGCACAACCGAGGCGAGGGGCAGCCTGTCCCCCGCCCCGCCCTGGGATCTCTGTGCCCATGGAAGGACCGACCCCACGTTGCTGAGACACGCCGCCGAGAGGATTTTCCTATTTCCCACCCTCATTTTGTTGCAGGTTTTTGCGGTTTTATATATTTTTCCGTTCTTTTTATTTTCTGTTGTTGTTGCTTTTTCATCTGGCTTTCTGCAAAGAAAGCTGTGTTTCGGAGCCTGGCACCTACCCGCCGCCGCTCCTGCACGGCTGGGAGGTGGAACCGCTACGCTGGCTCTCAGGGCGGCTTCCCCGGCTGGGAAAATGAGGTTGCCGAGACACTGGGGCCCGAGTAGAGGAGGGAGGGAAAGGAAACCTGCTGCTGCGGTGTTGTGAGCAGCCCAGGAAAGTGCGTGCGTGCGTGGAGGAGGGAGAAGAAGCAGCCTTATCCCCCCCCTGCAGCGGACTGTCGTTCTGTTCTCTGCCCCTTTGGCGGGGCAGCGAGGGGGACAAGCCTCAGAGACTTCTGTGATTGAAGGGATTTTGCAGGAAGCTCTCCTCTGCCTGGTATAGGCTGTGTGGTTTCTCTTTTGTGCTCGCTTGTTCCTCTTTTTTTTTTTTTTTTTTTCATTATTTTTAACCTTACTTTGCTCTGGAATAAGGGCAACTTTTTATCTCTGGAAACATGTCGACGGGAGAAAGTTTTGAGTCTCGGTTTGAAAAAATCGACGTGACTTTAAAGGACCCCAAATCCGAAGTGAACGTGGACTGTTTGCTGGTGAGTAGGGAGCGCCGATGGGCCCCCGGTCCCGTGTCCCTGAATTTCTTACCCTGTGGGACCGAATCTCGTACTCCTGACTGAGTCACCACCCTGCTCAACTCCGCTCTCGTGTTGTGTTTACTCAGTGTTGAGCTGAGGGTGCGTGAATGTCTATGTGCAGGGAGAGCGTCTCTCTTGCCAAGGAGGCGCCCGCCCGGTCATGCCACAGACTTGTCATTTCTCTCGCTTCATGCATCTTTTTTTTTCTTCGCCTACTGTCATAAGGGGCGTTGGACACTTTATACAATGCGTAATTTGTGAGTGCCAGTCCTGCGTGTAAGCAGGAGACTGTAAATAGCTTTGATAATACCAATTCCCTCTTCAATATCTTTTTTTTCTTTTCGAGAGTGAGGTCCTCTTATGTTGTGGTTAAGCACTGCAGCACTGACTTCAGCCTGTTTAGCCTACATGTTTGCAAATGTTAATCAGTGACGTGTAAAATGCCGCTCTAAGATTAATATGCCTCAGATTAATAAGGTTAATAACAGGTGGGGAAGTAGTCATGGCAGGGGTTTGAATACATTTTAAACTAGTTGGTGTGCTAGGCCTGGGATAGAGGGCTGCTTGCTCATTGTTTCCCTACTTGATCATACCTGATGGTTGAATGGGTCTCTCCAGTGCTGTCGGTGTTATAATTGAATCATAAAAAAGCAAACCATAATACTTCCTGCCTGACATAAAACCAATGTTGTTTGGTAGTTGCTTGACAAAAGTGTATGATATTTTAATTCTGATTACAAAAAGTACCTCAACAAAGTATATGTTAAATCCAGCCAATTTGTTTGGGATGTAGCTGGATACTTAAATATGCCTGGGGATGCCCCGAAGTAGTAGTAAATTGTAATTTGTGCTTTTATGCTGAAGTAGAGAATTTCTTTAATTTGTAGCAAGTGATAAAAGTTCCTCAGTATATTTTTTTTCCCCGGGCTTTCTGCTGTCAGAGAGGAGAGCAACTAAATTGGGTTTGTTCCTAGTATGAACTCTGACATTTGGGTTTGGGGGGGGGAAGGGAGGTGTGGGGGTGGAGGTGGCGCTTAATAGTCGTTCTTCATCTTCTGCTGCATGCCTCTTAGAAAGCTTGCTTGAGCATAAGGCAGTTGAGAGGTGAAAATAATCTAAAGAAAATCTGTACAAGTTCATGATGTTGTGCACTCTCTTTAGCTTATTACTGATTTATGACCTTCTGAAGTGTTGACAGGTCAAACCTACATCCCTGGATAAAAAGTGGATAAAAGCCGAGCCTTTGCTGCTACAAAGACAAATAGCATTGCATCTTCCAGTTAACTTGCTGCTTTTCATCCAGTTTTCATATCTGTCATCTCAGAACCACAGCTAGTGAGAAGACATATGGTGCTTTGGATACAGTTTGCCAGTTTTGATTGTCAAATCTGACATTTTTGCACACAGTTTCTATTGATTGGTGTCAAGAGTTTAGGTCCAGTTAAGAGTTTAGAGTTTTATGTTAACCAGGGCTGAGTTTGCTGTTATGTGCTATAATGCTGGGCATACTATAGGGACCTTCACACAGTGATAGTAATCAGTTTATGACCCCTTTCAGTTACCTTAATTGTGATTTGGAGCTAAACTAGTCAGTTTGGGAATGAGCTTGTTGGGTTTCTTGTCACATTTGTGTGAAGCTTCAGAATGTGTGTTTGCATCTCAGATCTTTAGAATGTACTTTTAAAGTGAAATTATTCTTTTAAACTAATACCAATTAAAAAAGAAAGCACTTCTGAAGAAATCACCTGGCAGGTGAACTTTGTAGGTGGTAGGCTACTGTGTCAGGTTTTCAGCTATCCTGACTTTTTTGTTTCCTCACTCTCATCCTGAGTTGGTTCTTGAGTACTTTTCTATAGAATTTAGCTATCCTAACACTTTTTAAGGAATTTAAATGTTTCACACAAGTTCGTAGTGTGGTGATTCACGCTTCAAACATCATTCTTGGCCCAGGGTACTATTTATATATCAAATGCATTGTAATCTATGTGGATATGCTCTTAAGGAAGAAATGCCTAGGTGTAGGTGTAATTGATCTGCATTTAAAATATCTTCTAAGATGAACACCCATTCCCTTTCTCGCAGCCCCAGGTTAAAGAGGGAAACTTGTCGGGCTCTAGGCCTGGTACACTTGAAAATCCTTTTTTGTAAGACCTTTTAAACCTAAACCCCTTTTTTGTCTTCGTAAAGTTGTGAATTGATGTTATTTATAATTCCTTTCACTTTTCCTAAGCAAAGGTGTTAGCTAACTGTGTGTATCTGATATCTGAGTGGTAGTATATGAATAACTGATACATAAACACTTTTAGTGCACACAGCTTTTGATACTCTATACATGTAGGTTTAGAATGCTGGAATTCTTTCAGGTTCAAGGAACATTTTTTTGGCTGTGCAAAGAAAAGTCTCAGTAATGCCCTGGCTTCTCTTAGGAGGATTTTATCCTTGTTAGCTTTACTTCATTTTGCTTCAATTCTTACTCTTAATTCCCCATCAGTTTGTAGCCCCTGTAGACTGGAAGGCAGGCATGCAATAACTTTTAAATCAGTTTTGTAACCACTTTGGTTTTTGTACATGTCAGAAGCTAGGTCTGTATGCTAGAAAGATTCTAAATTTGTATGTGAAGTAGTCTGAACATGCTAGGAAGATGGGGGTTGGGGGAGGCGGGCTGATACAAAGGAAGGCGTATTACCGTTTCAGGAAGGTGTGGGAGAAGAGTGCTGACAACAGAGCAGGCGGAAAAGACACACTGAGGACTATATGACTTCAGTTTACATGCTACAGGAAGGAAATTCATAAAACTGAAGTGCAGGGGGAGATGTGTTTATTTTTCTTGTTTTCTCTTATAATTGTAATAAGAGCAGAGTAAGAAAACAGGCTAAGTTGCAACCCCTGTAACTAAATTTGTTTGTTTCTTTGGGGCTTCCATGCACTCAATTTAGTACTAGGTTGGGAAATAATAGCTAGGCTGTCTTTTTTTCGTGAGCTATGAGGAGGCAAAAGCCTCTGTTCTGTGTAAACCATGTGCCACAGCTTCATATGTGCTTTTGCTCAAACTGTCAGGTTCTAGGAGTCCCACAGTCCTCAAAAGATCGAATAGCACTGGGTGGGCTGCATTAGGTAGCCACACTCTGGGTTGTGCAATGATCAGAGGCTGGTGAATGCTATAGTCATGCTAAGTAGAGCCAAAGGTAGCATAAGTAACTAGCTATAACTTGAGCTTAGTGTCTTGTTAATGATATTAAGCAGTGGAAATTAGTGTTCAGTGAGCATATGCTACAACAGTTTTGGAATAAAATCAGATTTCTTATTCCTCTGTGTTTCTTACTAAATCCTTGGGGTTTATGGGCTTCCAGTTTCTGGAGAATGGAGAGGGGGGGTGTAATGTGTGACTGGAGGGGGCACATGTTGCTCTGAAGCTGCCTATGTTTTTGATTAAAAAATAACTAGTAAATTTTCATGAAAATGTTATTTGGTGCACTCTTTGCTCTGGTAACTGACACAGAGTCTTTATATGTTTTATGTAGGCACTTGGGCAACTTAGTCATTCAAGTAGTTGATTTTTAAAGCTTCAGACTTTTGATGGTCTTAATCTTCAAAGATGTCAAATGTTTCACTTGTTCGGCACGTTGGCTACAAATTAACTGACAGCAGTAAACACTGCATATGACAAACTTTTTTTATCTAGTCTTAAGAGGTTTCTATTTTTGTTGAACCAAAAATACACAGGTACAGAGCATGATTCACCTGTTTTTCCTAGGTCTATTTTGTAGTTCTGTTAAGCTAGATGAATTCATGTTCATCTGTCTTGCACAGGAAAAGTCAAAATTATTTCTTCATCTCTGGGACTTGGAGTTCTAGATCTGTGTTGTCACTAGACCTTTTTCCCTTCCTGCTTAACTTGTTAGAAAGCACTTCTGAAGACCCGGTGGTTAGGGATTTGGAAAATAAAAAAAAATAAGTAAAGAATATAACTCAAGAACTCCTCAAGTAAAGGTACTTCATTAAAATAACTGTAGAAAATTAGCTTCACTGAAACAGCATTAATTGTGCTTTTAGAGTCTGAGTGAAAAAATGCTAGAGAAACTTGGTATCTGAGAAGCTTGCTCATTTCCCAATGAAGCTTATGCACAAAAAATAGCAGAGCTTGAGGTTTTTATGGATTGTCAGCTTTAGAATGTCCCAGGTTGTTTGGAAGTAGTTCAAATTAAGGGGAAAGGTAAGTCGTCATTGACTAAATCTCCTTGGACAAGTTCCTACCATTCTTTAGATTGAAGTGCAAGATCCTGTGCTTGGGTTGGGGTGGTCACCAGCATCCGTACAGACTGAATGTATCATCAGTACATCAGTACAGACTGAATGTTAGATGGATTAAAAGCAGCTCTGTGGAGAAGGGCTTGGGGATATTTGAAGAGAATATCTGAATATGTCTCTGTCCTGACGGAGAGGGACTTTTTACCAGCACCTGTAGTGACAGGACAAAGGGCATCAGTTCTAAGCTGAAAGAGAACAATTTTTAGATTGGACATAAGGAGGACAATTTTTACTATGAGAGTAGTGAAACACTGGAAGAAGATGCCTAAAGAGGTTGTGTCTGCCCCGTTCCCTGGCAATGCTGAAGGCCAGGTTGGACTGGGCTTTGAGCAACGTGGTGTAGTGAAAGATGTCTGTGCTTGTGGCAGGGACGTTGGAACTATGATCTTTAAGGTCCCTTCCAATCCTAGTAGTTCAATCCCTAACCATTCTTATTCTGCAGTTAGACTTCTGGCTGACCCAGAAATATAATTCCATGTCTTCAAGTTACCGTATCCATTTTATACCGTATATTTGCTTTAGATGCAAAAATATAGTTGCAGGTTGATATTACCTGCGTATCACCAAGAAATATGAAATATATAGGTTGATGTGAAATTGATGATGAAATATATAGCTTGATATGTTAAAGGTAAAATGCAAGTAAGTTGGCTTTGGAAATACAGTAACTTGGTGGGTTCTCATTTCAGATTGCACCTCCTAGAAGAATATTTTAATATTGTGTAAGCCTTAAAAAAGTGAACAGTAGAGCTGGTGGGACTGTCAAAATGTTAGTGTTTGGTTCATGCTGTATAGTATGGATACTACACAGGAATAACAGTTAATTTTCTTCTTGTAAAAGTAGAGGCTGTAAGAATAGGATTATTTTTCCTACAGGAAGTTTTAGTCAAGAATGATAGTAGGTTTTAGTTGATGTTAAGACACATTTCAACAAGAGGAGTAAAAAAACCCAGCCAAAGCCCTGTAGTAGACCTTAAGTGCTCTTAATAAGTAAAAATATTTGTAAACAATGTCCTTTTCCCTGGCAACTGCAGAGTGTGCTAATTTTTTGTTAGTGGTGGGAAGGAAGAGGGAAACACCTGGAAGTTTTTTGTTGGACAAATTGAAAATCAACCTGTTGGTCTGTAAATCTTTTGACTTTGAGGACAGTGGTAGCTTCAGGAGCCACTCACTGAGAACTTACTAAATATTCAGAAGCACTGTGATCAGCAAATAGGTAGCTTTACAATTGCTGTTAGCAGAATTCCCTAGGACATATTTTAGTACAGCATAAAAAAAAGTGCTTTCACGTCTCTTACGAGGGAATGCAGATGTGTTTGTCCCGATACAGGATGTTTATCTTGAATATTAGAGGTCCCAAAATATGTAATTAAAAACAACTGTTTTTTTTTGTGAATGTTGCTTGATGCTAGTTATCAAAACTTCTGTCATCAAGAAATTGCAGTTTCAAATGGGCATACTGAAAAACTGAACTTCCTTCTCCGAAAACAAAAATAGAGAATGGTTGAAAACTATTCTGTCTTTGCCTTAATTTGTCCAGTCATTAGAGCAGCAATAAAGGCAGAAGGATGATGAGACAATATTGGTAAACCCGTAAGCAGCATGTAGACAGCACTCAGTTATATCTCTCTTAAAACAAATGCAAATAATAGTCTTTTATCTTTCTCAGTCTGCTGAAATGAGCACCCAACTCAAAAAAAGTGGTTTGTAGCTCTTCTTGTCCATAGTGTTTTGCTCTGCTGAGATGATTGAATATCCTGTAGTGTAATCTCAAGTCAGAAGACTGGAGATCTCTCTGTGGTCTGCTTAGCATCAGCAGAGTATAACTTGCTGTGGTGCATATTTAGTTATAACAGTCTAGAGACTGTCTAGCCAAGCAGCAGTCGCTGGGTCTGGTGAGCTGCCCATGTTCCTAGGGTAGAACCATCAGAGGATCAGTACCAGCTTCTAACTGAAGCACAGGTCAAAGTCTGTTCTGATACTCAAAATCTTGTAAAGGATTGGCTTTAACTGACATTTTGCCACTCCCTGTCAATATTTATATACTACAAACTGTCATGGGGACAGTATGTAAGGCCTCTTTATTAATAGGTCCCAATTTAAATCCAACTGGAACGGGTTGCCCAGGGGGGTTGTGGAATCTCCTACGTTGGAGATATTCAAGGCCTGCCTGGACAAGTTCCTGTGTGATATTCTCTAGGTTACCCTGCTCTTGCAGGGGGGTTGGACTAGATGATCTTTTGAGGTCCCTTCCAACCCTTGAGATTCTGTGATGATTTCTTTATTTCAGGTTTTTCCTTTTTAATTTCTTACATGGATTAATTTTTCTGTTTCTTTTTTAGAGTTGAGAAATACACGAAAGTTTTCTTGTTTTTTTTTCAGTTGTGTGGTCTGAGATGGTGCAAAGACCTGATGGTTGGAGACCTCTGTAGAAAACACAGCACAAACTTGGGCTATATTTTGGACTGCAGAGTGGAACTACCTAAATGTGTTTCTAGCTCACGAGTATCTGAGCTACAGAATTATAATTATATCTGGAAACACAGGTGGAATATTTACTTGTTTTTTCCTAGAGATCTTCATAATACTTACTTAAAGAAAATATAACTGAGAAATCCTTAAATTCTAGTAGTTATGCAAATATTGAGTAATTATGTAATTTTTCAGAAAATGGTTAACAGGACTTGTATTATAGCTTTAATGGTTATTTCAAATGGGAAAATGTGTAAGGATGGTCAGGACATTTATCTCATGCTGGACACTGGTAGATGATGCTGCACTTAGTATTACCAGAAAACAGAGATCTTGAGATAAAACCAGGTTCTTTATTGTATGTCCATGTTTTGGTTAGAAGCTTCTAAAGAAAACTCAAAAATTTGTTTCTTCTCTCGAAATCACTTACTTTAGAATTTGATTTGGAAGTCTGCCTTTTTAATATTTAATACCAGGTGCACAGTGAAAGTAGTATTTCATTGAGTACGAGTGGTTATTATTTCACAGAATGATTGAGGCTGGAAGGGACTGCCAGAGGTTGTCTTGTTTAACCCTTCTGCTCTGACAGGGCCACCTGGAGCAGGTTGCCCACGAGTATCTTATCATATTGTATCCCTTTTGAGTATCTTAAAGGTGTAAACTCCAGAACCCCTCTGGGCAACCTGTAATTTTCCATTTCTCATCAGTACATTTACTTGGTTGATGATTCATAATGGAGAACAAAATTCACTGAAACTAAACAAAAAAGTAATCACTGCTCATTTTCCATTTATTTGCAGAGTTCTCCAAGTATTTTGGCCTTCTTAACTTGGTCAGTAAACCTCTTTGTTGCCCAAGTAATTTTGTGAAAGCCATTTGCTGCAGAAGAGCAGAGTAACTTTCCTCATGGAGGTGTTTACAGATTTGGAGATTTTAGGCAGAAGGGTTTATATCTGAGGGACCAGTTGCTGTGAATGGGTACATAAATTACATCTAATTTGTGAATGCAGTTGAAACAGATTAGATGTAGAATTTTTCTGTTGGAGGGAAAAAAGTTAATGCCTTGCTCTGATGTCCAGCTTATACTCCAGGAATGCAATTTCAGGTTTTCATCATTCCGAACCTTAGTATCATAGTGTTTTCTATATCTGTGTGTGTACGTCATTCTCTTCCTGATAGGTAGTCATTGGGGCTGGGCAGGACTTGCTTATCGGCATGGGAATTTGGAAGACTTCTCGCTATTGATAAGGCCAGAACCTGCCCCTGGGAGAGAGGTGAAGGAGAAGAGACTGCTTGTGGTAAAAGCTGAAGTGCAAGGTGTCAGTACAACAAACACCATCTCCCTGGAGTATGGATAACAAATTCCAGCATGTTGACTCTACCACTGAGATCTAGAAGCACCTTCTACTGCTGTGGATTAACTCTGTGTTAAGGTACTTAGGAGGGGAGGAAGCGTCTCCAGACAGAAGATGATAGAGGAGGAGTGGATGGGGAAGATCTTTCAGGAGGAAGGATCAAGGAGGAGTGAGAATGAAGGTTGGTCAGTGAGTTTCTGCTGGTTATATTTGCCCCATGCAAGGTGCCAGGTTGCACAGAACAGTACCAGGCAAGACATGAAGCTGTATTTGAAAATAGAGGTAATATTGATACCTCACAACTTTGGCTTAATATTACGCACTGCTGTCAGAGGTGGAATCGTAGAATTTCCTCATGAGCTTTTCTTTGTTATGAAATCTTATTTTATCTATGTGTTATTATACCAATCTCTTCTTGGAAAGTGGCTTAGATTGTAGGCACACGTATCCTGCTAGTATTAAGATGAGAGAATTTACTTTGCTTTTGCAAAGAGGAAAGGTTCTTCTGCCACTTAAGTCTACCAAGTAGTTTGTTGATTGATCTAATACATCTTCTGTGAGCTGCTGTCTTCCTCCTTATACTCAAGTTGCTACTAAGATCATTGGCAATTAATTGCAAACACACCAATTACACAGTTTGGGGTGGTCTTGGGATCATTCAAACCTGCTATTACATGCTATATATCTTTTGTACAAGGCCAAAAATGGTGCCAGCCAAATGGTAGACTTCTTAGGACTTTAAGTTTCTGCTCTGCTGGTATTGTCAACAATAGTCATGGTTTTTGCAACAGGCGTTATTGCTGCCAACACTAGCAGAGCAAAGATGGTGACAGCAATAACATGTCCATTAAGGCCTATGGAGTGATAGCTGAACTACTGATGAGATTGTTGTGTTGGTTTGGGTTTTGGTTGTGGGTTTGATTTTTACACTGAATTTGGAATTGGAGGTGTCATTGAAAAACTAGGCTCTCTCTATGGAGACTAGATTAGTACGCTTGTTGGAAAAGCTTTTGTGTTCTATTACTGAAATGCTTGTAGCTATTCTCAGCCTTTTTCATACTTCACAAACTGTGTTGTGCATACAGTTTCTGAACATAGCATGACCGTAAAGTGTTTGGAGATGCTTTTCACTTGTAAGATCAGTTGGTTGAAGAAATCTTCAGAACTAGCCACACTGTGGTTCTGAAACAAACTGTGAAGGCTCTTGTTAGGAAGACCATATTGAGGAGAATTCTGGGTTATTTATCTAAGGAATAGAGTTGTAACACAAAGAAGGTCTTGTATCAAGTAACTTATATGCTCAGAGCTGTTCACCGATTCCACTTAGCAGATTGGATTGGAGTAAGGAAAGGACTAAAAATCTCTCTTGCTTTTAATTCTTGTTGAGCATAAGGTCAGAGGAGTCTTTGAAGTTTTCTCCTGTTGTTTCTTTTCTGTCCTAAAATGTCGCTAGTCTCCCATGACAAAGCTTTTGCCCTACTTAATGAGATGCATATGTTACGCTATTTTCATCAGTAATTTGGACTTGAGATGTAATCAGAGATGCCATGTAGAGGAAAAACTTGAATGTTACAATGCTGCTGGAGCTGCTTCACTTCTGGGACCGCAACTGTAAATTACTTCTATGTAACTTTCTGCTTCCTGTAAAATTGATTTTGGCTAGCATCAGTGAAGAGTTGGGATGGCTGCGTTGTTCTTGACCTTATCTTTTCTTTTGGTCATGGCAACCTCCTCTGAACTCCTGGCAAAGAAGGCAGTCAGATCAACTTCACCTTCATATAAGAATAGTTCAACTTGATAATTCCCATGAACGTAAGCTCATGGGAAAGAAACGTTTGAGAACCACAAATTCTAGGGGAAAGAAATAAGGGATTTTTTTGACACACCCTTTTTCATTGTAGTTTGATGAACTCATAGACATGTTCAGAAATAAAAGATTGATTAAACCCATGTATTTGCAGGTTGGGAAGTTTTTCTTCCTAAGAGTTTGATGCCTTAGGAATAGAAACTTAAGTTTTCAGTTTAAGATTCAACCAGAATAGGCAGCTGAAGATTTTCCTACGTACCAGGGTGTGTTGTGAGAGGTGGTTGAATAGTACCAAAGCAGGACATCTTTCGCTTTCTATCTTTCTTGTGTGTTTCAATGCCAGTGAACTTCCAGTGGTGTTGCATTACATTTTGTGGGAGGAAGTAACAGAAACAAGTTGATGAAATGGTAAGCTTACTTCTGCGTGAGGAATTGCCAAAAAGGGCATCATCAGCAGAGATAAGGAAATCATTATCCTACTCTACTCTGCACTTATCAGGCCACACCTGGAATACTTTGTTCAGTTTTGGTCCCTGTTATACAACAGAAATGTGGACGGACTGGAGAGGGTCCAGAGAAAGAGCCACAAAGATGATCAAGGGACTGAGAAGCCTGCTGTATGAGGAAAAGCTGGGAGAACTGGGTTTGTTCACCCTGGAGAAAAGGTGGCTCAGGAGAGCTTATCACCATGTTTCAGTATTTAAAAGGGGGCTACAAAGGTGGCGACTCCTGTTTTAGAAGGAGGCACATGGAAAAGATATGGGGTAGTGGGCACAAGTTACTCCTGGGGAGATTCTGATTGGACACAAGAGAAAAATGTTTCACAGTGAGAACAATCAGCCATGGGAATAATCTCTTCAGGGAAGTGGTGGATTCCCCAACACTGGACACTTGGAAGTTAAAGTTGGACAGGGTGCTGGGCCATTTGTGTAGATGAGCTTGAGGTCCTTCCAACCTGGTATTCTATGATCAGTAAAGTCTTTACGTTTAATTAAAAAAAACCCATCATATGAAGTGATGGGTTCGCAGAAGTTGGGAAGGGGGGAGGGAGGAAAAAGGCAATATGGCTGTGAGTTTTTGAAGAATTGCTTTCAGAAGTAATGAGATGTTTTCACAAAATATTTTCTTGGGAGAGTTGGAATTGACATAACCTTTATTTTGACAATGCAAAAAGAGTCATCTTCTATTTTTAACTAGTAACTTGCAACTTTGAGCTAAAGCTCATGCTTAAGATTAGACTTTCTCCTGTAGGTCTTCATTCTTAACAGCTTTAAAGCCCACTGTTTATCCATTTGACTTCGAGATTGTGGAAAGCCACATATTCCATCTAAATAGCTTCTCTTGTTTGGGTACCAATCAAATATCACCTGAAAAGACAGAATTTGAAAAAAAAGATCATGTGCTATGTTATCCTCTTTTGTCCTCCTACTTAGTAAATGAAATATCAAGAAATAGGGAGCATCAGTGCAGTACCAGACTATGATACTGACCTTCTGTACTTTTGAATATTCTTAACTGCAGTACACACAACAGGTTTCACTTACAGGGTGGTTATAGGGTACAAGAACCCAGAAAACCACTCTGTGTTGAAGGAAGTCTTGTCTGTCTGCAAGCTATAAATACAAATATGAGGTTTGGAAAACAGGCAAAGAAATTAGGAGGATTATAATTAAAGATGATTTTGGGATTGGAATTGTTTGTTTGGCCTGTGGTGACTTAAGTCAGGGCTTCCTGATTTCTTCAGGCTTTTTGTGAGGCTGTTTTGAATTTCTATTTCCTGCATCTAAAATAAGGAAGTACTTCCCCCTTCTTCTCTCTCCCCGCCCTGATTTGTGAGTTTGCTCTTGTGGGTGCAAGCTGCTGTTAGTACTCTTTTCAAGAGGTAGGGAAGTTTCCCTGGTAGTACCATTGGTGTATTTGAAAAACAGACATCAAGCTTTTAGCACACATCAATGACCAAAAATACTCCACAAGAAGTAGTTTAAACTAAGTCGAAAGGAAGGTGTGAGTCTGTTTATAACATACGTATGAAGATGAACTGGTGCTGTTTTAATACATGCCGTTGCTTTCAGATTCTTAACTATTTTGAGTTTGAGTTTTGTTTTCTTTAGTTATAGATGTTACCACAGATAAATAGGGGAAGCAAATTTATCTGAACATAGACTCATGACTGCAAGATACTCTAAGTAAAGAAAATTAGTTTCTCTGTGTATTAGTGTGTATTAGTACATCAACCTAGAAATTATTTTGCTTCAGTGTAATAAGTAAATTTTTACAATGCCTTAAGTTTTGAGTAGCATGGAAACTTTAATGTTCATAAGGTTCACTGGTCTCTGACTTGCGTAGTCTCTGTGGTAGGGATTTATTGTATTTTCTAGGGGGAAAATTGGAGACAAATTAAGAAGAGCTTCATGAAATTAGATGCTTTTTATGGAAAAAGTTCAGTACTGCCTGACTGAGCTCTATTATGCATGTATACAAAACTGTTAAAATGAAGACATATGCATTTAAAATGGCAGTTAAACTTAGAAACTACAGTGTCCAGTGCTCAGCTGATAATGCTTGATAGTGTTACAGGTGGCTCTTTCTGTTTGCCGTATTTCCCAGTAGTGTAATCTCTGGAGGAAAGTGGGAGAGACCTCTAAAATGTTCCAGTGACCTAAACAGTTTGAGTGTTGTAATAAAGTTGATTAGTTCTCTGAAATAATTCCTGTTAGTCTTACATATTGAATAGGTAGTGGCTTTATTCCTTAACAAATTCGTGTGTGACTGTTGCTTGCCTTTTACTTCTGACGGTGTGCTTCACATGCTTCCAGGAAAGCCTTTCTGTGAAAAGCTTCATTAAGCACTTGAGATGACTAAATAAATTAGCTGGCTAGAAAGAAAATATTTATGTTCAGTACATGCACAGTGTCTTTATATATATATGTAATATATATACACACACATGAATGCAATGTAAATACAAAAATACTCGTGCATTTTCCTTTAAAATAAGAAATTCCACAAGTTCAGTTGAAGTACTCAAAACTGTATAATAAATAGGAGGTGTTTTTTTTTTTTCCAGTGCTGCAAAATTGCAGTTTCTTGCTCTGGATTTTGTTAGAAGGAACTATGATGAGAATACTTCTATAGTCTGTATGATAACACCAAAAAGACACAAGGAATTCTCTGTGTAAAGTTTGCTAATATGGAGTTGAATTAGGGTTAATTTTGGTGAGATATCAAATACACTATTTTAAAAATATATCTGAAGAGCTCTTGGTGGTCAGCGTTTGTTACTTGGGCTGGCAACCTCATGTTGTTCAATGTCTTCATAAATGATCTGGATGATGGGATTGAAAGTACCCTTACTAAGTTTGCTGACGATGCTAAACTGGGTGGTGAGGTGGACACTTTAAAAGGCAAAGCCATCTTAGAGAGATTTGGGCAAACTGGAACAGTGAGCAAGTAAGAAGAATATGAAGTTTAAGAAAGACAAGTGCATAGCGTTGCATCTGGGATGGTGTAACCAAAGAGCACAGTACTGGCATGGATTTGTGTGGCTGGGAGTAGCCTTGCTGAAGGAGACTTTTAAGTCCTGGTGGACAACAAGCTGAACTTGTGACAGCAGAGTGCTGCTGGAGCAACAGGGGCAAATCAGATTCAGGGCTGCATCTGAAGGGTCATTACTAGCAGAGATGGAGGTGTGACTATCCCACTCAGTGCCAGTCAGGCTGCAACTTGGAGTAATGTGTTGAGTTTTGTTTTCTACAATTCAAGAAAGACACAGACAAACTGGAGAGGGTCCAAAGGGCTGGAGAACCTGCCTTGTAAGGGAAGACTGAAGGAGTGTCCCTGGAGAAGAGAAGGATCAGGGGGGCCTCATCACAGTATTCTGGTAATTAAAAGGCAGCAGCCTCAAAGAGGACAGAGGCTCTCTTTCCACAAGGAGCCACATGAGAATACAAGGGGCAATGGGTGCAAGCTGTAGTGGGAGAAGTTCTGTATCACTGTAAGAAAATTTTTACAGTGAAAGCCATCAGTCACTGCAACCTCCCCAGGGACATGGTGGAGTACCCTTCACTGGAGGCTTTCAAGATGCAGTTGGACAGGGTGCTAGATAATATCATCTAGGCTTCCTTTCTCGTGAAAGGTTGAGCCAGATGACTTATTGAGGTCCCTTCCAGCCTTGTTCTGTGATTCTTAGGCTTTTGAAAAAATACCTGTACAGTGTTTCACTGGTTGGTTTTCCCTTTGTCTTTTTCTAGGTTTGGTTTCAAGGTGTCAGTGAAACTCTTGAACCTGTGCAGCAATGCATTTGTAGCAGTGCTACTTAAGCACACAGTAATTAATGTACTATCAAGCTATAAAGGTCCCATTTTCTGAGGCGACACTATACAGCATATGATATCGTTGTTGAGCAGCACAATGCTTGTGTTGTCTTCTAACATCAGATGGAGTCAGAATAATATAATAAAAAACTGCAGACTTACGGAGAAAAACCTTTAAATCTAGTGGCATGAAGAGATGGCGGAAACTCAACTACAGAATGTATGCACAACAAATCTAGTTTCTAAATGGACAAAAGATAAGCTACTGTTAGATATTTTCTTAAATACTTTTCATCCTAAATGGCAACTGTATATTGCAATTGTATCTGAACTTTAAAAATAAAAACAATAGGAAAAGTAGCTCCTGTAGAGTTAATTTTTTTTCTCTTTGTGATATCTAATACCTTTCAAGTGAAGGTGAACTCTCTGGAAGGAGGGAAAAAATATTCCTGAGATTTAAGCCAGCCAGTTCAAATTATCTGTTTAGATCAGGAAAAGATATCCACTAAGGTAAGAGAAATTCAGAAAATGAACAGGAGGTAGTAGGAGTACTTACACACTCGGTGTGTAAGTAGGTTTTTTGTCTCATGGTGAGAAGTTGCTCAATTGCTCTCCAAATGAAGACTCAGAGTAGAATAAAGTTTTCAGTAAATGGGCTGTAATTCTTTTTCATGAGGACAGCAATAATACAGATAACTTAGGTTATTAATTAATTTCAAGTGTATTTTTTTCTCAATAGGTTATTATTCTCTAATAAAACTAAGAAGTGCCAGAGATTCATTTTAGAATTTCACTTTTGCAGTCAGGTGTTAGGGTGATCTGTAGCAACAATCCTCAGGTCAGTGTTCATCAATAGCAAGGCCACAGTCTTGCTGCAACAGTGTCTTGTCTGTTCTGTAAATCAGTGGCTAATACAGCTACTGCTGCCCTGGTGTTACATGCAGTAGCTGTAGTGCTTGGATATATGCCTTTTAAAATTTACCTTCCTTTTATGTTTTGGGGGCAAAGAGGCAGCTACCATGATTAATAAGGAGATGTATTAGATGAAATAAAAATGCATCAGAAAAACCTCAGTGGAACTAAGAGCAAATCAAATTCCATCTAGTTCTTTTTATCTTTTCTCAGTTGCAGTTATGTAAGGCTATTGGCATCTTCCATTCACTTTTGCAGAAAGCAGGGTCTCCAACATCTGCTCTGCCAAAGAGGCAAATTTAGGCACTGTTACTGTGGTGTTGCAAGGAAAAGAGGTTAAATCAGGATATCTGTTTATTATAATTTTACCATCAGCTTTGTTTCAGCTAGTTCAGAATACAGTGTGTCTTGTTTGAATACCACAAAAGATGTAACTGTTTTCTTAATTTTCTCTTAAGTCTCTGAGGCTAGGTAGGTATGGTCAGTTATAAAATGACCAGGGTTGGTAACGTTTTGGTTTGTTTCCAAAAAGACCATTTACATGCATGTATTTAGGTCTTCAGAAATTGGCTGTCTGGTCCAGCTGTGACTTCTGGAAAGTGAAGTGCAGATGTCTGACATAACTCAAATTCTTGAGATGATGCTACTGTTCTTTAATTATGTTCTGGAATATCACTTGTTGATGTTTTGTAGTATTTAGAAATTGGAAACCTGCTTTAATAGGTGTTTTACAAACATACAGTTTATATGAAAGGGAAGTAGAAGATGCTGCCTGACCTGTATTTTCTGACCTGTATCTGACATGGCTTTTGAACCAATTGTTGTAGGTATATACACACTAGGTATCACTAATCCCTTGGTTCAGGTAGATTTCCAAGAACATAATTTTTCTTTTTTTTCTTTTTTTTTTTTTAAACAGGATAATGGAAAAAATGCTTTCATAGAACAAATGCTGGGAAAAAAACAGTCATCAAGTTTGATGCAAGTTAAACATAGCCTTTTGTTAGTTTTTGTTTTATTTTTTAGAAAACATGTTTTCATCAGTCTTGCTCTCAAAATAGTCTAGGGATGGAGGAACAGAAGACGTGATGCTAGTGTGATCTGATATGTTTTGTGGCAGGCTTTTATGGCGTGACAAAAATATTGTTTGCCTTCATCTCCTGTTGAGATTAAGTTAATCAGCCCAAGCTCAGCCTTTCTGCCTTGTAAGGACAAGCAGGAGAGACTTTGACAAGATTCCGTGATAGTGGCAATGGTCCAGACATCCCTGGCTCTCTTTGCTCTTGGGCTAAGATTTGTTTTTCCCCTCTTCTAAATCCAGTAAAAAATAATGCCTTTGGGGGACATAGAATCATAGAATCGGACATACATCAATCTAGTACATCCTCTTGGGGGGGGGGGGGGGGGGGGGGGATGTTTTTCTCAAGTTATGAGTGTTATATAGGAAGAATAGTATTTGGGAACAGTTGACTTCCTCTTTGATATCAAAGTAGCTGGAAAAGTTGCTGGAAGATTTTGTTTCAGCTATTTTTTAGCATTTTGGCATTTTTCATCCCCGTGTTAGCAGATATAAGCTTGGTGAAAATACCCAGTGTTCTAAAAGTTAAATACTGTTGTTTAATGAAGTTCCACTGCCTGTGTCTCATGCTTTTAACTGTATCAGAAATGCTGGGACATACTTTCCTTCTTGGGTGTATGAAGTCAATGGCTTTAGTTTTCCTCCAGCTTGAGTCTCAAGGCTTTAAACTAACATTGAAAACCTTATGTGTATGTCCCTAAATGAACTTGAAAACATAGCAAATCACATCTGTGGGACATTTTGAAAAGAAAAGTGTTGGATCCTACTAATGAGTTTATAATACTTCCTCTCATCCTTTAGTCTTGAACTACTGTACTTGAAAATCCCGCGTCAACTGACTTGTATTGCTGCTGTGTTACAAATGACGAAGTCCTTACTGATTATTGCGGGAGAAACTTGCAATAGGAAAAAGCCACCCCAAGTTTCCATGGACAATTTTGGTTCTGTTCTGACATTTTAGTACTTGTATATGGAACCATGTGTTCATGTAGGTTTTTGATTTTGTAGTTATACCTCTTTTTTCTTTTTTTTTTTTTCAACATGCAGTCAAAGCATTCAAGGTTTTAATTGTGACTGTTGTATAGTGTCAGAAACATTAAAAAGAGTGCTTAGAAGAGATTTGGTTTAAGTAAGTTTGAAGTGTGTCTTGATCTGAAAGTAGTCACTGTCAGTGGCTTCAAAATACACTTAAATGTCCAGGATTAATTAAGAATTGTGTTACTAATGGCATTGTCTGTGCATGCTAATTTTTCTTCAGGTGAATTTTGAAAAGGAGAGCATGTCTCTATCACACCTCTTTTAAAATTGCTTAAAGGTAGTGAGTAACAATATGTTTATCAGGGATTATAGTGGTAGGACAAGAGGTAATGGGTTCAAACTTAAACAGGGAAAGTTCAGGTTGGGTATAAGGAAGAAGTTCTTCACTGTGAGGGCGGTGAGGCACTTGAACAGGTTGTGTGAAGAAGTGGTAAATGCTCCATCCCTCGCGGTGTTCAAGGCCAGGCTGGACAGAGTCTTGGGTGACATGGTCTAGTGTGAGGTGTCCTGCCAATGGCAGGAGGGTTTCAACTAGATGATTTTAAGGTCCTTTGCAACTCTAACTATTCAATGATTCTATGTTGTTGTAGGTCGATTTGTAAATGTAATGCATTGGATTCTGGAACCTGGAAAGCGTTTGTTAATAGTGGTTTGTTCTATATTAGCAGTGAAAATCATAGAATTGTAGAATCCCTGAAAAATATGAAAATCTTACTGTTTTGTTCCTGTTAGTAAGAAATTCCTGTCAGTTCTGAAGAATCTTAATACTTGGTTGTAGAAGTAACTTGTCTATATCTAAAACAGTTCTCATAGGACTTTTGTTAATTTAATGCTCCCCTTTCCCCCCTCCCCAACATTAAGATCATTCTTATGGCTATATTCATCATGGAAAAAAGAATAAATATAAAAAACCCATGGATTTTATGTATACATAAATCTTCTGTTTTATTGAAAGTGTAGTTTTTCTTTTAATAGATACATAAAAAAAGATGCCCTGGGGCTTTGGTAGGGTTTGCTGCATAATGATGCACAAATTCTTAAGTAGTGTTAAGTTCTTGTTTAGTTGCATATTTCAAATATCTGTTTGATATGTGATTGCTTGTGATGGAATGTTTGTTGCAGAAATGTAGCTAGGCGATTGCACAATCGGAGAAGCTTCTCAGAGCTGATATTCTAGAGTTGTGCTCAACTTCCCGTAGTTCTTTTTTTGCAGTCTGTGGGTTGCATGTGACACTAAAGAAAGGTATATAGCTTTACAAATTACTATTTAAGTTTCTACAAAATGTTTCTAGTATAATTCTTTCACAGTCTTAACTCGGACTTCAGTTGTGACTATTCACATGTAATTGAAAAAGTGTTTTGGCTTGTTCTGGAGTTTTAGGGAAGAATCCCCCTTTTGGTAGGGGGATAGGGAAGATTTTGTGCAGTGTTTCCAGACCTCTGGAAAAAGCAATGATGTTCTCACTCTTTCTTGGAAAGCTATTCAATTAATTGTCTGTCCTCTGTTAAAAAAATTAAGTACTTTTTAGTCTTTGTCTCAGTTTGTTTAGCCTTTGTCTCCAATCGCTTTTTTTTTTTTTGTGGGGTAGATTGTATTACTAGTAATAGAGTTTGGTTTTTGTTTGTTTGTTTTTTTTTTTTGTTGTTTTTGTTCTTTGATACGGCTTTTTGAAGAGTCTTTTCTAAAGTATAGCTGTTGAACAAATATAATCTCCAGAAAGTGAGTTGTCAAGGGTAAAGATAGAATTTGCCTTTTAATTTTTTTATAGCTTATTATTTATATCTGTAGTGAACAAGCAGTTTTGTTTACAGCGAGCAACCCAGGTCAGGTGTCAACAGATAGTATATGGTGGATGAGATGTTGCTTCACAGAAAAATTAGTTAGCTTTCCACAGACTTACTATATTGCAAACTGTGCTGGTAATGTTTTTTTGTTTGTTTGGTTTTTGAGGGTTTTTTTGCTTGTTTTTCATAGCAGAACACTTTCAGGTAAAGGTATAGTGTGGCAGCTAGAGACAGCATTTTAAGCGTATTAAACAGCTTTTACAAAAGCTAATGCACTTTTATTTATGTTGTTTGCTATGTAGCATGTTTCTTCTTGTGAACATGTTGGTATCTTGATAATTCCCATCTTGTCCAACTGACTGAAAGCTTACTTCCTGAAGTCTGGCTTCATGGATACCTGCCTGGAAAAAAATCTGAGAGTCAGACAGCAATTTCCCAAGCAACAGATGTGGAGGGTTTTGGTTGCTGAATACCACTATTTCATAATGGAGTTGTGCAGTTGCTTTCTTTTCATTGAAATCTTTACCTGATTTTCTTGCAGGTTGCTGCCTAAAGTAGCCTAAGACTTTTGAGCTGGGACTGGAACAGTTTCTTTTTATTCTTTAATATCTGTGATCTGTCTTCTATGCGATTTTATTGAAGGGAAGTTACATACTGGTATTTGCACCCTTAGTGTTAACTTTTAACCATCTTACTTTTGCTTTCTAGGGAGTATTCCTTAGAGTGTTGACTCCCATTGATCTAAATTGGTAGTTGTGTGTGTGTTTAAAATGAAAATGTTGGGACTTATAAACCAGAAGTGGTTTATAACACATAGACATATGTGCTGCCTGTGGAATAATCTGTCCTCCCAGGATAATCAAGAAAGCTATGGGGACCTCACAGGACTTCCGCTGGTATAATTTCAAGTGAGCTTTGGCTTTAATTTTCTTTACTAGTTGCTTTACATTTGAGGTGGGGGAACAGGGCTTGCCTTAAGCTTTTGTGAATATGATAACTTTGAGAACTCAAAAGGATGCGAGATCACTTTTCCCCCCTTACCCTCCTGCCACCCCTCCTGAGGTAATTCTGTGGATACTGTTACCCTGCTGTGTCAGGTTGGCTGCTCATCTCCACTTGCAGTTGTTACAGTAGCTGGGAACTCTAGTCCTGTGAGGCCCTTCCTAGCATCAAGTGCTGAAGTTGCTGTGGAATGCTGCTTCCATGGTCATAAACATCAGTCAGTTCTTTAACTACCAGTACTCCCTCTTCTTTTAACCCTATTTAAATATTTAAGTGCTTTAAGTGTTCATGCATTCAACACGTCTAATACAGTTTTATTGAAAAGGGCGGTTTAAGAAGCTGTACTTCTGCATTATTTAAACCTAGCATGAGACAAATATGGCTGATAAATCATTTAAACCTAAAGAATGCCAGCTATTTTATTTTCTACACATTAAAATATCAAGATGCTATGTAGCCCTCCAAATAGTTATACAACTGTTGTAGTTTTTTTTCTGCAAGGTATTCTGTTGACATCAGAATGTGCTGCATATATAACAGCAGCTTTATAGTTTGAACAATTTGCCCACAGAACATAGCAACCCATGCAGGTGTACCTTTATTCAGGAAAATAAGCTGCAAATATCCAGAGATCTCATTTGCTGCAAAATGAAAGAGTATAATTTGACTTAACAGCAATCAGCTTTAGCTGCTGTTACTCATCTCCCTGAACTATTTTCAAACAGTATTTGTTGTACCTGTTTCTGCATAGATTTTACTGAAACACATTCCTAGTGATATTTTAGTCTGTGTTCTTTATCTTCCCTGACAAAGCTGTTCTGTCACCTGACAGTTGTTCTTCATGATGTATTATTAGATGGAATTAATCCTGATGCTAAATTGAAATAATAAAACACTAATAAATTGAAGTTTGGATGTAAAGACTATTAACCACAATAAAATATCGCCGTGTAGTGGAATTAGTTTTGTAATCTAGTGTTAGAAGTTTGAGGGGAAGAAAACCCCCCTGAAGTACACTGGAATGCATCTTCAGACAATGAACTTCCTATAATTTGAGGCATAAAATAGTGCCTTGAATAGGTGTACACTCAAAACAGAGCTACAGATTGAAGGCTCCTGCATCTAGTCACCGGGCAGAGAGGAGCTCTGCTGTGAAGGAACTATGAGTTGCCCTCAATGTTAGAGGAAGTCTGAGGCTTGTAGTTTCTCTGAATTATATGTGGATACTGACAGTACTCTTGCATGCTTACTGTATACTGCTTGATTTCACAGATAATGCACTGCATTTTTTTTTAGTTTGGGAGAAAAGCTGACAAGATTCATTGCTACAGTGGAAAAACATCAACACCTGGAAAAAAACTATGTTCAAATTAAAGTGCATTACTGCTTTTATAGATAGCTGTCTGTTGATACGTGGCTTATGCTTCTTTCACTGCTAATATGGATGTTAAAAATATTGAGAGGTCTGTGGGCTCTAGTGTTAGTGACAGTGTGTATTTTGATACATATACATGCATGTGTCAATATATGTTGAGATGTTGATTGTTAACTCATCCTTTATTGAGTCATGTAGGAAGTGTGTATTCTAGGAATTTGTCAGTAAAAATATTGAACAGTTGTTTGAACAGGGTGTGAGTACACGTTCTTGTGTGTGTAACTACGCAGAATGTGGTATGGATAAAATTTGCAGCTACACAGGGAATAACTCTTTAAAAAGGCTGAAATTAAAGTGATAATCTGTACTGCTTTCAGTAGTCCCACCTTCATGTTTCAAGATCTCCTTATTGAGGATTTAAATCTTTACTGAATGAAGCTCTTAGGTCTTTACTGAGTTAAAAATTTTTCTTTGTAAAAGGCTATGTATTTAACTTAAATTTGCAAAAGCTCTTTATGACTATTGCAAGATAGTAAGAAGTAGCGAGCTCTGTAGAATTGTGTCATGCTGGCAGCAAGAATGGGCGATGAATCAACTGCCTGTACTTAGGCTCATATGTCAGTTTGTATACTTTGACTAGTATAACAATGTAATGAAAATTCTTAAGTGAAGTGTCTTAACTGTGTCTGCATTTACTTGTTCACTTTAAAGATGAAGTGCTAAATTGCAGCTTTCTGTTCTCTAGACAGCAAAATAAATTGATGTGATTAACTTAAAAGTAGGTGGAGGGATCTCTTGTGTACTTGATCAGAGGTAGATAAATGTAACACTATTGGCAGTGGCCTAAAGTTGGCTTCAGTGTTCTTCCCTGAAACTAGTGAGTTATATGGATCTATTTAGTACTTGTTTCTGAGGTAGATTTACACTTGCCCAGTTTTTAAAAAAATAAAAGGTTATTAATGTTGAGCACCAGAGGAAAGTTCTGTATGTGTGTGTTCTTCTTTAACAAAGAAGTGTCAGTAAGGTATTTCCCAAAACAGTAAGTATCAAAGAGGGGTCCAGGGTTTTCTCTTGATTTATTCAGTAGCATCAGAATAAGGCTGTCCTTGTCACAAAGGAGTAATGGCTGCTGTGGACTTACTTGAAGGGTTGAAAAACATAAATCATGTAAAGTTAGGCCTTGTAATGAGGTAGTCTTCTTTAATCATTTGCCCCACTGGTAGGGAGTTACAGGGTATTTTTGGTAGGCTAAGTCACTGCAGGAATGACCTTTATGCAAACCAAATGCATAGCTTAGTGTTTTAGACAAAATGAAATCATTTAAATTGGAAATGACCTCTGAAGGTCATCTAGTCCAACACATTTGCTCAAGTAAGGTCAGCTAGAGCAGGTTGCTCATCACCATGTCCAGTCAGGTTTTGAATATCTCCAGAGGTGGAAAAACCCCAACCTCTCTGGGCAACCTGTGTTTAACCTCCTTCACCGTAAAAACAGTGTTTTCTTGTGTTCAAATGGAATCTCATGTTTTTAATTTGTGTCCATTGCCTCTTCTGTCAGTGGATACTACTGAGAAGAGTTTGGCTCTATCATCTTTGTTCCCTCCCATGAGAATGAATCTTACCCACACATGCATAAGATTCCCTGCTCAAGCGTTCTCTTCCCCAGTCTGAACAGTCCCAGATACCTTGGCTTAATAGTATGAGAAATGCTCCAGTCCCTTAATAAGCTTTTTGGCCCTTTTCTAGACTCTCTCCAGTATGACCATGTTGTTTTGCTGGGGAGCCCAGAACTAGACACAGCACTGCAAGTGTGCCCTTCACCAGTGCTGAGCAGAGGAGAAGGATCACCTCTCTTGATCTGCTGGCAATGCTCTGCCTAATGCAGCCCAAGATAGTGTTGGCTGTCTTTGCTGTGAGGGTACACTGCTGGCTTCTGGTCACTTTGTTGTTTACCAGGATCCTAGGTCCCTTGGCAGAGCTGCTTTCCAGCTGGTCAGCTCCACCCACCTGCGTGTACTGGTTGCCTGGGGCTGTCCCTCCCCAGGTGCTGGACTAGGCATTTCCTTTTGTTGAACTTTGTAAATTCTTCTCTGCCGGTTTCTCCAGCCTCTCCAGATCCCTTTGACAATTCAAAGATCTGATAATTTAAAGAAACTTCAAATTTATTTCTTTATTACTTTTCATACATGTTTCAAAAATAGGATATAAAAAATAGCTTCTCACTTGTAGCATTTTCATAGGCTCTCCTAGTTATCAATAGTGGACCACAGAGCTTACTTGTGTGACAGAATGTTATGAGAAATTATGATGAACACATGCAAATCGAGATCAGTCAGGTTTGTTGATTTAAAGTATGGAGGGAAACTTTAGTACTATAGGAATAATCAGAAAAATGGTTACAATACAAGAAAGTAAAATATGGATAGAGTTGTAGACGTTAAGACTTTCTTTGGTCTCTCCAAAAAAGGAAAAGTAGCAGAGACTTTAAACTTGGGGAACTGCCAGTTGGTCCCAGGAATGCAAATTTTGTATGCTGGTAATATCTCTTAAGGTTTTTTTTAGTTCTTTGAATGCTAGATAAATAGCAAAATAAACAAGTGTCTCAATAACAAACTGAATTTAGTACATTTTTATTTATCAGATGCTTCCACTAGATAATACTATACCATAATGAAATGTTTGAACTTAAAAAAAAAAAAAATACAAAGGTTCTGTAACTGTACCCTGATAATGTAGATCATATACTATATTTTTTACTTTATATCAATTATGAATCCTAAGATAATGTTTTGCTGAATTGAAGTTGCTTGATGGAGCATGTTTTGAAATATCCTAACGATAAATTTTGCTATAAGATTGCGTTAATATTAATACATACATACATTAATTCATACATACATATACAGTTGCCTAAATAGAATTCGTACATGAGTAAACCCATCATTACATAATTGTAGTGAGTTTTGAGCTTCAGGAATGTAGTTAAAAGTGGGGCAGTCTAGTATGGTCATGGTAGGACTGACAATTCGCTGCATTAAAGCTTTGCAAATAAGTGTAGACCAAATGTGGGGAAAAAAATCCATTTAATATGGGACTGCTTCAGTCAAAGTAAAACCTAGTACATTTTAGAGGAACCTAATGCAAAGAAGTTAGTGTTAACAACCTGAGAAATTCAGATTGTGTAGTTAATATGTATGTTAACAATAACTTTATGCTATTGCATTCTGTATTTTTAGAAAAACTGAAGGGAAAGTAAAGGAAAAGGCTATTGCAGAAATCTTTCTGCACATTTTTTCATAAAGAAGCTTAGATGAGTTTCCTTACTAGTATCCTTCTTTCTAGTGTTCATGCTGGGAGATCTCTTGTAAGCTGAAGTGGTTACTAGAAAAGGCTTTTGGACAAAATGACACAAGCAGGAAGATTGCTGAGACTGCTTGATATTTATCCCTTTTTTTTTTTTTTGTTCCCTTTTATGTCTCATTAAGGCATGCAAGTATGTGTATAACCTTAGTGTTTATCTAAGTGCTTGAAACTGTTTTGACAACGCTAGTAAGGAAGATGGTAAATATATAGCTTTTTAATTATTTCTTCTGTAGAAGAAAATAGTCTTGTGGATAATGCAGGAGCCTCCAATCAGTAATAGAGTCTAACAGGTTTGTGCTATTTCACAGTTGTAAGTGATCTAAAATGGTGAATAATGTTAGTAAAAATTAAAGCTATAGCAAATCACAGAAGAAATGAGTGTTTGCTGGTGGGATTACAAGTGGTAGGAGAAATTCAGCATTGGTGAACATTGAGTGCATGAAAGAAAACCATCTCATCTGTATGTTCTTGCGTTGTTGAATGTTCAACTAGATCTGATACATAGTACCAGTTTTTGTGAGAGAATCAATTTAGTACACAGTGACTGTAAACATTAACCAGATATTTCAGTTAACTTAAAATTTAATGAAGAGCAGAACAGGAAACGTTACACTGTGTTGTGTACTTACAGTGTGCTCACAATTGCAATACTATTTGAAGTTTCCTCCCAGTTAAAAAAGTATATAGTAGAAATAGACACTGGGAGGATGTTGTTGGTGGTAATTGGAATAGCTTTCATACATGAATAATTGGGAAAGGGGATGACTGGAGGAGAAATGATTGACCTGTGTAAAGCTATGTCTTGGGGAGAGTCATTGTTCCTTTTGTGACAGAAGAATGGCAAGCTCAAAATGAGGTGCGCTTTTCACACAGCCTGTAGGTGGTAGAATTCATATCTGTATGTTGCTCTAAATCTCATCATATCATAGAAGGTTTGGGTAGGAGGGGACCTTAAAGATCATATAGTTCCAACCCTCCTGCCATGGGCAGGGACATCTTCTACTTGACCAGATTGCTCAAAGCCCTGTCCAACCTAGCAAAGAGACTAGAAGAAATACAGAAAAAGCTTAGACAGAATCACTGAAGAAAATTCTGGCTGCACCTGTTAGCTATGACAGTGCCATTTCTGGCTCAGAATTACACCAGAACAGTAGTACTACTGTATGCTGGACTTGTTGATATCCTCTTTCCTAGACACCCTTACTGTCATCTTTGGAGGCAGTATGTGTGTCCAGACTGACATTTGATTTTACTCTATGTATTTATTATTCTGAAAGTTGTAAGTGTGGTGTAGTAATGAGCAACATGAAACCAGCAGAATATGTGGAAATACTGGTTTCGTAAGGAAAAACTCTGTGCACACTGTAATGGCTCCCTAGTGTGCCTCTTTTTAATTTCAGGATAAAATGAAGTATTTAAAGGAGATTATGAAACCATTGATGATTTCATTAAATGGATGTGATAAAGACTCTATCAGCCCATTAAACTGCGTGAAGGACATTAGAAAGGAAGTTTTTTCCCCTCATTCTTTTTTAATTACCTCTGAAATACTGTTACCATGTAAGATGTAAGTGGAAGTCATATGTTTGCTTTTATAAACCAATTTGTTTTAGTAATCTAATTTAACTATTAACATAAAAGGAAAATGGCTGTGTAGACCTCAAAGCTAAACAGGAAAATTGCTCTATAATGACAGAATTAGGTAGAACTTAGTGTTAGCTGAAAATACCTCATGTTACTTGTTTCTAAAAAGTTCAGGATATGCTGTATTTAAAGAATATACATACATACAAAAAATATATATACATACAAAAAAACCCATCCAAGTGAGTTCAATAAATCCATCATAAAAGTGAGGCCATCTTAATTTAATAAAGCATATTAGTTGGATGTATGGTTGCCTATTATGGCATTTTAGTATCCTTTTTCTTTAAGAGGAGGAGAGTGTAGCTACTATAGGTCTGTAAGGAAAGATGTTCCTTCCTTTCTGTATTTTGAAAAAAAGTAAGATGGAATTTCTTGGAAACAGGAAAGCTGAGAGATGTTATCTACACCCATCAGCAATAATGATCCTGTCTCCTTTAATTTGGCCTTTATCCTTCTCCTCCTTGCCATTACTGCTAAAACTGTAGTATATTCTCATCTCTGTGACTGGCATGGCTTTGAACCAGTATTGACTTCTTATTGTTGAGCTTGTGTGCTCTTCCTCCCTGTTTCTTCACCAGTGGTACCACTTAAAGCAGCTATGCTTCTGTTTTCCTTTGTAAAAATAAGGGAAGCTGCCAGCTTGCAGTATTCACAAGTTTTTCTGTTTCAACTAATGTAAGTGAAATAAAAGGCTGTTCCATGTTTTGTGTTATACACTAGGTGTCTAAACATTTTACTTCCATTATTCATAATTCTGTAAAATTGCCTTGAGCTTAGTCTTGTATTTGCAGTCCACTGTTAAAATAATGCCACGCTATTATTCCTTCCACTTGAAGAAATTAAGGATTTCAGAGTTAAGGATTTACAAATCTGAATTAATATAAGGGCACAACCCCACCCCTTCTTTCTGGATACTGTAGCAAATGGGAGCTGATTATTGAAGAGCCTTTAAAATACGCAGTTCTTGGCATCTAGCCTCTTTTGATGTTGTTTGCATGATTTTCAAGTGTGATTTGAAATTACTGTGAGATCAACAGCTTGAATCTGTAGTTCAAAAATTTGTGTTATACTTGAGAGAGTTCATATCCAAGATCTGAAAAGCACTGTTATCATGAATTCAGAATTAAACGGTATTGAAATTTGCCTTTGCTTGTTAAAAGTGAGTTTGTATACTATTTTTCATCTGGATTTTTGAGCTTTTAAAAAGAAGTGCAACAAAATACCCAACACACCTGACAGATCAATGAAACCATGACACTTTCTGCACTCGCTTTTTTTTTTATAGGCTTATATTTTAATATTTTGAAAGAAGTATGATACAAAAGAAAGATTGATGTTAGGATTTTATAAATGTTTCCATTTGTTCTATATTGTTGTGTGCAGTGTCTAAAATCTCCCCTCCTCTGAAGACAAAGACTGAATTTTGACTTTTGAAGCAAACCCTGCAAGGAAGCAGGTAGCTGCAGTGCCCCAGAGCAAATCAGGATTTTTAGAATTTGGTAGTACTTCAGCTTGATGTGTGGAAAAGTTCTCCCTCTCTTACCACGGACAAATTGATTGACTCCACAGATTCAAAGGCTTAAGGGCAGAGTGGACCCCAGACTTTGGCAGTTCATCGCTGTCATTCATGTGCTTTTAGAAATCTCTGCATGTGAGCTTGCAGCCTCCTTTGCCGACTGCTTCTCACAGCATGGGGCTCACAATGCACAGAGCTACCAGTGCTCTTTATACTGCTGTACACAAAGTTATCATGGCTTCATAGTCGGATTTAGCAAAAATTGAAATTCTTTCATGGATTACCTGGGTATTTACTATGTATCTTTGGGAAAGGTGTTTTTTACTAGGTTACAAAGTTATTTCTCACCCCTAGCTTTATTTCTACATCTGTCTTGAGTCCAAATTGTTGTTGGCCTCTTACTCTCTTATTTATATTACTGATCCATTAAATGTTTTTTTTTTTTCATTGTTTTCCTTTTTAATCACCGGTGGAAGTCCAAAAAGATTGATCCTTTAATGCACTCAAGATGCAAAACCTGACTTTATTTAAATGCTGTCAAAATACTGTGATACTTTTCTTGATTCTTGTCTTTTTCGTTGTAACATTTCTTAGTTCAAATTAAGCCACTGTATGGAGAAGTAACTTAAACCAGTTATGTTTTCATGAAATTATAGGAAACTTAATTTTTTCATGAAATGAAAAAAATTAATAACATTTAGGCTTTAAATTAATTCTGATTATCTATGTGGTTTTACTTCTTTACCTGTTTTCATATTTTAGCACAATTTTGCTCTTATTATATCACAAGTAAATAATTTCTGTCTTACATGTGTCAAAAGTAATGACTGCAAGCCAATAATTCTGATTTTGATAGCATTTGATTTTTTTGTAGCTTAAAATCCCCCAAAGACTGAGGGGAGAGAATAGGTTTGAATTTGAAGTGAGTGATTAAGGACTAATTTTGAAAATCTACATCAAGTGTGTTCTCTACTATATATTCCTGGAAAATAAGCTTTCAAAAAGCTTATACTCTAGCTTTTCTTCAGGCATAATTACTTGATGGATGTAGTGGTTAAAATCTGATGGAGTAGCTTTCAATCCTGTATTGCATAATTTTATAAAAGCTGAAAACATTCAAATTAGGTCTAATCAGATCTGATCAGATCAAAGATGTGTCTGGTCTAGTATCTCACTGTCAAGAGGTAAATAGCAGATAGCATAGACATGTAGGTAAAAATTGGACAAGTAAATAGCAGTACTTCCCTGACACACTGTTGACATCCATCAGTTTGTATATTATGACCTCCCTCTATTTTTGCATTGTACTTAAACATTGAGAAAGGAGACTCCCTACTGCTCTTGATTCTTCATGATATGATTCCCTTGATCATTTTTCATTAGGTACCATATCTGTGGTTTTCAGCAAAACATCTGGTTTAGGTCCTCTCTGAGAGGATGCAGTCCACTGAAGAATCATCTATACCTGGTGTAAAATTTAGACTTAAAAGTTGGGAAGTTTGTTGCATTTAACAAGACCTTAAAGCTGTCTTCATTATTGTTATATTTTTCTGTTGGGTTTTTTTTTGGTAGTTTTGTTTCATTTTTGTTCATATGGATGTATTCTGTGGTAGTAATGCCACATGGGCTTGTGGCTGTTGGCTCCTAGATTTAAGTTAGAATGTATAAAGCCAATATCTTGTTCATGAAAATTCTCTCAATTCAATGAATAAAATGTGGGGATTGACTCTCGAAAATAAATTACCATCATCGTCCTATTTGCCAGTTGTCACTTAATGTTCAGGTGCCTACTGTGTGATATGGTGGGATTTTTTAACATTATTGAACTTCATCAGAGCTGCTGTTTGTTCTTTTTATATTTGGAAAAATCATATTTTTCATGTAAATGTGAAGCTAAAGAAGGTAATTAATAATTCATAGAAGTATATTTGTTTTGGGGTAGATGGAAATTGAGGTTTGAAGACTCCCATGGAAGTGAACGAGTTTCACGTGTTAATTAAATCAGTAAATAAATGTCAATGATTTCGTTTGTATGGAAAATTAATAGAGACAACTGTTTATATCTTATCTCTTCAGTTAGCAGCATGTACAATTATTTGTCCAAACACTTAGTTTTGCTTGTTGTTTTTGTTTTTTTTCCCTAGGATGGGTTAGATGCTTTGGTGTATGACTTGGATTTTCCTGCCTTAAGAAAAAACAAAAACATTGATAACTTCTTAAACAGGTGTAAGTATTTAATGTTTCAGTTACTAAATAACAAAAGACTATAAATACCAGTACAAAGAAAAAATGTAAGTGCTTTTAGCTTTTTCAAAGGCAGCTAGGGATTTGCGGTGCATAAATTCTTTGCAAGTTGTCTTTAGAGTCTGATTATTTCCCAGTGAGAACTGGCAGCTCCCTATAGAAATCTAATCCCCAGCAATTGAATGTCCAAGTGTGTTTGGGCTGTAAATGGCATTGTTTTCAGTGGCACAAAGCCTTTTAAGAAAAAGGCCTGTTATCTTTGTTCTTGGCAGCCCTCTGGATTCCCGTAAAACTTGCTTTGTGATTCCATGTACTAATATATCATAAGCAGTTAACAGTGAAATGAAATAACATGGATACAGTGTTAAGAAACCATATTAAAAATTTGTTCACTGACAGACTAGAGCATGTGTTTCATAGGCTTTTTTTAGTATGAAAGGTCTCTTTTTCATTATACCATAAAATTCTTATACTGCAGAGCTGCTGGGTTTATTTGTGCATGCAGCTGATGTATCTACAGAATTTCTTTCTGCGTTTACTCTATATTTTTCCACTACCAGATTTCCTGCACATTCTACTCTGTAAAGCATTTTAAATTAATAAAGTTGTTTGGTTTCTTTAATAGAAGTTGGTACCATAAGTTTCATAATAATGATCATTGAAAAAAGGGCATTTAAGGGTTAAGTCTTCTCTAAAGGCTGCCATATGGACAAATTCTGGAAATCACAGCAGAAACACTTGCTGATTAAAGACTTGGTTCTGCTTGTGGACTGAATGGTCAAGCTTTGAAATTAACCTAGTGTTGTTAGATTTTTACAGGCATAAGAATCTCAATTACATGTTGTAATAAATTACTTTTGTGGCAAATATTATGTAATTTGACTAAAATAATTTTTGTCTTTGCTACATTGAAATTGATGTTTTTGTTTCCGTTTCCAAGGTGTTTTCAAATAGTTTAGTTTGCAACTCTTAGCAATGTTAGCGAATTTGTGGGTTTTATTTTATATTATTCTGTTTGTGAGAATGAGTCCAATAGACCTAGTTGGTGTCTTACTTGCACGTAACCTGGTTGTTGAGAGGCTTAAGTTCAAATGTTCTGTTTAACTTTTCACAATGCAAATTATATTTGATATTGCACATTGTTACATGCACATTTTGTATACTCAGTTATTTACAGAGAAGATGTGGTGAAACTCTTGGAGAAAAGAGAAGTTGTGTTAGGCAAAGGAAGTTCTCATTGCAACAGATAATTTGAATGTAATTTTTATGAATAGTGAAATCATTAGTAAGACTCAAAGAGCTTTGCTTTTGCAGTTGAGGCTGAGTGAAGGAGAAGAAAACTTGTTTACTGCCTGATAATGAATATCTTGTAGGTATAAATTATATATGGTGTAGGATGTGACCTGAAGTAATATGAAGGTGGAGAACAAACCATGTTATTTCATTTCAAACTGCCTTTAGAACTTTAATCTTCTGTGTTTGCTGAAATATGAAAGCAAGGTGTGAATGTACAAAGAGCGGCCTTAGATGGAACAGTGAGGTCTAGTTTGTTTTGTATTTTTATAAAAAAAAAAATTAAAAATAGACATATAGGAGCGTTTTCATGTTTGTTTTGGTTCAAATAGAAAAATGCTTATAATATCTTTTTGCCGTATTAGCTGTCCAAACAGTTTGCATCATGATTCTAGATGTGTATTTGCAATCTAGAAATCTTTTTAAATGGGAGTTTGCTTCCTTTATTTTATAGACTGATTGCTCTGAGCCAGTCCTGATCCCCTCTCATTTTTCTCTGGTGTACATTGTGTTTTTGTGAAGGCTCCAAAGTTTGCTTCTACTGCCTGAGGTTGTGAGAGTAATTTTTGCAAATGTAGAACCTTATTAATTTTTTGCCATGTAGAATCATATAAGGGTTTGGGTTGGAAAGGACCTTAAGATTATGTAGTTCCAACCCCCTTGTCGTGGGCTGTGATGCCTCACACTATACAGAATTAAAAGAATAAAGAAGTCAGTATTCAAGGTGGTTAAGAGCCTTACTTTACAGCAGGGACTGTTTATTTCAAGATGGCATCTAAACTTTTAATCCAGCTTCAGGGCAAATGGGAGAATGTGGTCTTGAGCCATGGGAGCAACCCCACCTGCTCATACAAGGTATGCTGTCTGGGTCCTCCACTGGTAATGGGAGATCAGGAACTGTATTTAAATAAACTGCAGCCTGATAAACCTTGCTTAACAGATCCTAAAATATGGAAGTCAAATTTCCAACACTGTTGTTACTGTAATGTATTGCCTAAAAATAACGGAGTGTTAGTATGTCTCTCAAGTAGTAAATTGCAATTTGCAACTGCTCTCAAGCCCAGTTTATATTAGTTAAAAATCCGTAGTTTGGATGCCTCTTTAGATGTTTTTTCCTTAATTCTGTTTTGGCCATAGGCAAGGCTTGTGATTGCAAATCATTTAAAGCATTCATAATGTGCCTACCTTTCTTTTGCCCCAATGTCAAGATTTCTCATTCAGAAGTGGTGGACCTCCTGTTGTGAGATTACTATGCAGTAAGTTAATAATAGTTAGAATATTGTTGTTGTGAGGATACCTGCATTTTAGTTCCTTGCAGTCTTGCTCATCATCCACTATAGGTCAATTTTCATCAGGGCAAATAAGGCAAAGCATTATTTTTTTTGATTACTGAATATTTTGATTCTTGTATGAAATAATTTGTCAGAATTTACAATTCTAATATAATGTATTGAAATCAGCTAGTGGTATGCTGCATTGTAAAGGGATGGCTTTACGTTAGTGTAATGCCAGAGAGTATTCAAACAAAGCTAAGTTTGTTCCTGTTGTGGTAATAAAATCTTACTGAATTTCAACTGTACATATGCTGCTTTAGTTTCAGATAATGGCCAGTGCAGGTAGAAATCTAATCTTAATTTTTTGTCATTTTTTAAAAATATGAATTTAAAACCCCACATTTCTCCTCTCCTCTTCCCCTGTCCCTACTTCTTTCTAAACTTCACTTTTAGGCCTAGAATATTATTTTTCAAAATAAAATACCATTGCATAATCTATTTTATTAGCAATGTATCTGTTTTAGTAGATGTTCCTTGCTTTTAGAAATATTGAAGCATGAAGCTTTTCTATGTAATCTCATGCCAGTGTTGACCCACATGGATTAAAATAGACTGTTTTAATCTTTGACCAAATTTGGAATTAGACTATCTGCCCACTGGGAGTTTGTAAATTATGGTAGTTTATAGAATGACAGGTTTATATAAATAATTGCAGTGATTCCCACTGCATGTTTTAAATTAAAACCTGCTTTTTTTAAGTATTAGGAATAATAGAAGTGCAGGCTTATTTTTTTAAAAAATAGTTTCTTCTAGTTTCTTATGTATGTACTTGGGATATTTTCCTAGATGTGTTGCATATATATCCAGTAATAATCTTTTTATATGGATCAGTTTACAAACAAAATCATGCTGGATATGAAATTTTTGCATAGCTTTCTTTTGCAGGTAATTATTTTAAAAGAAATTCCCAAATTAAGGTGTGGCTTGATTGCAGAGTCATTGTATTATGTTTATGTCAGGTTTTGGTTACTATGGTAATGAGGTCATGCATTCTGCAGAGAGGCTTCCAATAGGAAAGTAGGTTCAAAATGAAGTGCCTTCTTTAAGCAGCACATCTTCTAATAAGTATGAAATATTGAAATGAGATGAATGAGTTTAATTATATTGATTATATAAGAAATATAAATTTTGTTTTATATAGATAAAGACACAGTAAATAAAATGAGGGACCTGCGCATGAAAGCTGAAGATTATGAAGTGGTGAAGGTGATCGGTAGAGGGGCATTTGGGGAGGTTCAGTTGGTAAGTTATGTTTCTGCTTGTACATTTGAATGTGTTCTGTAGTATTTCCTCATCTGTCTGTCTGAGTACAGTGTTCAGAAGATGCAGTCTTACAATATTAAATCCTTTAGCTCAGTGAAGTTTTATTTCTTTTTATCCTATGGAAATGTTCTTGAGAATGTCATATTTCAGGGCTTTTAAAGTGCACAGGTATTTGTTTCACACTGTAGTCATGCTTCTCTATTAAAATGCAAATGAATGTGTGTTCCTCATGAATAAGAAAATTAGCCTTTGCCATTGTATAAGTGTACACTTGAATAAATTTTCAGAACTAGAAGAATTTCTGCCAATTCAGAGATTGCACCAGATTTTCTCAGATGTAGTTCTCTCAGACGAGAGATGTTGTGTGTTGTTTGTGATAGATTAGCAACCAGGCTTGTTCTTCTTGCTTTATTAAATTGAGAACTGGTGGGAGAAACTGGAAATATGGTAGCAAGTGTACATGTCTGCTAATAAACTCCAGAAAATGTGAATAGATTTAACTTCATAGTATTTAACAGGTGCCAATATTTGTCCTTTTAAAGACTCATACCTACAGAGCAACTGTTACACCTATGGACTTCTCTGTTGAATAGTTCTCGCAGGTATTTTAAGAGCAATGCAGATATTGTCAGATAATAGAATGTAATTTTGCTGTAGACTTATGGTATAGAATTCTTAAAAAAATATTAAGAGTCTTAAATAGTTAAATAGTGAAGCAGAAAAGTAATATATTTAGCAGTGTTCTTTGTATCTTAATGTAGCAACAATGCATTCTGCGTGTCACATTTGTCTTCATAGGTAAGGCATAAATCCTCAAGGAGAGTATATGCTATGAAGCTCCTGAGCAAATTTGAGATGATAAAAAGATCGGATTCTGCGTTCTTCTGGGAAGAAAGGGATATTATGGCTTTTGCTAATAGTCCCTGGGTTGTTCAGGTATAGTTATATTCCTTTTAAAGTGTTGTCATTGTAGAATAGTTTTGTTACAACACTGTATGACTTGGAATTACATAATTTAATGTTTTAGCTTTCTGAAGACCTTTTTTAGTTCTATTGGTCTGTTAGGGAAACACATTATGTTAATAGTTTGTACACATTTGCTGTACACAACAAATAGCAGATATCACACTTGTTTCAAAACAATGTTTTGTCATAATATTTGCAAGATAAACTATTGTTAATTATTAAAACTCTGCCAGATATATATTGGCGAGCCTGCTCTTAATAATTCACTCTGTAGTGAATAACGAAGCATTTTATCTTCCTCTGCAATGAGCATTCTTTGAAATGATCTCAAAATTTATTGCACCAAGTTCACTAATCTTAATTTGTAACCAGAACTCCTTCCACTGTAATATTTTGGAGGTCTGCTGGAGGATGCAGTAGTAGCAATTCTGTTACTCTGTAATTCAGTTTGCATAGAGATTCCTTTGATTTCCAACAAGCAAGAGATTGAAGAAAAGCTGTAACATTTAGTCACTTGTTATTTTATTTGCTTTTTACAGTTATTTTATGCATTCCAAGATGACCGTTACCTTTACATGGTGATGGAATATATGCCTGGTGGGGACCTTGTGAATTTAATGAGCAACTACGATGTTCCGGAGAAGTGGGCAAGATTTTATACTGCTGAAGTTGTACTTGCATTAGATGCAATTCACTCAATGGGTTTTATACACAGGTGAAAAAAAAAGTTGTTACATAGCTTTTTTTTTTTATTTCTGCTGTCACCAGAATGATTTCAGTGATCGTTCAGGCAGTTTTGAAATTTGTAATGTTGCTTCATCATTGTTTAATTATTCCATCTTGCAGCTTCAAAGGTTCTTGCCATCAGAAACTTCAAGTCTGAAGTGTTCCAGTCAAAGTAAAGGTTTTCAGCAGGCTGATGTTCCTCAGTTTGGGGAGTAATAAAACTGTCCCACTTTACCCAATTGTCCCATTGTTAGGAATTATTAATTCTCTGCTGTGCATTTGATGCCTCAGTGACCCATTAAACAAGAATTTGTGAACAGTGTGAGGAAAATCACTCGGCCACATGTTTTCTTGTAAGGGGCAAGATGGAAGATTGAGATGCAGAGCAAGGGGACTTGGTTCACTTTCATATTATGCGCTTGCCTTAAAGTGAAGTGTAGTCACTTCTTGAATAGGTTGAGAAGTTTACTTTTTGATATTTGAACTTTAATCTGTTGTTAATTTTTAATTGTGTGAACTAGAAACAGAAGAACAATTCTCTTTCTTTTTGACAGAAAATGCAGCAAGAGTTTGAGGAAGACATTGTGTATAAATTCTCAGTTTGTAATCTGGCCCCATCATCAGTGTTAACACTTAAGCTTTTGCAAAAAAGTAAAGCAAAACAAGCAACTAACCTGTTGCTTGAAGATCCAGAGCATCATTATGTAGCTGTGCTGCATATGATGAATAAATTACCTTGATGAATGAACCATTTGTGCATGTGTATTGCAAGCTTTAGAAAGCAGGCATTAAAAGTTGCCAGCAGCACAGTGATCTATTTATTTCTTTATTTTATTTATTTAAATTTAGATTATTTTGACACAAGCAGATTTTTTTGAATTTGTTTTCCACTGGAGTTAGTTGGGGAATCTGAGGAATGAAAGGAAACTCATAAAAATGTGGGCCCACTGTTTAATGCATCAGGGACCTGGTGACAAAAGACATGGAAATGGCTGAGGCTGCCACCTTTGCCTCAGCCTTCATTGAGAAGATTTGCTTTCAGGCCCCTCAGATCTCTGTGCCTAGTGGCAGAGCTTGGGAAAGTGACTGTGGCAGAAGATGATCAAGCTAAGTCCCAGTTAATGCAAACATGGGTATGCACATGTTCAGGGCACTAGACAAGATGGGCATGAAGGAGCTGACCCTTATGATACTGCTGTCACCATTGGAAGGTTACAGCAATTAGAAGATTCCTGATGACTGCAAAGAAACAAATGGCACACCCAATCTGCCCCAAGAAGGGCATGAAAGGAAGAATCAGGGGAGCTGCAGGCTAATAAGCTTAAAGGCAGTCTTTGGGAATTTTACAGGGTAAATTTCCAAGAAACCCATTTCCAAGCATGTGGATGGGAAGGTGATTTGGAAGAGCCTGCATGGGTTTACATGGGTGAAGCATGCCATACCAACCCAATTGGCTTGTGTGATGAGATGATGGGCTCCAGCACTGAGGGGGGAGTAGTGCATTGTCTTGACTTTAGCAAGATTGGAAAGGTATGGTTTGAATAGGTAGAACAAACGATTCAAAGGTAGCAAATGTCCTGCTAACAGTCTGCTACGAGCCATTCCTTCAGAGGGTTGGTAGTGGGGTCAGCACCCTGTTTTCATTCACAACACAGTGTTCAGGTGAGACAGAAAGCATTAGTCTTTTGGCAGCATCAGCTGCCCAGCAAGACTTTATAGAAAAGGTGGAGCAGACTTGAGATTGCACACTGAAAAGGTGAAAGGCAATGGATGATGCGAATTGCAGCAGGGGAATATCTAGCTATTCATTAGGAAATATTTTTCCATTGTGAGGGTGGTCAAAATAATGGAAGAGAGTCCTAGAGAGGTTGTGGAATCCCTGTTCTTGGGAAAAAATTCAAGACTTAACTGGATTTGACCCAAAGGAACCTAATACAGATTTGAAGTAGGATCTGACCATTAGCTGTACTTTGATCAGGCAGTTAACCAGGAGTCTTACAAAAATCCCTCCCAACCAAAATTATTCGGTGAGCATACCAATGCATTTCCACTGCACTTCATTTGACAGTTATGACCAGAGTTCTCCTTTAAGGTCCCAGAAATATCCTTTTTCCTGAAATTCATGTTATGCTTTCTTGGTAATTGTTTTCTATTATTATTCTGCTTCAGTATATTTAATAACATCAGATGTTCTGAACTTTGCCAGTTACTTCATGAAAACTTATTTTCTATAATGGAAGTATTTTGTGGAAAAGAGTATGGAAAATATATTTGTTCACATTAATATAATTCTGAAAATCACATCCATTTGTTAGAAGTGGTACAGAGAAGAAGCTATATTTTAAAAGTCTGAGATAGCTAACTCAGAACCAGAATTGTCACTTCAACCAGTGAGTGTTTTCTAGGAACTTGAGGTTCAAGATTAATGTCCCTAGTTGTTAAATTCAGTGACTGAAGGCTTTATTTCCACATTCCTTATAATTTTTTTTAAATGTAGTTCAGCAGTCTGTATGTTGGACAGACTTGGAGCAGAAAAAAAAACAGGGGAAATAGTGGTGCTTTCATGTTGATATTTTTCCTTGCAATGTTGCACTGAAAAATAGTTTACTTTTGTTGTTCTCAGAAGTTAAACTGAGTTATTTACTTTAAAAAAATACATTTTTCTCCTTTCAGAGATGTGAAGCCTGATAATATGCTGCTAGACAAAGCTGGTCATTTAAAACTAGCAGATTTTGGTACTTGTATGAAGATGAACAAGGTAAACATATTTTTTTAATTTCATTTTTCTGTTTGTGAAAGGAAAACACGCTTAAAAGTAAGAAAACGTACTGAAAACTTTTTAGTTGGGTGGGAAGAGTTGAAAGTTCCACTCTGTTCCAATTACTAACTATGCATCCTATTCAGTGACAATATAGAATGTGGAAATGGCTCTTGAAGTAGGGAATGCACCAACTTCTATACCATTCCCTAGAGGAGCTTTCTCAAGTCAAGACTGATTGTCTTTAAATCTTCTGGATTATTTCTTAAAGTGCTTGGTTGTCAAAACTTAACGCAAAGAAGTGATATTTTCTTTACCTAGTGTGTCAGTAATGAAAGAATCAAAGCTTACGTACAAGTCAATAAATCCCAATTATATTTATTAGCCATATGCTGATGTAGCAAAAGGACTGATATGAAGGGATCAGGTTAATGAATGTCATTGTATTACTACCTTTTTTTTTTGCTTTTAAAAATATATCCTGAGCTCACAAAAAAAAATACAATTTTGCAACAGTATTTCATGTACCATGAAACACTGTTATTCCCTGCACAAAACTTGGTTTGTGTCAGTCTGCATATATTTATGAGGAAAACAATGTGAAATGCATGATACTTCATAGAGATTCTGCAATGAGTATGTTGTGTTCTCAGCATATTCCAGGAGCTTTGAATAAATCACTGTATTTAGCTACTTTGCCACAAATAAAAGGCAACAATGAAAACCAAGTGCAGGTTATGTGTATGAATTTGAAGAGTTGCTTCAAGTCACAAGCAGTACGCTTGAGTGGAATAGCTGACCAAAAATTTGGCTTTATTTTGATTTTATATTGATTGTGTTCTTAACACTGAGGAATTTTGAAATATAGAAAAAAAATTATCTTAGTGTTTAAGCTGTAAGTGCCCCACCCCCCAAAAAAAAGAAAATAAAAAATATTACAAAACTTTGCTATATATTAGCATTACTGAGTGAATTTGTCAGCAGAGAAGCTTAATTGTAGTGCATTCTGGATTTGCTGCATACACAACACTGGATTTATATTTGTTGTATTTGTTTAGTTATATATTTTTATGCAAGTTTTTCAACAGATCCGTTTCTAGGAGAGGCACTGGAAAGAGGTGCATGGTTGCAGATTTGGCATTCTGGATGCCAGCTCTAGTGTGACTGATCTCTGTCCTGCCAGCCCTTTTTCAGGGGTGTGAGAAACATCAGACATTCTTGCCTTTTACATGTTTTGAAGTCTGTCTACTTAGAGTTTTAAGTCTCTGTCTACATTTAATCTTGGGTCAGAGGTGAAAAGTTTGCACTTCAGCTGATCCTGTCAGCAAAATCCCTGTTATTGACACATTTATGCTAGCAAGAGGAGCTTGCTTTGTTTATGGTACATCCTGTCAGTATATGACATGTTTATACTGGCGCAAGGAGGTGAGGCTGTGCAGTGTTTACAGCACCTAAATTCAATTCTGATTGCTTCTTGGATATTAACTGAGGTTCTTAGAGTAACTTCCACTGTGTTTGACAAATCCTGTGCTTTGTTCTGGATTAGTATCTTAAAATTTTAAAACGTTAAAATACCTGTTTAAAACAAAACGTTTGACAAAAATTGATGTTGATCTGCTGATGTTGCTTAGGCTGCAGAAAGTCTTGGAAATGGCTTGCAGGTTTGGATCTCGTATCTGGGTTTCCTTCCCTTTTGTAGGAAGGTATGGTACGATGCGATACGGCTGTGGGAACACCCGACTATATCTCTCCTGAAGTATTGAAGTCCCAGGGTGGTGATGGTTACTATGGGCGAGAATGCGACTGGTGGTCGGTTGGAGTCTTTTTGTATGAGATGCTTGTAGGTGAGTAGTAGGATAATCAGAATTGACTGTGCTACTTAACTAGACTCCAAAAGCACAGTTGTTTTTAACTGTTTTAATTTTATTAAGCTCTTAAGTTGTGGTTTACTGATTCTGTATTTACAGAATGAGGACTGTGCCAGTATATTTCTAAAACACAAACATTTGTCCATGCCTCATGTTCATTTAGTTAATTACCTTGTTGCATAGGTAATTCAAATATTATAAATCAAATTTAAAATACTTTTGGTATACTTTTTAATTTTTATATTGCTGCTTTTTCAGGTGATACACCTTTTTATGCAGATTCTTTGGTTGGAACATACAGTAAGATTATGAACCATAAGAACTCCCTTACTTTCCCTGATGACAATGATATTTCCAAAGAGGCAAAAAACCTTATTTGTGCCTTTTTAACCGATAGGTAAGAGTTAAGCTTTACTCAAAATGAAAGTCAGACTTTGTTAAGAAAATTTGTTCTCAATTTGAAAGAGCGTAAATGTTCTGTGTGGGTTTCTGAACTGTACAAGAGAAATTAAACTCTTATTGTCTTCATAAATGCAGTGTAGCTGCTCCCATTTCATTGCTGCCTAGGCATTTTTCTGATCTCTGAATGCATTTACATTAGTTGAGTGTTGTTCATAGGAGTCAGGCTTTTTTCTTTGAACTACAGCAGTGTAAGGCACTGTTAGCCTTTTGCTTAAAGACAGAACATCTGATTAAACTTTTCAGTAAAGACATGGTAGAACCTCAGCCTAAGTCTGTAAGTTATTTTGTCTACTCTAAAGTATTACTTTGTCTAACCTGAAGCACTAGTTACTAACTGATGTTACTGTGAGCTAGACTGGCAGTAGCATCAGTTTTATTTTCTCCAGTCCCAGTATTTGGGAGAAGAGTCGCCAATGATTGCAGCTGCTCTTTATAGTAGTAGCATGTGTACTGGGGAAAGGGAAGCTCTGCTATTATGGGTATGTCTGCCTTATAAATTTAATTTGAAGTGTTACTCCTTAGTAACAGCTACTGTTACATTGGTCTGTGTTGCACAGTGGTGAGTGGCACACAAAACAAATTCCTTTTGGATGAAGCTAATGCAAAAAATGCATTTCAGGAGTGTCCCTAATACACACCCAGCTCTTAGTGGTCATTCAGGATCATGGTAGAGTCAGCCCACAAGAAGCCTGTCTGAATTGTAGGTGTTAGGTCTGTTTCACTTTTTGAGTACACTGCTGTTGTATCCATGCTACTTATAACCTTTGCTTGAGAACTGATGCTACAAAGGAGGGAAGCTGTTGCATTTGTTGGGCTGTATGCAATTTGAGTAACAGCATGAACTTCTAGAAAAAGTAGAACCTAAGTGCTGCTTGGCAGCTGCCTTGTGACTCCATGGTGGTGGAAACAGTAGCAGCAGGGATTCTTATAGGCAGCGCTTAAAACCACACTGAGTTCTGAAATGAAGCCGTTGTGCTTCTTTAAGTATGTTTACATGAAAACTTCGAGATAAATCTGCTTCTTACCTTAGTTTGAGAAGTAATTTTCTGTCTTTGTTGTTAGATTATGCCTTAAAATGAGTCTTTCCTTCAGAACAGTTTATGTAATCTCCAATGTTTAACCAAAACACTCTTTAACAGGGAAGTGAGGCTAGGACGAAATGGTGTAGAAGAAATTAAACGGCACCTTTTCTTCAAAAATGATCAATGGGCCTGGGAAACCCTCAGAGACAGTAAGTGTAATGGACGTGGACAGTGGAATTGAGGGCAACCTCAGCAAGTTTGCCACTGACACTAGGCTGTATGGTGTGGTTGACATACTGGAGGGAAGTGATGCCATCCCGTGGGATGTCAACAGGCTTGAGAGGTGGGCCGTTGCCAACCTCATAAAGTTCAAGGCCAAGTACAAGGTTCTGCACCTGTGTTGGGGCAATTGCAAGACAAATACAGTCTGTGTGGATTCAAATTAGCCCTGAGGAGAAGGACCTTGGGGATGCTGGTTGATGAGATGATCAGCATGACCCAGCCATATGCACTGTTAGCCCAGAAAGCCCAACTGTATGCTGTGCTGCATCAAAAGGAGCATGGCCAGCAGTTTGAGGGAGAGGATTCTATGACTCTGCTATAATGCTTTTCTCAGAGACAGTGATCTGGCTTATTATGTTAGCAGAAGGACTGCCGTGTTTCTTTTAACGGAGTGTAAAGTTTTATTTACTCTGTACCAAGAAATGAGATTTTTTTTTTTTAGTCACTGAAGTAATTTAATGATTATTATCATACTATTCTATTTTTTCTTTATAGCTGTAGCACCAGTTGTGCCTGACTTAAGTAGTGACATTGACACTAGTAATTTTGATGATCTGGAAGAAGATAAAGGAGAGGAAGAAACATTTCCTATACCAAAAGCATTTGTGGGCAACCAGCTTCCTTTTGTAGGATTTACGTACTACAGCAACCGTCGGTATGTATGCATAAAGTAAGCTGATGGTGTATTCTTTTGTCAACACTGTTTCTGACTCTTACCAAGCTGTATTCAGAATCCTAATAAATTACACTCTTTTGACGCTTGGATAATAAGAACTAGTACTGCTAGTCATCAGCATAAAAATATCACACTAAATTTGTAAATGCCTTGCTCTGCATTAAGAATGCTATATAGTGGTGCTGCAGAAGCTAAGCAAGGAAGATCCACAGTTGCCGCCACTAGGCAGAGCCACCTGCAGAGCACAGAGTTATATATGTAGTCATGAATGAGGGACATGAATGTCACTTTGTGTTATTGTGAATTACTGGTCTTGAGCTGTATATGAAGATTCCATAGGTTACATCAGTGTTTTAGCATGTGATAAATTAAACCTTGGCTTAATAGAAATAGGATATTTTCTACTTGCCTGTCACCTGTTTCATAATTTCTTTTGTTTTCAAAGTACTCATCCACTGCAGAGTAAGATGGTGATTCTTTACAGTTTTCACTGTTACTTAGAAGACTTTAAATTGCATCATTTAAAATTATATTCACTCATACTTTCAACAGTCATTCTTGTCATAGGCACTGTGGATAGCTATATCTACATTCAAAATCTCAGTAACTTTTTCTTTGAAAGCTGCTTTTAATTGTGGTGGGTATCAAGCTTAAAGTGGGCTAAACCTAGTAGGCTGTGTCAGAGACTATTAGTTTTAATAGCATTTCTGGATAGGAAAACTTTAAAGGAAATAAATCTGGTTTTCGTCCTTGGCGTAGAAGAGGAACCACTTTTCCAAGCCTGTGGTGAAATTCTTTCCATCTCTGCAAAGAGCTGGATTTGTTGTGCTCTAGATAGTGAGGCATAGAAGGACTTAGCAAGGCTTGCATACAGTTTGTGGGAGTTCAGCAGTTCAGGAATTTCACCTACTGTTCTGATTGTAGTCAGTAATTTAAAAAAAAACCTCAAGTTTTGCCTTGCAGGAAGATTTTGGAATGTATTGTGAAGAAGGTGCAGTAGCATATTGCTTGTTAGTATCATAATTTCTTTCTTCCTCTCTTCCTTCTTGGGGGACAGTGTCAGGGATTTAGAGTTCTAAGTGGTTGTGTTTTGTGGTCATTGAAGAACTCTGCCATTGAATACTATTATAACTTTGTAGGCATACTAGAACTAAAATATTTTTGGCCTAGAACTGAATTTTGTCCCATGATACTTTGATAGTGTGATAGTCTTGAGAAGTCTGAAATGACCATTCATACTTACTAAACCTCTAATTTAATTTTTATTCTTTTTGTACTGAAAGCAGTTAATTTTTATTTTTTTTTAAACATTTAGAAAAAGTTGCACATTTATCATCCCCACCTCCTTCCATTTAATCTTATTAATGTACGCTGGAGTATTTAAAAAAACAGAAATGCAGGAAAATAATGTGACTTCTGTCTTTAAAGTAGTACAATGTTTTACTGTAGAATACTTTCTACACCTATAGTCTCGCTGACTGTAAATTAGGAAATATGGTTGTTGTCCTGGGTTCAGCAGTAGCAGTCATTTTTCTCCTTCGTGGTAGCTGGTGCAGCGCTGTGTTTTGACTTCCAGCCTGGGAACAGTGCTGGTGATACCGATGTTTTCGGTTGTTGCTAAGTGATGTTTACCCTGACCAAGGACTTTGTGAGGCTCATGCTCTGCCAGGGAGGAGGGGAAGCCGGGAGGAAGCAGAGATGGGGCACCTGACCCAGGCTAGCCAAGCAGGTATTCCATACCACAGCACATCATGCCCGTGGTGGGGGGTAACTGGGAAGTTACCCAGAAGGACACGGGCTTCTGGGTTGGACTCGTTTCTTGGCCGGTGGTATTGTATTCTCTTCCCTTATTTTCTCTTATCATTGTTGTCATTGGTAGTAGCGGTGGTGATTTGTGTTGTGCATTGGTTGCTGGACTGTTCTTGTCTCAACCCGTGGGAGTTGCACTCTTTCGATCCTCCTCCCCGTTCCTCTGGGAGCGGAGAAGGGGAGAGACCTGGGTGGGGGGCAGTCCTCGATTGCTCTCAGCCTGGCACCACTCACTGGGAGTGAGTGAACAAGCTGTCTGGCTAGGGTTTAAACCACGACAGTTGTTTACTACTGAACTTTGCCTATAATGCAGATTTTGGAATACTGTCTGAGAACACTTTGTAGCCCCATCTGGCTTGTGTGTTCTGTTTTGGATTCTGATGGAGCTGGTACTGTGTCAGTTCAAGTATCACATTCTCACTACTCCACAGCCCTGGTGTGCAAGATATAGTGGCTTCTTGTACTCAAGACGGAAAGCCCTTTACTGTTGCATTTCCTCTTTGTTGTTTGGTTGTCTGAAAGCAGTCTTGATGTTTAATTTGACCATGGTTTGGAGATGTCTTTGATTTCGCTCTCCTTGATCTTTTAGAGAGGTTTTTGTGCATATGAAAATACATGTGTGAAACAAAAAGGATGCTGTGTTCATCTTCCTCAGTTCATATGTTGTAAAGCTTTTCCTCATATAACCAGTTGCAGTAAGAGACACTTTACATTTCTCTAGCTCAGTTATGCCAAGAATATGACATCAAATGCCACAGGAATTTGGAGATAGTAATTTGTATTTATTTCTCTGACTTTTCAGAATCATGACAAACAGAATTTTGTGGTATTTTTGGTAAACACTTATGTAAAATCGGAGCACTGGCTTCAGGACATACTTTTTGTGTGTGGAACTCCTAGTAACTTTGTTGGAAGTTACACAATCTGCAGAGTTCTCTTCATTGCTGCTACTTGCTGCATAAATGCCTGAGTAAATATTTGTGGGATGGAAGCCAGTGAGAGTGTTGTAACCATGGAAAGCAAACGTTTTTTTCAATGGTTATTAAAAAAATAAAAATGGTTGTATTAGTATTTGGCAGAAATCCTTTTTTATGATGGTCTTCAAGCATAGCTGTATACTTTACAGTAAATTATTTGAATTTTCCAATTAAATATGCTGAAATCTTAAATAATAGACCTGAAAAAGTCTGAGTATGTTATTATTTGTTTATCTACATTTTGGAGCAAAAAAATCTGGGTGTTATGTTTTAGGATGATTGTATTGTGTTTGGACATTGTTTTCTTCCATAACCTTGCTTTTAAACAAGTCTTTAATATAAAACTTCTTAAATTTTGCTACAGGTATTTAGCTGTCTCTGCAGAAAATTCCAATGACAACAGAACAGGCTCCAGTGTGGACAAAAGTGTGGTATGTCTCACTGATTTTCACTTTGTTGGGTCCTAGTAAAGAATCTATTGCATATATGGGAATAAACTGTTTGAATTGTAAATGTATTAAATAATTTTAGTGCTTGGAATATGGTTTATCAATGGAAAATTTTAACTGTTTAGTATGGCCTGCCTATTAAAGTTATTGGAAAAACAGTATTTCAGTTCTTCATGTAACACTGGTTTTCCTAAATTGGGATAAAACAGCTGAAACAGCATACTCTTTTGTGGAGCTGGATTCATGTTTTTTATCTTTAGAAATATCAAAGTGTTTGTGCAGTGTTTTTAGAGTGCCTTATAGATCCTAGGTATATGCTGGCTTTGTGGCAACCATGGAGTCTGGACGTGTGGTGGGAAGCTTGAGCTTTCCCGCAACCCCACCAGTTTTAACTCTGGAACTGGACTTCCTGTGAACTAACTGGGATGTAGCAGATAATGTATGAAGCTTGGGTAAACTGCTCCATCCTAAGGGTGCCCCACAAGCTATTATATATATATATATATTACAAATTACAGTCTTTCCAGAAGAAAACATTGTCAGAAAGTGGTAATTAACTCTAAATCTTCTTGGCTTTGACTATGATTTTGTTTTGTTCTGTTATGTTTTCCATTTAGAGTAGAAGAGAACCAGGTATCAATGTATGGTTCCTTTTCTTTTAAACTTGCAATAAAAAGTTTTTAAGGATATGTAGTATTACCCCGAGAAGATTTGTAAAGGGCAGAGGACCTGATTATAAACTTTATTGTGCTGATTTGATTAAGCATTGAAGTGTGTTAATTTCTTCATATGTGTTGATCTGTTCCATAAATGTTTTCCTCATAAACATTTGGCTGTTGGTACAGTGAAATTTAAAACAGACCCAGACTTTAAAATATTTGCAGATACTTAAAGCTGTGTGTTGGCTTTTGGTTGACTTTGAACAGTTACTAAATGGACTTGGCATAATTAGTGGGATACAGGCACTTGCATGTAGTTTAAGAACCCTCAAGAGTCCTGTCCATATTGTCAAATGTATTTGAATGCCTTGTGATTTTAGCAGTTTGGGGAGGTGAAGCTCTTAGAAGGATGTGATACAGAAGGGTTTAAGTAAATGTTAAGTCATTACTACAAGGTACTTTTACAGTCGTTTCTCAGCTGTTTTTCTTTCATTACATGCTGCAATGAAAACGGTAATGTTGACACATGGTTAGCAAATTAATTAATTCTGGAAATATAACACAGGATGTTACCTGGTGTCTCTGTATCTTGGCACAGTACTGAGCATCTTCTGGGAGGGACTGAGTGCCAGAAATTTCCAAGAAATTCATTGCATTTTGCAAGCGTGTAAAACTTCACAGAATTAGGGCATGAAGTTGGACAAAAAATGGAATTTAGTGTCCTTCAACTGAATTTCAAACGCCAAATTTGGGTTTAATGCTACAATAACCATATGTGAACAGTTCAGATATTAAGAAAAAGGAGAGTAACAGATTCTTTTGCACTGCATCTTTGGTTTTCTTCACTGTTCAGGGAGCAGAACCAGCTGTGTTGTGCTGCGGTGATTAAAAAAACAACCAACCAATCCCTCCCAACCCCCACCCCCAAAAAATGACAAAACAAACAAAAAGTGTGGCAGTTCCATAGGGATTTTTGTCAGCGTCTGTGCTGTAGGCAGGCTTTCCCATAGTCATTTCTTCCCCTGCCTCATACTCAAAAGGGAAACTTAACAAACTGAAACCTAAAAGAATGCTTTTATACAGAGTTAATTGTAACTCAGGATTTTCTTAAGGTACTAACTTATCTATTGAGATCAAATTGTGCAAAACTTCTCTGGAAGCTTGTTGTCTCATGCTAATATAATTAGGCTGCTCAGCAAGCTTAGAGAGGCTCCTTGAGGTACAGCACTGTGAAAGAATCCAGAGACAGAAAGAAGCAAGAGGAGGCACTAGAGGTCCAAACTAGTAGGATTCAGTACAGAAATGTCTCAGTTGCCAGATGTCTCTTTGGACCCGTTCCTCATCTGTTTCATTTAGTTCCTCTATGCAGCCTGTCTGGAGGGGCTGTAAAATGAGTAACCAAGAAATGGAAGAGCAATTATATTGAAACTTCTTTATCCTTTATTTTTGTGCAGTAGCTGTGTTCTCTTTTTACAAAAGTGAGAGCTAGACTGTAAATAGTCTTGCTTCTTGCTTTATTTCTCAGTGGTTTGTACCAAGGAGATCAATGTGTTGTATACTGGTCCTCCTTCCTTTTTCCTCGAAGTTTAGATTTGGAGGCCATCTCTGTGGTTTTTGATTACAACCACTGTCTCATCCACATAGTGTTATGTTGTATGTCACACCAGTAATTGGTTTTCCAGAGCTGTTCTGTAAGTGCTGAGAAGTCTATTTCTTCCAGTATTTCCTTGCTCTCTCAAGGCTTTGTAATAAGTAGTGGTAAATGTATAGAATAGTGGTGGGTATATAAAATACATAGTTTCTGGTTAGTTCCCAGTTGCCATTCTTTATTGTTGTTCTTTATCTGAAAGCTTCAGAGCAGCTTAAGGAGGTGGAAGAAAGAAAAAAAGGAGGTGATGAGAAAGGATCTCCAGTTCTTGAGAGTACCTGTGTGCTCCATACTTTTATTTCCTACTAAAATGGGAAGGAGAACCGATTGAAAGTAGCAAGTAAGAAAAACACCTGCTTGAAAGTAGGCAAAACCAATCTCACCTATAATTTTCTCATTTAATACAGATAAAGCATGCTATAATATGTCTCCAAGTGTATAATTGCATCTTACTTCAGGACTGTACCAGAGGGCAGTCCCTGTTGAGGACACTTATTGCTGCTGTCAAGAAAGAATGAAGACAAGCATAGTTTGTCTCCTCTTCATGATCTTAGTGAGCAGTTTTAGTTTCTGTAAGCATATATTGTGGGAAAAGGAAAAAAAGGAAGAGGCAGAGGTAGGAGGAAATGTTCTGTTGCTTTTCATTCTAGGATGATTGTGTGTGAGGAGTCAGGCAATTGAGTTTTTGAAGTTAAAACACTGAACAAGAAAGCAAAGGGTCAGAACCACTTGATTATGTTTCTTTGAAAAGAGTCTTAAGTTTGGACTGTAGTTCTCTATGCAGTTCAAGACTGTTGAGGTAAGTGTGGGAAAGCTAAAGAAGGCTGAAATCCTGACAAGGTCAGACAAAAGGCTTGAAAGAGTGAATCAGCACAGGCTTGACTTAATGAGGTTCCTCAAAGTTGACACCATCTTGCTGTTAATTCAGGATTTTGCTGATGTTGGAGTGGGATTATTGTGCCCAGAGATCTAGTAGAAGGTAGATATTTTGAGACAACATGAAAAGAATGAATTTCTGAGTTTATCTTGCTGGTAAACAGTGCGTTCTATACCGTAATGTTCTGCATTAACGTCTGAAGTTTGTTACTGTTTTCCAACCTTAGTACAAAGCTAGCTGGAAAAATGATCTCTGACTAATTATATGTCAAGAGCATTTTCTCCCCATTCCTAATAACTCACAGGCTTGGTTCTTCTTCCTGAACTTGAGAGCTTGAAGATGCATTGCAAAATACATCTGGTGGTTCATGCTGGAAAAAGAAATTTTGAGAATAATTAAAAGGCTTTCTTTTATCTTTGCAATAATACCTTTAGTCTGATTCTGAAGGTACTTAAGAAGGATTTGATTTAGCTTAACTCTGTGAATTTTAACAGAACTACTCAGAACCCTAAAATTTTATGTGCATGCAGATGACAAAATTGTGTAATAGTAAATGTATTTCTTGTAATTAACTTTTTAGATATATTTGGGGGGGTATCACATTTTAATAGGATAAAAAAAAATTGCTTAGATAGAAGTAAGTTGTGATACAATGTAAGCAGCACTGAATATTCTGAAATGCTTCTTTGAAGTTTTAAAATTTAATGCATGTTCTTTCATGTACAAATATATATTTAAAGCTGGAAAACATGCAGAAGATGATCTATGAGTTGGAAGAACAACTACATAATGAAATGCAGTTGAAGGATGAAATGGAGCAAAAATGCAGGTGAGACTTAGAACTAACATTGTATACGTAATTTAGGTACATGTAGCACTTCAGTTCTGTATTACTGCTTTAGGGATTACCAGAGTAATACTAAAAATGGTACTGTAATTCTTCAAGGGAGTTCCAAACACAAGCTTAAGTCGTTCTAAACCAATGTTTAGTTTTCTTGGATATAGTATGAAGAAAATGTTTTGTTTTCATTGGCACCCATGTAACAAATTTTCTTTCTGAACACTTGAATGTTTGCGTTTACCTGGTTATCTCTGATGTTTTATTGGACTGAGGTGCATAATGATCATGCTGATTTAAAAATACTGTATACACACCATGTATTTGATTGTTAAAACTAATTGTCTGGTTTCTAAATATGTGGTACTTACTGGAAAACACATTCCTCTCTTTTTTCTTTTTTTTTCTGGTGACTGATAGATAAGAACAACCATTTGCTTTCTGAAATATTGTTTCTACTATGTTGAAGAAGTAATTAAGTGAGAATTTGCCTATTCCATAAGCTACATGAACAGTCAGTTGGGATTCTTCTTTTCTGATAATTAGAAATCTTTACTCTGATTCCATGCCGACTAAATTCAGTTAGCTTCTCCTTTTGAAGTCTTTTCTTGGGCTAAATAAAGCCCGGAGGCAACACTAGGCATAAGATATAAGAAAAATTTAGGCTTGTGTGTTAGGACCATAGAGTGTAGCTGTAGAGACTACTTATGTGTTAACTGGTAGCCAAAATGGTCCAGTGTGAATTTGAACTGTGTGACACTGACACTGTTCCTTCCTTAAACACAGCTTTGCTGTTCATATGATGTGATTGCTTTCCGCAAGCAGAATGTACATTGCTTGAAAGATACTTAGTAACTGTCTTCCTGCAGTACTACTCAAGTTGTCAGAGCACAACAGTGTGTCCTGGTATGTCATACTGTTTACTGCAGACTTGGTAGATAGGTTATATTGCTACTTATTATACCTTCCAGGGTCCTTTTTGTTAGCTCTCTGAAGAGGGATAGCTGGCTACAAAAATGCAATGGGTATGTCAGTTAACTGAAGTTTCATTATGCACCTCGCTATCTCTGTCATACTATGTTCTAGTATATTTCTTCAGCAGAGAAACTTTCAAATAATATTATTCGAGTATCTTTATCCACAATAGGGAGCTGTTGAATTAATGAACCGTTTTTAGCTATTTGAGAAGTTGACAGCTAGGGAAAGTTCTAGCAGCTTCCTGGGGAATTATAATTTTAAGGATAACCTGTTGTGTACATGAAACTGGTTTTATATTTGGAGATTAAGGGAGAAAATACAGAACCTAAAGTTTTGCACCTGTAATCTGCAGCGAAGTTGACAAATACTTAATATATTTTATTTCCAGTAATTGTTTTTTGTTCTAATGCAGATATTTATTACAAAATAGCAGTAGCCAAAATATAAATGTTCACTTTAGTAATGGTCCCAAATTATTTCATTAGAAAGCCATTATGTATAATGTATCCTTCTCAAATATGACATAAATGATTTTATTTTCAGATCTTCAAACATAAAGCTAGACAAGATCATGAAAGAACTGGATGAAGAAGTAAGTTTTTTTTCCTCAGTGAACCTTTCTTAGTTGGGTAAACAAAGTGGATAATATTTTTATGACTTAAGATATCTCTTCTGTGATTAAAAAATGGTCCTGAGATTTAATTTGAGATGAAACCATCACATTCCGACAATGTAGCATTGGAAGTTACACTTTTATTTGTGCAAATTTTCAAAACCGTTTTTGTTTCTGCACGTCGTGCTGAATTTTGCTTTCCCTGCTAGATGTTTTGCTTTGTCACAACTCATCGCAACTTCTGTAGTTTACCAAACCAGTTACTCTAAAGGTTAATGTACAGATGATTTTCTTCTGAGTCCTTATATTGTCTCTGAATTTTAATAGCTACTTACTTATAATCACATTAATGATAACTTTTCTAGTAATTTCTTTAATTTGTGATGCAGAACTTAAAAAAAGCTATCTTTTCTGAAAACGTTTTAAAGGAAGCCATAAACTCACTTACTGGTTTCCTTGATTAATTAGTTGCAGAGATAATGGTCTGAGGATCATTCCTTAAAATGTAAATGGAAAATACGAATGCTTTTCATTTTAGGGAAATCAAAGAAAGAACTTGGAATCAACAGTGTCTCAGATTGAGAAAGAAAAGATGGTATTGCAACATAAGATAAATGACTACCAAAGAAAAATTGAACAAGAGAATGAAAGAAGACGAAATGTGGAAAATGAAGGTATGCTGTGTTGTCCAAACATTGACACTGATGAAGTGTATGATGTGTTTTGGGGAATTATTCACTTCCTTGGTATCTTAAGTGCTATGCAACTTTAAATATTTTTAAATAATGGACATAAATTTTGAGCTTATTTTTATTTGAACACAATAGTTTTGTCTTTATTTCCAAATTCTGTTCTCTACAGCATGTGGTGGTGGTCTGCAAACACAGAATTTGACCTAGAAATGTATGTAAGAAGCAAAAAGTCAACAAAAGACCTATTATATGCCAAGAATTTGAGTGTGTTTGTATAAAAACCCCAACAAACACAACAAAACAGGTAACCTAAGGATTTTTTTAAAGCTGAATAATGCTGTAATTTTTCTTTAGTGTCTACGCTAAAAGATCAGATGGAAGACTTGAAAAAAATCAACCAGCATTCACAAGTTTCAACTGAGAAGATAACACAATTACAAAAACAAGTACGTTGCTTCTGTTCATCATCTGTATTTTTTTTGTTTGAGAAGCAGTATCGAGCATTCAGGTACAGCAAAACTGGTCCAGATAACTTTTATATTTGATAATCTTGTCTATTTTGTTTTAACAGCTAGAAGAAGCGAATGATTTGCTGAGGACAGAATCAGATACAGCAGCAAGACTGAGAAAGGGTAACACAGAAATGAGCAAGTCACTAAGTCAGGTAGAATCACTGAACAGAGAACTCCAGGAAAGGTGCAGAGTTCTAGAAAGCACAAAACTGCAGGTGGAGAAAGATTATTACCAACTTCAAGCAGCTTTGGAGTCGGAACGAAGGGACAGAAGTCATGGATCTGAAATGATTGGTGAACTACAGGGTAATTCTTCTGTATTTATACTTTACCAAGAAAGTTATGGTGACCCTACTCTTTTAAATAAAGTACAGTTACAGAAAAGGAGGAAAGCCAACCTGCAAATCAAGTGTGACTTAAAAGAGCAATTTCTGGAGATTGGGTCTGGCTTCTGGATGATGTCTGAGCAGCTCTTGGGAGGGAAAATATCAAAATCAAAGAGTGGGAAACACCACTTACAAGTCTATGGGGCTGCCCTGACTAAAAGTCTGAGTAGTACAAAAATATGAAAAGCTAATACAGTGCTAGAGAAGACAGAACACTGTTTTACTGCTTTGTTGCAGTAGCCAAGTTGCCATACCCTGCACTTTCATGTGTGGAGAAAGCTCTTCTGTTGTTAAACTGCATTTGTTTTCTTTTATGATGCTTCTGCATTATTTTATAAACAAGACTAAGAGCAGGACGTACAAATGGCAGGAGAAAACAATTCTGTGCACTTCAAAATGCATTTTTAACCGCATGCAATTCAGCAGCCTGCAGGAAAAAGGATGTTTTTCCCAGGAGTGTAGAGTTAAGGTCCTCTGCTATTATTTACCAAATAGCTTTATGTAATTCAGTTATGCATAGAGCTGTTTATAAAAGCAAATTTAAAATGAATGAGAAAAACATAATATTTAGGAAGACTTCATCGTCTTCCATCTTGTATTTGCTTATATATTGCCAGGTTGTCTCATTATACGTCAAAACCAAGTGAAGCAGGCTATACTATAAGCAGATGTATTTGAACTGATATGTATATTTTTGTATACTGTATTTCATAGAATCATAGAATAGTCAGGGTTGGAAAGGACCTTAAGATCATCTAGTTCCAACCCCCCTGCCATGGGCAGGGACACCTTACGCTAAATCGTATCACCCAAGGCCTCGTCCAACCTGGTCTTGAACACTGCCAGGGATGGAACATTCACAACCTCCCTGTGCAATCTATTCCAGTGCCTCACCACCCTAACAGGAAAGAATTTCCTTCTTATATCCAACCTAAACTTCTCCTGGTTAAGTTTTAACCTGTTACCCCTTGTTCTGTCACTACAGTCCCTAATGAAGAGTCCCTCCCCAGCATCCCTATAGGCCCCCTTCAGATACTGGAAGGCTGCTATGAGGTCTCCATGCAGCCTTCTCTTCTCCAGGCTGAACAGCCCCAACTTTTTCAGCCTGTCTTCATACGGGAGGTGCTCCAGTCCCCTGATCATCCTCGTGGCCCTTCTCTGGACTAGTTCCAACAGTTCCAGGTCCTTTTTATGTTGAGGACACCAGAACTGCACACAATACTCCAGGTGAGGTCTCACAAGAGCAGAGTAGAGGGGCAGGATCACCTCCTTCGACCTGCTGGTCATGTTCCTTTTGATATAGCCCAGGATACGGTTGGCTTTCTGGGCTGCAAGCGCACACTGAAGCCGGCTCGTGTTCATTTTCTCATCAACCAACACCCCCAAGTCCTTCTCCACAGGGCTGCTCTGAATCTCTTCTCTGCCCAACCTGTAGCTGTGCCTGGGATTGCTCTGACCCAGGTGTAGGACCTTGCACTTGGCATGGTTAAACTTCATGAGGCTGGCATCAGCCCACCTCACAAGCGTGTCGAGGTCCCTCTGGATGGCATTCCTTCCCTCCAGCGTATCAACCGAACCACACAGCTTGGTGTCATCGGCAAACTTGCTGAGGGCGCACTCAATCCCACTGTCCACACTGACAAAGATGTTGAACAAGACCGGGCCCAACAGCGATCCCTGAGGGACACCACTCGTTACTGGTCTCCAGCTGGACACTCAGCCATTGACCACAACTCTTTGTGTGCGGCCGTCCAGCCAGTTCTTTATCCACCGAGTGGTCCATCCATCAAATTGATGTCTCTCCAACTTAGAGACAAGGATGTCGTGTGGGACAGTGTCAGACGCTTTACACAAGTCCAGGTAGATGACATCAACTGCTCTACCCCTGTCCAACAGCTGTGTAGCCCCATCACAGAAGGCCACCAAATTGGTCAGGCAGGATTTCCCCTTAGTGAAGCCATGCTGGCTGTCACCAAGCATCTTGTTGATTTTCATGTGTCTTAGCATGCCATCCAGGAAAATCTTCTCCAAGATTTTGCCAGGCACGGAGGTGGGACTGACTGGTCTGTAATTCCCCAGGTCATCCATTTTCCCCTTCTTGAAAATGTGAGCTATATTTCCCTTTTTGCAGTTGTTTGGAACTTCACCTGACTGCCATGATTTCTCAAATATGATGGCCAGCGGCTTAGCAACTTCATTTGCCAGCTCCTTCAGGATCTGCAGATGGATCTCATCAGGACCCATGGACTTGTGCACGTTCAGATTTTTAAGATGGTCTCGAACCAGTTCTTCTCCTACAGTGGGTGCAAGGTCTTCATTCTCACAGTCCCTACATCTGCCTTCCAAGACTTGGGTGGTTTGGTCAGAGCCTTTGCCAGTGAAGACCGAGGCAAAGAAGTCATTCAGAACCTCATCCTTCTCCAAATCCTGTGTAGCCAGTTCTCCCAAGAGCTTCCTGTTTTTTATTTGCTATGTACTTGTAGAATCCCTTCCTGTTATCTTTAATACCTCTAGCTAAGTTTAATTCTAACTGGGCCTTAGCTTTCCTAACCTGGTCCCTAGCTTCCCAGACAACATCCCTGTACTCTTCCCATGCCACCTGTCCTTGCTTCCACTTATTACAAGCCTCTTTTTTCATTTGAATTTTGCTCAGGAGCTCCTTATCCATCCAAGGAGGTCTCCTGGCCCTCCTGCTGCACTTCCTTCTGGTTGGGATGCAACACTCCTGAGCTTGTAGCAGGTGATCCTTGAAGATCAACCAACAGTCTTGGGCCCCCCTGCCCTCTAGGGCTGTATCCCATGGAACCTTCCTAAGCAGGTTCCTGAAGAGGCCAAAGTCTGCTCTTTTGAAGTCCAGGGCAGTGAGCTTGCTGCACGCTCTTCTCGCTGTCCTGAGGATCTCAAATTCGAGCATCTCATGATCGCTGCATCCAAGGCTATCCTGGAGAGTCACATTTCCAACGAGCCCTTTTCTGCTGGTGAGCATGAGGTCAAGCATGGCATCTCTCCTTGTCGGCTCCTCTATTACTTGCAGAAGGAAGTTGTCTTCTACACAATCGAGGAACCTCCTGGATTGCTTGTGCCGGCCTGTGCCGTCCTTCCAACAGATGTCAGGGTGGTTGAAGTCACCCATGAAAACAAGGGCCTACGAGCGTGAGGCTTTTCTTATCTGTCTATGGAGTGCTTCCTCCGCAGGTTCTCCTTGATCAGGCAGTCTGTAACAGATCCCCACAGTAATGTGTCCCATAGCTATATTCCCTTTAACCCTGACCCACAAATTCTGGGGACTGCTGACCTGTCCCCAGACAGAGTTCCATACTCTCCAGCATATCGTAACATAAAGGGCAACTCCGCCTCCCTGCCTGCCAGGCCTGTCTTTTCTAAAGAGCCTGTAACCTTCCATTCCAACACTCCAGTCACAGGAGCCATCCCACCATGTTTCTGTAATGCCTGTTATATCATACTCCCGTAGACGTGCACACATTTCTAATTCCTCTTGTTTTTCCCCGTGCTACGGGCATTTGTATAGAGGCATCTGAGCCGAGCTCCAACTGAAGCCTGCTCATTGGCTGGAGCGGCTGGGATATCTCTACATTGCTCCGAGCATTTATTATAGGTGCTGGCAACTGATTGGGTGTGTTGGAATGGAATGATGACCCCCTCCCCCAGTACATCTAGTTTAAAGCCTCCTTGACCATAAGCATAATATGGAGTAGTCCTAAATATTTTTTGTGCATTTATTTGAAAGGAGCTAATGCAAATTCTTCAGCATAAGAATATATACTACTGCTTCAGCTTATATGCTACTACTTTTGCATGTGCATGCATGCACACACACACACACACTACTCCTGCTGTTACTACTAAGGCTTTAGGGGAGACCTTATTGTGGTCTTCAATAATAAAAGGAGGATAATAAGAAAGATACAGAGAGACTTTCTACCACAGCCTGTAGTAACAGGACAAGGGGCAATGTTTTAAACCAAAAGAGAGTAGATTCACGTTAGGTATCAGGAAGACATTCCTTACTGTAGGGGTGGTGAGGCACTGGAACAGGTTGACTGGAGAAGCTGTGGCTGCCCTGTTCCTGGCAGTGTTCAGGGCCAGGTTGGATGAGGCTTTGAGCAATCTGGTATAATGGAAGGTGCCCCTAGATAGTCTTAAAGGTCCCTTCCAACTCAAACCATTCTGTGATTCTACTTAGTATTTAATATAAGCTTCTGATGCCAGACAGGGGCTTGTGCCAGATGCTGGGGGGGATGGGGAATAGTTCCTCGGTGAATACATATTACGTTAGTACCTGCAGAGTCATGTGAGAATGATTTCTTGTGTAATGTGCCTTATCTATATATTAATGGAGTTCACACCAGAAAGGGTGCTTGTTACATAGCATGGCAGAACTTGGATTAATGGAAGAAATTTTTCATATTAGATATTGGAAGTGATGGAAGGTGGGTGCAAATTTTGCATGTGATTGTTTCTTGTGAATTGTTACTAATCGCATGCATAAAAAGTGGCTAAAAAATCAGTTTCCTTTACAATGTACAGCCTTTTTATGTCTGAAAAAATTGAAAATGTAAATAGTTTAGGGCCCCAGAAATCGGTAAAGCTTAAAAGGCCTGTTGATCGAAGTCAAGTAACTAATACTGAATGATATTTAATTTCTTATGGCAGTTCGGATTACAACTTTACAAGAAGAAGTAAAAAACATTAAAAACAATCTTGAAAGAGTGGAAGCAGAAAGAAAGCAAGCACAGGATATGCTTAATCATTCAGAAAAGGTATGGCAAATTGAGGCTGATGTTCTTTGTCAGCTTTCAACTATTTTCACATAGTATTTTTTGATGTTGCTAAATCCTGTGTTCTTTCTCTAAATTAGTCTTGTGCTAAATTGATTAACTAAACAGTGCTAACTTACAGTCTCAAGATGGTAGGTCTCACAAGTCCTCAAGCAGTTCTTCTAGCATTGGGCATAAAATTAGTGTTTGTCATTTACTGCCACTGATTCAAGGATCCTGCTAATAGCAAATAATTTTTGTTCTGCCTGCCTGCCTGTTGCTGCAGAGAGTTAAACTTGTTAAAACCATGAAATTTTAAGTATCTGCTTTTATGGGATTTTAATTTTGCTGGATCAGTGCCAGACTTTTTGATCAGTTTTGGAGCTGAACTCTTTCAGTGGTAGCATGTTCCCCTGGTATCTCTGATCCCTGCCCCGCATGGAAAAACAAGTAAAAGGAAATCCTGCACCCTTTTTCCAGATAGGCTACATAGTTAGCTCTGTGCTTTGAGGTCGGGTAAAGGCTTGCTGTACCACGTGGTCTATCCAAATAAACCAGAGAGATATGACTACCTATAAGGGAAGGTGCAAGCAGTTATTATTCTCACTTGGTGTTATTTGAAGCAGCGGTCCAAAAGCAAGTCCCTGTCTCTCAAAGCTCAACTCCAGTGCTTGTTTCATGAGTTACTGTTAATGGCTGGCAGTCCCAGTAGTGACATAAGAGTTGCATCCAGGTAACAATAACTCAAATTCATCCTCTGTGTTCTAGTGTAGTGGTTTAAACCCAGTAAGGCAACTTGTTCACTCACTCCCCCCCTTCTTTCCCTCCCCCTGCTCCCAGAGGGATTGAGAGGAGAATCGAAAAGAATGCAACTCCCACGGGTTGAGATAAGAACAGTTTAGTAGCTAAGGTATAACACAAATCACTACTGCTACCACCAATAATAACAATGATAAAGGAAATAACAAGGGAAGAGAATACAACACCTCACCACCAGCCGACCGATAACTCGGCCCCCCAGCCCGACCAAGCACTGACTGATACCTCCTCCAACCCCGCAGTCCCAGCCCTTCCGGGTCACTCCCAGTTACATCCTGGGCATGACGTGCTGTGGTATGGAATACCTCTTTGGCTAGCTTGGGTCAGGTGTCCTGTCTCTGCTTCCTCCTGGCTTCTCCTCCTCCCTGGCAGAGCAGAGGCTCACAAAGTCCTTGGCCAAACCAAAACATCATTGTTATCAGCTCTGTTCCTGAGCCGAAAGTCAAAACGCTGCACTGCACCAGCTACCAAGAAGGAGAAAAATGACTGCTACTGCTGAACCCAGAGCATGTTGTCAGTGGATTAGTTGTATATTTCCATTATCTTACACATATATACACTACTGAAAAAAGGTAATAAATTCTTTTCCAGAGCACTAAGTACAGTTTTTGTCTGCTACCATTCCTTATTAAGCATGGAAAATAACATGGATTTTTTCATAACATAAACACTGAAAAAGGGAAGAAAGGAAATGTGATTCCCTCAGGTATTATAGAAATCTGGTAACTTTTTTTTTTCTTGTATTTAGGAAAAGAATAATTTAGAAATAGACTTGAACTACAAACTCAAATCATTACAAGACCGGTTAGAACAGGAAGTAAATGAACACAAAGTGACTAAAGCCCGGTTAACTGACAAACATCAGTCAATAGAGGAGGCAAGATCAGTTGCAATGTGTGGTAAGTGTTTCTTGCAAGTTGCGGTTAAATACGTAATAAAAGTTATTTTGATTATATCTTAAAACACATCATCTATAATGTAGTACTCTTATACAGGTATTTAATCCGTTGTATAAAGAATGCATATAGAAATTGTAAACCAGAAAACTACACAGTTTAAATGTTTTGTCTAACCTGGTACTTATACCATAAAAATTGCATTATTTCTTAATGTTTTGAATATCTTACTTGGTTTGCAGTCAAAGCCTTCCTTGGCTTCTAAAAAGCTATTGGATCTTGAAATCCTGTCATTCCTAAACAACATTGAAAGAATGCATTATCAAGGAGCATTCACTCTTGTGTAACTGCATTAAAAATACTGGTGGTGTGTCAGGCTTGTCTGAAGTGGTGAAGTTTCTTTTATATATAAATATCCATGAGTAAAAGATGTGTCTTGACATCTTAATTGAATACATCAGGTTTTCCTTGTGAATGTCATCAGTACCTAGATGCATAGTCTCTAACTTTTCAGAAAGCTAGCACAAATGGTAGCATTTGTTCTCTTTTGCTCTACTATCCATTCCTGGAAATGAAACGTTGCCTTTATTTCACAATGATTACTTCAAGAATCCGCATTTCAGTTGTCATGATAATATCCCAGTGCTTTGAATGCCAATTGGAATATTTTTTTTTCTTGTAGTGTTTCTTGCAATAATGCCAGGAAGTTTTTACTCAGTAATCAGTCCAACAGCCAAAGAGTTTAAATAGCTGAACAAAAGCACCTGTAAATTATTGGAATATTTTAAGACTGTGTTTACACAAGCACTCTTGCAGAAGCTACATACTCATCTTTGTTGTTTTTCTTTTCTTAATCTTGTTTAGAAATGGAAAAAAAAATAAAGGAGGAGAGGGCAGCAAGAGAAAAGGCAGAAAATCGAATAGTTCAAGCTGAAAAACAATGTTCGATGCTGGACTTTGACTTGAAGCAATCTCAGCACAAACTGGAACACCTTCTTGAGCAAAAGGAGAGACTGGAAGATGAAGTAAGTAAAATGTTCATTGCTAGCAATTTTCTATATAAATAAGAAATTATAGTTGCACTGGGAAATGGAAAATTAAATTCACTTACATTGAACGGTGTAATACACTTCTCTTAGTACTAAAGACAGTTGTTGGCCTAAATAGTGCTAGGTAGTTTCTGCTTGTTTCTTAGCTCTTGGATGCCTTACATATTTGAGCTGTCAATTTATTATAATGTCTTTTTTTTGTTGTTGTTGTTTCAATTTCTTTTTTAAAAATAAAAACTTGCTTGTGAATTTGACTGTGTAGTCTGATGGGTTTGGATGGTTTGCAGTTCTGAGTTTGCATTTTCCAGAAAAACATTTGTTCAAGGAAATGCAATTAGAATATTGAGTGTGAAAACTAGGTATTAAGAATAATAGTTTCATCCTTACTTTTTCTCTACAGGACACTGGGAATGAAGGTTCCAACACCTGTTGTGTAAATTAGTTTTTATATAGCTGGTAGGCTGCGGTTCTTTCTAGGATGAGGAGTTTTCAGGATCTGAAATCCAGAGAGAGGATTGCAGGACCTTTCAGCACACAATTTGTGTTTCTTCCATTGTTACCTTTAAGATAAGATAAAACACATTTAGGACTTTAAAATAACCTAAGTATGGGGAAGCTTTATTACCGTGCAGTGTCATATCAGTACGTTCTGTAAGGGCAGCAGCTTTCCGTAAGATTGTTGCACTGAAGTGATTGGAGATTTAGGAATATCTTTACTACTGTGCAACATGTAGCATCTAGGCAATGGTATTTGAAATAAAATAATCCATATATGAAACACTTTCAACCACATGGAACTGGCTATTCAGCAAATGCTCCTAAATTGAACTATTTCTCTTTTAGGTAAAGAATCTAACATTTCAGCTAGAACAAGAGACCAATAAGCGAATAATGGCACAGAATGAATTAAAGGCACAAGCCTTTGAAGCAGATAACTTGAAGGGTTCCGAGAAGCAGCTGAAACAGGAAATCAATACATTGTTGGAAGCAAAGAGATTACTGGAATTTGAGTTGGCTCAACTTGCTAAGTAAGTAAAAATCTGAAGTAAAATGGAAAAAATTGTTTAATTATACATGTACTGTTCTGCCTGTTCCTATTAGCAAATAAAGTTCTCTGGTGCATAGGCATTTTTTCCTAAACTGAAAGAGTATTTTTAGCTGCATGTTATGATTTCTCTATGTAGCCTTCAGTGTTGGAATATTTTTGTTATGAGCTATAATGCAGAAAAATTCTTGGCTCATCATGCTATGTCAAGGCATATATATGTATATGCGCCATTTTTATTTGACTGCCTTCTTTATGGTTGACTGTGATACTAATTAAATCATGTGGGACTTTTAGTTTTACTAGAGGGGAGTCAATAGCTTTTTTTCCCCTTTAACAACCTGATTATTTCTCTTAACATTTCTTAAGCTGACTAAAAACATTTTTCATTAATTAAGCTTCTGTCATATGGTCCTTCAGGTGACTTAAGTACTCTAAATGGAGAAATGTTGACTTCTCAATTACATACCGAAATGATCATCAGGGTAGAATAAGGAATGTAATTAAATCAGACTTTTAGGATACACTGTTGGTCTTTGTAATAAAGTGCAAATGTAAGATCTTTGTAGGGTGCTGTTCTGGTTAGAAATAATCTTTGTCATTTGTTAGTAGCTGACTTTTTTACATGCTTTCCTTCTTTATTGCTTCAAAGACAGTACAGAGGAAACGAAGGTCAAATGCGTGAGCTTCAGGATCAGCTTGAAGCTGAGCAGTATTTTTCGGTAAGACTTGCAAAAAAATTGAGTGCTACATTTTGACATGAAATCATTGAACAGCAAGTAGTTTGACATTAATATTTTTTAAATGTAAGTAACTACCTGACATAAATCAACAATTTGCAAAATACAAGCACGGAACAAAAAATGGAGAACATTAGACAGTGTATCTAGTCTGTTGCTTTGTAGTTGTTTGTCAAATCTTACATATTGAGTAACTCTTATCTGAATTCATCAGAGCAGTTCCTATCTTGAGCTTGGAGAACACATTTTTCTGATACAGTTGCAATCTTTTGTAGACAGTTCAAAACCTCCATACTTAATGGAATATATTCCATGCTATTGATCTACCATAAGTGTATTTAAGAACCATAGATCAAGGAGTATTCTGCATGTATTCCTTATCCTTCTAAAAAGATATGTTCTCTGACCTGAGTCCTTTGAGAGCCTTATTTGGTACTTCAGGTAGCCAAGATGTGTATTTCATAGACTTAGTTTTATCTGTTTCATTTCTGTGAAAAGAAGCAATGGTATGAGATGCTGTATAATGCCTGACCTTCAAATACTTTTGTAAATATGGACATTCTCATTTCACTTTGGGAAGTACTTTTAAAATTTGGTTCTTCCTTGAAGGGGCAATAAAAATTACTAAATTGCACATGATTAATTTCATTATGTGTTACAGATTTCTGTGCAATTCTCCATAATATACTGCTAATAAGACCTAGAGTATTGTGTTTCATTCTCTGTTTTCTCTTTTTATTCCTTAGCATGTAGTTCAGATGAGACATTTCAGTCTGAATATTTAGCAAAGTACTTTACTGTAGAAGGTAAAATTTGAATTTTCAGCATTACTGGTGGTAGTAATAACAATATAGTAATTGAGAATAGAAGTAATTCGTGCAAGTCAGACAGACCTCTTGAGTGAGTTATCTGGAAGAAGTCAGTTTGTACACAGCTTATGGTCTAAGACACATAGATACAAAGAGTATAACAGGTGGAAACACAGGACAGCATTAGCCTTGTTTGACTGACATTTTCAGACGATGCTACAAGAGGATGCAGTTTTGTCCCGTTGTCTCCGAGAGATGTGCTCAGCTGAGTCCTAGTGCATTCCTTCCCTTTTGTCATCTGGTTTTCTTGTACAACTGTGTAGGAAACCAGACTAGAAAATTAAAAAACTAATCTGGTCACCTCAGCTCCCTGCACAAGGGGAACTGAAAAGGAGCATCTTGGGCAGGAGGAAGGAGGAAATGTCACTGAAGACAGTACTGGCATGTGTTGGGGTTTGGCAAATGCAAATGAATCCAGTACCAAAACAATGAAGAATTTAACATGCAATTTGACTAATGATTCTTTATGCTTTTTTTTTTACAGACACTTTACAAAACTCAGGTTAAGGAACTGAAAGAGGAAATTGATGAAAAGAATAAAGAAACTCAAAGAAAAATGCAGGAATTGCAAAATGAAAAGTATGCCCATTGTGTTTCTGAAATGCACATAAGCTTTTCCCTGTAGCGTGGTTTTACTTATGAAGATTTTGAATCAGATTTTAACTGTTTAATTCCTTTAGAAAAAGTCAGGTCTTTAAAAGGGTTCCATAATACCTTGTAAAATGGCAAATACATTGAATTTTGTCTATGCTGACTTACAAAGCCAAATGTGGTTATTCATATTTGCTTTGGACTCCATATGTAATATCTGGAAAGGGAATGATGATGTCTGAGAATTTAGATGCAGAAATTTGAAAAAACATTCCAATTTGTGGTAATCATCTTGCTTGTGTAACAACCTTTTTATTTGATTGTGTTATCTTAGTAATTACTATATTTCTATAGCAAATAATTAGAGGAAAAGGTAATGAAAATACTTTGAATTCTAGGTTTAGTACACTTCCGATTACAGAAAACCAGTTAATCCAACAATGATTAATTGCGATGCACCATTTTCTAAGTCAGCAAATAATGCAAAAAATTTAAGCTTGGTTTTCCAATTTATTAATTTAATATGTATTGATTCTGAAGGAGACTGTAGTCTTATGAATGAAACGAGTTTCTCTCTTCTGAAGTTTGTGTTAATTGTTCTACTTGAGCATCAGCAGGATGTTACGTACAGTCTTTATGACGCATTTCGATGCGTAAAGGAAGTGAGAAAGAAATGATGTAGGAGGAAAACACCTGTCTGTGCAAAGTTGTTCAGGAGTAGGGTCCAACTTTAAAAGAAAGTAAGGCAGGAGGTGGGAGGGTGGTGTGGTTTTGGGTTTGGTTTTTTTTTCCTTTTTTTTGTTTGTTTGTTTGTTTTGTTTTTTTTCCCTTGGTTTTTTTTTGATTTTTTTTCTTTCTTTTTTTCTTATTTTTATGGATTCCTTTTTTTCCCTGGGAATTGTGACAAAGGTATACTTCAGCAGTTACCTTTTTGTAGTAGAGGCCCATATCTGCTACAGGTGTATCAAATCAGTGGACTCCAATATGTATTTCACTGTGTATATCTTTTCATTTTGCAGTGCAGAAAGGGCCTCTGTCATGAGCCCATACTGCAGTCATGGATTGCCACTTCTGTCTCTGCATGCTGTGGGCTGTGTCACCTGTTGCTGGGTGCATCTGACTCCTGGGTGCTAGTTTGGTCACTGTGCTTTGTGTGGGTTTCTTTGGAGACACATATAAAGAGCTCTGCCGGTACTTGAAGCATGAGCAAGAAAGTTCAGCTTGTATGCTGAACTGATCAGATGTGTATATATTGAATAAATTCTGCACATAAGTTAATGCCCCTGCCTCTCCAGCTGCAGATGGAATTTGCAAGCTTTTCTGCAAAAAGTTGCCTAGAGAACCACTGTATGTTTTCAGAAACTGTGCAGTTTTCATTAGTGTTAAAATGGTGTGGAGCATACATCTTCGTGAGCAGTAATCTTGTCTGAAGTAACAGATAAAACTGATAGGTTTAAGTATCTTTTGATGGACCGCACGGTACATGCAATTTAATTTTTTTTTTTATTCCTCAGAGGCAGGAGAATTTGTCACACCTGCTTTCCTAAGGGTTGGTGCTTCATGGGAGATTGGAATTTTAATTGAATTATAGTAAACTTGCTGCTGTAGCTTGTGTGGACCATCAAAAAATACAGTACAGAGTGTGGTTTTGTAAATCTTGTTTTTCTTAAGAAACTAAGTTAATGACAGTCGGTGGAGTGGTATAATTTGGGTTTGTTAGTCTTCCTGAAAATATTGAATGTTCTGTGTAGAACAAAATGTTCATGTTCTTTTTACAGAGAAACGCTCGCTACCCAGTTGGATTTAGCTGAAACCAAAGCTGAGTCGGAGCGGTTAGCACGAGCACTCCTTGAAGAACAGTATTTTGAACTAAGTCAGGAAAGCAAAAAAGCAGCATCAAGACACAGGCAAGAAATGACTGACAAGGACAGCATCATCAGAAGGGTAAATTATTCCACTGTAGTTAGTATCTATATATATCTTCCAGCTGAAAACAGAAAATTATGCTTCCATTTTAATTTATGAAGTCCTGTCATCATAAGTGATAAGTACTAAAGTTTTGGACTTGTTTGGAACCTTCAACATGTCAATCCCATCATGTGAACTCCCAAAGAAATGTAGACTTGATGACATCTGAGGTGAAGCCAGAATGAAAATCAACTGAATGTCATTATTTCAGTTATTAAGCCTTTTTTGGTCACTTCTTGTCATTGCCCAATGTATTATTTCAATCTTGTAAATTTGTGGAGCTGTAGAGACTCTTACTGTAAAATAACTTAAGTCTTGAGTTTCTTACGTGTAATCTATTAAAAAAAAAATTGGGGGGGGACAAAAAAAACCAAACACCACCCCCCCCCCCCCCAAAGAAAACCAACAAAACTCCAAACCCCACCAAGCCCCAAGCTCTGTTTTTTGATGGTACTTCATAGTGTAGCTGTTGTGTATTAGTACAAGACTGATGAAACTCTTCAGTTAAAGACATTTAAATAGTATAGTTATTTTATTCTTACTGTTTTTTTCCCATTTAGCGTCAGCTATGGAGATTTTTTACACCCCTGTGATTCTTTAAAACACTTCAGCAAGCTCTAGATGTAACTGATCTTGCATCAGTTGCTTAAAGTTTTCTATTAGCGCTACTATAGATACTGTATCTCTGTTTGAAGATAGCAGAAGTTGTGTTTGTTACATGTTTCCTTGATAAGCTGGAAATCTCCGGATTGCCACCATTTCTTGAGAAGCATTTAGAAGACTGGAATACCTTCTTGGCAGTATGGTTTTTGGTTTCAGATATTGTAATAATTTTGTCAGACACAATTTTTATAGGCTTCAAGCAAAACCTTTTTTGGGGAATGCAGTTATGTCTGGTTTTTAATATGTATTTAAGTGGCTGACGGAGTGATCCTGACTGTGGCAGCTAACATACTGAGAGTGTAATGGTTTTCCTTTCTGGTCTTTATTTTGTAAACCTATGTACATATTTGCCTGTGTATGCTCTGACTTACTCCAAATTTAGTTCTTTTACTATGCTAATTTATACCTATTTTTCATGATACATGGCAATATATGGCAGCAGATGCCATATATCTACTTTAGCCTTGAATGCTAGAGTTGTATCATCTATCAGTTGCTTTTCTGTCTGTATTCAGGGGGTCAGGCTTCTAGGTACTACTTCTTCCAAAGTACCAGAAATTCATGGGAAATTTCCACATTCAATAACAATCTAATTTTATCACAGTTGGGTTTTCATTTCTGTAGTGCACTGTTGTCAGCTCTGCAAAGGTAACCAAAAAGAAAAAGAATTCTTTCTGGGACAGGTGTATTTTGAGCCTTATGGTAAATCAAGACAGCTTAGAACTACTTTTTTTTTTTAAACTCAAGTTTGAAAGGTAAGCAGATTTTTTTTATATACGATCTGAGGAAGGTGTTCCAATCAAATGGCTGTTAGAATTTTAAGGGCATTTAATAGTATTATAAATATTTTTAGAATTGATGGCAAGAATTCTTTATTTTAAAATGTGTCTGTTTTCATTTAGCTGGAAGAAACTAATAACACGTTAACCAAAGATGTTGATTTAATAACAAAGGAAAATTCAGAGATCAGTGAAAAAATTAAGAAACAGGAAGAAGGTATGTCGTATTTGGAATTTTAATTCATCTGTTATGAAGCATATGTGGCAAAATGGGAAATGGGAGAAGACATTGCTGTTTATCTTCCCTGTTATTTGGGGCTTGATAAAAAATCATAGTCATTGTTTTAATCTTGAAAAATATCTATGTTGTCTTTAGCATTTCATCTTGGTGCCTTCCTGATATATATATCCCTCTGGTCATTTTCCATCATTATAGTAGCATTAAACTGGTAACCTTTATTGCTATTGTATTTGTATTTTACACATCAAGTGATGCAACACGAATATGGAGGAGGAAAAATAGATGAAATTGTAGAAATTATTAAGCTTAGAAATACTTTGTCCTAAAATACCTCAAAGTTGAATATTATTTTAACAGAATACAAAATAAAAAAAGAAGAGGAAATCAATAATATTAGAATGCATTATGAGAAGAGCATTAACACTGAAAGAACTCTGAAGACGCAGGTATAACTTTTAATGCAATTTAATAACAATTATTTTGCAGATCAGATTTTCAATGTTTTTTTTGTATAATTAACCCTTAGTTCCTTTGAGATTAAGTGTATATTAACCATGGTGTATAATATGCATTCTTGGTCAATACAGTTGAAAGAATAATTTGATGTTGTGTACTTTTCATTTTCATGACTTACTGTCATAAGTAAGGGTCATTTATGTTGGTGAAAATTTGTTTTTTTGGTTGAATCCTATGACTAGAAGAACTTAGAAGTTCTGTATGAAACATGCTTGCATCTAGCATTTTTCTTACTGGTTTTCCTGTTTCTTAACAGGCTGTCAACAAACTGGCTGAGATAATGAACCGGAAAGATTTTAAAATAGACAGAAAGAAAGCGAACATGCAAGATTTGAGGAAGAAAGAGAAGGAAAACCGAAAGCTTCAGTTAGAACTTAATCAAGAAAAAGAGAAATTCAATCAGATGGTAGTGAAATACCAAAAGGAGGTCAATGAAATGCAAGCGGTAAAATCATCTTAATATTTCTGTCATGTTGTGGAATTCTCTCCACAGGAAATATGTACAGCTCCTAGTCTGCTTGAAAAAATAGCAACTTCTGTTCCAGATGTTCTAGGCTGCAGAATTCTAGTGAGGCAGAGACCTTAACAAATGTGCAGCTGTGCTTGTTCTCATTCATTTCCTCTTCCTAAATTCTTAACTGTGGAAGTTATAAAAAAGTTACACATTATGAAAAAGTTTACATTATGAAAACTAAAAAAAAAAAAAAAGAGTACTGTTTTTCATACTACTCGTGCAGTTTATTTAATTGCAGGTTGATCTCCTTTGCAAAACAAATGGTAATTTAAGAGTTAATCAGACTGTGTTACTTGAATGTGTTGCTGGATGTTTGATATTTAACTTTTTTCCAAGGCTGAACAAAAAATTATACAATAATAATTTATGTTAATGCTATCAAAAGTATCTAGAGATATAAAAAAAAGTAATAAGTTTTCAGAATACTTTGCTGTCATATTTTTGAAATCACAGTAACTATGTATGTGTATATACGTACAGCAACTAGCAGAAGAATCTACATACAGGAATGAGCTCCAGATGCAGCTGGATAGTAAAGAGAGTGACATAGAACAACTACGAAGGAAAATCTTGGACCTCCAGCAAGGAATGGATTCTACCAGTGTTGCTAGCCTCCAGCCAGATGAAACAGATGGAAATCTTTCAGGTAAGAGAAAAGCATATTTGAACGACTTGACTTTGTGCATACACATAATTTCAGAAGGTACCGTTTCCAACAAGTTGCTACCTTTTAAAATCTTTTGTCATTCTTTTCCAGTATTGCCTATCCACTTCCTCATTTTTTATATTTTATTTCATAGCTTAGCTGCTTATATTTAAGTCTGAATTTCTTTCCACATTACACTTCCCACTGTATAGCTTGACATTAGCATAATTTTTATTCACTTTCATGGAAGGAATATCTTTGCATCTGCTGCTGTTTGCATATAGTGAATACAATGTGCAGTGTCCAGTGAGCAGAATACAGGGCCAGCTCTTCCACAACATTGTGACTGTATTTTGAATGCAAAATTGCCTTGATCTTGTCTGTTCTTACAGTCATGTAGCGCCAGTGTGACAAGTGGCAATAATTTCCAATGTGAAAAATAATCAAGGAATGTTCATAATGCTGTTATGGTTGTATGGAGTTCTGATTTAGCAAATTCAAACAAGAGCAAATAATAATGTAGTTTGCCATTTCCATGTCGTGTCAGTTCCTTAAACAGGGAAAGTTTAGATTGGATATAAGGAGGAAATTCTTTCCTGTTAGGGTGGTGAGGCACTGGAATGTGTTGCCCAGGGAGGTTGTGAATGCTCCATCCCTGGCAGTGTGCAAGACCAGGTTGGATGAGGCCTTGGGTGATACGATTTAGCGTAAGGTGTCCCTGCCCACGGCAGGGGGGTTGGAACTAGATGATCTTAAGGTCCTTTCCAACCCTAACTAGTCTATGATTCTATGATTCTATGATATTTTGAGACTCAATGTTACACTGATCAGTGATCTCTTCCTCCCCAGTGTTTGAAAAGTGCAATCGGTTAGTACTTTCACGTGATCCACTTCTGTATCTCCTAGATACAGGAAAAAATGTTCAGTGGTAATAAGCTGTGCTTAACAATTTCCAGATGTTGGAGCTAGGTTTATATTTTGCATAGTTAAGTAATTTTATAATTCATCATGAAGTTATTAATAAATTGACTTACAGATTTACAGTCTGATTTTTATTGTAGAAAAATATATTCAAGCATACAAAAATAGAATACTATTTTGGGTATTTTAAGACTTCAGTGGACAATTAATCAGATAAAAGTAAATAGAATCATGTTTTCCTGTTAATGCACTTCATGCTGCTCAGATTGCCACATTCTAGAGTTTTTCCAGGGGTCTTAGAGTGATAGAAATTTCAGGTAGGTTACCAGACTTAGCGTATGTTTTTATGTAGTTACTCCTTTCTGTGTCTATTTTCATGTCCTTTCTTCCCCATAGTATATTTTTAGATTTTTAGTTCATAATTGAGTGAAATCTGTTCTAGAATAGATTTTCATTTGGGTAGTGATACAGTCTTTTCTTCACAGCTTCCATTCTGTCCAAGAAGTGTTTTGCTCTCTGAATTTTGATCTGTAAAACACTCCGGCAGTTGCCATCTTGTAAAGTAAATGTCTGTTTTACTTCTTTTGAAAATGTCTTCTGGACGAGACTTCCATCAGAACTCAGTATTGGGAATTCTTAGAATTACTAGATTGGTGAAGGAACATTTTTATTCTTAGCTGTCACCTGCTAGGAAACTCTCACTGGTATTTCTGAACTGTCAGTATTTCTCAGGAGTTTCTCGTAGATGCTAATTATCAGTGCATTCCATTTATCTGGGGTAAAAAAAAAAAGAAATCAGAGGGGTTTTACTTAGTGTTTTTTCTGTGCTCAATTTAGTATTGGGAATCAAGCATAATATTTGATAGTGTCTCTAAATGAAGAACACTGTAGTTCATATTTTTTAATTGAAAATTTCAGACCTCCTGTGAACTGAAAGCTTCATTTTTTTCTACAAGAAAACAGACTAGATTTGTTCTACATAAGAGGATAGTTTTGAACTTTCTTACTTTTCTTATCAGTCATTTTCAGCTTGATGGCTGTTGTGTGTTACACTGAAAACACGCAATGCCTCCATGTGCCAGATTTGAGGAAGACGGAGAAGGAAAACTGAAAGCTGCAGTCAGAACTTAATCAAGAAAAAGGAATTCAGTCAGATTCTCCATTTTCTTCTTAAAGGCAGTAGTATGTCAGTGTGACCTTGTTGTCTCCCAAGATCTTAGGAAGGCTGTAGGAACAAGCTCTTTTTGTCTGCTTGTTACAGTCCATTATTTTCAGTTTCACCTCTGGAGATGTGTATGGCTTCTTGATTATGACTGTTCCTTGCCACTTCAGTTTTGGGGGCAGAAATTTTGGTATGTGCAGTATCATCTCCATTGTTAATTAGAACATCACAGTTACTGGAAGCTCTTGTGGTCTTCATCTTCTATACTCATGACCCCTCTATTTCTTTTTTAATAACCTTTCATTTCTTTTGTCTTCTTTCTTGCTCTTTTCTCCACACATGCCTCAGCTTTTTACTGCAGTTGTGCTGATGGTGGTACTGTGTCATATAGTTAGGACCTCTAATACGTGTTATTAAGACTTGTCTAGATTTAGATCATGTCCTTACATGTTGCTGCTTTTTAAATTAAAAGAGTTTAAGTGACATTGGTATATATAGTCAGTTTTCACATATTTGCTAAAGAGCCAAGTAGAGGGTAGAGAATGATTGCACTAGTAGTGTGAGGACAAAAAAAAAAAAAGAATTTTCAAAGTAGAAGTATACCATGAAAGAGAAAATTATCCGGCACGTAGTTATTTTTCTGCAAACCAAGTAATTAGTCTTCAAAAAGAAAAGTGGCATGCCACAGCAGCTCATTTGCTGCAATTCAGTTCTATGAAGTTGTTTGTCTTCAGCTGTGTGCTAAGTTCACATCACTTTTGTGGCCTGAACATAGACATTCTTTCAGAACACTTTGAAAAGCAGCTTGTTTAAGAGGTAATTTTTTCTGTGGTAGATATTTGGTGGTAGATACAGAGAAATTACACAGTAACACACCTTACAGCTGCATCTGTGGTTTCTGTCTGTCACTGAACTAAACCCTCTCAATTTCGGGTGGCTCCCAAGGCCACTTAGGTACTCTCAAGGTAGGGATTGGGTCATTTAGACAATACAGACTATTCTCAGGCATTTGCTTCTTCAGATGGGAAGGATCATGACATGGACGAAGGTTTTCCTTGTATTCAGTTCCAGGCATTTTTTGTAACTCACACTCCTGATTATAGAATCATAGAATGATTAGGGTTGGAAAGGACCTTAAGATCATCTAGTTCCAACCCCCCTGCCATGGGCAGCGAAACCTCACACTAAACCATGTCACCCAAGGCTGCGTCCAACCTGATCTTGAACACTGCCAGGGATGGAGCATTCACAGCCTCCTTGGGCAACCCATTCCAGTGCCTCACCACCCCAACAGGAAAGAATTTCCTCCTTATATCCAATCTAAACTTCCCCTGTTTAAGTTTTAACCCGTTACCCCTTGTTCTGTCACTACAGTCCCTAATGAAGAGTCCCTCCCCAGCATCCCTATAGGCCCCCTTCAGATACTGGAAGGCTGCTATGAAGTCTCCACGCAGCCTTCTCTCCAGGCTGTACAGCCCCAACTTTCTCAGCCTGTCTTCATATGAGAGGTGCTGATAATTGATTCAGATAGCAGCTCATGTCTCAGTTGTGTCTCCAATGTTAATAGAGTCCTTGCTGAAACAGCTGAAATACTTGCTTTTTATTGATGCCTTTGAAATGTATCTTCCTCCTGGCTGGACTTAGGAAATCTGAATGCCTACATGGTTGTAAACAGAATTCTTCTCTGTCAAGACAAACCCTAATCAGGAACTTAAAGGATTTTGTCCTAGTTGTCATAGGGCACTTGTTATAAATTAATTCTTTTCATCTGACTGGGAAGATAATTTAAGTAGTTGAGCTGTCCTGCATGTTTAACTGCTGTGCATAATATTTTACAGCATAGGTTATAAATCATATTTTACACAAAAATAGTATTGAATAATAAACATGGACTATTTAAGCCCATAGTTTTTTTTGGAATATGAAACATAGGACTTTCTGAAACACCTGCAAGTAGCTATCACCTGAATAAACCTCAAAGCAAGTTCCAGCCAGCAATCCTTGGTGAGATACACGTGAAATTATAGTAAGACAGCCTGAGGAAGGAAAGAATCCAGAGGGAAGGGTAAACTGGAAGAATTAGCAAGATAGTATCTCTAGTTATGTGGTTACCATGGAAGAGTCTGAGGCGTAGGAATTCTTGAACATTGGAAAAAGATGCTTTACTGCTCATGAAAGCGCCTATGTTACTTAGCTCATAAGTTTCATAAATCATTATAGTCATGGTTGTCTTTTGTGATTCTATTGAAGACTTACTGTTAGAAGTCAAATTTATCATACTGAATTCACAGTGAATCCTGGCAATACGAATACTAGTCATGAAGATATTTAGAATGCAAATCCACATTTTTATATATATTCAGAGATAATTCTAACATCTGTAGCTTTTATGGAATTGTTTCTTCATATTCTTTTCAGGTCCAGCTAGCTATCAGATATTTTTGAGGCCTATCTTGGATTAGCTGGATTGGGAAAAAATGAACTATCTATTCTGGGATTCTTTCCAAAATACAGGGATGTTGTCAGGCAATAGTTTTGAGCCTGCTTTTAAAGACAAGAATAGAAGAACCTTTTTAATAGTCTAGATAGCCCATATTTTCTTAATTACTTAATCAGAATACTCATAAATATTATTTTTCTGGTTCAAATATTTGTGAAATGGCCAGATGAACATTTGTAGTTTTGCTAGCTAACTCTGTCAAGGGAGATTAAAATACACTATAAATATTACTTGAGACAAACCTTTATGATGAGGTTGGAAGGAAAGGACTTATCTACCCTTTCAAGAGTACATTTGGTTCCAGACGGATGTTAGCTGTGATACATTCATAAATTGTTATTTTCAACTGCAGAATGTTATTCGCAGCTCAGAAATCATCTGTCATGCAAATAAAATTTGCTTACTAAAATAGATTTGTAGTAGGCAGAAAAGAATGTCAACCAATTCATTTGTAATGGCTCACCAACTTTCTACTTCCTTTGAAATTTCTATCAGAATGTGATGAAATAGAAGTGAACTAAGAAAAACTGACTCTATAAGCAACATAATACCTGGTGCATCTTTTAAAGTTTGCCATTATTGGATCTTTCCAGATTTTCATATACCACAGTTTTGACAGATGTGTACTTATTCCTTTCAAATCACCATCATCCATTCTGTCTGTATTCCTTTTGAACTACATAGCAATTTTTTTGTTACCAATTAATTGGTTCTTTATTAGCAGATGTTCTCTATTAGCAGTTAATTAGTTCTTTTACAATGAAGGACTTGAGTTTTAGGATATTTCTAAAATTTCTAAAAATTGAAGAATCTTCTCTTGATGTAAAAGCTATTCAAAATAAGGGTAAGCATCATTTGTGATGCTGTGAAGGAAATAGGTTTGCTTTTCCAAAGCTACTGAATATCAAGAACTGGGGAAGAGCCTGGGGGGGGATGAAACTCTCACTCCCCACTGTTCTTGTGCAGATATGAGAGGCAGGGAAAAAAATTTCCTTCATTTTTCTAGGAAATTTTCTTACTGGAATGAGTTCTGCTAAGATGCCTTTCTTCCAATGAGAATTTCAGTAGTTCAGCAATCCCAAAAATATGTGAAGTTACTTTCTGTGGAGAAATGTTAGGAAATGATTCTATGTTTTTAAGCGCAGTCCACTTCTAAATATTGTATCCTGTCAGGCTAATGCTGGAAGGGGGGGGGGGTATGCCTAATTTTAATGCCTTATGCAAGGCTAGGCTGCTAGTCTCATTATTTTACAAAACAAAGTGTATGGACAATATCTTAAATATATATTTGGATGTTATTTTCAGAGCTTGCTTGGAGTTATCTCTGAAGAATAAAAGGACTCAGTAGTTCCTTCTTACATACATACTTGTGGAAGATGTTTTGGGAGATTCTAACTTAATGTTTTTGAAATTTTCAGTGTTGCCAGTTCAGCTTATTGTAAAGGTGCATTCACAGAATCACACAACATTTAAAAATGTACAAGTTTTTTTCTCAATTGTGAAATTTTATAATTATGGAGTGAAAATCTGATTACTGTGTTCACATTTACAAAATTGTAAGACTCTTTACTATGTAATTTCAGATTCATGGAATCACAACAGCTTTTTACTGCTATTACCTGGCTTCTGAATTTAAAAGAACTCTCAAACCCCAGTATCAGCTAGCTGGAGAGTGTTTAAACACTGAGTTGCAATAGGCAGAATGCTAGTTTTCTTTTGATGCTTTGTTGTATAATTGTTAAATTATTTCAGTAGTTTTATGGCAGGAAAATACGCTATTACATTACTTTTTGGAAAATTGTCTACCGACAATTTGAGTAAAACACTTGTCTCTTATTCTTTATATCTAGTTGATTCTTCCTGCATTCCTTATTTATTTATCTCCTATGCTTACCTTCTGTGAGTAACGGGACACCCGTGTAACTTTGCAACTTTGCTTGCTCTTGTGCGTTCTCCTTTTTTTTTTGTATCCCTTGGAAATTGTGGATCTGATTTGTTTTAGCTGTGCATCTTCCTGCTGAGTATTTTCATGTAGCCTTTCCAAATGTTAAATTGTGTTTATATTGAAAAATCTCTTAATCATCCTCCTTTTAAGCAGTAACACATTTTTGAAGTGAAGTCTTTACAGCTTGGCTCCTTGCAAACTATTTACATACAGTGTTAGCTTTTGGCATCAAGGAAAACAGCTTCACTTTATTTTGCAGCAACTGTAGCATATGTTAGCTTGCGATGAAGCATGAAGTAAATGCTTATATCTTCATTTTATTTAGCTGTGCTTTTTATTCTGCTTTGCTGAATAGGTAATTGCCTATTACTGCATGTAGTACATCTTCTTTTCTAGTAATAGCTTGCTTTTGTGCTGTTCTGCTTTGTTATTATAATTATATAACATTATTTAATATGTTTTTTAAAAAAAAAAAAACAAAACAGAATCAAGACTTGAAGGCTGGCTTTCAATACCAAACAAAGGAAATATAAAGCGGCATGGCTGGAAGAAACAGGTACAAATGGAGGGGGTTTTTTCTTCCTCAACTCCCTTGAGAAGTTTTGTAGACATACAGTGAATGGTTTTACAGCTCACATTTAAGAAACAAATTAGAGTAATTCAGTGTGTCTACATTATTGAAGAAAAAAGAAAGCCAACAAGAAAATTCAAGTTCAGTGTGAAATCTGTAGTAGTAAGACTGTGCAAATTTACAACAGGTGAGTGAGGAAATGCTTTACCGTGATCATCTTGGAACCATTAAAAATCCCATTTGTCCTTTGAGTAAGCTTCTTTATAATCATGTTACTGAAAATGAAGCTATTTGTTCACCTTGGCAGCAGAGAGTAGAGAATTTTACAGTCTTGAACTCACTGGGAAATGCTTAGGTTAGAGGTGTTGGATCTTAAGGCGTATTGGTTACGAACTTTCTGAGCATCTTGCTTTGTTTTTCCTGTCAAATGAGCAAATGTTTGTAATTCTGTGTGATTGTGAGCAGCTCTGGAAGGATGTCTGTGTACTTTAGGTTGAAGACAGCATCCTTGGGCTTTTTGGGGTTGGGGGGTGGACACTGCAGGCATACTCAGCATTTGGGAATTCTCTTGGAAGTAGGGCCTGCAGTCCATTCCTGCTCTAAAACTCACAGTGCGATTTTAACTTGGCTTTATCCTTTATTTCCCTAGTATGTTGTGGTGAGCAGTAAAAAGATACTGTTCTACAATGATGAAAAGGACAAGGATCAGTCTAATCCATCCATGGTACTAGATATAGAGTAAGTAAAGTTACTGTTAATTTTGGATACAAATTGGTAAAAGTGCATTGTATGTGAGGTAACTCATAACAAATCTAGAAGCTTGGAATCAAAATTCCATAAATAATTTGTAATTTCCCATACTATTTGGAAAACATCTGTTTAACTATATTTTAGATGCTGTTAACAGAAGATACTACTTTTTTTTGGCCTGCTGTTGCTAAAAGTTAGAAAAATGTTAAATGCACAATAGTGTGGCACTGTTTGTAGTCACTGGTCTGAATTTACAGAAAGGAAAGCCTCGTTATGAGAGAGGAGGGTCAGAGATAGTGAGGGACCTATCTCTTGTTACAATTCAGTGTAAGGACAGGTGTTTCCAGTTGCTTCAGCTGATTTCAGTTCTCATCCCCTTGCCTCATACCTTTTTCTTGCTGTCTGAGAAAGACTCAATGTTGATCAAGCCCAAAGCATTTCTAGCTTTTCCAGATGGTTTCAGTCTAGAATGACAAAATAAATGAATTGTGATCCCTTTACATCGGTTATACATGAGGAGAACTGTGTCAGTTATCAGTGAAGCCCATCGATGATACATGACTCTGATGTTTGAACAGCTGATTGACATTATGGACCTTATAGAGTAGTAATTGAAAAAAAGGTTTTGAATTTCATTAATAGGTCTGTCGGTGACTAACAAATACAGTGGTCTGGAAGGAATCTCAAACTCAGGAAGTGCTTAAGCTGCCAATTGCTCGTAACCAGGAAAAGAGTTATTTTTTCTTTGAGCTGTTTCTTGCTCTCTTTTCATAAATATCTGTTATGGCAACTGTTGAAAACAGGATGTTGGGATAGATGGAGTTAGTCTTGACCCAGTATAAAATGATGTTTGTTCCAAGTTTTATAGCATTTTAAACAGCTGGTGCCCCAGATTGCCTTTTTGTGGTGCTCTGGCATTGATTATTTATTAACTGATAACATGATTCAGTAAAAACAAATAAATTACTGAGTAGTACTAGACTTCATATGGTTATCACACAGGGTTATCAGTAAGCTCTTCTAGCAATAATCAGGCTTCCCAGTGTTCTGAGGAAGAATTTGAAAGTCTTTTTCACATGTAAATTTGCCATGATGGATCTTGAACCCATTGTAAGGTAACCCTCTTTCCATGCTATGAAATATTTTGGTCTTACTTGGGAAGACAAGATCTATATCGTTTATGAATTAGTTTAAAGTCACATTACAGCTTGAATTCTATCATAATGCTTACATAAACAAGGTCTATAAGAACTAAAAAGCACTTTGATAACTGTTTTAAAAGCACAGTTAGCCTTTCAGCATTTTCTGAATCATATTTCTTTAATCTAGTAAGCTGTTCCATGTCCGGCCTGTAACTCAAGGAGATGTGTATAGAGCTGAAACTGAAGAAATTCCTAAAATATTCCAGGTAAAAAGAAGAGTACTCTCATTTCTATTTACACCGCTTGAAAAAGTTTGGCAGCTTCTTTGAAAAGTGTATAAAGATACATGGAGCTTCAACAGTAACACAGCAGTCTTCTCTTTCAGATTCTCTATGCTAATGAGGGGGAATGCAGGAAGGAGCTGGAGGTAGAACCAGTACAGCCAGCAGAGAAGACAAATTTTCTGAATCACAAAGGCCATGAATTTATTCCAACATTATACCACTTCCCAGCCAACTGTGAGGCCTGTGCCAAACCCCTTTGGCATGTCTTTAAACCCCCTGCTGCCCTAGAATGTCGAAGATGCCACGTAAAGTGCCACAGAGACCACTTGGATAAAAAGGAGGAATTAATTGCACCGTGCAAAGGTATGAGTAAGATATATAGTAATACAAGGTATATATTACATACTCATGGGGTTTTGAGTTCTCTATTCCCTGCATAGTTTAGTAAACCTACTAAACTGTTGGAGGCAGATAAAAACACTTGAGTTTAAATGTTTTCTACTCCTTAGTTCTATAATTTTAGATGTGAAAGGTGATATTAAAATACAAGTGTTAACAATGCATATGAGCAGGCACCTGTGGGAAGCCTCTGTTGGGAGGCCATTGGTGGTGTGAGTGACATGGCTCTGCTGAGGGCCCTGAGAGCACAAGGGTTTCCAGACATTTGTGCCCAAGTATGGGGCAGCTCCTTGGTCCCCAGACCATTCTCTCTGTACTTACACATGGCCCACATGGCCCCACAAGGGACAGTGCAGTGGCCACATCACCAAGGTGTGTTAACCCCTTGAAGAGTAGTACTTCAGGCACTTCATAGATTTAAGTAAAGGTTTCCTCTTTCTGAAGTGGAGCCTTTAAGTTTCTACTCTGGAACTCACCCTAAGGCACCCACACAACTTTTCAGTGTATTAAGACTACAATTAGTGTAAGCTTTCTCATTTCTTGACTATCAGTGTTAGACTCAAGAATATTAATGCAGAGTGACAAATATTGAAGAAAACTATATACATAATTTCCCCTGCTGTCTGCTGAAAACAAAATGGAAATGGATAAACAAATCCAAAACAAGTATGTATAAAGGTGCTGTTGTTCTTTCCAGTGGCACACCTGGCAGGTCATAATTCTTATTTTGATAATGAGTCCTAGTTTTGATGGAATTGTCTTCCTCCTTTTACTTACAGTGAGTTATGATGTAACTTCAGCAAGAGACTTGCTGTTACTGGCATCCTGTCAAGATGAACAGAAGAAGTGGGTGACTCATTTAGTAAAGAAGATCCCTAAGACACCACCATCTACTTTTGTTCGTGCTTCTCCTAGAACTATGTCTACAAGATCCTCAGCAAATCAGTCATTCCGAAAAGTTGTTAAAAATACTTCTGGAAAAAATAGGTGAGAGAGAAACTACAAAAGCTGCTAAAAATATGTCTGTCAATCCTATTTAATGTGAAGTTGTGAAATAATTCCATAGTTACGACTGTTGAACCGCTGATCTAAATCTCTGCTCAAATCTTCATAGATTGCGGTAACTGTATCAGTTCTTTGATTCTGGAAAGGTACCCTAGGTTTCCTTGATTCTGGAAAGGTGCCTGGCCTGCGAATGCATGTGAAGGAGCTGGTTGCATTGTTTTCTGTTTAAAGGCGAGGCTCGGTAGATGTATGAGCAATGAATGATCTACGTAGTCATTCATGGATTGACTCATAGAACTTGTATAAACTGGAAATCTGCGGATGGGGTTGAAATGAGAAACTTACAGATTCTCACTCTGTTGTTACCCCATTTATTTTGGTGTGAAGCAGCTTAATTCCATTTTTTCTCCCTGCTTAGTCACTCCCTGCTTTCTCCCATCCCAGCAGTTATTTTTGTAAGCTATTTGTGACTGCATTAACCAGGGCAAAATTTAAAATACAGCTTTTAATGCTAGGTTAGTGGAAGCTGAATTTTAGTGTGCATTAGCTTCCTCATACAGTATGCGTGTTCCTCTCCCCCAGAATAAACACCTGAGTCAACAGTACAAAGTGGACACTTCATGTTTCAGAAGTGAAAGAGTCTTCCTAGATTGGCAGAGCTACCAAAATAAATGTCTGGCAAACATTCCTTGCATCAAGTGCAAAGAAAGCAAGCATTTGCATGTAAAGATGAACTGGGTGTATCATGAAGCATCCTCCTGCAGAGGAGAGTAGGAAAAAAAATCTGAAAGATACAAAGGGTGCTGATATTTTGTCCCCATAATTAACACTGAAACGTAAGTGACCATAGTTTTGAGATACTAACATGCTCAGTGAAGGCCCTCAAGATAATCTCATCCAGGAAGATTAATTTAGGTCTCAAATACAAAGCTGACAATATAAAAAACAGTGATGTTGTGGGCAGTATTGTGCTAGAGGTAATAACCAGTGCAACAGCATGAGGAGAAGGACATAAAAAGAAATCTGTGACCAGCAGCTAAGAACATGTAGCTGTGCTGGAGTATTTTGGAGGAGAAGCCATGTTCACAAACAGGGAACAAAGTCTTAAGTTTGCCGGTTATAGTAGGAACATAACTGAATCATGATGTGATTTGACATTTTTTGACACTGGCAAAGCTGAAGTTGTGAAACACAGAAGCACTTGATCTGTGGGGAGATTTCCTGGGAAGAGGGAAGTTTTTCCTTACAGTCTTCACTGTAAAAGCAATTGAAACGGGTGAGTGGGGTGGAAAAGCACCCGGTGATAAACTGGGGTTAAGAAGAATGACTGTAAAATCAGAGTTTACTTACTAAATAGTAGCATTAGTATGTACCAAATAAAGATAAATTGGTAATTGCTAATTTCAGGGGGTTCAGTCATGTTTGTTATGTATTTACCTGATGTGTACTTGTACAACAAAGTCTTGTTAAATTGTCTTGTCTACAAGGTGCTCATTTCTCCCAACTTCCAAAAGCTTAGCAGTGTTTCCAAACTTACTTTTCTTTCAGTCCTCAATTTTCCAAGATAAACTGAAAAATATTAGACTCCAGGTATTTTGGATATAAATGACACCTGTTGATTTTAAAATCTGCATCATTAATAGCTGTTGTTTAACATCATCTTTATTTCCAAGAGGACTGTTGAAGTACTCCTGTTCTGTGGTTGAGAAAAACACTGTGGTTTTATGTATCATATGATACATTTATTTCAGCAATACTCAGGATTATAGAAACCAGTTATTAAAGGCAAACCTTTTAAACAGGCAGATAAAGATAACACAAGTATTTATGACTGATTAAAGAGCTGTGTAACTGACTAGTAAGATTTTTCAGTGAGTCTTCGACCATCTAAGTCTGAAAGAAGCAGCATGTTACGATGGTACTTGATTAGGTGGAATGATTTTGATACTGAATCACTGTCCCATTGTCAATTCTGGGAAACAAACAGAACTGATAATGTAGAATTCATTAAAATATGAAGTTATTAAAATGTGACACTTAAATAATGCTTGTCAACATGACAGAAAAGACTTCAAATTAACTGAAAATCTTTTGTTGAGGCAGCATTCTTGGACAGTAAAACCAAACAAAACAACAAACACCCTCAAACCAAACAACCAGCCAGTGGTGTTGGAAAGAATTATTTTACTACACCATTTACGTGCATCTTGAAGCTGCATTAATGGGAATAATCTGAAACAACACTTGGAAGATGTGGTCATGATGGTACATTTTAGAGTTCATCCTCTGTTATTGAGTACACAAGACTCTTCCCTCCTCCTGGCCAAACCTTATCTAGATAGAGTTCACTTGGTAACGATAGTGCGTACCTCTATTTCACATTTAGATATTTAGAGTTGCAGCCACTGATCCTTGGTCAGTGCTTGAAATTATCTCTTTTGGACCCTTCCATGAAGGTCCATAATTCAGTTTTCTGACTGTCTGAAAAAAAGTAAACTTATTTTTCTAAGCTAGTGATTGAATCAGCCTGCTAAGAAGTGCAGTGATTGCTAGAACTGAGGACAGGTAAGTAGGAGGATGCTCCCCTGGGTTAGGAAGGTGACGTGTAGAACAGTGGGCCCTTTTCCTTTCAGGATAAGGCTTCTCTGAACTCAGTACACTGCACCCTGCAGATGTGGGAGTAAGAGTAGCAGTGATGATTTGTATGGGCTATACATGTTTAGCTTTTACTAAGTACCTGAAAATTGTTCTTTTGTCAAACAGTGTATCAGAACTTGATCTTGGTGATGGAGGTGTACCATGTAAGCAGGCATTAACTGTTTTATTGAATGGATACAGACTTTGACACATGCTTTGAGACATTTTGGGTCTGGTCCACCTTTCTTTGCAGTCAGTAGGCAGCATTTCATTGTCTTCATGGAGAGGTGTATTAGACCATTAAAAGGACCCTCACATAAAAGTTCATCTGAAGTTCTATTCCCCATTTTAATAACTTATTGCTAAGAAATATGAATCAGAACTTCATGATGAACTTGCTAGCATTTGCAGTACTGCTTCTAGACCTGAAATTACACTTTGTAGTTTACAGTGTGCTAATTCATACCATCGTACCAGCACAGTTGGCAAATTTTGTTTTCGTGTATTTGGACTTTGGCGCCTGATCAAGTTATTACATGCTTAAAAAACCCCAAATCTGAACAAACTCCTGTGTATCAGATGAGCTCTGGCAACTGCATGTGTGTGTGCTTTTAGCCCCATAGAGCCTTTTCTTGTCATGCAAGTGGAAGAGGGTCACCTTGCATTTGCCGTGAATACACTCATGATTGTTTAGCTGAATTGTTCACTTGTAAAGCCTCAGTAATATTGTCATCTGTCTGACCTCTGTATTTATTTCATATTGATTGAAACAAAGAACAGTTTGTGGAAGATTGTGTAGGTATGATCTTAGCATTATACCATGTCAATTGAAAGAGTATTTTGTTAATGTAAAATATTTCCTTCACTGGAGCTCTTGGCAAACATGCACTGGTTCTGTGAAGCTAATTTTTTGCTGCTTGTAATTAATTGTCTCTTTTCTTCTTTATTCCAGCTAACCACATGTACAGTGCTTATTGGGAAATCATGGGATGCAGTCTGAGAAACAGGGCTTTTTTTAACCACACAGAGCAGTGCAGACGGGCTGTTGTTCCTTTCAACATAACTATCACAGGCTTCAGGGTTAAGATTGCTATTACTGTCTCCTCCTTGCTTTGGCACAAAAGCACGCTGAGGGTGTTTAATTGCGGGTTTGCCTAAAGGTAGATTAGATTAATTATTACTATGTAATGCAAGTTAAAGCAAATAAAGCTTAGCTAGGTGTATAAAAAAGGTGCTGCCTTTTTGGATTTTTTAAAAAAAGCCTGTCAATCATGATGAATGCAGCCAACTTTCTTTGCATCAGTGAAAGAAAAGGACTATTCACCCTGTGAAGGGGCTATTTATGTCAAGATGAGCATACAAAATGGAGTAGAAGAGAAAGGTATCTCAGTGAGAAGGACTGCAATTGCTTTCAAGACTCAAAGTTGTGATCTTGAAGACTGCAGAACTAGCTTAAAAATGAAGCCTTATCACTTGAACTTCAGTGCCTTCACTGCAGAGTTCTTAACAGCCTTATTGCTAACCACCTACTATGGAATGGATCAAAGTGTTAAATATTTTGCATTATGCTTTACAAAATACTGATTTCAGCAGGTTTGTAAAGGGGGGAAAACAAGTAATTGCCTTTAATCTATGCATTTTTGCCAAGCCATACTGAATTATTGTTCTATTAGAGGCATTAGAAACTAACAGTAAAAAGAACCACCAAGTTTGGAAGCGTATTTTGGGGTACATCATTTCTGTAACTGTGTAATGTATTGCCTTACAATTTTAAGTGATAACGTACATTAAGTTAACAAACATTATGAAATATATGCACTGTTTGAACTGTAAATTATTGTTAGAACACTTTTACTGGGTTTTACATTGTCCTTTTAGTGCCTTGAGATAGTTGTATTATTGCCATGTCAATAAATGTAGAAATCTAAAACTAAACAAAGGAAAGGTCTAAAAAACTATTGCATATCCATGGTTTTTACTGAATTTTAATTGGTTTAAGTATTGTAGATGCATTTTCTAAATTAAGTACAATCTTTGAATGAAAATTCCTCATACAAAGAAAGATTGATTTGGGTTTAAGCCAAGCGATGTGTAGGCAATGCAGGGAAAAATAACAGGAAAGCATGTAACACAAAACGCTCTGGGTAATTCAGGAATTTCAGTGAATGCTGTCAGACTCTTGCTTTGTAGCAGGAATACATTCATGGTATGGGCAGTATGGTATTTTATTTTATTTCTTAACCAAATACCTCCTCAGTAATTTATAATGGCTTTGCAGTTGTGTATTAAATAAGAAGCACTGGAAAACTGATTCGTCCTTAGGACGATTTGCATGTTTCAAGTGGTATTGAAAGCCGCACTGATGGATATGTAATAATAAACATATCTGTTATTAATATGGTAATGACTCTGTGCTCATTTAATGAGAAATAAAGTAATTTATGGAAACACCCTTTTGAAAACGACTGGCATGGTGTTTTCTCCTGACTGCAGCTTGTACATCTTTCTAAGCATACGGATGTTACAACAGCTTCCTAGTTCAAGGTGTGTTTGCAACATAACACCTAGGGGCCTCTGAAACATTTTTTTACTATTCTGCATGAGTAAGTAAATGCCATATTAAGTAAGTTTTTTCATTCCCTTATTCTCACAGCCTGCTCTAGTAGCCTAGATTGTATTTATTATTCAGCCACCACCCACCCTGAGCTTGCCATGTGATTGCTTCACTTTCCATGATGTAGGTTTGGAGCTCCAGAAATCCTGCTTATCTGGGGGAGGGAACCCTGATCAAAAGACAGAAAATTTTGTAGGGTGGGTTTTGTTGGTGGAGACTTGCGGGGAGGTTTGGCTTTGGCTTTTTTTTTTTCTTCTTTGGAAGAGCCTGTGCATCCCATGAAGCCACCTGTCCATAAATCAACCTGGGTAATCCACCAAGGCTTGTAGAACAATGGAACAGTAAGGACAAATCACATGCAAGTGACTATGTCCTTTGAAGGTCACAGTACAGATAAATAGAAGCAGGTGATGTGATTTCAGAATGTTCCTCTGTGTTGAGCTTGCTCTATCAGAAATGGCAGCAGTTTCAAAGCTGTGGTTGGAGCACACTAAAGGCTACCTTCCAGATCGCAGGTCATGCTGACTGTTAGCTTGCCAAGCAATACAAGGGATAATTATGACCTACTTTAATCTCCTATCACATAGCCAGAGGGAAAATAACACAGTAAGATGATTATAGAACTTTATTACTTAAATACATACATTACTGTAGGAAATTTAGAGCAGTAGAAAAGGCCTATAGTCAGGTCATTCTCTAGATGCAGCCTAAGTTTTGGATTGTTTTTCGGCTTTCCTGTTTGGGTAACTGGCTACCTCTTAAATGTGAACACACTCTTGCTTGAATAATTTCTTAAAAAAGAAAGTCCTATCTTATAGTTCCATATTTTATAAGTCTCAAAAATAGCATAAAAACTTCTGAATAGATTATGGATAGTGGGAAGAGAGAAGGATTTTGGAAAAAATGGGTTTACTGTGCAGATTGGCACACACTGTCATTTCCATAGCTTTTTAGCGCTGCTGAAATTCTGCAATTCTTTTTAAATGCTGATTTTGCTTGGGAAAAAAGACATAATGAAGTGTAAAATTACATTGACTTGCATGTCTGGGATAACTTGCAACTAAAATGCTGTAATAATAAAGTCTAGACATGCAAATTACAGTTTATGTGTTCGGGTAGGCTGATGTTGGCACTTGTTTACTATAAGTAAGGTGCCTATCTACAGGAATAGCTATACTATCAGGGAAATACCTGACTTTTTGAATTAGATATTTAACTGTGTAAACAGATTGGGGGGGGGGGGGTTATTTTAGCAAGCATCAGCTTTACCATTCAGAAAAAAAATAATCAGTGTGCTGTTATGTTCATTGCAGCTCCACTTTTTCTGGCTCTCGCCTTCATATTTTGCTTAGCTTTTGCCCTTGTCAGTAACAATTCCTCTCACAGGAACATTCTGCCTACTCTCACCTAATACAGTGCCAGAAGGTTATCAAGAGACGTCAGTGTATCAGCTATGAAAAGCTAAGTATAAATCAGCCTGGCTTCCGTCATGCTGGTGAAGCTGGCTGAGAAATTCAGGAGTCCAAATTCTTACATGATCATTTTTTGGTGACTTGCCTCCACCTTTTTTCCATTTTTGATTCCTGTATTAGGTTGAAAGTTCATTAATGGTGGTAGAATGCCCGAATCTGCTCTCTTTCATTCCCTCTTCAAGCCCCCCTATTCCTGCTGAAGGAAATAGGAAAAGATAAGAGTAGTTAGCTGTAGCAAAACAGCCTGGATAATGAAAAAAGGATGTAGCCTCTCCCACAAGTGGGATTCAGCAGCAGCCACCAATGCTGGACCCAGAAGCAAGTCAGGGCTCATGCAGTAAGGGAAGGAACAGCAGATGCTGAGCTTCCCTCTGAACTGGTGAACTGTACTGGAAATTCTTTATATACTAGTTACAAACAAAGAACCACAAAGGGGGATTTGGTTTGGAACAGTTTCCCCTGAGAAGCTGTGGCTGCCCCATCCCTGGAAGTGTTAAAGGCCAGGTTGGGACAGGGCAACTCGGTCTAATGGAAGGTGTCCCTGCTTATGGTAAGGGAGTTTGCACTAGATGATCTTTAAGGTGCCTTTCAATCCCAATCATTCTATTTTTCTTTCCACCAGCTATACATTCACAGTAACCCAGAATGCAAAAAGTTTGAAACCTGCTGAAATTGGACAAGTAACACCAAAATGGGGGATACTGTACTGTATATGTGACTTCTAAACAGCTGGATTGCTGTTTTTCTTTACCCTGCCATTACATTTTCTGTATCATCTATTATTAGAAGTCACACCCTATTGACACTATTTCTCAGTTTGTACTTGCTGTGAGATAGGGATCAAACACAGCAGCGGCTTCCAGGCTCGGAGCAGCATGCTGTGCCATAGCTCAGGGCCCAAAGCTGGCCCTTGGGGCAGTTGTGGTAATCTCCATTCAGGCCTCGCTTCGCCCTGTGTGGTGCTGGGAAGATCGTGCACATCAGAGTTGTGTTCAAGTATCTTGTTTCTGTTTCTCATTTGCCAGGTGCTCATTTGGAGACAGTGAAGGTTTGCAGTGCAGGGTAGTGGAATGCTTACCATAAAAAAGAACTTTTATTTAAACAAGTAAAGCACCATAGTGCATCAGATACTGAAAAATCATACCTAAAGCACTTGAAAGAGTTTAATAGGCATGGCAGCTATCTGTAAGACAGGAGTTGATGATGTGACTTGATCCTGTCTGTTGTGAATACACACACATAAAAAGGTTTAGAGCCTGAAGCTACATAGAAAGGTTCTCAAGAACATTGTGTTTCCTGTAGAAAATAAGATGCATTTTAATAAATGCATATATGTGTCAATAAATTTATATGTCAATATACTGGATGACACAGCTTCCCTTTTAAAGGAACTAGACATGTAAATGGAGTATTTTAGTTCCTGAGACTCCTTTTATTTAAAAAGAAGACTACCACCTTCGTTCTGTCACGGGCATCACAGAGGTGCCTAGGGCATGCTTTGCAACAGGCCTGCCTTGTTTCCCTGCACCTTTCATGGAGTGGCAGCTCCTGCTGTACTGCCTGAGGGTACACCTACTACTTGTGCTCCCCAGAACTGAGCCGTGAGAGATTTCCTACAGTAAAAGCCCTCTATAAACAGCTCTGGACTTGCTGTGACCCATCTTCCAGCATTAATAAATCCTGCCACGGCTATTATCCTGCATGCAGTGTTGTGGTATGGACACAGCCCCAGTCTTTGGATCCAAGCTAGTTTGCCTCCAGCCAGTTTGGGATGAGAAGCAGCTGTGCTCAGATGGCCCTGCATAAGGCCACAGAGACCCAGCCAGGGCAGGCAGCTTGGCTGTCCCCATGGCCCTGCAACCCAGCCTGGGGCTCCTCTTCACTAATCAAAAAAAACACAATTAATGTTCAAGGCTTCCTCACAATTCTATTGCTGTCAAGGTAATCTGTACATCATATTTTTAGATTGGATATAAGAAGTCCTTTACTGTAAGGGTGGTGAGGCACTGGAATGGGTTGCCCAAGGGAAGCTGTGAATGCTCCATTCCTGGTGGTGTTCAAGGCCAGGTTGGACAGAGCTTTGGGTGACTTGGTTTAGTGTGAGGTGTCCCTGCCCACGGCAGGGGGGTTGGAACTAGATGATCTTAAGGTCTTTTCTGACCCTAACCTATGATTCTATGTTTCTATGATATTTATGTATCAGGTTGCACTCTTTGTCTCTATACTCCCAATGTCAGTTTGTGTAAGATTCCAGGAATCCACTGATCCCTTCCTCAACGCAAAAATCACCAAGTCGTCACAGCAGGAAGAGGCCTAAGCGATCTCAGAGAGAATAGGGAGGTGGTAGTTCTTCACCTTGTGGAGGTCCTGAAGGGTTTTCCTCCAGATACAAACCCCGACGCTTCTCTTTCAGCGCGGCTCCCTCTAGTGTCTTTCACAAATCCTGGAAACGCCGGCCTGCGATTGCCCAAGACCTTATCCTTTAAGGGTTGCTCTAAAAGAGAGAATGTTTTCAGCACAGTTTCAGCCTGTAGAGCATTCAATTTTCATACAGCAGCCACGAATAAATGACCTCTATAGTAGTCACTGCTGGTACGAAGAACAAACGGCTAGACAGGAGAGAGAGACACTCTGCACTTAGGCAGAGAGCTGGGCTCTGCTCTCGAGTAGATGCTCTGCAGGATCTGGAACTGTACTGGAACTTTTCAAAAGACTCCTTTATGCAAGTCACAATAACAGAAGAGTCATCATCCTTGGCTGATAAACTTTACCACCACCTTAATTGCCTTCGCAACTGGAAACACTTCTTAATTCAAGATCAGCTTCATTTCAGCATACCACCCATCAGAGTTTCTCTGTAAAATGTAATCCTTGTTTCCCAAAACTTTAGGAGCCTATACTGGACAATAAAATCAACTTTTGTTCTTCTCCATGACAAACTGAAAAGACTGAAATTTCTAAACCCATCAACTGTTTGGAACTAGAAATCACACTGGGTAAACTGCATGTTTATCTAGCAAAGATCCTGCTTGTTTTGGGTACAACTTCTATGGCAAAAGCAGGGACAGACATGCAAATACAAAGAGCCAACCAGCAGCAGCAGCTGCGGGAGAAGCTCTTGCAGCTGCAGCAGCCAGACGAGCTGAAGGTAACAGTGTTTGTTTTCTAGGGGTGGTAGCTAGGACGGGTGGTGAGGACGGGATATTTCTTCCGGCATTCTCTTCCTTTTCACGTTAAAGAAGCTAAAGCAGTGCTTAAATCGCAGCCTAATACCAACACTTTTGATAGAAGCACTTGAGACTCATATATTCATGTCTACTGCTCTTAGCATCTTTATAACTGCTTTTTATTGTCCTGGCCTTCACGGGCTTCTGATCTGTTAAAATAGTTGCTGGCAGATTCGGCATCCCCTCTCCCCTTACTAGAATTCTTCCAAGTTTATATATCACCCCACATTTTCCCACAACATGCAACAGACCCTTCCTCCACCCTCCCTTTGGGCAAACAACCAGCACGCCTACAAACCCACCTCAGCCCTCCGCCGCCTCGCCCTCACACCGCCGCTCCCCGCCTGTTGCACCAACACCGCTTTCCGCCCACTCCGGTGGCCGGGCTCTAACCCAGAGACCGTACGCGCTGGCTCCACGCCCGGTTTGCGCGCAAGTGGTTTAATCACACCCGGCACCGAGCGAGCTACTCGGTATAAGTACAGTTCTACAGGTCTCTAACGAGGGAAGTCCGACACGAGTCACGCCTTCCAATGTGGTGCTCCCCCGCAATAAATCCCCGCTCTCCGCGGACAGCCCGAGCAGTTTCCCTGCGGTGCGAAGAGCAGCGCGCCTGGAAACACAGCGACCGCCACCACCCGCCTCAGCCACCGGGCAGCCGTTAACGGCCCCGCCTCACCGCGCCGCGCCCTTCCGGCGCTGCGCGCGCAGCCCGCCCCGCTTCCGGAGAGCGGCCCCGCTTGCAGCGTCATCCTGAGGGGCCGGTTTGAATGAGACCCCGAGGGAGGGAGGCAGGCAGGGACGCGACGGACTTGGAGCTGCTATCGCCGGCCCGCTCCCTCCCTGCTAACGCTGCTGCCTGCCGCCCTTTCGCTTCCCCGCCGTCAACCGCGCCTTCCCAGGACACGGCGTGCCGCCCGCCCTCTCCGCCATGCCGCTCTTCTCAGGTGAGCTGCTTGGCCTTGGCGCCCGCCCGGCCCAGCCCGGAGTGGGGCTGTCCTCAGCGTGGGGCTGGAGGGGAGGGCATTCCGCGCGGCCGCGGGGCTGTTACCTCAGCGACGAGCTCTCCTCGGTGGCTCTGCAGCCCCCGGCCGGGCCCTTCCCGCCGCTCCCTCACGTGGGGAGGCTCCTCCGGCGGCCCCGCTGTCCGGCCGCCGGTACTCGCACGTGTCCGAGGCCCCGGCGCCGGGAGTGCCCCGGGACTTGCGGCGCGGCCCGGCCCAGCCCGCCGAGCTGTGGGGGAAGTGTCGGGTCGGCTCTGCTCGGCTGGGTCGAGGAAGGAGCGCTGTTGATGTCCGGGAGGGCCCGGGTGTCAAACGCGAATCGTGTGCGATCGTGCGTCTTGGGTTGGTTTTGTTTTGCGCCGAGTGAAGTGGTGCTGTCTGTCAGGTGAGACGCAATTTTGCATCCACGCTTCCAAATGTATGCAGGTGCATCAGCCTCTTCTCTTTTAAATCCACTGTTTCCTAGTTAAAATTAGAGTATCTCACTTCCCTCCTTGTCATGAAGGAAAGTTTCTAGTGAGGACTGCAAGAGTAAAACTTCCAGTGACATTTCCAAGACCAGTTACTGCTTTATTTATGCTTAACAGGTCTGGCCTCCTGGGGCTTTTCAGTACACGAGGAACAGGTTGTAGAAGGCCTCAGTACACAGTCACATCCCACTTTCTCCATTGTTTTAATTGTGGTTGGCAAACTGGAATTCTCATGTCCGTATAACAGGACTTTTTCTGAACTCTAGCACATCTGTACAATCTGTGTTATCTGTTCACAGGGCAGATATGTTCTTCCCTTTTTTTAATCTCCATTATTTTCAGATTAACAATTTTTTTTGTTTGTGATCTCTGCAGATGCTCATCTTCTTAAGTTTCCTCCTCTTGAGTGCCAGGTTGTCAAAACCAGTGAGACTACAAGTCTGTAGTAATAATTGCTAACCCTTCTGCATATTAGGTGCTGGATGCATGACTTCAAAAATGCAAAACTCAAAAAGCTGTGACTGAGTGGGTTGTCTTCCTGAAAATACTTGTGCTTGGTACTAAGTGTGGTATACAAAATCCTAGAATCAGTTAAGTTTGAAAAGACCTTTAAGATCAAGTGCAACTGTTAATAGATCTGTTTAAAAAAAAAAGAGGTTGGGCAAATCAGAAGGTACTTTCTGCTAGAAATACTGAAAAGCCAGTTGTTTGACATGCTTTGTAATCTAATTTAGACCAAATTTTGGTTTTTCTGTTTTATAACCCATTACAAGCACTGCATGCATCTGAAATCTGAACCTTCTTGGAAGGCTTTTTAAAATCACAATTTTTAAGAGGTTTGTGATGGGAAAAAACCTAGAGTTGCTGAATATATTGATGTAGAATCAAAGCACAGGTAGAAGGAAGGCTAAGACTTTCTTGAAGTATGATATTTCTGCCCCTTACCGTGCACATAGGATATTACTGTGTGCTATGTATCGCAAATTTTCACCAAAACCGCAGCTTGCTGAAGTAGCCTTATATACCTGTGATAGTGATTGGGAGTGATCAAAGATGTGTAGCCATTCTTTGGAAGCACAATTTGTTCCAGCATTTGTGCCTGATCTTGATTAGTACAAGCTTTACTAAAGGGAAGTTAACCTGCCCTCTGTTGTTCTGCCTAATGTTCCTGCTGATGATCCCATTTCCAGTGTCAAGAATTGCAGTTTTCAGACCGTATTTGGCTTTACTACTTAATTCCACCTTTACTGGGGTCAGGGCCTCTGTATCTGCAGCTGGTTATGTGAACACTCAAAACTGAGGAGGGTTGCAGTGGTGGCATCATGGATGGCACTCTGAGGTGAACTGTCCATTGGTGTGCTATTGCATAGGTTGTGTCTTGATGCACACTTGCCTTTTCATGTAGCTCCACATGAATGATACTGGTAGCCAAAGCTATGTCTGTCAAACAGTAGCTTTGCTATTAAGGAACATGGTATTGTTTTCCATTGAACAGGAACGGAAACGCTATGGAAAACTGAACTGGAATCTCACATCTGAACTTCCTTCAGAAAGTTCAGTTGTTTACAGTAAACAGTACCAAGAAACTGGGAGAGTTAGTTTCAAACTGCTTTTCAGAAGACTTGCCTAAAGGATTTCTGGGGCTGTTATACACAGCTTATATATATGGGGCTGTTATTGCTTGGAAAATTTCTCAGCTTATATATATTGCATACAATTGTTTTGTAGGACATTTTTAGACATGTTGGAAGTAATATGTTCTGATGGCTGAGCAAGGTGTCCCTTAGCTTGGTTGACAAGTTTTAGAGTTGAAAGCTGAATGTTCTGAGATGGTATAAATGCTGGAATTTGAAACAGTGGGTTGATCTTGGTAATAACATTCTTGTGTATTGAGAAATAATCTAGTTTCAAAACATTTTTTTTGCAGTTAATGTGAAATGGGGAAAAGAGAAATTCGATGGTGTGGAGCTTAACACTGATGAACCTCCAATGGTCTTCAAAGCCCAGTTGTTTGCACTGACTGGAGTTCAGCCAGCCAGACAGAAGGTTATGGTTAAAGGAGGAACTCTGAAGGTAGAAACCCATGTTTGGTTTTAATATTATTTCTAACTTTATTTTTAAGTATTCCTCCAGAAGATCTTTCATTGCATGTATTAAACTGACTACACTTTTCAGAAATAATTCTGTATGATTCGTTGCCTACTACTAGAAAATCCTGAAAAAGTGCTGCTAGATGGTTGGGAGGTACACTGCTGTTTTAAAACGCTTCTCCACTCTTTTATACCAAAACCTACTCTGCTTTATGGTTTGGGTTTTTTTTTTTGTTTGTTTGGTTTTGTTTTTTTTTTGTTTTTTTTTTTTTTTAATGCTCCTTCTAAACATTCAGAATCTGAATGCAACTTTTTGCTTTTTAGCTCGAGAAAAGTTTCTCTGGCACTTCTTTGCCAGAAACTTACTGGTATAGTGCAGTATGGGCAGATTTCCTACAAAAAGTTGCTTCTATCTAAGCAGCGTTGAACAACAAAACCTTATTAGAAGATGACTTGGCTGCTTTCTATTTTAGTCAGACAAGACTTGATGTAAATAGTTAATATTGTGAAATCTTCGACGAAACAGTTGTGTGTTTGGAAATACATGATTAGTATTTATGAAGATACTTACTTGTCTTTTGCTGTAAGATAATTAACTTGTCTTTTATTTCAAAAACAGGATGATGACTGGGGGAACCTAAAAATAAAGAATGTAAGTTCTGGGGAGTAACTAAATTTTACTCATTTTTTTCCCATCTAAAGAAAGATGTAAAAGTTCTGCTGTTTCTGTTTCAGTCGGTAGCTCTTTCCTGAAAATCAGACCTTGATGAAAAATAATTTTACAGGCGTCATACCTAAGCATTCTTTTGTAGTTCTCACCAGTGATTTGTGAAAAACCTTTTGGCTTCTGTAGGGAAATTGTCGGCTTTCTGAAGTCCTTTGAAGCATAGATTTCTTACAAGAAATGTTATAGGTCGGACCAATGGTCCTTCTGTCTTGTCTGTGACCATAGTAATAAGTGGTGTTATTTAGAGAGAGGTTGTGAACCTGGCCACTGCCTGTAGTCCATTGTGCTTGTATGTACCCAGCATAGAAAATCCTGGCATTACAAGCACTGAAATTAAAGCTCAGCCTGTTTATTTCTTATCTATGTGCTGAAATTTGTCCTGTACTAAATTGCCGCTGATTAAAAACAAAGCTGTTAGTAATGGTTATTTATTTGACTAGTTCAAAAAGAAAACAAAAAGTGAATGTATTTGTGTTTCTTAGCTATATAATATTGTAACAGGGAATCCCAGAGATTTTTGCTTTGGGTTTTTTTGCAGTTTCATTTCTGTAGATACCTTGTAACATCTGTTTCGTTCAGGTTTTACTCCAGTTCTTCACTGAGCAGATTGAATTGGTGCCACTGTTACCCTTGTAATTAGTTTGCAAGCATCTGTTAGCTGCTTATAGCTACAGCTGTTGTAGCAAAGTCATTCAGTAAAATCCCTGGTACATAATATTTTTGTCCTTTAATGCATACTGTTACTCTAATAATTGCCTTTATTAATTTTGATAATATTATATACAAGTTCTAGGGGGTTATTTACGTTGTCAAAGCAGTTTCTTTCCATTATATTGGTCTTTCTTTTCCTTAGCATTGTATTTTTTCAAGGCCCTAGATAGCCATTTTCTTCCCCTTTGATAGAACTTACCATGTAGATGGACTCCTGTGGAATGCTGTAAAACTCCTTTTCCTTATGCTAGTCCAGCAAGCATGGGAACTTGATTGCTTCCTACCCCCACTTCTTGAATGTCAGTCCTTGTGCCTAAACTGATGGGGTCATTTTGATTATTGTTCACTTTTCAGTTAGTTTAATGATCTTGGAATTTGCCACACAAAGGATGGCACTTCCGTTTCCCACTTTTCTTGTGAAGGAAACAATTCCAAACTCAGCTATGGTCATTATTACCCACATCTGTCTGAAGGGTTTCCCTAGATTCTAGGCTAAAGATGAGGGATGTTTTTGTTGTTGTTTAGAGAATTCTCAATTTGAGAAACTCAAACCTTGCAGTTTTTTTCACATCAGAATTGAGCTGCTCAGTTTTCTTGGGTTCTGAGGTACTTGCTAAGACTTAAGGGAAAGAGGAGTATTTGCACTGCAGTGTTGAAGATGCCTGATCCCTAGTGGTCTGTCAGAAAGGGAGCTTTTCTGAACGCTTCATATTGGGGTATTCAGTGAATGTTAAATTTAGTCCCAGTTGGAATCTTACGTCGCTGAGCTGGTGTCAAGCTCACCAGGCTCAGTGGAAATGTCTAGCATGGATGGTGCTGTGGATTTGTTCTTGAAGTACTTTCTAGATAATGAGAAAGTTAAGGTATATCCTAAGAAACAACAGCACAGTATCAGTTCTGTGAACTGAGAGAAAGATTGTGTTTATTTTGGGGGAAATAACTGAAATCTGTCAAGAGCTTAATGATTTTATTTATTTATTTTTAAGGAGAAATAACTGCCCTTAACTATTTATTACTATTTTTACTGTGCTTCAAGGGGATGACCTTATTAATGATGGGTTCTGCAGATGCGCTTCCGGAAGAGCCAATTGCTCGACCTGTCTTTGTAGAAGACATGACAGAGGAGCAGTTGGCTTCAGCTGTAAGCATATTTCACTCTTTGGCTCTTTGCCATTATTTCTCTTATTCTAAGGTTTATAAGTTCCTAAATACTAGAAGTTGCTTAAAAGTGGATTTTGAAACTGTAATGTCTGTTTAGCATTTATAGCTTTTTAAAGAAACACAAATTTACATTGATGACCCAACTGGTGGCACTGGTAAGAAACCTGGAATTTAACTTGCAAGTCATGTAACTGGTGCTGTTTTTTCTTTTTAAGCAGGCAGCTTAGTAAATTTTCTAAAAATAGCATTGCTGATATTTTTAAAGAGAAAATTGTATTGCTCTTTATGTATTGGTGTCCTGAACTTTGCCAGAATAGGGGCTCTTAGATGTCTCCTTTGTATCCTTGAAGGGAAACTAGTGTTTGAGGTGGGGTGTGTTTGGGGTTTTGTTTGTCCTTTGAAAGTAAGTTTGATGTCAGTGGAATAGGTTATATGTTTTCCTTTATGGGAATAAAGTCTGGAAGATCATAATTATTTTTTAATGAAGTAACTTATGTTTGAGTTATTTCCCTCTTTACAATTTGAAAGGCTTAATTTTCTCATCAGTCATTTGAACTGGGAGCTCTGTCATACTTAACAGTTGCATGACTGTTGTCACCTGTGCATGCAGAATGGGAATACATTTATGCATGTCTGTATGAAAACAAATCTGTAGTTTAGGGCTGTTTTTGTGTTTAAGTATTTAATGCTTTCCATGGCACCAGCAGGGGAAGGATATTCATGTATTTTTGAGACTAACTCTATACACAGACTTTGAGATAACTGAGGCAAGCAAGGAGATAGTTCAGTGTCAGATAACATTTTCAGAAAGTTGGTCACATTGCATTCCTCCAATTCATATTTTGTTATTAATCAAAATTCAGTTGTCTGTACTGCATGTATTCATTAAAATTGAATACACAGCTAAATGAATTCTCCTTTCCTGAACTAATTCAGTGGTATTGGTATGCAGCACAACTTCAGTTTCATTAAACTACATGCTTTTCCCTGACAACTGCTCAAAGATGCAGGATTAAAGAAAATTTAAAAATCTATTATATTGTGATTTACAGTTGTTTCTGAAACTGGTTAGTTTAATTATTACTTGGCCTTCGCATTTGTCAAAACTTTAGAAGTACACAAGCTGCCTGGAAGGATCAAATTAATGATCTGTTGCAAACTTCTGGAAAGGAGCTTAAATAATGCTTTTGTTTTTGACTGTGTAGTTCAGCACATTGAGAGTTTTACCAAAAACTGATTTTAATTAAAACATCAGTGTTTTGTACAAGTGTATTCATGTGGAAATTCCATGGAACTAGAACTTTAAGGTCAAAACTTGAGTGTGATTATAATTGAACTTTCTGAATGACTGCCTGCTTGAAGACATTTAACTAAACACGCACAGAAAAAAAACCAACCCAAAGCATTCCTGAATGTCCTCTAAAAGCACCGAATGGTGAAATGATTAATATAATCAGAAAATGGATCTGGAAAGCTTCATATGGTTCGATGGAATATTCCAGGTTTTACGCATCTCTGATCATTCCTTTTCATAGAAGTTGATGTCAAGTTATATAGTGTTTATGCAAAAATGGTTGCACATCTCTCTGTGACCCCCAAACACCCTTGTGAATTTTTTGGTAGATGGAATTACCATGTGGCTTGACAAACCTTGGCAACACTTGCTACATGAATGCTACGGTTCAGTGTATCCGCTCAGTGCCAGAAGTGAAAGAGGCCCTTAAAAGGTAGGATTCAGCACAAAAATACCACGACCAAAATGTTTTCTTTAGCTTATGAAGTAGATATTTTGTAGAACAGTTGTCTTAATACTGGTACGAATTTTCATAGCAATCTGTTATTCTTTAAAGCAATTCAAGGTTAACATCATGATAGATTGAACTCATATCCTATGGCTGTGTTAGTCTATACTTTTTAAAGAATTTAAGAATATGTATTTATTGGAACTGGCTTTTAGTAGATAGAATGTATTTTGCCTAGTTAAAAAATAGTTCCTATCAAGACTTGTTTAAACTGCTTAGACAAGCTACTGAACTCCTAACCCTGTTTTCTGATGTTGGTTTGTATGGCTAGTTCTGTGTAAAAGATTGTACAGGAGTCCTGTTCCTTTGAGGAATATTCTTTTCAGCGGCTTTAATGCTGAAAACACATTGTGCAATGAAATTCTGCCGTTATTGATGTTTGGTACTGGGAGGTACAACAGAAAGCTCTGAGAGAGGACCATGGGGGTTACTGTGGCAGCAAACTAAGCTAAGATGGAGTTACTGTCATGTGGATGGGTAGGGAACAGAAGACATGCCCTTATGGAATCTGTTTCATTCATTCTGAATGCAGAATAACTTAACCTGATTTGTTTAATTATTAGTATGATAAAAACCATCAGTATTTAAGAAATGTGAAGATTAGGTAGAGCATTGCCATCTTAAGGTTAACTTCTTTAAAACACACTGCTTTCTTGACACCTTGGTACCCAACTGGATAGTCTAGGTTACTGTAAACACTAGTTACTTAAATATGTATGCATTTCCCTTAATTCTGTTAGCAGGTGAATCTTAATTATTTATCACTTAGAACTATTTGTGAAGTACAGAAACATTGTTTTAAAGCTTTTTCTTGGTTTTCAGTATTGTCATTTTAGGTAAGTCTGTTTTATTTCCATATAAAGGACTGAGTTACTGCACTGAATCAGAGTGTTTGACAAATTTAACGTACCAAATATCAGAATGTATGCTATAAGACTGGCAGACTGCAATACAAGATGTGGCCTTACTGTCTCTGGGAAGTCAGATTCAAAGACAGCTGCTGTGTTTTCCCCTGGAGACTTAAGACTTTATTTGGTCTTCCCTGCCTGATGACAGCACGGAAGGGTATATTGCAGTGAGAGAGAAGTGAAAGTACTCACATCCTTGAAGGTGTTTTTTCCATGCATTTGAAGAAGCTGTGGCAAATGTTTCAGAAAAGGGGTAGCTTCTATTCAGACTTTTACTTAGTCTCTTTAAAGATGGAGTTTTTGAGGTAAATGGATTGGGAAGCAGCAGGAATGTATCCAGACTTCTCAGTTTGCATTTATTTATTGTCTAAGGATGCCAATTTTCCTTTGCTTTCATGCATTGCTTGCAGAATAGCTGAGACTTTGAGGTGAATGTGAGTAAATCTGATTTTCAGTTATTTCTGGTTTGGTGATCTATAGAATCACAAAATGGTTTGGGTTGGAAGGGATCTTAAAGATCATGCAATTTCAATCCCCTTGCCATGGGTAGGGACACCTTCCACTAGACCAGGTTTCTCAAAGCCCCATCCAAACTAGCCTTTCTTTTGACACATTTAAATAAATGTAGCTGCTGCCTGCTTTATGATTTGAAAACCTCTCTGCTCTTCTTGATTGTGTTTAATTGCATACAAATTGGTTTTCTTCTCTTTTAGGTATGGTGGTGCCTTAAGAGCTTCAGGAGAAATGGCGTCTGCTCAGTACATTACTGCAGGTTGGTGTTTAGAGTAGAACACAAGGGTTTAGGCTAGTGTGCAATTTCCTGCTAAACTGCAGATGAAAATTGCAGTTAGAGCTCTGCGTGTCTTTCTTTAGTGCATATGCTTTAGCAGTGTCAGATCTGCTGACACTGGAGGATTCCTTTTGCTCTGTTGTTAATATCTTTAAAGGTTATTCTGACTGTGGCTGCAAAGCATACATCTCTGCATATTATTACCTAGCTGCATACTAGGGAAAATATGTACAAGTGTCATTTAGGCTTAGACAGAAATCATTCCTGTCTCTTAAGTGTTTTGTGTGTAGGCATAAAGTAATTGGAGCTTTCTAAAGCATACTTCATCCATCTGCGGATTTGATCATTTTGTGTAGAAATAGTCTAGTGCACAATTCTTCATTTCACTTAATGATAGGTTAACACCATACTCCCAGAACATGTAGTTCATTTGTATTTTTTAATAAGATCTATTGGCTGAGCATTAATTATTAAGTTGGTAGCTGATGCTTTATAAGTGGTATTAGTCATTACCCAAAAGATCCAGATTTCATAACTGAAATAGAAAGTAGTGTCTTCAAAAGGAAACTTGCTCTATATTGTGGTGATCTGGGAGCTCACGATGGCCCTGTATCTCCAAGTTCTAACTAGAATTCTAGTTAGACCCCTTACATTTGAACAAGGGTACTACTTGTCCACTTTTTCTTTTTTTACTCTATTTCATTGCCCCACTAAGATGATGGGCCAGGACACTGGGATTTCTACCAGTCCATTTAAGGAAAAACAAAACAATATAAGGAAGGAAAGGTCCAGTTTGTGGGTATGCCTGCTGATCAAGTTTTGGGGTGGTAAGTTCAATGGTTACTCTATACAAACCACACCTGCCCCTCCCCTTTTCACTGACTTTACTTCATGTCCCTTGTTTTCTCTTTAAGGTGACAGCTCTGCTTTTTTAGGAATCTTAATAGTTGAAGTAATTCATAGTTAATTCTTTTGTGCTGAGCTGGTCAAGAACTCCTGCATGACACTTACGGCATTTTTTTTTCTAAATTGCTGTCATATCAGTTGTCCCTCTTAATCAAGGTCAGTGCAGATATTTCTTAAAGTGAGGAAGCAGTTGATCTTGTAATCTTGTCTATGCACTTATTCAAGAGTATCATTCATTAGTCTCTCCATTTGTCAATTAGTGACCATGCAGACTGTTGCCAACCTCACAGGGTTGTTGTGAGGATTAGTAGATGTCTCAAGTGATGCTGTAACCTGTGTAGATAAGACATTTTATAGTACTGTATCTGGAACAAAAAAGAAAGCCACGTGTATTGTCATGCAGTCGGTAGCATCTGTTGCATTGAACATAGTTACGAACTGTCTGCATGTATGCATACACATACTTGTTTTCTTGGGGCTTAAATTAAGCATGAGTATTTTCTAGATATTGTAGTTGGGAATAAGTAAAGGGTTTTTTTTTTTCCCAGTAGTTGGTGAAGCTGAAGTTGCTCTAGAGGATAGATTGTGAATGCCTTCTGGTTTCTCTAGGTGTCGTGCTCTTGTGAAAACATTGTTCCTCAGATGTATTTCAAATGAAAACTTAACTGCTCAAGTTTTATTTTTCTGTTAACAGCCAGGAAAGATAAGGTCTTTTGTTCCAAACTCTCAGAATTGTTATCTTTATGCTTGCAAAGTCATGTTCAGAAATGAGGTCTTGGGTGTACCTCTTATGACGCATGGAAAATTTGGTCCTGGTTTGGAAAGATCAAACTGGACACTGTTAAATGATAAGCCTTTAAGTGTTGCTGCTGTTTTACTATTCTTTTTCAACTTTCTGCCATGTTTGAATTGTTTTTCCACTTCTCAAAGCATTCACTTTTTCTTCAAGCTCTTAGAGACTTGTTTGATTCCATGGATAAAACTTCCTCCAGTATCCCACCTATCATTCTCCTGCAGTTTTTACACATGGCCTTCCCACAGTTTGCAGAGAAAGGCGATCAAGGCCAGTACCTTCAACAGGTAAAGACCAATTATTAGCTTATAGTTTGAAAATTCTAGTGTGTTGAGAGCAAGGATATTTGAAATCTTTCCTTCTCTTGTGAAAGTAATTTATCCCAGTAAAGCGTTTGCTTTTATATTGTGTAGAAAAGTTGACTGTGATATTGACTGTGATATTAAGTTGAATGTGATATTAAGTGCAGGCTCTGAAAATGTATGGTGGAATAGGGAGAAATTCTTAATGTAAGGAATTCTTTGTTTGTTTTAGTGTGAAGATTGATGGGTTTAGTATTACTAAATCATAACTCTTACCAGTTACATCTAATGTTCTGTTCCCTTCTTAGGATGCCAATGAGTGCTGGGTGCAGATGATGAGGGTACTACAGCAGAAGCTGGAAGGCATAGAAGGTGATACAGTTATGGAGGTAATTGTAGTCTTACTCTAAAAGGAGTTAGGATTTATAATATTATACTTGTGGTTTGCATATATTTTCACTAAGGATTATCTATTTTGTGAGGGGTTTAACATGTATCTATAGGGCAGTAAGTGAAACTGCTTTCTGATGTCTCATCAGCATAAAGCTACCTATGTCATGTCAGCTATGCTATGGAGTGTACTATAGGAATACTTCTCTTGGCTCTGGAAAGTACCACCGTGGTGACTGTGAGTGCGTAGCACCTGGCCCTGGAAACCTGTGAATTTGGCACATAAGTTTCTTTTCCTGGAAGAAGTGCTTCAGCATTGTTGGCTGCAAGAATGCTGCTTCAAACAGACAACTCGCCTAAGCAACCTCATAAGAAGTTAGTTTTTCCCAAGGCTTTACCAGACTGACTTTCTTCTCCATAAGCTATTTTCTGGAGAGTCTTGGCAGTGGGAAAAGTCTAATTGACTACTCTAAAATTTAAGACGGATTTAAGTTGGGGAGCAGGGAAGTTTGATTTTGATTCAAATCTTGTTTGCTAATATGCTTTGAGGTGGCTTTAACAGCATGCAGTAAATGCTTTTGGCTTGGAACTCTAGCACTGTGTCAGGAGATTGACTAGGGAAAATGCACCTAAAGAAAGGTGAAGGAATAGGCTTTAAAGAATTAAAATAAATGAGATATTTTGTCTGTGAAGAATACTGTCTTTACACGACACTTAAATCATAAGAGAATTTGTTTTGCAGACAGACTCCGGAGCTACAGCAGCATCTTCTAAAAAGAAGAGTTTAATTGATCAGTTCTTCAGCATTGAATTTGAAACAGCGTATCCTAAAGACTAAGGCAAGCGATAGAATGATAATAATTTCACACTTTAGCAGTAGAGTGTGGGGAGCCTGAAAGCATTGTTCAGAATAGTATAGAAAACCAAGGTGTGTGTTGGGGAAGAGAGGGAGTGATGTTTTAGAGGAGTACACAGAAGTTAAAAATAAGATTGGATTGAGAGAGAGGAGGATGTGGGGAGGAAGAATGGTAATGAAAAGTTACATAAGAAACCCACCTAATTAAATACCAGATTTCCTCCCCGGAGAAGGTTGCCAGTTCAAAGATACTGACATGTTTTATCCAAATAAAAGTAATTATCATCCTAAATGGCTTTTTTGTGGCTTGTAAGGGAGTGTTGCTGGTACACTTGGCATACTGCACATGTACAAAAGATAGCTTGACTGATTTCTTAAGAAATAAATTTGATGCACACTGTTAGATGTATAAGGAACTATTGCAGCTGACAACTTCCTAGTAGCTTTTTTATAGCAAGAACAAAAAGTATATGACCACATGGGGCACACACCTCATGCCAAGTATTACTCTTTTCCCACTTCTCCACCCCACAGTCCTGGTTGTCGTGAAACTGACCACCACCTTTTAGAAAGGATTATACTGTCTATTTTGCTTGTCTGAAATATGACCGTCACTGGTCATTACACATGAAGGAGTAGATTGGTTAGAATGAAGGGGCTGTTTCAAATATGGTGGGTTTTTTTTATCCTATGAGAAGTAAAAGTACTATTGATGCACAAGCAGAGGATTAGTTTAAGTTACCGTGCTGTTCAACATGTTGTTTTCACTAGAGCAGTAGTTCAGCTCTTGATGCACCATGGTTTTCCTTAATTTTGTGAAGTATGAAATGTACAGAAGCTGAAGAAGAGGAAGTAACTAAAGGAAAGGAGAATCTGCTTCAGCTCAGCTGCTTTATTAATCAAGAAGTCAAATATCTGTTTACAGGACTAAAATTGGTAAGTTATTTATACAACATTTATTTTACTGAAATTCTAAATTACCTGTGTTTTTAATCTGTGACTTGGAATTGATATCTGCTGTCCAGGCTTTACAAAATTCCAGTTTGTTTTTTTTGGTGTTCAGTGGGAAGGTGGCAGTGAAAACAAACTGTATGTTAGTGTAAAAGCAGACTTCAGCAGAGTGTTTTCTTGACCCTGACATTGTCTTCCACATGCAGGTCACCAAGTGCCAGCCAATTTGCTTGTTCAGCTGGGTTTCACTCCAGACTGAGCAGTATCACAGAATGGTTTGGGCTGGAAGGCACTTTTAAGGATCGTTTAGTTCCAACCCCCTGCCATGGGCAGAGGCACCTTCCACTAGACCACGTTGCTCAGGTGGTCTCAAACACTGCCAGGGATGGAGCTTTTACCACTTCTCTGGGCAACCAGTTCCAGTGTTTCACCACCCTCACAGTGAAGAATTTCTTCCTTATCTTTAATCTAAATCTCCCCTCTGGCAGTTTAAAGCCATTCCCCCTTGTCCTGTCACTACCTGCACTGGTAAAAAGTCCCTCTCCACATTTCTTGTGGGCCCCCTTTAGGCACTGGAAGCTGCTCTAAAGTCTCACTGGAGCCATCTCTTCTCCAGGCAGAACGTCGACTCTCTCAGCTTGTCTTCACAGGAGAGGTGCTCCAGCCCTCTGATCATGATTTAAGCATGCTGTAAACAGTTCCCTAGAAGTCAATTTTAAAATAGGATGGCATTTTGGTTGCCATTTTGGTGCCATTTGGTTACATCCAGGTGGTGGAACAATTGAACTTTAATTTTGCAGATTTTGAAGGGGGTGTTATTTTCCATGACATAGCATCATCTTTAAACTGTTTACGTAAGCAGAAGTTTTTCAAGTAGTCCGTGCTTTTTAGATGTATATTTCTAAGTTTTTGGGGGGTTTTGGAATCTGAAGGAGCCAGGAGAGAAGCCTACTACTAAACCTCTATAGTAACTGTTCTTGCAGAGTATTTGTATAAGAGCAGGGATGGAAGCAGTGGCTAAACCAAGTTGCATGCTTCTCAGATAATCTTTGTATCTGCTTTTTCTTTTTTCAACAGACTCTAGAAGGAAAAGTAAGATAAACTAGTTAATGTTCACAAATAAAATAATCATCACATAGATTATTGTTATAAGAAAAAAAGTAACCTTGCTTTCAGGCCAAAAAAGGTCTAGAATTCTTATGTTGGGTTGCCTGTAGAAACAATACTACCAACCAGCCCTAAATTAGGAAAGGTCCCTGGAAACATGGTATCACCACCTGTCTCTTCTGTAGCTCTGTCTGCTCAAAACTGAGGTTTGGGAAACATGCAAATATTCCCCTGAGAGGAAACCTCAGATTTGCTTTTAGTTGTGTTCCAAGCATGACATGACACATTCATAACCAAATCCAGATACAATTCCTAACCAAATGCAAGTTCTACTCCTGCAGAATTTAATTTTCTGCAGAGAAAAACTTTGTGTTGTCAGGGCACAGGAATGAGCCTGGAGCTGAACAAATGAATGGGCTTGCTCTTTCTGCCAAGGAGTTTCAAAATTCTGCCTGTTGTAATGGCTGACAGGAACAAAGGAGATGGGCAGAACCTGATTTAGCTTAGTCTGTGCTGTGCTTTGCTTCAAGCTGTGTTTTATGATTAACATAGGTGTTATTACCTTTCTTTTAACAGCGTCTTCAAGAGGAAATCACCAAACTGTCTCCAACACTGCAGAGAAATGCACTGTATATCAAATCTGTGAGTGGTACTTTTGTTGCTCTCTTCGTCATTCTTTCAACTGTTGTCAATCTTCTGTCCCAAAACACAAAGTTACTGCTGTAACAGGGTGTGATTTATGTTTATAGAACATCTGAATATCCACTACCAAAAAATTTAAAACTGGAAATTATTTCTTTGACTACGCTACTATACAAAGTTTTAAATTAGGAGGCCTTGCTATATTCCTGTGTGTGTGTGTGTGTACAGGATAGCCTGTGATTTAGGATTTGCAGTGTTTAAAAGTTCTGTCAATGTCTAAAGTAATAGCTTTTTCTTTTTTCCTTATAGTCTAAAATCAGTCGCTTGCCAGCCTACCTGACTATTCAGATGGTTAGATTTTTTTACAAAGAGAAAGAATCTGTGAATGCCAAAGTTCTTAAGGTAAGTTTTGTGCATATTGAACTTGAATTCCTCTTCATGCTTTTCAGTGAGGTTTTTATTGTAGGTAGACAGCTAATACTTGAAGGCTATTTACTCAAGTGTTTGCTTTTAAGTTGCATTTAAAAATATTGACAATGCAGTTTCTTTGCTGAAGTACAAGGTAGCTTTGTTCCCAGCTGTGATGGTCCCAGTGGTGTGGCAAACTGTGCTACCAAAATAGGCTGGGGAAAGGGAGGTAAGGGACATAAATGAATTTGCTCCAATACTGCTAGGATGTTTTTTGGTCTCTTCTCACCAATGACTCGGAGGAGAATGTTTGGTTAAGGAGAGGGACATGCTTTCAGTCACTAGACAGTGTTCTAGGGTTGATGAGAAATGCTTTGGCTAACAAACGCTTCCTGTACTAATTATTTTAATGGACCTTCTGACTGACAAATTCAAGAACCAGCTGCCAACAGCTACATGTTCCAGTATTGCTTTCTGTTGGGCTTGGCCGATAGACTTCCTCAGCTGCCCCAGGATATCATGATAGATGATGCCTGCTCTTCACAAGAGAAACAAGGGAATGAAGATTGAAGGCACACATTAACTATTCTAGAAGATTGTTTGGATAACATAAATTAACATTTTTGCCAGTGTACAGACATTCTACATGCATATCTTTTGCCTTAGGGTTGTGTAGGTATTTCTGTAGTGTAAAGTATGACAACTAATAATAAAGGATCTATGATGGTTTATTTATACTGAATTAGACTTTCTTCCGTAAAAGTAATGTAGCCCTTTACGTAAGTCCTGTCAGCCACATTTCAGTAGATCAAGTTCTCATAAATGTGATGAGAGTTGCATCTAATTGGACTTAGTATTGTCTTCCCATAGGAGACGGCTTTAACATGGAGTACCAAGTAATGTTAATAATCTTTCTGCTTTTTACTTCCTAGGATGTTAAATTCCCTCTTATGTTGGATGTGTATGAGCTGTGTACACCAGACCTTCAGGAAAAAATGGTTTCTTATCGATCAAAATTCAAAGATCTAGAAGACAAAAAAGTCAATCAACAGCCAAAGAATGTAAGTCTCCTGACATTTCGATTAAAGAAGTCATACAGCTGGAATTGGGGCACTCATAAGGACTAGAGAAAACTTGACTTCCTGAAATGTAGCATTTGAACTCTTTGGTATTGAGATTCAGATCTTTTTGTGTATTTTTGTGGAAAATACCCTGTCAGCTTTGGTATGACTGCTTCACCAGAAATGTTAAATGCTGTAGAAAATTATATTGCTTCCATTTTTATTTCAAAACTTACGAAAATGTAGTGCTTCTGCTTACCAGTGTTATGGCTAAAGGTTTGCTGTGAATTACACAGAATGGTTCTCTTCAAACATGGCTGCTTGCTGGCAGGTCACTTCTTCCGTGACAGGTAGCTTTCTCCTGCTCACCAAGGTTCTACGATGTGTCTGACTGATAAAATTTAGAATAAATTTAGAATATATGAGCTTATAGTCTGCATTCTAAAACCATGGTAAATGGTTTCATTTTCTATCCTGTCTATGTATTCTGAAACTGGCTTCCCTTTATTTAAAGAAACCATTTCCTTTAATGAAGGAAAAAGGTTAACAAGCTAAAACTGTAATGTTTTAGCCATTGTTTTTAAGTTTGCCAGTCTTTTCCTGGCCTAACTCTTGCCAGTTTCATTTAAACATTTGAATGAGGCTCACATCTCTACACAGTTAGGAACAAGGAAAGAGTGCTGTTAAGAGTCTGTTTCTAGTGTTTTCTTGTTGCCATTTGTGCTGCTAGGAAGTCCCTAACAAGGAATACAGTCTTCAATTGCAGAATTGTTTTATAAACAAAACTGTCAGTCTGATGGGTAAACAGTCTAGGCAAAAGGTGCTAAAGCAGTGTTATTTGCAGTAAAAAGTGGTCTGGTTTAGATGAGGCTTTTGCATGTCCACTCAGAAATATGGTAATGGAGCTTGGTTTCAAGTTGAACAGAAAATGTTTAGGCTTAAAACCATCTTTAAATGAATGGGGGGTTGGGATTTGATAGGGTTGCACTAAAGCTTTTTCACAACTGTTCCATATTAATTCAGTATATTCTGTTCTTCAGTCTAGTAAAAGCGAAGGTGCACAGAAAGAAGTTAAATATGAACCATTTTCTTTTCCCGATGGTGAGTACAAGGAAATAAATCTGTTTTAAAGTAACTTTCTATTTACTTATGTGTAAGTGGACCCAATGGTAGGAATATTTTTAGAACCCTGGTTATTTTTAACACTTTTGAAAATTAATCTTCAGAAACTGACAGAAAATTAAGGACCGGAAAGATGAGGCAAGCTAAAATGCTCTTGAGATGGTCAAAGACATATCTTCTATGCATCATCAATGAATGATATGCACATCAAAAGACATTTGCATGTCCTAGAATTATAGCATAGAATAATAGAATGGTTTTGGTTGGAAAGGACCTTGAAGATTATCCAGTTCCAACCCCCTGCCATGGGCAGGGACATCTGCCACTAGACCAGGTTGCTCAAAGCCCCATCCAGCCCAGCTGGGTGCTTCCTTGTGAGTGGTTGGTGTTTGAAGGAAGTATATGTCCAGAAAGCTTACTGATGGGTTTAATGCTTTAAGGTTACTGCATTTGCATTCTGTACAGGATCTGTATTTATGTCTCAGTTTCCTGAGAGGCTGTCCTGGCTGAAAGCTGCTGGGTTTAGTTCAGTGATTGAGAACCATGCTGTAAGTGGGGTTTTACACAGCTGCGGTGCTGCAGTTTGGCTTGTGTGTCTTCAGTCTGCATGCTGTTAAAACATAAAAGAGTTCATGTAAGACTCACGTAACTTGTTTTTCCTCCTCTTCCTTCAGATATTGGTTCTAATAACTGCGGCTATTACGACCTGCAGGCAGTGCTAACACATCAAGGCAGATCAAGTTCCTCTGGGCATTATGTGTCTTGGGTTAAAAGGAAACAAGGTAAAACACCTCGACAACTCACAGCTCTCTCAGTTGCCCTTCAGACTTGTTAAGTGTGCTTAGATTTGATGTACTTACATTACAAATAATCCTCTCTCTTTTCTTGCAGATGAATGGATTAAATTTGATGATGACAAAGTCAGCATTGTTACACCTGAAGATATTTTGAGGTTATCCGGGGGTGGAGACTGGCATATAGCTTATGTTCTACTCTACGGGCCTCGCAGAATCGAAGTAGTTGAAGATGAAGCTGACCAGTAGTCTTCAGTTTTAGCCATTCTGCCTAGGTGTGAAATAAATGTTGATAACTGATCACTTCTTTAACCCCAGAGCTTTTAGCAAGTGGATAAGTAATCTGTTCAAACCTTCTCACATGAAGAAGGGTATGGGTTCAAAACTGCTCCAAGTACCAATTTGCTGCCGCTGGACTGGACTGGGCTTGCCCCTGGGGTGGTGACAATTTTTAAAATAGCTTTAACATCTTGCAGAAGAGAAACTTTTTAAATGAGCCTCTTCTTCCCCCCTGCCCCTTCCTCTCTGATGTCATCAAGTATTTATTACACACCTACTCTTGCGTTTGTTACTCTTGCATGGTTTCTGCCACAGTTCAGAAGTTGTCCATCCTCTGCCTTACCTGGCATGGTTGTTAGGAAGGTAGAAGAGCAACTGTTGCCTTGTTGTGTAACTCAGTGCTGCTGCCCATAGCCAACAACCATGGCTCCAATCAAGTATTGTCCAGCCTGACGTGCTGATTCAGTCTGTTCTGTTGCTGGCACCTGATGACTTCAAAATCAATTGTGATCAATGTGTCCTCCATTAAAAAAAGTTCATGTCTTACTGATATAGTCAGTATGTGTTTGTTTTCACTCCCTGGGCCACCACTGATGCATGTCTGGAAGTAGCCTTGTGATAAAGCCACTGGTGTTTAAGCTGTAGGATTTATCTCCTGTCCTTTGGCTCTCACTGCTCTACAACTATCTGAAATGAGGACACAGTGAGGAGGTGGCTGGTCTCTTTTCCCGAGTAACAGGACAAGAGGTAATGGCCCCAAGCTGTGGCAGTGGAGGTTTAGACTGGATAGGAATTAAAATTTCTTCATCAGAAGGGTGATTTGGTATTAGAACAGGCTGCCCAGGGAAGCGGTGGGATCACTGTCCCTGGAAGTAAGATGAGATGACTCCTTCAGTAACATGGTTTAGTGGTGGACCTGGCAGTCCTGGGGTGTAAGGTTTGGGCTTGAAGGTCTTTTCCAGCCTAGTTGATTCTATAATTCTTTGCTAAGTAGTTTAGTTTGGTGGCTAACTTGGGCTATGCTTACTTAGAGTAACTGCTGCAGTTACTGCATAGGAATGCAGCAGCTGTAGGCTAGTGGGAGATTGCAGTTAAAAAAGCATTTCAGTGTTGGCCAGAGCCAGAAAAGCACTAGGCCAGCAACTGAGGATCTGATTTTTAATGTGTCCCAGACCCTTGTGGGTGAGCCAGTCCATACTCACATGAAATACCTTCACTTGTATGTTCATTAGCAGTGACAGCATGGGGAGTTCCTTGCTGAGAAAGCACCCAGCTTTCACCCTCCCCTGGGGACATGGCGCCAGCCATGGCTCCCCAGGTAGTTTTGGTTCTTGCACTGTGTTCACCACTGCACAGATGCCCCAGGAGCGCACCAAAAGCCCAAGGGTGGATTTTAAAGAAGTTGCATGATGCTTAAAGGCAGCTCCAGACACTGAGGAAGCCCCATTGCAGTACTGGCCTGTTCCTCTGTTCCCCACAGAAATGGCACGGACACATCTGTTTATAATGCTGCTTCTGGTTCCTGTTAAGGAGCTAAGGGAATCATGCCCGGTTGCTGATTTGTGGAACTATGTCCTAGTTGTGGTCCTGTGGTCACTGTTGTCTCTTAAAGCTCCTGTTGGCAGCTCGAGCGAGCCTTCTGCGCAAAACAACCCCCTGCCATGGCCAGGGACACCTCCCACTAGACCAGGCTGCTCAAAGCCTTATCCAGCCTGGCCTTGAACAAAGCTAAACCAGGGGGACAGCTCAGTGCCCAGGTCTCTTGCCTCGACTGTGAGCACCAAGGTGGTGGCTCATGCCTGAAGCATCAAGAATGTAACTCGCTGCACATGGCTTCCTGCAGTCATGCTCACTGTGGTGGTCATCCCCAGCTGCAGCTTTCCAAGATCAAGGTGGCAGGTTGCCATGCCCAAGAGCCATTAGTAATTCCCCATGCACCTCAGTTCAAGGTCAAGTCCCTTAATTGAAATGTTCCATTCTGTACCTTCTACCAAACCCTACCTGTAGCGGGAGGCAAGACTTGGGCTGTGTTATTTCCTAGACTCACCACAGATTCGCTCCAACAGGTCCACATCCCTCTGGGGGCCCCAGAGCTGAACTCAATACTCCAGCTGGGGTCTCACCACAGCTCAGTAGTTTCCAACAATGTCCCATCTATCAGCCTGTTCCAACTTCCACTTCTGTACCCAATAATCAAATTCCTAATACATCCAAAGTGGGGGGAGCAGGCACAAAGTTCTCCTCAATGGCTCTGCAGGCAGGAACTTGCCTCCCAGCCAGTAGCCAACCACCCCAGCAATTCACAGGTATAATTTAATAACTGAAACAATACTATAGGGGGAAAAGTTCTGGGATATGTAGTTTTCCACACACTTGGCAATTGGAGAGATTTCACTGAATGACACAAATTCTACAAGCAGCAGCCATGACTCAAGTTGTAGCTAGCTACTGCTTAGCACCATAAAAACCTCCTGCTTTTTGAGGGAAAACAGATCCAGCTACAAACAACAGCTTGTACCCATAAATAGGTAGACATATCCTTAAAATGGAACCCATTGTCACTTCACAGTGAACTGGGACAAAGAAAGTACTGGGGGTGTTCCTACACAGCCAAACACATCCAGAGACTGAAGTTAGTAACTGCTAATGCACACAAGCATGGAAACCCCCCCATTATCAACCATCAAGGTCCAGAAAGAACCAGTCCTTCAGAAAGGAAGCAGGTTGAACATGCACCCTGCTAAGGACACTGGTGCTTCACAGGAAGTGCACACTGTGACTCGAGTCTCCCCCACCACCTTGTTTTCTCAAGGTTGAATCACTCACAAGCAGGTACACTATGATGGTCTACAGCATCAACCACCCCAAAATGCTGGCTCACAGGTCCATGCTCTGAGAAACTGCACAGGGACAGTGGTCACAGAGACCATCAATTGCTCCATCCAGCTGGAGTGACCCAAGCTTTGCTGATGGCTGCACAGAAAGCTGCCTGACTTCCCACCCTCCCTTTCACCCTTCCACCAGCCAAGATGAAGCTTCTTATTCCTGCACCAGGGTGACTAACCCTTCTCTCAGCAAGTCTGCACAACTCAACACATTATTAAAAAGTTTTATCTTTTACTGACCACCAGATGCCTGTTAAAAATCTGTTACCTAGCAACAACAGGAATCATTAACCGAAACAGTCACAATTGATGATAATGACAACCACCATAACAAGTAACACCCCCCCCAACCAAACAGGGTTGAGCAGCAGCTGGAATGAGTTAGCTGCCACTCTCGGTGTCGTTGCTCAGGCTTTCTGCAAGGTCACCTAACCCAGCTTTGTTCAGTGCCAGAAGCAGGTTCTCAGGGGTGGCATGGGCACCCTCCTGGTCCTGCCAGGCGACCAGCAGCTGCTTGGCTCTCATCTTCATGTCCTCACTGTCTGACTCGATCTGCCGGATGTCAGCATCTTTCATTTCCAAGTAGGGGGCCAAGGTCTTCCACTGCTCCCCAAGCCTGTTCGCAACTGCCTCGATCTGATCGCCCGTCATGGCTTTGTCCCGCTGCACATCTGGACCTGGGGAAACAAGAGAAAGAATCAGTGAGAGACAGGGAACGGCTCCAGATACTGCAAATTCATCTTCCCTATCTGCCCTGGTTTAAATCCCCTATTTACTTACTAACAAACAGATGACTTACACCTTTCCTTCAGCTGTTAAAACTACTCATGGGCTCTGAGAACAGATGGATTTTTACAGCTGTATTACCTGGGTTTCAAAAGGAACATTCCTTATTGCCTGTGACAAAGAATATTTGGGGGTTTATGTTATCTCCCATTTGATTGAGAGAATTTCTAAAGCCTTATGTAGATCAGAACCACCTCCTCCAAATGAAACCCAGGATTCTGATAGGCAGCCTGCAAGTTTCAATACATGAGTCAACTATAATATTAAAATACAGAGTGGTTTTTAACATTTAATTGTCTCTCAGACTTCTTTCAGTCACTTTGCTCAGTGCTAACCCAGGTAAGAACAGCTTGCTTCCCTTTAACTGTTACTGAAGCCTCATGCTCTTGTTAACAGCAAGACTGTGAACAGGACAGTAGTAGCTTTAATACACAGTCAGTACTTTTAAGGAATTCTCTGTCATTCTGGCATGTAGATAAAACCATGGAATACTGTGCTCTGCTGAACAGCAAAGTGCTGCAGTGATTACACAGGGGGGTTTGCACATTTATAGCTTAGGTCTACAGCCTATGGCTTACCACCTATGTTTGCTTCACACCTTAAAAGAAGAAGCCCTCAAGGCTGAATTAGTTAATTGCATTTAAGTTAATCCCAACCTGAAGAGGCAGCTGGCGTGGAGTGGAAGTTTCAGCTCTCTCCAGTGCCATTTATCTGAACTAAACCTCACTGCATCAAGGAGAAGGAATGGAAGATCACAAACAACAAAACAACAAAAGCACTCTGCTCGCTTCCCTTATTTCTAAGCGCAGAGGACCACAGCTTTGCCATCTTTGCTTTATGGCAAGGTTTAAAGAAAGATGTAAGTTCCATGCAGTAAAGCTGTGCAGTTTGTTTGCTCAGGCAGCGTTATGCTGAAGAGTTGGAAACTTCCCCGCTATTGTCAAGAAGACTGTGGAAAAGGCCAGCTGCTGGATGTAAAAGGGAGACAGAACAGAGATTCACAAAGGCCCACGGGAGGCTTTGTCACTCACAGAAAAAATCTTTCAGCAAAATTGACAGTGGTGGCCAGAGTGTGGCTTCCCTGCTCTGCATATCCTACCTGCCCATGCTGGATACAAGAGCTGGCACAGAGAGATGTAACACACAAGAGAGAATGTGCTGTGAGATGAAGGCAGGAGTGAGGATGGAGGGAGGCAGATCCACAGACACAGGAGACAGTGAAGGACACTTACAGGAGTACAACGTACCAGGGTTACAGGCAAGAGACAAAATGGAAGGAGTGGTTTATGGAGAAGAATGAACAAGAGATGAAGTTTGTCAGGAAGGCTGCTCTTCTAACAGAGCAGCTTTTGCCTTTAAGTTATTTTAAATGAAGAGGACGTAAAAATCTCAGAGTTGGAATATATCCGTTACTGAAAGCTCCATAACCACCCACTCCAGTAGGGCTGGAGAGAGGCACTTATCTGTGGCAATTAAAGGGCAGAAAGAACAAGGAAGCAGGTCATGGAACACTCAAGGTAGGTTTTTACACAGCAATGCTGGCATTTTAGCTATATACACCTACTAACACTGTAAACACCACCATGTAGCAGAAAAGGTGGAAGAGGCTCCAGATTAAAAGGCTAATCCAACTTCAACTAGTCAGATGCTTTCAGCACTGCAGGCCATGAGACCCAGAGGTTGCTATGGGTACCCCGTGCCCTGGGAAGGCTGCGCTTTGTGGTATGAATGCTGGTTAAGTCAGAAGCGCTGACTGTTAAAACAGCTTCTACAACACACAGCAAGAGAGCTACTGCAAACATGGAGAACATGCATATCTTACTTTCATTGTTTTCCTTTAATAAAGCATCATTATCTTCCTCATCTTCATCCTCGCCTGTTTTTATTTCTTCAGAAGGAGGCTACAATGAAAGAACTAAACATCACTGGATGAATTTTGTGTTTAAAGAGAAATTTTACAGCTCTATGACTGTCTGGAATGTGTGGTAGAATGGAAAATCTGAGATGATTCCACATGAGAACTAAGGATCCCCCAGAGTCTCCCATATACCAGCCACCAGTAACAAGCGTTCTAATAAAGCTTAGTATTAACTAAAAAACCTAGTTAAAGCATCCACCGACTTCACAGGATTCTCTCCTTTTCATAACAACTACAACTAAGCATTGCACACCTACCTTTATTACTTAATAAAAAAACAAATGAAGAACTTCCTGTGAAACCACTACTGATAAGTGTATTTTTCAAAAGTCATTGTTCTTCATTAATTTTATTCCTCCCTCAGGAATTCCTCAGTTTTCTGTACTTTCAAGCTTCTTAAAAGTGGCAAACAAATATGCAAACTTCAATTTAGCTGTTGAACACTGACTTCCTCTTTGCATATGTTTCAGTCACAGGCCCTATCTATGTATCTGTTTCTTGCTGTAACATTTGGAACATGCCAGCTGCACCATGAGGAATACTGCACCAAGTGCTACCTTAATACATTAAACAGCTTTCCCCTCCCAATAAAACTAAAACTGCTATTAGCATCTAGTAAACTGTGATAGCTGAACAAACAAAAAGGCAATCCAACCTTTACACCTTAGTAGTTCCACACTGCAAACAAGGAAGGTCTTGGATATGGAAGCACAGATTCAATCCACAAGGAACTGCTGGCTCGTGCGCTAACTCAAAGGTTTAGAAAACGCTCCCTTCTCCAGCTGTTTCTCTTATCATTGTGTGTAAGAGCTGAAGGACCCCTCCCTGGCCTCAAATCTGCACTGCTGAACATGCAAAGGGTCAACACTTTACATTTACAGCTCCACAAGGTCTGTTTCTCCTTAGATAGTTTAGAAGTCAGGGAACTCATAGAAGAGCTCTGGTAGAGAACCCTGCTGTAAAGCTGTGGTAACGCTCAGTGCATGCCCTGCCCCTTTTACTGCCATCCCAGGAACCACAGTCACCAACACGCATGAGCAGTGACGCCAGCTACACCTTCTGTGTGTGCTGCAACACGGAACCCAAGTCACGGGGTACAAATGTATTCCTGCCTACAAATTGGACTGCCACAGCTGGCTTTCCAGAGTACAAGGCAGAGCTCAGCACTTACTCGGTTAGTCAATGTTGCTTAGTTTGGTTTTACTGGGATCTTCACAGATCAGACCAATTTTATTTGAAAGTTTTACTTTAGCATACATGTTTTTTTTTCTGTTTTTTTCTCTCCCTTCCCTCCCATGTACCAAATGGACTGCAGAGAGACAGGCAGGATGTCAAATGAATTCAGCATTTATTATTGTAGGATAGTATTACTTACAGGCAGCTCCTTGGCTAATTTGATTACCATGTTTTCTAGATATTCAGGTAAACTCTTGAATTGCTGGTTTGTTGGCTGGAAGAAGTGGGGACTTCTGCGTGCTAGAAGCCTCAGTGCTCTCCAGCCATAGTTAGAGTTGTTCACAGCCCTACAATAAAATACAGGCTTGGTTGGCAACAGTCTGGCATCTAGAAAAGCACAGAAAACGATCTGTGGCATTTACTAATCAATATAATTCTGTCCAAACTTAGGCGTTTTTTGTACATGACTTGAGTCCTGCACAGATATTAGTAATGCAGAGAACAGTCTGTTTTCTTTTACCGATCCATACATGAAAGAGATCAAGATGAAGTGAGACACAACAAAGATTCACGTACTTATACTTATTTTCAACCATGTTTTCAGGGTCTGCTTGTTCAATAGCTTCTTCAAAAAATTCCTCCAACGTTGGCATATATTCCCTGGAAAAGAAAATTAAGGAGCTTAATACGCCTCACAATCTACTCTAAAGTAGCTGGTTTTGAATTCCTTCATACACATCTCAAGCTTATCAACTGAAGGAAAAAAAAAACCAACCCATTCTACTCAAATTCAACAACTGCAAATAAGCAAAGAATCTGTTCAATATGCGTTGCTATAACATGACTGCCGATATAAAATCGGCTATGAAATTATTTGCTGATTATAGCCACTGAAGCGTACCAGCGGTCACTAGCACTGTGTGTCGTGTGCCTTTAAACCTTCTGTCATACCAAAAAGTGACACGAACATGTCAGTGGCATTTGGTGAAAAAGGACAATGGGACCCAAAACAAGAATTGTGGCAACACGAAAAGGAGACTTTTATAAAATCACCTGTAACAACTGACTGGCTGTGTCAGAAACATGCTGCCGCTTGCACAGCTCACAAGTGCTCAAGACCCCAAAGGGGTTGTTTTGTGCAATTTCACAGGACAAGTAAAACATCAGCCTCATCAACCCTCACCCCCTATTTCAATGTCATCTGCTACCAGAGAAAACTACATTACCATTACTCCACAATTTCAATTACTAATTTTAGTAATTTCAATCATTAATTTTAGAGGGGGAAAAACAAAAGGCAGCTTAATGTTACACTTAATTATTCCATCTTAGTGGCTCCCCGACTTCCTTAACGATGACCCTTACACCTTCTGCTGAAGGTACTTCAGTTAATGTACAGTCAATACAGATCCAAAGGCTACAGGTGTAAGGAGAAATAACTTATTTGAAATGGACTGAAAAGCCTCTGAGCTCCTGGGCTCAGAGAGATGTGATCAATAGCATGAGGTCAAGACCTGTCACTAGTTCGATTCTGGGACCAGTTATTATTTAGCACCTTCATTACTGACCTACTGATGATGGGACAGAGTGCACCCTCAGCAAGTTTGCAGTGTAGAAATGGAAGGAGTGGCTGACAGACCAGAGGGTTGTGCTGCCATTCAGAGGGACCTCAACAGGAATCTCATGAAGTTCAAGAAAGGGAAATGACAATTTCTGGCCCTGGGGAGGAACAACCACAGGCACCAGCACAGCCTGGGGACTGACTATCTGGAAAGCAGCTTTTAGAAGAGGTATTGGTGGACACCACCATGAACATGGGCCAGCAATGCACCTTCTGGCAAAGAAGGCCAGCAGCACCCTGGGTTGCATTGACAAGAGGGTTATCAGTAGGTCAAGCAAAAGGATCCTTCCCTTCTACTCAGCACTGGCAACATATATCTGGAGTGCTGGGTCCAGTTCTGGCATATGGGTCAATGCAAAAGGCTGTGCATGGACAGGATCATCTAACATCCAAGAAGAGGGTGAGGGAGCCAGGACTGTTTACACTGGAGAAGACAGGGCTCAGAGGCAGTAAATAGCCCATGTGGGCAATAAGGAACAAAGAGTCAGGCTGGATGCTACCCAGTGGAAGTACAAACAGCAGCTGGCACAAACTGAAATACGGGAAATTCCAGTTCAGCAGTAGAAAAAATCCCCCAACTTTTCTGTGAGGGTGATCAAACACTGAAATGGGCTGCCCAGGAAGGCTGTGGATTTTCCACTCAGAGAGATGCTTGAAACCTGACTGGCAAAGACCCTAGGCAACTCGCTCTGGTTGACCCTGCTGTGAACAAGAGGTGGACTAGGTGAACTCTAGAGGTCCCTTCCGACCTCAGCTCTTCCGTGACTTAAAAGACAATATTTATGGTTCATATGGGACATATTAAAGAGCTGACTGATGTTTCTGCTCTCAGAACAGCTAAAGGTTGCTTCTGAAAGCTATTCAAACCAGTACATAAGCAACCATGACCTAAAAAAAACCCCACCAAATAATATTCACAATGATCAGGATTTGCTGCTTTGAAGACTGCAAGCAAGAAACACATTACTCAAGAGCTGTAGGTTACTGTAAGCCAAGATTGTCAGTGGCACAAAGCAAGCTCATAATGATCTCTGGTTTTCCTTAAATGTTTGACAGAGGCACAGCTGCTTCTACAAGTGAACCTTATAATCATTTGGGGCATGGAAAGAAGCACACTGGTCTACAAATTCACTTTAATTTTGTTGTGAAAATCTTGTTTTGGCCAGGGAAGCATTGCGTCATGCATGTTTAAGTGTAGCTGTATCACTGACTAGTGGAACCGAAGCAAGCAGCTTGATAACCCATTTAGTTTGAATCCTGCTATATTATCCCACAAACAGCTATCTAAAAAGATGACAAGGAAGGATTATCCCATTTGAATGAAGGCATGAGGAACCAAAGCAAAAAGTTAGTCACTTGACTATATTCTGTCCCAAAGTCTGTAACAGAGCTTAGAATCAAATCCAGACCCCCGTGGATCTTCTCTTTCCTGTTTACCGTGGCATGCACCGTCTTGGTTTATCTCCCTTTGTTTAGTTTTATTTATTTATTTACTTGAAGAAGTTGCAGCACAATACAATTGTGCACAGGGAATAAAAGCTTGCCTTCCAGACACAACTCCACCTTTAGTCCTTGGCCTAGTAAATGCAAGTATCCTGTCAGAGGCCTTCCTGCACATCCCAGCCTCACAAGAAAGGAGGGCACTTCCTCTGCACAGTTCCCAACCTCTGCAAAAGCAATTCCTCCACTCACGACACCAGCACAGCTGGCACCCCTCCCCAGGCACCCAGCCTTTACAGCCACTACAAGCAAAGCTCTCTTTGGGAACTGTCCCCTTCCTTTTCCAAATTTTCGTATTAGGTATCACGTCTGCACAAGAAAGGATTATGCTATTTATAACAAATAAAGTTACACAGCAAAGTACATTTTCAGTATTTCCTACAATTGTGCAAGCAGAAGGGATAAACAATAATTGTATTTTTCTACATCTGCACCACTAGTAGATCGAGTATGCACCAAAACAATGCTTGCTAACTGATTTCCTCTCATCCAGTATTGTTCAAAGCACATGCCTCTTCGGAAAACACAGCCAAATAGCATGCTAACTTCATTACAGCCACACTTGGCAACCTTCCTTTATTATATAAGGTAATTAATCAGACAATCATGCTCTACAAAATGGGAGTTTCCATCTGTTTTTCAGCTTCTTTTACTTTACTAAGCAATGAAAATTACTGACAGCATAAACAGTAATGAAGAAAACGTAAGGAGATTCCAAGATTAAACACTAGTGATGAAAACTTTAAGGAGATTTCAAGACAAAGATTCATAAACCAACTCCTCTCCAACACACACAGTGAAATGGCATACCATATAAGACCATCCTACATGCTTTCCTTATGCCAATTTTGTAATGATTGTAATTTCCTGTGTAAGTAGAGTACTGAAAGTTAGCATTAGACAATTAGAGAATGACATACCATTTTTTACCTACCTACTCTCCGATTTACAAGCTTCCATGTTATCAGGACATAAATTCCAAAGGCGGGTCAGTTCCTCACTGAAAAGAGAAGCATAAACACATGTCAAACTCCCATTCATCCTTCTATCACTTAATGTTCCATCATTCACCACAGACGGACACATGAAACAATACTACAGAAATTTTCACCTCAGGGCCTTTATAATAAAGCATACTATACAAACCTTGTGATAATACATATTAGGAATTAGCAGAAGTGACAGAAATCTTATCTGAGGTTGCATACAAGGAAAATTACGCATTAAATTTCTGTTAGAATCTCCTGCTGATCTGTGGTCAGCAACAGTAACAAACTCTCTTTCCAAGCCAGCTAAGGCCAGGCCATACTGTTTTGATAAATGTGAAATAATTTATCATTATCTTTTTCTGAAGGGATATTTTACTAAACACTCAGTAGTCTTGAAACTCAAGGTCAAAATTTCTACATCTAGGCTAGGTGAACTGTTACAATAATTAGACTGTAATTTCTCCAAAAGAAGGAAGTGAGAAGGTACAGCACTGAGTGTGAATGGCACTTTTGTTAGAGAGGGCCTATCAAGGAGACAGCTTTGCCCTAGGGATAAGATTATCAGTGGGTGTTATTTTAAAACCCATGGCACAGAAACATTTTAAGCAAAAACATAAAGAGGACAGAAATAATGAAACTGATCCAAACAAGTGAAAACAATGGATTTTCAGTCTGTAAATTACAGACTATTTAAAAGGGATCTACAAGAGACGATTATAAGGAAAGGAAGCCTACTGTGAGTTTTAAAAGAATTACATATTCCATGGCTGTTCTTTCCTGGCAGTTCCAAAAGGAGGAAGTTTGAAAATTACTGACTAGAAAAACATACAGTGTCAACCCCCCCCCCCCCCCAAAACCAACCAACCAACCGAAACCTGTAACAAAAAAAAAAATCCAACATACTTCCCCATAAGGATTTTTTTATTTGGTCCTTTTCCCAAGAAGTCCTCTGGAGCTGGCCTCTTTCTCACAGGCCTCATTGGCTTAGAATCAGGAGGCCTACAGGAAAAAGGATGCTCTTTAGCATCAAACCAATGATATTTAAAGAACAAAATCAAGCCATTTCAGATGGTACCCAGTTAAAATTATAATGGAAGTATTCAGAAGGACTGAGATTCTAGTGGAAGGAGGTGGGGGTGAGAGGAGAGAGAAGGTAAAGTAGGGATAAGGAAAGAAATTTACCAGACACCAAAATTAGTTCACTCACAAACTGAAAGGTCTATCAGAGTCCCGATACAGAAAAAGTAGTAAATCACGTTTCTGCCAGCAGCACATACTAAGAATGATCTACCCTGCTGCTGGGATCATCTGCTCTATGATTGCAAGTTCTTTTCCCCCAGGTGCACCTGATTTCATGGGATCAGAGAATGGAGATCCCAGACCACTGAAGTGAGGGTAAGACCTACCCAAGCTGAAACTCTGGCTGAGATCTAAAGAAGGAGACAGAACATTTATAAAAGTCAAATTTCATAATTGACTCTGCAACAGTCATTTCGCTCTTCTCACAGCCCCCCTCCCTTTTTCACAATCAGTTAAAATCGTGAGGAGGTGGCTCCACCTGATCTCTCCACAAAAGGAAATGCGCAATGAGATCATGCCCCAGATGTTCATTACCACAAAGAGCCTATAGTGCAGACTGAAGGAGGATGAAGAGGAATGTTTGGTCACCACCTCACAACAGTCAAATAGACATATAGAGTCAGAGTGTAAGTTTTGCCAGTAGCTGGTAACTAATTACACAGCAAACCTTTCAGTGGTGAAAGCCACCTAATCATAATTTCCTTTGAGGTAGGTAAGTGATCACCACCAAGTGGTAAGCCCAGTAACTAAACGGCATAAGAGGAGAACTGTTACACAAAACTCCAGTTCTGCTGCCCCACCAAAGCCATACTGCTAAAAGCTTTGCTAGCGGCAATCCAAAGTGATGTATGGGCAAGTCAGGCACCAGTGTCTGAAAGCTAGGGCGTGCCTCAGTCATTGGATGCTTGGCATTAAGGGAACAACATGTTGCCATGAGACAGTGAGGAATGCTCTCCTGAAACTTCATACATTCATAACCACATCTTCACTGACATAATGAAGCCTTAAGACTTTTTGGCAGAAAACTAAGAGCCTTCTGCACACACAGAAGGGAAATCCACCTAAACAGATCTTAAATTTGTGTGAATCATTAATGGTCATATACACTGTGGGTACATACTCTAAAGCTGAACCATCATTTCAAACAAACAGCAGGCATTACTTCATCATTTGCATTATTATTACTTATACAATAATAATCATATTACTTCATAATAGTTACCTTTCTTTGACAAAGCTTGGGCAGCCCTCATTTTTCCATGAGTTCCAGTTTTCTTCAGTATTTAATATATGCTGCAGAAACATAATATTGCACATTATTAGGGTCATAATAACCTTCAGAATTGAACCCAAAGTTTTTAACAGAGCTACTAAAATGAAGGGGAAAATTTTGTTACAGTGTATTTCAGTCACTAATTTGAAAGTCATCAGTATAATCTTAAACAGAGGCTTTAATTTATTCCAAAAAGCTTATCTTCTCTCTTCAATAACTGTGGGAAAGGCTTTATTTCTTCTTCTCTAAACAAGAAAATAGATGCAACTGAACTAAAAGAAAATAGGAAAGCAAGACAACACACAGTTTTGTTTTTAACTTCACTTGCGTTTTACTTCCATGTCTTTGGGCACAACACTCCTTTCTGCAAAGGAGTTTCAATGACCACTCTCTCCTATAGGCAGCCAAGCACATATATGCACATTTCCACTTGTCCCCAGGAGAAGGAAAAGCACATTAATAAAAACATGGGAAAAATATGACTAAAATAAAAAGATGTTATATTTTTTACTGAGATGAGATAGAACTTCTCTCAATTACTACATATGTGCCCCAAAAGCTAATTTATGCAAGACATAGATTGGTTCAGACAGGCACTGAAGTACTTACTTCTACCATCTTCGAGAATCTTTCCCCATCTGGAGGATTTTCTGAAAGAAGCTACAATTGGGAGGGAGAAAAAAAAGTTAACTTTTTGCATTGGATTTGTAGCAGAATACATAGGAAAAAAAAAAAAAAAACACAAAGAAAATCATGGCTACTGCTTCAAAAAGGTGCTTGATACAATATTACATGCTAGATATTCCTTCATGCAATTTTTATAGAAGTACCTACTCTACCAACCTGGTAAACCGCTTTCGTAGTATCTTCAATCCAAAGTGACTGCTCATCTGTAAGAACATAGTTTGAACTGGAATTGGTGGGGGGAGAAAAAAAAAAAAAAAGAGGTGTCATTAAATCAGCTTACTTAAAAAAAAAAAAATAATAATTGAAGAGTTTACTGCACATCAAAATAACACTGAGGACACCACATTTACACTACACACTTTCTGAGTGGTGTTAGAGAGGTTCTGAAGAAAGTACTCTGAATGTGGTCTGGTCTGGTCCCGTGGACTGACCACTTACTAGTAGTTTGTGGAGTTAACCAGATGTGCTTGTGGAATATTATTTCAATTTTCAGCTTCATCCAATAGGAAGTCCATTTGCACAACTCAAGATCACATCTTGATGTTGGGACCAAAGCACAGCAAGTGTGCACAATGAAAAGATTTAAAATAAAAACCCCAAAACAACCCAACTCTTCTAACCCCAGCTAAAGCTGGTTGTACTGTAGACAAATCATAGTAAAAGAAACAAACTAATCTACCAGCTGTATACAGAACACACACCTTGAATAACTCAAAGCGTAAAATCTACATAGCACAACCTGAAGTCATTAAACAAGTCGCTTGGTACACCCAGAATTATAATGCAATCAGTGATCAGAAGTGAAAAGAACACAGAAATAAATCCAACATGGCCCACTTCACTCCCAAGCTGAGACCAGAACTTTTTTAAACACATAAAAAACCCAACCAGATGAGAATCTAATCTTTGTTTTCCACTGGTCCAAGAAGAATCAATTTGAAACATAACCATCAACATTCCCTTTAGAGCATTCAAAAGCAACATAACACCAACCAGCTTTTAATGAAGCACTAGGTATCTTAAATAGCGAATACAAACATGATCACGGATATGCAGAAGAAAGACTTCTTCCCTCTCATGGCTGGCACTCACCTTAACCAAGCTTTCATGGCCCCCACCTCTCTGATACCCCACTATACTCATCAATTTGGCAGAAAACTAACTCTGCAAAGATGAACAGATTGGTTTTTTGCTGAGTAAACTGCACAAATTTGCACAAGTCTAACAAGCACTAAAGCCCCAGCAAGAGAAGAGAACAGAAAGAATCACGCAGAGGAGCAGAGAAAGGCAAGAATGAGACCTGCTGTAAAATAATTTCAGCCACATCCTGCCTCAATGCAAGGCTCTGCAGGTTTCACAAGAACCTTAGAACAAGTAGACAAACTCTTTTAAAATATTTTGAGATATCTCGAAGTTTTTAGCTCCCCATCCCCAAAACACAAAATATTTCCACATTACCTTTTAAATTTCACCTGTCCTTTTAGGTACTGAAATAGTATTAAGTACTGCAACAAGATGTGACGGCGAAAGTTACTGTCACTCAGCTGTAAATCCATCAGCTAAACGAAAGAAGAATTATACATTAAAGACACTAGACACACAAAAGCAAAAAGTCCAACAAATTTTTTCTGGTAAACTCTAGAGAGAGTAAATTTACAAGACGATGGCAAGTCATTACAGAAGCTCTATTTAATATCACATATGTTTTCAGGACAGCGCTTCACTTTGAACTGAACCAGAATTTGGAAAACCAAATACTCCAATATTTCAGCAAGCTGAAAGACAGCTTCCTCCCTTTCCCTATGAACTACTGCCTACAACATCAGGATTTGGCTATCACGGAAGCATTCACTCTCATCAAGACACAGTGATACACTGTTTGGTTTCTACCCTGTGTGCTGCAGCATGGTAAATCACACAAAGCGAACATTTGAAGATTCTCTGAAGAAAGCCTTTGACTGCTGGGTGTTAATTAAGCAACTGGTTCTGTTTTTTCTCTACTACGTTATTTTAAAACTGTAAATACACATGTCAAAGGATTTTGATGAATTTACCTACTCTTCTATCCCAGAAAAATTCATGCTGCACCACAACTTGCTGTCATCTACTAATGCATGCAATTAAAAGTTAAAGTTACATATTATTCCAAAATGAAGACAACAATTTCAGGATTAAATCCAACAGAGCACTGCATTTTTAACTCAACATTAACAGAATTAAAACCTCTTAACATCTTTTTCAAAGCAATTTTAAACAAGGCCATTATGAGGCAGAAAACAGCACATCAGCCAAGTTTTGGAAATGTAATTCTAAAAGCAATAAAACCCTAACATGTAACAACACAAATTAAATGCAATAAACAGGTCAGCTTTACTGCAGAATCCTATTCCAGAAACAGGAGTTCATGAATCATCAATTAACAGAGGCAATACACAAAAAGAATCAAACGAAAAAGAATACAATAAATCTACATAAAGTAATCAAACAATGTAATGGGATATTCAGAGAAACCGTGGAGTCTCCATCTGTACAGACATTCAAAACCCAGCTGGATGCAGTGCTGATTAACATGCTCTGGCTGAGAGCTTTGAGCAGAGAGGTTTAACTAGACAGCAGTTCCTTCCAACCTCAACTAGTCTGGGATTATGAGAAAAGAAATCACATACCTTTTCACTAGTTAAGAACTTTGCAAAATATACATGTTCTCCTCCTGTTTTTAGTTCTTCCAACTTTTTTCGGGAAGCCTGAGTGTCGTCCAGTTTGTAACTTTTGAAAACAGCCAAAACTTCTTCTGAGTACTATAAAACAGTTATTTACCACATTGAAAATAATATAAAAGCCCTGTAGTTAGAGAACTACACTAGACTTAGTGCCAAGCAAGTAAAATCATTTTTAAACTTGCTAACAGCTAGTTGAAACAACCCATTTGTCACCAATACACAGGGCTTCTCTGGCCTCCACAAATGACAGTGAAAGCATTATTTATCATTTCAGAGCATCTAATCATTTGGAGCACTTAAAATATGCTAAGAAAAACAATGTTATGGATTGTGAACAGTACACAACTGCTTTGCTGTATAGGTGTTAGAAGAGAAAAAGGTCCACATGACAACAGTGCTATATTAAACGCAGTTTAAGCTGTTCAGAATATATACAGAAAAACGTACAGACATGAGAGTTAAATTTGAAGCGCTGCTCTTAAATTCAGTTCAGAGCCCTAAAGGTGCAATGAGATAAAACTTTCAGCTGAAAGAATTAAGCCTGGCTTTGCTCAGTTTCTCGGTACCACATGTTGGGGCTTTTGTTGCGTTCCCTGCCCCAAAGCTGAAAATGTAGACCTCACTGACTAGATTTATATTAGGAAGTCTGAGCAGATGTTACATTTTATTACCAGCACACAGAGAATGAAGATCAAAAAAAAATCTCAGGCTTCTTATTTAGTAAATATTGAGCGGCAAATTGTGAAGAAACAGCAGCTTAGCAATAAACCACCCTCAACATTCATACTAAGCAAAACTGAAACAGCTGGCTGAATGGACATTCTCTTCTCTTTGCTTCATTAGGCACCTACCCTCTTTAGGATCTGACTGGGATCAATATGACTATTCAAAACTAAGATTTCGGACTAGGTAGGACCATTTATCTTCTTGGGGAGCAGAACAACAAACCCAAACAAGTTCTGCTTTTTGCAGTTAATCACAAAAAAAGTTACTTCTGGCATTGTTGCAACATATGAAGTCTGTTATTGAATTACAGAAGTCTTTTAGGAGATCTACTGTACATCTTGATACTGTGCACTGTCAAAGGCTCACTTCAGAAAACACCAAAATGCATTTTCTCTTGCACTATTATTTGTCAATGGCATAAGCATTTGAAGTGTTCTATCCTCATGCACTCGCTCGCCTACTTGTGTAAATGGTGATTTTTTTAATTAGGCCTAATGACTGAAAGCATGAACTCAGTATTACCTTAAGAAAAGTTTTCCATGAGACCTTCTCATAGCACTGCACAGGATTTCTAAAATAATCTTGAAGTGACCAGAATTTTCTATACAGGTTATAATCTATTGGAATGGAACTGGGGGAAAAAGAAAAAATAAAATGAAAGCAATGTGTTAAATTAGAGTCTACTCAGGAACCTGCAATCACAGAAAATATGATTCACTTTTTTAAGTGAAATACAGACAATACTGAGCCCTAACAGAGAAATGTGTAATTCAGAATTTGTCCCTAAAGGAGTTTTCAATCCAGTACTGTATTTTCTTACCATTAAAGCAAAAACAGAAAAAGGGATTTTAGGAGTTTTTCACTATCTGGGTAATGAAGGGGAGCACAGCTTTTTCTCCTAAAAGCATATATAGCATGTACTGATTACATCTTACCAGAACAAGATTTGTCAAGGTAACTGGAAAAACTGCCAAAGAGAATAGCAGTGCTTCTCAGTCTGGGTATGCAACTTTTTCAAACAAAAGATCTGCTTATTTCTTTCTCTTCCAGGCAACTCCACTTAAACAGATTAAGACACTGCTAGGTTGTAGCTAATCTTAAGCAGGCAGGAGACAAGCAGAATTCCAAGCACAACATTTAAGGATATTTCCCAAACAGCTCTTTACTTTCACTTTGGAAAGTTTTCTCTCAACTTTTAAAACTGTTGCAAGCTCACCAACTTGTTGGTGCTTCATCATCTCCCATTTCACCTTCTTCTACATCCATTCCTTCTTCTCTCTCCTCGGTGTGCTAATAGGAAAAAATAATGTAAGACTTATACTAATGCCACTGTTATTTGCATGCAGTTCTCACAGTCTTATTTTAAACATTCTATTACACTTCAGATCAGAAAGCTTAAGCTGGTACTTCAAAAAATCTCTAAAATATTATTCCAGTAAAACACGTAACAAATTCCTGTTTTAGCACCTTACTACTCTTTGCAATTGTAGCCTGACTTCTCTTGGAAAAAGCCGAAAGGACAGCTCTATCCTCCATACACTGTGGGGAACACTTAGTACAGGCAGTGACAGTGCTTATCCCTCACAATCAGATCACCTTTTTTCCCCATCAAAGTCTGCACAGTTTAATGTACCATGCCTATTTCCAGAATCAGCAGCTTGGTCTAGGAGAGCAACAACCAAATAATGAACATACAGTTCTGATTACTAAGCACATGAGCATGTTTTTGTGTGAACAGCCTAACAGGTTTTCTGCAGAATGAATGAAAAATGGCACAGGAATTTTCACCTTCTGTCCTAGAGTGCTCTCATGTTCATTGGTATTGAAGACAGTAACATTTTCCAGGTTAAACTGGCTCTGCAAGTTAAGTCCTGTGAAAAACAAAGGGCCAGTCTTAGAAGCTGTGAAGTTGATATGCAATCATATGCAAGTCTATTAATACAGTTAGTTGTTTTATGAGATGCTGATATTAAATTCTCAGAAACAGCATTTAAAACCTGTGTTTACATCACAACAAATGAAGGATACTTACAATATTTAAGGTAGAGACAAGAACTAAGATACAATTGCAAACTGACTTCCTCCAACTGGATTTGTCTGCTACCATCATAAAGTTAGAAGATTTAGCATATTTAGTCTTTGTTAGATCTTAAGTGTAATGCAATGCAAAAAATTCTCACCTGACTTTTCTGAAAGCGGAAATAATCTAGCCAAGAACAGCTGAATTCTTCCACAGAAGACTGTGTTTTGTGACTTAGATAATCTTCTTAGGAGGTCTAAATATTATAAAAATGTAAAGAACGTTAGTGTTTTTTCCTCTTCTAATTTCTCACATGCTAGAATTTAAGACTTGCTAATCACATGAACTACATAGGTAATGAAAGGAAACCAAGATTTGTAAATTTAAACACTAGTAATTTTCTCAGATTGGCCATATTTTTTCCAAATGCATTCTACCAATTTTCCCAACACCTTCAACAGCAACAGAAAATAAGTTCAAATGAATTCTACTCAAATCAGCATTTGGTATGGGCCTTATCATTGCTGCGGAATATTTCTCAGATGTTCTTAAGAACCTCTACTGATGAAGAGGTTCCCTCAAGGTCAGAACAACTTTTACATTAACCAGCAATACTCAAGAATATCTGCTGTGTGATCTACCTTTTAAGTTGATGACTTATTGAATGCATCTGAGAGTAAATCAAATTATTAAACTTTCTTCTATTTGCTAAGATAGGGATTTCTTTAATTCCTGACCACCCCCCTGAAAAACTACCATCCTGAAAAACTCACCATTGCACATTCGTAGCAAGTAGTTTTTTCCTGCAGAGTAAAATGTATTCTGAAATGGAGTAAAGGTATTTAGCTCATTAGCAGGTCACAAAACTTTCTTGAGTGGATTTTCATTCACTCACAAGCCATGAGTAAGTATGAGTCATTCCTACTATTGCCTCTAAATTAGAATCTTCCTTTAAATAAGAAGCGGGTTTCATGAAAAGGCAACGTAAAAGAAACAGTCCCATAAATTCCAAGAAAGCATAAGCCACAACGTTTAAATCCAGTTTCCATACAGAAAACCCCCATGTGACAGTGAACTGCAGGAGCAGCACCTGCTTTCTTTTCTGGAACACACTAATTTTTACTCATTGCTTTTATTATTCCGTGCAAGAGTAATAAGAGTATTAATAGTACCAGTAACCTGGCAGCAGAAGAAAGAAATGGGAGTTTGTGAATATACCAGGAGACACAATACTAGCTGAAACAGAACACCCTGAATAAATGCCTATGGGAAGTAGTCCTGGTTAAGAAATCAGAGAAAATTGAGTGATTTTCAACTGTTACCTATAGAGTTGCATTCCTGGCACTACTGACAAAGAGCAAACCAAGGATACCGAGATCCAAGGTTTCTTATCATCTTGGAATAAAATGCTGGCAGGTTAGGACTTCTGTCTGAGACCTGGAATTCCCTCTTTAATTAACAGTGGCTGCAGCAGCAATTCTCCTGCTATAGCACCATGGCACAGCAAGAGCATAAAACCCTCACATGGGCCTCAAAACTGATTGCTCCTCAAGAGCAGAAATATTCTAGGGCAACATATTCACTTTTGCTATAGTCCTGTGAGGGAAAGCTCATTAAGAAAGTGACCAAGAAGAGCTCTGCCCCTCTCAGGTAAGAGGTGGAAGAATCTCCTTCAGCTCTGAGGAAGAAGCTGAATAGTAAGTCAACAGAGAAGCTACTCATGCAAATTGTGCATTATTTCTAGTGCAACAAAATCTGTATAGTGTAAAAGAAAAAAAAAGCAGTTGGAAATAAAGCAATTATGACTTTTTTTTAATTATTAATTTTCTGACCTCTGCTGCCCAGAAATTTAAGCCTTGAAACAAAATGTGATGAATGCTGCTATTTTAACAGAAGCAGATAGAAAGACAGTTAAAATCTGTTTGCAAAAATCATTCAGGTGGACAGAAGTTCTGGTACAACTATATCACATTTTGAACAAATACCTACCGATTTCCATGTAGCAACATTCTTCTCCACAAAAGTGAAAATTCTGTCACACTGATCCAAGGGCAGGCAATCCAGAACATCTCCCAGAAGCACAAAAGGTGTTGATGCAGTGCAGATACCTATGAGGAATAGGGAACATTTTATTAAGTGAAGTTGAACTGAAATGCAATAAAGATGCATGGTAGCTGAGAGACATGATGTTAAAATAAAAAAGAAGAAAAAAGTTCTCCTGGGTTTTTACAAATCCTAACAGAAGAAAAAAAAAAATAAAAAGCTTAGGCTAAAGTGTGAACTTCCAGTAAAGCTATTTCTGGATGTGCATACATGCAGATGAGCTTTACAAGAGCCTTGCATTAATATAAAACAAGTAATAAAGAATAACTGTTGTAAACACCTCAAAGTCAGAAACAACATCACATCTTTTTGCAGACTGCAAGTGAACTAACTCCTTCAGACTTCTAAGTCCACAGTTAGTTACACTACACACGCCCATGAAGTCCAAGTTTTTTCTTCATGTAAAGCACCACTAAAGCAGTGCACCAAGGCAGTCTACCCACGCTCTGTAGTTAGGCAATGTCTGAATTCCTTATAATCACCGGTCTTGTTATTCTACAGTTCATAAAACACATATGTAGTTGAGCTGTACTTATTAAAACAAACAAGTACTTGATGCATCATATGAACAAATAAACAAAGGGAAGATTGCAAAAGCCTCTTCAGAAGAGGCCAGAACATTGATTTCTGACAGAAAGGGCAGTTATACAAATGTATTCAAGTATCTAAAAACCGGTCCTGTACTGACAGATACAATCTGAACAGAGATATCCAGGAAGAGTTATTTCTGGCTCTGCCAGCAACTGACAAGAGAAACCTACAGGTCATTTAACCTCTCTGCCTCAGTGGTCTCATCTCTAAAATGATGGGAGACTTCTGTGCATTTTACAGTGATGGACAAAGACAGAAAATGCTAATTATGTTTCAACTAAACCCATGCATCTTCCTCTATTAAAAAAAAACAACAAAACAACCCAAATGTTACACATACACCTGAATTTAATTAGAAGTCATTCCTCTCATGGAACAGACTTCATAACCGCTAGTGTAAGGGCCACATATTACCAAAGCTAACTGCTGCAGATAACTTACAAAAATTAGGATTTTAAAATTCCCCTAATTGGTCCCTAAAACTGCCAACAAATTTGAGAGAAAGATGCTCACCTTCTGTGACTCCATTAATAGCAAGAGAAATAATTGCCAGGAGATTTTCACATGGAGCTTTGTTTATCTAAACAAACAAGACAGTGTTACACTTTGGTTATGCTGACTTAAATACATCTAACTAAACTAAAATCCTTGCTTCCAACTAGGCATACTTAAAACAAATACTGACGTTCAACTTCCCAAAACTTCTATCTATTAAATCAGACATGTCAGTTAACATGATGAAGATTTTATTGAGTGAGCAACATTTCCTAACTGCTTCTAACTGCTAAAGACCCTACAATATCTACTGTGTAGAGTCATTTACCTCTGAAAATTAGCATACCACATTCAGCCTTCATTCAAGCAATACCAATAAAAACCAGTGTTTGATTCTTTTCATCATTCTTTTTAGTTGACAGGCAGCTTTGTTACATGTTAGTAATAGATAACCCACTCCACCCCATCCTTAAATGTACAGCTGCAGAATAATGCATATTTATGAACTAGAATTTTAAATAGCAGACTTTCATGAGAATTACAAAAAAACTGCTGGAAAAGGCTAAATCAGCAGCTCTTGCTATGCTGTGGTATCCATAAAATACTGCCATTCTGTCCAACCTACCAACCTCCTTTAATCATCTATATTATACCATAATTAGGTAACTCTTACATAATGCATGTTTTTATACACAGTATGTTCTTATACTAAAATAGGCTGCTATTAATACATTAACTTGCAAACAGAAATTTGAGCTTTATCAAGAAATAAGCTGTAGCAGTTTAAAGTACTTACTATTTCTTCTTCTACAATAACTCTAAAAGCTTGATCCAAGGTACACTTCTTTTCATTTTCACTGCAAATGCAAACATTCCATATCAGTTAATAACAACTACTAAGGTAAAGATTACTAAAAAGGTACCTGAATAGGCACCTTTTAAAACCAAGCAGCATTTACTTACCTCCCAGGAATCTGGTTAAATGCACTCAATAATGGCTTGATACTTTTGACATTCAAGGCCTCTCTGGTGGATGTCTACCAAGATGTAAAGAAAGCAAGCTTACAAAACCAGTACAAAACCAGACAGATCTCCTCCTTCCTCTATTTGACACCGGACAGAAATACCAAGGAATCTGTTTGCCAGACTCCATACAGCAAATAAGAAGTGCCTAGGAAATTAGACGTGAGCTAGCAGCACATCACACCCCAAATCTGGGCTAACAGTGTGGTGAAGCAAAACACAGACGAATACACTGCTGCAACCGACACTGCATCTACAACAGCCTCAACTGTGTTCCCACCTGCCGCCCCAATTTCACCTGCCTTACAGGTAGCTTATGGCAGCCTGGGACATGACTCCTGATAAAAAGCTGGTATAAAAATTACTGTATCTTGTAATGAAATCAATCTTACAGCACCAGGCGTCTACGCCTCAAACACCCCTGTGCAAGCCTAACCCCTCTGTTTAACAAACCGGGCCACAAACGGTGGCCTCCAGAAGCCTGCGCACACATCCAGCCCCACCTGCTCCTGACACGGAAAAGCATCATTCAGCAGAGGCACAAGAGACAAGCATAATAAGCAACGGACGTTTTGCTGCGGGAGTTATGCATTAATTTATTTCACATTAATATTAGCTAACCAAACAGCTGATCCTCCTTTTGTTGGGCTGAGCTGGGCAAGTATGAAACCCTGCCCTAAAACGTATACAGCTTTATTTCCGCTACACTGAACGCTCGTTAAAGGAGACCCGGGCCTGCGGGCCCAGCACCGGGCCCGGCCGGTGCGGCGCGGCCGCTGAGGCGGAACCCTTCACGGGAGCGCAGACGCAGTGACCCTCCCACCCGATACCAAACGAGGGTGTCTAATGGGCCCGGCCGGGCTCACCGTGAAGCGGTGCCGCGCCTCAGGCAGGCTGAAGAGCGGCGGCGACATCCCTCCGGCTCACCGACGCTCCGCGCCGCCCGCCAATGACGCCATACTTCCCCCCTCCCGCCCGACACCTCTGCGTACATCCTGCCGACGCCCCACCTCCCTACTCCTCCCCCGCCGTGCCCCCTAGCGGTCAGCCGGGGCCTGAGCGCATGCGCGGGACGTGGCTGTTCCGGCGGCCGTTGGGGTGCTGAGGTGAGCGGGGGGGATAGAGAGAAAGGGAGCAGCAGGCCGCTCGTCGCCTTTGTCAGTGTGAGATTGTCTAACTGAAAGCGGCTTTAAAAGGTTAACGTGTGTGGGAGTGACAGGTGTGGTGGTTGTTTCTGGTGACCGGCACCTCGGAGCCGCGGTCTGCCACCGTCTTCAAAGGACCACTGAAGGAAGAATAATTAGGAATTTTTATATCGGTAAAATCACCTCGGCACTAACAGTTCGCAGGTTGAATAATGTCCTGCAGGTACCTCCCCTGAGTCACCTTGGATGGAAGTGTAATCATTGCTTCTCTAGATTTAACTACTAGTCTGAAGTAGCCCTGCAAAAATAAATGTTTATTGTGAAATGTATCTTTTTGTGTGTCTCAGCTCCTTTAAAGACCCCATTTTCCAGCTAGGCCAGATAGTGGCAGTTCCCAGACTTGGTTCTTGACAGCCATTTGAAAATTGGAAAAAGGCATTGGAAATGCTGACAAATGATGCCTAGTCTTCCATTCCTGTATCCAAGCTTGCAGCTATGAGTTGGGAACCCTTGTTATGTCCAGCCATAAACTCCTCTCAAATATATTACTCATCAGATGTCTTCTGGATCTCTCAAGGGCACCTCGGAACTGACTGGAGACACTGCTTCTCAATCCTGCTTTCCTTTTTGCTATCAAAGCAGAATCATTTGAGTCACTTTCCTAAGAAAAGGAAAAAACACCCAAAACCAACCAAAACCCCCACCCCACCTTTTTCTCTTACCAGTGCTGAACTTCCTTAAGCAATCACTGTCACTAAAAACCCAACTATGTAGCTGAGCACACTAGCCTGTCCTGGTGATGCACAGCTCTCAAGATGTGTGACTGGTACTAAACAAACCATGTCTGTTTAGACTGTCACCATGTTCCTGGGGGAGTGTCTGCCCTTACATTTAAATTCCTCAACACAAGGAATCTGTGTTGCAACATCAAATGCATTTATTTGACCCCTGAAAGACAAAGCTATGTACTTTGATGAAGGTAGGTTTCTTCCCCTTGTATATAGAGACCTGATGGTCCTAATTCACTGGGTGGGGAGCACTGGTCTGCCAAAACTCCCCAGTAATTATAAGTAAGGAAAGCATTGTCTCATTTATTTGGACTCTCCCCTCTCTCTCACTATATAACAGAGCAAAGCTTTGTCACGAATTATCCAATAGCTTTTTAAACCTCAGCCTGTTCTGCTTTACAGTTAGAAATACAGGGAGCAGTTCAGGTATCTAAAGAAAGGTGCCCAGTGCCATATTAAACATCTCAGGGTGTGGGAGGCATCTTCACAGAGCTGACAGATAAGAATGGGAGCCATGAGACCTGCATCCTCCTGAAGCAGCAGCTGGAGGCCAGGCAGGATACCTTTCTACATCTATAATAGCACTGGAGGCCTGAATGGCATCCTTAGAAAGTAAGGGTGGCATTCACCTCTCTGCCCTCTGTATATCTATGCTGAGCTTGCTCTTTATACCTTATGAGGAGAGGGAGGATTCACGCTCATCTCTCAGGTATGAGTTCTCTCAGGCATGAGTTCTCTCAGCTTAAGGCATCTGGATGAGGGCAGAGGAGGAATATGACCCTGCCAGTGCCTCTTTCTCTGCATTTAGACATCTGAGTTTAAGTGAGATGAATACTACCCCAGGTGACAGCCTTTTCCCTTTTTAGATGATACCAGTGTATTAAGACAGCACATGGTTTACCCTAGGCAAAACACGTAGGAAATATGCACAGAAAATTGTTGTGCTGAATAGCATGAAAGATATTTTCCTGTGTCTCTTCCTACTTTTGCTGTCAGGAGAAGCTGAACCTGTGCTGATTTAAATACATTCATCCATAACTCTTTCTTAGCCAAATCTCATGGTAAGCACAGTGGTCACCTGTCTTTTTCACACTGCTGTGATGTTCTCCTGGGAAGGCTGGAGGAGGTGTATCTTACTTCTGTTCATGTGCTGGTGAGGACCTCACTGTCCTCACCAGTGCATGAACAACTTGCAGAGGCCAGAGCACCACAACCAATATATTTGCCCACCCAGGTATGATACCATGCTGAAAACAGTAACAACATGTTAGCCTAATGATGTTGAGAAAACTCGCAGTGGAGTGAGAGCATTGCCTCTGAGTTTCTGAGTTACAAATGGCTGCTTTCTATGCAGGAACATTATTTTCAGATGAGCTACAAATGGCTGTTTCTTGAGCAAGAACATTGCTTTCAGTTAAAAGTAGTCATTTCTTGTTTCAGGAAAGAGAAATATTGGCAATTTTTGTACTCTTCTGAGTCATTGAATTGGTCTGCACTGCAGATGCCTAGCTGGCCAATTGCTTTTTTCTCCTCTTGACTCTCCTTTTTAGAAGTCATTTATCTTTTAAATCACTAGGAGAGTGCAAGGAATTCAGCTTCGTATCGAAGCCCTCCTTATTATGGAGCCTGCTCTTTCCAGCACTGTAACCTGAGGCTTTTGGCCAGTTGTGGTTTCTGAAGCATGTCGAGTGCAGGCACTCTCCTGCCCATCTTTGGCTCTTCACATGAGAATTTCAGCAGTTGTCTTCTGCTGTTGTCTCTTAATCCCTGAAGGCAACATGTTCAGCTGGGGTGTCCTCGAGTTACAGCATGCAGTTCTCCAGTACATACTTTGATTTCTTTTCACAGGAGTCCTTTCCTGCATCCAGCTTTGCTGGCTGGAGGCTCCAGCTTTTCTCCAGCAGACCAGTAGGCTGGGACAAGCCCTCACTGCCTTGCTGGCGGGGAGGATCACACGGATGCTTTGGGTTGAGCTGGCTGTGTCAGCAAGTTAGCTCACCCATGCCTTCTCACAGTCTGTGCAAGCTCAGCTGTTTATATCTGCATGCTGATGTGGAGTTCAGGGGTAGGTGTAGGAGGTAGCAGAAAACCAATCAGTAAAGTTGCTTGCAAGGGGAGGGTCTGACCAGAACTGTTTGGGTGGTAAAACACTGGCACAGGTTGACCAGGGAGGTGGTGGATGCACCATCCCTGGAGACATTCAAGGCCAGGCTGAATGTGGTTTTGGGCAACCTGATCTAGTTGAAGATGTCCCTGCTCATTGCAGGGGTGGTTGGGCTAAATGACCTCTGAAGTTCCTTTCCAACCCAAACTATCTATGATGATTATATTTTGAGCATTAGAAAATGTCATTGCTAAGTTTTACTTTTTGGTTTGTTTGTTTAAGGTGAAGGACTGCCGTGGCTTCAGCCTGTGTTTTAATTCAGAGAACTGAGAGAAAGCCAAGCCCCAGCATGATTTCCCAGGTCTCCTAAGAATGCTTGTTTGTGTCTGGCCAAAAAGCTCAGGTACTGCCAATGTTCATGGGTAGGAAAAAGCTCAAACATCCAGTTCATATGGGAAAAGGCAAATAATATTACGATCAAATTTATTGTTATTATTAAAAGAAATGTTTAAAATAATGTATGAAAGGGTAGATGGGAATAGGTTTTTCTATGTGGTGTGGCTGTAGTTAGGTTTTTTACCGGAAGAGGGAAGTGTTTGCCCAGAAAACGAGTGCAGAACGAGGGGCGGCTGGCGCCGATGGTGCTCTGCTAATGGGGAGCTGGGGGCACGCCGCCAGCCCGGAGTTTGTCACTTCATCTATAATAGAAAACAGTGTTTGATACAGCCTAAAAAATGCGGGATATGTCAGAGCCATGCCAATTCATTTCAAATCACGGGGAAGGGGTCTTCATGACGCTGAAAACAGGCTCCACATGATGTATCGTTTCAAATGAATAACCTGCATATACTGTGAGACATGCTGAGTATTCATTCAAGCTTGGAAGAAAGTTTACTTGTGTTTTTTTTTTACAAGGCTTTTTCACTAGTTCTCATCTCTTATTTTGATAAAACATAGTATCATCTGAATGAAGGGTCATTCTAAATAAATAATTTGAAATTATTCTACCCCCCACCTCTTGCTGTACAAAAGAAAAACAGAGGAGAGCTCTCTGAATAGGTAAAAATAAGCTTTTAAACTTTTACAAAGATAGCAGAAAGTCAATTACGAGTGTCCTAAGCAGATACTGCCAAAGTCATGGAGTCTTTTCTAGAATAGATATACCTTAAGCCAAGACTGATGTTGTACGTGAAGAGAGGATTGCCAGCATGCTGAAAAGCAGTATAATGTACTTGTTAGTGAGTACAGCATAAATCTTTCTTCTTCTTAGGGTAATACATAAAGAAGAAAACCATTGTTACCACTGCGATTTAGTAGCATTTTGTAGCCACCTCTTGCTTGATACCAAGCTTTTTCTCTGTTTAGAATAGCATTTGTTACTTTCTTATAGATCTCATGCAGAGGAGGGATTCTCACTGATCTGTTAGTGCTCACACTGAGATATTGTTAAATGAGTCTAGAAAGCTGGCTGCAGTGACTGAAGAAGTTAGCACCCCAGCAGTTGTTGTGCACCTCTGTCAGACATTGCGATTCCTATAGCAGTGTCAGCAGCATGTCACTTCTGCTTGCCACTTGGTGTTGCCTCAGTGCAAAATCTAACCATGTTTCTTAAAGCTATTCTGATTACCTGGCAGACAGTCAGACTGGACTGGCAGACAAAAACTGATCTCTGTGTTGGGACTCAGAAACTCAGAGTACTAGTATGGCTTATCTGTAAGGCAGTAGATGCCAGAACTGTTCTAGATATGAAGAAGATTCAGTGTCCCAAATTAGTTAGTGATATGTTAGAATAGTACAGCATCAGTTAGGCTATGCTTCTAGCGTGTGCTAAGTTGGAAGGTAAGAGGGAGACAAATAAGATAATCTTTCTTTAAAACTATTGTAAGCAAAATCAGGTTTCAGCCCAGATTTAAACACTATCACCAGCTGAAAGCTCAGATGGATGAAAGCAATTATCAACAGCAGTATCTCAGAACATCTCTGTACTCAGAGGTCAGTTGATAGAACAGAGATTGTATTACCTCATATCAAGAGTTTGTAGAGTTTGAATTACAAAAAAAACCAAAACACTTCACCTAAACCAGATATTATCTTTTGGAATAAAATCCTGCTCCAAAACCAAATTGACTTTCCGTTTTAACTTCTGCTGTCATTCCTACAGAAAGGTATACTCAGAGACTGTGAAGCCTCCCATCTCTGATGGCAGTTGTGCTTGGTGCTTCGTTCTCCCTCTATAATTGCCCTCCTTTATGCTCAAGAGCCCTTCTTTTCAACCTTCTTGGACTTCCTTGGACAAGTTTTCACACCATTCAGTACAGAAGGACTGGCACGAAAGGTGGATAAATTGCCGTATTAGTTTGGTTTAAGTAGCTTACCTATTATTTCCAAACCAGTCATGGGAAGTTGCACAAGATACTTTCATCTTTTAAACAATGATGAACACAAGCTGTACTACCTTTGATATTTAATTTTTAGATGGCATCCTGCCAACCACTTCAGTTTGTTACTATGTTACACGTTCAATGTGTGGACTGATGGAGGAGAAACTAGATTAACACGAAAAACTTAAATTACATTTTTACAAAGCGTATAACAATCTTTCTTTCATTACCATGTCACACTTCTCACAAGGACAAGCATACAAATTTTATGTTGTTACATCTCATTATGATGTTCTGCTGCATTTAGTACTTCTGTTTCTTCTTGATTTCCTGAATAAATTGCAGGGGAATATATGCCATATGATCCCATTCTGCCATGCCAGTCACAGCAGAAATGTTTCACCAGTATGTTTTGGTGGAATTTTTCAAATAAATACACTTGGTACATGTACCTAGAAAAGGCTCATTTACCTGGATTCACCTATAAAACCATTTCACATGTTAATCTGAGAATGACTGATTTTCCTATTCCTCATCTTTCACTAGCACAGTTGTTCTGGAATGCTACCACTCTTCACATAGATGGAGATACGGTCACAAATAGCAGTGACTAGTGGCTTTCATGATCAAGACCAGGGTTTTGACTTTAGAGTAGAATAAAAATGGGAGTCAGTGGCAGCTGAGAGCATGGAGTATGCTCTTGCAGCATGCTGAAGACACTTACAGGGTGATTCTGTCCAAACTAGAATCTATTGTCTCCATCTTCATTGAACCAAACTTTACTATTCTAGCAAGAGATGATGATCAGACAGCATGCTGCAGCTATATACTTGCAATGGCTCCAAATTCAGGAGCTGAATGACTTTCTTTTCTGTCATTGATTCTTTGTGGTGAGTTAGGAAAAAGGACTATTGTCTTGGCCTATGTCTAAAACTTTGCAGTATTTCTATGTTTTGTCATCATTGTAATTATCAGCAGGCACAGTTTTTAGATGCAAATACTAATATTCCACAGAAATAAAAGTCCGTAAAATGTTTTCAAATAGTGTTATTTGCTGTCTTTAAGTGTCTCTTTTGTATTTGGCTGATTTATCATCAAGATCTGGGTATCTTGAGTTTGGGTATCAGTTTGCAGAAGTGTTTACCATATATTGTTGGTTTTATCCCAGTGCAGAGAACATGTGTCATTTCTGTTGCTGAAAGAATTTACTGAAGTTCCTATCTCTGTGCTACTAATACTACAAAAATCTGGTTTGAATTGGGTTTTTTTGTTTGTTTTTTTGTTTTTTTTTTTTTTTCCCAAAAGCAAGGTTTCTCACATCTGGGTGCTATTTGCAATAATCATGCTATCAACAGCACCTTTCCTCAGTCAGTAATATATTTTGGATAATAACTTAACACTACTGTGAGTTCAGCAGAGGACTTGGATTAGTTGGACTTTTTTTAGCTAGAATTTCCTTGCAACATACCTCTCATTTTGAACATACTCTGATATGGAACCCCTTTAATTTTATTCACCAGTGCTTTATAGAATGTCAGGCTTTGTTATTAAAGAATGCAGGAAGGGATTTTCTGGACCACATACCTATGTTTCTATACCACAGGTGCCTGGGGTTACTTCTCTACTTTCACATCTGCCATTAGTATGGATTCTGAAGTATGCTGTGGATTTGTGATTACACTGCTGAAAAATGATACCATTTTTGCAGATTGAGTTCCTGTAGACTGCACTACTAAAGCTTATTCCTCCCTCCTCATTGTCCTCTTTTTGACCTTCCTTGTCAATATTCAGGTAAAATACAGCTCTGTGCAAAGAACTTGAAATCTATTTCAAACACACACATAAAAAAACCCCTACAAAAGCTGGTGGCAGAGGTAGGCAACTAATGCCAATCATAAGCTTTTGCAAACGAGCTTTTCTTTGAGGGTTATTTTGAAGTAAGAGAACAAAGCTGTTCAGTGCTTCAGGCTTGGGGTGGGATGTAAGAAGACAGGAAAGTAAGAATCCCAGAAAGACATTGGCAAAGAGAGTGGGAGTTAGTAAGATGCAAGGAGGAGGCAGAGTCAGAGCCATAAAGACCTGGAGGATGAGCTTCAATGGAGAGAGCAAGAAGGAACCCTTGGCAGATGAAAAGAGTAGGTAAAGGCAGGGAGAGCCCATCTTAGCTCAAATGTTCAGCTTCCTTTGCCCTGAAATGGGAGAAATGCACCACACTGCAAATGTGTACCCTTTGGCTGCCCAATAGCTCTGTGTTAGGGGCTTGGTTAATGAGGAAATGATCCCTAACCAGTGTTTAGTCCAGTCCAAATAACTTCTCACTGTCACATATATAGGAAAAAGGAAAAGAAGGGATCAACTCTCTTTGCTCGGTCTTCAGAAATAGAACCTGGAAAAGCCCTGCTGAAGCTGTGGAGCAGCAAATCATCTAAAAATCTCCCCAAACCAAGGCAGACTATCTGAGTAAAATCTTTAGACCAGAAGTTGTTGCTCTGTCAGCTGCTGCATTTCTCCTGTTCTTCAGCATAGGACAATTTAGGAAAGGGGATCCTCTAGCTTAGGTTCTCCATCATCACTATGTGCTGATATTGTGTTGGTTTTCAGCAGCAAAGAATGAAGAAAAGAAAGACTGGAAAAATATGATTTTAAAAACTGTAGTGTAATTCAATTAAATATGTTAAAGTACGTAAGGTCTACTAATAATTTTAGTAAGATACACAAAAAAAAATAAAACAACCACCACCCATAGGGAGGGTCAATACAATTATCAAACGGTGTGTCATATCTGGCTCACTTCACTGTTATGTCATTTTCTACTTTTTATATATATATGTAAAAAATAAGGTCTTCATACCCAAATGGAGATTTGTAAAGTGTCTTGCACTTTGTGGATCTGTGTTTCACCTCAGACTGCTGCTCTTCAAATGTCATTTCTAGATCATCTGTGCATGAGGGTCTCAGGTCACCCTCTCAGACACATTGTAGGTTGGAAACTGCCAACATACAGCAGCTAATGACATTCTTTAAGAGCCAGCTTAAAATCCAGCTGTGTCCATGTGTAAATTCTAAGGTATGTGTCAATGGCAAACTTTGCTATCATGGCTTTCTTTTATACTTTGTTTCAGGTTTCAGTTGGTATAAATAATGTCGCTTTGGCTGCCTTTCAAAACATGAAAACTGAGCACATGTGGATTCATCAAATGGGAAATTAGTCATCCCTTATTGCTTTAGAGAATCCAATCATTTTAAAATCCCTGCCATGTCAGTATGACACCCCCCCCCCCAAAAAAAAAAAATAAAATAAATGCCCCAGAGGATTTCTTGTTCTGAAGGTTGTCTTAATGCAACTGTCTAACTACTAAACCACAGTTCACCTACTGAAGTATGGAAAAGCATCTGGAAGTATAGCTCGTTCAGTCAAAATGTCGGGACAGACTTGGAATCAGCACAGTGTTTACATTTTTGTCTGTTATCTAAAAGTGCTCACTGCTAGAAGCTGTCTTTTTCCAGGCAGCCTCACATGTGATATAGTAGTGGGAAAAAGAAAAAAAATCATGAAGAAACCCACTGTCTTTTAGTACTGCAATTAGCAGCAAATCTAAAGCTGTTTACTCTCACTTCACGTGGATCCACACATTATTTCCCTAGCTTTGCAAAGGCAAGCTGTTTCTCTAGGTGTAAGAAAAAAGCGCAGGCTCAGAAGATGAAGTGTTATTGCCATGGTGCAACAGACTGTGGTGGTACAACCCAACTCCCCATGCTCTGTAATAATGACATGTGGCAAGCAGGTTGCTGGGACTCTGTTATGGGAAGCCTTCCCTGGTCTCCCAAAAGGTAAATCAGGCTAAGTGACAGCAATTGACCAAAGAGACCATTAATAATACCCACAATGGCAAAATGGCTTTCGTCAATAGCAGAACTCTCTGGCTCTGAGACTGCTCCAAAGATCTACCTAGTCATCACTGGGAGAGTGGCAAACAGGCTGTTTTCCTTCAGAGTTCCTCCTAGTTGAAAAGCCTTGAAGCTAGGCTCTGGAGCATCACTCCTACAAAAGACATGTGAATGGCAGGCTCAGAGGCATTGAGAGGAAGGAAGGTAGGGGATAATTTGTACCTCCTGTTTTGTATTATCTGTCATAGCTAGTTCTGTTCCTTCACTGAGGGCCAGATCCTGGTTGCTTGTCCTGGTGAGGACCAGTTTCAGGTGAGATGAACAAGTCCTTAAGAGAGCCTAAGGCAAATGGCTTCTCTCCTAGGAACTCAGTTACATACCATAAATTAGGTGGGATGGATCTAAATGTTTTGCTGGAGCAGACCAGCTTATTGGATGATTTTCATTCATTGCACACACACCCGCTTCCTTCAGGCTGCAGCCTAGGAATAATGGCTAAATTGACTTGGGAGAATCTGATCAGCCTACTCACTTTTTTGGGGTCTTAGTCATGGTCTTGAGACAGAGAATTTCTTATGAAAACTGATAGCAAGCTCCATGTATTCAGATATATGTGTAGCACTGTAGTACCTCAAGTGTCACTCTGATTCCTCTCTTTGATTAGGTGGCTCTCCAGACTCACAAAGCAGCTTCTTATTTTCCTTAATAATGACACTTAAATTCTCTAACTGTTCCTAAGAATGATTTTGGAGCATCTGCTACCACATGAAACAGTTACTGGCTCCTGGAAGGTTTTGAAGAACGAAAAGTTAAAGCTGCAAAGGGGCAAACATTTAATCTGTACTCTCTGGGGGAAGAAGCTGGGGGGGGGGGAGTTCCTATGTTTTGGTGGGAGCCAGCAGCCTAAGAACAGCATCTGCTACCACATGAAACAGTTACTGGCTCCTGGGGGAAGAACAAGCTGGGGGGGGGGGAGGGGGGGGGAGGGAGAGGGGAGAAGGGAAGGGAATGACAATAACATGACTGGAAGTAGTTTCACTTTCTTTACTTGCTGTTGGCTGTAACTGCCAGTTCAAATGACTTTGTGGCCCATTTTCTCCTTGTTTTCAAGTTGTTTTTCCTCTCACTTCAGAGGAGATAAGAGAAGAAAATGGGGAGCACCTTATGTGGAGAAATATATGGAAAAAGCTGCCAAAGACCATCAGTCCACTGGAAAAAAGTGTACTGGGATACATACATTTCCCCCTAATTTCTTTAGGGCAGCATTAGTAATCTGAGGTGCCCCTGTGCTTCACAGGAGCAGGTATGCTCAGGTAACAGTGGTTTCTAGCCTGAAGATAAAATATCAAAATGATAAAAAATAAAATTTGACTACAACTTTCTATCAGTCACATCTCTTCTTGTTAAATATAATTTACCTGCTTAAATTTCACATGCAAATTACTTCTCTGGGGTATCCAAGGGAACAGTAATAATTTACCAAAGTATTCACCTGAAAGTTCCTAAGATTATTTAGCTATCTATTAGACTCTAGATAGAATAAATATAGCCATGGGGAGGGGGCACTTCCTTTAAAATACAGGCCTGGAAGAATAATTTATGTTGCTGCAGCAGCCAGCAGGGCCACCCTCTTACTGCAGCTCTGGACTTAAAAATGTTTTAAAACCTCTGTTTTAAAACCTTTCTTCACATGAGAAAAGTATAAATCAGGGAGGGAGGCATTGCAAGAAAGGCCATCTGAAGCAGAGCAAACAGTACAGGCAAATCTTACCCCAGCTCTTTGAGCAGGCAGCTTTGGTATGGGAGGACTCAAGAGGTGAGGAGATCATCCTTCCTGGAGTAGCAGTGATGCTCTTTGCAGCTAGTTAGTTGTATCTCACTACTCCTGTGCCCCTCTTTCCACAGGTATAGACTGGTAGACCCTGCTTTAGTTCTACAGTATAAATAGCAATAATAGAGGCTTATGGCTTTCTCTATAGATAGCATAACATTTTTGCTACTTTTGCAAAAGGAGTAGGGTTTATCTCAAAGAGTCTTTCTAATTGCAGCCTCATAACTTCTGTCTATGCACTCAGTATAGGTTGTTGTGTTTGTGGTTTGTTTGTTTTTTGGTTTTTGTTTTTTGTTTTTTTTTCATTCATTGACTTAGTTAAGGAGAAGGTTTAATTGGTCTGGTCAGCTGCTACCTGGTAAATGAGACAAAGAGTAGTTTGAATTACTTGATTACAAATACCTGGTGAACTCATGAAATTTTCTGGGTGTTTACATTTCTAGTCCATCTTCTAGCCAACTTTCTCCAAGTGTTTTGCATGTGTTCCTGTGTAAGTACTCACAAAACCTTCCCTTGCTTGGCAAATTTCTTCAGCATCTGTGGTGAATAGTTGGAGGAAGGGGGCTGAAGAGTCATTTAGACACTGATCAATGGGACCAGTGATCTATTTAAAGCCAAGCACAAATTTAAGTGATTTACCACACCGGGCCTTCAAGTCTTTGCCAAGTGTCATCCAGAAAGTTGATTCTAGTAGCCATATCTCCTACAGCTCTGCCAGGCTCAGGCTTAAATTATTATATCAAACTGCTGTTTAATATAGTGAAAAAAAATCTTCTAAGATGGGAAGAAAAATTGACTGGGTTTATGGTAGACTGTTGCACATGGAAATCTTATGTGACAGCAGCACAAGATGGGGCTCAGTCTGGTCTACTCCCCAGGAGAAAGGACCTTAGAGACTGTGTTTGCTGAGAATCTGTGAAGCAGAGGGATGGATGTCTTCTGGGTAAATCCTCCTTTGTCAGGCTGTAGAATTTTTAAAATAAGAGGCAAATTTCGCCTGCTTTCCTGAGAGGTGAAAAGCATTAACATATCTCTAGCTTCTGTTGCCTAAACCACAATGGCGTTCAGTAATTCCTTATTAGGCATGGGACAGTCTATTTTAAAATCAATACTTTGTTTCATTAAAGCATACGTTACAAGCAAATGTAAGGTTGTTCTCCACAACTTGGAAGGAAGTAAAAGGTAAATGTCAATGAGCAGGATAGAAGAAGCCAATACTCTTGGCAAGTTTTGATTCCCTGGCAGCCAGGGCTGTCAGCCCTACAATGTGACATGCAAACCCCGGAGTGGCCATGTTGCCCTCAGCTAGCTCAAACTGAATTAGCCCTGATGATGCCCTTAAATGCCACAGTGCCTTTAGCTCTTTGAATGTGATTCTTGCTTGTTCAGGAGGCGCAGTCCTCACTGTTAGGTTGGTTCATCAAGAAATGGTGACCCAGGAGTCAGTTTGTTGGGTATAAGTCTGGGTGCCTTTCCTTCCACATACATCCCTTTAGTTACAAGTGTAACACTGTCTCTCAATTTTCAAGTGAAATGAATATAATTCTTAATTCCCCCTTTTTAATTCTTCCTCAAAGGAAGAAAGGAGCTTTCCCTGCTCACCCCATAGAGTGAGTCTAGAGCACCCCATTTTAAGAGTCTAGAGCACATCTTACCACTGTCATTTTTCCTGTATTGCTGCATGGTGACACTCAGAGGCACTCGCAACCAGAGTATAAGCACTACTGAAAACAACTCCTCCATTAAATTCAAGAGCTGAAGTTAAGTGTTACACTCATGGCAATGCTCTTCTCTAGTCCCTCTCTGGTTGGCATGTAAATGACATAATTTGGCCTGCTATAATAATTGCAGGATGATAAGCCACTTTGAAAATCCTTTAGCTGATGTTTTATTTTTTTTCAAGTGCACACTGTTCATGCTCTAGAATTTAATCTATTTATGCTATTATACTCTTATTATTATATGAACCAAGCTAAATCAGGCCAAGGATGTCTGTGGTGCTGTGTGGCATTAGTGATGTATTTGCCAAGCACTCTCTGATGTCACCTAACCACAGGTACTTGATGCTGAGATGGCCATGTATAATACACCCTGAGACCACACCCTAAGCACTAATCACCTATGAGTAGTTCCTGAATAAATCCCTTGCCCTGCGAGTTGTTTTCTCAGGCAGAGATCTCTTTTGCAATTGAAGCAATGGGTCTGATTCTGCCCTCCAACAGGCATTACACTTTGTGATGTTCCGAATGTGTCATCTCATGTGGAGGACAAACACCTGCTGTGTGCCCCCTTCCAATGCCTGTATAGCCCTGATCATGTTGACAATAAATAATGTATTTTCTCTAAGTTCTACTTGTCACATATTTTGGCTAATTCTAGTGTTTGGGTTTCTTTTTCAGCCAAACTTCAGAACCTTCACATGGTTTCTTCGTCTTCCTCTTAATGTGTTTAAAAATTAGGGATGAACCTTGCAATCTGCTTTATGTACATTGGGAAATAGCTGACCCAGTGCTGTTCAGGGTCTTTGGGCATGGAAACACCTCTGGCTGCAGCATCAGCCATGGTGGGGGAGCTCCCCACAACAGCTGTGGTGCAAGAGCCGTGCACTTCTCAGCCAGTAGTTAAAACTGTCAAAACAAGGCTTGCTTCAGCTCTGTGAAGCTTGTTCTTGGCTCTTCACATGGAAGGGCTGTCATTCCTCATCCCTTACCCGTGGCGTGAAGAGCACAGGGCCCAGAATGTGGCCAAAGTGCTGTGGGAGCCAGCTCCAGATGGGTTTGTGCAGCCCCTTACATGGTGTACGCTCTTTTCCATTCTCTCTGCTTGGAAAGAGAGCTGTATTCCTGGCTTTTTCACGTCGTTTCAGAGCCATATATTTGTACAGGGTTTTTACCCTTGCTAGTGTGATTACAAAGGAAATAGTGCAGTAGCCCCTCAAATAGAGGGAAAAGAGAAGATCAAAACACACATCAGACTCCTTAGCCGGCGTGCCAACTACCACAGTATTGGGGAAAATGCAGTGTGCGAGATTTTGCTGCATGTGAAAATGAAGGAAAGGGAAATGAAAATATATACTACCACGTCCTCTAGAAATATGTACCTACAGGGTTGAAGCAGCCATGAGTGATGCTGTGCAGACGGTTTTTCTCTTGCCAGGGAGAAGGGTAGTGGGGCCAGAGTCTTTTAATCTGTCATATGTATAACCTAAGATTTACAGTTGGAATCAGACTTGAAAATGTAAATGGATTTTCAATTACAGAGTCTGTTCCATGATAATGGCTTTCATTCAAGGCTTTGTCTGGGTAGAACAACAGCTGTTCTGCCTGTGTTTTTTCATTTTTTATTTTATTTTTAGACTTTTCTCATATGTAAAATGCCAGCCAGGAGATGGACACAGACTGGGAGACATCATGGTGATGTCTCCTAAATAAATAAAGTGCTCCCTGTGATACTTCAATGGAACTACATTTAAAAGGTGTTTTTCCATCTCTAACATTGCAAAACACAGAAGGAGAGGGTTGATTTCAGGTAGTGAAGAGCTCTGATGCAGAAGTTTGACCACCTTCCCACCCCTGACATGGCTAATCTGGATAAAACAGGACACAAAGCTCTGATCTTACTTTGAAATTAGCATTTTGCTTGAAATCACCAGCTGGTGATTGTTGAGAGTCCACTAAAGCCTCCAAGTTTTGCCTTTTAAAGTTAAAAATTAGGGAAGTTCAGTGGTCACTCATTTTAATATGCCACCTTTAAAACCACTTCAAGCACTTAGGTATTTGAAATTGAACTGCCTCTGGTGTTCAAATTCAACAATTGTCCATCTGTTTGTTTAAGCTAGGCAACCTTTTTGTTTCAGTAATTCCTCTTTCCACATCTGTACCTTTCTTCTGCTGTTTATTATGATTTTTAAAGATGCATGTTTGACTTTTCATAAAGTATACCTGTTCAAATACAGATATCAATGAAAGTTCAGTACAGAAATAGAGTTACAAGTCCAGATACTGCTGTGGATCTATTTTCCACAGCAGACGTTGTTTTGTTGCTTGGAGACGTGCTGTATGTTCTTGCTTTAATCTGCTTTCCAAAGCTGAGCTCTGTGCTTCTAATACAACTGGAAAGCTAGCAAATATTCTGTGTTTCAAAACTTGTGTAGGAGGAAAAGGACATGTAGGAAAAACCTACCAAACACCAAAACAAAAGCTCCAACCCAGCTCCTTTGAGACCTGGAGCCACCAGGAATTTTTGTTTGTGCTGGGAAAGTAATACATAACTTCAGGCACCAACTGAATGACATGCTTCTCATGCAAGGCAGGAATGCATTCTTTTCACAACTGAGAACAGGAATGATGAAAACCACGACAGAGCCCTGTTATGCTGTTTCTGAGAAGAGAGCTCCTCTGTGGTTGATCTTACTAGAAACCACAATGAGACATCAGGGCTCATTTTCCTCCTCAGTCATTCTTCATATATTTCTCTCCTCCCTATCTGTCCCTTTCTCTTTCTTTTGTTACTTTTTCTCTCTTTCTGTCCTCAGCTCTTCTCTCTTTCTTTCTCATCTGTTCTTTCTTATCTTTGAAATACTGCAGGGCTGCCTGCAGGGCTGCCCCTGTCAATCAGAAGATAGAGCAGTGACAAGACTGTACCTGTGGTGAAGTTTGCTTCCACAGGCAGATAGCACTAAGCTGTGTGCTGTTCAAATATCAGTTCATGCTGTTCTCACAGGCATTAATCCAGGAACACTATTTGTGTGATACATTGCGATACTGCAATGCCAAAGGGTAGTTTTTTGGATTTCCATTTCCAGGCTTTTATTCTGACATAGAAAAAAAAGTGGACAAAAAATACATTGTTGCCATTCAGAAAAATAACTCATCATCTGTTTTACATGAGTACTGGTAATAGAGATGGAATTAAAGAAATGTCATCTTTGCAATATGCCCAGACTTCTGAATGAGAGGGATTCCCGAACAAGCGTCTTCCAAAATCACATTTCAGACTTCCAGTTTCCATCAGCAGGACCTTTGGCAAGGCTGGCAGGAGCATGACTGCAAACATGGGGAGTTTGGAAGCAGCTCTCAGAGCGTGGAACCACACTGATGCCTGAGCCACAGATTTGTGAATTGGCAAGACGGACAGATCAGAAAAAGTGGAAGTGACATGCTAATCTCTGAATCGGAGATTTTAATCTCTTGAAGAGCAAGGGTCTAAGTCTGATCTGCATTTGGATTCTGCTCTGGTGTAAAGCCAGAATAAGTGTGCTTAAGCTCAGACCTACAGACTAGTTTTTCAAATGTGTTATAAAACATGGCATTACCTTACAAAAAGCCAAGCTCTTGTAACCTACTCTAATTCAGCAGCAAAGCATCCTCTATACGCATTTTGTTGCTTCCTGTCCTCCAACAGTACTAACAAGAGTAGAGTATGGAAACTTCCACCATCCAAAGAAGCCCAGCATGTCCTCAGATAATCCCTTGTGGGGCTGGACAGTGGGACCAGAGCCAGGCTCGGTCGTCAGGGCTCCCCAGCTTGTTAGAGGGATGTGTTTGTTCCCAACCATTCCTTACTGTCTCAAGACGAATGGCTCCACTGACCACCACAATTGCTTGATGGTCCCAGAAGAGATGCTACTTAAGCTAAAGGACAGCACTTGGAATGAGAACAAATGTATCTAAACGGGCCATAATTACATTCATACTGGTTACTAAAAGAAGGTTCGTAATAAAGTTTTGGAGGATCAGCCAAAATGATTAAAGGGGAATCTAATTATTTTTAAAGTAGGTTCAATTTTTGGAAGATTTATTGAAGCTGGGCTGCAGGGGAGTCAGTAGTCTCAGCAATCCTTGAACCTCCTTCCTTCCGATTAGGGGGTCTCTTGGTAATTTAGTGTCATCTGTTAACTCTAAACCACGCAAGACATCGCTGTCTACTGGGCTTATGTTGCTGTCCTGTAATCACACTGAATTCTACTCTTCAAAACAGCAGCAGAAATGGCCACCTCCCACAGTAATGTGGGAGAGACACCATTCTGTTTAATTGAGCATTGAAAAGTCCACTCTGTTCACTGAGGTGTATGAAAACTAATTTTCTTTATGCCAATACTGGTTCTGCTGGGAAAAAAAAAGAAAAGAAAATTGGTAAAAAACTCCTCCCCAACATATGAAAACAAAATCCCCAAAACTGAGACATCAAAATGAATCATATTCTTGAAAATCTTCTTTTTCCTTCAGTCACAAAATCAGGCTGGCAATACTTACATGCCTCTGGGAAGCCCTTTGGGTAAGAAAATCCTCATGGCATGCAAGATCTTGTGTAAAAAGAGCATTATTTGCCTAGTGATTTGCTTTTATTGTTCTAGTATTAGAAAAAAAAAATCTCTACACACATTTTGGAGTGTTACACTGAGTTTATTTTGAGAAAGAAATCAAAGAATGCTTTTTTCATCTCTGAGCCAGATGGAAAGAAAAAACAAACGTATTTCACCCTCAGAAAGAAAACACATCAGAACTTCCAGAAGTTATTTTTGCCAAGATTTTTTTTGATTGTTTTTATTTTTGTTTTGGTTGGTTTTGTTATTTTTTTTTCACTAAACAGCATGAAGAGAATGAGATGAAGATGATGAGTGAACAAATAGGCTCTGGTTCTAGGAAGGTCTAGTTTCTGGGAAACAAGGGCTTTGTAAGTCATTGCTCTTTCCCATCTATAGATACCCGACCTACCTCTAAGTGAGTGCTGGTAAGCGCCGGGAGCCTTCTCCTGGCTCCTGCCCACACCCTCGGAGCAGAGGTGTGTCCCAGTGCGGGAAGAGCATCAGCAGCACAGGGCCAGCAATGATCTCCAGGGTGCACAGAACACCCACAGAAGTGAGGGGTGAGAAAGCAAAGCGAGTCTGGAGGCTGGGGCTGGAGACATTTTGTTCCCTTTGGATGCTACATCTGTGTGAGCCGCTGTGCTTTTAATGAAGGAAGCTACGCTAGGGAAAAGTGGTTTTGCTTTCTCACACATGAATCAACTTGGCCACCTTTCCCTTACTTGCTGCAGAGCAGTTTCCTCCGACCAGCTCCTTGCCTTGCCAGTGATCAGAAACCAATTCCTGCTACTTGCTAAAAACAGAGGAGCTACTTGCCAGGAACAGAAAATTAAAAGAGGAGGTCAGCCATCTGAGAAAGCGAAAAATAGCAAGATCAGAATAGCTATTATAAACAGCTGAATTAAGGTAGCTGCAATAATGGCTAATCTAGGAACTGATCCTGCTCTACTCAAGACGTTCACTTGAGGGCCTATCTGCAGTGCTTTGCATGCTAGAACAGTGAACTGCAAGAGGGAGTTCTTGGTACATAAGACCTTCTCAAAAGTCTTGCACAGCTCAGACCAAGTTTTTAGCACCTAGGTGCTGCAAAAACAATGCCCAAAAAACTGCAATTAAGGGATAAAATAGCACAGTCATGCTCCAAACCAGGATGGTGTGAGAAGGAAGGCTTTAATGAAAATAATTCTCATCAGTTTGACTTTTAATACCTACAAATAAATGGTTGTGGCTCCACATCTCTCTGAACTCCACATCTCTCCTGGTTACACAAGCATGCACAGAGTAAACAACATTCACTTCCGTGTCTCCTCTTATTGCTTCCTTTATTGAAACGTTTGCACATATTATTTATAGACATCAAAGGGGATGAAAGTTTGAGATTTATAAGCTCTAATCAGCTGAAGGTGTTTCCAAATAAATTAATGAAGCAAGTCAGAAATGACATTAAGAAATCCAGCACTGGATGTAAAACACAGTGACTTTGCACCCTCTCTGCCTTCCCCTCCACCTTCTTGTCACAGTCCCAGTGCTTGCCAGGGTATATGAACTTGCATTTAGTTTGATGTAAAGCAAGAGAAAGGACGATGGGAATGTATACTCAGCATGCCAAGTTACAGCATTTGTGTGTAAGAAAGAAAGCCAAAACTTGAGCTGGGAGAAAATAATTTCCTATAACTTAAAACTTTCCATACAACCTGTGTTATCGCTCAGACCATACAGAAAGTGGATTTAATGGGGATGTTTCCCAGGCCCCTTTCTGGTGTCTTGTTTGCATCCCTGCGAATCTCTCCTTTCTGTGGCAGGTTCTTGAAGCTGTCTTAACACTCTCCCAGTCCTCCCAATGATTTCAATCTGTGTTGCCATTTGACACCTCCGTTTCCCTCCTGCAGGAATACTGGGTCAGAAGGATGGTCTGTCTCAGCCCACCTAGCTGCTCAGGCCAGATTCTAAGGATGACTGGACACTCCAGACATGCAAATACAGCACTGCTTTCCAGCCAGCTCTGCAGCTACACTCTTTGCTTCAAATGTGTGAACAGAGAGCTTGAGCAGAGGCACATGTTGTTTCTCAATTAAAAGTGAATAATTAGAACATTATTATAGGTAGTTACAACCCAGCACTGAAATTCACTTTGAAATGAATATTTAATTCATAAACATGTCACACCTTTAAACTGTCCTGGTTCAATGGTTGCTTCCCAACTGCCCATAGAATAGCATAGCTGCTGTGCTAGTTTCCAACTGATTAAGAAGCTTTCACTGATCAACGGCCATTCTGTAACCTTATGCAGCCATAAGTACAGCTATAGCTGTTGATCACTGCTGTTCAGAAAACCTCTTTAGAGGGACTGGAGGATGCTAGATGATTCTTGAACCATCTTTATCTTAATATGCACCATCACTGCTGTTGCTGAAGGAACAGAAGGATGAAAAGGGCAAAGAAGCAATATAACTGGGGCTTACACAGAGGTTTCTCATTAACTTCTTTTGTTGACAGAAGTCTATCCCATCAGTAAAAACCAGGAAGAAGGTCATTTGGCAGATGGTCAGAATGGACTTATTTCACCTAAGTAAGCCAACACTCCAAACAAAGGTAGCAGTGCTTCTAATTCAGTATTATCTCTGCAAAGCTGCACTCACCAGGGTTTGTGAAGCTCTCTGACCATGCAAAGTAGTAGTATCTTGTTACCCAAATAGCAGTTTAACATATCTCCACAGACACTGTGTATAAATATGTAAACACTACAGTGCGTATCTACACACAACTAGGTACAGCATGAGAGGGTGTACAGCATAATCATGTTGCATCTAAGACTTGATGAAAAAGCCAGCAGAGAAGTCTCAGGAAATCCAGGCTGCCTGAAGAAAAGCCCTCCCTCAAAGATGGTGACACATGGTTTCTGCAGCTGTGATACACAGATCTTTCATTTTTAGTTAAACATATGCAATTTTCATGTTGTTCCTGTCTAATAACTAATATGTACCACGGGACAGATCCCCAAACATAACATGTTATTTTCTTTAATAAAAATATGGATAAAATTAAAAAGCCAAATGATCACTGGAGAGAGTATGGGATGTAGGAAAGCAACAGTCTTTAATCGGTTGGTCTTAGGAGCAGTATTTGAAAATCAGAAGTACAAAATCTTGTCTCTTTCCAACAGAGCTGGAGTATTTCAACAAACTTATCTGCATTCAGCCAAGGTAAACGGCAGGTCAGGAGGCAATGGAAAAAAAACTCTCCTTCCCAAGAAGCCAAAACAACTTCCTTTGTGACACAGAGTTTGGACATGTAAAGAGTATAAAAACTGGGAACCAAAACCAGGGTTTCTATTAATGAACTGGTTCCTAATATTTTTTTAATTCCTGATAAGCTGCATGGGACCTCATGGGACCATGGAGGAAACTGGCTACATCCCATTAGACACACTGATTTCTGTTTTGCAGTGTATTTTATTTTCTACTTTGTCTGGGAGAGTAGTGGCCCAGAAAACAGAGAGATCGATTTACAAAGCACTTTGGAGATGTTGATTAGACTTTTCTGAGTATGGCGTGTTTTTCTTACCACATTTTGGAATCTGTCTTAAGAAGAAACATATTTCAGCATGTGCAGCTCCTTTAATGCTGTTTTCGTCAAATCCTTCACCTGGGCTTGACTTGCAATATGGGTAGCACCTACTGGGGCAGAATTCCTCATGAGAAGGGAGAAGGAATGAAAGCATTTCAAAATCATTCTTAAGAGCTGGTGATGTACTTCAGTGGCATTTTCTCATGAGTAGGTGGAAGGCAGGAAGGCAAGATGGCTGGCAGGCAGGAAAGCAGGCAGACAGGAAAGAAGACAGGCAGGTAAGCAGGCAGGATGGAAAAGCTTTTATTACCATGGTCTTCGCATAGTACCTCAATGGAACACTGGCTGTGATCAGAGCTATAATGAGTATCTAGTTCTTAGTCAACTTAATTGTTACACATGCAGATTAGACTGCATATAATACGGAAAACGCTACCTAAAATCTTTAACTTTAAAAGTTATTTAACCAGAACAAATCACCTGGGAAAGTACAAATATTTCTAAATGGAAAAATATTTCTCTATAGCTGAGCTAGGCCTGACAGCAAACCAGCAAAAAAAATTAATGAATTATTAGTACCTTTATTGTTTTCTTTGGCCCCTGTGCACTATAATTGTAAAAAAAGTCAGTAAAAAAGAGAACAATTGTAAAAAGCAAATATTTTGTACAAAAATACAAAGTTTTAAAAGCTCTTAAAAGTATATTCCATATTATTGATAAGAGTTGGACTATATATATATATTTATATAAAATCTATATATTCGTGTATCTGTATAATTTTCCTACATTTGGGATTTAGCAAATGAAACATACTGTTTACACAGTTGCTTTATATGTTTTTCTATATGAGTGACCAACAGTCTTTTTCAGATTAATAGAATGTCTTTTCTTAGAAGACGCAAGTCGCTTATGTATGTGGTTACTGGTTGGGAAGAAAATTTGTAACAGAATTAGTCCAACGGTATTTCTTGATGCTGTGGGTTGAAAGGCCTTGAATAATTGCAGGATGCTGGAGAAGAGCTGCTGCTGAATTCCTTTATACACTTAAACCAGTTTTGAGTTCTTGCTTTTGTTTGTTTGGGTTTTTTTCCCCTTTCAATTTTGGTAGGCAATGTTGCTCTCTCTCCCAGGATTTTCTTCTTTAAGTAAATTTCCATAATACGTAGATATCTGTTAAGTCACAGCCTGTTACACTCCAAATATTTGCCCTGCAGCGTGAGGGGAAAAAAAAGGAAAACAAAGAAAAAACCCCATGTGAAGTTTAAGTGCATTTCCAAAAAGAAAACTTACAGAGATCAAGGTATGTACAAGTGGACTCATATTCAGCTTCTTTAAGTCCTGCAGGACAAATATTTGTAAACCATGAAGTTTTCCTAAACTAACAAATGTATGTAGGAAAACAAGAGCAAATTACATTACATGGTCCTTTGCTCTGGACATACAAACAGAGTTATACACACACAAAGCTTGTTCAGCACTTTGTTTTGGTTTGGTTTAGGGGAACATTTCAGTGGATGGGATTTAATTTTGGCTCTAGCTGACATTTCTGTTTGCCTTCACTGAAATTCAACCTACAGGCTTGCAACTGGAGCAGCCGGGCACCCTTGGCAAAGCAATGTTTAGACAGGTTGTATGGAAGAGATAATGTTTTAGGCAGAGCCCCACCATGAACACAAATACCACCTAGCTCTGTGATGATGGGGCCAGGCTCTAAGCAGCCATGTGAACCATTTCCCTTCTGCTGTTGCAGAAATGTGTGTGTAACCAGAAAGAGATGCCCTGTGGCAATCACTTGCATGACTGCTGGGCCACACTGGCAGTTTGTAAGTCCTTCAGCTGGAACAGATGAGTTACTTACAGCCTGTGGACCTGGCCTCTCAGCCCCATGGGACATCTCCTCAGAGTGGTGGAAATTTTAAGATCTCCTTAGCAGTCACCAAGTGCCTCATGTTGCACAAACTCTCAAAACAGAGTCTTTTGGGGTTTTTGAGGCTGGTCCCTGAGCCATCCTAAGGCCAGCTTTCCCTCTTGTGTGGCCACTGAGTCTATAAATACAGCTTGCAGTATGGCCAGGGTCTGGAGCATTTGCCAAATCATGCCTGAAATTTTAGGCATGTTTAATGTCTGCAGGAGACAGTCAAGATGCAGAGCATGCCATGGCTACAGCCAGCTTGGAGACTGCTTTTACCAAATGCAGTAAATCCAGCATCTGCATCGCACAGGGTATTAGAAAAGTGCATGCTGGGCAGGATCTGAGTAGAAGTGCTCCACATGTGTTTCCCCTTCTTCCTCAAAAGACCCTGCCATAGCATCTAGCCAGGATCTTCTGCTCTTTAGCTGCAGAAAATTTACTGTGGGTCTGGTGAAGTAATCAAACCAAGTGCCTTGCTTACCTTTGTCCATGTCTTTTTCACAAATGAAATTGTTGACGTCTTCACAGTAGAAATCATTCCAGAGCCCAGCATAGATCAACCCAGCACAATCTTCCCCTGGCCCGTGCCCATGGCTCCAGTTATCAGGTTGCCCAGTTTTCCAGTTCCTTTCAACCAAAAAGTAAGAGATATGATTGCACAACACAGCACACATGACAGTGTTTCACGGCAAGAAATTAACAAAAACATCATGAGATCCTTTCTGAATGGGAAATACACACTGAAACAAACAATACATGACTCTTACTGAAAATGAAAAACAGATGTATTACTAAGAAGGGAATCTATTCAGCTTCAGGCTGCCAAAATTTACAGACCTAAAATTAGACTGATGAACTTTATTTTAGTTTCTGAATGTACATGCACATACAGTGGGAGTACTCCACGCTCTATGTATATTACTCCGAGCTTGCAAAGCCTGCATGCCGCATTCCTGCCGGCAGATGGGACTGAGAAGAGCCCGCAGCTGCCGTCACTCACTGCAAAGGAGCTCAGCCCTCTGACTGCCTCTTGGGAGGGACAGCAAAAATCCATGTGTTTTATGGGCAAGTGTATTTTTGGACTTACAAGGAAGGTACAAAGTATATATAGATATATCTTTTGAGATCAATAGGTTTGGTGGTGAAACTTAATGCAGCATGTAAAAAACTTACAGCAAGTGTTTCCTCATGCTGTTTTTGTTTAACAAGTGAGAAACACTTCCAGTCTTAGGACTTAAAAGCTCTATTTTCCTTCAGAAACAAGTTGTTGAAGGGAGCTTGTGATTGCTGGCTGATATGGTCCATGCTCAGCTAAAAAACATGCCTGCCTGACACAGAGCATCAGACCAGGCACCTGGGAGGACACAGGGCTTTCCAGAAGTAATGGAATACTGTGAAAATCAGTAACTGACAGCTCTGAGGTTATGACAGGGCACCTAAAACCATGGTGTAGTGGAAACCTATTGAAAACAGCAGCTTAAGTGGGATTCAGTCACAGCGCTGCCATAAAGAGAAAGAAAGATGAAAATGGGGAGGGAGAAAAGGGGAAAAATATTACAGCTCATTGGAATTGCATCTGACTTTTTCCATGTTTCCCATCAAGATAAACACCAGTGAGATCACAGCTAATCATTTTGTAACATGTGACTGACTGTAGCCTGTTTTTCTGGAGCACAGCATGCTCAGCCCTATAAACTCTTTAGTCCACTCCTCAGTATTAAAACTTCGGATGGTTGTAATCTGTTCCATTTAGGACAAATTAGGTGTAGCCCTAGGATTCCTGGAGAGCTGCCAATTCAGCTCTCAGCTGGCCAAAGCATAGACACCCTTGTTTCATTCATTTTCCTTATGTTTAATACTTTCCACTTGGATTTGGACTTTATCTAAAGGCTGGTCATTTTTTATCAGAACGAGTGCTCTATTTATAGCCAGTTGTAATGCAAATAAGGAAAATTCAAACCAAGACAGCAACACTGTCTGTCCTTTCCATCCCAACTTTGTAATGAAAGTCAGGAGAAAATGTTTTGGCAAGAAACACTGTGCTGTGTAGTTATGTGATACTTTCATTCAACATTCAGTTTTCTTCCTGGCAGGGAAAGAAAGACTTGTGCATGGAGAAGGGAGAGAGAAAAAAATGCAGTTCAGCAGTACCCTCAGTAACAAATTATTTCATTGGCATTCACAACCCTCGGGATCCATTGGATAATTTCTAGATGACGCTTTTAGAAGTGTCAGCGAGAGTGCCGGCATCTGCAGAAAATAAACACCATTGGTTTTTGTTTACGTACGTGTAAACTGGTAAGGATCCATCCAGCCATCTCCATTCATTTTCCTTCTCTGAATCTGTTAGTCCAATCCAGAAGCTGCCTTTTCCAAAAATCTGTCTTTTTATCCATTGCTGTGAAAGAAAGATCTTGGTTCAGGACAAACACACACAACCGTCTTTGGACAAGCTGCTCTAGATCCATGAGCATCTTTGTTATGAGAACAGGAAGGGACAGAAGAATTTTTCTAAGCTGAGGATATGCTTCAGCCTTGAGACTCTGCAACCACATTAGAATCCACCACAGTGTTTTCATGTGAGGTAGAGAGAGCTAGGCATGAAAACCAGGTTGACGTAAAGTCACAGGCAATGTCTCACAGATACAAACTGAAGAAAAAAAGACCAAAAGTAAGCAGTTGTATCTTGACAACCCCATTCCTATGTAGCCACCAAATAATTATGTTGAACAATTGTAAAAGTATAGCTACGCTTACAGTAGATTAAAAATATTTTTTTGGTCACAGTAGTTTTAGGCTGCATGTATCAAATCAGACAATTTAAAATCCACCACAGCAAAAAATACATTCTGGATAATATGCAAGGCGTAATGGACTACATCTTCAAAGGTTCAAAACACTCTACCCTTCTGCACATGGAGAAGCAGGCAGAGAGCGAACAAAATGATAACTGGAGTCAATCACTGTCTCTGCTTCACCATATGAATTCACAATGCTCTCAGCTTCCCACTTGCCTTGTAGCTTCCACATACTAAATAACATCAAACTCTCTCCTTGGAAAGCAGAAAGAGAAGGTGATTACCTGCTCCTCTTTGTTGTTTATGATAACCAAGCGTGATGCTCTCTCTTCACAGAATAACTTTGCCTCTTCAAAAATTTCTCTTTCAATTGAAAAGTAGTAGCACTTTTCAGTATAGTTCTTCCAATGAGGAGAACAACCTGTGATATGAATTTTTTGTGTTAAGTTAGTTACTGGTAACTCAAGGGGCTGGTGGTAACTTTCTGCATAGGGCAAATAGTAAGTGGGGGATCCCACACCCATCTGCAGTATGCTGAGACCTGAAGCACTTTAGGAATTTACTTATAATCACAGAATAAACTAGGTTGGAAAAGACCTTTAAGATCATAAAGTCCAAACTCTACCCCAGAACTGAAAAGTCCACCACTAAACCATGTCACTAAAGGCCTCACCTACACAGCTTTTGAACACTTCCACAGGGATGGTGATTCCACCACTTCCCTGGGAAGCCAGTTCCAATGCCTGATTACCCTCACTGTGAATTTTTTCCTAATATCCAGTCTCAGTTATTAGGATCCTGACTTTGTGCAATCAAGGCTGAGCTGTGTGGTCAAGGGGATTATTTAGTACTCACAGTATTGCTGCTTTTTCTTTAGCTGTAAACATTAACTTTCAGGTCATCAGAAGGACGAGCAAAGGTGAAGCAACATGTCTTCACTTAACAAGGCTCTTTGTGATAAATCCCAGACATTTAGTCTAAGGAAGCAGAGGTTATTTGAACTAGAAACTAAGTGGTGAGCACCCTCTACTATGTATATTTGTATCTCAGTAAAAGATGCATGCAGTTTGTTGATAGCTTACCATTAGCCTCAGGCACTGACGTAGGTTCACTCTGTAGGGCCATTGGCATCCCTGGACCTGGTGGCCCTGGTGGCCCAGGTGGACCCTTTGGACCAGGCAGCCCAGGGACTCCAGGTAGCCCAGGTAGTCCTCGAGGTCCTGGTACCCCTGGCTCTCCCACAGTTCCTTGCAGCCCTTGAAATCCTGGTGGACCTTGTGGCCCAGGTGGACCATCTTTGCCTTGTGGACCTGGTGGTCCTGGATCTCCACTTTGTCCAGGCGGACCCGTCTTGCCCGGAGAACCTCTCTGACCTTTGGAGCCAGGTGATCCTCTAGAACCTTTTCCTCCTTTTTCTCCTGGTGGCCCGGTTGGCCCAGGTGGGCCCTTCTCACCTGCAGGTCCTGGTGGTCCAGGCTCTCCTTTCTCTCCTTTTTGTCCTTTTAGGCCAGCGGGGCCAAGAGGACCTTGAGGGCCTCTGTCACCTTTAGGTCCCCTTGGACCAGGAGGGCCTGAAACAATGTAAGCACAAAAAGTGGGGATATGGACAGAACAAAAAGCCCACGAGGGGTCCTCATTTAATATGTCTCAGACCAGCAACACTGGATATTCAGAACTGTGAAAACCGGGTTAACAGTTACTTTGAGTAATGCTTGTACATCTGCTTCTTGGGTGCTATATAACATTGATCTTTCCTCAGCCTCTATGAAATACAGGATGCAGAAAAAAATAATCTGAAGCACCTTGTCCTGTGAACTGGACAATGACACCGTGCCCTAGGTGACCAGCTGAGGCACCAGTCCCTGCAAGGCACACTCTGTCTTGCATGTTGATGCTCCCATTCCTTCACTCTGCTACTTCCTTCTAGCCCGACCACTCCTCTCTTAGACTGTAAGACTCTTTCTCTTGCAATGACCTTGTTCACTGCTTTGTCAGTAATGGATTGTCAAAAAGGGACAAAATGATGAATAGCAAGTAACAGGGCAACTGTGGGAAAGACCAGAAGTACTAGTTGCAAACTGGTCAGCTATAACAGGAAAGAGAATGATACACACATTAGGAAATGGCAACATTGTGACATTAAAAACCAAAATAATTTGGGATTCTGATCATGGATGAGCAAATGCCTTCCCAATATTCTTCCCCCCGCCAACCTACGTATTTTTAAATCCTCCAGAGATAAATTCCTAAACTGCAGTGATTTAGTTCTGGTTGAAATCAGAGAGGTTATGGTTACAGACATGAAATCTTGCCTCTAATTCAGCCTTAGTTTATTTGGAGCAATGGATTTATATTTGTGATTAGGCTTTTAGGCTTGACTGTTCACATCAGGTTGGAAATATGAGTGTTCTTTTCATTTGGGATAATACTTGGCTGGGAGAAGCCTCCTAAACTTGATGCTATTTGTTTCTGGAGAAAATAAAATATCCCAGGATTAAAGAACTAAGCAAAGTAGGATGTTTTCTGGCAGACTAACAACTGGCTGAAAGTGAAATAGCAACTTGTTTTCCAGTAAGGGCGGACCTTGCTGGGAATATTCCAATGTATATTTTTTAGCCATTTCCTCCTTAGCAGGCATTGGTTTTTTGAGGTTCCACACCTTCACTTGCTTATTTTAGAAACTAAATCAAAACCAGATCCAGTCAGTCAGTCAGTCAGAATAAATTTTGCTAAGTCAGAACCTTCTTTCATAACATCCCCATTGTAGCTATGTAAAGAAGGCATAGGAAAGTTAACACGGAAAATTCAAGCAACATTTTCATTCACAAGGTTTAGGATTAGATAATAGAAAACCCCAGAACTCTGCCAGCATACACTATCTTCCACAGAACTAAACAAGTAATGCAAGCAGGAATTTGGCATAGACTATTAGAGGCATCATTAAGGAAGCTATATACCTTGTAGGATAGTGAAGTTCTTGATGAGCTGGCCATGTTTGGAATCTACCAGCTTCATTTCTTCCATGATTACTGACAAATTGGCAACTTCAACATCTAACCTTGACCTCATCAAATCCTGTTGCACCTTGAGAGATGCAGAGTCTAAGCGAATATTGGCTAGCGTGCTGTTCATAAAAATCAGCTCATCTGAATGTTTACTTAAGGTGTCTGTACAAGTTGTCCTGACCTCATTGAGATTGCTAGTCAGTGTTCGTAGATGATGAGCAGTGTAGCTGATGTTGCTAATGATATTGACTATATCAGTTTCGAAGACCTGGAACCTCTCTTCTAGCTGGTTAAATTTGGCAGAAGTTCTGTTTTCATATTCTTTATGTTGTTCCTGGAGATCCTTTAGATTTTGTTCATTGGCTTGGGCAATTGTGGTGATGTTTTCCATTTGCCCGCTGAAGGAGCTGAGCTGATTGTTCATGTCTTCAAGTGTATCATTGTTAGCTTTAGCCAATGCTGAGTTGTTGGCAGCCAAAGTCTGCAAATTTTGTACTTTCTCCTTAAGGCCATCGGTGTCCTTTCGGGCTTGAAAGACAACCTGCTGCAGATTTTGAAAGTCATTCTTGATTCTTAGAATAGCCAAGCTTGTATCTTCCATTGACTTCTGCAAGACACTGATAAGATTTCTTTGCTGCATTTGTGTCAGGTTTAAATTGTTCAGGTTCATGATGACCACATTATGAGAATGCACTTGGTTTTGCAAGTTTGTTTGGATATTACTTGTGTCTTGTTGAAGATTGTTGATATAGCCAGTATATGCCTGAAGAGTCTTATTAACACTGATGATCATGATAGAGTTACTATCTAAGGCACTTCTCATTTGACTCTGTCTATCATCTAATACATTTCCAGACTCTTGCAGCTTCTCCAGTGTATCTTTGTTTCTGGTAGTTTTCTCTGCAATGTCATGAAGCTGCTGACGAAGAGCCAGAATGTCAGATCTGAAGCTAGACAGTTCAGTGTTAGTGTCCATGGCTTTTTGCCCAGCTTGGTCATCTGTTGTACATGAGAAAAAAAAAAAGAAAGGCTTTAGGATGAGTTTTTAAAAACACAGTATAAGAAAGCACAGGGTATTTTAAGTACAGTCAGGTTGTCAAAATGTTTTGTCAATAGAATGCTGTATTTTTCCAGAAAAGAGAAACCACTAAGCAAAGTTCTGTCACTAGAAGAGCTAAAATCAAAGAGCAATCAATGAAGACCTTGTGTTTTTTTGAGAACAAAATGGTGATTCTACCATCATATATGGGAAAAACTACCACTGATGAGTAAGTGCAGTCAAGTATTCTTGTATTCTGAATGCAAACTGAATGGCAAACAGAATTCAAAATATTAAAGAGGTATCAGTAAGTATATGTTTTGAAGCCACAGCTGGATTTTGCTGAAAGCTCATAAGTAAATTTTAGCTGCTCGCATTTTATTCTTCTTTTTCCTGGCAGGTAGAATATCTTCATTGTGATTTAGTACCTATGTTTCCATTTTTTAAAAATCTTGGGTTTAGTTTTAAAAAAGTTCTAATACTTCTTTTAAAACAATCTGGGTTAGAGACAAAAGCCTTGCCAGCAGGCTGCTCCAGGTATGACAGGATACAATGTATTTCTGGTTTTCTCTCTAATATATTACTATTGCTTTTAATGACATTTATTTTGTTGTTATTGTTTCCTCATGTTCTGAGTTTGAGGAAGGCAAAACCTTTAACCTTGAGGACCATCTCTGCTCTTGCTTACACTGCCCTACAGAATAGTTCTGGAAGCTTGTCTGAATATGATTAAGCTTCTTTGGCTGCACAGCTCATCAGCCAGGACACGGAAACCAAGCAAGTCAACACTCACTTGGAAGATTCCCTTTCTTGACCTCAGTTGCTTCTCTCTCCTACATGCAGTTCATATATGATTGTCCTCATCTAAGTGTAGCTATATTTATGAATTACGCACTCCGAAGTCCATCATTTCATATGTCCCCAAGAGAAAGCACTCTGGTTTTCATAAACTACAGTGAATACAGCTGTGTATGGAGCTTTCTTCTGGTGTGTTTGAATGAGTCATGATGGCAAACATCAAATGGTGGCTTGTGAGACTTCAGTCTGAAGTGTTTACAAAGTCTTTTGTGGATGGACATCTTCCCAAGCACAGTTCCTTTCCCCGCCACTTGTCTCATTCCAGGATCTTCTCAGCTCTGACTCTGTGTTTACCTCTTCTTTATAGCTCAAATTATGTTGTGTTCCTCACACAGCTCTGACAACTGCCAGGTTCACACACAGCTAATCCCTGAAGGCCCGTCTTTTATTCACCACATGCTGTTATCCTTCTGGCCCTACAGCAGTTCTCTTACCTTTATGCCTCCCACACACATTGCTCCATGACTTTTTTAACTTCCTCCATGGGTTAAGTCCATTTAAATGGGAGCTGAAGGTCCTGAGCATCTCACTGGCCATCCATCCAGCAGCGTGTAAAAATGTGTGGGCATGAATGAATCAAAGGCACTCCAAGTTGTGAAAATTTAATCAGCATAACATAATAACCCAAATATAACCCAAAAGTCCCATGTGCTTGAAGGTGTAACATTTACTTCTGTATATTTATCAGTAAAAGTACATGCCACTGAATTACTCCCTGTCTTTGAACTAAACGCACTGTGCAAATACCTCAGAATCCAGCTATTTTTTTGAAGGGAAAAAGTTGTAAAAATTTATGATCAAGCTGCAAGCAAGTAATTTTTCCTAGAAATACACATCTCAACATGTGGTTTCTGAAGCTAAACAAAATTAATTTCAGTCTTCAAATAAATTTCACATGCATTATGTGTATATTAATAATATTCATATTTAATATATTTATATTTATATCAGAACCAATTATTTATTTTTACACTAAAACTCATTATATAAACTATATGTCTGTGCATATATAAATCGATTATAAGCAGCTGTGCTTCCTTTCCAGACAGGGAAGAAATGTAGAAATGTACACTTAGTGAGTACAATGAGAAATCCAAGATTTTTTCCATCTTCCTGCAAATTGAGAACTGTGATAGCACTTGGGAGAGCTGAACTCATAACAAACTCATAACAAACTTGTGTCCTGTGTTCCCTGAGTTGATTAAGAAATATTTTATGGAAGTAATCAACTTGCCTCACACATCAGAGTTTTGAACACCTCACTGCTTGTGCACGCTTTAAAATGGCCTTCAGGTTTGAATCTCAACTGCTAAAACAGCATCAGGATGACTGGATAATAGATTTCCAATTTATGTAGAATCTGTTGTGCTGTGGAACAGCTTCTGCTATGTTTTGCATCTCTACCTCAGAGAAGACTCTCTCCTGAGGACAACCTTTAAGTATCTGTTTATTTTACTATAAAGGATTTCACAGTTATTTCAGTGGGAACTGTAAATACTGAAGTATGCTTAAAATGCTGTCCTAAGGAGAGCTGCTCTTAACTGCTTTGAAGTGCTATCCCAAGTACTTGAGACATTGGAATAGAAGTGCTGTATCTTGTCAGAGCCACAGATTTTTCAGGCAAATTTCCTTCTGCTACCTGCCAGGAGAACACCTCAAAGCCATAATACAAGGGGCTTTGCTTGTGTGTGTATTACCTAATTTCTTCAGCCCACTCTCCACTTCTGTGAGCTTTTCTGTATATCTTCTGTGGGATGTTTCCAGGCCACCTGTCACATTGTCCATTTTTTCTACAACTAGAGGAAAGAGGACAGTATGTTATGGAAAGAATAAAAGTAAAATTATTTTAAAAGTCTAGTAAACAATAAATCAAATTAAAAAACACCCCTAACATCAAACAAAAAAAGAAACCACCTTAAAATTGCTTTGCTTGCCACTACACTCTTCTGTGGCTCTGTAAAAGGTTGGAAGGATGAGCTCCTATCTGCTGGTGGGACCCACCATTCTTCCAGTACTTCAGTCTGCTTACAGTTCCCAAACATTTCTTTGCTCATGAGCCATCTCTCTCCTGAATGAGGAAATCCTTCTTTGTGGGTTTTCCTCATGAACCAAATCCTTTTAACAGTATTTCCATGCTTCAAGCACAGCGCTGTGTGGCAAAGGCAGACTGATTCCTAAAGGCTCAGACTCATGAGCCAAGACTTCCTTTTAGTTTGCTATGAGCCATTTTTCCTTTAAAAGGATTTTTTTTTTCCCTCCAGTGCCTTTTAATCATTAAAAATGCCACCTGGATAGCAAACTTTGGACTGAGATAGATGTTTGAAGGTGCAATTACCAGATATTTTGGAGACAAACTGTTAAACATCTTGACAATGGTACAGATATCACTCAAAATGGTCATGAAACCAACCTTCCTCATTAAGATTGAAAGGTCACTCAGCAAGTGCAGATTTTTGGCTGGTGTGCTCCTTAAAAATGACTCATGTCTGAGTCATTTTCTTGTCACTGAGGCAATCTGATTATTTGATGGGATTGATACGGAAATGGAAAAAGCAGAGCAACAAATAAAGAGCCCAGCGTAACTTCCAGGGGCAAAAATGGGAAACTTGAAGGTCAGAGGCAGCCTCCAGCTTCCACAGCAAACCTTATCTCATTGGCTTTTCATTCAAGCTACAACCAGGGGCAGAAATTTCTTCTCATCATGAGATTATTTAACCCTTTTTCTACACTGGGAGCAGAATGGATCTGAACTAACCATGGGAGAGGCTACAGCTCCCTCCTTTCCATCAGAAGAAATAAGGTGCTTCCCATGTCTTGAGATAGTGAAGCCAATTCTGTAAGCCGGTGTGGGTTAGGGGGTAACTTCTGTGAGATAATCAGCTAAGAAACAGCTTCATGGAAGTTGTTGCTATGTAAAGATTTGGGTTTTTACTGGAAGTGGATATTTAGGCAATCTTCTGCTGCTCATGAGCAACCACAAGAATCCTAGACCTTTACAGGGCAGTCCACCAGCTGCTCCTTCTGTATTAACCTTTGTCCTTGTTTTTCTGACTCTGGGTACCACAGTTACACAGGAGGCTTCTATTGCTTCCCCCAAACCAACAGGAGAAAAAGCAGACTGAGATTTTCGCTGGTGCAACTGAAGTAAATAGTGTTACAACAGAGAAAAAGTCTCAAGGTTTTCAGAGAGACCAGACACTCTTGGTGGATTATCTGTCTGCTCCCTTCTGTATTGCTAACAAGCCAGTAAAACAGAAACTTCACTGTGTGTGCAAAGATACAGTCAGAGTGTGGCTTTCTGTATCTGAGATGACAGCAGATTGCTAAAGAGTTCCAGGCTATAATAATGGATTTGATTTTTCAGGGGGACCATTGCTCAGTAACTTCTGCCTGGCCTACTCCAAGTGTTTCTGCTGGACCTGTGCCTTGACTAGCAATGTCACATTAACTATGGGTCTTGTTAATCAAGATTTAGTGTAATATTCACCTGTTTTCTACAGTTACGCAAAACACTTGGAGCTGGAAAATTAATATATATATTATCAATAATGAAAGGAAAATGTAGTTCCTTCCTTTTCCTGTACAAATAAATGACAGTTTGTATGTCAGATCTTAAGTTTGTAAAACTGAGATTTTATACTGTCCTATAACAACAAGAATGTTTTCATGGTTGAATGAATTCTGACACTAGAAACTTGGGTTAAAATATTCCCCTGAAGAGTCCAAAGCAAATGAAAAGAGTGGAAATCCTATCAATATGTGGTAGCCTGTACTAGCAGTTAGTTGAGATAGGAGGGAATTAAAGATATAAAAGCATATGGTATTTTTCATTGATGAAAGGAAAAAAAAAACCACAACCCCACACTACAAAGACTGAAGCTGGCCTGTGGATATGGATATTCTTTGTGTGGAACACCCGAAAAATTTGTTGAAGTGGGACTTTAATCAGAAGCCTTACTGGTATTATTGATAACTGGCCATGGTATGTGGGGAAGACAGTGACTGGGCCGTGTATGAAAGGTCACTAATGAAGGCCGTTAAAAGGTCTCAGACCCCAGCAGCTTGTCTCCTACAGAAAGTCATAGCTTTTAATTCTCATGTGTAACTGGATGCCAGGCAGCAGCCCCGGACTGGAAGTGCTGACACAATATTTATCTGGACGATGCTGGTTTAGAGGCTGCTTTCAAATACAGAAGGTATTGATTTTTATCTATTTGATACTGAACAAGCGATGACTTATCCAGATTAACTGATCAAAGTGCAGAATTAGCTATATCAGGCAAACCATTTCCTTTATTTTAATTCTGTTTCCCCTAAGAGGACAAGTCAGTCCTGTCATGTGAAGTGTCTAGGCTAGAACCAAGTTCAAGCCATCCAGCTCCAGCAGCAAAACCCACAGAGATCTCTGCAAACGTGAACTGCAGGGTTTGCTCAAGGATTCTTGGTGATGCAGGCTAAAACGAATTTTGTCATCCCACAGACCAATGCATATATTTACTTTTTGCAGGGGCAGGATGTTAGCCTCCATGGTCAAACAAGCCTGGAGGACTTAATTTTGTACACATACTCCTTCCCCAAGCAAATTGTAGCTTCTTTCTTGCTACTGCCCTGCAAGAGGAAAGTATGAACCCTGGGGAGGACGAGTAGAGATCTGTGGCCAAAGTAGGTTTTGTTGCTCTTGCTGTCAAAAGAGATCATACGGACAGATGCCCACTTATTTGGAGTGCTTTCCCTTCCCTGGCACTAGCTCCCACCACCATCTCTGGATGGAACCTTCAGTGGTAGGCGTGCTTGTGAAGCACTCTCAGCAGTGGATGTCAAGTTCTCAGGAGTGCCCTGGGCGTGAACAGCCACTTTCAATCTTCTACAGAAACATGGCAGACCAGCCTAATATCCCTTATGAAGGCCACTATGCTGCTCCCAACAGTCTGCTGATTTCAGAGCCTTAAGCTTGATTTTGGATATTAATTCTCAGCTTGGTCAGATCTGTCTACGTTGTCATCTCATTTTATGACAAGGTCACTGCAGAAAATGTGGTAAAGGTCCTCCCTAAAGAAGGCAAAATTTCAAGTAGTTGCTGACTGGAACAGTGAGGACTGTCTGCATAGGAGCCACTATTTCAGAAGCAGAGACAAAATGTGCCATCTCACCAGGATGTGCCGGCCCTAGGTAATGGCAGGCAAACTCTGTCTGGGAGACATGAAGTAAGTAGAGGAAAGTCATGGTGGGCATTAGTCAAGAAACTTAAGAACAAGGACTGACTAGAGAATGAGAACTATAAAATTCAAGCTTAAAAGCAAGTTAACTTCCCTCACTGTAGTGAGTCACAGGGAGATCATTCACCTTCAACAGGCTAAGCTGACACTGGCTCATGCCAGAAAAAGTATAACTTTGTATTTTGCATTTAATTTAACGCATAAAAAATTACAGATGTTTTTAACAGTATTTTAATATGCCTTCTCAAAGCAAATTAATAGTAAACTCAGCTTGTTATTCCTTCGTGACCTTGATGTTTAATTCATGTTTTGGTTTCAGGTTTCTCTAACCTACTATGTAATTTTTACCACCAGTTTGGAGGTTTGTTCTATATTGACTTTGCCTCCCATTGAGCTATTTTTTTGCCTGCCATATTTAATCCACTGATTAGTAGTTTTAACATTTTAAATCACAAAGGAGATCTAAATCCCACGTAGGAAATGGAAGTTTTAAAAGCAGTTTTGGGCTTTATAAACATAAGTGTGGGAGGCAAATTTAATGGAAACTCAGCTAAGAGACTGAAAGAATCCCTGATGCCAGCAAAATTCCTTCTTTCAGTGTAATATTTCAATAAAAAAGACAAGCCAAACTCTGATGCAGCGTGGAGAGTTCAAGAGCTCTATAAAATTTTATTTTGAGTTTTCTTCTTCCTTGAAGGCCTAATTCCTTCCCAATGATCAAAAATATTGCAGTAAGTCCTTTGAGCATGTACTGTCAGCTGGGGTTTTGTCTAATTCATGTTTTGCCTGCAAATCAGCACTTAGGCACTGTAGAGATGAAGGTCTTCAGCTGCAGGTACAAAGGGTTGTACCTGACATGACCATTTGCTGCTTGGTGTTATAGAAGTAACACCTTGAAATAAACACGACTTTTCTCCAGAGTATGCCTCTTGCCCTTGACATTCAGGTGGAGCAGTCGGTGAGTGGTGGAGCAGTGGTCACCAAGATGTCTTAAGGTGTATGAGCAAGATATGCATTACCCACCTTCCTACAATCTTCTTTTTTCCATTATTTTGTGAAAAATTCTTTTATGCTCACCCTGGATAGATGTGGCTTGCAACTACTATGACAGAAGGACTAGTCTCTGGTCAGGCACCGATGACAGTATACTCAGTACAAGAAAGAGTTTTAAAAATGAGTGCAGCAAAGGTGGGTACTCCAGAGCAAAGACTAGGGAAAAGGTAGTGCTAGAGGCCCCCATGGAGAAAGAATCTTGAAAACTGTGGGTTGAAAGAGAAACTCCCTCTCCCGGAGAGATCTTTTGGACAGTTTCCTTACTGCTATGGCTTCCCACACAAGAACAAATGCTTGCCAAAGCAAGATATAGAGCAATGTTCCCTCCAACTTGATAAACTGTTTCTGATGCCAAATGAGATCGGAGTATTCTGGTGAGCCCCAGAACTGACAGCCTTGTATAAAACTCTCTTAGGAAAAAATCTGTTACATCCCAGGCATTTTCTGGCTCGGTTACAGCCTAGAAGGATTCCATCCTCATCTGCTGGAAGCAGATCTCTGCAGATTTGTATCTGCAAAGACCTAAGTTTGTCCTCCCCATTTCCATATAACCAAATGATCTTATCTCCAGAGATGAAGAACAAGGTTTTGAATCTGGGCACTTTTTTTTCCTCAGAATTTGACTTTCAGAGACCAGTTACACATTCTTCAAGAGAATATGTGACCAATTATATATATACTGTATTTCTTTGCATTCGATTTTGACACATTCTGTCTGCTTTAACATGAAAAAGGAATACCTATATGTCTCAATCTGTCCTTCACATTCTCTCATCTCCCTGGCTGAATCTTCCATCTAAACCAAGAAGTTTTAATTTTCTTCCCACTCAAAACTGTACCAAATCCTCTTAAATAATTATTTATCCCTTTCTATTTCCACTATTTCCTTTTCTTTCACTGGCAAAGGACCAGAGGTGATGTCAGCTCTGCTACGAGCACAGCTGCTGGCGGCACAGGATGCACTGCATGCTAATCACATGAATATTTACCCAGCTTCTTGGAGAGTTTTTGAAGCTACTCTCAGAGCTATACTCAAGTAGCTTGTTTAAAGCTAGCTTTGTTTTGTATGCAACATACTGCAATGTCCTGTTATAATACTCACAATGATACTATTCACTTTCTTTTTCTTACCAGAAACTCATGTCTTATTTATTTAACTTAATATAGCTGCGACTACTCCAAAACCAGGCATTTACATCAAAACATTCATAAGAATGCCTAAGTGGCATTTAATTACTGCTGAGGACATATGGGAATTTTAAGTTGTGCTTTCTAATATGCCCTACCAATGACTTGCACAAATGACATTTTCTCCATTACTGGGTTGCCTAACTACCATGATCTTTGAAATTACTGTCAAAAGCATCTAAGCATCTTTGTTCGTCAAAATAATTGTAGATAACTCAATACATTGTCAACTCCTGGTTCAATCTTTCTGCCAGATATTTCAAAGCAATATTGATTCTACGCTTTGTTACTGTGATAAATATGGTATTAGTAAGACTATTCCTGGCTCTCTCATTAAGGATATTTATTCTGGAAAGGTGAGGTATAGTAAAACAGCTCAGTGAAATCAAGGTATAGCACACGTTACAGAGCTTTGAGTCTTCCAGTTAGTACTCCTTCATGGTAGAAGAATGATCGCTTTGTTCTAACTTTTTTCTTTCAAATGTCCAATCTAGTTTCAAAACTTCAAAACTGTTTGAAACTCTAAGGCTTGTTGTTTGTTGTTATGTGTGTACAAAAGCCAACATTGCCAAGGTATTGATATTTAATGTGATAAATTGTCTGTCTACATACGTGGAAGCATGCTTGGCTGAAAGTGAAATGTAGGGTTCAATGCATACATACCTTTGTATCCCAGAATGGCTACTGTGATTGTTAACAGGGCACATAAAACATATAATAAGATGATGGAAAACTTCAGTGCCCAGTTATTTTTGCATTTGGTACATTGAGTCCCCTCCTGAATACCTGCAAAATAAGATTTAAAGAATTTTGAAACAACCCAAAGAACACATTGCTAGTTTTATCTCCCCATTTCCTCTCCTCTGTTTTCCAAAGAACAAGTTATTTATGTAAGCAGATGATATACAGGTGCCTTTTTCCCTAATCATCCAGGAGAGCCTCCATAGTGGTTAAAGCATCAGCTTAGTGATACAATCACTTTAGGATATTAGCATGTGGAAGAGAAGTCGGTTCTGCTGTAGTGGAAAACCTGTGGCTTTCCTGAGAGACAGGACTATTTTCCAACTGTGGTTACAAGACTATGGTGAACTTTGGAAGCCAGCTGTTCATTACTGTCTCCTCTGTCAGGCAGTACATCTCAGCAGCTCTTTCTGATCATTCAGTCTCCCCACTGGGGCAATAGGACATGGTAAATACTCTGGTAGAAGGAAAATACAGAAATAAAACAGCATTGTGAAACTCTGGTAGGAGTACTGTTTCTGCTTTGCAGCCATTACCACAAACAGTTACCATGTGAACACTTTCTTTCCATAATGAGAGAAACATTTTTCCTTCTTTCGGGGGGTTTGGAGGATATCCTATTTCCACAGAAAAGAAAGGGTGCTATCCTGGTAAAGCTAGTGGTCCACTTATACCAGCAGAAAAAGCTGGTGAATTTCCCCTTGTGGTAAAGTGTAAGAAAAAGGGCCTCAAGTTTAGGAGGGAAAACGGGCCTTTATTATTCTGTATTTGAGCTTTTTGCAGAACGGTTTGATATCTTTGAGTCTACTAGGGAAGCAATATTCCTCTTTTCTCTATGTGCTCCTTGGGAACAGCTCGAGAGTGTTGGAAGCATTAAGTTACCAAGAAATTCATCAGAAACACAAATGTGTTAAAAACATGAAAACTGGGCCATTATGCTGGAACGAATGGGTGGGATTTACCCCTCCTTCCAGTGTGTGTTAGGCAGGCCAGGATTAATGTAGCTCTCCGTGTCTGTCAGAAAATGCATTTCTTTGATATTTTACTCTATTTGTGTACTATTAGGGGAGTCCCACAGGAAAGCTTTAAGCTCTAATAAATTCTATGTACCAGATTACTTAACTAATCAAAACTTGCTCTGTAGCTTTTTTATGAGTAACTTATATTTCCCCTGAGGCCTAACCCACAGCTGATTTTACTTTTCCCAACTCACGACCTTCTGCAGAGTGGTTTTTTATTTTTCAATTTTAAGAGAAAAGCACAGGCCACTTCCCCTGGGTTCACAGAGGACGGGTGACCAACATATCAAGTTAAGTTAACAGCATTTCTGTCTCAAAGAACAGCATTTTCCGGTGACTTCTTTAAGCCCAGGCTACTTGAAGGAGGGATTACTGTGCTGGGGCAACTCAGTAAGAGAATTTATGCGAAGTTTATTTGACAAGGCATTTTCCTCAGTTCCCGCTACATGTACACTAGCTGTGGCTGAGACAGAAATGCGTCTGTCACAGGTCAGCCCATCTTCCACATTATGACATCACATGTTTTTTCTAAACATTTAATCTGCGACATCATGTTCCGTTGCCATGTGATGAAAGACATGTCATAGATTTGGGTTCCTTGGGGCTTAGGCATAAAATAATTTGGGAACATCTGGGTGTTTGGTTTTTTTTTCAGGCAGAAGAACATTAGGGGAAAATGAGACAAAGACTTGTAAGCATAAACCTCCCAAGAACAGAAATTCCAGAGGTGAAAGGCTTCTCTCCTGCCTGTGTAGGTTGGAAGGAAGGGGCCTGACAGAGACAGGCAGTTGCATAGCCCATTTATTGGTGACTTAGATTTGGAAGGCTGGTAACTCCTGAACTACAAAAGAAAAGGTGAAGTGTCCATAATTCAATAGCCAAGTTTGCTTATGGATCCTGATGTGTGGGCTGGTTTTCTTCGGTTGGTTGACAGGCTCAAGGAGTTTGCTAGTGGGGAAGCTCTGCTGGAAATGGAAAGTACAGTTTTCTAAAGGTTTGCAGTAGGTATTCAGAGACTGAAATTATTTCATAGTGGGAACTCGTGGTGTCTAGAGCACCATTTCACTGCTCTTAGCCGGTACTAATGGGTTCATTGAACCCCTGTGTGCTGAATGCAAGGTTCTTCCTCCAATGGATTTAAAATTCAGATTCCAATCCTGTAAGTCTTTGAACATACCACATACGAAAACCCAGGGGAAGCTTGCGCAAAAAGCACATCACATTCACCTTCTAAATACACAGATAACAGAAAGCTTGATCCTCCCTATTTTACTGTTGATGGAAGCAGGACCAGATCCATAACTGAGAAGACTGATAGACTGCAGAGGTACAAAGCACAGAGAAAGGCAGAAATAGAAACAAAACCTTTGACAGCAACTGCACATAGAAAGTTTCACTTGATTACTACCTTGCATTAAGATTACTCATTTTATGACACGACCTGCTTTCTGTCACCGTACTCTGGCTTTCTGTGTAGCGTAATGAGCTGAAACTTCACTGATGTCGCTGGATGTATCGCAGTTCAGCATCTAGCATCATGTATGTTCCAGTGCTTCTTAAGGATCTTGTTTCACTTGTCTCAGTCCTCTCTATCACTGGTTCAATAAAACAGCACTTTGGCTTTTCAGAACTTTTACTTTCAGCATATTTCAATTTGACATCAGAATACCACCCCAACAAAAGCCAGACCCTTCCATCCTTTAACAGTCCAGTGCTGTTGGTATCGATAACATAAACACAGTGTACTAAAGCGATCATACAGGCTAGAGCAATTCCATTAAGCTGGGCTGGAAGTGTGCATTGCATTGCCTGCTGGCGCTTTCTGCCTGTCAGCTTAAAACTGCATCTGACTGACACTGAGTCCCTGCTACCCTCATCTAACATGTCCCAGGTCCAGGGCTGGAGTAAAACGCCAGGGAGCTCTCACACACTCCTTTGTTTTCCTTCACCTAGAGATGGACACAGTAAAGTCTTCCAGAGCTTTTAAATTTACTCTTTATTGCAAATACATAGTTCTTCACTCTGCTGCTAGTTAACATATGACTTTCTAGTTAACGACATATAAAAATTACTAAAGACAGGGGTACCTTGAAGGAAAGATTTGGGAGAATCATTCTGATGTCTTTCTGTGCAGTTAAATAATCCAGGTTATAAGCAATGATAAAAGCCAGGAATGCAACCCTGGCTGTATATGGATGAATTACAGTGTAATCAGGCCTCCACAACATCCCCAAGCACCGAGCCTGGCTTCAAATTGCCCTGTTGCTCTTCTCCACTACCCTGTTTAAGGACCAAGCCCAAATAAGATTGTTCTAATAAAGGAGGACCCATTTAGTCTCTGCTGTGAAGACACTTATTTTTATTGAAGGGTTTTATTGAAGGGTTGCTCTGAAAAGATGTGATAGGCAAAACACTACGGAACGACAGGAGATGATTACAAATGCTCATTGTTATTAAACCCAGCAGGTTGGTATAAAATCATACAGGTTTATCACATTGGAGTCAAACTCCAAGGAGCCCATGCTTGGGCTTTAATTTGACAAAACTTCCCCAATTTTACCCACTTTTGTGCCTGCTTTCATGTCTTACATAAAATGCAGAGATGTATAACCTCTCATCTAGAAACCTGTAGAGCAAATGTACAGGGAAAGACCCTACATGCTCAATCCATCAATAGAACATATGTAAAAGGTATTCTATCCCCTACAAAAGAAGGATTCTCAGATGAACTCAGCTCTTCTCCACTTGTTATTGTTGCTCTAGTGCTGCATGCTTCTCTGTGTGTCCTGTACACGGGTTTTCAATGTTGGTCTGCTCCCAGACATTTGTCACTGACTTCCAAACCCAGGGAACCAGGGTCACTTCCGCATGATGTTGCATTGCTCACTGCAGATTTGATCAATGTTTAATAAATATCAGATGGGACACAATGTGCCTCGTTTCGCTGGACACATGCTTTTTTCCATTCCTTTCCCTGACTTATTTTAATAAGAGCTCTGTTTTTTCTGTCTCACTGTTGGGAAGACATCTGGCCAAACAGACAGCGACCTAGTACAAAGAGATCCTGCTGGCTCACATGCTTTAGGGACCCCCTTCTCTGCAAACCAAGATGGTCACAAAAAAATATGCAAGTGAGACATCCCCCTGTTACCAGGCTTTGTAGTATTTGTTTTTATAGCATTGCATTCCATTGACTGAAGACTTTGTTCTCACACAGGGGGCATACATCTGCAGATTCCTTTGGGGCTCCAGATAAGCAGAGGTTTTGCTAGAGGAGGAGCAGGGTTTTTTCAGTTCTTTTTTTCGTTGCTGTTGTGCCATGTTTTTTAATCAGAGACTAAAAATCTTTGTTTTTGACATGCAGTATAACCACCTTATAATGCCTGACTCTTCAACTATATTACACTTCAGGATCACATCTTTGAACACTCAGATATGATATGCACACACTTTCTTTCACTGAATAATTCTTGTAGAAGTATTTGCCTCTGTGTCATTTTCTTGGCTCTTGCTACAGAGTGGCCTCAAAATCATAGGTGGCCTCAAAATCATAGGTGGCCTCAAAATCATAGGTGGCCTCATAATATTTCTTCTAGCAGATCAGTTGACAAAGATGCAAGGTTCCCTTCATAGCCCTGACAAAAAATGTACTGATAAGATGATTGAAGAAATGTAGGGCAGGAAATGAAAATACATACGTTACTTAGGAGGGGTTTTCCCCAGTGTGATTAATTGAAAAGAGATAAGGTCCCTTGAATTTCGGAAAGAAGAGTTCAAGCTTAGTTTGCAGCCTTCCAAAGATACATTTCTCAAAATTAATGTCTTCAAAACTGATGAATAGAAGATCTAATAGTTATATTTAAATGGGCTGTGCAACCTACATATATCTAGTTCCAGCTAGAAACAGCTGGAATCCCTGCCCGTGGTAGGTGGGTTGGAATGAATGATCTTCAAGGTCCTTTCCATCCCAAACCATGCAGAGTTGCAACAAGCTCCCAGTGGGTGCCTGTCTCACTAGCAAAAGATTATTCCATGAAGAATCCATCTCTAGGTTTAAATAACTAAATGACTTGAAAAACCCAGCTGTAAGTACTTAAGTTCAGGCACTTGACTGTAAAATGGTGTGTTTTTACTAATATGTACGATTAACCATTAGGAAAGTAAGTCTGTCTCTTAGGACAGAGAGGATTTTAAAATTCAGGCATATAAGTGTGTATGTATATAACTACATATACACACACATTTATGTCCAAATATATAGAAAACTACGTGTGTGTGTTTGTTTTTCACAGAGAAGCTTTTGTACTGACACAAAACCAGCATATTACATTAGCACTCTCAAATCAAAAGCAGACGCATCTTTGCCCACAATAAACTTTGTATAGCTTTCAGATTACTGGATCCAGCCAGCCACAAAATTCAAAGTGAGACTTTTGTCTTCTCTTCTGTGTAGTGTTAGAGGTTACTAACCCTACCTTTCATGAAAACAATTCCTATGGTCCTCCATGAATGATTTTGTTGCAGTCAGCAAAACTGATGATTTGATGGCTCCATATGAGTAACCTACCTCAGAAACCAATCGATCTTTATAATAATTATTAATGGCAAAACCTGAAACTGGTTCATGTTTCTTTAAATTATTATTTTGAGGTAAATAACTTTCCTTCAGTTTATATTCTCACAGCACAAAGGCTGTAACTTGAGCTAAACGTAAGAAGATGCCTCACATTTTTTCTTAACTGATGTGTAAATGTCCATGCTCACTCCTAAGTTGTTGAATGGAGTTAGCATGAGGCTACAGCCATTGAGAAGCATAGCATGGACTGGGGCTTCTCTGAGCAGTGGCCCCTCTAGCCCCTCTCCAGATCTGTAACCTATATGGTGTTGGAAAACCCCTCTTGGGAGTAAGTCTGGTGAAAAGAACAAACATCACGGTTAGTGCATGACCAGTCTGCAGGTTGCAGTTGTGAAGTGCCCGGGTTGGGAGGCCCATGCTGCTGCCTTCATTCAAACTGAGCCATTTCTCATGCCACAGCTCCCTCATGGGTGCACATCCATTCCCAGGGCTTTGTGGGGAAGAGCTCTTGACCAGGCAGACCAAGGCCTTTTATTGTATGCTATAAAACAGGGGTGATAACACCTAATTGTATTCACTCCTCCGTCCTTCTTCACTACTCACTCAGTCTCTTGCCAGGACTTCCTTTCCATTTGGCCCTAAGGAAAACGTGAGTGCCAGCCTTCTTCCCACATCCACAGTCTCCACAAACCCTGTCTCCACAACGGCAACAGTCCTGCTTGCCCATGTGGTGCAGTGCTGGCTTGTGGGCAGGTGGATTGCAACAGCCTGTTTAACTGCACTGTCAGATTTTTACAATGCCATTGGAAAAACATTCTGTCATTTGTCCTGGAATTTACTAGTTTTGCTTCTGGTTTTGTAATCAAATAGGGATAAATGCAAGCTATGTTTGTTTTGAAAAGCTTTCTGGTTATCTATTAGGAAGCAGTAAAAGCAGGGAAACTTGACATCTAAGCGGTGGGTATGTACTCACCTAACTTGTGCCAGTTTTCCTGTGCCAGGTGGAAAAGAAGGAAACATGCCAGCAGGACAGAGGCTGAAACAGTGACTGTATTTCAAGTAAACACTGCAAGACACAGAGCTTCTTTCTTCATAAATTAATAAATAAATGGACTAACCCCAAACTGTTCCATCCTCACAGGTTTCTACAGTGTTCTGCAGAACCTGATTGCCTTGTTTCAGAGCTTGTGCTTGTATGAACAACCTCTGGAAAGGAAAAAACACACCTCAAAAGCCTGTTCTGAAAATTTGTGCCTCAAAAGAGCTGTGCAACTCCTGCTGGGGCCAGTGTTGCCAGTTCCTGTGATTTTATCCTGAGCTTCACATTGTGGGATTTCTTTTCCATTCTGGTCCCCCTTTCTTTCCAAGGTCAAGGTCCTTCACCTGGGTTGGGCTAACCACCGGTTTCAATACAGGCTGGGGGATGAAGGGATGGAGAGCAGCCCTGTGGAGAAGAACTCGGGGATACTAGTGGATGAAAAGCTGGACATGGATAAGGCAGCTGTATGTGCTTGCAGCCCAGAAAGCAAAAGATACCCTGGGCTGCATCAAAAGAAGGGAGGAGGATTCTCCCCCTCTGCTCTTGTAAGACCGCACCTGCAGTGCTGTGTCCAGCTCTGGGGCCCCCAACACAAGAGGGACGTGGGGATGTTGGAGTGAGTCCAGAGGAGGGCACGAAGATGCTCTGAGAGCTGTAGCAGCTCTGCTATAACGACAGGCTGAGAGAGCTGGGCTTGTTCAGCCTGGAGAAGAGAAGGATCTGGGGAGTTCTTAGAGCAGCTTCAGTGACTAAAGAGGACTACAAGAAAGAGACCGACCTTTTCATGCGGCCTGTTGTGACAGTACAAGGGGTAATGGCTTTAAACTAAAACAGTAGATTTAGACTGGACATAAGGAAGACATTTTTTATGATAATGAGGATGGTAAGGCACTGGCACAGGTTGCCCAGGGAGGTGCTAGATGCCCCATCCCTGGAAACACTGACGGTCAGGTTGGATGTGGCTAATGGTAAATCAGGGGGCGCTGGATGTGGCTCTGAGCAGCCTGATCTAGTTGAAGATGTCCCTGCTTATTGCAGCAAGGGGTGTGGACTAGACGACTTTTAAAGGTTGCTTCCAACCCAAATTATTCTATGATTTTATGATTCTTGAAGCTATATAATTACATGAGACTGTCAGTTTGCATTTTAGCCAAACAGCATAGTCCTAGACTGTTAGAAAAAAAAAATGTGGATTTGTTCCTTAAGGTTTAAGGCAGTAGAAGAATTCACCATTCACAGGACTTTAAATAATCCTGCCGCTAAGAAGACACTGTCACCACTGAAAGGGCAATGCTGGGGAAGCGGCTGGCAGAGCTCACCATGTCCCTTGTCCCTTGAAGCTGGAGGGGGCACTTTGTCTCAGGAGTTCAGGGCATTTCAGTGGAAATGGGAAGGGGGGGTTCTTCTCTGGGACACCTTGTTAAAAACCCACTGTTGACGATCCACAGGTTGCAGCCCTCAGCTCTGCATGCAGGGGAGGCCGGGCAAATTCTCCTCCACCACACTGAGTCTGTTGGAGGCAGTGGCCACTTCCTGTAAATCCAAATCCCACATCTGACATAATAAAGAGCCTCAGAGGGCCAACACTATTATCTCTGGAAAGCTTTCAGCCTAAGAAATACTTTATACTATGCAATGTACACAAACCCTTTCATTAAAGAAGGGGAGAACCCTCATTTTCAGCCTGACCATCATCTCTCACTTATTTATATAACCCAGGCAGCATTTTCTCTCCGGCTTTGTTCTTCTTCACAGTAGACCAGAGATTCACAATGAATTGTCAGAAATCCTAATTATACACTTCAACAACCACCCCCATTTAATTATATAGTATTACCAAACAATGTCGTACTGTGATTAAACCCTAAATATCTTAATTGAAAGGATACAAAAAGCCCAACCACAACACAGGCTAAGCGACAACTGATGAGTATTTGAACTGTTTGTTAGGCAAATATTATCAACAGAACTGAAGGACCAGTGTGATAAATGTTAAGGAAAATCATGGATTCGCAACATTTTAAGGTCCAGCCATAGCAATGTGGTAAGAACATCACACCATCAGAGGATCCAACATTCCATAGACTATTAGATTTAAAGACATGTCTAGAGCTTAACTCAAACCAGGACAAAAACCACTAAGTGTTGGTGCTTTTAAATAACTGTCTGGAACAAGAGAGATGTGTCTGTCCCCAGTTACTGAAAACCAAGCAAGGGATCACTCAGTGCATGTCTCTGGAACTAAACCCAAAAACCAAATTAGACTGTTCAGAAGATGAGAGAAATACTAGAACAGTTAAAAGAAGAGAAAAATTATGTATTAACTAAAGACCTGTTCAATGACAGGTAAGACAGCCTTGATACATGACAGCAGAGATCCTCTCTCAAACTGTATCCCAATAGAAAAGAATTTATACTAACTTGCAAGAAGATATATATAGCTAGATCGATAGGGAGATCAAAGCCAAATCTTTCATTTGTACAAGAGTCTCCTAAGACAACCTGAAGATAACCCATGCAATGAGTTAGTTAAAACTAGAGTGAACATAGCATTAGCAAAGTTATAGAAGCGACCTGCTTTAGATTTACACCAGATGGTGAGTAAAATGCCATTTCTGTCTAAGTCTGGGCCTTCCATTCTGAAATAAACAAGCTTCCTAACAAAACATAAGTACTAATTAAGGTGACACAATTTAATGATTAATGTACATGATTTTTAGTCTTAATTCAAACTACATTCAGCTGAACAGAGGAAAAAAGATAAAACCTTTAAAGTGTGTATTTGTTTCCCCATTGTAATACAGTATTCAGGTATGTGACCCTAGTAATGGTATTACATTAACTGGTAACTCTGTGCTTTGTGGATTTTGATGTATGTGTTTTTAAGAGGGCAGCATGATCTCACCTGGGGCTATGAGTGTGGTAGATGCCAATGCCTCTAGCAGTGACACCTGTACTAAAGAGCAACTTTATTGTGAAGTCATCCAGAGCCAGGTGAAAAACCATTCTCTTCAAAGGAAGTTTTCAACCTTTGTTTTACTAACTTCTTCTGCAGCTTCTAACATTATATTATGGACAATGCTAAAACACTGGATCACTGTTTTGCAGAACAAGAAAAGCTTGCCCTTGCCAAATGAAGACTCCAGCCACACACAACGAGGCAACATTTCTGTATTCACTGCTGCTGCCACAAATGCTATTCCAGCATTTACTGAAATCAGATTTTTTATGTGCCTGCACAAGTCAGATGGGGATACTTGGCAACCATCTGCTCCATGTAGTTTTCTGTGCAGGTATATACATGCACACATGCACCCCTAACATGGTCAGGCAGGTCATTCATTTAAACATGTTATAAAATCCCATGTATCTCTGAAAAGTGTGAGACACTTTAAAAAATAATGTCCTGTAAGCTAGGAATAACTCTGCCCAACTTCATGTGGGAAAGTTATGAAGGCTGTGATTTGTCACCCTTAAAATGCAGATTTACCTGTGCCTACAGGTTTTGTTACATGTTCCAGATGAAATGCTGCAATGACATGCTGACATGAACAGATTTGAAAAAAAGTTAATCAGGATTTGATGCCTCAAATTAATATATGGACCTTTAACCACCCTTCACTGGATCTAGTGCAAAGGCTTTCATTTGCCTTCATTAAGAAGTATTCTAATATAAAAATAGCATCTTTCCCAACTCAAAAGTCCATCTGAGGACATTATTTGGAATTTAAAAGACTTATGTACATGTAAAAGAAGTGGTGAAGGTGCTTCTATTTGTGCTGGGTATTTACTTAGTTCCATAATTACATAGGCCCCTTGTTTGGAGTGTGACCCCAGAAATGAAGATGGCCACAAGGAAGAATGCAGTAGGACTTCACAGAAGAAAGTGGGTGCAAAGAACACAGTATGTATACAGAAGCTTGTTCTACTCATTTAATTATGCTGAGTGCAAATTGCCACTTCTACTAGCCTTTTCCATGATGGTATCAAGATTGCTTGGCTGAGATACCAACACCAGAGAAGAAAGGATCCCCACAGGCACTGCACTGAATGTAGCTCATGGTCACAAGCCCACTGGGTGTAAATTCGTTCCTAATCTCCTGAGGCTAGATGTTCAACTACAGGAGAGAAATTATGTCCAGGTATAAACACTGCTCCTCTGGAAGTGAAGCCTTACTCCCCTTAGCTGAATTGAGACATGCCATTAAATCTCTTTCAAAGGAGAGGGGCTGGAAGAGCTAGGATGTATTTTTCACCTCACTACCCTTCTAAAACCACTTTCTAAAGGCAAGGCTGTTTCCTCAGATATACTGCAGGCTTGATGGCAGAGACAATAAATCCTGTTTCCATCCTCCAACCAAACTGACATCCCCCAATCCATCTTAGTCTCTGCTTCCTTTTCCTGAACCTTCTGTTTTCAAAATGGATGTTTTCCTCTGTAAAGCTGTAACTCTAGGCTAAAAGGAAGGACCGTGACCCCAAACAGCTACCGTCTCAGTTTTGGCCTTCTATTCTCCCCTTTTCCCTCTTTCCTGTCTTCTCTGTGTCCTGCAGTATCTCCAGCTCCTAAGGTCTGCCCACACCCTGGCTCATACACACCTCATTAGCATCCAATTTCCTGGATATAAAGCAGACTTAGAATGAATTCCTCAGGCAATCAGAAGGCCAATATGCAATGGCTGTACAATGTAAGAAGCAAACAGCCCTGATAAATGGATTTTTTCCACCTAATACTGTCACAATTTCCATGATTTTTCCATGCTTAATATTCACCTGTATCTAAAAAGGATATTTTTTATTCTATATATTACTAGAAGTTTCCTGTGGACAGGTGGTTGATGAACGAAGTTCATGTTTTCCCTCCTAATAAATCAATAAGCAAGTTGCACTGTCTTGACAAACACTGGAAAGTGCTGAATTAAATCTGCTTGTTACAAGTGAGGAAAAGCTATGCAAGAGGGCAGCCAGAGCACTGCAGTCTCAGACAAGATAAGTAACCAGCCAGTACAACAAACACACTACCTGCCTAAACAGCACCTACCCGCTGCTTTCCTAAAAGCAATGCAATGACTGCGTTACATAGGTGAAAACCCTACTGCAATCATGGAAATATAGAGGTTGACAAATCAGTTAAAACCACAAAACCCTACTGCAATCATGGAAATACAGAGGTTGACAAATCAATTAAAACCACAAACCTGAATCTGCAGGGTGTTGTACACAAAATCTACAAAATCTGTAGCCTTGTAAGAACCTGCCATTTTTTCATTCCTTAGGACGCTCTCATACCTTTTATATACTTTATATGTTAGACCACCCCCTAATAAAGCATTAAACATGTTGCTACAGTTACAACAGTAGTAAGAATACATGCAGTGATAATAATCTTCCTGAAGCATCTCCTCCTTACTATAATCCTCTTCTTGGTATCTTACAAAATTATGGAAAACTAAGCATTTTTAAAACACTTTCTTAATGGAGCCAGGGAATTTTAAAGTCTCTGGCTCCAGAGCAGCACAAAGGGGAGCGAGTTGCCATGAGGCCAGGATCTCCTGGGATTCCACATCTGCAGACAGAGGATGCCAGCCTTACCAGGCGTTTCAGGCTCATTGATACAGTCTTACCAGGTGATTGAGGTTGACAGTGAGAGGCTTAAATTGTATGAAATGCTTTTCTTATCCAGAAAATGAAATAAAAAATTAGAAGTATTCAATATAAAATTTATGTGCTTTAATTGAGAGAAAATTCCAAGTACTAAGGGACATTTTTATTAGGAAGCAGAAGGCATAATATAAATCTACAGCTACAAGTGGGAATTTGTAAATTTTAATTTAGATGAGAAGTTGTAAGGAAGACTTGTGGGTTTTTTCCCCTAGTTGATATGTAAATATATTATTAAAAGTTATTGAGAAAGGTACAATCCTATGTAATAAAAAACCCCAAAACCAAAATCTTAGCTTGTGTTTTAGTGAAAGCTATCCCAAGGTAACTGAAAATAATGTTTACTTCTTTGAAGGGCAACAGTTCAGGAAAAAAGGAAGAAAGGAACTGAGTGAACTCAAACAACTGAGAGGTGTCATTTTTTTATTTTGAAAAATTATTCTTCCTGAAGTTAATGCCAGAGACTTTGACACTGCAAACCTAAATATCAGCCTTACAACTTTCACAATGGTTTGCCAATATTCTTCTAGACTTGTAACTTTATCATACCTTTAACTTTGAAGAATGTTGAAGTCCTCGAATGATGGCTATAATAATCAGGTTTCCACATTTTTATATGATATGCCACTGAAAATATGATGGAAATGGTCCCTTTCTGTAAATGATGGCAAGCTCTTAAAAAGTTAATAGAACTGCACACATTAGTGTCAGCCCTGACTTTACTTTTCAACTCTTATATTTGGCCAAATACCAAGATATATTGGTCCTTGAAGAAAAAAAAAAAAAAAAGACTGAAACAAATCTGAGGTCAATATTTAACTTCTGGGTCAATACATCTTGCTTTTTCACTCCCAAAGAAGTCCATATCTGCTGTTATTTATGCCATACTCTGCAGCTGCTCTTTTGAACTCCAACAGAGAAATACATCACACCCTTGACCCAAAGTCTTTCAACCTAAGTATGAAGACATGATAATTTATTTGCTCAGTGCAAGAGTCAAATGTTTTCAGCACTAACTGCACTAAACACTCTTGCTCCTTATCACATTTTCGGTTACACAAGTGCAACCTCTCTAGCTTCCACAGTTACATGCAATTTTAATCAGTGCAGGTGAGCTGGAAAATGTCTTTTATTCCACGTCAAGCTAAAAGAACAGAACAGGTGAAGCAGCCAAACTGGCAGCTCAGTGGAGAGTTTGGATTAAAAAAGTTAACACATAGCACTGTAAGCTATTTAAGGATAATCCAATGAACTACTAAATAACTCTTCTTTGTGTCTTCAGAGTCCACAGGCATTGAGTCTGTACTGCTCTAAGATTTATAAATAATAGGCTGAAAAATAATTTTCATGTATTAAGAGTAAAAATACTTTCTGCTTCTCAGCAGTTTTATTTGACTAAGAACATATATGTATTGGCTGGTTCCTTGTATGCCAGATTTCAGCTCTGTATGATTTTTTCCATGGCTGAACTGTATACTACTGAAAAGCAGAGCTGGAAATGTTGGAAATCAAAAGCTATAGCTAAAGGCACACATCACAAACAGGACCATGAAAAAGAGAGCTTTCAGTGCAAGGAGAACCTTCTTTTTTAATGAAAGATGAATTCTGTTTGTTAAGCTTACTTCAGATATCACCTCCTCCTTTGACTGAATCTTACTCAAGCCTCCACAAGGAAGAAATGTTTGGACACAGAGGTGTAAAATTTTCATTTAATAGACTAATGGCTTTCACTATTTTCCATGCTCCTCTTCTTGTTCTGCACTTCTTGCCTGATCCACAAAAAAAGATGACATCCTGTTTGCTCATTTGAAGAATGCATTACTCTATTTAAATAGCTTAGATAAACTTCCTTTAATGATGTGAAAGCAAAACCTTCTAAAAATGTTTCTAAGGTGAATTAATGGATTCAGCTTCTTCATATCCTATCATATGCACACTATATTTTACTGGTGAGATAGATGTTTGTACAATTTCAAGATGAACTGTGTTGAGCAGCTGTGCACATGACCCTAAAATAGATTAAAGTTCTCGATAAATGTTCCGGTAGCTCTTGTGTCAAAAGGAGAGAGAGGATATGTCCAGCAAAAAATGTTGCACTCCTATAGAAATTGTAAGGGCAGTATAATTTGTTATGCAGGTTCTCTTCTCTTCCACTCCTTGTTTTGCTGAGAGCTTTGCTGAAGGAAAATCAGAGGCACTTACAGAAATTTCCTCTATGTGCTCTGCCAAGGTGCATGAGCAAACTCAGGTCAAAATTTTGCTGCACATGGGCAGAAGCCAGAGGACAGAAGAGCACTTCATTTTTAATCATTATTTCATTAGTTACTCAACTGCTTAGCTGCTCCATAATATTTTGTGTTGTCTGAAAATGGCATCCAGCTTTGTGGGAGATCCTTCTTTGGCCTCTCTCAGCCATGAACACAAACCTTAAAGGGTTTCCAAAAGAACACAAAACTTAATGCATAACTAATGATGAATACAGGGCAGCTATTCAAGGAAGCTGAATCACAGAATAAACTGGAACCACATACAGAAAGTATCAACATAGCTAAGTATATGGTGGGAACAAAAAGCATAAACCCTCAGTGCTGTGCTTGGAGAGCAGTGGATCCAAAAGGGGTAACAGGGGTGAAATGACAAGAAGACTATGAAAGAGTTCCCACCATGATGTTAGAGCCAAAAGGGCAGATCCAGCTTCCTGGCTTGCTGCAATATGCTGGGGCACTTGGACAGGTCTTGAGCATTGTGGTATTGATGAACACCTAGCTTGACACAGGGAGCCCAAAAGCCCAACCCACTGCTCTGGTTTTCCAGCCTTCTCATGCTGGGGACAATACTTGGAGCCTGGACAGCCTCAGACAAGTTCAACAGCTCAGGGCCAGGCTGATCATGCAAAGACTAAAACTCCTTGGGCTGGTGACCAAGGGCAGTTCCTGGTGTGGTCAGGAGCCTCGGGGGGCTACTGGCTCCAAGGTAGCATGTATGTGAGGGAGCTGCTATTGAGCTACCCATCCTCATGTCCATAGTGGGGAGGCTGCAAGTCTTACCAGACGTTTCCCCCACTACAAGTCTTACCAGAGGACTGGGGATTACGGTGAGAGTCTTCAATTGAACCAAATGCTTTTCTCACTCAGAAGAAAACATTAAAAAAAAATAGACAAACAGAAGACTTGGCTGCAGACCCGGGGAGCTTTACTGGAACACTGGCACTAAAAGGCACTTTTATGAAGAGGCAGAACGAGTAACATACACCCTACACTACAGGTTGCGAGGTAGAAAGATGCCTCTTGGAAATGAAGCAAACATTCAAGCAGTGGGGGTGATTACAACTGGAACAAATTACAATCACAGGGGATTCCCTGTATTTTAATGTCTTTAGATCAAGCCTCACTCCTCATTTAAAAGATATGCTTTAGCCAAAAACAAAGTCATTGGATTTTGTACAGGAGTAACTGGATATAATTGTACCGCCTATCACACACAAGAGTTCAGAGTAGTCAAGCACTTTGGCTCTAATTCCTAAAAATGGAAATATGTGTGTCTCTGCTCTGGCCTGCTGCACAGAAAATATATGATGTCTTTAGGGGAAATCAACGGTGATGACAAGGTTTCTCACTGCCCTGAGGGGGATGTGCCTTTTGGATCCAGCTGAGCTCAGAATTAAAGCAGGGAGTGAACAGATAACCCTCCCAGATGTTTTATGGCTCTGGATGGAGACAGCAGATGATAAGGGTCAGCATAGCTCTGTATGCTGGGACATGAGAGTTGGTTGTTTTTTTTCTAAATAAAGCCTGTAGTAAGTCTGTGTTCAAGAAACAAAAAGAGTGATTCAAAAGGAACAAAGGCTGGAGGCTAATTAAAAGCCTGTTTCTACTAATACAATGGGAAAAACTGCTCAGGGACAGTTCATTACATTGAATCACGGTCCTGTAAGAGTGCCAGAAAATGCTAAGAGCTTTGGTGAGCTGTCTTCAGTCCTGCTTATTAAGCATGACCACTGAGAAATCACTCTGTTGCTTTCCCTAAGAGTGGGCACCATCTCCAGTGTTCGGGTATCCACCTGGAGAGATGACAGCCAAGGTGAGTGCATGTCTCTTACCTAGGGGCAAAAGGACACATTTCTCATCTCGGCCTTTCTTTTTTAATTCCCTTTAAATGAACATACAGAATCAAAGTCCTAAAGCTGGCTCTTTCAGTCTGCAGGGCCTTCTCTGAAGAAAGCTGCCCACCACATTCTGAAGGGAAGCTCCTTTTAGTCAAAGTGTAATTTTTACCCTGAAGAGTACACAAAACGTATGGAAAAGTATGAGAGGAGAACAACATTTCTATCAATTAATACAGACTGGGAAAATATAATAGTGCTAAACCACATGTACCATGACTACACAAATCAATGAAAGATTGCCGATAATGCTAGTGACCACTAAGAGGAAGTGTATGTAAAGTAAGGATTTAGGACCAGGATGTGAAACAGGTGGTGTTCTCTAGGGAACAGGAAAAGGCTAACTTTGACAGGCCTGTAGAAGCTATTTACTGAAGTACTAAGTAATATGGAGTTCACTTGACATTCACATAAAACTTCTGAGATTCAGCTGGTTCCTTCACTCTCTACTCTGAGCATACTTTCTGTTGTATTTGCACCCCCTACCTATGGCCATACAATTAAATGCTGCATTTCAGGATAATTTGGTTACAACCAAAAAAGTATAGTGACTGATACAATATATCAAATACTGAAAGATTGCTAGGAGTACTGGACAACCGTGCATGAAGGCTTAAGCATTCAAACCTGTTTTCTTGTAAACCTTCCCTTACCTGAATCTCTTGGGAAGTTTCCCTGTAACTTGCAAGATAAAAGAGAGAAAAAGAGATGGGTTTTTTGTCATTTTTTCAAGGCCTAACAAATAATCGGTGCATCAGCCTTTTACAGCCAAGAAACCTGCCTCCCTCTGAGCTGTAACTTGAATCATTCACCACACTAATCACAGCTGGGGGTGGCTGCACTCTGCTTCCAGCTACGACTTTGTGGCTCTGGGAGAAGAGTTAAGGATGCTTTCAGGAATCTACAGCATGGAGTGATGCTGTTATTCAAGGGAAACAGTCACTACAGACAGTGTTGCCACCTACACTTCAGGGCAACACGCTCCAGAGGTGCTCACATTCATGCTGAGTTTTTCTGTAGCCTTTAGTCTATTACTGCTTTTTCACCTTTTCATCTAGTAGGCAGCAAAATGTACAAGGCTGAGTGCCCAGACATACCATAATATCCAGTCTGACACCTATTAGCAGATAAAATGTCATTGTAGTACTGCGGGTGCTTTTTAATTAGCAGTGTTGCATTTCAACAAGGATGCTTAATGTGTTGCAAAAAGAAATATTGAGGGCCTGTGTCTTCGTAAGTCATCTGAATAGTACCTGGCAACCTTACAAAGTTAAAAACATTGCTGTGAATTTTCATTAAGGCTCACTTTGCATTCAGTGCCAGCTCCCACTGGCTCACTCCATCTTCAAGATAAGTCACAGATTAATCTATTTGACTTTCTTGCAGCAGTGAGGCCAAGTTATCTCTGTAATTGCTCCAGTGGTGCCTCACAGAATTAATGTCATCAAACAGATGAAACTCCAGTATTTGGTGTGCTGGTTGCTGCCTTTTCTCTGCTTTTCAGCTCTTTTTCAATAAAAAGAAGAGAACCCATCCTTTAGTTGTGTGGGACAACTACCAAAGACACTACTGCTAAATCTATATTTTTACTTTGCTTGATCAAGACTCTCTTTGGTGAATGCGCATTATTTAAACAGACTGAATTTGCTTAACAGCTATTAAGGACTGAAATTCATCTCTAAAACATTATTACCATGAATTAAGGTAATTCTCTGTAGTGTAAATTCACATTATAAATCAAGTCTGGTATTCATATCGCCATGCAGATGTGCCAACTCACTTGCAGCTGTAGGCACTCAGAAATCGGCAGAATCTGTCTCTAAATATGCAATTGTTTGATGACACAATTAATGCGTTACGACTTTCAAATGAACAGATTATTTAAAGATGTTTTCTAATACAGAGTTTCAGGATAACTAGCACAGAACAGTACTGCTGATAAAAATGAGGAGAAAGTGGAAATTAGTGGGTTTTTCTAGTTCTGCCCTCACTGCAGTTTTTCAGATATATCTGCCTCTGACATGCTGGTCAGCAGAGCAAGACACACCATTCAGCTCCATGTGGAATACGAAAAAGAGATGCTCTTGCGCCACAAGAATGTAAAGCACTTCCAGGTTCAGGGGAGTTGCTAAATAAACAGCCTACATTTCAAAATTACCTGCCAACTCCTATTGAAATTGGGACCATTCATCAAAGAAACACTTTAACATTAAATACATGAGTAGGAGGTAAACTGAAGTTACTCTTTGGTGGTTCAGACCTTTTGAAATATGGTCTATTTTTACTATTTAGCAAGTGCCTCCATAGCCAAGGTCCCTGTTTTGAAGACTGGATTAAACCCACTTCCTCACTTATTTCTGTCAATCAAAAAGTGACTGAAGTTCCTGATTTTGGCAGAGCAGACAGAGAGAAGCATAAGCTCTAGAAAAATAACTCTACATGTTTGGAACAAACACTCGATTCATCAGAAAAAAAAATTATAATTCAGCAACCATGGAAGAGAAAACAGAATTATTTTTTCCTATATTTTGGATATTTTTACAACAGATAAGTCTATGTTCACAAAATTTAGCAATTTAACTCAATTTTCAACTGTAAGATAAGCCACATTCACTAGTTCTACACTATTCTATACATTTTCTATATGTACATATTTGTCCTTTAAATACAGACTGCCGGTCATGCTGTCCACCTTAAATACCACAGAACAAAATCTGTAGTAGTTTGAAATATCTGGTCCCTGTACTGCTGAGATACTCCAAGCAAAGTCATAATAACAGTTTTTCCATGGAACTTGTTGCCTTCCTGAGCAAACTTTTCCTCTGAACCAAATTCTCAACTCTTATATCAGTGCAAGTCCAGGGTAACTCCAGTATAGTAGCTTCAGATCTAAACTGGTACAGGTGACAACAGAACAGCACCTGATGCATTTAGCATATTACTTTTTGAAAGAAACTTCAGAAGCCATGTCCAAAAACTCTGACTTTGCTGTTTTAAGATATTCTGTGGAATATCCAAAGGACTTCAAAAGAAGGGTCATCAATTCAGAACAAAAACTGTGTTTGAAGTCAGCTTATATCTTCCCAGGACCAAATCTTCCTGTAGTTCCTTTGTTCCCTGTCAAGGCAGTGCTTCCAGGAACACCCTCAGAAACTCTGAAATGTGGGCTGTAAGGAATAATATCATTATTTATGATAATTTATGAGATTATTTATGAGAAATTAATGCAGAGTAGAGTCTCTCTGCAAGATCATGGTGCATGTTTGTAATGTCTCCTGTACCTAAAATACCTTCCTCCTTTATGAAGAAGAGAAAAATCTGAAGGTTTACCCAACACTTTTAACAAGTGATGTGTATTCAGAATGCCTCATAATTAGCATTTAGACAAGTGAGTACTTACAAAAGTGTAAGGCTGAAGAATAACGTGATCCCAGCTCACATGCCTCCATCCTGACCTAGCTTCCCTGATTCTCCAGTCCCCGGCCTCTCTTCTAATTTAGCTAGTCAATTCGGCAGATACCAGAGATATAAGAACCTGGCTGGGATAAATTAGCCCTTTGAAAATTAGACTTTGAATTTTAGCCAGATGAGGTAAAAACTGAATGACTCACATGTGGTGCAGTAACCCACCGTTGAGTTATCTTCATCTTCTTCACACAACCCTATCTCCCTTTCATAAACACTCTGAGAGCTTTGCAGGTCTCTTGACACTTTACCTGCAGTACCAATCACACAGCTAATTTCCCCTGTTTGAACATACACACAGCTAGATACCACACTCCATTTCTGTTGGTATCCTGTCTGCCTGTGCAGGATGTTTCTCACCTGCTCAGCAATTCCAGCCTTCCCTTTGATAGCTGGAGCCTTGTGCAATGTGAGATTAGAACTGCCAGAAAGCCTACCTATAGGTATTTACAACAATCTCTTAAGTTTTCATTATCTGAAGGGGTGCATATCAACGTTTCATTCCTTGCTGGTTTATCAGTAAACCTCATTCAGGCTGCTGCTGTTATTAAGTCATACAGGTTCTTTCTTCAAACGTTTCTATAACAAGTTTTCTTCGCATTCTTCCTGCTAAAATGTTGGACCTTAGGTTGCCCACCCCTCGACTCAATGATTAAAATCCCCTTGCCACCAGATTCCTTATATTTCTTTCTGACCTCCTCTAGAAAAGCCCCGATGCAGCTGCTACCTCCCCTTCCCCCATCTGACTCCATACACTGTATTTCTTGCATCCCTCTGCTACATCCCCCCTCCCCACCTCTGCAACACACACATGGGCCTCCCAGTTGCTTGAGAGGTCCTTTGGAACCATCATCCTACTCCTAATGTCTCTCTTCTTGCACCCTGGTCTTTGCCATCCTCCTTTCACTTGTAAGATTTCTGACGCCCAAGGGAAGCTGGGTCTGTGTCGCCCATGAGCAGCACCCAGTTAGTGTGCACAGAGCCCCAGTAATGCTCTATCACATTCTCCTCCCTCCTACTTCTCTGCAGAAGTCCCTGGCACCCTCACATGCATTTGCCACCTGGTACCTTCTTGGTTTGCTTCTGTCATGAGTATCTGTCCTTAACCTGGAATCAGTTCTGGGCAGGGACTCTACTGAGCTACAGTCTGAACAGTGCACCTTAAAGCATACTGTAAATGACTTGGTGAATTCAGTGTTACAGCTGCTCTGCCTGGAGTCTGACAGTGAGAGCTTTTGAAACACTACAGAACAGAATTTGTTAACCCCTTTTCCCCCAACATCCCCCGCCTCAGTCCCTGACAGAACAGGAGACACAGTAATCTACCCATTTCCATGGCAATACCACTTCCACAAAGGCTCAGAGAAATATCTGCTTTCCCCAAATCACATCATGTCATGTAAGGAGGCTGCAACAGATGTTGACTGTATATCAAAAGACAGTTACCACTGTGTCGATAAACTCGTTATCTGAGGGCTGCAGTTGTCAGAAGGGCTTTTGTACAGACCTCAAGCCCACCTGGCTATTGAAAGAGGACCATCAAAGAGGCACCGAGCCAGAAACAGCCTGACACGAAACACGTATTCAGCACCCCATCCTTTCAAATGGCAATATAATCTCCAGCCAGATGCATGAGGGTACAGGGAGTATGTCTGTACAGCATAAAATACCTGGCAGCTGTGGTGGGTACTTAGCACAGTCTATGGGTCATGGCTGGAAAGCCCATCAGAGGACACAAACTTTGGAAAATACAGAAGAGTCAGATCTACAAAGGAGCTTGATTGTGAGGCAACTGACTTCACTTGGCCAACATTGTCTTTTTCATTTCCAACTCAATATAAGAAGTGAGAAGCCAGTTACACAGGACTTTCCACAAGTGCTGAAGGCAGTGCTGGTAGCCACCAGAGCCTGACAGAAGGAAACCCTGTAACTGAAGAGAGTAAATGCAAAGGCTGGGTGTGTAAGCAAAATGAGAGATGTGGTATAACTATCTGGTGACACTACTGGATTGGTGTATACCATTTTTGTATCTACTCATTGAAAACTGAAATGCAGCAATGGTTTCAGCAGCACGGACAAAAAGATGATAAAAGCTTGCCTGAAAATGAGGGGCTAAAGCACCTCATTTTACTGAATTTATCAAAGCCGAGGCAAAGCTGACTTATTCATGTTTTGTTTATAAATGAAACCCTTTCTGATAATACAGCACTTTCTAGTAAACAAAGTCATAACAGCCAATGTAGCAGACAGTGAAGCTGAACATATTCCTAATAGACACAAGCTGGTGATTTTTACCATAGATGATGATCAACAATGGGAGACAGTGGAAAAGACATTTAATGGATTCTCTTGTCACATGAAGCTTTAAAATCAAGACTGGATGTCTTTTTTAAAAATATGCCTTAGCTCCAGAAAAAAATTTATGGGTATCATTCAGCAATTACTCTGTCTTGTATTGTGCAAAAGGTCAGGCTGCACGATCGTAACAGTCCCTTCTGGTCGTAAAGTTAGGAGCCTATGCATTTTTGAAGCATTCTAAGGTCTTGAAAACAATTAATTCCACCAAACTATATGATTATAAAAATGAGTCATTGTCTAAATGCGCAGGCTGAAAAGTGTGTCTTGCAACAGCCAGTAACCAGCTGCTATGCTTATAGAAATGGACTCAACTGCAAAAAGCGAACATGCAGATGCCACATGGATGTCTGTGCAAAAGCCTCCCTGAGGGCGCAGAGGCTGCCTAGGCCATGCTGGGTACTACCTTGGGTAGACCAGGTGTTATTAATATATTGTGCTTGTTCCCTTTGTGCATGTGAAGAGATTTTTATCTGTGCTCAGTTTTCCTGTTGCACCAGTAGTCACCCTGTCCACCTCTCTCAGATCTAGTAATGATGCTTGAACTGCGACTCATGTTTGCAGAGCCAGGTGGGTCAGGCTATTCATGTTCAGACTGGCCAGACCCACAGGACTCAAGTATCACCACAGCCTCACTGTGCTGGAGCCTCCCAGCATGAAGACTTGCCTGGCTCCTTCCCCCCTCAAACCAAGGGCAAGCTCCCAGGTAGGCAGTGCGTATCACCAGGGTGCTGGGGCAGGTTCAGCCTCCAAAAGGGGACCTAATGTCACTGTACAGACTGGCAGGCATTGCTTGGGAGGAAAATGTTAATGAGAAAGCACTTGGGTTCAGATAGGTCAAAACCAAGCTAAGCCTAATGCATTTCTGTTGGGAAATCTGTGACAGAGCAGAGACTGAAGAGGCACCAGACACTTCTGACAACTGATGAGCCCCAACATGATTTGGGGATATCTTTTCATTTCTTTCCCATTCTGGCTCCTCAAAAAAGGCAAGGAGAAACTTTTCCTTTTCTGTTTTATAAAAAGGGTAAGGTTTTTTTTTTAAATATTCTGAGGCATCAGGGTAAGCTATTTAAAAGAGAACTCTTAAACAACATACAAATTATTGCTTTTAAAAAAATCCATCCCCACAACTATTACAGCATGTTTCAGAGGAGTCAATGTGGAAAAATGAGGTCTGAAGTCACTTTTCTTACTAAATAGTTCACTCTGTCCTTGAACACTGAAACAGCTTTCACCTCACCTTTCAGTTTGCTGGGAACTCTTGTAACTGAGAAAAATATTGACATCTTCTTTGGCTTTTTAATAATGCCGAAAGATGCAGCTTCTTTATTTTACTCCACTTGTGCAGTACTAACAAAAATTCAAACCTCCCTGAGGAAGAACGGATGACCTGTTGGTATGAGCCTTTGACCTGAGAGACTAACAGATTTCCTTTGAGACCCTGCAAACATACCAGCCTATAGGACTGCTCTTGTATCTATCCTGCTAAGGTGAAATGCAGTGCTGGGAGCCCCAGGTTATCAATGACCCTGTCCCTGGACTGACAGCACCACAGCCTTACTGCACCTATACCGCTGGCCAGCACTGCTGCACCATATGGGCACATTAGCTCACCACCCCTGTTTTGTGTCCTGCTGCCTGGTATGATGAAACGCACCCCTCACCACTTAGGCACTGCATAATTGAAAAAGGACTTGAGGTTTTGAGAAAGCTTTTGGAAAGACACTGGCGTAATGTAAAAGGGATTTGAAATCGCACAACACTCCTAATCCTGCAAAGTCAGGTTCTGCTTCTGTCTTTAGGTTCAAGCTCACAGAAAGCTTTGCCTGCAGTATCTCAATAGCCCCCCACACAAACTGGTTTAAAACAGCACTACTTTCATCAGACACAACTGAGTTCCTCCCCTGAAAAAAAAACCAAAAGCTGTAATGATCTTCAAATATCAGGCTTTCTGAGAGGACCGTAAGCCAAAATCTACTTGACTTTTCCCCTCAGCCTCCCTGTCTTGAAAAGCAAACTTCACATCTGCTTGTTATCAGTAGTTATCTCACAGCATGCCTTTGAATCATTTAGAAAACTCAAAGCACATGTTTATCCCTGCTGAGGAACCAGTCATTATGATGCTATTTACAGGCCCTTGGTGACCCAAGCTCACTACATGGTGTAGAAAACTGCCAAAGATTTTGTCTCAGGGGTTCTCACTGCTGCTAGGTTTAATTACTTACCATCAGCCTTTCAGCCATAAGGCTGCACTCCCTCCTTTCAAGCTGTATTGAAGCATGCCTGGGAGAGGACATATGGGAAAGCTAAGATAAATCAATTAGACATATGAAGCATGTTGCATGTGACTTAAAGCAAGTTAAGTCCTCATGTGGTTACTCTTATTCAGGAGAATAAAAAGACTTTCACTTTCCTGTGTAGACAACTTCAAAGCTGCACCATTTTACAATTGTCACATGTAGTGCAAAGCGATGAAGGGACGGGAAGAAATGCCACTGGGCTTGGTCAAATGCATTCATATCTGAACATGAAAAATGCCAATTGATGAGTAATGTGGAAGGATGATAAGACCTCCTGAGACCAAAGTCTGCTACTCACAGAACACTGTGCACACAAACTCCTCCAAAGGCCTTTCTGCTTAGATAGCCAGATGAGCCTTATTTGCCTCTTAGCACAAGGATAAATAACTATATCAATACAAGATGCTCACATTAAGCCTGCTTTCTGTGGGACACCGGGTTTGCTGCAGGGCTACATCTCCACTGACCGTACAGTGTCATCAGCTTTGCTCATTATTTTTGATATTCAGGAAAACCATTTAAAGGTCTGATCTTACAGTCAGTATCCAGCTTGCAACTGTACCTTACTGTACCATAGAGAAAATTCCCAGTATCGAATCCAGACCTTTGTCATTCTGGAGCAAAAGGCTAAGGATACTGGTTTCTTCTTGTGCGAAACCCAGAAATTTCTTCATATTATTCCTCATAACCCTCTTGAAAATCTGAGCAGGGCTAGCCCCACGTTTAATTTTTTCATGATTTTGAATCAAAATAGAGCTGTATGGTTTTTGCTTTCCAATGAATATTTTCAGCAGTGATCCATCTCGAGGTTTGGGTTTTTTTCTTTTTTCCACCTAAAAGTGTTTCAACAAGTTGAAAAGATCTTTAACAGTCTTAGTGACACTTCAAGAAACTGCAGGAATCCCAAGACTGCCTCTTCATCTTGTTTTCCTAGAGCATTTTGAAAAGGTAAAGGCATCAGACAGGCGTGTTGCAGCTGTTACTGCGGCTTTCGGAGGATGTCTCTGTGAGGGGACAGAGAAGGGAGCTCTAATGCCAGGCTCCAAGTTCTGCACACATGAAAATTCATCTGAAGCTACTTAATATAGCATATTTGTGTGATGTACCAATTACAGACAGAGCCATCTACCATAAATTCTATAGAGAAGTTATAAGGTGCCTGTCATCTTCTCAAACTAAAAACCAAAAGGGAATTTAAAAACAAAAACAAAATCAAACCCAAACCAAAATACTTCAGCAGACTGAAAACAGCTGAATGTCACCAGGATTTCCATTTCTTCATGTGGAGAACTATCTGTAACTGACAACTTCAACCACAAGTTCTGCATGCTGCCTCGTTTCACACTGTGGGGGGGATGTTTATATATCCACTCACACACACTATGTTCTTTACTAACATAATATAGAGAACTGGAAGACTTTAAAGAGAAAGCACTTGGGTACAGACAGGTCAAAACCAAAGCTAAGTCTAACTTAACTATGCCTCAATTCTCATGTTCCTATTACTAAATTAGTACAAAATTTAACTACAGTTAACATTTCTGGCTTTATCTTGAGAAAAAAAATGGAAATTTGGGTTCAGTTTAAAAAAATGCTTCAACTGAATTGCAACATGACACTGGAAAAACAGTCTAGTTTTTTTTTATCTTTTCTGCCATGTAAAAAGATATTGACAATTTAGTTACAATTTCACAGTAGTATGATAGAACAGACTTTGAAGAAATCAAATTAGAAATGAAATATGTGTATGCAATTTCTATTTCTATTCTATGATTCTAATATATTTTGCACATCCTAGTGCCACTGATCCAGTTCAGTAAGTGCTAGGGGGCAGCTACATTACCCAGATGGGAAACATGTAATTCAAGTCTCCCTTCATTAAAACAGTGCAGTAGTTTTCTTTACTTCCCCAGTTTTGGTCTTGCACAGGGACTTGACTGGACTGATTAGTTTTGCTGAATCTTGGCTTGACCTGGGATGAAACTCCAGAGGTGTACATCACTGACATACAGGAGGGAAAGACAAGTGATGTACTGCATGGAGTTGTTTCTGTTGCCGTTGAAGACTCCTTTCATGCAAGAAGTTCACAAACTTGAAGTGACAACACCCTCATAAGTTAGGTCCCCGCACAGAATTTGCTTCGGCGAAGGCTTCATAACCTTTTCTTCAGGCCCTGGTCCTGCCATAGTTAACCAAAGCTTTCCACTTCCATTTAATTTTTCTTCAAGATGTAATTACTGCAATGCACTCAGAGGCAACAGCTGCCACACACTGTGGCTTCCCACTTGCTAGGAATTGCTCACCACAGGCGACATGTCACAACGACTCTTTCAACACACTGTACAGATTTGCATCTCTCATGTTCAAAGTTGCATTCATCTAGACTAGTTGAGACACAGGGAAGCTCGCATCTTTGTGCTAGCTTGCTGAAGCTGGAAAAACAAGGGCTTGATCCACAGAAAGCTTAGGCAGCATCTCACTTTTGGGTATAGTATATTCCCAAGCCTTTCAGAGCTGGACCTCACTGCTTCTGCCCTCTCTTTTGCTGCTGCTTTACTCCAGGATCATCCTGGTACCTTCTTCTGCACAGACCTCGTCAACAGGCTCCTCCAGTGCCCCTCTGCCTTCCTATTGTCCCTCCTTGCTGGGCCCCTGCTGTCATGTTGTACACCAGACATCCAAGAGCCAAAGCTGAGACACAGCTTCTCAGGGCTGTACTCTAACCTCCAGACCACCTAACTTCAGCTTCTAACAGTGAACACCACAATGGAAAGCCTGGCATAACTATGGGACAGGGTCTTCCAGACTACAAACCAACCTCTTTTGCGTAAGAACGCAATTGTAACTGTTTGAATTTAGCTAGCCCTTGTTTTGATCTGAATGAAGCCTGTTTACATATGCCTAATTGTAGTCATTCCTGTGGCTTTGTTTGTTTGTTTACAACAGTACTTGGGAGTTTGGGAAAATGTTGCAAGAAATTCAAATTGCAAAAATAGTGGTCATTCTTTAACCTATTATTTATAATTTATAGGAGTGCTTTGACATGCATTATAATATTACAAAACTCCAGACTGTCTTTGCATAGTTTGTCAGTATAAATCTGAGGGCAATTTATGCAGTGCTGAGAAACAGCTATTTCTGGTAGATTTGTAAGCTCTTGCAATACCAGGCACACAAGATAAATCACCTATTCAAAGATAATGGAAACACTGTCATTTGGAAATACTGAGAGTCAAACAAGTTCACTATCAACTAACTTCTGCCATTGTGAACAAAATGTGTAAGAAGTTCTGAGATCCAGAAAAGGAGGTGGCACCACCCTCCTATTACACTCCCACATAGTATTTGCATCACTGAAGGTTTTACAGCAGTATTACTTAATTCCTGCTTGCCCAAACTCAAATGGGCTTTCTGAAGATGTCCTGAGCTGAGCTTGTATGCTGTATTTCCCACACTTTGGTATCTATATTCCAAAATTGTCCCTTTTCCCAGGATTTTTTAATCTTACTGCTACATAGAGCTAGAGTCTCAACCTTCCCAAAGTCTGGCTGGAGATAGTACAGTTCACCTGAAGAAACAAAGGTCTGGCATCTTAGCAAGAATCAACGGGGCAATTCAGGAAAGGGGAGTTTGAAGAGCTCTGTGACAGTTAAGAGCTGTGGTCCAGCAGACTTACAAAGAGGGTATTTTGCTTCTACAGTCATCAGATAAGTACATTGGAAAATTTTCCTCACCTTCCAGTGCAGGGCCCTAAAACCTACAGTTCTGGTGCCATGAGACTGAAACAGTTCTTGAGGCAGGACATCAACAGTCTTGTTTCTTTTAACAGCAGTTAAGCGCTCGGACACATCCAGTACTACAAGAGCTTACTAACTAACTCCTTGTAGACACTTTAAGGTGAAATGCTCTCACCACACACTCTGCTCTTCCTCTAACCTATACCTAAATTACCAGATTTACACAGTGCAGTATAATTTTTTGTTGTGACACTGATGGCATTCACTTATTGTGCATGGTGTATATTCTAGAAAGCACAAACATTCATTCTCTGTTGCCTGAACTTGAAATTTTTGCTCAAAATTGCCCAGGGTTTTTCCTTGCTTACTTTTGTCCTTTATTTTGTGGAACCTCAGTGTCTTGAGATTTCCAGCCTCATGTTTCACCTTAGTATTGAGAAGTACTCTGGATTGTGGTGAAATATCCATCTTAAACTTTCTTTCCTCTTTGTTCACATCTGGATCGAGGCATGATGTCATCAGTATGGTATGTCATCTGCCTCATCTCCCGTGGTAGAAATGAGGAAATTTGCTTGATGCTCAGCATTCATTCAAGAGCCCTAACTCAACATGAAGCTGCTCGGAGCAGCCTACCTGCTCTGGCCAGTCTGATTTATCTGCGCCATCTCACACAGCTCTCTGAGAGGACTTTAACAGCCATTGCCGTGCTCTCAGTAAAAAAAACTTGTCTCATTCACAAATCCTCATTCCCCTCTGCCCTTCCCTTACCCTCGGATCCCATTTCTGTGCCTTGAAAGGTGAATTATTTTTTTTTGTTTCCCTTTCATTCCAGCAGAGAGATGGCTCCTTTTCTTTTTCTATGGGATCCGGGCCTTCCTGCAGCAGCTGCAACCTCCTGGCCAGCGGCCGACTCTCTCATCCAAGCTCACTCTTAATGAAGTTTATTTTTCTCTGTCTTACTTGTTTCATTCTTCGCCTTTTCTTCAGGCTGGACCTCTCTTAATCAGTCTCAGTCTTAGTCCTTTTCCCTTTCAATTCAGCCTTTTCTGCTGTGCTGGGTTTGGGGATAAGGGAAACAAGGCTTCCTTGAAGCGATTTGCTTGCTCTCTTTTTTCCTGATATCCTTGCTGTTCTCTTCCTCTGCCAGGGAGGTCAGCCGAGCTTTGACCTTGGGTAGCACTGCAAACTGGAACATTTGTGGTTGCAACAGAAACAATTCTTTAATTAATAAAATGATCCAGAAGTCGCAGAATGAAGCCAACAGAGCTCTCCTTCCCACCGAGAGCTGCTACACTACATCTTACAATGCTTTCCAGGCTGAAGCTCACTCTTAAGGCATAAAGTCATGACTGATACCATCCCTTCTTGTCAGTCAGTAGCAATGCAAGTCACACATATTTATTTATGTGTATATATTTTTACCTTAATTTATTTTAAATTAACCCTTAAAACTCAAGTTTGTGTTATTGTGAACACTTATTTTGCTTCATGTGGCTTTTGTTTATGCAACTGAAGGGTCACAAAGTTCATAGACTTTCAATATTCTACAAGAATTCTGTGAGATTCTGTAAGAAATGATGATATGAAAGCTTTACAAGAAAGAAGTAATGCCTGTATTTGCTCCTATGGATGGCACTAGGCCCATAACACTGAATCCCATGGAAAATAAAGGTGGCCCTACAGCTCCCAGCTGAAAAGTTTTAAAACTGTATTGGCCTGAATGGGGCCTGAAAATTTGTCCTGTCTGTATGAGAAAGAAATACTCTTCAGGAGTGAACACGTGTTCACAGAGATCAAGCCACACTCTCTGAGTTGCAGGATCACTGAGCCAAGTAAATGATTTAAGGAAAATTCAGGGCAATGTCAAAACACCATTTGGCTCCACAGTGGAGGATTATCCCACCAGCTCTCAAGCATGTAAGCTGACTGTTTTAGCAATGTCAGCTGTCATAAAAATCATGGGCTGGTCATTCTGATACAAAACCATAGTTACAGGAAATGATGAACATTCCATGGAGAAACTGTCCTTAATTAATAATCACGTTTCTTCAGAGCCACAAGTTTGCCATGTAGTGTTCAGTATCCTCCTTTTATGAGTAGCCACTCTCTCCCACACCATCTGCAGAAGAAAATAACTGCACTGGATGGAAGCCTCTCTTTATTTACAGCTGCAGGGAAAACTAATTAAAGGTAACTGAAACCACAGCTGCTAAAATAATTATATGGCATCTAAACTATTTTAGAAAGCTCTTGTTGTTTCTCAGTGTGACACATGCAGAATATGACTGGAAACCTACCATCACCTTAAACAACATAACTGTGGCAAACGATGCACTTAGAACGCTACAGGATACTAATTAACATGGAAACATGTAACACTTATGTTTTATGTGTATGTACACACACAGACGCACACATTGTATAAATGGACCTTTTTTGGAACTCTTACTAGCTGCATATAGTCTTCAAGACTTAGGAGAGAGAAAGACTTATTGGCATTGTAAAACTCTAATAGAGATGCCCTCTTTTTTTGCAAAACAAAGTGTTTTATAATCACATGTGGAACTGATTGTTTGGAATCAAATATATTAAACATTACTCAACCAGTCTTCAGTCAAGAAGAAATATCTTTCAATCATTTTCATGTCAGAAAAAGGCTTGCACTTCATATATATACAAAGAATGGCAGTGGTGAAGCTTGGAAAAAGAGTTTCATATGAGGTTTGAATTATTCCAAACTAAGGGCTCAGTGGGGAGCTCAGATTCTACATTTGCACAGGGATGCAGCTGTCAAAAAGAGGTAAAATCAGTTGACAAAAAGCACCAGAAAACTAATCTGATTTTGTCATTTGGACCTTATTCAAAATGAGTTTTTTGAAATGAAGAAGAGAAAGGATGTGCATTTGAACTCTCTTCTACTTTAACTGTTTCTCTCCAAATGATGTTCATCATCATGGACTTTCAGTCTCTTTTTAAAAAGATTAACACTATCAGGTCTGCAAAAGGGAGGCATTATCATAGACTGTTCCAAAGTTGGATGGTTTTAATTTTACAAGCACATTCTTCTCCTTACATCCAAGCCAACATTTGTTATTAATCATACTAAATATTTTAGGGTAATGGTGCTTCCCCAATAAAACCATGACAAACTTGTGTGGGAATGTGGGGTACTCCCTCCAAGGGTGCACACCGTCCCTAGCCTTCCCAAGCCCAGCAGCTTGGGCCTTTCCAGAGAAATATCCCCATATTCACCTCCCATTAGCTGACTGGCACTTCACTCTTAGGGAAAGACAAGTGTGGTGGTCTGTAATACAGTAATTTCAAAGTTTATCAACAGTAAGCTTGGTTTTGCTGATAGTCCTGTTCTTCGAAGTGTCAGCCCAGCCAACATGCAAATATCTAAGTAGCATTTAGCATCACAAAAATAAAGTATTAATACTTTGTTATAGAAAAAAAAATCTGATGAGAACCTTGGTGACAACTTAGCACAAATATTACTTGGAAATCAGAATGAATACCAGAAATTAAATCATTTCCATACCTTGGAAACAACATACTGTCCCTCTGGAGATGGAGAAAAGCAGATGAGGCCACAAACTGGCCAAACAACAGCTGCATTTGCCACCTTAAACAATATATGGTCAGCAAACATCTATTGCTGAAAGAGCAAAGTACAAATCTCCAACTCAGATATTACTTTTGTCATTATATGTGGATGTGAAAGATGGGAACATAGACAGCGTCTGAATGCTTTTGAAAATAAACACTTCCAAAAAATACTAGGCACTAAATGAACTTCAGGGATAATACATACCAAGATATACCAGAGCATCCAACAACTCATTATTTCTAAGGCAAACTAGAAAAACACCCTAATGAACAATGACAGGCAAATGAGGTGAGGAAATATGTAAGAATGAAGCTGATTTGTTTGCCATAACAGGCACTGGATAGGGCAGTGGATAAACTCTCATAAGGCAAGAATTCCCTCCAAGCCTTCTGGGTGTAGGAAAGGGATAGTACTTAACAACATGTTCAGCATGAAAGCAGGAGTTCCAGTTAGTCAGTGACTGGATATAAGGAGGATATAAGGAGGAAGTTCTTTACTGTAAGGGTGATGAGGCACTGGAATGGGTTGCCCAGGGAAGTTGTGAATGCTCCATCCCTGGCAGTGTTCAAGGCCAGGTTGGACAGAGCCTTGGGTGACATGGTTTAGTGTGAGGTGTCCCTGCCCATGGCAGGGGGGTTGGAACTAGATGATCTTGAGGTCTTTTCCAACCCTAACTATTCTATAACTCTATGATTCTATGACTGCAATTACTCTTAAGTGCCCTAAGGAACGCTGTGTGGTTTAAGGAAGGATTTAAACCCAGATGTGACAATTTTTTACAAAGTAATTTGCCTCATTCTTTTTTTTTTTTTAAATAATTTCTATTTTCCCCATTGCTCTCTTGGGCCTCACACATTTTCCTTGGTAAAGCCAAGTAAAACCAGCCCAGAAGCCAGGATGTTGGCTTGGAATAGACAATGTCCTTCCATTGGCTTCTACTGGGGCTCAGAGCAAGTAACGCAGGCACAGCCTCTTAAAAGCACTGTATCACTTGAAGATGCAGACACAAACCTTCCGTGAATTTAAAAAAATGCCTTAACAATTAAATTCTGCTGGTACCAAAGAAGCATTAAAAGATAAGCAAAAAGTACCACCTTGTGACATTGAAATCAAGCATTAATTAAAAATGCAAAATTTCTTCAGGATCATCTACTCAAATAGTCTGCCAAAGCTAAGTAGTTTGTACAGCTTCTGTTTTCCCCAAGTTTTTTCTCATTGCTCGTCTAATGGACCCTGTATGAAACCAGAAGGCACACAGTCCTAAAAGAGGTATATGGAAGCTATAGACTGTGTGAGGCCTGCTCTCAATTACAGAAGAGCTGGAAGGCATGCAAATGAAACCCAGGCTGACAGTCTGGCTATTTTATGTCTCAATGAGACCTGCAAATTTAGATGGTTTCAAGAATGTCACATATGAAGTTTGATAGATAAAAGGCTCAGAGACTGAACGGTCTCAACTTGTAGTCATCTCCATTTTGACTTGATTGAAAACATCATTCCCTGTCCTGGATGGTATGTGGGTCACATCACTAAAAGTAGATTAGATTCACCCTGTTGGTACCCTTTCAGATCAAAGGTATTAAGAATGACCCTGACATGCCAGAAGTGTTGACTGACAGTCTCCTTCCCTCAGATGCTGGAGAGGATATGCAAATCACAGTGTTTATGAGCTGCTACACAAGACCTGAGCCAAGTTTGGTAGAACCACCCCTCCATTTCACTGGCTCATGAGCCCACCCAGAGGAGCTGGAAACCTCAGACAGTGTTCTTTTCCTATGGAATGAGAAAATGCCACACTGAATTTAGGAAACTAAAAAAAATAGACTGACTTCTGTGCCAAGATATTTATGTTTCAATTGCCTTTTTAAACTAAGAGCAGATAGTAGTTTCCATTTTCCTCAAAACCATTTTCAAACAGGAGAAAGGGTCTGAAAAGTGAGTTACAGACTGTGCCAGCAAAGAGGATTAAGGTTGTCAAGATACTATGATAAGAATTATGGTACTTTCACATTAGGATTTGGGATTGAAAGTATTGAAAGAGGGACCTTACAGAGAAACTTGGAGGCTGTCCTCATTCCTCCTGCTACTCACAGCTCATACCTGCCTTCCCTTCAGACTACAGTAACCATTAGAATAGAGAAGCTATTGATTGTAGTTTGGAAATCCTCTCTAAGGCCAGCAAATATTGATGAAATACCAAAACGTTATTGAATAAATTCTCTAAATTCCTAAACGTGAAGAAAAATTTCCACTAGCGTGATAGCACTGAAATGAATGCATGTCCTCTTCTGCAGAAGTAAGGACTGGTTACCCCACAGAAAAAGTGTGGGAAAGAACACACATTTGTGGTACAAAATAAAGTCGTATCTCACTGCTCAGCTCTGCACTTTATCACATTTCATCTCATCGCATCTCAATCTTTTTTATTTGTATTTCAGCTACAGCCATGCCAATGCTGATGAGTGCAAAGTCTTACTTGAAGTGATGGAGTGATAGCCAACAGTCCCGTTTATATGTTCTCATGTGAGATGGAGGTGAATCACTACAACCTGTGGAAATGTCTGGGCATCCTCCATGCTACATTAGTCATGCACACAGGGAAGGATCAATCTCTCAAGCAGGCTCAGGGCAGCACATTATGAAGAGCAATGTTCTTACTCTGGAAGTTCCAACCCATACACCTTCTGACCCATGAAAGTTCTCCCATGCATCTGCCAACACGTTCAAATATTGAAACACACAACCGCAAAAAGGAGGCAAGAGGAAGACCAACCACAGTTAGGTAATTCAAGGCCGCATCTTTACATCAAATAAAAATGGGCATGAATAAGGCAGGCTGAACTTGCCCCACATGGGCAGTCTGTGGGTTGCTTGTACGGTCTACACGAAGAGTGTGTTGGAGTGTGTTGGTCAGCATTTAGCTGGCTCTGCAAACTAAGATACTGCAGCAGACTCTAGCCTCAACCAAACTCAAACCCTATGAATTACTGTTGGCAAGGATGATGCTCAACAACTTTAATCTACATGAAAATAATATTTTAAGTCTTCAGAAAATTGTCTACCAACAAAAGGATGTTCTCCTGTTGAATGTCAAACTCTGAAGCTGGGATCCTGCATGTGTGCGTGAATTATTAAAACCATCAAAAGAACTGAACAATTCAATTCTGAAGTCAGTCATACAGCTGGTTGAGTAACAAACGTGTTCAGAGAGAAGTGTTTCTGAATAAAGAGTGAAAACATTGCCAATTGTTCTGAGTAAAGAATTTCTAATGACTAAGTTGACCTATAAATTAATTCCATAAAAAAAAGTGATTTGGATAAGCTTGGAAGTCAAAGGAAGTAAAAGAAGCATGCAAAAGTTTGGCATTTAAACAACCTCAAATAGAAGACACGTGGCTGTAGATGAACAACAAACTCCTTTAATATGCGGATTTGCTGAAGAGAAAAGAGCTGCAGATATTTTAGATGCTTTCAGGACATGCTGCTATGGTTAGGGTCTTCATTTTTGCAAAGTTAAAGAAAAGCAATGCATTGTTTAGAAACACAGCATTATGCAGATAAAGCAGATTTAAGAGTGGAATTTCCTCTTGCTATTGAAATTATTAGTCTTGTGCACCAAAGAGAATATAGTTTCAACAAGCATAACCTCCCTGCAATGCACAAAGTGTAAAACAGTTGGCAGGATGTGCGAGGCTTATTTGCTCTGACCTGTCTTACCTGGGCCCCCACAACCTGCACCCTCACCTGTGGGCCAGAAGCACCAATGAGCCAAGTCACATGACCCTTGTCATGGCCAGGGCTATGGCACCACCTTGTACCCAGCATACACTGATGATTTACAGGTCATGCAGTCCCAGCTCCTGGTCCATAGCCATGGGCTTGCTGGAGGGCAGGAGAGAGTGGTGTCTTGTACACCAAGATGAGCAGTAGGGCTAGAAAGGGGCTTTTGAAAACTTGGTCCTTCCCAGCTTAAATAAGAAAACCAATAAGGCAAGCAGCAGAGACTCTAATATGTGATAATAATTAAACGTATTCAGATGGTGAGAAATGAAAAGGGATGTTGAAGGTTAGAGAAGAAGCGTTATTGTAAGGCAGTAGCTGAGCTTCCGCTTCTTACAAAAACAAGAGAGACACTATGAAGGATGCCATATTGCACTTGGCTCCTGTCCTAAAATAATTCCACATTATAAATATTTGACACAGCACTTAAGACTATTGCCTCCACAGGATTTAATGTAGTATAATGTAATACATCTGTTTGCTACCCACATGGTATGAAGAAAGCAAATGGGTAAGATATGGAGAAAAAATGCAAAACCATATTGTATACTATTAGTTCTGTGCTGATCATGCTACTCTCATTACCTATTGAATTAAGATGATGCAAAAAGCTTCATAAGAACTGAACAGTGTTGTCTCATTTGTTGTTTTTTGATCTCTGAGACTACATCAACCCTGTTCCTACCTTAACTTTCTGTACTCATGGGAAGTACCACGAGAAATTCTGACTTGCATAGACACTGTGTTTAATGTGAAAAGTTGGAGTACCTGTATGAAAATGCAGCAGAATAAGACAAGTATGGTTAATGAATTTAGGGAAATATGCCTGCTTTTTATGTCTTCAATTTAAGTAAAAAAAATCTACCAACACCAGCTTACACTACCTGAAAATTGTGTATTGAAAATAACTGCGTTAACCAAGTTAATAAACCTTTCTATTAGTCACATTGCACTTCAGTTAAATGACACTTTCTTACCCTACTTTGAAGAGCTGCAGGATTGTCCTACTTTGACTTACTTCGTGTGTGAGTTCCTCTGCTCAGGATCCTTCCTGCTTACAGGGGAATCTTTCTTAAGGGTATCTCTCTGAAGAAAATTGTACTGTGTATCTTTCTTAAATCGTAAGTCAAAGAAAAATGTTAAAAGCCACAAGTCACATTAACAAGTAAACAAACTGATGTGTAGACAACACATAAGGGATGACACACACTTTCATCACTGCAGGTCTGTCATTCTCATGACAACAGACTCTACACCAGCCTTTTTGTTTTTTTTTTCCTGATGATGGCCCAGCTTGGTTTGAAAAGAAAGATACACTGAGGAGGGTTATCACAGAACAAACTTTTGGTTTCCACAAGGTGCCATGAGCAAAGTGTGCCAATCTGTGGTGCTCCCAAGCTCGACAGAGTTAAAAAAAGAAGACAGAAATCCTTACTGTGGGACAGAGGAAAACCACTCCAGCCCCAGAATATGGAGTCTCCATTCGTGTTTTACGTTCATCAAAGCATTTTTGTGTGTTGGTAGACGAAACCGGGTTTTTCAAAGATGCAAACCAGCTTAGATGTGCTTTGTCCCCTAGAAAATGTTAGTGCTGAGTTCCAGAGAGATCACATGTGGTTTGGGAAAGGGCACAGCTCTGTGCTTCTACCTGCCTGGGGGAACCAAAAAGCAGGGGGTAGCCACGCGACACAGTACAGCCAAGAGCTACAGCTGTGCCAGGCCAGGAGACAGGGTTCAGCCAAGAGTTACAGCTGTGCCAGGCTCCCAGGTCCCACCAACACTGACTGACCCATTACTGAGGGTTCTGGGAATTCATTACAATGGATGTACTTTCATAAGTTCAGTATCTCTGTGACAATATTTCCCTCTGTCTGAACCACAACATTTTTTTTTCTCTGAAAACTGACGAGGAAGCGAACACTAGGGTTTTCTGGGGGAATTGCTTTGGCATCTCTTGGAATATCAAAATGAGTAAATCATTTATCAGAGAGAAACAGATTTAGGCACAGTCTGGCATGCCATTATCTTGACTCCTTTACTATATGACTTATCATAACTGTGCCTCATCTGGGAAAAGACACAGATCTGTCATTTTTGGGAAGCTAGATAATTAGTCACTCTAAATAACAACTTATGAATTACAGCTAAAAGCTAACCAGGCTGGTAAACAGGAAGTGCAAGACTCTGATTTTTGCTTCTTTACCCAGAGTTTCACATAGATTAAATAAATACTTAATTCAGCCCTTTTCCAGCAGTGGTTCAAAAACCAGAGGTGGTTCATGAAACCACATAGCTTAATCACAGAGCTGTACTGAATCGTTAACATCTCTCAGCTCTGTTTGAAGGCACTGGTCATGCCCCTCAAATTTGGTATTTACTGGTTCATTCACCCACTGCTTGGAGATCTATAGTTTTCAGTCAGGTCAACCAAAAGATCAGAAATGTAGCCAGTTGTTCATAAACATTTTTCCACACAAATGCACAACAGCCTGATACAGCAGCCCCTTAAGCCAACAGTACTCCGGCACGAGCCAAGAAACCAAGGGAAAAGAATCTTGAATAAAGTTTTTTACACTGTACAATGTTTGCGTTTTTCCTTAGCAAATAACCCATCCATATGTACTTAGTTATGGATAAATTTCTGATTTCAAACACACTGCGGGCGGGCGCTGTGGTCAGAGGTTGCTAGGAGAGTGTATGCGTATAGCTGTTAGTCATCATGTTCCCCTGTCTTTGTAGAGGACATAATTAAGAGCATATCATTCACCTCTTTTGTTTGCCTTATGGATGGACCTGGCTGAGAGCAGCAGGAATGATCTTGAAACCTGGGTCATGAATGCAGATGACTACAAGAGGGATCTCAGCTAGACATTTGATCTGAGCTTAGAGGACGATTAGAGCAAAACCAAAGAGCTTAAGTTTTTCTTTAATTAGTCTCCAGTCTGCAGTGTATGGGGGTTCAGAGCTTAAATCAGTTCTTACATAACTCACGGTCCTCTTTTCTTTTTCCATCAATATTACTATTTCCATTGAAAAATATTTAGTTTTTAGAAAGGAGGGAAATGTGATAGTCATTTATTGCCCCCACACTGCTAAGAAATTCCATGCTTTTATGTGCAGGAAGCATTGTGTTGATGTTGGCTACCCCACGAGTTAAAAATCTTGTTTAAATGTTGCAGAATCTAAATGCTCTTTGAGGTTTTTCTGTGTTGTTTTATGGAAAGGCTTCTGCCTGATTATTTACAGATGCTGTCTCTGAGAAAGCCAAAAATAGTCCTTTACTAATTCAAAATTTAAGCTAGCAGTTTTATTATTTTATTGTGTAACCAAGAAACTCTGATCTGGGGTCCTCAGTTCAAAGAGGAAAACAGAGTCCTTCGGCTCACTGTTGGCATCACAGCCACCTCTGACATTCCCATTGGCAGCGCCAAACCTTGGCAGACTGTAAGGTCCTCTCCAGCAGAAGTGCAGCCTCCAAACCATCTTGCAGCAGAAACTCCCCAGGTTACGTGACCATTAAGGACTCCCATTGTTTCAAAAATTACTTGTCCCACAGTAGCGCAGGGTGTTTAAAACAATTTTAGGAATTACGACAGCCCTTCCAGCCACGCTGCTTTTCTACTGCCACGTTGGCTGAGTGTCAGTAAGGGATTTTTTCAACAGTTCATGAAGTGCTAAGATGTATCTTGAGCTCAACAAACAAGAAGTGTTGCTCAGCCAGCTCAGCAACCGTGTTTCATCAGATGGAACACTCCTCCTCAGTTTCTCTTTGCTTATCCAAGGTTGAGTTCTGAACACTAACAAACAGGAGCAGTACCCTTCATAAAGAGGAGCCAAACAGCTTACATCTCATCATTACCAATCTAAAGACAGATTTTACTCTTTATTTTCTCAGCAACCAGAGGCAGAGAAATTGCACTTCCCTTGCCACCTCAAGCAACGGCTTTTCTATCCTAGATTATGCATGTACCTGGTTGGGGGGTTGTTCCACTGATCTGAATACCATGCATTAGACTACTCCCATCTTATGAATGTGGCAGCTCCAGCAACCCCAGGAAGGGGCTGGGGAACAGCACAACTAGCAGTATGGGAGCTGGTTTACCAGACATTATTTCTGCCTCACCAATAGCAACAGTAAGTACATAATTCAAAAAAGCCTTATTCACCCAAGTCAGCTTATCAGCCTCTCCAAATCCCTGTGTCATGCAATAGTTAGGAGGAAGAGCGATGTATCAAAAACCCAGCATTGCAGCAAACAAGCACATATGTTACTGTTATCATTATAGAAAGTTCTGCATAAAATATTGTTGATAAAACATTTTCAAACGTAATTTTATGCCTGTCAACGGATAATAATACCAGCTGAAAGCTGCTCCTAACTCAGTTTGCTCAAACACTTGCCTACTACTCCATGGCTTGGAAACAAAACAGGAGCTGTCTGTGAACCACCAGTTGTCTCAACCCAGAAGTGAAATAACACACAGGTACAGGACAACGTCTGTGGGCCCACATGGTCTTCTAATAGACGTCCACTCTGGATATCTTTCAAACATAGAGCTTGGGAGGTTTGTGTTTATTTTCTACAGTCTAACTTCTTAACTGAAAATAGCATTGATTTTCTGAACGTATCAGCAAACCCCTCTCAGGTGATTTCTTCACAGACGTTTTTAATTGATACAGAATGTGGTGTTGTTCTGCAGTTTCATTTAAAAAGGGAAAAAGAAAAGGGAAAAGGGAAGGAAATTAAATAAAAGGGAAAGGGAAAGGGAAAGGGAAAGGGAAAGGGAAAGGGAAAGGGAAAGGGAAAGGGAAAGAAAAGAAAAAGAGAAGACAAAAGAAAAGGAAAAAAGAAAAAAAAGAAAAGAAAAGAAAAAAGAAAAGAAAAAAAGAAAAGAAAAGAAAAGAAAAGAAAAGAAAAGAAAAGAAAAGAAAAGAAAAGAAAAGAAAAGAAAAGAAAAGAAAAGAAAAGAAAAGAAAAGAAAAAGAAAAAGAAAAAGAAAACTGGTCTGCGCTTACTTTCTGCAGTTGAAAATTTCCTTCACATCAGGCAGACACAGCTACCAGAGGGGACTGAAGAAGCTGATACAATGACAAATAAATTAGGTTCTTATTTGGATGCAACGAAATATTCTGAATAGCAGAAACCTCTCTAGAACAATTAGCATTTTAGGGGTTTAACTGCATGCAAACGGCAGATTTCTCCCACATATGAAATCACTTGAGAACCAAGATTACAGTCAAATTTTATCTAAAATTGAGCTCTGATCTTTCCTTCTGAAAGACAGTGGATCTTGGATTCCTACAGGTTCTGTCTCAACATAACTCATTTCTAGGACTGGTACAACAGCATCTGCTCTTTCTGAATGTGCCATCAGCTGAGACATGGGGCTGAACTTTCAGATTAAATACAAGATGGTGAAGAGGGAAGAATTCCTTAAGGATATATTCCAGAGAAGCTGTTAAATATTTAATTAAAACACATTGTTCTGCACAATATAATTAAAGCACAACCAAGAAACTGCTCTGGGGCCTAGGATCCCTTGGGGAGTCTTATTAAGGATGACACAGTGGAAAGACCTGGTACATTTAGTCCTGCAAAGTTTCCTAGCCAGAGCAAAAGCCAGCCATATAGAGTTAACATAGCCAGCCAGCCATATGAGATAACATATATGAAAAATAATTTGCGCTGCTCTGTCACTTTTCACCAAAGGATTTTACAAGCTTTAGAAAGACCTGTAATTTCTCTAACAGTACCATTCCCCACCATTGTTGCAATTTCAGAACCTCCCACAATAACATCTAACTTTCAGTAAGCATCCCAAAACTTCTGGCACTTATCTCCTGAGTTACAAATTACTTGCTCAGTGTACTGTGTGTTTTATTTCCATTCTGGGATCATGGGTCTAAAATATATTTGGGTAAAGTTAAATGGATACCCTCCACCAGCCTTGCTTTGTCCCCAGGTCCCTCACTTTTTCCAGAGCTCTATGGGGTCTGCAGTTCTCAGATACAGAGAACTACACAAACTCTGTAAAGTGTGTTTTCTCTCTTTACCTTTTCAGATGGAGATTAAGTGAATTTCCCAACACAACACAGGTATCTCCTCCTGGCCTGTACTAGAGCTCAAATTAATTGCTAATTGCTCCACAGGTTCTCAGGAACTCTGATCTGCGATGGCTACCAGCAAATTCCTTGCCTCAGTTTCAGTCTCCTATACCAAAAAGATGATGACACAGATTTCCCTTGTTGCAAAGATCAGTGATCACTGTGAGATGACCAGTGGGCTCCTACTGCTGATGAGGAGATTTTCATTAAAACTCTTCATCTATTCTCACCTTGTTGATGAATATGCAGTCCATTAATGACACGACACATGAGAAACCAAAAGATTTGTGAAGACAGGGTGATACCTCTTTTTCTAATAAAAAGGAAAACTGGCTAGCAAACATTTTCTTTAGCTTCAGATGTCTTTAATAAGACAAATGGATGTTCAGGATGTAACCCGGCATCTTTATCTGTAAGTATATGCTGTGAGAATGGTGTTTTCTGAAGTATGGCTTGGTAAATTTTTAATTCTGTTTCTGAAAGAAAAAATTATAGGATAATAGCCTCTGGTGAAGCAATAACAAATGTAATAATAATCAGGATGTTTCCCTAATTCTGACGGTATTATTTTCATCATCATTGCATTCAAGCACTTTGTACCTGTTGGCCCTAATTCCTACATTGTTTCACTGTGTTGGAACATGTGAGGTATAAACTAAACTCCACAGCTATTCTGCTTCTTGCTTATTAAAAGATCATTCTTTTAACAATCATATCAACATGGAAAGCCTACACAAATGACTGAAAATTGTATCATTTTTATCATTTTAATGGTGGAATAAACCTGCTACAGTTGGCTCACAGTATTGTACTGATATTGAGAACGTTAGGTGGCAAATCAATTGCTTTACTTTTGAGGGATTTTCTCCCCTAATCTTTCAACTTACACATTTATAGGTCTCCAAGTGCTAAGAGGAAATCTGTGCAAAATTAAGTACTTCAGCACAGCTAGACTCACATCTAGCCAGAGCCTAAAACTGGTACCTTATAAGAGCACCTCTCCAGACTGAATTTATTAACAATTTGAGCCTCGGTGCCAACCACACATTGGAGGCTACTCCGTCAGAAAATGGGCTTGATGCTTGGTAGGGCTGGGAATTTACCAGCCCTCCCTGGACACTACTGCAGAAATTGATAAACACTACCCTGGATGCTGGTGGTACTAATTAATATGTTTGTGTGTCTGCAGTTACACAAGCAGACTTGCGAGCGCAGTGCTAGCCACCTGCATGATGTGGATACCCTGCTGGGGTCTGCTGATAGTGGTCTGGCTGGCTCCTACTGTTTTATCAGAGAGGATTTCCCAGGACCTTCACACCCATTCCTAGGACAAAGCAGAGGCACCAGCCTGAAATATTTTGTCTTCTCTTATTTTGGCATGTGCTCACTACAGACTACAGAAGTTCCCTGTTCTCCTGTGCTAGGGCAGGTTTTATTTGTCATTAGTCAAATCCTGCGTCATCTCAGTGTTTCTGTCTCAGACCTGGAGAGAATGTTAGGTGAAAATTAATGACCCATGGCTAACAGGCATCATGGCTAATATGCAATCAGGACTGTACCTCCTCAAGCAGCAGTCTCTGCTGAGCATCAGTCCTTGCCTTTCTGATTCTGTCACACTCCTCCGTGTAGCTTACTAACACAGATTACGTGTAACATCTTTTGTTGTTTAACACTAATAGGATCCAGTTGAACTATGCATAATTACCTCCAGGTCTCCTCCAATGGATGGCTTGTTCCCTCTGTCAATGATCTAATAAGCAGAGAGACATACCATAAAATAGAGAATGAATAATGTGCACAGAGGTGATTATTATGCTGTTGGTGCTCATGCTAACAGCTGGAAGAAATCAGGTATTACTGAAGCTACATGGGCTTTGGGATAGCCCCTGCAAAACATTTCCAAGAATCCAGAGCTCCTCTCAGTGCCTATGCTAACATAACTTTCCAGGCTGCTTTATCCTTCTTCCAAATGACTGCTTCGTTCACCCCATTTCCCACATCCTGAGGAAGGTTATTTAATCTCATCATTGAGATATCCTTGTGAAAACTGGGTAAAACTGGGTAAAAGAAAACTGTGCACCTCACAGTCACCCATAAGTAATAGTTAATGGAGGATCCAGGACACAAAATTCTCCTCCATCAATACCTCCTCAGTTCAGTTAGCATGATAAAAGCCATCAATAGGCATAAAAGCCTGACACTGGACAAGGTATACTGGAGAGATGGGTCAAGTGAAAATTCCCCAGTTTGATAGGGTTAGGGGCACATTGTCTGGAGCTGTTGACAATGGAGCAAAGGAGAGGTTCACGCACTGAACACTGCTGGGGGTATACACTGTGCAAGTCTCACAAGTGCTACGACCACCCCAAAAGTGCTCTGAAAAGAAGGTGCATGCCAACCGCCCTCTGACTGCATAGGGTGGCAACAAGGGTTTGATTCACATGGAACTGGCTCCTGGGCTAAATAAATTGGTACTACACCTCCAAAAAAAGAGGGAGCCATCACAGGAACAGGGTCACCTGAGGGGCACTCTGCCAGCCACAGGAACCAGAAACCAGGTTTCCCTGAAAAAGCCTGTTGTGACCTGGGGAGAAGATGGAAGGGAGCAAGAGGAGCAAGCCCTGAGATCAGAGTGAGCTTCAAGTGCTCACATTGAGCTGGGAAATTTCTTACTTATTGACACAAGCCTGCAGAAACCAGCGTGCAAAGGCTCAAGCCACACCATCTCCTCAAGGTAGCTCTTCTTCCCTGTGGAGCTCTATCCCCCTCAGTTATCCAAGGGTGAATCAGCCCCTCCTTTACTATCCCATGCATAGCCAAGGACAGCTACACTCCATTAGCCCTCAGCAGTGAGCACACCCTAAATCGACTCCAAAAACCTTCCTTGCAATTTAATCCCTGACCTGCCTGGTGATTCCCTAGCTCCTTCAAGTCATCCAAAAGCTTTTGGAGAGGAACACAACAGGTCAGCCAGACTCCATCCAGACTTCACCAGAAAAAGCAAACTACTCTTCCTGTTCATGTTTCACGTTTTGGGAGCTGGAGCACACACCTCAGCCATAATGCTGCAGCTCACTGATGATCTGCAGCCAGTTCCTAGACTTCTCTGTAATGTGCCATGGCAGCCTTCAATGCTGATCTCCTTCTGCGGAGCTGAAGGTTTCACAGCAGCCTCTGTGACCAAGCAAAGACAGTCAGTATTCACCTACAAACACACAGCAGGATGAGCTGCATGTCTCCAAAAACTTGCTGAACATCAGTATAATAAATTATGCATCATACACAAGAATCACCTGTCCAGCTTGCTTTACTACATCTGGCTACATCATATTCAACTTAATTCACACAAAACCCAAGCAGAGCTGATGGACTCAGCTGCCTGAATAATCCAAGGGAAGACTTCCATCAGGTTCAGCCAGCTCCTTTCCTGTCTCCACAGTCACAGAACAAAGACGTAATTGAATACCATGGATTTCTGTCAGGAAAAAGTGCATGAGGGTCAGACCTCACTTGCTGCCCTCTTCATTCGTAACAAATTTCAGTTATTTAATTTCTGCTGAGAGCAGTCTGACCACATGAAGCTTGGTTCTTTGATGTGAACACATACTATAGTAATAAAAAGAGGCCACTGCCATCATTACAGATGACGAACATAGTAAGTTAAATATCAGAAAATGCAGTAATTTCATGCAGTAATTTTTCATCAGAGTAAAAATGTGTTTCCAGCAGGCTCCATCTTCTCTGCCTTCAGAGCCTTTCAGGAAAAACACTATCCATCTGTTCTGGACAGGTCACACTCCCCCTTTGCCACAGCTGTGAGCCCTGGTTCCACCCCTGGAATTTGTACAACCTGGACTGGTTTGTTTATGTTTGACTATAAAGAGCCGAGTTAGCTCTCACAAGTGCTGATGTGGAAGCACGGTGATACCACAGAAGCCTCAGACTTGCCTAACCCCTTGCCAGGGACATGCTGAATTAGCTGTAATACCTTCCGTGATGCTGCTGCAGCAAGGAGTCTGTCAACAACTTCATTCGCAGCATACAGCGCTCTGGGCAAAGACAGCCCTGACCTGTGTGGGAAGCTGAGCAATTTTGTACCCACAGCAACATCACTCGATGCTAAACCTTTGCTGAACTGATCAGAAGAAATGGGAATGCTACATCCCTCCCCACCCTCCATTCCTATGTCCTGTTCTTCAAGTTTTAGAGACGTTTTTGCTCTCCCAAGGTATATTTTGAATGCATCTAGAAATCATACTTTGAGCTCTGCTAAATATTCTCTTGGTAATGTTTTGACTGTGCATTATAAACTCACATAATAAAAACTGAAACCTCAGTAAAATGTCTTTGCGTTGTTTCCAGATCATGAAGTGTAAATGAGATGATCAACAAATAAAGACCCTCCTTGGTATGTACCAACTGACCTACGTGTGCTAGATGAAACAACTCAAGTAAAAAAGGTGTTTAGAAATTTGCTTGGATAATGCTTCAATCTCCTCTTTACTAGCTGTTTACAAACAGGCCTTGAAGCAATTGTATGTTCACAGTTATTTTTGTGGAAAGCAATATACATGAAAATATGTTTTTATATGACAGCTAACGGAAGAACTAATTTATTTATTGCTCATAAAGACTTGAGGACTCAGTCACTCAGAGGGGAGGCTCTTTGGGAATTGTGGATGCTCCTAAAATGCTACCTCAACTTTTGCTGAACTCCACTGTCTTATTTCTCCTCTGTTTAGATCTCAAGCCTAGAAGCCAGTAGAGCAGATGTGCTTATTGCTGCTATCACATCCTTCCCTTGGCTTGCAGGTTATTATCCACTCTTATATCAACTGCTGAGACCACAAGCTCTTTGGTGCCTACATGGTTCTTATAATGAATTTTGGTTAGCAGCAGATGCTACTGAAATAAGCACCATGAGTAACAGCAACAACCCATCATTTAGACACTGGAAAGGTAATAGTTCACTGCAAGCATGAAAATGCTCATGCTTCTCAGATCCTCTGTACATATGAAATACATAGTTGCTATAAAAGCAGGGACAGTTTGTAATATTTTTTAGAGCAGGGAGCTGCTGATTAAACCACAGTGAAGAATGTTAGACTTTTCTGTGTTTAATTAAACCCAGTGGAAGTTTTCACTAAACTTGTGTCTACGGAATAAAGCAGTTCCATTTCAAAGATTTCATTTTACAAATATTTTCAGATTTTCTCTAAGGAAAGCTAAAATAAGCTGTGAATAATGTTTAGATTTGGACAAATTGTAATGAACAAGTATCAAGACATTCTGAAAAACTGAAAAATTGCATTACTCAATTGAAATGTGTTTATTTTGAGGTAACAAAAAGCAAAAATGACAGGAAAGTATTTCAAAATAAATCACTGTGATATTCCATCTCTGGCATAATCTGGTTTTCCCATGAAACAAAACAACAAAATTTAAAATCAAATGAGAATATAGTGGAATAGCTCAGTTGTTCAGGAATGCTGACATTGCCTGCACTTCAACTGAAGACTTCAAAATAAAGCAGTCTAGGCTTTTCCAAGATGATCCTTTCTACAACGGCCCCTTGGTGGTAGGGAATGTGGGAAGCAAATCACATGTTGTCTTTATTCAGAGCAACAAAACAAAAAGTTAAAGCTAGAGTTCTCTTCGAGGCAAGACCAGTCAGTCTCACCTCTGTGCCTGGCAAAATCTTGGAGCAGATTCTCCTGGAAGGCATGCTAAGGCACATGAAAAACAACAAGGTGCTTGGTGACAGCCAGCATGGCTTCAGTAAGGGGAAATCCTGCTCGACCAATTTGGTGGCCTTCTATGATGGGGCTACAGAACTGATGGACAGGGGTAGAGCAGTTGATGTCATCTACCTGGACTTGTGCAAAGCGTTCGACACTGTCCCACATGACATCCTTGTCTCTAAATTGGAGAGACATCAATTTCATAGAAGGACCACTCGGTGGATAAAGAACTGGCTGGATGGCCACACACAAAGAGTTGTGGTCAATGGCTCAATGTCCAGCAGGAGACCAGTAATGAGTGGCATCCCTCAGGGATCGGTGTTGGGACCGGTCTTGTTTAACATCTTTGTTGTTGACATGGACAGTGGGATTGAGTGCGCCCTCAGCAAGTTTGCCGATGACACCAAGCTGAGTGGTTCGGTTGATACCCTGGAGGGAAGGAATGCCATCCAGAGGGACCTTGACATGCTTGTGAGGTGGACGGATGCCAACCTCATGAAGTTTAACCATGCCAAGTGCAAGGTCCTACACCTGGGTCGGAGCAATCCCAGGCACAGCTACAGGTTGGGCAGAGAAGAGATTCAGAGCAGCCCTGCAGAGAAGGACTTGGGGGTATTGGTCGATGAGAAAATGAACATGAGCTGGCTTCAGTGTGTGCTTGCAGCCCAGAAAGCCAACCGTATCCTGGGCTGCATCAAAAGGAGTGTGACCAGCAGGTCGAAGGAGGTGATCCTGCCCCTCTACTCTGCTCTTGTGAGACCTCACCTGGAGTATTGTGTGCAGTTCTGGTGTCCTCAACATAAAAAGGACATGGAACTGTTGGAACAAGTACAGAGGAGGGCCATGAGGATGATCAGGGGACTGGAGCACCTCCCATATGAAGACAGGCTGAGAAAGTTGGGGCTGTTCAGCTTGGAGAAGAGAAGGCTGTGTGGAGACCTCATAGCAGCCTTCCAGTATGTGAAGGGGGCCTACAAGAATCCTGGGAGGGACTCTTCATTAGGGACTGTAGTGACAGGACAAGGGGTAATGGGTTCATAGTTAAACAGGGGAAGTTTAGATTGGATATAAGGAGGAAGTTCTTTCCTGTGAGGGTGGTGAGGCACTGGAATGGGTTGCCCAAGGAAGTTGTGAACGCTCCATCCCTGGCAGTGTTCAAGGCCAGGTTGGACAAAGCCTTGGGTGGCATGGTTTAGTGTGAGGTGTCCCTGCCTGTGGCAGGGGAGTTGGAACTAGATGACCTTAAGGTCCTTTCCAACCCAAACTATTCTATGATTCTATTATTCTATCACAAGTCAGTCAAAGGCTTTTGACAAGTTCTAGTATCAGAGCACTGCATTCTCTTTGAACAGAGGTATTTTTGTATAAAAACAAATTATGTAGTTGGAATACAAGACAAAATTCAGCCCTGTGCAATGCAGTTTTAACCACAGTATGTAATCCCCTAAATGAGATCAAAATTATAGAAGTATCTGGTGCTTAGAAACTTCTATATCACAAACATATGTGCCATTAATCATGATGAAAATAGACTGAACACCCGTCCACCCCCTTCCACCCAGTCTTTCATGAAGTTTCTACATTCACTGATAGAAGTGACTACCAAACAGTCAACTGTCTGGTAGATCATCCTGGAAGCTATGTTGAAACATGTGGAAGAAAGGGAGGTGATTAGAGACAGCCAACTTGTCTTCACCAAGGGCAAATCATGTCTGACTAGTGGCATTCTACAAAAGAGTGGAGAATGAAGAGCTACTGATGTCATGGACCTGACTTCTGTAAGCCCTTTGACACAGCCCCCCACAACATTCTTGCTGCTAAATTGAAGAAATATGGGTTTCATGAACGGCCTGTTCAGCTGGATGGTCATGTTCAAAGAATTATTCAACTGCTCAGTGCTCGAGTGGAAACAAGTAGTGAGTGACATACTGGGACCAATACCATTAAATATCTTCATCAAACATAGTGAGATTGAGTACACCCTCTGCAAGTCTGCAGATGACACCAAGCTGTGTGGTGCAGCTGACACGCTGGAGGGATGGGATGCCATCCAGAGGGACTTTGAGAGGCTTAAGACAGCTATGTCCTGGGCAGCATAAAAAGCATTGTCAGCAGGTCAAGGGAGGTTATTCTCCCTGTCTGCGGTGCTCTCATGAGACCACATCTGGAGTACTGCATCCAGTTCTAGATGTCCACAGTATAAAAAAATCAGATGTGTTACTGTGGGTCCAGAGGAGGGCCATGAAGATGATCATAAGGCTGGAAAACCTCTCCCATGAGGACAGGCTGAGAGAGTTGGGGTTGTTCAGCTTGGAGAAGAGAAGGCTCTGGGGAAACCTTAACACAGCTTTTTGATACTTAAAGGGGGCTTATAAGAAAGATGGAGATTTCCTGCAGTGACAGGACAAGTGGCAATGGTTTTAAACTGAAAGAGGGTAGATTTAAATTGGAAATACAGAAGACTTTTTTTATGATGAGGGTGGTAAGACACTGGGACAGGTTGCCCAGAGAAGTTACGGAAGTATTCAAGGCCACGTTGGACAGGGCTTTGAACAACTCGATCTAGTGAAAGGTGTCCCTGCCAATGGCAAGGGGGGCGGACTAGATGATCTTTAAAAGTCCCTTTCAACCCAAACCATTCTGTAATTCTGTTTTTCTGATTATAGACATCCAAAAAGGTACCCAAGCACTGAGAGTGTAGATGCAGTAGGGCTCTCGTTACATGGATATTCTGTGCCATCATGGGTACAGGTTTAGCTTTTGGGCACAGACTTGCTTTAAACCATCAGTTACTGTCCAGTTAAATCTTTCCTCATGTATTTGATGTCATCCAAAGAGAATCTTTGATTTTCCCAGTTTTACAGCAAGCCACAGGGCTGATTTAATCAGGTTTTGGAAAATCAAACTCAGAGCATGTAATGAGCATGTACACAAAGATGAGGGTTACTGCACAGATGACAGGAATAATGCACATCAATATCTGGGTGAGAGGGGTGGTGCATAAGAAGGAAGAACATGGCAGCTTATTATTTAAACATGAAAACTGCATTTTCAGGAAGTATTTTCAAAGTAGTAGCTAATCAGAGCTGAAGACCTTTGATTCTATTTGCTTTCTCTAGGATGCGATAAATACATATGCATTTTGTTTACAGATATATAGAGTATACAGACCCTCCAAAACAATACCTGAGTTGGCCTGATGGGTATCTGATGAAGACAACAGCCTATAAGCCTTTATCTGTGAAGTCCTGATGGCAAGAAAGTGAAAAATGTCAATATTCTAGGAGAAACTGTGGTAATCTGGAAGATTTTACCAGCAGCTGCCTCCTTCTTGCATCTGAAAAGCTTATGCATTTACTAGTATAATTTTTCCCAGTAATTTTCCCCTTTGTTACAGCACTGTACCACAGCTCATCACTGACCCCAAAATATGCTCGAATGGCTTGATTGTAAAAATATTTCGTATTTAGGAGGAGAATTTGGTAGAGGATTCACCATCTTAGTTGTGTTTTATAAACAGAGGTTACTGAGAACTCCAATTTGCAGGCAGGCATGAATATGAAGATCTTCCCACAGGTATGGTTTGGCAAGGGCATCCTCACACCAGTGGGAGTGCAGAGCTCTGCTGTCTAGGCAGCAGGATGACCAGTTGGCATGGATCCTTCTTTGCCCCTCTCACCAATCATTTTCAATTCTTGCTCTAAGATCCTGAATTTATGCCAAAACAAATGGGGAGAAAAAAACTATCCATGTTCTGGGACAGGGGGATAAGAGAGAAAAAATTCTCTTTTCATTGGCAGCCACAAGACACTGCTCACAGGTTTGGTATGTCAGAGGTGGTCCCAGCGGAGACCGTCCTGCACACAGGCTGCAGGTGAGACAGCTGCTCAGCCAGGGCTGTCACCACCACAAACATATTTCACCTTTGCAATCTATTTGGTACTTATTTCTCCTCATTACACTAACAAAGACAATATTATTAAACAAACAAAATCATATTATTAATATGTTTCCCACAGCCTGTAATTTGTTGTGACCAGAAGTCTGTGACACGGATCCTGTTTGGTCAGTCCTGCCTTTGCAGTTCCTTTAATTGCATTATCACGAGAGGAAAGTAGCAAAGTACATCACACTTCCTATTATCTTGACTTCTTACATAGTAGAGGAAAACAAGCTCAGGCTCAAAATAACCCAAGAACACCATAACAAGGCAAAAAAATAAAACCCATACAAAACCCAAACTGAAAAATTAACATTCCACATGTTTAAAGAATGTAAACAAAAATGTCATCACACAGACATGCAGAAAACTGGTGTTACTCAAACTGAGTGCTGCCAATTCTCCATCTAATGAGTTGCTGAATCCCAAGACAATCAGAAACGGCTCGTGAGAGCTTAGCAAAGAACAGCATTTGTTTTTCTTCCTGATTTCTCCTTATTAAAAGCTTCAGGGAAATCACTGAGCTAGAAAGACTACCTCAATTACTCTTAATTGCTGTCAGTTCTGATTACCCCAGACCACAGTGATCCAGCAACATGCAGCACAGGGGATAAAGCAAGCGCTCCGTCTCCCCACAGTGCACTCCACTGGAAACACCATTGAGGGAATGGGTATGAGCTCACAACTCACAGAGGCTGGTGGTGATCCTCATGACCGCATTTCATGTTAAAAGCAAGGCCTGGCCTTCATGGTTTGCTCAGCTTTCCATTTTTTTGAGTATGCATTTTGGGCAGCACTCCAAGTAATCTCACAAGTGAAACCCCATCTCTAGCATGCAGTGCTTGCTGCCCACCCTTGAGGGGGGTTATTGCTTGGATAGGAGCATGAATGCGGCTGCAGCAGGTTATCTGCTGAGCAGGGATGTGTGCATGGCCTGGTGGGATGGTTACCTAAAAGCAGCAACAACCATTTCTCTAAAATCAAGATGAAGACAGAGGACTGCCTCAAGGTAGCTGAGTGAATATTGATGCTTTTTTTTGAGCAAAATAGAGGAAGTAAGATAAGCTTGATTCTTGCTATTTCCCCCTTGGTACAGATCTGCAAGTCAGTTAGAGCATAACGAGAAGTAACCAACATGGTTTCTTGACACACAGCATAACATAAAGATAGTTAAGAGAACAGAGCTGCTAGGTGGCAAACTCTGAGCTATCCAGCTGGTTTCTTATAACCATTTCCCCAGTAAAACCTAAAAACAAAATCAGAAACGTAGAGTTGGATAACATGTATTATCAAATGTAGATATGGATATTGTTTTGAAACAGAAAATACCATAAACCCAAGTTTAACTATTAGCCCTTTTACTACCCACTCATCTAGGACCCCATTCAATGTCTCTTTTATTCACTAAAAATTAATAATACACTGAGAACGCAGGAATGCCCATCTCAAATCAACTTGCAGTAAATATCAGCTGATTAGGTAAGTAAAGGGAAAGAGACTATCTTAATACTTTTTATGACTTAGTTTCTGCGGGAGGCAACCCAAGCTCCCCTGACAGGTGTTAATGGACTCCATGGTGTGTGCAACCACAAAGGAAACTGGTACTGCTCACTGAGAGCCTGGCTCTGTTTCACTAAATACAATGAAAATAAATTATGGGTCTTACTGTGATTTAAAGCAATGTACTTATTTAGACCTTTCAGATGCCTGCAGAAATTTAACGTCATTTAACTCTCTGCCTTCCAACAGTGGGATGACATAAAACTAGCCAAAACAATTAATGATTCAACACTGGCAGGAGCAATGGTGCTTTAATCAGTGGAGCTGTAGCTATGTACAACAGAATTGTCTGTGAGCTAAGAATGTAATTCATCAGAGATAGTCAGAAAATTCTCCACTCTCCTCAGATTTCTAAAAGACATTTAAAACTATTATGACAAAATCATGTTATAGACAGCCTGCATGAATTTCAAACAGAGACTGAAGCAAGAAATCCCAGGAAAAAAAGGCTCCAGCCCTTCTCTGCCTACTGTACTACAGCTGAAATGTGGAACCATTACTGTATTTTAAACCTTGGGAAATCAGCAAGGAAAAACACAAATCCTCGTAGCAAACCGTAGCCTGAAGAGAATGGTGGTCTGCTGTGTGTATCTCATCTGCATCAGGCAGGGCTGCTGTAAAATTACAGATCATCCTCCTACATCTGTCTTTCTCCAAAACTTTCCCCATGCCCCTACTCAAATATTTCAAAGAAGCCACTTGGACTTGAATGCAGTTTACTGGAAATCTGCTGGCAACACCCTTATGAGTTGGTTGAAAAACAAGCAATATAATCTGCAAAGCTTTAAACCAGCACAGTTTTAAATGGGGACATTTGCTAACTGCTAATGCTTTTTCTCTCCCTTAGTAGTGGTCAGCTCTGGCATTGAAATGCTTTAAAACTCATGCAGGCCATGCTAGAAAAAGATCAAAAGCAGATCCGGTGGCAGGGCCAGCTCACATCAGTCTCGCAAGAAAGAAGAGAAAACAAACAAAATGAGAAGCCGAGTTTTTCTTGCCGTGCATCACCCTGTGCTACCCACCAGCACATGCAGGCTTCTGGGCACAATGCAGCATCTCTGCCATGGGGCCCAGATCCACGGAGTGAGGGGGACGCTGCTGTCCACCTGTACCCCATCCCTCTCCCCAGAACAATGCATCAGTCTTTATTCTGGTGCAAGCCAGCCTTTTTCTCCCAACGCTCCTGATTACTGGGCTGCCACTGCTGGGGAAGAGAAACAAGCCTGGGTGCTGGTTTAACTTGACTATGGAACAGCAATAGGTTTAATAGGCTTCAGAGTGACAGTAGTCCTTCTCACAGGCATGTAACTGATACACTCATATAGCCCGGCTATCTCCAAGGATGGGAGGTGAAACACTATGGGTCTGTACCAAGTGCAAGCAGTGACTGGTCATGAAACAGGTCTCCCTCCCTGCTTCACATGCCATTTTATCCATTGACGTTTGCAAGACTACAGAGACTGTGCTGTGCTAAAATGTGCAAAAGGATGCAGTTAATGCTCTTTTTTCTTTGAGAACATGAAGCCTTTTAAACACTTTGGAGGTCAACATGGAAGAAGAATCCCCACCCAGAATCTTGACTGCCCTACTCAATTTCTGTGGGATTCTCCTAAAGGGCTGTGTTGGGACCTATATAAAACCCAGTGAGTTAAGTTTATAGCTCTGTATATCCCTTCTGGATAGGCACACAACAGCAGCTGACCTTCACCACCCTCTCTCCTTCTCTCCACTCTGCACACTCTCAAGCACATAAGGGAAGGCAGCAAGTGCCCACTGATTTTGGGGCAGGCCCAGCACGGCTTAAACCTGCAAATCACTAAACCCTCCACTGGGATTTCGGAGCTGGCTGTGACGACATGATCAGCAACAGCAGCAGCCCGTGCCCTGCTGACACAGCTGGCCCGGGCTTGGGCTGGTTCGTGGGTGATATTGGGTTACACGGCAGAAATCATAACAAAAGCAGGAAACAGATCAGCACTCCCTGGGTTTAACACCCTCTCAGGGGACTCTGCCGGTTTCCAGACCGCAGATGGTTTTAACCCTGTCCTGAAAGGCGCCCGTGTGGCATGCTCTGCTCTGATGGAGTCCAGCCTGGTGCATAAAACAAAGGTAATTCAAGGCAGCGCAGGAACAGCCCTGACAGGCACCAGTTGGAGCAGTCCGAAGGGTTTTACATCACTTTCTATGAATGGGCTTGGAAATATAAACCCTGCTGAACTGTGTCCAAATAATAGTAACCAAACTGTCACAACGGGGTCCCTCGGCTGAGATTTGGGACGACCCTCTCTCCATGTTGCTCCCTGCCGGATCTGCACGGCTTTGCCATGCTGACACCAGTGCCCGAGCCTCCCTGCAGCCACAGAGCACCTTTTTCACCTTGCAGCCTGGCTCCATGTGTTTTGCTGCTCTCAGCACGGGGCAGGAGGAAAACCCCAGATGACCTCGTGCAGCTTTATCAACTCCAGCTCCAAAAAAACAGTTGTGCCCTCAACTGCCCAGTTTTGGTAGCTGAGTTAATGCAATGTATCCATTGGAGAGGGGATGCCTTTCATAAACCAGATCACCTCTGCAGAACTGTATCTCACTAAAAATAGCTCAAAGTAAGTTGTATGACTGATTCCCCCAACGACTGATTTGCTTTTAGGTGTTGTTTTTTCACTCTGCGGCATAATGCTTTAGGAACAGATCCCACTTGTGACCTGAAGTGCTGCTCAGCATGGGGGAGAAAGGGAGCAAGCTGCACCATCTCCAAACTGAAAGTGTTTGGGGAAAAGAGGACGTTCCCCACAAGACTGTAATGAATACAGCACTGTCCTTGGTCCCCACTGGAACTCTGATGTTCTGGAAATAGCAATCCCAAAAGGTGAAATGCAGATACTTAGAGATTATGAATCCGCTTCATATCTAAATCTGATAGCAAAAGGAAAGACAAGTGGCTGCCAAGAAGTTCTTGCTGGGAATTTGCCAGAGTGAAGGCTGCAGGACTAGAGCAGGATCATGGCTTCCTTCCAGCAGAGCTGTCCAAAGGGCTCATCTGCAAAGGTGGTGATAGTCGTATAACACATCACCCTGCAAAGCTCCCGTAACTGGTAGAATAAGGTTTATTAATTCAGCTCCCTCTATACTAAAAGCATATGAAAAGTAAGTCATAGGAATACAGTATTATAAAAACCCAAGCAAACCTCAAAACACACCCGCTCTGGAAACGCCTCCTATTCACAGCTTCACTGAGTATTTTCTTTTAACTTACCACAAGTCTTCCCAGAAGAACAACTGAAAAGACATTAGACATTGTTTATTTTTCTTTCTAGAGTACTGTTTCAGAAACCTCCCAGAGGGGAGAAAAATAAGGTAAAATTATTGTAGTGCCACATCAGCACAATCAACAAGCTCAAAATGAAGAGGACTACAGTGGCGTAAGTATTCCCTTGACGTAAGATGATTTTCAATTTCACAGTCAGCTCTTCTGCTTCCTTTTACAAAGACACTTCCATGTGATCTCTTCTAGGCCACCTTGAACACCCATTGGTAGTTCTTGGTAGTTTTTTTGGTTATTTTGCGTGGTTTTATTTTGTAATCTCATTTCATGCATGTGAAAATTCATTCTCTGCAGTAAATGAAAAGCTTTCACAAGGGGTCTTCTTTCCACTGGAGACGTGATTAGAAGCCAATTGCTATTCAAACCTAGTGTAATAAAAAGGGCTGCTTGTGGAGAACACAGCTCTATTTCTCTTCATTAAAGCTCAAAGCTACTCACAGTAACCTCTTGCATAGATGATTGAGAATAAAACCAGCTACACCATTTCATAAAGCAGCTTGCCAAGAATATGAGTTTCTCAGGAGGCAGGATGCAGAGCTGCTGTAGAGGAGCAGATGTGGCTATTGCTGCAAAGGTGGGCCCCAGCTAGCACCCTCCCATCTTATGTGTCAGCACACACAGAAGTAACACACTGAGCAAAGGGGTTAAAAAAACCCCATGCCCTCTCTTCATCTGTTCTTGGCCCAGAGTCAAGGTTTGCTACAGCAAGAGGTGAGCTGTGAAGTTTACAGGGTTTATGGGGTGCTGATTGCCCTCTGACAATGGCAGGCATTTCCTTCAGCTACCAAACTTCTCTGACACATCTTGGTGGGCTCAGTACTGAATCTAAGGGCTAAGACATCATTTTTACCTTCTGCTAGACTACTCCAGACCTCATCCCTATGGGCAGGAGAAACGGGGGAAATCAGGGACAGAATTCCAGCTGAACACAAAAAGCATAGGAGCCACCTCTACTTTGTTCCTGCTACTTCTTGAAAAGGAGAATATGGTGTTCCCTTATGGCACCACAGACCAGCTTCTCCACAAAGCATGTTGTTTTCTGCACCTCGATGAAGTAAAACTTGAACTGTGAACACCGCACAAAGCAGAGGGACCTTCCACAGACATTGCTTCACATGCTGTTTTGGACCCTGCAGAAAGGGTGTATGTGATCTGGGACAAGCAGGGGTGGAGCAAATAGGGGCTGAATTACGGGTCTCTGAAAATTCATCTTTACTTTGGTTCTGTTTGATGATCCAAGAGAGAGACAATGAAGACATGTCTACTCCTCTTCCTCCTGAAGCACTTCAGCTGGTTCAGACCCTCACACACATCAAACTTGTTGACAAACCTTTACACTTCAATTTTTTCACCTAATTTTAGCTAACTGTGACTAATGATTTAAAAAGGCATCAGTTTGAAAGTTTTGATATTTTGGAATGCTTTTTCAGCTCCTCTGTGATAAGCAGAAGAAGCAAATGTTGGTTTGTTTGCTTACCCTTAAAACTAAGCCAGATTGTGTATTCTCCAGTCCTTGCCTCTGCTGCTTTTTGCAAGGCACTTTGAATAAAGAAATTTTGCATAACACTGCAATATGCATACAGCCATTTTCATAAATTTGTAAAAGAGGTTAAACATGTACTATCATTAAGTAAGCAGACACCTGCTTAAGGAGCCAAGTAAGTTATGGAGCAATGTTGGCCTGTTTGAGGCAGCAAGAGGAACTGTGACTGGTGACTTGAAACAGGGGGAGGACAAGAACCACCCTGTATTTGGCTTTCCAGACCCAGCGAACAATACACCCAGGAGCACATCTGGGGCAAAAAATTCTAGATGGGACGTACCTGCAATCTGGCCCATGGGTCTGGGTTTTGTATATTTGAAGTCATGCTGTTAGGGAGTCCAACACACCGACCCAAATCCAGTTTGGATGTATCCATATGAAATGGAGCACATAGTTTTAAATGTAAACACCTGCGTACACAAGCAGTGACATGCAGTAACTCCTGGGGACAAATGAATTTAGCTGTGCACAGATGCTGTGTTGAAACCTTGAGGGTGGGTGATCGGATTATTCTGGCTTCAGAGTGTTCAAAATGTTAATTAACAGCAAGACCTCTCCCACTCCAAACATAAGTCCTACAGGTCAGATTTAAAATTAAATCATCAGTTATGTGGAGCAATATATGATGTATTTCCATCTGAAGCAATTAATTTCTAGGGAGAAGGGAGGAAGTAAGAAAAATATCCCTTGGCTCTATGCATTACTATTTTTTGTAAGCAGATCATCCTCCATTATATGATAATGCAGAAATGTATGTAAGGAATCTTATGTCATTATATACACAGATGGTCTGAAATCATACCTTAACCTGTTAGCAAAATATATAAGGCAAGTATTTTTTCTGCCATTGAGCACTACAAAATGTAGCACTACAAAATGTAGGAGCTTAACAAGCCTGGCAAGTAAAAGCGTTCACGTCCATTCCTACGCTAATTCAAAATATAGATCTCGGTAGAATTTTCCATGTTCCTGGCAGAAGAACTTGGTAACAAGCACACAGATGCATGTTACCTAAAGCAAATCAATAAGCATTTTCCAAACTTTTAGAATTTCAACTTTCAAAGGATATTCATCGAAACCCTGTTAAGCAGACTCTAGTGCCCAGATATCCTCAAAAGAAAAATCATCTGCCCTGTATCTTTGTAGCATTACAAAACAGATGTCAGAAAAGATGCCATGAAGTCCTGTTATGCTGGGCCTGAATGCCTGCACAAGACTTAACACAAAATCTCTTTACAAGCCTTAGCTGGGTTGAAGAGAAGTGGATCCCTGTGTCTTGAACTACTTGCATCTCCTACAAAACCTCCAGCTGCCTCCATCAAGAGTTACAAGCTGAACCACAAAACCCCCACATTCACATTTTATTTATTTAAGGCATTGATATCTCTCTCTGTCTGGCTGTAAGGATTTTCCAGATGCATTTCTGACCAAGCTGAAAGAATATCTGCAGGACTCTGCAAACACCCATTGCGCAACACTTGTCTGTACTGGCTCTGGGCACCAAGCAAGACTCCTTCCCGCTCACGCCTCCCTCCGAGCCCCTCTTTCCAGAACCTCAGCCCACTCACTTAACTCAGGCTAAAACAGGACAAACTGAAATTTCTTGGCTGCCTTACCTAGGTTTACCCATATGCAGAAGGTTAATAGAGACTGGATAAAATTTTATTTCGTCTTTCCTTTGGCTAATCTTGTACTGCAGCACATTGGAGTTTTGGATTGGTTTTGGCTTAGCAAAGCAAGATACTGCTCCTTGTTAGTGTCTGCAACAGGCAAAACCAGCCTAAAATACCTAGGGAGTCTTTATTTGCACTATCCCCATTACTGTTCTCTCTCACAGGCTTCTATAGGCATCCACATGCTTTCCCCAGCATTTACACAGGACATTATGTTATATTTTGCCAAGTTGGACAGAACCTTGGGTGACATGGTCTAGGGTGAGGCGTCCCTGCCCATGGCTGGGGGCTGGAACTAGATGATCTTAAGGTCCTTTCCAACCCTAACCATTCTATGATTCTATAATCTCTATGTAGTAACTCAAAATGACCAGAAACGTGACGCTCTTGCTCAGGATGGATGTCCCTTCATGCAGCACAGGTAGATGTCAAGGTTCCCTAAAGCAGGTGAAATGACTCCCACTCTAAGCCCTATTTTCAGATTTCATATGGAAGTCAATCTTCAGACAAAAAAATTTCTCTTTGAAAATCATCCAGAAATTTGTCAAGTACGACTTAAATGATATACCACATTTGTGGTGTCACCTGTCTCAGGACAATGGCTGGGCTCAGAGCTGCTGAGTGTGATGGTGAGGGACAGCAGAGACCACAGGGACTGGGTTCAGGTCTAGGTCCAGATCTGGGTCTGGGCCAAGCTGGTGAGGTTTCACACCTTCCTTGTAGCAGCTTCCCTGGGAGTGTAGGAAACCGGGCACTAGCCACACAGTCAGGGAAGCGTGATGTAATATTAAATGACATCTTATGTCAAAACATCATGGCACTTTTGTTCTAAACCTTCTGAGAGTTCAGCAGACAAAACATCGTATTAGCAATTTAATCCAATCTTCCCCCTTCCCTGGGATGCTGCTGAAGTGAACAGTAGGAGACAGGATTGCTCCTTTAACTGGAGCAAGCAGCAACGACTATAAGGCAGCAAAGACAGAGAGGGCTCCTAATCTGATAGCTAGGGGCTTATTCTATGAGGTAGTGCCTGTGTCTAACAACATGTTTGTCAAGCTAACTTCTATCAACTCTTTGTCTTGGTAGCTGCTAATTATAACATACAGCTCTTTGTTGTTAGCGTACTTGTTCATAAATTGCTGACAAATTAATGGCAGCAGCACTGCTTTATGCAGACTGCACTTTCAGGGGCCTGGATCAATGGGATACTGAGCTGTGTTTGCAAAGGGCTCTGTGCCCTGCAAAATCAGGTGCAGGGATGTCACCTCTGCCACATCACTTAACATGGGTGTTAGAGCTCCAGGACATTTTCAGGAAATTCCCAAGAAACAGAAGGAATCTAGGACACCAGTATTAAGCAGCACACAACAGGTATGTGCTTTATGTTGTGTGGGATGTATCTAACAATCTATCCTCAAGGGAAAACAGCAGTCTCTTTTTTATAAGACACCAGTGCATCTGTGCCACTGGTAGTCAAGCATACAGCTCAACACCCTTCTGATGGGGAGTAACACTGAAGTTGGTACAGAAGAGACAAAGACCAATTAGACACATTTGAGCACTTGCAAACTTACAGTTAACAGCACATAGTAAAGAGCAGAGTATAGTAACAGCTGGCTACAGATGCAGACTTGTATTTGGAATACAGCTTAAGAGGAGCTCAGCAGTAATGCTGGTGTGTGCTACAATTCCACGGCAGCACTGCGAGAGTCCACTAACAGGTACTTCCAACTATTTTCCCTTGAAGTTTTCATTTCTCCAAGTTTTTGTGTATTACTGCTTTGCATGGAAACATAATGGTGCTGAAAATACAATGCTTAGTTTCCTTCCAAGACTTTTATTTCACAGGTAATTTTGTCATGAAGTTGAACAGCCCGTAATGCAGCCTAGGTGTTTTGGCAGCAAGCTGATATCACCAAACATCATTATGTGTCCAGCTAGTTTACAGGGAAATATATATAAAATCCCAGGTGTTGCTTTCAGTGTAGCCAGTGTTTTTCATTCCATTCGGAAATACAAAGTGCTGTTCAGCCCACACACCTATTTTATGGCTCTAATGAATAAAGAGAGAGCAAGATTTACACATAATGGTGACCACACCGCCTTGCAACGCGCCTCTAAAAACAGCAATTGATCAAACAGGTATTGCTCCAAGCATGCAAATGCAATATATGAAGAAACATGTCAGGAATTTTAATTGTACTAGATAGGAAAAACCCGTAACTAAGAGAAAATAGATTGCCTACATAAGAGCACACAGCTGGAATGACTTTAGTCCCCACGGCATTGCTGAGAGGCCTCTTTATGTGTTTGGATTAGAAGAATTGCCTTTAGCCAGGCACAGCAGGACAGGTTGGAGAGGGGCAGCTCCAAACACATAGACCTGAACAGCTCCTACAGCTCCTCAATAAGTTAGCACAGGACACACAGATCAGATAACTTTTTGGATCTCGCTATTACTGCCTGACACGGATGGATTCATCAGCAACTATTTTACATCTTCAGAAGGGCTGGTGGTTTTAAATTTGTGGTTTGGATATATCAGCAATAATCCATTTATCACCCATGCCTTTTATATGCAAGAGATAGAGGCTACTGACAGAGGAGGGACATGCTGGCGGCACACAGGCAGCTTGACAGCTTGTGAGAACCTTGATGTTCCTCTGCAGTGGCAATACTACACACACATCAGCCTTTAATTTATTTATCTATCAAGACTTCAACTCCCCCAGTATTCTGGAAAGAAAAGAAAGACAAAGAAACCCTTCACAGGCAGTCCCTCCACATGCAGCCCCTGATGCATGGGACTGAAGCCCCAACACAAACCCAGGACACCCAAAAGTGCTGAGCTCTCCCCACAGCTCACACCAGGAGACGGCAAGCTCAGCCCCTGCCACCTTACTGGCCATAGAAGTTGAAAGGGTGGCTCCAAATGAAACTTCTCAGCCTAAAATGAACAGCCACATGGGCACCACCATTCAGTGGGGATTTAATTATCCCATGATGCAGACAGGCAAAATCCTCATCAGATAAATATGGCCAGATCAGTGAACTGGAAGCAATGTGCCCAACTTTCCTCTGGCTTTGCGAGTATTGGTGAGCCTGTGACTTTTTATTAAGCCACATGATTACACGCTGCATGCATACATGTGAAAGAATGCCCAGGGAGGGATGTGGCTTGTGGCACCTGAAATCCCTCACTGGTCATTTACACACTATAAAAAAAGATGACAAATTCCTAAAGCTTAGAATTACTTTTTTTTTCTTTTTGTTAGGGGCTTAAGGTTTGTATGGATCTAGCACACTACCAGGGCTTTTTTTTTGTGCATGTTATTATAGATATGAACAATAGCCTGGATTTATCCATACATAAGGGCTGAAATTATTCCGTCTGTGCGGTGTTAATGAATGAATGCAATTCCTGAACTATCACAAAATTCTAAGCCGTGAGTTTTGTTCACCATAATCATGGTTGAACTGCTATTTATAGGCAGAAAACAAAATGTATTTTTTTAAACCCTTTCCTGAAAAACTATTCCATTTCAGTTATTTATTGCTGTAAACCATTCATAAGGCTTTTATCAATTGTTTCATTCCTAAACCTCCCCTGCATCCTATCAAACGTGGAGAAATAATATATAGCTTCTGACTGTATAAAATAGTATAAACAATATATAGTGAGAAAGCAGTTATTAAATGGATTTAGTTCCGGCTGCTCCTGAGCCACTTGTGAAGGAAAAAAAATCTTATTTTCCAAATATGCTGTTAAATATCTCCCCCCCCCCCCTTTTTAGTGTAGCAGATTTCATTACTGTGTGGCAGGATGACTCATCCATTTCTGATCCAGAAATCTCTAGATTTAATTCTCACACCTGAAATAATGCTCAGGAGCTAGACTGTCATGACCACACAGAAGTGATATCCTGACCCAGACATCTCTTACATACCCTATGGAAGATACCTAAAAATAAACCCACCTTACTTGATAGGAACCCCAAGTAATTTTTATCCCTCCTTTCCTAACAGCTGTTGACCTACAGGGTGTGGGGAAGACCAGAGGGCCAGTGCCTTGGTGCACACTGGAGATACCTGGGGACACACAGGACTGTCCTCTATCAATGGCTCAGCCCCCATGGCAGGGGAGTGGGAAGGTGAAGGCAAGGAGGACCCTGACTCATGATCTAGAGCATCAAGGCGACTGATATGAGTCTCACTGTGAAGTACAAGCTTACAGCCTCCAATTCTGGCTGTGTTTGCCAAGGGCAAAGGGTAATGATCTTACACAAGCTGTTTAGTCTTCTACTTATCTATAGTGCACTGGCCCTATCTTCTGATTCCTTGAGAGGTTTCTCTTCATCAGCAGGGTTTTCAGCTCATTTTTTCAAAGCCTGTTTTCTAAAACGTTGACAAATGTGCTTTGCAACAGTTCAAAGGACATTCCCTTTGACAGTTCAACAACCATGTCCTTCGTGTTCAGCTGGTCGACATTGTATTGTAACTTGCAATGAATAATTTCACACTGAATTTTCCACATTAAATACTCTGTTCAGTAAAGTGCAGGTTTTAAGATCTAAAACATTAACATAAAAAACAGATTCAAAATGATCTCTGTATCTATTACCTGGGAATGCCACAAACTAGGAAGATAGGCCACCTCAGAGTCCATTAGTTCCCTTCAATTTCCTCATCTGTGCCTATGCCTAGAATCTGAATCTCAGAGTCAAAACCCTGCCATAAAGAGATCTCATCCTGCTACCATCTAGACACTAGCCTAAGCCCTCAGGCCTGAGATTTAGCACCCCAAAAGTGTGTAATATTGAAAAGCAAGTTTTGCTCTTTCCTCATTCATTCTTTCCCAAAGTGGGGTGTGCATGGCGCGGTGCAAACCAATGACACTGACTGACAAAAGAGTTAACATTGGTGGCAATCTGGTAGAGGAAAATGACTGGATAGGCATAACTTGTTATCTGGAGCAGATAACTTCAAAGCAGCCTGAGCAGTGACTGATGATGAAGTAACCATGATAAGAAACACGCTTCCTCACGTGCTTTTTCAGTGCAGTAATCTGGAGGCACTGCAGCTGAGCATCACATTTCTGGCAGTGTCCCTGCACATCTGTAGCATCCATTGAGAAGAAGTAAACAGCATCAGTCAGCTGGAAAGAGCACTTTCCTCACCCCCCCTGGATTCCCTGTGGCAAAAAAGGAGAAGCAGTGCAGGATATTGTGTATTCAGTCCTCTTTTCAAAAGCTTCTTCCCCAAAATGAACACTGTTGAAGAATGCTTCTGTCCCTCCTTCCCTCCACAGATCTCTGCCTTCCTTGAACCAAACTACAGTCTCCAGCAAACTACAGTCTCCAGCAGCTAATAATAAACTCCTCAGCTGAACTCTAGGAAAGCAGTTTGATCAAGGCTTTGCCTGCCAAGTGCTGACCCACACATGTTCCCAGCTGCCAGCAGTGACTCACTGCAATCCATGTTTTTTACAAACCAGTTGTGCTTTAGCCATCTCCCCCTTGGAATACATTTTGCTCCAAACAAGGCCTCACACTTCCAAATGATGGAGTCAAAGGCACTTAAGTCATGGACCTCTGACCATGTCTCATGTCAACAACACATAGAGGGAGTACTCTGGCCATAATGTATTAACACAACTGCTCTTAGACCATGGCTCCTGAAACAAAAGCCCCACTGCTGCTTTTATTGCTGCCCACTCCAGGAGGCTGTACATGAACAGCACTGGGATTTCTGCACTGCGAGCCAGTAGGCAGGATGGGACTCCTTTCAAAATGACTTTTTATCAAAGGTTCGTATAACAGAATTTGGTTCTTGCCTTGGGTTTCCCCTACATTGCGTTCTCTTACCAGTGAGGACACAAGGCAAAGAGGGAACACCAGTTGGAACAGCAGATATAACATTTCTGACTGGTCAAGCAGGAGCTTCAACTAAGGTGCATTTCTGCCCCAAGAACAACCTCTGGTGCTTCACTGGAAATGCTGATGCAGCTGGCCAGTGAATGTGGAGTTCTTTAAAGACAAGCATGTCACCTTACTAAATGGAGGAGCTTAGAGCCAGGTGAAGCAGCCAGCACTGCTGAAGGCACATGGCTCCCACTCCCACCAGAGGTTGCTCAGAGGCTGCCTGGAAATGGGAAAGCACTGAGTTGGGTTTTCTGAAGGAGGGGGAATAACCCATTTATTTGAGAGGCTGAGAAAGTTGGGGCTGTTCAGCCTGGAGAAGGCTGAGTGGAGACCTCATAGCAGCCTTCCAGTATCTGAAGGGGGCCTACAAGGATACTGGGGAGGGACTCTTCATTAGGGATGGTAGTGATAGGACAAGGGGTAACAGGTTAAAACTTAAACAGGGAAGTTCAGGTTAGATATAAGGAAGAAGCTCTTTACTGTAAGGGTGGTGAGGCACTGGAATGGGTTGCCCAAGGAAACTGTGAATGCTCCATCCCTGGCGGTGTTCGAGGCCAGGTTAGACAGAGCTTTAGGTGGCATGGTTTAGTGTGAGGTGTCCCTGCCCATGGCAGGGGAGTTGGAACTAGCTGATCTTAAGGTCCTTTCCAACCCTAACTATTCTATGATACTATGGTTTATGAGTGCTTGCAGGCAAACAGTACAAGTGCTGGTGGAGAGACGCAGGGAAACCAGGTCAGCCTAGCTCCTCCATGTGCTGCCCCATGATGCTGGAAAAGATGAGGAAGGGGAAATGGGAAGAAGTTTGGGCTCAGAAATAGTATGGAAAAAGAAAGCTTCTTGGATCACTACACTACTGAGTTACACAACTCTCACCAGTGCCAATGCTATGGCTTCATAACCCCCACTCCCCCTTTAGTTGAGGCTCTTCTGCAGATGTCTGCAGATATCTGTACTGCAAGCATCTGGGACGCTTCCCTGACCACAGTGATGTTTTCATGAAGAAGGGTGTTACGGTTGTCTCCTAAGGGTAGAACTACCCTGTCTTTTTTTGTGGTGAAATCTCTTTCTCCTGCCACTGCCAGACTGTTGGCCCTCTCTTCCCTCCTGCCACATCACCAAGCACAACAGCACAAGCATTTCTGGAAATGCTCAGATAAACCTTGCATTTCTAAGGGAAGAAATAACTCACACTGGTAGACCACATTACCCAGGAGAAAGAAAGAAATGAAAGCAACATCTAAAAGTCCCATCATGTGCATCACAACAGTGCACTTACTATTGGGATAGTAAGGACAGTGGAGTGCCCGCTCCTTGCTAAAACTTTTCACAGTTCACCACAAGAGCATGCTGACCAGGGAAAGCTAGGTAGCGGGCAACACAGAGGAAAGCTATTTTTATAGGTGTTAATGAATCCAGCTGGAGATGATAGAAATGAACAGTTCACATTTCTTCCTGTTTCTCAAGATTTTTTTTTCTTTTTTGATGTTCCAGGGCCTAATAAAAAAAAATAAAAATATAAAAAATGAAGGAAAAAACCCCTGTGTGCAGCCTTATGGCAGGACTTTCCAAGCCACAGATGCTGGCTCTGTGGTTGGCTGATCTATCCAAAATAAAGCTCAACAGCAGGGAGTGGAGGAGTAGTTCAGGGGGTAAAAGAGGTCATGCGAATGTGCTCCCCACCTCTTGAATGCTGCATCTCCTTACATTGCCTCTCCCTGCTTGGAAGGGATTGTTGACTTTTTTTTTCATTTTCAGCCTGCCTTTCCTATCTGTTTGCCAAGTGGGGTTGTTCAAAGTGACTCTTGTTGCAGCCACTTTCCCAGGAGGGAAAAAATAAGGTGAACATTTATTCTGATGGCTTACAGTTGAAAAGGCAGCTAGCAGCTTGGATGACGAGACCCCTTGGCTGCTCCAAGACAGAGTTGGTGCTGTGGGAGCTCAGAGGACACCATGTCATCTCCCTGTGCTTGCAGGGATAGCAGTCAGCCTGCCTTGGGGAGAGACTGAAATGTTACCCTGAGGGAAAGAGCACAAGGAGCCTTGAAAAAGAGGATCCTCTAAGGCTGCTGAACCCTGGACAGAGATGTACTTCTTCACACACAAAAAAGAGAAAGAACATGGGAAAAGGAAAGAAAGAGACTGACCTCATTTTAATAATTTTTGACACCACAATACGTTCGTATCATATACTTTTACTTCTTTTTTGAGAGGGGTGCACAGCATTATCTCCTGTCACAGACGGCAGTACAGCCTCTGTGAGTCTACAGGAGGTCCCATGCCACTGCTACTGGGAAAATCTACAAACCCCACTGCACACTGGTCCATGGGCCGAAGGAAAGCTCATCTGGGCAAGGGACATGGAAGAGGTGTGGACCCTTTTTAGCAGCCAGCATGTTAATTTCTAATTTCTGTTCAGGTCTGGGCTTCAGGTTTGTAATGCTAGTGATCAAATAACGAAACCAACCACTTGCTTCGGATCAGGGCTATTGCTGAAGTGTGTGCTTGCCAAGAAAATAAACCAAGTCTAAAAATCACACCTTCCACTGGGCATATATTAGGCTGAAGTGGGTAACAGGACTGTACTTGCATGTTTGATGCTGCCAGCAAGGGAGGTTTTCACAGCAAGTGTTTGGCTTACCCTAAGCACTATGCAATAGCAAGCTGAAAGATATGCTGCCACTTACCAAACCTCTTGTAGCCGAAGGACTGTACCTCCTCCTCCTCTGCAAAATCGTCTGGAAAAAAAAGAGAGACAAGAACAGATTATTACTACTACCACTGGAAAAAGAGGGGAAGTTTTTACAGGGTCAAATTCATAAATTAATGTACTTGTAAGTTTAATTGATTTATAAGGCATGTTACTGATCTTCCCCTCCACCGCTCATGTCCCACCTCTGTCCCTGAGTAGAAAAGGCAGTTCAGAGCCTTTCCCCCAACTGGTGTCCCCAACAAAAATCCAGACTACAAATGGTTTATCAGCTGGCACCTACCCTGACGTCTGCTTATCCACCTAAGTACACATCAGAGCAAACATGCCTCTTATCACAATGATGGCCACAACTGTCACAAGTGTGCTGCTTGGGCAGGCTAATCTGGAGCACGGCACTTGCTCCAGCGCACCACTGCCTATGCCACCCAGGCAGTTGGGCTCAGGTTATACATGCACAAACTGGGTTGCCTGCACAAAGTGCTACACATTGCTGTGCTGAGTAATGGGAGGAGTCAGAAGCAATGGCTGTCTGTCCATCCACCATCTCCCATGGGTGCTAGCTTGGCCTGAAGAGGTATGATACAATAAAAAATTGGAAACAAGAACTGATAACCTCAAACAGATGAGAAAAATAAACACCCTTTAAGCCCTTTTGTTCTCATCTTCACCACCCAGCAAGCAGTAAAATGCTAATAATCTCAGGGGTTTTTTGTTTTTTTTTTTTTGTCAGAAGCTTAATTTCTTTCCATTTCTTTCCAGCAGCAAAGGAAAAGGCTGGCATCAGCAGAAGAAACACACCCATGACTTCTTCAAAAGGAGATGTTTGTGTTTGTGTGTTCAGCTGCCTTCTACCAACACAACAACTCTTTCTGCTGAGTAGGGAAGGCAAGAGCCCTGCCTCGTCACCAGCACCAGCCTTTGCAACAGGAGACCAACTGCAAGGGAGGGCAGCACAGGCTGCTCATCTCCTGCTTCCCTACTTCCCAGGGGGAGCAGAGTAGACCCATTTCCCCTCCTCCAAGCACCATTGCAAGTTGAGGGAAGCCTCTGCAGGGCTCTTTTTAAACAGGACCTAGGACACAGCTTCCCAAACAGTGGGCAGTGGTTTGCAGCCCAGTGCTGCACTGGGAAACCGCATTGTCTTGACACATTTCTGAGCAGAAGGGTGGTGTCCTGGGTTCAGCAGTAGCAGTCATTTTTCTCCTTCTTAGTAGCTGGTGCAGCGCTGTGTTTTTGACTTTCAGGCTGGGAACAGTGCTGATAACACCAATGTTTCTAGTTACTGCTCAAATGTTTTAGTCTGACCAAGGACTTTCTGAGCCTCATGCTCTTCCAGGGAGGAGGAGAAGCTGGAAGGAAGCAGAGACAGGACACCTGACCCAAACTGACCAAAGAGGTATTCCATACCACAGCACGTCATGCCCAGGAAGTAACAGAGCCCGGAAGGGCTGGGACTGCGGGGTTGGACAAGGTATCGGTTGGTGCTCGGTCAGGTGGGGTGGGGCAAGTTATCGGTTGGCTGGTGGTGAGGTGTTGTATTCTCTTCCCTTGTTATTTCCTTTATCATTGTTATTATTGGTGGTAGCAGTGGTGATTTGTGTTATACCTTAGTTACTAAACTGTTCTTATCTCAACCCGTGGGAGTTGCATTTTTTTTTTTTTTGATTCTCCTCTCCATCCCTCCAGGAGCAGGGGGAGGGCAAAAAAGGGGGAGGAGTGAGAGAGCAACTGCGTGATTTATGGCTGACTTTGTTTAAACCACAACAGGTGGAGACAAGTCTGCCTCCACACTGTGAAAAACACCTGCCATCATGAGCTGACAGCAATCCCCACTCTCCAAAACCCAGGCTGTTGTTTTCATCGCAGCAGAGGGGAGGCAGACACAACACCCTGGGGAGCTTCAGTGATGCTCACTATCTTCCAGCATGGGATTCTGAGGAAGCCTACTTGCAACCTCTCCATCCAAGACCTGTCCCTGACATGAGGTGTGAAGGAAATAGAAGCTCAAAGCCAATCAAGCGCTTCACCAGAAGGAACACTTAGTGAGCGTCAGTGGAAAAGGAAGCTCAAAGCAGATAAACAGACATGGTGGAATGAGAGGTCGGTGTTCAGTTAGACCTTTACTGTCCACAGACTTACTGCATCTTGAGACTGGGCTAACTAGTGTGACAGCTAACTCAGGCCAAACCAAAGTCTTGTGGGGATGAATCTGATGGTGAAGTAAAGGTATGGTATACATCCAGACCCAAATCATGTGAGTGTATGTCCAGCAAGAAATCTAACCTCCACCTCCTTCTGAGTTGCAAGGTGCCATGCACAAAAACCTGAGGGAGACATTTCCTGAAGCAGCAAAGAAGTCCATGAAATGCATAATTTTACAGAATGACAGCCTTTAATGATACAGCACTTTTGATAAAATAGCTCAAAACTCACGTTCTTCCCCAGGTAAAATGTTTTGTTCACTGCCAGAGGCACTCCTGTCCATATCTTAGGCTACACCCCCCAGTTCAGATGTGCATTTAAGAAAGGGAAGAACCTTTTCATAAGGAAGAACCAATGGACACTCTAGGCAAAACAAACACATTCTGATTTTGAAGGCAGAAAGAAACCTTTAAAAAACCAAACCCAACAAACGCTTGCAATTGTACCAAATGTTATCTGATGACAAGGTCACCCAACAAAACATGACAAATACTAATAAGCCATAAACAATCACCACCAAGCTTCTTATCCCAGCATTGAACTACTCAGGAAAGATCTTCCCCTCTTGCACAAAAGATAAAATGCTGCACAAAAAAGATACCAGCTCCAGAGCCCTCAGCTTCTTGTCCTCTTCTGCTATCAGGGCTGAAACACAATCACCTCCTTTGTTTCTAAGTAGCATAACCTGGTTTATCCAATCCATATCTGACATACACAGCCAGGCTGTTTAAATCACGTGGCTTCATCCTATACCACATCTACAAGACTTTCCTCCCAGGCTGCCAGACTCTTCCCTGTTGTTTAGTTTTTCATGCTTAGCCCAACAGCATTGCCCTGGCCACGCATTAGAATTGTAGAATCATAGACTGGTTAAGGTTGGAAAGGACCTTAATATCATCTAGTTCTAACCCCCCTGCCACTGGCAGGGACACCTTGCACTAAATCATGTCACCCAAGTTTATGATAATGTTTTTGTTTCTTTGGACTTTTTATATTTGCAACATTTTATATATGTTTCATACACATATATACAACATACATTTATATATACACTTGCATACTTGCTATATATATATATATATATATACATACTTTCTAATGTCTGCAACAGCGCATGCCCTGCTTGCTAGGGATGTTTCTTCTTTTCTCTTCAGCTTTGAATACTTTATGATCTCAAAGCTTCCTGAAATCTTTGAATTGGGAAAATACACAAGAACCTACGTTTGTGTTGTAAAGGGAACAGCTTTTCTAGAGGAAACTATGAAAATGTGATCTGTGATGAATTACAGAGGTTAAGAAAATACATGCCAAGTAGGAAAGCAAATAGTAAGAAAACATCCAGCATGTTTTTATGCCTTATGCTTTTAAAGGCAGCATCAGAAATTGGAGTGGAAAAAATACACAAGTTTTGAGCACCAGTGGCTGATATTACAAAAGGAGATTCTGCATTTTTATGTCAGTGGTGCCCATACACCTGAGTGCAGCTGCAACTGGTGTAAGAGGGTTTTGTTTGACACTGTGAAATGCATAGGTTAGAAATATTTTTCTTTAGTTTAAATCCAACCCTTCCTGGTTACGGAGAGGACTGGAATTAATGCAGTATTTCCGCTACATATATACACATTTAATATAGGCAAGGCTTATTTTCCTGGGTGAAAAATATGAAAGGCAGATTCCTCATTGAAACAGATGATAAAGCAGATGTCCCAGACAGAAGAATTAACTCTTTAGTGCTGGGAAGACCAGACACAGCTTAGTTATAAGCTGCTCTACCAATCTCCTAGCTGTGAGCTGAAAGAGAGAATCCAGAATAAGAAAGATGAAGAAACATGAAAAGCTGGTTAAAATGTGATTTCTTATTACACTGACTTCTATTGAGCTCTGGCAGAAAGAAGGTCCATAAAAAAGGTGAACTTTGGGCAGAACAGAAACATATGTGAGCAACCAATTGTATTTAACCGTGTAGGCAAAAGACCACCAGAGAGCTCCTGTTTCATCAGGTTTACAAGAGTCTCCTTGAAGGCTACAACAGATTGTCACGCAGAGCTTACAGCAAACCACTAAAAATAAGTGGTTTGCTGTAGCTGAGTAGCAGTACATCAAATATTTTAGGGACTCAGTATAAAGCAAGAGCTCTGGTCAAGAAAACACCCCAATCTTTGAGATATTTGGGTTATATTCACACTCAACCAAGTATCAATGCCAAATTCTGCTTGCCCTATAGTTATGAATTATTACTGCAACACCTCTAATAAATACAGTTGTAGAGTTAAATAAGTTACAGTAAAACGCTTCAAGGGAGTGGAAATTAAAAAAAGCAGTTCAGCTGGGGATTAACACAGCAAACAGAGGGAATTCATTTAATCTAAAACAAATTAGACTCTCATTTGATTAATTTGCTAGAGGCAAAGCAAAAATCTGTGGAGTAGAACTGTGTAATTTCTAGTTCTTGTTCTTAAATCTTAAATAAATTAATCATGGACCCCTTACGAGTCACTCTGAGGTCAAGTAAGAGAGAGCTGGCCTGGAGTCAGAAAGAATGCCAAATCTGCCCTGGGACTATATGGGGCCTATAACCACTGCATCACTCAGTCCTGTTGCAGGAATAGCACCAGATCTGAGGAGCCTTTGGTGCAAGGTGATTTTAGGGAAGTTGTTTCCATTTTATCCCCTTCCTTTTGTGGGTGTCAGTGTTGGCATACACAAGGTGTTACATAAAGCTGCTAATGTATATGTCCAGGTGTCACCTTTTAACAGTACACCCCACACAGCCATTTAAAGAGGATTAACCGAATGAAGCAAACAAGAACTCAGAACCATTAGAGATGCTGGGTTGTATGGTGGCTGCAGACACATGCTATCCAATCATTTCTATAACTTTTATGTGCACTAAAGATGGGTTCTAAGTCTGTTTACAGACTTTGTTTGAAGTCTTGAATTAAGAAAAGACACCAATATTCTACACTATATTTAAAAATCTGGGCAAATCTATTTCAGGAGAGAATGAGGCATCTGGGCTGAAAATCATCATGCCAAGTTTCAACTCAGATCTTAGAAGTTCCTTTATAATCCTTCTGAAAATTCGATTTACAGCACATTAGAACTTACCCCTAAGTACCACACTGGGAACTCAGGACTATAAGATTAATTTGTAGTAACAGTGATATCCAGTGTGAGAGTTTCCTTTAAAATAAATCTCCCAAAGAGCTTTAATAGCTGGGGCCCTGCCTTTCTCACTGACTTAATGGGAACTACATAGTTATATCCCAGTGCAACTCTGTAAAATTAATTTTATTATCAAAAACAGATTTTATTTTTTTTTTTAGTACAATTTGGAAAGAAACTGTGCCCATTATTTGAAAATGGTGATACTCCTCTCTTTAACTCATAAACCAGTATGGATGCAGAACTCTGCTCCAAACCACACAAGTGCATCTCCATGAGGGACTGCTTACAGTGTCCAAAAGCTACTTCTGCCCTCTCTCCATCTCAGCCTTCTCATGGAAAGGCAAAATTTATCCACTTGTGAGGTTTCTGTAATATTAACAACTGTTCAGACAGATGAGAACAGTGAACACCAATATGTTTCTCAAATCACATTTCAAAAGCTTTTTGAGCAGCAACCAGATTTATATGCATTTCTGGTCACTATTAACTGGGTCTACATTCAAAGTACTGACCTAGAGGTGAAACTGAGCCAGCAGAAGCACAGCAAGCAGCTGCGGCCTTCAGATGTTGATGATTTCATCAGTCTAATTGGTTTCCACTGGTTTTCACAGCTTTTATTCTGGACAATCTCCTGCTTAGGCTAACAGGCTGCTCATTCCCCTGTCTTTTCACAGATGCTTTGTTTCACTTGTCCTCTTCTTCTGCCTTTCTCTGCTTCTTTTTCCTTGTAGCCCCTTTTCATATTCAACCCTTTCTCCCTGAATCAATTTTGATGAGCCCTGCCTTGTAAAAACTTACCCCACACTTAAAACGGTTCCCAATTGACAAGGTCCCAAGCCAACACATCATGCTCACAGGATCACCGTTGTTGGCTGTATGGTGCCTGTATTTTCCACTCAGTCCTTTGTCCAACTTGTCACATAGTACACTCCTTCAAATGGGGCTTGCATGAATCCTGCATTTGCAGAGTACCTAGTCTTTAGGGGTGTTGTGGCAGAGGTTCAGCTGAGGCAGTCCTGTAAGACAGCCCAAAGCATCCTTTGGGATGTCATCTGAGCCTGGATTCTGGCAACAAGACTAAGGTTTTTCCCCACCTCTGTCCTTCAGGCAGCTCATCTGGGAATTTGTCTATTTTCAGTATCACAAGAAAGCAAGAAGCAAGGTCCCAGATCAGAGATCTTCTCTTGACACATTAGGTAGGACTTGGATTGCGTCTTTCATCACCTAACCATGCATAAACCAAACAAAACATGACAAATGGGTGCACTGTAATACTGGGATCTCAAACTGTTCCCCCACTGCTATGTCCAAAAAATGTGAGAGCTCACACTAAGAATAAACAAAATAAAAAAAAAGAAGATTAAGAAATTCAGAGGCATAAGAACTATTGCTCTGGTTTTGCTTTTCAGGCTCAAAATGAAAAGAGTACATAGGGGTGTTTCTTAGCCTGTCAGTGCTGCAGACCATTGCTACAGCACTGGGGTCAGGACCAGCTGCATGGTGCAGAGGGTCGACCTTAGAAGTTAAAAGTTTAAATCATATCGTATTTCATTGTAATGATTTAAGAGCAAACAGATCTGTTCTCATTAGTGCACTGAAAAATTGTGCCCCCCTGTCTGTATGTCAGAGGAGGCAATTAACAGCAGCATTAAAATGGCATACACATTCCTAACAACACACGTCTCTATTACCCACCATAACTCATTCACTTTGTTCCCCAGTGACGTCGCAGTCTTCACCTCAAATTTATGCACCGAAAGGGACTGCAGTTTTAGGTGGAAGCAGTCAGACTCCAAAGACAATTCATCTTAGGCTGGTCCCTCACTTGTACAGACCACATTATTTGGAGGATCAGGTTCACTTTCAGTGCCTGGTGAAAAGCGTCTTTATTTTGCTTTCCAAGGGGGAAGGCTGGAAGGAGGGAATCTCTGTGCTGACACACAGAACCTCAGGATAAGGAACGTTTTGTGAAGCTGAAGATAACTGGGCACACATCCTTCACAGCACTGAACTGCTTTTATCCTTAACATTTCCTCCAGTTCTCTTTCTTTATTTTACTTCGTTTCCTCTGCAAGGCCTGACCAGCTCTATCTCTCTGCAAGATCACCTTTCCCTCCTTATCCTAGCAGGCAAAGGCATTTGCACCTCTGGGCACAATGGTCTTCGAGTGCAGATCTAAGCAAACTGCTCAATGATTGTGACTAAAAAGGGCTCTGTTCAGCTCTCAGCTGCAGCAAAGTCAGTCTGGAATAAATTTATGCAACCCAAAGCAGCAGAAGAAAGAGCCACAGGAGATTTTAAACAACTCTCTTCTTCACAGGGATAGGCTTGCTCATGCTATTCTTAGTCCAACATGGATGGTTAAGGTAGAATACTAAAAGTGAAGAAGTGATTACTGAAAATATTCCTGTCATAGCTAGCTTACATGCTAATTCTGTTCAATATCCATTGTAGTGGTACAGTAATATTTCTATCTGTGAAATAATGGATTTCTCTTGTTTTCACAAATTCTAACACTCCACTTTTCTCTATACTCTTAATAAAAATCTCCTTTGACACATGCTTGCTTGATCCTCTTTCTCATTCATCTGTGCTACCAACCAATTCAGGCTTAAAATTCTCTGTGCTACCAACCAATTCAGGATACACACTGACTGTATAGTAGCATTGCTTGGGATTTGTTCTGCATTGTATCACACATTTATTATAACTGCTCGTGCCTTTGAACTTCTGCGGTAGGGTCCTGTGACATGTCCAACACACACCACTCAGAGCTCCTGCGTATGTTTCATGTTTATGTCACTATATTCATACAAGCTCTGTTACAACTGGCCTAAGTAAAGGTTACTGGATCACTCCACTTCTAATCCTTGGTTTTCAGATGCTTTCCGGCTTCTGCAAAATGCTCAGGACTGGATTTTTTTTAAACCTGCATCTGAAGCTTCTGTCCAGGAAAGAGCTATTTGTAGATGCCTGTGCATTTGATTTTGTGCACGTGAAGATTACAGAGAAAGACCTTTTCTCCTGTATTAGAAAATTAGAACTTTTTTCCCTTATACTGTAAAAATAGCAGTGTCATCAAAACAAAGACAAAACCTGTCAATAATGTAAACATCATATAAATAGATTATTTGTTTTAAATTTTCAAGGCAGCTGAGAAAGAGCAACTGAATTTGCATGTGCACTCAGCTCTTCCAAACGGAAGCTCTACTTGTAGATTGCATCTGGGCTCCCAGTTCAAACATAGAAGGAATGATTTTCAGATATAAGGAAGAAATCTTTTGCAATTAGTGTGGTGAAGACCGGCACAGGCTGCCCAGGGAGGTGGCAGATGCCCCATCCCTGGAAACATTCAAGGTCAGGTTGGATGCGGCTATGAGCAACCTGGTCTAGTTGAAGATGTCCCTGCTCATTGCAGGGGGGTTAGATTAGATGACGTTTAAAGGTCCCTTCCAACACAAACTATGCTATGAAATACAGGCTGATGTGCCATTAATTCTCTGTTAAAGTGTGCACTGTATAAGGAAAACTTGAGGTAAACTTAGCTGGCACATCCAATGAAAGCTCAATGTACTCTATGTACTGAAAACTATGTGCAGAAAGCATAGGGCACTTCTGAGGTAAACTGGTCAACACTAAGCTAGGCATCCATACTAGACCATTCCTGAGGCAAGGGCTGGCTTCACCAATTTCAGTAGAACACAACAAAGGATGAACCTGTCCCACTGCTTCACTCTATGTGCCTTTTTTTAAGCGAGAGGAACTGCACAGGACAGGGTATTTGGTCACATTCCAGTTCTCAAGCACATGACACCAGATGTTTGTCCTCCAGCACCATCACAATACAAGTGGTACGTAGCAACAGGAGGAAGGAGAAGGAAGAAGAGTGGGAAGAAGCAGCTGAGTTACCTTGGGTATCATAATTAAGAGCTTTTCTGTCATCCTGGAGCAAAAGTCCCAAAATGTCCACCTTGACTTTGTCATTGCCTGATTTGGAGCAGTAATATTAAGTCATTATCCAAACAAGATCCACATTTCAGATGAAAATAGTTATGACCAGTACTGCCATGACAGTGGTGATTACAGATACAGTTTGCAGTAATAATTACAAAATATATCACAGATATACAGAAAGAAGTTCTCAGTTTTAACAGCTGTTGTCCCTGTCTTAAATTAGGGCCAGTGTTTTTGAATATGTGGTGGTGTTTGACTATGAGGAAGCTGTTTTCATCTGTTTCCCAGGCAACAAACACTCATTCATACCCCAATAAATAACTGTAACTTAGAAGTATCATTTGACAAAAGATATATCTGACCCTAAAGCAGTCAAGTCTCTTTGTAAATCACATGAATTATTACTAAAGAGTATCACAAAGTTTGTGAGCTCAGTGTAGTTTGCTGGAAATAAAACTGCCAGCATATTAAACATAAACTTCAATTTGTTTTACTGATTTAAAACATAACACATTATGAATAACAGCAATGGAAAATATAATTTATTCCTTACAGATTTTTAGTGATGTAATTATTTAGATATTCCTCCATTCTCCAGAGAGGGTAGATACAGAGACAGCTGCAATCAACAGATCATTTTGATGTTATTGAGAAAAATGTGTAACTACACCAAGTCCTACAATTACTACCACCATCAAGTTTAAAGAGAAACTAGGAAAACACAAGTCTGCACCCAAAAAGGAAAGCACAGAGTCAAAATTTGGTTTGGCTCTCTGATTTCCATAACACTGGCAATGGCACTTGATGTGATGTTTTGTTGGAAGTTTCTCTTTTCTCTTGCTATTAACACAGTCATCTAAGAGTTCATCTTTGCATGTTTTATTACTGATTTCTGTATCTGCAGGGAAAAGAAATAAGATGGCTGTGATTGCTCTTAAGGAAACTGAATAGTGATGGCTAGAAACCAGCATGAAGCATCTCCCTCTAGAGTGCAGGGCACCAACATGTGCTCCCAGCAGGAGTAACATCTTCCCTCCAAATGCCACTTCCCTGCTCTGCAAAGAGGCGGAACAGAAGGACATGCAAGTCACATTACATCTTACTGCTGTCCTTGGATCTTTGCATCCCACCTCCCCCCAAAACCAGTGCAGCCTCAGCCCTAGCAAAAACAGAACTTAAGGCTTTTGGTGATAACAGGCAGGGGTTATATCATTGGATCCTCATTGTTTTAGTTTGTTCCTGCCATTACACTTACACTGATAATGACAAGCTGATGACAAAAATTTTGGCACAAGTACCCTATAAATAAAGAACGTTGTAAATATATTATTTTTAATATGTTGCATGGCCCTCTAGAGACACCATGTCACAGCACCAGGAGTAACTTACATAGTGTGTGTGGGCTTGCAAATATACCCCCCCCCCCAAAGCTTCTTCTCCCTTCAGGCAGCTATTCTGGCAATTGAATAAATAATCACATCATTTCGTTTCCTCGGCTCTGGAAAATCAGTGTAACTATCATGATGTTTACTGGCCTCCTGGCATCTGGAATCAAAAACTCTGCAATCCAAGCACAGGCACACCGGTGCCCAAAAGCGATTTTCTTATATGCATGGGTTTTTTCCTTCCACCCTTTGAGTTTATTTTTACCTCTGAAGAAAAACTAGATGCAACTCTCACAAACTCCCAACTACTTCCTAAACTTTCCATTATGTCCTTTGATGTTTTCGTTGTATTCCCCAGCATGTAAAGGCTCTGCCTTTTGCTGTAACGCTATCAATTTTCATAACCAGAAGGCTGTGTTGCAACCCCCCATATACGTCCTTACTAGGTTACAGTCTACCAATTTGACATCTGCTTCTTTATTTGATTTTAAAAGCGTGTAATACCTCTCTCTCAGTCACAACTTTGCAGGATCGGGACAACCAGTAGAAGTGGCATGGGGCAAAGAAAAAGGAAAGGAAACAAAGTTTCAGTTTTAACAGATGCAAAGCAAGGACCAAATATTTTCCAGTCGGTGGCTGTTGAGAAGAAATATGCCAAATACATTTCACAAGCCAGTTAAGCCTCTACTGGCACCTAATCACTGCCAGATGTTTAGAAGCAACACCAAGAACATCGCAAAGCGTTGCAAAATATAAACAAATAAATCAGGGAGAAATAAAAGTCTTCTTCTGGGAGGGGGGAAGAGAGAGAGAGGGAAGCGGGGTGCCGAGAGAAAACGCGCCGCGGAGAGCACACATGGACCCCCCAGCTCCCCAGGCCGGGCTGACCAAGCCAAACCGAAGGCGAGACCCGCGCTCTGCCTCTCGGTACCGGCTGCCTGCGCCCTGCCGGTGTTCTGCCCGCAACTTGTTCGCACCGTGCCCTGCCCGTACCCTACCCACACAGTGCCCTGCCTGCACCCTGCCCGAATCTTGCAGCAGCCTGTCCACATGGTGCGCTACCTTCACCCTGCCCGCACCCTACAGTCCCTACCTGCATCCTGCCTCCACCCTACAGACCCTGCCTGCGCCCTGCCCGCCGCCTGCTCCATGCCTGCACACCCTTCCAGCATCCTGCCCGCACGCAGCCCTGCCGCTGCTGGGTGCCGGCTGCGCACGTGTGCGGGCAGCGGAGCGGGCGCCCGGCTCCCGTCCCTACCTTTCATCTTGGCGCCGAAGCGGGTCACATAGGACGGACGGGGAGCGGCAGGGGCTGCCGCCGGGAGCGGCGGGCTGGCGGGCGGGCAGCGCTCCCTGCCTATTGCCGGGCCATGCCGGGGGCCGGGCGCGCCCCGCCGCGGGCCCTGCTGCGCAGCCCCGGCCGCTGCCGCTGCCGCTCGTCGTCGCTCCTCGGCCGCCGGCGGCACCGCGCTCTCGCCGCCAGCCTCGAGCGGCCCGGCCCGGCCCCGCCTCCCTCCCTCCGCCCCGGGGAAGGGGCCGCGGCCGGGACCGGCCGGGGGGGGGATGGGGCGGGCCCGGGGCTTCGCCGGCGGCTGGGGATGGGGGCGTCGCACCCCGTTCTGCAGCGCCCCTCGGAACCGTGGGGTGCCCGTGGTGGGGGCCGTGGGCAGCAGGGTTTGTCCGTGGGGGGCAGCCCAGGACTGCACTCACAGGGCACCCACCGGGGGCCGGAGAGCTCGAGTGGGACGTGGTGATGCCAGGTCCCTCCCTGCCCTCCTCACGCGCGTGGCAGGCACCTGCGGGTGTTAGACCCAAACCAGCGTGCTGAGCGTCACCCTGTGCAGGCATGCCACGGCTCCCTGGACCAGCGGTCCCGCGACTGTGGGTGCCCAATTTGACAGTTGGGAAGAGACTGCGGGATGTGCAAAGTTCACCCTAGCATTGAAGGAAGCGCCGCAAGAAGCCCTGTTGGATTCAATGGGATTGTGCGCAGTGCATGCACTGAAGAATGCGTGTAAATATTTGTGGGATTAGGGATATACAGGCCAGTCGTCTTTTATTTCTCTAGTTCTGGATGTCGACAGGGATAATGGATCATTTCCAAGCGCCCATTTTCCTGAAAGGCATGCTTTGATTTTCGGCAATCTATCCATTTTTTAGGGCATTAAAGACAGTGATAAGTATTTACGACCCAGCTTCAACTATTAACATCAGTGCTGATGAAGCAGAGTTCATGCAACATGCACTGGTTTGTTCGGGGGATGAGCAAAGTAGCGGACCCACCAGAGAGCCTTTCCTCTTGGAGACAAGAGGTGTGAATGTGGGGATAGCCAAAGAAATTATACTACATGGTCTTTTCGATGAGCTTATGGGTCTGATAAGGACCACAGTATACCAGAAAGGTCATGGTACAGTTTACAGCATTAGTTTACAGCATTAGTTTACAGCATTAGTTTAACACCAGGTCAAAAAGCATTGGAAACCAAGTACGATCTCACCTGAGTGAGGAATGGAGGATTAAATCCACAAAAAGTAACCATTGTAGAGCAAAAATTAAAGAACAGGTTTAGAAATCTAAATTCCTTCTGTTGGTCTAATGACTTGAGTTGACATCTACTTAAGCGCATTTCGCTGACTTGGAGGCAGTACCTTCAGTTTGGGTTTGCGAAAATCCTTGAATACCAGCTGCAGTAGCCATTTGCTGCTTTAAAGCAGGGCTCAGATATCAAAGAGACGTGACTCAGTTTTTAGTTTACCCTCTGGAAGTTGCCTGGAATATCTATTTTTGGTACAAGTTGTGAGTAAAACACTTAAATCTGAATACAGTCACCAAGTAGTTACAGGTGTCCTGTAGTGTTGTGTTGGATTAGGACAACAGTTCTTGCAGTGTTTCTCAGACCAATTAATGTTCCCTCAGTTGTGTGATTTACTTTGGATCCTAAGTGAACTTACAATTTTCATACTGGATAATCAGTATCATTCAGTTACCCAAACTGAAAACTATAGACTCCCATCCAAAGCCTATGAGAATGTTTCCAAGACGGAATCTTTTCATTAATTCTCATAGGCTGGATGAAACCAGTAATAAAGCTCCATTTCTCCAGAAAAAAAAAAGTACTTATATTTGAAAACACAGTGCAGAAGAAAAAAAAAAAAAAAAGTCTTGTGACTTTAAAATAGTTTATTTGCAGACATAATGGGACACTTTATATGTCTAAAATAAGTTTCTACATTATCTTTTAATTGTGTAAGTTGTTTTCCACATTGAATTTTTTATAAATAGGTTATATAGTTAGATGGCTGATGAGGTGGTACTCTTTCCATGCCCCATGAGCTCTGCCTGCAGTTGCACACACAAGGACACTGGGAATCACCCAAAGACACAACCAGTGGCCTTAAAAGAAATTGCATTCAGTTCTTCCAAATTTCATCCCTAGCTACCATGCAGATATGCCAGCAGACTTGGTTTCAGGTAAGAAGAGCAGCCTCTCTCCAGCAACCCTCCCCTGCCTGGGCTTCAGATAGATGCTGATCCTGAACAACCAAATCAGGGGCCACTTTCAGACTCACCCTCTTTTTTCTGCTTAGGTGTGAGCTCCCCATGAAGTTTGACCTCCCAGAACTTAAATTTCATTTCTCTACTACATGGGGCTCAAGAGATATTCCTACTAGTTAGTTAAACCACTGATTACCTACATATTTAGGGTGCAATACAGTACGTAGTACAGGGTCCAATATGTAACCAGCATTTCCTACTTCTGGACCTTCACCAGCTTGAACCTTTTATACGCTTTTTTATATTTTTCAAATTTCATTTAAAGCTATGGTGAAATATGCCAAACACAATTACACTGCCTCCCTGGTTTGAACCACGGATCTCTGAAAAAGTTTCAAGCATATTTTCATATTCTTTTTATTTTAAGGAAACTTTAGTCTGTGTTCTAGGGAAATCTAATTTTACAGAAACACTTTATTTTAGGGACTTTTTCATTACTCTAGTTGAGGACATAAATTATGAGGCCTATTCTTTCATCCAATAATAATAGTATAACAACAGCTGACAACCACAACGGGCTGCCTGTCACAAAGCGATCCCACATTGCAGCCAGATTCCGAGTCAGAGAGGGTCTGGAGGATCTAAACAAATCATCCTTGATTAGAAATGTTTACGTAATAGCTTAATATGGCTTGTTTATATGGAACTATGACAATTTATTCATCAAATGCTGAAATAAGGTACCCAAGTGAGAGCTTCGCAGTTGCTATGGCATAGGGTGACTTTAAGCACTTACCAGCCATGTGTGTGTTGTTCATTTTTTCCTTGCTACAGTTTTCTCTTGATTATCAAGGAAGCTCATTTAAAATGGGTCACACTCACTTTTACTCTGCAAAATGTGTTCAAATTTGGCAGTAATCCAAAAGAAAAAGATACAAACTTAATCTCCTTGTATGCACTTCAGAATATATTGCACAGACTTTGCTGAAGTGATCTAAAATGTGTCCATTTCCTATTCACGTTGATTGCACTTCACAATGGACCATTACCTTCCCCTGTCTCTTTCCCAGAGCCTAACCTACAAACTCTCTTCTCTGACCACAAGCTCTTTGGCTATTTGGCCAGTCTTGTTGAAGCTGGAAGCCTTACTCCATGCACATGGGGGTATGTGTGGCATTCTTCTTTGATTGGCAGCCTTCTCATTGCCTGGGGCCACATGCAATACAAAGGGCAATAATTAAATAAAAAAATCCCCCAAATTCCATGCGTCATTGAGAAGAACTGCATGTGACACGGGAACCATATGTGGAAGATCATTCGTCTCAACCATTTGGGTTCAGTACAAAACGTCCATTTGAAAACTTAGAGTTAAGTGTTATAACATATTTTAATGATAAATCTTTTTCTCCACAACAATTTCATATTGCTGTTAATGACCATTTTGGACCTGTGCCCAGAGTGAAGACGTTATCCTTGGATCTGGGTAATGAGTTTGTAAATGATCCTGAACAAATGGTGAAGTTATTTACTAATAATATTGTTAAATCTGCAGATGAGTTTTTACTTATTCTGGGTGATTAGCATTATAATTTGGAAGTATTTGGTTATCTAGATTTGCCTCTGACAAGCAAGGTGGGTTTTTGGTTTTCCTTTCCTACATTTTGATTAACTGGGAAACTGAAGGAAAGAAATTCTGAAAGCAGCGAAACACCTGGCTGTCTTTTTGGTATGCCAGAATTACTCAAAGACACAGACTTGTTCTAGATACAGTTTGGATATAGATCATGGAAAGGCCCATGCACCAGTTCTCTTGTCCTTAAATTGCTGTGACATTTTTCATTTAGAAACTGGATTTCTTAGAAGGAAAGCACAAGAGAGCTCTAGAAAAGGCTGGATAGTCACATTGTTCTAAATTTAAAGAAAAGCAAAATGCTGGAATGTAATTAAAAGTACAACTATTACAAATAACTGCAGATGATGATATTTAGGAACTATTGCTTCATATTTTTGATATTTGATGAGACACATCATTATGGATTTTGTTCATATTTTGAACTAAGAGCAATTATTTCCAGTTCAGAAAGTTTGGGAAATTTTATTCTGGCAATTTATAGACCAATTTTCTTGCACAGTATTTTGTCAAATTGCCTAAAAGAATTGTAGCTGTTGTGTCTGCTGCATATTTAAACCAATAAAATATTTTACTTTCGTGCTCCAAAATTTTACACAATGAAAAGTAATTCCATTACTGCTGGAGTGCTTAAATGCTGAAGACAGCCAAACCACGACCAAAAAGTGCCAATTTTTATTAGGATGTTTGCAGGAGTAGATTTTTATGCATTAGTAATAACATTTGCATAATAACAAATAACATTTGTGTGTTTCTTTCAACAAGCACAGTAAAATAATACTGATTTCCTCAGAAATAGTTTCCTATTCCTATTGCCTGAGGTCTAACCAGGTCAGCTCTTCAGCTGGAGTATGTCAAAATGGTATGGGCCAGGGCTGGGTTCACACTGATGAAAGGAGGTAAAGATCTTGCCATGTTTTGAGACTGTCCAAATGCCAGTGACATTTCATCTACCAGTTATCATCAGTGGGAGCCAGCAAGCATAAACAGAGAACTGGGCTCTGTTAGCCTGGAGGAGCATCCTTCTGCTGTTGTTACATGCCACATGTTTCATCTGGCATTGAGGGACACCTGAGTGTGTTCTGCACGCTCCTGTTTGGCTGTGCAACTTCTCCCAGATATAAGGTGATGCACAGAGGTGTCTCATCTGGCACTAGAGGGAGTGGAAGCTGGTGTAATCTACTTAGACACACACATGGCTAGGTTCAGGTGTGTCCTCTCTCCAAATTTACTGGCTATATCAATATAGATCCATATGGCAAGTCCAAATGCATCATATATATTCTTCCTGAACTCTTGCCTTGCAGTGCAGACCTCAAAGTCAAGCAAAGGCTAAGTGAGTGTGGCTTGTATACTCTTGGCCACAGGAGAGGAGCACAGCAAGAAAAGCAAATAAAAAGAGTGAATCCTCCCTGCATTAAGTTAACATTACTGCAATGTATTTTGGCTCTTCCGCCTGTGAGTTACACCCACGAGGACTCCCTCACACTTCAACAAGAGGGTGTAAGTAGGTCCAGGGGAATATTAAATTATAACTCTTCAGCTCTGAATTTGGCTCCAAAAGTACAGAAAAAAATGCAACTTTGAAAATGAGGGAACGTCATGATTGTAATTGTATTTTGCTCACTGTATAGAACACATCTCTAATTTATGTAAATTAGTTTTTATGGGGAGTGTCGAACCTTTCAAGTTTTGCTTGTGAGGGCACAATGACAATAAAAGATACCCACTATAGTAATGCTTTTTAGTCATATTTACCAGGTTCGCATTGGTCCCTTGTGTATTGCTTCTGAGATTATATTGTCTACAGTTGCTTCCGATGCAGTATTTCTGTCTTCTTTCCAGTAGATTACAGGACATTAGATAGTCACTGAAAATATTATGAAAGCTTTGGAGAGATACTATGTCTTTTTCATTTTGTAAGATTTCACAAATACCACATACAAATAATTGTGGTCAAAGAATATTACTGAGGTGGTGAAATTGAGCACTCACAAATTAGCAGACGCAAGGAGAAAGATTTCCTATGGGACAGTAACTTACCTGCATACGTTTGGAGTTATTGACAAGACATATTTATTCCTACTGATAAAAAGTATTGATATGGATGATAGTTTATAACAGTGTATTAATTTTTCTCCAGTAACTCCATTTACTCAGTACAGAGAAGGGATTAAAATAATTTAGTGAGCACCCTTTCAATATTTTATCTTCTTTTCGTTGTTCCTCTAGGTCCCATTCACTGCAACATTCATGCTCTGCTTTGAAAATAAAATTATTGATTTCCTCTATGCCTGTCATCAGGGTAGCATTTATGTACTTCATGAAAGTTAATTAAACTTTGCAAGCGATGAGGAATATTATTACCTCCATTTCATAGGACTGAGCCACAGTAAGATTAAAGTTAAAAGCTATCCTCTCATAAGAAGTGAGTAACTTGAAGTGCTGTGATTTCTCAGGGCACCCAGTGCTACAGTCAGTGTTTACACTACACACCCAAGGGCATCTTCCACCTTCCACTTTGCAAGCCTGGCTAAAATCTTAGTCACAGCCTCAAAAGACTCAGCTACTCCTGATTCTGCCTTTGCCCTTCTTCTGCCTCCTCTGTATGAAAGCTGCAAAGAGCAATCTCCTGGCATACTCTGAGCTGAATCCTGCATGTGAACGATTGAGAGATCAGGACATTAGGTGTGCTGCTGATAGCATAAACCCAGTGATCCTGCTACAGCCATACACAGTATTTTATACGCTTGAAGTTTAGATCCCATTGACTTCCATGGCAGGCATGAGTACTCAGCCCTTCAGCAAATGGTACTGTAGGGCTCCTATCAGGACTGTTGAGACAGTCATTGGTAGTGATAAACTAGGATGAGCTCAGTACTGGTGAGCTGCTGGGGTGGGTTGAGGCCAGCCAGCGGCAGCTCAGCCCTCACCCAGTTGCTCCCTCACTTTCCCCCAGATGGACGGGGGAGAGAATTGGAAGCACAAAAGTGAGAAAAACTCATGGGTCGAGATGAAGGCAGTTTAATAAGTGAGTGGGGGGTGGAAGTAATCCCAAATTGCAAAAGCAGTAACTCATCAACTCCCACCAGCAGACCAATGCCCAGCCAGCCGCCAAGCAGCAGCTACTTTGGAAAAAGAATCTTGTTTTATTGCTGAGCATGATGTATATAGTATGGATTATCTCTCTGGCCACTTCAGTCCAGCTGTCCCCTCCCAACCTCTTGCCTCCTCCCAGCCTCTTCACTGGGGCAGAAAACAGAGAGAAGAAACAGAGAAGCCCTTGATGGTGTGGAAGCACTGCTCAGCAACAGCAAAAACATTGGTGTGTTATCAACACTGTTTTGCTCATAAATCTAAACCATGGCACTGTGTAGGCTGCTGTGGAGAAAATGAATGCCACCCCAAGCAGACCCAGAGCAGTTACTCATGACACATAGGCATTGCTTGCCAGAGTCAGTCTTGTTCTCTAGCACTGAAGCCACCAGCTTTGAAAATGAGAATTTCTTTTTTCCTTGCCTTTTCTCTGACTTTTGCAAGAAGTGAAGCAGAACTCTTAAAAGACTTAAAGTTTTCTTCACTACACTGTGGTTGACATCTTGCTTCTACGCTGTGCAGATTTATACTGGGAAAGAAAAAAGGCCATTCCAGGCGCAAAGATCATCTACCCACCAGATTTCAGGACTGTGCTCCAAAGCCTGGGAAATGAGAGTTTTTAAAAGAAAGTGTCTATAAATTTTTGACGTAGACAACAATATGTACATTTTCCCTTAGGTTGTTTCTTGGAAATGACCGAGAATTTTCAAAAAAAAAACCCTAAAAATATCAAAAGAAGTCCAAACAAAATCAGCCAGAGGCATACAGCCAGCAGGAGAAATTACAGCTAGAATGACTGAACTTTGGCAAAGCTACAAGGTCCTTATAATGGAAAGTATTGGGTAACTTTAGTGAAGGCCAAAACCAGTTGAGGAATGAAGAAAGAATGACCATGGTGGCCAGTGATTTTAATCTTCCATCTATCATGCAACCCCGTAAAGGGAAGGTATAATTCAAAATGCGTTATGGAGAGGACACAAGGGAACATGCTGATTTTGGCCTTTTTTGTGTCACCCCAGGCTGTCAGGTCTTCTAAAAGAATAGACTTTTCTCTACTTGAGAAATTTATGAGAAATATGTGCATCCATATTTTTCTGAGATCCATGTACAACTACCTACAAACTTATCTTTAAGCAATGAGTTACAGGCTTCAGCTGGTGCTTCCAGGCTCAGCAGTAGCCACCCAGACCTCCCAAGGCAGAACAGAGACCATCCTTTTCCCTACTTGGAATATGACTGACTGCTCAGCATGCAGCTGGCTTGCAGAGCCTTTTGTAAAAGATATTCCAGGCATTTCAGTTTAAAGTTCAACCACCAAGCACTGTTACTAGCCTGTTTTAATGCAGGTGCTACAGCAGTGTTGGGATTGAGAAAACTCCATCATGCTCTGGCAACAGCACATCTGCTCACTGCTAACAGAGCACAGTGAGGCCGCCAACTCTCTGCCTCCCAGAGAGGCAAAAGCACAGAGAGCAAGAGCAAAGCTTTGCATTACTCACTGTTACTGCAGGGACAGTTGGGAATGGAGAGGGAAGAATTCTGCTATACATTTATAAAATAACACTTTGAAGTGCAGAGTCTTCATGCTGTTATTTTCAATACTGCTTTCTTCACGCCAGGAGACTGGGTATGCTTGATGACAGAGCAATTTGTGGTCAAAACCTGTCAAAATCAGCATGAACTGCAGAACAAGTAAATGAGCACCTGTTCATTCAAACTTTTCCCTTATGATCTGGGGATCTCTGGGTTTTCTCTGGCAATGGAGCACTGCTAAAGCAGGGAGGAGTGTGAAGAACAGAGCAGCAGCAGACACCACGTTCAGTCTATGTGCCATATGCAATGCAAGCAAGAAACATTTCCCAAGGGAAGGAAAACAAGACAAGGCACCAGAGGCACCACCTGACCACTGTTACTGGGGTTGTTTGAAGGTTTAGGTATGGAAGGGTTTGGTTATTCAGTTGCCATTTAATTTTCTAGTTTCAGAGCATTATTAGTTTTGCATTGCATTATTCTTTAGAAAGTGTACTTTAAAATTGGCAACAGGCAGCTGGTCTGCTTTTAATGTTCTTGACCTCACCTTCAGGTCCAGCCATTTCATCACAATGCGCTGAGGTTGGTCATGATTTACCACTGATTCCCAGTCACCACCTTCTGCTTCATCTGCCCAGAAGCCAACGAGACTTGCTCAAGGATTTTCTTGGAGACCAAAATGAAGCTTACTGGCCTGTAAGTTTCCTAGGTTTTCCTTCTTGCCCTTTCTGAAGGTGAGTGCAACAGTTGTGTTTCTCTAGCCACCGGTAAGCCCCCTTTCTCCCTTCCAGAGATGATAGAGATGACTTGCAATGACATATTACAATGATGTAAACCAGGTCTTTTGGGACTCTTGGACAAACCCTATCTAGTTGCATGGTCTTGTATACATCACAGTTTCTCAAGAAACCACTGAATCAATTCTTTGCCCTTTTTTGAGTTTCTCTTCTCCCTGACCATTGCTTCTAGACACCCAGGTCTGAGAGACCTTAAAGAGACCTTACTGGTGAATACCAAGACAAAGAAGTCATTGCTCAGCCTTGTATCTGCTGGCACTGCTGCATTCAGCAGTTGGTCCAGCTTGAAGACTGTGAAGTGCTCCTGGTACTGATCTCTCCATTGACCTTACCAGACAAGTCCTAGGAAGAGCCTGCTGGAGATGTGTCTGGTTAATGTACATTAGGTGTGGAGTGCTTGTGGCAATACAGCAAGGATTCTTTGAGACAATTCGCCTTGGCCAAGCTCATAGAAGCAATAGTGTATGTGGTAGTAAAGGCAGGACATCCAAGTGAATCTGCTATGGAGCTGTGTATACTTTGTTTACCCCTGCAAGCCTTCTCGACCCAGCCAAAGAGCTTAAATATATGTTATTGTATTTTGGTTTACATATTGATAGTATTTGTGTTTGCAGTTAAAGAAAGCTGAAACGCATAAGCCATTTTTATGTCGTGTTGGCTCAGATGTTCCTTCTTTCACAGAAATAAAACACAGAATACAGAATTTTGCTGGTGGTTGATGTAGCCCCTTGGTCTCACAGGAAAAGGGAGGGAAAAGTTTTGAGTCATTCAGCAATAACCACAGGGAAATATAGCAGCATCCACATTCATTTCAAGAGAGGAATTTGAGGTTTGGATGATGTAAAAGAGGAATTACTGAGGGGGAAAGGACTTCCCAGGCTCTGAGGATAGAAGGACCTTCCAAGGTGCAGATGGATTTTATCGTTCCTATAATTCTTCTAACTCTGTGTTTCTCATTTTATGAGTGTGAGCTGTCTCTGCTTCCCTGCCCCTTCCCGTTGGGCTCATTCATCTTTGTGTAACCCTGATTCAGCAGCAGCTTGGTTCCTGCAGGGATGAGGGTGAGAACTGGCTGTATTTGCTGGCTACAGGAACAAACATTACCTTGCCTTAGAGGAACTGTGCTGCTGCCAGAAATCAGAGTCAGCAAGCAGAGCCTTGGCCGTAACTGCAGTCACCTCTCACTTCCCCCTCCTGCAGGGACTGAGCTCCTTCAAACTTAACAGTGCTTTTTGGTAACTCTTCATGATGCCTCAGATGTTTTTGCAGCCTTTTGGTGAAGGAAAGAGACATGGGAGTGCAATCTCAAAGTTCAGAAAAGGTGTTCAACATCCTTCAGAAGTAACAGTCGTGATGAACTGATAGACAGGCTCTAAATACCTACAGGCATTCAGAGAGTGGTACTTACCTATCTTGACAAATGTTCCCAGTGACAATGGGACACTCATGCTAGCCTTTTTAGCTGTACAGTTGGGTGCTCAAGGGGGCTTGCCTATGCACCCACTTCCTTAATGTTTAGCTCCAAGCTTTAAAAAAGAAAATAATTACAATAAACCCCACTTTCCCATTCATTCAAAATAAATATCTTGTTACTGTGTTGGAGGTTTTCATTTGGGTGAGGAGAGTTATACCTTTAGAAAGATGGCAGAGCACTAACCTTGAACCTACTGGAGTCAGTTACAGCCCAATTTCCACTAATTGCAATGCAGTTGCTGTGCATACTAGGTATCTGTGAGGAACAGTTGGAGCTAAGGTAAATCACAATCATGAGTTTTGCATAACTTATTTGGAAAAACATGGAGTATGTAACCCTCCTTATGTCTTTTCAGAATTGATTCCAGTCCCAAGTCAACTTTAAATGCACGAAACATGAAAATCCTCACTGCACTGATACTAATTGCATAGTCCTGTGTACATGATGTGGCCATGATCAAACTTTCGTCCAGCTAAAAGCAGACTGCTCCTGTAAGTCCTTCATTTTCTGCATTTTGGAGCTTTGCTGATTTTGGTAGTTGCCCCAGAAATACAACTTTCTATCACTGGAAGCTTTTTTTTTTCAGGGTGGTGGCAGTTCTCATAATGGGTTGCTCTTATCAAAAGGTGACTCTGAATCTAAAGAGTTTTGTGAAAACAAGACTGCAAATAGTAAATGCAAAGAATGAATGTGAAAGCTTCTTTCACAACCTCTATGTGTCCCGATGAACCCAACTGAGTGGATTGTTTTGTGACATCTTAAATTTTACATCAAAGTCTCTGTTCTTGCTAGTTTCATGGCAACTTTATGCTGGTCATGCAGAACATCCTTACAACTGATATATTCAGCCATATTCACTCAGTTGTAGACCCTGGTGTTACTGAATCAGATGAATGACTTTAGAGCTACTCTCTCCTGCTGCTGTTGCTGATTGATAGGCTGTGACTGTGGCTTTTCTGGTAACTGAACAACTTTAACCGTCCTATAACCTGTTAGCAAATGATGTCCAATGGCATTTACACCCAGCCGGGACAGAAGAGCAGCCAGTGTGGGGCTTGAGAGCTCACGAATCACAGGTGAAGAGCCTCGTGCATGGTCCAATGCACTAAGCCTTCTGCAGGAATTAATTGGTCATGCAGGCAATACTCTTGTTAATGTTTTTCTTGGCAGGACTGAACATAAATGGTTTGTGTATAATTACGTGGTTTTACTTTGACTTGTGCTTCCCTATTATGCTGATGGGCAGCATTTTTGGCTATTAAGAAATCTATATATAAACTTATACTGTACATGGTGATGAAATATGAATTGATATTGGAACAATGACTGAATTCCTTCATGGTTTATTAATAGCATTCTGAATTTAAACAGTTTTAATTAAATGCTTGTGCAGACTCATGCTGTTTTAGAACCATGTGGTGCTTTTGAAAAGAGGAATTTTCTTCTAACCTGTTTGCGTAAATACCAGTTCTGATCAAAACATGGAATTTATGTGTTCAGGAAATTTTGCCATTGAAAATTTGTTTTCTTTCTGAATCAAAAGACAAATAACATTTGAATCTATTTTCCCGACACCTCATACTAGAGAAATTTAAAAAATACTATTTAGAAAATTGTAAATTTTATCTTGGAGTTTGAATTTTTTTTATAAAATTTTTAACTGTTTGCTGTGTTTTCTGGTTTTACATTTTTATATTTGTATTATTTATGCTGGTTTTAGTATTCTGAAATCAGTTTATTACTTCAGCGGGACTATATTTTATTGTACTATTTTAAAAAATCATTACATTTGGCTTTTGTTTACTACTCACTAGAACATTTTATCTTCTCGATATAACTGTCCCCTGTTTCTGCTGGGTTGAAACAATTTACCAGAGTGTTCAGTTCCAATACAAACAGGAAAGACTTGGATGGGAGTGACATACCAGTTCTTTGCAGAAAACCACTGTGATCAAGGAAATAGGTTTCATTCAGTGATAGAAAGCAGCACACAGTAATGATTTTAAGAGATAGTGCCACCCAGTAAGGGAATAAAATATTTCAGCTATGGCGTTAGTTTGTACTACATTATGCTGTCATGTGCCAACTGCAGTAGTGTATGACATGCCATAAGCTATAGAAATGATTTCAAAATTAACGCAAGAGAAAGAGAAACATAATTTTGGAATGCCAAAATGAATTGTCATATTGTGTGGTGAATTTTAATTTCTTGAAATAGTCGACATTTGTGCCGGAAGCCTTTGGGGGTGGAGTTTGTTTGTATCAATGAATACATATATACATATACAATGTATATTTTAAGATGTTTCGGTATTGATGAAAAGAGAGCTACTGCACTGGAAAATATTCTGATGGGAAAGACAGACAGTGTTTTAGGCACTATTCTAAGACAGGATGGCAGTTTATTAAAACCTATGTGTGAAGAAAATGAACACATTTCAAGGACATGCCCACACGTGGATGTAGGTATTGCTGCTTGTTTCCTGAGAGGCAAACTGAGCTGCCATTAAAGTAAATCTAAAAGATTATATTTATTTTTCATCTGTTATAGGAGAGATATTATATCTGCTTGAACTTCAAATGCTCTTTGAAGGTTCTCTTTCTACAGCAGTTTTATTACTTTTGCCTTTCTGATGGTGCTAGCTCCTTTAGGCAGCACCTTTGCAGTCATCCTTCTCTTTAAACTTTCACATTCAACAGCTCGGAAGACCAGAAGTCATCACTTAAATCTTGGCCCTTCTGAAGTCAGCAGGATATCTGCCACTGGCTTCAGCAGAGCCAGGATTTCACTGCATGTCAAGAGGATTACCTTTTTCTTTTTGTATTATATTGGCAGAAAGAAAAGCCGTGCAAATCCAATACAGTTAAACAAACATATGATGGGTTTTGATGTGTAACTCCTCTTTGTATGCGCATTAGAGGCTGGAACCTGCCTGTACTCACTGCGAGCAGGCAGCAGAGTGATTGCTGATTCATAACAACACACGAAGTTGCTTGAAAGCCAGAATTTCCCATACATCTGTAGGAAATAATGTTGCATAGATCAAGACAAAGCAATATAGAGGGGAAGGTGTGTTTATTTGAAAAATCAAACAAATTTCACTCATACTCACACTCTTGTGCCCATACTCTGATCCTGACAATCATATTCAATCAGGAGTTGTATATAATCCAAATGAATGCATTCAGGCACCCAGATATGAGTACCCAGATGGTCTGGTTGGGGTTCCTTTGCAGGATGCCACCTATGAAGTCTTCCCCACATCTCCTGGGATTTTTTCTTAGGCTGGTGACAATGACCTGGTCCATTCCTACTAGTCCTAATGTTTCTACTGCAGCTCTCTACACATTGATGCAAAATTCAACAGACTTTCTTTTGCAAAGTTTGCAACAAGATCTATACAAATCTGAGCTACTTGTGAACAAATAGAGCCCCTCTTCACTCATTTGACTTTGAAAGTGGCTCTGTTCTGATGCTAAGATTAAATTTCCCTCTCAAGAAAAATATCCATCTTATAATGGGTAGCTTGTCAGGACTGCAAAACTTCACTCCATAATTCCTATGTTTATATATATTTTTTGTATTACATCATATTGGGAGGCCTCAACAAGACATATTTTTGTAAGTTTTTGCTAAAAAGAATCATCTTTTTCAGCTTAACTTCTTGGCTATGTGATTAAGAGACACCCATTTGATGGGGCCCCTGGTGCTAAGCCCTCAAAGATGAGTAAAAGACATTACTTTCTGTCAAACTGTAAACATTGCATACTCTTAGAAAAAATTCTCAGATAAAGGAACTGCATAGTAAAGACATAACTTAAATTTATTGTCTAATGGTTCATGTAGGTTTTGCCTTTTATAGATTGTTGCATGTGAAGAACTGTGTGAAGTTTACCAAATTAGAAACAAAACAGATAGCTTTCTATTGCAGGAATGAATGAAAGCTTTAAAATGAAATGCAAGAACAACCTTCCACCCACAAAACCCAGTCCAAAAGTAAGATTTTGATTTATTTGATCCTAGACATATTTTTGTCATTAAGCTTTGTAGCTTATTCTAAGCTTTTGCTGCACTGTTATGCATGTTAAGCCACTGAGTCCCACATGGTGAGCTAACGGCAAAGAAAACACTTGGGTCACCACAATTGAGGAAAAGAGAAAGTCTCAGGCAGAGGCACAGAAGGTTTCAATGCTCTCACAGATAGATTAGCCTACATGGACATAACACCAGATGGGATTTCTGGGTTCTTCTCCCCTGTCTTAGAACACCAGTCACAACGGCTGAAAGGAGGACAGAATTTAATAAAACCACAGTTAGGAAAAGCCAGCTAAGATATTTAATTTTAGATAGCTGGGCAGAGTAAGCTGTGCATTTTTGGAATACATGAGTCAAAATCGCAGATGGTCACGGAAAAGAAGAAGCAACGCTGTTGATAGTAACAGCAGAGTTGCATCAGCTAAGCACGTGTGAGCGTGTGCATGCAGGCATCAGGATCCCCAACCATTCTCATCCTTTGAGTGCTCAAATGATAGTTTTCAGAAGTGTTTCTGTAAGTGGGTGCTATATATGAATTAGGAGTTGGATATATAAACATTTCATTAATTAATATATTTGTCTTAAAGCTTGGCTGTCCTATGGACTTCTTGCTCATCTGTGTCAGTCCTGGTCCTGAAGGGGTGAAGAGAGCAAGACAGCTTCCCTGCAGAAGCTCTTATGTATTTCCTGCTATCTGGCACCTGCAGTTTCCTCCAGAGGTGGAAGAGGAGGGATGAAGGGGCTGCAGCAGCACAAGTCCTTGGACGCTGCCTGTCTTTAGTGCTCACAGGAGGGGAAATTCACTGGGCAATATACCAGGCAGATACTAACTCCTGGAGGAGATTCCAAGAGGGATGCAATTCCCTCCAAACCAAAATACTGTTGCAGCTACAGAGATGCCTGTCTTCACTTCCAAGCAGACCTTTGATTTCATCAAAGGTGGCCTACCTCCTTGCGGTGGAAGGCCAGAGTCATTCTGTGAAAAGACCATAAAAATAAGCACTCCCAAACTGACAGATTTATCCCCACAAACTCTGTGTATTTGTGATGTTGTCCTGTGCACTCCTTTTATTGTGTGAGCACAAAAATCCATTTACTGGTGAAAGCTCTGTCTTCACTAAAGGTGTTTGCCAGTGTTTATCAGTCTTCCTTACTGAAGTACCACCTAATGGGTTGGGGGGCAGAAAAAAGTCAAATGATCAACTCACACAGTGTTGCCAAGCCAGTTTTCACTACAACCGAATACTAAGTCCAGGCTTCAAACCCACATCGATTAGTTTTGTTTTCTCGCCTTTTTCCTGGTTGCTTGTTTGCATGTGTGGGAATGTGAGTGCGGGCATGTGTTTGCGGTTTTATTTGCAATTGTTTCACAGTCTCCCTTCTGATGTCTTGGAGACCACACATAAAGGAACACTGGGTGTAGACTATTTGCAAGACTTTCCTAGTAGTATGAATTTAAGCTTGAAATCCCTTCTGCTCTTTTTCTTCCCGCAAGCAATATCAAAATGCCAGCAGACACAGAGACATTTTTCATATGGGAGCATCCAGAATGCTCACATGCTGGAAGTGTAAACCCATCAGGTATGGGACAAGTCAATAAGTCACTCTGAAGTAAATTAAGGTCATGAATTCACAGCACAGCTGCATTCTGCTGATAACTGCAGTTCTTTTCCATTTTTCCTTCATGTCAAGTAGTTTACCTGCAGTCACGACTGGGCAACCTGCCTTCTGGTGGCTCCACAATACGAGCCCACACCAAGGCACTGCACAGTAAGGACATGGCTGTGAGAATTTGTTTCTGATATTGAAGGCAGAGGGCCAGACTGCTAAAACACAGGCAAAGAGGCAATGAAATGCCATGAAAAAAAATGAGGAAACATGCACTTCATTTAAAATGTGTATGTATGTGCTATGCTCCTTCAACGTAAAGTACATGAACACACCACAGAAATAGTGCTTCATGTTTCTTTTAGATGTGGGATATTTGTTAACATTGTCAGATGGACACAAAGCTAGATGGCTTCATTTTGAACTGTTATACAGCACTCTGTTTCCACTGTGCCTAACAAAAAATCATTTATGAAGCAAAAGAAAAAAAACACACCTTGTATTACATAACCGTTAATTCAGCCTCAAAAAAACAAAACTAGGAAAGAAGCCATTTGGGATCCCATGGAAACATGACGAGATTGTTGCTGAAAATTTATCGCTTAAGACAAACATCGGATTAAACGACAACTATTAGAATGGCACCTTCATGGCCAGTACAAGCATTCATGGGAAAGTGGTGAATATTTCCTGCAAAGCAGCTGAACTTTTAAGAGAGGCAAAACACTGCACGTTTGTTTTTCAAAGGCAAACCATGTTTTCTGAAACTTCACACTGCTGGAGGTGCCCAGAAGCTCCAGGTGACTGTGAACATCTCCTGCTACCAGCACTTTCCCAATGGCCCCCAGCACCCCGAGCACAGCCCGAAGTCTGTAAGGAACAGCACTGCTGGGTGGCAAATGATGAAAATGAAGCTGAAAGGAGCCGTGCATCACGTAGTGTGATGGTGACAGGGCCAGGAATAAATCTAGACCTCCTGACTCCTACCTTGAGATCTCCCCACTAGATGTCTTCCTGTTTTCCTTTGAAAATGTTGACAGCTTACTGAAGAGGAAAATCTACAAACATGACACATTCCACCGTCAAAAAAAGGGCTTTGTTATTTGATATAGGAACTCTTTTAATTATCATGGTAACTTCACAGCATGAGGTCACAAAGGGCAAATTTGTTAGCAGCATTTATGAGTGATCTCTCTCTCTCCATGGGTACCACACCAGTCCGAAAGAACTGGCTTGACATACTGGATTTTTTTGCTCAGTCCCATTCAAGAACATTTTAAAAATAAGCATTGTAACTTTTTGGACTGGAAATAGTGAAATTGGTACTCATCCAGTGAGTACTGACCTGATTTTTCATGCAGTGCTTGAATCAACACTGAAACCCATTCCAGCTCCTGTTTCTTTGGATTTTAGCTGGACATAGAAACAGATGTACACAAATCCAAAGAGAGGGGTTTCCCTGTAGGAGCCAAGAACTTAGACATAACTTTATATACTTCCATGTCATTGATTGTACTTTAATATCTGAGCTTTCAGAAAATGCAAATTTGTTATTAGCAGTACCTATTAGATATCTGGATAACTAATATGAAGGCTTTCATGAGTCACAGTTTCTTATTAATATTTCTATTAAGTTTGTCCACAATATGCCACTTTTGTCACTTTTTTTAACAGGAATATTAAGGGGTTTAGAATGAAAATATGTCACAGGCATATGTCACATTATGTACAGTAAACACAGTAAAAAGAACAAAGTATTCAGCCATGTGAAAGTATGATATGAAGACTTAAATCCTAAATCATTCTTGATCTGAAGTCAACAGAGAAATTCTGTCACCTTTATGCCTTCTTACACTTAATGGTATGAGGCACATTGGATTCAGCACTAAGACTAAGGTTTAGAGAACCTGGCAAGCTTTCCTCTTAAAAAACCCAGACATCAGGCTACACCTAACAAGCCAAAGCACACATCTTTGGGAGTTTTGCATCACACTCAGAAATTTGGTCTGTGTCTGAATAAAGTGCACTGGTTTAATGGAGCATCTTGCTGGAGTAATTCTGCTCACAGGCTTGTGCTTTTCATCACTGGAACTTGTATGAGCTCTGCACCCATTTTCAAGCAGGCTGTACATAGTGACTGTGATATTACAGAAAGAGATGTATTCTTTCCATGCTATGTTAAGCAAGAGCTACTGTAAGCAGTACTGATGGAAATGAAAAAAGCAACTACATTAACCGCAGCTCTTAAAAAGTTTCACAAAGGGAAATATGGGTCTGCATCTTCATGCTGGTGATGGAAAAAAGAAACATCAAAGTAGTTTCTTACATTCAAACAGTGAGAGGTGGGAATTTGGGTACCCTCATTCCCCAGTCCAGCACCCTTCCTATTACTTGGCCATGATATTCAATATATGTGTATGGGTTTGTAATCCCTGGAGGTGAGCCTACACTTCAGATACACCACATCATCTGCCTTGTCCTGGAAGTTAGTTAGTCAAGTCCTCTGTGAGGCTCAGAGATTTGAAGGTTAGGGCTCTGAGATGTCATGGGCCATGCAGAGTGCTACGCCTATGTTGCTGCACCAAGGTTGGTGTCCCTATTCAAGAGCATGATGAGCTCTTCAAAGCTTGCTGGTATGCCATATTGCTAGGTCTTCGTTTCTCCTGACATAGAAAGAGGGTTGTGACATCTCAGCTAAGCAAACCCTTTCCTACACGCACTTGTCCTAGTGCCACTACTACGGCATTACATTCTAGAGCAGTGAGGCTGCTAGACCTTGACTCCCTATATGGTCCTAGCCTGCTCTGTGAGGGTCTCAGAAGAGCCATGGTGGGACATACTTAGGCTGTCCACTCTAGGCTTTTAGCCTGAGTTTCATGACTCCTTCTACCCTTGAATATAGAGGATGCAAAGGCTTGTCAGGCTCAGGTTGTAGGTTATCCAAAGGGCTGATGAAGCTCTTGTACTTTGACATTACAGTGGCACCGGTGTCCTTCTTGAGCACTCTAATAGCATCTCTGAATGTGGCCCACATGTCCCTTCCTAGCAAAATGATCTGCAAGGTTAGACCTTTTTAATCAACATTATACATTCCCAAAGAAACTAGTGGGGCTACATGTGAGCTGAAAAGTCTCAGCTCTAAATAGCTAACCCTTATAAACCTTCATAGCCATTGCGGATGTTTGTGTGAACATAATACTGCACCTTCACAAGGAAGGCTTCTTTTCCGCATTTACTGTTCTGAACATGTGAAATACTTCAGATCATCTGTATCATATAGCAGGGTCAAGCATTTTAATTTATAGAGGGTCACAGTTGCTACTCCTCTTAAACACCAATGGAATTTTTCAATATCCTTGAAGTAAATCCCTTTTGCAAAACAGTAAATGTTAGTATGACAGTATGTCAAACATGGATTTGTTCCGAGATTATTTACTTACAATTAGACAACTGTGCTGGCTCTCAGCGAGACTAGTCAGCAAAATCAACATTATTTGAAAGAGCAGCGGGATGGCCAGTGTTTTAGAATCCAAGGAATGTGGTTTTCATAAATTCCACAGCCTGGTGAGATGCCACAAAACTAATTTGTTCTTTAAAGTTGGAGGGGGCGGTTATTTCACACATATCTGCATTTTAAAGGGTTTCTATTTTGTCAGGAAAAAGCAAATAGTGATTTCTCCCTTTTAAACTTTGTGAGATGAATATTTTCCCATTAGGAACAAAATATTTTCCATTGTTTTTATTTTTATTTTTTTTTCCTTGACATCTGTGTACATCTACACACTTCTTGGGCAGGGCAGAACAGGGAATTGGCTAGCAGCAGCTGCCAGGAGTAAGATTACTGAACACAGCAAAGCAGTTAGTCTGTTTGCAACTCCAGTCTGCTTAATGACGCCATCAGTACTTCTGCATGCTGCAGTTCAGACTCTTCTTTGAAACTGCTCTTTCTTAATCAGCATTCCATGTAAATCCTTGCTGTGTGGTTTGCTCTCTCCTGAGCTGAAAGCAAAAGGTAGAGCCTGACTTACGCACAGGGAGGCAGTTTTTAAGTAGTCATTCCTGATGTATGTTTTTTATAAAATCTTAATTATATTCTTTACTGAACTGGTATGTTTCTCTTTGTGGACACACTGTAGTTCAGCACATGCTTTTAAAGCAGGGCAGGGACAACAGAGAAGCTATAAAGCCCACTTGGGAGTTCAAAAATGACTGTTTGGACATCTTTTACACACACATTTTGGGGCTGGCTTTTGGTGTAGCTCAACTGGACCGGGTGAGGGCAAAGCAGATGTGGAGCAGCTCTTTGCCTGTGCCAGGGAAAGTAGCAGGCAGCAAAGCTGAGAGCTGCTGGGGCAGAGCATCTGCATGGCACAATTATGGTTACTTGGGCCACAGCTCAGAACAAGCAGACTTGATGCTGACTCTGATACAGGCACCAAGGAGGCAGTTTTGGCAGGGACAGCTCTCCCTCCCAGGGAGCCCCAGTAAGACCCCTTCCCCTGGTTGCATAGGAGCAGCTGCTTTTCCATCCCCTTGCTCCCCACACCAGCCCTGTTCTTCCTCCCTCCATTTTGGGATCATCCCTGCCCCCTCTTTTTTGTGGCAGGCTTGCAAAGCCCTCAGTGCCTCTGCTTGGTGCCACGTATTTGCATGAAACAGCTAAAGGTGCTGGTATGACATGTCTCTATGAGGAGGGGGAAGCTCTGCACGTCTGTGCGGGATGCAGATAATCTTACAGGGATGCAAAGTTTTGAAGGCGAAGGTCATCAAAGAAAAGGTTTTAAATGTCGATCTACCCGTACTACCGTGCTTGGATTATCTCTGCAGAATAAGGAGCCTGTATCCATTGTATGATTGGCTCCAAATATAAGCTTTATTCTGGGAGTTCCCACTGTTTTTCAGCTTAATTTAAAATAATCATTGAAATCCTTGAAGTCTGTTTACAATATCCCAATGAATTTAACTTGGTCTTTGCAAAACTTGCCTGAGAATTAAGATCTGACTTCTTTTATTTCTGGTTTACCTCTTAGAGATGAATTCTGTGAGGTGCCACATTCCCTCCTTTCCTACAGCCACCACCATCAGCAAGGACTGGAATCCAAGTGCATATAAATAAAGTATCAGCCAGCAATGCTTCAAGTCAGGTGTGTCAGGTAAGGAGGTAAAAAAAGGGAGAGGAAACCATGAGTTTTTCATGCATGTTATGAGGCGCAATTCAAGCTCATCCTGAAGGGGAAAATGGTCAAGGAAAAAGACAGTAGATCTTAGGGATTTACAGATTCATATTTCCTTGATAAAGCTAGGTAGAGTCTTGCTAAAACATTAAAGACATTTTTGCACTCAATGTTCACATAATGATGTGGAAACAGATGCCAGAAATAGTCTCCAGGGGGGACAAAGAAACAGTGAACTAGGAAACCAGGCTCCTGGTTAAGGCAGATAATTAGAATATCTAAAGAGTGACAAAATTCCAGTGCCAAAACAGCTCCATTTCACATCATGGAGGAGGTGCCAGGAAGACGGAGCATAACTGAGACCTCAGAAAATTTCTGCTGGTTGCTGTTAAACCTGTTGCAAAGAGCCCATCCACCACGTACTTTGCATCACAGGCATACTCCCTCCCTTCCTAGTCTATTTATTCAGTTTGTGCCTTCATTCCTTTAGTGTCTGCCCTTAAAAACTTTGTAAGTAGCCACTGCCCACCACCAAGAGCATGTGAAGTTTTAGGTGCACCAGAACTAAGGCACACAGAAGAACCAGACTCAGACCAGCACCGGAGCCGGCTGTATATGTGGGGAGAGGGTCAGCACTGCTGCAACCTGCCTGACATCTACTCATACAAGTCCAGTATGTTTTGCATGAGGAGACATGGGGGTTCAACAACCATAAGGACTTATTTTGCCTTCAGGACAGAGAAGCCTGCTAGTGCTGATACTCCTCTTTACACTTGGTTGTGCAAGGAAAGGGGGAGGAGGAGGCATCTGGCAGCAAGGAGCACAAAAGCAGGAAAGAACAGGGGATGTGTTTTGCCCTGCTCCATGGAGTAGCCCTGCCCTGATCCATTTGTTGTGCAATTTAAAACTGCCTGTCAGCAACATTATTTATGGCAATGCACAGGCTGAGTCTCAGAATCAGGAAGCCAAATCCAGCTTCCCTGATGTCATTTTCCACCCAGGCTATTAGATTTTTAGCCTTATTTCCTAAGAAAATGTTTCCTACGTGATTTTTGCAGCCTGTTTGCATGACAATCTGCGTGTCTTCTATCACTCTTAAGAGCTTTGCAGCACAATACCAGTTTCAATCAGATTCAGCAGAAGGGCAGAGGGCTCAAAGCTGTTCAGTTTCCAAACGTTTGATTGAACCATTTGTCTGCACAGAGAAACAAGAGCCAGAGGAGCATCTGTTCCTCAAGGGAATGCAGACAGAGCTCAGCCTTTATTCGGACTGAGGGTGGCCACCCGACCCATTCCCACATGCACATTAGCTGGCCAGCTGGCATGCAGGCATGCCCCAGCCAGCCACAGCTTGTGCTGCCGGAAGATTTAGGGGCACTGAAGGACACTGGAGAGGGTTATTCGTACTGCAGTGGTGGGAAGCATCAGGGACATGAGAGGAAAGGAAGGCATGGGGCAGAACGGTATGCTCATGAAGACACAAAGAAGAAATGAGATGATTCACAAAGAAGACTAGTGGTTATGCAGTGCAAGTCTGTGGTAAGCTCCTTTCAGCCCTTGCAGAGCACCTCAGCCATTGCAGGGCTCCTAGGGTCAAGGTGATCTTGCACACACCTAGCTGAAGTCTGAGAGAAGTGACACATTGAGAGCAGAACCAAGCACTCTTCATGACATTCTGTGTATTTCTTGGCCCAGACAAAGCGCTGGAGATAAACCAGATGATGCATAAATTCACAGATCGTGTTTAGAAACATTAAAGAAATAGGGCTTCATGAAAGACTCAATGGAACCTTAAGGGTGGAAATAGAAATAGGACAGGTCCAGAGACATGCTGATAGCAGAGATGATTGCATTCCTAATAGCAAACCAAGGGGCTCTGATTTTACCTATGGAATGACCAGACACAAAAGGAATTCAAGTGGAATTTTCTGGCTGCAGAGCAGTGGATAGAACATGCAGGAAAACTGAAAGAAGAAAAAGGTGTCATATGCAAGTATGGGCTAAAAAGTATTGCGGATTTTATCTAGAGACTCAGAGAGGGCCACACTTAATTAGAAAGGACTCCTAGTTTCTTTCTGCCCCACAATGTCTCTCATTTGCTATTAGCAGCTCAGCAGGGGTGGTATGATACAATTACTCATTAGGTAAAGGAATTTCAAACCTTTGCCCTAAGAGGAGTCTAACCTTGTCACTCAAACTCAGTCTTGCATCTTTTCATAAGCCTGAGCAATACTTAAACAAGGATCACAGAGCTGGGCTTTATTTTGGTTTGTTGTGAGTGCTCAGGGTTTGAAACAGAGGGTTTGCTCCTGGCTGTATGTGCTGTGCTATACTGCAGCTGTCCTGCACACCTCATCCTCCTGCCTGCTACGTGAGGCTGAGACAGCCTGGTCCTATCTGACTAAACTCATGTACCTCATGAAATGTACCAACTACAGCCTCTCCTTTCTTAGCAAAATCATTAGTTGTGAGTGCAATAACCATATATTTTATTCTGGGCAGAGGGGAAGATGCAAACAATGAGGTTACACAGCTTCCTGGCCATGTCTGCATGAATGATTAATATTTTGTACTGTAATACTGGTGTTGCTGTAGCTTTTGTGGTTTGAGGGTACTATCTTTTATTAAACTGAATGACTTAACTGGAAAAATGGCCAAAGCTTTTAGCTTTATGTCCCTTCCCCCCCCCCCCCAGCAGCTAAGCTAATAAAAGATATTTCCTCTCACTACAGATCTTGCTTTTCTGATAAAATCTCTACAAACTAAATACTGCACTGATGTACAGCACATTCAGCATTATCCGCATGTCCTCTTTTCAATAACTAATAAATAAAAATATCAAGTGAGTGTACATCAAAGGCATTTAGAATAAAATCTTCGAATTAAACAGGAACATATGTAGCTCACATATCTTTATTTGAATAAAGAATATGGAAAAACTAACAAAGTGTACTATTTCAGCTGATCTGTTTTCCTCAGAAATCTTTGCTGAGTAAGACACTGAAATGTTAAACTTTGTTTCTCTTTCCATTTCTGTTGCTTAAGGAATTTTCTACAATACTGTGGAGTGTGTGTGTGTGGAAAATAACATGGCTTGAACTTTTTTTTTTAAGTCACTTTGATTCTCTTTTGTTATGCCAGAGATTTACTGTTTCTTTTGACATCATAGCAGCTGTTTTTGCAAGGACTGCTTGGGACAGCAGCAAAGAAATCTTGCTTGCTTCCGTCCACATGTACAGAACAAAGAGCTATTACACACCAAGCAGTTTTGGTTGCTTGGTGGATAGCAAGGAATGAGCAAAATCCCACAAAATTCTCAGGAAGAGACTGGAAAAAAAGAAGCAAAGTTATCCAGAAATAACACCATTTAGTTTGTGACCAAAATGAAGAGCAGTATCTTGGGTTTCTTTGGGAGGCCACTGCTTGGGATCAGGTGCTCCTACAGGATGTAATCTGCAAGCCAGATTTTCTCCCTGATGCTTGTCTGTGGGACTGCCTCTGCTCTCCTCAGTGGAAATACCACCCAGCGTGTCCCAGGATTTAACTTACTACCACTGATCGTTTAGTGGGTAGGAGAGCTATTTCCCCTAAGAAAGCAGGTTATCTGTCAGCAAGCAAACCACCCCTTCTGCAAACACCTGCCCTTTCATAGCAGGGCTACTTCTGTATGGATTCAGATGATTTCCACAGAAATCTGCAGCAGGGTATTTCCCAGACAGTGGACTGACAATGCTCTTTGCTCAATATATCAAAATCCAAGCCCGAGCCTGGAGAACAGGTACTTTCTGTTCCTAAATACTTCCTTTTGTATAACTAGTTGCAGAGACATTAGGATTCAACCCCCTTATGACTGCCCTGCAAGGTTGTTACAGTTAAAGAGATATACACAAAAAAAAAGAAAAGGAAAAGCAGATCTTGCTTTTTAGAAAAGCAGCTCAGTTTTCAGCTAAAATGTATTACCTCCATGATCCGAACAGACAGAAAGCAAGCACATATAGAAAACACCATGAAGAAAGCAGTGAAGCAGGTGGCCTTAAACTTGGAGTTATGGAAAATGCGACAATAAGCAGAAATACCTTTATTTCTGGCACTTTAGACAGTGTAACTTCTCCTGTTCTGACTAACCAGGATTAAGTTGGAGCTGGGTATACTAATCAGTTATTGATGTGTCACAGCTAATACTCCAAACAGGCACTCACTAGTGGGATAAATACTTCTAGTCCTTACTTAGATTTGTTGTGTTTGGTGTTTTGCTTGTGTAGGATTAAATAAAAATAATATGCAACATAATACACCACATACCAAGTGCTTTCGAGGAACAGAAAGCATCTGCCTTACTGTGACTGTATTGGCAATATGCAGCCATTGCTGTGTACTAGCATCAACACAAAAGCATTTAGAAGCAGGATGGTGCAGAAAACACATTGTTCAATGTAAGAAACCAACCAAGCTAGGCAAAGACAATATATTTACCTGTATAATGGCATTTGGTCAAAACTCCTCATCCCTTGTGAAGACTTCTCCTTCACAGGAGAGAGATAGCACAATCTCTCACCCAGTGGGTGATACTGCCATTGCAGCCAAACAACATTCAATACCATGCTGCCACCTTGACTCAAAGCATTTTATAAGGGTTAAAGGTAGGAGATCTTACAAGCACTCCTCCCAGCCCCAGGATTTCTCCAGGGAAGCCTCCTTCCCCAGGCAGTCCCATCTTTGCCATACCAACATGATCAGCACAGCTTCCTTTGGCTGGAGCTCTTTGTGTGAATCATCCTGCCAGTGAAATTGCAAGATGATTTATAGAGAACATTTGAGGAGAACTTTCGATTGGTAAGCTATGGAGGTATCTTGCAAAATCTGCTTTGGCAAACACAGCCACATAATTGGATGCCTCCAGTTGCATACACAAATAAGGTTTTTCTATAACCATAAAGTGAGAGCTGTCTGTCAGTCAATCTATCTCTTTCATTTTAACATCAGTTTCTTGGCTACTTGTAACACAATGAACAAGAAATGGAAGATCATGACCGTAGGGGACCCAGATGAAAAGTAAGAAATAGAAAAATCATGTGCTAAGGATACAGACCTGGTATTTCTGGCAAATGTCCACATTTAAGTGGACTTTTCCCACGATATGGATAAATGCTGTGAGTTGCTGACAAAATTTAACTTTTCTGTTTTATCCATAACATGAAAAATCCCTTTTCTGTTTGTGCAGTATGTCCAAAAATAAGGCTTATGCGTAGCAGCAAATGCGATTGAATTACAAGCAAACATTACAAACTTGACTAAGGTTTACGTGAAATTTTTTTGTGCAAAAAGCAACTGCTTTAAGTGCATGTAACAGAGTGAATACAGCCCCCAATGCAGCATCAATGCTGACCTGCTCCCGCTTGGAAGACTGCTGGTATACATTTTTCTTTAATATTGACCGGTGTTGAAATAAGTAGATTATAAGGCTTTATTCTCTAAATTGCTCCCTGCTCTGACAACAGTTATAAGTCAAGATGTGTGAAGGATAAGTGAGCACTTCATATGACTATTTCAGTCCTAAATAATGTTTTCTGGATTGCTAGAGGAGCATACTGCTGGTGGGGTTAAATATTTCAAGATTCTCCTGGTATAGAAGATAAACTCATGCTGGTTGCTCGTGGCCTTTAGGCAGAAGTAAAAGCATTTTGTTGAAGAACTTTTTGTCAAAATGTCTCTATACTCATTTCTCTGATCAAAAAAAGAAATATCATCTATTAGCTCAGAAGCTAGAAGAGGAAGGAAGCTCTTGCTTTAGCTGAAAGAAAAGGAAAGAGAACCTCCTCATATAAAATTAAAAGCAGGAGGGAATAAGGACAGTACTATCAGGAACTGTGAGTATAAAAACATAAAGCTTTTAAAAATTGGAATGTTTTATTTTTATGCCTGAACACTAAAAACATCTACGGGATCACTTTGTCTGAACGTGTTCGCATCTCTGAACACACTGCAAAAGGAAGTACATATCTTTCATTACTAAACCCACTTCCGTTCTTCAAGAAAACTGGAAGTGGGTTTTGAACACAATCTGACAATTAAAACAACTTCTATTTTCTAATGCTGCTTTATGTCACAGAGCATGAGTTTGTATTATCCTTTCTTCGGTAGCTGGTCCATTCTGAATTACATGTGAACATGTGCACTTATTTAGTGACTGAAAAATCCTAAATCTGTTTGTACATGTAAGAAGCGAAGAGACACTACAATACTTGCCATGTGTAGTGAGAATAGAGGTTAACTGTGACTTCAGTAGTGGTAAGTCCTGTGTTAACACAGTAACCTGTAAGAAAAGTAGGGAGCTGCTGCTACTCACTTATGTGGTAGCATCTTTTATTAATCCACTGTGCCCTTACACATGCAACTCTTAAGATAAATATTTCAGTCAGGTGGGGAATTGTAGTCTATTTTTTTTCTCATTGATGTTACCATGAATTATGTGATGGATCTGATCTCCTCAAGGTCTCAAGTCATGGAAATTTAGACCTGTAAGAAATCATTGCAATAAGTGATTATACTACTAAAGGGAAAGTATAGATGCCAGGAGATGGCAACAAAGGACTGTGGCAAAGATTGTTACATGATTTTATTGAAGCAGTGAGATCTGAGTGCCCTATAGCTTTACAGTATTATGACAGCTCTTGGGAAGATGGGGATTATTTGTCCATGTGACACTTCCATGTTCCTAACATGAGGAAATATTTCAGTGGTAAAGTTAGCATTTTGGAGGTATGCCGACTAAAATACAGACTTTTCTCTTATGTCCTCATACTCTGGGTGGCTTAAGCAGCTCTTACATAAACCCCAGATACTTGTGACCGTAGGATGTTTGTCCTAGTTGTTTATCTCTATGGTTTTGGCAGTATATTGATAGCAGCTCTCTGTTGCAGTTTGTTTCCTCAGCTGGTGGCTAAAAGCAATGCCTAAATGTCAGTCTCAGGCCTTTTCTCTTAGGTAAAGATTTTGTTGCATTATTGTTTGTTGGGCTAAAGATGCAGAGATGAACACATTTTCCTGGGAGAGCTGAGAATGCTCCTGGGGAAGAGTTTTTATTAATAAAACTGGGTTTTTCAGTAATGCTGATGATCACTAAGAGAAACTATGCACAGAAATATCTAAATTTCGACTCCCTGCTGGAGCCATAGACAAACACACAGGTTAGAGCTGGAGAGAAATCAGTCACAAAAAAAAACCCAAAGCCCAAATCCTGTCAGTGGATGCTGTAGTGCTGACTCAGCTTCTTTATACAAGGCACTGCTTGATTAAGTGATTCATGTTATGGATGAAGGAAATGGTGAACACCAATAGAATAAGAGCTCTCAGGTAATAAAATATAGCTTGGGTGTGGCTGATAAATTTGCATTTACTTAATTTAATAAGTATAATAAATACAACAATATTAAGTTACATAACAATATAAAGGCTTTAATTTATTAAGTAAATTTGCATTTACTTCATAAGCCACTGTCCATCTTATTTGAAAAATCATGACAGTCAGGTGAAGTTCCTGATGACTGGAAAAAGGAAAATATAGCCCCATTTTCAAGAAGGGGAAAATGGAAGACTCAGGGAACAACAGTCAGTCTCACCTCTGTGCTTTGCAGGATCTTGGAGCAGATTCTCCTGGAAGGCATGCTAAGGCACATGAAAACCAACGAGGTGGCTGGCAACAGCCAGCATGGCTTCACTAAGGGGAAATCCTGCCTGACCAATTTCGTGGCCTTCTATGATGGGGCTACAGAACTGAGGAACAGGGGTAGAGCAGTTGATGTCATCTACCTGGACTTGTGCAAAGCGTTCGACACTGTTCCGCATAACATCCTTGTCTCTAAATTGGAGAGACATTAATTTGATGGATGGACCACTTGGTGGATAAAGAACTGGCTGGATGGCCGCACAGAAAGAGTTGTGGTCAATGGCTCAATGTCTGGCTGGAGACCAGTAACGAGTGGCGTCCCTCAGGGATCGGTGTTGGGACCGGTCTTGTTCAACACCTTCATCGCTGACATGGACAGTGGGATTGAGTGCGCCCTCAGCAAGTTTGCCGATGACACCAAGCTGTGTGGTTCTGTTGATACCCTGGAGGGAAGGAATGCCATCCAGAGGGACCTTGACATGCTTGTGAGGTGGGCTGATGCCAACCTCATGAAGTTTAACCATGCCAAGTGCAAGGTCCTACACCTGGGTCAGAGCAATCCCAGGCACAGCTACAGGTTGGGCAGAGAAGAGATTCAGAGCAGCCCTGTGGAGAAGGACTTGGGGGTGTTGGTCACTGAGAAACTTAACGAGTCAGCAGTGTGCACTTGCAGCCCAGAAAGCCAACTGTATCCTGGGCTGCATCAAAAGGAGCGTGACCAGCAGGTCGAAGGAGATGATCCTGCCCCCCTACTCTGCTCTTGTGAGTCCTCACTTGGAGCACTATGTACAGTTCTGTTGTCCTCAGCATAAGAAGGACATGGAACTATTGGAAATGGTCTCTAGATAAAAGCATTTCTTGTAAAAGCTCAGGATAGACACAACAGTGAAGCACCAGTTATTTATTAACATTGCAAAAATGGGTGTCCTAGTAGGCGCATACAGCAAAGGCAGAACTTTGATTTATATTTCCTACCTTGTCTGCAAGTTCCCTCTCTTCTTTCTCCATTGGTTGAGTACTCCAAGGTTTACAGCTTGTCTGACACATATAATCCACATGCTAACTGTCCCGCCTCCGGTTACATCTCCCTTTACTCAATTTCATAAGTGCCTTCCTCTTATTTATTTATCTCCTTTTATGGTTTGATTTCATAACTGTCTGGCATACATGTGGTACCCCAACTTACTATTTAACAACAGAACCAGTTTTCACCAGCTTAGTTTCATAGGTTGTACAAATACAGCGTTCTTTTTTAACCACAGAGTGTGTCTGTTGCCCAAAATTGACATTGTCTTTAATTACAGAGTGTATTTGTTTAAGTCATGGTATTTTAAACCCTTTGTTTTGTTCCCTTAGTAACCTAGCCCCAGCCCCAATTGCAAAGTCTTAATATTGCAGAGCCCTATCCTCAGTGTACAAAACCAGCACTGTTTCTCTCAATGGATCTGTTGGAAGAAGTCCACAGGAGGGCCACAAGGATGATCAGGGGACTGGAGCACCTCCCATATGAAGACAGGCTGAGGAAGTTGGGGCTGTTCAGCCTGGAGAAGAGAAGGCTGCATGGAGACCTCACCTCATAGCAGCCTTCCAGTATCTGAAGGGGGCCTATAGGGATGCTGGGGAGGGACTCTTCATCAGAGACCGTAGCAAGAGGACAAGGAGTAACAGGTTCAAATATAAACAGGGGAAGTTTAGATTGGATATAAGGAAAAAGTTCTTTAAGGGTGGTGAGGCACTGGAATGGGCTGCCCAGGGAAGTTGTGAATGCTCCATCCCTGGCAGCATTCAAGGCCAGGTTGGACAGAGCCTTGGGTGACATGGTTTAGTGTGAGGTGTCCGTGACCATGGCAGGGGAAATATAAAACCTGACTTTTTACCTCTCTCTCAATTTTATGCCAATTTTATACACATTTACTATCAGATGGCATTTAATAACCCAGCTGAGACATGATTTGTCTGAGAAATAACTTTAAACAAGATGAGCAGGGCACATAGTTTGACTACAGACATGATCATATTCCATGAGCATGACAACATCAGACTCCACCTAACCAAGTCATAACAAAGCAACTGTCCTCTTGCAGAACACAAAATAACAAAGTTTTCTGAAAGTCTCAGTTTTTCATGTCCTATTTTGTTCAGTAGGCAGAATACTCCTTCCCAGAATGAAGAAATATGAAGTAAATGGCAATTATTGTATTTTCATTTTGGAAAAATTAATCTACTTTAACCTCTTCTGTATGGATTTATGTACCTGCCCCCAGTGTTCTAGACAAAGCTTAATGGAAAAATGATGCCATCTTGGCTATTAATAGAAAGAGTTCAGCTGATTAGTCAAGCTTAACCTACTTGTTTTGACAAGGTCTTCGAGTTTACTTCTGTTTAAACAAGAATAGAAAGCTTCTCACTATTAGTATGAAACCATGTGTTTCAGTAACAGCAGTGAAAAGAAATAAAGAGTTCAGAGGTGCCAAACAAACAGTTTAAAGTATACTTTGCAGAATAAGTGACCCTATCTTGTTTCTTTCCTCAGATGTACTGAGAATGCTCAACCCATGTAATAATAAAAGGCTTTCCAGCATCAAATTCCTTTGTTAGGGGGTGAGAAAGAAATACTATTTTATGTATTTATTAGGTAAAAGAATGGGTATTATTCACTGTTAAAAAATGCAGTTCAATGTGAGAATCTGTATTACAATGGGGAAGGTATAAGTTGCAACACTTTAGTAAATCTTAACTAAATTTTACTTGATCTTGAAGAAAAGAAACATAAACTTCAGATGTTTGTCAGGTCAGATGCAAACCAGGCATTTAAGAATTCAAACCGCTTTTATCTACTGAATTAAATGTACTGGCCAGATACTTTGTTATCTACCAGGTTTTCTAAGACTCTTTCTCAGCTATAACCTTCTCCCTCAGACAGTGACAGCTAAGGAGGCAATTAACCCTTAATGGAGGAATGTCACTGAGGCAGGAGAGGACAGGAGCCCTTTCATTTGGTAATGCAGAACAGTGGTTGCAGAAGACAGATCCCCCTGGAGCTATGGCTCTTAAACTCAAGCTGCAGATGAGTTTCTGTGAGGCTTCTGCAGCTGTTCCTCATCTCCTTTGGGATCGTCACCCAATTAGTGAAAGTTTTTGTGGTAAATGTCATGATGTGATACACCATGCTTCCCCATATGCATTTTAGTTCACACCTGGGCACATATCCTAGGTGACAGTTCCCTGGTTGTGTAGGCTGTTTAGGTTGTGCAGGCATGTCAGGGCTGGGTAGACAGGGAGCATGGCTAGCTGACACACCCCACTAATGTCAACCTGGAAACAGAGCCTGGACTGAGAAACTGGAAGTGAAGACAGCTCTGATAACTTACATATTGCCCAGGCATCCTCATCTGCAGTGAAAGCATCACTTATCAATCTGAAAAGACACATAGCTCCATAATGATCTAGTTCTCTTTCAACCACAGCACTGAACTATCAGACTGCAGCTTATCTGTCCTGACTCATAGTAACAACCAGTCTGGTGGGGTGGCACCAAGGACCACGGGGGACTGGCTTTCAGGTCTGGTGGGACTAGGGGGAGGGCAGAGGAGGAGCTGTCTGCAGAGTCAACCACAGGCGACTCAGCTCGTGGGAGAAGCTTGCCAGAGGCAGTTTCTAACATCTGGTTTGAGAAACAGCTGTGATTTGCTGATCTACATAATTGAGATGCCTCCCTGGAATTAAGTGTCTCCAGAGGAAATTCAGCATCTGAGCAAATAAGACAACCGGGAAGGACATGGTATTAAGATACATGGAAGTTGAGTTTCCCATCTCTTTATCTGTGTGCTAAACATCCTTTTTGGGTACCTTGCTTCTTCACAGGAGATTGATAATGGGCAGTGTCAGTGCTGCAACCTCCCAGGATTGCCATGTGGAAGTTAATAGCTCATGACTAATCCTGTGTCTCTGCTTACGGTATTTGAGCTGACAGACATGCATCCTCTCCCTGACAGTGCAGAGTTCTTGCCCAGGAAGTGCTTCTAGTTCTTTGTCCAGTTTCTATCTTCCAACACCAAAATTTCCCTTTAGACTCTATCCCAGTCCAATAGAGCCAGGATATTTCCTCTTATATTTAGGATAATTTTTTTGCTCCTTTGATCTCTTTTCACTACCCCACACTTTTCTGCTCTCTCCTCAGCTGCCAGCCCCTATGGCTATGGTCCAGCATTTCTCTCCGCACTCTGGTATCAAATGCTCAATTTCTTCTGTTAAGCCTTTTTTGAAAAATCCTATTTCCCTTAGCCTCTAATCAATGCCTATTTTTCATGAAACTCTGTAGGAAAGCTTTTTATACGTATTCCTGGTAAATGGCTCTCCTATCCCAAATGCTGCTTTGAGTAGTGAGGGGAAAAGGAGACATAGAGGAGGCAGGGATCAGGAAAAAGGCAAGAAACAGTAATAGAAATATTTTACATTCCCCCAAATGCATGAAACTGTGCCTATTATTTCACAGTTAGAAGAGGAATTCAGCTGCCTTTCCCCAGAGCATTTTGAAATGACAGGCACAGTTTTTGCAGTTTGGAGAGAGCCAAAACATTTCTAAAATATATCATATAGCAAAAGCAAATTTTGCTGGATTTTTTTACCAAGATAATTTCCTGTGGCAGCTAATTTCTTATTAAAAAGCAAACACATCACTTCTAATTGCCTTGAGTGCATGCCTGAGACATAGATGAACACTGGTATTCAACTGTGTGTGCCCAAGTTATAATTTTTCAGGAAAAAGCAACAATTACAAATAATATAATTGAAAACAAGTGCAAACAGAGCATAACTTACCAAAAACCAGGGGAAAACAATCCCTTATGAAAACAGGTTATTATCTTAGCCACAAGTAAATTTTCCAGGTCGACCATCTCTCTCAAATATACACAGCCCTGCTTTCTGAGCAGCTACTGTATTTTACACCATATGTACATACTTAGTCCTTTGTGTTTTCTACTGGTTGCTGTCCCATCACACCTGATGGCCGTGAATGTGGTCTCTGCTTGCCTGTCCACAAGGCTGAGCCAGAACTTGGGCTCTCGCTTGTTCTTTACACGAGGCCCAGATTTTCAAACTATTTGAGGTGATGCACCTTCAACCTCTGCTAGGGCCAGGGCAGGCAGCTCCAGAAGACAATCCTGGGTGCATCAGTACTTGTTAACTCTGGGGTCAGACTTGTGCTTGAGCCTGACTATCAGATTGCACACACTGCCTACATGAGTTTTCAAGCTCCGGCTGATGTCCCAAGCAAAGTAACAGGCTGACAACTAGAAAAGCCCAGGAGCAAGGGAGGAACTGGCCCTTTCATGCAGACAAGTGTAGAAAACAGCACTTTGAGTCACAGTTCAGTAAATTAAAGTCCAAATTTTGGGGTGGCAGAATAGATGGAGCCAAGGAAACTTAGACTCTGGAAAAGAAATTTGAGGCGGTTAGCACATCTGATAATTGGGTTCTTTGCTATGATGCCTGGCTAACCAGCTACCTTCCTAATTTAATACACCCACATTGAGAAAACTGACCCTAATCCTTATATGCTTTAAATTTCTTGGTCTTGTCTATAGGAATTTTGAATTGCCAAGTAGAGTAAAGTTATATCTCATAAAGTCCTGAGCTTGTTATATTCCAAGAACAGAAAGTGCAGAAGACAAATCCACCCACAAAGACACAAAACCATCATACACAAATCTCCCTTCTTGTGACTATGCATAAAGTCAATAATGCAAAGCTGTCGAGATGTTTGTGTCATTGCTGTTTGTAAAAAGTGAAATATTCCTCATTCTTTAATTAATATTCCTAAATATCTTATTTAAATGGGGTTATTTAAATGGCAGACACAAAAATGCTATATAAACACCTCTTACGATAATGGTGACTTAGTTTTGATGCAAAGATGCATCTATTTCTCTCTAATTCTATATCATTGCATAAACAAACCCAGCTTATTATTTAGCAAAAAGCCTAAAATTTAAAGCAGGATCATCTCTGCCATGAAAGACATAGGCATCTTAAACTCTGATATTCTGGGGAAAAGTGCACAGTTAAATATTCCCAGCACTCTGTTATGCCTTGGGTCTAAAGCTAAGAGCTGTCACACTGAGACCTGCAGGAGCTCTGGCTTCAAACTGCAGAAAAGTATTACTGCTATGAACTAGATCCTTAGGGTTATACCAGCTGTGCTTCTGGCCCAGAGCGTGAGTCTTTTCTCAGCCAATACTCATGTAAATTATGTGGCTTGATCTCAGTTTCATTTTGGGAAATGGACAAACTGTGGTGAAACAGCTTTTCTCCAGTGGCTGAATCCTGCAGGGCCCTATAGCCTGTGCTAAACTTCTGTAAGTAACTTTAAAAGCTTTTAACTTCAACAGACCTTTCATAGAGAAAGCTGAGAAGAATCTCTTGTGCAGATATCTTTAGCTAACGGAGCATTCACACATTCAGTTTCTGTGAAAGTGCTATTACTAGTCCTTTCTGAATAGCTTGGCTTGTGGCCATTTTCGCACGTTTATTTACTGCAAGCTGAGCTGCATTCTTTCTGGACTCCCGTTGACTCGGACAGGGGCTGTAGACTGAGTTGAAGTCTTGTTGTTCATACAGAGTGAAGTCAGTAGGAGTATTTCCAGGGACTCAGATGGGATTTGAGGGGCCCTAGCCTAGGACAGAAGTTTATGGTGCTTGGAGCCAGAAAAAAAAAGAAATAAATAAAATGAATGAGATCATCTGGTCTGATCTGTAGCTAATCACAGGATATGTAAGTTTTATCCAGATATGCCAGTAATGAAACAACACTTTCTTCCTTAGGAAACTAGATGTGCCGTGTAGAGGAGAAATGGAGGTCACTTCCTCACGGCATGGCACCTGGCTGCTGGGACCTGCTCAGGTGAGATGCTCCTGGGTGACTCCAGCTCCATTGCCAGCCACTGAGATCCAATCAACTCACTGCCCAGTACAGCAACCACTTCCTTCCCAAATCCTGAAGGAAGCTCGGGATTGTCAGACTGCTGCAGGAAATGTAATCAATGCTGTTTCATATCAAACTCATGAACAAAGGTCATAAGCAGAAGTCAGGCTGACATACTTTAGAGCTAAAGACTGCAAATACCAGCCAGCCTAATCCTCTCATGATATGGGTGTATGTATAACACAATATTGAAAAGAAATACAGTTGTACTAGGTTTAATAAAAAATATGTCTAGACCAAACTACTTTCAAAAGTAGATATGCTTGCAAGAAACACAAAATGTGGGGCAATAAAAAATAATCTGTCTCATAATCAGTCCTTTAGGAACCTTTTGAACCGGAGATTGGACTTGGACCAGGATGCTGCAATAAACTGGTGGAGGGACATCTCCTCCAGGAACTGGCTATAGGGAGGTTTTTAAACCATTGAATTTACTCTCAGAATCTAGATTAATCCCCTCTTCCTTTTAATATATTTTCTGTCATTATAAGAAGTCTGTGTGAGGGTAAATCCACTTCCTTCTCATAAGCTGTCTCAATATTTTCCTCACAGCTATGAGGAAATGTCTTATTTCAAGGCTGAATTTTTCCAGCTTCCTGGTGCTAGATCTTACCATGCCTTTTGTCAGTGCACTTAAAACAGAGGATGGAAAACAGATTTTTCTCATTCCCTTCCTCTGTTTTACTGTATCCCATTTTAAGTAACAGCTACTCAGATTTTTAAAATCCTGATCCACAGGACCATTTAATCTCATGATTTACTTTAAGTACATAAGTAATCCCATTGACTTCAATGGGACTATTCTCAGGTTAAAAGTTACATGCATGGTTAAGTGCTTTTCTTGAATAGTATTTAAGTTCTTTCTAATTTCTCATATGCTCTCGTTCCTTGCTGATGATACTTGATCTGTACAATGTGTTAGAAGTGCAGACTTTCAAGTAAATTGTTCAGCATGGAATCACATAGGTTACAACACAGCAATTTCCATTGCAGCTTTTGTTTAGCACTGAAGGAATCCTGACTGATGGATACCAAGGGCTTTTTTGATGTTATTTTCTCTGAGGAACTAATGCTCTTCATTCCTGTTAATTCCCTCTGCTGCTTAGTTTATTTGTTCAGCAGTGCCCTAAACAAGAAAGGTTTTCTTCAAACAATAGGCTGCTTTGCACTCTGTGTGTGTGGTTTACTGAATCCAGACCTAGGAAAATATACTGGTCTTCAGCTGGTATGAATCAGAGTTGTCTGCAGAGATGAAGGAGCTATGCTTATTTACATCAGCTAAGGATCTGACCTATTGTCTACTGTGTTAATGTATAAATATGTGTATGTGTGCAGCTAAACATGTAAGACCTGGCCAGAGGAATAACCCTTCGACACTCTGTTCTTGGTATATGAGATACAGTATTAAAGACATGAGGGTGAAAGCCTAAAATGAAAGCTTATTTCCTCCTGAGGTCAGGTATGAAAATACATAATATGTGATTGTCTCCCAGTGCTAATAGCAAAACACTTTTCAATAATACTTATACATAATTACATCTGTACTATGGACCTTCAAAAGCTTTCCACCACTTAAGGTGTTTCAAATGAATCTGCATTATTTCAGAATGTTTAGTATTAGCCACTTACCATTCTTGTGCCCTACATATGCGTGACCAGGGGACTCTGGCTCCTTTTGCAAACAATGCGAAGTGGCCGTTTCAGATCAGGCAAGCTAGGAAGTTAAGTACTGCCTAACTCATGTTTTCAATTATTTTCTGAAGGCTTCTACATCTGTCTGTTGACCAGATGTGGAGCCAAACTCCTTCTGTAAGGTGCTTAGAATATACAGCGAGACTACTCTTTAACATAAAGTACTACTCCAATACTCCAGATTTTTGCCAATATTCCAGAGTAAAAACCCTTTGTCATTAATTTTGTCAATAATTGCTTACTAGCAATTATTATATCTACCTTCTTTTAGTTTAAAACCATTACCCCTTGTCCTATCACTGTAGCTCTGCACTGGACAAAAGAAAGCGTCTCTTTTACAGGGGAGCCCAGACACAGGTGTGGCCTGACCAGTGCTGAGTAGAAAAGAAGGATCACCTCACTTGAGCTGGTAGCACCTCTCTTCTTAATGCAACTCAGGAAGCTGCTGGCAAACACAAACAAGCCACATCTTGCTGAAAACTGCATGCCACATCAATGAGATTAATTTGTCCCAGTTTTAGAGATCTACATTTAAGTTGGTCGGCTCTGTTCACTTTCTAGTCAGGGGAGAAAAACAGGGTCTTCCAAAGTGAATTCATCTAACTCTGAGGTCAAGGTCTACAGATCCAGGTAAACTACAGCTTAGCCCAGAGCTCTTCTTTGGCTACAGAGATAATCTACATCACTCATTACCTGAGGTGCACACACTGTGTACACTCAGATCTGGATTGGTAAGTCCCACCATTCTTTTCATAGTATTCCACAGTGCCTGCACATGTATTAAGCAGCTTGAAGAATGTGCAAATTACGCCAAGTGCAAGGTCCTACACCTGGGTCAGAGCAATCCCAGGCACAGCTACAGGTTGGGCAGAGAAGAGATTCAGAGCAGCCCTGCGGAAGAAGGACTTGGGGGTGTTGGTTGATGAGAAAATGAACATGAGCTGGCTTCAGTGTGTGCTTGCAGCCCAGAAAACCAACCGTATCCTGGGCTGCATCAAAAGGAACGTGACCAGCAGGTCAAAGGAGGTGATCCTGCCCCTCTACTCTGCTCTCGTGAGACCTCACCTGGAGTATTGTGTGCAGTTCTGGTGTCCTCAACATAAAAAGGACATGGAACTGTTGGAACAAGTCCAGAGGAGGGCCATGAGGATGATCAGGGGACTGAAGCACCTCCCATATGAAGACAGGCTGAAAAAGTTGGGGCTGCTCAGCCTGGAGAAGAGAAGGCTGCGTGGAGACCTCATAGCAGCCTTCCAGTATCTGAAGGGGGCCTATAGGGATGCTGGGGAGGCACTCTTCATTAGAGACTGTAGTGATAGGACGAGGGGTAATGGGTTAAAACTTAAACAGGGGAAGTTTAGATTGGATATAAGGAGGAAATTCTTTCCTGTGAGGGTGGTGAGGCACTGGAATAGGTTGCCCAGTGAGGTTGTGAATGCTCCATCCCTGGCAGTGTTCAAGACCAGGCTGGACGAGGCCTTGGGAGATATGATTTAGAGTAAGGTGTCCCTGCCCATGGCAGGGGGGTTGGAACTAAATGATCTTAAGGTCCTTTCCAACCCTAACGATTCTATGATTCTATGTTTCTATGTGTGTGCATCTTCATGGGCTTCCTACATTACTGGTTTTTTGCAATGACTATTTAGCTGATGGTAGATGATATGAAAGTGTATTACACTTCATAAATTTCCAGTTGGAGAGACTGTTCTCATCAATGTCCCCTAACATTTTGGTACTTTGTAATCTTTCCTATCTCACCTCCATTTCCCTTTCTGCCTTTTTGTCTAATTTCTAATTCTCATTTGCTCTGAACTCAGTTTTTCGTTTTTATTCTCCTCCTATTTGTCAGGTATCCGTAACTAATGTTTTTCACAAGGCTTTAAAAGCTTTGAGTACTGAGGCAGATGCATGGGGCAGTGTACTGTTTATATAAAAGGGCAGCTGTAAAAACATGTGTGATGGTAATTAAGTGAGAACTCTTACAAGCATGAAGTCATTAATTCTAATTGCAGTAAGGCTCTTCTTAGAAATTGTCCCTAACATTTGAAATGGAGAAAAAGTCAGCTTCAGGCAGCATTCCAGCTTTATTTCCTCTACTTCCATGCTACAGCAAGCAAGGGGATTGCATGTGTCTTGTTATTGGCTACACTGAGGAACCTTTAACTTCAGACATATGTCTTTGGGCTTGCTGTCCTACAGGCACTGGAGCAGGTTCCTCTTTAAATGCAGCAAAAGCAAGAAGCCAAACTACCAGCTAGAGAATTATTCCCCAACAAAGCAGTTTCCAGTTTCTTCATCGAATATTATCAAGGCTGTATCCTACATGATTCAATCACTTTTCAAGAAAGCAGCAGATCAGGGCAGTTAGCAGCATCTTCAGGAATTGCTCAGCACCTCACAAACTAATAATTCACCCTTCTTAATTTCATTAAACTCCAGAGTTGTTTCCAACAAGCAGCCACTCTTTTAACTTGCTGATATAGAGCTGAATGATGGAGATATGCTTAAACAAACCAGATGAATACACACAAGGAACCCTGTTCTTTTCAGTTGCAGGCTGAAAGCTGATATATTGCATGTCTGCATGCAATAAAATTTTTTGTTTTAATGTTCCTAGGGAAGCTTGAAACTAAATCCTTGCAAAACATCTGGTTCAAAACTGCAGCATTTTAATATTAAATGCTTCCTGAAATGTTTGTGTAGCTGTACCATGTAGGTTTGCTTCGTAGCTTTGTAATAAATTGTTTCTAACTCATTTTGTTATCCTTGCACTGACTTTGATATCTCCTGCTGGTAACATAACATCAGCGATAGTGCTACTCCAAGTTCAATAGTTAGTTGATATCCCAAGCACAAATTCTGAAGACAAACACATAATTTTTGGGTTTCAGTTTTGTATTGTGTTTTAGTCAACTCCAAGTTTTTAATATTCTGTTCCTTAAAATTCACTAAATTTCTTTACGTCATAGATTTGTCTTCCCAGACTAGGTGTTCAGTATCACAACAGATCCTTCTGCAAGGTCTCTGGATGAGCTGTGAAGATACTCTGCATGCCCTTATGAACAACAGTTGTCACTGCTGGGACTGGTGTTTAGAAGTTTGTGACAAGGCCCTTGAGGGCTTGGAAAAAAAAATAATCAGCAGTGAAGTTGAAGATTTTTTCCGTACTTAATTGTCATCCTGACGGTCCATGGATAGACAAGCAAAAGGAAATCAGAAAAGGCTCATCATTTTAAAGCGTGCTAAGCCTTGTGAAAATGATCTTGCTGACCTCAAATGCTGTAGCTTAATAGTTCCAAATAAAGCCACGTAAAATCTTAGTGTGATGCTCTAGGTTATGCAGGCTGACTTCATGCCTTCAGCTGGTTTCATGTTTGTGCTGAGCATAGTGCAGAGTCCTGACCTGGCACTGCCTGACCATCCATCAGTCAGGGTAATTGTGTCAGCTGCAGGGCTCACGAACTTTGGGATCCTGTCACACTAACACAGCTGTGCTACTTTTGGGGCCTGAGCTGGTATTTTTCAAGCCATGTAGCTTAGACTAACTATCCAATTTAGGGTAGCCTCAGCTCCTTAGTCTGAGGCCTTCCAGCATTGACTGAGAGCATCTCAGGAGCTTGCCTCTTTCGCTGGGCTAAAGGAGCCTTGGTTCCTAAGTTCAGCTATTCAGGTAGGGCTCAAAGACAGACTGAATACAGATGGAAGAAGGTCTCCAAAAGCCATTGAAATACAGGGAAAAGCAAAAACCAAGCAGGGGCTCCTGAATTACAAGAAAGGATTAAAACCAAACCAAACCAAAAAAACTCTACACAACAAAAGCTCAATTCTATAGCATAAAACCCATGCAAACTGTCAGCAAAGCTTTGTGCATGCTTCAGATAAGCCATGCAATTACACCATAAACCCCCACTAGGATTTAATTTCAATTGGAACCAGTGAAACTAATGGTGTGCTTACAAATAAAGCTGATTAAGATTTTGTAGGACTGGGAACTATTTCATACAGATAGCAAGAGATTTCATGCCAATATGTAGCAATTTGCATGACTCGTAGAGTCAATACAATATGCACAGGTATTTTCAGACAGATCATTATATGACTGGCCTAGCTCAGAAAGAAATGTGTAAGTACATAGTATGAAACAACTCCCCAAACAGCAAATAATTGTGTAAATATATAACTGGAACAAAATCCTACAGCTGATGTATAACACAGGAAATTCCATTTCAGCATATTTCTTGATGCTTAATCCTGCCAGGTGGAATGGATCAACAAAAAGGGAGAAGTCGGAGTACATTGTGAAAAAATGTTATACATTTGTGGGGGTCATCCAACAGGACAGAAGAAAACTCCATAAAGCAGCTACAACTCTCATTGCTCAAGTTCAGCTGGGGTCAAGCTCACTATCTATCTGTATCATTATAATTATTTATGCTCCGATTTATCTGAGCCTTGCAAAAAGCCTATTTTTACTGAAATCTGTCTTCAAGGTATTTCTTTTAATTTTTTCCTTGTTTTTATATTTCATATATACATATGAATTTCAATTAAAATATAACAGCACTGGAATAACAGTTGGGATGGGGGAAAACACACTTTCTACAACTTGCTCACAAGTTAGACTGTCTCCAATATGATTCAGTGTTAGAAGAGTACCTTATGTTTCGCAACAGCATTAGTGAGCACTGAATCATACTGCCTATGTTAGACTGCAAAAAAGTGAACATATCAGCATAATGTCATGACAGCGTAATACTGTAGCTGATTGAAGCACTCAAATTCAGAGGAAAATAAAATATTAAGAGGAAACTATTGAAATGGCAGCTGAGATAAAAATTGGAGATCTCCACAAAAGGTCACTGCAAATCAGATTTGGAATGTTAAAAGAAAAGACAGTGGGTATTAGATATGAAACCTGAAGGTATAGTTGGTGATATTTTTGTTTAATTAAATTCAAAACAGAAATGAGAGAGGAAAAGATTTCCACAGTGAGCACAACCACTGTGTCTTTCAGGAATAGAGTTGGGTGCTTAAGTACACTTCAGAGGTTAAGCTTAAGCCCAAACTTAACAGGCACACTAGCTCTAGACAATTTTGTCCTCAGGTTCCTTAGACCTCTTCTTTCATTCATTAGATGAAATAACATTAGAGCAAAGAACTAGGGTTTGGTGGTTTTGTAAAAAGAAATAGATACATATAGCAACTATACAGTATATATAGATATATACATAGTAATGCCTATTTCCATGTGGTTACACAGTGGTCATAATAAAATGTGAGGAATAACATCTAAGACAGTGCAACACACATTGCAATGCTCAAAATCAACTGAATTGAGAAAAGCCTGACATACACCAGTGTGACATGCCTCAGCATTAGCTTCAGCACAGATTTCCCTTAAGGACTGGCTTTGCCAGGTGTAAGAGTGTGCTTGAACAGACCCCCACCAAAGGCACTCAGAAGATGGGCAATTCTGAATGCAAGTACTGGGATCTGTGCCAGAGGCAGCCTTCAGCCTCTCCACCCTGGGGTAGGGGTACTGCTCTCCCTCCCTGCAGGGCTGAGGCTGCCTGCTTTCTTGCAAATCCCTGTGAGCTATGTTGAAACTGCCCTTTATGCTCTGGATCAAGTAAAGCTTTGTCTATATTGAGTCAGGTCCAGAAAGACCAGCAGTAACTTTTGCTAGTAAATGACTATTAGCAAACATGAATGCCAAAAGAAGGGAGGCAAAGCCTTGCAGTGAAAGATTAAAGTCTTTGTTAGGATTCATTACACATGTAGGCCAATAATATGCACTTCACAAGTGTCTGTAATAGATTTGTCTTCCTTTGTTCAAATGTATTTTCCATTTACTCTCTATCTCTAGCCAAACATGAGGCCTAGAGAGAGAGACTGCCCCTTTTACTTCAGCCCAAGCCCCAAGGGTGCTTAACAAAGAGTCTGGCCAGGGGATTGTGAAGTCTGCAAGGGTGCCTGCTGGATATTGCCACGAAAGAGAACTTGAAAGGTTTTGCACAGGCAGGAGTCTTGGTCAAGGAGTTAGCAGCATTTTAGTGAGCCAGCAATTCATATATATTAAAATAAAATACATATTCCACTCCCATCCACCATTTTCAGAAAATAAGAGTGGAACTATCTTAATTTTTAATGCAAATTGAGGATTTGCAGTTCTCATTAGAGCTAACAGGTTCTCCACTCTTCCTGATAACGTGTTTAAAAATAAACCCTTCAAATCTCTTGCCTAAGCAGCATTAATCATGCTAGATCTTAACTACCAATCATCAATTGGCTTTTATGAGCTATGAGGTAAACAAAAAAGAATGGGTTGTTTTAAAACTGCTGTTACAGACCACAGGCTACAGACATCTGCTTTCCCCCATCTCCTCTTTGAATTCAAGGGGATATTATTCTGAACATCACAAGGTGGGATATGATTTGCTAACAATACTTGTCTATATTTTATATCAAGCATCTGTTAGTGTTTAAATATCTCATTTCAAAGCATCTAAAACTTCATGCAGGTCAAATTCCAGACATATTTTGCACACGTGGATTAACTGAAGAAAATCTTTAAAAGGGCAAGCTCCCAAAACATCAGCAAGTATAATGATGTACAGAATGCCAAAATTTGCTTATCTCGTTTCAGACTCTAGTCATATGCCAGCTTGCATCTGGATTCCTGTTTTTTTTTCCCCTGTATCTTCAGAAGATAAATGAAGAAGGCCATTATGTAATACTGTGCTTTTTATAGCAAACTAAAACTACACTGAAGAGACTCAATGTTGGAAGCTATTTTTAGCCAAACTAATTGCAAGAATTTCACTAAGAACATAAGCTGCAGATGTCTCCCAAGGTAAAAAGCAAGGCAACGGAAGAGTTGGTCAGCGGAACGGCTACCGACTACAGAAAAATAGCAGAACCAAATTACGCTAAATGATGCAATTCTGCCCAACACTCCCTCTAGTGGTTTTGCCCACAGGCATGAGCATAGAGTCCCATACACTCAGAAGTCCTCCAGCCTAATGATAAAACGTCCGTTTAATAGGATTAAGTACCTTCTCATCAGATAAGTAGAACATGGCAAAATCCCTGACACTCCCAGCAATTAGATCAGACACAGCCCGACCCCTTCCTGACGCGGGGAGCAATTTTGCAGAGGAGGTGCTTCAGTATTAATGGTAAATGTACTGGGTTTTTTTTTAACTTTTCTTTGGTGATGGGTTTGTATTTCATTGTAAAGTTAAATGGTCTTTTGCTATAAATGTAAAGATACAATATGCAAGTAATTTACTATGGAAGTAAATCCAGGCTATAAATAAATCCAGGCTCTTAATTTACATTTGCACTTGCAGCTGGTAACTGCATTTCCATGAAAGCTATACTGGTTAACAAAGTTACTTAAATACTGTGTTCACTTAATCAGATGAGAACTATGAAATAGAGTTGCATGGTTTCTAAAAAATAAACCTTTCACCTCTAATTGTTCTTGGGTGGAAAATAAAGCAAAGGGCATTTCTTTCCTTTATTTTGCAGGAATTTCTTCCAGTTGCTGATGTGTTTGTTTACAAAACTGATCTAACTGCCGTTTCTTTGCACACCTATTATTGCATCTGCTACATTAAGTATTATCCTGAAGTATAAGGAATGGAATTGCATGTATGGAGACAAGGAAGGGAAAAACAATCTAGAAATTTGCCTTTTCAAATTTGGCAGTAATATTTAACATGGATGCATTTATAATATGAAATAAGGACAAAGTGTGAGAGCAGTACCTAAGGAAGAAAAGGGACAGATGAGATGCATAAGCTTTTGGTTTTATATGTATGTCCTGGTTCTGTTACACCATTGTGCAAACTCAGTGGAATTCATCTAGTTAGTCTGAATAGATAACTACAAATGAGGTCAAGCTTCTTACTCATGTGTTTTCACTAACAGTAGCATTTAGGTGCATGTCAGAAATCTCAGAAACCACAGTTAAAGTAAAAATTAATGGTATCTTGTATAATACTCAGTAAACATTTCACCTAAGCATATGAACATCATGACGATGCTTACATTTAACTGCTTCTTTAACAGAAAGAACATGAAGTCCTCTTGGTTACTTGTAATATATGTGCTATGGCTGAATGGTCATCAATGTGCACCGACAAAGCAGGAGGAAATGAATCTTCGAGAAAACCTGAAGCGTATGTATGCTTTTCTTACCAGGGGTGTGCTGGAAGCCCCTGAGCCTAGGTCTCCAGTCTCCTGGTACATTTTGACCTCTGTCAAGAGGACCTGCTTTTATGTATGGAGCTTAGAAGCCATCATAGAGCTGACTACATGCATCCACACACACACAAAGTGGGGAGATAAGAACAACTGGGATGAGAAAGTAAAGGGATTAACAGATAGGCATCCCCTTGCAAAAAAGTATTAAAGCACTTTTATAAGTTATTCGGTCTCTCATAGATCATTAGAATATCAACTCAAAATTCAAGAGACCTTGAATTATTTTGTTTGTTTAAATAATCTTTGAAAATGTTTCTTGTACAATTAAATAAATCACTGGAAAAGATGGTTATTACAAATAACTGAAGCAAAATTACTTAATTTAGAAAAAAACCCAGCTATTCTGCATATAGTCACCTTTAAGCATGGCTTTATTTTGTGGATAAGAATTCCAAGAGGATCAGCAATGAAATATTCCTTTGTTTCAGTCCATATTAACAATATTTCCATAACAAAAAGCTAGGGGAGGGGAAGAAAGTTATAAAGGAAGAAATGACTGGCATGCTTTTGGCAGTCTCAGGGGTGTTGGGTTTTTTACTTGTTTTGTATAGCCCCGGTGATATTCAGGGTATTTCTGGAAAGGGAACAGATACAGATGAAAGACAGGTAATCACACAGAGCTTCAAGGTGCAGCATATGGGCCAATCTGGGCTTTCACCAAAAATTTACAGTCATTACTTCACAAGAAGTCTAGAGACTGTATTCTTACGAAAGCAGCTTGAAGGCACCTGTAATCTACATTTTCTAAATGTAATGTAAAGGAAAATTATCACTGCTTTTAGACAAAGATAAGTATAGAATCATAGACTCATAAAACGGTTAAAGTCAGAAAGCACCTTAAGATCATCTAGCTCCAGCCCCCCTACTATGGTGAGGGACACCTCACACTAGACCATGTCCAACCTGGCCTTGAACACTGCCAGGGATGGAGCATTCACCACTTTCTTGGGCATCCTGTTCCAGCTCCTCACCACCCTCACACTAAAGAACTTCTTCCTTATATATATGTTACGTCATCAGGAAACTGATGAGTAATTCTTGGAGACATCCAAAACCCAGGATGAGGTCCTAAGCAACCTGATCTAGTTGACCCTACTTTGAGCACGGGGAGTGGACTCAGTCTCCAGGAGTGCCTTCCAGCCGCAGTTGTTCTGGGATTCAGTGATCAGCAGCAGGACAGCTGGATATATAGCTTGAGTTACGCACAGCTGATCAGTGGCAAAGGCTCTGGGTCAGCTTCTTATCTGATGGCAACTGTCTTGGCTCTGTGGTATTCTGCGTTCACTATCTAAAGATTTGGCTCTGCAACTGTAGGGAGACACAGAGCTGTTTCATTCTCCATCATCAGTGCATGACAATTTGTGATAGTGTTAAAATCTGATTAAATCACTGTATATTCTGGCTTTTTTTAGTATTATCTGAAGTTGGAGAGAAGTATGTAGATGAAGAGGTGAAGAAAGCTTTGATTGGTATTAAGCAGATGAAAATTATGATGGAAAGAAATGAAGATAAGCACACAGATCTGATGAAAACCTTGAAGAAGAGCAGTGAAGAAAAAAAGGTAACTGAAGCACAACTGGAATTTTTTTGCTTGTATTTCTGTTAAGTTGTGGCTATTTTTAATCAAAGATGAGCCAGGTTGTATATGGGTTTAGTCTGCCTCCTGGAAGTAGCAGGGCATGCCATTGTGCTTAGGCCAATAAGCAAGCCAGCAGGGATCCTTTGGTGTCTTCCCTTTTTTTTGGAAAGAATGTAAACCACAGTGTATGTACACTCTGAGCAGCATACATCTCTTTATGTGGTCACAGATTAATAGGAAATCTGTTTCTGCCCCTTTCTCTCACTAGCTGAAGAAAACTCTCATGGCATCTCCACAGAGGCTCTCACTGCCTGTATCCTGGAAACAGGAGCTGGGCCAACAGACATTCTTTAATAGCCTATCAGGAACTTACATGTTCACATTTCAGAAGTTAAAACATTAGTTTATATTTGCCAATTTCTTAAGAAAGAGCTTGCCTGCTGCCAGGACCCTGGCAGACTGATGCTTCAACCCTAAGGGAAGCTTTCAGACTGCACTGGAATTAAGCACTGAACAAGAGCACTGCCTGCCTCACTGTTGCCTCTTCCAGATTGTGTGGTTTTTTTGAAAGCTAGAGGTGAAAAGTTTCTGTCTTTCCTCAGAAATACAGCTTTCTAACAAAGTGGAATGCTGTTAATTCTTCCCTGTGGCAGAATGTCTAAGCTATTTTTAAAATGAAACAGAAAGAGTGAGCACTAGACAAAATACAGCTGATTTACCACTAGTTAGTGAGTTACCTTCTCCCAGCCCATCCTGGTTGCAAAGTAAAACGCATTATCTGACACAGCCTTCCTTGAGATTTGAGCGCTCTCATTTTATTCAGCAACTGGGAGGTAACCAGCAGCAGCCTAGTCAAGCTGATGGTGACCACCATATAGAGGTACAGAAGTTCTGCAGTAAAAGGAGATATTAAATGCTGTATGTGGACTCAAACATTACTTTGGAGAGAGAATCTGAGTTTTGTAACATCCAGGTGCCAGAGCTGCTGTAACAGCAATGTGTTACTGTAAGTATTGCATTCAGTGCTTATTTCTAGAAATCCCCTGCTTCACTGAATTCACACCAAGGCAACTGCAAGCAACCATATAAAGGTATTTTGTACAGAAGCTCTGCCCTGCATGTCTTTATACACCTCAGGCCATAAGATACTTCCCAGCTTGCTTTGCAAACTTCAGACCTGACCTTCAGAAAAATACCAAAGCCACAAGTGTTAGTGTGCCCTAGAGAAAGTACAGGGTATCGGGAATTTCCAGTGTCCTAGTGCAATGCCTAGGCTCAGAGCCTTCTGCTCAGATGATCCTGAGAAATAGATATTACTGTATGTTTAAAAAAATACAAAGATCCTAAATCTTGCTTTCAGTGAAGCTGAAGGAAAATTCCTTCTTGGCCCGCCATGTGGTAGTTAGTTTAAGCTATTTGTATTAGCAAGCCAAAAGTGACTGATACAGCTTTCTAACATCTTTAGGAACAGTAGTCCACTCCCATGATCTATGCTGTTGACAGCTCTTACTGGATGATTTCATTTACACAGAACTTACAACTACAGCAAGAGTTCAAAAAACACTGAATAAATGTATTAGAAAGATCAGAAAATAATTAAACATAGACTATGAAACCCAAAGTTACTGTCTCCACCAAGCACATTCTGAAAGATTTCTGTCTTGTGAGCCTCTTCCCTATTGAAATGCTGCCAAAAAGGAGCAAGACTGACAAATTAAAAGGTTTCTCTCACACTTAGGAACAACTTGGAACACTGTTTGGAACATTTTTAAACTGGTAAAATATGTTGTAGTTGCAGAAAGAAATTCATGATGTGCAATCTACTTCAATGGGAAGAACTCTTCTTTCCATTGCTGAGTCATCTAAGCCATGATGTTTCTGAGTTGTTCAGCTTTGTGCTCTACATGACCCAGTAAATAGAAGCAGTGTGGCAAAATGCATCTTGTTTCCCTTCAGTATGGTGCCTCACACCTCCACAAGACCAGGAAGAAATGCCTTCACTACACTCTTTTGATTAGTATAATCCCAGAGGAAATGCTGTACTTTTACATATTTCTGATCATAAGAATTTATGTATGACAAGGACCTAGCCTCATGAAAATACCAGTCCCTTAATGAATGGAGCAGGAACAGATGAATACTGCAGATATGATAAGGAGGAAAAATTACATGAATAGAGCATATGACCCTGTGAGAGGTTCAATACTTCTTGAACAGAAAGATGTGTAAAAAGGTTTTTTCTTAACCTCAAAGATCCAGGTAGAGATCCATTTGGTTTTGTAGACTATGCCCTCCGACATGAAAAAACCCTGTAAGGAAAAGGTTTTCAATTTTCAGTTCCCTCCATATGTGACTCAGATGAGAAGACAATCTACCCTTAACAGTTAATGATTAGCAAAACCAGGAACCAGAATGAGTGATCAGCACTGGGATAAGTATTTAGAATATTAATCTGCAAATTGCCCTCAACTGAATCTTTTTTCTTACTTAGCAAGCCTTGCGACTTATGGATGAAGTAAAGGAAAGATTAGAAGAAGAAGAAAGACAGTGTCAAGTAACCTTGAAAAATCTATGGGATGAATGTGAATCTTGTTTAGAAAGTACCTGCATGAGCTATTATACAACTTGCAAACATGGTTTGTCAACATTTAGAAGAAAGGTAGGAAAAAAATTTGTATCTGAGAAATGCTCCTGAATTTACCTAACAGTTTTAGAGAGAACATGTCTTTTTTTCTCAATACCAGTATCTGCCAGTTATTATGTGGTTACTAATATTAATTTGATTTGGAGGGTCTGGAAATGTTTCATGTTATATGGCAGAGATTACACGCGACTATATTCATTGAACAATGAACCAAAATGAATTTGATTGCACCCTGGTGTGACTTCATGGACATTGATTATTCCCCTGATTACAAGAGAGTCACACCATATATACAATGTTGTCTCTCACAGTAAGACTTGCATTAAGATGCTCAGTAACTGAAAAATGCCACATAAATTCTTTATGGTCCATCTGAAAATCAGCAGAGTTAAAAGTGTAGCTATAGTTAGCAAAATTCCATGGGGAATAAAAATCACCTGCTTATACAACATCATTCTTTCCTGTATTTATTTTATTTTAAATCTTTCCTTTGAGGAACAAAACAGCTTTAAAAGGTTTAACTTTTTATTTAATAAAGCAAACAGTCAACAAAGGAGATTCCCTTAATTCTACCAGAAAGAAGATACGCTTTCCTGGCTGGCACATTATTATTTCAATATTTAAGAAAATTGTAATCACACTTTTTATTTGGGCATATGCTTGAAGTGCAGCTTAAAAAATGAAACTGTGCAATTACTGCTACTGAAATTTTAGCCCAGGCACTGAAAAATATAGTAACTTAAAAACTAAACATGGTGTGTTTCAGGAGTGACAAGGGTTAGAGCAAAAGTGTTTAACATTTGTGTGTATTCTTAAAATTATTCAGGTAAAAATGTTGAAGATATTAAATTTAAGACAATTGATGATAGTTTCAGCTTTTTAGATATGTCTCATGGATACCTCAGATGTATCTCTTGGGTCTTTCAAGGGTCTGTGGATGTCAGGTTGAAATCACTGCAGTAAAAGTTATACACTGCACTGTCACTGTCGTTGACCTTCTTGGTAACTTCCTCAGTGAGCTATATGGTTTGTTTGAAGCATTCGAAGTAAAAAATGTGCTGTGACCTAAATTGTTTTGAAAAAAGAGGACAAAGATGGTAGCTGATGACACACAGGCAATACTGGCTTACTTAGGCTGTTCCTGCAGCGCCGTTTCACAGTTCACCTTCCCTCTGAGCCGCACTAGTGGTCAGATCAAGCAGCTGATCCAATTAAAAAAGAATAAAAAATAAGCATATGTATATCTATATGTGTGTTTGGCAGGGTGCTTCTTAACACTTACCAGTTTTCTAATGCCAGGAAGCGTGGCTCCCCAAAACACCATCTGCTCACACAAAGGTAGTACATTGAAGCACAGAGGAGGGAACCAATGGCTGAGACCGAGGAAGTGGGAACTCTATAAAGCAGAGTCGACACTCTGCCTCTTCCATCATCAAACCATGGACTCGGAGCCACTGTTTCATTGAGTGTCAGATTGCACAAGGACATGAGGGTGTTTACAGGTCACAGCAAGAACAATCACCTTCTGTTCCCTACACTGTGTATAAGTACCACAGAAATGTTTCCAAGATGAAGTCCAAATTGTTTGTTGGAAGAAACCCGAGTGCTGATACCAACTTTGAGCCTCCACAGGTTAAAATACAACTGGGCAATGCTTTTACTCCAGATCTGGTTTGGAGCTAATGATTTAGACTGAATGCACTTTCACTCTCTAGAGTCTAGTGTCATAAATTACTCTGGAGACTATACTGTATTTGCAGTTATTAAGAGGGCATTATTTGTATGGGTATTTGAAGGAGAAAAATTAGAGCCACCTCTCTGAGAGATGAAAAACTGATAAGTTGTCGGACAGCTCATCCACCTCCTTCTTATACACAGGTTGAAGATTTCTTGAGGAAAATACCTCCACTCATTTTTCCTTTTCATGAGGATCAAGGAAAAGACATCCAGTTTAATGAAAAGCCTGAGAAAGATGATACCCAGCTAGTAAAAATGGAAGATTTATTTAGCCAACTGTTATCAGACATGGGCTCCATATTTGACAGAAGTCTGATTTTTTTCAAGCGGATGCAAAAAGAATTTGATCAACCTTTTCAGACGTATTTCATGTCTGAGCTGGACTTGACTGACTCCCCCAGCACGCCAACTTTACCTGAGGTCACCACCAGAAATGACAGCTTACAGAAAGGCTGGGATATACCTGTCTTCTTACAGGCAGTTTTTGATTTCAGTAAGACAGTGTTTGAAGGTGTCAGCGGGGTGATTACTGAAGTATTTGATGAATACAGAGATAAGAGAAGAGATGTGCCAGAACAAGCTAAAGGTAAGTGTTAGAAAATGAAAATCAACTGTCAGCGACACCAAACATCTCAGGATTGCTAAACTATAGCTAATGATTCAGTTTGCTGTATGTTAGTGAGATACTGTATGGAAGATCTGGAGGCTTTCTTGGTTAAACAGGCATGGGTCAACGATAACTTTATCAGTTAAATGAAAAGGTACAAATCACCTAGAGATCAGAGAAATGTCACATGGGGACTTACAGGTCTTACACAGCCTGATCTTCATGGCAACTCTCAAACTATTTCCAGGAGTCCCTCAGGAGCACTTGAATTCATGATGGATGCAGGTTTTCATAAGGCTGACTGACAGGTCTGACTTCAGCACCTGTCAGGATATTATCTGTATTATGTCATTGACATGCCCCCAGTTATAAAAAACTAGCATAGGCATATCCCTGCCCTTGCCAAATGACATTAAGCACAGCCAGAGAGCTACAAGCCATGTTCCAGGCTACTGCAACAATGCAGTGTACCAATCAAACACAGACCAGCCATCGGGTTTTCCAGTGACCAGAAAAATTCTCGGCATAACATTGGTTTCAGGTGATAACTCTTACTGGAGTAAAAAACCCACGGTCAACTTTTAGAATACAAATAAGCCTTATTCTTTTTATCTTACTAGTGCAGATAAAACCCAAGCATCATTCAAATACATGCTGGTGCCTGTCTATAAGAAGATCACAGTAAGCATACGACATAATTGAGTGGCAGGTGACATAACCATTATATGGTGATCAGGAAATATGAAGTTAAGTGATTCAGTGTTTTTTTATTTTTTCCCATGTCATGACCCATGTTACCTCCTAAATAAGCTGTGATACGTGCTCTCATTTATCTGTACATGATTACGAAACATCTTGACTTCTAAGGGCCAAAAAGATCCCACCAGCACTTGCATGTTGTAGAAATATCATGTAATAATATTAGCAATTGTTTGGCTGTTACTGTGGAATACACTACTATGCCTTTATGAGGGAATATACTATAGTGGCATGAATTCCTTGAAAGAAAGCATGATTTGTATCTTCTCCTGACTTCTATTTTTTAACGTTTTATTGCTTTTGGGGTGAGGGACAGAGGGAAGCATTTATGCCAGATATTCTGGATAAAGAGCAAGAAATCATATTCTAGTACACAGAGCAGGTGACAAACGTGTATTTATCAAGACCCTAAGCTTAATGGCAGTCTAAAAAAACTGTGACTTTTTCTAGATCCTGACAGAAGTGGCATATTCTCAAAAATTGTGCCAGGGCGCCAGAAACCTCTGTGCACGGAGCTTCGGGAGAACTCCTCTGGATGCTCCCAGTTTCATGAGAGATGCCAGAAATGTCAAGACAACCTTTTGCATGGTAAATAGCTATTTTCTGATTATGTGCTTTATTCTGTAATGCACTAATCACTGGTTTGTGGATTTTGAGGCTGTCACTCTCTACTGTGCTGTTTCCACATTTTTGGAATGAAATATTCAGTAACTGAGTTTTCAATGTAACTGTGGATACAAGCACTATTCCTCATTCCAGATGAGTTCAACTCCCTTTCCCCACTGTCTCCACAGAGGGTCAGTATAACTCAGTTGTTAACATACCACTGGAGGTCCAATGTTCTATATCTGTAACAAAACACCTATTTTGTTTGTGCTGCCGTCCTGCAGACAAGCAAGACGTTAGGCATTAACTGATCCTGCCTGGGATCAGCAGAAGTGCGAGCAGTAAGTAAGAAGCCCAGACTCCTGCCACTTGCTTCGCCTGCAGACAGCCAGGCATAACGTCAGGTAGCACTGAGCTCCTCACAAGGAAAGCAAACACTGAAAAGCCTGTAATTATTCTTTGTTGAATTATGTCAGGAATCAGGCCTGACATGAAGGACAGAAAGGGGTCTGCTTGTCAATACATAAGGAGATGGCAAAACTCTTGACATTCACCCTCCATGGGCATATGGAAAAACAATCAGACTGCATCAGCTAGAACTGGTCTCAGGACACCCACACCAGTTTAAACCATCTGTATTTCCAGAATTATTTAGGTCTTAAAAGCCACAGAACATGCTTAAACCCAAACAGCTTCAGAATATCTACAGTATGGCAAATATTAATGATCCAATGACACATTTCGAAAAGAGTATCGGACCACTTCCATCTCACAAAAAATATCTTTTTGTCTTAAACTGAGTATTACAGATAGCAGTTTGTATCCGTGGGTACTGTACTATCAGCCTGAAGGTGTCCCTTGATAGTTCTATTTGACAGAGAATAAACTGAATTTTTCCACAGCAATTTGTGTATGTTTCATGTAACATTCCTGTTCTAAATACATATTTCAGTAACGAAAAAAACAGCCATCTTCAGTTCTGAATTCATGGCAGTTGATACTAGTCACAAACTAATGTCTAACTGTTAGATAAATACTGGGCCTTAACATTCGGCAGGAAAACTAATACAGACTGTGGACTTCCCTCTTATAACCCTATATAATAGAATCATAGAATAGTTTGGGTTGGAAGGGACCTTTGAAGTTAGTTAGGTAGCCCAATCCCCCTGCAATAAGCAGAAACATCTTCAATGAGACCACATTGCTCAGAAGCCTGTCCAACATAGCCTTGAATGTCACAAGGAATGGGGCATCTACCACCTCTCTGGGCAAACTGGTTGCCTTCGTGGGCTGCGAGTGCACACTGCCAGGTCATGCCCAGATTTTCATCCACCGGTGTCCCCAGGTCCTTCTCCACAGGGCTGCTCTCCTTCCCTTCATCTCCCAGCCTGTACTGATACCAGGGGTTTGCCCAACCCAGGGGCTTGTCTTTGCACTTGGCCTTTTGGAAGGCCTTGTAACTTTTTAAAATATGAGCAATTAAAAGCAAAATATAATGTATAAGGAGATTATGAAGTTGTTATATGCAAAATCTACAAGTTCTTATTTAACATAATAGAAAATATATTGCCATGAAATATAAAATAAGCTAAAAGTACTTGGTAAGTTATTGTACTACGACAAATATGATAATTAATCCATTTAGTCATTATGAGCTTAAACTAAATCTACCAGAAGAGGTCAGCAAGAATTACTCTTTTTTTCTTTAGCATTATTTAAACACCAAGCCAAAACATGCCCCTTGCCAGACTTTTTACAGTATTCTACATTTCAGGTAGAAAAGATGAAGTACAAGATTTACTAGTTTCATATAAGCTTCATGCTGGCTGTTTTTTCTAACAGATTGCCCAAACATTCCCGAACTGCATATAAAGTTTGATGAAGCTTTTAAACTGGTTAATCTCTCAGGGGAGCAGTACGAGCAGATTCTCCAGGTGGTTCAGCATCATACAGAAGACACTTCCTACTTGCTGAACAAAATGAAAGAAAGATTTGGGTGGGTGTCTGAGTTATCCAATATGACCATCGGACCAGAAAATGTTTTCAATATAGTTAAGGTAAGGGCTGTCTTCCAAACAGTGCTATCTTTGGTCTACGGTTTGCTCATACACATGTTCCTGGGGACTGTGGATGTCTGTACATGTATAATGTTTGGTTTCAACAACACAAAGTTCCTACTCATCTTGAATCTGAAACTCCAGAGATTAGAACTGTTTTCCTCTAAATCTTTTTAGTCTGATGGATGGCTGACAGGCTAACTTGAATCACTGTCTGATAAGAGTAAATTGACACTAGCAGCTTTGATTGGCCTCAGATTACCTTCACAGATAAAATTCACTGTACCAGTCAGTAACACATCCTTATTAGATCACTGAACACCTACCTAGATGTCTATGTCTGCACTTACATATCCAAAAGCTCAAAGAAGGCAAATGTTATGCACATTATTGCAGTGGAAGCTGCATATCTTTAAAAGCATTAGTCAATATTCCAATAAATAACTTTATCTCTCACACTAGAATATATTCAAAGTAAATTAAATCTGGTTTCTTGGGCAAGAGACAAATCCTACCCTCCCTTCCAACTCAGAAATTCAAGGTACTACTATTACTACAAGAACTTTATACAAAATGATTGTGCAATCCACCAAAAAAGCTCAAAATCAGGAACAAGGTAGCAGGCAATATTTAAGCACACTGTCCCACCTGAGGCCAGAAAAATAAAGCTACTAAGTCTGGTTTACAAAAACACACAGAAATTAGCACACAAACTCTGTCTTGACAGTAGTGGGACGACTCACACAAGTTTTCATTAGGACAGTAGAAGTTCTTTAGAGGTTTAACATGCAGTTCCTTAATATGGTCTCACAGTGCCATGTCAGCTCTTCCAACCACCTACAGTAAGCTTTGGAATAAATGCAGACACCCACTGTCTTTACAGAAGAAAGTAAGGAAAGTAGACAAGCTTAAAATATTCCCTTAATTTTCTCTTATTAAAGACAGTAGGCACAGAGGGTATAAACAAAACTAAAAGCACACAATAATTTGTAGCGTCTAAAGTACTGATTCGTTCTCTTCTAGGTGGTACCTGGGGATCCCTCTAGTAAAAATGAAACTGTGGTAGACGTGAATATCCTGACTTCACCTACTTTCACCATTAAAGTTCCTCCCAACTTAGACCCAAAAAGTGCTGAATTCATTGAATACATAGCTGGGAAAGCACTGCAACTGTATAAGCAGAATTTTTAAGTGGTAAGTTCATTCTTCCTCTTTTCATAGAAAATTCTTTACGTTTCAATACCCTTTAGTTGGAACAGGATTCAGTCATGTAATATACAAGACCATCTCCTCTGCTGACTGAGACAAACACAAGTGTAGGAAAAAAAACCAAATGCTCAATGTTCTAGGCTGTGAAACACAGACATGACAGTATTAAAAGACTTGACTTATTTAGCTGTGAAAAATTCGATCTTGAAGTAACATCTGGGATCAGGCAATGTGATCATAAATATTCCTTCAGAATAGAATTGCCTCAGAACCACAGTCGAGAGCCTTGGCATGTCGCTGTGCTCATCATGTTTCTGTGCTCATCCATCATGAACGAATTGGAATTACCACTATTATGTTTTTTATTTTTGGTGGTGTTTAAGAACATGTTTAAGAGCATGTTCCACATTATTTTGATGATAAAGCAGTGCAAAATTAGAATCGGCATGAGAATTTACAAGAACATTTTCCCATTAGCTGCACTCTGCTTAGATTAGTGGTGTTAATAGAGTCTGCAGTTTGACTCACAGGCACAGAGACAGATTCTTCTCATGGCCTACTAACCATTTTTGTAGAAAGGGCTCACAGAGGGCTTTCTCCATGCTTGACAGATTTCTAGATGGAGATGGAAGAACCAGACAGAGAGGCAGGAGAAAATGGTGCTTCATATTCTCTAATCTCACAGAGAATCTCCAGGAAATACAGGGTGGTTACAGGTGGCATCACACTGCTGTAATGCTAGCCAGTCATCCAGGGAAACCAAGGGGGCTCTAGGATGTGCAGGTCTGGTGGCCTCTAACTCTCACAGTTGGCTCTCCCAGGGGCCAGAGCCACAAGACATACGAGACCTACAAGAAAATCACTGCAGTGTCCCCCTAATCTGAGTAGCACTAGCTTCTGACACAGCTCCTCTTTAGGTCACGGGTGTCTGATATCCTCATCTCAACAAATAAAGCGTGACCTGAATGCACACAGAAGTCTCAGGAAGGCCCTATAAAGGATTCAACACTAACAAAGTAGATGAAGAAAATTTTAGCATTTTCATAGAATCATAGAATAGCTTGGTTTGGAAGGGACCTTAAAGCTCATCCAGTTCCAACCCCCCTGCCACAGGCAGGGTCACCTTCCACTAGAGCAAGTTGCTCAAAGCCAGTCCAACCTGGCCTTGAACACTTCCAGGGATGGGGCAGCCACAGCTTCGCTGTGCCTCACAACCCTCATAGTGAAGAACTGCTTCTTAATATCCAATCTCACTCTACCCTCTTTCAGTTTAAAGCCATTCTCCCTTGCCCAGGCATTACATGCTCTTGTAAGAAGTTTCTCCAAATTTCTTGTAGGCCCCCTTTTTTAATATTATTTTATATTTACTCTGGTTATTTATTTGAGGTCAGACTCATAATTTTTAAACAGACGAAAGAAATCATTTCCACCAGAGAGGCTGAGGTGGGTTGCACAATTTAGACAGAATATAATAAGCCTCACCAGGAACTCTGCTTAGGTAAATATTGATGAAATTACGTTTATATCATATTTAAAATATATATGTATTTATATATATATTTATATCTACATATCAAAATAATCAGCACAGTTTCCCTAGTTTTTCTACAAAATCCTCTGTAATTTATACGCAGTTATTGACAATATATACTCTTTTAGATAATACAAGACTAATCTTTAAGGCCAAACAATACAATATTAAGTTCCTTAGTCTGATTATGATTTTTGGCCTAAATCTTAGTCTGATTTTCCTGGGTAATGTATCTCATGTAGCCATTCCATACCTGAGAAAAGTAAGTGACATTAATTTCCAAATCACAATACCATTTTACATTCAGTTCACACGACAGATTTAGGGTACATGAAAGTGTGATGAAAGTAGAGTTAATACTCTACAAGGAAAGGGAAAGATCTTTAAGAAGGGAAAAGGAAAAAAAAAACTGTTTCAGTCTGTTGTTTTTTTTTTTTTATGTTGTGCTTCATAGCAGGGCACTTACACATTCCACATATACTTATTTTTCTACCTTGTTTTCTGTCCAAATACAAAATACTGAATATTTTTCTTCTTTTTCTTTTTTATTTTAGGAAAAGATGTGTGAAATCTTTCTTCCTGTAATCCAGTATATATTCCAGAGGTGGAATATCCCTAAGTTCAATATACAGCTAACTGTTAAATGACTGTGGTTAAAATAGTTGTATATCAATAAAATTTTGCTGAGTAAATATTGTGACATATGAGCTAGCAACTGAAAACTGTAGAAACTTTTTAACTAAAAATGAAATCAATTTTAATGTTCATTTATTTTAAAAAAAGATTTTATGTTGCAAATTGGGCAATTTTTGATAACCAGATATGGCTCTGGTTATGCAAATATTTAAGAAAATAATCAGCTATAAACACACAAGTAATACTATTTGCATAATTAACTCCAAGCACATTCTTAAGCCTTTTCAAGATTGGTCCCTACAGATGTTACACATTCAGCTAAGTCTGAATCAGCCACATTTCCATATACATGTACCATATAATTTTCCAATGAAAATGTTCCATTTCTTTTTCCATTTGCTTTTGATGTTTATCACATACATTAAATGACTTTTCTGAATATGCAGTAATGAGTAAATCTTCTGCCTTTGGAATTTCTTATTTGTAGTTCACCTCTGGAATCAACTTTTAAATTAATTAACAGGGAAGCCTTTATCAGAAAATGTTTATTCTTTCCTAAATTATACATATTAACTTTCAATGGTATCTGCAAATCACAATAAAGGTTGAGAACTGATACATCTCTCAGAAGCAGAACAGGAGGTAATTCAGTTTCATTTGCTGTGCCTGGCATTTCAAAGTATTTTTTGCACACAGTTATATTCATAATTTCCAACTGTATCTCTGCTAAATAAATTGTATTAATTTCAAAGTGTACAAACCATCTATATTAGCTGTGAGTATAGAAAAATAACTGTACCCTAATTATATCAAACCTTTTACCTCTATACATGCAAGTGAGGATACACATTTATACAAGAAAGAGGCCATTTCATTGTTTTAATTAGTGGGAAAGATGTTTTCCTGCCTGCTGTAAGGGAATGTAACTTTTCCTAACCCACAGTCCTCTGTTCCATTCAACATCCACTATATATGCCTGTATTACAGGCTCCTAATGATAGATTAGCAGTCATAACTCTTGCAACCACACCAGATGTCAGATAGGCTTTATCTGAGAGATAAGTGACTCTTAAAAATGCCTGACTTCTAAGATATAGTAACAGATAAATATTCAGAGAAGAGTCAGTTTGTTTTCACTAACAGAGAGAGTATACCTAGAAAATTTTCAGATGACACCAGAGTGGGAACAGTTGCAGTCAGTGTTGAAGACATGCCAGGACTCAAAATGACACTGAGAAATGGGAGAGAAGCTGAAATCGACAAGATGAAACTCAATAAAAGCAAGTGCTGACTAGTACCCTTAGTGAGAAAGCCAATGCGTAAATAAAATATGAAGCAGTCTGCAGCTGACAAGGCATGGCATAAAAGGATCTCATCTTTAAAAGAGCAGGTCACGGTAACACTGCTGCAACAAAGAAGGTGAGCCTGTGTGTAAAGGTGAGCCATGGCACTGTAGGAGCACCACACCAAAGATGACGGAGGCTCGCGTTGGACTGCATTCGGGGCTTCTGCATTTCAGGATATCCTGGCTGCAGGGATCCCTCACAAGACATATGTGGTGTGCTAGGCCCAGCCAAAGTCTTTGCCCTTTTTCAGCTCTGAAACAGGATGATTGAGGTTGCAGAGATAAGAAGGAAGATCACAGAATCATAGAATGATTGAATGGTTAGAGTTGGAAGGGGCTTTAAAGACCATTTAGTGCCAACCCCCTTGCTGTGGTTAGGGACACCTCCCACTGGACCAGGTTGCTCCAAGCTCCGTCCAGCCTGGCCTTGAATGCTGCCAGGGATGGGGCAGTCACAACCTCTCCAGGCAATCTGTGCCGGTGTCTCAGCACCCTCACTGTGAAGAATTTCTTCCCAATAATCTAATCTGAATCTCCCCTCTGTTTAAAGCCATTCCCTCTTGTCCTATCACTACATGCCCCTGTAAAAGTCCCTCTCCAGCAAAGTTTAAAAATGACAACAGTACTTTCCAGCACGAAAGAGGCTGGGGGGGGCGGGGGCAGATGAGTTGCCCTTGGCAGCAAGAGTCAAAGTCAGTACGCAGTGGAGCATGGACTTAGGTTAGGGGATCGGGCCACCCCTCCGTCAGGGGGACAAGCCCCATAGGGTGCCGCAGAGGGTGGCTGTGGAGGATTTCCAGCACCAGGCCAGGAAGTTCACAAGGGCAACACAGAACGCCACCCGCGCCCCGCTGCTTTGAGGCACGGGACTGTCGCAGCCAGCAGGGAAGAGGGCGGGAGGTAGGCGGTGGCTTCCCCCGCTCTGCCCGCCCTTTTTTCGCCGGTTGGCGGGAAAGTCAGGTAGTTGGCGGGTTCGCAGGAGAAGCGCCTGGCGGGAGCAGGACAGCAGGGCAGCCGGAGCACATCCCAGCCAGGAGGGAACCTCTCGGGGTGTTTCTCGGCCGATATGCCTGCCGAGGGGGAGCTGCCGGAGGTCGGTGAGCTGCAGTACTTGCGGCAGGTCCGGCACATCCTGCAGCACGGCCACCGGAAGGAGGATCGCACTGGCACCGGCACCATCTCCATCTTCGGCATGCAGGCGCGGTACAGCCTCAGAGGTCGGCACCGCCGGGACCCGCGGGGCGCCCCGACCCCTGCCCTCCGCGGCTCCGCCGGGCGGGACGCCATCTTCTCCCCAGGGCTGTTCCCCCACTCGCCCGAGGAGGGCGATGCTTTCCCCCGTTCGGGGCCTGGGCTCGGACACGCTGCAGGGGCTGTAGCGGGGTTTCAGCCCCCCGTCCTGTCAGCTCTTTCGCCCTCTCCCCGCTGCCAGCCTGCGGCAACTCGCACCCCTCTTCCCCCTTCGCCTAACGGCCAGGCCCTGCCCCGCCCCGTCCCATAGACGTTACCTGGTGAGCAAAGGGGTTAGATCTTGGGAGAGCCTGACCTGGTACTTCCTACCGTTAAAACATACTAGGAAGGATGGTTGTGATTTGCCAACAATTCTATCTTAAGCTCCCGTTTCCCTTGTGAATGCCTACTCGTACATCCTCATGCTGCACCGTGGTGCCCTCTCGGTAGAGTTCATTCAAGTCTCCACGGATAATTCATCTTCCCCTATTGTCCAGGAAAGTGATCAGGTTCTTGCCTTCCTTGCTCTGAATATGGGAATTACACAGTCTTTTCCAGCTTCTTTCTTTATATCCAAAACTCTGCATGTCAGGTGGTGGCATTACCCTCTATGTGGATAAAAACCAAAGGCTGTTCACCCTTCCTTATGAATGGCTGCTTACCTTTGACACTCCGTTTACACTCTGACAACTGTTTTTCAGATCAGTTTCCACTGCTGACAACAAAGAGGGTATTCTGGAAAGGAGTGCTGGAGGAGCTCCTGTGGTTCATCAAGGTTCAGTATTGGGATGGCTCTGTGGGTGGTGTGCCTGAGTGGTATTAACAGAATGGACTAGTGTGAATTAAGGAATTTGGGGTAACTGCAGATGTTTCCATTTATACAACAGAGCAGAAATGCAGCCAAATAATATTTTGACTACACGTGGTAGTCCATTATCTTCAAAACATTCTGTGAATTTTAGTGGAGACTGTTGCATTGTTACCAGTGAGGAGAGTTTTTCTGCTATTTCTTTTTAAGGGAAGTAATGTGAAATAGAGAGTTCTTTTGCTGATCTGACTATATCCCACAGCTACAGAACCTTGTACAGTCTTTTATTAGTGTTTGAATAAGAAATAATAATATGAAGTAGACTGTAGGCAGCTTAATTATCTGCTTTTTAATACCGAGATACCTTGTATTGATTTGAACAGAAATAAGCAGTGCAGAACCAAAGGTGAAACATAAGACTGATTTAAACACTAGGCTTTTTAGTAGCAAACCCCCGAGATCTAATAGAGCTAATAGCTGTATTTAGAGTATTAAAATTCAATGGTAGATAATACATTATGAGGTAAGTGTGCCTTTATATGTAGTGGCGTTGTGCAGGTACAGGAAAGTCTGTCAAACCATTCACTAGACTGCAGGACTCATATACACATTCATGTTCTTAAAAATATAAAAGACTAGACACTCCCCAAAACAGAACGCTTTCTTGTGTTGGATTTTTGAGTGTGCTGACTTGGACACACTGACTCGGAGTGTTGCAGAAGCCAGTGAAATTACTCAGGGTCATTTTGTTGTTTTTGTCATTTTTGTCATTTTAACAAAGGGATTTTTAAGACCTTAAGCTCATTGTAGATATCTTGGCAAAGGCAACATTGAGGCCATAAAGTTTTTTGTCTTTTTTCATCCATCTGTAAAGTAAAATTTTGTTGTCTTCAAATGTGCATTATAAGTTGACCTTGAGGCTGTACTGTTTGTGCATTCACAAAATTAGAAGAATCCCAAGTTAAACATAAGCATGGCACTTCAAACTTTATCCTAGTATGTTGCTCCTAAATTTTATTCTGTTGTGCAGTATCCTCATCCCGTGCATAAATCAGACTGTTAATCCTTTATAAGCAGAGAAGTACTGTAGACCAGCAAAGCTGAATACAGATGTTTCAAGTCATGTCCTTTGTGTTGGAATTAGCAGATAGACTTCTTACTCTCTGTCTTTTGTAGGGCTCTACAAATGCCAAAGAGCTCTCTGCAAAAGGTGTGAAGATTTGGGACGCTAATGGGTCACGTGAGTTCCTGGATAAGCAGGGTTTCAGCACCAGAGAGGAGGGGGATTTGGGACCAGTTTATGGTTTCCAGTGGAGGCACTTTGGAGCAGAATACAAAGATATGCACACAGGTAATTACGTACAAATAAAGTCTTGATTGCTTAGTGAGACAACTGTGACACATCAGTTCCAGAGGCCTGGGTGGAGTGGACTGTGGTTAAAGGGACTGTTCACAGTGTGAATTGATAGCCAGAATAAATACTGTTGGAGAAGGGTAATTTATTTTTTATTTTTTTTAATTCAGTCTAGCTGTCCTGAAAGATGTAGCTTTGTATATCGTAGTTTGGAATTTATGGCACAGATCAGTCACAAGGCATACATTACTTCTTTTACTTCAATCTAGAGCATGTATGGTCACTGGTAGCTGGAAGGATGTGTGTCTATTGCAGTCGAGAGATGTGAGCTAGCTCTGTTTGATAGCAGTGGAACGCAGGCTGCCATCTCTGAATACCAATGCAGGGTCTGAATTTCCATGATAAATTGTGCTGGCAAGAACTGACATTTGTGCACTACATTCATTGAAGACTGTGAAAGAAAGATTTTTCCATTCTGCAGCTGGAACAAGCTAGGATGTATCCATAGCTGATGATGCTGTGGACAGAATAGCTGTAGCAAGTTATGATGTGAGCAGTACCTATTGGTATTATTTTCAGTGGAAGTGGCTCATTAAACTTACTCTGAAGTGTCTTGACTCTTTTCTAACTCACTGAAGGAGTGGACATACGAAATGTTTAGAGGACTGCTGTTAAAAAAAAAAAAGTCAAAAATAAACGTTCGCTATCTGGTTGGTGTGATTTTTAACTGAGATTAGCAACATGCTTAGTTATATTTTTTCCTGTTGGGTTTTCCGTATAGTCTCAAAGTTCACATAAGTTACAGATGTTAGACTTACTGGCATGTTGACTGCTGCCAGAATACAGTTCTGTACTAACACAAATGATGCAAATTGTGAACTGACACATCTAACAAAGTTACTAAAACGTTTCACATTCCCAAACATAAAAGGTCTGAGGCATAACATAATTTGGAAAAAATGAACAACGTAAATTCCTGTAGGTTTCATTACTAATAGATTTCATTAGGTTGCATTACCAGTGGTTAGGTAATTAGCTTCAGAAGCCAACAAAACCATTTGACAAGGCTTCTGGCACAGTATTGCTGGCAGAAAAGTTCCCTGAGATGCTAATTGAGTATTAGCATCCTTTGTTGCAGCTTGGGTCTTCCTGTGACTTATTTGGTGTTGCTTTGCTATAGGAGTTATTAGAAAAAGTTAGTTACAAGCCATGCTGATTCACTGGCATGACTCAGAACAATGAGTAACAACTAATGACTGTTATTCTGGAATCCATTCTAAGGTTCAGTTAATTCCAGTGAGTTTGTTATATAACTGGTATTGAACCTAAAAATCAGACTGCGAACGTCATCAGGTGAAGTGTAATATCCTGTGCTATATGTGATTAAAGTTCCCTTCTGGCACTAAATGCCATGGAAATTTAGTTTTCACACATGACCTTGTAAGTGCTAGATGAAGGTGTTTATTCATCTGCCAAGAACTTCCTCCTTTTGAGCATGGAAAGGATGCCAGCACCCCATGTTAATGGTCTGGGCATATTGTTTTGGTTTTTACTTCTTGAAAGAAAGAGCACTGTAGCAGACACGTTTAAAATCTAGAAAGACATCTTAATCCAGAAATGCATTGAGCAAATCAGTTTAAATACTATGAATAACTAAGTAGTAATACCTTGCCCATTCCAATACAGCTTTTGTCCTATCTAGGTAACAAGTCAGCATGAATGATAAAGTAAAATACTTTGTCCAGCTAATTTTTTTGTATTGCAGCTTTTGTCTCCTGGGATGTAGCGTTTATGCAGACTTCTTATTTGGTCTTACAAAATGTCAAGTTATTGAGGCTTGGAATAAAATGTTTTAAATAGGAATGGTCCTATTTTGGAGAGTGCTAAAGGTACTCAAAACACACAAAAGAAATAGGGAACATACAAAAATACCATCATGAAAATTTCACAAGCCTTAGAGTATGCTAAGGAAGGCCAAGAATAGCTTACATTTGGAGGGTGCCAACTGATAAATTCAATCACTTTCAAAGTTACAGTAAAATCTTCAGAGGTTGTTGTTTGGGTATCACTTTTCAGTGGGATGTGGGCTGGGCTTTAAAACCAAAAACGTGACTTGAATCTCTCTGGCTTAGATCTTACTTGGTATCTTTCTTCAGATTACTCCAACCAAGGAGTTGATCAGTTGCAAAAAGTGATTGAAATGATCAAAACCAATCCAGATGACAGAAGAATCATTATGTGTGCTTGGAATCCCAAAGGTATCGAACAGCAGACATTTAAGTAAATGCAGTTGCACATTATCTTGCTTTATGTTAAACTATGTTCTAATCCTGTGTCAACAGTCAGTTCCAGTTGGTGTCCTTGCTTACTCTTAAAACTTTTGGACCATTACTTCAAAGTTTTTCTCCTCACATGAAAGTGAGGGATATACCAGGCTACCAGCATCTTGGACATACAGTCTCTGTTTAAAGACAACAATTATTATTTTAAAAAGGTTAAAAAAAACAAAACCAAAAAAGAATATACCAGAGCAGTGTCTGTTTTTTTAGCCATATAATAAATTGTAAACTTAACAAAAACCTTAGGAGTAGAAAACTATTATTTGTGTTTCAATCATCTCCTTGAAAATAGGTTGTCTAGGTAGCCATTCACTGTATTTCTTCTAAATAAGAGCTACTGCCAAATAATGTTTAACTGCAGCAGCAGTAGATCTATGCACAAAAAAAAAATCATCCAGAGGCAGAGCAGACTCGTGTCTCTGAAAAGGGATGCCACATATCATTGCTGTGATTTTTGAGGTTAAATATTGTCAGATATAAGGAGATAGCTGGATAAAAGCTTTTCTTACTAAGTTATAATTGTAATATTTTCACTTATAAGTGTGGCTAAACACACAAAAGATCTTCTGTTTTCTGATTATTATTTTTATATTGATCATTACTTTTATGTCTCAACAAGTGGTAAAGGCACATGGCAATAGGAAGAGAGTAAGATGAAGCAGTTGGAAGTCGCTTTAGGGTATGTGCTTAATTTTACCCTCAATGTCCTCCATTAGGGAAATCACCTGTCTCACTGAGGTGAGTGAAACTAAACTGCTGTGCAGCATTATGGCATAAATCTGCTCTGTGGAATATCTGTTTATGACTTTTCTGGGCATACAGCCCAGGAGACAGTGTGTCATGACCCGGACTTAATTGCTTAGGAAGCAGGTGATTTTAAACAAGAGAAGAAGCAACAAAATGATAGTGCAGTTGGATTTTTGCTCTACTGTCGCATAAAGTGCTTTTTCAGGTTTTGCATCTCCTGCATTTATATACACTAATGCTGTTACAATATTTTTATTTTTTTTATTTTTACTCTTCTTCCTGTACTGCAATTGCTAGATATTTCTCTGATGGCTTTGCCTCCATGCCATGCCCTTTGCCAGTTCTATGTTCTCGATGGTGAATTGTCGTGCCAACTCTACCAGAGGTCTGGAGATATGGGACTAGGAGTGCCTTTCAATATTGCCAGCTATTCACTGCTTACTTACATGATTGCCCATGTCACAGGGCTAAAGGTATGCTATTTAATCATTTTACTTAATCTTGTCTGAGAAGTGGGGGACTTAAGGCTCTTCATGCCATCCATGTCCAAGAAAACTAGAATAAACATACTGTTCAAAATCTTGCTAAAATATGTGTAAGAGAGGGCCTCATGAATTTAATGTGAATTGTCTCGGATTTGTACAGGTAGTTAAGATTGGTAATGTAAGAATTCGTGAATTCACATCAAGCAGACAGAAGATCCTCCACGTCTTTCTAACTCAATGTCAAAACTGACCTGTTCCACTAGTATACCTCTTTTAGAAATCTGAACTGAGCACTTGTCCTTATGAGATAGTAACATGTGAGTGATTAAATTTTGTAGCATGTGTTTTTTATTGGAATCAAACAGTAGCTCAGTGGTTGCTGTCAAGGTTCCAGTTTGGATATTCTGCCCATTTAACTTCCAGCTATAATTTCAGCTAGGTATTTTTTGCATTTTCTACTGTATATGATTATGTAGAGTGGTAGTATGTGCTCAGATATCTATTGTCCTGACTCCAGAGCTGTATTTTGTAATTTGGAGGAATAATTTAAATGCACCACAGTCTTGTACAAGTGAAACCCCCTTTTCTTTAGAGCATGTAAAATAGATAAACTAGTAGAAATTTCATGACATTTTTCATCAATTATGCATTAATCTGGGAAGATAGTGTCCTTCAAAGCTTGCAAGGTTGTCTTGATAATTCAGTACAGAAGCTGCAGTTCCACATTAGATGTAGGATGCTAAGAATCAATACTGTGAGCACCGTAATGTTTTTCTTTCTTGAAACCTGACTATTTGAAAAACACATGTATTCTCCTTTCTCTTCAGCCTGGAGAGTTCATACACACTTTAGGAGATGCGCACATATATCTGAATCACGTGGAACCTCTGAAAGTTCAAGTAAGTACTTAATCTGTATTCTTGTATCTTTCTGTCTTCCACAATGGTTATCCAATACAAAGTTATCTTGATACATATCTTATATAAATATTCCTTTTGCAAATATTTGTCAGGCTTTTCTTCTTATTTCTAGCCTAATAGTTGCAACACCTTAACCTCTGTTCAACTTGGGTTGCAAGCAGAAATACAATACAAACATGACTGAAATGTACATCAGTGTACTATTCTAGAACCAAATTAGAGATCCAGAGTTTGTACCCCTACTTTTGACTTCATCGTTCCAAAACCTTACAAAACCACTCTGCCTAACACAGATAAGCACAAAATAAAATGTCTTTGTAGTATATCAGAAAAGGATAACTTATCGATTCACAGAGTTAACCAGTATTAGTATTTGGCTGAATAAGGCTACATTTTCTTCACAAAGTAATCTGTTGCATTAGGAGCAAATCAGACTTGGCTCACACTGAATGTCCTCACCATTCTTGTGGTTCAAAACCATCCAGAGAACTACTTGCTGGTTCAGACCTGAATGTTCCCTTAGGAAACTGCAGCACATCTGATACACATCTGGGTCAGAATTTCCTGGGAATTTAGTTTCCTCTGGAAGGAATCTAATCTGTAACCACCAGAATTGCTCTGCAAGCTGAATATGCTTGCATTTGGATGATTAGGGAATCCTCTTTAAAATTATGCTACGCTACTGCTCCCTATCAAAATACTAAAGTAGATTCTATTTAACTGTTGCTGTGGGTTTTCTTTTTTTTGAGTATAAATCTTCTTGGGAAGGAGGGAAAATCTACGTAGTGTAATCTGACTTGAGAGATTATTGAGATCTAGTGTATAACATAAAATCTCTGCCTTCAAGTATTGGTTTTATACAGTAAGCTTGCTTTTATTTCAGCTTCAGAGGGAGCCAAGACCTTTCCCCAAACTCAGAATTCTTCGTAAGGTTGAAGACATCAGTGACTTTAAGGCAGAAGACTTTCAGATTGACGATTATAATCCTCATCCACCTATTAAAATGGAGATGGCTGTTTAATGCTATAAACCAGCTTCTATTAATGTGAAAATGTACCTAAGCTATTTGCCTTTCTCTGGTTTTGAAGTTATGGGGTTTTTATATACTTCAAAAGATACATATTTTATTACTGAAAAAGAAACAGAGTTCTGCCTTCAGTACCAAGCTGTAGTTGTACAGAACAGATGATTATTTATTCCTGCTGTACATTTTCAAGTTGCTAGTGAGATCATCTTCTACACATTATTTCAGTTACCAGTGGCCACCTCTGTTGCCATTCAGTTACTGTGTGTGAGTAGCATTTACGTGCTTTATTTAGTACTGAAAATGAGAACTTTTACATATGATTCCTTCAAGGTTGAAATATGTTCTAAAGAGTGTATCTTTAATAAAGCTTAAAAATCTTCTGGAGGGATGATGCATACTTAATATAATGTTTGTTTATAGCAGTTGTAAATGGGATGCATACTTAATATAATGTTTGTTTATAGCAGTAGTAAATAAGAGTTGGAAAGCAAAGGTAAATGCTGTTTTACTTTAGGATCTTAGAGGGTGAGAGCTAGCAGGGGAAAAGAAACTTAAAACTGCACATGGTCTTCATAGGTGAATCAGCAGGAAGAAGAAAGATGTTAATGGAGCCTTGCCTGAAATGCAATCTGCATAACATCTCTCTATCAACTTTTTTTTTAATCATTATTTCCTAACCCTACATGAATGATGAATCTGCTGTAAATCAAACAGACCTGTAGTTAAACAGCGGTTATCAAGTAGTGTTAGTAAGTCTGCCGTCATTTAAAACCAGATCCCACAAACTTGTGGACTAATTTTGTAGCCTGGAGCAGTACAAGTTAGAGATAGTAGTATTTGTAGGATTGGAGCCTATTAATTAAATCTTGCCAGAATTCAGTTTTCATCTCTCCTTATCCTTGCAACTTCCCCAGTAACTTCAGTCCGTATAAAATTCCTCTCCAGGAATCCAGTTGTGAATAGATCTACGGTTAATATTGACACATAGCATATTCAATACGTATTTGAACACATGGAGAAATGCATGGGGTTTTTTTATTAATTTTGAAGTCAGTAAACTGGTATAACTGAACAAGATGTCCCAGCAGCTGTCTGTCCCATGCACGCACCAGCTGATGACTTAAAGAGCTCTACAGGTGGCATTAGAAGTCAGTTCCTTAGCAGCTCTGCCTATCCATAGCATTTCGAGTCCTTGCTGTTTGTCCTGCTGACTGCTACTCATTCTCTCTCATGATTTGGCCTTGAAGAGTTTCCTCCTCTGAATGCATCCTTTTAGCATTTCCCGACTTTCCAAGGGCAGTTCAATAGACTTGGAGATAGCATAGAAATTTCTTACCACTATGCTCAAATATCAGCTCCCTCTATGATCTACTTTCTTAGACAAGCATTCCTAACCCACATTATTTCTGACATGTTATGATAAGTTGCAAAATTTGCCTTACTTCCATACCAGAAAGAATATTAGTTATCTGGTTATGATAGATGAGGGGTCAGAAAAGAAAGAACTGTTTCTGAATTTTGAGATGAACACCCACCTGATGAGCCATTAAATTCAATAGTCTCTTAATTAATCTGATTTGGTGAGCTTGCTACTGTAGTGACTGCCATCTGTGAAGTGTGAACATGGAATGCAGCCCAGGTTTCAAATACCTTTATCAAACCCACAAACTGTTCACTTTCACCTGCTTGAAGTTTAATCCACACGTCTAACTTTCCTTTGTAGCCCACAGGTAGGTGGGCTTATAGGTTAAGACAAATGCATATGGTAACCACCATGTAGCAACACCTTTTTTGAAACAAACAAAAAAAAAATCACCATAGTAATTTGCTACAGGAGTATTTTGTGTAACTAATCTGCTTTCGAGGCTTTCAAATACTGGGATATAATCAAATATTACCAAGTGCTGGACTGATTCACAGAGAGCCCCAAGTCCATACTAGAGAAAGACAGTGCTCAAAACCAAGGCATCCAAAGCCCTTAGATTCAGCCCTAGAGCATGACATGAAACAAAAAAATTACACAGTGCATGCAAGCTTATGCTCAGAAATCACAAGCATGATAGCTGAAGAAACTATTATCAGACTGGCTTGGAGAGTGGAGAGAGAAAGATTTTTTCATTACTGCTGTGTTTTGCAGAGCCTTACTCTGGACCATCAGCAGCACAGGCAAGTTTTCGTTCACACATCCCAGCCTGCATTTGTAGAGAACTCAAGGCCTTAGTGTGTAGAAGCTGTGTTAAGTATCACTCTGTTGTGGCAGTGTAAAGGGAAAAAGAAAAAAGACCTGAAGTCTCCCAAATTAACATCTTACAAGAGCTGCTCACAACTCATATACAAACATTTGTACAGTGTCCCTCTTGTGTGTCTCAATAAATCCAAATGTTTTAATCTACAGAATCACAAAAATTGTTAGGGTTGGAAGAGACCTCTGGAGATCATCCAGTCCAACCTCTCTGCCAAGGCAGGGCCACTTAAAGCAGGTTACGCAGGAACGTATCCAGGTGGTTTTTGAATGTCTCCAGAGAGACACATGAGAATTTGGATGAAGTGAAATTCAAGAATGTTGCCAATATTAAAAGTAATCAGCTTATACTTGTTACGGGCACAACACCTGACACAATGAACTGAAATATCCTCTGTGCAAAATGGCATAGTTGTACTGGAATGAGTTTGGAAATTACCTCCCTTTAATTGAATGTTGAACAGCCTGGATGAAAGTGAACCAAAAATGCCAAATGAAAATGGCTCTTCCGTTCCAGGACAAGGACAGGAGCTTAATGCAAAGGTGATGGAATTTGTAGTAAAACCATTGCATAATGCTCACATTAACTGATTGGGCAGCTCTGCCAGGTAATTAACAGACTGCCTCAGAATCTTGATTTAGGCTCCTTTAGGAACCAGCTCACCCCTTTTTGGTTCCTAACCATGTCCCCAGGCAGGGACTTGGGGTACACTGGGGACTGGACTGTCTTAGCTCCACTTCAGCATGCTCGGGACTACACAGCTTTGGGATGTGCTTGCCTGTGGGATGGGCAGCTATTCCCATTTTGAGACAAGCTAAAGTGATTATAGCCATGATGCTGATGTAGGAAATCATTCCTTCTTCTGGAGGCCTGTCCAACCATATGAGAGATGGCCTTGCAGACAAGACACACTTGGATAAGAGTCAGGATTCAATTTCTAGCTGTGCTACAGATTTTGTATCTGGAGCTTGGCTAAGTTGTTCAGCCAGTTCAGGGTTCATACTAATTTCCTGTGTTTGCAGCACAGATAATAGTAATCCCCTTATTCGTGGGGGAATTCTGTAGATAAATACATAAATCTGTATGTGGTTCTCAGATGTTATGGTAAAAGGAAGAAAAAGGTTATACAAACCGTGAAGTAATGCTAATATTCAGGACTGGCCTTTACTTTGTAAAGCAAAGCTATGCTAATGGGTAATTCAAACATAGCCTAATAGATGTTCATTAAGACATCAAATTAAGTGTCCTGTCCACTGGTAGACAACAGCTGAGAGCGAGAAGCACAATAAAATATGTTGATAGCAGGGCTTGGCATGAGGAACTGGCAGCAGAGAAGCTATGTTGTATGCTGTCACTGTTGTCTCCAGTTGCTGCAGAGAACTGAGAATTTGTTAATTCACATTGTTTGGCTCTGTAGATTTGGTGTCAAGGCTTGGCAAAAAGATGGGTGCACTAAAAAACAGTTTAGGTTAAAGGCTGGTATTCTAAAATGTGCCAGCCTGTCAATTGATTTGGAGAAAACTCCAGGAACAAACTTGCCAACAAAGTTTTCAAGCTGACAAGCAGGTATTCTTTATTGCGGTGTGGGGAGACACGGGGGATAGCTCCTCCTAATGCGTGTCCCCGTATTGCTACACAAGCTGTCCTTATATAGTCCCTGGGCATGCATACATATTCATGAGGCTACATACGGATTACATCATTTTCCAGAAAGTTCCCCCCATGCGTACAGAATTGTGGTGGTGGTCTCTGAAGGTCGTTTACTTCTTCCAACAATCTTCATCACTTCTGGCCGCCTTTGGAGCACGCGCAGTAGATGCTTATACCAGCTTAATTCGTTCATTCGCACCAGAGACATAATAATCCTCCTGTCCTCCCACTTATCAGTTAGTTTAACTGTAGCCCATCCTGGACACCTGCCGTTCCCAGATACTCCTTATCCCTGTGCCTTGTCCTTCCAGACTTTTTTCCTTAAAACTATGTCAACTGTAACGATTTATCTTGTACAAGAATTCTCAGTATGTTCTCTATCTGTAGTCTACATTTTTTTCTGTGTATCATGCACCTCAGTAATTTTCCATTGCTACTGCTACAAAGCCATCAAACGTAACACTACTTAAAACTGATTCTAAAGGTTTATATTTCATTTTGTAATTTTGTGCTCCCCCTTGTCTCACTATTGACACCTCAGTATTTATGATACATCTGTGAGTTAGTTCTGGTCCTTGGGCTCATTAAAAATATTTCATGTGAAAACTATTTAAATATAGCTGATGGCAGTGACTTATTACTAATGCTAACAATGGGTTTCCCTGGGGGAAAGGAAAGGTTTCAGCCTTATAAAATAGCTGCATACACACCAGCCAAATTCCTGATTTCAGACAGGGCACTGAGTGTATTGACAAGTTTCACTCTGTCCAGTCTCACCTGGGGCCCACACCCTCTGCCCATCAGCCTGAGTTTCTGCCTGGGCTGCACTGCAGTGTACCTGTTGGTCCATGGCCAGACACGGCTGTGGACATGTCTGGCCATGGACCAACACCCTGGCCTGGCCTTTTGACTACGGCCCTGCTCTGCCATGTCCTGCCTGGACAGCCCCTGCACTGTGCCTGACCTTGGTTCCCCCCACCATGCCTGATCCTGAGCCGTGCTCACACACTGCTGCCTGGCCTGGCCTCAGCCCATCCCTGTCCTTGTCCCCAGGGGGGTGCCCAGGGCTTGGGGCTGGGGCTTGGGTCCCCTGTCTTCTGCGGACCCTGCTCCTGTCTGCAGGTGGGTCAGGCCTGCCTGGGAGCCTTCTGCCCCACAGCTCCCGGCCCCCTGGGAGCAGTGGCGCCTGTGGCACCCTGCCAGCTACCTCTGGCTTCTCAAGCCGTAGGCCAGAGCCAGGCACATGGCTACACAAGGCCTTGCCCTACAAACCTGGCCTGGCTCTGGGCTCTGACCCTTCCACAGCACTAACCCAACTAAACCCAAGTTTCTGAGTGAACCCCTCACAGGGGGAGTTTGGCGTTCTTCAGGGACCATCTCACATTGCAGCTGTGCCGAGACATGGATGTCACTGATCCAGACCCTGCACAGCAGGCTGGTGGCCCAGCTCAACCTGGTCTGGGATCACCATGGACAGGCTGGCAGTCACTGGGCTCTGTCCGACCCTGGTTCCTGTCACTGGGCCAGGTGGTGTCCTCAGAGCTGTCTCCTCACCATGAGCTCATCCGGCAGCCTTCTCAGCTGGCCCTGGCTGCTGCCCCCAGACATGCCCTGCCAGCCACGCTGTCAGCTCCTGGCTCCCCAGCACTTCCTGCACCACTGACAGTGCTGCTGGTGCCACGGAGAGGATGAGCTACAGCTTGCTAACAGATGGTTTTATGGGGTTTTTGATGCAGAGTTGGGCACAAATAGAACTGATGCAGGAAGAGGAGCCAGGAACCTCACCACTCTCAAACTCACTCCTTCATACAGCCAGTGCAAGGTCATGTCTACACATGAGCTGCTGTGCTCAGCAAAACACTTGCTTGAGCACCAAACCTGCAGAGAAAAATAGGAGCTGTGACCATTATCCTTGGGCCACAGGGGATATCAATTCCAGCAGCCCTGCAGCTCTCTACAGACCACATTGTCCACCCTACACTGTTCTGCACAGATGTTATCCAAGTTGTCTTATGGAGGTACAGTGTGCTCTATGGAGCAGTGTGGAATTCTTGTACCTTACTTCTCTACATTTCATACAGGCAATCATGATCATGGATGCATTCTTTTATATTTCTCACTGATGTGACAATATGAAATTTTAGCAGATCTCTCATAATAATAATAAAAAACTCCAGGTATTTCCAGGTTGTTCACAGAAATTGTGTGTGGGAAGAATGAACCAGGGAGACAACCTAAAGGGAGGTAACCTTAGTAGCGAATAGCTGAAATAGAAATCAAGTAATTTTTGTCTGTAGTATTCAACTTTAGTGAGAAATGCAAAGGAGTTTTGGCAGCAGCTCCACAAGTTATGCAGTAGTTGCATTAAACAAGCAGTAATTAGGAAAAAGCCCAGAGCAGTTATACATGTTCTCTGATTGCCACACCAATTCCCAGTAGTGCTAAGACCTGCAAGAAAACAAAAATTCAAGACTTGCTTCTGTTTTTTTTAATTCCCAACAGAGTTACTCAGTGGCATAAAGGCTAAAATAACGCTTGATTCAGCGTACTGTTTTCTACGTATTTTATAGAAAATGTAACACGTTATACAACTTTTTACTGATTTCTTTTTTCTTCTTTCTCTGCTCTGGAAGCAATGTGAAGAATTACATGCCAGGGTGTGCGAAGCAGTAAAGAAACGCACATACAGTATCTCTGGGGCTTTAACGGTGCATGTTGGGAGCACAACATGCTGGAACTGAAGTTCCAGTTTCACTGGAAACCACACATCTTTTTTTTAAAGTTCATTCTCGTTTCATACTAAATGTTGGCTGCCTTCCTCATGCAGGCATTACAGTCCTTTCACATGTTTGGGGTTTCTTTAGAAGCAAACTATTGCTTTAAACTTAAGGGAATACAGGTGCAGAATCTGTGTCAAGGTCCTGTAGGAAATACACTTAATGGCACTCTAAATGTTCAAACTAAGCTCTGAATATGTGAAGGAACAGCATCAACAGTGCACGACAGTACTGAACAGAGTCACTGTATTATCACTGAAATAAAAAAAAAAATAACTGTCCAACCTTTGAAATAGTTGCATGTCCCATCTGGAAAACTTGGCTCCTTAATCCATCGGGGTTTAAACTCATCTGGATTAGTGACCCACTCTATTGCTTCCTTTATTTCCCACTGTTGGTTTGCATCCAGCATCTGGGGACAAGGAAAATAAGAAACAAATATCCTGAATACTGAAGGATTCCATTAACTTTTTTCTGTCAAACTCTCATAAAAAGAGCAGAAAAATTCATATGAAGTGGTAGAAATTCAGGAAATAAAAAGGAAATGAAAAGCTGGAATTGCCATTCTGTATGTTTTGTGTTTTCGGCCACTCTTAACACTGAGTTGCAATGGCTATAGAAGTATCCAGACTAAGTTTGAACCAAGCAGATCAGTAGCTGTAGGAAGCAGAGCAGAGTCTTCTGTGGGAATGAGTATATATTGGCAGCAGATACTTGAGTAAAGCATCCTAAACCATGGACATGGCTGCCTGAAATTTTCTGCAGGAAAACTTCTTGACAAAAAAGTACAGTAGTTTAAATAGGATTCGTTTCTCAAGCATCAGTTCTTTCCCACACATGGGAGAATTCTTGCCCCTACAAAAAGTGAAACATCTGAAAAGGACACTGCCATTCCGCTGCAGGCTCTTGCCATCCTGCATTCACAGAGACCGTTTGGCAGCTCATGATATATGGCATCCCATGAAAGCTCCGTGCTGCACTGCCATACCCAGAGTAGGTTGACAGCTGTGGCCATGTCAGGGAACACATGGGGCAAAACATCCAGCCCATAGAAGTAACATTTCCAAATCAGAATGTATGACTTCCAACTAACTATTCCTTTTCATTCAAATATTTCAGTTTGAAAAACTTCTTTTCCAGTTTATTTTTGGCCAAACACCAGAGTAAAATATTAACAGGCCTCCCTCTGGAAACCTCCCTGGACATTAGAGGCACTTAAAATTTTCTAGAAGACAATCCTGGAAGTGGGGTTCCCCCAAAGACTTACATGGAGGCCTGGCACAGAAATATAGGATAAAATTCTTAGTAATGCATCTACTTGGGTCATGTCTATACTGCTTTTGTTGGCATATGTCAACATTTGTTGCCATCATTATTTAGGATTTGAAAAAGGAAGAAGAAAGTATTTGCCAAGAAATTTATATAATGAGAGATACTTCATCTAATAGTTTGAAATAGAAAATAACATAGTATAATAGCAAAAAGTGATATTCACCGTTATTTTCTATAAATCTGCATCTGCAAATATCATCCTACAGATCTGCACCCACCTTTACTTTGAACCTAGATGCATATTTGGAACAAGATATAGATCTCTTCTGAATGATTAATGCAGCAGTAAACTGGAATCCATCCACTGGATTGTAAACTAGAATATACAACTTCAGCATCACTGAAAAAATATTATTACTTCTCTTCCCTTGTGAGCAAGCTTCATCCTACACTGAAAATAAAACAGCAGTGTTGGTTTTTTTTTTTCATAAATCAATGGAAACATATTTATCTTCATTTATGATCAGCCCTCAGCTTTGCCATACCATTACTGCTTTCCTGCAATGCAGCATTATGCAGTAGTAGAAAGGGAAGTGTCTGAAAGAGAGATGGAAGCGAAGTCATCACTGTCCATATCATAGACCTGGAAAAGTTTGACTAGGTCTAGTCCATCTGTTCAAAGCATAAAACATAGAAGAATAACACTCAATACAAGTATTTACATTGTCCAGCCTTCTCTCAAGGCCTATGTGTGCAACAGCAAGCCAAGTTACATCAGTGATACATCTCCAAATAACTACCACACTGTATCTAGAATAATATTAATTTGCACATTTTCACAGTAAGAATAATCTTTTTTATTTCTTCCTAGCAGGTTGCAGAAAACCATCAGAAAATTATATCAGGTATATCAATAATATCCAGCTGAACCAAACTCCTCAACCCAACTAACTGTAGCTTATGATCAATTTTTCTAGTGCAGGTATATCCCATGACTTGGCAACACTATTTCTAGATATACCAAGATGCATATTTCCCAGAAGATAAATCCCAGCTGATTTAACTAAATCTGACACCAATAAACAGCCCAAAGCTTTCACGATATTTCACATAAATATTTCCTGGTGGAATACAAAGGGATTGGTGGTGTTACGAATTCTTTTTTTTGTTGAAAGCCATAATTCTAATCAAATAGATAAATTTTGCTAAATTGGAGAATTCCCCAAGAGGAACAAGCATAAATATCAAATTACTGAACAACAACTTCTCCTCACCCTCAGATTTCATCATTACGGTTGTCCCTCCAACTTTGGTCTTTCAGGCTTGTGGTGTATCCCTGAGTGAGCTACTTCCACTAAAACTAATGAGTCAGTTTAAGGATTAGGAAGATAGAGGGTACCAAAGTCAGATTTGAAGGAAAGAAGACTTACCATAAACTTCTTCATTTGTTAGCACATCAGTGAATATATCTGAAATCCATGCAGAATACAAATTGTTTGGCATCCTGACTCAAGGAATATATATAAAATTAAAAAAGAATAACATAATAAAACAGAGTTTAGTCTCTTCTTCCAAGTAACAAGCAATAGGACAAGAGGTAACAGCCTCAAGCTGCGCCAGGGGAGGTTTAGATTGGATTTAGGAACAATTTCTTCAGCAAAAGAGTGCTCAGGCATTGAAACAGGCTGCCTAGGGAAGTGGTAGCATCACTGTCCCTGGAAGCGTTCAAAAACCATGTAGATGAGGCCCCCAGTGACATGGTTTAGGGTAGACTTTGCAGTCCTGGGGTGATGGTTGGACTTGATGACCCTGAAGGTCTTTTCCAACCTAGTTGATTCTATGCTTCTATGATGAAAAAAAGACAAAGTAATGCTAGTCACTTGAGGAATGGCTGTCAGTCTTTCTCCTATTTCTCTGAAGCAAGCAGGGATTTGAGAGACTTGGTATTTCTAACCTTTCCCCCTAGCAGCCCGCACTACCAAACTTAGGTGTGCCTGATTTCATGGCTGTAAGTAGTTGATAAGAAATTCTTTTCACCTTCCTTATAAACTCTATCCAAGCAGGAGTAAAAGATTAAACAGGAAAGCCAAGTCACACTTTTCAGCTGTCAAATTAAGACAGAGAAGCACCCCTGTTGTCACACCTCCTGCTCTCAGGAAAGGAAAAAACAGGTTATTTTAGAACAGGCTCTTTTAGATCTTAAACCGAATAGAATTCTCTTCAAATGACTCATCACTTCAGCAAAGAGATCAACACATAAGGCCTAAGCATTTGCTAGCAGACAATGGTAACATATACAGTTCAATTGCTGAGATTTTAACTGAGTAAGGAGTTATTTTTGAGAAAAAGCCCCCAGCAACTGAAAAAAAAAACAAACCCAACCACAAAAAAACAAACCCTCAGTTATACAGATTTAAAGGAAAGCAGCTCCTTGGCCAAATCATAAGCCTACAGATGAAAGCAAAATCTTTAAGTACACAGCTTCCTATTAGCAGTAGACATCGGTTCCCACTGTCCTCTGTGACATTACAGCCAGACAAGACAAACAGTACAACTTCTCCAGAAGTTCATGTGGGATTCTACCAGGAAGGTCTCAGAAAGAGAGAGGCTCCATTTCAGATAAAAACTAAGTCGTTTTTATATCACAGACATTGGAGGAAGTAGGACACTGAGAGCAGCTAGAACATGCTATTAATTTCTGCTTTTCATCTGTAACAGACAATAGATGATGCTGTTTTCTGTTCCTTCAGGGCAGGGTTGTTTTTTTTTCAGACTGTTTTCCACCTTCTCAGGTGATAAATTGCTGTTACAGTCTGTTGTTTTGCACTTATCAGTGGTATCTGGATGCCTCTAGTTTCTAGGTACCCTGGCTGTACTTCAGAGAGGCCACCTGCACTTTTCAGGGATGTTTTCTTTATGGTTCACAGGGCTAGTTCCCAGGCTCACAGTTCCAAGGCAGCAGCCCTTTCTCTGTCAGTATTTTTGAGCAGACAATATCTTTTGCTCAGTAATTTCGCATTCTAACCAGGCCACCTTTGTGGCTGCTCACATCACTGCATAAATCAGTTATTTTTAATATCCAGTTGTTAAGTGTTAAGTGTATAAGATTTGGCTCCCAGATCAACAGCATGTTTGGTAAGGAAATGGTTAGAAGATTAAAAGCTCAGGTTAAAACCTCCAAGTCAGAAAGATGAAATCAAGAGAAGGACATACAGAGAAACATCAGATAGGCAAGGCTAGACAAAAATCTTTTCTTTCAGAAGTGCCTTAACACCAACAAAATGACTCTGAAAGGTACCGACCAATTCCAAGCACTGTGCAGTTGCGACAATTTTTCATCCTGCAAAAATGAAGTGTATGCAGCATGTCCAAGAACTCCGCAATGCCTGTGCTTTATTTGATACTTTAAAGCTAAACATATGTATAAATTACTGCAAAATCAAGACCAGATGTGCAAATGGGAGCAACCAGGAGAGGGAATCATTCACTTTGCACCCAGGTCTGGGTGGTGACTGTCAGTTTAGTTGCATTACCATCTATGTTTCATCTTATACTTTCCTGTTTCCAGATGCTGATCCCTTCCTCAAAAAAAAGAATTAGAATGGGTTTTCAAAATGAAGAGTTGCTCCTGCATCACCTCCGACTCCCTAGAGGAAATAAAAAGCCACCCTAGACCAACAGCCCAGAACACTGTCAAAGATCAGCAGCCATCAGATCACATATCCTCTGCAGAAAAGAGCATTTCTATAAATGAGAGAGCCTCTGCATACTACTCCTTTCAAGCAACTGCTCTGTCTCCCAGAGTTGTTTTGGTACCTGAAATCATGTTCAGGTTCTCATTACCTCCGGCAGGGAGGTAAGCACTTGTGGTCCAGCTGTTTAAAGTCCCCAAGACTCAGGGCTGAGGCTAAATTCTGCTGCATACCACTCACTACCCAACATCAACATATAGTCCCAGCAAGGGTTTTTGTTAGGGTAAACCATATGCACATCATGTCCAGCAAACTGCAGAGTGCCAGAAAGAGGACAGACACAGTATGAAACCCCATGCCAATTGTGATTTTTTTTAGTAACATGGAATAAAGATAGTCTTCAGAAATATGAGACCATGAGCTGCAGTTCTGTGAGGTCTCCCCTGCGCAGGGTATTTGCTTGAGATCTGAGAAACCAGTGTCTGAGCCTCAGTTTTGTAAGAACTTTTTTTGTATGATTCTAGCTAAGACACTTGCCTGTGTCTCAGGTCCTCTGCTGTTCCTAGCTACACTGGGTAAGAAATTCCATCCCACTTTCCTTGGATGTCATAAATCACATACTGGAGTGGCTGAGGTTAATTGTGTATCTAGGCAGGCTGGACCAAGCACATTTCAATCATGACAACAGAAGGGCATTCAGCATCTTATAACAGACCAGGTGATATACCGACTCCAGTCTTAGGGTGACTAAAGATAATGGCTTATGCTTAGAATAACTGAGTATGTAATTTCTGGATTGCCAAGTGATATAAAAAAAAAAAAAAAGGAGAAAGAAAAAAGTAGAGCTTTCTGTGAGAAGCACTTGCAAAGGTAGATAAAAGGAGGAAAAAGCATGATATCAAGTCACCAGTTTTGTGCGTGTTCAGTTGACTGCTAGAGGGTTTTGACATATTCAGTTGCCTTGAATGGCAAAGAAGGAATTGCTCATTCTGTGGTCTAGGGCACTGGCTGGCTGAAAGGGCACTATAAAGCCCATCTGCAAATGTATGGAAGTTACATCTGGTATGAGAAGGGAGCGATGAGAACCACAGAGGAACTCGTGCTTGTGCTCACTGAGCGCTGCTCGTAGAACACCATCACAGCCACATCCTGCCGTAACAAACGGCTTTGCCTAACAAAACGCTCCTCCCTGCAAGGCAGGTGTGTACCATAGTGCCTGAGATGCAGCTGTCTGGCGAGCTGAGAAGGTGGATGCTGCTAACAGTTCCTGCCATCCTTAGAGGCCGAGGTCAAGCACTTACCCACACGTGTCTCCGTGGTGTCTAGCTGCACTCCTGGGCAACCTGGGCTAGCCCCAGGCTGAGCATGGTTTCCCAACTCAAGCTCCACACTGTCTGCACATAATGGTTGATACAGCAGTTTTGTGGGCCCACGGGTTTTATCCATGTTTTTACACTTTTTTGGAGTAGCTCAGAGGTGGCCATTGTGTGACATAACAGGAAATAACTGCGGACTTTTCTTAGGAAATCATGTAGACCAGGAGTTGAGGTTGCTAAGCAATTCTAAAAGCTGCCCATCCAAAAAGAAATTTCAGAAAAGATTCTGGCTGTGGCTTGGTTATGGTCTTCCATTTCATCCTTAATGAGTCAAAATACCTCTTCTCCTCTTGCCTTAATTTGCCATCCAGAGTTCATGAAACTGATCTCATTTGTGAGGAATTTGAGAGTGAGAAATGCTATATATTAGGCAAAATGAATTGTTAGGTAAGACAGCAGATGCCTTGGGAACCCCAAAGAGAGATGCTGTGCATCAGCAGGTTTCTGCCTATTGCCTGCCATAAGAATGTCTGTCTTGGGACTCAGAAGACATTGAGCTATTTTGTCGATAAATCAAGAGCACTTGCACAAGGCAAGCTGGCCTGTTGAGGTGGGTATATATCCCACTACCTTCCTGAATGCCATTTGTCATTCCCAAGCTGTAGGGAGGGTTTTCCTTCTTACCTTAACAATCAGTTGACCTCAGGGAGCGTATCTATTGCTAAGTATACATACACTTGCTTCTCAAAACACTTAGTAGTAGTCTGAAAAGGCTCAGCCATTCTAATGGCAGTGGCGCCAGAGATTATATTTAGCCTATTAGTAATCTACTTATTATAACCTTAAACCACTGAAGCTATTGATTGAGATTCAGGTTCATATTGGAAAAAAATTTACCCTTGCAAGTGGTAGTCCTTAGATAAAGGCAGCATGATTAAATGCACAGACTTTGATGCAGTCACCTTAATAAATAACATTAAAGTGTAAATGATGGAAACTATTTCTATTATACTTGCAGTCTTTCAGCACAAAAGAATATACACTTTATGCTAGTCATAAGCCAAGAAAGACAGAGCCATTCCAGAAGTGAAGACAGTAATACAGAATGAAATCAAAACTCCAGTGGAAGCATATGGTATGCATCTCACCTTGCCTTAATAAGGCTGCTCTGCTAGGAACCAGTTAGGGTGAGCTGACCAGAACCACCACAGAGAACACTGTAGCAGCGCTTGGCATTAGCCTTGCTCCATTTCCACTGTTCCACAAGGGAACAGATGCTCCTCAGTTCCCCTGCATTCCTACCTCCTTTTCAAACTATGACAGAGAGAACAGATGACACATGCTATGCCACATCCCACCTCACCACCTGCTTCCCTCTGCCCAGTGTTAGCACCTCAGCTGTTTACCTCCATACTCCTGTCTTTACGCTAAGGGAGAAGCAATGAAGTTGTTTATGTTTCTCCAGCTAATGCTTTCTCTGTGTCAGTAGGGAAAAGTGCAGAGGAACCCCAAAACACAGCCCTCAACCAAATGCTTAAGCCTTTGTCCTGCAATGGGTTCTGTTCCCCACTCTCAACAACCTCCTAAGGGTCTCTCACAGATGAGAACTGCCTGTGTAAGACCCACCAGCTATCCAGGATTTTTGATCAGAGCCCAGATTTTACACCAAAGGCCGTTGTAACAAAACCAGATAGAACCACCCCATTGCCATCTCCTGACTCTTCCCACCCTGCCCTGAAAAGGCACAGAGATGTGCATCATGGGGGTTCCCAGCCCTGCACTGACCTCCAGGCTCCTGCCATGCCAGGAAGGACAATGTCAGTCTCATTCCTGCATTAGGATGAGGCTGAAGGAGAAGCAAGGTGTGTGATTAGGAAGGCACTTGCACTTCTGGGCACTTAACACAAGGAGTCTAAGTACCTACTGCACAACACAATAGCTATTGGATGAATCACAATTCTGGACTCAGGCAGTTACCCACCCAGACCGCTTATGGCGCCCAAATCAGTTACTCAGATTTAGTCCTAAATTCCTTAGCAAGGTGTGAGAATATGAGTTTCCCATTTGCAATGTACTGTTCAGCTTAAATGAATGCTTCTGTGGTTTAAACCCAACATGATTGTGTAGCTCTAAGCAGTGTCGCATTTTGGAGGCAAGTTGGCACAAACGTCTAGAGCTTCTTCACAGAAAACTTAAAAACTAAGTTTATTGGATTGAACAGATTAAATAAATAACAAAAGTGGGGGCTCATTTAGTTGCTTATATTCATTTATACTCATTTCAGCTATGAATATGCATTTTAAAATAAACAGTATTGTAGGTGACGATGGGTGACATGGCATTCTGGCTTATTTCTACCCATCAGCAAACTCTAGGAGACTGAGGAGAAAAAAACCCCAAAACCTTTCCAAGGCTACTTTTCAGTGGCAAGAGCTGTTCATGAGCCTAGTGGTTGCAAGGGTAAGAACACATAAGGTTCTTTTCATGCTAAAATAGAGATGTATTCTATCTAAACAGTAGGATCATACACATTTTTATGTCTGCAAGGTTACTCAAAAACCAGTATGAAACAATTCTTACAGTACCACAGCTTGAAACAACACAGGACAGAAACAATCTGCAGGCCTAGCATGCAGAATGGGCATCACAGGGCTCTGATGGACACGGGAAGAGCACAGATTACCAGAAATAAAATGACTGTTGCATTAAAAAAATATGTAAAACATTATTACACTACAGGAAATACTAAAAATACAGTAAACTTTGCAGTCTGTAGTAAGAATGGTTTTAGTGTTGTACTAGTTATTACTGAAACTCAAACTGTTCTAGCTTCTTAATCTACAGTGGCAACGTAGATTAACATTCAATGAAGATAAAAAAAATCAGCCATCAGAAGAACAAATGTGTAAAATTCCCTGAAAAACTGCACAGAAAAAGTCAGCAGTGGCTGCTAATGCCAGATAAAGCAAGAGGGAGGAAACGTGTCTGCCCTGCAGCATGGCACCAACTGCCAGCTGAGAGTCTACGTTGGACTTGCTCTCACAAGAATCTCAAGTCTGTGTGTCTGCCTGTCCATCATGGGGGTTAGTTCTAAGTCCAGACAGAATTGTTCTAGCCCATTCCTGCCAAGGACTTCTGCTCTAGAAAATGTCTCCCTTTTCACAGCAATAATACACCACAAACTCAGCATCTTGTATGGAAGTACATTAAAATAGTTTACAGAGGATAAAAACACACCCCAAACTCATGATGGTTTAATTTCCCCCCTTTCCCCCTCAATATGAAAGCTACTCTGCTTTTGTCCCCCTCCCATCTCCCTCCTCCACCCCTCAAATAAGCAGATGCAATCAAGGAGAAATTTATTTTGAACCAATTCTGCAAAACAGTTCAACAATGCCATACTTTATAAAAATACTTAGTTACATAATTAAACTTATTACTATTTATATAAAAAGTGTGAATGTGAATTTTAAACTCTGTTAGGGTAAGAACCACATCAAGGTCTTCAGGTGAAACAAATAAATTTTCATAAACATACAAACTCATTTGGAGCAGTTCTATAATACACAACCATTTACAATGAACACGTTCAATTAAGTTAGTGTTTTATTCCTTTGCTATACAAGTGTTATTACAATGAACTGTTCCATTCATTAATTAAAAATCCAAACAATGCCAGTGTCATTTTTGGCATTTTTTGTTATAACTGTATTAATACATAAACTCATATGAATGTGTTATTAATTTTAAAATATTTAGAAAAATTAAAATTCCATCGTATTTTTGGGTTGATTTTTTGGTGGGTTTTTTTTTTGTTTGTTTTTCTTACATAAAGCCCTTTGAAAATGTGATAACCACAGATGTACAGGTGATGAGAGATGATGAAGGAAAATGACAAACGATGGCACTGTTCTCACAAAGATCTGTTTGGTAGTTGGATTCCACATAGTGTAAACCCATGAAGAATGTTAAGTTTAGTACCAGAACTATATTACCAGCTTTTCTGAAATTCATTTGTAGGATAGCTTTACGATGATAATATGAATTCCAACCTGGTAGCTAAGTAAGAGTTTAGTGTTTCAAAATTAAAGTACTTAAGCTTGATCAGAAATTCAAGAACCTCATGCAAATCACTGAGTAAAAGACATGATGTTATTGCTTGATATGTCAGTAGCCAAGGAAAATAAATCTAGATGTAGTGTTAGCTGGGCTGAATACCAGCAAATTTAAATGTCAGTATATTTGGACAATATTAAATACATTTTATCCCTTTAGTTTTTAAACTGTCACATTTTCTTTTGCTTGTTTTTATTTAAATAATTCTGTAGGAAGGGCAGAAGTGGGAAGAGCAACTGTGTGTAAGTGTGTCTTAATAGTCAAGAAAAGCAAAAGTGCAATCAAATCCCTGAACTTGTGACAGCTAGCATTTATGGCACCCACCCTTGTTAACACACATAAGCCACTTAAAACAGTGCCAAACCTGTCTGAAAAAGGACCTTAAAGTGGCTGTTTACCAGCTTCAATCTTGCTTCCCTGGTGAGCTTTGTTCAGGTAGTCTTCCCATACAAAAGCTCGCTGTTGGATTGGAGCTTAAAAGTGAAAGGCTTTCCCCCCCTGATTGTATTACATAGCTTCAAATATCATCATACTTTATCAACACAATTTTATAAAATATTACCTCATTTTCTAGTTACCTTCATTATTCTTAATTAGCTATGCAGAAAGAATAAAAGAATATGCTACTTTCCAGTTACATTAATACAAGTATTAACACAGTGCATTATGCTCTCTAATTTCACTATTGAGGTCTACCATTTAGATCAAGTTCGTCATTCACTGTCCCAATTTCTCTTTTAACCTGCCTACCCTAATTAAGTCCATGCAAGAGGAAGCTTAAAGATCAAGACTATGTATCAAATACAGTGGTACCACCTTTTCCTGGGGGTGGGGGGCACATTTATGTAATTTGAGCACAGGGAGTTTTACGGAACTGGAATAGAATTGCTTGGTCCCACAAAGTTCTTCTGCTTTAAAAATGTCTTACCCCAAGATGACCCATTCCAGACAATTCCCTCTTTAGTAGGATGATTATCAAATGTCAGCAACATAAAGGATTTGAAACACTGTTTTTTCTGCTATTGTTCACACCAACACTCGTTTTTCTACCCCGTATTTTCAGTAAGCTTCCTTTGGACCCTGAAAATAAGTTGGGAAAGAGGAAAAAATAAAAACATGTCATTGGTAAATTAGATTATAACACTTTAAAAGTGGTTTTGTGCAACTGCATTATGAAATTCCAGTTTGCCATTAAGAGCATGCAAAGTAGCGAAGATTTTCTTTCCTTTGATTCCTTATAGATGTCAGGAATTCTTTGCAAGTCTTTTACATTTGGCAGATTTGTGCATGTTATGTAGACTGTTGGCTTATAAATTGTCTCCAGGCTGGTACTGTGGTTCTGTAGCAGTAAAGTAGTCCTCCAAGAAAGACTGTATATATTCAAATGTTGGTCTCTCATCAGGGTCCTTCTTCCAACACAGTTTCATTAACTCATGGAGAGACTCTGGGCAGCCTTGTGGGCAAGGCATCCTATATCCACGTTCCACTTGTTCAAGAACTTCCCGATTTACCATCCCTAAAAGAAAAGCATTTTAGCTCTGAATGACATCATGCAAAGAACAGTTTCCCAAAGTAATGCAATGCACACGAATCTACCAGAACAGAACCTTTAATGAACGCACCTTATAGCAAATTAGTTTTTCACATTTTGCATTAAATACATTTCTGAAAATTATTTTATCACACTGGTAATGCTTCAATACCTGATCCTTTGTCCATTTGTATGTTACCTCATTCATTTACTTTCCCACTGCCTTGGGCCTGTCCTTTCAAAAAGCAGACTCAAACAGAAATAACCTTCTGCCTGCCTCAGGTCCCATTCAAGGACTACTTAATTTGAAATCAGGCCTAGAAAAAGGCATTATATGCACCTATCAGGACTGCCCTACAAATTCCATCACAGCAAAATATTTGACAAGATATGCTACATATGTTTAGTTCAAAATCCGGTCTAGCAGGTTCACTCTACTGATGCTCACTGTAGTCTGGGAAAATATTAAAAGCAGAAATTTCAGGGAAAGACAGATAGGAAAACATAAGGATATTTAATGACTTGAAGTGAATTATCAGTCACATTTACAAAGCTATTATCTTAAAACACTTAAAAATATATATATAATAGTTAATCTGTAAATAAACCAAGTAGCTTTGTGAACAAAGGAACCAGTGAAGCATGACTAAGTTTTTGTCTCTGCCTGTCAACTGTGGGCTCTGAATGAAGGCAAGAAGTACAAAAGGTAACCTCAGAAGCATAGAATATGACAAAGAGAAGAAAAAGCTATTACATTTGCTTCTTACCTGGATATGGCACTCTCCCTTTTGTTACCAGCTCTGTCAGTAAAATTCCAAATGACCACACATCCGACTTGATTGTAAACCGACCATACAACGCTGCTTCTGGAGCTGTCCATTTAATTGGAAATTTAGCTCCTACAAACATTGGAAAGACAGATACTTAATTTTCCCTTGCTTACGCTTCAAAATATTTTGAGAATACTGCACTCAAAAACTTCTTACATTTTGCTTTGTTGATAAAATTCAAGGTGGTTTAGTATTTTAATATTTCAAACTGGAAAGATGTTTCCAACTAGGGCAGCAACTACTAGCTACAATTTATGGAAGCACTTAAGACATCTGGGATTCATAATTAAATACGTTTTAAAGTGGGATGACCTTCATAATGAGCAACCTCTCTGGAATCTGAGCTCTCTTCAAACTGTAGCAAGTTTTACCCTCCCAAAATACCTGATAACATTTTCTGAAAACATAAGCATAATTTTGACCTTTAAAAAGTTTACTAAAATTTCACTTAGGTGAGGGTGGCACCTAACTATAGCTGTAAAAGCAGTTTTATGCATAATCTTTATTCATGCCGCCAGAATACAGACACTTTCTGCTAAATGTAATAATTCTAAGTAATCTGAAGGTAACTGGTCTTATTTATTCAGTAAATAAATAGGTCTTACCTTGTCTTGCAGTATACTCATTGTCCTCTATTAACCTTGCTAAACCAAAGTCTGCTATTTTACACACAAGATTGTCTCCTACGAGAATGTTAGCTGCCCGGAGATCCCTGTGGATGTAGTTCATTCTTTCAATGTAAGCCATGCCATCAGCAATCTTAAAAATAAAGTTTTATTAAAGATTACTTTTCATCACTATATCAATTTCTCCCAAGCATTAAGCTGTACCCCTTTATTTTAGCTCTATTCTCACTGTATAAGTATAGGATGTATAGCACAGCAAGAGCTTGTGACAGCAATGATTAGAGTGCGGGTGGCTATACAGTATCTCTAATTGGGAACTATACTGTTTCTTTTTGACAAATTCCAAACCTACAACAGAAAATGTTAGTCAGAACAGCACCCAATAGCCAGAGCATTCAGTATTTACATTTAGTTGATGTCTGATATAGTTTCAAATCTCTCCTCTAAGGACAAAATAAAGTTTTCTTGGTTTATACAATGTACCTGAGCAGCCATGTCGACCAGCTGTGGGAGTTTTAAGTATTTCCCTTCTCCTTCTTTAAGGAAGTCTAGCAAGCTGCCTGTAAAAGAGAACACATTTTGGGAGAAAAAGGAAAAAAAAAAAAAGATGTGATCTGAAAACATGAATGAGATTTCTTTTCTTCGTAGACGTATGATTTACATATTCATCTCTCAAAGGCTGTATTTGAAAAATCAGTCATTTACCAGAATACATGACTCAACGACTCCTGGTAGTTGTCTCTGTCCTGTAACTGTAGTGACTGTAACTAGTCAGTGCAAGTTTTATCCAAGTACTTTGAAATCCATTCCAATAATTCAGATAACTAAATACTAATGAAACAGACTGCTGCTTGATGACTATATGGCAATATGTAAGGATTGTTCCCAGTAGTCTTGGTATCAGTGCTTTTCCTAGCTGAATTTCTTTCCACAGTGAAATTTATAATTAAAGAACAAATAAACCTCCTATCTGTGATTTATTTCATTTCCTGACAGTTCCAATTATACACTAGGAAAATTATTCTTAAATTGTTGCTTTTATTTTATTGCAAGTATATTCCATTCTTTATGATATATTATCTTTTCCCATTTATATAATGCAATCATGTCCAGAACGTTACAACATAAGCAGTACTTGAAATCAGTTCCAAGGACCTGCACTTCTTTCAAGACAGTAAAACTTTGATGTAATAGCTTTCTCTACAGGTGCTATTCTGCTATAAGGGTATAGGAACATGATCTCTTTCTTAGGAAACTGATGAAGGGTGGTAACTAATTAGTCTCATCTCAGTCATAATTACAATGACAAAAGTTACAAGTGTGATGCTGGGGAAAAAAAACAGTGATCTGCATACCGTGCACTGGATTCATAGCTGTAGCTGTGAATTGGATACCTCTGATGTGGTTACAGTCACTTGCTGTATTTTTGCAATGAAAGTTAAAGTATGGCAGGCCAGACCAACACTGATGCTGCTGTTTGACATGCGTGTTTGCACAGACTTTTCCCCATCTTGGCTCATGAGTTCAAAGGAACAAAGATTTCAAACTCATCTCTAGTAACCTGTTTATACCAGAAAAACATTTTGGGTGCTGTGCAGTTTTCATCTCTTTTCCTCGTAAAAGCAGAAAGAAAGACAAAGAAAATACTTGTTCTACTAGCTTTCAAGTATGAGCCACCAAAGAACCAAAGAGGTTTTGATCTTTGGTAAAACGTGAGAAGTTTTTCAAATTAAAACAGAGGCTTCCAATGACATTCTGAATTCATCATTTAGACAAACACTCAACTATTTCTCCAATTTTTCACTTCTGCTTTCGGAAGGTAACGTCCTGGTTCTGGCTTCAAACTTTATTTTTTCTTAGACAGAAATCTATAAAGCTTTTAATTATTTTTTATTTTTCTGATTGTCCTGCCAAACTTGATTTACGGACAATGAAAACTGATTTTACATTGCAGCTTTTAAGAGCTGACAGACAAGACTGTCTAGTGTTATTCAGGAATACCACCACCACAGAAGGAACTTCTTGGAACTTCTATTCTTTTCCACCTTTTCAAAAGTATACAACACCTAAAAAAACCCCATGCAAACAGGACACCGCCCCAGATAATTTTGGCAGAATACTGAACAAAAGTAGCCACTCTCTTTGGACTTTAATATTCCTTCTATTTCTTACCAGGATAGCAGAACTTCTCTGTGAGGTGAACAGAAGTCTGCATTTTTTAAAAACTGGAATAATTGACTTGAAAGTCTGCTGTTTCTTAACACGAATATGTTTATGTTTATTTCTACATTAAGTCTAAATCTCTGCATCTGTTTCAGCAGTGAGGGGAGAGGGAAACAATACAGAGCAAGGAAAGAAGGATGAAAGACTAAAACCAAGGAAATAAATGAGGTAGTCTGGGAAAACCCCTCAACCTTCTTAAAATTTACTATTACACTGCTGGAAAAGGAAAATTAAAACCAACAACAAACAAAAAAACCAAACCCTACTGATTCTGCCATGGTGAGCTTGACCTTTCTACAGGCAGGCATATTCTCATATTACCAGCTATACCATCCAATTTAAATGTAACAGTGCACACTAAAATTGAGGACAGAAAAAAGCCCAATCTTGTAAGATTAGCAAGGGTGACACAGATGTGCAAAAAAATCATGCCTCCACCCATGATCTAAATCAGATCTGCTTCAAGTAGGTCAAGCATTGCTCATTTTAATTTAATCAAAATTACCACTTATACTCCAGTCAGCTTAAACCTAACATTAATTAAACATTTAATTTGCCATCTGGCATCTTAAATAATATTTTAAATGCAGTATCTTCAAACTATTCTGTCACACACCTTTTGTCATGAATTCAGTGACGATGTAGATTGGTTCCTCGGAAACAACTGCATAGAGTGGAACAAGCTTGTCATGTCGTAATTTCTTCATGATCTGAGCCTCCTGCAGGAAAGCTTCTGGCATCATTGTACCAGGTTTTAGTGTCTTGATTGCTACTTTTGTGGTTCCATTCCATGTTCCTAGGGAAAAAAAAGTCATATTCTAGTCTCCAGTATAATACTGAAGAGATTTTCTACTGAAACATGTTTGCTTTTATTTTCTTAGCTAACAAAGTAATTACAACTATTTAATGATAATAACAGAATTATAATAACAGAATAAACTAGAACTATATTGAAAATTAATTTTACCTTTACATCTCTGATCATAAGCATCTGCCCCCTCCTCAATTCTTTATCAGATTATCTTAGAATCATAGATTCATAGAATCATAGAATAGTTAGGGCTGGAAAGGACCTTATGATCATCTGGTTCCAACCCCCTTGCCATGGGCAAGGACACCTCACACTAAACCATATCACCCAAGGCCTCATCCAACCTGGTCTTTAACACTGCCAGGGATGGAGCATTCACAACTTCCTTGGGCAACCTATTCCAGTGCCTCACCACCCTCACAGGAAAGAATTTCCTCCTTATATCCAATCTAAACTTCCCCTGGTTAAGTTTGAACCCGTTACCCCTTGTCCTATCATTACAGTCCCTAATGAAGAGTCCCTCCCCAGCATCCCTATAGGCCCCCTTCAGATACTGGAAGGCTGCTATGAGGTCTCCACGCAGCCTTCTCTTCTCCAGGCTCAGCAGCCCCAACTCCCTCAGCCTATCTTCATACAGGAGGTGCTCCAGTCCCCTGATCATCCTCGTGGCCCTCCTCTGGACTTGTTCCAACAGTTCCATGTCCTTTTTATGCTGAGGACACCAGAACTGCACACAATACTCCAGGTGAGGTCTCACAAGAGCAGAGTAGAGGGGCAGGATCACCTCCTTCGACCTGCTGGTCACACTCCTTTTGATGCAGCCCAGGATACGGTTGGCTTTCCGGGCTGCAAGCGCACACTGAAGCTGGCTCATGTTCATTTTCTCATTGACCAACACCCCCAAGTCCTTCTCTGCAGGGCTGCTCTGAATCTCTTCTCTGCCCAACCTCTAACTGTGCCTGGGATTGCTCCGACCCAGGTGTAGGACCTTGCACTTGGCATGGTTAAACTTCATAAGGTTGGCATCAGCCCACCTCACAAGTGTGCTGAGGTCCCTCTGGATGGCATTCTGTCCCTCCAGCGTGTCAACTGAACCACACAGCTTGGTGTCATCGGCAAACTTGCTGAGGGCGCACTCAATCCCACTGTCCATGTCAGCGATGAAGATGTTAAAACAAGACCGGTCCCAAGATCTTCTCAGATCCTGATACTGATTTACTTAAAATACTACTACTGTGACATGTGCATCAACAACTGAAATGTGTTAAGCTCTTACCCATCCATACTTCACCAAAACATCCTTGGCCCAGCTTAACTTCCAGCCTCAAAGATTCTCTAGGGATTTCCCAGGCATCTTTTGCTAGTCCCTGTGTTTGTGGTTTCACAGTGGGACACACAGTTGTTAGCTTATGACACAGCCCATCAGCATGTTCTGGAAAACAGAAAAAAGCAGCTTAATTGTAAAAGTGGGATAAGACCGTGACAAAACTAATATCCTAATGCTGATAAACAGAATTAGTCCATTTACTGTTTCTCAAAATCAAGAGAAATATTATAGTTGTGAATTCTAAAAATAAGCTATGTACACAGTTTTTCTTCCTTTCAATAGGCACAAGGTAGCATTAGGACACTAGAACTTGGGCTTACCTCTGTAGTGTTTCACAAGCTTCTGCAGAGATTCAAATTGTGCTCTGGTTGTGATATAGTATCCACCATTGTCAAGTTTTCTGATTTTGTAGTGTTTCACATTATCACCTCTGACCTCATCCCAGTCACGTATAGAAAGGGAGTAAGCACCTAGGAATCAAGTCATACTTGGTTCTTCACCAAAAATTTACAGATCTATTTAACATATCATAGAATCACAGAATGGTTTGGGTTGGAAGGGACCTTAAAGATCATCCAGTTCCACCCCCCCACCACAGGCAGGGACACCTTCCACTAGACCAGGTTGCTCAAAGCCCCATCCATCCTAGCCTATTACAAATACTTCTTTCATTAACCTAAATTAAACCCCATAAAAAATCATACCCCCCCCCACTGTCATGATACACATACGTGTGTGCACATGCATACGTATAACGTGACAGACATAAAAATCATCATTATGTCCACCTTGGTGGTAGTGGAAACTGGAGAGAGCAGACACATACGTAAGTAGACTTACCTTTAGTGGTTTCACTCTCTCTTACTAAGAAAATACCACGCTGGTTCCCAGGATTTAAAAGTAGCCTTTCTGCATCCTTCCTGCCCATCTTACCAAAATACCACCTAAAAATGTTAAAGGAAACATGTAAGTAAAAGCCTCCTACACTTTGGTAATCATATAAATACAAGATTCAGAAATCTCAAGCATTGACTGGACTACTAATATCCCAAAGCAGTTACAGATCAACAAAGGTAATGACAGCCAAATACTCAAAAGATGACCTATCACTAAACGGCTTTCATTTCTGTTGTTTGTAAAATACATGTAAAGAGGCCTTTATCTATGGAATACCATGATTTTCTGATGGTTTAACAATGGACCTCAACAGTACTTAACATTGAAAGTAACACCTTCCTGTTTAAGAAGTTCACAGGTCAAGCACACTCAAACAGCACACTCAAAACACTGCAGCTGCTGAAACCACCTTCTATGTGTTAGAAAACAATATTTAGTACAAAGTGGGTGTGCATAAATGTCATTGGATCATGGGTTCCTTCAAGTTGAAAGAGGCCCTCAGAAGGTCTCTGGTCCAGCCTCCTGCTGCAAGTAGGGTCAGGTGTGAGATCAGATCTGTTTGCTCAGGGCCTTGTCCACTCTGGTCCTGAAAACCTTGAAGGATGTATCCTGCACAGCCAATCTGGGGAACCTGTGCCACTGCCTAGCTGTCCTCAGGATAGAAAGGTTGCTTCTTACATACATGCAACTTTTATTGCATCCTATCCTTCTCTACCTCAGTAGATGGAGCACTTTTTTCTAGTGATCGTTTAGAAACAACCAGGTATCATTTACTTCTCCATCAGTAACACTCCACCTTTGTTGCATCATTCTGATACCAAAAAAGAATCTGCATTTTTTCTTGCCTTCAGTTCTCTCACAAAAAGGATTTCTTCTTTGACGTGCCCACAGAGCGCTCACCCTGATGAGCAGCCTGCACACAGTTCTGTCTTGAGCCAGTGATAACTTTAAGGTCCATCTCCCAGTGAATCCCCAGACTTTGGAATAACAGTTACTTCTAACTACATTTTATTTTGACTGCATGCCTCAGAAGTGTAAATTTCAAGAATTTCCATTTGGCACTGTCATAGTATCAAGTAAATCTGTCCTTCATGAATGCTGGGAGAAGAAAAGTAGCACTGGAAACTGCTACAACAATGGTTTTGTGGGAGAAATGTTTTGTGGGGGGAAAGTATAAGTAAGGAGAAGGTCTGTGAAAAGAATGGCCTGTGTAACCACTTGGGAATTTGAAACTTACTCTTTATTGTATTTGCAGTTTGACTGCTTATGTAGATGTGCAAAGTTAGAACTGGAGAAAGTCTGGATGTAACCTATAATTTTACTGACGCAAACTTGAACCCTGCTTAATTACCTCACATCCTCCCTAGACTACTACAATTTACAAACTACATTGTAAAGTGCCATTTTATTTCATTACCTGTAAAATAACAGTAGGGGTTACTTGGTTTTTTTTATGAGTATTAAACATTTCTATTACAGTATCATTTAAAAGGCACATGGATAATATGGATCTTGTCACAAGCAGTTTGCAATATAAAATACCTTCAGGATTAGAAAAAAATCACTTAAAGAAAATCCTAGCAACCTGGGGCTGTGTATTGCTTTTGCTCTTGTAACTGCAACCCCAAAACAAAACCCGCAAACCCTATCAAGGCCTAGGGCTAACAAATGAACTCTAAACCAAATGAACTCTATTCCAAATGCAGTAGTCATGCTTTGCCAATCTTTAGGAGCCATACTTGCTTTGCAGAAACTTTGTGTTCTTAGTTTGAAAAGGGCTATCATTTCCATTTTACCACCATGCAGCTGTAATGGCAATATGCTTTTATTGCATAATTTAAAATAAAACAAAACCCCAACAAACCTCAACTTCTCTTCAAAAAACTCTGAAGTCAGTAAGTTTAAAAGCAGGTGAAATTCAAGGGCATAAAAATAACAGTACATCTTTGATACCACCACTTATTAATAGCAAAGAGCCAGGTGAGAGCAGCAGCAACATGCTAGTCTCAGCTTGAGATTCAGGAAAAAACTTTGAAATCAGGAGCTCTTCCCAGAAGTGCAGTAGCAAACATAGAATTGCGCATGTCAAGGAGCTGCTCATTGGCAGTACCATGCCTGTATATTGAAGCAAGAGGTGCAGAGGTTTATATTTCTAGTACAACAAATACAGTTAACCCCTTGGAACAAGTATAACCTGAAACTGTACTCCAAGTCACAACTCCCACACGAACTCTATGCAATTCTGCAAGTGCCCTGGGATCTTTGTAAATAAATGCAGGAAGTAGTGGTACCAAAAGCAAGACAATTTTCCCAATTCATAGTAGTCCAAAGAGTGCCTAACAACTTTGTCACCATGAAGTTATTACAGATTAGCAATAACAGTCCACCCAAATGGGTATTTTTAAAATATAATATTAGATGCTGCCAAGGATATAGCTGAACTTGAATTAGGTTTGGCAGTGTGCGCTTGCAGCCCAGAAAGCCAACCGTATCCTGGCTGCATCAAAAGGAGCGTGACCAGCAGGCTGAAGCAGGTGATCCTGCCCCTCTACTCTGCTCTTGTGAGATCCCACCTGGAGTATTGTGTGCAGTTCTGGTGTCCTCAATGTAAGAAGGACATGGAACTGTTGGAACAAGTCCAGAGGAGGGCCACGAGGATGATCAGGGGACTGGAGCACCTCCTGTATAAAGACAGGCTGAGAAAGTTGGGGCTGTTCAGCCTGGAGATGAGAAGGCTGCATGGAGACCTCATAGCAGCCTTCCAGTACCTGAAGGGGGCCTATAAGGATGCCAGAGAGGGACTCTTCATCAGGGACTGTAGTAAGGGGTCATGGGTTCAAACTTAAACAGGGGAAGTTCAGGTTAGCAATAAGGAAGAAGTTCTTTACTGTGAAGGTGGTGAGGCACTGGAATGGGCTGCTCAAAGAAGTGGTAAATGCTCCATCCCTGAGAGTGTTCAAGGCCAGGTTAGACAGAGCCTTGGGCAACATGGTCTTGTGTGAGGCATCCCTCATGATGATGATCTTAAGGTCCTTTCAAACCCTAACCATTCTATGATTCTATAAGCAAAAATAAGAATAAAAACCTAGAGCTGGTGGTGTGTGAACTCTTTAACCCATTATTTTTGCGTTATATGAATCACAATGTATGTTCCCCAATTCTCACCTTCATTATTGTATTCTCCTGTCCCTTTTCCTTTAGCCCATATACAGCAACAGGCATAAAACATTTGCATGAGTGTATCTCACACTTACTACTAATTACACCTTTGACATTATCCAAGTAGCATTACTATCCTTTAATTAGTAGTATTACCCTACCTTACCCTTGCATGTTACACATACTGAATTAAGGGAATAGTGTCACCACAGGGCACAAAGGGTAGAATGGATAAGAAGAGACTGAAAGGATGTGATGTCTTACTCTTCTGCTTGAATGGAGTCTGCAGGAGCTACATAATTGCTTGGGATGTAGCCTGTTTTTCCTGTAGCAATGGATCTTGCTTCCCACCAGTCTCCTTCTCTGCAATGAAATATCAGTTATTTCTTCCACATATAAATAATGCATCATTCCCTAGCACCTATAACATCCTCACATATGAGAAGCAAGTTAAATTTAGGTAACATGTTATTTTAATTATGAATGTATCTAAAGTAAGTTTGTCTGCACCTAAACACATTTTTCTTTTCATTGTAAGCAACACAAACGTCTCTTAGTGGAATTCTTAATTTTAAGGATTTGGATTTTGGTTTTGTTGCTTTTTGTTTGTTTGTTTTTTGTTTCTAATATAAAAATAATTTATCAATATATGCAAAATGTAAATCTACAACAAAACATCTTATGGCAGACAAGTGTAAACAAACTTCCCCGTTCTCTAGTCTTCATCTGCCCCTCCCACATCATTCTGCGTGTATGCTGACAGTGAGCCATAAAGGAAGCAGGAGATCAGCTAATAAAATTAAGAGACCTGGACAAATCAAAACTTCTGCATGTATGAATTAGAACTATTACTGCAGCCCAAAGATGAGTGCAAAGAAATCTCCAAGGTGAACAAATTATTTCATTATCAGGAGACTTCTAGAAACCAGGCTGTAGTACTGTAACACTGCTGGAATCGAACTAGAACAGCAAACTACTCATAAACTATCTGAGCGTGGATTTACTGCAGAGGCCAGCTGGACCCACTTCCATTGTGAGATGTCCCTGCCTACAGGCTGCACGCTTGCCTCCAATGAATGTACTTGCTTCCCCAGAAGATACAGAAAACTGTCAGGTGCAGAGCCTGGGATGGGACAGTATGTGTCTCTGTATCTGCTGCCTGAAGTGGGTAGCTGTGTCTTGCTGGAGCAGGAAGTGGAAGGATACCACCTAACCCACTGCAGAGGGGAGGCTTGGGGCCACCCCAATCACTACAGTTCTACACTTACATCCAAACCCTGACTTCAGCCTGAAGAGTATTGTCTTACCAGTACCGATATTTTAACCCCATGCTTGTTAGAGCATCATGTGCATCCAAGAAAAAAAAAAAATAAAAATCAATCTGCTCTTCACTGAACTAGGATACACAGATTTCAAGAAGAGGTGAGGATCTACTTATACCCAACAACCATCAAATGAAGTCTGTGAATGAGAACACTTACGTGTTATTTATTATCTGGAACCGTTCACCTTTCTTAAATGAAAGGTCATCTGTAGTTCTGGCTTCATAATCATATAAGGCCACAAATACAGTAACACCACCTTGGGAAAAAGAGAAAAAAAAAAAAAGATATAGCAATAATGTTGCAACACTTGATTTAAGGACTTGTCTGTGAAACAGCTCATCAATTTTGAGTGGGAAGCAACTAAACACTCCAGGTTGCATCTCATTTTGAAAGCCGGACCAATAATCAGCTCATTTCTTAAAACAGAAGAAAGCCTGTAAATAAACACTCTAAAAATATGCTTTCACGCCACAAAAGGCAACTAAATACATCACTGGAAGTACATTAATATTTAGAGCAGCTATATACAGAAACCTGAACAGCACATCAGCAGTAAAAAAAGCCAGCTTCTTGGTAAGAAATGCAATTCTAGAAGATCCTACAACACCACAAGGGTGAACCGTGAGCCACTGATTTTTACAGAACTAGTTTCCTGTTGAACATAGTTATGACTTGATTTATTCCTAACTTTCTGAGGTTAAATACATCAGATCCACTCAAGGAATTGAGCCAGAAATAAAAGTATTCTGCTGGGGACAAAGACATTTCTCTGCTTTAGGACTAATAATTCCATCAAGTTTCCCCATCAGCAAAGGAGACTCTTGATGAGGATAATCCAACAGCAGAAAACAAGGATCAAGATGACGTTACAGGACAAGCAGCTCCACTCCACCAACTCCAAGGGATTTGCTTCTCCATCCCACTTCTGGTACAGGGCATGTTGTTGAGCATGTCTGTGCTGGACTTGGCTGGGATAAAGTTAATTTTCTTCATAGTAGCTGGAACTATGTTTTGGATTTGTGCTGGAAACAGTCTTGATAATACAGAGATGTTTTTGTTACTGCTGAATGGTGCTTACAGAGTCAAGGCTTTTTCTGCTCCTCACACCACCAAACCATTGAGCAGGCTGTGGGTGCACAAGAAGTTGAGGGGGGGACACAGCCAGGACAGCTGACCCCAACTGACCACAGGGATATTCAACACCATATGGTGTCATGATCGGCATACAGAACTGGGGGTAGAAGGAAGGGAGGATGTTGGGAGTGATGCTGCTTGTCTTCCCAGTAACCATTACATATGATGGAGTGCTGCTGTCCTAGAGATGGCTGAACACCTGCCTGACCATGGGAAGTGGTAAATGAACTCCTTATTGTGCATGCATGGCTTTTGCTCTACCTGTTAAACTGTCTTTCTTTATCTCAACCCATAAGTTTTCTCCCTTTCACCCTTCTGATTCTCTCCCCCATTCCACTGTGAGGTGAATGAGCGAGCAGCTGTGTAGGGCTTAGTTGTCAGCTGGGGTTAAACCACAACAGTGTCCCACAAACGTGTGTGAGATGGATGGTAGGGAAGCTCCTATACTTATGATAGGAAAACTTACACTGTAGTTAAAAGGACTAATCTATGAAACTGGGCTAAAAGACAAAGAGGGAAAGGAAAGCAGGCTATATGAGACGTAAAAGATACAAGTGAAAATAAAGAAGTACGTACCATAACTAGGAGAAAGTTAAAATAGAAAACTGCAGACAGGCAATCCAGAAAGACTTTTTAAGCTCTAGAAATGCTATTTCACAGTCTAATGGACTTTTAGGAAGCATAATGATAGTCTAAGCAATAACTTATTTTTAAATGTATAATATTACATCTCTAACATGTGCATATATGTACCAGAATATATACAGAAGACCAGCAACAGAAACATGCTGCATCTAGTTTCAGATTGCTTCTAATTTTAGATCTTATAATTAACATGACAGTGATCAGAAAGGAAGAATACATAATGAAATGGATATTGTCTACATCTAATATTCTTTTGCAATGTACACTTTCTGACATAAGAGCTTCTAATCATTTAAATATGTTAATTTGATTTAGAGTTGTCGTCTGATTACAGTCTCTCACTCAGCAGGTATCAGCCAGAAATGAATTTACAGTTCCTCTAGGAAAAACAGAACAAAAAATCCCTACAGGTGGTCAGAGTAATTAAGGGGGAGGGGGGTTGAAGTGTGATTTACAAACTGAAAGTTAATTAGAATATTCCCAGAAGCTAACAGTTTCTAATCCAAGTAAAAAAAAAAAAAAAAAAAATCAATACAGTTCTATCGATTTTTGCCTGCATTACTACATCACTGTGTTATTTTGATGACACAAACTGCTACACAGAGCAAGAAAATTGTGGGGACACATACTACATTCGCACAAACAGAAACCAAGTGTTGTGGAAATAAACCATCTTCACAGAGTTGTTCAGCAGATGAAGAAAGTAAATACTCTTATGTCACAATATCACTAAAGTTTTTAACTGTATATAAAGAAACTGGGAGACTTCATGAACTTGGAAACAAACTGTACAACATCTAGAAAGATACTAACATGGGCACAAGAGAGAGAATAATTCTTCTAGAGTGTGTAGCACTAGCCAAAAGTAACGGATTCTAATGTAAACCATGCAACAGGAGAATTATCAGTAATTATCAATATTTGTGTACTCTTAATTATTTTAAAGAAATAATTGGAAAAGCTACCTTACAATCCTTGGGAAGTTTTGATTTCAACACTTCAGCTATCATAAAATCTCTTATTATGCTCACACACGAGTGTTACCTATTTCATAGCAAATAATAATAAAGTACTTACAGAAAACAGCAACAGCACAGAGAGTTTTAAACAAACAGATACTGTTGAAATGATTTTGAAGTCTCTTGCAGCTGTTCTGTGATTTAGTTCAGCTGTTCAAACTATTTGTGGTCATAACATTTTCCCTTAAAGGTTATCCTTTCATTAGGTCAGTATTCCCATCCTCTTATCTAGAGGTAATTTTGGAGAGACTTTGCTTTTTTGCTCAGCATGAGGATTACAGAGTGTTAGTGTTTACATACCTTCCTAGAAGGCAAGAACAGTGGTCCAGTTTTGTTTGATTTTTCAGTAATATTCTATGAATTCAAAGTATCTGATGATTGAGAATGTGTAATACAGGGGCAGTGTTGACTCACTCAGATTTATTTTCCTTTTCTGCTCTAGAGGAATAAAAGACAGCTCAACTCTTTTCAGCCTCACTACAGGCCACAATGACAACCATATCATCTTTCTGTCAGACATCACTGAAGGACTAAGTACTACTGACACTTATGTCCTGTTCAACAAGCCCATCTATTCTCCTCTCTTGCAAATCAAAGGGCCACAGAATGCAACCCAGTGTTTTATGTGTCACAAATACAAAAAGCTTACAGCCAGATGAAGTTTGTCATCTTACTCGTTCACAAAACCACCTAATTTTGATTGATCTCAAAATTGGTACTGAATGTAACAAGCAATTGCTGGTGTATTTCTTATTTATCTATTTATTTTTCAAGTGTGTGTGTTTGTGGATAGGCTGGTTTTACAAGGCATAATTACATATGCAGTATCATTTTACCTGATTGCAAAATGATGTCTGCTGATAACTGATTTCACACTGATGAGATATTAGACTATCTTTTTCCATGCAAAATCTCTCCTGTTGACTCTGGTCCAAGATGTAACATGCTTAACTACCAGTAGGAATATGAACAGGCAAGAGAACATCCCTTCTGGTCTCTGCAGAGCAGGTTTGTGGTACCTGGTGGGGGGCTACTTCCCTGATGTCTGTTAATGCCCAGGAGTGCCTGCACACACTGCTGGAGACTCCCATGTAAATAAGGAACAAGATCTAGTAAGAAGACATACACAGAGATTCTTGGGGGAGGTGAAGCCAAATAAATTTTCCTCAGTGGAGATAATGAATGTAAATAAATGCTGCCCTTATTTCATTTCTGTGTATGTTCATCCAAAACAGGGATTCTGAGCAGAGTCAAAATTCTGAGACAGGATAGATGCTCATTTTAATTATTTGATTTTTACTGGATTCCCAAACTGGGAATATGAGGTGATCATTACCTGTCAACTTATATTTAGTTTCCTGAATTACTTATTGTCAAGGTCACAGTAGGTTTTTCATGGATCTCAAATTTCTTGTGTTTAAAAGATTTTAAATGCCACTGTAATGAGACATTTAAGCACTGTAATTGTGCTACTATTAAAGGTCTGTGGGAAAACTAGAAATAGACTAATAAGAAATTATTTGCTGTTTTTTGTGAAGTGTCTGTGCAAATCTTCTAGAATAAATTACTCTTCTTTCTCAAAGCTTCCTCTCAAAAATATCTAGCAAAACTACCGAAATTAGCCATGTGCACAAAATCAGTATTTCTGTAATGAAGTTTTAAGACTCTGCTATAAAGGTAGGTTTATAACATCAAACTTGTATGTTGCTTATAAACTCTCTGAAGATACAGTATTTTAATCTTAGCTAAGGTCTTTGCACCTTGTAAATTCTATTTTTACATTTTCAACTCTGGATTTAATATGGCCACCAACAATGAGAATTCTGATATTTGTTTCACACATATTGTTCATACAGTAAAATACACAGAATATACTGCATAATCTGTTTACCTTTATAAATGAAGAGATTCAATGCTACATTAATATAGGTAATTTACAGCTTTCAATACAACTTTGCGCCTCTCTCCAAAAGTTAATGGCCATTATCCCATGTGCATTCCTTCAACAACCTAGAGCTTTCAATACAATTTGATCAACTATTCCCATTATTACTTTTAATAAGTCTTAAATTTCTCTGTGCTGTGATCGTAATCCCCCTCCAAACCAAAAGCCAGTCACTGCCGAATATGGGCTGAATTATTACCTGAGTAATAAAGATATTGAAAATCAGAAATGCCAAAAATGTAATTTATTTCTAACTTGCAATTTATTTCTGTGTGGCAAGAGATCATATTATTTTTTAATATGAATGTCAAGCTTTAATAATAAATTATAATAACATCATTTTATGTAACACTCACCTGTTAAAGTACTAGGATATGGACTTGGCACAGCTGAAAATGAAGATGATGCTCCTCCAAAGGGTGTCATTCCTGAGGGCCCTCCAAAAGGAGTCATGGAATGACTATTAAAATTAACTGCTGATCCCTTTATTGACGGTGACTGTGTTGCTTGGCTGGAGTCTGATCCATAATGGCTGACATGGGAAATAACAGGTTCTGGAGTATTATCAGTTCTGTATTTCATGGCTGGACCTTTATCTTCTTTGCTTTTGATGCACCCCATGGTTGCTCCTGTGAGAAGGAGAGGGAAAAAAAAAAACAAAAAAGAATTCATCTCCATGTGGTGTCTTTTGATAATCAACACAGAGGATTCCCAAAAAGTTACTAAAAATGCTGATTTATTACTGTTTAAAAAAGCACCAAACAACCCACAGCAATTGCTAACACATGCAGACTATAAACTCCAATGAAAGTGATCTGGAACAAAATCTAAACCATTCATAGAATAGAGAAGACCCCATTATTTTCCCTTACAGCTTCACATACTAGCAGCACATTTGGATTATTCTTCATCCCAGTTCTTTGGTGGACTGTAAGTGGTAAAAGAGAAAAGAGGGGGAAGGGGGTAGAAAGAGGGAACTGGGCAACAGATGAGGTGAGGAAAAGACACTGAAGACTTCAATAGCAGAGTGAAGGGGGAACAGATGTGACAAATCCAGTCAATTATCCAAGGCAATTAAAGAAAAGAGGTGGGGCATTCCTGCTTTCTTTTTTAAGCACCTGTACCATCAGGTCCTGACCAGCTGGTGGTGTTACAACTAAGGCATCTGAAGATGTAGAGAAAAGTTTTCAGGTACTGCCAGCCCCCCAAAACGAAGCTCAAAACCAAACCTGGGATATTCATGACCACAGGAGAGGGTTACGCTTTAGTCTAACTAGAATTAGAAAAATAATTTAGAAAAGTAATTACAACATCCACAGTGGTTTAGAAACTGAACTCTATCAGGACAGGTGACAATTTATAGCTGACAACCCAAGACTGCCACCAGCTCCCACTGTGCCAGAGCTGTTTACTAGGGGGACACCTATTCCCTGCTGATGCAACTGATCAGAGAAGAGACATGTCACCAACAATTAGAATTACTGAGTCTTAAGAAATCACCACCTGCCATTCATCAGCTGGTGACAATTGATGGCAGGCATTCTCTGGCTTATCTCAGACGGGAAACAAATCAGGAAGTAAGCAGAAGTCTCTATTAGATGCAGTGCTAGTCTGGCATGAAATTATTGTATTCTTGCAAGGGGAAAAGTTAAAACTCTAACTTTGAAAGGAGAAACCTCCACGAAACCAGGAAATCAGCTGCTCCACATTATCTAATGAAACAGCCAAGAAAACCACAATTAAAACCAACCAACCACCACCAAAAACCAGTCTGAAAGCAATAAAACAAGTGTTCTGGTAACTATAACAACAGTTTCACATGGTCTAAATAACAATAAGGGAAACAGTGTTTCCCACTGTGTGTTTAACTATCTTTTTCCTTTTCAGTTCCCTCTTACCTTGTTAACTATTACGCACACAAAAAAATGGAACAAAGTAAATCTTTCTGAACAAACACTATCTTAACATTAAGTCACACTGAGAGAAATTAATACCCTTGTATAACCAACCGTTACAACAGAAAAGATACTCTAATTTCCTCAAGAACTGTGAATCAGAGTTACTGGAAAGAAGGAAGTAAATTTCATATGAAATTTACTGCTCATAAAGATTAAGAATATTCACTCTGCCAAGTCAGCCCCTAATGCTGCAATATAAAACACTGGCCTTGAAACAAGCACGAACAAAGTCAAATAAAGGCATTTTTACAAATTTCACCTGAGAGTTTTACACAGAATAAAGTGTTATTTTTGTGATGATTCATTATCTTTTTTTTTTTCACTTCTGATGCTACTATTGCCCATTTACTAATTGTGCAAAAACATTAATGGAACAAGACTCAACTGCATGCATGAAGAATGCAATGCGTCTAAATACCTTACAAAAGGCACCCTACACTCTACAGTAGAAAAGCCAGTTATCAATTCACGATACAAGTCGATCAAATGCCCAGTCACATGCTTTTAATCCCTCTACCACTACAAATAGATTCTGTAATTTGAGCCACTTCTTTTTCTTGCCAGGTAGTTGCCTATGCTGAATGCTTGCTTTACTCAGAGGCCCATTTCTTTGGCTCTGTAAAACTGCCAAGTTTTCTGCTAACACTGAGTAAAAGTCCAATCACCTTTGCAAAAATGTCTTCGATAACAGCACCTACTCATTGCCTTTGGCTGAAACTTTAGCATCATGCATGACTGGGAAGTCCAGCACACTATTTATATTAATAAAGTAGATTAAAAGGGAAATGTATGGACATTTGTATGATTAAATGTTCATCACAAATATTTTTCCTACCCTAGTTCTGGCATTTGGTTAACCTGTAACAGGCTGATAAGACTTCAAGATTAAAAATAAATAAATGAATGAATGAATGAAACCGTTTCCCAAGTCCAGTAAAACTGCTGGATTCTGCCCACGGTATTGCTTATTTGGCCAAATGGCCAATATCAAAGCTACCCTGCACTGCAGTTACAACTGCTATTGACAGTTATGTGCTCACCCACACAAGCTGTGGTTAGCAGCAAGAAGTTAGCATTGGTACACTTGAGTGCCACACAAAAAAGCCCTTATTGAAGACCTGAATTCATTCTACAGAAATAGCCTCTCCCTTGCTTCTCCCCTCCCCAGCCACTTCACTGTTAAGGTAATCTTCTTTCAGGGGTTAATGAGATTAACAACAGAGATTTAATCAGCACTTCAAAGAGAAAGACATTCAGAAATCCACAGAGAAAAATTTAAAAGCTCTGCTTTTATAGCCACATACCCAAACAAAATTAAGGAAGCAAACTCCTTCGCTTTTAAAAGGCAAAAAGTAGGTGGAATTACTACAAAATACTGCGTATGCATTTATAAGGAGAAATTAGAAGAATGAGGGGAGGGAAGATGACATAAACCAAACAAGACTGATTGGTAGGGAAGGGAAAAATGATTGCCCACCCTATGGGGGGAAAAACCCAAAGACTTATTACTGTTTAGTCTTGTAATACATTACTGGATAAGGAAAAAAAAATAATCCCTAAGCAGCTGGTATGGAATGTTGGATTTGATTATTCTGGTACTGCATTTGTTACGAAAAAATGTATGTAACTGAAATAACTTTGTAACTATTTTTATCACCCTTTGTTTGACCAGCAACAAAATATAAATAATACATTTCTGTCATTTAATTTCATGGCACTCTTTCTAGAAACAGATACATATGACAAGCTCCTCTTTGCTCTGTAGAAGTCCATCTATTCAAAGAAACACTGGCCCAAGGTAAGTTATTCCCAAGCGACTGATTTCCCATTAGTTAAATCATTATTTTAGACCAGACTGGTGCCTGAATAAAACTACCTGATTAACTTCAGCACCTTGCTCTTTCTTTGAAACAAATACTCTTCTACTGATTCTCATCAGCATGTCTATGCGTTTGGTGAAGGGACTAGGAGTCAGCCTGCTTGAGGTCTACCAGGAAACCACATTCAGAAAGCCATGGACTAAAAAGCACAGATCTTTTGTTCTGCTTTCTAGATGAAAACAATCACGTTAGAAGATTTTCAAGAAGAAACAGTAGTTGAAAGACTACTGGAAGGACATCTGAAGATTAGCAGATTGCCCACAAAAATCAATGAAAGAATGACCATACTCCAGGAAACAGTCATCAAATGAGACATCTAATTTGACTTGGGCTTTTCTGGAAAAGTCATACAAAGGGTGAAAGTTCATTGTCGTTCAATACTCTACAAACACCTGAGACAATGCCAGAGGATACTTAATAAACCTTCTGCCAAACAAGAGATCTCCAAGAAAGTCAATGCTGCCCTCTTATCTTCCCAACTCCTTTTTATAGCAGTGCTAGATCACATGAAAAGCTTTGTTCAGCAACAATTGAAAAGTGTGGCCAGTAAAGTCTGTGTTTGTTTTTCTTTTCTCTTTCCTTTTAGAAGGATGACCTACCAGCCCACAAAAGTTTTTCCTCAAGAGCCATCATATCCCAGGATACCAAAAACTTGGGGTGTCTGCAGACTCATCCACCAAGGTCTGAGAGGTGGGCGTCACAAAGGAACCACTTGTTCATTCAGTGTGTGCTTGCTCTTTCCAGTCGATAGTTACAGAAGTTACCTACTCATTGGTTCTCCTTGGGACACAAAGAAAGATCTCCCACTGGTGTGAAGGAAGATGCTAGAGCTTTCTTTGAAAGAGGTGATTTTAACACAGGTGGATAAACTGGCAATCTGTAACAGCCACCTGCCTCAGAGCAAAGCAGTCTGCAAACGCCTCTAAACACCATATTCATTTCCTTACCTTACTCTACCCACCAGCATCAAGATTTTGAGGGCTAGATTTTAGCCACTGAAACCCTGAAGACCAAAAGCTGGGAGAGCCTCACATTTGTTTCACTTGCTGCAATGAATTTGGTAATAAAACCCCTTCACTAGGAAAACAAAACAAAACCCACCAAAAACCCAACAAGCAAACTACCAAAAACAACACAAGAAAAATGAGGACTTTCCACTGAACCACCAAAGAGCAACTTCAGTTTACCTCCTACTCATGTATTTAATGTTAAAGTGGGCCAGCTGGAGATACTCTTTTGATCTTTCACTTCTGTCATGATAAAACATGTGCCCAGATGCTTCTGGAGACTTGGTCATGATGTAAGGCCAGAAACGATGACCGCATGTAGCCATTCTGATATGCCATAAAGAGAAAGGCACTTTAGGCAGTTGTTCTCCTTTCAGCCTCTAAACTAAACCAGGTACTAAAACTGTACAAGAACTAAATGCAAGAGGAAGGGCAAAAGAAAAATCACTAAGGGGAAGGATGGGTTGCAACATTTTTTTTTCCATTCCTTCTGACTACTGAAATTGTACACATATGGCCAAAAAGAGCACACAAGTAATTTTTCAGTATGATGAGTTGAGTTAAAAGAACAAGCAAGTCAAGTCTTTCTAGACAGATAAAGCAAGACTGCAAATATTCTCCTGCCTAAAAAAAAAACAAAAAGCCAACCTTCCATGCTACATAATACAAAAAAGAATTTGAGAGTCAAAACTGATAATAAAAAGACCAAAAAAAAAAAATTCAAGATTTCCACTACTCTACCTTCACTTCTCAGCATTAGCAAAAGTAAGTATTTCTTTTTTTCTGTCAAGAAAAGAGGCATCCTCACTTCTCAAGTGTGAAACAAATGTCTTCAAAAACTTTCAACTAAAGTCATGATAGAAAGTTATTAAAATTTCATGTAATGATGAAGACAGGATATCTGTGGAAAGTTAGCTAATGGATCCATTAGCCAACAGCTGACTACTCGCTCAAACAAGTGCGAGATGACTCCATATGTCACTGGAGACATGCAACCTATATACCAGCTTTTTGAACACTAGGCAAACAATGCAGAGCATCTGCCAAACAGCTGGTTTCAGGCTGTGGTATTGGAAACTCTTTTATTAAAAGTGACATAGACTGAAAGAAATTAAGATAACCAGAAAAGAGGCCAACAACCCCTCTGGCCAATACCATAATATACAGCTAATTCAGTCCATCTTTAACAGGTCACTGCTTTGGTATAAAAATATGGGTGAGCTTTCTTATCTACAAGGCAACCCAGCATGTTTTTAAAAGAAAATAAAGAATTGCCTTGTGTTCTCTGCAAAGCATATGCAATTTTAAAAAATGATGCAGTTTTTATCATGTGATATAATTTCAGAGCTGCCAAATTATAAAGTTTGCTTATTTTACCATGAACAACCTATGGCATTTCAAAGAATGATGTTCTACTGGATTCAGTTTTATACTTAGCGATAACATTAGTGTAATGAGACCTTAGAGAGTCTGTATCATTATGCATTTAAAGTGCAGCTGACATGACCTTGCAATTAATGATCTAGTAAGGAGCAAAAAGTGAAGGAAGAAGCATTGAAAAAAAAAACAAAAAACAAAGACACTGAAGCAAGGATTTAGGTCACCAGAATTTCAACATTTACCACACATCTTCAGTTCAACCCAGAAAAATATCTTCATCACCAATGCAATCTGAGATTTTTGATCCTAATGTTTCTATAGACCAAACCATGCTTTTATCATGTCTATAGAAACATATTCAAGGAAAAATTCTGTGGCTGCTGTGGTAATGCTTTTCATTTCATAGAAGCATCACAAACCCCAGAATGTTTGCTAATCAAGCTACAGCTAGCAAACCCAGAGGACTCTGTACAAAGAGAGAAAAACGAGTATAAAATTGCTTTTCTAGATGGACGTTTTGCATTTCAGAGTTAAAAGCTGTTGGAAAGATTACATATTTCTGTTCAAGTTTTTTACAGGAAACAGAATTTTAAATTGGCATTAGATTAGACATTGAGACTGATCTTTCAACTGAAGGAGCTAGCTACCTGGCTGACAAAATCAGTACAACTGTGCTCTGTAGGAACATCAGACCTCAAAACACTACCTGGAAAACAGGATTAGCAGGAACTGTATTTAAGTGGTTAGTGGCAAATGGTAAGGAAAGACAGACTCCTACTACAGCAAGCCTACTGTAATTTTAAAGACTCTTCTAATCAAAGATGTTCTAGTTCAGTATCCTGTCTTTCAGAGTGGCCTTTGCCTATAAACAGGAGCTCTTCCGTCACCATTGGCATGAACTCTGACAATGAGTAAGGTTGTCTCTCTGTAGAATAAGTAACCAGCAGGAAATGCCTTAGAAGATGAGAGGAGCAGGATGAGCACAGATAGCTCTGACTTCCACCAATCTGTAGCTCAAAGTCCACAGCCAAATGGAGACTAAGGACTCAGTTGCTCAACACCAGCAATCTCCACCTCAGCTTGAAACTGCCTTCCCTGTGTGCAAGGCAACAGAAAACACAAAAGAAAAGTGATGCTGGGTAGAAAAAAAACCAACCCCAAACCAGAACATTTTGCTCCCCACCAAAACCCTACACCCCAAACCCAACTGCAGTAGGCACAGCGCCTGCTGGGGGTACCTGACTGACAGCCGAAGGGAGCTGCTTCAAACTTCCAAAGCAGAACAGAGAAGAGGAAATATGTAAAATTTAAATGGTTACACTTTTTTAAAAAAAAAAACCCTATCAATGGCTAAATAGAACTTCTATTTTAAGAAAGTTTGTTTTCGGGATCTGCTCTGGATTTTCAGTGAAGTTGGCACACTGTTCACATCCACAAAGAGTGAAAAATAATTTGTGCTTTTGTATATCCAAGAAAAACCCCACTGATGAACCTAAGGCAGATGATGCAAGATATACAACACTGACAAGATACACAACCTGATAGATTAATTTTCTTTATTCCAGCAATCAAGGTCACAAGGGAGGGATTAACTAAAATATCAGACTTGCAAAAGCAATTTTATGTGCTTATAATATATAATACATACACATGAGACCATTTTTAAAGTTAGAGTTACAATGTCTAGCCATACAATTTCAAGCCTTTACCACACAAAAGACATTTTCTCTGACAACAGATGATATCACAGACAAACAACCAATATATTGTCTAGACAGCATTACTGCTGCTCCATTGTCCTGAACATTTAAGTACAGAGTCAATAAATAAATGTAAGCAGAAAAGGACAATTCTGGATTTTTGTATCAGTGTAATAGCCATTTTTAGTATTTTATAAATAATAATTATATTGAAAACTAAAAGGCTCATATATTCAAGAAGTCTTATACATTCAAGATTGTTTCAGATGACAGTAAGATGCATGTCAGACCTTGCCAAAACTATCTAGCCCATTTCAGACAGGATTTAGGAACTAATTTATAAATAGAAAAGTTTTGTTTCCATTAAATCCTATTAGGGAAACAACAAAATGTATGCTTGGTACCACAGAACATTTACATACATTCAGCTTTCAACTGTTCTATTTCAGTGTACTATTTCCAAGAAAAGATAACTCCAAAAGTTATTCAAAGAGCAACTTTTATGTTCTGTTTTCTGGGTCTCACAGCAGCAGGAAGCATGCAAACTGCCTTCCCAAGGGACATCTGCATTACAGAAAAAGTGAAGTAAAACTTATATGGTAAAAGAATTTGCTGCAATTTTTGTTCTGAAAAATTCTATGATAATTTAGGAAGCAATTTCTTTCAAAGTTCATCTGTGAAAACATATATGAAAAATGGACTACAACATCTGCCAACTTTCCAAAATTCAGAGATACTGAAATTAATATGAAACTACAGTATTTTTCATCTTTTCAGCTGGGGACAGAGCTGAAGTAGCAATTACATTTTAAGATGACAGAGGAATTCAGTATCAGCAAGAAACCAGTTGCAAATTCATTTAATCAACTCAGAAATACAAAGGAAAGGAACAGTCACAGGAATTGGGACGATTAATCAAAAAAAGACCTATAATAAATGATTTATATCCACCCACATTATAGCACAGGAATACTGCTAGGGAATCTCATGGAACTTAGAAGTAATTTATTTGGTGTTTGACATGCTGTTACTTAACATTCGCACATACCTGCTTTGTTAAGATGAATTTTCTCAGCTACTGTTTGCCAAATGTCACACTAAGTTGAAAGCAAATTCCCCTTTATTCTCAATGCTTTTTTTATCCGAATATAATTGACATTATTAGCAAGTAAAGAAAAATCAGTAATTAAAGTATTTAAATCCAATTACTGACAAAATGCTGCCACTCATTTATTCAAAGGCCACATACCCAGATCTCCTTCAGCAATTAGCTCTTTGCTGAACAACAGCAATTTCAAGAAGCCAGCTGGAAAATATCAGCTTTTTGACTAAAATAAAAAGTCAAAGTATGTATAAACAATTACAACCACACATGTACACTGTTCTTCACGATTCAATAGCTTGTGTTTTCCTTTTTTACATAAAAAAGAAGTGAAAAGTACAATTAAATTGTAAAGAAATTTAAAACTAAACAAAAAAACAAGTAAGACAACTGTTAAATAACATCCTTATTAAAATGGAAGAGCTGGATGATGTTTTAACTAAACAAGAATTATTACCCTAACAGCTATCATTACTGCTATTGCACTGCTTTCCATACTGACAGATATAATAGCATTCATAGACAAGAAGACCAGGAGAAATTACCTTAATTAGCTTGTCAGGCATCTTGCACAATAGAGGCCATATGGCTGCACTAAATTAATTTTTCTTTTCATGGTTTTGAATGTATGCACATGCTCAAATTCGTTCAAAGTGACCTGTATGAAAAGTTCACCCACACTGGGCAAGTCCACAGTAGCCACTAAAAGTACATGCCTTGTGTCCCATCTGAATTTAATGCAAATATCCAGCCAGCAGTCTTGTTACACCCTTGCCTTGGAGCCCTGACACCACCCTGTTTCTATTCCCTGTGTAAGCAGACCATGGGCATGGCCAGGGACATCTTTCACTGATCAGGTTGCTCAAAGTCCTGTCCAACTTGACCCTGAACACTTCCAATGACATGGTATCCACAACTTCTCTGGCCTGTTCTGGGGCCTCACCACTCTCATCATAAAACATTTCTTCCTCATACCTAATGTAAATCTATTCTTTCAGTTTAGAACTATTACACTTGTCCTGTTACTACAGGCCCTGATAAAAGGTCTCTCTCCACCTCTTATGTGCTCTCTTTATATATTCAAAGGCCATAGTAAGTCTCCCTGGTGCCTTTTCTTCTCTAGGCTCTAGCAATTCAAGTTCTCTCAGCCTTTCTTCATACAAGGGGTGTTCTATCCCTCTGGTAATTTTTGTGGCCCTCTTCTGGATGTGCTCTAACATGTCCATGCCTTTCTTATACTGTGGACACTAGAGCTTTTGCAGTACTCCAGGTGGCATCTCCCAAGCAGAGGGGCTGCAGCTCCCTGAACCTGGTGGCCACACTTCTTTTTATGTTCCCAGGATGCAGTTGGCTTTCTGGGCTGCAAGCGTACAGTTCTGGGTCAGGTCCGACTTTCCATCCACCAGTACCCACACCCCAGGTCCTCCTCTGCAGGGCTGATCTCAATTTGTTCCTCCTCCAGCCTGTACTGATACCTGGGATTGCTGTGACCCAGGTACAGAAGCTTGCCCTTTACCTTTTTCAACTTCATGATGTTCACATGGGCCGATCTGAACCTCTAGTATTTATTTTGGCAGCAGCCACTGTCCCTAGAACAGAAATTCCTACATCCTGAAAGCACAGTCCGCATCCGTCTTGCTAGGAGTACAATAATTTCGCTGTATTAAGCAGGCATGATTTAACTAATCCAAATTAATCCAACAGTGGCTCTGTGAAACAATTATTTTTGGGAAAAAAGCACCCCAACAGATCTATCGTTCATCTGAAAATAGAAACAACAGGACACGGTAACAGTCTCACCATTACCCTACCCAGGGTATAATTATCTCCAATACTCCATTCCCTGTTCATCACCTATGCTGCAAGCACTTGGCACTGTGTTTGCAACATACACAGAGCTCAGGCACTCAGCAGCTCTACCTACCAAGCTCATCTGCTTCTGCAGGAAAGAGACATTTCTGCTGCACCTCAGCAAACACATTGCAGAAGGAAAGCACCTGCTTTCTTCTTGTCTTGGGAAGCAAAACTGGCTTATTTGTAGGTTACAGTCAGAAAAGTTTTGTTCTGAAGGTGGACATTTTGCAAGTGATTTTGTAAGCCTGCTACCAAAAAACCCCAAAAGTCAAGCCCAAACTAAACTTCATTATTTTTTTTCCAAAGCAAGGTGTTACTTTCTCTCACATTCCTGTTGTCTCATTTGCCTAAGGAATCAAAAGACTGAACTCTTTCCAGTTCCAGACTAGCAATTAAGAGTGACATGTACTGGGTGTACCAAACCTGCAATGATGGCATGTAATGGAAAACCACACTGCATTCCCTTCCTAGTGGCTTTCCTTTAGATTCTTCTTCCCTTGATTTTTCCTCTACCACTTAAAACTGTTGAAAGGGATTTAACCACAGCTCATAAAAGCATTCCTGAAAAAGAGGTCAAAGACAAACTTTTCCTGACGGATGGAGTGAAACAAAAGGGAACCATCTCAGCATTCCCTGTGATGGGAGGTTTATTAAATACAGCTTGAAAAACATTGAAGTCTTCAGACATCTACATTAAGGATGACATCAGTTTTCTGTTCACCTTTTTTAAAGGTTTTCCATATTTGGCAATGGGCCTTCCCTCTGATTTAGCATTTTCTAGCTCATATTACTTCTTACCATACACACAACGCAATTCAAGCACGAACGAGCTAGCGGCATGTAAAACACATTATCAGCCACTACACACAATCACACAACCAGTGAACACAACCAATAGCTTTGATAGTTAAGTCACTCTACAGGATACAAAATAAAACATGAATAGATGAGAGAAGGGTGTGAAGAGGAAAGTGAAGAGATGCTAAGACAACAACTAGAGTGCTACAAATTCTCTTTAAAGAAGGATCAGAATATCTAAGACCAAAGAAAAGAGCAATAGTTTTGTCATATTTCATGTAGGTAAATACTGTTAACCTACAACAGGGTACAACAGTACAAAGACATCCTGCAGTTCTCATCGACAATTTCAGATAATGCTCTATGAAATAGGTATGCAAAATGCCTTGGCTGGTTCGTGTTCTCAATCATTCCGGTACTTTATTTTGAGGAGTACACAGTGTATACTTAAAGATTCTCTCTGGGGTAAATAACTGCCGTTTAGTAGCAGATCTTCTTGTTCCTGACCAGTAAGAGGAGCTTTTAGTAATACTCTTTTGACTCCAAAAGTATTGCCAGAAGGAAGCACAATTTCCATTTTAATTAAATGTTAAATTGAAGGGTGCGGGAAGATACTAGGGATTGAGCAGCAGTGTGCATATCAAACAACCTATTCTTCAGTAACTTCCACGAGTTATTCAAATTTTGGTCACATGTCAGAAGAATTTAGGTTATGAGTAATAATGAAAGAAACAACAAATTAACAATACTTAAATAGAATTGATGCTGCCTGATAGAACCATTACAATGGCAGAACTTCTTATCTACAAAAATAAGCAGCATGCTTAAGCCAGCTAAAATACATACTTTGCTGAAGATTTGACAGTTCCAACTGAAAATTTCAATAAACCCAAATATTCACTGAAAACAAACTAAAAAAAAAAAAAAATAATTATTTTACCATGTTGCCATAAAACAAGAGAAAGGGGAGAAAGCCTTGCTCCGCGTTTCTCCTGGAGGGTGGGGAGAGGTCTTTTAAGTCCTTTCACGTGGTTTTCTTATTCATTTGTGCTCTGGTTCATCTTATACTATCTAAACCAATGGTTTACAAACATATTAAAACTCCTACTTCTCACTTTGCATAGGCTTAAATAGGAAGCTGTATCTGAGAGAAAGTTAAAGGTGCTCCCTATCTACCAGAAATTGGATTCCTTTGCTAATCTTCTAAACTTTAAAATTGCTTTAAGTCCTCACCAGTTTTATAAACTTAATGCTTCCAAATGTCATCTTTCCAGCAGGAAGCAATTCAATACGATCATCCCACAGGTTAGCTTTAAGAATCAATTTTGCATATTTTTAAACATTATTTTCTAGACTAAACACAAAATGAATCTGCTAAAAACCAGTTTCTGTTGTTTGGAGTAATTTGTGGACTCCTTGCTGCCAGAATCCACTGCTATCCACAAATAATACTACTAAGAGTGACAACCACAAGGGTGAGTACAATTAGAATAAATACCTTTACCTTCGGCCACCAGAGTAAGGCAGAGTCCACCGGTGACTGGTGTAAAGACAGGTAAGATGTGCACAATACACAGTATATCCCAAATACACAGTAAAAAGACATGAAAAAACAGCGGCAAGTAACTTCCTTGGGACAATCTTACAGGGAAGGAGTAGGTAGCACTTCATATTTCTACCAAATACTAGTTGTAACTAGTTGAAGAAAGGGTATTGTCCCCAGGCAATGTTCAGTATCAAGTGTAGGGCTCAGCAATAGCTCCTTAACTCACAACCTGACAGGTTTGCATTTCCCGCTCCTACAACACCCAGCATTAAACTGTCAGAATAGCGGTGGGGAGAATTATCCAGCCATTCCCAACTGGTAAAAGACTCATAGGGTTCTTTATGTTCCTCTCTTGCAGGCAGGTGTTTTTTCTAGGAGTGCCTGGCAATTTCTATTTGACAAATGCTCTGCCAGTGTTAAGGTCTGACAATGTGCTTCATCCATCCTCCTGTCTTCCTGCAGCATGTCACAGCTGTGACTTCTGACTTTTACTGGTTTCGTTAGAGAGCTGAGAACTGTTTTACATCCTTTTTGGAACAAGTGAAGAGTCCAAATAGTATCTGTACAGCATTCTCCCAGTTAGAAATCCCAATAACCCTTCAGTTCCAAGTTTGCAACCATTGATTTCCCCTAAATTCCTAATGAGGAACTCCTTCTTATGTTTGTATCTGGTGGAGGAAAATGTTTGAAGGATACGGGTTTCTATGACACACATAACCTTGTTAGTTATTTTCTAATTCCATGCTATTTTTCCAGAATGTTCAGGCTGATATAGGAAATAAAAAAAATACTTTAATGTTTAAAAAAATCAGCCTTTGATATATAAGTGAACATAAGCATAACAGGATAGAAAATAGGACAGAAAATACAGACAATATACAATACAATATGATACAAGAGAATTGGGATTGTGATAATTTCTTATTTTTAATTCAGGTGTAAGGATAGAGTCTGATAGCGGGATTTGATCAGTGTTATCAAGAGAATAATGTTGCCATGTATTATGACTAAAAAAGCAGAGTTCCCGAAAGAAAGAGGAAAGAGGAGGAGATTGCCACTGACAGGAATCAAAAACTATAAACAGGAAAAAGGGGGTGAGGGGGCTGGTGTGTGAAGAGTTTTCAAGCATGGCAGAGTGAGGAAGCATGGCACAGCATGGAAAGTACTTAAAAAAGGATACCAGCCACTCCAAGTACCTGCTCCAGACAAACAGAAGCAAAAATTAAGGAAGGTATCTAAACTGGTTGCCTTTTGGTCCTGAAAATGTGAAGGCTGGACCACCTTACACAGGTTTGCTGTACAACCAGTGGAAAGCCACAGGCTCCTCTAGAGGAGCAATGATTTTAAGGACACCTAAATTATTTTTTTTATCCCTAACATTTAACAGAAAGTTAAGAGCAGAAAAAAAAATTGTGTTATATGCCCTGCTCTTCTCATTACGCTAGTCTCTGTCGTCATCCCTGCATCCCAAAAATCAAACCAGTTGGCAACAAGACTAGTCAGCCTCACAGAGCTAGATGTTTGGAAATTGGGTAATGTGAATATATCCTACTTGTTAAGTTTCAAAGCTGCTGTAACAGAGCAACTTCAAACAACACAAAATATGAAACAGGCTAGAGTGCTGATTTTCAATGTCTGAAATACAACTCATGGAAATAAAAAGTAGACTTCTACTCAACTGCTGTGCCAGTCAAGCTAGCGTCCTTTTAAATAATTCCCTAGTTTAAACTAATGACATTTAGAGTTGGTAATGGACTTCAGGTGGAATTAATCTTCCAAATTTAGACATCCATCTGGGGGTGAGATGAATCATGCAGTGAAAGTGCTTATTTCTCTCCACTGACTATAAAGGGAGCCTACAGAACTAGCTCATGTATAGGCAGCCAAAGCTGCTAATGTTCAAGTTTACTTTGCATGGCATGCTTAATGGTTGTCATCTTCTATGACTGAATCAACAACAACAACAAAAAAAGGTAGTAAAGTTTTCCTTCAACAAGGTGAGAAGCAGCACTGTCCTAAATTAGCATCTGGAATTAGCTTAAGTTGTGTGTGCAATCACTAGCACAGTTACTGTTTTCCCCTTGCACGACATTAGAAATGTTCATGGAAAAATAAGCACACCTTTCAAATACGCCCCCCCCCCATCTTACATCTTTGTACAAATCTTAACAATGCAACCACACACAGAAAGCTATCCAGAATCCAATATTTTCATAAAATGATGCATAACTGGATGAAAATATATTACTAAGTCTACTAACTGCCTATACTCAGCCTAAACTCTAATAATATTTCTACATAAAGGGGGGACTTAGAATTCAAAAATCAGTGACACAGTAAAGCATACTGCTAAATCAAAGTAATTATTAAGATTAAATCAAACAGTAAAACTTCCTCTGACTTGCACAGCTGACACCTTAAAAAAAAGGAGCAGGGCAGCAACATTAAATAGCAGCCTCTTGTTTCAAATAGCATGAATCTTCTCAAATGCAGTATTTGTCCAGCACAATGTCCTCTTAATGTTACTTTCCATTTACAAGTAGAGAGGTCTCCTGATTATTTCAATAATCTTACAGACACAAAGAAGTATATTTTAACCAATAATCTCATCACATACAACAGAGAGATACAGGGTCTTAGATTGTCTGGGGGAGGGAAAGGCCATACAAAAATCACCTCAAAGGAGTCTGAAGGAAAAGCAGAAATTACCAGCCTACAGACAACCCAAACCATGCATTTGTTTGATAAATATTCACTGAAAAAAACCTCTTTCCCTAAAGGGACTGTATTGCGTGAGGAGCACATGAGAGAGAGGCGATTGGAAATGCATCCATTACACGACCAAAAAAATACTATACATCATTAAGAGGATGAGGTAATACAAAATTAAACCATTGACTTACACGTACCTGCAGTCCTATCCCTGCTCTGAACACAATCCTTTCCTCATGGATATTTTATATTTTGGTTTCATACACCAGCTCACAGAAAGAAAAGAATATGTAACCAGTGGATTTAAACACCCTCTAAATAGGTTAGCACCCCATTTGGGGCCAAAGTTTAAGTGCTACTGCTAGAAAGGATTCTGGAAAATGAGAAACAGAGAAATAAATTTAAAAAAGGGATGGGATTTACAACAAAGTAATGTCTGTAGTGAGCAAGACCCAAAGCTCCAAGTCCATTCAAATACCCTCTCACCAACAGCACCCAATAATAGATACCAAGTGAAGCATGTAAGAACACAATAAACATGTAGGAATATTTCCCCAGAATACTCCCTTAGCCCCCAACAGTTTGCAGAAGCAGGATTTCCTGAACAAGAATAGGTATTTTCCTTTAATGATTTTTCTTCTACCATGCAACAGCAGTTTCCCTCTGCACTGATGTAATGTTTAGCTTCCTTAAATTCCTGAGGCAAGAAATTCTATAGCTTAATAACATGTTCTGTCGAGAACCACCTTTTTTTGTCTGTTTTCAATTCACCAGCTGCTGTTTCATTAGATACCTCGTAGTGCATGTGCACTAAAAAAAAGTGAATAAACACTCCCTATTTATGTCCCATTGACCTGCTGAACACTTTACAGGATTCTGTGACACTACTTCTTGGTCACTTTTTCTACAATAATGAATTCAGCTGCTTTTCTTACAGATAATTGCCACAGATTTACTCTTCCTTAAAACTTCAACTACATTCTTTTTGAGATGATGACAGGGAGAGGAGGGATCAGGGCAGAACTACATAAGATAATTCGAGTATAATCATTATTCTTTCTTTCATTCCTAACCACTTCTAGTGGAAACAGTCAGCTTCAAGCTCATTATTTTTTAGATGAGAAGGCAAGCTTGCTCCTCTGCACCTCAAAATATATCATGTGAAGCAATTTATGAGAAATTTCATCTGCCATTTTAACGACATTGCTCAGCAACTGGCCAAGTCCATGCGCAGTGGTCTGCCTTGCATCTGCTACCCATCACAGTAAAGGCTATGAGCTCACTTTTATTTAATATCCTTTATTAACTTGAACATTCTCCACTAATATAACTCTGGAGAATTGTTACCCTCCACCCCTCTCTACTCTATTTACTCCAATTCTCCCTTTCTTGCATTTTAGTCATTAACGTAACCACATGAAGTCCTCTTCCTCTATCCTACGGCTGCTTAGTTTCTCCAAAATTCTCTGGTGGGGGCCATTGTCAAATGCCTGTTGGACATCCAAGTAAACCATTTCTGTCAGATCTTAGTTATTCATGTGCTTGCCTTCAAAAAAACCTCCAGCGAATTTGCAAAACGTGACATCCCTTCACAGCAGGCTCTTAAGTCTTCCTCAATACATCATGTTTATCCACATCATCTTCATTATTATTTTGACTGATTTACTTGGAACAGATGTCAGGCTTACTGATCTGTAGTTCCCCAGATATCTCCTGATGCCTTTTTTGTTTTAAATAAAAATAAAATCAGTGTCACATTCAAATTAAGACATTACAGACCATACCAAATGATTTCCAAATGATTTTTTATCTTAGCTAGATGTTGCATTTGTTGCTTAGTATCTATGGTACAATAATCCTTACTTGCTATTTGTAAAGCCGTACTTCTTCATAAGTGCAAAAGCAAGCCTCTCTAAAGAGATGTAAGTGGGTTTTGTTTCATTTCCCTAGAAGGTTTAAGCTGTGTCTTTGGGAAGATCAATAAATGATAAAGATTTACCACAAGAGTAATACTACAAATATTTAGTTGTAGTAAAAGAACTCTCTTATCTTTCCACTCAGTTCCACATATATATGCTCCTACGCAGTAGTAGCCATTCAACTGTTTAATAGCTGTCCTAATTACCAGAAAACACAAATGAGCTTGTGACAACATAGTTATTCATTTGCAAATGAGACAGTATTCAAAGGGAAGTATAACTTTTAACATCTTGCTAGACAACTGGAATTGATAACTTCTGTGGAAACTACAACCAATGAGCAGACAACTTGAGACATGGACTAAATCAAACCAATTTTCAATATACATAGGTATTTTTATCCTCACCAATTGTATGAAGTTGCAGGTTTGTTTCACAAGGTTTCTAAGTGACCTGTAAATTTCATGTTCAAGTTCACACACTTTTTCCTCAGCACAGGACTGACTTTCATCTTATTTTTTACTCACAAGTCCAAAGACGAAGAGCTGAAAATAAGTCCTACCTTAGTAAACTGATCAGATGCTTTTCTGTGACACAAGCTCAAATTCTAGGTTTCATTATGACTATATTTCTATTGGTAAGATGTTAAACATAATAATGTGTTTAAATCCATAATCAACTGTTTCAGCTCCTTTTTCTCCTCTGTATTTTGTATTAGTCTAATGGAAGTCCTTATTTCTAACACCAACAGAACAGCATGAACTCATCAATTCAGTATGCTTAGTCAAATGTATGAGAGAAAAAAAAAAAAACAAACAAAACACACCACCTTATCACCATTACTAAAAAGACCATTGAAGCAAACATAGAGCTCACATCCTCAGTTTTTACAGCACTGAGAAAAAATGATCCTATTGCAGATGTTGAAAAAATATCTTTCTAAATAAGAAATTAAAACATTTCCTTGACTTAAAAGGCTCTGGTGCTGTTCAGTCTTCCAGGCAGCAGAGAAGTTAACAGTATCCTCACCACTGCTGCCATGGGAGTGGGGAGAAGACGCAGCAGACAATAAAGCCAAACACATACTTGATATTAATAGCAGAAAGCTAGGAAACCAAGAGAACAATGCAGCTGGCTAAGAGTCATCTCCCCCCTTCCCAAGCTGTCATAAGAAAGCTGACAGAAAAAAAAAAAAAAAATAAAACTCTGGCTGCCAAAACAAACATACAAAAATATTCTGCTTTTCACCACCTATGTTTTGTTTCATTTCAACTACCACGCTTACTGTAGTGGCCCTCTTAAATCCTTTCATGAAAATCACACAACAGCTGAAGTTGGAAAGGACTTCTGAAGGATGCCTACCTACTCCAACCCTCCTGTTCAAAGGCAAGTCAATGACAAAGTTGCTTAGGGCCGTGTCCAGTTTTTAGTTATTGCCAGGGACGGAAATTCCACAATGCTTTTGGATCACCTTTTCCAGCATCGTATCACCCTTACAATAAAAAACTCAACGCTTTCTCTTCTTATGTATTACAATTTGTACTCACTGCCTCTTGTCCTGTCAGCTGACAGTCCTGAGAGGAGCCTGGCTCTGTCCTCTTTATTCTACCCCATCAGGTATTTATACACGTAACATCCCCCTGACCCTTCTCTTTCCCAGGCTTAGCAGTTCCAGCTCTCTCAGGCTTTCCTCATAGAAGAGATGCTACAGACCTTTCAGTCTTCTTTGCAGCCCTCTGTTGGACTCTCCAGTATGTCCACTGTCTCTCATGTACTGGGAAGTAGAGAAGCAGACGCAGTAATGCAGGTGTGGCCTCACCAGGGGTGAGCAGAAGGATCACTTCCTAGACCTGCTGGTAACTCTTTTCCTAATGCACCTAGGACTTCTTTGGCCTTATTCATTGCAAACACACATTGCTGGTTCTTTTACATCTTTTCCACCAGAACCCCCAGGTCCTTTTCTCCAGAGCTGCTTTTCAGTTGGTTGGACACTATCACATTCTGGAGCCTCGGGCTGTTCCTCCCCAGGAACAGCACCAGGCTTTTCCCTTTACCGAAATTCATGAGTTTCCCATCAATTTCTCCAGTCTGCTGAGGTCTGTGTGGATCGCAGCACAACCCTCTGGTCTATCAATCACTCTACAGTTTTGTATCCTCTGCAAACTTGCTGAGGGTGCACCTCTGTGTAACCACCTAGGTCAGTAATGAACGTGTTAAGCAGGACGGACACTAGTATTGAGCCCTGGGGTACACTAGTAGTGACTGGCCTCCAGCTGGACTATGTGCCACTGATGACAGCCTTTTGAGCCCAGCAGCTCAGCCCATTTCCAGCCACTCTCAGTGTTCAATCACCTGGCATGTAGTTCATCAGTCTATGAGGATGGTATGGGAGACCATGCTGAAAGCCTTACCAAAATCAAGATAGCCAGTGCTCTGCTCCCATCCACCCAGCCAGTCACCTCATCACAGAAAGCCATCGAGCATGATTTCCTCCTCATAAATCCATGCTATGCTGACAGCTCCCAATCAACACCTAGTTTTTCATATTTGGAAATTATTCTAGCTCCTGATCTTCACTTTTTCCAATATACTTACTCATTAATAACTGCACATCTACCAATTGGGATAGCCTTAAAACAACTAACAATTCCATGGCACTGCTTAACAAACTATTGATTCCAGCCAGGCACTGAAATAACAATGCTCCTCTTTTCTCCACAAATGTATCTAAACTAGTAGCAATGCTGTTGCAGCTGTAATAGCCTAATGATGTCAGAGAAGCAAGGAAAACACCCTCCTCCCCACCCCCAAATATACCCACTACTTACTGTTGGCTGTGAAAATACAAGTTCACCAGACATACCATGTAACCATCTAGCCTATAAGAATTTTTCTCAGTTAAACTAAGCATTTTGTTAACAGCATCCTTTCTATGCATCTATTATAATCCCAGTATTTTGTCAGACTCTTGACAGAAGCAGCTCCTTCTCTCAGATTTCCCACCCTCCCTGGAATAGAGACAACAGGAACTTCAGGGAGCATCTTTTACTTAACTTTTTTCACTTTCTCTCTTTCTTTCAGAAGTACAGTGAAGACTCATCAGATGCCAAACTATGCTAAGAAAAGGCCTGGGCTTACACTATTGCGGAAGAAAGAATACACAGCACCAAATCCTCTGCATTCAAGTGATCGTGTACCTAGAAGGCAGGGATCCTTTCAATCTCCATTAAAACCAGAAATGCATCAAAACATTTTGGCTAGCAAAGAAGTGATACAGCTTACCTGAATTCTGTTCGGTTCTAAACATTCCCAGGTAGTAGATAATCCAGTAGCTGGTTTGGCTAAATGGTTGTTCAGCTCTGTAAGTCTTACAGTAATGGCAGGTTGCAGTTGTGGTTTTACACTGTTTTATACATCTAAGTGCCTCAAACACACACTAGCATTAAACTGAACTGAAAGAGCACATTACAACAAGAATCCCATATTCTCTCACCAATTTAGTCATGTACTGCCAAAAAAAAGAGTCCATTTTAAAAGCGTTTTTGTGCATTTGGCCAGGACACATCCACTGTAGTTCCAACAGACCAAGGACAATCATCTGACAACAGTTTCTTGGATACTAATGCTCTCTGCAGCCAAGTGATTGACTAAAATACTTTAAACAAATTTGGACATACTCCCAATAAGATTATAACAATTTCCAGGCAGCTGAAGCCCTGGGCCAATGTTAGTCGACAGCATCCGTTTAAAAACTCTTTCACACTTGTGCAAAGTTAAATCAACTTGGCACTCTCTCTGGTAGGCAATTGTCTCCTTAAAGTATGAGCACTATTCATCCAAGTGAATTGCTGCATTAAAGGGACAGTTGGCTGGCATGGAGAGGACGGGACTGACTGACAATGCGCCTTAGTCACAAAGAAGTTGCAGCAAGACTTTCTAAAAACCAAAAAGCAGTTAAGACCATGAACAGACGAAGCTAGCTGAAGATGACAAAAGTACAGGATGTTTCCAGGAAGATGCTGGTGGTTCAACAAGCTTCCTAACTATGACTAATCTTAAAAAGTTCTTGCGTCTTGTTTTGTAAATTTAGCACCTCAAGTGTTTTGGAGAATTTCAGTTTAGTACTTAACCCGCCAACACCAGCTAAATACTGCAGTAGCAGTTATTTGTGGAGGGGATTTTTGCACAGCTATGTATGCTAAACAGCTAGGAGCTCTGTGGATCTGCATTCTTCCCAGGGAGAGGATTTTATTTCACATGTGAAATGTTAATAAAGAAACGTGGAGCAGCATTTAAGGACTCATTCTCAAATCATTCTAAGGAGATTACAATGTTCCAGCCCCACTTCCCTTTGTGAGAGTTCAAAGAGAAAGTACAAGAAAGCCATACAGTGCTTAGGTCAAAATAATCACAGGCTTGAATTACTTCATGATTCCAACACATATCAGGAGCACTGAAAGAAACATATGCAAGAGTGACAAATGATACGTTTTAAAGAAATATAGCAGACTATTATGCAAGTAATCACTGTATTTGATTTAATTTTTCAAATACTATTTTTTCATCATTTGTGTACACAGTATCACTGTGTAGAGCTTAAAAAAAAAGATGCCAAAGGAACTACTGTCTACTGTGGAGATCACTGGGATTACTCCAGGAGCAAACACACAGGATAAAATCCAGTCCAACTTTTGGTGTAAATGAATTGCCCTCTTCCACCTCAGCAAGGCTACAAAAAGCCACAGAGGATGCCAGCCTGATGCTGAAAATACAAAGACGTCCAAGCCCCATGCAATTTGTCATGTAAAGCCTAGTAAAATTTAAACTGCTTGTTGATCCCTTTCAGCTACTTAAGGATAAACTGCTTTAACATTTCTAACAGTGTGTAAGGTGTTTGAGTTTTCTAATTCTTATGCCACAGACAAGAGAGTTTATAAACAGATTCAAGGTTCTGTAAAATATCTGTAGTCAAAAATAATCAACATCTTACTCACTGTTCAATGCAGTGAATTAGTATAACCATACTATTGAGTTGGAAGAAGGGAAAAGTCTTTGATTCAACTAAACTACCCTAGCTGTTTGAGCTAACAGATCCAATTTCATCGCCTGTAAAGGCAAGCAACACTTCTTTGTCTTCATTTTATACTCTAATGAAGTCTACTTCAATAGAGTTGCCTCCCCTTATCCCAGAGGACAATTTGGTCCTTTTGTGTAAAACTAATCCAGCTCTCCCTGAAGTCAAGGGGAATTTTGCACTTGACTTTAGTGTGAAAAAGGATCAGGTCCTAGAACAGAAATGCTACAATTTCTGTGAATAAAAATAGGTTCTGATTTTCCACATCCTAGTTAGCTAAAAAAGAAAAAACAACAACAACAAAAAACCCCACCCCCCCCCCAAACGATTTGATGAAACAAACATTTTTTAAAAATGGAAGTCTTAATTTCCATTTCAGGATAAAGCATGTGAAAAATTGTTTTATGTGGCAATTTTTCTAAAAATGATAATACAATTCTATTCAAATACTGTGACTGTAAAACTACACTATCTGTTGCCTCATCTTTTCAGTTTCAGAGGAACTGAGGGGGAAAAGTAACAACTCCTCAGGTCTAGGAAATACTTTTAAGAGAAGCAACAGTTTCGTTGCACGGTTTCCAAGCTGCAGAAATCATGTAGCAGTAACACAAACTTTTCAACTCTCCATCAGTGCTGTTAGGGTTTCCTCAAGAATTTCTTATTCTATGATCACTCCACTGGCTCAAAAGTTTTGGCAGGTTACTATGCCTAAATACAATTTGATTCTGTAACTGAAATTAACTGGTTACCTGGCTATAATATACTACCTATAGTGCAGTAAACAACATTTACTTCTAAGCTGTATAACAGCAAAAATAAAATACAGACCTGCACAGACTAATCATATGTAGACTGACCACGTGCATGTTACAATTGAAAGTTACCCTTCTGATGGCGCTTTTTTTTAATATTTAAAGCGGGGGGGGGAAACACCTATATATTGTTACATCAATTTTTATTTAGATCCAAATTTACTGTTTGTATAACCTATACTAAGACAAAAAACTACTCAAACTACATTGTTAGCTATGAAAATTTTAAACAAATTCAAATCGCCAAACAAGGAGAGCTCATTCATAACCACCAGGAATCAGAATTTGAACACCAGAATACATAAAGAAATATAAGCTGTTACAAGTGTAGAGGATTGCCTTGCCCCCACTTAATATTATTTCTTATCTGTTCACTAGAATATGAGAAACATTTGGAGAATAAAAGACTAAAACACAGAGGATACGCATCGAGTGTCGTGCTTGTTAATGTAAGTCACTTTGTATTAACTTGGCTATGGCTTCACAATGTATGCACTGAATTTCAATAGTCTTCTGAAGGTATGTCAGACCTAAGCTAAAGGGGGGATGAAGGAGCCCTAGATTCAATAGGCAATGCAAATTAATTCCAGAATATTTAAATACACCTACTTAGTATGAACAAGTCAAACGTTTCCAGGGAAATAACTTCTCATCTATAAACTACCACTTGTCTCATTTTACGTACATCACGATAGCCTGAATCAATTTGTTCTACAGGTTTCTACAGCACACAAGCTAAGAAATACTTCCTAAAATGAAAGGATCGATATCTTTAGCAAATTACATAATATATATAATTATCCAGTAAGCTATTTTGAAAGCTTATCACTTTAAATAACCTCAACCACTACTATTCATAAACTGTGTTTTAAGTGTATAACTGTACTTAAAATACAATACAAAACTGTACCTGAGAGTAAAAAAAAAAAAAAATTACTATTGCACCTTTGCTTCTAAAGCCATATAAAAATCAGCATTTATTATGTCTTCTGAAGTTGAGAATTTCGTACTTGCATTTTGCTCATTCATGTGAAAACCAAGGAACTAAAAAAATAAAAATCCCCATAAAACAAAACCAAACAAAACCCGAAAACATCCCAAACACATAACCCTTTTTTCAGCTCCTACAGAATATTATTACAATTCTGACTTTTCAGGCTTAAAAAAGTGTGGCTGCTGAGAAAGGGAATTTACTCAGGAAAATTTCCCCAACTGGTTAGTAGTAACAGCTCAGGAATTATCCTGGTTATCCCTTCGCTTTCCTTCATGAGTAATTGTATTCAAAATGAACAGTATATCCTTCCATGCTGTGTTTCTGAACAGTGTGTTTAACTTTACTATGAAACAGAATTAAACATGGGTGTGCACAGTGAGACTAGTATACACTTTTTCTCTCTCCAATGCATGTTTTTCAGTTAGTTACAGATGAGCTGATCTGGCCAATACTATTAGAACCTTTAATAATATTTAATAATTTTTAATATTTATCGTTGGTATCAGTTAAACATCGCCCTCTCTCTGCTTTCAGGACTTGTCATTCTATTAATGTACCTTCTACCTAGAACTTATGGCAGGGGGAGGCTTAGGGGGATGAGCCCAGGAAAACCAAAATAAGGAACACACATTGGCAAAAATCCCAGATATCACACACCTCAGAAACCAGAGAGCACACTTACATTTGCAGGTACTACTGCTGGAAGAAAACCTCAACCCTTTTTATTTAAAACAAGCAGAATCAGAACTGCCATCTGTTGCTGAAAGAACCCATTCTGATACTTTCACTAGACTTCAAAAAACTTTTACTTCAGACATTAAAAATTTCTCCTGGAGGGAGAAAAAAAGTCCTAGATGGACTTCTGGTCTGATTTACTACAGTCGTTCTTTTAGTAGGCTTTATTTAATGAACATGTGCATCAAACAGGAGAAGCCCTGTTAACATTTATGAGGAAAAACCTCAAACAAACAAGAAACCCACAAGCCTTCCATCTCCATGCAGTACGGGACAGCCTTCTCACAAGAATGATACACAGCTCACCTGGGTTAGTCATCACGAAAAGCAGGGAACGGCCTTTGCCCTACGGATCTTACCCAAGCCTTGCACAAATTTGCATTAGGAAAAAGAAAAAAACCTTTTTTTTTTTTTCAGGTTCACTTATCACTGAAATATTGCAAGATTTTCTATTAAGAGAAATTAGCTACAAGTGTGTACACTGCACTATTATTACATGTTTTCAGCTTCATCACAGCGCCAATGTTAAGTTCATATCTCTAAGGATATGTGGAATGCTTCAGATGAACTACTGAAATCAGGGCTAATCACAAATACCAAATAAACACTATGTATCAACAAAAATACCAGCAGCAGTAAAATATTCTGCTGGTACATTGTGTTTTCAGTGAGAGAAGTTATGGGAAAGGGGACATAAAACACTCACTTTTATCACCATAAGCTTTCCTCCCATTTCATCGCACCCTTGCTTAGTCCTCACATGAATATAAATGTCACGTCCTTACAGATTTACAAAATGTGAAGTTTACTATTAGGTTTGGGCAGATTTTTAATTTTTAAGATGTTTTTAATTTTTTTTACCTGAAACACTACAAATTTTGGCTGTTAATATGCTTCTGAAGATCTTGGTTTGGAAATCAGTAAGGTAAGGTTTCAATCTCAAACTGCACTCATGCAGAAAACCAGAATCAGAATCAAGACAAAGAAAGGAGATACAAGAGAACTGAAAAAATAACTTGGAAGATGCACTACTAAACTTATTGGTTTATGTTACACACTTCACAATGAAATACAGATCTTTGTATTTATGTTTAAATTTCCTTCCTCAACCAGCTCTTTGTATAACATTTTCTTTCCCACAGTTTGGCAAATGAATGCTAGTTTCCAATAAATGTAATTTTGAAAACAAGAATACTTTTTAGACATTAATTTTACATTAATTTTTCAGTGAAGCATACTTTGACCAAAGCCTTGATAGTGTTGTGCATCTCTGAGGCACACGTTCAGTAAGTTAAGCCTACTGGAAGACCAGTTGTTATGAACTGGAGCAGAAGTCCATCTAACCCAAATACCTCTGAGTCAGAACAGAGGTTCACCACTGGTCCCTGCCATCCAAGATGCTGGGTAATACTCACTCCTCAGGAAGGGAGCCTAATAATTAGGAAAGCCTATGGCCACAGCCCTTGGCACAGTCTTCTGGACTTTGAAGTACTGTTGCTGACAAAATAGAGTATTTATGTTGAACAAACCAAGCTGGTAAAAACCAACCAGAAACAGGAAGAGTGTGGAAAGGAAGAACACAGTATACAGAAGGACTTTAGAGGTTTTTTGAGGTTTTTTTATTCTTCTGTGGTTACAAGTGTTGGTCATGATTTTACTTTCCAGTAAAACATTCTTGAAAAGCAAGAAGGTACAACTCAGACCTGTTCTTCTTTTATCACATTTTAAGCATAAATATTAATTTTGTTATCTAACCATACTTAAAATAACTTATTAAAACTGGATTGTTCACTATTAATTTGTCTTAAGTCTTCTTTTCCTGGCTGACTGCCAAAGTAGCTATAACCATATACAACTGAAAGGCCCAAGAGAATCATAGTACTCTCTAATTACTCTTTAAATACCTCACATAAGTCCTGCCATTTCTTACAATCACAAGGGCATTAAGTAGGGTTGAAAATTTCAAAACCTTTAGTCCAGATACTGTGTTTTTCTTCCTTAAGCTGAACTTTATGCCTGCCATCAATGGGTTTGACTGAATCATGGGCAAACATTTGGAACGGGACTGAACATGAACACCACCTTCCACTCTGACCCTTCTTTTGCTACAGGGCCTTCAGTCCTGGTAAGCATACCCGAGACCTGGCTGCATATATGCTCTGTCATTCACATCATGAATAAAGCATTATTACTGTCTCAGTTTTGCAAGATTAAAAGGTGCTTTGGGCATGTGCAAACAAAGGAAATTCACCTCACTGAACCAAAGCCTTCCAATATGAAGACTGACTTTCCATGTCTGATTAATGCCACAAAATGCTCCTGAAAGTTTCCCCAAAACAAAGTTAAAGACCCTGATCTACAAAGATTTACTTATGTGTGTTTACTCAACTCCACTGTCAATGGAAGTAAATGAAGTTATTTGCTTTTGTAAGCCTCATCTAGTTGATCTTAATGTCTGAACTGAAGGGATGTTTCAACATTTCTGACGAATCATTTCTTTTTCCTAGACTTCTTTAGACTTCCGGTGTGAAGAAAGCCACAGAAACATGTATCTTAAGCCACAGTTGTTCATCCCCCTGAAGTACCAATTTGAAAGACAAATGAGTTTAAGTTCAGTAGCACCATCAGAATTCAAAATTTTTAAGATACAGATGTAGTCAACATAGATATTTACTAGTTTCATGTAACACTATTATAATAGCATTTGCCTTCCAAAAGTACAAAGATAAAATACAGCCAAGTTAACAAAAAAAGTTGTCTGATGTACTATGTAACATCTTAAAGCACCCAAGTAGTTGAAATATAGATGATGCCAGTCTGAGGTTTTAGTGGCCATTACTTCCTGGGCACTCTCCTGTAACATTACCTAACACTACAGTCAAAAACTGAAACAAAACTACAGTCTCAGCTGTAACAGTCAGTGCGGCCTTGGATCCACTTAATGTTGATCCCTATGGCAGTATCCTGCTGGGCTGTGGAGCCTGGATAAGCCAGAGCTAACAGTCCTTGCAGGAGACTCCTCAGCTCGAGGCTTCCTTTCAGCAGAGCACAACTTTGACCCACTGACTTTTGAGACACAGTGTGAAATCAGGTGCTCTATGCAGGTGCCTACCCAATGTGACAACAGAAAAAGCATCTCCCATCCTATTTTCAGTTATTCTTTACATTTTTAAAGAATATGTGTTTAAATCTAAACAGAACAAAACTCATGCATAAGTAATAGCATTTACTTACTAAATTTCTGACATTAACGTTACTGTCATTGTGACCTCTGGTCCTGCAATCAGCCATGCATGTTCACTTTACCTCCGGGTGCAGTCCTGCTTATTTCAGTAACTTGCTTTTGTGACAGCTGGGAACTGTACACAGTATCACACAGCTGGGGACTGTAGTGATTGAAAGAAGTTAACATATTGCAACCATAAAGCAGTTTGGATCAAAAAAAAATAAATAAAAAAATAGTGGCTACCACATCATAAAATCCATCACTATAAACCAGTATCCTACTGGCATTCTCAAGGAGAACAAAAATGAAATAAATTCTGAGAATGTGCTATCTACTTGGAGGTGGTTCCTCCAAGACAACAACTAAACCATTCTGTTACAGAAGTTTGAGAAACTACATTTCTCACTAATCAATCCGTTCCATCAACTAGCAGAGGACATCCAGTACTACAAGCTCAAAACCTTTCATGAAGGCTTCACAAACCACAGATTCACAGGTGTCTTGTCTGAAAAGGGCTTCTTGATGTGATGCAGCACAATAAGGACATGTTCCTAAAGCTAATACTAGCTGTGCTAATACTGACACTAATTTTTAAATTAACATCAAGGTAGCTTACTCAAACTGTGATCAAAGCATGAGGCAAAACAGTTGGATCCAAGTAGGGAATACAGATGAAAGAATGTACTTCTTTTAACTAACAGATTGCACTAAGGAATTATCTATTGAAAATATACAGCTTTTGCCCCCAGACAGCGCAGAAAGAAAAGTAAAACCATGCAGCTACTTTGTTCATAACATAAACTTTGACCACATAAACTGACATCTGCCACAGCACAGATTTTCATATCACTGTCACATGACGGACATAATTTATTGGAGCAAACTGAGTGCTGATTTCATTCTGCAGGTGCAGCAGAAGTATGCAAAGCTCAAAATAAAGAATATTCCTCTGGTGCAGAAGGGCAGGTCTCTGCTCTGTTACACGAATATTGATAAAAACCCTAAATTGTGAATTGCAGGCTTTCAATAAATCTGTTACACAGTACACAGCACACCAAATATTTATGAAGTATTTTTCTAGCCATTTCAAATAACCTAGCAACTTAAATTTTCTTTCAATTTTGTTCATTTGTTTCACAGCCAAAAATGCTGTTGTTAGGCAATAAATATTCCCCTGAAAATCTATCTTTATAATACAAAATACAGATTCAAGCTACTTTATGTTCACTACTCTCATTCCAAATTAAGTTTTTCAGATTTCAAAGAGCAGTATGGGTGTCCAGATATTAAAAACTTATCAAAAACTGGACCAGTAGTTCTCTGGGCAGCAAGACCAGGGAGGCCCCACTTCCTGCATCAATTTCCAGCTCGAGATAAGTGTTGGCATGAACTCTCCAGTGTGCCGGTTACGAGTTCTCTCCTACCTGGCTTACTTTCACAAAATTTGTAGAAACTGCTCACCTGGGAGACCACTGCTGCCAAATTTGTCTGAAATGGGCTAACAGTCCGAAGAGTTACTAGAGGGGCTGAGGGCACAGAGACACTGCAATTGAGCTGACCCTCTTGAGGAAATAAAGCTGCAGCACCTCCTGAGGAAATAACAAAACTTGTGGAATAATCACCGGTGATCCCTGCTAACTATTGTCACCCTTTCACGTGCCTGTTATCGCTGGATCTTTTTGCTCGAAATTTAACAGAGCACCAATGCTGCTCTCCTGTTGCCATCACAAATGCTATTTTGTCCCGAAATTAATCCCAACACCCTGGCTGTGCAAAACACCCCCATAAACCTCTGCTCCATGCCCATGTTCAGCAAGAACCTCCTAGACCTGAATTTACAAACAGGCATGCAAAACTCGAGTGGAAGTACAAGGTTTTGTTGTTTGGAAAGGAACAGTTCTTACAGCTATGAAGCCTGCAGAAACATACAAGTTATAGCAAAACTGTTCTACCCACTGACAGAGAAACTGCAGGTGCAACTGACAGGGCCATTTTATTAGAAATCCCTCCTCAAAGGCCAATGTCCAAAAAAGAAAGAAAAAGACTCTGAGGTAAGCTTTTGTATCTTGCTTCCCTGAGTAAAGGTCAATTTTGCCTGAAATTTCATTCAGCTATGAATTATCAACAGAAAGACAATACACTGTCCTTGGCAACATACTCCAAGCTTTACTCTAGTCTTGGAACATTTTGCCAGTTCAAGTAAATCCAAACATTCACTTTTAAATTAATGACTAGCCTCTGCTTAGGCTTTAATTCAGCAGGTACATCTGAATATGCCTCCTTAATCACAGGCGGTTCGAAATACTTCTACCCCAGTTTTCCCAGTGTGAAGAGGACTTTACCCACATACATAGCAGATATCTGTCTGGTATGGCCCAATTTGAAATTAAGTCAATAAACTTGTATATTTATAATACTGTATAATAGAGGAGAAGACACCCTAACCCTTGGCCTGCGGGATGCACGTAACTTCCCGCACAGCAAGCCTGCAGGTCCACACAGCGCAGAAAGTTACGTGCAGCCCCCACAGGAACAGGGGCCTCTGTGCATGTCCAATACATTTTGGTTTAGCCGTAGTAAGACGAGGAGGCATGATGAACCGTGATGATTGAACATTTAAATTAATGACTCAGAAATTTAAAGCAGTCGTGTTCCTGCACGACGCAGGGATACAAACCAGCACAGTGAGGGGAAAAAAAAAACAACAAAAAAACAGTAGTAAAAGAATAGGAAATAATTCCACGCAGACCAAGCTACAGCGACTCGAAAATCTGTTTCCCGAATTTTGCCCCTTCACGCCCCCGCCGCCACGGCCGCCAGCCCCCGGAGCCGAGCCAGGACAGGAGCACCAGAGCGGGCGGTGAACGCCAGCACCGGGGAACGAGCAGCCGCCCCGCGATCGCGCCAGCCAGGCGGGAAGGGGCCGCGGAGGGAGCCCGGCAGCGGCAGCCTCCCCTCACAAACTTACTTCCACGCCGCCCGCCCCCCGCGGCCAACCCAACCCAACCCAGCCAAGGGAGGCGCGGAACGCCGCGGCTCCCGCCCGACCCCTCAGCCCCGCGGGCGGGGGTTCGGGCCCGGAAGAAAGTTGCTTGAGAAACTTTCTGCGGAGGAAGGGGCCGGGGGTGCGGGACTCTCCCCCCCACACCACCACCCCCTCCCGGGGGGCCGCCCAACGGGGAAAGGCCGGGGCCAGGCGGCCGGGGCCTAGCGCCTCGGCGGGCGCCGCTGCCGCCGCCATCGCGGCCGCCTCTCCCGCGGGGTGGAGAAGCGGGGACGCGGCCGGGTCCTCACCTGCCTCTCCTCGGCGTGGCGGGTGGGAGAAGGAGGGGGGGAGGGAAGGAAGCGGGGCCCCCCCGCTCCTCCCGGAGCCGCGGCGACCCGGGGAGGGAAGGGGGGAGGAGGGGAAGGGAGGAGGGACGAGGAGCAGGAGGAGGGAGCCGGTTGCTCCGGTGCGTGCGGGAAGCCAGAGCCTCGCTGCGGGAGGAGGAGGAGACTTCCCCGCCCCTACGGTCGGGCTCCCTGGCGGGCACTACGGCTCCTCCTCTGTGGTGTGCTTCCCCCCGCAGCCGTCCCATGCGCCCGGGGGCAGGCTCGCCGCGCCTCCCGGCTGGGGCAGCAGCTTCACTCCCGATCCGGAGGCCGCGGGGAGGAGCCGGACTGCCCCCGCGGAGCCGGGCTGGCGGTGGCTCCCTCTTTCTCCTGCTCATCTTACTCCTTCTCCTCCGCGCCGCGGCGCACGGAGCCAACATGGTGGAGACGCACGGTGCGGGGTGGCGGGGAGCGGGGCTAGGTCGTGAGACTCTTGTCGGGTTAAATACGGGGGGGCTCGGTGAGCCTCTCGACAGAGAAGCTACACCTGAAGGATCCCAGCAGCGGAGCCCTTCGGCGTGGCGTGGTATGGGAAAAGCGATGAAAAATAATCAGGTGGGCTACGGCTTAGGCTTGGTGAATTTCATTTCTCTGGGTCAAACATGCAGAAGGATCCTCCCGAGGTGTGGGGACGGAGGGGCTGGAGGGGCGGGCGAGAGCGGCGCTTGCGGCTCGGGAAAGCCCGGTGCTGTCCCACGGGACAAACCTGTAGTCGTGACACAGAGCATAGACAAAGCCTACGAGTAACGCCCCAGTAATTCCGTGGTATTTTGTCTTACGGGTTTCCCACTCGTCGCCATTCCAGAAGTCAGCGTTTAGCGATTTAAGAAATAAAAATCGGGATTTATGTCAAGGTGGGCTTCACGGAGAAGGGTCGTTCAAATGCAGTCTAGCTTTCACAACTGCGGACTGCAAGAAGCGAAAGGAAAGGAAAAAACCCTAAAGAACCAAAGACTGAAGTTTACATGGGCAAATCAGCAGTTCTTATTCGTCATTATCCTTTACTGTTCCAGTGCTCTAATAGTCAAATTTGGCACTGGAGTAGCGTTTGTCTCTTGCCTCTTTATTTGGTTCAAAGAATATAAAGCAGTAATTGTATTGCTCACTAATGATAGTGTAATATATTTTATTCTTAAAAACATTGAAACACGATATTCAGTTTATCCTTCAGGCAGTGATGTAAAGCCATTCTGTGTTTTTTGATTTAAGATAAAGCAAATAGACATATTTGCCTTTATGGGACCATAAATATAGAAGCACTCAGCAAAATACAGAAAAACAAAACTGTTTTAGATATAGAGACTCCTTACCATAAATTGCACTTATGTAATCTTGTTTGGTGGAGTTTATCATATTCCTGTTATGTCAGGGGCCTAAATCACATTATACAGAATTGATTTTTAATTTAGAAATCAAAAGCGAGTTTTGCAGATTGTCCTGGGCAATGAATTATTTAACTGAGGAGTGTTTGAAGACTGGTTGGAGCTCTGGGTCTGCCATGGCTTCACAGCACTGGCTGGGCTTAATAGCAATCATGAGTGAGAGCAAGGTTTGACCTCCACTATTGATGGTGATTTTACATGTAGGCAAACATTGCTGCGTGCTTAATTTTACAGTGCAACATGCACATATCTGAAAAGCAGAATGGGCTCTGTCATCATTTTCATTATGCTTCAAAGTTACTAATTTTTCTTAAGAAAATTTTCAGCATTGGGTTACAGCTTCATAGTTGAAGCAAATTGGCTGTTGCCAGCTGTCCCTGTAATTTGGCTTCCAGGTTTCAGGCCTGGGGGCAATGGATAGGGTTACGTAGCTGTCCTTTCTCCCAGCACCTGGCTATGCCTGTGTGGCGCTAAATGCTTTGTTGGGATTCTTGGTCCATCACACCTCTCCCATTGCTTTCCCTCCTTAGTACTGCTGTAAGGAATGACTTGGTGGGTTTCTGAAAGACTGAGCCATTACCCATGGCCCTCACTTGCTGTTTTACATGTACATGTTCTGCCAGCTGCCACGGATAGTACTGGGGCCACACCAGTGATTGACTTTGGTCAACAGAGAGACTGGCATGCTTAGTTTCAAGCACAGTGTGATTAAAATAGCAGAGCAGTTGGGGAGAAGATGAGATGACCAGTTCCATAACTGACAGCAAGCTCAGACCCGTACCATATGGGTGTAAAAGAATAGATGGGAGTTTGAGTCAGGAGTCTTGGAGGCTAGACATGCTTTTACTGCAGTGGAAAAATCAGCTGCTGCTTAAATTGTCTTGCACTTGTCACTGGTAGTCTGAGTGTTCCTCATATTTATAAGGAAATGTTGAACAGGTGACTTAAAACCATCAAACTGCTGGTGGTTCAGTATGTGTTCATGTACTGGAGGGGACTCGGGGTGTCATTGCCACTTTTGGCTTGTGAGCCAGCCTGCAGCATGTCACCACATTTTACCTAGGTAAAGCTCCCTCATGCCGCTGCACTGCTGTTACAGAATGAGGTCTCAAATCTGTGGCAGTGCTGTGAGTGCTATGAGCTATGCAAGTTGTGGCGCCGCTCGGTGCTTGTTCAGGAGGCATCATCTGAAACTGGCACGAGTCTCAGCTGCAGGTCAGCCGAGGCCAGTGCCTGATTTTAGGAATTTCCCCTCCATTTTTGGTTTAAATTAATATTTTTGACTTTCTCAAATGGGGAAGGGAAGGGAGGAGCTGCCCTCATAAGCTTCAGCATTGCATTTGTTGGATACAGTTAACAAATAGCCCTTCAAATAGGCTCAGCATTCAGTAACTCTGCAACTGTGCTGTATTTTTAGATGGCATTAACATAATCTTAAAAGATTTGTGCAAATACATGGACAATGCCTTTGTAAAGGCAGGCTATCTTTGAAAAGATACCTTTTTTTTTTCCTCGTGTATTTGAATTAATTCCTACAAAAGGTGATCATTTATAAAATTGTTAATGTTTCTTTTTTTTTTCCTCAAATTACTCAGTTGGTAGGATCAAGTGAATATTATGCCAAATGAAATATTTTTTAAGGTTATAAGGAGGAATACAGGTGTGAGAGCAGAAAGAAAGAAGGAACAGAGGTGGAGTAAGGCAGAGTAAGATATTTCAGGCATAGGTGTGGGTTCAGTGATTTGTGTTTGGGGAATACAGGACTTGTATCCTGAGATTTTGAAGGAGATGAGCAGATTGATTTCCTGAAGAGCTTTAACAGTACTTAGCAAAGGTTACTTTTTAGTAACTTGAAAACATTGAGACATTCTTGAAAACAGTGGGATGGTTTTACAATAAATTGGAATAAACAGAAAAATATTGTACTGGTTCATGGTCTCCTGCAAACGTTTCTCTTTTAAGAGAAAAAAACTTTTTGCTGGACCTAAATTCATTCCTTTATTTTGAGAAGTAAGTATGGTAGTCAAGGTCTCATCCTACCCATTTTCTTTTTAAAGGTGTGGGAAGCAATGATATAGCAGCATCTCCTAAAATTCATGTGCCAAGTTCCCATTGCTCATTGTACTGTGTAATCATATTACAAAAGGCATTTTTTCTTTGAATTAATTATTATCAGTAACATGCTTACTTTTAAGCACTTGCATCAATATTTTTAAGAATAAGGAGTTTAGCAAAGCTTAGGTACTTCTTTTGAATCTGAATATTCTAATTGTTAGTTAAATGGGTAGTTTTTTGTTTTGTTATGTTAATTTCTTCAGGTGAAGCTATTAATAAAATAACTGATTTTTAAAAGTGAAACACCTTCCTTGGATGTAATGTGAATTACACAGGAGTATAGTAGTTCAGTAAGGAAATGGAGTGCTCAGTTGCTGTGTGATGGACCTGTTGTTGTTTCCTATTCCAAAGCTTTATGTTAAACTTCAAAATGTTTTTGTCACAAATGTCCCATTTTACCTTAAAATGCTTTTGCATTCTCCAGATGGCTGGGGTTTTTGTGTTTGGTTCTCACATCTATTTGCAAGGTTAAATATTCCATTCTTTCTCAAATAGCATTTCTGTTTGATCTTGTGTAACATGAATAATTACTTACGCATATTACACTTTTAGCAAGTATATGGAGGGTTCTTCTTTGAAAAACATTGATTCAAACAATGTATTTGGAATTATTTAAAGTTATTTTTGAAAGCATGCTAGACTTCATCTTGGTAACTCATCTTGGTACTTCCAAACCTGTTGCTATTTACATTTGTGTCACATCCAGTTATATCAGACACACTGGATTACACTGTGTAATGAAAGCCTTATTGCTGTACTCTAATCTTTATCTCTTTATATCCAATCTCCTTTGAATTGCACATGAGTATTGCTTATGGTTACTTAAAATAACTACTGTTTTTGTTTCAAGGGCAGTACACTTGAAAGTGCACTATGGTGAGCACTTAATGCTCAGCCCCCCTTTGGCAGCACTACACATCCTGTATCTTTGGTTGTCACATGATTTAATTTGGAAGCTGCACCAATACATTCATTTTTTTATTTACATTTCATATTTGAAAATTCTGAAATGTGTGAAATCATACATGTCCAGAAAGATTTAATGCATTTACCTAGTCCATTGAGAGATTTCGAACATGTGCTCTCCTCCTCACGGAGGTACAATGTGGCCCTGTGGGACTAGTCTTTCCTAAGTGGCCCTGTGGGACTAGTCTTTCCTAATCAGCCTCTCTTCCATTCACTCCATCATTCTTGTTCTTGCAGTATCTCCATCTTTTGTCCTCCTCATCATCAGTGTTTAATTCTTACGCTCAGCCTTGCTCAAGGCTCTGTCCTTTCCTCTGAGCTCCCAACCTGACTAAAGATGGACAAGTTCCTCAGACAAATGTGTTGGTGCCCTTTATTATGCATTAATGCTTAACAGATCTTCTGAATTTTCCATGACAGGTTGTTGCTTTTGCCATAATGTTTTGAGGACAATAGTCTCTCACAACCCAGGGCACCAGGAAGCTTTCTTTCTTAATGTAGAAATGAACATGATGAAGTTAATTATTTTGGTAATGATTGCAGGAACAAAGTCATCCCTGCAGTCTGGGATTACAGAGAAATCCTTAGAGTGGAGCTTCAATCCGGATGGGGCTGTTTGTGGTTGTAGTGTTTCAGGTGGACATGACTGTTGTGCACCATTTAGAGATCTCAGAAAACTGGACAGTTGTCAGATGTTTAATTTTTTTTTTCTCAGCATACCATGTATCTCTGTTGTTTCTCTCCCATCTTCCATTTTCTCATCACCATTCCTTCAATGGGAGGTTACAGTCCTTTCAGGTCTGCTGGCATAACTGCAACTATATTTTTTTTTTTTCTGTAGTTTTGCCGTCATGATCTTGGTCAGTTTAAGTCTCAAAATATTTTTTTAAAATATGAAATTGTGTTGATGCAGTTTTGCCGGGGAGTGACATATATACAGTTGTGCTCACTGACATGAGGAGAGAGGTAACACTAATTAAGGAGAGACCAGTTATTTCTTATCCCACCTCAGCTGCAGTTAGAACAGGCTGAATTTTCAGAACCTGGGAAACACCGATGTGGTTGCATTGATAGATGGGGAGTGGTGGTGGTGAATAGGAAAGAATAGATGGCTCTGTTTTCCTGATGTGTAACTCCTGATGTGGCTCTGCATGCATGTTTCTTAGTTCCCACCGCACTCCAGATAAATACCCTTTGGTTTCCTTATCACTATCTGCTTTGCTCCCCTGAGGCAGGGAGTCTCTTCCTTTCTTCCCTGAGAATCTATGTCAGGGCAAATGAGAGTCATGAACAAGGCAGCCAAGGTAACAACCTCTCAAGAAGAGGCAATTGAGGAAAACCTAATTTTTAAAATCTGAAAAACTCATTAAGGGATGCAGGAAGCCTGGATTTATTAAAAGCAGAGCCAGTAGCCTTTCCTGTGGTTGGTTGCTAGTACAGTTTGTAAGAGTTTTCAGTTGCCTGTAGTCACCCAACTTCAGCTTCTGAGGCTAATATTCTTCTTGGTGATTGCCTGCCTCGCTGCTCTGACACTTGCAGCATAAAAATCTGCTGCTTTCTCATGTTAGAAGGAAGCAACTTTGCCAGCTGAGTTGTAGAGAAGCACCTCTACTTCCAAAGTGGATGGAGTCATTTGAAATTTAACAAGTCTGCCATGCAGGTGTCAGGGATATGCCTTTTGTGTTAATAGTATGTTAATAATACATCCACAGCTGACCTGATGGTAAGTAAACCTCTGCAGTCTCACTTTGCTTAGGGGTTTAGTAGATCTAAGGTGAGTTCTCCCAAAACGCTATCTGCATATCCTCCCACAAGCCCTACTTGCCAAGGAGGCTGGAGATGCTCCATTCCAAGGCTTCAAAGGTTAAGCCAGCATTTCTTTGCAATTAGGTAGGAACGCATAGCTGTAATGGACCTCCCACCATGCAACAGCTATTGTGGGAAAATGGTAGAGGCTCTTCTCTTTTCCACCTCTGGCTTAAAAAGAAAAAGCATACAGGAATGAATAAATAAAGAAACCTACTTCTGGGTTGCTCCTCTTTTTGTTCTGCAAGCTCCTGATTTGTCATGCTGTTTTATCACCATGTCTCTTGAGCATCTGGCTCTAAGGGGAGGAAAGGAGCAGAAAAGAACCCAACCTGAGCCCCTCCTCCACAAGTGCTGAAGCTGGTGATTGTAAGTCATGGGTGCTCAGAACCTTTTTTTTGTTCATATTCTTCAAAAGGGGAAAAAAAAGCTACTATAAAGGTTGAGGAGAACTAAGTAAATGCCACGAATTCACAACTGGTAGCTATAAAAAAAGACAATTTTATTTTTTTATATATGCATATATATAAAGGAGAGTTTTTACCAACATCCATTTCTCCAAATTTTAAGTTATTCCAAGAAAGGGAGCTGGCAAATATTCCTCCCCACCCTCTTTATTTGAATGTGCAAGTAATTGGTCCTGTTGTTTCAGAGAATTGTGAAACTTTAGAGGGACTATAAAAATCTTTGAATTTTTGAAAAAAGTGACATTGTATTTTCACTGTTCTATTTCCTGCATTTCGTTAAACAATTGTGGAAGCCAGATAAAACTGCATATCTGGTATTTCATTTCTCATGGAATAAATTGTAAGTGATGGGATGAGAAGATACGTTTCTCATTCTCATAATAATGGGGCAATGGTAGTTAATAATATGCAGACAACTGTAGCTAAAGAAAAGAAGAAAAATATAAGCTAAAGAAAAATACATAGCATTAAATGTTACATTAGTGTGGCTTACACGCTGCTTCCTTCTGCTTGTTTTTCCTTTCACTTTTGGTTAAAGTGGGATTTTCCAAATCACAAGAATTTGCTTATCCTACTCTTCATTCTTTCAAAACAGAGTCTATTGAAAATCAGACTGTGTGTTCTACATTGTCTCCCATATTTTTGCTTTTGTTTTCTAATTGGGAAGAAAAATAGACCATGGAAACTTCACAAATACTTTGGTTTTAAAATGTGGGCCTGGGACATCTTTGATGCATCATCATAACCCAGCTAGAAGGGACTCTATTGTTCTTGATGGAAAATGTAATCCATTCAAGAACCCCAGATGACAGGAGAAACGAGGGACCTAAACCATGACAAACTCATGATGAGTAATGACAAACCATCCTGAAGCAAAACATTTATATTTGCTTGGACAGTTCAAAACACTTTGGATTCTTTTTTATTTTCCCAATTACATTGTTTTGGCATAACCAGCTTTTTCCTGTGGAAAAAGTCAGTATTGCAGAAACCACTTCTATATTAAAAGCCATGAACAGAAAATTCTGGAGCAGCAATAGAGGGAAGCAGTCAAACCAAAACCAAGCACGTTTGAAAATGTCATCCCTGGAGAATCATATGGCAACTCCAACCTAGCAATAAGAATTTAACGTGAAGGTATATACATTTCATAGGCACCAAAAATAATGTGATGAAATCTATGTGGCGTGACTTAGTATGTTTCAGCACGTTTAAAATGTGATGTTTCACAAGGACACTTGAAAACTCTGTTTAAAAATGTGAAAGGACTCTGGTGGAAGGCTTGGGCCTTCGAGGTGAAAAATCACATCTGAGATTTCAGAACTGTTTTCCTAGAACTAGGCATTTTTAAAAACCTGAAAACTGCTTTTTTAAAAAAAAAATAATCTCTGTCCATCAAGCAAAAGCTTGTATGTTTAAACCGTACTTTTAGCTTTAGAAACATAGAGCAAAATTCATTATTTAATGTTTAGAAACATACTGCTAAATTTGGTACTAAAAAATGGGCACAAACCTCTTTTTAACAACAGCAAAGTATTTGGGGGAAAGGTAGGATGCAGTATTCTTCCTGAGTTTTTAGTTAGGATAACCTGCCACGAGGTTATCCAGGCTGTGAGTCACTGACTTTCTAGAACTGGTGGTCATATCAATGTCTGTTTTTCAGGGCAACTTATGCTTTAAATGTGGCAAGGTTTGTCTTGGCTTCATTTGAATCAAGGCATGTTTCGTCTTGACAGTAGTGGGCAGAAGGCGCAGCCTGTTTTTTCCCATTACACAAGTAAATCACATGCTCTTCTGAGTATAATAAACAGGTGATTCACTGAGTTTCAGAGCAGAGGTGACCAACAGACCAGCCAGTATCAAATGTTCTGAATATCTACCACCACTGTTCATATTTCACCCACACTTGAGCCCAGTCTCTTGTGCCAGACCAAAGTATTCCAATAGTGATAGAAGGCAATGAGAGATGTGGAGTGCACAGCGCTGAGTGCACAAGCTTATGGGACCAATGAGGAAGAAAAGCAAGCAAGAAACTGAATTTTGAGATGAAATTGGGCTAGACAGGTATTTGAAGAAGACTGTTGGCATCATGCCTGTTGGCACATGGATTGTTTGGTTGGCTATGTTATACAATCGTTCACCTGGTTCTTGCAGGCATATGTAATTATTTTTGTCCTTTGTGTGTGTAGGTTTCACAATGGGATGCTAGTCCCCATGGTGGGTCTGTTGGGTACTTTCATAATAAAAAGTACAGTAATTTAAACAACTCTTGCTGGTCCCATATGCAAAATAGCCACAAGCAGCTCTGAGCTTCATCACACTGCAGGGAATGCGGGTGAGCTAGTGAAGGGCTCAGGGTCATTGCAAATTTATGCTGGCAAAATCAGGAAATACTCTACTTGCTGCATGATGTTTCTGGGAATGTCTGGGAAGTCAAATTAAAATGGAAGTGTGGATTTCATAGCTGAGGGCTTCCCTTTGGAGCACTTGCAGCTCTCCACTAGCTCAAAGCAAAGAAATTACAAATGGATCCTGCTGAGGTTTGAAAGGTATTTTAAGTAATTAGGTTTTTTAGTGAATATTACCTGACAGACAGTGCTGTTTATTAATACATTCAGTGTGTTTCAATACATTCCTCGTCTTTTACTGCTCTTGGTTAGATCTGGGTTGGTATTTTCCCCCTGTAATTGTTTTGTTAGCCATTTCTGTAGGCAGCAGTTGCTGCAATCTTTCTTAGGGGCGGTTGGCTCGGGATTTAACAGTGCAACTGCACCCTCTTGTGGAAGCTAGTACTTACGTGATTTTGGTTTCCTGGTACCACCTGGTTTATTTTTTTCTGAACAAGTCAAATAAAACCAAATAGCAGAAGTGCCCTGGAGAACTTAAAAAGCTGCAACTTTGGAATGTCTGAACTCGGATAGCCTTTGAAGACAAAATTCTGCGGGGGTGACTTTCAAAGTCACCCTGGAAGACCTTCCTGTCCTTAGCTGTATTGGGGATCCCTATCATAATATATTCTTCAAGAGAAACAGAGTTGACATGGCTATATACGTAGAAAATGTACATTTACAACTAAATCTAAGGACAGTAATTCAAGATGAATATCCATCCTGGACCTGAAAACAGTTGCTGTTCATTCTCTACATGTGTAATATGGCATGTTCTTGAAGGCAAATCTGCTGTAAAAGGGAGCAGGTTAGGCTCCACATTAAAGGTTTAACTTGGAACGCTTGTAAATCTCAGCATGTTGGGTTTATTCTGCGACTCCTGTGGACACTTTATTCACAATAAGTGCATTTGAACTCATGAACACATTTATATGCTGGTCTCTGAGAACTCCTTCAACTGGTGAAGCAAGTCTGTTGGCATGTCCAACTCCCACTGTGCAGTATATGAGCTCACAAAGAGAGGGTCTTACAATATTTCCCTTGCAAAACAAAAAAACAAAACAGCCCACAAAAAACCTAAGAAAACAAGAAATGAATTTTGCTGCAAAAAATAAGTCTCAAACTTGGTTGTTTTTTTTTTTTCACAGTTAGTGTGAACACAAGGACTTTCTGACTAAGATAAAATGAAGAAAATACAGATCTAAAAAAATGGAATTCATTATGTTCGCCATAAACAGAGGGACTGATAAATGCCCCTAAAGTAACAAGATACTTATAAAGATACCACTTTCCATAAGTAAATTGTAAAACAGTGCTGAAAAATTATACATAGGTTTAATTCAAAGACATTGAACTCACGTGTAAGCAGCAGCTGGTTTTTATGGGCCACAGCACTGCTATTCTTTCTCAGAGCAAAGAATTAACCCAGAACTTGCCCTGATATAAATTAGAAAGCTGGAAGAATTCATCTTGCCTCTCTGTAAACGCTTGATTAAAAAGAAGAGTAACAAAGTAACTGTTATACAGCATTTGATCCCCTGTGTAGAATTTAATGAGGTGAGTTGATTTGCATTTTTATGTCTGAACATGTTCTTGCACTGCCAGCATGGCTCACTGAGCGGTGAAATGTGACCTATCGACAGCTCTGGGTGGGGTAATAGAATTCAAGATGCTGGTCTGAAAGTTGCATTTAAGGAGTCCTGGTCCCATGCTAAAATTGCCTTACCTGTGACAGAGCTTCTGTGCTTTCTGGAATTCCACAGCAATCATCACACTGTTTAAAATTCCTTTTTCTGCTTGCTTTTCCTTTGTGCTTTTGCTCTGTGCTTTAATGGGCCCTTCGCCATCCTCAGATGATACATGTTTCTGCAGTCAGTAATGCGGCAATTTACCCCGGATGAGGATATGAGCCTTATTTTAATATCTCTGTTGGATATTTGCACTCTGTTCTTTGTGTATTTCTGGCAGAACAGCAGTAAGCCTGGCACTGCGCCGGCTGACCCAGAAGGAGCAGCTATGGTTGTAGGTCTTCGTAGGGGGTGGCTCACACAGCCTGGCCAGCTTTGTGCTCCATGGGCTGTCATAAAGGGAAAGAAACAGGTCAAGTACTCTCATGACTGTTGACATTATAATTTTGTTACATCTTTCCATGGAGCATGCAAGTACACACAGATGGATGGCAAAAAGAGTTATGATCACCCTCATATATGGAAAAGCCGCTTGTTGGATCTCAGCGTGCATCACTTCATACTGCCAAACTCAGAAGGGCTCATTTTATCACGCTTCAATCATGGGAGCTTGCTCCTTCTCTAGAGTGAGTAGGGATGTGAAGTTCATGCAGCTGCATCCCTCTTTCAAGTTAATTATATCACTCCAAGCACTTCAGCTATGATCCCACACTGCAGTGCCTTGCGCTTGAACCAGCCTGCCTGTTTCCCTGGGCGCCTGCCACAGAGGTTACCTCCCTGCTGAAATCCTGGCACATTACCTAGTCCTCTGTAATCCGACTTTCTTTCAAGCTCACGTACCCAGAATTCGCCACTGTAGCCATGCTTCATGTCTCTGCATGATTTCAGCTGATTTCCCAGTCTCCCCTGGGGAAAGGAGCATGTCCAGTCTCATTTAAAAAAAAACCCCATTGCTGAAAGCCAAGGATCTACAAGCAGATTCAACTACCTAAAACAGTTCCCACATGGCGCATAAATAATGAAAAGCCATTTTCAACTCCTAGTATTGATCCCCTACTTCATAATCCTGAGCATCTCTTATCAGATACAACCCCATATCCCTGGTACCAGCTCCTTGTCCCATACTCCAAATGTAGTGCCATTTCCAAACCTAGCTTTAAACAGAGGTTGACTTTAGGATGTACTAGGCTTGCAAGATGCAAGAAGCACAAATTTTCTGTCCTTCCCACCCAGAATCTGTGATCCCAGTCCTAGAATTGTGACAAAGCAGTGTCCCCCATTTCTCCCATCTCATCTTAATCAAAGTCAATGTGGCCATGACTCTCTTCTTCACCAGCCTTCTGGCCTTGGAAAGTCCACAAAGAAACCCAGCTCACTCTTTATAGGTGACCTAAGTCCTACTGAATATCCTGTCCCTCCTTCCAGCTTAAACATTATCCGTGAATCCCCACTTGTGCTCCAGTGTGCTGGTTTTGACTGGGGTAGTTAATTTTTTTCGTAGGAGCGAGTATGGGGCTGTGTTTTAGATTGCATAGTGTGAGGTGTCCCTGCCCATGGCAAGGGGGTTGGAACTAGATGACCTTAAGGTCTTTTCCAACCCAAACCAGTCTATGAGTCTATGATTTATGCTGGAAACAGTGTCAATATTTCAGGGGTGTTTTTATTGTTACTGAATGGTGCTTACACAGAGCCAAGGCCTTTTCTGCTCTCCACACCACCCCACCAGCAAGCAGGCAGGGGGAGCACAAGAAGTTGGCTGGGGGGGACACAGCCAAGACAGCTGACCCTAACTGACCACAGGGATGTTCCACACCGTATGGCATCATGATCGGCATACAGAGCTGGGAGGAGGAGGAGGGCCTTTGGAGTGACGACATTTGTTTTCCAAAGTAACCACTGCACATGATAGAGCCCTGCTTTCCTGGAGGTGGCTGAACGCTTACCTGACCATGGGAAGAGGTGAATGAATTCCTCATTGTGATTTGCTTGCGCAAAAGTGTGGCTTTTGCTTTACCTATTAAATCTCAACCCATGAGTTTTACCCTTCTAACCCTCTCCCCAGTACCACTTGGCAGAGGGAGTGAGTGAGCGGCTGTGTGGGGCTTAGTTGTCAGCTGAGGTTAAGTCATGACATCCAGTTAAGATAATTGGGTGGCTCTGACATTAGGCTTTGCAAAACTAACAGTCGGCAAAACTCCTTCTCAGCTCATTTCTTTTGAAACCCTAACTTGAATATTAGCCATCCTCTGCTAGAAGAAGCCTCCCCAAATCTTACTGTCAGCTCTTCTCACATGGGTGCTGCAGGATCTTGCTGAATTTCTTCATTCCTTGCTGTTCCACTGAAATGGGACAATGGCTGGAGGTGACAGGAGTGAACAGAGAAGAGTCAATTCTAAGCTTAGTTTGAGGGTTGGAGTAAAGATTTGGGTTTTGAAAGCAAAGCATGAAAATCTGTCTTTATTGTCTATTTCTACAAGAACATTAAAGCTAGAATAGGGACTACTGCTGGTAGGGTAGCAGGACAGGATAGGTTGTGGGTCCTTGGAGTAAACTGCAGCTAGAGTTTCAAATGGAAAGGTCTGATCCGAAAAGGTCTGATCCAGAAAGGTAGCAGGGGGTGGGAAATGCTAGTCGCAACTGCAGATTAAACTCTGAGCTCTGATTAAAGCTAGGGTTAGGGTCTGGCCCTTACTCAGGGCTTAAGAGGGCAGTCAGATGACTGCTGGATCCAAGACATGCATGGGGTTAAGCTGTGGACTGACCTTTGTAGGGGAAAATAGCTCACTGTTTGGGCTAGTGTTGGAGGGGATTAGCAGGATATATGTAAACCATGTAGTTTGGTTCGCAGGTATCTGAGGAATCCAGGAAAATTCCTAGGATCTTCTAAGACCCATAGGAGGAGAAATTAATCAAGGGTAGGCTGAATTTAAGTTCAGGGTAACAAAAGCTGGACAGCTTGATCTGTTCTGGGGTACAATGGATTTAGTCTTATATCAAGGATCTGAAATTGTGTTTGAGTTCAAGAAAACAAGAACTGAAGGGTTCAGTTTACTGCTGAATTCTGCAAGATGTACATGAAAAACAGTTGGTGCTGGCAAATAATTTACATCTCCTTCAGAGTTAATTAGGAGTTTCTGGTTGATGGTAAGGATTAAGACAGGAGGGCTAAAGCATTCTGTTTATTTCAGGTTAAGTGCAGCAGCTGATTTCAAGCAAAGGAATGATTTACACTTAATTACATTTGAAGTTAAGTGCAGCAGGGGTTAATTTCTTGCTGCTTTTGTACAAAGATTTTGGTTTCTTGCTGAACCTGGTAAATTTAGATGCTAAGATGCAGAGAAGCATTAGTCTAGTTTAAGGTTATTTTGGTTAGTGTTTGCTTCTTTCTGTATTAGCTTTGCCAAGGGAGCCAGAGACCTCCTAATGGGAGTTCAGCTATTCCATTTTTGGGGAAGGAGAAAAGAGATTAGTTTGGACAAAGCCAATTTTGATTATTTTAAAGCTAAAGCTGGTTCTAAGTGAACATAATTTGTGACTTGACCAATAAATAATAGCTAGGTATTCAAAGGTTTTAGTCAGATGTCAGGTATGCTGGCTAAAATGAGCAGGAAACACAAGGACACCTGTATAAAAAAAGCATTTGTGCAAATCAAACATTAACCAGTGTTCTCAAAGTCCCATACAGGAAATGCACACATTCATATGTTTGCACACACAAACATATGTGGTTGATTGTGTGAGCTCTAAGAAAATCAAGGAACTGATTTCAGGAAATCAGAATACTTTAGCTTAAGGCTTAGCTACCAATTTTAGCAAAGACAGTGGCCACCACTCAATTAAATTCTCATTAAGTCTCAAATTCTCACCATCATAGAACTCAGACAGTAGTAATTAGAAATTTATTTATACATTTTCCACAGTTTATTTGAAATTAAAACACATTCAAACATCTTTCTGAATATTCTGAGTTACATCGTTTTAACAATGATTCATGTTGGATTAGAAACATCATGCATAAATAATAAATTGCATAATGCATATTGTATAAAGGAATGCAGTAGCCTACACACTTATAAAAAAAAAAGAAAAATAAAATGGCTAAATAGGTTTGGTATTTATAGAAAATCCTAGTGGCCCTGTAAATTTGTTTAATATTTCAATAACAGAAATTTACTTAAGTGCTTAGAGCGTTCCTTCATACCATAATATTTAATAGTACACTTTGGAGCTGTATATTCAATTTCACATGAAGACCACAAATCAGTTTATGTATTATACCTCAGAACAGCCCCTGGTATCAGTTAGATTTCTTATAAAAACTTAATTCAAAAGCCAGAAGGTTTTTTAATCTTGCCTTTTTGAGGGGTGTAGTTACTTGTATTCGCCGGCAGGTAAATCCTACAGCCTGTAAAGAAGTCTCACCCACATCAGTGGTGTTCTTGAGTGAAAACGCTGTTGAGAGCATACCCATTAAGAAAAAAGAATGTAATTTCCAAGGTACCAGTGTGAAGTTACACCCTTACATGTATTGCATGTGCTTGTCCTGTAGAGCTAAATGGCAGACAAATGCATAAAATAGAGGGAGCCCTTTCACATCTTTAAATGTGGAACAAGAAGCAGCTTATTGCTGGGAAAGGTGCTCTAATAGTCGAGTAGAGAGCTTGTGAGGGAGAGGGAACAATCCAGCCTCCTGTCTATCCGTAATGGCTCTATTTTTAAACACAGCTTTTGGGAGTTACACTGCAGGCTACCGTTCCCAAAATCTGCTTATTCCTTAAGGCTGTTTTTCCACAGAGCTTGCTGCCTGGGGAACTGCCACCACAACCACCCTGACACTGATTTCAGGTGGGAAGCCTGATTCAGATACCTGTGCAGGTCTGTTGATGTGGTACGGCATTGGTAATCCTGAGAGCAGGGTTTCCTCCCTGCCTCCATCTTTGTGATTTCCCCAAATCATGGGAATTTTCCTGTCAATCTGAAGGATGCCATTAATATGACTTAATTTTTTTTGCATGCCTCTGTGCCTTACAAGCTGCAATTATAAATTATAAATATCAATTGAATGACACACTTACAAGAGTATATAATTTAATATAAAAGACACTTTCAATTTTAAGAACTCATTTCAATCGCAGTTTCCTCCAGCAAAAGATAATTAATGAAGACAAAAATATACATTTTATCAGAATACCTCTAAAGATTTGCCCAGTTTCTTTTAAAAATCCCCCAAACTTCAAGCTGCAAAAATACCAGTGAATTGGGTTTGTGCTGAATTTCTAAATACAGTGGGTTTCTTCACATTCTTTTTTAATGGAAAGTTTTAGAAACAGATATTCTCAAGCATCCCAACTAGCTTGTACTTCAAAGTGGACAGTCCAGTTACATTACAAGTTAGAGCCAAATACATTCCCGAAAGGAGAACCTGCAGTAGAAAAAGAGCAGTCAAAGGTCAAGCCTGCTTTTTAATGTAGCATTAGAGTGTGGAGGAAGAAATGCATTAACTAAAGCATTGTTTACATGCTGAGGGCCTCACTGGACATGAATGGAAACAATGAATGCAGGCTACACGCACAGCTGCTTCACTGTGGACCAGGACAATAACCAGCACTGGACAAGCTTAAAAATAACTCTGCTAAAAGTAAAGCCTAATAATACTTGCTCTGTCTGCACAAACCAACTTGTGCCTATTCTTGAAGATTTTGTCCTGGAGATGTTGCAGTTCAAGGAAGTTCTTGGTTTTGTGTGCATTGTTGTATTTCACAGCTGTTTCTCAGCACCTTGTGTCTGTCAGTCTTTTGGTCCCTTATTGTGCATAGGGCATTTAGAATCTGTCTCTGTGAATGCTTACAGATTGTTTCAGTTAGTCTGACCCTCCAAGAAGTTTCTTTTTCAAAAGCTAACCATTGCTTGTTGGGAGGCTGTTCTCTTGAGTGGAAGATGGCCCATGCATTGTGAAGGTCCTCTCAGGCGGTTTCCTGGAGGCTTCTTGGTCTGACAAGCTCTCTTTTTACCACTACTGCACAGGGACTGAAATTTTAACTTTTATAAGAAACTAGTATGAAAGTTAAAATGAAATTTAAAATTCCCTTTCCATGATTCAGAATTCATGTTGTTGGAATTGCTGGCACAAGCGGGATGAATCTGCGTCAATTTTCATACTAGGCAGGTGTAAGGCAAACTGAGCCCAAGTGCCAAGTGTCTGACAGCCTTTTGCCATTTCCGTGGTTTGTAGGAGACATCTTGTGGTCAAAAAGCAAAATCACAGAGCGTGCAGAGCGTAGTCTTTCTTCTGCGAAGCCTGAGGAGAATGAGCCAAATTCCACTGCATCCCAAGCATTTCGTTTGCTTTTTCACCGCCAGGGAATAAAGGAAATAGAAGTTATCCATCTGTCTGAAGGGGCTTTTTGAACTAGGGCAGAATGGCTGAGCTAGGGCTGAAAGGAGCTTTGAAGCTAAGAAGTGAATGTGACCTTGTCAGCCTTCTGTGCAGGGAGGACCCATGACATCTGCTGCAGCTTGCTTGGAGTCAAACATTTCTTAGATGAGGTGATGATCTTGCTAGCAATGTGTCTGCCTGCTTGCAGCCATCTCTCTCCAGCATGGAGCACTGACTCAGAGTGCTGCAGAGCATGGGAAACAAGGCAAAACACAGCGAGAGTGCATTCATGTTTAACTTCAGCACACATTTTTTTCTGTGACACCATGAAGATGGACATCATTCAGCCAGTCACCTAAATCTCACTTTGTTCTGGGACACACTTACAGCTATCTGTGGAATTGGGATGCTAAACAGCATTCACATCAGATAAACACAGAGGGGACAGTTCCACTGAGGAAGCCTGTTATTTAAAGATACCTGTTTAGAAAAAAATTATTTAGATTAAAAAGCATAAAAAAGAAGAATCAGGAAAATAAGACCACCGCAGGGAAGCAGAAAGACAATGCTGTTCCAGATGTCTTTATGATTAGTAATAGGTATCTGTCTCTGATAATAATTACAATTATTGCACAATTATGTAATAGCATTTTTCAGCTGGCGTGGCCTTTCCTTGTGGTAGGTGCCCTTCAGACACTCACAGAAAATGACAATACTTGACTCAAAAGAGAGTACCAGCTATGAGACAAGATAGAGCAGATGAATGAGAAAAATAAATGAATTGTGTGATAGGAGACTTGGTAGCAGTAATAAAATGATGGGTGCAATTCTAAACTTACCACCATACCAGACTGTGCTATTAAAACCTTGTGAGAAAGCAGAGAGTGAGTGTCCATGCCAGGTGAGTTGGGAATAATAGCAGCAGCAAAAGGTAACTCCTCAAAGATGTGTAAGGAAAGCTGACTACAGAAACCATTCAGTAGAAGCTGTATCAGGCAAAGCAGTCTGGTAATGGGACCGTATATAATGGGATCACATTTGTCCCTGAGCTGCTATTATGCATGGTGAGCAAATCTGATTCTTGCAAGTGTGCAATAAAAAAAAAGCATGACCTTATAGACCCCATTTTTTATTAAAAGAGCCTTGCAGAAGATGGAAATTCCATTTGGCCACTTGTTCTCGTTAGATATGGCACCTTTAACTTCACAAATTCTACACAGTAGGGTATTTCATAAAGGATTAGTGTCAGGTCAACCTGACTATTTCATTTTGAGATATGGAAATTTTAGATTATATAATGAAATATAAAATTAAATGAATGGTTCTTTTGGGAAAAAAAGGAAGGAAAAAAAAAAAAGAAAAAGAAAAAGAGGAAAAGAAAAAAAGCCCAAACCTCAGAATATTTGACAAAAGGGCATTTTGCAAAAATTTCACAACTTGTCTCCTTTTTTTTTCCCCTTTGTTGAATGAAATTACTGAGGAAATTATGCTGTTTTGCAAATGTGTCAATGATAATGAAACTGAATTCTCTATTCCAACATTGTTTTCCCAACAAGCTCTAGTAACCAGCTCTCACTTGTCTTTTGGAGCTGAATTTGGTCCCTTTCCTTGAAAACTGAAACAAATAATACTTGGCACAACAGTATACAGCTGTACCAGCTCTGCACACAACTGCCTCAGAAGAGAGTAGCCCTTCTGCAATTGACATATGAGATCCAGTGCATCTCTGGCAAGATCTCCTCTTGGCACAAGACTGGGGAAATGGCACAAACACAGTCTGGTCCTTCTCATCTCCTTGGAGCTTGCTGTGGCCTTACATGCAGGGCAAGCCTGCCCTGATTAAAATCATAGAATCAACAACCTAGGTTGGAAGGGACTTTGAGAAGTCATCTGACCTAACCTGTTGTGGGAAGGAGAGCCTAGATGAGATTATCTAGCACCCCTCCAACAGTGGGGATTCTACCACATCCCTGAGGAGGCAGTTTCAATGAATGATTGTTCTCGCTGTTTAAAGTTTATTTCTTAGATTAGGACAAAACTTTTATCAGTGTAACTTGTGAAGAGAGAGCTTCTGTCCTCTTTGTAGCTCCCTTTAAGTACTGGAATACTGCCATGAGGTCCACCCCGAGTCTTCTCCATGGAGAAAAGACCCCATGAGTCTTTCCTCATGGGGCAGGTTATCCATCCTTTGATCATCTTTGTGGCCCTCCTTTGGATCCTCTCTAGTCTGTCCATGTCTTTCTTGAATTGTGGGGACCAGAACTGGACACAGTACTCCAGGTGTGGCCTGATCTGTACTGAGTGGGTTGATCATGTCTCTATCTCTGCTAGTAATGATACAGTCCAGGATGCAACTTGCCTTTGTTGCTGCAGCAGTGCTCTGCTGTATCAGCTTGTTCCCATGTTCAGCTTGTCCACCAAAATCCACAAGCCCCTTTCAGCAAGACTGCACTCCAGCCACGTAAATCAGAGCCTGTATTGGGCATTTTAGTTGTTTTAAATCTCTGCTACATTTGCCTCTCTCAGTTGCTGAAACAGCTGAGAATGTCTGACGTAAGAGAAAGACCTGTAGAACTCCAAATTTGCCTCTTCTGAAATATTCCTAGTGCTAGGGGTCCCAGCAGAGGATGACCTGTGGCCTGAGGGCTTTTCTTTAGATTCATTTCATGTGTCTTAGGTGAATGTTGTATAGTACTTAAGTGGAATAACAATAGTCCTATTTTTCACAGCAGTAATGAATGTGTAAATTAATAATTTGTAAAGATTCATATGTAAATATGACCAGCTACAATACTGACTGAATTTTGCTTATAAACAGCCGTTGCTGACACCGTATTAACTGAGAATGTTAAACCTGATAAAAAAATTAACTTATGTCTTCCTCTTGCCTGGTAAGAGATGTCTAGCCAACATCAGTTTGAAAAGCCTGGACATTATCTGCTGTTACTTCTCATTTGCCTCAGTAGCAAAACTGTAGTCTGAGTTAATTATGCTTGGCAGTGAGTTTTGAGTATGGCTTCAGGCCCCTGCAGGGAGCTTGGAACCAGCTTTTGGGGACTGGGTACTGCCCCATGGACTCTGGTTATGTATGAGGGACTAGTCACTAATGCTAATAATATGCAAATGAAGAATTTAATTACAATCCACAGAGGACAATTTTGTATTGCCCTGTATACCGGAGCATCACAGCAAGTGAATGGAATGGAAAAAAGTTTTGGTTTATGAAAAGTACTGAACTTTGAAATTCTAGTCACATTAAAGATGCTTTTGAAATAAGATGGGGGGAACGGGGGGGGGGGGAGAGGGAGGGGTGGAGGGGGACACAGTGTGAATCTGAATCCAATCCAGAGTAGACACTTGATTAGGCACAACTCCCAAATTACTTGTTTCGCATATCTAATGCAAGTCAAAAGTACAAAACAGTTCAAAATGCAATTAGACACATTCAAAGGGAAAAGTCAAATAAGGACAGAACATCAGAGCGAGGATACACTTGATATCTCAATAATTGCTTAAGTCGCAGACACCCAGAAACAGTAAGTGCATGAGGAAAAAGCATCAATATAGGCATGCACTGTTCTTGTCTTTCCTAAGCATTTGCTAGCAACTGCTGTTGAAGGTAGTCAATGTGGGGTTGTATGTATTTTCATGCAAGTATCCTAAGTGCAGTATTCATAGCAAAACACAGGAAGTTATAGCATTTGTATAGCATTTTGTGCAACTCCTCCAAGCAAATACCAGGGTGCTCCTAGAAATCAGAGCAGGGTATCAAACTTACATCTTAGCCAACTGAGATTTAAGTGTTTCTGAGATAAATTTCTCTCAACAAAACTTTGTCTTTGAGTAGGGGAAAGCCTAGGTTTTGCCAGCTGCCATTTTCGGTTGATGATTCCTAAGCACTTTAATTACAAATGCACCTATTAAATAGAGCTATCACATGAGAACAGTAAAATTTCTGCGCAAAAGCTTGCTCACAGGAGACCCGTTGCTAATGTAGCATAAATGCTGCTAAAACTGAAGACCTGGGGTCACGTAGATTGTACTTATCTTGCTGGAAATTCATTTTATGGTCTTATGTGTATTAACACCAACAAGTGTGTGAATCCAAAAATGGGAAAACTGCTAAATACAAACTCTACAAAGTAACAGCAATATTATATGAACTGGTGTATGGAAAAGAAGCCAACTGATTACTGATATTTTGCTTGAAAAGAGACTATTGAGGGACTAATTTCTGGTAATAATAAACATAGTTTAAGTAGATTTGACCCCTACAGATCAATTGCTGTTTTCAGGAACCGAATGCCACATGACATAAAAGCATTCCCACAGGAAATCTATTCTTCTCTACCCAAATGTCATTATCTAAAAGTGGATAAAGGTTATTTGCATACAGAATGTGAAGAAGATATTTTTCAGCTATTACAATGCCACTGGGATTAGCGCTTTCAGAAGAGATGATTTCTTCTTCCTTTTATTTTTCTTTTAAATGGAAGAATAAGTCAAACTCTCACTGTGGATTTTATTTTGTTTTTCTGTAGGCAAGCACCACCAACATTTTCTACTTCCCACAATTTTGTTTTAATGCAAAGGTATCAAAGACAATCTTTCTTTTAGGAGTGGCAGAAGCAAAATGGAGTTTTGTTTTTCTTTCTTCTGGACTGCCATTGGGGGCTTATGCTGCCGAGTACACATGTGGTTAGATACTGTGTAAGATGTATGGATAAGATACTGTTCATAGCTCTACAATGCAAAAATATCTTGCTTTTAGCAGCAGTAGATATAGAAATCACAGAAATCTAATGTGTTAAGGACCTCAGTAAATCATCTAATCTAATGCTTTGGTGAAAGGCATCAAGTATATCTAGGCCACTGGCAAAGATGCTTGTCAAATTATTCATAAATGCCTTGAATAAAGGAGATCCCTCAGCATTTCTCTGCCCCTTGGTTCTGAGACTCACTGTCTTTCCAGTTAGAAAGCCGCTTACATATTTAACAGGTAATCAAAATGATGTCTTGTTGACCTTCTTTCACTGGTCAACAGCACTCTTGTTTGACCCAACAGCAGTTCACAGCCTGCCCCATACTCTGCCTGCGAATGCAGTCTTCCTTCTCAGTAAAGTCAGTAAGTCCAGAAATAAGGCTCTGCTGTCCCCTTACATTGACATGCTGACGCTGCCCCAGTGCCGCAGCACCATGAAGGGCTTGTCAGAGCAGGCTTCAGCCCTTGCAGAAGCACCCATGGGGACCAGAGGAGCTCCCTGAACTCCCGTGGCTGCTTCCCACTCTTGCTGTAGCCTCAGGGTTCCTATGTGTTCATTTTAATCAAACAGATTGTTTAAGAAGCCCTTACAGAGATGAGAAAAAGCTCAAAATTATCTTGCTCAGGTGGGACTGGAAATGTGGGAGGAGCAGGACTAGGCTTGGAGGGTCTCCAGCTGTGGCAAATGTTGCACTGCTGATGCATTACTGAAGTGGCAGCATTGGGACCTCTCAAAAGCGTTTACCTCAGGGGTATATTGCAGCTTTCCTCAGGGAAAACTTTTGGAAAATCCAATGGGATTTGTACATATTGGAAATCCCAACTCATCTTCATGAAGCTGTTTATCTCCCTTCTCATCAGGTGCCGCAGGGGCCCCTTGGGGACCATGGGAGCTCCCTGCAGGGTTCACCAGGGCAGGTCCTGGCAGCCGGTGCCTGTCCCACTGCCCCAGTTGGGAGTAGGGCAGCTGGGGAGCACTGGGGCAGCCCCAGGCCTGGGCATTGGGCACCTCCCTGGAGCTGGGGACAGGCCAAGACTGGGCCAGGACAGGGCCCTGAAGGTAGGCTCGGCTTGGCCGGGCCCATAGCCAGGCAGGGCAGGGTCTGGGGAGCTGCAGTCTGGCCCTGCTATGGTGTTGCTGTTGTAGGGACTCATGGCCTTAGGGAACTGACATGGATGGGGTCCTGGGCTGTGGGCGGGGTGGGGGGACTCCTGGGGGTGGAGCAAGGACAGAAAGGGGTGGCAGTGCCTTAGGGCCATGGCACTGATTGAATTTTCAAGCTTTCCCACCTCTCCATTCTTCTCAATTAGTTGCACTTCTGGCACAAAAATCTGGTGAGCATGGGGGGCTGACCATAAGGCTCTTGAGATTAATCAGTTCAATAATGATCCTTTGGCATGAGTGCCATGACTAGTGAACAATTTCTACCTATGTTTTGTGAGGCAGAAAGCTCAATTTCCATGGAGAGGAAACATGTTCCTTTCAGTGCAGAGTTCTCTATGACTCAATCCAACTTTGAAAAAAGTGAGGGATACTTTTCAAAACTTCTTTCTGTGTGTCACTAGAGATAGAAAGCAGAAAAGTGCAGGCTGGTAAAATGTCTTTATAGCCATGTTTTGTCTGAGATGGGTCACATTTCAGTAGCATGCAAAATGCCTGAGCAGCAGTTACAAGTAGCTCAGCAGCACACGTCCTAAGCGCACCTGAAGGCATGAAACTCACCTTTGTCTGAAAATTGTATGTGTGCTGCTCAGATGTTGTCTCCTCCCCATGTCTTTCCATGAAAAACTGCTGAAACTAATGTCAAATGAGGAGTTCTGCATGTAGTAAGGAATGAATGCCATCACATTTCTCTTCATTGCCTAGGTAATTTTTAGGTTGTGTCAGATTTCTGTCAAGGTTTTGCCAGGATTTTTGCCATGACAAAGAGACAAGTTTTATGTTCCTGAATGTCTTCACTCCAAAGACAGGGGCATATCTGTTTCTTTGGCCAAGCGAAGTGAGGTTTGGTCAACTCGTAACTTATTAGGTTCAGTATTTGGCTAAGTGAGACTGAGGAAGTGAAACTGAACAACTGGCCCCTCTGGCGTGAAACAAAAGATATTAAAAAACGTGGATCAGAACTGTCAAGAGCAACACTGCAGTTCCTCCTGCCCACTGGTGTGGGTATGAATCACAGTCCTTCTCTCTCTTACAAAACAGGGGCTGAAGAAAGCCACTCGTGACTGCAGGGAAACAGCCCTCTGGGGGGGGAGAGCAGAGCATCTCTCAAACCTCAGTTCTCAAATTTCTGAAGTTACAGCTCAAGGTGAGACACGGTATACTGTCAGCTGACAATTACTATTTTTTGGTCTCATCTCTGGCTTTTTTAGCTGAAATGAACTGGGAATCATCGAAACTCCAAACTTCTTGTTTACATTTACTTGAAAATAAATATCTTTCCTTTAGAGACTATTATATGTCTGCAAAGAAGTCTATTTTTTTTCCTGATGTTGCAAAAGTAATTTACCAGAATAAGATTCCTTTTTGTTTCCCGGAATGTGCTTAATCGTTTTAAGCAAATGTGGGAAAGAACTGTCATATGTCCTTTGCTTTGTAAAGAACCATTAAGCTTTGGACCATTAGCTTGTCTTTGGAGGTTTCATTTGTCGCTCTTTGTAGTTATATAATGAAATATTTATTGAAAAAGAAGGAGTAACCGTTAACTCCCTTCCATCAGTAAACAAGTGTCTCCTTCACCTTGTGAAAAAGGAGGATGCATGGTTCTTCTATTGAACAACAGTGAATACACGGGTTTGCTGAACACATTTATCTGAAAAGCAGAACATCTGTTCTGCCTCTCAGATTTCCTCAAGGAATTCCTCTTTTAAGCTATCACAGTTTTACATTCTGCCAAGGATTTTATTTATCACTCTGATACATTCAAAATTGCTAACCTGAGGTCCATCCAAACTATACCAAAGTAACCATGGTAGCTAAGGGATTTTATACTTGGTTTTCTACCTTAAATTTTGTAAGCATCTGTTTTCCCATGAGTATGTACACAACTTAAGTAATTCTCTTGTGCCCTTTTTTGTCAGACCCATACAGAATTCATTTGTTCATAGTGTCTGATTTCCTTTTAGGCATTTCTGTTTTATGATTCTTTATATGTAGCTTCCATTCCAACTAACTGACACTGCAGTGATGTCTTATAGGCTTTTATTGTGAAATCAAAATTAAACACTAAAAAAAAAGGAATGCTAACTTCTGACACTTCAGATGCTTAAGAGCCTTTCAGCACATGCCCATGTCAAAATAATTCCCTAATAATGTGTTATGATTTATCTTTTCTGACATACTGTTTCTTCTGTATGCCGTTGAACATACTGGTTTTCAACTACTTACTAAGAGACAGATTATCAAGAGGATTCAGCACCCCCTTGCAAAAAGGTAATGATTTTCAAGACCTTACAAACTCACCTTTGCAGTGCGTTAGTCCAGATTTTTAAATAAATCTGCCACCCAATTCCAAGTGAGTAAAAATCTGGGTACCTTTTCTGTTGCCCAAGTGGGAGATGGGTATTCCTGAGAGTCTAATAATGTGCACCTTTTTCTTTGACATCAGGCTCCTAAAATACAATGTGTAGTCCTGGGTGAAAGTTAACTTACAATGTTCAATTAAACTCAGTGTCCTGGGTTCAGCAGTAGCAGTCATTTTTAAAGGAATTTAAAACCACGTTTTAACCACGACACTCAGTCAAAATAATCCTGGATTCCATTTAAAAAAAAATCTGTTCCCATACATGGGAATCACCTAAAGCTTCGACGACTAAGCCTGTATTACATCTGACTGATTTCTGATACAGAAGTTAATAACGCTAACCTTTCACTAGACATGGCAAATGAGTCTATTGTGTAAACTCCAACTCTGGCAACACACCTGAGCCTGACCTTTAAAACACCTACCCTTTGAGCTGTGGCTCCTTCTCAGTGTTACCATCAATCTCACTATTTGCCTTTCTAAATTTCATCATCTATCTTCATTGCAAATGTTTTTGGTTGGGGTGGGGAGGGGGACGGGAATTGAAAGTTGAGCTGGTTGGGGATTGAATTGTCTCAACTAGAGATACTTCTGATAATTCTAGGGAACAATAGCACCAACAGCACCAAGCTACATTCCTTTCTTTGCCTACAAAGAAAACTACTTGCTGCATCTGATGTCTAAGAACTTCGCTGTATTGTTTTTAGGTCATACATCTTGGCTAATCTTTCAAGGCATGAAATATGCGTAGGCAATTCAGCATATTAAGATTTTTTCTTTCTAATGTTTTAGAATCTCAAGCAGATTCTAGATGGTCTAAATGTGGGAACTGCGACCTCTTCATTTGGAAAGCACGTGGAGGAAAATATCGATATGCTCGATTCTGATGTTAAAGAGAAAATTTTGCAATTCTGCTTCCTTAGCTGTTTTCTCTTCCCCTCTCTATCTTCTGTCAGTAATGACATTAAATGCAAATTAAAGAATATGTCTGAGTTTTGAAGCACAGTGACATAAAGAAAAACCTTTTAAACGAGAATTTACTGCACTGTCAACCCTTCCTCCTCTTCCATCATGTTTAAGGACAGCTAATTTCAAGCTGCCTCAATCTTTAGTCTTTAAACAATAATTTTCTCAGGAGAACAGGGAAATGGTGAGTGGTATAATGATATTCATTATTGTGGTGGTATTGGTTAAATAGGATTTCTGTCTTATTCATCAGAAATTTTCAAATTGGAGGACAGCACCAGATATTTATAGCTTCATAAACATTCTTTCTCTTCCTGATCTCTTTCACTGCTGAGCCTGATCTTTTATTTTGTCACCTTCCACCTGTGCTCTGGGTATAGCTACCTATAAGAAAGGCCATTCAGCTCCCAAACTTAGTTTCATATGTCAATTAACCGCGCTTTTTGATTTGGCCAAAACACCATGCACTGCCATTCTGAAGTGAACCATGAGGAGCTGGATAAATGCAATTTGGAATAGGATTTTAGTTGTGCTGAGTTCATCCCCCTGTACTTACACAGCCACCTCTAAAGTCTCCAAAAGTAAACGATCAATTGGCTGAAAAATGTCAAGCTTTTATGACAGCATAAACAGGAACATTGAGAAAGAATCATTGATGCTGTCATTCATGTATCTGCAAATGTGTTCCCTTCCTAATTTTACTCATACACAGCTGCATGTTCTCCCTAATTAATGAATTGCCCTCAGGTTACTCACTCAGACACATCTAATCTATCTCTGTCCAAAATGACTAAACTCTGTCCTGCATTAAAGATGTAAAAGGCCACAAATTACTTTCTTGGTCTTTCCAACTAGAAAATCACTGCTTACTGAATGGCATTCTCTCCGTGTGGCATTCAGGGTGATTTCATCACCTCAGGGCTGAAGCTTTCAGTAGAAGTGAAGAAGATCTACTGCTAAAAAGTTTCTCAGTTCAGATTCCAGTTCAACAGAAGAAATGTTCACTTCAGGTTTAAGCTTATAATAATGCCATGAATGCAATAAAATGTGTAAGTACGCAGTTCTTTCATCTTTAAAGCATTTTAACCAGTCTTTCCTGAGAACAGTTTCCAACGTAAGTTATGTGATTAGGATGAAGGTTCAACACATTGTTACAAAAGGGTAATTTTTGCCAGACTTTGCAGTAAAGAAGTGTGTGTAATTAGAATATAAAGTGAAATATGGATCAGTATATGTCATCTTTAATACCAGCTGACCTTCACTGCAGTTGTAAAAATAAGGATATATGCAATTTTCATGTGAACTTTTCCACTTTTTTCTTACATAGCTTGATATTGTTTCTTCCTTAAGGCCTCTGAGAAGATTTACCAGCTCTGAGGTAAAAAAATCACTTCATGCTCCTCTGTCAGCTATGAAATAAAACGTCAACAGTACTCGATAGGCTGAGGAATTGGAAATTATAATGCTGAATGTGAATTCTCCACAGGAGTGCAAGCAGCAGGAATGCTTGTTTATCAAAGTTGAAGGGGAAAAAATGTCTATACAATCCAACCTCTGTTTCAGGTGTGAACACCTCAAGCACAGTAGTTAGCACCACAGAAGTATTGCTGGTTAGCTGGTAGGCACAAATTTGGCCAGAGACATTGGACTTGCATTTAACAAACATTCCCTGTGATCTCCAGCTGGGATTTGCCAATGATCCCAAGCCTTATTAAACCCCCAAATTATAAAAAAATAGAAGAGAAAGAAAAACCCCAGCCCAGTTGTATAGGGCAAAGTAGCATGCTGAAAGAGACAGAGCAGCAGACTAGGAAATGTGGAGTTTATCTCCTACTTTAAGACCAATTTTATGCTATAATCACAGGAAAAGCAATCTCTCTTGTGCCTACAGTTTCTTGTTTATGCCCGTCTTCTCTGTTTTGTTGTGAAGCCTTTGGATGAGAGCCGTTTCCAACAGGTGCGTACAGTGCCTGGCATAATACACTGCCTGCACTAGCTGGTACATTGTGATTTGATCCTAATAAGAATAAAATGTGAGGGGAACATTGAGAAACTCTCTGTCAGTGTAATAAGCTAATATTGGAAGAACATTTGTTGTTCTTCATTTATTTTAGAGTAATGTAAGGTAGAAATGTGAATGGAACAAACCCATCACCTATTTAGAATGCTTAAGGGCTTTTGCTGATTTCAGAGGGTAAGTTTTCAAGCATTCTTTGATCAAATCCTGTGCGCAAGATAAAACTAGAACTTCTTAAAAATAGATTAGAAGAGAATGTGTCCTGGTGAACGGTACTTCAAGAATATGTGGATTTTTTTGCATTGGAAATAATGCCGAAAATTGCCTATTTGAGAGAAACAGATGTGATACTGCAGTGCTTTTCTAAGTTCTAAACTACTTTCCTGCTCCTTTTGTAAAAGGTGCCTTGAAAATCATAAACTCCACAGCTGGCATGCTGGTAGCCTTGTTTTGTCACCCCTCCTGATTGGCGGTTCTGAACAGTTGGTTCTGTATGCCTTACTGTATACTGTCTACCACCATATATTTCTGCTTTTCTAATCATGTTTGGATTTCTGAGGAATAACTACAGTGGAAAGAATTCTGGACCTCAAGCAGTCACCCACAATAAGGACAGTGTAATCAATCCCCTGGGAAGATAATACAGGAAAGCTTGACTGCTGGTGCCGCAGGGTTTGTTTTCCAGGGCTCTGCACAGGGTGGGGCCTGGACCGTGGATATTTCCCGTTTTGTTTCTTTTTCTAGTGATTAAAGAGGCCAGATTAGTCATGTCCTTATTTTAGACTTTTCCACACAATCCAGAGTTAATGTTCTTCAAATACAGAATGTTCCATATGGCTCCTCTTCAAAGGTTAGTATGTTGCAGTCCTAGTACAGTTCTTTAGTATGGTACCAATTGAGGGGGTTTTGCTTATTCCTTGACCTTAAAAAAACCCTAACCCAAACCTAACCAAAACCAAACCCCCCAAAACCCAACCCAAATCCCACTAAAGTTGAATTTTATATTAAGCATTTTGCATTTTTCATAGCTATGTCTTAATGAAAGGATATTCCCCAGGGATTTCCTCTAAATTCATGATACTAGGTCAAAACAATAAAGCCATTTTGGGATCCATTACTGCATAATATTGCAAAGTAACTGTTACTGACACTTGTCAGTGATGGCTGTCAACCTGAGCTCCAATGTTTTTAGAGGATGAATTAGTTCTGAACATCTGAAATGTCATTTTAACTCTGTCCAGCCAGGCTGGCTACTCTCTGCTTGCCAAGGTATTGATGTAAGCTGTGGATTGCCCTCTTGGTAAAGATTAAAATCTCTTTGCAAAGCAACAGCTGACCCATGGTTTTATCACTTTCATGATTATTTCTGGAAGCAGGATGATTAATTTTTAGCTATTAACATCTTCGATGCTTCCTATTGAATGAACAAATAAAAACCTTTTTAAACACAAAATAAGCTGGTCATTGGTACTATTAAGAAAACAGTGGGTTCTTCCTACTGTAATACCACAATTCTTTCTCAGCAGTACCAACACTAAGATCTTCTAGTTTATTCTTTCTTACCTGCATGCTGCATTATCCAGAGCTGTAAGTAATCTCCAAAATATGGAAAACTGGTAATTTATAAACTAATTGTCTGGTTTGACTTGCAAATTCCTGTGATGAAATTGCTCGATAGGCAGCATTTATGTAAGTTTTACGGTAATGAGATTATCAGAATGCGTGCCAAGGGAGAAGTTTCAGGAGACAGAGCTTTGAGTGCCTACCCCTTCTTAAGAAAAATTACTGCTCTAATTGCTGAGAAAGAGGTGAAAGTAGTGGCCCATCCATATGTTTTCCCAGAGATAGTAATGGTAGCACTGTGCTTGAAGTATATGATAGGCACATTGCTCTCTGTGAGGCAACTTGCCTCTTAATATCATCAGAAGTGGAGGAAAATCTGTTACAAAAATCAGCTTTGTGTCTCTTATCATCCAGTGCCAGGATGCTGACACATGGGGATGAAGGCTAAGGAAGAAGAGGAAGAAAATACAGCAGAGAGCATTGACCACTTGGTGACGTGACCTGGGCCATGGGCATCACGTGTTAATGGGACAGTATCTCTGTTAATTTTTCACTACAGCTATTTTATATTATTACTGAGGCAAAGATTCGTGCATTTGAATATCCATTTTGTGAAGAATATGTTTACAGATTGTTTTAAAAATTGTTATGGGAATTAATCTCATGATACATTTTCTTAGTCATGCAATTAAAGAAAATATTTCTCTGAAGCCTCAGAAAAGAGAAGTCTGGAAAATTAAAAAAGAAAAAAAGGGGGGGGGGGAAGGAGTGCCTTTAGGAGTTTGAAGGCTCAAGTAATTTTAAAGGCAACTGTTGTCAATGTTGCTTTTGTGTTGACAGAATCCTTTTAAAAGGTTTTGTGGTGCGAAAAGCTCCTTTTAGTGGGTTTTCATAATGCACTGGGAGAGAACAAGAAAATGTTTTTCTCACCATGGCCAGCCATGGAGCTCACTTAGAACACCATGTACCAAACCCGAGAGGCGATTTTCCATGCGGTTTGCGGGTAGTGCCGGCGGGATCGGCACTTGCGCCTGCCCCCGCTCACCCTAGAGACCGCTTACTTCTTCCTAGCGCTCCTCAGGATGACTCAGGCCCCTTAATGTGCCTGAAGGAGATACTCGGGGCGAGGGGTCACACCCGCCCGATAGTGATAGATTGACGTCCCCACGGCTTGCGGGAGGCAAAGTGGTTTGATTCGAAGAGCCTGCCTGTGGAGGAGGAGAGGGATGGCATCCCCTGTGCCAGCTGCAGCGCAGCAGCCACAAGGTGGCACGGTGGCTTTGTGCTTCCTCTGCGGAATGAAGCAGCATCTGGCCGTGTTCTCATCCCCCCACTGCTCACCTCCCCCAGCCCACAGAGCTGTTCGTGGGATCTCTGAGGATTGTTGTGTGCAAAAGCCACGGCTTCTATGTCCCTGGGGCTGCTATTCCTCAGTTTGGTTACATAAAGACGGGCCAGGGTGTATGCCTACTCCTGCACAAATGCTTCTTTCCTGTTGTCATTCAGATGCCCTATGGGAGGGCCACCACTTTCTGTTTTATACGGTCAGTGGTGTCTCAAGATGCCTCACAACCTCTGCAAAACATCAAGCCCTTGGCTGTGTTAAACAGAGCCCGGTGTCTGCCAGGGCGAGCATACCCTGTGTGCCCACAGCACTCATGTAGCTGCATCATGTCTCACATGAGAGCCCAAGTGAGCAGCAGATGTTCCCAGATCAGCTTTTCTACTATTGCTGCTCTCAACCTAATCTGTAACATATCTAACAGCTGGCAAAATGAGAAAATCACTGACACAGAAGGCTGCAACGGTCTTCTGCATTGACACTTTGGTGATGCTACGATGGGAGTAAAACTGTTTTTTCCCCTCACAGATAAACCCCTCCTTGGTTTATACCACAGTTGTATATGATGCATCTGTGACATTTAGCAAGTTATGGCTGGTTGGGAGTGGACAAGACAGAATGGGATGGAATAGGACAGATGGATGCATCTTGTACTGCTGTAGCTTTTGCCAAAGCAAAAACAAGTGATGAAGATGTGACAGAAAGAGGGAATCCGGGTTACAAAAGGCTTTGTCACAAGGCTTCTTTGAAATACATCTGCATGAATTTTACTGTTTCCTGTGCAGTACTGCTTCATTCACAGTGTTTTCCTAAAAACATACTTTCAGGTGCTTTGTAGAAGTGATGATTAGGAGTTTTTGGTGGAGGTACAGTTTCTGCTGGTCCCCTTGAAAGAGCAGTGCAAAGCTCTTACCCCCAGAAAGTTTTCCTTGTACCCTTGCCTGAACATTTCACTTAGAAAATAACCTGAAAGTATAAGATAATGTGAAATAAACAGTTCCTACACCTGGTACTATGCAGCTGCCATTAACAGCCCAGTCCCAAGGAAGGCAAACATTTAACACTCTCGTTCCTTGTATTTACATATTTAAAAGTTGCTGCATTTCTAAACAGGACTCGAGGCCATGTAAGGACATTAGTGACATCTAGTAGTTCATTGGGAGTTACAGGTATGCAGCACTTGGCAAAAGTAAGGCAGTAGCTGTGAGTTAAGGCAACAGTAAGTGCTTTGTTTACAGATCTGTGGAATTAGAGCCATACCTGACTTTACTGCGTTGCTCCTTCCACAAAAACGTCTGAAAAGAGAAACCTGAAACCCCCTTGCATTTTCTCCATTTCTTACTAGTTCAAAAAAAATTGAGTTTAATATCTCTGTGACCTTTCAGTTTTATATCACCTAACTGGAGCACAGAAGCTATTTTCTTCTTCAATATGAGCTTTCCTTTCATTGCAGGCTCATTTAGGCTTAGGACTAATGTAGCACAGCACAGAATACTACATGGATTTGATGTTTTGCAGCTCTGTTTCCAGTTAACTATTCCTAAATTTTATAGCCATGAATCATGCATTCTGGGGTTTTTTGTCTCCCATCATGTGGTGTCTATAGAAATGGGGAGGAATGAACCTGAGAGATTATTTAATATAAAAGTATTTAATATAGGTTTCACTACGTTAGCTATGTGTATAACCTTTACTATAGGTTTAACTAACTACCAAATGCAGACTTTGAAGACAGGAAGAATCTTTGGGCATTACGCTCCACATCCTAAGAGCAAATTTATGCTTTTAGCCTGTGGATCAACACTTCGGAACTTTCATCATCTTTCTAATACACTCCAGTGACTGTGCTGACACTACCTGGTGTGTTCCAGAACAGCAGTGCACACTATTGTTCATTAAGAAAAAAATATGAAGAAAACTCTCCTTACTGCCTCTTCTTCCCCCACAAAAATCAAGGAAGGACACCAATTATACTGAGTGTAATGACTAGCAGTATTGTTAACTAATCAACACTGGAAGATGAGGAAAGATTTCTTTTGAAGGACATCTTTTCCTCAGTTGCAAAGTCCCCTTTGATTACCTTGTTCTCTGAGGATGAGTAATGTGCTTTTAATTTTTAGTTTAGTTCAAGGTTATTAATCATCTTCAAACTAACAAAAACTACATGAATTCACTAGAGTTTCGTGACATTCGCTGTACATTTTCTTTTTTGGAGGCATAGTTTTCTTTGCAATTGATGTCATGCTGATTTCTACAGGCACTGTTGGAGACCATCACCCAACAATTACTGTTTGGGGGGGGATGACACAGGAATTTCTTCAACTGAAATCACTTTTCATAGAGACTAAATACTACACTCCCCTGAATCCATGACAGAGTGCATCAGCAGGTATTTACTTTATAGCTTAATGGCATTAAGTGTTTGGAGACACGTGAGGTGTTACTCCTGAGCAGTAAACCTTCACCACTGGCAAAAAAATGGAGTCAGATTAACAAAAGTGGTGGTCTGACCCCACTAAAGACGTTAGGATCTTTGCCTTTGACATCAGTAGGGTGAGATATTTATTTTAGAGCTATTCTGGTTCTTACCTATGTGCTCCCGAGGGACTCACTGGATTTGCGGTTTTTCATACTGTAAATGTAATACATTAACAAGTACATGACTTATAAGAGCATTGTGAAATTAGTAGTAATGCTTTTGGATGAAAGTTATTGCATAATTGCAGCATATTTTATAAATATGAAAAACCTACAATAAGTACAAGGATATCATCGTCAGACCACATGCAGATCATCTTTCATCTAGAAAAAAAGGTAACTTTTTTTTTTCCTAAATCTACGGCATAATTTTCTCAATACTGAACAAATATTTGCCCCTTTCACAAACAGAATTCTGTGCCCATATACCCAGTATTTACGTTGTAATTCAGGCTCTGGGATAATTACATAAAGATATTCCAGATTAGGAATGGGAGGAAAGAAACAGGATATGCGGACATGAACAGTACATCAGAAGCAATCCGTGGCTCAGAACAGATCTTGTAGAACTGGTATGAGGAGATAAGGTTGGGAGATATATTCAAAACAGAGTTTTTCACTTTCCATAGAAGCGAAGTTTGAATAAATAATGCTCTTGACAATAGCTTTCTTTTGCATGTGATTAAATTATTTTTCCCCCAGAGAGGTGATAGATAAAAAGGTATCTCACTTTGGCATCCTTATTAAAAATAAAAAAAAACAAACCAAAACCCATAAACCAAAAGCCAAGCCACCTTTAATTGCTAGCATTGGATTATAAAATGTTACTTCTGTAATTTCTTGCTCATACTTTTTGTCTATTGTGTTTCAGAGCAAATTCCTGTCACCGTCTGATTTTAAATAAGAGAAGCTAAATAAGTTCATTATCCAGTGGTCAAACATTAATTTCAGATAGTTAAATAAAAGGAATATACACATTCTAAACCAATCTCAACTGTTGTGGAGACTTAGAAGAGAATTTTTTGTTGCAGAGTAAAATATGTCAGACAACCACCCCAACTTATATGCAATTAACTACTTTTTCCGCAGGTTTACTTTTAACTACAAAATCAATAATATAGTTGCATCAGGAAGGGGAATTTCAATACAGTGAAAAATATCATATTGAAGTTTCAGGATTTTAAACATTTCTACAGACTATCATAGTTATATTATTTTGTTGTTCTGTTGACAAAGACAGGCACCTCTGGGGATTTAACACAGATTGGGGGGTGAAAAGAGACGGTTCAGTCTTGCAATGTCCTAGTAACTTCTGGTTGTTTTGAGTTCTGTAAATTCCTATGAAATTCAAAGAGGACCAAAGACAGCAGTATTTACATAATGAGCTTAATAGACACGTACCTGGAGTTAGGAAATCAGATAGGAGTTTCTGCAGACAATCTTCATTCCTAATGAGAAAGGTCAAAAAATCTAGTGCAGTTCTGTCTGAAATCAGTGAAAGTCTTTCCTGTGGCATTACAAGGGTCAGAGACCAATTTTTGACATTACAAGAGGCCATTACCAACATACAGCCTGACCTTTGAATAAAGGAGGGCAAAGAATGGCTCGATAGCTTGGAATCTTTTAGAAAGACAGCAAGCCTGACTTTAAAGATGTTTAAGTAATGGAGATGGTAATCCAATTCTGTTTAAGTGATTAATTGCCTCAGCTGTTGCAGAAATACATTTTATTAGAGGATAGAGATGGATCAGGCCATAAGGCCACACATAAAAAATTCTTTGTGCCATCCTTAAATATAAGAACTAAGAATTGCCCATTTCCTTTAGGCTAAGGAGACCCAAGTACTTTATTGAACTTAAACAAATAAAAAAATGTTTAAAAACAGTGATGCTGCCTTATGGTTGGAAGCTTTGGCCCTTAAAGATCCTCCAGTGCGTCATGTATGCAGTTAGAGATTCATTTCATGCTGTTTGATTGTGGCATGTTTCAGAGCCCGGGAAGCCCAGAAACTGACAGTTAAAGGCAACCAGGTGCTAAAATAGCCCCTGGTCTCACACAGCCAGAGAAGTGGCTGTCAGTGCACGCTGCTGATGGAGAAATCCAACCTGTGACCTCTCTGGGGACAGCCACTGTCCAAATGTCCCCGTGCTTTCTGCGAGCTCAGTTATGGCCGCAGCCAAAAAGAGTGTGCTGGCTCCTGGCTCTGGTGTCTGGCTCACAGCCTTCATGTCTGCTGTCCAGTCAACTCCTGGCACAGAGGCCAGCAAACTCAGAACCCTGATCTCATCCCACATGCTTTGTCTTTCTGGAGATATGCCTCTGGCCAAGCAGGGCCCCTCCTGCCCTGCAAAGGGATGTGGGAGCTCTCACCGTTGCTCACTGTGCACAAAATGAGGAGCTAAGCTGTATGAAGGACTCCCACACTCAGTGCAATTTTGGCTGTGTCCAGCATGGACTACAGCCCGACAAGGCAGACACTGCACTACAGGGTGCACGAGCCACTGAGGACAGGCTTCGATGCCCACCCACATGTCTTTTTTTCCTTAATGAGACAGAATTCGTTATCCTCTCATCACAATATGCGGACTTGATTGATGTTTACTGTGCTCTGTGTGACCTGTCTCTGTTGTCTTTAGCGTGGTTAATTGGAACTATTGAGCTCTGGCAGTCTGGGATTTACCCCTGTTGGGATGGTCCTCACCTGCCCACCCTGGCCTGCTTCTGCACAGCCTTGCTCCCATCAGACTGAATTAAGCAGCGCTGTCAGGAGCCAGGGACCCTTCAACAGTTTTCCAGCACAAGCAACACAAAATTAGTGTTTGGTAATAGGCTGCACACTGTTTTGTAATAAGAAAATATGGATGATTCTATTTATTCCCTCTTGCTCCTGTGATGATAAGAAATGTTCTAATTCATTATTAATTTGTTCCAACTATTTCTGGTAAATCTAAACTATGAATAACTTTAGCTCTGCCATTAGCAATACCTCAGAACTACAGATGGGTTTTAGTTTTGGATACAGGCATGTGGCAGTCCCACTGTTTCTAAAGGTGTACCCCAAACTCTGTTACATTTGGGTACAAAACCAGTACTTAGCATTCATACTGGGTTACAGCTGCGTCTAAAGCCACCTGGAACACAAAGATATTGTGGTCATTCTTTGTCCAGTATAAATTTACTGTAGCTTGGCAGCACTCTGTGAAACTTTGCATGTTCAATCTGCTTAAGGATTTACCCTTCCCTGAACACCAGACCAAATGGAAGTGAGAGTGGGAATAGACCTAGACCTGCTGCCAGTGCAGCAGTCTTTTATTCTCCCCTGTGGACTAGCAAGATCTTTAGTGGCATTTTGTAGCTTGCTGGCTTTAGTGTAGAAAAGGCCTTTGTAATATTAAATCTTCAAAAGGTGATTTTTTTTTGTGTTGTTTGCCTTTCGTAATTTAGGAAACTTATAATTTTCATATAAATGATTGATCAAAGAGCCATTGTCAAAAAACATCAAGGATTTTCTTTTGTTTGTTTTCTTATAGAATATGAATTTACTTTGGTGAAAGACAGGAGATTATAAATGTATCTATTGATCAGCCAAGGAAATTATCTATCACATGCATAGCATGGTGGTACCTCCTTGTGGAACCGAGTTCACTGTTTGGTCTTTCATTCCTCTAGAAGTGCTTTTCTTGCCTTTGTGTTCGGATGTGAATGACTCTTCCTTTGCTTTTGTGTTGTCGTAGTCATCTGGCTTCATTTACTGAAGAGGGGGAGGAGGACGCCCACCATGTAAGATTGAACACCAAGTTTCTATGTTGGCAACCCACTGACCTTGTCTCTCACCGTGAGCACTAAGCTGGATGACTGCACTCCTTGTGCTCCTACACTGCTGTCTTGGGAAACACTGTTCTGCCTCCTCACTTCAGAAAATAAAAGAAATAAAAAATCCCAGCCCTTTTCCTCAGAGTGCATTTACTTGAGAATGTTTATTAATTGTTTGCATGGGAATATAATTGAGGTGATAAAAGGAAACAAAGAATTATCTGTGATATCCTTTGAGACTTTACTAAGATCTGGTGGTCACCTGGGAAGACACTGGCAAGGGCCCCAGCCACCAGGCAAGGCTTGTCCTTCTCATGTCTTGAGAGAGCTGTCCCTGGTTGGTGCTCTCTATTTTTCCCATGGTTTGTACCTGCTGCATAGAAGGTCCCTGGGTAAGCAACCTGTCTGGATTACAGCTTTGCTCTTTTGGTCTCTGATAGACATGAGGAAGCACACAGATGTATGTGCTTTCCAGAGTGTGCCTAAACATTTTGCTGCTTTTACTTAGAGAAGGCTCAAGAGGGGATGGTTTAATAAAAGAAAAAACAACCCTGAATGAAACGCTTCAGTGCTCTCTCTCCCTGAGTTGATTGCTGCCTAGCCTCAATGAGGAAAGTGGGGCTTTCCCACTCCTGTCAGGGCTGCCATGTATCAGCTGGAAGTGCTGAAATGTCCGCCAAGCCCTGGCTTCGCCTGCTTGAGCTTTAATAACTTCTGTTCTTCTGCCAGGCAATCCTTTAATTAGCCATTATCAGATGACCATAGCTACACCAGTGACTTCGTGGATGAGTACATCTCCCCTCTGACAAGTCCATCCTTCCCAGGAGATAGTTTTCAGAGAGGAGGAGGCTGGAAAGCCAAGAAAAGATGAAGCCTGGCATGATGCTCATAAAGCTGATGCAGTCATGTACTCATCGGCAGACTGGTCTGCAGTGGGTTTTCCAAGCCAATGCAGCAAGAAAGAAGGCTTGGGGAGAGACAGTAACAAGGCACAATAAACCCATAGTGTGTATGTGAGAGAGACAGCTAGGTTGGTAGGATTGTCTGCTTTTGAGAAAGAAGAATTCATCCTTTTCTATATTGGCAGAAAAATGCGTGCTTTTTCATGGTAAAATTATGTATTCCTTGTCCAACAGTTTTCCAGGTTCCTCTTAAAATACATGGCTGAAGTGGGACATACTGAGAAAACAGGAATATAGTGGCTGGACATCCAACAAGTGTGCATGGGGGTATCATATGGCTTTATGGACCAATGGAGTTCCTGACAATTTGATAGATCACTAGTGGTATTTTTTTTATGAAATAGACATAAATAGGAAAAATAAAAGAAAAGAAAAAAAAAGAAAAGGAGTTTTCTGAGAAGGAGTTTTCTGAGAAGTGGTGAAGAAAAGATACCCATCATGGGACATGATGAAATATGTTCCCTGGAATTAAACTGATGGCAATATGTTTTAGAGCAGTCAGTCCTGATCAGGTTTAAAAAGGCTTAGTGGATGTAATCTCCTCTAGAAAAACCCATAGAATTGCAATGTTCTAGTTAATAAAATAGATATTTAAAATATTGTAGTCAGGTAAATTAAAAAGTCTAACTTAAGCTGGTAGGAGAAAAATGAAGGAAATTCTGCCAATGAAAAAAACCCTACGTTTCTTCAGTTGCCACCTTAGAGAAAACTATTTTAAACCTTAAATCCCTCTCAGCCTTGAAATGACAGAGTTAACTGGAAATTTACTTGTACACTGCAACCAGATTTAAGCCTTCACTTATTCAGCCTAAACCACAATCAAGTCATATGTACATTCGCTTTGTCCACACACACCTGTGAAGTAGATAGAGATGCCCTGAGAATTTTATTGGCATGAATCGTGTGAGTTACTCACCCTACATGAGAGCATAGAAGTTGTGCTTTTTGCAAACCATCCTGATATTGCTCCTGCATCCGCAGCAGTACGTGGGTGACACTGGGGGTCTGGTTCATGGCAACTGTATCGGTGTGCTGCTGATGCACAGTATTTCAGGCATGCTGCAGGTACTTTCTGTATGTGGGGGATCTGGGGAGGGAGGAGGGGAAATGAAACGATGTAAACAAAACGTAGCTGAAAGGACCTTTTCGAAAGTGGAATCAGCCACAGGTTTAAAACGTATTGCTCCTGATTCCAGTCTCTTTGGCTTTCATAGCAGGGTCCGGGAGACCTAAGGGGACCCGCGAGGGCTGTCTCGTGCTACCTCCACCCTCACAACCCGGGGGATCGGGGCACCCCCGGCCCGCCCGACGGCCGCAGGAGCGCCGCTGCCCGCGCGGTGGCGCCCTCCGCTCACGGACCGTCCGCGCGGGCTCAGCCCCGCAGCTCCCCGCGCTCCGCGATCAGGTTCTGAGGGGGAGCGCGCCAGCGCCCGTCGATGGGGAAGCCCACCGTTTGGGTGTCCCCTTCCCCAGTCCATTCTCCTCCCGGGAACCCTTCGCGTTCCTATATGGGACAGCGGAGTCCCTGCTGCTGCGTGCCCCCCTCCCGCCCCGGCATTTCGTCGATGGCCATTTCACCGGACCAATTTCATTCACGTTAAATTTCCTTTATGTCCGGAAAAAGATTTTGAAACCTTAAATGAGCATAATAAGAATGTAATTGTATGGTGTGTTTTTTGTTGTTGTTATTTTTGAGAAATCGATTCGGGCTCGAATAACTCATTCAAGCGTCTAACACCGAACGCATTCAAATAGGAAACAGGAGAACTATATTATTGCTGCTTCCTGAACTCTCTGCTTATGATCCCAGTAATTAAAATGTGCAGTAATGGCAGCCTGTGTTTCTTTGGGTCATTCTCGGAAATGAAGAGCTGATTTTCGGCGGCCGAGGGAGGAGAGCGCGGAGACGAGCTCAATCCCAGCGGATGGCAGCCCGTCGGTGGTCCGCTCCCGGCGCTCCGCATCACCTGGGGGAAAATAATCCCGGCGGCGGGAAAGTCCCTAGAGAAGGGATTTCCCTTCCAGTCCCTCCTGCTAATCAACTTTTTTTTTTCCTTTTCCTTTTCTTTTTTATCCCCCCGTCCCCCCCCCCCCGTCCCCTCCCGCTCTTCCAAGTGCTGTGATGCGCACCTCTATCTCATTACAAGGAGGTGAGGGGCAAGGGAAAGGGGGGAAGCCTCCCCCATCGCCACAGAGAGCCGCAATCGCCCAGCGTGGGACCTTCCCACGGGGCGCCCTTGGGGACCGTTCCCCCCGCCCCTTTGCTGCACCGGCACACGCGGAGCGGTTACGGCGCTGCTGGTTTGCCCCGCGGAAGGGGGGGCCTTGCGTAATGAGAATAATACCAAGATTCCTTCAAAAGAAAGAAAACCAAAAGGCAATAAAAAGAAGTAAGAAGGGGGGGGGAGGTCGAGAAAAAAAAGGCACTCCTATTCCCAAATCTCCGTGGCAGTACGGGTTCCGTGCCGGGGCCGCTCCGCCTGCGCGCTCACAGCGGCGGGCAGCTCCGCGGGGGCCTGAGCCCAGCAGCTGGGCCCCGAGAGGAGTGAGCTGGCTCCCCGTCTCCCCGCGGAGGTAAGCCGCGGGGGAAGCCCGCCAGGTCCGGGGACCCCCAGCCCACCCCAAAAGGCCCTCCTCCGCCTCCCTGGTCCCTTCCCACGTCAGGTAAAAGTTGACCGTGGCGATCATCCATTTAGGTTTGTGGGATAGGTAGTGGGGTTTTGCAGGTGCTGCTGTTTGGTTGTTAGGTTTGGGTTTCTTTTCTTCTTTTTCTATATTTTTTTTTTGTTTGTTCTTGGGGGGGGGGGGGGGGGGGAGGAGGTGGGGTGTGAGTTGGTGTTTATGAGAAGCTTTATGACTCCTGATAAGCTCATCTTTGAGGACGACACAGAACTGTGTTCCTTGAGGAATTGGGGTGGTGACGTCTTTTCTGATACCCGATTATTACGTGACTGGGGGAGAAAAAAAAAAAAGGCATTTGATTCATGAATAAAAATCCGGACACCACCACGGGGGCAACAAACAATATTGCCCGTCCTCTAAGGTAACAAGCAGGCAAATGTTTACGAAGAGGGCTCTTGCTGAAGCGGGGTGTTTGCAAAGATTTTGTTGCTAATTGCGTATCAGACGGAAGGCTGCGGAAGGCTGGTCAAGTTTGGAGCCACCGAGCAGGAAGAGAAGAAGAGGAGAAGGCTGAAGGCGCTCAGTGAGGAGAGAGAGCCGGGGAAGAGCGCACCGCCCGCAGCCAGCCCGCCGCTCCCGGCTCCGTTCCCTCTTTTCCCTGCGCTCCCTTCGCAGGCGACATCTCCCTCCATCCCTCTCTTCCCCTTCCCTTGCAGCCTCCACTCCAGATCTGTGCTGCTACCTGCAAACTTTTTCCCATTTATATATTTTCCTCTCTTTTTTATTTTTTTCTCTTTTTCTTTTCGGAGTGGATTCCCCTAAAACCAGCAAACAACTCACTGCTGCCTTCGCATCTTCTTCATCCCGCGGTTCCTTCGCCCATCGGAAAGGCGATGCCACGAGGGTTTTAACTCTTTTTTCGGCCGCAACTTGGGAGACACCTGAATTTTCCCCCACCCCCATTTGGGGTCTTTTTTCTTTTTTTTTTTAAGCCTTTTTTTTTTTTTTTGTCTTCCCTTAAAGACCTGCCCTTTTTGTTTTCGCAGCCAAACGCTCTTAGTGCCGGGTGTTTAGAATTTCATGGTAAGGACACAAGGCAGCTTGCCGGGCCTTCCAACAGTGATCCCGGGGCGGGCGGGCTTGCGGGCATCGACGGGGCAGGCAGCGGCAGCAGCGCTCTGCGCTGGGCACCTCCGCGCCTCTCCGCGCAACTCTGCTGCCCAGGGCTCCTTCCCCCACAGGCTGCGCTGCGCCTCTTCCCCGCACGCTCGCCTGGGGGCTCGGTGTATCGTGGGGTGGTGTTTTATCCTCCTTTTTCCTTTTTTTTTTTTTTTATTTTTTGACAGCGGTTTTCCTTTCCCTCCCGCACAGAGTGGCAATGTGTAGCAAAGCGCTCCTAGCACTCCTGATCTATGGCATAATAATGCACTGCAGCGTCTACTGCTCACCTGCAGCCGGACTTCAGTACCCGGCTCTCAGGTAGGTCTGTCCCCCGCCCGGGATCTCCGCTAGGACACCTTCACCCACCCCCAACTGCCCTGTCTTTGCTACCGGCTTTGCTATGGGCAGAGGGTTCTTGCCGGGGAGCAAAGTGGAAGGGGATGAGGAGTCACCAAACGAACACCCCCCCGCCCCCCGTCGGCTGTGTGCCCACCCCCTGCTCCCCGCGATAGAAACCGCTGCGAGGGTCGGTCATGGAGGAGGGTCTCCTTCGGCTGCAGCGCAGGCTTTCCCCGCCCGCCCCCTGTCCCGCACAGGCCCCGAACGCTTTCGGGTGCCGAGGGTGAAGGGCGAGCACCGCAGGACCGGACGGGGAGAACGGGGCGGGAGGGGCGGGTGCGCCGTTGGCTTTGAGCTTGTGAAAGATGCCCTGGTTCGTGTGGGAGCTGACAGGGATTCAGCCTGCTCCCGTGTTTACCTGTCTGTGTACGACCTCCTTACTCAAAAAGTGAAAGAAGGCGCCTGGCACAAGGTTGCTTTGTTTTCTGTGTCGGTTCGGAGTTGTCTTGCTGGGCTCCTGTGCTGCCCCTTTCCACCCGGCAGCCGAAGGGGAGGGTTGCCCCCCACTGTGTTTGAGGCAGAAGTAGGGGACCCCTTGGGCCATCGGCAAGGGCGCGTTTCCCGTGCCGGGCCGTGGCTGAGGGCAGGGGCAGCCCGTCCGGGGAGGCCGCTGTCAGCCTGCTCCCGAGCTGCTTGCCGTCTGCTCGAGAGACAGGTGCTGCTTGACTTGGGGAGTTTGGGACTGGGTGCTGTTGTTCCGCCCCGCGGCCGTTGGCTCAATTCCGGGGTGCCCAGCGAGGGTCACCGCTGTGCGGCTCAGCTGTGAGCGGGGGGCGGTGCTGGGAGCGCCAAGCTGTCAGGAGGCTGTGCTTTTGGGGGCTCCGAGGTGTCCTTGTAAGAACCGGCAGCCCGTCGGGGCTGGCTGACAGCAGCCCCTTTCCTTTCTCCTGGCAGAGCGGCTGCGGGGAAGGGGCTCCGTGGTCTGCGGGGCCATTAGCCAGCAGCAACCTGGCTCTCCTCTTTCAAGCTCCTGAATTAGCAGGAGTGAAACACTTTAGCGGCATCTATTATTAATACCTCCGCTAAAGCTCACAGACAAAAATAGCTGCCTGTAACGTACAATGACCTACATCGTACTGCAGAGAGGGAGGCAGAGAGCGGGGGGTGGGGATCGGGAGGTGGGGGGAGAACAAAACTGGCGAGATCTCAAAGGGCAGAGGCACCATTCAACGAAAGACAACTACAAGTGAATCCTCCCCCCCGGCCCCCCGGGCGCTTGCGGGGAAGAGCGGGACCCGGCCCCCGGCTCCAGCCCCGGGGGCTGCCGCTCACCGCCCCTGCTCCGCGGGGAGGCTGCTCGGCTCCAGCCCAGCCCTTGGCACACAAACGCGTGTGTGTATGCGTGAGGCAGGGTGCGTGCGCTACGCTCGGGAAGCACCAGCGGCAGCTTGCGGTGGAAAGGGGCTGATTCTCGGCCCGGGGGAGTCGGGGATAGGGGGGATGTTTGGGGCTTTTCTCGGAGCGCGTCTGACAGCGGTGTGTTCCCTCCCCCGTGGTCCTGCCCCGCAGAGGCGGCGGAGGGCGGGGATGGGGGACGGGCGGGCTCAGGGAGGGGTCGGGGCAGTCGGACGGGGTTCCCTGGGCGCCCGGGTAGGTTCCGCGGAAGGGTGGCCACCGAGGCACCGCGACCGGAGCGCCCCGCGGAGCCCGGCTGACTCCTTCCCCTTGGTGCTCTCGTTGCCAGGCTGGAGGATGAGGTCTACGACGAGGATGGGAACACCCTGCAGGACTTCGCGTATGATCACGAGCCCCTTGGTATAGCGAATCCGTCCTCCATGATCGGCGAGATGTACACCTTGTATTACCCACCGGAAAAGAGGTGACTGCAACTCGCGGGGTGTCAGGCGTGAATTTTGAGGCGGGAGTAAAACGGGTCTTACCGATCGGGGAGGTGGAAATAATAATAATAATAATCATCATCATCAAATAGCCAACAGCAATAGCAACCTCCCTAACACTCACAAAAAAAAATATCCTGAACCCAAACCACCCTGTCTAGGTCCCGATGCCCAGTTTAAAGTCTAGAACAGGAAAAGCCGCCTTACCTCCAGCAGCCAGGGGGAGGGAGCGGGGCGGCAGCCGTGCAGGAGACGGCTAAAGATGCTCCCGCAAATGGAAGAGAAATCCCCAGCCGGGCCGGAGTCGACCAAGTGCAGTGAAAAGGGCTCTGGGTGGGGAAGAGGGTCCCCGAGGAAACGGGGAGCTGCCACCTGCCCTCCCCTCGCCGGTGGGGACAGGCGGTCATAGCCACCGCCCCGGCTTCCGCACCCCGCAGCGGCCACTCACGGGCCTCGCCGCTCATCCGCGGGCTCTTTCCTCCGCACAGGCACGCCGATGGGATCTTCAACAAAGCCTACAGGAAACTCCTGGGCCAGCTATCCGCCAGGAAATATCTGCACTCCCTGATGGCTAAGCGGGTCGGGTAAGGGTTTCTGCTCGTTCTTTCCCGCGGTGGGCGTTGGTGCTGCTGCCGCGGAGGCGCGGAAAAGGCCGCGGCTGGAAGGAACAAAGCTGCCGGGCTGGGCCTGGGAATGTGCTGCGGCGGCTCCGGGGCTGGGGGACTCCGGCTTCCCAAACCTCAGCATCCCCCGGGACCTGCGGCAGGCGCAGGGGGAGCCTGGCTGTCAGCGCAGGCGTTCGCGGAGGTTGCTTTGGTTTAGCACGCTCGGGCATATATAAATGTACGTATGTATATGTATGCGTGCATTTATATGTATATGTCTCTGCAGTTCTTTGCAACCATCTGATTTAAGATTATAAATTGGGCAGCTTCCCCCTTTTGCTGTGGGGGGACAGTCTGTCGGAAGCGATGCCCGAGGGCTCGGCTGAAGCGGGGGGGCCTGGGCCGGGCTGCAGACCCGCGCACCCCTCGGAGGCGGGCGGGGCTCCCCGCGGCCGGCGGGGCAGGGGTGAGCCCGGTGCCACCCGCCGCCCTTTGGCAGAAGGTAACATGTTAATAAAGCCCCGGGGAAAAGCCCAGCTTTCCCTGCCTTTATGAATAATTCATGGGAGGAGATATTGTCTTGCCACTTGTGCGCACGACGTCGGGAGATGGGTTTCGGCGCGGCCTTTGTCTCCCAGCGCATCTTCCGCGCAGCGTGTGGCGGCGGGGTAGCGCAGGGCCGGGGGAGGCGCGGAGGGGTGCGGAGCTGCCCCGGCTGATGCAGCTGTGCTTCTCGGTGCTTGCAGCGGTGGCAGCGGCGGCCCGGGGGACGAGACGGAACCGCTGACCAAACGGCACATAGACGGCATCTTCACGGACAGCTACAGCCGCTACCGGAAACAAATGGCTGTCAAGAAATACTTAGCAGCCGTCCTGGGGAAAAGGTATAAACAAAGAGTTAAAAACAAAGGACGCCGAGTAGCGTATTTGTAGCGATGAGTAACCAGCCACTCCTGTGTATACAAAGTCCTAAGAGAGAGAGAGAGAGAAAGAGAGAGAGAGAGACCCAACAACAACAAAAAATCTAAACAAAAACAAAAGTAATTTCCAAACTGACTGAACAATCACCGCTCCTGTGTTACCTAAACATGTATTTATGTATGAAGTAAAGCCATTAAATGAATATTTTGATAATAATATTGTTTTTCTTTTGTACAAAAGCACTAGAGAAACGCACAGTTCTACTTTGTGGACCAATCATTAAGTTATATATAATATATAAATATATATATATAAATACTACTAAGAATACTAAAGAACAATTCTTCATATAAAGCCTGCAGAAAAACAAAAATTCGCCTGAGCTGTTTATGTTTTTATAGAAAATAAATAGGAAAAAAAAAAGGACAATCATTGTTTTGAATATTATTCCTATTTTTGTAACGGAAATTAAAAGGATAGTATTTTTATCCGCGACAGGGTCGAAGACATTAATTTTCACCATTTGCTACTGTACATAGAGAAGGATGCCCTGCTCCCAGGGGATTATGAGGAAAATGATTTGGGAAAATTGGCGAAGCAGATTCTTCCCCCGGTGAGTCCCAAGGCAGGCTCCTTTGCCACTAGCCTCTCTGAAGAGGCAACTTCCCCTTTCCTCTAGATTTCGATATTTATTTTTTCTCCTCCTGCTATCTTTGATTCAAGTTGTATCTATATTAGTGCCTCCTCAAACAATGAGCTTAGAAGATAATTCTCTTGTGAAAAACAACAGCTCGATCCAAATTGTTCATCTTAGTTGCCTATTGGAGGGAGAAATAGTTAAAAACGAAAACAAAACCAAAATAGCAAAAAAGAAAATTCAAAACAAAAAATAAGCCAAAGCCAACCCCCACCCCCTAGATCCCGAACCAGCAGCAAAGATAGTAAGTACTAAGCCCCGTGCACTGCTCTTCTGGCTGGCTGGGCAGAGTTGCAGAACAAAGCGAAAGCGGAGATAGGACCCGTGTGGAAAGAGCGGGGAAGTGAGCGGCGGCGGCCCCCGGCGTCCCCCGAGGCACCCGGGGCCGGCTCTGGTACCGATGTCGGTGCCAGAGCCGGTGCCGCAAGGTGTAGGGAAGACGAGGCAACCCCACCTCCGATCCGCTACCCAACTGCCCCGAGCAGCTCGGTACTGGACCTGGATGCAAAGTACAGTGTGTTACTCTCCAGTGCTGTCCATGCTTTTCATCATGTGTAACAAGCAGGGTTCTCGCCTTTGCAGTTTTTTTTCTGTCGGACTTGCTCTTTTCTTTGACTGTTTTATCTTGTAGACCCTCCTGCCTCTCATCCTCTCTTCGTACTTTTCCGAGCTCTGTTTAACCCACCTGAGTAACCTTTTCGGGTTATGTTCTTTTGGGGAACAAAAAGAAAAAAAAAAAAAGATAAAAAAAAAAAAAAGATTGTGAACGCTCTCTCACTCCTTTGTTCTGTTTTATGCAAGCTCTTGTTGTACAAGTTTAGGAACCCCTGTTGTAGCTACCACTAAAGACTTATGCACTACTATGAAAGTTTTTGTTCCTTGTTTATTGAGTTTGGAGGTAAAATGTATTTTTCTACATTCTGGCTTATTGCTTAGTAAAATTTATTTCATAAAACAAACTTTTGTCATAAAAGAATGTGTAGTGTTCACCTGTGGTCCGGTTTCTAACGAGATAAACCATTTCCACCTCATCTCTCTATGTACGGACTCCTATCTTACCTTCCGCCGGGGGCTGGCCCCATCCCTCAGCTCGGGCAGGGGTCGAAGGAGGACGCGGAGGCTCCCGCCTCCCCCCGGCTCACCACACCAACCTTTCAGGAGTCTTTCCAAAGACACAAAGCGAGCCCCGCATTCAAGACGCCGGAAAGCAGTCCCTCACCCCCCAGACCAAATAAGTCGCGGGTAAAAACCTCCTTCCCTGGCCGGGGAGGAGGGAAGCGGGCAGACCCCGGCGGGGCGGCCAGACGCTGCCGGCACTGCTTATCCGCACTGCCAGCAGTGCCGACACCTTTAACCGGGCTGCCTGGCCCCTCCGGGGCTCGCCCGTGCTGCCCGCAGTGCCGGTAGCGCCTGCCCGTGCTGCCCCGGCAGCTCCCCTGCCCGTCCTGCCCGCACCGGCGCGGGCTCCCGAGGCGGAGGAAGGCGGGGGGGAGGGAGCAGTTTGCAGCTTTCGTGCCTTCTCTTCACCTTGTAAATCGCCACGAGTTCACAGATGGCTATTTAGTGGCCCTACGATGCTGCAACACATCGGCTTGCGTTTTAGTCGTACTTCTCTGTTCTGTGGCAATGGGCAGAGTTCTCTGTGTTTGTGTCGGCTGTGGTATAATTGACATAGGGCTCTCTTGACGTTTTATTTATGACCTTATCAGTTAGAGTTCAGTGGCTAGTCGCAAGCATTATGAAATGATCACCTAGGTTATTATCCTTTGTATGACTTGTCTATTTTTAGAAACGCCAACAGCCTTACCAAAATCTGAGAAGATTTCAGATACAGTCATAGTAGGTAGATGTTAGTCTTGGAGAACTTATTTTGTGTGCAAATGAATATAAAAAGAACTTAAACAAAGTATTATTACACACATGATATCTATAACTAGGACTTTGATAACTGTTATACAAAGTGTGTAAAGTTTGTATTAATAAATTTTTGTAAACAATGCAATTTCGTCTAATGTTTGGGGGAGAGAAATCTAGAACCTCAGTGAAAGCTGCATTTCATTCAATATTTTTCTTTCTTTTTTTTTTCCCAATTAGTTCATATTTAACTTTTCATGTTTTTCATATATTTTTATTAAGTCTCCACGTTTTACCATCAGATAACCTCTGACACTTTAGCTGGTGGTTACTCCTCTGTTCGAGTAAACTAAACAGAAGTAAAAAGCCTGGTTACACACTCACCAGCTCAATAACACTCTCTAAAATATGCGAACAGAACCAGTCTGTGCCTATCGCCCATCCCTCTAACAATTCCTGTGCTTAGAAGCCGTTTATTTTAAGCGTAATCGGCATGTTTGATCAGATCTTCACCTAATCCTCTTTTAATGAACATCCTGCATGTGATAATGTTCTTCCCAGAGTCACCCGGCTTGGGCATCTTTCTTTGGATTAAAAAAGATCTTGGGCTGTCCTACAAAATGGTCCTGAAGCACCAGAAAGAGTTACTTAAGCTTTGCAGGGTGATATGTGGCTACAACGAAAAAGCACAGACAGGATGGTTTGTTGGCACCATCAAAGCAGAAGTTGGGGTATCTGACCTTTAATCTTCACTATAGTTTAGCAATAGCTGTTTATGCTTATTATTTTTATTGTAGCTCAGGGACTTTACCCAAGCATATTGGAAAGTTACAGCAATTTATTTTAAACTAAACCCTATTTCCTTCTAAGATCATAAAATTAAAAACCAAAGCACAGGAATTAAATGACAATTTCCTAGCAATTTATTTTTCAAAACTCTTAAATCCAGGATTTAAGACAGACTGGTCATATCCCCTCTGCCAAGAATTCACCTCCTAGGCTAGTTTCAGCAACAGTGTTTTACTGACTAATTTGAAAACACTGAGAGAACTTAAAAGGCTGGTGATATCAGAAGTATGGGTCAGGAGCTGGTGGAAAGCAAGATTAACGTTCTGATTAAGTGCAGATTGGGTCAGAGAAGAATGTAAAAGAAGTAACTATTGAGGAAAGGGGAGAGGGCAGTGATTTGTCAGACTTTCACAAGAAAATCAAGTCACTGTTTCTCAAAGGCAGCATACATTGAAAAACTGCTGTTAGGTTTATTTAGTAATTATGCAGTACTCATAATCACACTGCATTTCCTGCTCATCTAAACTGAAGATGTGCTTACAAGATCCAAGCTGAAGACCTTCATGGTATTGGTATCTAGGGACTGAAACTTGGGACTGGTCCACCTAGAAAATAAGGTCCTCTCCATCAAGTCCTGGCACTTTTTGAAAATGCGCAGGAGATGGAAATTGTGCTGGAAATGACATAGAGATGGTCCTAGCCTCACTCTACTGAAATTCCTCTTTACTGAAACAAGTATGATTTAATGAAGAAACTCAGTTCTATTCCCAGTGATATAAACTGCCATCTGAAATGATACACTTGGAAAATGTGTGATGTTGAATCTTATAGCATGAGTTTTGTGGGGATTGCTGATGTTCTGTATCCTGCTATCTGACTAGCAGCAGAAAGGGAGAAAGCCAGCTGAGGAAATGAGAATGACTAAACAAGACATGATTTTTGGAACCTTGCATTGTAAAAACTTCCTGACATTCAGCCAAAGTGACAAACTCCCTTTAGTTAGTAAAGGAGGCTGAACAGAGCAGGACATACTGCTCCAAATTCCAGCCCTCAGGAACATAGTGCAACACCATATCTGTCACAGAGGTCATCAAAACCCAAAGAGCTTGAAAAAAACCTGTTTCTGTAGATCCCTGGTGTAAACCTGGCTATGGGCAGCATCTGCCTCACAAGATTTGCTTGTAAGGGTGCTGACCTCCTCTCCATGTGCCTCCAGAGCCTTCCAGCCTTCTTCGTCATCTTCCAAAAACAATAATTAAATCACTGTATATCTTTCACCTAGAGTTAAGAAAATAGAAAATCAGGAGGAAGTTTGATCTTTGGGGGGCTTGTTACTTGATACTTTAGCAGCTTGGTTTCAAATTCTACTATAAATCACTTAGTCTTTCTCCAAGAAAAACCTCCAGGGAAAGCATATCCCTGAAAACTTTAAGGACCTCATGCTTAGCCTCTAGAAGTACATGTCCTCTTAACTACACTCATAGATTTTTAAGACCCAAGGGTACTCTTATGATCATCTATGCCATCTTGTATAATACAGGGCATAGGATTTCATGGAGTCCTTCATTTAGCATTTAATATCTGAGTGAGCTATTCTGTATGACAGCAGTATGGATTGCAAGACTTGCAGGAATGGCAAATTTGCTGGATAAGTTGTTCCAAATGTAGCAGTTTAGCATTCTGTTCCTTGTTTCTGTTTGTCTCATTTTTTGAGTCCAACAGATTTGTAGTCTGCTGAAGAATCTCTAATGCCTGTAGATTTTTCTCTCCATGTAGGTAGTCTTAGGCAGAGATTTAGTCTCCTCTCTACCTTGTCTTTGAGATAGCAAGTTTGATCTTCAAGTGCTCACTGTGAGGGAGGCTTTCCACAGATGGTATTATTCCTGAACCATTTGTATTTATTAACACCTTGCTGAAGTGTTGAAACTAGACATGGTTACAGGACCTGGCAGTGACCACCTCAAGCATGTGGCAAAAAGCAGTAACTTTCCTCTTCTTCCCCAGGTGCTGAACATTGCTAACAAGGGTTGCATTTGCTCTCCTGTCCATTTCCTTATGCTGGGAGATCGTGATCTGTTCACAGTCCTCTCCCACACCTATCTTCTTTCCAGATGGTTACTTTACATGCACAGAAGCCATGGCCCCAAAGTGACACTATTGCTGTTGATTCATATTTTGTACTACTTTGTGTTAAGTTGCACTAAAGCACTTCTTCGAGAGACTTTACCTTACTATCTTCTATTCTGGGAGGCATTAAATTTTTTTTCACGACCACCATGCTTTGTCATCTCAGCTGTCTCCTGGCACCCATTACTGCCACCTTTAGCAGGTGTAGACACATTCCACCAATGCCAATTGTGTATCTGTGTATTGTGTGTGATACATGACCCCAGCCCAGCTCTGGTGCAGATCTTTTTCTTTCAGAGAAGGACCGATCCCAGCCTAAGTGCAAATCCTGGGAGAGAGCAAGTCAGAGTGACTTGTAACAGGCTGCTGTCAAATCTCCTTCTTTTGCACTTGGGTTCCTAGAGGCAATCCCACCCTGGCATAGCTGAGGTCCTATTCACTGTAAACCCATATGACACATCTGGAAATGCTTTTGCTAAAACAGACCGTGGCTCAGTTACTTACCTGGAATACACATATAAGTAGTACATGATGCATCTATGGCAATGTGGTTGAACTGCTAAGGCAGAATAAATGCAAAACAAAGCACCTTTTGCAATAATTGGTTAATTGACTGTCAGTGGGATTTATCCAAGCCTAAAAATGTGATTTAGTTTTGAACATGGATATTTGAGGATCAGAAATATGCCAGCTTACAAACAGTGGAGATAAGCATTGTATAATAATGTATAATAAGTATGTTTCCCATTTATACAAGGGTGTTTGTTTCACAATTTCAGTAATGAAATATCTAAGATAGATATATTGATCTCTGAAACAGTATTGTTTCTCTACGTGAATCACAGAGAGAAAATCTCTTTCTCTTCAGGCTCTGAGATGAGTTTCAGATATTCCATTTCAAAAAGAACCTCATGAAGATTTATGGTAGTATGAAGTAGAGAAGTTGCACAGAACAGTGGCAGTCCCTTCTGGTTCTTCTGTAGTGCTCCCCAGCACCTCAGTATCAGAAGACGGGGAACCATAGAGGTATAACTGGATGAGAAAGCATACAGCACAAACAAATGCCTCCAAGCTGACATCCCCAGAATGGAAATGTGAACTGAAGAAAGGAGAGTGACATTGAGAATTAACAGTTTTATGAGAAATGGAATTTTCATTGCCATCTTCCACAGATTATTCAAAACAGGCATCCAAGTTGGGGCCTGTGTTTCTCATTTGCTGGGTCAACCATTTGAGAATGAAGGGCCTGCTGATTTCAGACAGGTGTCAAAGGAGAGAGACACTTAAACAAAAATTATCATTTTTTCCTCTGTCATTTCTGGAAGTCTTGTGTTCTGTCCTCTAATGGCTCATATCAGAAAGGTTGGTCAGCCTTGTAACCTGCTCAGTTTTTGCAGGGTTAATATGCTTCTCTGGTACTGTATACCCAATGTGGTAAGTATATTTATAGGTGGAGAGGGCAGACTGGGAAAACAGTTGCCCAGGCTAAAGGGTTTAGCATTCAAGATCTGACAACAGATCTAAATATATATTCATTTTGGACAGATTAGATTAGACTCAGCCTATGGCTGATCTCTGTTTTGACATATATCTCCATGGTGAGAAGAATGGTTACTTTTGAGTGGTATAGTTATGAATAAATGACTGTCTTTCCCTCAGGAATGAAGATTAGTGTCACAAGAAATCAGCTATTATGTATGTTATCTGCCGAACGTGTACTCTCTCAGCTCTCACTGCTTGGATGGGATTGAAACTTCCCTGACAGTTCAAGAGAATGAAGAGTGCTTGGGTGGTGTGGGAATCAGGCTGCTCTGAAAATGGTTAAACTTTTAATCAGTTGTGAGCTCTTATGTCACCAGCAAAATAACAATATATGTAAATTAAATCGTAAAAATAGCACAAAGAGATCTTTCTCTCCCTTGCCATGTATATATATGCATATGTGTATGTATACGCACATATTTCAAAATCAGACAAAAATGATAACACATTAAAGTTCCAATATTTATGTATCAGACATAGCTAAACTTAGACACAACATCTAATTTACACTGACGTCTTTCTTTAACAAGTTTTGTGAAAGGAATGATTTAAGTTCAAGGAAGTGCACTGAGTCATCTGCTCGGTGGGCCAGTGGCTGAGCTAAGTTTAGAATCAAGGGGAAGTTTAGATCTTCTGGCTCCAAGTTTCTCCCTTTACATCGCTGCTTTTCTCAGACATTCTCAGTGCTTCAAAGAAACACCAGCTTTCTTCATGATTTCTTTTCATTTTTACGTACCCTTAGTTCTCTGGTCTTGTATGGTAAATCAGTGAGTTCAGTTTAATGAGCTGATCCAAGTTTACCTGATGACCTTGCAAATACCACCTGGTGACATCCCTGTTTAAAGATTAAAAAGGATGAATGAAAAACTTGAGGCCTGCTCAGGTGGTGCCTGAGCAAACAGGTGGTCCCCAGTTGCAAGGAAACAAACCGGACAAAGGCGAGCAAGTCCTGTCCAGCCCAGCCCAACCTCTGTTGCAACCTGCCTGCTATAAAAATACATGTAACCATTCTCTTCAGCTCTCTTTTCTCCCAAGGCTTTCTGTGGGTCAATAAGTTTCCTGCCAGACCAAGGAGTACCATAGCCTGTGTGAGATCCACCTCCTTCCGTCTCCGAGAGGTGCCTGTGAAAACAAACTCACAGCCAGAATGAGAGAAGAGCAGAGCACTTGCTCCATAAGTGGCCAGGCCATTCCCAGGAGGTTACAAGCCCATCTCTTCTGTGACAGACGTAGGATGCTTTTCTTGTGCCATGTGGGTTAGAGCCTTGTATGTTCCTCTCCATTCTGTGCATCTCTCCCAGCACAGACTGACAGATAGATATTACAAGACACAGCCCATCTCTGATACAAACCTAATGATTAATCTGCTTTTGCACATCTTCTATAAATTTAATCTGTTTTTCATCTGGGCCATTAAATACACAAAACCTAAGGAAGACTAGCTGGACTCTTTAAGACTATGCTTGTTTAATGATTTCTGTTTTCCCTAGCTGGTTTGGTGCATTGCTGTGTTTTGCATCAGGAAAGAGTCATGACACAGCTAAGAGGTGATTAAACTGGGGACTTTGCGTAGCACACTGTATGCAGACAGGTGGAACATTTATACGGAAAGGAAGCATTTTCTCATTGCGTTTGACTTTGCTATAATAATATGCAGTTATGTTTTATAACAGTTTCATTTTACTCTAGTTATACTGCAATGACAGCCTTATTACACCACTGTTTATAATTTTTGCTAAGCTTAGTCATTGTTTAATCTTATAAACAGAGAGCCAGCTTCATGCCTGATAGTTGTTGCAGCTCACACTCCTGAGCCCTAACACAGCTGGAAGCACCATGGGACAGGGGTGTAAAATCTACTAGATAACCTGGTATTTATAAGAGTCCTGCCAGGAGAACCTTATACTGTTGTTATAGTCCAGCAGAGATGGGTATGCTGAAAAATACTGAAATCTGTTGACATCTATTAATAATCAATTATCAGCACTCAAAAGGAGAGCAACTGCAGTTGCACTTTACTCAGCCTTATTTTACCAGTAATGATGATGGTAATGTCAACAGAGGCACAAGAAGGAAAATGCCACTCAATATGAGTGAGCTTCATCACAATCTGACCCTGTCTTATTACAGATGACTTTTTCAGCATATGCAGCTTTTTCATATTCTTGATCACTGGTTCCTAAACTGTGGGCTTCAGAGTCAGAAAATCACAATACTTCCCTGTAACTTCACAGCGAGCAGCTGTCACTCTTTTAAGATAAATGCCACCTTTATAAACTGCAGATACTCTTCACTCTTCTCCACTTTCCTTCTCCCTCTGCTGTGACCTAGTCTGAGTCATTCTCTGCATGGGAAATGTTTCTTCCTCTGGGCGTACATTATGACTGGGGTTGCGTACTGATAAAAAGGGTATAACGTATCCTCTGACTCTGCAGCAAAGTGCTTCTGCCTGGAATTAGGATGCTTGGTAACACAGTGAAGACACAAATCAGCGGGAGTTTGTTAGATTTCCCTGCTATAAGTAGATGTCAGGTAGATAAAATAGCCTTTAAATGGCAAGAAATGCCTTGCCCCTGCACCTGCGTGTTGACCAGGTGGGCACAATGTGAGGAATGTGAGGGAGGAGCAGAGGGTGTCTGAAGCCTCACAGTAACCACTGTGCAGAGACCTTGAGAAGGCACCAAAGGGGAACTTGGTTCCTCCACATTTAAATTATGAGAAATAGGAACTGACTACTTTCCAGCCAAGCTCTAATGGCAAGACCTTGGAGCATCCATATGGACTAGGCCAAAGGCTAGCCCAGCAGCCTGTTTCTGGTGGTCACCAACAGTTTACGAAAAATCTGGTAATTAAGCAAGTTAAAGTGTGTGGTTGGGCCATCTTTGCCAAAACGAGCAACTGGCCATCAGTAAATTAAAGACTTGCTACTCTGCAAGCTGCCTTTAAATGACGGTTTAACAGACCAGGTGGACCTATACCGATTTGGTGGCTCCCTTTTTAAACCCACTTTCATTTTTAACTTAACTTTAGCAATGAATTTCCCATTTTAATTATGCACTATATGCTCTTGTTATTTGATAAATTACACTGTTACATACATAACTACTACTGAAGACTCTGAGTATCTATAGTCAGAGTACCATTTCTTGTATATTCCTAGGCAGGATACATACTGGCAGTTGCTGGAAGTTATGGAAAAATCACAGCTCATTAAAATCCCCCAAATCTTAGCTGAGCTATTCTTTCCTGTCTGTTCTTCCTCTCTTGTTTTCTTGTTTACAATTTAGAGCTTTTAAAAAGTTCTTGTCATGACTTACAAGTTATTTCACTTTCTGTTTATACCCAGTGCAGCTACTTTTTATATAACAGGCACATTCTGACTTCTGTTTCTCTAACAATGCCTCTAGAACAAGCATTATGAAAAAGCACTGTACCATAACTTCATTAGGCTTTCCATACTGCTCCAAAGCCTGAGTTGGAAATTTAGGAGTGAATTTTTGCAAGTAAACCACAAGTAAATCCAGCAGTGTTTCAGTGTCCTTTTGTGATACAAAGCCACGTATATGAATACCAGCTTCAGCTGTTTCAGCAACTTGCCTAACACCTTGCAAGGATTACAGTAAACACTAAAGAAATCACGTAATATTCCACTCAGACCACCTGAGACTTTGTTTTTTTGAATAGCTTTTGAATGACTTATACTTCTTTGTATGTATACACACCCAGTTGTAGAGAAACTATAGTATAACTGCCTGAGCAAGAAGAAATACTGCTAAAATACCTGACAACATTCAGAACAGCAAAAGAACGTCATATTCCTTTGAAGCTCACTGAGAACTGCTGTTGGTGCTTGCTGCATTTCATGGCTGAAACCTTTTCAAGTACAGAATTCCCTCTGGCTTTCGATGACTTTCTGCATGCAGAGCAATCAGCCCAGGCTCATTGCTGTAAGAATATGAAAGGGGTAGGAAAATGCTGCTGTCTTTCTCCGACCACTTGGAATTAAGATGCTCCACATCACAGTAAAAGACATAAGCCAGCAGGAGTTTGTTAGAGTCTGGCTGCATGAATCAGAAAAAAAATCTGGTGAGCTGAAGATGTCCAGATGGGTTTATAAAGATAAAAATAACAGGCTGTGTCCTTCCCCCCTGTCCAGGACACCCCCATGATCAGAAATAATTCTACGTTGGTGATACCTCCATAACATACCTATGCTGCCACTGGGGAGCGTTCCATGACAGAGTCTCCAATGATCACAAGCAAAGGTGAGCAGGACTCTGTGAATTCAGCAGGAGCCCTATTCTGTAGCTCAATGAGGGAAATAATATTACAGATTGAGAAGATATGTCCAGGAAAGTGGACTCAATCCAACCAGCAAAATCTCTTGGTGCCAGCATGCAGGCAACACAGCCAGGGAAAACTTCAGGTAATGGTTTGGACTGGCAATGAGCCGTCTTTCAGCACTGAGGTCCATTCTGATGGGGATGCGCACAAATCAAATTGTTTTGTGTTGATGATCCATCCATGGATCTGGTATAAGTACTTTGTTGAGTAACTTATACCAGAGGTCATGGGAAAACTCAAACCGGCTACAGAGTGGACTTCCTTCTGTAACAGGTGTATAATCCTGGGTGGAAGAGAAGGTTGAATTCATATCAGATGGATCAAAAGTCCCATATAAACTGAGGATAGATTGGGCGCTGGGGTTTTGTTACGTTTCCAAGTCAACATAGTTTTTAAGGAGCTGTGGAGCATTTCCTCAAGAGAAAATTGGGAATTATGAGTTCCAGTTCTGCTGGAAATAATTGTAGGGATGACTGTGAGTTCCAAACCAGGTGCCTTTCCCCAGTGCCAGCAGTTACTTGCACCCTGCCACCAGCCTCACAGAAACTGGGCCCTTGACTCTCCTCACCTACAGTAAAGTTTTTCAACAAATGTTTTGCCAAGCCCTCAGTTTTGCACAGTTTAATCTTCATGGTCAGTGGAAGAGAGCAGAGGGCTCACAAGGGTTTCCCTGTTCTGTTGCTGCCCACTGGGGTCTGCAAGCTACATGCAAATGCAGCAGATGCTCACTTGCAGGCAGTACTTTAGTGTGGGCATTGACGTAGACTAATATTGAGCACAAATGCTATTCCGTTTAATGAAGATGTGAGAGGGAAACCTGTAAACCTTCTTGATGTATCATCGCTGCAGGGGTGGCCCAATGTTTTTGCCAGTGATAGAGAGGGAGGGTGAGTCCTTTTGGTAAGCTATGCTCTGCTCACTGGAAAAACAAAGTAACCAGGCTTAGCCTTAAATTTCAGGTTATACTCTACATAAAGCTAATGCAGAACACACTGGTATTGATCATTCTAACTCTGTACAGGCTGTGCAGATCCTATTTTAGATCTTGATTTTTTTGCTTAATAAGTACAAGTGACACAGGTTTGCTCTTGCACATTAAGCTTGTCACTACTTATCTTTTAAAAATTTAGCTGCCCAACCAACAGCCTTTCCTGTTGATTTGGTGTCTTTCCAAATGTCTTTCCACCTCTAGAAGATAAGGGTATGGAGAAGTATTAGGCTTCTCTTTCACCAGACCTTATTAATTAATTTCTTCCCCCAGATTTTGGATTTGGAATACACTAGAAGACTCTCACTTTTGGGTAAAAGTTGGCATTAAAAGTACGCATCAGGTTACTGCTGTCAACAAGCAACTTGTCTCTTTGATCTAAGTGAAAGCAGAGACAAGTTGCTGGGCAGCTGTTGCTCCTGGATCATTGAGCTTGTCATGATAAATTTGCTTTGTAAGTCAGTGAAAGGTGTATCCTAAGGTTTGACACTGAGGGCTGGCGCCACTGGGAGGAAGAGATGGCTTGGTGCCTGGGACAGCACTGTATTCGTGTACCTCCCACTCAGCAGTACAGATGTTTGAAGTTCTCTGGTGTCTCTCTTTCTCCCGGTAATATACATCAGTTTTCTGTAGTCAGACATCCACTTGATTGCCTGAAGTCCTGACATAACCAAACATTTGTCTGTTTGGCAGGATCCACAAACCAGATGTTACCTTAAGTACTTACTGTTCAGGGTGTCATCTGCTAGGCACGCTTAGGAAAAATGTCACCTCAGCAGGACATAGCATCAGGCAGAAGCCAGTGATTAAGCTTCAAGAAATGGAGGTCACATCCAAGTGCTCTCCAGTTTGCATGTTTGACCACTTGCTTTCCCAAGAGAAAGTCAGAGTGATCTTTACCTGCTGTCCTTGAAGGAGCAGAAGAGCAGACTGTTGCTCTGCTGTGTTTGAACTGCAAGTTAACTTTTCTCCCATGTAATGTCTTCATTCAAAGGATATTTGTGATGTTGTAAAGTCATATTACACTCTATCTGTATGAAGAAGTAAGTTGAAGGAAAGAGTCTTCTTTAACTGGAGGATTTGGAAAAAAGTAGAAAAAGAAAGAAAAAAAAGAATTCCAATCTTTTACAGCTGATGCCTGTTGTTAAAAACAAAAGAAGTTTGGGATAAAGCTGAAAAAAGCCGTTTGTTTTGATATTGTTACAGCTGTGCTTCAGTTCTTCAGACGTGCTTTCTGTAGCTAATAACTATTTTAGAAGTCATTTTATTCTACAACTTGCAGTAGTAAGAAACTGCAGTTCCAACGTGCTATTGGCTGTGCTACTGCTGGTCCTTAATCCTATGTAATTAAATATATTGCAATGAAGATGCATAGAGCTATCAACTTAATTTTTCAGGGCTTGTCCTTAGAAACATGAGCTTATTTTATATACACACAGATTCATCAGGTCTTTGGATTATCTCTGAGCATTGTAGATTTAACCTTCCTTTTTGTTTGCTAATCAATCATGTTTATATTTTATATTTTTAAACATTTAATTCTTCACCTATTTTGGAAATGTGTCGACAGGCAAAAGTATACTTAAGCATTTCAATGACCAGTGGTGCTGCTGAATATTACCAGGTACATCTGTCACTGTTCAAGAATGAAGGTTTATACTTCCTTACTTTATAAATGTACCTATCAGCAGTTTATGTGTATTCAATACACATGCACACGCACATATCTCTAACTTTATCTGACTTTATGTATACTTTTCTAGGAGTAAATATAATTTTGTTTCAATAAAGAAGCAAACGTGCAGACACTTCAGATTTCACCAATATTTGTTATCTTCCCTGCAAAACAGGAAGAAAACCAGTTATTTTTCTGCATGTTTTCAATTTCCAGAGCTCATGTCCATCTACAATGGAAATGTAAATTAATACATATTCAGAAAAAAAGAGAAAAATCTCATAATTTTGAGATTGTTCAGGAAGCATCAGTTCTGCAGCCCTTTCAAATATGACTCGTTCCACAGCTTTATGTTTCAAGATTGTGTCTTGGGTAGATGAGCTTAATTCTTCTTTGTATGATAAATAAATAAATGAAATTCTTTAAAGTGAGTGTAAACATAAATTAGAGCTTTTTTTGTGGCCTTCTTGCACAACCTGAGAAGTATAAAGGGATTTTCATCTGAACAAGAGTGGGCACATTATGGTATTGTTGAGAAACAGAAGCCCATGAGGTTGCTGCTTGTCCTTCATATTTGCAAGCTCACCAGTTTGGACGTGCCTGACTCTGGCATATGCATACATGTGCACACACACACAAACATATCTTCTCCTAGGTACACCTCTGATGACAGAGAATTGAAGCCTTGACCAGTACTGCCAAAAAGCTCCAGCAGTATTTGGTAGAGCTCCATTACCTTTTCATAGCATGTACAGAGCATGATAACATTAACAAGTGTTTTGGGCCACCCTAATAGTGAAATACTGCTCAGAAACATTAAACTGTAGGAAGTTCTGTTATTACTATTCTAGAAAGCATGCTTACAAAATCAGAATACTTTATACCAATGTATTATTTTTACTATTTATTTATTACTTGTATTGCCATAGCAACTAGGAGCTCAGTCGCAGATAAAACCCCCACTCTGCTAGGAACTGCACAAACAAGAAATACAGAGCTCATATTCACATTAATAAAGTGTTCTTAATTTTAAAAGGTCTCTGAGGTCATGATACAACTGCAGACAATAAATGTAAAGCCAGTTCCAATATAAACAGGTAAATAAAATGGCAATTAGATCCTCAGTGATAACTTGGCTGTCTACTGAAACTTATCAGCAGACCTTCAACCATGCCCTTAATAAATTCAAGCTCTATCAAGCCAAGAAGGAAGGGCCAGCCAAGGACCTCACACTGCAGCACCCCCGCATTTACTGGGTGGATGGTTAGTGGGAACATCTCCATTGATCCAGATGAGCATGACTTCCTTGTGAGAGGAAAGCTGTGCAGCATTATTTGGTACAGATTTCAGGCTTTAATGAACCTGGGATCTGGAAATGTTCATTTCCCCATTATCTTTTCATTGACCTGAGAGAAACTTCCTATTTTTTAAGAAGAAAAGTTGTCAACCCACTATAAGAAACTATCAACCTGTGAATCCCATGGGGAGGAACGACCGAAAGGACTACCATTACACAAAACAACGACCTTCTTAAACTCTGCTGCATTTCAGACAATATTGATTCCTAGCATGGTATTGAGCTGTGTAATACGAATGCTATTTTACATTCCTGAAATGCTAGCTCTAGTAATGCCTTGAAATCTTCCTTCATTTTTTAGTGCCTGAAAACTGATTAACTCCTTCCCTTCCTTCAGTACCTCTTTATTTTAGTTTTCCATTTGTATTTTTGTTCTTTTGTTTTCAACCTTTTATCCTGCAGTATGTTACCATCACAACTTGCTGCCTGAGTGAAGAAGCAATTTATTTTGTCATTTTAATACAGGGAGTTTGCATGATGCATGTAGTTTTGTATGATTTCAAAATAAATGCAGCACAATATGTATGTGCTAATTAAACACACCATATTAATAATGTAGCAGCATGTGGCGTTCATAACTCTGGCAGCCATAGGAAGAGTCCCAAGGGAGGCATATTTCTTCAGACTCAATTGCTGTAAGGATTTTGCACGGAGGCCCTCTGTTTTTTTCCCGAAGGCACTGTGCTTGTGGGGGTTGTGTTCTTGTCTAACAGTCAGTGCACTGCCCCTGCCCCTTTTCTCTCCACACTAAATTGCTGATAAATCTTCCTGGTCGCTGTAAAGTAGAAGACAGAACTAAACCCACAGTGTTTCGAAACAGCAAGACCTTAGAAAACAGAAGTGCCTCCAATACTGTTGCAGAAGGGGAATTCAGCTGGTGTGAAGTCCTGCTGTTGGCAAGCCATTTCACTCATCACCACAGAGAAATGGGAAGGCAGGGGGCTTGTCTCATCCATCCGGTGTGAGCAGCAGTGCTTGGAGCCTGTCTTTGTTCATGGGCACAACTGGGCAGAGCTGGAGGCTGAACCCGAGGTTCTAGGTACAAACAAGTAGAAATCTGTTAAAGCCACCTTTTGAAGCTGGTGAGGGGCCTAAGCTTTCTCTGAAGACATAGGGAGATTTGCTTGTTTTGCCCTTTTTCACAACTATGGACTTATAAGCAACATAATTTGGAATTTGGATTGGAAACAGGGCTTACAAGCATGTATTGGGCTCTTCTGCTTGAAAAGCATGGCCCTTTGGATACCATAAGAACAATCCTAGTTTTTGTCCATTCTGTTTTATGGTAAAAATATACATACCAGAAAGAAATGAAGTGAATGAAAAAATATCGCAAGTGAAGGAGAGCAAACCGTTGAGGTTTGTTCAGTCTCCATTTGGATGACGTGTTTCTGTGTATGAGGCTTTTTAAGCCAAATACCCAGACAGTTTGCTATTAATGGACAAACCAATGGGAAACCAGTTCAGATTTGATGCTTTTTTCAAGGTCAGATTTTCAAGGTCAAATGATGTTATTTAGCTCTCGTAGTATCTGACTGCGTCTACAGATTAGGTATCTGAAGTTTCAAATACTGTCGTTTATTGGTATAAAAGCTTCACATGCAGCCTAGAGGATGAGGGGAAGGTGCTCTTAAAATGGAACCTTAAAATGTCCCCAGATGTGCCGCAGAGACTGAAGTCCAGGCAGGTGAATAGCACTGATCTGAGTAAGGAGGGATGAATGACTGGACAGGCTGCATTCATTGCACAGTTCGGCTCTAATGGAGTGGAATGCACAGAGTCTCTTTTCTTTCAGCTACCTCACATATCCATGCCTCCTATTTAGGAGGACAGCTCAAAAGGATGACTAGGATGCTGACGTGCTAACTGCTTTGGATATTATTTGGAGACTGTTTTGTATACTCTGTTACCTGAGCTCCCCGCTATCCATCAACACGTTTGCATTTCAGTCATTTACATCTTTAGCTTTTTAGGGATACTTCTGATGGCTGATGGATGTTTTATGACTGGGCACAGACCAAAGCTGCCAACATCAGACCAATCACTCTTTTTCTCTGGCTCCTGGACTCTGTCTTCACTGTACACTACAATCTGCTGAGGGGCTGATTGAGGAGTGAGGCCTCTTCCCACTTTATCTTGCATGAATTAAGCTTTCTTTTGCTCCCCAGGCTACAGATGAGTAAATTCCCTTCCTTATCAGCAAAGATATGATAAAGTGGCTCTGTTGGCACTTGGGCATACCCCGTTGGCTTCATACAAGGGATGTTAATTCACCTCTTCTCTGTTTTTGGCCCTGAATGACTGTTCCTGCCAAGTGTGCTGTGGGAATGGGTGTTAAATGTTATTGTCACTTATAGTATATGAAAGATGATAAATACTGTGGAGACAAGCTGTGAAGAATGAAGACAAGAAGCTGATGTTTGGTGTGAATGAAGAGGGGGAAGGCTGTGAAAAGTAAAATCACATGCTCAGAGCAAAAGGCTAGGAAAGTTTTCTTCACTGTAATGTTATGAATGGAAATAGGTAGCAATGTTATATTTGACAAATTTGTAGAAGATTATGTTAGTCAAGACAGGAGATGGTGAGAGCCTGGAGGAGTGTTTTAGGTTACGAATGAGAGTAAAATTTTGTAGCTTATAACTGTAATGTAAAAAGAGGGAGTAAGAATCAAGTGGGGATTCAGCTAAAGGCTATGCCAAGGCTATGGACCTGAGGAGCTGGAGAAGAGGCAGGATGGTGGTGGTACTTCCATAGTGGCAGAGAAAAGGGAATGTCTCCCTTTGTCAAAGGGGAAGATGAAGAGCACTACTCTAACCATGCCACTCTTAAGCAGATGGATGAAACATGGAGCATGTACTTTATTTATTTATTTGTTTTGCAGATGAAATTATCTGGAATACAATTAGCGGTATAATTATCTGTAAATGAATTATCTGGAGATAACATGAAAAGAAACAGAGACAGAGCCCAGGTGTAGAAGGCTTCTGTAGAAAACTGGAGGGAAGAATGAAGAAAATCCATCCTTTGAAACGTATGCTGAAAGTGCAGTTAGAGGGAGAAGAAGAGAATCAAGACATAGATGGTCAAAGTCCATGGACAGTGACTTTCCAAGAGGAAGAGTCTTACAGGCAGGTTGTAAAGGGCGACAAAGTGTGTTTGTTCTGACTTTTGGAGGAAAGAATTCATAAGGGACTTTGGTGAAAATGTGGTTTCTTCACCGGAGGGCAAAGGAAAGAAGTTACAAAAAAGAGCGCTTAAGACTGAACTTGATTGGAAGAGCTCCAGAATACACTTGCAAGCAAAAAATGTGGATGGGATGGCTTGTAGAGAGGAAAGTGGAGTCAAAGAGGGTCTATTTTTAAAAAGATGATATCATGAGGTGAAGAATCCTGAGGAAATTGAGAAGTAGGAATAATAAAGAAGAAGTGGAAGAGTGACCGCTGGATTAAAAGACAAGCTTGGAAGAAACTAATGCGATCTGTGCCTGCTTAGAATTAATATTGTGGATTATATGTCCTGTATATCCTGCAGAAGAAGAAAAAAGTCTTGGAAGGAGTATTGAAAAACCTGACAATTTAAACTAAAAATAAGCTGTTGAAATTATGTGCAGCAGGAGAAGCGTATGAATGGGAAGGGTGAAACAGAGAAGGAAAAGACATCTGAAGGAGTGAATCGAAGGTGGTGGTAAGGTGTCAGCTCTGGAATCATGGGATTCAGTCAAAGTATAGCAGTATAGAGAACTTTTTTTTTGCCTAGGTGGGTTGAAACTAGATGATATTAAGGTCCTTTCCAACTGTAAGTATTCTATGATTCTAAAAGGAAGAGAAGGGAATGAATTTAGAGTGGAGAGTGTTGCCCAGGCTAGGCAGAGGAGAAACAGGGAACAGGAGGTGGGGGTGTGCTGTGATTGAGGGAGACAGACCTTCCAATGGGAAAGTGGGAAAAATGAAGTGTAAGTAGAGACAGGCAAGGTCTGGAGAACTTCATGAGCATGTGATAAGAGAATGAAGGGGGAGTAGGAGATACTGAAGAGCTGAAGAAATTATTATGCTTGTGATCTGGGCATGGGAACAAGGTAAACTAAAGAGATAGATGATTGGTGCTCATTTGTCAAGACAGCGTGAAGAATTTTCAAAGCAGGCTGGCAAATGAAATGGAAAACCAAAGCTGATCTATGGCAACAGGAATTAGGTGTACTATCAAGATAGTACTTGAAGATTTAGAGCATAGGTGAAGAAAGTTATTATACAATTCTCTGAAAGCTGGGAAGAGAGGAGGAGAGAGACAGGAGACTAAAATTGTTAGAAACAGTGAAAAAAATTGTAATTTGTAACTCTTGTAATTGGGATAGAGGAGTTTTTTTTTTTCTTTTTTTTTTTTTCTTTATAATAAAATTGCACCTTCTGATACTTCGGATAATGTTGTTGCCCTTATAGAGTCACAGAATGGTTTGGGTTGGATGGGACCTTAAAGGTCATTCAGTTCAAATCCCCGCCACAGGCAGAAACACCTTCCACTAAACCAGGTTGCTCAAAGCCCCATCCAACCTGGCCTTGAATGCTGCCAGGGATGGGGCAGTCACAGCTTTTCTAGGCAACCTGTGCCAGTGTCTCACCGCACTCTTAGAGAAGAATTTCTTCCTAATGTCTAATCTAAATCTACCTTTGATAAAAATGGCTTGCTTTTTAATGTTAAGCTTAATGTTACTCATTAGTTTTTTATGTTTCCTTCCAAAATTCAAATTGTTCATACATAATACATAAAAGTGATTTTCTATGGCGGTCCCATTAACATTCTCCCCAGAATGCCATCTCCTTAGTGCAGAGCCTGTGATATACTAATTTATATCTAGAAGCTCCTTAGAATTTAAAAATATTAAGCTTACTCAATGATATATTAACTTAAATCATTAGTCAATGGCCAAGAAATAATGAAGTGCTTCCTAGATCAACAGGTACTGTAAATTAATAGGAAAACATGTACTGAAGGAATGTCTAAATGCCAGAGTAATGATGATGAAGGTCAACACTGAACTAGGTATCTCTCTTATTTTCTCTCATTTTAATTTGTAGAGCTGCATGTAGAAGATAAAGAACAAATGTGTAGTGCCTCAGACACACATACATGTGTGTATATATATATATCAAATATAGCAAATATACCTATGTATTTGAATAAATATACCTATATATTTGGAAGTAGGAGCTTCATGGTTTCCCAGCAGGTTAGGAATTTTTGCTGTGATCCTGGAAAACTCTGAAGTGCATTCTTATTCTGAATTTACTGGTCTGCTGATGTAGCTGAAATCAACAAATTACTTGCTAAGCCAGACACTTTATATATAACAAGTGTCACTGTCATTTCCCAATTAAAAAGGTTATTTTTCTCCATTAAAAGCACAAGATTTTATTTCCATTGAAATGGATTCCCTTAGTCATCTAATGTGTTCTTGTAATCTAGCAATTTCACTCCAAAACTGGTTTTCAATTTTGTTAGAGGATCAAGTGTCTTACTTTGATGTTTACTCTTCTGTATTTTTCATGGACAGCTGCTAAGAACTCTTGTGAATGTGATCTTTATTTAGGAAGGATTGCTTGACAATGCTGTATCACCTCAACTGAGAAATAAATCTCATGTATAGTACTGCTAGCCCTTTCTTCATATGCAGAAAGCTGGGTAAACTGGATTGATTGTAGATGAGAATTCAAAGCACAGTGTCAGATCTGTGAGCTGTGATGTCTCCTTTTCTGACTCAAAAGGTCCTTAATATCTTTTTATCTTAGAGAATGTCAGCAGAAGCACAATGAGATGGAGTTACTGTAGATTAGAGAGTTAACACTTGTCAGCTGAACTGCATTTGAACACCTCATGGAAGCATTTAGTCCTCCCCACCACTGAATTAGAATGCATTAACAACTAATGGTATTCAACTGTTGTGTTTTGTTTTGTGCTTGACACAGGTGAGGGGGAATCCCAGAGATAGTTTTTGCAGGTCATCTGACAAGCCTAGCCACCAGCTGGTGGTAAACTGGTCACTGGTAGGCATGTGTAACACCATAGCTATCGTCATGCCGCCCCTGGGTCTAGTGCTCCTTGTCCAGTGGTGGAGACCGTGCTCAGACCTGTTACTTTTGGTAGTCCCTCATTGTGCCTTGCTTTAAAACTCTTGAAGCTGTTAAAAGATCAAATAAGTAACTATCTCAACTACTCATATTCCTGTTTATACCTAAAAGTAATGCCCTTATTTACCAGGTAGGAAGATTTGTCCTTACAGGTGATCAGGGTTGGGAAGCTGATTTTCAGAGGTCCAAAAAGTTGGTGAACTTGGGCTGGGCTGAGCAAATGGCTGCACCTAGTGGTGCTAGGGCAGGCTCCAGGCCACAGGTCTATGTTATTGCTGCAACAGCCCATGAGCAGCACACTTGTGACCCGCATTTAATAACAGCTTGCAGCCAACTCATGGAGTGATTCAGGAGCTAGCAACTCCCAAAAAGCAGTCTGGCCTCTTGGAGGCTAGGAGACTTTAATGGTATGGACAGGGCTAGTCTGTGCTTGTGGGTCTCAGTGCCAGACTCCAGACCAATTAATTTAATTAACTAACGTTAAAAGCCTTACAGCGTTATATATTACATGTGTCAGGAAAATCTAGAAGAGGTCTTAAGTGGTCTGTTGGTTGCCCACCAGTGAAAAGGTGATCTGAGTCAGTCGGTAGTGGAGGTAGGGACAGTGCTCTTCACAAAGGGATCTATATTAGGGCAGATATAATTTCTTGAATCTTCCTTTCTTTTATGTCCAAACATTTGTTCTAGAGATGAATCATCATCCTTATTGAGCTTCATACAAGCTATAAACTTCTTCATTTTACAGTTCCTGCAGTACGAAAATATTAAATAAATAGGCTTGTGGGTAAAATATAACAGCAGATTAATGCCATTTTTCTATTTATTTCCTATGGCTAGCTATCTCTAGGAAACAAGCTAAGGGAAGAGGAGGGTCTGCGATTCCCAATGTGATATTTTACAGACTTATTAGTTTATAAGAACACTTTCATCCTTCCTAAGTGATGGTTATAACTGTTAAAAGTTTTCATTGCCTTTGTTTATTTATTTGTTTAGTTTTAAATCTTAATGAACTCTTAAGAAGTGCTTGAGAGATAGGTGAATTGACCTGAATTTTCTCCTCAAACTTGGACAAACCCTTAATGGGGCCTTAAAACATTCAGTTTATTTTTTCTGTTGTCTGAATAGGTAGGAAGAACAGAACTTCTTTGGCTTTAGCATGGCTGATACCATCACTGCATATTGATCGGTGGCCTCATGGTACAAAAAAGACCCTCAAGCAGACCTGAAGCAAAGTGGCCCTCTGTTTACATACAGGAGGAAAAGGATTTCTAAAATACAAAGGGACAGGTTGTTCTAACAGTTCTGATACAATTGTTGCTTGTTATATATTGACTAGAGAGTACAGTCTGGAGTATTATATCCAAGCACAAATCTGTACATGTGCACACACAAAAATAGTTCTCAGGCTTAAGAAAAGAACATTGTGATGCAGGTATTGGAAAACTACTTTGGTTTTGAGGGCTTCTGTCTGTGAATTTCAAAATAGAGATTTTCATTCATAAAACAGGAATTCATCAGGACCTCTGGAGATGTCTCAGTCTGGACAAAACATTAAAACTCCCAAACCTTTTGAGAACCTGAGTCTTGTAATTTTTTCAGCCTACAAAGCTTGTTGGTTTTATACTCTTGCACATACTGCATCATAAGAGAGCTCAGCTACAGCTCCATTGCAGTCCATTTCTGAGGGCTACTAGTGAAAGGGATGGGTCTGTGTCTGGACTCACCTTGGTTCTGCACCTTTGCCATCCCACCAATACCAATGAGACCAATACCACTAGTGGTAATGAGAGTGCACCTGATTTGTAGCTCTGAAGCAATAGCAAGCCTCCCTTCCTCCTGGTAGCAGAGTTTCAGACCTCTTTTACTGCTAACACTCAGGGCAGCATATCTGAAATTCTTGCCTGCTTTGTGTCAAAGTTGCATCTGCTAGGAGAGCCTTATCTATGAAAAAGTGAATATGGTTTCAGATAACCTTTGTGACAGACTCTTAAACTGTGTGTAGGTTCACAGTGTTAGGAGGCTGTGAGGTAAATTTAGATAAGTGTGGACTAAATATAAATATACTTCTCACTTCCCTGAGCAGTTGATGTAGAGGGGTTAGACTCCTGCCAGAAATACGAGCATTAAATCCCTTCTCTGCACTGATTTTCTATGGAGGGTGGGGTAAATCATGGAGACATCCAGACTCAAAGCTTGTGGGATGGGACCCTTAACCTTCACTTTCCATTTGTAACATAGAATAATAATATTCTAGTACTGAACAGGGACAAAGAAGTCTGAATCAGTTTGATGGCTAGAAAGGTTTTAGCCACAGTACCAGTAATATAAAAGTCCAGCAGTTACCCTAGCATGCAGAGACAAGTTTCAGTGGCATGACCTTTGCTCCAATACATGCCTATTCTATCAGCTGCTTACAAGATAAGAATGTATTGATTTAGATGTTTGGAGTTCAAGAGGGTTACAAACACTAAAGTAACAAGGAAAATTAATAATTATGGAACTAACAGTTTTTGAAGGTCAATCTATGGAGGCCTTGGATGAAAGGTGTTTTATGCTCCTCCAGCATATATCATAAAAGTGAAGGCTTTATATCAGCAGAGTAAAGCACCACATCTTTATTTCTTTAGCCTTTCTGAGGAATATAGAGGAACGGGGAATTCTTCATAAAAAACGATGCTGCAGTTTGGTTCACAGGGTCTGCTGACTGAGCTGACAGTATTCATTTAAACCCTCAGTCAGGCAATGCTTTTAAGCCCACATCAAACCCACATCTGTTCAGGAAAGCACTGAATCACATACCCACAGACCACTATCATTTAAGTGCTGTTGACTTCAGCGGGACCTGAGTGTCTGTGGTTGCACCCTTCTTAAACAGGGTTAGTCAGAGTAGGACCTGAAGGCTGATTTTCCCTGAAGATGACAAAACTCTGTAGCATTCATTGGTACAGGAGCAAACTCGGAGTTTGGTTGGCTTTTCTAATATTTCATCAAATAATGTGCTTTGTTGCATTTGTGTATTTGCAAAGATTTTCTAATAAGTCCTTAGTTATCAAAGCCTATTTGGGGAGTATTTTTCTGCATTAACTAGATTTCATTTGATTAAATTCAGTATCTAAAGGTATATAAGAATTTCAGTGCTGCTATTTAAATCATCTAGGGAAGGAAGTCTTCTGCAGTGTTAATTAAAAGATGGCTTAAACAAGTAACTATACTTTTCCTTTTATATATATATATATATATTTAATTTACAAGCTAGGAAGAAACCAAACAAACATCCCAACATATTCATAATAGAATGCCACACAGGGAACAACTTGTTCAGAACCGAAAGGCAAATCAGACTTCGTATGTCTGTTCAAAGAAATTGCAATAAGACAAAATCATTTTCTTTGATTTTAGCTTTGGCAATGCAAGTACAGAAAAACAAAAGACCCCTGCTTCCCCAAATATCTGGGGAGATGTCTGCGAGGGCTTTTCCCTAGTTTTAACCCAGGGGCTCATGTCAGCACATTTGTGTTTTAGGGAAGGTGAGAATTCAAAGTTGAGTCTGGGTGTTTCTGAGTTTTAATGAAAGTGAATACTTCATTCAGCTGACAAACCTGAGTATAGGCTTCCAGGCTATTTTTCATCCCCTGCTACTCTTGCTATAATGAAAGAAAACAGCTCTGGTTTGGCTTTTTGCGCAGATAACAAGAAAGGCAACAGAGAAGCCTTAAGAGCTTCTCTCAGGGGGCTAAAGCTTTCAGCACACCTATAAAACACAGCACGGCTGTTCCCTGTAAATACGGATGTAGAGACTGAAAACACAGAGTAGCATCGTTCTGTGCTCCAGCCATCCCTGCAGGCTCCAGCTTAGCAAGTTGTTCCCCTCATGGTGGCCCCAGAGTTGTGGGGCATGTGTGTTCTGCAGCTGTATGCCCAGGGCAGGGCTCCCCCACACCTCCTGGCCCCACAGGAGCTGCTCTGTAAGGACCAGGCATGCGGTTAGAAGATGGTCAGGGCCTCAGGAGGTCTGCAGAGATGGGAGCAGCGTGGTCCGCAGGTGCTGAGAAACGGATGGGCAGGAGCACAGGAGGGGGGTTACATTCATCTGAGGTTGCCTTACTTGAGCTAAAACAAGTGTAGGCAAAAGGAGCAAGCACTTGGTCATGGTTTTATTTAGCAGCATTGGTACAGACATAGAGACTGGGACATCCAATCTACAGCTAATTATTTCTTGTTGCTCCTCTGGCAAGCAACAAGCTAGTTTCTGGTTTCTTTTGTCTTTACAGCATATTTAACCATATCAGCTCCTAAGTACGCTCCTAAATATGTTGCTAGTTCGGCTATGGCCTTTGAGGTGAATTGTAGATCACAAATATATGCTCCACTGCAAGACAAAACAAACCTAATTTTGTGCCTCAGGTGGCAAAGCTGCCAGTGCAGAGCATCACTGAATATTACAACCTATGTTGTAATATGAGCACTGAAAGGGCAGCTTGAGCATGGAAAGTGGGAATGTGCTGCCAACTCCCTCCACTGGCCATCTTGAAAGATAAGGAAATGTTAAAACAGGAAAACTGCTAAAAGGTTAGAGAAGATAAGAAGGTTACCCTCCTGGCAAAATGTGAGAGGGTTTTTGTTGCTAGTTCAGCAACAGTTGTAGATTGCTTATAGATTGCTCATGAGAGATAAATTGTGTTTAAGGATAACTTTGTTTATCCATAGCCTGTCTGAAGAAGCATAGGATGTGTCACTTGGGTAACACAGACAAGAAGATATTAAGCCCAGCCTTTAAACTACCCACCTACATATTATTATCACAGTGAAATATAAACAACATTATAGTAAGATGAATAGTTAAGTAAGGAAAAAACAACCCACAGGCGTGGTCAGCGCAGCCAGTGCAAAAAGTTCCTGCGGATAGTGGTCTTAAACCTGTGCTGAGAGTCTGTCTTTTAAGAGAAATATTCAGTGCTAGGATGAAAATCAATGGGCTGCAGCTTCACAAGTTAAGTGTGTGTGCTCAGTTTTACCTTTTTCAATTTCTTGTCATGTCTCCATCTCTCCAGTCTTTGCTGGTATAAAACCAGACAGTGGCCAGTCTTTCTTTAGTTGCATGTTGGGTGATACAGATCTACATGTCCACACCCAGGAGAGCTCACCCACAAGGCTTATCCTAGTTGACTGTTGCAGGTATACTTTTTCCAGTTGCTGCCAATGAATTTCAATGAATGTTGCACGTCTCGCATGACAGAAATGATTTATTACCCGCATATTCTTATGTAAATTAAAAGATAGGAACTATCAGTTTTAAGATGGATTGAAGCACTCAATAAAATACAAATAGCACCTTTGGTGCCTTCCAAACTCAACCAAACTGTTTTGTGATCTGGTAGTAAGAATTCTATCCTTACTACCTAAAGGAATTGAAATTCTACTATGCAAAACCCAATACTTACAAAGGTGGATTTTATGACTCCAAATATGTGGATAAAAATGAGTTAGCTGGATCAAACCCTCCTCACAGCTAAAACATGAAATTGTTGCCTTACTTTAGATGTAGAATTGCTTAATCTTAATTTTTACTGAGGATTGTTTGTGCAGGAAGAACAAGTGGGAGAGCTCTAAATTACATGTCCCTAAATCTGTCCTGGAGTGATTTGGAGAGGGCTCCAGACAGCATCTCTGCACCCAAAACTCACACAACCAAGCTCCAGGAATTACATTGTCCTGCAGAGACTGTCTTCTTATGAATGGTGTATGAGATAAATGACCATAGACACTAGTACAGGGCTGTGAGTCTGACGTTTAATGTGCCCATAGGTAACATAATTAAATTATTCTATGGATTTTGGACAACAGTATGGCAGTATTGATGTTTTTGTATTATGAGGCCTCCAATAAAAAACAGTTGCAGCATTAGAGAGTTCAGAGTTACAGTACTAAGGATTGTCTGCAAACTATGTAGATCAAAAGGTCAAATGATGTGCTAAAGAAAGAGAAGTGTGAAAAAAGCAAAGCAAAGCCTCACTTTAAGAGCTTTAATATGTGCAACTATGGCTCAACTTAAACAAACTATTTTTTTTTTTCAGTTGGATAGGAATGAACCATATACGTACTGTTCAGAAAAGGAAGCAGATAAAGCACAACATTTCAAAACAGCTGTTCAAATATGAATTTTCTCTATTGCAATTTCAGTTGTATCAGAGTGAAGGTCTCAGGGTGGCTGGGCAAGTCAATCATTATACACCTTGTTAGTGTGACAGCCTCAGACACCCCCAAACCCCTACTGTGCCTGCTTCATGGTGCATAAATCTATTGTGTGTCATGTCACTTAGAGTTTTGATAGCAGGCTACCAAATGGCAGAGGAAAACACATGATCAAGCCTTCATTTTCATAAATGAAATTAAAGTACACACAGGAAATATAGAACAGAAGTGTTTTCATTAGTGGTATTTCAAGGGTCCATCACTCAAAATGGAGACTTTTGCAAGCCTCACAGAACATTTGATTACATATGTAAATAAGTGAGTTTCCCAAGAATATATTATTTTCTGATGGCCTTTTTGTAATAATAAACCTGTGCCAAATTATTTTCCTTGGCATTGCGTCTTGCACCTGGTTAGACTGACAATAACAGAGCCCTTGGGCTCTGCCCGCATTGCCTTGTTTGTGCTCCAAGGACTTCCTTCACAGAAGCCTCCTTGGAGGTGTACCTATGTTAGATATGTTTAAACACCGTAATCTGTGGCCTCCAAATTCAACAATATAACCAGAATGAGTGCCAAAATGAAGTTTGGGTGAGCTGCTGTCTTCAAGTCCAATGTTTTCTTTACCCAGTTACTTGCACTTAGGAAATACTTAAAAATAATTGACTTAATTTTGTTGGGCATTAAACAGAGTGAAAACAAAAAGAAGGTTCTTAACCCTGAACTTTGTGATCTAAATTGGCATATACACTGTGCTAGGTAAACTGCCAAATTCTGGGCAAAAGAATAAGTAAACGCGTGCCCTAAAGGCCGTAGTTCCCCCTTCCTCACCTGCATCACTTTGAGATCTAAGAAAAAAAACAGGTAACTTAGAATTAGATTTTGTGACTAGACTTGGAGGAAAATGAATCTGGTAGTGTGTAGTAGAAAAAGTTTGCTAGTAATCACTAGATTAAGCTGGATCTTATCAGCATTATCCCTCTCTATTTCCACTGTTGTATTCCTTTCTAAACTTGAAACATCTGTTTGTTTTATTCCATTGAGCCTAGGGGGTCCCATGACTGAAATCATGCCTAACTTAGGAAATCTAGGCCCCAAAGAGGGTTCCCTGCAACATTGCTGAAAATAAGAGGAAAAGAAAGCATCTAAATGAAAGAAATGATGTGTGGTATTCAGTCTGCTGAATCTGAGCACTGATCTTGTTTTGAAATGTCAGGTGTGTGGTAAGAAAGTCTTGGAGCAAGTGACAAGTTTCCTGTCTTGTCTGCAGCAGGTCTCCAAGGGAAGCTCCCATCTGAATAATGTAGATGTTAACCATCTTCACAAAGTTTTATCTCATTACAGGCATTTTTCCCCTTTGCTGCAGATCAGCTCTATAAGAGAATATTATAAAAGCAACTGGGACAAGCACAGATGCATATCAGGCTTTGTGCTAAATGATATGTGACCATCAAAAAATGCCCTCTTCTGAGGCTCCAGCAGTACAATGGTAAAGTCAACACCACCTTATGGGACTTTCACAGTTACCTGGAAGACATTCACATCCTGCTGCTGTCTAGCAGGAGTGCAGAGCTTAATTCCTTTAAATGTCTTGGGGAAAATCTCAGCTGTCATTCTCACTTGAGAGAGAAAGTAAAAATTCTCAAAGCCACAGTGAAAGCATAAATGAAAGTTGCTGGTGTTGTGGTTTTATGTGTACATTCTGTCAGGTAAGACAGTTTGGAGAAAAAAATGGCTTTTCATTAATTAACATTCTACACAGATAAAAGCATTTTCCCTCCATGTTGTTTTCTCCTAACAGTCCCATTAGAAGTGGGAGCTCCAGCAGACAGCACAATGATTTTGAGTCCAAATTTCATGGCAAGATTGGACAGATGTCAGAATGTTTTTTTTCAGCATGAAAAAAGAAAGAAAAAAGAGTTAGCTAGACCTTTAAAGGGCTGGAGCAGTGGATATGGATGGTAGAATGTCTTGCTGAATGCTTATTCTGGTCAGATTAATGTTTTCTGCTGCAGTTTGCTTTATGCCATGAACATTGATCTGGGTATTTATTATGAATAATCTTTTTCTAATCAGTAGTTGCTTTCTTCTGACCTAAACCATTCAATGACAAACAGGTAATGGTCCAGACCTCCAAGAGATATAACCTCCTGTAACACTGCTGTATTGACTATACTGAGTGTTACTCATCTAAATCAGCTGACCCAGTTTCTTATCACAGCTTGAGCACCGTACACTACAAAAAGCTACAGATGTGATATGATAAAAGTCCTGAAAATACTAATACTCCTTTACTGGAGGAAAAAACTCTATATTGCCTATTTTCACCATTCACTTTACTCTGTGGTTCTCAAAACTGCACAATCATTTGCAGAATTAAACTTTTGATGGCAAAAATCCCAAGAGTAAGCTGTCTGTCAAAACCTGCTTTCTCTCTTTTATTCTACTTTCAGCTCCTGATCACAGCTCTCAGGAAGCCATAGAAGGGCATTCATTATGGTCAGCAGCTCTGAGATTGAGCTCTCAGGTACTCATGCTCCACTGGAGCTCCTCCTTCTCACATTCCCCCCAGCATCTCCCTTCTTCAGGCTAAATGAGGCCTGGATTTCTTTGAAGTTAAATTCTTAAAAAAAAAAAAAAAAAAATCACACCATAATTAAACAGTCAAATGGAAAAGAACCTCTTGCTTCAATTTATTTCAAAGGCTGAAAGTGAATTCTCCTCCCTCAACCCTGGTTACATCTTTTGCTCTTTTTTACAACCAGCAGAATGTAAAAGAAGCAAACGGATACAGTGAGCTCCAAATTAGTGAATCTAAACATTTTCCAGGAATCTGCTGCTGTGACTACAGTTTTGCTTCTTACATAGAAAAGTGGGCCTCAGATATGACCTCACAAACAATATAAAGCAAAACTGCGCAACTTCATTATTCACTACGTCTCAGGAGGATGGCATAATTATCTATCTCAAGAAAATGAACAGCAGATGGTACACTGCAGATTTGCATGTTTGCACCACTTATTAGTTTATAGAATTAAGAAAGCAGATTTTAAGATTTTAAAAAATATTTTCCCTAGAAGTGATAATGAAGTGTTTTTTGTATCATATTGTTATGCATAGATTTCTCTATGTGATTGTAGTGCAAAGGTCCCCTTCTGAGTTGTCAGTTCATTTTTCAATATTTAACACCAATAGTTACTTATTCATATGTAAATACCTAATTCTCTCTCTGATGACTGTAGTTCTTAATTAGTTCTTATATAATCAAGAAAGAATTGTGAAAATATAAATTCATACTTTATGTGTTTAAGTACTTAGTATCACCAGCCATGCAAAAGATTCTTTAGTGAAGTACTTATTTTAACTGTGCTGTGTTCATTATATGTTTTTAGAAAGAGTCAGATTATAAGAGCTACTTCAGGAATGTTGGTGTTGCTGACAGAAGATCCCAAAAGAGGGAGTTTGGGTTTTCAGCTATTTATTCTTGACTCTATTTCTGTTTTTCTGGACATGTGATTTTCCCATACACAATTTGAAAATCTATTTCTGGTTGACTATACTGATGCATTTGATCCCATTTCACTTGAGAAGAGACACTAGAATTTGTTCTAGTGTGGACATGTGTATTCTTAAGATAGAAAAAAATGATCTGTGAAAGATGAGATTGACAGCTCTGGGAACTGAAGGCTTGTACTCATCCATTCAACTGAACACAAACTGTAACTGTGCAGTCTTCCCTGTCTTTACCCCATTAAGATGCTCCAATTCTTTATTAGAGAAATCTCTACAGGTTAGAATTTGTGCCAGGTTGGTGCTTGACTGCTCTGAGGAGCAGCCCAACAGTGGTTGAGAGTATGTGGAAATCTGGAAGGAAATGACTTGTGGGAGTTTGACCAGCAGAACACGGATTTGGTGTTACTGCATGGCCTGAGCTTCTCTGGACAAGCAGGGGCTGGGGGTTTGTATCTCAGTATAGATCCCAAGGTATCATCACCGAATATTTTAAAAATTCTCCTCCTCACCACACCATGACACACGAAGGTGTTTAAGCTTCACATATAGAGGAATATTGAATTCTTAAGCATTGTGAATTAAGACATAAATTCTATATACCTATTTTAAGAGATTATCAGTCCTCCAGAACTTACTTTTGAACAAATTTGTTGACTTAGATAAAGCACTGCTGACCAAAAAAGATATTGACATTGGTATTTTTTGTTTTGTAGGGCTTTCTTTAAAGCAAAAGGAAACATCAACTTTGGAACATTAAGGCACTCCAGCCATCTTTTAGTTGCTATAAATACGAAATTGTACTATAGACTTAATTTCGGTTAGGTCAGTAGTGGCAGGAAACTATCAACACTTCTGTTCTCAAAGTAATCAGTGATAATTTACAGCTAGGGAGATCAATCAATATGCGGGAACTGCCCTCATTTTGGGTAAATTGAAATCTTTGACCTGGCAAGAACTGATGCCTTGCTTTAAACTAGACTGGAATTTCCTATGGTAGAAGGGGTAGTCCAAATTATTGCATTAATTTACCTAAAAGTAATAAGTACATGGGCATGTCAATGTCTGGGAAACATATACTGGGAAAGACTTCACTTTTTTTCCTACCTATTTTTTAATGACCTGCCTCAACAACTTACATGTGTAGTATTTGTATGCTACAGATATTATGCCACCCAAGATAATGGCATCCTGGACATCTTGCATCACATAAACACCAGGTGATAGGAACAACCACAAATTGAAAACCTTCCCTGAAAAGCCTTGTTTGTCAAATCACTTATATTTTTCCCATGTTTGGCTGGATTGGTTGGATCTTTAGCTCCGACTGAATGTGTAAAGAAAATTCAAGTGATTGTGGACTTAAAGCTGTAAGTTCTTTCTACTCATTAGAAAAGCTTTTCAATTTGAAGGTAAGCTTTCAAATTCAGGTATTTCTGTCTCTCTCCCAACATATATGTCATAGTAATCCTCACTGGGAATATCACAAGGAGGCATTTCATGATAACTTCTTAAAAATCCTCTAAACATATTTGAACAGAGAATTTGTACTCCAATAATTCCAAATTTTGAACAGAACGTCCTACATTCCCAAAGATCATTTTGTTGAACAAAATACATAATCACCCCTTGGCTTGTCCAGCCCTTCAGCTGCACGCAGGAGCCGGCAGCATCAGGCAGCCCAAAACACATGGTGGCCCCATCCCTCACCAGTGTGCCTCGGTGACACTGCTCTTGCACCTCCACAGCCCTTCAGAGATGGAGACAGGCTCCCCACAGATGTCTCATGATAGTTTGCATTTATCAATGATTAGGGTTCATCAAGTCACACTTGCAAACCAGAGAAGAGGCTTTGCACTGAAAAGTTCTATAACTGTGAAGAGGTTTATACTCAGCCTATCTCAGTTTCTATCATTTCTGCTACTCTTTTTCTTTCTTTTTCTTTTTTTTTAATTTTTTTTTTTTTTTGATTTTGCTACTTGGCACATTATTTGTAATGGCATTGGATTTTAATATAGGAAATGTACCCTAAACTGACAGAGCAACTCCTTGACAATCTGTATTAGTAAAATAGTATTTTGAGGGCCTCCATTTTCAGCTTAAAGTCCCCTAATTTTAGCTGATTTCAGTTCTCCAGAGCTATAGAGATCCCTTTTTCTTTCTTTTTTTTCTTTTTTTTTTCTTTTTTTCATTTGTACTGGAAAAAATCACAGCCTCCCAGAAAAACAACTCATATAGCTTGTCATGCACTTAGTCCCTGTAGGTAGGTTCTCACTGTGTCAGGGTCTCTGGCTTAATAATAATCCTGGAATTCTATTCTATAAATTTTCTGGTTTGATAGGGGCTTTGCTGATTAATGTTGTCAGAATGAGATGTGCTGAAAAACACCTTCTGATGCATTACATGAAAGGCTCAATCTAACAGATGGACAAGATCAGTTTATTGTCATGTTCTTTTACCAGGAAAAGTCAAGACTTTGGGCTAAATCAATGGTGCAATTTGTTTAATGTGAAGTTTGATTTTGCTTGAGTCAGACCTCACTGATCTTTTTCTTTCTCTCAGGCATGCTAATAAGTTTCTTTTTAAGTTTTTGATTTCCTTTTTTTTTTTTTTTTCTCCTAGATTTGCTTCTCCTGCTGTGAGTGAGTTATTTGAAGGATATTTATTCATAAAGTAGGTTCTTTCCTGTCTGGACAGAATGAAAATATCTTGTGGATTCTTCTGTTTCAGAAGTATTTTGATCCTAACACTTTATGTACAACAAAAATCTCACAACTACTGGGCAGGTGCATTTGCTTTGAAGAAACTTCTAAATTTTGTGTTATGAAATATGGAAATGCTCTGGCATCCAGGTGGAAAATATAAAGATACTTAGATTTAACATGCAAGAATTAAATCTGCAAAATCAACATTACATCCTTGCAGAAAATTGAGCTTTATCTGGAAACATCACCTTCCAAGGATCAGGTTTTGAACATGGATTAAAGAGATGTCTATAATAATTTGTATTGAGCTCCTGGTTATTAAGAAATAACGTATGTAATTACATATTCTGGAATGAAAACCACAGCACTATTTTTCTTTTTTGTAAGTGCTGCCTGGTTATCCCTATGCTATTTACAACCAGTTGGAAAGGGGTCTTCATTCTCTGCAATGTTTTACATTGTGTGGTGTAGGTGCTGGCAGTGGGGGGGGGTCTGCAGGGATAGCTTCTGTGAGGAGAGGCTGGGGCTAACCATGCTGGCTCCAAACCACACACCACAGGGCACAGCCTGGCCCCTCAGGCAAAATACTTGGGGCCCTTTTTTGTCACCGTTTCCCACTACCAAAATCTGTTTTAGCTGGCAATAAATGAAATTAATCCTCCCCAAGACAAGACTTTTGCCTGTGATGGTAACAGGTAAATGATCCACTTTAACAAGACAGCTTGTTCACTCACTCCCCCCCTCCTTCTTGCCCTCCCCCTACTCCCAGAGGGACAGAGAGGAGAATCCAAAAGAATGCAACTCCCACGGGTTGAGATAAGAACAGTTTAGTAACTAAGGTACAACACAAATCACTACTGCTACCACCAATAATAATAATGATAAAGGAAATAACAAGGGAAAAGAATGCAACACCTCACCACCAGCCGACCAATAACTCGCCCCCCCAGTCCGACCAAGCACCATCCGATACCTCATCCAAACCCCCCGTCTACCAGCCCTTCCGGGTCACTCCCATTTACCTCCCCGGGCATGATGTGCTGTGGTATGGAATACCTCTTTGGTCAGTTTGGGTCAGGTGTCCTGTCTCTGCTTCCTCCCGGTTTCCCCTCCTCCCTGGCAGAGCATGAGGCTCACAAAGTCCTTGGCCAAACCAAAACATCATTGTTATCAGCTCTGTTCCCGAGCCGAAAGTCAAAACACAGCACTGCACCAGCTACCAAGAAGGAGAAAAATGACTGCTACTGCTGAAGCCAGGACAAACTGTAAAGGCAATCATTAATGATACATAGGTCAAATGCATCTCTGAGGTATGTGAGTTTTACTGAGGGAAGCCTACTTTCCCCAGCACTCAGCTCCATGAGGACTCTGCGCCAGTTCCCCAGTGGCAGAGCTGGTTGGTGTTGCTGTCTGGCAAACCCTTGCAGTCAGTCCCTGACTGGATGGTCACTATGTGAACACCATGGGGCATCTGGCACATCCATGAGAATTTGTGTTCCATGGGTTTGAGCAGATGTGAGACATTGCCCTTTACTACAGCTGATGATTGTGGGAACAGAAAGTCATTCTTTCCTTGGCATTACACCACTACCTGCATGAGGCAGTAAGTTCACATTTCTGTGCCTCAGTGTTTTGAGGAGTATTTTACAGATCTCTTTCTCCTGCAGCTTATGGTTTCTTCCCAAACTGAATACTTCTTTTATCTGTCTGCTTTCAGGTCAGGAAGCCAGCTGCAGTACTCACATAGGATCACCCTACTACAAAAATGCTCAGTTTTTCCACATAGCTTTTGGAGTCTCATTGGCTCCCCTTAGACATTATGATAGTATGAGCTAATATTAAGACCACAGCTTCTTTCCTCTGTTTCCAAACTTTGCCCCTCAATCTTGAAATTTGGGATTTGCTGTTGCCTCAGGTCCTTGGCTGGAACAACCTTAAACCCTGATGGGGCATCACTGCACCTCACTGATGGGCAGAATGAGGGCAAGTTTTACCTCACCTGACCACAGTTTCACGTAACCCAGTGCTTTTTCCTGACCTCCTCAGCTCTCACTGGTTATGTTTAATTCATCAGGAAGCTATGGAAGTGGATCTGCGGTGGGAAATGGTGCTGAGGGCCAGCTGTGCACATCATGTGTTTTTCAAGCATTTTTCTTTTGGCTGGCTCTAGCCTGGTCCTGTGGTCTGAATGCCCATTTGTGGCTGGAGCACATCAAATGTTCTCCTGGAGGGTGTCTCTGAGGGTACATCATCTCAGAGGAATGTTGTTCATGTGCTCTGCTGCTGCATCACTGTGTGGAGAGCTGTGATCTTTGAGCAATTCCTAGCTTGAACTAAAACTCTGATGCAAATGCACCATAGTCTGTACATGAACAACTCATCTGAGTTGTCGTAATGAGCTTTTGGGTTTGCTGTGTATGAGCTATGACTCAGTGATGTTTTTATTTTGTGTGTCCTACTTTTACTTTTCTGATACTCATTTTCACAGGCTAGAAGGATGTATCTATTTTCTTCTCAGAGACAATGCAGGCTGTAAAGGAAAGCACATGCTGTTGCAATTTTTGTTCCCTTTTCAAAGCCTGAAAATAGTTGTGTCCTCGTTCTGTGTGGAGGAAAACAAAAAGTGTTCAACAACCAAACAGAATTTAGGAAGACATGTTGTAAGAAGTACTTCGTTGGCCTGGCAAAGATACCTTTATAGAAGGCATCTCTTTCCAAATATTTAATATGATCTGGCCATTTTAAGTATTGTCACAGGTTAATAATAAAGTTCCTAGTAGGGTAGTATGTGGGGAAAATATGGGGATTACCTACTATTCTATGGATTCATTAGTTAAAAAAAGATCTTTCTGTAGATCACAGAATCATTTCCAAATCAACATTCCTATTTAGAGATTTCACTGTTTTTGAATAATTTTTCATATTTAAAAATCGGACTTTCCCCTTCCCTCCTTAAAAACATTCTTTGGATTTTGTTTCTTATGTCCTGGATGTACTGCTGTAAACTGCAAATCATCTAGCACGTCTCAAAGTAAGGTCAGCAGCGTCTTTGTCAGCACCATGGAGCTGTGTCATCCATCAGTAAATCTAACAGTAAGGAAAGTTTGCAGGACTCAGATGCTTCTCTTCAGCCTGCTGTGCTGGGCGTCTGTCACATGGCCCATTAATGGCAAGATGTTGACACTCTGTCATTTTTCACAAAGTTATAAGTGAGCTATGAGCCAAAAGCAGCTAAAAAGACAAATTAACTCATGCAGCATGTAGCACACTGCCCATCATCAGCCTTCCCTGCCTAGACAGAGGCAAGACTGGAGCATTAATTCCAAAAAGTACTCATTATTATTCAAATTTCTCAACACGACAGTTTTGAAGTGTGGTTGCACAATATTTGTGCAATGTTGTGTTAAGAGAAGTGCTTATCACAGACCTGAGACCTCAATTTGTAAAAATAATGGTATTGTACGTTTGATTAATACTCTTCTCTGATGCTGATCAATGGCAGTGCAGTAGGAGAAGCGTGGGCTTCCTCAATCTGCCAACATGAAGGTCTTTCAATCTTGCCAAGAAAACTGCTATTGTTTGTGCCCAGGCCCCAGTCTTGCAAGCTGTTCTGTGCCGGTGGACCTTAGTGCTTTGCAGAGTCCTGGTGACTTTGTTGACTATGGTAAAATGGAGAATTCCACAGCAGGAGCACAATAAATCCCCCATTGCTTGGAAAATGGGCTTCATATCCCTCTGAAGAACAGCCCAGCCCACTTGCATGCAGATGGATTTATTGCTACAGGGACCGGGTTTGATGCTCTTTTAAAAATTGGATCTCTGTAGAGCTAGAATATGCATTTTCTACATGTTTACATTGTAAGCTGAAACTCAAGGAGGGATGTGATGGAAGGATGAATTTCTTAGCAGATTCTGACAAGTCAGAATCACACAATATGTGTGTCCTGCTTGATAGGCAAAGCTTAAACTGGCAAGATGAATAGAGCTCAATATGTCTTCTGTACCGTCATTATTTCTATAAGCACAGTAAATTGTCTTTGTGTCTGAGGAGCCTGCACAATAGGTCAAGATCCTTGTATATGACTTAGCACATGGACACAGAATGGAGAATTAAGTGCTGTACTGATTCTGGCTTTTGGTTTGTTAAAACAAATATGGCCAAGAAAGATGGAAACAGTTTGACTTTGTCATCTGGCATTTGGGTATGTTGATGTGCTGAAGCCTGGGTAAACATGGGCATCCCCAGGCTTTGAACAGCCTGGCAGGCTCAGGGCCGATGTGAAGCCTCACTGATCCCTGGTACCCCACTTCCTATGAGGCAGTGTTTAGACTGGACAAAAAACAGGGGGTTAGAGGCACAGTCACTTCCATCTCTTGGTGTGTATCTCTTCTGTCTTCCCAGGGTCGGGAGGAAACCATGTGGACAGAAAATCAGATGAAGCACCCAAGGCTTTGAGCAATCTGGTCTAGTGGAAGGTGTCCCTGCCCATAGCAAGGGAGTTGGAACTGAATGACCTTTAAAGTCCCTTCCAACTCAAACCATTCTGTTATTCTGTGATCAAACCCTGTTGTCCATAGTCTGTTCCTGTTAAAGCTGTATAGAGCATGCAGGAGAAAAACAAACCAACTTGCTCTATACCAGGCTTTAGAGGGGTTATTTTTTTTTTTTTTTTTTTTTTTTCATTCTAAAGTGGATTAGATACTTAATTTTTTCTTTCTTAATATTACCTAACATAATAAATTACTTCTAAATAGACACTGTAAATTGTGAATGGAAGGTAATGTCCAGGTTTGCTCCAAACTGGTTTAAACAGGTTAAACGCTAAGATTTGATAATGGACGTATTCTCAGAACTGAGGAAAAGAGCAGGTGGAGGAATGCTGTGCTGCAAGCATGTACATTTCTCGGCTTTATTTGCCAGCCAATTACAAGAAAGTGTGGAAAATTGTAATCGTTACAAATATACTACAAAGAACTGTAAAAGCAACTTGGTTTTATTTCCTCAAGCCATAACTGAAAAGATATATATTAAAACGTGGCTTAGCATTCGTCTACAGAGCTCTAAAATGAATTCTATCCAGATTTTTAAAATGTTTTTGATATATTTCCCATTTGTATTAATCAGATTCAGTTATTTAGAACTAAATCTTTAAGTTCTGTTAATATAAACTTACCAGTTCCATGCTGCAAGTTAATTTTTTATCTTACATCTATATGTGCTTTCTCTTTAATGTCAAAGGTTCCTCTTTAGTCTAATGGCTATAATGAAAGCTTTTACTGATAAATTAAAATAAAATCAGTTAATGGGTACCCAGTGCCTTGTTCTAGTTAAAATGCACATCAATTTGCAATGGCCACTGCTTTGAGACTGTAGCATGTGTTTTATCTTAGGCGAAGTGTAGTGAGCAATGTGAAATTTAGCTTTAAAAGTGCCTAATCGGCTCTTCTGTAAATATATTTATAAATTATTTCCCTTACTAATAACCTTACCACACTTTAATAAGTCACATTGAAATTTTCCATGGTAGGTGATTGCTTCAGATGGATTTTTTACAATGTTATTGAAAATGGCTTAAGCATTTGGAGAATGAGATTAAGTGAAAGATGGAGAATATCAATTTTTTAAAAAATTTTGTCCTTTCTAATGTGAAACAGCAGTAGATTTTTCCAAAGAAATGCACCTATGGTCAAGTGGCTTTTACTATTTCCACCACTATCCACCCACCTATGAATAAAAACCTTGGAAGAGAGCAGATTTGATTTTAAATGTGTTATTTTAAAATTAAAGATAAAGCTGATTTCCAGACCTTTGAGTGTTTCTAAATTCCTAATTCTTCTTATGATAATATTTTGTGTGAAACTGAAGTGTGGATGGGATTTTGTATGATACATGTAAGCAGTCACAGGGATGAATGCACCTTTCTAGCTTGGTATCACTTTCTGAGGGAACAGGTTTGAGCCCATTTATTGTCAACCGGTTTTAAAAAGACAATGCACTAAGTTGCCACTAATACCCATAAGCACTTTTTGCAAGTAAAATATTGTATTTTTAGGAATTCTTGGTTTTTTTTTTGGTAGGAAATATGGATGGATAGCTTCTCTGTTATGTGCTGAATCCTGTTAGCATGTAAAATAACTGTCCACAAATTATGGCTGCTCTTTCTAACACTTGGTGAAGAATAACTGATGATATTTGTGTCCCCCATGGGAACATCATTTTTAGGCAAAGAAAGTAGAAGGTATTGTGCCCCTCTGCACACTCAGAGTGGTCTCTGGTGCAGCTGCATGACTGTACAGTGCAGAGTGAGTCCCCTGTGTTTAATGCCTAAGGTCTCCTAAGCAAGCTTTTGAGAAGCAGAAGAGCAGCTGCAGGAGAAAGCAATAAAAGTGCAAAGGCTCTGGACCTGATCTTATCACTTGTACCTTCAAACCTGCAGTTAACCAAGTTATATTCTTCCAGCCAATTTAGGGGGTGTTGGCTTCAGAAGACCTTGCACCTCTTCAAGTCCCACCAGATCTTCTAGCTTCTACTGTGACGACCACCTTGTTCTTGACACTTGACACTTGAGCTGTCTAGTGTCTTTACCTAACCCTATATTCTGCTCTGGTCTCTGCTTGGATCAGATGCGTTTGTCAAAAGCTGAAGCTTATATTTATAGAGAAATCATTGCCAAATGTATAAATGAGCTTAAATAAGGATTTGAATTCAGGCACTTATCTGCAGGCGCTGGAGTTTGTTATGGAGCTGACTCTTTAGAGACTTTTTGATAGGAAATATACCAAGCTGATTGTTCGCACTTGAATTTATGGAAATACATGAGCATGTAGGCACATTTGTAATCTGTAGTCATATCTCCCATAAAAAAGTTGTTGGCAGGTATGCTATAAACTCTAAAGAGCCTCTGTTTGAATGCAGTAAAAAGATCTTTTTCACTTGGACCTTGAGCAAATATTTGTATTAGCTAACAAATGATTCTCTCCTAACAAGCACATCCATCTGAATCATTTATTTAAATCTGGGAAATTAGGCATATTTCTTCAAGTAAGTTATATATGAACTATTGTATTCATTAGTCTATCAATTATGTGGCTGGCTAACACACTATCTGACAATGTATTAGATGATGTCCATCAGTGGACCAATACATTATTTACAATGTGGTTTTGTTGTTTTTTTTTTTATTATTTAGCCATAATGTTTAGCAAATATGTTGTTTAATGAAGTCACAGGACAATTTATGCTAAATAACATTTGAATGATTGTGTTGTGATGTCAAAATTGCTTAGCACAGTAATACTGCTGCAAAAATAGCCTCCTTACATGCTTGGTCTGCATATTTTTTGTTGTCCTTTTCCTCCTCAGTTCATAAGACACATTTCCATTTCTGTATACACTTCTGTGTATTTCCATGTGAAAACAGAAGAGTGTGGCACCACCTGAGAAAAACAGACAAGCCACTGAAGGTCTCAAGGTGTTATACATACATCCATAACATGCATATGTTATGTGCATGTTTTATGCTCATTTGCTCTTTTTTTTCTTTTTTATTGAAAGAAAATCAACTCTTAATTAAAACTGAACTAAGAAGTCTCTACCCTGAAACAAATTAAATCTGCCAGATACCTTGGGATAGCCTTTTGATTTATCATGGAGATCGGATTTAGACTCCTCTGACAGTTCAGAAGGGGAAAGTGACAGACACTGTCAAAAGAAGATAACACTTTTTTTTTTTCACTTTTGAAGAGTTTTATGAAGTGTAATAACGTTTTTTTCTTTTTCTTTCCATTATACACAGGAGGCAGAGCAAGACAGCCTGTTGCCTGAATGCCTGTTGGCATTCGCCTCTGCTCCTAGCAATTAGTAGCTCCCTTCCTGGTGCTCTTTTCTCAGAGGAGAAAGCCATTCAAGACAGCAATTTATCAGGTTCTGATAACTTCCCCTCTTCTCCACAGTGCCAGTGTGGCTCTGAGGCAGGGAGGCAGAGGGGCTGCTCTGGATCCAGCCTATATTAAGGGATGAAGACAAGGGACATCTCTTCCAGGAAAATCTCTTTCTGCCCTGAGAGAAAAGGGCAGTATAGAGGGGTGAAATCACCGTGTCTGTCCTCAGGAAGGGAACTTGCCTACCAAGAGGTGTTGGAGAAAACGTTATCAGCATGTGCAGAAGCTGTTCAAGCATATTGCTGCCCAGAAAATGCCACTGTATATGCTCCACAAAATATACAGTATTTCCTCAGTTTTGATGGACTCACCAGGTAGACTTTCCATGGGAGGACGACAGTCCATTAAAATTCATCCTGCTGAGAAAGGGCTGTGCTGTCATTTTTCCTTGTCAGTGGAATGGCAGAGTCAGAGGACAAAATGCTTCTGTAATACTCCCATTTGCAGAGGCTGCTGTCCCCTCTGGGGACGAAGACCGCAGGAAGCTTGGGTGCGGTGGTCTCCCCACCTTTGCTGCCCCCAGCACTGTGCTGCACTACGCAGGAAGCAATGCATGAGGTTAATTGCCCCCCTTGTCCCAGGCCAGGAGGAGCATTGGAGACTCAGAAAGGATTGCTGCCTTTCGTGGAGTGACAGGGAACATCAAGGCAGACAGGGACAGCCACCGACAGTGTGGTCAGGATCAAAGGAAAGGAGGGAAGTATATACAGGAAGTGGAAGAAGGTTCTGAGTTAGGCATAGATTACATTAGTAGCTTGCATTTTTTGGGCCCTGTTTGGTGAAATATCTATAAAATTGCACTTGGTGCATCCATAAGTATCAACTTAACTGGGCAAATTCCTGTTCTGAGACTGCCTTCTGCAGTCTGCATCTATTTTCTGCACAGGAGAAGAACCAGAACAGTTCTGGTTTACATTTGCAAATAAACCTTCTAATTCTAAGGTCTAGCTGTGGATAAATCCTCATCACCTCATGTCTGTACAGTAGGTGTCACAGTACTTTCCTGCATCACAGTGGGGCAGAAAAATTCCATTCCCTAAGAGGCGCTAAAGCATACAAAAAATGGCTCATGGTTGCTTGTTCATGGTTATTCTTCTGTCCCAGGTATTGTTGTTCAAACTACTGCTGCATTCTACTCAAACAATTATTGGGTTGTGAGGCAGTTCCTATAAAAAAAAGTAAAAATCCTAGAAATGTAAAGTTAATGAGGCTGGAAGGCACCTCTGGAGGTTGTCACAGCCCCCCTGATCTAAGGAGGGGCAATGAGAGCAGGGCCATGTCCAGCCAAATTTCGAGACTCCACAGCCTCTCTGGGTCACCTTTTCCAGTGTCCAACCCCCTTCACAACTAAAAAGTGTTTTTCTCATGTTTAAATAGAATTTCCTCCGCTGAGATTTGTGGCTAGTGCCTCTTGTTCCGTCACTAGATATTACCAATAGGAGTCTGTCTCTGCCTTCTTCACCCCTCCATTAGGTATTCATTCACATGGATAAGACCTCCCCTGCCCAAGCCTTCTCCAGTCTGAACATTCCCAGCTCTTTCAGCCACTCTTCATATGTTCAGCCCCTTAATTACATTCACAGTCCTCCACTGGACTCTCTCCAGTGAATACACCTCTCTGGGTCCTCATTCTGGGGAGCACAGAACTGGACATAGCACTCCAGATGTGACCTCACCAGTGCTGAGTAGAGGGGAAGGATCTTGTCCTTACACCTGCTGCCAATATTTTGTCTAATCCAGATGAGGATATCATTAACCTTCATTGCAGCAGGGGCACATTGCTGGCTTATGTTCACTTTGTTGTCCGCCAGGACTCCCAGGTTCTTCTCTGCAAAGCTGTTTTCTATATGTTTGGTCATCAGCATGGGTTGTTGCCTGGGCTTATTTCTGCCCCTGCGGTAGGATGTGGCATTTCAAATCACCTCCAAGTGAAGGAGTCCCTGGCATGCCTGACCATTACTTTCACACATAGCACTGTGCACAGCCTTGACTGAGTCAGGCTCAGTAATTTGGTACACCACACTGTGGGCAGCATGAAAATAATCCAGCTCTTTCTAGCCTACAACAACCGAGTATGTAATTTGATTCTTTTTTCTGCCTGTACTTGGCCCTGGGGAGTCTAGTGAGCCTGTCACAAGGTGCCACTGGTGGGTGGATCTGCGTGGAGGAAACTTTCCTCCTATTGCCTGGCAGCTGGAGAGTTTTGGGCAGCCCTACTACTCTCAGGGAGCCCCACTTGAGAATGAAAGACATTTCATTGCCCCGCTGCTCTGAAACAAGTCCTTATGGTCCAATGTTTCACAAATTGCTCCTTCTCACTATAGACCTATACCTATTGATTTAAATTTGCATGGATGGCTTACCATTCTCTAAGCTATTTTACTGGATTTTTCCCCAGAGGTGATTAAATAAGAATTTGCCTCCACCTTCATTTAAGATTGAGCAAGCATTCAACTTGCTCTAAGTTCTGAGAAGTAAGAGACTAAAAATCAGTGCCAAGGTCTGTGAGGCTGGCTCAGGAGACAAGATTGTTGACAGAAACTGCCCTCAAGATTTGGAAATTACACATCTGGGGCTTTTCAGGAACTGTTTTCACCAGTTTTTTTTTTTAAGGAGGAACAAGATTGATTTACAAACAGGTATTTCTTATCCTTTAAGCCTCTGTCCTGGAGCTGTTTAGCTTCTTCTTACCTTCTGGCTCCCAAGCCCTGGGGCACCCAGCCATTCTCAGCCCTCCCCTGGGCAGACTCCAGTGTAATTCTGCTCTACAATCTCTATCCTGATGCTCAGCCCTGCAAACTCCAGTTTCCTGGAAGTCCCTGGGAAACTGTTAACTTTCAGCAGCAATTTTCAGTAAATCGAACCATGGCTGGCTACTGGTTTATGCTTTTCCCCCTGGAAGCCAAGCCAGGGAGACTGGCAGTTTACCATCATGAAGCTCTTGCCAAATTCATGGTGTTTCTGACTTTGTTTGGAATTGGATTCGGTAGCCGAGGAGGTCCCTTTCAGTGCTACATTCCAGATGAAATCTGCTAGAAAAATTTCAGACAAAAATCTGTTCCAAGCCTCTTCTGGTATTCCCATAGTTGTTCATCTGCTCATATTGGGATTATAACTTCATTTTGAGTAACTGCTGTGGAAAGCTGCCAGTCATTTCAGGATAGCTTATGGCAGTCACTCAAATGGTTTACAATTACCCCTAGGTAAGTCTGTAAATTTGAAAACAATAACAGCTCCATTCTCAAATGTAACATCTTTTCAACTCATTGTATGTAAGACCTCCAACTGGGTCAATGACAAGCACAGAAAGGGACATACATTATCTAACTCCTGTGGTTTCATGGAACTGATGGCTAACACACAGTTCTAAAATGAATTTGTACAACTTTATTTTTTAAAGAAGTGAGCTATTAGAATTCCCTGTTTAACTTTTGATCTTTTTATTTTTTCATTTAACTTCATTAGCCTTTTCTTAGTGAAAAATATTGATTCTAGAATTGCAAAGAAGGCCAAATAGTAACAACTTATTTTTATCTTTTGCTCAAATACAGCAGGACAGGAATGAATCACAAATCATCTAGTCACTTATTAACACGAGTTTGGGATGTAAAATTGTGCATTCAGTTTTGCTGATTCATTTACAAAGATCATTAAAACCAGCCCATTTCCTGAGAAGCTCCAAGGCTGCACAGATGTGCAGACTAAGGTCCCTCACAGCTGGATGCCCTTCTTCTCCACCAGTAGCATGATACAAAATGAAGAACCACCATCTGAACGACTGATCCACCCTCACCCACTGTCCAAGGTGTCCCATTTAAGCCCAAGCCTTCGTGCTTGGTCGTTGCATAAACTACACTGTATGCGTCTATGGTGTGCCTGGCCTTATTGACTTGACCTTGCTTGCTTGCCGTTGGACATGTCCTTGTGACAGGGGATGTGCCCTGTGGCAACTGGGGTTTGAACCAGCATCTGCCCCTGGACTACTCTGTTTGCCTTGTTTTGGGACTGTGTCCTTGCTGGAGAGGCCATTGTCCTGCTCTGCCACCAGTGGCTCCTGTCTGGTTTCCCCTCAGGAGCAGCTGCTGCTCCCTGACCTCCAGGGCATGGCAATTTTGTCACACACCCATCAGCTCTTGTAGTGTGACCAGGTCTTGCCTGTTGAAATTCTGCTTCTATGGCAGCATAATTATCTTTGCTGTCCTCTGTGTGTTTTTTTTGGGTTGGCTACATCTTTTTAAAGAAGGAACAGCTACATCTGCATGTCATGTCTACCATTGTCCCTACATCATGGATTTAGACAGCAGCAAAATTAAGTTTTTAGCTTCCTAATAATCACTATCATCTGATTTTCCTGTTGAACTCTAAGTCAGTGTTTTCTGAGAACAGTTCGAAATGACTCCAACATCCTTCCCCAAGTGGTAATAGCTAGTTTGGAGTCCCTCATTGCTTTTATACACAGATTTTTTTTTCCTCCTATGTACATTACTCTCCATTAATGGGCACTGGATTTAATTTGCCATTTTATTGCAAAGTCACCCAGTATTGTGCGATCATCCTGTATATGTTGTGTTAGTTTTTTAGCAACTTGAAACAGACTTGTTTCATTTGGAAATGTAGTTTTTTCACTCTTCATATCCTTTCCACTCATGAGCCCCTAGGAGAAGAGTTCCCAACGAAGATCCTCACAGGACCTAGGTATAACTCTCTCTGGTGAAAGCTGACTTTCTAGTCCAGCTTTTGTCTTCCTAACTTCTAACTGGTTGTGAAACTATGAGAGATCTTTCCTCTCCTACCATGAAATTTTAATATACATAGGAAAAGAGATGCTTTTAGGAGCTTTTTGATAAACTGAGAATATTCTGTCACTGGGAGCAACTTGGGAACACCCAATTCTCTCAACATTTCTTACAGATTTGTGGGGCATGAGTTTTTTCTACCAAACATGACTCTTGGCTATCCTACTTGTCCATATGATCACTAATGCTAGTCTTTATTACTGTTTTTATCTCTTAATCCCCAGAGATGCAGGTAAAAGGAGATATTCAGCTCTTAGGTGCTGTCAATGGTGCAAGTTGGTTCATTACCTGCATTTATTCATGCCTGTAAACCCCTTGTTATCAAGTCATCTGATTATACTCTCTCAGCAGTACACTTGCATTCACAGTACACAGCTTTGAAATGGGTTTTAGATCACCTTCACTTTCAGTGCAAAGATGCAGCTCACTACCTTGGAACAATACTGCTTGCCTCTAGTTCTGGGAGCTGTCCATTTTACAGCTTTGTGTCATGGTCAAACACCAAGTTTGACCATGCAGTTGAATAATCAGATATTTTCCTTCCTAAATCTTTCTCACTCCTATAGAAATGAATAAGAAATGTTAACCCATTCCTGTGAATATCAATTGCCAGTGTCTGGGGTGTCCAAGTTGGTGCATGGGGCTATTGAGCAGCCTGCAGAAATAAACTGCCTCAATAACAAAAAATAGAGCTCAGGTTTACCTCTTTTTCTGTAAAATCCGCTGCTTTTTCCTTGCATGACAACTGCTTGGTGTGCTGTCTGCCTACTAACTGAGTGATTTAATTGGAGAAATGACTTCTTAATAGCTCCTCTTTAATTATTTAGCTGTTCAACAGAGGTAGCTTTTCTGGTCATGAAGGTAGTGACAGTGGTATTGTTATAATGAGATACTTAATCTGACTGTCTCTGGTTGAGGCTCATAATTTGTAGATCACCACCACTGTCTTTGTTTATCCATCTGCTGTATTTGTCCTCATTTAAAACTCTCAAATTAAAATATCACCTTTAGCCACATGGATACTGATATTGATAGACATAATTTTTCCCGGATTAGTCTGATATAGCTCAGAAGCTACATAGATAAGCAGCTTTTGGCTAGACTGTCTAAGTGCACATTAACACTTGTGTTTCAGTTGCCATAATACCATTGACACTCTTATAATAGACATTAGTGGGTAAGCATGGGATCAGTTTAGCTTTAACTGTTACCTTTGTGATTATATTTTCGTTTTAAAATTATAATCTGCATACAGTTAGTGTCCCTATTAGACTCCAACCAAATGAGTCCCAAATCTGCCAACCAAACTTACACTCGAGGAACAAGAAAACTTGTTTTCTAATTTACAACTTTTTTCTGTTTTTTCTTGGAACTATGTGGTAGAGCCTTCTTAATTTAGACCTATTCTGAGTGTCTTGAACCAATGAATTTATATGCTAGGTTGCATCTCTTAATAAAATGTAAATTTAGGATAGACAACACTAAGGGCTAAAGAAAAGAGGTACATCTGGATTTGCCAATAATTCATAAATGCACTTAGTTTTTTGTTTCATGCTGGAAAATGGTCGAGTACAAGAAAAACGCAGAGATTGGGTGAAAAAAGCAGGGGAAATAGGTTTATTGGCAAAAAGAAAGAGAGGGAATAAGGGTAAAATGTGGCAAGAAAAAACCCAAATTGTAGCTGAAATGGTTTCATCTTTTAACATAAATTCACAAATAAATGGTCCAGATGGAAATCTGTGATTAGAATGCAGCTTTGTATTACTTCACTAGTAAAGAGTGACTCACTCTACCCATTAGAAAACTCCAGCTCCCATAAATGAATGAATTTTTGTTATGAAGTTCTCACTAGGCTGGTGCTTGGCAGAGTTCTCAACCCAGGAGAAGAGCGTTTAGTATTTAATTTCTTTATCAGAGGCAAAGTTTGGTTGGAACAATTGCAAATATGTGTTTGTTCCAGTCAGTGCTAAAGTTTCTGGATAATAACTGGTGCCTGTGTAGTACCAGCTGTGCAGTGAGGAACTCTGTGATGGATCCTTTCCCCCCCAGGCTCTCTAGTGGCTGTAGTTCAGTGACTGTAACAAAGTCATATATAAGCAACCAATGTTATTAGCAGATACACCTCTCATTTATGCATGCTTTCTGTATTGTTCATTGCTTGCCCCTTATGATCCAGATGCGCTGCCTTTCCATTAAGTCCATCATTCAAAGAATAGCAACTGGGTTGAAGTCCATAGGTTCATTTCAGCATTCCTCATGCAAAGCCCTCTTGCAGTCCTCACTGTGCAAGATACGGCCATAGAGTTTGTCTTTCTGCTCTGGATGTTATAAATATTATTGTTTGAGCTCATGCTCTCCATTCCCTGTCTTAGTGGAATGGTATTGACTCCAGAGTGTAAGGACTGCATCTACTCATAAGATCAGAAATTTATACTGCTTGATTTGCAATAAATAGACCTAAAAAAATGAAGCTTCAGATCCTTTCCATCCACAGTTCCTATTTTCTCCCACTCAGTTTGTGTGTAGCAGTTTCCCTGACTTCCTTGCAAACTGTCAAGATCAAGCTGATCTTGATTCTTGCAATTTGGTGCCAAAATATGACATCAGCATCAAGAGGAAGAAGAATTGGGCATCAGACAGTGGAAGATTTATGCAAAGAGTAGCTGCTGTATAATAGTTACTTTGTAATTATACTCTGCAGGTTTTCATGCGCCTCGGGATGTAGAGTAAATAACAGAATTTTGCCTTCAAAAGAGTAACTGTACTGTGCCTTCTGTTTGTACTCTTTCACGTCCTGTATAAACATCCATTGATCTTAGCCTGATGTTTTTATCACTAAAAATGGAAAGATTTGCAACTAGGAAAGCCACCCCTTTTTTCTTTCTTGAATAGGCTTGAAGTGCATCCAAAAATGGAAATATGCTATATTTATTCTAAAGAAAATGTTGAAATCTTTCTTTCGTTCTTGGACTCATTTTGTGTTGCAATGGTGTACCTTTGCTTCTTGGTTGCCTATGATACTCAGAGATTTGCACCTGTGGTATCTAATATCTAGCAAAGTGATCTCAGTTAATAGGCATTGTCTTTTATTACTGGGAATATCTTATTTTTTTGTGAAATAAACTGCAAATTAATGTCAAATTCCTTCATCAATTCAATTTTAAAAACTCTAGTGAATTTCATAAGAGGTTTGTGTTTTGCTTGACAGTCTGACTATGCAATTGAAACCAGTCAAAGATAATTCATGTGAGATTAATTACTGTAAAGATATGAAGTTGCGTGGGGGTTTGCACCAACACTAGAGTTTTCTCTCCTGTGCTGAGAAGAGGTTTTAGTTGATTTGTCTATTGCCACAACTTTACAAAGGGTTGATTTTTCATGAAGCTCTAAAAAACATAGCATGAGAGCTACTTTCATGAGCTTACATGATTTTAAAAGACTCCCACATGTCTGTGAGAGCAGCAAGCTCTGCCTGCCTCCTGCTTTTCAACCAGGTACTCTATAGACAGCTTGTACACTACTCATGAACAACTGAGATAAATATTTTTATATTAACTATGTATATCGAGGTTTGCATATCCATGTAAAACCAGAGTTACTCACGAGTTGTGCTTGTAGGCTCACTGTCTTTCAGGACACATGAGCCTGGCCTTGAAGGTGGAGTTAGGAAGAGATAAACAAAACCTCAGTGATCTGCATGATGGCAAATGCACAAAAGGATCTCAGTCTGAAATTTAGATTCTCAAAACTCTTATCAACTGCCATCTAGCAAAGATGCCTTCCAGTATCTGAAGGGGGGCTATAAGGATGCTGGGGAGGTACTATTCATTAGGGACTGTAGTGATAGGACAAGGGGTAACGGGTTAAAACTTAAACAGAGGAAGTTTAGATTGGATATAAGGAAGAAATTCTTTACTGTGAGGGTGATGAGGCACTGGAATGGGTTGCCCAGGGAGGTTGTGAATGCTCCATCCCTGGCAGTGTTCAAAGCCAGGTTGGACAGAGCCTTGGGTGACATGGTTTAGTGTGAGGTGTCCCTGCCATGGCAGGGGGGTTGGAACTTGATGACCTTAAGGTCCTTTCCAACCCTAACTATTCTATGATTCTATGATTCTATTTTTCCCTAGCTGTCTGGGATAAAAATCAGTTACATTCATATGCCAATGTCAACTACCTTGGGAATCTCCAGAAAATGAGAACTGTTAGTTAAAATCCATGTAAGAGTGACTTTTGAGTTCATGTCTTTCTCATGGCACTATTAAACATTTTGTTCAATGGCTGTTTAATACAAATTATCAAAATTGCCTGGAAACACAGAATGCGACACCAGAATCCTTGTCTGTCCTGTGCATATTCCTGGTCTTGCGAGCACTGCGTCTTTCTTCTCTTATGGAATAGCTTAAAGAAAAGTAGTGAAAAATAGCAGTGTGTGGTGGCTCAGTTCTGAGAAGCAGGCTGGCTGACCCTTCCTGATGGGACAGAAATAAAAACATATCTTGCAAATGGTATAAGTGTCCCAACTATTGTGCACTGTCCAGTTGAGGGATATACAGCTTTGGAACAATTGAGCCTATGAAGGACGTAGGCAAGGGAATCCTTGCAGTGAGGTTGAATAGCTATTGTAGCTTACAAAATCACTTCAAAGCACAAAAGTAGCAACACATCTCGTCATCAGGGTGTGATTTTATTTCCAACAACTACAGGACGTGTCACATTAACACTGCATCTAGTGCAAAGTGAGATTTTATCAAAAATACGTGGTGCTGTTGACTAACCCAGGTTCTGGTGATGCTTCGCAAGTGCTGGTGTTGCTTGTTGATGATGTTAGGTCAGGACCAGCTTTTCTGTAGTTTCCTTTTCTCCTTTTTCCTCCCTCACCAGATATGTATGAGCTTGTGGGTGCCAGGTGCAATGAATTTCTTCTTTACAATTAGACCTTTATCACGACCACTGTAAACAGCCTCATGTCATGTTCCCTTCTGCTTCCTGTGCGTACTGAACTATCTCCATTGAGTTTGATGTCTCTGAGGCTTAAGACAAGAAGTATATTCTCTGTTATCATGTCATCTTTTAGTTAGTTTCTCATTTGCCAGATTATTTGCTGGTTCTTGGATCTCCAGTACCACATATTGACTGATCCTGTTCACCTCACTTGTAACTTCAGATGTGCTGTAAAACTTTAATTGTGCTTACTGTACTCTGCAACCTCAGGAATGTTGCACAAAAGCTACTTTTTCCCACATTTGTTGAAAATGGTTTTTGTATGGTTCCTCTCAGCTTTTTTTTTTTTTTTATTCAGTCTGCTTCCTAAATTCTATCTAAGTGTCCAAAAATCATTTTAGGCACTGCTGTAAATCTCATCAGGTGCCAAACTTGTTCTTTTAACTGTCTAAATATCTTTTATAATCTGACAGCACATGAATTGTTTGTCCTTTCTCCTAAAGGAGTCACAAGATTGTGTCTGTTGCCAGCTTCACTTGATTACTTTGTAGCCCTCATTTTATTTTCAGGAATCATATACCTATAAATCAAGAAGACAAATTAGTGCAAATTTGTAATTATCCTGCTTCTGCTGCCCTATTTGTCCACAAAGACATCCACAAAATAATAGAGAACTATTTATATTTAATTCCTGTCTTCACAGCTGTAATGGATGGTGCTTGGTTGCCCCAAATCAATAAAACCTCTTCAGAAGTCTCATATCACCAAATCACTATGTGGAATAATAATCAGAATAATTTCATTTAAATGGATACAATTAGCACTGGAAGTGAATCTGTTGAATAAGTCCATTGATTGTTTATCAGGTGCTGAGGTGAGATAATTTAAACATGCTCAGTGCTAAAAGTGATAGATAAATTGCCATCATATTAGTATGCAGCTACTGCATTTAATTTTAATTAATAATTTATTTTTAAATTTCAATAACAAAGGTAATGTGATTTATCTCAAAGCTAGCTCAAGGACCCTACAGATGCTTGACTGACAGATGTAAGAAAGCTAAGATACTTGGAATTTGTTCTTTTAGAAGTTACAGACTGTGTATGGAAACCCAATGTGTTCAATATATAAAGAAGTTCCTCAGTAAGTGTTCCCAGATGCAGTAATGTTTAAAATGCATGTTTTATGTATCAAAACATATATACTTTTTCCCTTGTCAAAGACTTACCTTAGAGGGGCTTTGATATTTCATGTAAACAAGTATTCAAAGTTTAGGGTTCTTTTAACATGAAACTAATGAAAACTGTTAAAAATTCCTTTCATCTATTCTAACCAGTTTATGTGTACTAAATTCTGGAAAAATGAAGACAGAGTTAAGCTCAGTATAAAAAGCATTTAGTGAACTTTTGCAAAATCATCAGTGGTTTAGTCTTGTAAATATTTTTTATAATAGCACTGATTCTTTGAGGAGCTTGTGAGATTAAACTCTTGTCTGCCACACTTTTTCTCCCAAAGTTGACTCATGCTTAAGGACATTTGCTTGCAAAGCAATGCAGTTTTCCCTTTTATTCTCAGGAGGAAAAGAAGATCAGGAAGTCTCTGGATATCATTCAGTTTCTGTTCAAGTTATTAGGAAAATTCCCGCTAGCTCAGACAGCAGAGGAACAAATCCCAGAAGAAACTGCAGCAGCTTCTATGTGGGTTGTGGAGGGGGCCTTGGGTCAGGCAGTGGGACTGGGGAAGAGAACTGCTGTCTCTTACCAGCATTCCTCCGTGACAGGCACTTCTTACAGGAACGCTGAGAATTTTGAAGTCATCAAATAAATTATTTATGGGAAATCATTTGCTGTGTCTAGTCATTCCCTAAAACACTAAAATGTGTGTCTCTAATGGGCTTATAAAGCTATGATGAGGATAGCCGTTGGAAAAAGTCAACAGAGTATAACTAAAAGGGCAGATGATTTGAGCTGGCTGAATACTGAGCTGCAAGGTTCTTTTGAGGAACATTTCTACAGAAAGACACTCTTTTTCATGGCACTTAATATTGGAAATAAAAATCCCCAGAAGCTAAAAATATCCTATTTTCTTTATTTCTGTTCCCTTCAATCCCCACTTCATATTTGCCATTAAAAAAGGAAAAGGGTGGGGGAAAAAAAAAAAAAAGGAGGAATAATCTTTTCCTTTTCTGTTTACAAATACCTGGAAATTTCCATTATTTTTTTCTTTTCAGGTTCACATTCCTCTGACAACTTGAATTTAACCGGGAAGAAACAGCTAAAATAAGCTGAGGAGATTATTTACATTCAAGCAAGGGCAAGATCCTTTCTATGTGCCACTTCCTGTGGTTCTGTTTTCTAATTAAAGAAAAAGCTAACACGAATGAAGCCACATGCTCACGATGCATAATTTTTGGAAAGGCAGCAGCAATTTTAAAGTAAATTTCACACTAGCTCTGAGACTCATGTCAGATGCTGCCTGCTTGCTCTAGTTCATGGAGGACATTTATATTCCAAATTTAAAAATAACTTGGTGCTGGCACATTCCATTAATAAATTAGGACTAGAATTTTATGTTTTCAAAGGATATGGTTGGGTATAAATAGACTTGCTAAAAACGGCTGAAACTCTGAGTGTTTCTCTTTCACCTGCTTTTATTTCAAGCTCTTGTTTCACTACGTGCCTCCTCATTTCTGACTGTGGGTCTAACTATATGCATGTTGATGGCAATTTTGAAGGCATTATCACCTGGGAGAAGATATCTGGTGCACAAGGCCACCAATAAACCCAGTGTCCTTCTCGTCTACTGGTGGAAAACTGCTGGTGAGGTCTCAAGATGAATGATCATAGAATCATAGAATACCAGGTTGGAAGGGACCTCAAGGATCATCTGGTCAAACCTTTATTGACAAAAATATGTTCTAAACTAGATGGTCCAGCCAAAGCTTCAAAGTGTCCAACACTGGGGAATCCGCCACTTCCCTGAGGAGGTTATTCCAATGGCTGATTGCTCTCACTGTGAAAAATTTTCCTATAGTGTCCATCTCGAATCTTCTGAGAGTAACTTGTGCCCATTACCCCTTGACTTTTCCATATGACTCCTTGTAAAAAGGGAGTCTCCATCTTCTTTGTAGCCACTCTTTAAATAGTGGAACATGGTGACAAGGTCTTCCATGAGCTGTCTTTTCTCCAGGCTGAACAAACACAATTCCCTCAGACTTTCCTCGTACAGCAGGCTTCCCAGTCCTTTGATCATCTTTGTAGCCCTTCTCTGGATGTTCTCCAGCCTGTCCACATCTTTTCTGTATAGTGGGGACCAAAAATAAATGGTAATAAATTGTCTTGTGCAGTCATGGTGTCTGAATGCCTAACTGGAACAGCTTTGCATGCTGGTGGCTCAAAGGGCACACTTCTACTTGAGTGTTTTTAATCGATGCATCTCTTTGCTTTTTGGACATATGCCTACACCACAGCAGACATTTCAGAATTCTGCTTTCTATTTTTAGGTGAAAATAGTATATATGTGGTCTAACTTGACAGATGCCAGGGAAGCTTTTCCGGACTTAGAGGACAGGTTTCAATTTCATTCATTTTGGTTACAAGAGCTGGAGATCTGAAGTTGTGACAAAACCAAAGTCCTCAAAACACCCCAAAAATGAGTTTACCAAAATTAACTATCCCTGCCTCAGACAAAAAAGGATTTTCTTTATAATAAAACATCTCATTTAGAATTTTTAAACAATTGATTTCAATGCTGACCTTTTCAAAAGACTTCCATTAGTAACACATTTTTTTTTCCTGATAGAATTAAGATATTTGAAGAAGTTTCTTCAGACCAGAAATTTCATAACAAAGTCCAATAGAGAATTTTTCCACAAACAACTGAGTTCCACAAAATATTTTATCTGTTTGAGATATACTTTTCTACTCTATCCCAAGATGCTTTCATTTAGTCCTGTGGTAATGCCCACCAGTTTTATGCATATGAGTGTGACTTCTCTGAGGTTTGCAGATCTACCTGATTTGAAAAGTGCAGGAAAGTTGTGTACTCCTGAATGATTGAAACAAATAGTACTACAACACCTCTTTGTCAGTATTGTTCATCAGGTTGATGAGTTTCTGCTTTCAGTAGTTGCAGAATTTTCCTTTAGAGACCAATTTCCTTTGAAAAGTACCCACTTACATCTCAAAACCAACAAAGAACAGAGTAAGGTCAGCACAGAGATATTGATTAGAGGACATCCACTGGTCAAAACTAACAAAATATCAATTAATGTAACAGATCCTTCAGTAATCATTACTTCACTGAAAATTCTTCCTGTTGTTTCCAAGAAAACGTGTGAAATTGGATGCCTGGGTTTTGGTGGTTTTTGCCAGTCTTTCCTTTCCATAATCCAAAGGAACATAACTACTTTCAGTGAACAGAACAGAACAAGATGATATTGCTAGACAGTGAAAAAAGGTGTCCAGTCAGGTTCTCTGGACCTCTTTTGGTCTTTACTTTCTGGAAAGCAGCAAAGTCCCAGGAGAATTTCTAGCAATGTAGCCTATGGCAAAAGCCATAAATACTTTGTCTGCACACATTTGTGAATGGAAATACTTTTAGTGAGTACTTACAGAAGAAAAACCAATATTCTGTGTAGTTTGACATAAATAATTATGACATAATCAAGCCAAAATACCCTCCTCCCTCTTCAAAGGAAACCTAAATCTTTGTTTTGCACATATTTGAAAAAAATAGTTTGCTTTCCATGTAGTTACTGAACAGAAATACGCATGAGCATTGCCTTTACGGATGAAAATTATTAAATTCTGTGTGGTGGTGAGTCAATACAGCTTGTATATCTCCTGACAGAAGTTAGTTTTCCCTGGAGTCTTCTCCAGACATTACCCGTAATATGGATTTAATGAATATTAGCTATCTTAGTGTTCTCACACTTGGAAAATCTACATCCTGGTAGATTCCAGAGTTGTTTATACTCCGTTCATGATCAGAGCTTTACATCAAAGGCCACTTCCTTCTTAAGAAAGAGTTACAATTGAGGTATCCAGGTTGTTTGAGGATCTATTTAGATAGTACAATAAGGCCTATTAGTAAAAACATAGAGGTCTATATGAAGGAAATAATTACTTCAAAAGCAGTCCAGAGGAGACATTTGAATATATCTATTTATGTATCTATATGGAGCTCTCTGAGTCTTCCTTCAATTTGCATTTGTTTGTTTTGAGAGTGCAGCAATGCAGTGAGACTGCAGTTGTAGACAGGGTGTTGGGTCTCAAGTCCTATTCCCTATTTGAGTTTAATTGCAAGTGTCTGATGATTTGTTTGCAGTTTTGCAGTTATGTACTTTGCTACCCCTGGATGCCTATATTCCAGTGGATGTCTTTCTTACAAAGCAAGACACAGGAAGTATCTAATCAGCTGCTACAGTGGTGCCTCTGCTTAAATTTACCTTGGAGCTTTTACATCCTCACATGCAGACTGTATCCCAGATACTCAGTGTCTGGTTTTTGTTAGTGCAATTTTTTCTTATAAACAGCTTCCTTTACTCTGTATGATGTCAAGAGCAGAGTTGAAGGACATGAGAGGAAGGTAAAAACTGCCTCCTGTGGCTTTGTGTACAATCTGTTTGTCCTAAATAATACTAGAAAGCTGACCAAATCATATCTGTAAGGCTTCATAAAGCGAAGTGTTACCTTCTATTTGCTCCATCAAAAGAGTGAGTTCAGCAGCATAGCACTCTGCATGCTGATATGTTAACGTGCCCATTTAATCACTGACGATAAATGAGCAGTGGAAATTTCCAGTGTTTTCTTTATACATAAAATGTAAGTTGAATGAAGGGATGTTATCCTTATGGAAAGAAAAAAAAGTCAGTTTAAATTCATATTTTGACCCATTTAATGTGTTTGGTAAAAATGCACTTTTATGTAAGAGCACTTCTTTAATATGCTTCTGAAATCCATCCCTTCAAACAGAAGAGTGCCTGAATTCTGACAGGTAGTCATCCAGCACTTGCTGTGCCTAGAACCTGTTGCTGCAGAAAAAGAAAACTGATGGGCTGATACTAAAAAACCTGTAAAAAATTAGTTAGGACCTCTGTAGTGTTATGAATTTTGAAAGGGGAAGGGAAGGCGAGAGGAAGATAAAAGGAGAGCAAAATCAAGGAATATTTTTATTCTGTAATAGGTAAGGGAAATCATTACTTTTTGTCATCTCAAGAGCTGATCCATAGGCCCTTAGGTCTCTAAACTGGAGAAAACGGTTACCTCTAATCAGTCTATTTCTGGTTCTACATGGAGAGGTTATGCAATATGCAAAAGAGAAAGTGAAATAGGTACCTGCAAGTTTGTTGCACATTCCTTGTTGTTTGTTTCTCATGGAAAACAAACAGAAAAGGATGAAAAATCAGAAGAAAAAATTCAGGTTTTCAAAACACTTCATGCAAAAAATCACAAGACAAATCAATTCAAATTTTTCCTCTTTATGGGGGAAATGCATGGCATTTATATTTCACACCTTCTAAGTTGTGTGGAAATCTATGAGTATAAGCATTATGCATGACTTTCAGAACTAAATTGTCCTGGGTTCAGCAGTAGCAGTCATTTTTTCTCCTTCTTAGTAGCTGGTGCAGTACTCTTTTTTTGACTCTCAGCCTGGGAACAGCACTGATAACACCAGTGTTTTTAGTTGCTGCTTAGCAATGTTTAGTCTGACCAAGGACTTTCTGAGTCTCATGCTCTGCCAGGGAGAAGGGGAAACAGGGAGGAAGTAGAGACAGGACACTTGACGCAAACTAACCAAAGAGGTATTCCATACCACAGCACGTCATGCCCAGGATGTAGAACTTGGGGCAGCTACCCAGAAGGGCTAGATCACTGCTGGGGTCAGGCTGGGTATTGGTTGGTGGGTGGTGAGTGGTTGTATTCTCTTCCCTTGTTATTTCCCTTATTATTATTACTATTGGTGGTAGCAGTAGTGGTTTCGTGTTATACCTTCGTTACTGGACTGTTCTTATCTCAACCCATGGGAGTTACATTCTTTTGATTCTCCTCCCCATCCTTCTGGGAGCAGGGCGGGGAGGAAGTGAGGGGAGTGAGTGAGAGACTACGTGGTTCTCAGTTACTGACTGGACTTAAATCACAACATAAGTGAATGACATCTCTTTAAATCCTGTCTGACTATTTCATCTCTCTTCTGTTCTCAGGCCCTTTTAAAAAAGGAAAGTAAAAAAAAAGTTTTAAAGGACCATAAGGAAAGTTGGAGAACGAGCAAACTGCTGAGGTTTTTTTACCCTCCACAGCGTTTGGCAGATGTCATTGACCAAAACTGGGTTTCTTTGAGTCAAACCTCTGAATCTGCGCAAAGTCACTGAGGTCAAGTACTGTATTTGCCTCAGTCCAAAGCAGATGTAACAGCAGTTGTGTTGTAGCTAACTAACCATAATGTAACAAACATCATCAACTTGTCAGACTGTCCGGAATACAGAGTCAGTAGTGCAGAGCATGCTGTATGTCAGAGGCACCTACTGATTTCAGTCTGGGTAGGGCTTGGTGGCTTAAGATCGTCAACTGGTTTTGCTAGCAAACGCTAGCAATGTGTGTCATTTTTCCATCGTGGCAGAAAACTCATCTCTAGACCCTGGGCTGAAGAGCCTGTGCCAGAAGGATCTCATAAAATTAATAAATATAGCAATAATAATGCATTACTACCTTTAATAGTAATACAATACTGTAATAGTGGAAATAACAATACTGGTAATAATTTATAACAATGAGAAAAAGAACCTCTTGCAGGATCATAATGGTTTGGATTATTTTAAAAAGGAAATTTGGATCATTTTAGACCTTATGAAGATTGCACAAAAGAATTATGACCAGAAGCCATTGCATATAGCTCTGTGTGAGTTAGGCAGGGATGTGACTCTCACCTTCCTGTTCTTTTAGAGGGAAGCATATTAGTGGCTTTTTAAAGAAGCGCTACCCCTCCTCTATACTGTCTGCAGTTACAAGTTGAACCATTTCAACAAGGGGAATTATTTCCTTTCTCTTTGCCAGACTGTGAGGATGCCATACCTCCCCTGTGTATGAGAAACTTAGTTCAGGTCAGAAATCAACAGGCTTGCCAGCTGTTTCTAAGTCATAGTTCCCCCTCCAGCCCCTAGTCCAGCCTACTGAGTGGCTCTCTAACTGCCGGACAGAATAAGCACAGCATTGCTTGCTAGGAGAGAGGATGCTAAATGGTGGGGAAGAGGAAATTGAACAATTTATTCCCTTTTTATTGAAAATATACTATTCTAATTTTTCCAGGGCAGCTATCCTGCCAGTTCAGTGCTGACAAACATCTCTCAAAATAAAATGTGAACAATGTAATGAAAACATCATTAAGAGCAACACAATCCAAAATGTGCTTGGCAATTTGTTCACTGTTGCTTTTGCTTAAAAAGAAGAACAGCTAAAGACACATTAAGAAGTTGCAGCCAAATTCTAGTGTGTCCTTGCTTGAGAAATATTCTCTGTTGAAGTCAGCTTCTCTTTGCCAGACCCATGACTCCAGAATAAGGATCTGTGCAAACTGAAGTTCCTGACAACTGGAAAAAGGGAAATATAACCCCCATTTCCAAGAAGGGGGAAATGGATGACCCAGAGAACTACAGACCAGTCAGTCTCACCTCTGTGCCTTGCAGAATCTTGGGGCAGATTCTCCTGGAAGGCACGCTAAGGCACATGAAAATCAACAAGGTGCTTGGTGACAGCCAGCATGGCTTCACTAAGGGCAAATCCTGCCTGATCAATTTGGTGGCCTTCTATGATGGGGCTACAGAACTGATGGACAGGGGTAGAGCAGTTGATGCCATCTACCTGGACTTGTGTAAAGCGTTCAACACTGTCCCACACAACATCTTTGTCTCTAAATTGGAGAGACATCAATTTGATGGATGGACCACTCTGTGAATAAAGAACTGGCTGGATGGCCGCACACAAAGAGTTGTGGTCAATGGCTCAATGTCCGGCTGGAGACCGGTAATGAGTGGTGTCCCTCTGGGATCAGTGTTGGGACCGGTCTTCTTCAACATCTTTGTTGGTGCCATGGACAGTGGGATTGAGTGCGCCCTCAGCAAGTTTGCCGATGACACCAAGCTGTGTGGTTCTGTTGATATGCTGGAGGGAAGGAATGGCATCCAGAGGGACCTTGACATGCTTGTGAGGTGGGCTGATGCCAACCTCATGAAGTTTAACCATGCCAAGTGCAAGGTCCTACACCTGGGTCAGAGCAATCCCAGGCACAGCTACAGGTTGGGCAGAGAAGAGATTCAGAGCAGCCCTGCGGAGAAGGATTTGGGGGTGTTGCTCGATGAGAAAATGAACATGAGCCAGCTTCAGTTTGCACTCGCAGCCCCGAAAGCCAACTGTACCCTGGGCTGCATCAAAAGGAGCATGACCAGCAGGTCAAAGGAGGTGATCCTGCCCCTCTACTCTGCTCTTGTGATACCTCACTTGGAGTATTGTGTGCAGTTCTGGTGTCAACATAAAAAGGACAGGGAACTGTTGGAACAAGTCCAGAGGAGGGCCACAAGCGTGATCAGGGGACTGGAGCACCTCCCGTATGAAGACAGGCTGAGGAAGTTGGGGCTGTTCAGCCTGGAGAAGAGAAGACTGCATGGAGACCTCATAGCAGCCTTCCAGTATCTGAAGGGGGCCTACAAGGATGCTGGGGAGGGACTCTTCATTAGAGACTGTAGTGACAGGACAAGGGGTAACAGGTTAAAACTTAAACAGGGGAAGTTTAGATTGGATATGAGGAGGAAGTTTTTCACTGTAGGGGTGGTGAGGCACTGGAATGGGTTGCCAAGGAAGTTGTGAATGCTCCATCCCTGGCGGTGTTCAAGGCCAGGTTGGACAGAGCCTTGGGTGACATGGTTTAGTGTGAGGTGTCCTTGCCCATGGCAAGGGGATTGGAACTAGATGATCTTAAGGTCCTTTCCAACCCTAACTATGCTATTATTCTATGATTCTAACTTTGTCAGCTTCTTACTCTTGATTTGAATCTGATGTATATATTTATGTGTCTTGAGAACTGTTTTACAAAATACCACTGCTAAAAAACACCAGTCAACACTCTGCTCAGAGCCTCTATCAATTCAGTGACAACCTGGGAACCCTCTCTGTAATGTCTCCAGTTTCTAAGCAGGAATATTTAGGTAATGGGGAACAAACAATGTAATAATTAAGTTTTCACCTGGATAAACTGGGAAAATAGGGGTTTCTCTAGCCCGAAGTTGCATTATTTCTTTTGCTATCAAAGGTATCTTAAATTAATTTGCACATAGAAGCAAAAGAATATCTGTCTATTAATTTTAACTTGTTAATAAGATAATTGGAAGAGAAAGATTATTCAATATTGCAATATTTTTCAATCTGATGTTGCCTTTAATATTGTCCTTACATTATACAGTATGAGAAGATATTTATTTTTTTTTATTATTAGAACAAATATTATGACATAGCTGGGGAAAATATGGCCAACCTTTGGAATTTAATGTTTCTTTAGGTCCATAAGGCTCATGAAGAATTGTGAAAGACTAGAGGCAACTTACCTCATTCAGCCATTCCAGTGGTTCTTGTTGCACTATGTTGGTGTATTCTTTACAACAGATAAAAATCTGAGAGAAAAAGAAATCTTGGAATGGGACTAAGGACCTTGGGAAATTTATTCATGCCCCCATATCGCTTTTGTCTTTCTGCCTCTGTTTCCTTAGCCTCTACTCTTCCTGTTCTCTACTGAGTCCTTTTTATGCGCTGATCAGCCCACTCCATTGTATTCACATGCAGAGCAGAAGATCATGTATTATTTATATCCAAGGAATTTGATTTCTGAGGGATGCTCCTTATCAGAGCAAATGATTATGCTTGTTGAGGAAATGTAAGCCTCGCCATAATCTACAGCTGAAGAATTGTAGCTGACAGGTATATTCTGCTGTATGGAGGGAAAGCTAACCCCTATTTTGGTTCTCAATGGAATAGGAAACTTGCAACATGTATTGAAAATTGCCCAGGGCACAAATAAGACAAGAGACCTAAATCTGCTTCCTATCACACATCAGGTTATGTTTAAAGCAAAGCATTGCATCTCTGTTTAAGGTGAGAGATTGTTTGCACAGGGAGCAAGTCTAAGGGTTTGAAATCCCATAGTCATTCTGTTTGTAATAGTATAGCAAAACAGGAAAACAGGTTCAATTCCTAGTGATTTAAGCACCATGTCTGCACCCAATGCCAGGAACAGACAAAATGAGCAGATACAAAAGGTGGAGTGGCCATGAAAGTGTAATGCATGACTGCGCATATATAGGCATACCTGTTCCTGCAGATACTTGCACTCCTCATCTTCAAGAAAAAGGAACTATTGTTAGTTCTAACAAAGGAGGTATTTAAGGGGTTCAGATCATCACCTGGCTCAGAGTGAGGCTGTTTCTGCAGGTCCTTTTTATAGTATCTTGGAACTAAACTCTGAACCTCTCTTCCTGATGTGGACTACAGTGGTGCTGGGCTGGTGATTCTCCAGTAAAACTCATAGCACTATATAACCTTGTGCTTAACATGTTAAATTTCAGCCATGAACAATAGTTTGAACATGCTAGCCTGTGATGAAATAGGAACTATTAGTGATTGACACAAATCAAAATGAATAATTTCCTCTGTGTAAAAGGTGCTATTCCTCAGATTTTATTTATATTTATTATTATTTATAGTTTTCAGGAGGAAAAGAATTTTATTTTTTTTTATTCTTTAGTAAGGATGTAATCCTGAGGATTTCCTGGTGGTATACACAACACTAAAATAAAGCAGGATTGTACTATACAGCATTGTACCCAAAACCATGATTAAAAATAGGTCTTTAAGTAGCTGAGAACTAAATGAGAAAACAAAATAAAGGGAAAGATAAAGTATGAGACACAGTATCATCATTAACCCTGACATTTTGACTTTATCAAAATTGTTGGTGTTTTTCTTAATGCTTCAACTGCTGAAATTGCAATTGAAATCATAAATATTCCTGTATTTTTTAAAAAGTGTACATTCAGTTTTACAAAAAAAAAAAAAAGCTGTTTCTAAACTCTAGACTTGAGGATGAAAAATGCAATGCAGGAGTACCTTGGAATTTCAAATGTAGAAGGCAAATAGATAATTCTACACAATGAAAATATGAAATACTTGGAGCTGCTAAATTGATCTTGGTGTCCCCACTCTGTGAGTTCTGAGGTTGTTAAAACTGGATTTTGGTTGATATCCTGTCTTCTCCACAAGCAACCTTTGTGACCTTCAGTATTTCACATAACTTCTATGCATCTGAGAGATGTGTGAAAACTGCATTATATTTCCTTACTTCATAGAAGAATTGTGAAATCAAATTGTATTCACACACTCTCTCTCTACGTATTTGAGGAACAATTTTTTTTTATGAAAAATCTTTTCACTTTGACTTGTTCAGCAGGCTTTTGTGGTGTCTTGTATCTGATTCTTATATAGGAAATGTTTTCTTCCATAGTTGCCTTTTAGATTTGTATTTACAGTAATACAGAAAGCACCTAATTTAGGCACTTTTGCCATACTTTAGGAATAAGGTTGATCACAAGGTGTTTGCATGAAAGAATTCTGGAGTTTTGATAATTGTCTGGAAGAAAATGAACTTTTGGGGTTTCATATTAAGAAGGTACTTACAGTTGATATACAGTTGTTCCCTCCCATGTATGCTTTAAATGTAATTCTTAAATTAAATGTAATGTAATTAATTTTTAATTAAATTAAATGTAATTTATTAAACTGTAATTGTTCAGATGCAATGGAAATTATAATTGTTAAATACTAATTTCAAAAGTTTGAAAATCATGTGAAAATGCTAATTAAAGCTCAATTTTATGAGTCCTTCTCCATTTCCACTAAAGAATAGTGTCTGACGGAGCCTGGACTTTCCAATAAATTCATCATTCTCTGCCTCCTTGTAGTTTCCCTTCAATTCTGCTCCATTACTGTTCATACTGCTGATATCCTCCTAAATAATTCAGTCCCACTCTCTCTCATTACAACATATAGTTGTCTTGGAAAGAACTCCGTATGTTTTGTCCTGTAAGTCTTTCTTTGGGAGTACTGCTGCATGGTGCCAGCCAGCCCCAGGACTCAGCTTCAGAGAAATTAATCTCAGGTTGACTGAAGCCAAGTTTGTTTTCTTCCCCAGCTTTCCATCCACCTTCCTCCCAACAGGCCTTGCCACCCTCTTAAACATAAATGATGACTACATATATATACTTCTCTTTGGTCTTCCAGCAATTTTAGGATGTCAGGCTGCCACCTTCCCCCCTTCTCCCTTGTCTTCTCAAAGGGCAAATCATCTGATTTTGTAATCTTGTTTCCTTGGATCTGGCTATCTCTACTAGAAGTTATGGGGAGACAGGCAGATCTTCTGAAAAGAAAACTAAAACAGCACTCCCAGCACAAAGACAGAGGATACTGGCTTTGCTTGTCAGTAATGCATTTCCTGGCACTCCTGATCAAACCAGTAAGTGGGCTATGTGTGAAAGAAACTCCATTTTCAGACTATCTTTTGAAGGTTAATAATTTCTATAACATAAATATGAAATAAAGAGCTTTTCTTGTCAGGATTGGCTCATTTTCAATACTATTTAAAGACACGTAAGTGAAAAACTCTAGGATAAATTTTCACTGTTAAAGAGCTGCTTAGTAGTATTATTTCCTTATTTAAACCCCAAACTTTTCTATTACTGATGGACAATATTTGACAGAATAAGACAACAACATTTTAAAAATCTGCCTAACAGCATAATGTACAAATGCAGAAAAATTTTTGCTTGTAAACATTTTGTCTTATTAAAACTGTTTAGCTGATCTCTTAGATGAAACTCTACCAAACATGTGTCTCCCTGGGAGTTGGCCATTTAAGTAGAAATAATTGGCTGTCATCTATTAGAGGTGTTTTGTGGGAGGCTATTGTTTTTTCTTTCATTTTTAAAGAAAGCTAGAAGGCAGATTTAAACCCTGTTATATTGTTACTGTTTTCTGTTCTGAAATAGTAATGTATCTTTAGAGAAAAAAAATATCAAGGTCGGTTATTTTATGTTCTCTGATGTGTAGAAAGTCCTCCACAGAAACTGAAAATTTAATTAAAGCTGCAAATAAACCTAAGGCCACTTAATACCTGAACTATTGTCTTAATAGTTGCATTATGCTATTATTGAAGTGCTTCTTTTCTAGGTGTTCTGTACCTGATGTAAATGAGCATTTATGAAACAGTCTGTAGATCTGATGTGAATGTGCTTAGCAGCTTGTAAAATCCTTTTATTTGTTAGGTATTTAAAAAGAGGTTCACATACTTGATGTGAAACATCCCTACTTGAAGTATTATTACCTGTTCGTGCAAATGTGATTTTTGTTCTCATGAAAGAATGTATGTGATTTCAAAGATCTGATGTTATTTATGATTTATATAATCATTTTTAAGCCCAGGCTCTGTATCACTGTATTCAAGGATATAATTCAGCTTTAGGTCAGCCTGCTGGTCACTGAAAGTGTATGAAAATCAAGTTTGCTGCAACAGTTGTATAAATATGGAATAATATGTGGGAATTTATATACAAGTCAGTGCTTTCTCATACTGTTGCTCTAATTTTTTTTTTTAATGTTTCTAGAACTGTAATGCAAACACCATTCCTTCATGTTTAATGTTTTCTGCTAACTTTAGTGAAGAATATATGCATATAATATATACGTATAAATATGCAAATTCAAACAACAGTATTTTCTTACTATTTAAGCCAATTTTTTATATGCATAACTTTACTGAACTTCAGTAGAGTTCAGAACATTTATTTATATGTCCAAAAAATAACCATGCCATGGCTACTAAAGATGCCATAATTATGTATTTCCTGATTGAAGGTATATTCAGAATGCAGATGTAGTATTAAACTACAATTTTGTATTTAATTTCCTTTGACAATGAATAATACAGCTGTATTTTTTTTTTTAATTCTCAATCTCTTTTGAACCTGATACATTCAGTGTCTATTTCCCCTCCTTTGCAGTCACTGTAGAAAGGAATGATAAATTGTTCTCATTCTCACTTGGTAGTGTTTTCCATTCACTTTGTACAGGTGTAAATGACTACATGGGAAAAAGTCAGTGACAAAGCAGGAACTGAGCTTAAAGTAGAAACACAATTTTTGAGGTAGTTACAATGCACTTTGGCTAGGTTGCCATATGTCTCTTGAAGCAAGATTTCAGCAGCTGTACTTAGTCTTCCATATATTTTCCTGTTCTGCAGAAATTAGGAAATTAGATGTTGTTGCTTCATTTGGTTAATTAGCTGGCCTTTGGAGTGTATGTATAAGCTGTTGTTTGGATGAAATTCAGAGGTCACATCTGAAGTCTTGTCCTAAGTACATTAAAAGAAACCCTGCTGTGTGTCTTTCTCTGGGTAATCAGGTGGGGCTTCCAGAAGGCGTGAAGTGTATATTTGAAAGCCTTTGGAAGTGATGATCCCGTGTGTGTGTATATGTGTGTATAAATACGTATGTATATAAACATGTAACTGAATAAAGATACCAAATGCACATAGAGAGTTTTTCTACCTTTCTTGAATCATGAGTAAGGAAGGCAAAGGAAACTAATGCCTTTAACCTCTGGAACAGCTCATCCTAATTTGTATTAATTGTCCTGGCTTCAGCAGTAGCAGTCATTTTTCTCCTTCTTGGTAGCTGGTGCAGTGCTGTGTTTTGACTTTCAGCTCGGGAACAGAGCTGATAACAATGATGTTTTGGTTTGGCCAAGGACTTTGTGAGCCTCTGCTCTGCCAGGGAGGAGGGGAAGCCGGGAGGAAGCAGAGACAGGACACCTGACCCAAGCTAGCCGAAGAGGTATTCCATACCACAGCACGTCATGCCCAGGGTGGGGGGCAACTGGGAGTTACCCAGAAGGACACGGGCTTCAGGGTGGGACTCGTTTCTTGACCGGTGGTATTGTCTTCTCTTCCCTTGTTATTTCCTTTATCATTGTTATTATTGGTGGTAGCAGTGGTGATTTGTGTTGTGCCTTAGTTACTAAACTGTTCTTATCTCAACCCGTGGGAGTTGCATTCTTTTCGATTCTCCTCTCCATCCCTCCGGGAGCAGGGGGAGGGAAAGAAGGGGGGGAGTGAGTGAATGAGTTGCCTGACTGGGTTTAAACCACGACATTAATCTAAAGTGTTTACATAGTTTCCCTTAAAATGTTTAAAAATGAAGTCACTTTGGGAAATGGTCAGGTAGGATGGGTCAGCTCCTCCCTCCTGAGTTTGTTTCTGTTACCTTCCTCCATTTGATCATCAAATGTAATGTTCTTTCCTTCCTCCCTTCCTTTCTTCCTCTTCATAGTTTCTGAAAGGGGCTTCTCTGATTACTTCAAAATTGATTGCTTTTCTTCTTCCAGCTGAGATCAGGATGTTCAAGGCTTTCTTTGACAGTAAATCATGTTGGGACGTGGAAATGCTGTCTTACTGGTGGCAGAGCTAGAGGTGGGACAGCATGGTTTGTTTTGTAGAAAAGGTCTTTCACGTAGCTACTAACTAGAGGTTGAGCTTATGAGTCCCTGAATTCAAATCCAATTCTGTTTGTTGACCCCTGTTATTCTAAAATAATTACAATGCCGACTGTGTTGATTGCCTGTATTGGGGCTGCTCCAGTTTGTCTTTCCTGGCTTTGATTCAGGATTATGCCTTGGCTTCAGTGGACATTTAGGCTTAATTTTATAACTAAATAGAGAGCACCAAAGGCCTTCTGAAACTGCTCTTGGATCCCAAACATCATCTGTGTGCCATGCTGCGCCAGTGGGGCCCTGGGTTACTACTGTGTGGGCAGCCCATATGCCAGACCTGGGCTGGTAGCAGGCTTGGTAGTGGTACAGAGCTGCTGTTCCAGCAGCCTTGGGCAGCTGCGGGGCTGGGGATCAGTGTGCACTCTTTAACAGGGTGCTGTCAGCTCCTCACCCCCAAGCTACATTGCCCATGCAGCTAACCAGCTCCCTGCTGTGCATGGCAAAGGCATTGTCAGACAGACATATTCCTTGTAAAATCATGTTTTACAGACCTCTTATTAAAGGAAAAGTGGGGCTTGGCTGTAAAAGGTTAGCATTTATAGATGCTACTGTGTGGTTTGTGTTGAGTTTGTAATGGCTTTGCAGGAGCTTTGAATAGCTCCACATGATATCTGTTGTACTGAAGTTTTCATCTAATTGGGAAAAACTGGTAGATCTGTATCTGGCCCAACTAAGTGGTCATAAAGTGTCATGAAGATAATAAGAGAGATAATACGCTCTGAATAAAAATACCAGGGTAGAAATGTCTCAGTGCATTTAATCTGTTATGATCCTTATTTTTTATTTCAATCTTTATTTGGATGCACTCTGTACTAAAAGACTACAGAGCAGAATTTCATCACCTAGTGGAAGCATCAGTTTTCACTGTCCTCAGTATATGTAATTCAATAATGCCTTGATCAAGCTTCTGTCCTAGCCACTCACTACTATTGTGCAATATCTTCTCTTTGTTAGATGTTGCAATAGAATCACCATCTAAATGAGGGATGACATAATTAAGTGGAATGTTGGGCAGTATCAGAGGCAGAGGCTTTTCTGGAGAGGGAGTTGCTTTGCCAGAGCTCTGTATTTTAGTTGTCAGCAATCATAACAGCAACCAAAAGGTTATAACTTTATTCCAGGCTATTAGGTAATTAAAGCGCCTATGAAAAAAGAGTCTCTTACACTAAGGAAGTGTGTTTGTAACCAGCATTTTGATGTTCATTTTGTTTTCTTTGAACTTGTAGGGAAGAGAGGCTTATGCATTAAAAAATAAAAATAAAAAAAAAATTAAAATCTCCCAAATTTCAGTTGAGCACATACACTAAAATGTTATTTAAACGTTATTTAGTCTACTTAGACTAAACTGTCTCTAAACATAGCTAAAGAGGTCAGGGTTTCTATCTTAACACATTGCAGGTACAGTTAAAATTCTAATAATCAAAAGAGTAAAAGAAAGACCAGTGGTTTAATTAGAGCACAAATGCACCATTTATTCACTGCAAGACCTTGACCCAATACTGTGCCTTCCTATTATAAGCTTCATATCTTGGTCCTATGGAGGGCTCCTGGAGTGTTCCAACAGCCTCACTTCTGCCGGTGGTCTCTTAAGAACTGTGCTGGCACTGTGGCTTGAATGTGAATCAAAAGGCTTTATATTTTCATTAAAACTTCAAGCTTTTAATTGGGGTGAATCCCTATTAACTTGATCTGTTGAAAAATAAGTTTGTTTTATTGGCTGTATATGCCTAGCTACCTCTAATTACATGCCTTGAAAAGATGAAGTTGCTTTTCCATACTACCGTGAAAGTAGCTAGCTGGTAATACTCTGACATTGAACAACTAACTATCTAACATTAAGGATTTAAAAATTAAAAATAGTTGGCAATGGAATATGTTGGACTGCCACATCTGTAAGGTAAAATCTAGAAAGCAGTAGTGAGAAAGTAGGTATGGCATGGTCATTAAAGCATGTGTTTTCCTATGCTGTGCTCCACTCTCACAGTGGCAAGTCTCCGTCTAGGGATAAAATGATAGAAGAACGTGACAACTGAATTAAAAAAGATACCTTGGTACTCTGCAGAAAAAGGTGGGCAGAAAGAGATACCCTTGGTTTTAATCTTTTCTATGAGTTGTCTCATTATCCAACTCTTATGTTTAATATTCTATAATATATATGGTATATACTGTAGTCTAGTATAGTATACGCTCTGAACTAAAGACCTCATACATCAGGCAAGTGCCATACTTCTTAGCATCCTCTCTTTGCCCTCAGAAATACATTGTTTTTGGCCAACATCATAACACAGCTTCAAAAATAAGGGTGAGTGGTGTTCCTCAGTTCAGTCTCAGTTTCTAGCAGTGGTTAGTCTAGCAATTGGGATGTTCTCTTGGGAAATAGGAACTGTGGGTTGCATAATCCTTAGATTTAGGAATGCATTGAATCCAGACTTCCGATTTCCCAGACAAATGACCCAACAACTATACTAGGGGATTAATAAAACATCCTCCAGTCTTGACATTCATCTCACCACTAATAATTTGCTTGGAGAACACTTCACTTTAGCAAGCAAAGGTATAAGATGTTAAAGTTTAAAGCTTATGGTACAGAAAAATCAGAGGAATATTAAGTGTTTTTTGTTTTGTTTTGTTTTTTTAACAGTGAGCACAGTCAGTCTCTAGAATAACTAAACAAGAATTGTAGCAGATTTCCCATTACTGGAAACTTTAATATTGACATTGGGTGTTTTTTCTAAAAAAACATGCTCCAGGTTGATCACAGAGATTATTGAGATTTGAAGCAATAATTAATTCAGGGAAGTCCCATGGCCTGTCAGACTAGATCATCACAATGGTCACTTCTGTCTTTAAAATCTATGGAGTTCCTGGATTCTGTGTTGTGAATGCCAATGAGACTGCCAATTAGTGTGCTTTTTTTTTTTTGATGTTGACACGTGTTCACTGGGAGCTAGGCTGAGGCCACCAAATTAATTTTTAAGTCATTAAAATGCTTCATTCTCTGAATAATGATTGTCACAAAACAATCAGAATGTGAAAGAGAAAGCGTCTGATTCTTGGGACAAAAAAGGAGGTAGTATGACATAATATTGGAACAACATAAGAAGGTAGTATGAATATAATGCAGCTTTTTTTACCATGTCTTTCTTTCTCATCACTGAATGCCATATATAACATGTCTAATAATTCCTTTAATTGCTATTTTTATACCTTAGAATAGAAAAAACATTACCAAGACAGTGATTGATGGGGAAGATTTTAATGTGAAAACCAAGGACGAAATATTTAAGTAGTGGTTGATCCCTGATCTCATGGGAGAGAGGATGTCTATTCAAAAGGCAGGGACAAATATGAATAGTTAATCATCTTTAGTCTGGATTTTTTCTCCATTTCAGGTGCATAATATGTTTTTGCTTTCAGTAAAATTAGTGGGCCCATAATTGCTTTATAAATGAATGGCAGGTCTGTAATTTAAGTAAAAAGCCATGAAATATATCTGCATGTTTGAATTTACCAGGGTGAAAAGGGGAAATGGCTTCTAAGTAACTGTAGGCTTTACGTATTAATTAACATGTGTGTTTAGAAACATAAGATCAGTGACTGTGTTTTAAGTCTCTGATGGGGTAAGCAGAACTCGTTAGCAAGCAGTGAAAGTGGCATCATTCCTCAGATGCAGCACAGGGTTATGAGCTTTGTCTACACATTTATTTTTCTTTTAGTTATATCAAAGAGTGCTGGTGTTCTTGATACCAGAAGGGGTTCATCCTAACATTTCAACTGCTGTGAAAGAGCCCTGAGGTGCTAAGGTGAAAATGTCAATCCTGTGCAAAAATGAAATAAAGTTAATACTCTTACTATTCATCTAGCACTAAGATAGGGGCATTATTGCAAAATATGCTTTTACAATCCTTCCTGATTTTACTATTTCTGCCTGTTTTTTCAATGTCCTGTAAACAGCAAAGTAGAAAGGCCATGCTAAATGAGAGTACCGGGTTTTCTGGGTTTGGTGGCAGTTTGTACTCTGACACGGTACACTGCAGGGTTAGTTTTCCTGTTTATTTGTAAGTGGGTGCTGTCTCTAGGGCTCAGTTTCTGCAGTGCAATCTCTCTTTAACGAAGTGTAATATTATTGAGTAACCAAAGAAATAAAGAGCACTTGTGATTGTTTTGTGCTTGGCAAACTCAAGCTTGCAATATGCCTGCTCCTCAAAGACTGTTGCCATTCAGAGTACTAAAATTGAATTTGCAATTTCTGACTAAGAAAAGCATCCCTGGCATTTTTAAAACGATGCTCCCTTAGAATAATGGGGCCATTCACTTTTGTTTCTGGTTGGGCTGGTTTCTGAAGGACCTTCAAGAAATGAGACAGCTGTTTCCCTGTTACCAACAGTCTGAACTGGGAGTAAGAAAAGCCCATGCTTTCAGTCAAAAAGATTTCTAAATATATCATCAACAGCTTGTCTTTTCTCTGTGCTGGATTCTACAAATGCAGAGGAGGAGAAGGCCAGCAGTCCGGACAGTGCTGGGATGCTGCTTGGAAGAAGCTCAGGTGCATCAGTTTGCAAAATCTCTGGTGTGGAATAACTGTGAGCCACTGATCTCACTTCAGAAATCCCTGTGTGAAATCCTAATGTATGGCTTAAGAGGACTACCTTAATCAAAACTTCTCAATGCTTTAGTTCCAGGGCTGCCAGTCTTGTCTGGAGAGAAGAAAAATGGGATGATCTTGTGCAGTATTTCTGCATGATGTTTCATTTTAATTTCAGTTGAAAAGAGTTATTTTAAGCGCTCATTTACTGCTCCCTATATTAATTGTTTTCTTTATGTCCTCACATGTTTGGGAATTTTTCTTTTTTCTTCTTTTTTTTTTTTAATCTTTTTAAGATCACTTTCTGGTGTCTTATAAACCACCAGTTGCCCACAGACTGCTCTGGGAAGTATTTACTAATATTTGTTGTTGTTGTTGTTGTTTTTGTTTTTATTCAAGAAGCTAACTTTTATACTTGAAAAAAATAACTGCTAAACTCTGGTGACTAGAGTTTTTGCATTTCAGTAGCAGCTAACCAGCTCATGGGACTACATAAGAATGTTCTTTATGCAAGGGAATCACTGAGTGTGGTACTAATTCATGGGTGATCTCCCTTTTATCTAAACTTTGGTGACAGAAAGAAAGACATGGCTGAAATAAATTTATTGTACTTAACTTACTCGGTGGATTTCAGTAGCTGATGCAATTTAAGAGTATTTTCAGGAGCAGACTTTGCATAGCCAGGTAAGACTGGAATTTGTATGGGCTTTCATGTTTACATTACTATGTAACCTCATCTGTAAGGTCTTTAACATTTCTGTCTAAAACAGGGAACTGGGTCTTACTGGGGTTTTTTGTTCCTACTACAGACAATGAGATGGGGACAGACAGTTTTCTGCCAGACTCACCTCACAGATGTAGGTAATTTCTGTGATAAATCATTTATTCACTGAAACATTGATTTTTAGATGACTTATCCTATTTTTCTTCCATAGGGGTGATTGGTTAAGTCCAGCTATGTCTCTTTGAAATACTAGATATTTTGCTCTATACTGAAGTGTTTTGGGGATCACATCAAGTATTCAGTTTTGTAATTCACCTGAAAATAATCCAGCAGTGTTGCCATTGTGCCTAGTCTCATTTTCCAACATTAGAAATCCATTATTGACTTACAGATTTTTTTTTAAATAGGCTCACAAAATAATTTAGGTTAGATGAGCTCTGTATAAGTTGTGTAGTCCAGCTTCTTAGTTAAACCAGGGAAAATATTGAATTCAGACCAGTGTTTTGTACACATGGGTCTTGAAAACGCCAGTGATGGAAATCTGCAGCCTTCCTGGGAAACATATTCCAGTGCTTGATCACCCATTATGCAATTTATTTTTTTTTTTTACTTACGTCCACCTGGATTTTTCCTTGCTGAAACCTGGGACTATTTCCTTTTGCTCTTTCACTGTTCACCTACAAAAAGGTCTGGCTCTATGTTTTATTCCTGTTGCGGTGGCTTGGAAGCTGATGCACTGCATGACCACTTTACATTTTGCTGTTTCTTACTTTGTTGATAACAGTAGTGATATCTTTGCCTTTTTCTTTCCCTTTGGCATTATTTTCTTGGTGAGAAATTGCAGCAAGAATGCATGTGTGCGTAATTTGCCTTCATGATTACCTTCGTGTTTTTTATGGGTTGCACTAATTTATTATGAAATGTCTACACATGATTTAAAGCATATTCATCAAAAATAAATGAACATGGTGGATTTTATGAAGCATTAGCGTAGCTTCTTTTGCTTGTTCATTTAGCAATTTGCAAAATGTAGTAATTCGCAGAAGGCTGCCTAGTTTCATTAGTTCAAATCAACAAGGTAAGGCTGTTACCTTATCTGTTTGTTAAAATATTCAGAGACAAAACCTACCATTACCTTTACCTAGATGTCTCCAAAATACTTTATTATTAATCAAACCAACAAAAGAACAACAGAAGTAGCTTAATGGTATGGGTTACCAGTGATATAACACAACAAAGTCTGATGGGTAGCACCAAGCAAAACTTGCTAATGGAATAGATTATAATAAAATATGTGAAAAAAATCCACTTTCGGTGAAATAACTGATTCTCTCTAGAACAAATTCTCTACAAATAAATTGGTGGGAATGTTGTCTTAGCAAATAGGCACTTTGTATTGAACATGGGATGAAATCCTTAACACGCTTGACAGGTAAAAACTTTTCATCAATCTGCTTCATGCATGTGCATGCACAAACTTAAGACTGTCCAAAGTTGTAGGAATGCGTGTGTTTAAGTATATATATATAATATATGTATTAAAACCCCCAGATTTCCAATATGCTCAGAGATTCATGTTCATGGATTCCTGGAAAAACTTGGTATCAGCTCAAAGAATTATTAAATTTCTTCTTTTTCTTGTACTCTTTGGGAGGAAGTGGCTTGACCAAAGAGCATTTATGAAGTGGTTTTACTAATGTTGCTCTGGGGTGGTATGTCTGGTCTGTTTCAAAGGATGGAAAACTGGTTATATTGCCTCTATATATCCTCCATTTCCATTTCAACTCTGTGTAACTCCTTTTTCTTTAGAGAACTGTTCTGGTTTCTAAATTCCATTTCTGTAATAATTTCAATGTCTTGAGATAAACTGTGATAATCTTGTATGAAACATACTTTTGGCAACTAAACTGTTGTCCAGATGCTAGTGTGTTATGTCTGAAGAGTGTCCAATACTGAAATATTCCTATCTGACCTGCCTAGGTTAGACAAGCCTAGTGAAAATAAACCAGAATATTTGTACTCCTCCTAAGGAACACCTCATATTATAAAATGTAATTTTTTTTTTGGCAGTACTTGGTAAATAAGTTTAAAATACAGACGAAAAAACTGTTGTTATCTATAAATAGAAATACAGAGACTCCTTTATTCTGCAAAAACTCATGGACTCCATCACATGCATAATGGGTTATGAAGAAAGCACTCTTCAACCACACTTCAGTCTCTTCTAATACAAAGAAATATCACAACCCCTTTAAAAAAAAAAAAAAAAAGCAAAGCAAAACAAACCAAAAAATGAAAGAAAACAAACAAAACCCCAAACCAAAACAAAAGAAACCCGAAACCTATGGCCAGCTGGTATTTTTTTTAACCAATTCAGCCTCCATTGCAATAAAGCGTAGGTGCAATATCTATGGCTCTGAGATCCTGTTTAGGCAGTCCTGAAGCATTCTCGTTCTCTTGAGCAATCAGTTATTTGGGTATTGGAGGTAATTTAGCCATTTAATTAGTATAATTGTTGACATTCCTAAAGAAGGTTTTTAACCCCCAAAAGGCCTAGAAAATTGACACCACTTTTTCTGCTACAGCATCAATGCTGGAAATTCAAATCTTACATATGTAAAGAAAAAGTGCAAAGTACAAAGAACTTTTCTGGTAATTAAGGTTAGAAAGTTCTACAGCCAGACTCAGCCCTAATTTTGCCACATTTTTCTCACGTTAACAAGAGCAGCCCAATTTTTTGTCCTGTAAGGCTTATCTGTAAAATGTTAATCTTTCTGTCCCCCTCTAGTCATCTGTAGATATAGAAGACTCTTCTAATCAAGCACTCTGTTTCACCACCTAATGCATGTCCTACTCAAAGACAAATTGTAGTACTAATTAAGGGGGACAAGCCATTTCCTGTTTGTTTCTGATCCACACAAATCCACACACCTTAAAACATTTGTACTACTCTTGGGATTATCTTTCTACCCAGAAACAGCAGAAGTTACTCTGAGCAAAGACAATACATTTTTGATTAGAGGATACCTGTCAGGTTGTGGTGGGCTAATTTAATAACACCCAGCTGAAAAGCATTAGCTTTAATCTGGGATGCATCAGGAAAATGGGCTAATGACAATTTAGTATTTATAACAGAATAACAGTCCCCAAGTAAATATAAGTCTTTAAAGCCAGCAAATAAATGTATACAGGAGCACCACTTTCCCCACGCATAGCAATGAACAGCAGAAGTTCTCAGGTCCACAGGCAGTGCTGGCTCCCCAGGTATCCACTTATTTTACCAATAGCTTGAAAGAAAATTACAGCAAAGTGATTAGTGAATTCATTAGATTCAGATGAGAGAAATATTCTGCTTGCTGCATTTGCAGTGTTCTACTTTAACACTGGGTCATAGTGCCCTGAGAAGCCTCCAATCATCCTAATACCCTCCCTAATCTTTACAACATAACCTGATAAAAGGTAATTTGGGATGGCAGAAGTATATGTTGCTGATGTGATTTGGTTCAGCTAAGAGGATCCTCAGGTCCATCCTCTCTCCTTACTCAAGAAGCTACACTGCACTCCCTGTTGCTGCCCTTGACCCCTTGCAGCATCTTCCACAAGTTGTCATCATTCCGACTTTCTTGAAAACTCCAACTGTCCAGAAATTGAAGAAGAACTGAAGGGGACTTCAATGTAACAAAAAATTGGTGGAATATTAATTATAAAATCTCCTTGTGCTCATAATCTATTGACACAGTGCAATTTCAGTTTTTTGAGTTACATGCCATACTGTCTGGAAAAGTTAAAGAATCTTGCAATAATGCCATCATCCCTGTGAGGTGGGAAGGTAAAAACACAACTGCCTGTGGATGATCTGAGTGGGTCCTTTCTTTAAAAGGAATTTTCAAGTTCCCTGTCAGCTGTCAAAGATACAGAGATGGATAAACTAATTAGGACGAAATTCAGATCTTGCATTATTTTGTCCTCTGAGACCTCTTCTGCAAGAGGAACAATTGGCGTCTGCTATAACATGGTCAGGCAAACCAGTAGTGTTGTGCTTACAGTTCCCTCCCATGGCTACTCCACAGCAGTTCTTCAGAACTGAATAACCAGGCCAAATATGTTCTTGCTGCCAGTGATGATAGAGGGATAACTAAAATCCAGAGAGATATTTTTCTACTACAGGAAGTGCAAGCAGTAAAATAGAGCCAGTTGTAACATGAGTAAAGGGGTATTGAAACTGATTTCCAGCTTTTACGGGTTTATCCTGGGGATACTTTGCAAAAGCTGCTTATTGACTCATTTGCAAGAGGAACAGATTTTGTTCTTTCCTGTAAGCACTTTAAAAAGGTGTCATAAACACAGTCCTTTGTGCTGGATAAAGAGTCGAATTTGAGGCCCCTCAAGCTACTCACATAAAGAGGCCAAGAGGACCAACATCGCAGCTCCCCCTGGATGAGCAGGGATCTCCCCATCACAGGCATGACAAGACAGCTGGCCCTCATGTATTACCTAGTAGCTGCAGTGAATCAGGTGTGGAAATACCTGAATTCATTTAGGTCAGCACAGTACATGGCAGGAGGATGCTGCTTTGCAGAACAGTCATTAAGGGAAGAGATCTCTTCTGTAGCACACTGAGTTAAAAACTATGTATTAAGGAATAAGAGTATGGGATAATTTGATGAATATGCTAATGCTCCCACCTACAAGAAATGGTGAAATGATCTCTGTATTTCATATCATTCATGAATTTGCTGATATAAGTTTAGCTTCTAATGGACCACATCTGACTGTTCAAACGAGAAAATGTCTTAAAAAGAGGCCTGTAGTCCTAAAATGAATGCATCCTGCTGGTCAGAATCTGGATTCAGTTCACCATTTAACATCAAAGATACTATTTGGTACTTAGATATGCACCTAAAAAAATTTAAGAGAGGAGCTGTTTTGTAAAGATGAGATAGCTCTTACTACTGATTCGGATTGTGGAAAAACAGGATAGCTTTTGGGAATGTGGAAGAGGTTTGAGAAAGAGGGTTTTTTTAGTGTCTTTTATAAGGTCTTTTCATAAAGACTTCTCCTGAGCCTGTGAAAGTCAGTGGTGATATAGTTTGGAATCGGTTTAGATCCTTTGTATTTGCAAACCTCAGATGCACTTTTAGTGCAGAACAGACAGGCAAACAACTTGGCATTTGTCCACGGTATGAAGCGAGCACTGAAGTCCAAACATCGTTGTCAGCATATAATGGGGGCTCTGTAGTACCGCAGCACTTAACAAGTTTTGCCCAATGACAATGAACACAACAGTCTGCAGTGCTTTAGAAAATTAGATCAATTTGTAAAACTTGCTGTGAAAGTACTTATCAAAATTTCAAAGCTTATTTACTGCTTTGACTTCAGTAGAGCTTATTTACTGCCTCAGCTAGGGAAGGAGAACATCTATTTCTCTGTAAAGTGTTTACTATTGTTTCTGAGAAGGACTGTAGCCCTGTTGCAGTGCAAATCATCTTGCTTTTTGCTATATTAAGCTTTGGCCTTATGATGAGACCTTTATTCATGTAGCCAATGCATTTCAGAAGAAAAATTGTCTTTATGTTGAATTAGATGAGAATAGACATAATTAGGATTGACATTTTGATGGGGCAGACTCTCTGACGCTGCCCACTGGGAAAGGGTTACAAAGCACCCAGTAGTAAGAGTGCTGATTTCTGCTGTCCCAGTGACAGGAAGGTTGTGCTGAGAAAATCTGTGGTAGTCAGCCTGGGGAGGGGAAGGAGATATTGGAGAAATCCTATGCTCATGGCTGAAGTACAAGCAATCCCTTCTTTAGAAGACTACTAGGCTGTTTTGTCAGGGAAGTGGTAGATACTTGTGTGTAGGGAGAACCAGGCTGCATTTGCAGGCTGACTGGTTCGGTAGGTGCTTTGCACTTACTTTCTTAAATGGGGGAAGACTGAGATAATATGGAAAGGGATTGACAGTGGGCTGATGGCCTGCATGGTGAGGAGGGAAAACATTATCAAATGGCTGAAACAGAGAGGGATGCCAAGATGCTACTGGATTGCCATCAAAGGTTTATTTCTAAGGAGAAGGTGTCCAGGTGTTTTAACCTCCTTCTCAACCTTTTAAGAGCAAATGTTCTTAACACACATGTTTTGAAGGAACATGTTGAGATTTTTTTGTTCTTTGTGCAAATAGAGCATGGTTTTATCTGAAAAATAATATTTGACTATTTCTTTAATCATTTATTTATTATATATTTCATATGTTGAAATCAAGCTGATTTCAAAAGCAGAGTTCCAAAGGAGATTGTTATAGATTGATTTTTCTTATGAACATATTTCCTTATATTTTCTTATGTATTTTAAAAATATTCTAGTCCATTTTTTGATTATGTATAGTTTACTGGGTGGAAAATGGATGCCTTTAGGAAAATATCACAAAATATTTTTCTTCATGACAGGGTAGTCCTCTGTGCCTATCATCTTGGATCTTTTACTGTCATGGTTTCATCACAGGGGAGCATCTGAATGAAAACACTTCACTTTTTAAGAGTTCATCAGCTTCTGTGACTAATTCCCTGTTGTTTACAGCATTAAATGTAGTTCTAGTAAGATGGTTGTCATCACAGAGAAATATGACTTCATCTGGGTAATCAGCAGCAGAAGAGACAGATGAACTTCTCAGAAGCAAAGATGTTGCTTTTTATATCAATGTGTCAAAATGGGAGAAAGATAAAATATAGGCCATTTGGCAGAACTCCTTCTAAACGGAATGTTTTCCAAAGTTTTGTGAGCATTCAGCTGCTCCAGAACAGGTGTGCTCATTTTGTGAAAGCTTTATTGAATTTAAGTCAGATTTTAACAAATCTGATGACTGACAGATCTTCAGAGATTCCCTGAAGTGGATTTTGTTCCCTTAATTCATGATTTTAATTCCCAAGGATTTCTTAATCAGTGTTTCACTTCAAACTTTTTGACTAATTCCTTTGCAGCTTGCTGCAGGGAACCTTGAATAAACAAATCTGTAATGCATAAATGTTCTGTTAATTCCAATTTTTGTATCACGTAATCAGATAGAAAGTTAATAAGCACACAAGATTAAGAATTAGCTGATGAATATGTTGTTTCCACAGCAGGCAGAAAAATAACATGTCAGTTTTGCAACATCCCCTCTGCCTGATCTATCTCTAATCTGTGCTGTGTATATGCAGATGCCTTGCTTTGCCCAATACTAAAATTATTTATGTCTTTCCTTCCTTTCACCTCTGCACTGTTTTTCCTTTCCTATCATCAAATCCCGGCTTTCCAGGTATTGTGTGAGCTGATCAATGCTCTCTTCTTTTTCCAATATACAAAGTAGGGCCACCACATCACTGCCCTCCCCTCCTTGCATCAGTGTCTTCTGGTGCTGCCTTCCACAGCACTGCCCTTTAGCCTTGTGTGGCACTGGCTTTCTGTCTCCCTCACAGCCTCAGTGCCAACAGTTTAGGAATGGGAATGGCCTCCAAAGCAGTCCCATCTGTCTTCAAACTCTACCAACCCTCCACTACTTCATGCCACCAGTAAATGCCTCTGTCTTTTGTCTGGTTGATTTCTTTCCCTCCCTCTCACAGTGACTGTTAAGCTCTGATATGCCTTTCACAAATAATGTGACTATGAAGAAGAAGGGAGGATACAGCTCCCCAGTTCCAGCATACCAAGTCCCTGTCAGTGTGTGTGCCCTCCCTGGGGCAGGATTGCTCCTTGCTGTTTGTTGGTGCCACCTTTCTTTTGCACTGACCTGCAGCTTTGCACAGGTTTGGTGGTTCCAACCTGCTCAACTTGCAGAGCACCCAGTAGTGCAGAAAGTAGCAATATTAAATGAAGGAAGTGATGACCAGGATGACTTGGACTGATGGCTGGTATTTAAATACTTGTCATGACCAGGAAGCAAGTTTAAATTCAGCTTTCATTATAATAGTGATGTGAGTGTGGATTATTTTAGGCAAAATATCTCAGACAACTTATTATCCTTAAACCAGAAAGTCAGTGCTTTAGTCCAAGCAGCAAGCCTTCAGTTAAAAATAATCATAACTGCAGTTTTTATTAACCTGAGCTCTTGAAAGCTGTCTTAACAGAGAGATGAAATTGCAGTTGCTTCCTCATCAACCAGGTTGAGGTTTGATGATGTTGTAAACATGTTTCTTTAACTACCTTCAGCAGACTAATGTCAGGATTCTGTATTTAGTCATGCTCTCAAGTGACAAAAAGCGCTTCTGAAAGGATATCTGCTGGAGTCCCTATCTGCTGTACCAATAGAAATTTCGGAAGGGGCCATGTATTGCTATCATGTGTCCAGCTGACCCCACTCTGCATGTTTCCACATGAATTACTGAACGTGCCAGTGGACTGGTGGAGGTGTGTTATTCTGCAGGTAGAGGTGACACAAATATGGAACAAAAGTCAAGCAAGCACAGGAGATTTCCTCATCCAGTCTTCTTAAACATATAAGATGCATAGTAAATTCTATGAATGGAGCTGTGGAGCCATGGAAAGGCTAAAATCCGTATGAGTTATCAATGTAATTTTTACTGGCAGGAAAAGAATTTAATCACTAAGTGACATGCCAGCCATATGACAGCACTTAAACAGTTACTGTCAATCAGCTGCCATGTGTCAGTACCCTCATTTATCCTTTCAGGGCATATATCCATTTACATTATCATCATCTGAAAGAGAGAACAGCACTGCTGAAAATAAAAAGCCGTGCTGGAAACCAATAGAAAGGGAAACTAAAGATATGTATTATTGTAGCATATGCACGTCATGGTACGAATTTCTGTTATCACTTACAGGAGAAGCTAAGGAAAAAAAAAAACAACCCTGAAAATGTGTTCTAAAATTTAGATAGGAAACAGTAAGAAACAGAAGAGAAAAATGTTTGCTAGAACTTGAGGCATCACTGCCTGACTATCCTAGCCTTATGTAGCTAATATCCTCATCTATAGAGATATCCTTCCAAGCCATTTGCTTGATTTTCAACTGTAGCTCCAGTTAAGCATATCACTTAAACATATGCAAAATTTCAAGCATGTATTGTTAAGAGATTAGAAAGCAATTACAGCTTGTCAAACCTTCTCAGACATGGTCAAATCCCTTCTCTTCATCACAGTCTGTGATCTAAAAATAGCTGTGTTCAACCAGGTGAAAGCTTCAGAACTGTTGGACCTCAGTTTTGTGCAGGGGCAAGAACTTCAGAGACACTCATTCCTAATCCCCACATGTATTTCTTTTCTTGGGAGGGACACTTGTATGTGTAGACCAGATAGCAGTGGCAGCATACATTGAATAATCAGGATGACAGAGTTTAAGAAGTGTACCTGGAGGTTAGTTGGATCTCTGTGCAAAACTGGTTAAAAGAGACATGTTTTCCTCTCTTCCAGATAGAGGAAGAGATGCAATACCCTGTGGCCTCATTTATTAATTTCTAGTGTAAAAAATACAGCAAAGGAGCAGCACAGCCTTTACTGAACAACCAACTGAATCGTAGGAACAAAGCTGTTTGTAACAAATGAGGAAAGGTCATTTGACTCACTCAAGTTCATTAGTCCTATTTAATATTGCCCTTATCCAGCACTGAGTAGATGCACAGCCTTGCCTCCAGTACTTCATCCTCCAGACCATGCCTTACAACTCAGTTTATCCTCAGTAAAGTTCCTTTGGAAAACAAACAGGAAAAAAAAAAAGAATGAGAGATTGTTACCAAAAAAAAAAAAAAAATCTCAGTTACTTATGTTTTCTTCAGGTTTGCAGAGTTGTTTTTGTTAGGCTGAAAGTGGTAACCTGAGGCTATTTATTATTGTTCTGAAGCAGTGTTGATTTTTAAGACATCAAGTCAAAAAAGTGTAGTTGGAATGACAAATACAGAAAACTTACGTAATGAGAGCAGGATGCTATACAGGGAAATTATTGCAGGCCTCATCATGTTTGAAATTTGATATATATTAAATGTGTTAGTATTCTTCAGTGGAGCACCATCAAGCAGATGACTACTCACTTGGAGAGTCTGAGTCTTTGGCTGGCAAGAAAATCTGGGAAGTTTATTGAATAGCTTGGTGAAGCAATGCTTTTCTGATCAAAGCAGTCCTTGTCACGCAGAACTGACTCCCACTTCACTGAAAACACAGAAAGAAACAAGAATACAGAGCAGTAGCTGCCGATCACTTGGAGAAAGGACAGTTACTGCTGAGAACAGAGATTTTAAAAGGCATTTTACATTACTTCAGCCAGAAATAGATGTAGGCTGGTGTGAGAAAAGAAAAAGAGGGTCCTGTTCACAGCAGAAGTGGCATCTGCAGGGAGCAAAATTGTTGCAGTGTTATCTGTGATAAAACATCCTTGGGCATCAAAGGGAGCAGAGATGGGACAGGATGGTGAACACTGCTATCTCATTATGGCTTCTAAGCTCACTTGTTGCTTAAAATCTGCATCTTGTGATAAGGAATTCTAGAGAAACTCACAGGTGAGACCAGCAACTAAATCACACAGCAATGTGGAAAAAGTGAGTCACAAAGTGAGAAACCAGTAGCTTGTAGGTAGCAGACCTGTCTTTTAGCAAGCCCACACCACTGACAGTGAACCTGGCTCTCTGGCTACTATTAAGAACTCAGCTGCTACTGATACTTAGGTCATTTATTAAATATAATTTTTTGGTATTCAGTTGAAAGGTGTGCTGAACTTTGGAAAGCATTGAGAAGCATGTTGTAAGGTGCATACTGCATGTGTCAGCAGACCACTAAACCATACCGGTAGATCTTGCCTGTAATGCACTGGCAACTTGAATCCCAATCAACAGTCTACCAATACAAACAGATAAGGTCAAAATTTCCAAATGCAGTTGCCTGAACTAAATCATTAAGAGAGGGTGGGCTGTCTCAGCATTTTCTAATTTACTTGGTTTTATCACTTAGCAGTAAAGAGCCAGAAAAAGAGAAAAAGCCTCAGAAACAGAGGTAGAAAGTGGAATTACGTCACTAGAAGAGAATGGCTGTACTAGATCAAACCAAAGGTCCATCTAGTCCCCATCCTGTCTTTAATGCTCAGTGAATGCTTATTGAAGAGTAAGAAGAGGTCAAGCGTATACGATACTTCTTCCTAATGCGTTCCTAGCCTCCATCTACTTTCAGCTCTGGGAATTTCCCAAGGGAAATCTCATCCTCTTCATCTTTTGTCTTGTCTAGTCAGATTGTAAGCCTTTAGGTTGGATTTTATAACTCTTCAGTTACTGTCACTGTGGTGTCACCTGTGCGTACGCTAGACATACATGTAGAATATATCTGTGTATAGAAACACTCATGGAAAAAGTACTGAGTTCACTTTTCCTGAGCTGAAACCTGCAGTGAGGTGGTATTGCTCAAAGTAGAACAAAATGCTGGAAATCTTGTTCTGGCTCAGGCCGTTGTTTTTTTTCTTCTTTCCCCAAAACCTGATAAACAAAGGATCTTTACCCTTGAGTCTCCATTTGCCCTTATGAAACATCAATAATAGTTCTGCCCACTTGCATGCCAACATTTATCTCTTTGTTCTTTTTCTTTTAGGTCTTTAGGGAACTCATTTAATGAGCAGTAGGTAAAGGGAAGAGAAGATTTTGGTAAAAAAACAATGTTGAAGATATTTTGATGTGGATCTTCTTTTCTGGTTTTGCTGTTTTACTGATCTTTACAGGGGGAGAGAAGTCTGAGGAGAACTATTGCATTATGTAGTGAATATTATTTTAGTTGTTTGTCTGCATGGTGTTACATGTTTCTCCTCTCTTTGCCTAATTTTTTTTTTTTTTTTTTTTTTTTGTCATGCTGAAAACTTCTCTATAACCATGAACTGAGCCCAGCATAGCCCTCCATGGAAGGGCTGCTCAAGTGGGTCTTGGAGAATAGAGCACTCGACAGTCCTGCCAAAAGGTTGGTAGATCTGTCAGCAGGCAAAGGGTTACCTGGCAGAAGTTCATGAACATCAATACTGATTTTTTAATGTCTTGGCATTTGAAATCTAAATGTCAGAGTTTGGAGGAAACATTTTGCTATTGACGTAGGCATTGACTGGACATCTGCAAGCCAAACATCCCCCCTCCATAAAATAAACCTGTTGTGACAGTCTCTTTAGACAAAGGCAAAGAAAATGGTGCTGACATGAATGGTATTTCATTGACTTTTTTTTTACAAAAAGATTGTTTAAAGAATGAAACCTACCCTAGAGGTAAAGATAGTAACAGGTGGCAAATGCATCTAGATAATGAAACTCGTTCTACATGAATGAAAGAGGTGAACCTGTGAGGCTTAAAATTTGAACTCATAGCCAAATCTTTTGCTCATTCTTAAAATCCACTGGCAGTGACTTCTTTTAATTTTGTTCTGTTTGTTTTTTGCTTAAGTAGTTTTAGTTTCTTCCTACTGATTACCATGAGAGGCTGTGTAAAATGTTGTTGGGTGCCAAACCTGAGGTCCCCTGTATCCCAGCCTCAATCTGTGGAAAGTACATTGCACAAATCTCATTACAGTCTTTCATAGTGCTTTCATAGAGAAGGGGCTCTTCTGGCCTCTCTTTACCAAAGTATTCTCACGTGCTTGATTACATTAGAGATCACTCAGAGGCAAAACTTGTTTTGCTTGTTTCACCATGAAACTGAATGTGACTCTAGCCTGAGAAGTGAATTAATATTGCCCCTTTACTACTACTGTATAGTATGAATTATAGGATTTTCTATGTTTTATGCCTTTTGAGTCATGTTTGCTTAGGGGAGATGTCCTTTGCCCTGCGTGGATATGAATTGAGACCAAGAAGTTCCCTATCCACTTCTGCATATCTCTTGTAATGATGTAAATGTCTCAGGAACAGTCTGTTCCTACAACCAATGGACCAGGGGAGCAACTCATGACCTCTGAAGGAGGTCATCATGACTCTTCCTGTATCTGCTGGCACTGGATCAAGGACCTTGGAGAATTGATGGGAAAAGGAGCAACTGGTCTGTTCCCTCTAACATTGCACGTGAAAGCAAGTTAATGACTGGGATAAGGGAAAGGGATAGGGGAAAGGGATAGGGGAAAAACAAAGGAAGTAAAAGAGACTGATGCAAAGGAAAAAAATCTCAGCATGGAGTAGTGATCATGCATTGGGAAACCAAAGCAGGACACAAAGACATTAAGCTTAATGACAGTTGTGGAAACAAGTCATCAGTTTGGAGATTTCAGTAGTGTAAACAATGACAAATTGATACTCAAGATATAACACGGCATCACATTTTCAGCTGCACTGTACTTTGAGCTGGCCACATTAACAACATTCTTCTTGCTAAATCCTTAGTCCCTAATGTACAGCCTGCTTGGTTACAGAGAGCAAAAGAAATGTCTAAACCTTCAGGCAAGAAAAAATTGCCTTGAAAGTTACAGAGAAATTGGAAATGAACGTTTTACTGCTGATGTTCACAAATATGAATAAAGTTACTATGGAATTAGTTAACTAATTTTCTAGCTGGACAAAGCATGCACTGTGGTAGTCCTGCTCACATATCAACCTTATACTTTGGGAGTTGAACATTGGGATCCCCAGTGAGAAAGTCAGAAGAAGGCCTGGAGATGTAAGAAGTCCCTTTTTTTTCAGCTTGAATTGATACAGACATAATGTGAATTGCATGGGTGCCTTCAGAGACTGACTAAAGTTTTGCTCTGAGGAATTAAAATTAATACTTCTTTCTCTCAAATTAGTAATTAGCAGAAAATAATTTTACTTTCTACAAATCATCATTTTTTAAAGGTGATTTTTTAAATGGATACACTGTTGCACAATCCATACTATACTGTATATGCGCAAGCCATGAAATACATTGTATATGACAGTGGATGAAAAGCCATACTGTCTCATCGCCTGTGTTTCCGGCTAAATCCAGGCAAACTTTCAATGTGCTATGCATTTTCCCAGAATGATTAAAAGGAGTTGTGGGGATGATTTATAGGTTTAAAAAATTACTTGCAGCAGGTTACTTCCTTTCTTTTCACATTTGTAGGCTACTGTGCACGGTTCAGTCAATTAGGACTTTGTTTCTCATGGTTGGCACTGTTGCTATGGAAATTATATAGCATAGGAATAACTGGTTGCTGCTTCAAGTAATGTTTTTGGAAAACAGTTTAAGGAGTAAAATGGCCTTTCTTTTGCAGTGGGGAGAAAAAGATAATAAATCGGTTAGCTTCCTATCTTCAGAAGTTTACAGCTAAGGTATAAAAACAATTATAACTGAGATTTAGTGTGAGATAAACTGTACAAACTAGAATAAGAAAAAGTAAGTTCACAGCTACTATAAACAGAGGAGAAGTGTACTGCATTTTAGGAAGCTTTTTGTGTTTGATATCAACAAAAATTATTACTGACTCAAAAGTTGGCCCACCATGGGATAATAATTGCTCAAAATGGTGATTTTTGTAGATATTACTATATATACTATAAAAGTGTTAAAAAAGGCATTGTTACAATGTGTTTCAAAGAGGACATAAAAGGTTAATAAAATAATAATAATAATATTGTAACAGCCTCACTGAAACATGAATGTATTCAGATGCTTTATTTCATGAAGCACAGAAGACACTACATGAAGCCATATCAAGTGCAAAGAGCCTTTATATGGATGTAAGATTGCAAACTTGATGTGCTTGAGAAAGCCCGTGCTGCTGAGAGCTGAGCAATTTCTATGACAGTAACACCTTGTCCTCATGGTGCTTCTTATGGATGCTTCTTTGTTGTATTTGGAAAGCCCAGTCAGGGCTTGCTTGTTGCAATTGGTCAGACAACAGCCATGCACACAGGAGGAGGTTTCTAAAGAGCTTTATGGTGAATCAAACTTTCTTCTGAGTGGATGTTTTCTGCTGACATTAATAATGGTACTGCACCAAAGACAAGAATTTATGAGTCCTGCTCACCATGCTTATCTGCTGACAGTTAAGTGAGCGTGTCTGAACCCAGCCTCGGGGAAGGGCATGCCTGGCTGGCTACTACCCCCAGCCCTCTGCTGCTCACCCTGAGTCCAACAGAAGATATTACAGAGCATTAGTGCCACAAGTGCTTTCTCATCCCACCCACGAAATTTTGGCAGTGAGCTCATTACAAGCCATCCATTAAAACTGTCTTGTTCAGCTGATAGATGACCCACCTTAGTAGCTGCAAAGCCTGCAGCCATCAGGGCCTCTGGTCTCCACATTGATATCAGCTCCTCTGGACTGCTGCCAAATTCATTTAGTCACATTGCTTTAATTTGCTCTATTTCTTTTATTTTCCCTTACAGCCCTGTTACCTCAGCTCTTTAGAAAGGGAAAGGAAAGGGGGAGGGGAAAAGCACAGGTAATCAAAAATGTGACCAATAAGACATGGTGATTTACCCCCCAGTTATTGGGAACTGTCTCACTGTTTTAAATGATCATTATTGTAATTTAACCCAGGAAAATGGCTTTGTAGTTTACCTTCTTATCAAATTGACACCCTCAGCTATTAGTGCTAGGTAGTACAAATCTGTAACAATGACCATTTTAATTCTCTTTCCCAGTCATTTTGCTTTCTTCCTCCATGGGTATTTATCTTAAAGCTTTATCAGAGAGAGATGTTATTGCCTGAGTAAGAACTCTGAACAGGAGGATTTGTTATGAGGGACACAAATTGTGCAAGAACAGGGGTAGCTCACATTCAGAAGGCCAACATGTGCATTACTATTTACTTAATTTGTTCCACTAATGATGAGTTCCCTGTTGAATGAAGTTCTTACCAGTCTGCCTTTTTACACACCTGAGATACAGCACTGATATGCCTGAGGTTGCCTCCTGTGAAAGATATTTCCAGCAGAACTTTGAGACACCTGGGTGAAGAATCAAACTCCATCTTTGAACTCTTCAGTTTGTGTAAACATACTGCATTGAGAACAATCTTTCCAAAAAAAAGGTTAAAATTCCATTGGCTGAAGAACCTTCTGGTCATGATATAATTATTTATTATTACCATGGTCAAGGATAAGGGGAAGCTACAGTAGGAACTATTTCATTGTTTTCTGCATCAGCCTTAAGGTTCTAGACATGGAATTTAAAACACACTAGCTTTGCACTGAAGGTTCAGTGCTTTTCAACAGGAATAAGATGTATTGGCTGAATAACAAAGCAGCAATCTTGAATAATGACAAGAAAATAATACTGAATTATAATGGCCTAGTGTCCTTGAAGACCTCTGGCAGTTAGATGTGCAAACTGAATGAGGTTCTAAAACAAAGTAAGGATTATGCCTGACTGGATTCCCCTACAGACTTACCTAGTATGCTAAAACAGGAAATCTGTGTTTTTATATAGGTTTTAAGATTACAATATCCTTTAAAGCTATATATAAGTTTGTAGTATGTTAAACAATTTGTTACGCCTGTGTAGCAGCTAGTTGCACATATTTCTATCTATACTTCCTTACAAAAACCTAATGAGAAGGGAGCCCACAAGCAACATTATTAATGGAAACCTGGGGAGATGAACATAGCACATATGTAAGAGATTTCATTTGCATCTAGCACGTGTCCTGTTACACCTGCATTACGTTTACTAATCACCATGCAATTTAAGTCATTGTTATAATCATGTAATCCAGAAAAATTTATTACCAGTAGTAAGGAATGGATTATGGGAAGTCTAAAGAACATATAATCCATGGTCAAAGTTTTCACAATTATTCATGTGTCTCCTATGTCATATGTTTTATCTAGTGAATTATTAGTACAAAATGATTGAAGAGGCCTGACAAGAAAGAATTGACTTGTATAGTAAGGGATAGATCAAAATGAGGCTGAAAGCTGTAAGAAGATAAGCTCTCCAGTTAAACACACAGGTGTAAAACCAAAGGAAGAGGGGATGAAGCATGTAGGATGAAGTAGGCTATCATTTTTCAAGCCAAGGCTCTTAAAAAAAGAGCATCCAGAAGATATGACATCAACTTGTTCAGTTAAAGCTGATAACAGCAAAAGGAGACTGGGAAGAAAGAGAGGTAACTAATGAATTGCTTAACAGTTCATTTGTCTCACATAAATCACTTTTTTCCATCTGTATTGCAAAACTAACGATCTTTTTCTGCCCAGCTGGTATCAATACAATACCATAAAATAAAACAAATTCGAGATGCAAAATCTGACTGTAAAGTATCTTTGAAAATTGTTCATTCATGAAATACCAGGATTTTGAAGATTTAGGTTATAATTTAATAGAAGTCTCAAACTGGGAAGTCTTCCTCCCTTCCTCCCCTTGACAGAAGAATCATATGGTTATATCCCAGATTGCTGTTCTGTACACAAGAATGAAATCAGGCAGATGGGGCAACAAGAACTATAATAGTCATATGACTATTGGAAAAAGTGAGGTGATGCCTCTGTAGGTAGCATTACTAGTTTTGTTTAGGTGACTTTATAGATGAGGAAGATCTCCAAAGATGCTTGGAGTCGGTTGTAGCTCAGACTTTTCTGCTAGCTGCATTATCTCAGTAGCAGTTGTTATTCCAAAAGATTTAGGCAGTGAACAATCAATGCTATGGATGTTTTTGAGTGATTTGCATAATGGAAGTTTGATGAAAGCAGCAACAACGCACATCTAAAACATGAAGAAAATAACGTAGTATATTCTCATAGTGTTAAGTTCCTGATCTCTAGGGTGCCATAAAATAGGTTCAAAAGAATGTTTCAGAAGAGATGCTCATTAGATTCACCTTTGGTTCATGTCTTCTCTGTTATTCATTAGATCATTTTGTATAACACCTTATTGAAAGATGTTACTGCTGGGACTACAGTCAAAAATGCTGTGACCCATCGATCGCAAGTAATAAACTGTGTATATCTACCTAGTTCAATGGCTCATATGGGATATCGAGAAACTACTCCTTGATTTGCTGTTTAAGTATTTCCCCTGTGCAGAGGGGAATTTACTATAGGTACTTTTTAATAATGATAAATCTTTTTCTCTCAGCGCTGTGTTATATAACTACTTGTGATTACTTGTTATAACCACAAAATGGACGCCTCAGAAGTGGAGAAGACGTACCGTTTTAAGTTGGCAAATCATTTTTGATAGCACAGTATTTAGTCATGCATACTTTGCGGCTGAAATGTTTAGGAAGTCTCAAACCAGCTTTTGCCATGGATGATATTACCTGACTACTGGCTTACCAACTGCCTGAAAAAGGTGAAATTTGAGATGGCATTTGAATGTTCCTTTGTTTGAATTAACCCTGAAAAATACATAAGCAGTATAGACATAGCAAGCAGTATATGGGAAAGCACAGAAAAACTAGATGAATAGCACATAGAGGGCTATTTAGTCTGTGGAATAGAAACAGTTTAAACTGAGCTGTATGCAGGCACAGTTATGAGTGTCTGCCACTCTGTGCCTCTAAAATCCCAAATCATTCACATAGCATGAAAAAAGACCCAGTGATATTGAAGTCAAGGGTCCAATTCACAGCTGATTTAACGTGCTCAAAGAAGTAGCAATGATTAAACTAGCTGATGACCTGGTGACCCTGATGGTGGTTGATGCTTCACTATGTAGCTTCGTTTTCTAAGGGAAAATAGTGGATGCACTTATATTGTTTGTGATCCTTTCTTCTGTCCTGACCACCCCCTCCATTCTCCAGTAACTTGTTTGCCAACCCCAACTATATTTTATAATTTCTTTGGATATTTTATGAGGGTGGAGGGTAAAACAGATTTTCAGCCCTTCTCTTGAGGTTGCAATTTGCATTACAGTCATGCAGTTTGCACCACACCACCAAACATCAGGGAATCCACACACAATCCTCTCTTTTCAAACATGGTGGGCTGAATGCCTCATCAGGTCATGGAGAATTCACTCACTGTTCAAAGTTTTTTTGCCATTAATTAAGGAGTGAGGTCAGGCAGCAACCTTAATAAATGTGTACTTTTAGTTTTTTTTTTGGAAAAAAACCCAAAACCAAAACCACAGAAAATAAAAAGCTACAAGGATATAAACCAAAAGGTTTTCTTCTGCATTTAGCTGAACAACCAGGATTCTGTACTGCACTTTAGAGTTAGGTGTGGAGAGGGTTAAGTTCTTAATATCAAGATCATGCAGTAGTTTAGTCTGTTTTCCTCTTTGATGTAGCTTTGTCATTAAAACTGTGGCCCATCAAAAATTCTAATATACAAGTCTTGGGGCAGGAGATATATTTTAACCACTCTCCTTTTTTAGCAAAATTCCTAGCAGATACACACGCAAATTGATGTTTAAAGCAAAGTTTTAAATAAGATCTGAACAAATGCGTCTCATTAACACATTCTTTAAGTACAACACATACTGTATTTATGATATTGCTTCAGCTGAAAACTTAACACCAGAGACTGTGTTTTTAAATATGGTACACCCACTCCTTTGAATAATTGGATTATGTTCCTTGAGTCTCAGAGACATAGATCTTGTCAAAGTGGATTACATCAATGATCCATCTAATCCACCATTCTTTTTCTGAGTGGCCAGTGCCAGATGCTATGGAGCATGGCACAGCAACCTCATGCTAGACAGGTGCAGTACAGTCTGGCACTATACAGATAGCCGTTTAACTCTTAACAAGTGACTTTGTTTTTTTTTTTTTTTTTGCTAATATAAGTCTTGCTTAATACCATGGGAACAATGCTATGGCAGTGGAACAAAAGGTGTCGGTGCATCTATAAATAATTTTGCCCACAAAGGGGAAAAGAATAAGAGAAAGAAAAGAAAGTGAAGACAGTCACTTGAGCATCTCAATGTACCTTTCATTCAGATCCTTTGATAGAAAAGTACTCTTGCCTGTTATTTCCCCAGTCTCTACTGAATCTGTCAAGAACTCTCCTAGCAAGGGATTTTCAAACATGACTGCTAGAGAGCCAGCAGAAAAGTATGTAGTTAAGTGTTGATTAAAAAACCTTGATGGAGATTTTAATACCTTCTCAAGATGTTTGTGGATAAAACCAAGGGATGGTAAGCAGGAGATAAGAGGGCAAAAAGTATACACAAATAGGTGCTATCATTAAGAAATTTTTGTGAATGAACAAGCTACATTTCCTTTCCAAGCCAGATCTGGAGCCTTTAATAAAATGTCATGATGTTTTTTATAAAGATTTCGGATGACACTTTTTATAGAAAAGCTGTCTCATAAAAGCCAGAAAAGACAATGGCTGGACAATTTCACTACCCCCATGGCAGTAAAACCAAAATGTTTTTCATATAAACTTGTCAATCAAAACTTACTCTGCTTCTCTTTGTAGAGGGCATCTTTGCCTACCTCAGCTTAATGTAGCTTTTCAGCCACTGCTGTGGTTCGTAGGCTTTACAGATCTCCAAAGGTGTGTGTAATATAATTCTACAGATACCGCTTCTTTTATTGGTTTTATTTGCTGTACTCTATCTTATGGCTTTTCATCCCCTTCCCTCAGGCCACATGTAGCAGATGGAGAAGGACTACTCAAACACATTTAAACCTGGAATCGTTCACCTTGCTACTCGTGTTAGCTGCTTTAAAAGTAGGTGATTTCTCTAGTCAAACCAGTCATAATCCCCTCCTAGTTTGAAGCCAATGTAGGAGTTACTGAAACTATACTGATTTACACCACTTGTCCTAAACAGACCTTTAAGTATTATTCCTTTCTTGTTTTTTTTCCTAATACAAAATATCTTTTGTTTGGAAAAAAATTCCAGATATTTTTAGAATGCAGTTAAAAGTGTCATAGATATTACACTTGTAACAGTTCCAGTGTGTGACACTTGATAGAAATGGATATGAGAATGCAAATGAAACTGCAGGTGTTTCTAAGTTCCAGCCAACTATGATAAAAAAAAAGCCATTTAGTGTATATGGTTGCTGCTCATTAAAATTAGGTATCCCATGTTTTATTTATTTATTCTTTATACATATAATAGGGGAAATTAACAACCATAGGCAATGGCAATTAGAAGTGAGTAAATCCACATTTGAATAAAAGGTTTTACCTCCTTCTTGTCTAGTCTAAATAAGCAATTTTATATGTTTTTATAATTTCCTTCAATATCAGCTGGAAAATCCAAACATTCCCAAGTGTTATTTTCTGTCAAAGTCCAGTGAATTTAGATCAAGTTGATCACAGCACAGAAAGGTGAGGTAACTAGTCAGGCAAGGAAGCCACTCATCAGAAAGTGTCCTAAGGAGTTAGTGTATGTTCTGCATTTTAAGTGTTATGCCACATGTAGGAAGAAGAATGAAAAAGAAAATGACAGTAATGACAACTGACAAGAAGGCACAGAATGATACTAGTCACTCATACACAGTGTTGATGTAGGAGGTAGGTAGGTCTGTAAGAAAGTCTTAAATACCCAGTCCAGAGGCAGGTCATGTAAATCCTCTTCCTTCTGCTTTTTATCTGGGTGGCCTGTTAATATTTAAGGCCTTCTTCATTTGGTCTGTATGAAGACTATTGACTCCATTGCAGGAGAAGAAAACAGAACCCAGCAAACAAGGTGTAAACAGAAAGAATTGAGCCTTAGCAGACGCTCAAATTTTTCAAGGCGTGTTTGTTAAACCTCATTTCTTCCTTTCTGAAGTCTTCAAGAAAATCTGCTGTGAATCTTATGGAGCCACTTCACTAGTTTTGCTGGAATCACTCTCTCCCTATCAAGCTGTAAGGCTAACTTTACAGTACATCTCAATCTACTGATTGATTATGATTATTGTTTGCTTAGCTATCTTGAACAAAGTGGCTAAAATAATCCCACAGGTTCCAGTGATTTATTGCACATACGCTACCCAGAGGATCAATCCACTTAAACACAAGCAATGTCGTTTGATTTTACAATAGGCACTATAGCAAAAGAAAATACAATATAATATGAGACGGAGAAAATTTCTGAGACAGGAGGTGAGGGATCCTCGTGGGATTACTGCAAAGCCTTTTAGATTTAGAGGTGTGCTGGGTGTCTATTAGCAGCTCTAGCCACAGGCTGTCAAGAACCTGCATATCACTCACCCACGAGAGTCTGTGTGTCTAAAACAGCTTACCTCAAGTTTAATGTCCAGTAAAGCCTATTTAAGACATTATTTTTTCCCTTCTCAGTTTTTTTTCTTTTATTTCTTTTCTATCTATTCTATTCTGAGATTTTTTCTGTCATACTGGGGCTGAGTGCAGCACAGATTGTTTTTTCATTTTCTTCTTTCACAATCAGATCTGGACACTGCTAAATATGTTTTGATTTCAAAGGTTCAGACCCAGCAGAGCAGTAACATCAACTTAAAGCCTAAGTGGACATTGTAAGTGTAGCTCTCTTGTGAAAACAGTTGTCTGTTGCTACACTGAATATACGAAACCCCTATTATTTCCCAGGGTAAGACACAATAGCAACCATGTGGTCTCAAAACTGTGTAATAGAAGAGTAATAACTTAAATTGTTTTAGTTTATTGAACACACAAAAATTTGTGCAACCCAGAGGCTAAAATCTACAGTTTAACAGAACAAAAGTGCTTGAAGTATGAAACAAGCATGAACCAAATGCTTGAAAAGAGGTCTTCTTCATTTGAGGGAAACCAATTTTCTGTGAGGGAGAGCAATCTTCTATAAACAAGAGTTGATAAATTGGCTGAGAGAGTTGGTGGATGATAAAGAATAGGTTACAGTGAATAGCCCCTCTTTGTTCTGGCATATTTCACTTGCTAGATATATTCCCCGGACAAAAAGCTCTCACATTTTGCAGAAAAGAAATGAGTTGCTTCCTCAGAAATATCAACTGAAGTTTAGTGTAGTTACATCCTTCTGTGAACAAGTGCACTTCAGACGATTGTGTTCAGAAATGGAAGGTCCCAATCAGCTCAGCAATCAAATATTTCTATAGTTCAGCACATTGGTCCAATTATTAAGTTGTGATTAACTGTTTAACTTGAATAGAAAAAAAACTCATGCAACTGCTATCCATCAATATGTTTTCTTATAAATCACTAAAGAATAATGATAATTTCTACAACAGGCAGACTTGTTTAGGTTGGAAATGAATTGTTCTCATAAACCTAATCCAGACTCCAAAGGAGTTAACAGATTGATTCCCACTGATCTAAATATTCTAAACCTCTTACCAGACCTTTGGGCATTATTTAGACAGCCTCAATACTGGCCAACTCTCTCTTCTTTATGTTTGCAACTGTTTTGACAAAAGTGGTTCAAGCCACTTGTGCCAATTGCATGTGTTTCATTGTTAATAAGGTGGAGAAAGTTGGGCAAAACTTAATCTGTCTGAATATAACTCAGAGTGTGTGTATTCATGTGTATTTGCGACACAAATTTAAATAAATAAATAAAATAATATTGAGATTCTTTTAAAAGAACAGTACAATCATCCTCATGAAGTGAGAGAACAGGAAAAGGCTCATTGTATAGCAGCTGCCCTGAAACAGCTTTCAACATTATTGCTGTAAATAAAGATATTATATCTACATAATTCTTTATTTTTACAGGAACATGATTGATTCACACATTAGATTTGTCACTGCAAGATGACAGCCTTTCGTTATTTGAGCATTCCCAGTAAATCTTTATTCACAACAACTGAAGCATGACTCCAGATATTATACTAGACAGCACAAAATGAAAACAGTTTCACACAAAAGCATCAAACACATGTACTAAATATATATATAAAGAAACCCAGACCCTAACTGGCAAGATTTGACACAATCATAAAGATAACAGATTCTGACAAAGAAAGAAAAAAATATGTTACTATGTTTTTTCTCTGCTCTTGCTGGTTTATAAAGGGGCAGCGCGGTTCGAAGATGGAAACACCAGTAATAGAACAGACATTTTAATTTTTGATTGAACAAGTTGTGTTCCAAAATGCAGACAAAAAATATATATCCCTCACCTATGACATTTCTATTAATGCAATTTAAAATAAAACAAGCATTGCATAGCTCACCAGGCAATTTTACTCTACTAGTTGCTGTCCACTTGTCCCTTAATTTTGACAGCAAATGATGGTTTTATTTCTTTTTTTTTCGATTAGATAGGGTATTCTAGCTTAACATTCAGAGTCCAAATCTGCCTTGCATGCATAACAGTCTGTATTCAGATGGGTTCCTGTTCTGCTACTCTTTTGACTGAGCTATCTTTGGAGCTGCAGACCCCATGGAGTTAGGGGTTTAGCCACCAAGTTAAGTAACTCAGATGCTTAACCATAGATGGTTAACACCACTGGCTTAAATTGCATGAATTTTAAATAAATTTGCACTCTTCTCTGCTCTTTTACCTTAATAGCTCATGCATATCAAAGCTGACAGTACCATGCGTGTTGCACCATTGTAAGAACCATGCTAGAATCAGAAAAGTCCCTAACTTCAAGCAGTGGAGGCAAAGAATGAGATGCCAAAGGAGAAGAACTAGCCCAAATCCATGGGCAATGTTCTACTGTGCTGCTCTGTGATACCCCTCAGATGTGTACAGAGCTAACCTGCCTTAACACTAGGCCGAATTTCTGTGCTAAACCAGTGCCTCTGCAGATTTTTCATCCTTGGTTTCTCAAAATTCTTTGGATGACAAGCAGGCATAAAAGTGGCTCACATAAGCAAAAAGCCTAATTCCTGGTTTTACAGGCAAGCTATATTTGGATATGCAGTCATAAAGTTCCTCTTCTCTTGTCAAGCATTCTTCTGGTGGGTGAAAACTATTGTGGGTAAAACTCAGGAAAAATAAATTGATTGGTTCTGCAACCAAAATATGAATGCATAAGCAGATAGGTGGTTTTCAGAGTCTGCCTTTAGGCAGATTTATTTGATCTGAAAGAAAATGATACATTTATTTATTATGCTATCCCTTTTAATAATTCCAATGGAAAACATGTTTTGCAACAAAAAGCTGAAATACCTTTGAAACTTGTTGGATTTTCAGAAGTCAAAGATTTCTTTTCCAATCTCTGTCTCCCCCTTTTCTTCTGTTTTTTCCACTAAAACCCACAAATTTCAACTGAAATGATAAGCCAAATATGATCGCAATACAGGAATGGTTTTGTTCACCTTTATTGGGTAGTGTTTAACAGTTAACTCATCCTGTATCTTTTTCCAAATATTTAGTTCATTTATTTTAATACTGCTAAATATTTACCTATTTATTTATTTAAAATGAGATATATGTCATTGGATGGGGCAAAAAATTGATCTACATCAGTATTCATATTCTTAAAGATCTGGGAAATATGTCTCATGTGGCTCTCAATTATGGAAATGAATGTAAATTCAGGTTTTTTTATTCTATTTGAGTTATATTTTGCAATGAATACAATCAATAACTTTTTTTTTCTGTGGCTATTTTACATGAAAGCATTTTTTTTTTAATATAAAGTAAATATCATCAGGATGCTAAACTTTGAAATATCACTTTTCGAAGTGATATGTGCTAAGATTTTCTTACTTCTGAAAGTGAACATATTTGTTTTAAAGTTTATTGTAAGTTATAGCTTGAGAGGTAAAGTTCAGTGACAACTTTGGATATATATATAATTTCACTATAAAGACAAGAAGATGTAGAGTAGTTGCATGATAGAATCCCTTAACTTCTTCATAGACCAGTATAATATGGTGTGTTTCTATCCTTTTTATTTCTCATGGACAGTAATCACCAAAATAATAATCTCTTTGCTTCAAGGAAAACCAGGGCAGATCAGAGAGACAGTAACAGTTTAAAGATGCACTGTTGACAATGTAATCTGAAAAAGAACTGTGAAAATTTGTTAAGTCAAAGAAATAGGACTTGCTTTTGTCACTGTATCATGATGCCATCAAACACACAAAAACTCTCTCAAAAGTACTTTTATCCTTTCGAGTCTGTTTACAATAAGAATGTGTCCTAAAAATCTTGAGTCAAAGCATCTCTTCTTGTGAATATCTAGAGTATTTAGGCCTGATATATATTTGAAAGTGTGGAGGACAGGGTGATATCTCTCTTGAATGGCTGAAGAGTTTCCTCCTACATTCTCTTAAATTTGCACAGTTGCAATACACTATTATAAACTGCTGTTCTACTAGAAAGGAGATGAGAAGAAGCACAAGCACGTCAAAGGGGACTGCATAAGATTGAAATAAAATTAGCCTTATTGTGGTTTTTTTTCTCTTCATACAAGTTACAGAAAACTCTGCCATACTGAATGAAAATGATTATGTGTGTTACGAACAACAAAATACAATCTATTGTCTCTAAAGATTTTTCAGAAGAGCAGCCTCATCCTCCAGCACTAATTTAGCGTACAGATTCATTTTCTTAGTCTGTATTAGCATCAAAATGGTATAAAAATATTTTTAATTAAGTTGGGGTGTTCCTAATTTTGAATACAAAAGCTTAGAATTTTAGTGGGGCTCCATGTTGGTTAGTTGTCTCTTATTTACTAGAAACTCAACTGACTGCAAGTATTCAGTAAAAGAAGATTGCATCATATGTTGAAAGTTAATTTAATTAAATCTGAAGTCAGGTTATGAAGTAATTTAATTCAGAATATTTATTATTAAAATATTACTAACAATGTCTTTGATTGGCATCAATATTATCACTTTAAATTAGTAACAGACTGGATGAGGAAAAAATAAATATAACTCTTGTCACATCTATAACATGACTCTGGGTCAGCTGAACACTAATTAGGAAATGAAAACAAATAGTGGTCTAATATAAGCCCAGTCCAAACAATGAAGAAGGAAGAAAAATCCCAGCAATAGACCTGTCAAGCAGATGACAAAATATTGCTTGATATAGCTGTAGTTTGAGATAAAATCAAATCAACCACAAAACAATAGGAAGTCTGAGATAGAGTTTATCCCCTCAGACTGAAGTATTGATTGCATTAGCTATACAAGGCAATCCTTTGGGGGTGGGGAGAGAATGATAACACTCTATAGTATATGAATGAGCGATTGAAACATAAATGAATGTAAGCAGCAAATGAATTCCTGAAAAGGGTAGATTAAACAGCATATGGAAATTTACACAATAAAACTCTCTCACCAGTTTTCCAGGCCACACTAAACAGTGCAACAACCCCCTTTTAGACACAAAGATACTCCTGAATCACAAAAATACAGTAAACTATCTGGTTATTAATCCTGAATCCTTTTGTTTTCTTCCACTTACTCATTGTGTCGAAGGAAGCTTTAGCACTTTCTATGATGGCACACTGAATGAGACGAGAAGCCAGCAGCAAATCTCATGGACTTTCTCCAATCAAGATTATGTGTTTCATAAGCTTCCACCAGTTTCCAGTTAGAGAAAATGCTATAACTTGCTTTTAGTCATGCTTTTGGAAAGCTTCAATTATGAATTTCTGAGTGAGTTTACTTATTGCAATTTTGTTTCCCCACTGTCTGTCTAGCTCACAAAATAAGTTTGAATAACATACACTTCTTCCTGTGTTAATGACACTAAAAAGGATGTTGTATTTAAAGTATCAAAAAAACAATGACAAAAAAATATTTCTGTATTTTTCCTTATTTGTTTCAGACAAACTTTCTGCTACAATTTATCTGTTAATAATGTACTTAAGTTGGATTTTTTATTTTTTTTTTTCCTGGAGAGTTTCTTGCCTGTTACTTCAGGAATTATAACTAGATATAACTGGGTTGGATTAAAGTTACAAATCTACTGCAGCTGCTGGCTGGTGGAACTATTGTCTTCACTTTTATAGCCTCTGCTCCCTCTCCTTCAATTGGGTTCGGACTATTAGTGATGTGTTGGAGAAGTTCCATGATTACCAAGGTTGTCTAGAGTTCATGAATGCATGTTTTCCTGTAACAAACTCCTCATTTGTCCTTTTACTTAAAATGATGAAGGACTTTTCTAATGCAGAGGCACATATGACCCGAAAAAACTTACAAAAAGGCTGCAGATATAGTGCATATTGACAGCAGGTGTACTAACTAATGAGAAAATGTATTTATTTAATGAGTGTTACACACTAATCATGTGGCAATCAAAAACTCTTCTGACACTATAAAGACAAGCTATCACAAACCTAGATGAAACATCAGCTGCCTTAACTAGAAACTGAGTAACATCTGGATTAGTGTACAGGGAAACTTGGTGCCTTTGAGGATTTGCCTTGATGAGGATAATATTGACATTGCCTTCATATTAGTATTATTTTTGTACCACCAACAATGTGTGATGTCAATGGCATTACAGAGTGCCCTTGAATGAAGGCAAGAAAGCTGCAAAATTTTCAAAACCCCATCTCCACATTTTAGAGATATTTATATCTGCAGAAAAGCTTCCATATTTATTTCCCTAGTAATCCACTTAATGTAATACCATTCGAGAAGCTAAGAAGCATGATCTGCTTTAATGGCCAAATCTGGAAATGCTTAGTCAGTTATTCAGACTGCAAGTTCAAAATATCCATCTTAGCAGCTAAGAGTGAAATAAGCCTGACTACTCTCAAACCAACAGTTGTGCAAGTGCCTTTTGGTGAGCATTTCTATAACGCGTCTGGCAGATTTAACTTCTGCATTATTTCCAAATCCCCGTTATGATCTAAATCTACAACTCTTCCCTATTTCTCTGCCTCCTGCTTGCACAGAAAAACAGCCCTTTTCTGCTCAATTTTATTTCTCCCTGCTATATCATCAATGCTGTCTTCTCTGACCACCTAGCATATTGCTGCACCAGTTTTGACCATTGGATTTAGTTGTAACACTTTGCTCTTGGCTTTTGCAAGCTTCTGATTTGATCAAGTAGAAATTGCTCCAATTTGGCCTTTCTTCAGGTTTAGATTCTTCCCCATTCCGAGCTCGGCTGACTGCCTGTGCTGACTGCCCTCTTCTGTCCATGTTCCTCATTGCTGTGCCTGTCCTGGCACCATCTGACCTCTTTGTATTCACATCACCCCTCTCTTCTCTGGCTTTTGAGGCTTTCAAGCTTTTCAGCTTTTACTCTTTTTCCTGCTTCTGAGGAGAATCTGCCTCTGGCTATTTTTATCTACTTTATCCTCTCCTTCATTTCTTTTTTAGGAGAACTACAAGGAGATTGGAAGTAGAAGCAAATCAATAACGTGAGTGCTTTCTCAAAGGAAATACTGGTTGATCATTTTGCATTAGTTCCCATGTATTGTTGATAGAGATTGAAAAAAAGACAACTGAATACTATGCTGCTTTTCTGTTTGTTGATGCCAGTAATACCATGAAATTTTCTCCTAGGAACTAATGGGTCTTCCACTCATACACTCCAGCACATGGACCACAGCTCACTTCTGCAGGGACAGCATCTCCTGAAGCCTTAGTGTTGGCATCAGGAACAGTAGCACTTGTGTTTTGAAGAGTCCAAAAGGAGGAATAGTGTGGCAGAATGTGTGTTATAATTACTGCTAATAAGTTTTCATGGGCAGCAGAATGGCTTTCATGCAAAGCATGCATAGGGTTTTAAATGTCAGATAACTGAGCTACTTTTTCATCTCTTTCTTAAAGCTACTACCTTTTAATTTAAACACAAATACGGAGATGTTGCACATGTTTGCTAGAGCCATGATTTGGTAATGCTCAGCCTTGGCCTAGTGCCAAGTAGCCAAGTGCATAGTAGCTTCTTGAACACTCCTTATGTTGATGAAAATATAAAGAAAACTGAATGGTGTAAATGATAAATGTGCATTTTAAACTAATTAGATTTTGGGATGTATCCAGCAGCATGCACTCTTTTGCCTCTGGATTAGAGGAAGTGCTCAGAGGATAGAGGTGGTGATGGCCAAAAGGTGGATAGAGCAGAGTATGTCTTGCTCTTAGGCAACGTGTTAGGTGAAAATAAGTATATTGAATCTGCAGTGGATTTTCCAGCTGAAGAAGGAAATGTGGCAAGGGAGAGAAAAGTGCAAAAAATGCACTGAAATCCTCTGCCTGACACTGGCCTCCACTGCAGGCTAGAAATATTCTCCAGTGTTTCCAAAAGGCTTGTTATTTTATTCCTCTTGTACTCTAGTATACTGCTCTTCAGCATATAGAATCAATGTTGTGCTGAGTGCGCTCAGTAGGAGGCAAAACCAAACAAATAGACTCACTGTAATAATCCTTCTGCTCCCTACAACACCCCACTCATTTCAGTGCTCAGAGCAGTAAGACATCACTTGGATTATAGGCACCACTTCCTCAGCTGGCTTGTTTAAGAAGATGCCAGAGAAGCAAATATATACTCTGCTACTTGGAAAAAGTTGAAGTAGTGTTGTGCTGGGGAATGTGTGAGTTAAAACGTGTATGAAGTAGCTCAAAGGAGAAAAAAAATATCTGTTTCTGTAAGGGATTGTGCTCAGCAAACTGATTTCAGGAGCGTTATTACCAAACAGAGTTTAGACCCGGAATGGAAAAGCTTATTTGGTTTGATTTTAAAATCTTACTTAAAAGTAATATGGAGAAAATTTCAGCTGTATTCTGATATTCCTACATGAAAGAAATAATGGTCTACTTAATGCAAATTTCTATTTAAATCTATGGATATGCTGGCGGGGTAAGTTACTGCTAACCTGAGATCATGGTGTAGAATTTGGCTTGTTGAAGGAAGCCTTTGTCTTGAAAAAGTGCTGCTGGGAAGAGAAGTGAAGCCGTGGGTCATAGGAAGCAAGGTGGAAAGGTCAGTTTTAGGACTTTTTTATTTCAATAGTTCTAAAGAGCATAGAGTTTAGAGTAAATCTGAATCTTTTCTAGTGGCCAGGATTCCACATAACTGAGGTAATTTAAACTATTACATTTTTCACAGTTGACTTCTTTTTTAAACAAAAAAAAAACCCAAAAAATAAGGTTTTGGTGGTTGGCTTGGTTTTGGTTTTTGTTTGTTTGTGCTTCTTTTTTCTAGTTTTTATTTTTATATTTTTAATTTTCACTGTGCACGTGGTTTGCAAACCACTGATTCAGAAAAACCATATTTAAAGGAACTAGACTGTTGCTTGAACTGGTTTTGATTCAGGTTTCATTTCAGATGGCATAAACCAAAGCACCTGCACAGAGTCCAGAGGAATTGTGTAAGAAAAAAGGCTTTCAGGCTTAAAGCTTTCAGAGTGGCTGTGAAATGGTGCTATCTAATGATATTTCAAGAATGGAAATTACAAAAATCTTAAATGGAACAATTCTGTGGGGTGTCAATTATCATCTTGTAGAAAACTATTGGATTTGTTTTCTAGAACTTTCATATATTTGATTTGGAAGCTTTTAAAAAATGCTAGAATTTGCTATGCAAGTTCCTACTCCTGATCTTCTAATAATGAGACTGTATTGCAATATATCACAGAGCACTGTTGTGGTAAAGTTCTTGGCCACATAAGCTCTCTCTCGTGTAAAATAATATCAGAATCAGGAAAATGTGCTTGTATTTGATTCGTTTAGAAGTTCAAACAAGCACATTGCTTCAATATTGGCATTATTTAACAGGAAGAAGGTCACTTTTTAGCAGCCAGTTCTTGCAGCAGAATTTTGCAGATTATTGTAATGAGTCACTTTCAAAGGGCAGGGTTGGTCTTCCAGCAAAATCTTGCATTCTTGGAGACTTGCAAAGAGCTAACACACATTTGTAAGGGCCATGCTTGCTTTTTGTTTACTAATTTGATCTTTTTCAAATGAGCAAATCAAAATCTTCTTGCTACTGTAGTTGTTTTTAATACCTGTTTCTTTGTTTCTTCATGAAATTGGCACTATCCATTGACTGCTGTAGTTTCCAAGACACTCCCAAACTGATCTCCAACTTCAATATGATCTATTGGGAGGGTTTGTTTTTTTTTAAAAATATGTTGGAATTCTCCTTTCAACAAATCACACTGTCCACAGACAACCTTTTCAATTAAGAGTTAACATCTGAACTGTCACTTACATGTTTCATCTGTTTTCACTGCGTAAAAAAATAGCAGCTGGAAAAAAAGTTTGATTTTGTTAGAAATATCTCTCACAGAGAAATGCATAATTTCAGGTTGGAAGGGACTTCTGGAGATGACGTTTTCCAGCCCCTCTGCTCAAGAAAGGTAACCTAGTGCCAGTTGTCCAGGATCATGTCTAGACTGAGAGTCACTGCTTCCCCCCACCCCCTTCCCCCATTCTGGTACTGAAAAAGTACCTTTTAATGACCTTCCATAAGGGAAATCAATGCTTCTGTGCTTAGTTTTAGACACTGATTTGGGGAATTATACCTAATGAAAGACCAGACATCCCTCACATAGAAAAGTTAAGTTGCTGGCATTTTATACGAACTCTCATTACAGAGAGAGACATACTACATGAGGCAGGGAGTGAAGGGAAGGAAGTCTGGAACTCCATCAGTGCTTTTAAAAGGAAAAGATAGGATGGTTAGGACCTGTCAGCAGAAGGCCTGGAAGTGCCTCAGCATCCCCTCTTATTGCTCAGATAACTGGGCCTAACAATCTGGGGATTTTCATGCCTCAGAAGTGAGGGGGACCCAGATTCATCTGATGTGAGCTGGCTGCATTGACCAGTCTGTGCCTTTCCTGGGAGTCTGTGAAGCCTGCGCATTTTCAGCTAGGCAGGATACCCCAGTGGTTTCAGACCAAAAAGCCTGTTGGCATAGCCTCTGTGGACATGTCAGTGAATCTTAGTCACTGAGATTTGTTTCTCTGTCCCTCTCCCCTTCCTGTAGGCCAGCTGGCTTCTTCCTGGCTGCTGCTGACTAAATTTTTTTGACTGTTATTTTTCTGTTTTATTTTTTCCTTAATACTATTGTTCTGTTAATATTTTTAATTGCATTAACTTTTTATAAATCAGGTTTTGTTCAGTAGGAGTGAGACTTCTGAAAACATTGCTTAGATTGAACAGAAGTTAAATGAAGCAAGATGGCATTTTGAAGGTGTATCTTGGATTTCCAAATATTTGGGGGAGGCAGAGTCAGCAAATTCTTGTTATGTGAAAATGTTTCTCTTCTGTTTCCTTCATCTTCTACTCTCAAAGTTTGTTAGAAATGATAAGAAGTCTTCTTTTTCATGCACAACTCTGTGTCTGCCACTTCCCTCCTATGAGGAAATGATCCTTTTTTACATTTTCCTTTTTCCCCTGGAACAATTTAAAAAGAAGATGGCATAGCTAACTCTTTCCGAGTCTATGTGTTCTTGCTGAAAACAAGTTAATTGGTTTTCTGTTTCCTTCATATCCCCACAATTCATGGCCATGGAGCCAGCCCTGCTTAGTACCTGGCTAACTAATTAATGCAGGTACATTAATGTATATCTAGAGTTTCTTCGCAATTCACATTAATAGACCATGTGCATGGCTCCTTTAAGTATTGAGTAAGGCCTTCATGTTTTCTTGTCTGGTGTGTATATGAGTAGAAGTCTGTAGTATTTTTAATATCAGAATAACATTTTATTTTACAGTTTACTGTGGTATACAAGAGAACTTAATATCTTTGTAAAGTAGAAAGTAATATTTTCCTACTTTCCAGAATTAAATCTTCTATATTAATATATTTTCTTATATATCAAAACCTTAGGTTGATTACTTGGGATAGTGGTGTTTACTGTAAGGAAAATAAATAGAAAAGCAAAGTGCTCTGAATCTAAAATACATACCTATATAACAGTTTTTGAAACATTTGATGCATCTTAGTTGAATAAAAAATGAAACTCTAAGTTGCTGCTCAGTTTGATTATTTTTCGTAATTATTTTCTCTAGAAATTTTGAATAAAACCAATATACAATCATATGTGTCACTTTAAAAATAAAATTAGACATGAACAGAAGAACTTGAAATTCATATATGTGTTGAATTTTCATTCTCTTTAACTCAGAAAGGCTTTTTTTTCAAAATTCTTGTAGCTATAATGAGATTCTATTGAATGTCTCTACAACAATTGTAATGTCTTGTCATATTCATAGGGTCAAAAAAAAGATTCTTTGTTGATCAGTGTTGATTTTGTACACGCACCAGTGCAGAGAATAAAGCAGATAAAATGAGGATGGCAATAAATGTGAATTATTGTAATAACAAAAATATTATGTTTAGAAACATTCTCATGTCTTTTCAGAGTGCTGCCTTTAGTTTAGGAGGTTTTACATATGATGAATAATGCTGAAACAAAGCATCACAGGCTGATTGTACAAACTCTGTGATGAGTGATGTGATGGGGCCTATAAGGATGCTGGGGAGGGACTCTTCATTAAGGACTGTAGTGGAATGGCAAGTGGTAATGGGTTCAAACTTAAACAGGGGAAGTTCAGGTTAGATATAAGGAAGAAGTTCTTTACTGTGAGGGTGATGAGGCACTGGAATGCGGTGCCCAGGGAACTTGTGAACACTCCATCCCTGGTGGTGTTCAAGGCCAGGTTGGACAGAGCCTTGGGTGTCATGGTTTAGTGTGAGGTGTCCCTGCCCATGGCAGGGGGGTTGGAACTTGGTGATCTTAAGGTCCTTTCCAGCCCTAACTATTCTATGATTCTATGGTTCTATGAGTCTATGATCCTCTGCTCTTTGCTGATCCATTATTATACCTATGACCTTTTTTCACCCATCCCCAAAATGTCTCCAAAGAGTTCTGGCATTTTCTCTTCCTTGCCTGATTGAACAGCGCAATGGCCTTGTGAGGAATGTATGCTTGACATATACACAACAGCATAAAAAATGAGGAAAGGAAATCTGAGTAAGTAGACTGTGTGACCAATGGAATAAGATCATATCTTCAGAGGCAATGACCTTGGGCAAGGAAGAGACAAAAATGACTGTGGTGGTTACAGTGAGGCAAGGGTCTTACTTTCCTCCTGTCAGCAAGATGAAAACATTGCCCATCCTTATGACAAAAGGATAAAGGATAATGGAATCTGTCTGATGTAATACACTTATGTCTATGCTTGGGATATTTTTCTATGCAATTGCAGTTGGACATGTTGTCCATCAGAAAAAGGAAGCCTTACTCAGGATACATGTGACCCCTGGGAAAATTCCAGAAACCAACTGTTGGCTTCTCTAGCATGCTGCTTGTTTTTAATTTACATCCCTTTAGCTTTAGCTACAAAGGCTCTATAAAAGGAATTTAAAATGCAAAGGATGCATCAAGCTATAGCAGTCTCTTCCAGGACTGTATATTTAGAGCAAGGGACATGGACTTTGAGCAGTAGCATTTTTACCGTCTCACAGAGAATTTCCTGCCCTCACAGGGTAGGATTTCATCAAATAACTTTAACTACCTGCTCGTAAATACATTTTCTCTATGCAGTCAAGTGAAAAGAACAGAAGGAGGCATCCTGAACAGACAAAAAAAAAAAAAAGAAATTAAGTAGTTTAGTTGCTTTAATCATCCCAGGTGCAGAGGTGTCCGAGTTGCTGTGCATAACATGGTTATCTAGGGCAACATGGCTACAGTGAGTGGGGAGACTGGCTCAGCTCAGCCCTACTCTAAGGATCCATGTACTGCATTTCTCTGTGAAACTGTTTCCCAGACTATAGGAGTGGACATTACACAACCTTTCTTTCATCAGTGTGCAGTGCTATAAAGTCTTTCACAGCCTGATTACTTGCTGTTTACCTACAGGGCCACTGTTGCAGGTGTGGGGTAAGGCTTGGTGAATGAGTCATGCCAGCACAGTGAAAGAGCTGCTGCTGGAACTCTCTCGCATCAGTCTCTCTCGACTTTGAAAGGTGTGTAATGAATGAGTGGAAGGACTGAAGTCACAGGAAGGACAGTCATTCTGCATCTTCTTCCCCCAGAATGAGTTCTTATTTACTTTAACGAGCAGATGTGAACAATGCAGATCTTGTTCTTCCAGCATAAAAATTGAATTAAAATGCTCTTAATTTAGAAGGATGTTCTAAAGGGAACAATAAAAACTTTTTTTCAAGCTTTGCTAAGCTTTCTTTTGGTTTCCTGTAGTGCTGTGGGAGGCCAGTAAAGAGATCAGACTTTCCAGTTACATCTTATTTGTGGAGCCTTGCACACAATATGCTACAAAACAGCACAGGAGAATAATGTGTCTCAAACAACTTATGCTTTCGTCAACATTTTAAAGCATGTCTTGAGAAGAGAGAAAGAAACATATGAGCATAGCTGAAAAGGGGCTGCAACTCATTCTCTGTGATGGATCATTTCAAAAGAGCACCTAGGGAGAAAAGAGGTCTGTTGGGGGTTTCTTTGTCGTAGTGCATTCCTGCCTAGGGAATACAGGCTCAATTGTCCTGGCAAAATAAAGCTATATCTACATTGCAAACACATCGTTACAAAACGTTCATCAGGAAAGGAAGTAAAATTGCATAATGCACATAAAATTTGCCTGCTACAGCTCTGGAGTATTTAAAATGTCATCTGCCATTCTGTGTGGGATTTACTGTACTGACAGAGGAATTGTGTGAAATGACCCTAAAAATCTTATCAGCAAGCAGGCCAGAGGGATGGTTAAAGCTCCCAGGCTTGCAGCTTTTGTTTAAGGGTCAGCTGACATGTCCCTTTTCCTGAGCTGGAAACAAAGTGAGTGATCCCAACTCAGGCCATAGCTTCACTGCTCCTATTCTTGCTTAAGCACTCCTTCAGTGCTCCGTTACAAGGATTTTGGCAGAAGGAGTCCCAGCAGACTATGAAGCCCTATGGGTGCATCAGGAGCTGCAGGCAGCCATGGACTCCCCACACCCTCCAGCCTCAGAGCCTGGCCCTATCTAGGCAAGGTTATCTCCACCTCTAGCTTTTTAGCTTTTTAGAAAGGACTGAGAAAGCCATTCCCAACAATATCTTTGTGAGGAGATGATACAGTGAAAAAATAAACTGTAAGAAATTACTTGTTATGGAAGAGTTACCACTGTCTGAAGTTGGTTTAACTCAAGGGGCCAGTTGTCACTGGTAGCCAAAAGGTGCTTTAAAATGCACATGAACCTGTGAATTAGTTTAGTTGTAAAATTAGAGCCTAACAAAGGAGGGAATGACCACATCTGATGATAGATCAACTTGCCCTGAGGAAAAGTATCATCATCTGTTACTTAAAAGTGAGCAGAGCACCTGGAGGTGAGCTACCACACTTCTGTACAGGTCAGTTAGATGAAAGTAGTAATAAAGGAAAGCATGGATATTGTTGCAGTGTAGTATGCAATTGGAAAAAGACTAAGCTAGAAACTTTAGAAGCTGTTTCCATAGAGGCTGGAGCAGGTTTTACAGCTCTTGCTGTGCATGAGGAGGCATGAATAAGACATGGAAAGGGATGGGTGAGTCAGTGCAGAGCTGAAGAAGAGAGTTTTGAATGTGGCAGTGAATGACACAGTCCCCAGCCTGAAATGGTCAGGCTGTGTGTGAGCAGTTGGCACAAGCAGTTGAAGACACAAGACAGGTATAAGCAGCAGTGGGATTGGTACTGCTGCAAATGAAGGGCTGAAGCTGAGGTGGTTCCCAGCTTCAGGGAGCTCTGTCCTTTAAAGATCCTCTGTCCTGGCCTGCTGGACACACAGGGTAAGCACTTGTCCAGGGCTTTGCAAGTGTGTCAGCTGTCTTCCTGAGGCACTGCCAGTCCTGCTTGTCTCTCCTCATCCCCTTGGCGCCTCTCTGCCCATGGCCCAGGACCCCATGTCAGCCCCCCAGGACCATCAGCCCCTGTCCCAGAAACGCCAGAGCAGGCCTGGTTTTCAGGTCCCCACAGCACTGCCCTGCCTGCCTATGGACCTCCCAAGCCAGGATGTCCTGCTGCTGTCTGGGGCAATGGGGTGGGCTCTGACTGCCAGGACTTGCCCTGTTGGACCCAAGGAAATCCCCACAGCCCTTGCCACAACCACCCCCCCCACCCCCCCCACCCCCCCAGTGCTGTGTCAGTGTCATTAAGAGCACTTCCCCAAATTCCTTTTTCCTCTCCCTCTGCTTGGATCATATACTAACAGTAAACCTCAGCTGAATGTAACTGCAGCCTGTTTAATGACTTCATTGGGTAATGGTATGAAGTCGTGTTTAAAGTCACTACCTACAACTTTGAAGGTGTTTGGCTTCACAGGAGGCTTTTGATGACTAGGTTCTGTCTTCATCAGTATGACTTCATAGACACATTTCTCTTTCTTTTCAAGGGTTAAATGGCTTTGCCAGACTTTTCCAAGCAAAATCATGAATTAAATAGCTTGTCCTACCATTTTGCTCTGTCTGCTCCTTAATTAACTGATGGCTATGTGTCTACAACAAATATAGAAAAGAGTAAAAAACTTTTGAAAGTCACTTATTTGAGCTAACCTGCTTCACCTTAGCACAAAGACAACTATGCATGAGCTGTCTACAAGTTCTGGGAGCAGATGCTCTCCCTCTCTCACATGTGTCCAGAAGAGGACCAATGCTTTGTCCTCTCCCCTGTGATGCAGATATGTCTGGGTGATCATGTGTAGACATTTGTGACCTTAAAGAGCACAGAGCAAGCCACCTCCGGCCCCACAGTCAAATGCATTAGAAATAACGGGTCCTGCTTTAGTGGGAAGAGTTATTTTGTATGTCATAGACAGTGGGCTGTCCCTTTTGCTGTTGTTCAAAGAGAAAGAAACACGTGGGCATTCTTGTTTAGGTCTGAGGCTGAGCCATTGATCACCCAGAGGATGGGACTTTGTGGCTGTCCAAGTCCATGTTAGTATGTTTTTTTATAACGGAGCTTGGGCTGAGTGAGGTCCTACCTGCCAGGACTTACCATGTAGACATACTCTCAGGAGGACTTAGAATATTTCCAGTCCTATGACTATAGCAAACTGCTTGTCCTCAGGACTGCAGCTTCCTCACTCTCATTTCAAAACCTGACCACAGGTAAAGAGATATTTTATACAGGCCTGAGTATGATCCCTCCAGTAAAATCTTCAAAGCCCAGTTTCTTATTGAAAGTGCATAGCAGGCTCTTTCCCAGCAGTGAACGAAGTCTTTTCCAGTCCAGATATAACAGGAGCACCTCAGCAAGACAGATCTCCACATGTCTTCTGAAGGCTGATGGCAATAAATTCCTCTCTGAGGTTTAATATTCAGCAAAATAAATAGCTCTTTTGAAAACGATCTTAAAGTGCCTTCATCATGCTCTTTAGAAAAAGATATTAATGTAAGTTTTATTTACACACACACCCCCTTTCTGTTTACCCAAATAGCTTAATCAAGATGAGTAAGATTCCTCTGGTACTTGAGGCCAAATACTCTTTTTCTCTTTCCTATACCAGACACTGTTTTGTGGTGTTATTATTCTATTTGCCAATTCACAAGCAAGGACTGAATAGCAAAGCTGGCTTCCATCAACTTTCACACAGCAGTTGGACCCTTGTAACTCAATTTTAGATGTATATATGTCTCTGAAGGTTTCTTGTCAAATGGAGGTTCAAAGAGAATTCATCTATCCAGGAACATCAGGTGGAATCTACCTCTATGGCTAGAGGATGTGTTCTCTCCATGCTGCAGCACAGTGCAGAGGCAAGTGGAAGTTCCTTGCAATTGCATTTACTTGTATTTAATAAAAAGTGTTTTTTTTAGCTTTTTCTGCAGATTAAAATTTCCAGAATTTTCAGTCTTGAGTGGCATCATGGCTCAAGTGAGGTAAATGGAAAAATGTCTTGTTAACTTGGTAGTCTTTTGAAAGATGACATACAGACAGGGTCAAATTGATATCTCACTGCCTTGTAATGCTGTAATATATGTTTTTTAATATGTTGAAAATACATGTGAATATTAGCACCAGAAGTTTTAATTCACAGCTAACAAATATCATTTTCAAAAACCAACAGCTCAATATCTTGATGGTGGCTGAAATTTTGCCTACTTTGTTTTCTGACTTAATCTTCTTTAGCTAGTATCTGTAAGTCTGTTCAAGAATAATATTTATTATTAAATGTACAAATGAGAGAAAATCACAGAAAATGAGGCTTATTTTGATATAGACTATTATGTTTCCTACTTTTCTAAATATAAACATTAATTGTGATGAAATTTTCTTATTCTTTTGAGTGAGAACAGGTCAAAAAGAAAACCAACTTTCAACTTTAGTTTAAACCTGATAATGTAGGTATTATTATTCTTTAATTCCTGTGGACACTTATCACTGATTATCTGCTTATTCCGTGTCAGTAAATTCTATTTCAGATAATGGAGTATCAGTTCCACATTGTTTATCTCCAAGGGAGTTATGCCTAAAGAGAGTCAGAAAATTTGTATCAGTGTCCAAACTAAAGCACAGTGACAAAATGCATGTGGCATTTTCTTATTTATGGTGATGACGACAACATTAACAATTTTTATAACTTTTGGAACTTTGTTCTAAAGATGTTTCTGTTTTCCAGCAATTGAAATGTTCTAATTCAAAATACAAAGTGTCACTTTTTGTTCTGTAATTGAATTAAAAAGCATGTTAATAATGTATTATGGAAACTGCCAGTACAATTATTATTGAAAACCAAATTATGTTTCTTTTAAATACAAAGAAACGATTACAGTAGTAAATAAGAATATTCTGGAAGACAGTAATGGATAGCTCGTACAAAGCAGAACACTTATTTAATAAGAGGCAGCTGAAACTCAAAATTGGTAAATATGAAGTCATGCACATGGGAAAAACAATCCTAACTTTGCATATGAAAAGATGGGCTCTGAGCTCCCATCATCACCCAGGAGTGAAATCTTAGGGTTATGACTCATATTTCCATGCAAACATGAACTCAGTGCTTGGTATCAGTCACAAAGCAATTCAAATTTTGGAAATATGAGGAAAGGAGTAGAGACTAAAACTGAAAGCGTGATTATCGTGACTCAGTATAAATCCATCGCTCACTTGTGACTTAAATACTGTAACTATCTTCCCAAAAAGACTAGAACAGAAATGGAAAAAGTTTAAGGGAGGGAAACAAAGATGATAAAATATCTCTAATGGCTCCCAAATCACAGGTGACTCAATAAAGTGTGTTTCTTCTGTGAAAGAAATGAGTTTGGGCATGGAAGAGTGTGAAGAGGGCACAGAAGAATCTGCTGTTCATTATCTCTTCCTGACTGAGAACAGGAGTTTGTGACCTGATTGTTACAGGAGCCATAATCAAGAGAAACACTACGAGTTTGTTCTTCACGCAGAAGGCAGGAGAACTGTTTTGCTGCTTAGAGCACTAGAGGGGTTTTTGTGTCCCAGGGAAGACTACACAAGTTCATGAAAGGCAAAACTCTGGAGAATTACTGCAACTGTAGGAATCCCAGATAGCTCAGCACCCTTCTGAGCAAAACGCGGTTAAGCAGGAAAAACTGGAAATACTCAACCTGTTCTTAATCCTTCCTCAAGCACTCCACAGCACTTGTGGATAGAAAAAAAGGCCTAGCGGGCTAGAGGAACCTATGGTCTTATCCAGTGCAGCCACTTTTATAATCTTATGTTAAGAAGCTTGGCTTAAAATGCATTGCAACTGAATTCTAAGTATTTGGTTTGGTACACTATATTTCAGAATCTTCAGCTTTACAGCAACCTCCCATCTCCTCTAAACCCCTGTGCTTTGAATGTTACATTGTATGATCAAAGCCAGAAAAGAAGAAATGCACAAAAGATTAAAACCCAAGCATTTAAATTGTTCTGAAGTTCTTGGTTAACACGTAGTGTCTGACCCTGCCCAGTTTACACCAGCATTAGATTAGAACTTTACTGTTGAGTGTAAGAACTTAAGAATTTTGAAAATAAAAACTTACTTTTGTGTCTCACTTGGTATTTAAGAGATCCCTCTCGAATGTGCCAACTGAAAGCAAAGCAATGAACCTAAAATCTAGAGAAGGAAATGCAGACATAATTGTTTTCTGGTAGTATACTGGCATACTCTCACATGATGTCGTACTTTGCCTTTGTTTCTAGAGCCATAATTATGTCCTAGTCTCCCGGCATATCACACTTTCTCTGTAGCTGCGATGATTGCTGTTTGCTTAAGGCCACATAAAGCACCTTGTAAAGCTGCATCAGAGCATAAGGTTCTTGGCTCTGAGCACCCTTTTCAAAGTAGACACAAGCACTGTGCAAAATCTTAACCTCCAAGACTGCCTGTAGTCCACCTTTACTTTGTTAAAGTAAGTAGCAATCAGGTTTTTTTTTATGGAAGCATATTACTGTGTAGGAATATCCCCACAAAGCAGATGACTGATCCTTTCTTGGTACAGAGAGGCAAACTGAAAATAACACATTTCCACACCTCACCCCACCCCCTCCCCCTTAAATAGTAACTTTTTGATGTAAGTTCTTCATGGAATAGGATCTGCTTCTTTGGCATCTTGGTCTGTTTTTCAGAGATGCTTTTTTGAATGAGGAGGAGCTTATTGGGGTTCCTTTGGATTCTGGCTGTGGTTGTGGTGATTTACACCCCCCCTATGCATGGCAGTTTCTCTGGAGAAATAGCGGTCTTGAAATCAATGGAAATATGTACACTAGAGGAACTCAATCTGAATTATAGGAAAGGTACATGAGGAAATCCTTTTGCAAGGAATACTTTCTGACTTATTCCAGAGAGTAACTCAATAGCATACAGTGTAATATTGGTTTAAGCTTCTGTACAGCTGATATAGAAGTGTATTTAGTGTTTACAGTTTCAGCCATTTTAGATCACCAACCTTTCAATTTCTTTAGTTTTAAAATTCATTCAGTAGGTTTTAGGTTTTCCTTTAAGCATTAACACTTTGCCAAGAGTCCTTGGCCTTTCCAGCAATGAGTCCAGATCAGTTTCAGAGTTATCACTTATGAGTCTTATTCAGGCAGCAAAACAATCCAACAATGCCATGTTACTCGCCAAACAATAACCAACTTGGGATAACTGTCCAGAAGCTAAGACTTGACATTAATTGGGTCAGAAATCTTTTTGCAGCAGCAGATGTTCTATTCTATTGCATTAAATATGTACTTTGTGACCAGCAGACACATTCATATGCCTGTAGTGTGATGTATCTGTGTAGATAAAACATTGATCACGTATTTAGCACCAAAACTTGTGCCCTGTGCATGGGTGTTGTGGCTGGCAAAGTGCCCAGAATTGCCAATATCATTGGTTCTGGGCTTATCATGCGATTTTCCCCACTATTTGCTGTGAGAGGCAGTATGCAACACTTGCATAGGAACATGTGTGAACTGGGGAGAAGCTGAAGCAAAGACAAACAAGGAATTTGTATTTTGAACCAAAGTTCTCTAATGCAAAGTGAAGGAGTACTGACTTGAACTCACTGGGTAACTATGCTCAATATGTTCCATATACCCTTTAAAAGAGGGTAGAACTGCTTTTGCTCTTCTATTATGGGAAAGAACCTATTAGCTGAGTTCTCCATGATTAGATTAAAGGGGAAAGATTATTGTTGATTTCTTGTGTCCATCACCCCTGAGAAACTCTATCAACCTATACGGCAACTGCATAAGAAATACTGAAAACTCTTAATTTATAACCCCTTTCAATTTAGGAGAGAGGTATACATGTGTAGTAAATTGGGTGACTCACATGTGGAGGGAAATTATTTTTCACCCCCTGACATGAATTCTTATTTATCCCAAGCAATGAACATGGCAGGAAGTAGCCACTATTCATTTCACATCTCTGTGTGTACCTCTTTGTAATCTCCCAGAGCAGAAAGAACATAAAACATCAAAAAAAAAAAAAAAGAAAGGGGGGGGGGAATAAAAGAGAATCTTCTCAAAAATAAAAGAGAATCTTCGCAAGGAAAGGTATGGTAGCTTTTGAGAGGTGACTTAACAAAATACAGTGGCTTGAGCTGAAACTGAAAAGGCCAAATGGCTAGTGGTTGAAAAATTTTCTTGCATTTGATTAAAGGAATCTGACATCTGAGTTTATGGCCCAGTTTGTCTGTGGCTCTTCATTGCTACATTAAGAAGATCTAATCTCTGCATGCCTTTGTTTTTGATAAGTGCAAACATGGTATTATTTATTTCTTCTACTTTACTTACAAGCTCTTTTGGGCAGTGAAAGAGTGTATCTGGCCATGTGTACATACAATTTGGGGCCTCTAGGTGCTAGAATAATGTTCCTGGTGCCAGAAGGAAAACCATTCAGTAGAAATGAGAATAATAATTTTAACAGATATTACTATGCAAGATGCTGTTTCTTAAACCCTAGGAAAATTTCCTAGGTACACCTTAAGAGTCTTGTTCTATGAAGAAACACTTGGCAGCCTGGGTTCCTTTAATGGACCTTACCAAGTACAGAAAGCTTCACCATCTGCTGCACCCTCTAATTATCAGTGAGAAAAGGACACTTTTCTGTGCTGTACCACACAAAGAAATATGATTTAAATGTGTATATTACTTATTCAATGTAACATACATCTGTTGTGTCTTTCATGTTTTAGACACAAATCTTGGAGGAGGCACAAATAGCCTTGCCTGGGAGAGGTACATCTTTTTTGCGGTTCTGGCACACACATAATCTTACTATTGGGTAAATGTACAACTTCCTTTCTCCTTTTTTTCTCTACTTAAGTCATTTTGCTGGTGATCTGCCCCTGTGTTTATTTGTGAAATAACAGGAGTGGGTTGAGTTGCTATCTTACATACTTAAGGTTACTTCAGAAAATAATCAAGTCAGCCCTAGAAAGCCTTTGGCCTTCTTTTGAGAGATGGTGCCTAGAGAAGAATAAAAGAAGTGAGAGGCAACAGAAATCAGCCCTTTGTAGAAACTTTCTGTTTTCTCTGACCTCAGAGAGATCATGGAAGGAAGGAAAACCTCTGGTACTCCCATAATCCAAGGAAAGTTGGTAAAAGGTTTGGCCGTGTTCTGCCTCTCTTTCCTGTGGGTGCAGAGAGGGCACTGAATAAGGAAAAACAAAAGAGCAGCAGCACAGGGAAAAGCACTACAATGGCTGCCCATCATCACCCACCTGATATGTCTCTTAGATATAGCTGGGAGTAGCTGGGAGCAGTGGGAAGGATGTACTTTTTTTCCTTTCCTTTTGCAGAGAAAGCGAAAGATATAGGGCCAGATATGTGGGTACATTTGAACAAACAGAAATAGCTGAAGAGTTCTCTAGGGGCAAGGATATTATCCAGTCAAAACTGCTTGAAGATCAGGGTTTTTTCTTTGGTGACCATTTCTTCTGAAGCTATGTTGTTCAGCAAGCTCTGCTTCATATGTGTGACACTCTTTAGTGTGGCTGGTGGAAATGCGTAGCCATGCTCCAGCTTCCCAAACCCAATCTCTCTATGGAGAGAGGTTCCCCAGCTATTTTCTGTTTGTTTGTTGTTTTGTTTTTTTTCCCCAGCAGGTAAAGAAGCAGTTGTCAAGTATGTGAATTTCTCAGCTATTCTTGCTGTTGTTGAGCTATGCCAAACACAGAGTGCTGTTCCATGATTTGTGTGTGTATTTCTCATGTTTTTTTTGCCTTAGAAGGCCTCCTATTTTGCCAGGATGTCCCCAAAATGCAGCATAATTTCTGACCTCCTTTTAATAATCCCCAGGTTTTGCCATTAAAAACTCACAGAATGAGAGGAAAAAGTCCTTTTCAGGATTTCTTTTTGCTTGATGTTAGGGAGCTGTCTGCTCCATGACAAAAGGGTGCTAGGAGCTGAGGGAGCAGCAAGGAGTCATGACCATGACCTCCCTGAGAAGTGGTGCCATCAGATGCCAGAAGGACAAAGTAGGTGTTGAGGTTTAAAACCAGTCCAGCAGCTTGTTCACTCAGTCCCCCCCTTCTTTCCCTCCCCCTACTCCCAGAGGGACAGAGAGGAGAATCGAAAAGAATGCAACTCCCATGGTTTGAGATAGAAACAGTTTAGTAACTAAGGTATAACACAAATCACTACTGCTACCACCAGTAATAACAATGATAAAGGAAATAACAAGGGAAGAGAATACAACACCTCAGCACCAGCCAACCGATAAGTCGCCCCACCCCACCTGACCAAGCACTGACCAATACCTTGTCCAACCCCTCATTGTCTAGCCCTTCTGGCTCACTCCCAGTTACATCCTGGGCATGACGTGCTGTGGTATGGAATACCTCTTTGGCTAGCTTGGGTCAGGTGTCCTGCCTCTGCTTCCTCCTGGCTTCCCCTCCTCCCTGGCAGAGCATGAGATTCACAAAGTCCTTGGCCAGACCAAACATTTGAGCAGTAACTAAAAACATCGGTGTTATCAGCGCTGTTCCCAGGCTGAAAGTCAAAAACACAGCACTGCACCAGCTACTAAGAAGGAGAAAAATGAGTGCTACTGCTGAACCCAGGACAGTAGGTCTGGAAGTGGTGAGAAAGCCCACCCAAGAGGTCCACTCTAGACCATCTGGGTGGGTCCCTACCAATGCAACAGGTCCAGAGGCAAACTAGTGGTGCAGATCAGCCAGTACCTGGGCAGACTGCAGTGAAGCTGAAGCAGGGACCACAGATGAGGATCTGAGTTTAAATGCAGATTGGGAGGGAGAGTAGGGAAAGCCCCAAGGGGCCTCTCCCAGGGCTCTTTTTACAGCAGCCTGTTACAAGGCCATTCAGTTGCACCATGTCAGAGCTGGCCTTTACCTGAGACAGCCAAAACCCCAGGGTTTGTAGGGTCTTGACACTTGAAGAAGTAAATGTGGATCTTCCCTGCTACCCTTTTGGTGAAGCGAACTGATGGAGGCACAGCAGAACCCAAAGGAGGATTCTTGTGAAGACGTAAGGGGAGTACATTGTTATTCATTGGAAAGGAAAATATGAGTGGATGTGAAAAACAGCATGAATGTGCCTCTGAATTTCCTCTGAATCAAGTCTTATCAATACTAGAAAAGAAACCTGTTCTAAGTCTGTTGGTAAGCGCTTTTTAATTGGTAAGGGCACATTGCTAGGAGTATGTTCCCACCTCAAAAAAGCATTTGAATTATAAACTTTAAAAAAATTGAATACATGATTTGAACCTGTAGCTTTGAAGTCTGATCAGTTTCAGTCCAGGGATGACTAGTATAAAGACCAGTAGCTTGTGGGCAAATAAACCCAGACGTTTTAGAGGCGTTCAGTCATGATTCAAAGATTTAGGCAAACACAGCCTGCTTCAGAGAATATTTAATAGGGGTGTAAAGATATGCTTTGGAACCCAATAAATTTATGAACTCAGAAAAACTTTATGAACCTTCCTAATCCTCTGATTGTTCCTTTAGCCTGCTTACCTTTCCATGGTAAGGACAGGCGGCTGCCTTCATGTCTGCTTACTGTCTATATACGAACCTACTTTCCTTTCAAATGCTGAGGAATTATTGGTTAACTTCTATCTATAAACTGTCATACCCTGTTTTTTGAAGTGTTGCTCTTCTTCCTCATTACAGTTTCTGACAAACTGGCTATGGTCAAAGATGCAGTGCTGAAAAATCTTACTTCCAGTGATACCCTATCAGGTTTAGTTCTTTGCATTGTGGTGATGTGAAGGGTCCCTGCAAAATACAAAGCCCCAAATATTAACTGCTATTATAACGTGCAGAAAAGGCTCCTTGCTTTGTCTCTAATCAGCACACATGGCTGTATGAGACAAATTTTTATGGACTAGCACACAATTCTATTTATTTTTTTCCTGAATGACTGTATATGTGAAAGGGAAACTGATTTCTTTACCTCTGGTCTTTGGGACTGAGGGTTACCAATAGCATTGAAGGGTAGAACAACTTTTAGCTCAGTTTCATGGTCCAAAAAACCATTGTTCTTTTAAAAAAAGTTCCAGTGGAAAAGCCTGATATTTTTATGTTAATCTGGACTCTTTTATTTAACTCATTTTACTAAAAACACAGTTTTTGTGGTCATCTGGCTTTTCAAAATTCCTTTTATTTTTTTTTTCCTTTTCCTTTCATTTGATTTGGGTTACTATTTAAGACTGAAAGATCAAATTATTTTGCTTACCTCCCCCCCCCCCCCCAAAAAAAAACAACAACAAACCCACACACCGTTATGGCACATAGGAACAAAATAGAAAATTCTAGGGCTTGCTGGAGTCAACACAACCATGGGAAAGAAAGGTAACAAAAAGCAGCCTAAAATTGCATTTCTAGGAAAAAATAGTAGTGAACAAATCTCAGTGAGAAGGCAAAACTATGATTGGATATTAGGAAACCTGGAGCGTTTAAGTGCCTTTTTTGCTTCAATTTCACTAACCAGGGTAAATGTGGCCAGATGGCTAACACAATGAACATCGGTGACAGATGGGTAAGTGCTCTAACTAGCATCTGAAAAAAAACAGGTTAAGAATGCTTGTGAATTGGCAGGGCCTGATGAAACTCACCCTGGAATACTTAACGAGGTAGCTGAGGCTGTCCTTGCTGCTTCAAGAAGGCACAGAGGGTGGATGAGGTTGTAGAAGATAGGAAAGGGAACACCATCACCATGTTTTTTGAAGAGAGGAGAGTCCAGAGAAGCAAGAGGGGAGAAGGAGACCCCAAAGAATCATTGAGCAATCAACTTTACTTCTGAACCCAGAGAAATATAAATAAGTGATCCATTTATCAAGAACAGGAAGCATCTCTTGAAAATAATAAATCATACCAAACCAGCCTAATTATCTCCAGTGACATCATGGAATAGAGAAGTTATAAATAATGTGTGTTTAATAAAGCTTTTGATAATGCTTCAGATGGCAATCTCCAAAACAGCCAAGAAACACAGCCTAGAGGCATCTACTACAAAGGAAATGTGTGGCTGATTGGGAAAAACGCAGTCACAATAGTTACCAGCAGTTTATGATCAAAATGATAGAATTGATTTCATGGAGTTTTCTAGAGAATTGATCTCATGGAGTTTTCTAAGGGTCAGTCCTGGGTCTAGGTATGTGCAGTATTTTCATCTGTGGTCTAAGCAATGGAATATGGAATACTCATATTAACTATTCAGGTAATGAGGTGAGGATACAAGCACTTTAAATGACAAGGATGTAATTAACAGCAGAACTTTGACATCTGAAATGGGGTTAGGAAAAGAGGGGTCAGAAGGTATGGATTTAATCTTCCTCTCTTTCCCAGGCTGAGGTAGTGTCTGCTACCTTGCTTATTTTTGACAGAAGTTTGTCTAATCTACTCCCATAAATCATAATCCCCCAAACAATGAAATTCAGTGTTTCACTACATTTGCTGTTAATATGTTTTTTTCCCCCACATGTCTCACCTAAGACTTTGCTGCGTTTCAAACCTATTCCTTCTTGGTTTATCCAGATGATAGCAATAGGCCATTTGCCACCCGTGCAACAATCTTTCATGTGTTAGAAGATGATGCAGAGCTGCTACTGAGCCAGTTTGTCTTGTATGTTATTTATCTGATTATTCCTGTTTAAGTGCACTGTGTTATACTTCCTCCTATCAAATGTCATCCTGTTTTTTTCACAGCCCATATCTGCAGGCTATCAATTTCAGTTTCAACTATTTTGGCTATCATTGGTTTTTGTTTTCCAGCATTATACTCCAGTCCTACCCCCAGTGTCATATAGCTTGCAAAACCTTATATAACAATATAATAGATGTTACACTGGCAGGCATAAAAATGAGTCATATGTGGCTCAAATGCTTTAACTTTTAGCAGTGCTTTAACTCAGACTTATTGTCACCTAAACTGGGGTGGTGCACTTCAGGCAAGGCAGGGACAAGGGGCAGAGAATCCAGCCAGGAGTAATGAGAGGCCTAGATTTATTTAGTTTTTTTTTAATTGGGAATAAAGGAAGTGAAGTTGTTAAATAGGGAAAGCAGCAGATTTAACAGGGAGCATCTGTTGTCGTGGTTTAATCCCAGCTGGCAACTAAGTACCATGCAGCCACTCACTCCTCCCCCCCAGCCCCGTTCTCCCTGCCTCCCTTCTCCTGATGGGACAGGGAGAAGAATCAGAAAAAAAGGTAAAACCTGTGGGTTGACATAAGAACTGTTTAATAATTGAAATAAAATAATCATAATAATTGTAATGAAAAGGAGGCAAGAAAAAGAGGGAAATAAATCCCAAGAAAGACAAGTGATGAACAATACAATTGCTCACTACCTGCTGATAAATCCCCAGCCTGTCCCTGAGCAGCGATTGGTGCCCCCCAGCCAAGAAATCAGTGACAAACTATCATTGTGCAAATATCTTTTGTCTGGGGATATGGAAAGCGGATGGTGTGATTCTAGACATCAGCATGGCTTCTCTCCCACATGAAAACTGTAACTATCTTATTTGGCTTAGAAGAATAAGCATGGCCTTCCAAAGCACTATGATCACTGATTCTCATTTTTACCATACCTGTTCTACCAAAGCTGTCATGACAGTCTGTAAGACACACTTTTTATCAATGAATGTCTTAAAAAAAGTCCCTAAGTGAATTGTAATGAGCACTTTAATACTGACACCAGCTAAAAACATAATATTATCTAAAATAGCACACCTACCCATACACAGGCTCTCTGAGCACAGTTTATATATATATATATTATATAGTATAAGTAGTATCTCATCATTCAAATATTTTTTGTAGCTATTTTTTGCATTAAGAATAAAACAAATATTTGGAGAGTTGTAAGGTAGTATTAGAGTTAAAAGTCTCAATATGCCTGAGAAACAGTTGCTCTTTCTGAATGTAAATAAGAGACATATTTGTTCCAATGGGTGAAACATCCTTGTAGCAACTGAACATACATCACAGCACTCCTGTCTTAATATGACCAGCATATTTTTTTGATTGTAAACAGTTGATTTAGAAAAATGTGATGAAATCTAAGTTGACAGCAAAAACATCCAGTACCATAGGGAAATGGCATTACACAGCTTTTGCATTTCCTTGATTTCCGTCTTTTCACAATATGCTGTTTGTTTGCACAGAATAACTGTTTTGTCAGAATGAGATTTTAAAGCTCTTACAGAAGATGAGTAAACCTTTTCTACAGCAGTTACTTGAATTTTCCATCCTTTTTTTGTTTTACTTGAACAAATATATAAAGAATACAACACAGCAAGATTGAAATTTATGTTTGTCCTTTAAAATTGCAATTCCAGAGGTTTTTGGGAAGAGATCAAACTCTGAAAATGACGTTCAGATCCTTTTTCCCCCTATTTCCCTAACTGAAATTGAACTATAAAGCTGGGAGAGTAATTTATCCAAATGATTACGTACAGTTTCTTGTATATATGTGATTTTCTTGTTCTTTCATAATGCAAAACTTTCTTGCTGATGCCTGATTTGTGTTGTACAGGAAAAGTTGTCTGCATGGTCAAAAGCTGAGCCTTGTTTCTAGCTTTTACTGTACTAAAATTTTACTCTGTTGCTAAAACATAGGATGTGTGATCTAATGTGTCTATGGAATATATGTCTCTCTTTAACAAACCTTACAGGGTGAACAGCTAGCTAAATATTAATCTCCTGTAGAGCAAAATTAACACAAGAGCAAGCTGCCCGTAAGGACCCAGGTAGCGTATGGCCATTACTTGTTTGTTCATTTATCTAAAGCACAACATGAACTGTAACAGTTAAGTAATGTGAAGCTCGATTTCGCCAACTTGAAGGAAACCTCCATAAGTTTCTTCTCCTCCTCATGCTATCATTCTGTTCTCAAAATATCTTCAGGAATTAAATTTTAATATTCAGATTATTAATATTTAGAGTTATTTTAACCTGCAAAAAGATAAATTTTATAGAAATTTTGATAGTGATTAAATCTGGGGTTTGTTTGTACTCCAAAAATGTCCTACATTTAATTAAAATCTTTCTAGTAGATTAAACATCAATTTAATTAATTAATTTGTTTGTTTTGGCTGGGCAGGGTTTTTTTGCTTTGGTGTCTTCAGTTTTTCATTTGATGCTGAATCTGCTTGTGTCTGCAAAAATGGCTTTACAGAATTTCAGAAAAGGAACGGTAGGTCTTGGTTATAGTCAAATCTTCCTACCAATGTGAGGAGAGATGTTTGCGGTTCTCATTAATGGCCTTACAAGGAGCAAAATTCCTCTACATTACTGCTTGAACACTTTTAAGGATTTGTAGCAAAGAAATGAATAAGCAGTTGGGTAGCTGATAGAAAAAAGTCATTAAACTTCAAGTTCCAAATGAGCCCACCTGTCAGGGGAGCTCTGCAGGAAATTGCCCTCAATTTTCATATAGGACTTTGGCAAGAGAGTAGCAGGTGACTCATGAGAAAAGTCTTTTCTGAGTCTGTTATTTGGTTTTATGTCAGGGCTAAGAAATAAGCAGAGCCTTGTGAAGAATTACACAGAGAATTAGAAGTGGAAGATGAGAAACTCTAATTTCAGTTATGAGAAAAATTCAAAAAAGAGCTCAACATGAGCCAAAGAACAGGTAAAAGTCCTCATTTCAGTGATGCTATTTCAATATACAGGGGCAAAATTTGGGCAAACAACTGCAAAAATATATAACCAACTAACAGAAATATGTAAGTTTTGGACTAATATATTTTCAGTAGAGGTATAAAAGCAGACTGGATTTTTAAAAAATTAACCTGAGAAAATAATAAAAAGAAAAATAGCATTCTTTTGTATATTTAGATACTGCAAAACTTAACAAATCCAGGGCAGTTGCAAATTTCAGGTTACCCTTAGCAGGGTTTGGTTTCCCAGTTGACAGTCTGTTGGATTCATGTACCTAAAAGTAAGGGGGTTTTTTTAGCTTCATCTTACTTTTCTGCTTTCTTGAGTATTTTTTCTTCTGTTATTGAACTATACAATGTATTTAGACGATATATGCCTGTGCAGTACATGAATATATTCTAGCAGTTATGTTTATAAACAGATGCAAGTGTCTGGCAGGATGGATCATTATCTGGGGGCTCAGATGTTATTAATTAACACCAGTAATGCTGTGAAACAAGCTTGAAATCAGACCTCCCCCCTCCTGATGTAGTGTGAATGGATAAGTACTCTTCCTTTCAAATAATAATAGTAGGAACTCCTTCTCTTACTATGATGTGTAGCAGTATGAATAATTAGCTAGTCATTAGTGGAACTAAGTTTGGATGCTAAAAAATCCATAGAAAACCCTGAAGAATGTAATATTTTCTTTCTTACTATCTGATTTTATTTGGCTGGAGGTTGCAAAGCTCCAAATTTGCTGAACAAAATCAGTACCAAAATATCTAAAAAAAAAAAAAGTGTCAATTTTATTGTTGTTTTTCTTTCCCCTCTCCCCCTCTCCCCAGTCCCCCTCCTCCACCCCCAGTACTTTGAGCTCTGGTTATATTTTGTCTTTTTATTTATTATTTTGTAAGCAATGGGAGCTGACGGAGGTGCTCTAGTCAGAGGGGTCCTACAAAATTTATAGCTGTTTAGCTATTCTATCAACAGATATGGAAGGGGTTGCTCTATGTGGACAGGAAACTGTTGTACTGTGTCAGACTAAAGGCCTTTCAAGCCTAGTATCCTGATGCTTTTGTGAAGGTGCTTAGCAAGTAGTTGAAGATAGGGACCGAATACTGTACTCCTTCCAGGTTCCCATGAACAGCTGTCAGGGACTGCTTGAGTTGATTTCAAATTATCATTATAAACCAGCCTTGGAATACTTATTTTTCAAGAGTCTTCTGGCACCCATTAATAAATTTTGTCTCAATGTCATTTTGTGGTGCTATGTTTCAAACCTGATTTACATACATGCTGTTTAAAAGAACAATTAAGTGATTTTTCCTTAACATTTTTCTGTTTAAACCTGATGCATGAAAAGACTGCCCTAGATATAGGAAATTCAAATAAGGAATCATTTCTCACTGTTTGTCATTTTTAGATTTTGTCAATCTAGTGACTAAATTAGAGAATATTATTTTAGTCTCACTTCGTGCAAACTGTTTTCTCCATGACTCTGATATTTTCTTATCAATTTTTTACTGTTGTGGAAGCTCACTATACCCTTTAGAAGATGGGATGACTGGAATTGCACTCACTATGCAAAATATGCAGCATCTAGGCTTGCGTACTAGCAAAATATTTTTTATTTTCAATAATTCCTTTCCTTATGTTGTTTGCTTGTTTGATTTTTTTTTATGCCCCTCTCCCTTTCCCCCCCAACTATCTATACTGACTTGATGCACTTTCACACGCAGTAATAACAACTCCAGAGCCTACTGCTGCACAGAGTTAAGTACATTTTTTGTGGTTTCTTGTTTAAAAACACTTTGTGTTTGCTGTTCCTCAGTGTGATCTCTTGCCCTCTCTTTATGTGCTCTCACTAACACTGTCACGTGAATGTAGCAAGGAGACGAGAGAAACTCTTGATAAAAGATCTTCAGGGCTCTGAAGCCTTCAGTGCTCAAGAACAAGGAACAATTAAGGTAGTTCCCTGTAGTGGGCCAATTTTACTCATCCCTGCAGTCTTTTCCTACCAAGCATGACCTGTCAGTAAAGTTTTCAAAGTTCCTAAATATTCCCTGATATGGAAGCATGCTGTCATGCTGTTTTGCTCCACCTTCCTTTCCGGAACTCCTAAGAAGCTGTCTGTTAGAACAACTGCATCTGAATTTGGAAAAGCACAAAAATTAACACGACATCACTGTATGAATGAGGACCTCTTCTGGCTGTTTCCATGAGCTTCTCCCATTAAGAACCACACTGAAAATATCTGGGTCAGAAAAGTGCAACTGAAGAAAACACTGCCTACCAGAATGATACTATAATAATCCTAGCCCCTGTTGCCATGCTTTTAAAATGTGGGGGGGAGTGGCCTCTATGGTCTGCATATTTAATACACTTTGTTTTCAAGGTACCTTGTATTTTGCTGCTTGTTTTAAGAGCTCAGATCTCAGTTTCTTTGCTAGGTATTATTGTAATAGCTGCTGTAAGGCACTGTGTAGAACACGTACAGGATTCAAAGGCAGTGACCGACAAAAATGAGCTAGTGGTATCTTGCTGGGAGATAAAAACAAAACCAAACCTCCCATCTTGTGTATTATCTACAGAGAGCCATGCTTTATGTGTTTTTAAAAAGCAGGATGTAAATATGTGTATGTTTGTATAACATAGTAGGAGAACGAAAATCACAGAAAAGAATCAATTTTCACAGTCCAAAGCAGTAATAGAAAGTAAATATCTATTTTGTCTCAAAATAGAGCTATTTATCAAAATAAGAGAAGCAGGATTTTGCTCAGCATCTCCACAAAGTAAAATATGCATCTGCTGAGGATCATTCAGAAATTGTTAGCACAGTTTAGTTGGACACTTCTTTACTGACCTGGTGACAGATGGTGGTAAAAGAGTGTGGCATTTAAATGACTTGCATGCCCTGTGCAGGCAAAGCAACCTGCATTTAAGGAGCTCCATTTTAGAAACTCCTGAATTTTTAGCCTGAGCATAAAGATTCTCTGGTACACTATTGTTTATTTCCCTTCTGGCTGGAGGTTGAGTTGAATGCTGAATACTTCTTTATGAAAGTTCAGGGTACGCATTTCCTTTCAAAGAGTGGATCACACAGAACATAATTTTCTCATTTTACTTGCAATTATTGTAGTTTCCTATTGACGCTGCTAGAACACCCAAAGGCTCCAAACGGATTTTGACGTATTTTGAGCTGGACACATGCTGACTTTATTAGAAAAGGCTTCTTGTCTGGAACAAGACAATGAGGTCACTCAATAAGAGCGACAACAGAAGAAAATGCTGTGATGTTTTTGTTTATTCTTTAGCATGCTTTTTAAAAAAGCATGTGTTGCATATGGTGAGGGAGTCAACATTCCCCATCAATATAAATTTCAATAAAAAAAGAAAATAGTGGAGTCTGTTCCCAAGTAATAAGTATTAACAAGGATCCAAATGAATCCATGGTGGGAAACAATCAGTTGCAAGTTATTAGTTTCTTGCTTAATTACAGAGAAGTCAAGATATTAGATTAGCCTCTAGCTTACAAAGAAAAAATGTTTTTTTCAGCTGAGGCTTCCAATATTAGTTGGTAAAAAATTCCAGCTACTCCCAAACTGGTCATTTTACAGTGATAGCACAACATTAATATCAATGGATTAATATTTTTATTAGACAATTGCAAATATTTTGCCCATATGAATCATAAAGCTACTGACCTGGGGAGAACTTGTTCTGCAATCAGATGTTTGTGAGGCAGCATTCTGTGCCTAGGCTTAGTTGCTAACAAATATAAGAGGGAATAAAAGTTATATTGGAATTCTGTTGCTGAACTTTGCTTTTGGACAGGTTTTCTGATTTCATCTTTCTGAGTTTCCAGTCTTAGTTATTTTAAATTTAATTTAGTCGGTCTTTACATCCTTGGTAGATTGTATTATTTATGTTCAGATGACAGGAAGGTAGATGGAATGAAAGGCCATTTCCACGTAAGAATAATAAGGCACTGAATGGAAAAGGAAAACTTATGATTGTGGAGAGGATTGAAAATGAGAAATGTAGGCTTGAGCTGCAGTACACTGTCAGAGAGGCAGCGAAGCCCAGTCAGAAGTGCTTTATTTAGGGTCTAAAGCTTCTTTCCATTTATTACCTCTAAACTGCCTAAGTCTTTAGAAAGCAATTCTACTTCCGCCTTTCCCATTCTGATGTTTTGCCCATGTAAATGGGATTTCTCCATGGTCTCTGTTGCTAATTAGGGAAGCATTGGTTCAAGTTAGATTTGGAGAGATAGGACAGGATGCTGGTAGTCAGCAAGTCTTGGAGACATCAGTCCAGCAGAGCTAACCTTCTAAGTGCTCAGATTTTTTTTTCTTGCTTTGTTTCTTCTGGATTCATTATTTGTTTAAAATGCCAAATTTGTTAACTTAGCATGCCAAATATGACAAAGCTTTTTTTTCCTGGGGTTAGATTTTTAAATTGATTAGACTTTCTGTATTTTGCCACTCTGCTTGTCAAGTTTCTGTATGTGTACACGTGTGCATAAGTGTGCGTGTGAATTTTGGCAAAGCTACTCAAAAATGAGCTGCAGCTTGAACAGCTGCAAAGTCTCTGAACACTGGAATTATTCATAGCACATAAAGGAAGAAAACCTCTTGAAAATAGTTCAAACATAACACAGTTATGTTTCAGGAGGGAGGATCAGACTTGAATTTTTTATTTGAATGAGCCGACTCCTGAAGGAGTCTACAAAATGGGAACATGGGTAAATGAAATTATTTCATAGTCTGTTTTTGTTTAAACAAAAGAGCATAATGTGGCAAAAATGTTGAACAAAAAGGTTTGCGTGCAAAATGTATCTGCTTGCTTTCTCTCTGGCGTAAAAATAGAAATACTGGGTAGTGGCTAAGGAAACATACAGTATTATTAAGATAACACTCTGCATCATTAAAGTGCTCGATGTACAGAACGGTCTGAAAGTACATGGATGGTTCAGCTGTGTTGCCTGTTCTTTTGCTTAGGGCTTACATATCTTACTTACATATCTTACTTACATATCTTAATGACACACTAATTCAGAGATCATCCTTTCTGGCACAGGGATTAAGCCAGAGGGTGTCTATAATCCTGGGAAGACTCTATCTAAATCTAATGCTTTTGCTTTGTGTAGTCAGATTTTTGCATGTGGCCACTGCTTCTTATACTTTAAAAGATTATGAGGAGCTAAAGGATATAATTCTCCAAGTACAGACATCAAATACTTCAAAAGGAAGACACTTTGTGTTTCTTCCTCCCCTGTTAATCCATGCTAAAACAGTTATTGACTTGCTATGGGTTATGCTGTTGTCCACAACTGTACCATTTGCCTTCACTGCATCAAATAGCAAGTGACAACTCTCACAACAAAGTAACACTTATGAATATATTTAATTCATAGGGAATTCACATGTTGCATTTTGGTATGCCTCAGGCAGCCAGCTGGAGTGTAAAGTATCCTGTGGCTTCCCCTTACACCTGTTGTAGCAGATAACAACATGCTTTAATGGCATGCTCTTTCCCAACTATACCAGTTCGCAATATTCGGAATCACACTTTCCATTCCCCACACGGCTTTTTTATTCATTTAGACTGGGCCTGGAGTAAAATACTGATTCAACCTACGAATCAGACGTGTCTTTAGAAAGACATGGGGTAAGAGAGTGTGTGTGACACTGTCAGACACACCGTTATGCAGAGATCAAGTGATAACAGAGAGACATGCAGAGCTGAGTCGTTGCATAGTCCTTTTGCATATGCGTTGTGTTGTCAGGGTAAAAACCTGTGAAGCACCTGACAGAATCATCATCCAGAACTTCTTACACTGTAGCAAGAAGGTATTTTCTTGCCTGGTTTGTAATTAAATTGTGGAACTCTTTGGCACAGTGCTTTTTAGGAGCTACAAATGTAAGTGCATTTAAAACATAACTAAAAAAGATAAAGCAAAAGTTAAATGTCTGTTTTTTTGTACACAGTGATGAAGATGTGACTTCAGGTTCAGAAGCCTTTGGAACTGATTGCTGGATGCAGAGAAGGTGTTTAGTGGAACAGTTGTTCTGCTTTCCTTATTTTATTAATAAATTTCTGAGATATCTACTAGAGGATGGAATTCAGAGATGGTTACCTGGTCTTTCTACCAGAAACCACTCCTTACAGTGTCTTAGTTGATTTTAATGAACTAGCTACTACTGAGGATTTGAATTCACTGTATGTACTGGTCTGAGAACTGGAATTGCTTCTTAAGCTTTCAGTCATTCCTGTCTAGAGGTCCAGTGATGGCTGGGGGCAAGTTCCAGTCACCCATTTTATCCAATGTCAAATGCAAGTCAGATTCCTTGCTGTTTCCCTGAGCATCTGCTACTGGCTGCTGCTGGAAGTAGAATTTTTGGCAGAATGGACTTGAAATGTAGGCCTGCTCTTTTTGTTCCAGACCTTGACTAATAACACAAGTCCTAAATGGGAATTTTTCTGTAAGATATTAAAATGTATTGTCATTGGGGAGAAATAACAGAATCACAATTTAATTCAGGTTGGAATGTACCTCTGGATACCAACAGCGTGAACATCAACTTGCCCCATTCAAATCATGGTAAGCTTAGAGCAGGTTGTTCTGTGTTTCAGATAGCTTTTAAGGACAGAGATTCCACAGGTTTCCTGGACAACAAGGACCAGCATTGACTGACATTATGATGTAAAGATTTCTTAATATCTAATTGGACAAAAGCACACTGCTGACTCATGTTCTGCTTGTTTTCCATGAGGCCTGCAGGTCATTTTCTGTTAAGTTGCTCTTTAGCCATTGATCCCCAGTCTATACTATTGCATGGACTTGTCACTCCCCTGAGGCAGGATGTTTCATTTGCCTTTGCTGAACTTCCTGAGTTTGCTGTAGGCCACCTCTTCACCCCATCAAGGTCCCTCTCAGTAGCAGCCCTGACTATCACAGCTAATAGTGCAATGTAAACAGCATCAGATAAAGAAAATACATTGGTTAAATGTTTGAAATCTTTTAACGAATAAGCCAAAAGCTTATACTGGTGTGTTTTTGTGGGGAGGAAAAATGTGTTGCTTTTTTTTTTTTTTTAAACCCTGTCTTTGCACTGGGGGACACGAGAATGCACCAGCATATTCTAGTGCATAAAAGAAAGCCTCTTCCCAATCCCTATCCATGTATCTTGGATGAGAAGAGGTGCATGATTCTCTTAATGAGATACTTGTGACTGTCGCATATCTCGCACTCCCTATGCTATGTAAATATATAATAGTTGAAGCACAGATCAGAAGCTGTTTGCAACATTTTACTACATTCAAGGTTAAGAGCATGATTCAGAAACTCAGCAGATGCTGTGACTCAAGTAACTGCTGATGCACTTGGCAGCATATCTGTATGTGCAAACACTAACAAGTACATTTTCATTTCAGTGTACATGGAAATTAGGCATGCAATTCCTGTTGCCTACCAGAAAATGGTATTCTAATTCTCCATGCACTAGCCAGGAACTCCTAAGACTCATGAGCAAAACCAGTGGAAAATGGTTACCATAATCGTGTCATATACCCTACATCTCAGTGGGCAGAATAAGAAAAAATTACTTGCAAGCTGCACCTTTTCTAAAAATTTAATCATATACAAGGGTGTAAGAATGGCTGCAGTGGGTCAAAATATGGTCTATTAGCCTAAATACGTTGTCTTTTGCAGCACACATATAATAAACTTAAGGTAGACCCTATGTAGTCAGTAACCTTCAGTAGGTTCCTGGCCATGGTTCTTATCTTGAGCTGTGGATATTTATTAACATTTGCAACAACCAGTGATAAGGGGTTCCCAAGTTTGATTATACCTAGTTTATGAAGAACCATCTCACTTTGTTTCTGTTCCCTCACCCTCCTAAATCCCTTTGAAGCTTCCTAGTTCTTCCCTAAGAGGCAACAGTGAATTACTAGATCACTTCACGTGACTGCAATCTGTATATTCTGCTTCACGTTTTTACCCCTCCTGCACAATACTCCTGGTCAGCATTGTTGTCACTGAGCTGTGGGAACAGGGAGTTTCTGCTCCAACAAGTTTTGTTTTGTATTTCTAATTGAACTCTCTTGTATTAATAGAAGAATTTAGCAGGTTATGCATAACATTGGCCAGAACAGAGAGAAGAAAAGCATGTGCAATCAGAAATGTTTTAATCTGTTGTGTTGGCAGGCTAAAAACACACCCACACAGGGCCACAGGAAGGTGGAGAAGCAGCCTCATGATACAATACTAAAACAATTCCTGCATGGCTCACTCTAATTCCTGGTATACACCCTCAAGAATGGGAAAACCATATGCAGATTTTTGCTTTGCTGTGGCAATGCAGCATCTGTAGAACTCAAGTGCCGTTTGTGCTGTGGACATTTACATGGGGGTCAGCTAAACCAGATGATAAATTCAGGTAATTTCTTCAGGGAAGCAAGAGAACAAATGCAGAATGAGGGTTCTTGAAGATGCTTTTTATTTATTGATATTTTGAGTGCATTTAGGTCACTGGAATAGCTCTGTTTTGTTTTGCATTGACAGTTTTGTGGAACTTTGGTGCAAAACCCTTCCCTTTGTTGTATTTTTCAGGGGGTTGCTAGAAACTACAAAAGCATGGCTAAAGTAACACATTCATTTTTTCTACTCTTTGGGCTGCTTCCTACTACCATTGTGTAAACTCAAGTATTTATTCTATTTTTGTGTTCTGATGAGAAACTTTTCCAGGCTGTGAGCTACTAAAAATGAAGAAATATTTCCAGGTGTCTGGTATCAACCAGCAGCACTGAAAAAGTAGCAGTCCTGAGAGCAGTGTTAGCAGAGCACTCATATTGTAGAAGACATACCATTGCATTAAACCTATGGACAGCACTTTGACTAAATGGCTATCACACTTTGAAAAGCAAGACACAGGGTAATGATAACTGTACACTGAATCTGAAGCTAAATCAACAAAAATTTGTTTGCTAATACAGAATGACATCAATAAATGATCCAAGCTTTATGAAATTATATACGTCATATGTTTTTAACACATTTCTGTCAAAGGGTTATAATAGAATCATAGAATAGTTTGGGTTGGAAAGGACCTTAAGATCATCTAGTTCCAACCCACCCTGCCGTGGACAGGGACACCTTACGCTAAACCATGTCACCCAAGGCTCTGTCCAACCTGGTCTTGAACACTGCCAGGGATGAAGCATTCACAGCTTCCCTGGGCAACCCATTCCAGTGCTTCACCACCCTCACAGTAAAGAACTTCTTCCTTATATCTAACCTTAACTTCCCCTGTTTAAGTTTGAGCCCATTACCCCTTGTTTTATCACTATAGTCCCTAATGAATAGTCCCTCCCCAGCATTCTTGCAGGCCCCCTTCAGATACTGGAAGGCTGCTATGAGGTCTCCATGCAGCCTTCTCTTCTTCAGGCTGAACAGCCCCAACTTTCTCAGCCTGTCTTCATACAGGAGGTGCTCCAGTCCCCTGATCATCCTCCTGTCCCTCCTCTGGACTTGCTCCAGCAGCTTCATGTCCTTTTTACATTGAGGACACCAATATGTGCTGTGGCACAGCCTAATACAGCACAGAACAGCACAGCATCGCATAGCATGACATGACAAAGCACAGCATAGCATGGCATGGGATGGCACAGCATAGCATGGCTTGGCGCAGCATAGCATAGCATGACACAGCACAGCATAGCATAGCATCGCATGGGATGGCATAGCAAAGCATAGCATCACATCCATGGAGTTCTCCTTTAATACAAATTTTAAAGAAAGTTACCCACCCTGTTTTAAAACACTAGTTACTGACATGTAAATGAGAACAAGATAGGTAACTTGCATTTAAGGTTAATACATATCTAAAAGCAAAATTCAGTCATAAAGAAAAAATCTGGCTTCCAGGGGCAACTGCCTTGGAGTATTTGACAGAATTGATCATGCACATATGAAGAGTCAAAGTTATTGATATGGTAGACAAAGAACTAGGCTGAGTTATATTTCACTAGGGAAAACCTTTTGGTGTGAAAGGTCAGAAGGTAATGAATTCTGGGTCATGGCACTGAGTGCCCAGGCAGTACTCCATTCTCTCCACTTCATTGGGAGTTGGGTTTCAGATTCTGGACCCTGATTACAAAGAAGGGAAAAATCACAGTATGTATTTGTTGTATTCTGGACAGTTCAGATAATGCTAGTCACCGAAAACTTCTATCACAATATAGACAGAGGGGAGAAGAGCATAATTTTTATTTGCAAAACTGCTGATTTTTTGGAACATTAGCTCAGTCTTTACAAGTCCTGGGAAAGGAGAACATATGACAGCAAGAATATCAGGATGGAAGTCAGATTAAATACGACAAATAGATGAAGGCATGAATAATGGTTTATTTGAAACAGTATCAAGATGAAGCTGAGTGTCTTAGCCTAGCATTTATTTTTTTCTTTCATATAGGATTGCCTTTCCTCCTGTACTTCACCTGTTCTGGTAGAGTTTATTCTCCTTTAGGAATGGAATAAAAACCCAGTCAGATTTGAGATGCTGCTCAGATTTCTATCTGTTAGCAAAGTTACAGTTAATGCTGGCTTTAGTGGGAGGGTAAACTCTGTTATCTGTTCTAGTTTCTTCTTCCCCAAATGCAATCTATCGGAATAAAACTTAACCAATGTGGATAACTATGCAGGGGGGTTGGGACTAGATGATCTGAAGGTCATTTCCAACCCTAACTATTCCATGATTCTATGATTCTTATGTCTGGACCATTTGAATTATTCATATAGTAAGTGATACTTTGTAACAAGACTCTTTTTTTGCCACATTTCCACCAGAGATTCATGTACAATATATGAATTTGTGATCATCTCTGATAAAAGTATGAAATTGTGAGCAGAGTAATACTATGTAAAATGACTCTGCTTAACTTTTGCAGAATGGTTTGCATGAGGCCATACAGATCGACTATTACCTTTTGAAAAATTAATGCAATGCATGTCAGTCAAACATCACTAAGCTTTATGTTTTATTAAAAAAACCTAAAGACATAAGCAAGACTGGCAGTATAGTAAAGTAATTATACACTTGCACAAGTTATATGCATATAGGTACTTTCAGTTTATTAACTTTATGCTTCCAATTGTTAAAGCATTCTTGAAATTGAAAACATGTGTGGAAAAGTCCCATAACAACTTTAATGTGGTTGTACTTCTAAGGCCAACACACCCCATGAGAGGGTATTCAATTGCCTCTAGCCTCTTTTGCTGATACCAGGGGCCAAAAGGGAAATGAAGCAGCAAGCTAGGGTCCTTCCTAGAGGAAAAACTTCCTCAGAGAGAACCTGTTTGCTATACCGCTACTGCAGGAAGCTCCTTTCCCTTTCCAGCTCATTCCCACACCCAGCCTGGGCTGGGGCATGATGGTATCAGGGCTGGCTGTCTTGCAGTCCTGGGGGCACTGTCACCAGCTCAAGGGAACATTTCTGCTGCTCTGGAGAATGGGAGGTTGCATGTGAATATTAGCAGTGAGGAAGTGGTGACAGCTCTGGACAGGATTCCCCAATACATTAGTGATAATCCATAGCACTGGACACTATGGGCATTAAATCTTGTCTCTCATCTTCAAGTGAGATGGAATTTGCCACCGTAGGCACAGCATGCTTGCTTAGCAAATAAGCAGATATTGTATTCCGGAAAGGAGTTTTAAAAGCTTGGTCTAAATCATCTGTTTCTTGTGGGAACTTGTTTGCTTGTGTGGAGGTTGATGAGGAAGTTGCAGCATTTCAAATGTTAACCAAAGGACACAGGAAAATGGGCAGGGGTAATGTGAAACTCTCCCAGGCATTAGCAGATGGACTATTGTATTAGAGATGTATACTGGAAGGTTATTGTTATTACCAAGACAAAAATTCTGTCATATTTCTTTTCACTTCCTATAAGTAATTATAAGGCTGAGTTTATTAATGCTGGCAGAGGTGTGTACTTAACCTGACAAGATTTGTGGTGAATAGATTAATATGTTTTCATTTCCCATATGCCATTTTTCACAGACATGTGAATATGAAAATGCAGATAACAGGGAGAGAGTGATGCAGCAGAGTATGATGTAATTTTTCTATTTTTATGGACTTTGTACACTTTAAGGGAGAATGAGTCTATAAAAGCAGCTCAGTTTCAGTGGCTCTAAATCTGTCACATAGCTGCTAAAAGCTATTCAAACTCAGCTCTTGCATTTATTTTTTTGTTCTTCCTAAAAAAGAATTCAGTTTTCCAACTGTTGATAGAAGAATATTTTTCAAATGATTATTTTTATTTTTTAGAATATTATATGTATTATATATATGTATATATAATAGTATATGTATTATATATATGGTAATGTTGGTCAGAAAAACAAAGAGAGAAGATGTATACAAAGCCAAAGTCAAAGTGCCTCAGGTGTTTCCTTTGATATTTTTCTGAAGGTATAATTTTAAACATAATCAGGGAGAATTTTGGGACTGCAGAAGAGTAAAAGGAAAGAAGTGTCGGTTGTTGTGTCATACAGGCTGTCTTTCAGTTTTCTGGAGTTTCTTATATATAAGCTCTTTGCTACTTGCTGTTAATGCCAAGGATTTATTTATTTATTTATTTATTTATCCAGTAAGGCTATATAAAAATAAACTTCTTATGCTTTGTAAGGCCCAGCTAAAAGGTTTTGTAATGTAAGAGAGCATTAAATACTTAGTGGTTTACTCCATTGTAGCAAGACTACAAGCTTCGCTTAAAGAAGCTTCATCTTCATGTTAAAATGGTTTGCTGTATGGTTGTAAGTAAGGAAATGGGCCTGTCAATGCATCAGGTATGACAAGGCAGTCAAGCTGCTTTCCAGAATGTTTGCAGAGTTCATGTTTAATATCACTGATAATATATAATGTTATATTAAGATAGTGATGTTAAACACTCAAAGTATATTGCATATAATATAAAACTGCTGATGAATATAGTTTACAAAGACGTGTGTGCACTATGAAGCTTGTGGGTAAAAACTGCATGATTTAAAGAGAGTTAAGAGTGTTTTGCAAAAAGCCCTCACCTCCTTTTTATCATGTTTCTGGCAAGTCAAAATACAGTCCTTAGATAACTGTGAGCTGATAAGCTATTTAATGATGTCAGGCCTTGCCTACTAAAAAAATAATTAAAGCATGTCTTACACAGAAGAAAAAAAAGGTAATGTTTTCTATGATATTCTTAGGTAATTACTTATAAAGGCCAATTATTTAATTAGGTTTTTTTTTTCCATCTTCATATTACAAATACATAGGCATTGAAAAAGTCTGAAAAAGTCCAACGCCAAAAATCAGATTTAAACAATGCTAACAAAATCAATTTCTTAGCAGCTGTGACTAACAGATCTTTAAACTTTAAAGAGAGCTAAGTGTAATAATGAGCATGAAGTTGATGGTAAAATTTAGCTGAAAATACACAAGGTGCTGAATTAAATGTTTGCTATCGTTGGGCTAGACCAGTTTGTACAAAGCCTTTTGAAATGGCTGTGCAGAAATAACTGAGTAAGAGTTCTTTTGTTAGGTAATATCTTACCAGGTTAACATGGTGTCTGGACCTGTTTTCTAACACTGCATAAAGACAATTAATTGATTACAAGTCGAGAAGATAGCTCCATCTGCAAAGTGGAAGGTGGGGAAGAGCATGGCATGGAAGGTGAATCCCTTTCATTTCACACTGGCTTTGGGCAGCTTATTGGGGGGGGGGGGGGGGCTGTGCTTGTGCAGCCAGAGTAAGGGTCAGTGTACCTCTGTGTCCCAGTTTATGGAGCTCTGAATAAGTCTGATCTGGTCAGAGGAAATATGGGATTTGGACTACTAACGGAGTGTACAGAAAGAAGCAGGAGCTGTGTGCCTTTGTACAGCAGTGGAAGCATTTGCGTGCAATAATTTCCAAGAGTGCAGGATCTCTCTGAAGTTATCCTTATTTCCACAGAGTTAAGTGACAGGACCAATGAAAGCGTACTTGCATGGATAAATCACTACACATGTATTAGCAGTTAGTTTCCTTTTATTTCATAACTTTTTGCCAGGGTGTCACTTCCTGCTGATGGCAGTGTGTGCTGGGTTGCTTGGAAAGATGTTACTTTTGCACTTATCAGAAATTCTTACAGTATGATTAGATTGACTTTGCTTTACTTTTTGGCCTTTTTAATGTTACAGATTTGGGACTGCAACACGTGGGAGACGTTTGCCTGCGGCCAGTTTTAATGAGAGAAAGAACTCTGTTTTTAGTGATAATATGGCTCATTGCAGTAATGATTGCTTTTATTGCAAACTAACTAGAGTTTAAAAGCCATTTATGGCTAAAACAGGTCACTGGAACTATGTAGACAATAAAAGCATTATTGCTCTATCAGTGCCTTTTTACTCTTTGTTAAGAGAAACAGTAATCTTTCATTTCCTCCCAAACACTTAGAGCATCCCTAATTACATCACTGCTCAAGCTACAACTGCTGCTCTCAACATCACATAAATCTCACACTAAATTGATTTGTGGCTGAGTTGTGAAAGGGATCAATGGATTCATTTGCACTGATTCCCCACTCTGTTACTGAGAACGTGTCTACACATGTGAAGGATGAGATTATCTGTGTTGATTCACAACCTCCCAGATGTCTTAGAAGCGGCAGTATACCTGTGATACAAGGAAAAAGAATGGGAGAATTAAATCGGATGCTGTTTGATCTTGCTACTTCTATGATTGCTAAATCTCCAGTGTGGTGGAGTGAAATGCTGTCTTGTCACCAGCATTTTGTTCACAAAAGCACTGTTAACTCCTTGGAGAGAACACCTTACCATTTCCTACAGCAGTGACATGATACTCTCAAGTACCATAAACAGTCTGTTGCAGAATAAATGGTGACTATGTCTGAAAACTCTGTTTCATGCAAGGCAAGGTCCTTAAAAAAGAAGTCCCAGGTGTGAGCACAAGAGAATTTGCTAACCTTAATAGTATGTGCCTTTCCTGCATTATCTGTGACTGTTTCACCCTATTAGCAAAGAAAATTCTGGTCTTTACTAAAGGGAATTTTTAGTGTGTAAGAATAAATTAAACTGTATGACTGAGACCTTAGCTAATACTTTCAGAGTAAAGACATGTTTTTCCTGTGTGTTGTATAGTCCAGTACATATGACCTAAGTAGGCTTATTCCAACCCTAACTATTCTATGATTCTATGATTTTCTGAGTGTCACTCTGCCCATGTAAAGCCATCACTTATGCTACAAAACTGTCTTTGCTTTATCAATGTCATCAGATCTGTATCAGCAGAATATCTTTGCATAGAGAGTATGTATGGGAGTACTTTTCTGTTGGTACAGCTATATGACTTCAACAAAAGCATGGGCTGAGGTGGATTTTCTTTTCTTGATGTAACTTTTTCCATACCAATGTTTTTATCCAAAGGACTTGTATCATGATATGTTGTTCCTCTCTTGACAGAATGTGCGATTCCATAGCTGGGTTTAGCAAAAAGAAGGAAAACACTTTATACAGGAATACAGATTTTAGCTTTTAACGGGCACTGAGAGCCATTCCTTCTTTGGTAGAGTTAGCTCTACAAAAGGTTCCTCTGTTTCAGGGCTCTGCTGCAAAGAACTTTTTATAAGATTACATTTTAGGTGTACAAGAATGATTTTATTTTGTGAGTCAGAGGGGAAGAAGATCAAGCTTTGGCACAATGACAGTGCTGTCGATTATATGTATTGTGCTCTAAAGCATAACTTCTAAAATGATGGGCATCATTTTTGTTATTATGGCTTTGAAAAGGTTTGTCCTCATCCCATGTTTGTGTTGGCTTAGGAGAGCTGCAGAAACAACATTGAGGAGATGCCTGAAAAGAAATCTGACAGTCCAGGAGTACTATCAGTGTAGAGGTGTGTAGTTTCTGACTGTGGGCCCTGGGTGATGCACTGACACTGGTGTCAGGTAGCAAAGAATGCTCAAGGAGTCTGCAAGCCTTTCTGAGGTCAGTTTTTTGGGTCACCAGGTCACACTTATACATGCTTATACAGCAAATATTCCTGTTCTGGAGGTCATTTGCATAGAACAACTTGGACTGATTTTGCTAAAGGTTGGCTAGGCTTAGAGGAATGGGTTTCTTTTTGTGTGTGTGTGTGTAAAAAAGATGGGATTGAGGACGTGAAAATGTCCAGAAGGAAAAAGAGAACAAAGAAGAAAATGTGAAGAACACGGGACATATTCTTTAAGCTAAGGACCTAATTTGGCAATGAAATTGGACATGGTAAAGAAAGCAGAAGCAGATAAATTTAGAGAGTGAAGACAAATAGGAAGGACAACGATGAGGAACAGAACAAATCCCAAGACAAGGAAATGAAGCAGGCATTGTGTTCCTGTGATATAGACCTGTGCTTTTTGTTCTTTGCCCAGGTGTGGTTGTCGGGGCTTTGAAATTCTGTGGAGCTGAAGTTCTGTCATCTTGCACGGCCATATTGCCTTTGCAGCTCCCACAGTACTTGGCCTCCATGCCCCTCTACGATCCCAGTTTCAGGGTTTATGATCTGCAAAGTACTTACAATCAAATGGGTCATAAGTACATTGCTTGTGTCACAAGCACATACAAATAAAGTAGGAACTAAAGAGATGGCATCTAAATCATACTCAGCTAGAAAGACCAAGAAAGAGAGTGCTCCTTGATTTATCAACAACAACTTTAAATTTCCAAAATGAGTACTGGACACTAACTCAGAGTTGTCTACAACCTGGTCCACAGCATGAGCCTGTTGTCACCATGGCAAGAAATGTTCTGTCTCTAATAAGGGAGGTTAGATACATTTCCTATTAATATGTTTCAGGAATAAGTATGTTAAAAATATTTAAACCATCAGAAACTCCCATAACAAGGGTACTAAATGAAGAAATTTTAAAATCTGAATTTTACCCCATTAATTGATACAAGAGAAAGCTGAGGGGAAAGCTCTATGTTTTGTCAGTTTTGTTTAGAACCACAAATAAAATCACATGAAGGAAGGCTATGAAGTGCTTTTTACAGGTGTAGCAAATTACATCTGATGCAATCACGAGTGTAACATAAGTAAAGGGCTTGAATCGTGATGTAACTGTTCCTCAAAATAAACTGTCAACAGATTGCAGTAAGTAACACCCCACTCTGCTGCACGGCATCATCTGTGAGGGAAAATATGGAGGGAAACCTTATGGACAGATTCTGCCTCACGACACTTTCAGTCCTCAGGACAAGTATGTAACAGGAAAAAAAATCTACCTTTGAAGTTAATATATGCAAAAATATTTGGCCTTCTCTATAGTAAGGTGCTGCAGTTTTCTTTGGAGCATTTCTTAATGTTGTCTTGTAATGCTTAGTTTTACTACTGTCTCTTACCATCTTCAAAAGTTGTCTTTCACTGAAAAGAGCAGGGAAAGGGTTCATATATGCTGGTACTACAGAAAACAACACCGTCTGGCTTTAAAGATACTAGTAAGATGATGTTTTCTGTCTCTCATCCCTGTTCTTTCTCCCTGAAATTACTTTGCTTCCTGCTGCAAACTAGATTTCATGCCATTCATAATAATAATAATAAAGTGACATTAATGGCTATGTGTAGTGTATGTTCTGAATTGAGCCTGAGGAACTGTGTATAAGACACCAAACAGCAACTTTGCAAATAGGGTAAATTAGAGTTAAGAAAATGTTGTATAACATAGTACAAGTGGTAGGTAACTTATAGCCTTCACTTTCATTCACACCCACAGTTTGAACTCTTTCATGAAAGGATTCTTACTGGGAAGTAATCCTCTGGAGAAAATTCACCAACAACATGCCATCCTTCTGATATTAACCATGGCAGAAAATGCCAAAATAGAAAACTTACTCAGTACAGCTTTTTCCTTAAGTGTTGAGGACACAAAAGCTATCTAGTGACACTTTAAAAGTCTTTTCTTTTAATACATGTGTTAATATGCAACTGTGGATAATTAATCATTTATGTGAAATTAGAGTGACAGTTTTAAAGGTGTCTAAATAAGCTGGGAGCCAAAATCTGGTTGTTCAAAAGTGATGGGGACACTTGGGATCTCATAGAGCTTGGCAGATTTTCCTCTCTATGACTCAGAGTGAAACATTGTGCTGGACCCTCAGGCTTCCTCAGGAGCTGGAGAAGCTTATTCGTGGCTACACAGCCTGGTGACCAAGCTCTTTGGCTTCACTGATGACAGTTTGTGGTGATTGCAAAGCTGTTGTGGGGTTTTAAATCGATCCTTACTCAAGAGGGGGTCTCTGTGCTGGCTCCTGCACCCAGTGTAAGCATGCCACACTTGTGTAGTGTTGCCCCTAGGGTCTGATATTAGCATATGATTGGAAACAAGCTGTGTTTTGTGAAAACCTACTATTAGGCTTTTTATTTTTTCAGGGCACGTCTCTTACAGATACGTATTCTAAAACTCATTTGAATAGCAATCTTTATGGGTTATGCTATTCTTGAACATTCTGGAAATGAGGGAAAGACTGAAGACCAGGACATGGTATAGGAAATTTACACTTGGATTCCCAAAGGAAATGGGAACCGTGCAGCAGCAGTGGCGTGAAACTACTGCAACTGCAGGCTGAGCAAGGAGCAGGCAGGGTTTCCCTGCCACAGGGCATGCTGGCTGCATATATCTCCTTGCTCATGGCTGTGTAAGTCTCTGGGGCCCCAGTCTATGCGGGTGAAGGCTGAGACAGGCAATGCATCAGCAGCCTTCAGCTGTGGCGGCAGTCCCCTGGGAACCATGGCAAGCAGCAGGAACATCATCTGGAGTCCCCTGATGGATGCTGGAGAGAAGGCGTACTCTGTCCCTGCCAACTGTGAGGGCAGAGGCTGTTTGCTGGTCTGAACAAAGGTTGGCTACTTAATTTCTTTCTGCTGTTGTCACTAAAACTCCACATAAATCTTGTGCAATATTTGGTGTCCTTATGAAAAATGCTTTGACCCCCAAATCTAATAATGCTGACTGAGTAGTTTTAAGGGGGAAAAAAATAAGAAAAAAGCATTGGGAAACTGAGCGGCATTAGAAACTGAAGCCACTTGCTTGCTTCTCTACATGTGTGTGGGGCTAGTAGCAACCTGTTTATTCAACAGAAAGCATAGAGATGTGTAAGAAAATAAGGTCCTTGCATAGTAGCAGAAAATAGCTCTTGCTGTGGTGGTGGATTGGGGAAACATGAACAGTTCAGGGTCTGTGTCTGCCCTTTTGTTTCTCTTCCACAGCCCATCATAAGACATGAAACTTACTCCCTCACTAGTGTGAGAGTTGCAGCTCCTTGACCTCCCTGAGAAATCTGTGCCTGTGCAAAGTGTCTGTGGTATTGGCTTGATAAAATCAAATCTCAGCTTCTTTCTTTACACAATAAGTGCTCTGTGTTGCACCCTTCAGCAGTCTGTTCTTTAATATTTTGTTGATCTTCTTTAATCTTAGTGATTCTCTCTCTCGCCAGAAACAAGAAAACAAATAAATGCTGTAGCTGTATCAAAAGGTTTGAAATTCTGAGATTAAATGAAAAGCAACCTTCAGGCTGAACTGTATCCCTCATGAAGTATATGAACTCAATTTCATGACCTGCGCCTGCCCATTCAGTATCCTTTAATCTCACATTGGCCTTTGCTCCTGTCTGAGCCTTATGCTACTTGTCTCAGTAAGTGTGTTTAAAATTCCCTGTAATATCAATCCAGATAATTAATCTTATGGTTAATAGATAATTAATATGGTAGTATGGATGACATAGAGTAAAAGGAACTCTCTCTAGTGTTTATCTCAAATCAAAATTAGGGTAAATTTGTGGTGTCCTTTTTTTCACTGAATCTTTGGTGTGGCTAATAGGCTCTTCTATTGCTGCAAAGGAAAATTAATATACTAGACGATGCTATTTCTTTGGTTTCTGGATTAGAATTAATGCAGGAATATAAAATGAAAGAGATCTCATTGCTCAATGCTGATCTCTGTGGTTTGAACACCTGATACTTCTGCTTCTGAGGGAGGCAGGACTACAGTAAATAAATAAATAAAGTTGATACAGCACAAGAACACATGCACAGAGTAAATACATACAGAGTGTTGATGTTAATTTTGTATGTGAGTGGAACAATTTGGGATACAGATATTTTTTGTATGATCAGCAGGTGCTTTCATGTGTTCACAGCTGCTGAGTGTGTGTGTGCTTATACTCATATGCATTGTTGCTGTGTATAAATTTTACTCCTTTCTGTCCTTCCAAACTGAAGTTTCCTTCATGGGTGAGATGCTCCTGTGCTGTGTATAGTCTAGCAAGGGAAATAGAAGCAATGATCAGAATCATGATTTTAATAACAAACAAAGGCTTATTAACATATTTATGTTTTTCCCTTGGATCAGCATGTAATTTCACTGTGTCTAGTTTGTCTCCTTATTTCTTTCTTATATGGCTAGATAGCTACAAGCTTTCATCTTCACTTTCCATGTTCAGAGTTACTGTGTGTGGTATTATTTTGCAATGCCACAAACACAGCCTACTACCTAAATGCCTCTTCTGTAGGAACATGCCTAACAGGACTCAGCAGACTCTGCCTGTTTGATTGAAAGGCTGAGGGCTGCCAGGGTCCACCTCAGTGTGTGGGCAAAGTGTATTGCATTGGCTGCCCTGGATGCCCCCCTGCTCGTCTCTGAACATGCTCTTAACTCTGCTGTACTCAAAATAGGCTAGAATTCAGGAAGGACGATTAAATTTAATATCGCGGCAGTGTTTATTGGAGCCAATAAATACTGCAATAATAAAAATGGAGGCTATTTAATTGTTATTGCCTTTGAGTGTGAAGACTTTTTTTCTACGGTTTTGTCTCTGTAGCTGATTTTTTTTTTCTGGTCTCCCCTTTGTTCAGAGGTTAGTGTAATCTCTGAAAAGACTAAGCAAACATGGACACATTTTGAGGCATCAAAAGAACTAAATTTTATGATATATTAATTCTAATTTAAAAAAGTTTCCTTTTCTTTGAATAACCTTGTTACTCAGGTTTATCCTATAGATATGTAGGCATCACTTGTACTAGTAAGTAAGACAAGGTGAATATATACTTCAGCACTAATTCATACAATTTAATTATGAACTTGCTTCCCTGCACTGGAAAGTTTTTTTTTGCTTAGAGAAACAAAAAGAACTTTTAAATTTATTTAAAAAAAAATAATGATTTTTTCCCCAGTAAGAATAATACTATTTTTTAAGCTATATTTTGAAGTATCTATGTGAACATTTGCTTCTGTAGAGCCATGCTGCTTATTCAATATTCCTTGTGATCATATAACAAAAACCCTTTATAGTAGGACTAGTACTATTCACTAGTTTAAGGAGTGTTCTGTCTTTAAAAAGTGGGTGTAGGTTTTATTCCTTTTGATTTTTGAGTCCTTTGAGAGACCGCTATGTATAACAATAAAAGCTTCTCTACATATTGAGGAGCCAGGATCCTTAAGTTAAGCTTTTAAAAATTGCCAAAAATATGAAAATTAATTCTGGGTTTTGTCTACATGGTAAATTCTCTACTAAAAAGAAAGAGCTTGTTTTTAAAGTGTATTTCTCAGACTTCATTAGGTTTCTGTGTGGACACATTTACTGTACCTGAAGAATAGCTCTGGGTGAAGCAGAGGTGGAAAAGTTATGTTCATGTTTATTGTGGCAAAATCTAGCTAAAATCTTATGGGAGTCTCTGCACATCTTAATTTATCATCCCTTGCAGGAGTTCTTTATCGATTTTATTAGAGTCATAGAGACAGTATGAGCTGGAGAGGTGGCACATTTGCCTACATCTCAGTAGAACTTCATTCCACAGCAATTGATTGAGCTGCATTGGCTACCCCCCCCAAATTAATTCTTGTCAATATGAAAAGGAAAATGCACCAAATTAAAGAAATAACTTTTCAGTAAAAATCTCTGATGTTTCTGAATCTTTTTCTCAAGTCCTTACTGTACCTAAACTTCTTGCCAGTTGCAGACTGACTTCAGTCACATATTGAGAGCTAATCAGTCACATTGACTCTAGGTAGTAAAGTGAGAACATTTTCAACACAGCTGTTATTGCCTCTCTGGTCTTCAAGAAACACCTATGAAAAAGTTTAGAAATGACACTAGGAACCACATTTTATTTTACTTTTCTTTTTCTCTGTGTGTGTGTTTTGTTTTTTTATCTTTTTTTGTTTGTTTTTTTTTGAGGGGTTGCTTTGTGGTTTTTTTTTTTTGTTTGTTTGTTTTGTTTTGTTTTTTCAGTGATTTTACTTAGCTATTATTAGTGGGGTGCAACTTCTTCCTCTGGAGTGAGTTTATGCTATTGTGAGAAAGACAGCATCCCAATACGGTTTAAGAGAGAAAGAGACCTGTTTTCTTGACCAGTTATTCTTTCTGCCTTAAGAAAAGTCCAGGGATGTAAGAACAAACGATAGATACAAACAGATGTTGCAACAAGTAGCAGTATCTATTTTTTCGTGATTGTTTATACCAGCAAGCTTATTCAAATCAAGCTGCTTAAGGCTTTCCACCTCTGTAGAAGGTGAGAAATCACAAGGCGCAAGCTAAAAGATAGCATAATAAATACTTGACTTCAGAATTCCGTAGGCCTGGAAGAAGTTAAGGTCTTCCAGAAGATGGAGGTCCCTGGACATAAAAATGTGTTTTCTTCTTTGGTTGCATCAATTCTAATAATCAAACACAAATTGTTGCATGACTAGTACAGAAAGATGGTTTTCATTTGTCTTCTTAGATTAAGTTATGGTAATCACTGTAGTGCTTATGCTCCTGTGTGTCTGATTGATTGCTCTGTGCTCCTGGTGTTCTGTGCACTGAAAGTCGTGATGTTTGATGAAGCTGTCTCTATTTCAGGGTGGGCTGAGAGAGCAATTTTGAGGTCTTTGCTGCAATACATTTCTAGTTATAATCTTATTATATCAGCCTAAGCCAAATGCTGCAATGAATATGGAAATAAACAAAGAAAAAAATATACTGCTTGATTTAGAAGGAACTCTTTACTTGTTTGTGCAGTGCCAGAACCCAAGGATCTCTAAGGATAGGATCCTCTTGTGTTATGCACAGAAATATATTTAATGTGCCTAGCTTTCATAAAAGATTGTTGTCTTGACTAGATACCACAGTTTCAGAATGGTGTTTCTTTATCTGGTAAAAATAATTTAAAGGTCTATTTAAAGGCAGATAGTAGATTCATCTCAGGCTTCGTGGATGTGCATGAAGATTGGGACGGATGGTGCTTAGATATGCCATGAATATGTGATGCCATGTCTTCATTACACTTCAGCTGGGACTAGAGATGAATAATTTCTGATCTGGATGATATAATTGCTATTAACGTTCAACTTTAATTATTACGTGTGTGGTTTTTAAACCCTATTTAGAACAAGTTAAGTCCCATGAAATTCTAGTATTTTACTGATCACAAGAAAGGGGGAAGCAGTTTTTCCAGTTAAATGCAGTATACAACATATAGTGAGCAGGCAGTCTATTTAAAAGTGTATTGTCCTTGTCCAGCTGAACATTTTCTCTGTGCTTCATTGGTAGACTGAAAGATATATCTTTGCCCTTGATACCTATCATGAGGAAGGGACCTTTCTTCCTCTATTTTAGGTATAACTGCACCATACAGGATAGGTTTTGACTGGTAAAATCAGGGAGGTGTTTCCAGGAACACTGAAGACCATCAGTTCTGATTCTTTTGTAGAGGTCTTTAGTTCAGGAAGAAAAGAAAACCAGGAAAACAATAGGTGTGCCCTGACCATTTATCTACACAACTGCTGTCTACAAAGATGTTTTTGAGGAAGGCTAATTTTGCCATTCAGCATTTCTGGCAAATCCTGGAGGCCTCAGTCTTTCTGGATTCCAGAATAGTTTTGGCCTCTGGACAACACAGAAATCATCTGTCTCTTGTTAATGAAGATCTTTTGGACAGCAAGTAAAGTCATCCATACTGATTTCTGTGGTATCAGCTGCCTTTCATCAGGAAGACAAAGACAGAGCAAGGAAAAGGAGGAGTAAGGGCAGAAATAGTTAAGGTTACATTGCCAAACTGACAATTCCCACCACCCCCACCATGAAGGACTGTTCTTGGGATGGTGCCTGAGCGGGCAGGTGTGAGGAGGAGGAGGGCTGCCTGGCAGGCTGAGCTTGGTTAGGATGTCTGCGGGGTGGAGGGTGTCACGGATCAGAACATGCTGTAAGAAGCTTTAACACCCAACCCTGCAGAGCTAGATCGAGCTTCCTACAGCAGTGCCCCTTAAACAGCCCAGGCATGTCCCCATCTCTTTCAGCTTCCCACTTGTACGTGAAGCATCCTTGACCACAAACTAATAGCTACTGTGCAAAGAAGCCTTATGCATGCAAATTTCTAGGAAATGTGAGGAAGAAGCTAGGATTTCATGGTGTAGGTCTGGGATCTTTTAGTGCTGGGATGAAATTTAAGAAGTCCAGATGACAGATTCTTAACCTGGGACAGAGTAATGCTGGGCACAAGTATAAACCGGGAGAGGAGTGGCTGCAGAAAGGGACCTTGGGGTGCTGGTTGACAGCAGGATCAATAGGAGTCATCAGTGAGCCCTGACAGCCCAGAAGGCAAACTGCACCCTGGGGTGCAGCAGAACCCACAGCATCACCAGCTGGTCAAAAAGGTGATTGTCCTACTGTATTCAGTGCTGGTGGGGCCTCACCTCGAGTGCTGTGTGCAGTGCTGGGCCCCACAGTTTAAGAAGGATGTGAAAGTCCTTAAATGTGTCCAGAGGAGGACAACAAAACTGGTGAAAGGGCTGGAGGGAATGTCCTGTGAGGAGTGGCTGAGGGCTGAGGACTTTGGGCTTGTCTAGCCTGGGGAAAAGGAGGCTGAGGGAGACCTCACTGCTCTCTATGGGTTCTTGAGGAGGGGAAGTAGAGAGAGAGGTGCTGATCCCTCCCTCCCTGATAAAGCCCCCACTTGTCCCAGTGACAGGACATGTGGGAATGGTTCAAAGCTGCACCAGGGGAGGTTCAGACTGGACATTAGGAAGCATTTCTTAACCAAGAAGCTGGTCAGACACTGGAAATATCCTATCCTATCCTATCCTATCCTATCCTATCCTATCCTATCCTATCCTATCCTATCCTATCCTATCCTTTCCATTACATTCTATCCTGTCCTTGCTTATGCAACTGAAAAAGTGTGCAGCTGTACTGTGGTTAATTTAATAGTAGTACCAAAATAAAATATGCAGCAAAACCAGCAATAAGCTTAAAAGATCATTTTTTGTTTGTTTGTTTCTTTGTTTTCACTGTTTTGGTTATCCAAAACAAGATGTGGAACTTACCAGTAACACAAAGCAATATAGCACCACTTTAAGAGCCCTAAGCTTGCTTCAGGGATTTAGTGTATGTATCATTTGGCCTAATGCTGCACTGTGCAGTTGCAATGTTTTGGGTACTAGCAGCATAAAAGCTGTATTATGGGTTTGTGTTTAGACCAGTGTCTCTAGGTTTCTCTTATTAATCTGTTTACAATGGCGTGTTAATGTTGCTGTACTGTTTCCAATGCTGGAGCTGGCTTGGTAGCTGTGGGATTTCATTAGTGCCCTGGACTGTGTTGGACAGACATGGCTGCAGATTCAGAGATGTGACTGGTGTCAGAGTGAACTGGGGAGGGTGCAATTCAACCCCCGTATTATCTGTGTCTAACTCAACCCATGCTGAGTAAATAACTAGTAGTGAAAAGTTCACAGAAATAGTATCTATCTGAAGCTGGACTGGGTCTACCAAGTTTAGATCTGGGATTCAGTGTGATTATATTAAGGGACCATCTGCAACATTTAGACTTATGTGCATGAATCATTTGAGAGAGTTCATAGGTTATAAGTAGTGTCTTTTCCATTTTTGACCAAAAGAGTTTTTCAAATTTAAGAGAAAAAAAAAACACGTAGAGCTGGTGTAGAGCAGAGAGGACAAACTATGGAAATGGTGGGTTTTGAGAGTCAGGAGTTAAGCCAAGACAACCTCTGAATCCAGCTGGTTTTGTTCTTCTGCTACTAGCACAATGTGCTGCCCCCTATGTTCTTATTTTTGTTTGTTTTTTTGATCCATTCACAAGCTGCACTTCTTAAAAATAGAAACAGGATTTCATAGAAACAGGATTTTCAGCCTGTTTGGTGACATTTCAGAGGGAATTAATGGCAAATTCATTGGGGCATACAGGCCTTGCTGTGACTGTTTGCTGCTATGGATTTGGAGAATGATTAACGTTCCCTGTTTTCATTCTTTTTTAGACACCAGAGAAGGAGTTATGGGGAAGAGCAACTTCAGAGAAGGCCTGAGGGAAGAGGTAGCTGAGTTTTGTAGTTGCTTGTATTTGCTCACAATTCAATTCAGATGATAATTTTAATTACCTACAAGGAGAAAGTAAGATAGCTCCCCAATAAAATCCTGTGTACATGGATTCACTACATTCAAAACCTGGATGCTCAAAAAGTCTGTGAGAACATATTTATGTGAAGATTGGAGTGCTTCAGCCCCTGTTCATTAAAACAGGGATGTTGGGCAAGTTTGCACAAGTTGTACATTGGGTTGCTTCCCAATTTCAGTTGTAAAGCCCTAATACTTACATAGTGGCAGCTGGAGGGTTTTGCAGACTTGGATAGAAGGGGAGAGGCAGCTTAGCCTGCCTGATGATGCACTTAGGACTGAACAGGAGGCAGGCCATAGCAGAGGGTCAGCCTCAGAAGCTAGCTCAGCTGGCAGCTACACCGAACTAGGGCATCCCATAAACTGCCTGAAGACTGGAAGAGGAGCTCTGGGATCTGCTGTTGCTCCTCTCTGTATTAGACAGGCGCTCAGCTGCTGGGCTGCCAACATCAGCTGTTCAATACAAACATTATGTCAAGCTCAGTTTGCCTCCCAGGAAAAGCAGAGAAAGTGGTCTGGGCTGGGCAGAGGGAGTGGGAGAAAGTCCTTGGAAAGAACAGTGTGAATAAAGCCTCAAACAGGTTTCACCTTGTCCGCTTCAGTTATGATTTCCAGGCCCTTGGGTGGCTTTGTGAGATTATTTTGTACCTCAAAGCTATATCAAGCAGTGGGTATGTCTTAAAAACAACTATAGGTATGTAATTGTTAAGTATGACAGTAAGTATAGCTCATTTGTGAATGATAAGTATTATTATTCTTATGAAAGCAGAAAAGCAAGCTCCAACTAAAAACAGGGAGAAACAATATTTTTGCTTTGCTTTCTTCAACTAGCTAAAATATCACTGCAATGTTATTTTGTTTGCAGAACATATATATTTAATGAATAACTTTGCTTTCCTTGCTTGAATACCAGCAAAGTGTGATTATATACTGTTCCAAAAATAAATGTATAAAAAACTCGGGAGCTGTCTTGACTGTCACTTCGTATTACTGAAAAGCTGACTGCTCTGCTCACATATTGTGCCAATGACATCATCCTTATTCACTCTTATGTAAACAGCAACCCCAGATTCTTTTATTTATAGAGTCACATACTTCTCACAGATAAGAGCTCTTGTAGTTTGGTTAGACTTCAGCCAGGTATTGCTCATGAGCAGTCTCTTGGGCTGAAAATAAATAATCATTCAGTGACTGGGGATGAAAGGCTGTGAGCCAACAGGGACTGACACCTTCCATATGGTCAGGATGGCCTCTGTTTGTCTGCTGAAAGTGGCCACAGACCCACTTATCCTATGGGTTCAACCTGTTATTTAAACCTTTCAGATGAGTAAACTGAGGCTCATTTCTAATATTTGACAGTATCATTCCAGCTTCACTGGCAGTAATCCATTTTGCAGTATTATATTACAGAATTAGTACTGGTATACAAAACTTCCTCAGAATTCAATATACCATGGTTATGATTGCTTCTGTGGAAACAAATCTAACTCATCTTAAGACTTATTGTTGGATGAGAGATGCAGGAGGAAGAAGGCAATTTTCAAACTCAGGAAATAAAGAAGTCCTCAGCTTTTTCTTCACTTACCCATTTTCTTAATTTTGCTGCTTGGTTTATTCACAGAGTTGAAAAATTTGTGAAGAAAAGTTATCTGAAAGTGCTTAGAAAAGTGTTTCCAATGGGGATTATATTGTAGGTCTGTTACACACAATGTACAGCCTAGAAACAGAATGAATTCTCTCTGAATAGCAGATCTTACATCATTAATTTATATTAACTTTAGAGGCTTAAAATTAAGAATTTTAGGGCTTTCCCCACAGTTATGTGCAAATCAGGTGAAAGATGTGAGAAAGCATGGCTTCAGAAAGCATTTCCTTGGCTTGTCTTGCTCCCTGTAGTTCCATCAACTCTTCCAATTGAATTACACTAGTGGAGAATCTTGATCTAAATGTCTTAAGCCTGCCTTATCACAGTGACTCTCCTGATGCTCACAGTGTGTGTCTATCTCACAGTGTCTGACTGACAAGATATCCAATTTTAGGTTAACAGCCTCTTTTACAAGAGCTGGGCTTGGAGCTTCGTGTCTGCTGCTGAGCTACTGTAAGATTTGCATCTCAGCTTCTCTTGGTAACAGTAATTCTCTTAGTAATAATAACATCCTGTCAAGATGCTCTAAATATTTTTCCCTTTTCTCTGGCCATTTCTTCTCAGCTCATACTTCATATAAGGTTAATATGAAGCTCTGAATGAAATTTTCTCATGTTTCCCACTAGCTGGCTTTGAGCCATTCTGGAAAAAAGGCTGCGTCCTCTTGTACTGTTTCCTGGAATCTTTGTTCCTCCACTTAAAACCTATGGTGACCAGGAAACAACATATCCTAGTTCAACTTTTTTTTTTTCTGATTGAATCCTATATAATACTCATTGCAAGCCCTTCCAAAGTTCACTTCCCATTGACCTTAGTTACATAATGATAATACACAGACTGGGACAGTCTTCCTGTGTTTATGAGCTAGGTAATGTTCTTTATTTAAATTCTGTATTACAATGCATTTCTTCCAAGTTGCTTTTGAGGCTAAGCAGCAACCTAACTTGAAAACCGGCCTGCCCTTACTATAATATGTGTGTTTAGCTGGAAATGGATAGTTCAAATCAAAGTCCAACACAGTTCAAGTCTTGAGTATATACTGTGTAAGGGTATATTTCCAGATATAGATTGCTGTTAACAGATATATGAATATGCTATTCATAATATTCTTATCTGTTTCAGTTAGTTTATGGCATTGCCTTTTTTTTTGCTGCAACTTGATTGTGCAAATTAGCCCATTTTTTAATGAATATCAACTGATGCTTTTTAGAAATGCTATAACTAAGGTGTCATTAGAATTCATGTATGTCCAGATACACATATATGACAGCAGCAATGCCAATTTGATACTAGTTTTGGTTTATTTTTTTAAAACCGGCCTAGTTTAGCCTATGTCCTGAGGACAAAGTTTTGTTGCTGCAATAATGCATATCTGAATAAAGTCACTGAAAGACCATTCTTTTTTCCTAATTCAAGAAAGATTTTACTAAAGGTGAATGAATAATTCATAAAAAGAGACACATAAAATTTATTTTGCTGTGCGTTGTATTTATCTATGAACAGCCTTCAACTTCAGTTGGATTTATTAATTATTTAAAATTGTTTTCAGAACAAAGGCCTTAGGAAACTGGGGAAAAAAACAGGCCTTGCCTGGTTACTTGAAAAGACTAAGTAAACCATTTTGCTTAGATCACATGTCATTGCATCTGTTTTCTTGGTTAAGTGTAATTCCTGATGTAATTTCCTAAGAAGAGTACATGCATGAATAGACTCAGAGGCATCTGTGGTAGCACTCATGAGTTTGAAGTAAAAGAAATACCTAGTATATAAGATAAATTCTTCAAATGTTAACACCTAAGTAATTTAGTATTCATTTTTGGTTTTGCAACATGGCAAGCTCTATCAGTTTTGACTTTTTTATAAGGACATAGTAGGAAAATAGACAAATCAGAAAAGGATTTGAACTTCTTAACTTTCTGATAAAGCATGTTGGGTTTGGTAGTTTAACCCAGAACTGACAGAGGATTTCCAAGATTCCTCGTGAAATGCCTACAGTTTTATTATTCCCTTTGGGGTTTGCATTGCTATTTTGTTTAATTATTTCTCATCTAATCTCATTAAGTACCAATAAGAGAGAAATGCCAATGAGACTATATTCATCTCTCATTAACTACTAATTCTAACACACTTCTTGAGTCTTTAAGCAACAGAACAGAGAAAGAAAGTCTAGTGTCTTGCTAGAGCTCCAATTATTTATTTCTTTGGCAGCTGTCAAATTTATGCCCCAGATCCAAATTAAGTTATTAGAGTTTTAACAGGGAATTGTTTTTAAATAAACTAAACAAATTACAATCTAATTGTATGTATCTAGAGGATCAGAATGAGTTTTAATGAAGACAGGTGCCCTACTCACAACCCCAATATTTAAGTAAAAGATGAACTACAGACAAGAGGTGGTCCCACATCATGTCATTTCTATAAAACACTACAGCTTAGCTCCCAAGTCTGGGTTTCACAGAGCATTCTTTTCCTGGGTTCTTGAGCATTCTAATGGTACAGAAAACATTTCAAGACTTGTTAAGCAGACATTGGGAAGGAGGAAAAGTGAGCAAACCAATACAACTCTGTGGTTAGGACAAGGTCTGTTACCTGCTTTAGAGAGTTATTTCATTTGGCCTGTTGGCTAACAGGCATAAGTAATTCTTTGAGATCCATAACTGTTCCTTGCACATAGTTTAGGGCTCTAATAAAACACCAGTCATGGCAATTTTGCTGTACTTCTGTCCAGCCAGTCTGTGTGTCTTGCCAGCATGGTCACAAAGCTCTGAATGTCTAGAGAGCAGGGGCACTTCAAAGCAGCCTGTACCCCAGTGGTTTCAGAAAGCTGGGAAACAGCAGATGTTGACATGGATGTTTTAAGGTTGTCAGTGTTTCCAAGTTTTCCATAGTTTAAATGGGCTCAAATTTCCACAGGATTTATCCTGCAGGGATTTAACAAAAAAATCAAGTTTCTGTACAATTTTTTTTATTCCTTACAGAATGGCCCAGATGAGTTTTACTTAATTTCTTATTTCAATATGTGTGCTGAGTAAGAAGTTTTATTACCACATTGTAAAATCTCATTGTTCAGGATCATGACAAAAACCACAAAAGAAATCTATTACACTTACGTGGTGATAAGCTGGAGCATGTGGAAAAAACAGAATTGTCAGGGGCTTTAGCTGCTGAAACAGGAAGAGCCATTTATCTGGAGTGAACTAGTGACTGTACTTCTGCTAGTACAAATTTTTAAGTATTAAGAGACATTTTGCATTCACTTGCAGGTATAACACCTATTATGGTCTTATTGTGAAGAGCAAGGTTACTGTAGAGTCACTTTGTCTTGGAAAAATGATCTTGGAAAATGCCTTGGAAAACAGCCTTTTTGGAGCTGACTGATGATATCTGGCCCTTCTAGTTTTTGAAGGGGTTTTCTCTGGTCTGATACAAAAGTTTTGACCTCTAGGTTGAATATAGCAGTGAGACATCTCTATACATATACAGAAAACCTGTACTGACTAAAATTATCTGTGGTGGATCTGGAAGTACAGTGGAGCAATTTTGAGCAGGGTAAACTAGCCTGCTCATAAGTAAGTTCATATATGAGGACAGTGACTGAGCTCATGAAATAGTTGTCTAGCAAAACTGGCAAGGACAAATACATTTTTAAAATGAACCAGCAAGCAGATAACAATTATTTTAGAGTAATGACAGTGCTTTTGAGCTGTGACAAATTTTGTAGCCTGCAGGAATGTTTTCTGACCAAAAGAGTCAAAGGCAAGACAGAGTGAAGAATAAAGGCAAAACCAGAGCAAAACAACAAACAAAACCTCTGGTAAGGCATGAAAGGCTTTTTCCACAAAAAGATCCTTTACTTGTGATATATCAAACAGGTACACAGAGACTGCCTAAAGTATCAGGAGAAGTATGCCTGCATAGGTTGCCATCAATATTGGCAGTGTGTGCATAAGACTGTTTACCTCTTTTTCCTCTAATACTTATGTTTTTGGGGTGGTTTTTTTTTGTTGTTTGTTTTTTTTTGTGTTTTTTTTTCTTTTTTTTAAAAAAAGAGTATGTTGTTTTTTAAGAAACCTTTATCATTGCATAAAAATGAATACAGATTTAGGAGAAAATATCAGTGTTTCAGACCAAGCTGGATCTGTAGGTAGGAAAGTTTCAGGGAAAGAGTATTGCACTGAGGGTCCCCAGCAATGTGGTGTAAGTAATGAGGTAGGTACAGGCACCAAGTCCAATGCTGAAGTGAATAAACTTGGAGAGCTCAGGGCTACCATAAAGTACAGGTGCCATGTTACATCCACCTAGTAAAGGAGTTGCATCACTCAGCTCAGGTACAGAAATGGAATTAAACATCTATTTATGGGTAAAATGTAGAAAACAGTTGATGATGTCATGCAGGTTCTAAGCCTTGGACTGAGAAAGAATAATCCTCATTGCAAGTTGGATTTTAATAATTTACTTCTGTTGTATACTTGCTAGTGTCTTTTCAATCACAGGGTAAATTACAATGCATTTATGAAAGTAGGTTGTAATTGAAGAGACAAACTAATTAAATAGTTTATTTACTCTCCGGAAACAACTATTAATTGCAATTAAGTCTTTAAAAATATTGTATCAACAGTAGTGATGACCTTTATATCCTTAGTGCTTGCATACATCCTGACCCCTGGGAGCAGTTGTAATTTGCAGTCCCAAATTTCAGTTCATCTCGGACTGGTAAAATATAATTTGCTCATATTTTTGTAGTCTTCATTCGGAGTTTGGCAGCCCTCAGCACGTATTTCCAAGTTTCTCTGGGTTTGACAATTAATTAGTTTTAAGCACACTTGATTTAATTAAAGTTATTGCTGCCATTGGGATAGTTGCATTGTGAACATTACCTCTCCCAGCAACATACCAGAACATATTCTATACTAAAAAAACCTTCGGATTTCTCATCCTGAATCCTTCTAAATGTATGTTTATTTAACAAGTAAGTTTAAAACCTTATTTTGTGTTATCACCCATTTTCATGATAATATTGAAAATGAGCCTTTTTCCTGTACTGTAGTTTTAGTACGTTAAGTCAAGCTGATGCATCCTTTCTTAGGAGATAGTCAGCATGTGAGCTTATCTTCCTTTTTGCAGTTACTCATAGCATTAATTTGTTGGAAACTGCATGACAGTATCAGTGAATGAGTATCAGTGAATACTGGCAATTTTATGACAGTATCAGTGAATGAGTAACACGTTATCGGAACAAAAGATTTTTCTACTTTCATCCACACATCATCACTGAAAGACTGCAAATATTTGGATGAATTGCACAGGCTTGAAGTCACTCAATAATTTGAAATTGTAGTTTCTGAATTTTGATAGTTATTGGCTCAAAGTTTTAATGCTTTAATCACTTCTGTCACCTGTAAAATAATCACCTCTATGATAAGAGTTTAGAAAGCCATTTGTATTTGCAACATGCTTTAAAGATAAACACTTGAGTGAATGGGTTATCTGTTATCATATATCTAAGTGAAAACTTGGCCCAGAAAATGTCCAGATTAGGACATCCTTGATTTTGATTTGAAAAGAACAGGGACTGATCAGTGTCTTACCCATAGGTTCTGCTGCTCAAATAATGTCTCAATGAAAATGGAAAAAACCCTCTACTCTGTATAAGTAAGTCCTAAATCGGTGAGACTCCAAGTAACAAGCAGGGAAGTTGTCATAGTCTTACAGAGCTCTTGCTCAGCTGGTGGTTTGGAAAGCCAGAATTCTTTCTGTACTTGTTTTTGAAGATCAGGTGCTCAAAAGAAGGAGACAAGATTTGGCTTCTGAATTGTGGAGAGCATTCAAATACAAAACAAAACCAAGTCTCTAGTTTGTAAATACTAGGAAGTAGTTGTGACAAGGAAGGGAAAGACGTGTTACATATTGCTTCTCTTGTATCCAGGAACCTCAGTGCTTTTGCTTGAAGTACTCATCTACCTTGCTGTCTGCATCCCATTACATAGCTTAGGCTCAGTGATACATATTCGTAGAGTGTAGATGCTTGTTATATGTCATGGAAGCTAGTAGTAGCAACTCTAATCATAATTCAGTGCACAAATTCATCCCTAAATATTGTTGTCGCAGAGCTGTCATTGCACTTCTCAGCAGCATGGTTTTTAATACGCTCATGAGAAAACTATCTATAGCAGGCTGGTAATTGACTTGGGCATTTTTTAAATGAGAAACAAAACTATGTGAAATCTTTCCAGTGGTTCCATCTAAAAAAGGACCTCTTCAGCAACATAAGTGTTTAATTTTCTTACATGTCTCTTCTCTCAAGAACAGAAATATGGAGAAACCTCTCTGGAAAATGAATGCAATTATAGTGTACCTGTAGTGCCAATGTATTCAGTGTCATGTATTTAAAGGGTTGTACACTGGAATACTTCTGTAGCTCTAGCCTTGGTAGTTTTGCACCAAAAAGCATAATGGTGCTGTCTATAGTGTACAGCCCCATCTTTCCCATTAGACTTGCAAAGTGCTTGATTAAGAAAACTAAACACCAAACCAAACCAACCAACCAACCAACCAACCAACCAAACAAACAAACAAAAAGCCCAAGAAAAACCCCACCCAAATTCAATTGTGAAACACATTTCCTGCTAATATAATTCAGTGCTATGGATTTGTTTTCTCCCTTTTGATCTCTTCAACTGGACTCTTGCCTTTCAATTGAGACATATTAAATCATTAGTTTAGTTAATAAAAAGACTTTGAACTTTCAGACTCCTCAGGCATTTTCACCTCTGTAGCCTTAAAAGAGATGCCAGATTTTAAAAGGATCTTAAAGAGTTTGACATGTCACTCATGGTAAATTGCTGGAACGATAAATCAAGGAGATTTATTTTTGCACATGGAATGGAGATACAATAAGCAAGTTTTCTTGTTTTGGAAATCTTTATAGAGCTTAGACATTTTTTTCACTCTATTTGCAGTGATGGAGTGGAAGATGAATGAAATAATATAGTATAAATGACTCTGATGTTATCTGACTAGTACTGCCATTATCTCTCATGGAGCTGTCAGAAATATTCCGTTATATAAGACAGATAGTGCTGTAGTTGCTGACTAGAAGACTGGAATATGATGATTATACTGGCTAAAACTAACCTCTAGTTTCCTATACAGGAAGCCACTATTTCAAGACACAGTTAAAATGTGTTATTTCTGGCAATTGTTATTTTTATAGAGAAATGTAGCACTATTCAAAAAATAAATTTTAAATCCCCATGGTGAGAAAATTGAGGCTTTAAACTGTAGACAACAGCTGTAGTCTACATATCTTCATTTTAGTAGTGCTGAATGTTAATTTAAAATTAAAATAACCTCTCTGATGTACCGATTGAAACCAGCACACCCTTTAGGCAGAAGGGTTTGTTCATTAGCTCTGGCTAAAGTACTTGTGCAGAACAAAGTTTAAACTGGCAGTTCAACTCTGCTTTTGGAAGCAGGAATGCCCTCCTTTCTCCATCATGGTTTGTATGTTTTTCTACTTCACTGTAAATACCATTATAATTATATAGTCAGCTGGTGACGTTGCCAGTGTATTATTCCAGTGAAGGCTGCGCACCTTCTAGGCCATGTGCCTAGCTCAATTCTAAAATCATAGAATCACAAAATGGTTTGAGTTGGAAGAGATTTCAGAGTTCCAACACCCTGCCATAGGCAGGGACACCTTCAACTAGACCAAGTTTAATGGCATGCTGTTAACTTCTTTTTTAATAAATCTGTGTTTTGCAGTGGATAGAATTTAGCTATTAAGAGGTTGGTCTAGGTAGTCTATGCTGGTTCTGAACACTTCCAACTTCATTCTGACTTGTGTGTTTTTATTTAAATCACAGCATCACAACATCCTCTTTTTTTTTCATGCTTAAATAGAAGCTACTTGATACAGGCAATTTGACTCGTGAATAACACAGCCATTTATTATTCAGTCTATTCTTATGCTCATCTGCAGTTCATGACTATCTTGATTTCTGATGGAATGTTTGATGTTATGTGTATTTTGGTCTTTAAGTGAAGTAAGGTTTTTATTGCTTGTGTAGTCTAAGAAAAACAATTGCAGTACGTGAATTTTATGTAGTAATGCTGCTTATTTTTCAGCTGAAGAATGGCACTCTTCAACCCACAGTCTAATCAGTAGAAAACAGGAAATCCCTATTTCTGCTATTTCAGGATTGTCTTTCATTGTTATACTGATTTCTGCAGCTTTTGAGACTTACTTGTAGTTTTATGGAATGCTAGTAATTGCCCAAATACACATAAATCACAATTAATGGCCCTACAGAAACAGAGACTGGAAGTTGTCTCTTTCATATGTGAGCCAAGAGATTTATAGCTGGCTCCTGTCCAGCTGGATAACAGAACACGCGAGCAAGACAGAAGTGACTGCAGGCTTTTAAGACCATTGGCACATTCAACTTCTGCAACCTTAGAGAGGAATTCCTTCACCAGTGGTTTAAGAGTGATTATTATAGCTTGTTTTATTTGAGCACCTGCTTAGAGACAGGCAGTATAAGTTAGTTATTATCTGTAGAAATAACCATTTAAACAGTATGGTTTTGCTAATTTTTGCTGGTCATGTTTGGGAATGCAGTGTAAATGGCTTTTCCTTCAGTGAATAATTAATTACTAATTCATGGTACTAAAACATTTTAAATGGATGAGTGAGAAGGAAAACTTGTGGTAGAAAATGCATGGTCTGTTCCAGAGACCCAGGTTTCAGAAAGTGAGAGAAAAGGAGACAGAAACATGTGCCCCAGGACACAGAAGAAGAAACACCCTGCATTAAAACAGTCTGAATTTTTTTTTTGACTATAGCTTGATTTTTCTTCTCAGAGTTATATTTAGAGCAAGGGAAATTTACATATCCAAGAGGCTGAATCTGAAGCTGTAGAGGGATGAGACAGAGGAAATATTGCAGCTTCCTTGTGATACCACACAAAGGCAAGTTATTTTTTACATTGTATTTCAAAAAGATGTTGAAAATTTGGCAAGCCTCAACTGAACAATGCTCCACATCTTTTTCTCCAATCCAGTCTAACAGCATCAAAAGAAGAGAGTAACTTTCACCTCTGACTATCTGATAGTCTACACTCTACTTATTATGTATGAGGCTGACTCAAACTCAGGAAGAACCACAGAGTTTTACAGCCTTTGCAACCAACGTCAATTAGTTAAATTGGCTAGAACAATAAGGTGACAAAAGTGATGATGAGGGGCAGAAGAAATGAAAATCCTACGTTTTAAGGACTGACAAAGTCCTTGGTGACAATCTTTTTTTAATAAATCTGTGTTTTGCAGTGGATAGAATTTAGCTATTAAGAGGTTGGTCTAGGTAGTCTATGCTGGTTCTGAACACTTCCAACTTCATTCTGACTTGTGTGTTTTTATTTAAATCACAGCATCACAACATCCTCTTTTTTTTTCATGTGTGTTTTCAGAGAGGTATTTTATAATTTCAGGGGTTTTAATATCAGGTGTGATTTTACCAACTTTTTGAAAGGATAACTGGGCATGATGAACTTTCGTTTTGTATTGTACTTCCAGGATTGATCAAAATCTGAGAAAGAGCGCTGAATATCATGAATATAACTGCTTCAGCCATCCAGACTGTCCTGTTCGTGATTCAGCAAAATGCAGTTGTACAGATACAGGCACACAGTTTCTACTTGTATTTGACATTTTAAGTTTGCTTCTAAGGGGGAGGGGGAGAAAGTCTAATTGTCATTTAACTGTATTGTTCTGATAGCACTCTCACCATCTGTGGTTCAGAATCAATATTAACAGAGGAAGGATTTTATTTGCCTGGGGACATTGACAGTAGCTGCAACAGCTTTGCCAGAACAGCTTTTCATGTGGACACTCAGAACTATTGTCCATTTCCCTATCTGTGTAGATAAGCTCTGAGTCATACATGTATATTTTGCTGACTATTACGAAGTCTGAGGAAGTTAGCAGACGCCTAGAAAAAATAGATGCTATGTGCAATTTATGTGCTATGAGCAAATTATTAGTATTTGCATAGTTCTCAGAAGCTCAATATTCTGCACTTGAAGAAATTTTTCAGTTGTGTAGGGAAAGTGGAAGATGATACGTCTCCTTGACCCTGCAGTCTACCCCTGTGTTTTTCATCACAAAGTGTTTGCCCTCTTGCTTTTCCTTGCTCTGCCTCCTTTCTTTCACCCAGCCCTTAGGAGAACCAGAAGATGAACAACCCTTTGCACCCCTTAAAGGAGGTAACCTCAGGGGCTGCTTAAAGTAAAACCAGAGATAAGCCACTCCAAAATTCAGAAACAGAGGTACCTTCCTTGTAAAGCAAAGCTAATTCTGTAAAATGAGATGAATGTTTTCAATCCAGTTTCACATATATGGCCTAGCTTCAACTTAATAAGGCTCAGTTATAGTAACTCCTCATTTATAGTAACTCCAGCAGAAAAAAAATCCTTTAATTCAGTAGTAATTGGCTCTGTGAGAATTAACATACTGCACAAAACTGATCCTAAAGGCAGTAATCCTGTTTGTCTTACTTTTCCTAATGAATGCTATCTTTAATATCTAAATGCACATTTCTCCTTCTTTATGTTCTTACTATTTCAACATTCAAATGGAGTACTGAATATGAAATTAAACTAAAAGTATATTCAAAGTCAAATGTCATCTCTCTTTATAATGCTGATTTGGCAAATGCCAAGCCCTTTCTGCTAACATCTTTCCAAAATAACAAATATTTCTTCAGCTCTCAGGAGTTTGTATAGTGAGGCTAGCAGGTTTTTAATTTCTTTCAGGCCTGGCAACTTTCTGTTCAGTGACTCATCTGATTTTTAATAGATGTTGCATAACACTGGTTTTCACTGTGCTTGTGCTTGTTTTGTTTTTCACCATATGGAGTTTCTCAGTAAGAATATACTTTAAAAGAAGGAGCTAATGCAAATACACTGTTCCTTTCCAATTTTTGTTTTTTAGAAAGATGGACAAAGGCAATTATTGTTCACATGCAGAATGACTAACAGGCTAAAGGGCAATGGAACTGCCAGCCTATGTTTTTCTGTGGGAGACTTTTGTACACGTGAGTATTTCAAAGAACACTAAATCTAGTTAACTGCAACTATCATTAGGCTAAAAATAGTGGGAAAGACATAAACAAAACAAGGTTCTCTCTCACATCACCTGCATAAGTAAATCGACCTCTGACCATTCAGCATTACTGAAAACAGAGATATAGACTGGACAACTTTTCTTTAATAGTGACCTAAATTCTGCATATTTTTTTTTGTGTATGTGTTTAAAAACAAACCAGAACAAAGGGCTGATGGAGAGGAAGGGCAAGCACAGGGAAGCAAGCATGTATGCCAAGTGACTCCTATGGTAAGAGGTGTGTTGGATTCTTATGTCAAGTCCATTGCCACATTTTCACATCACAGATGCACAACGTATGCCTCATTCTTCCCTGGTGTCATGAAGTTCTCCTGGTCATTTGCTGTCATCCAGGGTCCCCTGATTCCTGCTCAAAGGTACTATCTCATACAAGCATTGATCTAACAAAGAAAAAATGTGTTTAGCGTAGGTGGAGTCTGTAGGAGGCATATTTGTGATCTGCCAAGCTGAGTAAGATTGCTTTCTCCCACCTTTACCTTTGTTTAGCTTGGTGCTTGGTGAGCAAGAAGAGCTTGCCCCTCTTCCCCTATTGATCTATTCCTAGTCCTTCCTCAATGCCACAATGGTTTTTTGCTCCAGCCTTCTTTGAGTTCCTATCTTGCTATTTTGTAACCATACATTTCATCTCAAACTGAGTGAACAGATAACCTTTGGAAAGCTTCAGTTATTTTGAATATAAGGATAACTTACTGTATGAATTGGAAAGAATCTGCTTACCATTGTTTGACTGCATTTTAGAGCTGGACTTATGAACTGATAAAAGCACCCAAACTTCAAAAACTTTTCTTTAGCTCATTCTCTCTCTAACCTAAGCACCCCTGGAATCTTTGAATGCCTATATCCTCTTCAAAAGCATGGACTTACAGCTCATGGAAATTTTATTTTTCTCTGATCAGAAAATGTGAATTTGTTTCAGAATTTGCTCTAGAAATCAAAACATTTTTGAAAGAGTTTAATTTTTGATTTACAGAAACTTGAGCAGAATTGCAACTATGAACCCATGATTTGTTAAGAGGAAACAAATGCAATTATATTTATGGCTTAATTCATTAGATGATTCAGCTGTTTAAGCTTGGAAAGTACAGGACAGTGAAATGAGGTCATGAAAGCAAAACTAAATCTTTCACTTATAAAGAAAGGTTTAGAAAGGTTTTGGCTTTATCTCAAATGGAAAGAAAAAGACTATTTTAAAAGAAAATTATCAGCATACTCAGAAGTTCTTGTTCTATTCTTCTATTGTACAGAGTAGGTATAGCGTGCTCACCAGCATTATTAGAGTGTAAAACTGTAAGGCTTTTTACAAGTTTATCATGCCATAATTAATTAACTACATATTTTCCTTTGGCTTTGCCTTTGGCATCTTAATATGAGTTTACATAGTCCTTTGTTCTCCTCATTGTTATTGGAGCTGAGCTTTTACTGGCCATTAAGAAAGACTAGGGTGCTGGTCCTAGTTTCAGCAAAGTCCATCAAAATATAAAGCTTGTGCTTGTTTCATTATGAATTTTCTCTTGTTTTCCCCTGTGCTAAATGCAATAAACCTGAAAACAGGTGCATTGGCTCAGTGGGCGTATTTCCTAGTTGCTCTCAGACTGTTCTTAGCAAAGATGCATAACGGTAGACTATCTCCTACCCAACAGTTGTTTTAAGTTTTCGAATATCCCAATAAAATTACCAGCAGGTTGAATTCTAACTCTTCACTACAAGCAACATTTTATTTTTCCATGCAAAGGCAATTTCCTAGATTTGCTCATGAGTAAGCCTAGCATGAAGGATGCAATATGAAGTTGGCATAAACCCACTAGAGCTTCCATACCTATTCTACTGTGCTATGAACATCTCAAACTCGAGTAATGTAGACAGCCAAACATCTGGGTAAATTATATCCTGTGTTTGTAGCCAACATTCTTTGAAATTTTCAGCTAAAGTAGTATGCATGTATAAGAATTCTGAGATCCATTTGCTGTACCAGGGCTTGTACCAGGAGTTTAGAAAATCAAGGGTGAAGCTTAAGAAATCACAAAATTTCTGTTAATTCATGCCATTACTTAGCTTCCAGTGTTAATGCCTTAGAAGTCCACAGGACAGGTTAAAATAGGGTTAATTTCCACTGAAAATGACAGGTTTAAAGTTTTATTTATTTGTAAATATCAAAATGTTGTGTTTTCTGGTAATGAAATTGTTTGATATACTGAGACATTGTCTATAAATAGTATCCTATGGTAATTATGTCATTGCGGCATCTGAAATATCAGTATAATATGACTTAGCATGATATAGTTTATGCATTTCTATTATGGGCAGATGGTATTCTATGTTTAAATTGATGTAAAAAATCCCATACAATAGAGTGTAACAAAATAATAGCAATAATATAAGAAAATTCTGAGGATCTACTATCTCTAGTTTCTACGAAGACAAATGTGAACTCTTAGGAGCAAAGAAAGGATGCCATTTTTATTGCAAAAATAATAAAAATAATTAATTATTATATATTTCATTTTATTTTATTTTGGTCTTTCTCTGGTAAAGCAGTGGGTCTAAAAATTAGTCCCTTAGGTAGAGACAGTGCTCTGCCAGGGCAAAGTGATATTCTGGAAAATGAACGTCATAATTTTTGGATAGAGATGTAAGGAAAAGTAAATTCAAATTTAAAATATTGTTTTAACTCTGTAGAAGATGCTCAGCTGTTTTTGGGATACTGGCTGGCTATACCTCTCTACTATATTTGGAACTTTGATGGGCTTCAGAAAAGTACATCAGGAATTATCTGATATCCAAAAAAGACATGTTAACTAGAAAACTAAAGAAATTCAGACTCAGTAGTTTATTGAATAGCAGGTTGTAGGCTTACATGATTAGTCTTCTAGTATTTACCGTGTAGGTAATATTTCTAATAGGCATTTATTTTGTCTAACAGAGAACCACACAACTGGTTGAAAAATATTCAGACTAGAAATATTAACAGCTCTTAGTAGAGATGACAAGTAACATGCGACAGCACAGTTTAAAGGCAACTAAATTGTTGATGTGTTTCCCATTAAATTTACCTTGAAAAGTAGCAACAGGCTTTCCCTGGACTGTGTATGCTTCATCTTCCAGTAACTCCTGATGGTCCCTTTTGACTTCAAAATGTACGCACCTGTAAATGACAGACAACAGCATCATACCCCTTTCCCACCATACAAGGGTGTGCAAAGCAGTGGTGTTACCTTAAAAAAATCTTGGTTCTAAAGGAATTTACAAAAACTTACGAATTTTGCTCTTAAAAGCAAAGGCAAAACATCACAGTGCACTTCTGTATTGCATGTGAAGGTTACATAAGAGCCAAAAAAACTTTCCAACTCTGAAATACTGGGAAACTGTGATGAATGGGAGATTTCTTATATTTTAATTAAATAGATCGATTTGTTAGGAGGTGACTCACAACACTTGGATGTCCCTCTGCTACCCTTCAACACTTTTTGATTATTTTGTTAATTCTAGAATGTTGCATTCATTCTCTGCAGATGACTACTGAGTATCAATACAGATTTGTTTTCCTACCTGCTGGGCATTTTTTCCCCCAGCCTTCTGTTTTTGTCAAAACTGCTAAACAGCTTTTCCTCTTTGTCTGTTTTCAGCCCGTGGTACCAGAGGTGCTACAAATGAGTTTTCCAGCATTGTCAATGACATAGGATTAAATTTACAGGGGAAGATCCACCGTAACCAGTCATCCACACTGTTAACATGTGGCTGTTGCCATCTCTACTTGGGATGCTAAACATTGCTGAGGTAGACCTGGGTGAAGATGCAGACATCTTGCTCCAAGTCCATGCTCAGAAGCTTTCTCCCCACCATTATCATAGCACTGTCAGAAAGGGAGGGCTATAGATATGGGCAGTTTCAGTCACAAGGCACACTCCTACAGGTGTATGCATCAAGATGTCCTCTCTTCAGTCCCCTGGGTTGGTTTCCTTTACCAGAACAGACCCCTACCCTATACCCCTATCAGAAACTTGACAACTGAAAGAACTATTGACCATCAAAGAGCACCCTTCTCTTCCCCTAATCCTTTTTCTTTCTGTCTCTAATTGCCTTTGATTTTGCCCTTGCCTTTGCAGCTCACTCTGAAGAATCATGGGGTGAAACAACAAATGTTGAAAACTCCAAGTTTTTCAAATGGAAGAATTTCATTCTTTCAATTAAATAATTTTTAACCATACGTATCACTTTTGGTCACAATTTTCAAAGTCCCGTTGACTTCAGATAGGGCAAAGTTGAGCACTTCTCATCTCACATCTCAGTTGCCAACCTGTGGGAGAGGAATCTATACGCCAAGATGATATCTGCGTAATCCCAGAAGGGACATTTTATGTGTTGCGAATTAGAGCATTCATCTTACATCTAGGTGCACAAAAGACTGCATAGTGGTCTTGCAACAGTTGTAGAGGATTGGGAACCAAAGAGAAAAAAACTAATGTGGAGGTTGTAACACAAGCACATTGTGACATGCTTTGGATAGTTAATAAATAATTTTGTGCTACTGATGTACTTTTGATCTCCCCAAAAGAGCGTGAAGACCAGCTTGAATACCTCATAGCCCGAATTTATCAAAGCTAATATCATGTTGTAGTCCACATTCTTCATTTGTCTGTATTACTATATGCTATAGAGGAACAAGTATAACAGTATACTTATACAAGTATACGACTTTTTAGAATTCAGGTTTTAAAGAGGAGATTCAGTTTGGGGCTCTAACTTCAATCAATTTGGGTCAATATACTCTTTTTCTGTTCCAAACTGTAATTCACAACACATTGTCTAGGATTTTAGTGCTTTGTGAAAATTTTGCTGCCAGTGAAAGCTGTGCAGGCTGAGTGAGCACACAGTTTTCCTGGGGAGTTCTACAGTCTTTATCAAGCTAGGAAATTTCTGCTATTGAAAGATTTCATGCCAGAGCAAGCTGCATACATCATCACCCTCATACAGTTAGAAAGTTGCTTGCTGAAATCCATTGCAAACCAAACTATAGTCAACCTGGCATGTAATGAGCTCACCCAGGGGCAATGCAAAACAGATCTGTATCTTGAAAGCAAAATCTATCCTGGTGCTAACATTTATGTTTTAATATAAAACTGTGACATTACATAGGTTTCATACTCCCTTGATTTGTGTTTATAGCACATCAGAGGATTATTTTCATTTGATGGATTATGCCCTCTGGTATTCTCAGGTATGCAAACAGCCTATTTTATGATAGCAAGAGCAGTTGTCAGGGTGTCTTTTTTAAATGCTGTGCATTATGTTTGAATGAATTATTTCTGATGTTTCTGAATATCTACAAAATATCTACAAATTATATTTGGGTTTAGGATCCCATTTGATATAAAATTATTTTGGTGTGTATTTTAAAATAATTGTTTTGTAGTGTAGATTTAAGGGGGGGGGAAAAGGAAAAAAAAGAAAGGGAAATGTGGCAGTACAGTCAGAGCTGATCTTACAAATGCATAAATAAATGTGGTGATTTTTTTGTTTTAATTCTTCTTTCCTTTCTATTCAAAGGATACATTTTATTAAATAACAGGCTTCCCTGACCCATCTTTTTCCACATTCTGTTTTGTGTGGACAAAAAGTGGGGGACGGAGAGTTTAAAAATAAAAAGAAAAAACACAATGCAGAGTAGTGTTCGTGGTTTCTCCAAAACTCTGTTTTTCCACTAACTGTAGCAGGAACTGCTGGGCCATTGTTCTCTTTTTCAGTCTCTCATTCTACACTATTTCACCCTCTTTTAAGATCATCTCAAGTTTACACAAGTTACTACATGTCTTAACACTGTACTGGGATCTGCTGTGATTTCACTGAAAGCCCTTTTGGAATGAAGGGAGAATCAAACAGGTCTGCTAGACTTCCATCTAGCTGCAAGACTTTGCCCTCTGCGTGTTAAGTCAAGTTCCATCTATGCTCATTGAATAAGGAGTGAGTTTACATTGTCCTGACTCCTGATTAGGAGACCAACCCTCTCTATAGTACCCTGCATCACATAATTGTGCGGTTTAGGTGTGACTGCAGAGCTTCCCAAAGTAAACTCCCATCTACCCCCTTCCATTGATTATTACAGGTAGACTGCAGAGACCAGAACATCTCCCTGAGTGGTGTGAACATCTGCAAAAGTTCACTTTCTAATACACTGGTGAATGAGAAACATCCCTTCTGACTTTTCTCCTGTCTCTCTCATTCCATGCACATTTAGTCCCATGTAACCTTTGAGTTTTACAGAGAAGAAAGCTAGTCATGACATTTTGTTTTGTCACGTGCAAACCAGTCATGACATTTTCTTTTCCAAGAGCTTCAGTCACAAATTTTCATCAAAAAAAAAATTCTTAGAATAAACATTTTGCTTCTGGTGGCATTCATTCCTTTTTCTTTCTCCTATTGAAAACTGGGAAGTTTTCATATATTGTGGGAGGAGGAGTCACAAAAAGGCTTTATGCATCTCCAAAGCTACAGAGTGTCATTTTATGCTGAAAGTTTGCAATATGCTTGGTAATGGTAATCAAAGCAGACGATGAAAGTGTAATAGAGTATTGACATTTCCATAGATAGTCTTGTCTGCAGCCAACAAAAACCATGATGATGGGTGTCCTGGAAATGTGCAGGCTTCTGTTATTTACTTTGAATGTTTGCTTATATTTCAAGATTAATTATAGGTAGATGGGTTATTAATCAGAAATATATTACATGTATCAGGGTGAGAGCCAACATTTTTACCTTCCTTGCCTAACAGAATAATTAATTATATATACCTGAAGTACAGACAGAAAGCATATTTAGAAGATTTTCACAAAATTCTTTTTCCTAATAGTATGGATTGACTGTTTTGCTTGTTACAGGACATATGTTTCCTGGCAGAAGAAATTAAGCTTTTCCAAGCTAGACTGGAGAAACTTCCATTTTGTCCATCATCATGATGGTGTCCAGGAATGAATGTTTCAGCAGAAGATGCAGGAGCCAGGCAGTATCTATACAAGAGGTAATTTGTTTTGCAGCAGAAAGTTCTACCCTGAGGTGGACTAGACACAGATGTATGTAAATCTCAAGGCAGACAGTCTGATACTAATTTTATTGTTAATAGGGTATGATAGCAAGAACTTCCAAGGTTATTTGAATGTCACCTTCCCTCTTGAATAGGCTGATAGCTTGAGTTACATGCCATGGCACCTCCACTACCTACTCATACTGTGAGACAGTGTGAGAAAACATTTCCAGTTTTGAATTTGCTACCTTTCAATGTCATTAAATAGCTATTTGTTACCTTTCAATGTCATGAAATAGTTGCTATCTCTTTCTTTTCTTTCTTTCTTTTTATTGTATTTTGGAATGGAGAACAGTGACTTTCTATGGAGTACAGCTTTTGATCTTGATCTATAGGTTGGTTCTCCAAGGAAGATACTTCTCACAGCCTAAGCTATTCATGAGTGCTCTCACATGCTGTGGGTAATTGCTCTGGCTCATTGCAGCTGACCCTCAGGTGAGTCCTTGCTCCATCAGCTTCTCTACTGTGCTGTGGGCAGTATTTCTAAAGACTATAGTATATTTAGCCACCTTCTGAAAGCTGACATTTCCTTCATAGCCTAGGTACTGAAATGCATTTCCTCATAGCTAGTATTTACTCTTTCAGTGGGTGGCTTTGTTGATGCATCTTTCTAAAGATAGCTGTTAAGTAGAGATGCTGAATAATGATCCTTAAAGCTGTTATAAATGGATATCCAAAACATTTCAATCTGAAGGCAAATCTAGGAAGTTTGCTTGTGGTTGGTTGCTCATAATCTCTTCATGAGAGTTGATGCACTTCATAAGAGTGGGATTTATGTGATTTAAAAAGTAAACAAAACTATGAAGATATTTTGAACCACAGTAGAGAAACAGTAAGACAGATTCTTTGAAGATTATTGTACTTGTTGCTGTAGTGAAACACAACACCAAAGTCTTACTTTACACTGTATATTTTGTTTTGTTAAATGTTGATTTTTTATATTTACACTTACAGACATCAGCTGATATCCAAGCCAATAACTAAGCCAAGACATAGGTGACATTTGTACAAGAAATACTAAGACAAGTTTAGTTTACTGGGCACTGAGATCTGCTGGCATGCATTGGCTAATGTCTAACAAACCATCTCAACCTCCAAACCAGAGGGCTGCATATAAAGTGTGCATAGGGAATGGTCCCTGGATCACACTGACTGGCAAACCATGCCTGAGATTTGTTTATGGAGACTGCTAGCTGAAAGCAGGCCAAATCTGCAAATGGAAAACAAAAAAAGAATTTATTTAAAGGATTTGAGTGATTTTAATTCAGGACATTGCATTATTGTTTAGATAAATAAAACCATTTATATTACGCTGGATTGTGGAAGATAAATTTTCTCCAGATTGCGTGGCATCAGTCCTGACTTTGTCTTTCTGATAAGAATATGAAATTGAAACACAAGCATTTAAATTAAAAACCGCTGCTTCTGAGCTGTAATATTGTATGAAATAGTGATGCACCTCAGAAGTAGCAGCAAGCTGTGCTTTCTGCTAATACTGTGATTATAACACGATGGACATTAGGGCTAGAAGGGACATTGAGAGATTACCTTTTTCTTCCTCTGGCCAACAGGTGAAAGAACAGCTAAACACTACAGTTGTCATTGGAAAGATTTTTCTTTTTTTTTTCTTTACTTTAAGGCCTTCTTTTATATTCTCCACAGTGGAATAAAGAAAAAAAAACCAACCCTAAACTAGACTGAAAATAGGGAGTCCCTGAAGTGCTAGGAAAGAGAAGTCTATACAGGTGATACTGAAGGACTAAGGAGATGAGGAGAGGAAGAAGTCTCTTCTAACAGCATCTCAGAGAAGAAAACATCACAATCCTCTCCCACAAATTCTCCCTGAAAGCCTGAGAATGACCTTTGTCGTCCTTAATCCTCTTCAATGCTTAAGTCTCGAGACTTCCTTCCTCCATCAAAAAACTCACGCATCCTAAAGTCCTTTTCACCATCCCTTCCCAACAGCACTTTCCATTCTTAGTACCAGCAAAATGTTGAATTGTACTGCCTTCTACTTTAGCTGCTTCGCCCTCATCCATGACAAAATCTGTCAATTTGTCTATACTTCTGAGCTGCCTTTGAATAGCATGAATATCTGGGACTCCTTGGGAAATGAAGAACGTCCCTGGGCATGCGTGGGAAAGAATGAGCAACCTGGCAGTAACTGAACTGCAGCAAAAGAGCCCTTCTTGAGAATGGCTTGAACAGCAGGATAAAGTGGCTACATAGAGAGAACAGCAATGATACCCTGCCTGCTGTTAAATTCATAAATGCAAACAAATAAACAAATGTTCCCCTTTTACTTCAATTTACACTTTTTCTTGTAGCATCCACATTGCTACTGAGATAAAAATACATCTTCACCATAACAACTTTTAAGCATAATTGTAGATTGCCTTCCTTCAGTCTTTTCTTCTTCACCCTAAAAATCCCCTCAAAATCTTTCAGTACCTCCTCATAAATGTTTCTTTTAATAGTAAAAACTAACAAGTTTTCAGACAGAATTAAGAATCTTTCTAAACTTCATGGACACTTTTCATTGCAAACATTCAAACTAGGAGGAAATTATAATAATATAAAGAACAGTTACATAAATTCTGCTCTATGGAAGAAATATAAAGGAAATAAACAATAAATGACAAAATGTCTGTTAAGAAATCACAGAAAGCCTGCTGAGCTGCTGCTTTCTTTCCTTCTCCCAGATAAGTGTAAAAATTACTGCCAGTTTTGGAATACACACCACATTCCTGGCATGAGAAGCTATGCTTTCCTTTCTTTTTTTTTTTTCCCTTCAGTGAAGTCTTACCATTTGTATCTTCATGCATTTATTGTTTACTTGAGTCTGCCTGTGACTGATTCACAAACAGATGGACACAGTGAATTTCTGGAGAAGTCCTGCAGTTTGATTGGATTGTTTATTTGCAGATTTTGGCTAAGCCTGGGGAAATATAACAAGGAGAAAAGTCTAAGGTCAAAATTTAGATGCAGGTGTTTTCATAAGCTTTCAGCCCTTGTGCTGAATTTCCATATGGGTATGCATTTGTTCCCATGTTTGCTCACATGGCCCTAGTAATTTTATTTTTATTAGTAATAACCTTTCTTTCAACAGCTACATTACCTATGATTTGTTTGTTTTTTACTTGAGAAAGAGAGTGCCCAAGTTTTTTATACAGGCACAAAATTTTCACAGTCATGAGACCTATTAATAGGACATAATCTCTATCCCATGACATTAAGGTATATATGATCAAAACTTGAAGTGCCTGCTTAGCCAAATCACCCCATTTGTGACCCAGGTCATGGCTGAAACTGAAAGGGACACATGACAATGTATAACCAAACTATCTTGTATCTCTCAGTATAGTCTCCTTATAGCCTGTGCAGAAATCATTAACTTCATTATATACAGCCCTTCCTCCCAGCACTTTTGAGAGATTAAGAAAAGCTAAACAGAGTGACCTTGTGCATAGAAAAAGCAGTTGTTATAGTTGTTAATTCCTTTTCTACTGTGCAAATGTTGTTTACCTGAGGACGTTTGCTGTTAGTCATACTACACAGCTAATGGGTGAGGTTTAATATTTTGGTTTCTCCCTTCCAAGAGTGTTCTGGTGTGTGAATTCATGCTAAGTATGAACCCACTTGCTGGATCCCTTTCATGTCACCAGCCCAAACAAATCTTATTCCCATGGAGCTCTGCACACAGCTGCCAACTAAATTATAGTGAGGAGTCAGATGGTTCTGCACTGATTTTCCAGCTACTGCCTCTCCTAAATAGACAAAACATTACATTTCACTACATTACATTACATCGAAAGATAGCTTTTGCATATTTTACATTCCCTTGGGAGCAGAAGAGAAGGTCTGAGTCCTTGGTTAAAGACATGTCATAATTTACCATGGCAATTTCTGTATTATGTCTTTATTCTCTAGAATTTTCAACAGTCAGTAAATAATACACACAGTTGTACTGAAATAATCAGGATTATAGCCTCTATATATGAAAAGTGCCTGCTGAGAAGTATAATTTTGTCATGCATATTCTTCTAAACATTCAGTTTCCAGGTGAAAAATTATTTATTCTTGCATGCTGGATATTCTTGCATGCTGTGATAGAGAAGCAATGCAATGGAATGGCATCACACATAAGGGATAGTAGATTAATGGTCCTTTATCATTTTCCCTATTAAGACCAGGATATGATTTATTTTCCTAAGTCAAATCAGACATATAAAACTTAAAATTCAATATAATATTTAATCATAAAGAACTCTTTTGCCATCAGTATCTATTATTTGTACTGTGATCAGGCCTTGAGCTAGAAGTCTAATGCATGCAAGCATATAGTTAAAAGACAGTTCAAATTCTAGACAATTAGGGTGAAGTCTTGAAGGCAGCATATGAAGGAAGTCTTAGCACAGCTCTGTAGATGAGATTGATGAGCTTCTCAGGAAGACAAAAGCACCATTAAAAATGGTAATTCTAGCTTTTATGCTTGTCGCTTCTAGAATACAGCTCGCTTTTCTGGGGTTGTGAGTCTTATGGTGTCAATCTCTCTGGTCAGCATATAAAGAAGAATTATAATTCTACCAAACATAAACCCTCCAAAATTGTTCATGTTGGGCCTGCCAAGAGCTCTGTGGCTGCTTAAAAAATAGTGAATCTTTGCAATAATAAACCAACATCCATTATAATCTGTCTCCAAGCTTTTGAGTTTTCAAATGGAATTCTCACTTCAGTTATGAGGACTTGATGTTATTTATTTGTTTTTTGAATTTTTTTATCACATAACATTGGGAGCTCAGAAAAAAAAAGGTTAAGTCATGACACAAGAGTGCAAGATGACAAAACAATTAAAGAGTAATTAGACTTATTAAGTTTTAGAAGATGTGGCTCTAAGCAACCTGATCTAGATGAAGATGTCCATGCTCATTGCAGGGGAGCTGGACTATATGACCTCTGAAGGTCCCTTCCAAGCCAAACTGTTCTATGATTATGTGCTTATGTGGGTTTCTTGCTGTCTGGTTAATGCCAGAGAAGATCCATGTCAGAAACCTTTTACTGAAGAACAGTGAATATTGGAGCAAAAACTAGGTGTGTTACAAAAGTAAATTCATTAATGTGAAGGTTGTAGTGGTAATATGTGTCCAAGCTGAAGGTGGGTGGAAGGTGGGAGGAGGACTTTACCTAGAAGAAAAGAAACAAACTGTAGGCTTGGCAGTGGCAAAGCCACTACAAAATCAGACACCGACTCCTATAAAGACTTCTTATGACTAAGGAACACCAGGAACAGTAATATCAGCCACACTGCTGGGGTGCTGGGGTACAGATACCCCTCTGTCCCATAAGTAAACCGAAGACAATGTGCATGCTGAAGGACTGAGCATGCTCTTGCCAGACTTCATCAGGCATAGATATATTTTTTCATATTCCCACTGAAATCACAAGGTCTTAGAATGGGCTGGCTTGGGAAGGACCTTAAGATCATCTAGTTCCAATCCCCCTGTCATGGGCAGGGACACCTTCCATTAGACCAGGTTGCTCAAGGCCCCCTCCAATCTGGCCTTGAACACTGCCAGGGATGGCACAGTCACAACTCCCTTGGGCAGCTTGTTCCAGTGCCTGACCACTCTCACAGTAAAGAACTTCTTCCTTATATCCGACCTAAATTCCCCTGTTTAAGTTTGAATCTGTTACCGCTTGTCCTATCACTACAGTCCCTGATGGACAGTTCCTCTCCAGCACCCTTGTAGGCCCCCTTCAGGTGCTGAAAGGCTGCTATGAGGTCTTCATGCAGCCTTCTCTTCTGGCCCTAATTTTCTTAGCCCATAAAAAGTATGGGAGGTGCTCTAGTCCCCTTAGCTGCTAGAGCCAAGTCAGTATGTGGTACATCTTACTCAGGTAAGTACCCACTCATACTGACCAGTTAGTTTAGCCTAGGGTCAGCTGTTCATTCAAAGTACTCCTTCTTAGATTGAAGAGCACCCCTATGCTTTTCTCCCCAACAGGAACAGAGTCTCTCTAGAAGAAACACTTGCAGCCTTACTGCTAGTTGCATGTGGCTACATTTCCCATAGCCTAGGGTTAACCCTAGAGGGACAATTTACTCTTGTATTAGAGTTAGGATAGTGGAATTTGGAAGAAGAAAGGCTTTTAAGGCATGAAAAGAATCAGTCGTGCACTGTCTCCCTCTCTGCCCATACATTCTATGCTGTTTGTTATATTTTCCACTATGTTTATTCCCTCTGTGCTTTTAAGAGAGGAGGATAGCAAGAAAGTGATTGCATTGATTTTACATTTTACACCTGAGTGATAACAAGCTTAGCTATTGACCTGTGCTCAGTAAAATTTTTCATGTGTTGATTAGCGGAATAAAAACAAAAGTAAATAAATATAGAAGTAACACTCATTTAGCTTCATTGAAACTCACACACTTTGTGTGTATAAAATACAGTTCTAATTTAGCTCTGTTTCAAATCACTGAACCACTGTATGTTGTTTGAAGTTTTCCCAGCCCTGATCTTACAACAATCACAGAAAGATCAAAGCCAAATAGTTGCAAAAATTCCTGATGAAAGCAAGGGAGAATGTTCTGTTGATTCAGCTTGAAAGATTAAAAACTAGTAGAGATGAGCATTAAGTTTTCAGGTCAGAAAGAAGATATCAGAGAGAAAATGCTATATGCTTTCAATACAAAGAAACCTTTCAAGAAAATAGACTTTACAAAAACAAATGGAGCTAGAGGTGAAGAGCTTTATAGAGCTGCATTGAGCAAAGAGGGATTACACCATGGCAAAGAATAATGATAACTGCACTGCAGACACCTGAGAAATTGCATCTAGTTCTGAGAAAACCCCAGAGTTCACGTAACAGGTTCAGTCTCTGTATGAGCCTGGGAAATTGGTCAAGAAATGTCATGCCAGAAGATTCATTCGTGACAGGAGCAGCGCTTTCTGCCCATGATCCTTTGTGTTACGTCATTGTGGTGGGTTGACCCTGGCTGGATGCCAGGTGCCCACCAAAGCCACTCTATCACTCCCTTTCTCAGTTGGGCAGGGGAGAAGAAATATAACAAGATAAGCACAGGGAGAGATCATTCATCCATTATTGTCATGAGCAAAACAGAGTCATCTTGGGGAAATTAGTTATTTTTTTACCAATCGAATCAGAGTGGAGCAGTGAGACGTAAAAGCAAATCTTAAAATATCTTCTCCCCACATCTCTCTTCTTCCTGGGCTCAACTTCACTCCCTATTTTTATTAACTCCTTCCCCTCAGCACCACAGGGTGACAGAGAATTGGGGTTGTAGTCAGTTCATCACACATCGTCCCTGCCATTCCTTCCTCCTCAGGGGAGGACTCCTCACACTCTTCCCTTGCTCAAGCACAGGAGCCCTCACATAGCAGACAGTCCTCTACCGGCTTCTCCAATGTGAATCCTTCCCACGTGCTGCCATTCTTCACTACCTGATCCTGTGTGAGTGCCTTCCAGGCGTTCAGTCCTTCAGGAACAGACTGCTCTGGCATGGGGCCCCCACAGGGTCACAAGTCCTGCCAGTAAACCTGCTCCAGCACGGGCTCCTCTCTGAATGGGGCCACAGGTCCTGCCAGGAGCCTGTTCCAGCACATGCTTCTCACAGGACCACCACAGGCTGCAAGGGAATCTCTGCTCCAGCACCTGTAGCAATTCCTCCCCCCCTTCTTCACTGACCTTCGTGTCTGCAGCGTTGTTTCTCTCACATATTCTCACTCCAGCTGCAGTTGCTGTTGCACAGCAGTTTTCCCCCCACTTCTTAACTCTGTTATCCCAGAGGCTCTGTCAGACATGGGGGAAACTCCTAGCAGCTTCTCACAGAAGCTATCTTTCTAGACCCCCTCACCACCAAAATCTTGCCATGCAAACCCAGTACAGTCATGGAGCCTCTCACACCAAACCTAGACTGAGGCCAGGAGGTAAAAACATGTCAGAAAATGAGAAGACAACAGGATTATTGAATATTTTTGCCTCATTTACAAGTGTGTGTATTCACTATGGGTTTTGTACAGGTTTTCTTAGTTAAACCATACCAACCAACATATAACAAGCAACTCAGCAAGCACTAGTGTTGGAAAATTTTGGGGAGGAATCAGATATGATACTTAGCAGCATGCACCTTGTGAGGGTCTTTCTCTCTCTGTGTCGTTTCTAATTGCACTGTGTATCTATCTCATTTGAAAGTGAAATCATGAGCCAGAGGCTTACATTAAAAGTTCACACTGTAGTGCTGGGTAGCGGGGGGACCCCTTTTCAGGCTTTTCTTTGCACAAAAGGAATCAGAGTCATAGAATCATGCAGTCGCTGAGGTTGGAAAAGACCTTTAGGATCATCAAGTTCAACTGTTAACCCAGCACTGACAAGTCCACCATTAAACCATGTCCCTAACTGCCACATCTATATGTCTTTTAAATACTTCCAAGGATGGTGAAGACAGTTCAGACCAGAGAGTCAAACCAGTCTGTTTTCCTTCAGGTCAGCTATCAAGTGGCTGGGGGAATGAGACCACAGAGAAGAATGGGAAAGACTGCTTAAACACAAGAGTACCCCATGCACATTTCTCAGTGCTCCTTCCCCAAACCCAGCCTACCATACCTCCTGGACTGGAGAGCTATTTAAATTTCTACCTTATGGTAATTCTCTGTGTCTAGTTTCAATCCAGAGCAAGGGCCAGCTAATTTACTATTTCCCTGAAGAGCCCATACACTTTTCTACCCTGCCATAAAGAAGTTAAGTTCCTTTGCTGAGCAGACAAAAAAAGCTGCAAACTATGACTCAAAATACACAGCAGCTGCAGGGATCTGAACTATGTGGGAGAAGGGTTCTGCTGGAAGATGGGCAATGTGGGACAAGTTACCAAGAAGGGGGCAGGCTCAGAAAACAGAGGCAGCAGAAACACCGAAGAAATAACAGCCACGGCAGCAGAAAGTCAGAGAAAGATTTTTAATATCACCTGGGAGAACCCTAGAGACAGAGTTTGTAGAGATAGTGTTATCAGGGAAGAGCCTTGAAGGTCTCTGAATACAAGAACATAAGCGGGATGGTGTTTGTTCTCTGTACAAAACAGTCCTTGACCAGGAGAAGTTTAAGACCCTCAGATCTGCTGGGGTGCTCAGGTGATCACCTCAGGACCCAGCTGAGTTGCAAGAGTCCAGCGAAGAGAAGACCTAAAGTTTGTGGCTTGTCTGTTTTATTTCAGCTCAGCTGGCTTGTTTGTATTGAAGCAGAGAGCACTGGTCTGAATAGTTATGCAAGCAGGTCCACAAGTCAGTAGCCTCAGCGAAGTGATAGGGGCAGATGGCTGGGAACCAGTTGGGGCTGACAGGCTCTTCACCCAGCTCTGCTGAAGCCAGATCAAGATCTGTGAGCAGAACCTTGATATGTTGATTAGACACTCGAGTCAAAAAGGGTAATTACCCTTGGAGGTGTTTGCATTGTTATTTTGATGCCTGTATGCTAATTTGTGAGAAACTAGAATGGCAGATTTTTCTCCCTTACTTCATCCATGAGAAAGGAGACGACTCTCCATCATTTTTCAGTGACTCTGGTATTCAAAAAGAAGCTTAATTTCTCTTTATTAAGAAGATCCAGAAGAAATTATTGAGAAACTTCCTGCTGATCTTTTCAGACCAGCCTGCAGTTTGCTGGATGTTCATCGTTGTCATCGTCATCATCTTTTCAAAGGCTGAACCTGCTATGAGCTTTGACCTTCCTTTTGCTGAAAGTTTGTGCTCTCTTGTTACTCATCTCAGCTGTGTGGAAGGTGATGACCTCTCCATGTGGCTGTTGCACTCCCTCTGTGGCACCCAGGGATCTGCATTGCTATTGTTTTCTTTAAGTGGAGGCAGCAAGGGTTTTGTTTTTTTTTCTATTCCCTCTCCAGCTTTCTGGGCATACTGCATCACGTTTTGGTTCAGTGACCACACTGTTATTCTGTCAAATTGCCCATCCCTACCATTTTGGCTTTCCTTTTGGAGTGTGTACATTTCCCCCTGCAGCCTCCACTTACTCCTGTCATGTCTCTTCTTTCAGCATTACATGGTTCTGAGGCTATGATGACCCTGAGGGTCACTCTGTGCAGTTGCAATTAATCTTGTAGATGAGTTGAGCTTTATGGGAGAAGGACAGAGGGCTTAGGCAAGCTGTGCTGCTGAGCTCTGGGGCTGTCTCTGGGATACTGCCTGGGAGCCTTACATGAAGCCGGGGGAGCTATGGGACTTCTCAGAGTGTTTTTTTTTACAGTGGAGCACTTTCTCCCAGTCAGGTTTGTTAACTTTCCTTTACAGCCATCAGAGACAAAGCTAAGGATTTTTTGTTTGTTTTTATTTTGGGAAGAAAAAAAAAAGAGGGAAAAGAAGGCAGAGATCAAGACAATTTTTCACCAAATAACATAACTCCTTGAGAAATGCTCTGGGAAATACAGTTATCTGTAGTGATGAGAAAGCAGGAAAGGAATGGAAAGACTGGCTGTGAACCTGTGAACTGGCTGTGAACTCTGTTTCTTAGAGTGGTACCCTTTAAATTTCAGATTTGGAAAACTTTATCATGCCAGAGAGAAGCAAGGTGAGCTCAAAACAAGTTTTCCTTCCTTTTTGTCTACTTGCTGCAAGCTATACTTTTTCATGTTAATGGAAAGGTGATGTTACTCAGAAGGGGCTGTACTGGTTGGTGGCCAGATAAAGGTTCAGGAATATAAAGCTAATATAATACGGTTCAGCTATATAAAGACCTAGAAAAAGAAATGCTCTTTCTCATCTCCTGTGGCTTTACCGATATAAGAAGACTTCAACATGTAGAAAAGTATGATTTCCAAATATATGACTTGTGGATTTAATCATAGGACTGTGATACTGCTTTTTTGTTGTTTTGGTTTTAATAATCTCTGAAGCAGATACATTGCGAATCTGCCTCTTCTGTAGGAATCAGGCTGTTTGTTCCTTTTATTAGAAGATTACTGTTGGTTTCAGACTTATGTATCAGTGTTGTTTCTTTGGATGGGATTTACATTTATCTGAGCTCTTTGTCTAAATTTCTTTTCTTATCAATGGAGAGTAATACAGTTTGCTGAAGTCATCTTGTCCTTTCGCAGATCTCTAAGACAATTCAGATGAATCATTTTTTCTTGGTACATGCTTCTCCCTGCTGATAATAAGGGAGTCTAACAGAGCAGCTCTATACATCCAGACATGTTGCAGGTCACTAAAGTCACTTGAGTTGAAAACCACCTCTAGTGTTTGTGAAAAATGTACACACTATCAACCATGAATTGGCTTCTGAGTGAAATGGAAACTGTGAGTATATAGCCTCCTGGCGGAAGTCTATCCTCCAGTAAGGTAGTCCCCATAATCACATAGCCTGTATTCATGACTTTTGCTCCCTTGTTAGGTTTGCAGTGTGCCTACCTTCTGTACATAAGTGCTTTCTGCTGTATTTCAGGGGTAAAAAGGGTACTGAACCTGATGATTTTCATCAAGTATATGTTGCTTTTCCAGCCAAACTTCTTAACTCTTATTGTAAAATTTCAGTCCTGTTCTAACTGGGGCATTTAATAGCATATAGAGCAGTAACATTAGCTATGCTTTGAAATGAGTTATGACAAATGTTAGCTAGGAAGTAGATAATGGGCTATACTAGTTAATACAGATGAGCTAATGATGTTCTGATTGCCTTTCATGGAAGTATCTGCTTTTATTCGTGGATTATATAAGGAAAATAGGCATTTAGCTTTGGTCCTCTGATTTGCATCTGACTTAGATGTCTACCAGAACTTTGAATAGCTGAAATTGGAACACCTGGTTGGTGCTGATTCAATGTAAAGAAATATGTTGTGGGCTTAATTAAACAGTAACAGACCATTCAGTAATGCTAATGCACACATGCATGTTCAGAAAGATTAATTAATCTGACCTGCAGCTTGCTCTGTCATTAATTATTAAACATTTGAGAATACAGGAAAATGCATGGTCGGCTAATCAGATAAAGCCCTTTAAAATTAATTTTAAAACCTTCACCATTCCTACTAGAATCTTAAATCAACACTGGTTCCTAAATAAAATGTGATCTGACTGTCAAAAAAGATGGAGATTTTCCAAAAGTCACAATCTTAAATCTTCCTGCTATCAATCAAGACATCCTGTTATTAATCCCATCCACCATTAGCATTTTGGAATCAGAATTGTTGTGTCTTTCCACATTATCATTTGTAACATGCTTCATGGATTTTTTTCTCCACTCAGATTTTCCTTCAGAAAAAAATACATTGGCTCACGTAACCCAGTGCTAAGCATGTGGGAACTTGCTTAACAATTTAATTTTGGAAAATTTAAGTTTGCCTTCCTTGGGATCTTCCAGGTTGGAAGGGACCTCAGGTGGTCATCTGCTCTAACATCCTGTTCAAAGCACAGTCAGCAGTCGATTCAGCATTTAGGTGCTCAGGGTTTTGTTGAGTCAGATCTGGAAAACTTCCATGGTGAGAACTTTCTGGGCAGCCTGTCATAATGCTTGGACAATTTGTTTCCTTTGACCCAGTTGGAGCTACCCATCTTTTAGGCTGGGGCTGCTGTTTCTCGTCCATTTGCCACACCTCTATAACAAGGATTTGTATTCTTGCTAACTTTCCTGTAAATACTGGTAAGCTGCTGTTAAGTGCTCCCAAAGCCATCTTGTCTTCAGGCTGAACCAGATCTGATCCTGCAGCTTCTGGTTATAGGGCAAGTGCTCCAGCCCAACTATTTTGGTGGCCTCCACTGAACTCATTACAGTTTACCAATGTCTTTCATGTACTGGGAATCAAAACTAGCAGCAGTATTCAAGATGAGATGTAATGAGTACCAGATAAAGATGAATAATCAGTTTCCTTGATCAGCTGGCTCTGGTTTTGTTAATAAAGTCAAGTATGACAGCACACGCTGCCCACTCATGTTTAGGCACAAGCATACATTGTTGTAGCACCAGACTATTCTACTGCACACCAAACATCTGCAGGCAAACACTTGTTTTAAGCCAGAGATAGCATCATTTTCTAGACAATATTGCACTGTTTGTGACAAAAGTGTCAAACCTACCTGGCTGTCTGACATCAAACCCAATAAATCAGATAGTCTTACAGTAAGCAAATCTATTGTACAGCACATGTGCCAAAAGTACGTTTACTGTGCAAATACAGGATGACTTTGATACTTACTTTTTTAGCTGAAAGATATGATATACCTAAAAATCCCTTTTCCTAAATAAAAACATACTTTTCCACACAGCTGTCCCTTATTTGTGGAAACTTGCTAGGAGACTTTAAAAGAGAAAGCTGTTTAAAAGAGAAAGCCCAGGCAATACTGGATGAGCTCTAATTACTTTAACTGGAAGAACTGGTGGTTCTTCCTCTGTTTCTTCTTTCTGCCAGGATGTGGAGTGCAGAGGACTGGCTCTGGAGCCAGCCTTTGTGACAGTGCACTCCTCTGTGCTCTTGTGTCCAGGAGGACAATGCAGAGGCAGTTACATTGGCCCCACACAGGTCTGGCAAAGCCTACTAGCTGGGCTTTGTGCCATTCTTCCAAGGATTTATCCCCTGGTAGGTAATAAAAGTGTTTCCTTTTTACAGATTTATTTTGTACTTGCGTAACTTCAATATGTAGGTGAAGTCCCATGTATATTGCAAAAATAGCAAAACTGGCCATTTCTTTTGCTTGGTCTACAGCTCCCAGTGGGATTAGTTATCTCCTATTTTAACTCCAGCCATAGGCTAAAGCCCTTTCTAAATTTTTCCACATGTACTTGGTCTTCAGCTGAGTCCTGTCTACTGAAAGACTTTCTCAAACTTTTCCAGTTATTTAACTCCTCAGATTTTTGAAAGTCCAGAATGGGAGAGACAAATAGCTTGTTACCCTCACTACTGAATGCTGGGTATGTTCCCATCACCTGGGTTGGAGCAATCCCAGGCACAGCTACAGGTTGGGCAGAGAAGAGATTCAGAGCAGCCCTGCGGAAGAAGGACTTGGGGGTGCTGGCTGGTGAGAAAATGAACATGAGCCGGCTTCAGTGTGTGCTCGCAGCCCAGAAAGCCAACCATATCCTGGGCTTCACCAAAAGGAGCTTGACCAGCAGGTCCAAGGAGGTGATCCTGCCCCTTTGCTCTTGTGAGACCTCACTTGGAGTATTGTGTGCAGTTCTGGTGTCCTCAACATAAAAAGGACATGGAACTGTTGGAACAAGTCCAGAGAAGGGCCACGAGGATGATCAGGGGACTGGAGCACCTCCCGTATGAAGACAGGCTGAGAAAGTTGGGGCTGTTCAGCCTGGAGAAGAGAAGGCTGCATGGAGACCTCATAGCAGTCTTACAGTATCTGAAGGGGGCCTATAAGGGTGCTGTGGAGGGACTGTTCATTAGGGACTGTAGTGACAGTACAAGGGGTAATGGGTTCAAACTTAAAGAGGGGAAGTTTGGATTGGATATAAGGAAGAAGTTGTTTCCTGTGAGGGTGGTGAGGCACTGGAAAAGGCTGCCCAGGGAAGTTGTGAATGCTCCATCCCTGGGGGTGCTCAAGGCTGGGCTGGACAAAGCCTTGGGTGGCATGGTTTAATGTGAGGTGTCCCTGCCCATGGCTGGGGGGTTGGAGCTAGTTGATCTTAAGGTTTCTAACTTTCTAACACTAACTATTCTGTTATTCTATGATCCTATGCAGTGCTTTCTTCTGTGCATTCACCATTTATTTACACTCTCCAAGTTCTAACTTTTTACCTTCTGTGCATGTGGCTTTTTCTCCAGTGCTGTATTTCCACTTTTCTTGTGGACTCAGTGTTCATGTCCTGTTAGTTTTCAGATTTACAATCCTTACCTTTTGGATATAAAATTGTCAGCTGCTCTGGTCATTCTCTGTGTCCATCCTTTAAATGTTGTGCCAGAGCTTGTAAACTCTGATAATCCAATACAGAATACGCCTCTCTTTCCAACACTTAGTATAATTTTGGCTTGCTCTGTTTGTCACAAAGGGTTCAGCTTCATCTGTTTTTGGGGTATTCTGTCTTGAATTTCGTTGGTCTGTCAATCGCATGTTTATTTTTATTTTCATCTATGGCTTATATGTTTACCTCAGAGGACTGACTGGTTCACTTTCAACTTCATTTTTCATTGGGTAATTTAATTTACTCTGTAAGCTGTAAATGCTTGCTTAAGAGTTAAGTCTGGATCTTCTAGTAGTTTCCCTGTTTTGCCTCAGATTCACCCCAGATTGTTAGCTCAGATTTTCTATCTACCTATCTTTTCACTGACATCTTGCATTTTCAGTATGAAAGGCTATTTAGATTTTCTCTGGCAGTCTTTGACATTTCCAGATTTTCTGTTGTAGCAGGTCTTTTACCATTTGTCTAATCAGGGCTAAGTTGTGTTTTGTTTGTTTGTCTATTTGTTTTTAGTTTATTGTACCCTTCTTGTTCTGAAATCATTAGAGGCAAGGATTATTGTAGAGGTCTAAAGCTTTCTTAATCATCAACATAATGTGTTTTAAATCTCCAGCTTTGCATATTAATGGTACAAGATGGCTCTTGCGAGAGCCATGAGGATTGCTGCTTACACATACTGATGAATCGGCTTTTCTTTTTCTTTCTCTCTCTCTCTTTCTCTCTCTCTCTTTCTCTCTCTCACTGTCTCTTTCTCTCTCACTGTCTCTTTCTCTCTCTCTGTCTCTTTCTCTCTCTCTCTCTTTCTCTCCTCAAAATTTATTTTCTGGAGAGCCTTGCAGCCCATGTTGACTTTATACATACACTACTTCCTCATGATGCATGGATTTGATTGAGGTGGGCAAGAATATGAAGAGCAATTTGAAAATGGGAGAAATGGGAGATGGAAAACTACTGCTTCTTAGTTTTCAGCTGGTCTATAGCACATTAGTAACCAAAGCACACACAAGTTAAAATAATCCTTAAGAAATTCGAAATCTGACCATGTAAAAGTGACCATGAATAAAACCCCTGATCTTACAAAACCTAGTTAATGGTGGCTTAACACAAAATTATATGTGAAAGGTATATGGGTGAGAATCAAAAACTAGTAGGCACGAAGGTCTATAACAAAAGGTAAAAAGCTAATACACAATTCTAGATCATAGAATCATAGAATAGTTAGGGTTAGAAAGCACCTTAAGATCAACTAGCTCCAACCCCCATGCTGTGGGCAGGGACACCTCACATTAAACCATGCCACCCAAGGCTTTGTCCAGCCCAGCCTTGAGCACCCCCAGGGATGGAGCATTCAGAGATTCCCTGGGCAGCCTTTTCCAGTGCCTCACCACCCTCACAGTAAAGAACTTCCTTATATCCAGTGTAAACTTCCCCTGTTTAAGTTTGAACCCATTACCCCTTGTCCCGTCACTATAGACCCTAATGAAAAGTCCCTCCACAGCATCCCTACATCCCCCCTTCATATACTGGAAGGCTGCTATGAGGTCTCCACGCAGCCTTCTCTTCTCCAGGCTGAACAGCCCCAACTTTCTCAGCCTATCTTCATACAGGAGGTGCTCCATCTCCCCTGATCATCCTCATGGCCCTCCTCTGGACTTGTTCCAACAGTTCCATGTCCTTTTTATGTTGAGGACACCAGAACTGCACCCAATACTCCAAGTGAGGTCTCACAAGAGTAGAGGGGCAGGATCACCTCCTTCGACCTCCTGGTCACGCTCCTTTTGATGCAGCCCAGGATACAGTTGGCTTTCTGGGCTGCAAGCGCACACTGAAGCCGGCTCATGTTCATTTTCTCACCAACCAACACCCCCAAGTCCTTCTTCCGCAGGGCTGCTCTGAATCTCTTCTCTGCCCAACCTGTAGCTGTGCCTGGGATTGCTCCAACCCAGGTGTAGGACCTTGCACTTGGCATGATTAAACTTCATGAGGTTGGCATCAGCCCACCTCACAAGCATGTCAAGGTCCCTCTGGATGCCATTCCTTCCCTCCAGCATTATCAACCGAACCACACAGCTTGGTGTCATCGGCAAACCTGCTGAGGGCGCACTCAATCCCACTGTCCATGTCAGCGATGAAGATGTGGAACAAGACCAGTCCCAACACCGATCCCTGAGGGACACCACTTGTTACTGGTCTCCAGCTGGACATTGAGCCATTGACCACAACTCTTTGTGTGCTGCCATCCAGCCAGTTCTTTATCCACCAAGTGGTCCACCTATCAAATTGATGTCTCTCTAATTTAGTGACAAGGATGTTGTGTGGGACAGTGTGAAACACTTTACATCCTCCTTGAACCACCTACATTATTTTCATTGATTCATGAAATCAGCAATCTGATTTAATCTTGTTTCTGCCTCCATCTTCAGATTTGAGGCTACTTGATCAGAAATGAAGTTTGTAAATGTCAAAATGTTTAATGATAAGACTGTTTGTAATTATTTTTTTTCTGGAAAAAAACCCAAGGAGCTATGTGTTTATAGCTGCTTGATTTAGTGAAAGTGTGATAATTTAACTTTTCACTATAATAACATTTTATTTTAAATAACATAACATGCACTTAATAAGTATGTTGCCATTTGAGATGATTAAAAATATTTTCTGTATTCTAAAATAACATGAGGTTCTGTTTGTTTCAGGTTTTGTTTGGTTTTGTTTATTTTTTCTCTTTTTTACAAATCCCACCTGATGACATCCAGAAATAATTTTTTTCACTGTTGAAGCACAAGTAGTTATAAAATCTTTGGGATTCCCCTCAAATAAGAAATTTCATGTTCTAACCTGATGCTCTGAGTTCTTGCAAAAACATCTGTCTTATAAACTGTGCTGTCTATAATAATTTATGCATCATTAGACTAAATAGATCCTATGAATGAAGCAGAGGAAAATATTTACATCTTTTAATCCAGCTCATTTTTGTTTTTCAAAGAACTCTCATAGGCCTAGGGTTTATAATTACTCAAATGAGTATGAGCGCAGGTAATCCTCAGCCAGGTTGGGACCTCATTGTAGTAGATGCTGCACAAACACACAGTGTCTGCCAGCTTGTGTCCCAGAGCATTCACAGTTTGAAAACAAGCTGCAACAGGTGGATGATAAACAAGAGAAGATGGAGTAACTCTTACAAGCAGAATGCCTTAGTACAACTAATTAGTTGTGCAAATCAAAGCCCATTCATGGCAGCAGTGAAGAAATATATGAAGGAATAAAAAGAAACCAATATCTCCTTCAGTTTCAGTTTTCTAATAATATACACAAAACTGCTGTCATCAATACTTTACCAAAACCTGTCAATTTTTTTCAATAATGAGGCAGTATGATCTACCCTACTAAGTAACCATACTTTGAAAGACTGTTGAGAGTTCATAAAGCTTTTCTAAGGCATGGACACTAATATAGAAATGAAATATTAGTTTAATAACACTAGACCAACAATTTAATGGGCTTATAATTTTCAATGTCCCTAAGCAGTAAGCATCAAGAGCTGATATTAAATTCTGTTTTCTTATTTTAAAATTACTTTACATTTCCCAATGGGACTTTAAAGGTTTGCTGTTGCATTCTATCTGAAAAGAATCATGGATGATAGCAAATATAAAACCATAAAAGCTAACATGATCTGGGATATTACATCTGCCAATAGTTGTTTTCCTCCAATTTGGTACTAGACTTCTTAAAATTTATCAAGTTAGTGCTTCCAGTAAGGCATAACTTCCCATCCACTGGAAAATCTCATATAAATTACAGATTTTTTGAGGTTTAAATTTTGAAGTTTGGGTTTGTTTGTGGTTTCTGTTTGCTTATATGTGGGTTTTGTTGGTATTGTGGTTTAAGGCCAGCTGGCAATCCAGAACCACACAGCTGCTCGCTCACTCCCTCCCCTTCCTCCGCTCACTCCCTGAAGGATGGAGAGGAGAATAAAAAATATTTAACTCCCATGAGTTGAGATAAGAACAGTCCAGTAACTAAGGTATAACACAAACCACTACTGCTACCACCAATAATAATAATGATAAGGGAAATAACAAAGGAAGAGAATACAGCTGCCCACCACCCGCCGACCAATACCCAGCCCGACCCCAGCAGTGATCTAACCCTTCCGGGTAACTGCCCTCAGTTTATATAGTGAGCATGACGTGCTGTGGTGTGCAATACCTCTTTGGTTAATTTGGGTCAAGTGTCCCGTCTCTGCTTCCTCCCAGCTTCCCCTCCTCCCTCGCAGAGCATGACACTCAGAAAGTCCTTGGTCAGAGTTACTGAGCACCAACTAAAAACATCAGTGTTATCAGCACTGTTCCCAGGCTGAAAGTCAAAACCACAGCACTGCACCAGCTATTAAGAAGGAGAAAAATGACTGCTACTGCTGAACCCAGGACAGCTGGGTTTTCTTTTCTTAGTCTGTTTTAATACTTCAGGCAGTTCTAGAGCATCTAAAATATTTTGAGGACTTCTCATCTTTCATGGAGTTTTTAGACAAGTCAGTTGCAGTAAGTAGCCTCAGATACCTACTACTTCAACATCAGACTTGAATTATGAGTACAGGCTCAAAGTATATTTACCACAGTGACGTTGCCCCACTGAAGCAGTATCATATTACATAATTATCAGATTCAGGTGTACCTTTGAAAGAGAAAAGCTCCAGACAAAGGAAACCTCTGATAGTTCAGCGGAGGTCATTGCCTGAATGGAGTATAGTACAAGGTGTAATTTCTGTATGTGTATAGCTTTACTCATATCCAAATACATTTCTAATTTATAAAAGTTTTTAATATAGCTATATGACATTTTTATTTGATTGTACAAATAACTTCATATATTTTCTGAAAAGTCACTAAATATTTGCATGAAGCAGGACCAGCTTTCAAGATTGAGAGTATTTTGATGAAATAAATAGAATTCAATGGAATATCTTTTCTCTCATTTTACCTACTGCACGTTTTTATTTTGCAGAAAATAGTATCTCTTTCTGCATCAGTCTTTATTGACTAGGAGAGCACAGGTAGTATTTACAAGTTTTATATTGAAGGGTAGGACCTCATGGATGTAACTCAGGAGATCACTATTCTAAGCTTTGAGATGTTCAGAATCCTACTGTTTTCCAGAGCCATTGATTTCCTAGGTTAACTTTTGTTCTTACCCAACTCACCAGTAAGATCTTACAGCTATATGTCTTAGAAAATGCAGTCAGTACTTTTCCCAGGGTTATTGCCCTTTTTTTTTGATGTGAAATGCTTTCTGATTGTAAGAATGTGCACTGTTTCCTAAGAAATAAAAAGCAAGAAAAGAAACAGAAACAAAGGAGAGGAGGGTGAATTTGTCCCTTACTTTTGCTGTCTAGTGTTGCTTCAAGGAGGAACAGCTCTGAGTGTAACTTAAGTAAGCCCTGGAGTGTTGTCTGTGGTATGACAGAGGCTTCCTTCTAGATATTGCTGTTCTACCTGTTTGATGGCTAGGGCTTACTTTCATGGTGTAACACATGAAATATTTTGCACGTGGGGACTATCAGACTTTTTTCAACTTTTTTTTTGTTGTGAAGGTTTTGAAAATGTCTTCAAATTGCAACTCTGCTAATGGACATATCCTTTATGCATTCACAATTTGGAGTTTTCATGTTACACATAATGTAACATGTGTGCCCATATAACGTATAAAATGTGGTATCATCCTAACCTGAATTTTTACAGCAGAAAATTAGAATGAAACTTCTATCATGTACATCCAGGAGAAATTTTTGTTTCTTATCACTAAGAGAGTTTATATTAGTGTCTGGAATACACCTTTACACCATCAACAAGAAATGTACTATTGTTCTATATGTCAATCAAGTAGTAGGCAGCACTGTGAAACCAGTGTGGCCTTTTTATTTACTATGCATAACTTTGGTAGGCAGAGGCTCTTCTCTGGTGAGCTGGGTTAGAGTCCAAGCCTAGGTGAGGGATGTGGTCTAGCTGTTACACCTGATCTATCTGCACACCCTGGAAGGAATGCAAACAAAATCACACCTAAATAGCAGCTTTCTTTATAATTTCTTTATAAAGAACTAATTAGAGCCTTCCTGACCAACAGTGTACATCTTGGTCCTCTTCCTGTTACATGTAGATACCAAATGTGCATGAGTTGTGTATTCAACCCATCCTTCTGCTGCAACCCCAGGGATTCTTAGTCCCCAGTATCTACTCCCTGCCCAAGTCTGAGTAGGCATGGAAATAGCAGCTCTGAGAACTGCGGGCTGTGCCCCTGTGGCAATTTGTGCTGTCCACTCTCCACTTCCCTCTTTTCCAAAAACTCTTCTGTCACTGGCAGTCACCCACTTGATGGTTATTATTAGCTCTTGTTTTTTCCATGGTTGTCTAGGCTCCCATGTCAATTGTTACATACCATCACCCGGTTGGGCAGACTTCCCCAAGAAAGACAGTAGCCAAGTCTATCCTAATTTTGACTACAGAAATATCCATCTACCTCACAGCTTTCTTTCAAAGGATTCCAAGAAACAGGTCTATATAAAGACTCATGGGTTAGGTGAATTGCCTTGTCAGATTCCAAGTAACTGGGGCTTTGAAAGAAGACCAATGTCAGATCCCATGCCATAATGATAGTACTTACCTGCCATACAAAATTTTGGGAAAAAACCCCACCCTAAACAAAAAAACGACAAACCACTAAAGGACAGAATAGCCATAAATCTGAATATGTTTGCTTATGTGGGTTTGTGTGTATTAAAACAGATTGATTTTCATTCTTCTTCCTTCTGCTTTATAGAGAACTGGGAAAGACTTATTTGTCCCACAGATTACTTTCATGTCATGTTAAGAACATTCCTCTTTTGCTACATTATCATTCATAAAAGATCACTGTACTAGTTACTGGTGTGACTCTCACTGTTCTCACCTGTCTCTCAGGTTAATTTCTGGTGCTTAGTGGGCAATACCCCTGAGTCTTTATACTGAGGGGCTGCACATGGCATGGTAGCTGAGGTTCTCTGACACTCCATGCAGTGTGCAGCTGACTCCCTCACTGCTTCTGGGCACCCACTCTTTTGTAGGGCTTATAGAATCATAGAATGGTTAGAATTGGAAAAGACATTAAGACTACAATTGTTGACCTGTTGTAATGAAAATCTTGCAAATCTTTATTTGCCATCAATAATGTCCCTGCGTTTGTCATTTTGGGATGCTTGAAATAGTCAAGAAATACAGGATTTCTTTTCATAAGAGTTTTTTCCCATGCTCATTGTTTCCATACTTTGCCTGTTTAAGGAAACTCCATTTTGTACATCTCCAGTGGTAGCTGAGGCTAGAAACATCTTTATCTTTTTGGTCTAATGACATATTTGCTTTTCCACTCCTGTCTTTCTTTCTGTGGTGGTACATTCTTTTCCAGTCAGAAAGTGTTCATGTTCTGAGTAAATTGCCTTCTAAGATATACTTCACCTTATTATACTTAATGATGATAAAACTGGTGGTAAACCAGAAAGACCAACATGCAACTCCACTTCTCTAGAGTTCATGTTTTGATTTGATCTCTCATTTCTCTTTAGCCCTATAAAATCTTTCACTCCAATATAACTGTTTTCCTAGCAGTATCTATCTTGAGAGGTAGTTCTTTAAAATGGATTTCCATTTCTTGATTTGCTTTCTAAAATTTTCTTGGGCATTAAAAAAATTCCCAAAAATTAAAATACAAATAACTGCTTCCTAGATAGTTTTAAAGTGAAAGTCTTCATTTTTTTTGTACAAGCTCTGCATCCCAAGAGATACAGACATAATCAGTGCTAGACAAAAAATATGCTCCTTAGCTGTAGGATGAATCACTTACTGTGTCTCTTTATCCTAGATCTTTCATCATAAGTTTAATAGCCTCTCATACTTACGTATTTTCTTCCTGAGAGTCTACATTTATCCCTACATAAATTTTATACCTTGTTAAAATCTATGCTCTTATCCCAAACCCAGTGATTAAAGTATACTACTAAACTTTCCCCAAAACTGTGATGAGCTCATGTAGTCTCTTCTGACTTACAGTTGTGTTCAGCACAGATGGAGAAGGCTACATCAGAGGTAAGCCATTAGATGTAAAAGCTTACTAGGCTGGGTAGGAAGAGTTAAACACCTCAGTCTTGGACTATCCATAAAGCTGGATCAGAAATGGATTTTTAGTTTGGTAAGTTGAACTAACAAATCATAGAATCATAGAATCATAGAATAGTTAGGGTTGGAAAGGACCTTAAGATCATCTAGTTGCAACCCCCCTGCTGTGGGCAGGGACACCTCACGTTAAATCATACCACCCAGGGCCTCGTCCAACCTGGTATTGAACACTGCCAGGGATGGAGCATTCACAACTTCCCTGGGCAACCCATTCCAGTGCCTCACCACCCTCACAGAAAAGAATTTACTCCTTATATCCAATCTAAACTTCCCCTGTTTAAATTTTAACCCATTACCCCTTGTCCTATCACTACAGTCCCTAATGAGAAGTCCCTCCCCAGCATCCTTATAGGCCCCCTTCAGATACTGGAAGGCTGCTATGAGGTCTCCACGCAGCCTTCTCCAGGTTGAACAGCCCCAACTTCCTCAGCCTGTCTTCATATGGGAGGTGCTCCAGTCCCCTGATCATCCTCATGGCCCTCCTCTGGACTTGTTCCAACAGTTCCATGTCCTTTTTATGTTGAGGACACCAGAACTGCACACAATACTCCAAGTGAGGTCTCACAATAGCAGAGTAAAGGGGCAGGATCACCTCCTTCGACCTGCTGGTCACTCTTATTTTGATGCAGCCCAGGATAGGGTTGGCTTTCTGGGCTGGAAATGCACACTGCCTGCTCATGTTCATTTTCTCACCAACCAACACCCCAAGTCCTTCTCCGCAGGGCTGCTCTGAATCTCTTCTCTGCCCAACCTGTAGCTGTGCCTGGGATTGCTCCGACCCAGGTGTAGGACCTTGCACTTGGCATGGTTAAACTTCATGAGGTTGGCATCAGCCCACCTCACAAGCATGTCAAGGTCCCTCTGGATGCCATTCCTTCCCTCCAGCATTATCAACTGAACCACACAGCTTGGTGTCATCGGCAAATTTGAGGGTGCACTCAATCCCACTGTCCATGTCAGCGACGAAGATGTTAAACAAGACCGGCCCCAACACCGATCCCTGAGGGACAGCACTCATTACTGGTCTCCAGCCGGACATTGAGCCATTGACCACAACTCTTTGTGTGCGGCCATCCAGCCAGTTCTTTATCCACTGAGTGCTCCACCTACCAAATTGATGTCGCTCCAATTTAGTGACAAGGATGTTGTGTGGGACAGTGTCGAACACTTTGCACAAGTCCAGGTAGATGACATCAACTGCTCTACCCCTGTCCATTAGTTCTGTAGCCCCATCGTAGAGAAAACCAAACTGGTCAGGCAGGATTTCCCCTTAGTGAAGCCATGCTGGCTGTCACCAAGCACCTTGTTGATTTTCATGTGCCTTAGCATGCCTTCCAGGAGAATCTGCTCCAAGATTTTGCCAGGCACAGAGGTGAGACTGACTGGTCTGTAATTCCCCAGGAAATTGATTAAGTCAGAGCAGAAATTTTGTAAGGTTTAAGCAAATATCTCCATTGTCCTAAAACTTCAGAGTTTCACTTTCAGAATATATGAGAGACATAAACTGCCAACATTTTCTTAAATATGCATGTTCTTCATGTCTTTTTTGCACATTAAATATTAAGTGATTGTAAAGTGAATATTAAAATTTCAGAATGAATACAGGAAATGTATTAGAAATGCTGAAATAAAACAGTTACTTTAAGGAAAAATGAAAAAGTTCTATAGTTTTTAAATTGCCCTCTCTTTGTTTTTGGTTTTCATTTTTTTTAATTTTTTTTTTTAGTTGCCCATAACTCTTTGTTATTTCTCAAGCTGTTCATTTTCCTTATTTTCCATTTTAATTTCATGTGCATGCTAGTTTCCTGTTTGCTGAAAATGAAAGCCAACCCCAATTAACCTCATCCAACATTTTGGGTGAGGAGTTCTCCAAGTTAGCCACTAGAATGCACAGAGGTCAAGATTGCACCTGAATTATTATTTCACTACAGGCCAGAGGTGTCTTCATGTGAGTCTCAAGAAAAATATCTCCTTCAGCTCATGGTTCATGTCCTTGCAATACCTTCTGGATAGTGCTGCCTTTGCTCTTTCTCTCCAAACAAGAGTGAACATCAGTCAATTTTTCAAAATGCTGTCACACAAAGAGGGAATGTTGGTCGGGCTTTTATTCCACGGCTTGCTTAGTGGTACACCTCCAGACTGGAGTGAGAGGCAGTGGAGTTGCCTCTTTGGAGTGATGGATAAAGGTAGACGGGCAGATAGAAATATCAGAAGGTCTGAAGAGGGAAGATTAGTCAGGAAGGAAGACATCATTCCAGCAAGCAAGGCTTTGTCTGCTCTAGGATTCCTGAAAGACAGATTTTCAGAAAATGAGGAAATTTTGATGATGTTACAGGACTTCTTCCAAATGCAAGAGATTGGGCAAAGACACGGTGCTACCTTTGGAAACATGGCAGGTGGTGGCTGATCAGATGTAGGAGACATGTTCCTGCTGATGGATGAAAGATGCTGGGCAGAGTGCTAAGTAATATGACTAATGTCCCTCACTGATCTTGAAGATAAACCCAAGTAGTTTATATTTGATATGGGAGGCACTTGCATGGTTTCCAGAGCACTTCATTGAGCTAGCACTAAGTCCTTGTCTGCTTGCAAGACTGAAAATAAAGGCTATAAAAGCATATAAAAATTGGCTATAAAGGCAGATTTGCAAAGAGAAGCTGTGTTAAAGTCTAGGAAGCCAGGCAAAAGCTTGTGAACCACCACTGCTGTTAGTTGTTCTCACATGCTTTAAAGTTGCTACTTGGTACTCATGAAAATCTTTGGTAGTGGGAAGGAAATCACAGTGTTCACAGTGCTCAGACAGTCCATTTGAAGGTGGAAAATCAGGCCAGGAAGCAATCTGCTGGCTATGATAGATGTTTTGATAATTTAAAACTGGAAAGTGAGATTTTAGACACTGTCAAAAAAAAGTCCAACAAATAAATAGAGATGCTTTTGCTGCTGAAGGAGTGGCAGGTTTATGGCACTGGCATTGAAACCACATAGAGTACCAAGAGGCCCCAGGTCTTCTAGAACTACTCATGAATTCTTCATTCGGAAAACATAGTTTGAGTTCCTAATTCAAGCATGTATTCATGAAGACTTTTCAGCCTATGCTTAAGTCAATTTTTAAACAATCTTTGTTACTTGAGGAACTTAGCCCTTTCCCCTTCAGCCAGCTGGTAAGTTATCTATTCACTGGATGCAAGTTATTTGAAAATGAGGTCCTGAATTACTGTATAGTAAAACCCAGAATGCCTCAGTAGTGCTTTTTATTCACGTATCTATTTTTGGTCCCTTCTGCCTAAAATATTCTTCAGTTCCTTGTCATCTGGATAAATATTCTTCTGCTGCTTACTTTGGCTGAAAATTCATGTATATCTCAAATCAGTTAATATAGTTAATTTGTTACTTGAATCTTCACTATTATCATATTGTATAGGCAGTATCTATGCTATTTTACTTTGAATTGTATTTCTAGAAGTTCTTCAGAAACAGCACGTTAAACTTTTGCTAAATAAGCTTCTCTGCATTTGATTTCTTATTTGTTTTCAAATCTGTTTTCATATTTGGATTTTTTGGTTATATATAACCTCCTTCTGTAAAGGACTTCCAAAGTTCTCTTCTAACAAAACAACCTTATGAAGTGTTAGTCATTTTTGATATTTGAAGCTTCTGGTAAAATGATAGCTTTCCTATAATTAGATCAACACAAAGGCTGAAAGGGGTCATCTAGGAGATTTTGTTCTCAGTTTAAAAGTCAACCTTCTCTCTGCTAGCTGAATGACTTTTAGATACATACCAGATCATTCCCCTTACAGAGAAGGTTATCATTATCACTGTTTTTATCATTATATTGCAGTAGCCAGCATTCTACAGATGGGTGACAAGCATACACAAGTATAGCTTGCACTCTCAGCTGTCAATATAGGGAGGAGATGGGGAAACAGGGGCGTAAGAAGCTAAGAAGATGATATTCTAGAAAGAGTAGAACATTTCTAAAAATACAACAAAGGAACATGGTGTTGTGGTTTAAACCCTAGCCAGGCAGCTTGTTCACTGACTCCCAGTGAGTGGTGCCTGGCTGGAAGCAATTGAGACCCCCCCAGGGGCTCTCCCCTTCCCCGCTCCCAGAGGGATAGGGAGGAGAATCAAAAGAGTGCAACTCCCACATTTTGAGACAAGAACAGTCCAGCAACCAATGTACAACACAAATCACCACCACTACTACCAACGACAACAATGATAAAAGAAAATAAGGGAAGAGAATACAATACCACCGGCCAAGAAATGAGTCCAACCCAGAAGCCCGTGTCCTTCCGGGTAACTCCCAGTTACCCCCCACCCCAGGCATGACGTGCTGTGGTATGGAATACCTCTTTGGCTAGCCTGGGTCAGGCGCCCCGTCTCTGCTTCCTCCCAGCTTCCCCTCCTCCCTGGCAGAGCATGAGCCTCACAAAGTCCTTGGTCAGGGTAAACATTACTTAGCAACAACTGAAAACATCGGTGTTATCAGAACTGTTCCCAGGCTGAAAGTCAAAACACAATGCTGCACCAGCTACCAAGGAGAAAAATTGACTGCTACTGCTAAACCCAGGGCACATGGCTCAATGCAAAAAGTGCAAGCCCTGTGTTGAGGCTGAAGTCTGTGTTGTGCATCTGCCCTTTCTTTTGCATGTCTTCCATAACTCTTGGAATAGGCAACTTCCCAGGATGCTGGCTCTTGGAAAGGGAGTGAAGAAAAATAATACCTAAACTGAAAAACCTGAGATCAGGTGATGACTACAAGACTTATGCATACCATGACGTTCCCTGCATTTAGGGACTATCTTTGCCGAAACAGAATTCCTGAGTTCTTGAATCCTACTTGAGAATCCTGCGTACTGTATTCAACTATATACATACATTACCACTATATGTATAGTGGTTATAATAATTCTGAAGTGTTCAAAAGTGCTCTACTTTGCAACACAGCTCAGGTTCGGTTAATATTGTGTTCCCTGTATTTTCTTGATAGTTGTGCTTGGTTTTAGTAGTGTTCCCACTCATGACTACAGTAAAAATCAGAAGCTTTATTAAAGAAAGCCTCAGCTATCAAGTGTCCGGCTCCAGTTTATGTTAAAAATCTCTTACAGCTGGGCAGTTATTGCCTAATGAAAATCATATTTTTAAAAATGAAACACTGAAGTGCTTTTCTGACTCAACAGTTCTACAACCACTTCTTCCACTTACTTGCACAAGACTGCTCTGTTTAAAATGCACTCAGTCAATGCTCAAACCTTCCAGGTTTTGGTGTTTGGGGTGGCTTTTGTTGTTGTTGGGGGGTTGTTTTTTGTTTTTTTTTTTTTGTTTCTTTTTTTTTTTTTTTTTGTTTTTCCTGCTGTGTTTTTCCTACCTTAGTTTTCTCTTTGTATTAATAACTTAATGGTTGGAGAGTCAATTCTCGCTTTGCCTAGAGTCACACCAAAAGCCATCCCTTTCCAAGTGTTGCCTTGTTATAACACTAATGGACAAAATAGCATTTTTCACCACAAATGGGGAGAGAAAGACAGACGTTCACTGAAACTCACGTACAACTCCCTAACAATATCAGTTTCTCTTTAGTAAACTCTTAGCTATTATTGTGGCAAACACCCAGATGACAAACAGAGGATCCATACTGCTAAAAATGTACAAGCGATGCCTTTCCCATGCCTCTTACCCAAATGGTGTGAGATTTTTTTCACGATTGCTGCAGGTTTATATCTAGTTCCCAACACTGATAACTAACAGGTTTTGATTCTTACACAAACACTGCACCATTTTCTGTGCTAAACCTCTAAATCAGGGATCCACAGGAGAGGCAGATTATTGATTCCATGTCCACAGGGAATTAATTTTGATTGCTTTGCATAGGTTCAAAAACCTGTGTTTATGATCTCTATTTACTCTTATGAACCAGGATTAAATCTTACCATAAAAATAAACTTTTTATACTCATATTTTTTCATATTTTGACAAAAATTCTCCACAGAAATAACAAGTTCCTACACTATTTGGCTCTCATTAAAATTAGATTTAGATAGTAAAGCTCAGGTGAAATAAACCTTATTAAAATGTAAATTAAACAAACCAGCAGAATAAATTGCCTGGTAGATCTCTGTCAATGATACATTTTGTATCATTTTCCTGTTTCAATTTTAGCTCTTATCCCTTTTGTAAGTACGGAGATACAAGTAGGAGGTTTGTTTAGTTATGGGTTACTGATAAAATCTTTAAAAGACCAGGTATATAGTAGTTTCTTTCAGAGTCTGAAGACTTTTGGGTTTTGACACTGCTGACGTTTATTTGGCAAGAGTACTATTGTTCTCATTGCTTCTAAACAACTGCTGAATTATTTGGGAAAAAAATGCCAAGATGGCCACTGTGTAAAAGAATGTCCCTTCAAGTATTTTTATTCTTATTTTAGTTGCATGCATTGAAGTACAGAGTTTTTAACTCTGACTTCTACAAGATGTCAAACTGACAGTAGAGAAATGCATAAAATTAACAAATAAGAGAGTAGCAAAGTGCAGTTTTAGGATGAATCTTGTAGATCCTAACTAGGAGATAGTAGGACTTACTTCCTGCAGACATGCATGTATAGAAACCAAGTAGGAGGTTAGATAGGCAAAATCCAAACACATTTCATACCTCAGGGTTTGGTTTTGATTTATATAGTCTTCACCCTTTTCTAAGAATGGCTTTCAATAAGGAAGCTATTGAATTTTAAAACTATTGTTTATTCTTTCTATAGAAGACTAAGGATTGTGTTTAAACATCTATAATTTTATCTTTAGATCTGCTTTAATTGTGGCACAATTTGGAACAGTCCTGACCACAGAAATATGTATAACTGGTATGTGGAACTTTTTTATTCCCCTGAAAAAATTAAAGCTGTAAAAATTGGTAATTCTTTTCTCTTTGTGTTATCTAAACACTAATGACCTTTCCTTCTCTTCATTGATTTAAATATTAAGAGTTAAGAAGAAGAAAATTACAGAAAACCACTAAAGAATGAAAGAGCTTATCTACTGAAGATTATCAGATATGCGATAGACTCATGGGAAGGATTTACTAGCTCTAGCTCAGTTTCTAAGTATGTTCAGTACTAAATGAGACTTGCAAACGATCTATAATCTTCTAGCCCTTCTGAAGATAAAACAATATAAAAATGCATTGTCAATTGTTATTACTTGGCAGTACAGTGTGTCTCTGCCATTACCATTTCTTCGTCAGGGCAGTTCAAATGCTCATGGAGGCATTGATGGCACACAAGCACACTCACACAAAGGGTGAAGAAAAGGAACATGGAGTTTGATTGTGGTTATTTTTTTTTATAATTCTTTTTTTCTATTTGCAATGACAGCAAGCATGAAGGCATCTGTGCCTGTCTAAATTCAGCCCAAACCATCTGCCAACAGTTGCAGTTAAAGGGTAGAAAATCTAATCGTGACTCAGAGGACTTAGAAGGGAATGTGGGATTGAGCGCCCAGGCAATAAGCTGCAGAGATGTGTAACAGTCAGCTGGGAACAGACAGGAAGCAGTTAAATGAATGGGGGACATCTATTCTTATCACACTTACACTAGATGAACCTGATAATTAAATGAACAGTTACAGCGTAATGTATCGCAACACAGAGAGAAGTTTTTCAGATACATACTCATGCTGTGATCTTCTTCCCATCTATGTCTTCCTCCTCCTCAGCTTCAAACCTTCATCATTAAGAAACTTGCTATACAGTAAGTTTGCAGTTCTATGCAATGACAGTTACCTGAAATCAATGCTAGCTCTGAGTTATGGTAGCATCATAAACTGATTGCCTTAATGGAATTATTTATCATTACAATTATTTATTATTTATCACATGAGCTCTTAAGATATTCCTTGCTATTGATCATATTATCCTGTGCAATTTATTTTTCATTTATGTTGTCTGGATTAGAAACACATGAGGGAAAAGTGCAGATAGTTATTACTATGTTTTCCTTTTCAACAGAGAACATTTTGGGAAACAAACACAGTATATAAAAGCATAATGATTAAAACCTGCTTAACTTAAAAAGTGGGTTCATTATCCGAGTTCTCTCAGGGTAACTAATTTTCCAATTGCCTGAGATAACACTGGTCTTTTCGGTCAGAGATTTTTAACATAAACCCAAGCTGGATGCTTGATGTAACTGAGGCTATGTAATGTCCTGAGTGGTCCTGTCTCTAGGAGAGCTTCTGTTTCCTTGCTGCTACATGTTTCCCAAAGACTGCAAATTCATTTTCTTCAAAAAAGTATGACTGTCCTAAAGGAATGGGGGCTGCCTGCAGGCATTGCACCTATAAGATGTATGATGAGCCGCCTCTACAGTTTGTGGTAACTTCTCTGTGGTAAGCAGGAAAACTTGAGAGTCATCCTCCAGGCATGTCAATGGTTACATGTGATAGACTCCTGCATCACTTGGGTTTCAGCATGAACTAAGAGACAGCTCATCTTCATTTTACTTTGACACTCTGAATGTTTAGAAAGTGGCATGACTGGGAGGTCTTTCTCTACCTGCCTGTAAGCATACAATTCCCCAGACCATGGATAAAAATGAACAAGTTTCTCTTCTGCTTACCAAGTTGTACTGCTCTGCAATGTCTTCCAGGGCTCAGTTCACACTCTTTATTTTTCTTTCGCATTACACTAGAGAGCTTTTGCAGTTCTTCACAGGACAAAATTTTTGATGGCTGCTTGCTGGCAAACAAGTAGGATTTTGCCTATGATGGGCATTAAATACATACATATTTTATAAAGTATTCTTAAAAGTCTGTAGTTTATAATTATTCATGAAGAAGACGTGCTGCTTACAGAAGTATCCTCCTGAAAAAACGAGCCAGTACGGACATCTAAGGGAAGGAAAGAGAACATGGAGTCTAGTTAAGTACTCATAAAATTAACAACTGCTTTTGAAAAAAGGAAGGTTCAATAGATATTTTGAAATTATTTTGAAATTATTTCTACTTTTCAATTTCAAAAGTTTCCTCCTTAGGGCCTCACTGGACTCTAAAGTGTTTTAGGACATCTGGTGGGCATTAAACACAAAAGTGATTCTGAAGTTTTCTTCAATACATATTTCACAACTGGAATTACTGAGTGCTCACTATTTGCTGCTGTAGTTACATGCATTAAGCATGTTCCTGACCATTTGGAATTGGGAGTGGCTTTAGCGTGTTTATAGATTTCTGTAAAGATTAAAGTGATGGGACAACAGTAGCTGGCTTTTTTCTGTCCCTTGTCACACCAAAAGCCTGTGGAATAATTGAACCATGAGACAGCCAAGACATTTTTTTTTTTCCTGAATTTACCCATGGGGATTATTTATCTAATTATTGTCTATGTTTTGGCTGTATTTGAAATGTACCTAGCTAACTTGCCAAAAACTAAGCAAAAATCTACACCAGATTCTAAAATATACATTTACAGATTGTCATGTTCTTCATATCATGGAGACTACTACATGTGAATGTGAACATAAAAAGTCCTTGCAGTATAACATTTTTCATTCCTAACCCCATGAAACATATAAAATAAATATTTTTCCCTCCTTTAAACAAACTATTTAGTGCACCAAAAATTTAATTTCTTATTCGTAAGGGTCAGCTTTAGACAACTTTTGTTTTTTATGCAAGTATTTATCAAGGAGAAACAGGTATACAAGATGACCATGTACAAATGCTGTTGCTAGGGGGGTCTATTGGACATATCAGACATGCTTCTTTTTTTTCCCTAGGAAATGTACTAAGAAATATCATGCCTGTGGAGTTCTTCTGCTTACTCTCCCAATTGCTCTGGGTTTGTGTTTTGTTGTGTCTTATTCCCCATTTCTTCATCAAACTTCTCTTTCTGCAAGGAGTGAAGTTCACAGAGGACTGGCAGCAAGCATAATTATAGAATTTAAGCTCACTTAGTGCTCATGCTTTCTATCCCTGTGTTTTGATAATGAACAAAATTTACAAGATTTGTGTTGGAGAGGAAGAATCTGTTGCCAGTTTTTAGGATGTGGGGACCTGAGACTTCCGAGGGAGGAATATCCTTTCTTCTCAGGCTGACTTACCTCTCAGAGTCAGTCTGTGCTCCCCTATGCTTCCCTGCATAATTCAATTACTGTCACCTCATCTCCATTTATCTGTTTTTTTTTTTCCCTAACTAATCTTCCATTAAATTTTAAAAATTAAATGCAATATTGCAAGTAGTAGTGCAGAAGATTACTGAGAAAATTCATGGAAACTCAGTGACCAATCTTTAGCCAAACTGTATGCAATCAAAATCTTTCTTATACTCTAAACTGAATATATTTGTTTTTATCTCATTATTAATTGTTACTTAGTACATATTAAAACTGGTATTTAAGAAATGCCATAGAAAGAAAATATTCTTGGAAATGGATATGGAGTTAGCAAAAATATTTCATTTCATTTTGGGCAACCATTAGTCAAACAGCTCCATCTCTCTAGCCACAGTTTTTGAAGGAGGTGGAATAAAAAATTTTGAGAATACATATATTTTAAAACCTTTTTAGAGGTTTAAAAAGCATTGTGAAAATTTGTTCTCTTTTTTTCTTTGTAAATCAATAAAATCCATTTGTAAGTATTTTCACAGAGAAAAAGTTTCATCCTGCCATTCTGAGTTCTGAATTAAAAAATGCAACAGCCTTGAAGACCCAAAGAAGATGCTGCAAATCTTTATTCTGCCACTCAGTGACTTTTTTTAAAGCATTAAAAAAGTTTTTAAAACTATCCAGGTGGTAAAAGCAAGGAAACAAAAAATGGAAAACTTATAAACAACCCCCCTAGATACCATTCATTTTATTGCAGTTGGACACAAAAGAGAAAGGAATATTGTCAGCATTTTTGTGAATTTTATTCCATTTTTCTTCAACAGGTATAGCTCTAAATCTCACAAGATTTCAAGCAAAGTACTTTAAAAATAATTTAAAATTGAAATAGAATGTAGAAAGCATTTAAAGATTTAAACAACATTCTGCATTGTCCTATTTATATTCCTGTGTAGACAGTCATTTCTGTAGTTAAAATCAGTACTATTGTTTAATATTATCCTGATATGAAATGAAATCATTATACTGTGGTGATTTTTATCCAACCTTCTCATTAGGTTATAAGCAACTGGAATTTTTAATGAGCTTAAGTTCCTGAGATGCCCATTTCAACACTAGCATTTCAAAACTACTGACTATGAAAGGTGTCTAGAAAGCACTGCAAATATTGGACTATCCCACATAGAATGAAACAATATGAGTCTGATACAATCAGAAAATTTAAGAAATTTTTAGACCTCATTACTTCAGTTACCACAGTATTGCCAAGAGGAGGATTTTTTTACCATTAATATGTGATTTAACTTTTTTCTGAGGAGACACCCAAAAGGAGCTATGGATACTGTTCACATTGCAAAACCAAACACTTCTTATAAGCTAGGATATGTTGAAATGAAATCAATCTATCTGATCTTCATTTATCCCTGCACTCTGAACACAGATTTAAATCTTTCCATGGATGCCTTTCCTCATTTAGAGGCCAACAATATTGATGCTCAAATCAGAACTGTGTATTACCTCCCCTACAGCCCCATTTTCTCCCAGTCTTCAACATTCTTTCCCTCACACCTGATGTACCAAACATACTGTTTATGTACTGGTGTACAGACAGAATTGCTGCTTTTTTTCACTTGCTTCTTAATGGCATTTGTCACTGTATTACCTCAGGAGTTAGTTAATGTGTCTGGTAACACATTAACAATTAACTTGGCCATTTTCATAATTCCTGTGAAGAATTATTTCACTTTTATTGCTGGGGAGATGAGGCAATGAATATAAAACCTGTTCACCTCATTTGGACATCTAATTTCAAACTTTCCAAAGGATAACAACCCAAACTCACACTTTAGACATTTAAAGCATAGTCCCAGCTGGCATATCTGTCTGCGTACTTCAGAACATCAAGGAAGCAGAACCTTAAGTCGGTTTTCCCAGCTAATGAGCTTCTTAAGTTTAAACACCTTTCTTTGGCATTGTATCTGAGGCAACACAAAGAGCTGGTTCTTCAAGGCAGGATGCAATTGATGCCCAAGGAGACTGTGCTCTGTTTGCAAGCTCTCATCTGCCCAGTTCCTCGCTTACCTCCCTGTTGTTGCTTAAAGGCAAGATTCTGCAGCTGGAACTCTTCTCTTCACAGCCCACATTTCATTCTCTGCATTGTGTAGTGGATGGGTCAGGGAAGAGACAGAATGTAATCAGGTAGGTAAAAAAGTAAAAGCAACTTACAGACCTGAATAGAAGGGGACTGATTCCCCATACCTACCCCAGAGCCAGCACACCCCACCACAGCCCAGAGTTGGGAAATATCCTACTTAGCCCAAAACAGGGCTATTTTGTGGAGTTTTTGGCTGCCACAATTTAGGATCTTACATGTGTGAAATACGTTTTTTCTAGGAATAAGAAATCAGAATCAGCTAGGATTTTTTGCAGAAGTTAAAGGCAATAAATCCAGCAGGAAAGTTACCCCCTTGTTATGCATGAAGCACAAACCCCAGGGTGTGTCCTTTTGAGAGGAAGGTCATCAAAATCTTTATGGTGGACAAAATAATGTATTTTCCTGTAGCCTTCCCATTTTTTTTTTTTCTCTGAAAGAACTAAAATGTTCAGCTGCAACTATAACTGTGCGTGCGCGGGTATGTGTGTGTGAAAAATTAGTCTGAAATAGATGCCCACGCTGCAAAATTTCAGTCCAAACATTTCAAGAATTGTAAAGTTATCAGCAAATGAAAACAAGCTCTGACACAGAGAGTATAAAATACCCTTTTACAAATGCAATATTCAGCCTATTTTGCTACAGAAGTGTGACAGAGGTAATGTTCTTTTTTATTGTTAAGGATAAATAAAACCCTAAGATAAGAATGAGTACAACAGTTTAATCTAATTCAGGCAGTTTATCTTGACATATTTCTTGTTAATTAAAATGTGAGAATAATTGATTTTTCTGTGTGAAATGTAAAGCAAAGCAGGTTGATGACAGTGTAATTATGGCAGCATACATACCTGAAAAAATGTAATTTTGTTTGTCATGTAATAAGTCTTTTGATATCAACTGAAACTTTCATTTCCTGGTACATGTAAAACATCAAACTGGCAATGGTAGTACAGCCTCAAATGCATACATGCTTAGATGTCTCCAAGAACAAAATCAGAGCTGTCTAATAATGGTTAACGAACTTAACATGTGGAATATACTGATTCTATCTGCTTCTTGGTTTTGAAGCCAGTTTGAGTCATGTTCCCAGCTAACAAATGGTTTCACAAGTTTATTGCTAATCTGTGGGGTTCAGGAGCATTTCCAGCCCAACAAGACCCCACTGCTATCTTTTGTCCAATTGTACCTGGTGGGACACCACAGCCCAGTGTACCTTGGTTTTCCCTTGAAGAAAACACAAGCAGATGCACCAGGAGAATGCAACACGCGTCAGCTCCTAAGGTAAATGTAAATGCACAGGGGATAGGTGCTGTGCCATGCAGGGTGCCTTTAGACACTGAATACTGAAACTGAGAACTATTAGTTTCTGCTATAGACCCAGTTAGTTTTCACCAGAGGTGGGGCTGGAAACCAGGTCTCCTCAGCCTGTGCAATTGTCCTAGCAGCTCTCTAGCATAATAATAACTGTATTATTATATAGTGTGCTTAATTAGGAATAACTGAGAGTGTCTTCACTTCAAAAGTCTTGTAACCTGCTGAGTAAGCAACATGTGTGCTCAGAGGTATCAAGAAAAGGCTCTCACCCTGTCCCAGGTGTGTAGCCCTGACCCCCTGGCTGCTTCAGGTGAAGGGGAGCAGTGCACCACCAGCACAGTGAATCTGCCTTACTGACTTCTTTCAAACTATTTCCAAGAATTAACTGGATTTGATGATAATTTGTGTATGACTTGAGGGTAACTGAAACTTAATTTTCAATTAACTTATTATTCTCAATTTATTAAACAGTCATCTCTGCTGGTTCCCATGCTCTCTTCTACTAAACCTGGTACCTCACATATAGCCTTTAATGAAAGAGTAGGGCCCAATCAATGCTTGGTGCGTGAGCGTTCTTTCTTTTCTTTGGGGAGATCTTTGCTATTTCTATTTCACACTTTTGGTCTTTCACACCTTTTATCATTTCACACCTCTGGTCTCTTTTTTAATGTTTTTTAGCCTCTCCTCATTCTTCTGCTTCATCTGTTGCTTCTACCCACCCATATGGAAAAAAAGTTACTAAAAAAGCAGTGTGTCTGTGATATTCAGCACCTTGTAGTTGAGTTGTAGTGGAGTTTTGAGCTTTCTGCTGTGGAATTTGCAGTATTTGCCAGTTGGATTATTTTCTGGTTTTGTTGTAACTGTAGTTATGTATTCTCCTTTTCTCTTTCAGAACAAATTGATATTTTTTTTCTGGATAAGTCTTTTCCAATATCAGTAGTAAGAAGTGCTGACAAGTTCAGTGCCTGTATGGGATTTTATTCATTTTCTTGTGACCATGATATCAGAATAGACTACACAACTCGTTAAAGTTGTAAAGCAGGGATGCGTTTATTCAGCTGAAGACGCATGGGGGATTACTCCTCCAAAGGCATGCGCGCCTCAGTGTCGTTTTCCTCTACATTTATCCTCTAAAGTTCTACATATGCATTAGGTTACACAATACGTCTATACATATTTATGTCCTATCCCCGCTTCATATTATAATGAGCTTAAAGGTTCTTTGCACATCGGAGTGTCTCCTGGTGGTCGTGGGCAGGGGTCTTCAGATGAAGTAAACGAGTCTTCCTCGGGTCTGAACTTTTCACCCTTGGTACTCACGCATGCTCTTTAGGAGCCTGGATGAGCCTGGTCTATGTCCAAATGGTTTTTGCTGAAACTAAAGTAACTGCTTTCCTTATTAGGAGGTTGTGTTCTGGTACTGCCTGGTAAAGCACAATAGGTATTTGCTGAGCGCGATATATCTGTTAAGCAAGCTATGTAACTTAAGCAATACCCCCTTGTACAACCCCCCTGTACAATAGTCCACATCAACCATCCCAGCTGTCTGTTTCCAAGTTCTCCTCAGATGGAGCAATGTATGCTTGCTCATTATAGATTTCTTTGTGGAAAGGTCTTTCTCTTATGTTTTTGACACTAGTCCAAGACAACAAGTGGAAATGCAATTCTCAGTGACTAAATGAATTGCTTCACATAATGTTGCAAATATTTAAGAGACTGATATCTTGATACAAAACAATGCAGTCTTTGAAAGGTAAGAACCCCATCATCAGATTATAAAAACAAGCGCTGCAATCTCTATTTATTATTTTTTGCAAAATGTCCTTTCAAAAATGCCTTTTGGTGACTTCTGAATGAAGCATGTTCCCCTTCAGAATGCAGAGTGAGCCACATCATAGTGCATGCATCCCATAGCCCCATTATTAATGATAAATCCAGGTTCTTAAGGCATGCGCAATTAATGGCACCCAGAAAAAGTAGATAGGAAGAGGTTTCTAGAAGCACCATGACAGCAAGATTTACTCAACAGTTACAAGCTGATTCTTTTTCATTTCTTGTTTTATTTGTACATCATATGCATTTGGCCCTCGTTACTGCATTGCTGTTCAAAACCACTATTCTTACTGAAGTTACACTGTTTACACCCTGAAAATAAAATGCAACTGGAAGACTTCAAAGTAATGTTCAGTTATGAGCCAGCTATACTAGGCACCTTGCTGATGTAAGGACTTCTTCTGCACCATTAGCTTGATTTATGATAAGGTAGCTAGGATGTCGGGTGGTTAAATGCTCTATCCTGGATGACTCATGAAGGAACTAAGACTCGCATGCGCTTATGAAAGGTAGAGCAACCTCAGAGCCAATACGTCTGGACACTCTGAAACAGCGGGCAATTAATGCAAAGCATGAAGCAGACCATCATTATGACTATGAAAGCACCTCCTTAGATTTGTTCTAATTTCCTCACAATGTCCAAACCTCATCTTGGAAGCAAATACTGTATATCTGGTAGCATGAACCAAATATGGGAATGTGGCTCTCTAGATTAATGTACAAATGCTTCCAATAACCCAGCAGTGAATCTGTAGCAGGCCTGATTCCAGCCATCAGGCAGAAGACAGTACCTGGCTAAGACCACAAACTATAGGGAATAGCAAAACATTGTTGCTCTGATGCCAAGTTTGGTAGACCCAAATTGCTAGAAAACTGGGGTTTCTACATCTGGTGTCTGCTTAGAATGGAGTCGTGGAGTTGCAAAAGGATGTGAGACAACAGTTATTGTTTGGGGGTGCAAAAGCTCTTTCGGAAACAGTGATTGCCTGCATGTTTTTCTCATCTATCAAGTGATTCAGGTAGTGGCAGAGCTGTCTCTTAGATCTTTGCTGTCCATCTTCTGCCAGGCTCCCCTCCCTCCTGCTGCAGGAAGGGCCTTGGCCCCGCATGAGCCAGCTGTCAGCAGCAGTACAAGCACAGGCGTTTGCAGGGAGATTTGTATGTTGCAATGTCCTGTTGAACTGCTAAGTGCCACTGGAGCTGCCAAAATGGCCCTAATAAAATGAGTTTCAGGCTTTCACAGTCTTTCAGCTCCTTTTATTTCTCATTTCTTTTTGTACCTCTCATGCCTTCTTACCTCAGGGTTTGATCTTTTGCCAAGATCTTTCTTTCTCCATTAAGTGTATTTCCATGCTGAACACAGCTCAGCCAACTGCCAGCTGATACCGTGTTTGAGGACCAGGTCTCTGGTATTTCAAAGTGGCAGCCTAAGCAACTGCATGGCCTTGACAGGAGTGCTGATTGCTGCCCAGTTTCCCAGATACCATGTCATACATTGGAATATGCATAAGTCAATAATAATTATTACTGTAGACTTTCAGCACATTTTTAAACTGAGACAGACAGAAGCATTTGTTTTCTCTCAGGATGTTCTCTTACAGACATTTTCATTATCGAAAAATTTTGGAGGTGGACAAGGCAAATTATGCAAATCCTGTGAAATCCAAAGTCCTTGTTTAGACAGATGTTTTCTATAAGCTTATGTGCATAAGTGTTTGTAAAATGTTGTAGCTGAAATATTTAGAATAGAATGGAATAGAATATTTGTGTAAAAGTCAGTCTAAAATTTATAATATCAAACAACTACGCAAAATCTTCTAAAATAAGTTCACAGGGCTTTATATTTACACATTGAATACATGTAAAGTGAAAAAAATGCATTTAAACTTTTTATTTATGAAAAGCTCTTTTCTTCTTTGCTAAATAACTGGCGCTATGCCTAAGAAGCCTCAAGGATCCATAGTAGCTGCAGGATAAGTATCAATTTGAAAGTGAGAGGATGAATTTTTGGGCACTTCTTGATAAGCTGGTAAGATCTGAAGTGCAATTTCAGAACCATTGTGAGCCTCATGCACTGCTGCCAGTTTGTGTTTGTCTATTCCAGCACAGCTTAAGGGATTTACTGTGGCCTATCTATCTGCTTTGACAACTCAGTCTTATCCTAGAATTTCTAATATCTTGTGTTAAAGCTCTGTCTCCTGACGATTTTCATGACAGCCTGTTCCTCGTCCAAAAATTGTGAAAACTGATGATCCAAACAGAAAGGCAAACCAAAAAAGAACGTGGGTTTTCCTCAGTGGATTTTCCACACTGATTATTAAGAATGGGAATATTTTAATTTTCCTACATGGCTTGCCAGCTGGTTTGTCTCTCAAGCTGCCAGAGTCTTCTTTAATCTTTGGTTTTGTTTTTCAGAAGCTTTGTCAGAAACATTCATTTTCCAAGTGCCATTCTCACTGGTTCCTGTTGTCTCTCCAGAGACCAACTCTGTGAATTTCAGCGAAAAAAAATTAAAAAACTGTATTTTCTAAGCTATTCAGATGAGAAAATTACATTGTCTAGATAGTCTTTATTAATCGAAAATATTTAAAGCAGTGAAAAAGAATGTACTGATTTACAGTAATTGTCTGAAGATTCGAAAAACAGTATAACAGTAGGAGTGCAAGATAAACAGTTCAGATTCAGATATTAATAAACCTGCTACTAAGCCACATGTATTAGAGATGGTTCCAGTGGTTGGTATTTATATCCTCTGGTTTATAACCTTATCATTGTACCAAAACAGCTTTAGGAGGTTAATCTGAAATTTTCAGAGAATCATAGGATCATAGAAGGAATGAGTTTAGGAGGGACCTCTGGAGGTCATCTAGTTCAGTGCCCCTGTTCAAGGAGGGCCACCTTGAGCTGGTTGCCCAGGATTGTGTCCAAGTGGCTTTTGAATATCTGCAAGGATGGAAAATCCACAACCTCCATGGACAATGTATGCCAATGCTCAGGTACCCTCACAGTAAAAAAAATGCTTCCTGATGTTCAGAGGGAGCCTCCTGTGTTTCAGGTTGTGTGCAAGGCCTTTGGTCCTGTCACTGGGCACCACTGAAAGGAGCCTGGCTCCATCCTCTTTGCACCCTTTCTTCAGGTGTTTGTATGCATTGGTAAGATCCCCTGAGCCTTTTTTCTCCAGGCCCCATCTCTCTCAGCCTTTCTTCACAGGAGAGGTGCTCCAGTCCTTTCATCATATTTCTGACCCTTTGCTAGACTGTCTTCAGTATGTCTATGTCTCTTTTGTGCTGGGGAGAGCAGGACTCGACCCAGTATTGGTGGCCTCAGCAGTACTGAGTAGAGGAGAAGGATCACCTCCCTTGACCTATTGCTAACACTCCTAATGCAGCCAAAGGGCACCATTAGCTTTCTCTGCACACTGCTGGCTCATGTTCAACTTGGTGTTCACCATGACCCCCAGGTCCTTGTCTGCCAAGCTGCTTTCCAGCCAGGTGGCCCCCAGCATGTACTGGTGGTGGATAGATCTATTCCTCCCGAGGTGCAGGACTTTGCAGTTCCCCATGTTGAACTCCTTGAGATTTCTGCCAATCCATTTCTCCAGCCTGCTTGAGGTGACTCTGGACTGGGGCACAAATTTAGGGTATCAGCAGCTTCTCCTAGCTTTGTGTTATCAGCAGACTTCCTGATAACTCTTCCTCATATTCCAGATCATCAACTAAGATGTTGAATGTGATAGAACCCAGAACTGATACTAGCAGTACACCACTAGTCACTGGCCTTCAACTAGACTTCATGCCGCTACTCTCTGGCCTCAGCCATTCAGCCAGTTGTAAGTACACCTCTCCGTCTGCTCATCCAGCCCATCCTTCATCTCTTATTTGTTTTCTATGAAAAACTTATGGAGAACAGTTTCAAAAACCTTACTAAAGTCTGCTGATTTTCTCTGCTGCTCTCAATTTTTGAGCACTTTGTTTTGCCTTCCTATTATTTATCATTCCCTTCCCTTTTGATGCTAGCAACAAGCTAATGAAGACATTTTATTTGATAGATGAAAATACTTAGGTGCTCTGCAACAAGCTAAGCTTTAAATCTGTATTTTCTCATGTTTTCTCTGCCAATTGCAAGTAAATTAAAATTGTGATTTCTATTGTTTAGAAGTTACAAATAATAATGTAGCACAAGATTTCTTATGTTTTGAATTTTCATATTACGTTCCATTTACCCTGCATTAAAATTATGCATTAATAAAGCTTCTCATGAGCTGCTGGAGGATGTAGAAGGATGGAAGTTTTGGCAAAAGTGATAGGAACATTTCAGAAGTTATTGAGTGTGGGAAGCTAGTAATGGAATAAGCACACAAATTGCTTATGTCTTGCTTAAACAACCATTAGCGACATTTCTAAAGCCAAAAAATCAGAAGTCCCTAGTTGTCTCTGCTATGGTTACAGCCACTTTCTCCTACTGGGAGAAAACTCTTATTAAATTCCTCAGTTTTGCAAGACTGCCCAGGGTCTTGCCTATGACAAAATATAAAGGTATATAGCCTTTTCTCTGGGGAGATTTTGTAAACCTGAAGGAAACTCAGGAGAGAAGCAATTTTTCTTCTGACAAGGAAAAATGCTTTTCCCTTTTAATCCTCATATAAAGAAAATCAAGACATATATTGAACCAGTGGATGTGAAAGAATAATGAGAGAAGTTAAGATCTTCATAAAACTCAGAATAAAATGCCTTTAAATGCAAACATTTTGCCAGGAAGTCTTATTTTCAAGCTCTAAACAGGTGAAAATAAAATATAGCTCAACTATCCAGAACAAAGAAAGCTGGATCCAGCCAGCACTTGCCTCTCACTTCCACAAACAGAATTTTCTATATGTGTTTATATAAAAGTATAAATGTAGCTTTAATTTATGAATACTGAGGATGCTTAATAATATGTAATTTAATCTGTATGTTCTTAAATTAGGTCATATGTGTTAAAACTTCACAAACTTATCTAAACAGTTGTGTAACAAACAAAGAAAAGCCAAAATCCTGCTGATGACCTCTAAACTCTCATTTTGGCAAGTGTTAGATGCCAAGCAACAGTCCTGTTACAGAAATAATTGAAATAAATATGACTGGAACAAAAGTGCTCTGGACCTTATATCTCCCTTCATGGAACTAGAGGGTTTTTATTCTTCTGATTTTATAACATCATTTGTATGAATGGTGCTGAAAAAGTCATGACTCTCAATTCAATAAAGACAGAAATGATGCTGTAAATTTGATGTTAGCAAAGTATTATAAGCATCAATAGTTTACAGAAAAGGGAGCAAAGGGAAAGTGTATTGACACCACTATTCGTTTTATTAAGCATTAGGTAGGTGGCAAAGTAATTTCGATATATCTGGAAACACAAGTACAGTCTTTATCTTCAAGAGCTTGCAGCCCAGCACCCTCACTCTGCTGGACTGCTACAGTCCTACTGTGCCCTGGGCAAATTGTGTTCTTGAGAAAGGGAAAGAGGAGGCTGCAAATACAGGAGCCATAGAAGCCTCCAGTGAACAGAAAGGTGAAAGAGGAGGAGCAGTTTGAAAGCAGAAAGTAAGAATGCCTAACAGGACTAGTAGACTCTTACCAGCATCATGAAAGAACCTGCAGGAGGATGAGGCAAAAAAAACAGCAAAGCAAATATGGTACAGCAGAGGAATAAGGGCAAAAAGGCAGGTTGCAAGCAGAATTTGAACATCAGCAACATTGTACAAATGTATTCATTTCTGAACAGACTATTGTACTGGCACAGATATATGTCTGTGTGTGTCTAAATTTCTGGAAAACTGAGTGGATTGTCCCCTACTAAGTTGTCTTATGTAATCAGAAATAATAGGCCAGATAGGCTACCCTTCCTACAAACAAGGCAAAAAAGAGGATCATTTTCCCCATTAAAATCCTGTGTACTTTCTTTTGAGAAGCAATAGATCCCCCAGATTTCTTGATTTCATTGCAAGAAATTCATTAGTCTTGTACACTTTCACCATTCTATTAAAAATGTGTCCATCTTCAGTCAAGACTGAGAGAGATTTGGAGGCTGCCACTCCTTGCAGTGGAAGTGGTAGTCAAGGCAAAGTAACATGCTGAGAAACAAAGATGAAGACAGAAGATGAACAAACAAAGAAGACAGAAGCTGCCAGTACTTGAGCAGGCAGCCTACAATGAGCAGTTCAGATGGTTTCTGAATCCCAACTGGGCTTGTGATACAAGAGGATAGCTGCAAGGACTGGAGGACTCTGAATGTGAAGGGGGATACAGCTGTAAATACCAGGGAGAAGCTTTGGTCAAAAAGGGAGTCACAGATGGATTTCAGCTTGTTCTGGGTTTGTATTTAAGCACTTACCTGCCCAGTCTTGGTTTTGGCACTTATGTCCTTTATTGCAGATCATCCTTATAATACATTTCTTCTTGCAAAATTGAATGATACCATAAGCAGTATTAGCTTAGCTCCTTAACTGCTCCACTGAAGTAATGGTTCAGACTAAGAAAATAACCCCTTAGCAAATGTATTATAAGATTGAAATATTTCTGCATTTTTTATCTGTGTTGACAATGGTCACTACTATTTTCACTGTAGAGATACTTCAGAAAACCTGTGGTTCAGGAAAAACAGGATTGAAGCCTTTGTTTAGATGATTAGCATGTGAGATATGTATAACAACAGCTACATCTGTTGAAAATTTAATTGTGGAGGATGAACTTGGGGTCCTTGTGGTTCTGTGCACATGTAATACTAGAAATAGTTTATGATTCTTGTTTGCCTTTATTTTTAAATCAGATTTTTTCTTTCTCCAAAACTGAGTCAACTTAAGCAAGATTTCTTAAGCTTATTATATATAATAGGAATGATAAACCCACAAAATCTCCACTCTAAAGTCCCCTAAATCCCAACGCTGATCACAGAGTTAAGATGCCTGTGAATATTGGTCTTGTCTGACAGGTCTCTCTAAGATGCAGAGAGCGGTACGGTTTACATCTCCCATGCTCATTATCCCAAGGGGTTGTACTGAGCAACATATCCAGGTAAACCTTAAACTAAGAGGAGAAAACCTAGACGTGACTCACAAGTCTCAGTTTTTCTGTGTATGCGTGTAGGTGAATCACAAATTTTGCAGCTTTTTCCTGCTTTCAAGTAGCTAGCCCAAGCCCTCTAGTGGTCCGAGCGAGGGGAGCCTGGTCTCGGGAGTAATCGCCAAATCATCAGCGGCTGATTAAACACTGCAGGAGTCAGGGAGAAGTAGGCAAACAAGCTAACTAACAACTAACTTTGTATTTGATTGCACACCGATCGCCATTACAGCTGGGCAGAGAAGTGATTTGTAGAGGAAGCTTCTCCTTCGAAGCTCAGCGCATCTCGTGTCTCAGCTATGGCTCTTCCTCTGCCCCCTCTCTCCAGTTTCTGCATTTCCTACCCAAACAAGCTGGGGTGCAGCCATAAGGCTTTTCCTCACCGAGGTGCCACACGGCTGTAAAGGGTGGAGGTTGCTGTTTCAGAGGCTGCTGGTCCTCACTGAGCTATGACTTTCTCAAGCCCTGGGGTCTGTAAATTCCCCACAGGGGCTGCCGGGGAGCCCCGTTGGTAAACTGAGAAAGAGAAAGGAAAAGGGAAAATAAGCTGTTTTTTAACCTGAGGTGGGCCATTTTGGTTCTCTCAACCTTCTCTGGTCTCTGGAAGAATTCTGTAAGTTTTGTTAAATTAATACATTCCAAATTTTTTCTCTGATTCCCCCCCCCCCCCCCCCCCATTTAGCAACACTTGTAACTTTGTCCTAGTAGCTTTTTGTAAGTATTTAAAGGTGTGACTTCGTCTCTAAAAATATTCATTGATAGAATGGTGCAAAACGTGTGAAGCTATTTACATAAATATGGGTGGCAACACTGTTTGGTGATGAGCTGAAAACCCTGCTGCAAGTCAGGTAGCCTTGAGCAGAAAGCTGTGTGATTCAGCAGCTCAGACCCACCACATGGATAGAAAATTGTGAATAAAAATAATTAAAATATAGAACAACTCTCTCCTGAGCAAGCTATGGTTACACAAACTACTCATTGAAGAATTTTAAATAACAGCTAATTTGGGACCAGGGAAAGATGTTAATGCATATAAAACTCTTTTTCGTGCCTGTAATTAGTTTGTTCAGCTTTATTAAGTAAAGCTTATATATGCTGGTAGAAATCCCAGCTGCATCATATTTTCAAGGTACCCTGGAAAACGCTGAGAAGCATTGCTGAGGGAGAAGGGATTGAAATGCCTATCAATATAAATTGTCTTTGCCACAGGTGGCAGGCATAGGGACTGATGGCTCTCTTACACCAAGGAAAATCAGAAATAATTCCTCAGAGGTAGGGGAATGATGGAATGACATTGGTGTGTAATCTGTAGGAGAGGAGAATGAGGACAAGTGATTTCAGAGCCCACTGTGGGGTTGTGGTGGGCTGTGCTCTCCTGTTGATGCCTCCGTGGACACACTCTCTAGGTGACATTACTGGGAGCCTGACTCTGCCCCATGGCCTTATCCAGCCAGAATGATGCAAAGGGCAAATGAGGTCGAGGAGGTTAAACCCCAGCAGGTATTACAGATGGGATCTGCAATTCCCAGGTCAAAGGGTCTCCATAGCTGAGAAAAACAAGGGGCATTGCTAGATTTTCCTGTGGACGTGACTGAGTATAACTAGACACAGCTGCTTATAAAAGCAGCAGTAAAAAAAGGCTGACTTCTCTGATGGAAGTATGGCAGAGGAGAAAGAAGGTTGTAGTTTTTAAAAAGTAGCTATGCTATTCTGTATGAAAATGAACAGATCTGTTCTTATAACTGGGCTTAATGCATTGTTTGCTGAAATAATGAGCTTGGCTTATTTCTTCTTCAGTTTTTACACAGCACTTAAAGTACTTTCAGTGTAAACCAAACTTCAGCTGTTTTTTTTTAGTCTTTTTATTGAGAGCTATCATTTACTTACAGCTGCCCAGATTATGGATTTGCCATTCTTTAATTTTAAATATATTTTCCACTCCCTTTTCTCCATTAACTTAATGAAAATTAACTAATATATACCTATACAATTTCTGTCATTAAAACAGATAAATTATGTATAAGATCTACCTAAAGAGATTTTTTCTCTTTTAAAAAAGCCTAATTAAATACACAGAGGTAATTTGTAGAGGAGGAGGGCATATATACGTAAGCATACCTTATTCAGAGAGTGCTGTGTTAGAAATGTTAGAAATTCAGAAATGCAGCAACACCACAGTCCTTTCAAAATGAGGATGTTTTATGTTTAACCAGTGTCAACCAAATATATTTTGAATATGTTTTGTGTGAAGAATATCCTTCTACTTGGATGTATATTTATGTGCATGTGTGTGTATGTTACAGTTTTATTTCAATCTCTCAAGTGAGGACACAAGGCTAGTTTGGATACTTTCCAAGTCTGAAAGCTATACCTTTAGAATGGACTTCAGTGCAGCTATGCTCTGTTTAAATTTGTTATTTGGTTAAACACTACCTCATTACAGTGGTCTTGAGTGGTTCATGTCATTGGATTTCACTCCATCCTTTTCCTTTTACAAGACTGAGCAAACAAAAACTGAATGTGTGAGTCAGATGGTTTAAAAATAGTCAAACATTTCAATTTGCAAGTAATTTTGGGCCTCTAAGAGCCCACTTTTGTTTGTTTTGATGGCAAGGAATTTATCTGACAGCAACATACTTCTATTGAACTGTTGGCCACAATAAAGTTAAATAATATTTTTCAGTGCAGCTGCCATCTGCTGTGTTGTGTCATCTCATACTGAAAGGTCCCCAGGCAAGCAGCAGCAACGACCCATGAGTCAGAAGCACGAATTGGTATCAGGCAGTGGAGAGTAATGACTAAGGGAAAGATGGAGGTACTGAGTATCCTTATCAGCCACTGCATTTCACTGTGACTTTGAAAATCCCAGCTGACAGTAACAGGTTGGATTCACTTTTTTGCCTTTTTGCCTTTTTAGAGTTGTAAATCCGAAAAGTAGATGTGAAAAGCCCTTGGCTTGGCCTGATGGTACCACCCAGGGACATCTACTCAAGAGGCACAGCACTGGCTGGGCATCCATCACATGCTCCCCATCCATGCACAACCAGAATAACAAAAGATGAGCCCCACATAGCAAATTCTTTGCTGGAAAGCATTTCTTTGTTAGAAAAACTAGAAGTCATGGTTCCCCTGGTTCTCCTTGAAGGGAAGACTACCCTGCTGTGCTCTGGTACAATCCCCATCTGCTGCATAAAACTCACCCATGGCTCAGGAGAAGCAGTGGGACACATGCTCTGCCCACTCTGGGTATACAGCTATTCTGCAACTTTGCCTCACTGAACACTTAATTATGCCAACAAGGTGTTGCCTAATGCATTAGGGATGGTAACTAGTTTTCTTCAACCAGTATTTTACTGCATGGTTATTAGGGCAGTATTTTTGGATTAAAAGAGATTTGGTCTCCAGTTCTCTCAGGCAAGGAAAAACACTGAATTTGGTGACCTTTTTGCTCAGTTAAGCGCTCCCCACTACAGCTAGACAGCAAGCATGCTGCCTTTACTTAATGTGCTCGGCAGTACTTGACTGTCTGGGTTTGCAGACCCAGCTCCAGATAAAAGTTCAGTTTGTGAAAACTACTCCTACATGGTACCTTCCTCCATCTGAATAAGATACTTCAATGTGTGCATGATGCTATGTGGATACCCTCCAGCTTGATCTGTACAAACTGGTAGGGCTACACAATAGAAACCAGGGCATGCATAGGTGCCTGCTTAGTTTCTACATGTGGTAGGGCAAAGCTGTGTAGGACCTATTCGCACTGTTCTCTGTGACCATTGAATTTTCAAATCAAGGGTCAATCTGGTATTCAGATTCTCTGAAATACTGAAGTGTTTGATTACTATGAGACTGGAGCAAGCAGCTCTCCAGACATCCATCCAGGCTACTGGCTGGGCTAAGGATGTCCATTAGGCAGAAAGGTATCTGAAAGTCAGAGATTTCTTCAGGTATCTGTTCTATGGAATAATTAACTATATTGAAGTGAAAGGTAAAACAGATGCATGAACCACTCTCGTTTTCCAGTCGTGTCCAAGAAAACAACTTTGTTTTGATTAATGAGATATAATTAGACAAATCAATGCAGAGGTGCTATGTAATTGTTTTCTTGGCATATGTTGTTACTCACTGTCATGTCATATAGGCACATTAGGAAAAAAAAGAATTAAATAAAAAAGAAATCAATGTTGTTTCATTTTTTATTGCATGGAGAGAAAATGAAATTTAGAGGAAGTGGGTGTCTTGAAAAAGGAGGAGGAATATAAAAAACTCTGAACCAGAGAAATAATGTTTGAATTAGATTTATTCTGTGCCATTCATCAGGAGAGATGGAGAAAGAGATTAGATTATTTAATTATGCTTTAATGTAGATATCTCAGAAGTCATATTAGAGAATTGCAATAGATGGGGAGGAGTAATCCAGGAAATGGATCCTAATATTGACTCATCTACAGTCTTAACTGGCATATACCTGTGATGTTCAAACTGTGGTGACCAATTATATCAGGGAGAGTCTTTTCTGGACATTATTGAGACATGAAGAACCCTAGTAGATAAATTAGGCAATGTGGAAGGCATCCTGTGTTAATCAGGGTAAGTGTGGGAGATGCAGTTAGAAAAAGGAGTTTTGGAATACCTGATGGTACCCCAAAGGCAGTACTATTATAGTTCAAAACCTGAAAAACGGAATTAACATGATGTGAAGATAAGTTAAGAAAAAGCTTTAGTACTGTCCTGGGTTCAGCAGTAGCAGTCATTTTTCCCCTTCTTGGTAGCTGGTGCAGTGCAGTGTTTTGACTTTCAGCTCGGGAACAGAGCTGATAACAAGCGATGTTTTGGTTTGGCCAAGGACTTTGTGAGCCTCATGCTCTGCCAGGGAGGAGGGGGAGCCAGGAGGAAGCAGAGACAGGACACCTGACCCAAACTGACCAAAGAGGTATTCCATACCACAGCACGTCATGCCCAGGATGTAACTGGGAGTTAGCCGGAAGGGCTGGGAGACTGCAGGGCTGGAGGAGGTATCGGTCAGAGCTTGGTCGGGCTGGGGGGGGGCGAGTTATCGGTCGGCTGGTGGTGAGATGATGTATTCTCTTCCCTTGTTATTTCCTTTATCATTATTATCATTGGTGGTAGCAGTAGTGATTTGTGTTATACCTTAGTTACTAAACTGTTCTTATCTCAACCCATGGGAGTTGCATTCTTTTCGATTCTCCTCTCCGTCCCTCCGAGAGCAGGGGGAGGGCAAGAAAGGGGGGGAAGTGAGCGAACAAGTTACCTGACTGGGTTTAAACCACGACAAGTACATTTAAATTTTATCATATTTTTCTGGTGCCATGCCTTGATCAGTGAAATAAACTTAAAAAAACCCAAAAGAGAATCCAACCTGACCTGTTAACAGAAATCTCTGTACTCTCTGTCCCTAAGAAACTACTGTGTAGGGAGTAATGTCCTGCAAATGGTGTTTAGAAAACTTTTCTCAAGCATGAAAAAATCTCTAGCAAATGTCTGTAATTCTTATAACAAAGGGTTTAAATCGCAACAAAGGGCTTCTATTTTCTTCTCTGAATCACTGCAGATTAGCTACTGCCATTATTTACGCTGGAAATTCCAGTGTGATTCTGTGACTCTGTAAAATTAGTGTTTATCTCAGTGGCCAATCTAAGCAGCTCGGTCTGAGAGTAAGATTTCATGGGCAGGACGAAAGAAGACTCTCTCCCTTTCTTCATCCCTCTCTCCTTGACTTATTGGTGTTGCGTCCTTTATCCTTCTTTCCCTCCCTCTCCTCCTTTCCTTCCCTCCTTTCTGTCATCCTTCACCTTTTTTGTGTCCTAAGGCAGACCACATTTTTTCACCCTGGGAAGCAAAGGGAAGAAACAGAGATCAGATCTTGCAGCCTCCCTGACCCTCTCAGCCCACTTTGGAGTGTTGTTGCTGCAACTCACACAAAATATGTCCAGTCTATCACATCTCCTGTCAGCTCCAAGCAGTTTTTATTTCTCTTCTGATGCACCACCAAAGGTAACACAGGCTGATGTGCTCTGGGCTTGGGCACAGGTTCCAAAGGATGGAAAAATACCTCTCCGGGGAAGAAAAGAACTATAAACAATTGTTCCCAGTGATCTAATACCAAATGGCAATGTTCCATTTGTTATTTTTATTCCTGACTATGGGAGGACTTTGTGGAGGAATAGGAAATGACAGGAGAAAATGAATAGCCTATCAAGTAGTCTGAGTACTAAAGCATACAATGTGCTGCTTCACCATCAAATTCATCACTTACTTTACATCCATATACATCTTGCAAACAGAAAAGGCATACTGGGAGCCAGCCAACAGAAGAACATGGCAGTTACTAATTTCTGCTTTTATGCTTGATTTTATACGGCATGACTTAGTTTCATTGACTTTGATGGGGCTGCTCTATGCCAAAACTTAAACACATTTGTAGGACTGAAGTTTTATTCAGAATACTAATCCAGAAACCTACTTAAAACCTCAAACCATTACTAGAGGGTATGATTTGTGAAAAATAACTTTCTACAACTTTAGAAAGCAAATATTTCAGAAAAAGGAAGAAAATTAAATTAGCCTTTCTCATTTACAACTTAGTTTCTGTGTACAAGCCTTATTACAGCAGATCCAGCCTTGCAAAGAACTGTATAATTAGCTTTTTTCCTCAATTAGGAGATTGTAAGGTTGCCAAAGAAAACATATTTTGAGAGTATCTTTTATCACATGATTAAAGATCACATATATCCATGCCTATAATGAGGAGCTCATGTGCTAATGTTCTGTAGTGGTCCAAAATTTACAACTGCAAAAACCTTTGATGTATCACTAATTGGTTTTAGCACCATAGATTAGGTGCTGAAATCAGTAGTCAAGAAATTGTGAGTAGTAGGTGGAGAAGGGATAATTCTGATTCTCACCATATGCTTTGAGAAATTTAAATCCTTACAGCGTAAGTAGAAAAAGGAGACAGAACTTGTTGCTTTTTTATTTTTAAGAGAGTCTCATAGATTATCTGTATGATCCAAAAATATGCTTTATTCTAAATAATTAAAAAATCTCCATTTCACAGTTTTTATTTTTGTAGAAACAACACCCATCTCGCCTGCAATATGCTGTGCATTCTAACACCTAATGTGTGGAGAAGAATGTAGTAACAGGGGAAATATATCTGCATAACATGTGAAAAGTGCCAAACCTTGAATTAATTCAGACACTGTATCACAAAATAGCAAATTCTAACTATAGACTTCATCTACACCATGCAGAAACAGGAAAGGAAGGCAAGTGATGTGGCACATTTTCTTGTAATGGTGGTCCACGTTGCACCTTTGATGGCTTGGTGATAAGGATTTATTATTCAAACAGTAATGAAAATCATTGGTGGCATTGCCTAAGGTTTACTGGCAAGCTGTGAAGACAGATCTCTATTCTGTGTTGAAAGCTACAGGGCTGGTCTACGCAGAGGAAACTATAGAGGCACGTTGCAGTAGACATGATCTTTGGGTTTAAAATATGCTAAAATGTTCTGTGTTTGTTTTTCTTAGTGAAAATTGTGTGATTTGAATCATTCTACACAAGCATGCACACACCCCTTTCCAGTGTGCCTTGTTCTTGTTACCCATTTATTCCTGCAACTCACAATTTTGTGTTTACAGCAAAGGTATGGTAAAGTTTATCTCAATATTCTTTAATTATTAAAACCCCCAAACCATAGCCTTAAAAAAGAAACAATTCAAGAACCTTTCTGCTCTGCTTTGCCACAATGTCTTTATTTAAACCAACAAAAATAGATTGAATTTTTAATGTTTAATTTAACTTTGCAAGTTATTTTCAAGCCTTGTTTTGTTTTCTTGTGTGCACGTGTAGAAATTGAGGCACACAGGGTTTTATTTTTTTATTGCATTTTTATTATAAGTCATTATTATATATTTATATATAATATATAATTTATATAAAAATACATAATGAATATATATTGATTATAATTTTATTATAAATGGGCTTTCTTTGCATGCCAGTGACAATCCAAGGTGCTACTCATTGTAGCACGCTGACCTAAAGCATATCAGGACTCCAACCATTCACTCCAAGGATTTTCTCTCTATTGAAATTAAAGGATAAAAGTGATTGCAAATCTATGTTAGACCAAGGTGATGACCTTTTCTGCTGCTAAACTGTTAGTGTAAATGGGAATCAGGTCTACCATTTACATTTGACAGTCCTGTTCAGAAGTGTCACTCAGGACTTCCAGCTTCTTTCTTTTAGTAAACACTATTTTTAATGTTACTTTAAAGGAATAAAAGTGGTAAGACAAAATGCAGAACATTGAATTAGGTTTCCCTTAAAAGTGAATTATAGGGTGTCCTCCTTTGATGGCAGGGTGAAAGCTGAAAGCAACAGTGATATCTACCACTTTGGCCTTGATTCAGATTCTTTCTACTGACTTTGATTGTGTCCTGAAAGTGCAGTTTGCTTCGTTGCTTCTCCACTTTGGTGTAGTTCACTAATTTAACATAAGACCTTCATACATTTTTCACATACATTTTTCACATACATTTTTCCCAGCTGATATCTTTTCCTCTCAGCAGCAGGGCACCGCAGTCTTACGTCAAACAAATCTTCACCGAAGTAATTTTTCATCATCATTACTCTCTTTGCATTTCCTAATTTTAAAATGCAGCCTTCTCCTCCCCTCCTCTCCATCCCCAATTTCTTTAAATGCACACTTAAAAAACATTTGTCTCTACCTGTGACAAGGTCATTATTGTTGGAACAACGCAGGTAATTTCTTTACACAGTGATGGTTGCAGCATCTTACAGGTTACTCATAAATTGTAGAGCTTCTCATGATACCCTGCTATATGAATGGGACATCCCACACATAGGTGTTGCTTTGCCACAAAGAGAATCATTGGAAGTGATAGAAAACACCCATTGTTTCACATTCCTATGGAACAGTTGTGGGTTGTGGGGATTTTTTGTTTGGTTGTTTTGGGGTCTTTTTGGGTTTGTGGTTTTGTTGGGGTTTTTTTTTGTTTGCTCATTTTTGTGGTGGTTTTTTGGTTTGTTTGTTTTTGGGGGTTTGCTGGTGTTGTTTTGTGTTTTTTTGTTTTTTGTTTTTTTTTTATAGATGCTGTACAAACAGTATATAGAGGCTTAAACATAGACTAACAGAGTCATTGTGGTTGGTTGATAAAGACCGCATGGTAGAATGAAATTGTTTCTACTGGAAGCAGAATGGATTCTATTTCCCTTGAGTAGTCTTACATTACTTCAGGCTGATCTGTTCAGTTTTTCAGTTTTGCTCTGTCACTGTTAGAGCCATGGTACCTGAGCTGAGTTTGGCACTGGCTGTTTTCCTCTGGCTGACTTTCACCTGGTCGCACTGATGTGCTGGGTACTAACATGCTGGTGCTGATGCTCATTAACAGGGCAGCATCTGGCTCAATAGGCAAGGGTACAAACAAACACCCACAAGGTGTTTACTCCTCACAGCTTGGGGGTGGTGCTTGGGTCAGCAAGCTTTCTTACATTTTCTCCACTTGCTTATCATAAAAGGTTCTGCTCAGGAGTAGTGAATCCTTATTCACAGATTTGCTTGCTTTCCCAGATCCCTTTGAAGTTGGCTGTAAACCTGGCTGTGGATTGCTGATTCAAAGGTAATTTTGCTCTTTCCCGTCACCAAAGATCGAGTATCCCTGGTAATGTCCTTTGACTGTTAGGCTGGATCACACAGGGCTGACCCAGGAGATCAGAATCCCTTTTTCTTCTCAAGACTATAGCAGAGAAGTGTGTCTATTATATTGGGCTTTACAGTGAAATTGTAAAGAGCAGAGGAAGCAAAATTATCACAGTAGACATGACTCTTGTTGAATCCTTAGACATAACTTGTTTCTGAGATTTGCAGTAAAAGAAAGCACTTAAGATACTTTGGAAACATGTTATTTGCAGTTGAAAATTATTGCCTGTAACTTACGTATCCAGGCTAACAAAAATGATGTCTTTATTCCAACACTATTGATGTCAGTTCATAACTTAAAGTGATGCTATTCACACCACCTATCCCAGATTAGGTCAGATACATTACTCAGGTGCAGCTAAGAGTACTGAAAATATGCGCTCCAGCTCCTTTTACAGTTCCTGGGAGCTGAATGTGCTCCCAAGAGGCTGCTGGAAGCACGGACAAGGTGTTTTGAACAAACCATGACTATTCAAACATCATTAGAGGAAAATATTTTGGGAGCTTCAGCAGAGATTTACAGCCTCTGGAGAGCAAAAGTATCACAAATATTGAGATATTGTAATTAACTCCTTGTCTGTGCACAGAGCAAGGCTAATGTGCTTGGAAGGAGAGAAAATGATGCAGGCAACAACAGCAAAAAAAGAAAACTGCAACCCAAATATAAACATTAATGTCTCAGGAGGTATTTGTGATGGAGTATATCTCTTTCTTTAACACCAATATTCTTTTGAATACAAACAGTTGTGAATTAACAGATTTGCATAGGTCAAACAGAAACAGAAATTGCATTAAATCTTAAATGCAGCAGTTAATATGTGCAGGGAGGATATTAAATATGAGCTTGGTAATGGAGCAAGGTCTGTATGAAGAAGAGTTAATATTGTTACCAAAGAGTACCAGTTTGATGTAAATCGCCGTTCCACAACCACTGACTGTGGTAGCTGGTGCAGTGCTGTGTTTTGACTTCCAGCCTGGGAACAGTGCTGGTGAAACCGACATTTTCAGTTGTTGCTAAGTGATGTTTACCCTGACCAAGGACTTTGTGAGGCTCATGCTCTGCGAGGGAGGAGGGGAAGCCGGGAGGAAGCAGAGACGGGGCACCTGACCCAAGCTAGCCATAGAGGTATTCCATAACACAGCACATGCCCGGGGTGGGGGGCAACTGGGAGTTACCGGGAAGGACACGGGCCTCTGGGTTGGACTCGTTTCTTGGCCGGTGGTATTGTATTCTCTTCCCTTGTTATTTTCTTTTATCATTATTGTCGTTGTTGGTGGTGATTTGTGTTGTACATTGGTTGCTGGACTGTTCTTGTCTCAAAATGTGGGAGTTGCACTCTTTCGATCCTCCTCTCTGTTCCTCCGGGAGCTGGGAAGGGGAGCGACCTGGGTGGGGGGGGGGGTGGTATTGGGCCTCGATTGCTCTCAGCCCGGCACCACTCACTGGGAGTGAGTGAACAAGCTGTCTGGCTAGGGTTTAAACCACGACAGTTCTTTTTGGCACCCAACATGGGGCTCGAGGGGTTGAGATAACGACAGATCTGTCCCGATTAATAGTCACTCGTCACAATGCTGATTTATTGGCCCTCAAGGTTGTTCCTCTTGATCTCACAGTTTCAGTATATCGTATCTTACGTCCATCCGGTATTTGCTGTATTAGTGTTTTTCAAGTGTGGGGCTTGGGCTAAGTTTTTTGTCTCATTGTACTTTATGGTAATGACTTGTAATACAACAGAATCATTGATCAGGAAACTGATCTGGCTTATGTTCCCAGTGTGGTCACCACCTTTATACTTTGGGAGGTATATAATAGAAGTGCTTAGCAATTACACATTTTTTTTCTCCTTCTCAGGTGCCCAACCTGTGAAGGAGACATCCTTTTACCCTCCCAATCCTCCCCCCAGACCATTTACATTTGAGAGTTTTGAAGTTTTTGAATGGCCTTTTAATGCTGTTGATGCTTGTTTGCTGATCGTGATGGGGATCACCATGCTAGCACGCATACAGAGTGTGTTTTGCCCACGACTGATTTCAAGAGTTAAGCAGAGTCAGGTTTGGGTCATGTCTGGGGTCAAACGACGATGTAGGAGGACCAAGAGATTTTCCCTGAGGCTGGACAGCCATGAGTGGCAGGGCGTGTGGGATAGTATGGGCAAGTATCTAGGTCAGTGGGCCCCTCCAATACTTTGGAATTTCACTACTGAACAACTGCAAAATCCAGAAGAATTAGTAAAACACTTAAATGAGGTGTGTGGTCATTCTGGCCCTACCAGAGATGGACAAATCATGGCAACGTGCTGGGGCTTGGCCTATGCTTACAGGGCCTTCACAGTATCACAGTATGCTGGAGATTGGAAGGGACCTCAAAAGATCATCTAGTCCAATCCCCCTGCCAGAGCAGGAACACCTAGATAACGTTACACAGGAATGTGTCCAGGCAGGCTTTGAATGTCTCCAGGGAAGGAGACTCCACAACCTCCCTGGGCAGCCTGTTCCAGTGTTCCGTCACCCTCACTGAGAAGAAGTTCCTTCTCAAGTTTAAGTGGAACCTCTTGTGTTCCAGTTTGCACCCATTACCCCTTGTCCTATCATTGTTTGCCACTGAGTAGAGCCTGGCTCCATCCTCGTGACATTCCCCCTTTATATATTTATAGACACTTATAAGGTCACCCCTCAGTCTCCTCTTCTCTAAACTATAAAGACCCAGCTCCCTCAGTCTTTCCTCATAAGGGAGATGCTCCACTCCCTTAATCATCTTGGTTGCCCTGCGCTGGACTCTCTCCAGCAGCTCCCTGTCCTTCTTGAACTGAGGGGCCCAGAACTGGACACAATATTCCAGATGGGGTCTCACCAGGGCAGAGTAGAGGGGAAGGAGGACCTCTCTCGACCTACTAACCACCGCCCTTCTAATACATCCCAGGATGCCATTGGCCTTCTTAGCCACAAGGGCACAGTGTTGGCTCATGGTCATCCTGTCGTCCACTAGGACCCCCAGGTCCCTCTCCCCTACACTGCTCTCTAGCAGGTCGTTCCCCAACCTATACTGGAACCTGGGGTTGTTCCTGCCCAGATGCAGGACTCTACACTTTCCCTTGTTATATTTCATCAAGTTATTCCTGGCCAACTCTCCAGCCTGTCCAGGTCTCGCTGGATGGCAGCACAGCCTTCTGGCGTGTCAGCCACTCCTCCCAGCTTAGTGTCATCAGCAAACTTGCTGATAGTACACTCAATTCCCTCATCTAAATCATTGATGAATATATTAAATAATACCGGTCCCAGTACTGACCCTTGAGGCACTCCACTAGTTACAGGCCTCCAACTAGACTCAGCCCCATAGACTACAACTCTCTGGCTTCTCTCCTTCAGCCAGTTCGCAGTCCACCTCACTACCTGGTCATCCAGTCCACACTTCCTCAATTTAGCCGTGAGGATGCTGTGGGAGACTGTGTCAAAGGCTTTGCTGAAGTCAAGGTAGACCACATCCACCGCTCTGCCATCCTCCATCCACCGTGTTATTTCCTCATAAAAGGCTAAGAGATTGGTCAAACATGATTTCCCCCTGGTGAAGCCATGTTGACAGCCTTGTTCAACACTATCCAGCACCTTCAAAAGGAAAAGAATGTCCCTGGATCTGAGGGCAAAGCAACAGTCAGCGCAGCTACTCCAGCTCCAGGCACAGCAGCTTCACCACCCCCAGCGACAAGTACAGTCACTACTCAAACTTTGGCTGCGATGAACAATGCAGCTACCCCAGTGGCAAGTAGAGCAGCTGCTCAAACTTCGACTGCAACAGACAGCGGGGTTACCCCAGCTCCAAGAACAGCAGCTACGCCACCACCAGCAACAAGTACAGTCGCTACTCAAACCACAGTGATAATTACTGCAGCCAAACCAGAGGACCAATTCTTACCAATATCGGTTGCCCCTGTATGCAAGGGCAAAAGCAAAAAAGAGGCAAGAAGGGTGAAGCAAGATGAAGAAACAATGTATTCACCACCTGGTCTAGCATCTGATCAGGAGTCATCATCACATGATGAAGAAGAAGAAGAAGAGGTAACTTCTCGACCTCGGACCTCAACCGAGCTACGGAATATGCGAAAAGATTTTACCTGCCAACCAGGGGAGCACATCATCACCTGGTTACTCCGATGCTGGACAGTGGGGCCGATGGTCACGAACTAGAAGGTACAGAAGCCAAGCAGCTGGGATCACTTGCTAGAGAAGGGGGAATTGACAAAGCAATTGCAAGAGAGAAAAAGTTGCTCAGTCTTTGGAGGCGGCTCTTGGCAGCTGTGAAAGAAAGGTTTCCGTACAAGGATGATGTTATGAGTCGTTCGGCCAAGTGGGCTACTATAGACAAAGTCATCCAGCCTCTGAGGGAATCAGCCATTGTAGAGATGATCTATCACATCAAGCCGAATAACGGGGATACACCCATAGATCCAGATGAAGTTGAATGTACACGACCCATGTGGCGAAAACTTACACGGAATGCACCGTCATCATATGCCCATTCATTGGCAACAGTAACCTGGAATGACATAGTACCACTGACAGTGGATGACATGGTTCATAAACTCCGAGAGTTCGAAGACAGTCTCAACCCTTCCATCATCTTAGCTGTGGAAAAACTGTCCCAGGACCTCAAACAATTGAGGGACGATCTATCTGATTTATCCAGCTCCTCACGTGTACCAACACACGTCTCAGCTATTAACAAAAGGCGTCCTATTGTTCAAGAGAGGAGATACAGGAGGTATACACCACGGGGTACCCTATGGTTTTACCTGTGGGATCACGGAGAAGACATGACAAAGTGGAATGGAAAACCTACTTCAGCTTTGGAGGAACGGGTGAGTGAAGACGGGAGCAAGGGCCAAGACTGATCGTCCCATGAGAGCTACGGCTTCAGTCTCTGGTGATCAGTTTCCCAGATGGAGTGGAAGAGCTGATTTTACTCCAGCTCCTGTCATAATGAAGAATAATCCCTTTTACCATGACTTAAGTGTCCAACACCGTGATGACCATTAGAGGGGCCCTGCCTTCAGCCAGGTGGAGCCTCGATTGCTCTCAGCCTGGCACCACTCGCTGGGAGTGAGTGAACAAGCTGTCTGGCTAGGGTTTAAACCACGACAATAGTGATGAAAATTGCACTACTGTGCCTGCAGATTTAAAAGTAAAACTTGTGTGAGCAGAGAGGGAGAGATTTCCCAAAATAGGGTGTGCAAAATATTTCCATTTTCTCTTTTTGAGGTGTTGTTGATTATTTTAGTATGAGAAAGATTTCAACTTTCTTCACTTGTGATGCTTGCCTCTGGATTTGCTGTGCTTACAGATCAACTTACCCTCAGTCGCCTATGGACATATCTCTGTGTTATATGTCAGAGCAAAGTTTGTATGAAAAAGCTCCTGGTAGTTGCTATTATTGAATAGCATCATAAACAAAATGGGAGCAAAGCTGTTGAACAGTGAAAACAAAAAGGAAGACCTTTGCAACTATAAAAAGACAATGCACCTGTTAAGAGTGGGAACAGAATATAAACCATTTTCTTTGTAATTGAGATGGAAATGCAAACACCACAGCCACCAGTGTTAAGCAAGGTGCTTTGAGCAACAGATCACCTGGTGATCTTCCTTCACCAGTAAATTGCAGCTCATTATTAAATGGCAGCCTCAGACCATTGCCTTTAGCATCTCCCCAGCTATGAGCTCAGCGACTATTGCAGTTCACAGGGAATCCTTCACTCAAGCATGAGCTACACAAGTCAACAACCACTTATGGCTCAGAAACTGATGGATCAGTTAGTTCTGCTGTACCTGCATAGATCAAAGACAAGAGGGATGTTGGATGCTAAATCTCATTCAGCAGCCATGTGTGACATGTTGTAAAACTGAAAAGCTTTTATCTTTTCCTTCCATTTTGGACCCAACAAGGTTCAGTGGGTAGCAGTGTGTGTCTTAAAATAGAAACAGAGCTGGTTCACTCTGATCCTGATGCAACACCAAAGAGCAAGCGGACTGTCAGTATTTAGACAATCCCAGTCCTTGGACCCTACCTGAATCTAAATTCTCTGTAGGGATGTGCAGTGACATTCTCTGATCTTCCCATCTCTGTGGAGCAGTGGAAAGAAGCACTTACATGTGTTACTGATGTCTAATCTTGCTGTCAGTTTTACAGAGGGTTTTTTCTCCAGTGCCAGGACATGTCACTGCTCCTGGGGTTTGCACAGCAGATACTGCAGCAAGCCTCATCTCTAATTAGACACCCATCCTCTGACACATTCCACTGCACAGGTTGTGGGAAACTAATTAAAAGAGCCTGTAATTGATAATTTAAGAAATAATGCAATTCGCCATAGTTAGAGTCTGTTATAGAACTCCTACTAGAGCTTTTCTTTTTGTTGCCATCCATATGTGACCTTGCCCAGTAGTTATTCCATTCTTTTGGCAGAAAAATATTAAGGGAAGAAGGAATGGACTGAATAAGCAATTGTTGTCTCATCACTGATCTCATGACTTTTTTAATATATTGACCTTGAAAGACTGGGTGAAGTAAAGGAATCAAGAGCAAGCTTCTCTTTTTATCACAAATAAGATGCAAATTATAATTTTATGTGGTGGCTAGCATTTTTAATGAATAATTTTTAACAGTTAAAAAAGTTTTTCAAAACTCTTAAAGTCCTAGTTTTTTTTTTTCCCAACAGTGAAATACAAATTAAAACTGTATTTTTTGATTTTGAAAGTCAACACATAAATTCTTTTAGTGTTTAGAACGTCATGTATTGTTTCACTTTTTTTTCTTTGCCTCATTTTCCCTGTGATAATTAGGGAAAGACAACAAGGGAAATGAAAAAATCCTGACATTTTTGTAAGTTCTTGACTAAAGAAAATCTCAGAACTTGAAACAAATGCAAAAATCTATTTAACAAAAAAGACAATTTTCAATTTCAAGATGTTTCTGAATGGAAAACATGAAAAACTCAAATTATTACTACCTAGTGTTATTGAAAAAGTGTTTCAAGCTTTGTTGTTAAGACAAACTTTACTGCTATATATTTTTGAGCAAATTGTTTTTGAAAGTGCTATTGAAATTATTTTCTTAATACTACATATCTGTAGTAAGAGATGCCAGAGAGGGCTATGTGCCTGTCTAATGGTGGCTTGAAACCACATATTATAAAACATACCATATATGAGATAGATCAAATAATTGAAGTGTAAGAAGTGTTACACTCTTTCTGCAACTGAGTACACTCATCCTAACAAAAAAACTCCAACACTGAGACTACTAACACCGTCTTTCACAAAACCTCTAGTGTCTTTGCTGGTCTAGACTATGTGCACACACTTCCACTGAAGTCAGTGAGAGCTAAGATGGTTGGCTTTGGAACATCAATAAACTTTCATAAATGACATCATTATTCTGAATGCTCATTGGTAAGTTCAAAAGTTGAATTTCAGAAATGTACATTTTAACTTTAAATGTTTAGAGTTTAGATTTTGGTTTGAAAAATTTGGCTCATACTCCCAGTGGGAGGGAAGGGTGTATGAACTCTTCCCCTAGTAGACTTAAAAATATTTAAGAAATGTTGAAAAAATCCTTTAATCTACAAAAATAGTTCTAAGAGATGCTTGCCTAACAAGATGCAGTGGAAACCACAGTGTGGATGTGCAAACATTACACAGTATTTTTATGAGTCTTAAATAACTAATGATAGCTTACCTAGAGATGGTCTTAGTCTCCTACCAAAACCACAGTGGAGCTCCAGGGAGCAGTGATATGATAGATTAGGAATTCAAAAAGGTGCTAAATCCCAACCTAGTTTGATTAACTTATTCAGTAAGTGGCCTTGGGCAGGTCATTGTAAGACCATACTCCTCTTCCAGTCTGTATAAAGAATGTGCTAAGAATCATAACCACACTTTAAAAAAGCCTCAGGTTTCTAAGATGGCTTTTTTTTTTCCCCCCAATAAAATTTGAAGTAGCGAAAGAAAATCCTTCATCCTAAATGTATTTGCAGCTTAAATACGAAGTCCATTATTTTCCTCATTTTCAGCTGATACCACAGAAGAATGAAATTATTGCTTTTTGTCAATATATGACATGATCTGTCAGTGCACTTTAATAACTGATATCAACTGCAGCAGAAATTACAGATTTCAGTGTATTTTCCACGGTATACCCACTAATATTTTCACCTTTATATTTGCATTAAAAACTGAATTTAGCTATAACAAGAATTTTGTATGTGTCTACAGGCAAGATGCTGATCTGTCATGTTATAAAAATACCCTTCTCAGTACCCTCTCTGGAAAGAGGCTGATAAGCATGCCACGACCATGTCCTGACTCTCGCAGTGATGCTCACTGTCTTTCGGCATTTGTTGTATTGAGATACTGCAGCATGAATGTCCATGCCTTTTTTCAGCAGTGTGACTGAAAATGGGAAATAACTTTTGCATCCTCCACATCTTTTAAAAGTAAACAAGAATTTACTATCTACTCAAATGACCAGGCATGGTAAAAGAAAGGCACTTCACCAGTAAGGGCATTAATCTAGGGATCTGTGTCCTACTCTGCCACAGACATCCCTTGTAACCTGAGAAAAAGCATTTAGTCTCTCTTTGTCTCAGTTCTGCATCTGCCAGGGATATAGTAGGCATTTCATGGCCTCATGTTTTTTTTGTCAAGATAAACGTATTACAGTACTGGGATTCTGACAAGAGTGTCCCTATAATCTATTCCACAAAGAAACTACAACTAAGAAAATAATGCTAGTGGAATGATAGAAATGCAGTCAAATGAGAAGGGAAAATTGCAAAGAAATATACATCTATTACATATTTTTTCCTAGCAACATTTAGCCTAATTTCAGATTTAGCCTAATTCAGGGGTTAACTGAAAAGTTAAGAGAAAGGGAGCACCCATTTTTATTCAAACTCATCGCAGTCAGTAAGAGTGTGCAGAGATAAAAATCAGACTCTCTAGCATCTTTGGAAAGATGTGTCATTGCTTTGAATGGGCAGTCACAGTCCACAGTAAGATGTGCCTCAAATTACATGACAACTTTTTGACATTGACTCCATCAATGACAGGAATAAATGTACATAGAGCAAGAATGGTCATGGTTTTTGATGCTACTATTGCATCCACCATGATATCAATGACTCTTTAAGTTTTGCAGAAACCTTTTCTGCTTTCTGGCATGGAAAAAGACCATGTTGGCAGGGCCTGGCATATTCTGAGAGACTGTTGTTGAGATGGAGTAATCAGATACCTTGTTTGAGTGTGAATATAAACCAAGTGTGTATATGTCACCACGTATGCAAAGATATAGAGGGCTCTACACCTGTACAGACCCGGCTGAAATTGCTTCTCTGAAACACTGAAGGAAGGAAGGAAGAAAGAAAGAAAGAAGAGCAGTCAGCATTCAGAGCAGAGGAAAAAGTTGACAAAAAGAAAAAAAAAAAAAGAGGTGTATCCTGTGAGGAATTCAAGTCTGGTTTGCCCATGATAGTTATTGGCGAGTGATCTCTCCCTGTCCTTATCTCGACCCATGTGGTTTTATTTTCTCTCTGCTATCCAGCTGAGGAGGTTGAGTGATAGAGCGGCCTCGGTGGGCACCTGACATCCAAACAGGGTCAACCCTCTACGCTTGGCTGACAAAAACATGTGTAAGTGCAGGGGCTGCCTGTGACAGTGTGACGATCTGAGCCCAAGCAAGAAGCAGAGCTGACAGAAAGAGCTCAAGCCTGTGTTCTCCAAAAATCAGTCCTGTGCAAGGAGCAGACATTGGTCAGTTTCCACATCACAGGGGACCTGAATGAAGTGTAGGCGACAAGGCAGACTGACACCTTGGCTATGGAAGTCATCTGTTGATCACATGGGTCCTGTATTGCTGCTGTGCAAGGCACAAAGCTAGGGAGACCTGTATTTATTACAGGGAGCTAGGCACTGTTACAATACTGGATGTCTACACAATGCCAGGAATAAATTAAATGACAGACTAAGCAGAGCAAAATATATAACCTCAGTAGACCATTCTACGGAGTCCTGGCAAACAGCCTTAGATGGTGCTACTCAATTAAATTAGCTTTCACCATTCACCAGGGTTCCAAGTGTTTAAGGTTATAGACACATTTCAGAGGCTTGTAAATAAATTAAGGGACATGTAAAAGTTTGGCAAGGAAATACTGATGAAGCAGTTGTTTATAGCGATAACAGAGACCTCACCCGTGAGAGAGCTGTGATCTCTCAAACCCAGAAACTAGCTTAAAAATTTAAGTATTTTCAAGATGTGACATCTTATTTCTGATGTAATATCTGGAATCAGGTGGGAAAAAATGATGTTCTTGCTTGCACTCTGGAGGTAATACCAGGTTGGCCTTGCCCCATGTAGTTATAATTGAGCTTTGCCACACTTACTGCTCTAGTCCCTGAGATAAACAAGCAAACAAACAAAAACTAAAATCCAAAAAGATGGCCAAAGCAGATGTAATCTTGCACTTATTTGACAAACCTGAATGGTGGGAATTCTGTGTTCTAAAAGGTGGTAAGGCATCTTACCTTCCTGTTAGCTGTGCTCTCTAGAAGCTACAAAGTTATCCTAAAGTTTAAAAATATAACTGTGCTGATTAAATGTGTTGGGGCTGAGAGCTGATCTGATGAAGAAGAGAAAAATCATACTGGTTGCTCACTGAGTGAAAAATAAAAATCTCTGGTAGTCAAATGGTATTGTAACATTTCTACAGGTTGAGCTACTAGAAAATCCATCCCTTTCCTCCTTGTTGAGCTGGTTTTGTCTGGGACAGAGTACATTTTCTTCAAAGTAACTGGTATGGGGCTGTGTTTTGGATTTCTGCAGTAAACAGCATTGATTACAGAGGGATATTTTAGTTATTGCTGAGCAGTGCTTACACTGAGTCAAGGCCTTTTCTGCTCCTCACACCACCCCACCAGTGAGCAGGCTGGGGGTGCACAAAGAAGTTGGGGTGGGATATGGCTGGGACAGCTGACCCTAACTGACCCAAGGGATATCCCATACCATACGGCCTCATGCTCAGCATATAGAGTTGGGGGAAGAAGAAGGAAGGGAGAATGTTCAGTGGTGGTGTTTGTCTTCCCAAGTAACCATTACATGTGATGCAGCCCTGCTTTCCTGAGGAAGGTGAACACTTTCCCGACCATGAAAAGTGGTGAACGAATTCCTTGTTTTGCTTTACTAGTGCTCACAGCTTTTGCTTTACTTATTAAGTTGCCTTTATCACAACCCAGTAGCTTTCGCACTTTTCTGATTCTCTCCCCCATCCCACTGTGGTCTATTGAGCAAGCGGCTGTGTGGGGCTTAGCTGCTGGCTGGAGTTAAACCAGGACACTTGTCTTCACAACAAACCAAATAGACAGATGCTAAATTCATGACATTAAGTACCACGTTTTAGCAGCACAATACAGAAATTGTTCTTTTGAGTGTACAAAACCCAAGGGTACATCTGCTGTCCTCAATGAATGATCCAGAGGGGGGAATAGGGGCTGTATCTTCAGATACAGAGTTCCCATTTCACTCCAAAAAGTGGGAAAAAAGGCTGTACAGAAATTTCTGTGCTAACATGAAGTGGCAGGTTCTGAGGCATTACTGCAGTTAAAAACATTGTACAACAGCATGCATTGCCGAATGAAGGTCAAAGGAGCATGTGCTTTGATTGCCAGGGGACCAGATCTCCTGTACAAAGCCTGGTCTGAGTGAAGAGGTTTGGGGATTGGGAAAAACAGTCAGTTGTTCAGGGGAAAAGAGTAAGAAAACTAAGATGCAAGATGTGCAGGATGGGAAATTGCAGCATGTTCTAATTAAGCTTAAGTTTTGCTTTCATTAAGGCAGAACTGGTTATTAACTGACAATATTTGTGTTAGGAATATTTTGGGGAGTTGAGTAAAGAACAGGTGATTTTGTTATCTTTGAGCTTTTTTTAAAAAGTCTTACTGACACTATTCCAAATGCTATTCATTATCTTCAATATACATGCACAAGATGTTTAGCTTTATTATATATTCACTTTATATGAAGCTATGTAGTAATTTTCCTTCAAAAACTGACTGAAACTTACAATTCAATAACCTGATCTTTTATATGAAATAGCTCAGAGCTTTTCCTCTGCAACACTTCCCTGAAAGTCCTTATCAGCTAGGGCTCTTACCTGCACTTCAGATGAGAATTAAGTTGGCATCAAGGAATAAAGGGATGGTAGTAGAATTATATATAAAATTGCTTCAGAATCTCCTTATCTATTACAGTGTCCTTCAGCATTATGCAGGACTGACCCCTTTCCGTGATAAAGGAGTGTTGCTTGTATGACCCATTTCAAGGAAAATTACATTTAAAGAATAAAAGGATACAAATGTTTTTTTTTAATAGTCCCCCTTTGTGTGTACTTTTGTTTTTTTTAGTACATTAGAATCCTGTAATGATCAAGGTGAAGATACTAGCTTAACACCCCCCCCCCCATCTTTCATAGAAAAAGTACAGCAGAGATTTTATATGTTGTATGAGACTGACTGAGCCTATGTCTTCTGGAAGTCAAGAAACACTGTAGACAGTTGGAAAGGTGCTGTTATAAAGTGAAGATAAAACTACAGAGAATAACATTACATAGTGATTTATTATGTGACTGTAACCTGTTTCTCTACTTGTGAGGTAGCAATACTCGACTGCTACAGCTTTTGCAGAAGCACTCTAATTCATAAATGTCATTAATAAGAATAACTTCACAAACCCATTTCATTAAAATTGTGCATTAGTCAGTGCACTGTACAAATGTTAATGGATTTGTCTCTTTGGACTGCTCATTTATAGTACCTTGTGAATACTCGGTACTTGAGATGCAGTAGCTCTCTGCAATTGGCTGGATAAGCCACATGGCAGTATTTTTTTCATGTGGCTTAATAAACGTGTTGGTGTACATATTGGTGCTTGTAAAAGTAAAATTTTATCACTATGAATATTCATGTATGTTATACTGATATTCTCTTTCTTTAAATAGCTGTGCCAGCAAAAATCTGTTTTAGTAATATTTGCAGAAAAGGAACTGATAAAAGAGACAGCATGTTGGAAGTAAATAATTTGAACATTTAAGGTAATATTCAGACTAAATATTTTGCAAGATTTACCTTAACCTTTCTTAAGAACAGCTTCCCTGTAAATGAATGGAGAGTTTCGCCTATACCTGCTTCTTTGCTTCTAGAGGGAAGTGCTGGAACCCTATTATCCCAACATATGTTGGCAGGTCTGGCCTATTGCACCTAGCAAACCCAGCCAGCTCTCCAGGGGACATCAGGCTGCAGGAAAATATCAAGAAAGGCGGCATATGTGGAGCATAAGAGGTGAAACAGAAAGCCTTTGTATTGCTTCTAATATACTCCCAAAATAGAAATTTCCTTCTCAAGCTGGCACATTCTGTAATCACGATTTTGACTATTTGACGTCTATTCTCTTGGTGCTGACCTTGCTCCCTACAGCTATCTGCAGTCCACTTTTCCTGCAATTTATAACAGATGTGGAGACATAAAACGAAATCACTTGCTTGCAAGTAAGCTTGGTTTTGGAGTCGATATGCTGCTGTAGCTGTGTCGTGGCTGCCATACTATATTTGACATTCTTGAGGCCCAGCATTTGTCCAGACAGTGACAAAAATCTATCCAATTGTTTGAAAATTCTGATTTCTAATAGGGATCTTTGGAGAGCAGGTGGACTTTTGTACCAGGGCATCCTCAATGTTATCGTCTGCCCTCCAGTTAACCTGTGATATTCAGTGTTGCAGATGGAGGGTAGGTAGATACCTGGGGCTCTCTTCCAGTCCCTCCTTGGAGGTGCTCCTGTTGAGCATTTGGTTGCTGCTCTGAGATTGGGGACCTGTGCCTTGGGGCACCCAGGTGTCAGTGGAGGAGGAACAAGGGGCATGGGTGGCTTCTGCTGCACCTCTGTAGTTGTAATGTCACATAGCCAGCTCCTAACAGTGAGATCAGAGTGAATCTCTATTAGCTGCACACAGACAGTTTATCTGAGCTTTACTTGCAACAACAAGTAATGTCCCAGTACCCTGGTAATGGTCATTTCCCTCACAGAAAGCCTCATCTCCAAATAACTGTGAGCAGTGTGAAATATGAAATCACCATGGGTAGCATGGCATACTTTTCCAGGCAGACTGAGTATTAATGTGAGGACTTTCTGATTTTTCTACATGGTGGAAGATATTTGGCCTCCAGAGATCAATGAGTTTCCAAACTGCATTGCCTGTCAGCTCTTCAAAGTTCCTACAGAACCCCAAATGCCCAAACCTCCTTCCCTAGATCTGCCAGCAAATGGGGTTCTCCTTCAGCAGCAACCAAGAGGGAATGCATGTGTGGCAGGGCAGAAGTAGCCAAAATCAGGTGCTGTATAGACAGTAATCTACTGAAATGCTACAGGAGTAGTCATGCCCTCCCGAGTCCATACTCCCTCCCAGAAGGAGCCTTGCTAAGCATGACCTGATACGCAGGACCATGCTGCCTGCCTGCTGCCCGGCGTCATCTGCTCAGGCAAGAGAATTTGAGTGAGCATGAGAATTAGGAGATGAAAGGCCACAACAGAAGAAAACGGGGTCTCAGAACTGAGAACTGCATTACATGAACTGTGCCTGTTTGTATACGCTTTCACTGTTAAAGCCAAATGCTTGTGAATTTGGGTATGGGAGGAACAACATAGCATCTCTTTTAGCTGCTGCCTCTCGGCTCTCGAATGTTTTCAGTTCACCAGAGAGATCACTGGCTAGGGACCACTGACCAAAGCAAATCCCTTTGACTTTGAAGCTGTCTAATTTGAGCATGTGCCTCTCCAGTTTTAGTTCATTACACAAGTTATTGATGTAAGAAATCTGCAAATATGTTATGTCACACACAAGGGCAACAGCATTGTCTGAAGAATGATCCCCTGTTTTTCTATAATCTTACATGCTACAGTCTCTCAATGAAATAAATCACTCCACAGGCAATGTATAATGCAGTCTAAAATATGATGGTTCTAACTGTAATCTAAATTGGATATACTGTTATTGCCCTCTTTGTCAGAGTATCAAGGGCTTAATAGTTTTCTTGAGAAACTGAACATGAGCCAGTTTCTGTGTGCACTTGCAGCCCAGAAAGCCAACCGTATCCTGGGCTGCATCAAAAAGAGCGTGACCAGCAGGGCAAAGGAGGTGATCCTGCCCTTCTGCTCTGCTCTTGTGAGACCCCACCTGGAGTATTGTGTGCAGTTCTGGTGTCCTCAATATAAAAAGGACATGGAATTGTTGGAACAAGTCCAGAGGAGGGCCACGAGGATGATCAGGGGACTGGAGCACCTCCTGTATAAAGACAGGCTGAGAAAGTTGGGGCTGTTCAACCTGGAGAAGAGAAGGCTGCGTGGAGACCTCATAGCAGCCTTCCAGTATCTGAAGGGGGCCTATAGGGATGCTGGGGAGGGACTCTTCATTAGGGACTGTAGTGATAGGACAACGGGTAACAGATTCATACTTAAACAGGGAAAGTTTAGGTTGGATATAAGGAGGAAGTTCTTTACTGTGAGGGTGGTGAGGCACTGGAAAAGGCTGCCCAGGGAAATTGTGAATGCTCCATCCCTGGCAGTGTTCAAGGCTAGGTTGGGTGACATGGTTTAGTGTGTGGTGTCCCTGCCCATGGCAGGGGGGCTGGAACTAGATGATCTTAAGGTCCTTTCCAACCCTAACTATTCTATGATTGTTGTGCTTACATGATTATTTCAAATCATCTTTTCAGTAACTCAGATATTCACCATATTTTTGATCATGCTTGAACTTGCAGGCATACTAATTAAAAGCTTTGCTTTGTTTCTTGATAACAGATTTCATATATGTATTAGAAAATCAAACATATCATATTTATCTTTGATCCAGTGACTTACACCTTATACCCCTGTTGTCTACCTCTACCTCAAGAGCTGTCTCTGCCTTGTCCCTGGTCTGCACTACTTTAATCTCTTTCTCTCTTTTTGTTATTTCAGAGATCTGTTAGTAGTAGTTACATCTTTCTTTGAGCCACTCGTCTGGCTTCCACATTGCTTCAGCTCTGCATTCACAGCAAATACTCTACCAACTGCAATGTGATCTCTGCTAGAAATCTTCATCCCTCTGGTTAATCCTGCTCCACTGCTCAGAGATGATAGCTTGTGTTATTCTGTGTTATCTGACTGCTCTATCTCCAACCTACTTTCATCTTGCTAGTGAGATTTTTTGATACAAGCACAACATCTGCCTGATAAACTGCAGTGATTCTGTTACTTGGTGAAGTTCAGTGTGTTGTTTGTAAGGGTGGACATTGGGAGCTTTAGCGCAGAAATATGTTAGTCTGCTTTCCCCTCTCTCCTTCTTTAATTATCTGACTTTCTAAACTCTGTGTGTTTAGTTATTAGCTTAGGAATTCCCTGGGCTTACGTGGATTTCCCAGTGCAGTCACTATTTCCATTTAACTATTTCAAGAGCTGTTTTGCAGAAGAGCCAATTAAACTAGTTACCGAAATGGTACCCAGTCTGTGCCCCCTCACCATAACCTGCCCCCACCCATGGTTTATCCTGGTTGCTGTTTTTTCTCTGATGAATGGCATGGCAGAGGCACAGCTCAGCAGGCAGTCCCACCTCTGTCTATCTCTTCTTCCACTTCTGCTCAGCCTTGGACCTAAGTGTCACCCCGGAAAGGTGCAAAGTAATGATGTAATGCACTCTGGGCTATCTGTCCAAAGAACTAATTGATATTCAAGGACAGCATAGACAAGAGGAGACATGAAGAAAATATGTTGACATTGTAAGAGAACAGAATATATTTGCTGTTACTGGTGAAAAACAGTGTTGTTCCCTCTGGAATACATCAGTAATGGCCAAGACCCAGCTCTTCAGGGGTTTAATGAGTGTTTCTACAGTAGTTGCAAAATATCTGCTTGACTGCAAATTGAATAACCAACTTTTTGCAAGTTGAAAAGCACCTGTATTTGTCTTGAAGTTTTGAAAAACATCTGGCTCTTATACTGGTAGCCCCATTGAGAACAATATTAATTAAAAAAAACAGAGCTGCAGATATGTACCCTCTTCTTGCATTTTTCTTATCAATATTCATGTGCCATAATCCTGACTGGACTCTCAAACTTTTCTGTTGACACTGGGTTTTGATCTGTGGGTCTTAGAGGTGCAGAGATGCAGCGCAGTTGCTTGGCAACACGAACACTCCAGTTCACTGGGGGTGATGAACATTTTTTAAGGAACATTTTCTTTTTTCTGTTGCTGAATGGAGAAGAGCACAGACAACTCAGACTATGATTGATGCCTGACCTGCGGTTTTGGGGCCATAATTCAGGGCTTTATGGATGCAGAGTTCTAGTTGGCACGAGGGTAAATTTGGACCAAGCCTTGTCTTTCACTAACCCCATGGAATACAGTAATAATGTTGAGATGCTCAAGTATTTAAGATTTTGGATTTTGCCTTAGAAAAAAATAATGGGAGGGACTCTTCCTTTTAAGTCCTTTATTTAAAACTCTTTATGAAGCCAGACTGCACAATTCCAGTCTGGGCAAGTTTCTGCAAAACAAGAAAAAGGGAGGGCATTGCCTTCTGTGCAAGGGCAGAGTGTTCTGGGTTCAGAGCTTGTCTCTGCTCTGGAGAGGACGAACCCACCATCACTCACGCAGGAGTTTCTGTTTGTGGAAGACACAGTAGATGCTGTCTCATATTGCACCCACTTCTATGCAGCTGGCAGTTTTTTACAATGATCTCCACACACTACATTTCAGAAGGCCATGCATACTTAGTTCCTGGGCCTTAAGGAGCTTATGGAAAGTCTAAAGCCATATAAAAGGATTACAACCTGCCATTTACCAAGGTCTCAGACTTGCTGAAGCTTGCCGAAGACCAACAGCTTCATCACTAAGACAGTTGAATGTCTGTGCTTCTTTTTGTTGAGCACCATTTTTTGCAGAGCTACTATTTTCAGATCAAGAGTTTCTGATCTGGGTGTTCCTTCTTTTATAGTTCTTTGTAATTTTTATAATTATGGACTTAATTATATTAAATTTATTAAGAATTAGAATTTTAAATTTCTTATGATTCTCTGTGTATTTTTCCAACTGAGTTTAGTTTACAAGACTTCAGTAAATTTGGTGCCTCATTGTGGCAAGAAATTGGGTAACTCAGCAAATGTGTAGGAAGGTAAGTCCTTTAAGGAAATTTTAGGTAGAGATAAAGGAAACCAAGAGCAGCCAGATTTTAGAAGATCTAGATGTGTTTGACATACACACAGTGCCTCCTGTCTTTACTTAGAATTGATGTAAGCCACAGCAAATTAGATAGCCCCCAGGCTTACTTACATTTTGAATTTAGTAATATAACATTATTTCCTCCAAAGCAGCAATCAAGCCATCCATCAGGTTGTCAGCAAATTGTCCATTTGCCATATATTAATCTCACTTTTCATATCCCTTATTCTTCTGTTTCAGTGGGAATTCAGTCACAGATGAAGTCTACTTAGACACAATATTCTGCATATAATGTAGCCCGAGAAACAGTTCACTAATAAGAAAAATACCTGGTCTCTAAGCTGGTGCTTTGTGGGTACATGGTGCTAGATGAGTGCTGTAGAGAGGAGTGTAGCTGTAAATTCTTACTTAAAAAAACCCAACATGTAGAATTTGACTTGCTTCCTACTGGGTGATCAGCAGCAAGCTTGAAGTTAACAGTGATACCAAATGGTTTATTTAGCTGTCAGTTGCAGAGAGAGAATTTGTCATGGAAACAAACAGGCAGCCTACAGCGATATCTTTAAGAGAAGTCTGCTTTCATACAACTGTGAAAGCGCAGACTTACCTCCACTAGCAAGCAACAAGAGCAAGTTTCATGGAATATTTTATTCAAGACCCCTGCTTTTGTTCAAAGTTTCCTGCAGGGAATGGTGGCTTGTGTTGCCACCAGAGACAGTGGATATAGGCAGAAGCAAAGTAAGTTTGAAAAAGGAACCAGAATTTGTGCTGTGCTGCCTTTCCTTACGTTTGTTTTCACACAGAAATCCACTGATACAAAACAGACCTTTAATGATACAGCGCATCAGTATGGGTCCATGACACAGGAATCTTTTCGGCTTGTTTTCCTTTAAAAAGTAAAGTGAAAGCAAATGTGCTTTGAAGCATCATGTCTTCATCTCCTAGAAATGGTCAGTGAGAAAAATAACAAAGTTATGGCAAAAGAGCGAAGTTGCTCAGCTGATGTAGGGATTGGACTTTTTCATTCTCTGTCTTTATAGTAGGTCATGTAGCATATTAGGAATGAAAGCTGAGAGGTGATAAGATTTTTTATTTGCTACATCTTTCAAGGGATGGTCTTTCTCTGTAGATGTAGGAATCCCTGATGGGTAAAGGGAATTTAATAAGAATATGCACAAGTTCCCTGTGGTTGAATTTATGTGCGTGATGCCAGTTCCAGACACAATTATTTAAGATACTTTTTTATCAGTTTATTCTAGCAAATATAGTACTGATATAAAGAGGAAAACTATTTTCACCAGCAGAAGAGGAATACTTATTTTGTGGTGGGAAAAATTAGTCCAATGATACTGAAATAAGGTAAGACATGCTTTTATCTTTCTTTGCATGGAGCAAGTGGTCTGACAGGGTATTCACCCAAGGTAAATCATGTCTCTGGCCATGGCTGAGGGCTTATGATCCTGGACCTGGTGACTACATAAGCACTGAGTTGTGGGAGGCACACAGCAGGGTCCTCTGGTGGTCCATTTTAGGAGCTGGTTACGGCTTCTGCCTCCCTTGGCCATCATCCTTCCCACCAAGTGCAAAAAAAAAAAAGGAGACAAGGAAAGAGAGGTGCTGAGGGTCCTGATACACAGCCGAGTCTCAGTGCAGGGTTAAGGTGAGGAGAGGACTTGCCCCAAAACTTGGAATCTTCCACGTTTGACACACAGTAATATGAGTGTATATTTTATGGCTATGTGGGTATAAAAGGTATTTCAATGAGTTTGCCTAATTCTGACTTTTAAGGGGTTTTTGTTAGTGCTGAAATGATGGGAAAAGCCTTTTAAAAACTGAGATGATGTTTTCCATTAACCTAAGCTTTTGACAGGTGCTAAGGAGCACAGTAAGATAAGAAGAATGTCATTTTCATTTCCCTCTTGGATTTTTTTGATATCGACATCTTGTTTGCAAAGCCTACCTCTTTCTCAATGCTTGTACAATTTTCTTGTACACGAATCTTGCAGGAGGATTGGGTGGGAGGAAGATGGTTATTTCTATGAGGTTATACAGGGATGTTATAGGGTCAACATAGCATTAGGATCTTCAGGTTTATCTCGTAAAGGAATTATTAAAAAGAAAAAAAGAAAACCAAAAAACCAAAACAAAAGCAGAACAACCAGTTAGCAGAAAAGGACAAGGAGAAAAGAAAACCAACTGACTTTTAAAATAAAGAGAAATAACTTAATCTGAAGCTAGAGGAAATAAATCAATAAAAGTAATTTTGTGTTATGTGCGAAGGCTTCACAGTCCTAGCTTTCAACTTTCTGTCAGTTTTACAGGTTTAATTCATTTATAGAATTTTAAATTGAACCTATTTTGTCCAGTCATCCTCTTTCTTGGGATAGTTTATTAAATCTGGTTTTGAAATGCATCATCGAAATAAGGATGGGCTTTGCAGCCCCATGACACTGGCCACGTCATAAGGCATGAGACAGCATACTCAGGGATACAGGGATATGTATAATGTGATATTGGAACTGGAGGCATTGAGGCTATCAGCTGAGTTGCATGTGGGCTTTACAGGTGTGTGGTGTATGTGGATTAGTCAGGGCAATGGCAATGAGTTTGAGCTTTGTATACACATTTTGTAGGTGAATACTGTGGAAATGAAGTCAAGTGGAAGTGAAGCTATGACAAGCTTTTTCTTTTCTCATAAGGCGTCTGCCTCCCAGGATCACACTCGACAATATAGTCTTCATCCAGCATATCTACAGGTGACTCTTCCTCAGACTAAAACCTTTCAAAAACACCTAAAGAGGAGAAAACAAAAAGAGGACACTTAATAACCTCACAAGCTGGCTGACTCACTGCAGGTGTCAGTGCATATATCTGGCAAATCTCAGTACTTGCCATCTACCTTGCAATTACACATGGGGTAGGGGTGCTTAACTGAAAGTCAACTGATACCCGGTTACGTCTTACTATAGTACCTTCAGAGCTTTGCCACTTGCTGCTTTGCCATAGCAGCTATCATTTACCATATAGCACTGCAACAAAAGAAATCCCTCATTCCTGCAAGTCCACAGCAGCTTTCCTCTCATGGCAATGGCCTCTCCACCTTGGCTCATTGTCTTAGCATGTTTTTATAGACTGATGAGAGCTACGACTTTCATTTAGTGGTAATGAATAGGTTCCTTTCATGTGACTCCTGGGCTACTTAACCTCAGCTTCTGCAGGCTGAGCAGGCCTTGCTGAGTGTGTCCATGGAAAAGCAAGCCCTCTACATGGGCAGCCTTAATCCAGGGGGAGAGGACAAACCCCTGCTCTATCTGTGGAATCATTGCAAACTCAGAGGTGGCCCGAGGGTGTCCCAGGGAGGAAACATGGCAGATGCTGGATGGCCTGCCCTGCTCACTCACTGCCATAAATAATGGATAGAAGACCCTGTAAGTGGAACATCTTCCTCGAAGCTCTCTGGACATTACATATCTTCAGGACTCAAACTCCTTTCCTTATAGCCTGCAAATTTATTCTTTTTTTTCAGAGCACAGTTTCCAGTTCCAGGAATCTCATGAAAAAATCTGAAGCATCAGGGCTCTCCAGTCCAAATGGAGAAGCCAGTTTACATGTGTCAGTAGATTCTGCAGGGGAAATTTCTGGGAAAACACAGAAGCTGTTTACGTCTTTAAATGAAGCAGTATTAGAGCTATTGAAAGCAACGTTAAGAAACCAAGGGATCTAGCTCTCTTTATAGATGCTTATTAGGGAAATAAATGAACCTAATAAGCATTGTCCATAGCTTTATCAACACTCAAACGCTACCAAGATCACTGAAGGTGAGCAAAAGCACCGAAGCCCCTTTGACCCCCTCTAAAGCAATTGATTTGTGAAGAAGTGTTAAAACAACAAACAGCCGCGGGACAGCCTCTCTGTGCACGTGTGTGTGTGTGAATGCGTTAAACCCTCCGCGATGCGCTCATCCTTCCTTCCACCTCATCCCGCCTCCCGTGGCCACCAGGTGGGGCAGCGACGCTCTGCTCCCCGCAAAGCCGAGAGCGCTCCTGAACCTGCCGACAGGCAGCCGGCATCACGGAAACTTTCCTGTTCTTTTAAGCGAGAGAAGCAGACGCTTCCGTCCTCCTGCAAAGGCCGGAAGGTGAAACCCGCCGTTTCTTTTTGCGTGGCAATCGGAAAAGGAGAAATCGGAGCAAAGCTCTCTGGAAGGGTGGCTTTGTGGAGCTCGTTCCTCGCTGGTGCTCGACATTACTCTGCATCAGAGCCCTATGCTTCACCTGGGGAACTGTAGGTTTGTCCTATGATCGTCCTTATGATTCCTGCTGTTTCCTAAGTAAATACAGAAAGGCATTGTAGCCCACTGATGTCAGAAGACATCACCACTTTCCAAACACCACGGTGTGAGAGGAAATCTTAAATTAATCTTCCCTTAACAAAAATCACTGGCGTAAAGAGCAAAGGTTTGGAAAAGAGGGGAAAAAAGCCCAGAATCATATGAAAATCTGCCTCATAAAGTGAGCAAACTCCTGCCCACATTATTTTGCCGTTTGTTTACTTGTGGCTTCATTAAAATTGCATGCAGATCCAATGACTAGATTTTGTTAATGGCCCACAGAGGGACAATCATCGCTGAAGCCTGAACACTGTGATCCATTTTCCCTAATTATTACTTTGTAACCATTTCTAATTTGACAGCTCCTGCTGAACACTGGTTCATTTATTTTGTTTCATTGTTTCATGTAAGGAAACATCAGATAAGCATAACAGCAGAGCATTAATAATGAGACCCACTAATTTGAAACATACATTAATTGCACATTAAGAGCATATAATGGCCTTCATTGGGGCTCCTGGAAAGATTCTTCATTGTAGAATCCCTTTAAATGATATAAATCACAGGGTTGTACTGCACACTTAAAAAGGAACAGGAAGAATATCTGATTCCTTGTGGCCTACAAGTCAAGAATGGAGAGAGGTAAAGAGTTTCGTTTCCCTCCTTGGCACGGTTTTATAACTGTCAAAATGATGGAATCAAGATGGATGTATTTGCTCCTGATAAAGTAGAACTTTGAGGCGATTTATATGTTTTCCTCTGTAGGGAAAATTCTGGGGTGTTCAGGTGTTTCTAAAAATCTAATGTATCAGTTTTTTGAAGGTTTTATAATAAAATTACATATTTCTAAAGAAGTAATGTGAGAATATACAACTACAAAGGTCAGCAAGTCCAGTCTCCTGCTAGCTCAGTTAACGGCATCAATATTTCTTTCATGAACTCATGGAGTTCTATCTTAAATGTATTATGGTTTTTAATTTTGATCCTTTTTATTCCCATAACCTAATTTTAGAAGGCTGTTCCAAAACTCCATTTTATTGACCCTCCTGAAAATTTGTGCCACTGGGAAATGTCATTATCTCACTCTTTTACTTTCTGCTAGCTCCTTCCTTATTCATTTTGTGATATAGCTAGTCCCTATCTTCAGTGTAAAAGTATTTGGCATTTGTTTTGCCTTCATTCCCTGTCTCCTCTATATCTTTTTTTTCATAGTGTTTACCCCACTTTATGAAAACATGTTCAACTTCAAGCTTAATTTTGCTAAGCTAAACAGGGCAGGCTAGTTTGGATTCCTTTGGTAAGATGGACTTATGCCTTTCCTGCATTCCATCTTGACTTTGTATTTTTTTCTTGTGACTGATTGGAATTATAAATTTTTCTCCAGATGGAATTTCCTCAATGCTTTGTACAGTCACATTAATACATCTTCATATCTCCTGGAAATGCTGTAGCTGATAAATCCATCTTTCCCTTCCTCCCCCCCTCCTCGCCCCTTGCAACACCGTGGTAGATCGTAGCTCTCTTAACAATGCATTAGTTTGGCCAGACGTTTTAATCATTTTTAGCTCTCAGCTGATGATAAGTAAGCTTGGAGCAGTCATTTTTGCTGTCTTTTAACAGAGGCATGATTTGCATTTTTGCACATTGTGCTTTTGAATTTAAACTATTTCTATCTTTCCAAGCCTCATGATCATTCAGTTATTCCTATAAAATATTCCAGTCTTCCTCAGATGCTGGCAATACTTCAAATTACATGTCATCAGGAAGTGTGATGATATAACTGCTTTGCGTTAGCCAGTTCCTTACTCTCTGTGACTTAACTAGCTCCTGTCTTCTCCAGTGTGGTCTGCTTTATATAGATTCGGTATATTGTACCTGCTTACTCTAGACCTTTAATTACCTTGTTTCATACAGATATGAAATTGACCTCATTTACTCTGCTGTTTATCCTGTTCCCCTTTTCCTTTCCGTTCTTTATTCTTTCCCTCACAGTTTGATCTACAGTCCTGTGTAGCACAGAGGTCAGACTAATGGGCTTGTGGTTGTATGAAACACTGCAAGTCCTTAAATACAGGTACTAAATTTGTTATTCTCTGGTTAGACAGCAATATCCCTTCCCATTATTTCGATGCCTATTTAGTGAACAAAATCCTTCAGCCATCAAATCCAGAAATACCTTCACCTGAATTTGTTGTTATGTCTGTATTTGAGGTCACTGTATTTTCCCTTTCTCTCTCAAAACATTGTACAGTCGTCTACTCAGTCCTGTCACTGATCACTCTCAGCCTATATACCAACATCCAATGAGTAGGACTGCTTGTGCCAAGCTCTTCACAAATGGTTTTGGATAGTTGGGATGTTGAGCTGTCGTATCTTATTTTTCTTCTCTCAAGCTGTTGGCATGCAGTCCTTAAAAATATTTGTTCTCTCCATTTTGTCAGCAGTGTACCTTCCAGGAGTGTATGCTAAATGTGTCCTCTTATGCCCTGTGGTCTTCTTACGCCCCTGATGGCTCAGCTTTGACATGGCAGGCTATCAGTTGATGTTCATGGAACTGCAGGGCATCTCTCCATCACTGATGGACTCTTTTTGGGTTTGAATTGCTGCTAATGTTCACTGCCTAAGAAAGGAAGGGGTCTCCATATGATCACTACCAGCTCAGAGAAATCTGTGCAAAGACTACTCTGGTCAGGGAAAGTTAAGCAACAGCCTGAAAATCAGAGCTTGTCTTAGAAGGTACTGTATAATACATGGTTTGAAACAACAGTCTGCTTAGAAGTGAAGTATTTTTAGCTTTTCACAAAATTGCTGTGCTGTGCTCAGATAAAGCAGTAATAGCTGCAGTTGTTTGCTGAAGGAAGGCAAAATTCCTTGCTCTCTGTTTTCATTCTGGACACTCTTTAATGACAATTACCAAAATATCAGGCAGTTGTTTCTCACAGTCGCCCAGCTTTGCTCTCACTAGCTGTGCCCTGCTGCATTACTGACGTTCATGCTTCTTTTGTTCTAACTGGTTCCATTCTTCCAGCTCTCCAGTTATGTTCTAACCACCGTCTAATCACCTTTTAACTGAATTTCCTCATTAGATTCTGTTAGCAAGCCTCTCCCAACCTTCTTGCTGCAGAAGGATAAAAGGGAAGTGATCAATCTGTTTATCCTGATAGATATGTCATGGTGCCACAGTTTGCAGGTAGTGAGGGGCACTGCATGAGCAGCCAGACTCTAGAGGAGGCAGGGTGGTTAGGTGAGAGGAGTCTGCTGTCTCATGACTTTCAGGAGAGAAGAAAGGTACCAGCCCTGAACCGAGTGCATCACCTGCTCTGCAACTTTTCTGCCAGAGAAGTCCTGGCAAAGCAGGTAAGAAGTTGTCCTTGCTTTACAAGAACTGTTGCCTTCATGCCTCAAGAGTGATACAAAGGAGGAGGAGTTCATTATGGTCCACTGCTCTTCTTCCTGGTGCCACTGTACACGTATAGTCCCACTATGTGTGGTGATCTGCTAGAATTAATTTCAGCCTTTACCCTGGTTGGTCAGGGTGTGCAGCAGCTCCATCTCCATTGTGTTCTGCCAGGAGCTTCCTGCTTAGCTGTAATAAATGGTGGTTCCCTGACTGCCTTCATCTTTAAACATGACCTTTTTTTCAGGTAATACACAGATCATTGATAATTAAGACAAGAAACAAATTTTAGACCCAATTTTCCATACTCCTTTTAGAGTCTGCTTTTTGCCTCACCACATTCCTTGGTTATTATTGTAAGTACATTTTTACCACAGGGTAGGAATGTATTTGTGGATTTAAGAAGTGAAGCAAGCTAAGCCATAAATATTCTTATCTCTTTCTTGCCATTTATTAGTTACAATTTCTCCTATAAATAAGAATTTCAATACTTGCATTTGTTTCTTTTGTCTATATATTTTTGGAACAGCTCTTGCTTTTTTTTTGTCCTTCTGTGTGGTGACTCACTCTGATTTCCTGATTTATGTTGTTCTGATTTACACTTCTTTTCCCCCAAATTCGCAGGAAAGAGCTTCCTAGTAATGCCATTTATTAACAGGCTGGGTGCTTAGAATATACTTTCAGCTCACATGAACACCATTCACCCCTATATTTTTATTAATAATTATTATTTTATAGGGCCAAACTGTTTGAAGAGCATTCAGGTTGAATAGGCTGCTGAATTTGTAGGCCACCCATCCACTAAAGCAGGCACTTTGGGCTGCAAAAAAATCTGTATGTTTGAGTAGCCCACTAATGAAAATGAGTGAGCTCTACATGCAAATGAACTCAGGTTCCAAGGCTGGCCTCTCTCCTTTCATTATTCTGTTTTATATCCCAGACAGCTACTGCCATGCATTACAGTCTATAAAAGCAAGGCTGGGCGCAGCCCAACAAATTCAGAAGCTGTCTGAAAATCTTTTGACAGCTTTCCATCTTCTGGTTACAAGCTCAATGTTAAAATTATCTCTGTTCCAAAAAAGCTAGTGGTGCACATTTATCTCTTTTCAAATATATAATCTGCATGTTTAGTTATTGTTTATTAAAAATCTCATCAGACACAGATTTCCTGCAATAGTATAATGTTTTGCAATGCTTAGTTTACAGTAGTTACCTTATTTGATAGAACCACATTACTTTCCTCATTAATTACTGCTTCTCACCTGCTCTTAAAAATGGGCATAGCTTTCAATCTGTGTTGATTTCTATACAAGTCTGTCCTGGGTTCAGCAGTAGCAGTCATTTTTCCCCTTCTTGGTAGCTGGTGCAGTGCAATGTTTTGACTTTCAGCTCGGGAACAGAGCTGATAACAAGCGATGTTTTGGTTTGGCCAAGGACTTTGTGAGCCTCATGCTCTGCCAGGGAGGAGGGGAAGCCGGGAGGAAGCAGAGACAGGACACCTGACCCAAACTGACCAAAGAGGTATTCCATACCACAGCACGTCATGCCCAGGATGTAACTGGGAGTTAGCCGGAAGGGCTGGGAGACTGCAGGGTTGGAGGAGGTATCGGTCAGAGCTTGGTTGGGCTGGGGGGCGAGTTATCGGTCAGCTGGTGGTGAGATGATGTATTCTCTTCCCTTGTTATTTCCTTTATCATTATTATCACTGGTGGTAGCAGTAGTGATTTGTGTTATACCTTAGTTACTAAACTGTTCTTATCTCAACCCGTGGGAGTTGCATTCTTTTCGATTCTCCTCTCCGTCCCTCCGGGAGCAGGGGGAGGGCAAGAAAGGGGGGGGAAGTGAGCGAACGAATTACCTGACTGAGTTTAAACCACAACAAAGTCTTAACTTTCGATTAATAACCTGCAGCTTATTTAAATTATTATGGCCTCTTGAGTAGTGTTAGTTTGAAAAAAAAAAAAAAATCTTATCAGAAGCACAATGGTGGGAGGAAAAGCAATATATTACAGGAGCAGCCTGACATCTCTATCATAAGAACTTCACAATTAGCTTGTAGAAGTAAATGAGAATTAAAAAACATCCAATCCATAGAAACCCCTTGCATTAAAAATCCTGGTGTGTATTTACACATTCTAACACCTCACAGTTTAATTTTTCATTCTGGAAAGAGCAGATGACAGAATTTTTAAAATTATTTCTGCAGTAAAGTTTTTCAGTGGTGTAAGAGAGCAATAACAGCCTGCTCTGCTTAGGAGTTGGGCTATGAAACAACTGCTTGCAAGCATCTCACATTTGAACATTCCACTGAAATGGAAGATTTTTGAGACCTCAGGGTGTTTGGCTAAATTTGTACTTAGAAAATGTGACTTTCTAAGAGGATACTGCTTGTATTGGGCTGGCTGAGGTAGAGTTAATTTTCTCCATAGCAGCCCTCATAGTACAGTGCTTTGTATTGGTAGCTAGAAAGGTATCTGTAACACACAAGTGTTTTGGCTACAGAAGTGCTTGCACAGCATCAGGGCTGTGTCTCCAACATTCCCCCCTCACCAGTAGGCTGGAGCTGGGCAAGATCCTGGGAGGAGACACAGCCAGGACAGTTGACCCAAACTGACCAAAGGGATATGCCATGCTATATGACATCTGCTTATCAATAAAAGCTAAGAGGAAGGAGGAGGAAGGGGCAGGAGGGTGGGGTGGCATTCATTATTTACATTTGTCTTCTGGCGCAAGTGCTATATGTACTGAAGCTCTGCTTCCTGGAAAGTGGTTGAACATAGCCTGCTGATGGGAAGTAGAGAAAAAAATCTTTTGCTTTCCTTTGCTTCTGTGGGTGACTTTGCTTTGCTTTATTAAACTGCCTCTATCTTGACCCATGAGGGTTTTTTGTGTCTCATTTTCTTCCCTTCCTGTCCTGCTGAGGACAAGAGAGATACAGCTGCTTGTTGGGCCCTTGCTCCTACCCGGGGTCATCACACCACACTAGTACAAGTATAAATAGCAAAAAAATGAAGTACTTCTGGATAGTTGCTCTTGCCTCCTAGGGAGTATTTTGGGTTTCTTCTCATAATATTTCCTCTATGTTGTTAGGAACCCCATAGACTGCCTGTGAAGCAGAGCTATTTGGTTGGATCTCTTATTTTGCCTTAGTTAAAAAGTTGTTTTCTGTTCTTTTTGTTGGGTTTATTTTTTTTTTTAAGAGATTCCTGAAATCAAATCTTCATTTGGCAGAAATCAAATGATCACTATTGACTTCAGAGGAACTGCTTTGACTTACAAAACCAGAAAGTATAATACTTTATTAGATATTATGCACTTTTTTTGTTAGCAAATTGCAATCAAGCTAGAAACATGGTGCTGGAAGAGATGGGAAATGATTCTTTAGTCTGTGTTTTGGATTGACCAAGCATCTCTGTAGTTTTTCTGATCTATGTCTGTAATACCTCTTTCTCAAAATCCTTTGGATAAACAGGATTTGCAATCTGTAGATTTCATGTCCTGTGGCTCACAGGATGTCCCTTCATAACTGGAAAGATTTCTGTTTGTTCTTTGCCTCTTATTAAATTAGTTTCTCTGTTTTCCTGTGTGCTCAGGGCATGGAGAACAATTAAATGCTCTCTTTTTGAAAACCATCTTTTATTTACTGGTAGGCTGCTATCATACTGTCTTCTCCCTACCTCTTTTCTTACCAACTCTCACTTGTGTTCACTGCCTGGACTAAACTATATGCGTAGTTCTTTCAATATAATGTACTTATTCACTTTCCTATTCAATAATGAATAGATGTTTGTAAATTGTTGTGCATTATGTGCCTACTTTGGCTTCCCTAAAAATTGATCTTCTCTCTTATGAGTTCCATTCCAGGTATGCCTTTGTACTCTTTGATACACCCACATTAAAAACAAAGGCCACTGTTTTATTTCTCTGTCCTGCATCAGCTATATGTGCTATATATATATACTATATGTGCTATTCTCAGTTGTTCACCAAAATCTCAAAGACTCCAATCTCTTTCACAGAGTAAAATCAACTAGAGTTGCCCCAATTGTTCACATAAGAAACAAGCTGTTCCATCAAAATAAAAACAGACCAAAACAATTTTTTTTAGATATATTTTCATTACTTTTCCCTTACTTGTTCTTCTGACTGCATTTTAGTGTGGAAATATTTTTGTTTTTCCAGTTGGAAAAACATTATACAACTCAAAGAAAAAGCTACAAAGTTGTCTTTATTGCTATGTAGAGATCATGCTATCACAACTGGATGTTACAACCTCCTCCTATTACATTAAAATATCATTACTGCTGTTTTGGGTCTTAGTGCCTTTAAATTCATGGTCATCTTCCAGTTACACATGTTCTTTTTTCCTGGTACTATCAAAAGTGAAGCTGTATTTGGGCAAAATGAAAAATAAGTTTAAGCAGTTTAAAAATTAAATGTTTGTTTCCTATCAGAAGTAAAAATCCAAGAGGACAAAAGCCCTGTAAATGAATTGCATAATTTGATACTGCTTTTTGAGAAATTAGGCAGTTTGAAATATCATGTAAAAAGCATGTTAATTTTTCTCCCAGGAATACATAACATAGAAGTAAGAAGGATTTTCTGGGTTTTAATCTTGATCCCGTAACATCTTAAGAAGCTTGATTATATAATTATTAAATACATTTAGAATCTAATTGGTTTCTGCTTCTAATACACCTATTCGATTCAACAATTCTGAATATATTTTCAGATTTTTCAGAGCCAAATGTATTTAAATATATTTGAAATTGAATTCTCATATTGTTTCAGTGGTTCCAAATGTGTATGTTGCTTAAAAAATACTTTAACTGTTATGCTTTTGCCCATGTTTTATAACTATTACATTAAAGTTTATTGACATAATATAATCTAGAGTTTGAAAAGAGATGTTATTACTATCTTTAGGTAATCATAATTGTCTTTAAATAATCACTAAAAAATGGAAAATTGCAATTTTTCATCTTACAAAATAAACCCCAAAATGTAGTCATTTGAATTGTAAATATGTAAGTAAAGATCGACTCTGACAAAAACTGGAGATCTTTGAGTATTCTGGTTTGTACAATCCAGAATTGTACTCCATATAAATCTGTCTAGAAGACTTTGAATGCTTTCTCCTCTTTAGCTTGCACATAGAAAAGGAAAATGGACTCCAGTGAAGCATTTACTGTAGTATGCAACCACATACTCTTTCCCATAGAAATCTGTCTTATTCAGTGATGTTCTGGTTATTTCCTACAGAATGACTCAGATGGAGATAATGAATGAGACTCTTGCTGGTAAAGTGCCTGCTGCATTCATCTGAGGAGCTAGAGAGTGTAGTGAATGACAGCTGGGAAGAGAGATGCAGTCTTGTACCTAATGCTGTTAAAAAAAACTCCAGTGACAACTGAATTGTCTCCTGACCTTTTCCATAAAGTCATATTTTTCACAATAATTTTGTCCTCCTTTCTGGATGCCTCATTTGGGATGCCTGGGACCTGTGAAGTGGAGGTGCTGAACACCTCCATGAACTACTAGAAGGAGAGACAGAAGCCTTCTGCTGAAAGTTCTTCTCTGCCCTGACACTCAGTGTGACTTCAGGCATATCAGGCTTTCTGACTCCATTTTTATTTTTAATTCCTGTTTGGAATCAAAGCAGGTTTGTCACTGTAAATTCCTGCAAAGTCACAAGTATGCTAAGACGCCATAATTCAGTTCTGCTGGCAATCTTCTTTGGAAGCATATTTTTCAGGGTGTCAGATTTGATATTCTCAATATTTTCATACTTTTAAATATATTTTAAAAGTATGTTTCTACCTAAAGTTTTAATACGTTCTTCTCCCTTCACAGTTTTCAAATTTTAAAATTTTATCAGAAAGTATTTTAGGCAAACGATAGATAACTCTCAAAGATACATGTCTGATCATGTGCATATATGTGATTTCTATCAGTCTGACTTGCCTTGAGAAATGTCCACCAAGTGATCTGAAGCTATTTTAACTAGGTGGCTTCTGCACTTCTTTGAGTGAGAGACTGTACAGAAGAGTTCAGCTCCATTCAACAAAATATCAAAACATCATAACTGGATCAATTTCAATTCAATTTCAATTTCATTAAATGTCTTCTGATGAAATATTAAAAATCCCCACATAATTTAAAATCAAAATTCTTTTGGTGTCTGGGAGTGAAGTGATTATTTATTTTTTTTTTTTTTTTTAACTCAGAAAACTTTAAAATCCCCCCCAAAATTTTATCATGGAAGTTTTTTAGTGGAGGACTAATTGTAGCTTGCTCTCGCCAAAGAATGTGCAAAGGGAAAAGGATTTAAAGGTGCCAGCATTCCTTCCAAATGACTGAAAGAACCTTGCTGCTAGGTTCAGGTAGCTTATGCCTGTCTGTGCTTTGATGGTTTTTCATTTTTCATAAGTAATTGGACAAAATTATCTACTATGCTATGGTTTCAGATTTCCTCGCCACCCAAGTGTTGCAGATTCAGGTTTGCCCTGATGGAGCCTCCTGCCTCTTTCATATGGCCATGTTCCTTGAAAGAGGAAAGCTAATACATTCTCTTGAAGGAAATACACTATGATAGCATGCTCCCCCCTGCTATTTCATTTTGGGGAAAAAAAAAAAAAGGGAGGGGGGGAGTGTTGGAGAAAGCAGAACATTAGCATAAATGGCCCAAATGTCTGTGTATCTGTCGAAGAGGCATTGACATCAGGAAAGATTCACAAGATAGAAAGACCTGTCAATCACAGGGATCACCACCAACATTTTAGGCACCAGGGAAATTGATTTTAAAAAAATCCATATTCCTAGGCTGTCTGTGCTTTCTAGTCCCAAAGATCACTCAGGAAAGACAACAGATTTTCTGTATGCAGGAGCTGATTCCTGGGAGCACACAACCCCACCTCCCAGTGTCAGTATCTATCTGAAAATGCCCACATTGATTACATTATATTTACTGAGAATGACATGTATTTGGAAGGGAAAAAGTTATTTTTAAAATACTAAGTGACAGTTTCCTTCCCTTTTAAAAGAGAAAGAACCCCTATTGTTGTAAAAAGATTTTCTTCATGAATATAAACATTGCTTCTGCCTTTTGTGAATACTGAACAATTCAGAAACTTTAAAGCTGTATACATAATGTTTGTGTATTACTGTAACTTCTGCATAATTTTTCACATGGCATTGCATTCTGCCATGTCACATTTTCATAGTCTATGAAAATTTCCTTATCTTTTAATTGTGATTCAGAAAGTGCTGTCAAAGAAAGCTGAAAGGCTTGCAAAGAGAAATGAATGAATGTATAAAATTCAGGTCTGTTCTGTGAGCTAGTGCAAACACGTAGTCCCTTTCAGAGCCACCATGCCTTTTCAGTCATGTAAAAAGTTATCACACCAAAGCACTGATGGATGATAATTCAGATTCAGAATCATGCAGACCATGAGTTTTCTTTTCAGTTCCCTGGGGCTCAGATAACACTTGAATGGGTGGACTAATATTTTCAAAAGTTTGTAAAATACTCAGATAAATACCAACCTTCAGATCCCAGCTGGGATTTAAACACAAAAAGAGTTGAGCAAGGTCATAAGAGCAAGTGTTTTTTTGCAAAATTATCATTTTATATCCAACAGAGAAGAAAACACAAACAAACTTAAAGCTGTGTATTTATCTGTAGGTCCTTCTTCATGAAAGACAGCTCTGCTCACTAAGAGAATTGGAAGACTGCAGGACATACAGATCGTTAAAAGGCATTTGTGTTTTCTTTGACAATTCCAGAAGTTTCTATTTGCTGCATGTATCTCAGCCACATACCTTGCTAATTTAAATGATATACTCAATTTTCTTGCAAGCTAATAGCAAATTTAGACCTTGAATACTGCTGTCATTTCTCCACCCTCCGCTGCTTCCGCTGTTCTGTCTTTCCCCATTCCTCTTATATCTTTTCCACCTACTCTTTTTCCACCTCCTTATCCTCAATTTCATCATCACCAAATATTGCCAATTAGCAACTGTTCATACAACTTCTTCAGTTTGTTATTGATAGGCTATTTATTTTGTTATTAGTATGAACAGGCTGGTGGGATCCTCTTTAGAACAGGGAACATTACGTGTACATTTATTTTAATTTCTTAAAATGTATAATTTCAAAAGTACTTTTTTCATAATCTACAACTTTGCTGGGTTTTATATGTGAGCAACAGAATTTCTTCAAAAACCAAAAAGCAGCATTTATCTATTTCCAAGTGTTTCTTATTCCATTTCATCTCATTGTGTCACTGTATTTTTCTTGAAATTGTCCATAGGCTTAATTTCTCTGACCTCAGAAAAGTACAGAAATTCATACAGTTTAAGGAGAGCAGCTAGGGTAGCAGTGATTTCCAGAATGACTAAGGCAGGTTGCAACACATGCAAGTGACTCTTTGGAGCAGAGAATAAAGAAAAAGGAAATGTATTTTTTTTAAAATTACAATGGAGAGGTTTAACTGGTACTTATTTTGGCTAGAAGAGACAAGTGAAGCTTGTAGGAACTGAGCTTTTTTCTTTCCTTTGAGCAGATATATGAAGACAAATACCTTAAGCAAACTTTGAGTAACTGAAATTATTTTTCTCACATAAGATTTCCTTTGCACACAAAATTCAACTTCAGAATTAAGAAGTGTGCCTCTGAGTTTTTAACAGATATAATCAGATACCTTCAGAGGTTGCGAAAATTGAGGCTGTTCATCCTGGAGAAGAGGAAGCTTCTTGGGGACCTCACAGCAGCCTTCCATTATCTGAAGGAGGCTATAAGAATGCTGGGGAGAGACTCTTCATCAGGGACTTTAGCAATAGGACAAAGGGTAATGGGTTCAAACTTAAACTGGGGAATTTAGGTTAGGTATAAGGAAGAAATTCTTTACTGTGAGAGTGGTGAGGCACTGGAACAGGTTGCCCAAAGAAGCTGTGAATGCTCTGTCCCTGACAGTTTTTAAGGCCAGGTTGGAGAGGGCCTTGGGTGTGACATGGTCTAGTAGAAGGTGTTCCTGCCCATGGCATGGGGGTTTGAACTAGATGATTTTAAGGTCCTTTCCAACCCTAACTATTCCATGGTTCTATGATTCTGTACAGTTTCTGGCAAAATGCACTATTTCATAACTGTGTTGACTTTTTACCAGCCATACTGAACTTTAGCCTTTTCATTGACTTGCTTTATGGGATGTATTAGTTATGCTAAGAAGATGCTATTCCCACAGTGATGAAATTAAGCTAGTATTTGTAAAGCAGAAGGAAGTGAGACAATTTTTTTGCCACCATCATTTTTTGTAAATACAAGGAGAAGGGTTTGCATCTGGGTGGCTGCTGTCCTTTCATTTATTTTAAGAGGACACAGACACCCACCATGGAATGTCATTCTTCCATCATCCTAATCTAATATTAGGAACCTCGAAAGGAGCCTTGAGAAACATGGGAGTGTTTTTAATCTGTCACATAAATCTGTGTCACACCTCAACTCAAATGCTTCGTACAGTCCTGCTCCCCCACCTCAATAAATGTATGTTAGGACTGAGAGATGTTTAGAAAAGCAGCAATGATGGTAAAAGGTATGGAATGACACTCATGAAGAGTTAATGAAAGAGGTCTTTGCCAGTCAGGAGAAGAGATGAGAAAAAATGCTATGCACATTTACAAAACCTGTATCACAAACAGTGAGATGAGCACAAAAAACTGTTTACTGCCTCTCTTGTTATGAAAATGAGAATCACATTAAATTAGTAAGTGATGCATGAAAAACCAACAGAAGGGTATGGCCTGTGGCGCAGCTTATAGGTAAGCTTGAGAGTCTCTGCTGCATGATATAGTTGCCATCAAATGTGTGCAGAGTCAAAAAGAGAGCAGAGAAATTAATGAAAAAAAAACCCTTTGAGGTTATTCCACATAAATAACCACCTATGGCTCAACCAAAATCTCTGAAGACTATTCTGAGGGTATGTTTCATGTTTTCATAATTTCTTTGTACTTACCTTGGCTTACTTACCTTACTGTACTTACCATCTGCGGCCAATGGTCTTGTGCAATATCTGCTAACCTCCTGTGACGCCTTTACATTTTTGTTACTTCACAGGTTTTTCCTGCCCTGATTTTTTATTTTGCTCTTCTCTTGTTCTCCAGCCTTCTTGCTGACAGCTAAAAACCCTGTCTTCTGTTAGTTTCTTCTTCTAGTAGGAATTAACTTCCTGTCAGTGTTTGAAGTTCGGTTGGATGAGGTTATTTGGCGTACTAATTTGTTCATGGGAAAGAACACTGAAGACACTAAGCCAATACACCAGCACTCACCAAACTGGTATTAAGGTGAGGGATATAGACTGAAAAAACATTGAAGTGTTATAATAATATTTTTCAAAATAATTTTATAACAGAAAGTTACCTTCTTTGTTTTCAAAAAGATTTGGAGAGAATAACTACAGAGTCGTTTTTTTTTTATAATTCAGAAGTTTTTTAAATAAAAAAGAAAATCTGAAAATTGTATTTTGGGTAAAATCATGTTTTTGTTGGAAGAAAACTATTTTTTTTTTCTCAGCAACAAAACTGCAGGATCATTTCCCCCCCCCCCAGTTCTCTACAAGTTCTTAACCAGAAGAGACAATTTAAGAATTGAATTTCCATTTACTGTCATACTAACAATCAATACAGAAAAGATTTTTTTTCCTTAAGTGGCATTTCCCTCTGTCACAGATAACTGCCAATAAACTCCGTGGTTGTTTTGTTTTTTTTTTTTTTGCTGTGTATGCCATTCCTTCAGCAACATTCACGTAATTCAGAGTGATTCCAATAATTCCGTTAATATCAACATTGATTTTGATTTCATCAAAGTATTTAAAGCAATAACTAACCTGCTCTCCCAAGCATACAGTATTTTTCCAAAAGTTAGCCAGGAGATTATGATGGCTAGGACTAGACACATCCATATTTCAAACTAAAGACCTACATTTGGCATCACATTATGTTTGCTCTACAATAAATCATATGACGTCAATAACTGTAAATAAGGTGATATTGAAGAATAATACAGTATTAGAGAGCACAAGGTAATCCTCATAGATAGCCTTTAACTTGTAACCTTTATTTATCAGATAATTTTTCTCAAAACCGGGAGCGAATTAGGTTGTTGTTTTGTGGGGTTTGGAGGTTTTTTTTTTTTTTGATTTATTATTTTAATTGAGTCCGAGAAGAAAAACATAAATGTTTCTGAAAGACTTCTTGATTTTTTTGAGTTTTGTTTCTTATTTTAAAATTCTGAAGACTTGTGAACAGTAAAATAAAATTGTAATGTTTCACCCTCTTGATCCTTTCGTACAAAAATAGAACTGCTTGCAAAACTAACAGGAAGTATAAAGAACTTATATTTACCTTAAGTTACAGGTACCTTAAGTTACAGGTACCTTGAAAGAAGAAATTACAGTAAAGGTTCATTAAAAGGATAAAATCTGTACAATAGACTGGAAATAGGCAGTAATTGCTGCTAGGGAAGATGACTTATGTATAGTCTCTGCTGAGACCTCTGCTTATTTCTGGCTCAATTTCTGGTTTCAGTCCCAAATGGGCAGACTCAATACAAATGTGTCAATTAGATGCTTAGACAAAATTTCAACATTGTTCTTATGCAAACTACTGCAATAACTTTGTCAGCAGAAAGAAACAACAAACTGCAGCTGTGCCCCTCCTTGCATTTGAAGAACAGGAAGACAAAGATTTACAAAGGTGCAATGGCTGAGCACCTGCTGTGGTCCCTTGCTTCAAAACCCGTACTGAGCGGGTTCATGAAAAGTGTCCTTCAACTTCCCAGTCTCCTTATGAATATGAGACTGGGTTTTATATTTTCTTACTTATGGTATAAAAAGCATAGCAGGTCATAACATGTATAGTATGAAAATTGTGGAATGTCACAGAATCATAGAATCATAGAATAGTTAGGGTTGGAAAAGACCTTAAGATCATCTAGTTCCAACCCCCCTGCCGTGGGCAGGGACACCTTACACTAAATCATATCACCCAAGGCCTCGTCCAACCTGGTCTTGAACACTGCCAGGGATGGAGCATTCACAACCTCGCTGGGCAACCCGTTCCAGTGCCTCACCACCCTAACAGGAAAAAATTTCCTCCTTATATCCAATCTAAACTTCCCCTGGTTAAGTTTTAACCCATTACCCCTTGTCCTGTCACTACAGTCCCTAATGAAGAGTCCCTCTCCAGCATCCCTATAGCCCCCCTTCAGATACTGGAAGGCTGCTATGAGGTCTCCATGCAGCCTTCTCTTCTTATAACTTGTTTCAGTAGATCTAAGTTTTGGGTCCTTCATTTTAGATAAACTGCAAACTGAATTCTTTTATTGTACTTTCATTCTAGTCACACTAGTTTTAATAACTTAGTCAAACATATGTGCTGTTTATTTTTGGAAATGGTGTGGTTTAAACCCTATCCAGACAGCTTGTTCACTCACTCCCAGTGAGTGGTGCCGGGCTGAGAGCAATCGAGGCCCGCCCTCCCCCCGGGGGCTCTCCCCTTCCCCGCTCCCTTGAGGGACAGGGAGGAGAATCAAAAGAGTGCAACTCCCACGGGTTGAGACAAGAACAGTCCAGCAACCAATGTACAACACAAATCACCACCGCTACCACCAATGACAACAATGATAAGAGAAAATAACAAGGGAAGAGAATGCAATACCACCGGCCAAGAAACGAGTCCAACCCAGAAGCCCGTGTCCTTCCGGGTAACTCCCAGTTACCCCCCACCCCGGGCATGATGTGCTGTGGTATGGAATACCTGCTTGGCTAGCCTGGGTCAGGCGCCCCATCTCTGCTTCCTCATGGCTTCCCCTCCTCCCTGGCAGAGCATGAGCCTCACAAAGTCCTTGGTCAGGGTAAACATCACTTAGCAACAACCGAAAACATCGGTGTTATCAGCACTGTTCTCAGACTGGAAGTCAAAACACAGCGCTGCACCAGCTACCACGAAGGAGAAACATGGCTGCTACTGCTGAACCCAGGATGAATGGGCAGCTGCATTACTTAATAAGTCAATTACTTAATATTCAAGAAGTTATAAACCATGATTAATTTGGTCTGGTATTTACAAAACCCAAACATTAAAGTACAAAGCTTTAGGATTAATGCAGTCTTCATTTTTTTTTTTTGCCATCCAGTTGCAAAAATACAGAATGTATGTATCATACTTCACAAACGTTGAAGGGAGACTGCAAAACACCTATTTGACTGATCACAGCTCACTTTCATGCTGGAAGACAATGAAAGAATGAATGAATAAATGAATGAAAATGAAAGAAAAATTTGTCTTTCCGTGTATACTTGCATATACATATTTGTGTGAGCGTGGTGGTACATTCCCCTCCATCCATCCTCTGGACTACCCTACTATCTAAGAAATATCCATCAGACCTTGGCCCCTGTGTAATGAGTTGGGTGATGAAGAGTCCCTTGACCATACCAGGAACGCTTACACAGCTAAGAATGGGGCCACTGATTGTAGCAGGAACTCCTGACACATAGCTAAGGTGGGAAGTAAACCCAGGGATAACCAGTCATCCTCTGACGAACTCAGAACATTCCTTCCCTTGATCATAACCTGGCTGGAAGAGTACCAGTTTTACTGGATTTTTGTTTCTAGTCATTACTGACTCAGGTTGTTGTCAGGATGGAAATTTACTAATGACTTAACCAATCGTCTTACCACCTATAAATAATGGTCTCAAGTGAGGCCCTTTGAGCTCTCCTGCACAGCAGTGGGCTGCAGCCAGCATCTCCAAGTGGAACACCTCTCAGAGTTCGCAAACTCTCAGGTTTGCAATAATCAGAGGACTATCACTGAAATATGGGACCTGGCCTGAGGTCTCTCCGCTTCTCAAGACTTAACCCTTGCCTACTGAGAAATGTGGAGATATTAGATGTGAATATTTCATTGACCTTGAGGATAAATTTTGACAGATACCTTTAAGGGGCTTTTAGTAATCTGCTCTAGTGGAAGGTGTCTCTGCCTATGGCAAGGGGGTTTGAACTAGATGAGATTTAAAGTCCCTTCCAGCTCTAACTGTTATATGATTCTATGATTCTATGATTCCATTATTCCATACATCTTTACACACATACACAAGCACACATACATAAAGATTCTATTGGCTAACTTTATAATATCCATCTTAAAACCACAAATTGTTGCTAGATGAAAGCCATGTAAAATTCCCTTTGAGGTGAACTGGTACACTTGTAATTACTTATACATATATATCTTTAACCAAGTCTGAGACTGAGACTAGATACAGCAGCACCCAGGCTCTGTCAGGAGTTTAGAAAACAAGAGGGTCTATTCTAAACCTTGTGAATCAGTGGGAATGTTGTCCTTGTCCTTTGTACCTTTAATCCCTGTATCAATCATTTTTAGCTTGCTTTTACATTGATTTTCCTTTGTACACTACAACCATGCAATAAGTAATAGAGTGAACTTTGCTGTTGAATTCTGTTAAGTTGTGCCTTTGAAAGTCATATTAAAACTGCTTTTGTTAATACCTCTGATGCTCATTCTTTGAGTGACCCTATACCACTCTTTTTGCTATTGTGTGTGTGTGTGCATGCATATAAATGTATATATATATGTGTATAAAAGAACACCACTGTCATCATACTTCAAAGGTGATCTGAATGTTAATATATATAACTGAATCAGAAGGGAAGGAATTTTAGAAGAAAAGCCTACCTACCCATCAAGGCAATGAAACATTTGGGTTTGCTAGCAAACTTCATTGCAGATTCCTGCAGCCAGGAGAGGCACAGAGAAGAAGAAGGCTGCCTGAAGCCTTGATGAGGTTGAGGGTCTGCATAGCTGCTGCCCCATCACACAGTTTTCACTGTCCATGACTGTGCAGCCATAACAAGCTTATGAAGCTTTGATGGTGTATTATTTCTGGGGATTAATGCAACTGCCATTGTAGGAGATTTTTCAATGTGTAGACTTAATAACTTTGTTATTAGTAACAATATTGTGCTTTTTGCTGTATTTCATGATGTACTTTTTTTGACTATTGTTTTCTTACAGGATCTACAGTTTTCTTCTTAACAGACTAAATTCTTCAAGAGCAACAGCAAACAGATGCTCATGTAAATGTTCAGCTATGGAAGAAAGAGTAGGAAATGAGTTTAATCAGACATCACCAGTAGAGGTCAACATCACTGTTTCGCCCAGTACCAGACGCAAAACTCAGGCTGGAGCTAGTCGTGGAGGAGGGATTTATTTTTGATCCTCTGCACCAGGGATTCATATTCAAAGGGAGAGTGGTATGGGCTCTCTGCTCAGCTACAGAGCTTGGTGTTACACACCTCAGACTCCCTTGTCTCTTGCAGTATGTGGCAGGGCCCTATTATCAAAGGGTACACACCCTTGCAAACCCATCTCCCCTCACAGTGCCCTGCACCTCTCCTAACCTTTGCTGAATAAAAAAAATAATTCTGCTATGAAAATTGGTATGGATCCTTACCTGAAGTACCATATGTAATTAAGTTAAATCATCATGGCATTTGGTTAATTATTATCAGTAAATTAAGAACTGCAGACATTCATGTACAACTCTGGAAGGTATTTGTGAGATATGTTTACTTTCATTGACAGAGAAGGGAAAATAAACTTCTTTAGATCAGATTCAATTTTAGATACATTTTTTTTTAGTTTTCCTTTGCTTTTTTTCTCCAGATTATCTTATCTTCCTGAATCCCATGGTCATGTGAGTTATTGTTACAATGGGTCATGTCAGCAACATCTTTTATTTTAGCTTTTAAAAAAGTCTTGTTACCGTGGCAACTGCCATATCACCTCCTTGAAATAACATGCACAATATAGAATTTGATCTTTTGCACTGTAGAATGTTCAAGGGAAAATGTTCAGTTTAAGGAGTTTTTTTTCCAGATTTTAATGATGTTTGAATGATATTTTTAATGATCTGTCATTTAAAATACTTTTCCATTTAAAATACTTTTATAAAGAAAACAAATGAGTGCACCAATGCTTACATCTGTCCCTATTGACCCTTTCAGGTAGTGACAGAGCTGACAGTACACATTATTCTCCATACAGATAATATAAAAGTTATATCAATGATTTGTTTCAGTCATTGCATTCTGCTTACTATTTCCCTCAAACAGCTCAGACAATAGAGTCATTGAGCTAAGGCAGACAGAAGGGTTTTCCCTCAGCTCACATTTATCTAAATTATTTTATTCAAAAATTCATAGATTTTAAGACCAGAAGCCACCATTGCAATTATCTAGTCTGGAGTCTTGCACAGCATAAATCAGAGAATATCACACTGCAGTAGCTTAGTAAACCACAAATATCCTGTTGAACCTTTAGGAACATATCCTTGCTAACCACCTTTGTGCAGAAAATGTAAGCAAACATCCAGACTTGGGTCAGCTTTTTTTGCTGCCCAGGTGAAGACAAAATATGTATTCCATATTTTGTGTGCTTTACTCTGCCCTGGACATTCTAGGGCCTGGCCTTTGGAGCAATTTATTGTGTCATGATTGTGTGTTTCAGCTTCTGAGGGACACATAAGCTTTCTGGCTTTTGAGTGTCCTGGGGATAGAAGGTAGCAATGCTTGAACAACAGCACAACAACAATAAAACAGATTTTTCACTCAAAATTTTGCATTTAAAAAACCACATTAAATAAAAATATGTCAAGCAAAGCATTTCATTCAATCATTTATGATAGTCCCATTCCTGTTCCTGGAGCTGCCAGAGGTGCAAGCCCTCCCTCCCTGAGCACACACTCCTAGTTCTTTGCCCAATTCTGTTTACCCTTAAACCTCATTGATTTCCTATCAGTCTTTAAGCTACCAGTTACGCCTTTCAAAATCTCTGTAGACTACACAGTCTTGTACAGATGGTACAAGCCATCTAGAAATCAACCTACTAAGCAGGTGCTGGTAATTTTAAACTAGTAAGATTTATCAAGTCATGAAAAGGACCCCTATGTTTCTCTAGTTATATATAACCCTTTTCTGTTTTAGTTGAGTCAGTAATCTGGCAACAATATTTGCTGAGCCTTCATAAAGTAATGAACACATCAATGCAAATGATTGTGGTCAGATTTTAAGAGAGAGATTACTGGTATAGCAAATATTAGAAAAATTATTTCAGTGAAAAATTCTGTCCTGATTTTTCTTTGAAAAGTGAAAGTTCAACAATTTTTCTATGAACTCTTTTGAAATGTTTTTTTCCTATCTGTGAAGCATTTTTTTCTTTTCTCTCATTTTTTTCTAAAGAATTTTGAAAGAAAGATAGTATTTTTATTTACAAATTTACATTGTATTATTTGCGTGCATCACAAAAAAATTGGTCTTGAGTTTTTACTTTTGACAAGTAGCATAAGTCTGCTGAATTCAGTGAAGTTACACAGTTGGAGATCCAAGGTAAATGAGAAGAAATCCAACTGTTTCTATGGACTTTGAAAACACTGTGGGGGTTTTGTACATTTTAAAACATAACTTCTATAGATTTCAATAGGTTTTTTTTTTATTAGAGAAGAGAATTACAAGAAAAATGGCTGTTCATTGCTTCAAGCCTGGGTTTTCTCAACTTGACTGAAGCAATTAATGGCGATCTTAATGTTAGCAGGAAGTACACATCTTTCAGAATTATTTTGTTGGGCTGCATGTATAACTATGGTAATTTTATGAAAACTTACACTACAAAAAAGCCAAACATGGCACTCAGTTAATTCATGCTTGAACAAAGTGACTTTTCTACTTGTTTCAAGCAACAAAGCAAGAGAGACAAAATGAGTTTTTCAGGAAGTGTGGGAAGAGACAAACAAATCACTAATAAAGGAAAATACTGAAACAAGCAGAGTCACATTATTTCTCCTCTCCAGACTGTTGAATAAAGTATTGCATGCCTGACATTACACACTCTCTCTGAGCTTCCCAGGAGGCAGGACTGGTTTTGTACTCATAAATGAAAAAAAACAGTCTGAGATTGTCCAAGTTTATGAAGTTTTCTTCTCAGGAATAGGTACTGTTAGATGCCTACAATGAGCAGCTAAAATTACCCTAGTTTTAAACTCCATAAAAATTAACATTGACTGCTATAATCCCAATAATCATGCTTATAAAGGTTTTACTCTTCTAGTCCTTCAAAACTGGAAATTTGAATTTTGATAAATATATATTAAAGAATATATGTTCTTATTTTCCCATTTGAAATAAGACACTGTTTTAACTTACTTAAGATTTGTTTTCTACTCTTCTGGATGTAAGAGGTGAAGATCAGTCCTATTACTTTTCTCACCTCTTTACCTGTAGACAAAATAACCTGCTGTAACCAGGGATAGGAAGCTCATATTTCAGTGGAATCTGCCATCCATACATTTCCCAGTAACCTGTGGAGACCAGGAGGAGGAATGGTATTTAACAATACTTTGGATGTCTTTCCTGGTGGGTAAAATGATGGGAATTCCAACATGAAATTCAGCCAACTTGTTAGGCTGCATGTTAAGTAAATGTGCTAGGATTTTCTGCAGTAAGCACACATTACATCATTTCGTATACATCTTTATTTTACATTTTAGTTTCAGGGTACCATGCCTGTCATTATAAAGCCTAGTATCACTGCCCAGGATTGAGCCTTTAGAAAAATCCTTTCTTGACTGTCTCTTCTGCGCTGCCTGGATGAAAGCTGAATGTCCCTTATCTAACCGAATACTGATAGTACATGGTTATGCTTATGATAGGTAAATAGCTAAAGAAAGCAGTGTGATTCGGGAGAGCTGATTACTTAGAATAATCCAGCAGCTAGATTTCAAATTTGACATCTTTCTGTTTCTGTCTTAGCTCTAGTTAAGTTTAAAATCTATTGTGCGATATTCTGGAGAGTAACAAACAAATTAAATACCAGAACTGTCAAACCTTTTCAGGTGTGAATACTGTAATAAAAGGTAACATTTTTTAATCAAATAAATAAAATTATGCATTCATGGAGGAGACACATAAGTACAGAGATAAAATAGCACAAAGCATTACATAAAGTGCAAATTGTCAAAACATTTCATAATGACATTATTTCATAATAACCTTAGCAGCTGCAGTCCTTTTTAATCTACTGTTTAAAGCAGACTTTATTATAAGCAGAAAAACTTAATTTTTACCATTAACATTAAAAATTATTAAAATAATACATTTGGATATTTCCTGCGCATTTCTTGCGTGAACATCAGAAAGAACTATTTTCACTCAAAAGCAGGCAGAGATTAAGGAGCCTAAAATGTCTGTCATAGTTTCTTTGTCACAATTACCACATTTTTCCACGTAGTACGTAGATTTTGCTTTGGAACCTGTCTGCCCCGATTAAACATAATCACTTTTACATTTTTGAGCTTTCCTAGTTTTGTAGACCCAGATCTCCCAAAGAAGGAGGTTTTGCAAAGCCTTGCCCCAGCAACATATTTTGAAACTGAGCAATACAAAGAAGCTGGATTTGTGTAATATGTCAAAGGGAGAAATGAAAATTAGAGTGGCAGGAGATGAAAAGCCCTTAGATTTTAGGAGATTCAAGCTCCAGAGGAAAGAAATGGTGGGGACAGGTACTGCTGGCAGTGGTAGCACAAAAGTAGCAGTGTCAGGATATTGTTGCTCCTGGGAAGCTTTCCTGAGGTTCCTGTGCTTAAGCTGCCCCTTGGCGCTGAGGGTGTGATTGTCCAAGTGTTTGGCAACTGGGTAATCTGAATTTCTGTCTCTCAAAGAATGTGAGATTCAAGGCAGATCCTAGGGAGGTGAGAACCAGTCTCCTATGGAAAGGTCAGGTGCACTCTAGGAGACCATACTCATGCCTCCCTGGGGAGAGTGTCCTGTGAGTAGCTAGTGTCAACTCAGGAGAGCTTGAAAACTATGCAGCCAGCAACAGGAATACTGAAAATTGGTGGTGGATTGTTGTGGTTTAGCCTGACAGGTGGCTAAATACCACACAGCCATACACTCACTCCCCCACAGTGGGATAGGAGTATGAGAAGCTGAAAAGTCCTTGACTTAGTGTAAGTACTGCTCAGCAACAACTAAAACATCAGTGTGGTATTAACATTATTCTCATCCTAAATCCAAAGCACAGCATTGTTCCAGATACTTGGAAGAAAATTAACTCTATCCTAGCTGAAACAAGACATGCATATAAGGGCAATGGGGTTTGAATGCGTGTTTTTTTTCCCAAGGTTCAAAGTGATGTGGTTTATTTAATTAATAAGCTCACAGGGACCAGATCCCTTGTAATGTTTTCATTACTGGAGGTGGCATGACTTTGATTCGAGCATGGATACAAAAACAAAAAAGAGTTGTGTTCTTGTATTCGGATATGTAGGAAATGTCAATGCTGCATAATATAATGCAATACTGAGATTTCAGAAACAGCTTGTCTTGCTGAAACAATATTTCTGCCTTCATTTGGTACTTCACATGGGCTGATTTACATTTCTGCTTAGACAGTGAGGGATTTGAAGAGTAATGTGGAAAACTGAATACCCGAAAGAAGCATAAATGGTAGGATCAGTCTTAGATTCTCCAGTGTGGTAGCCATACATGTCTAAAGCAAAGGGTGTATTGTTAAACAGATTTGGATATTTCAGGAAAATGCCAAGGACATAGAGAAAGCTATTGTCAGAGCAAATATAAGTAAATAAGATGGTTGTCATAGATAGTTAGATGTGACTGCATTCAAGTTGGAGGTTCTCCTACCCACGTGTAGCATGAAAAGACAAGTGTAGCTAAATGACACTGGAATCAAAATAAATAGCTGAAACTTGTTTCCTATTAAAACAACAGCAAAAATTCTCTTGGCTGCAGTGGTAAAAGATTGATTACAGAAGGAAATAAGTGAATTTGTCTAGGGAAAACTATATAGACTTGGATACTGTATTCACAGGAAAACCAGCCTTAGTTGACTAATAAATATTTTGATCAGGGAATAACAGAAATCTGGATAAGGACCAGAACCAGAAGTCCCATAAGGAAGAGAAATAGTCTTTAAAAAAAACAAACCAAAACAAAACACCCAAACATTCAGGGATCTAAAATGAAAAAGAGAAAGCAAAGATCATTCAATGCAAAAATTGAAGATCGAGACAAAAGAAGGAAAATTAACTTAAAATTGAAATTTCAGAGTCTAAAAGACTCTTCTGCCTCAATCTTAAGTAACATTATGAAAAACAGTGTAGGTAGCAACTATATACCCACAACCAATCTGAAAGCCACACTGACAGCAAGGCATAAAGAATCCTTATTGTAAAATGAAGAGGGTAAACACTTTCTCCTCTTTGCTTTGTTGTCTTGAAGGGATATGAAGACGCAAACTATAAGATAACATTATATTTACTACCACTCCTCAATCTGTATTAGTCTGAATTCACACATAGTATCTCCTGCCGTGAAGTGAAGGAAAAAGATAAACCCAATATGTATCTTTCTGAAATGCCATTGAGAAAATTGATAAAAAAATGTTCATTCTTTGTATTGCCTTTTTTGTCATGGCAAGCAGTTTCTTCTTTGTCTAGGAACATGTTGCCAACCAGTGTTAGTTTCTAAGACCAAATGTTCTGTGATATTACAGGAAGTCTGTTAAAATCTCACAAAAGTTTTTCTTTAGAGAAACTACTGAAACCTTAGGAAACTTCATTACAACCGGATACATTTATTGGGAATGCAAAGGGATGCAACTAATCATAGTACAGAACCTTACTGGCAACAGGCATTTCTGAAGATGTCAGACACAGGCTTTGGGACGTATGCTTGGAAACATAAGATTTTTTTTTACCCCCTTTCGAGGTGGAAGTATGACAGCTCTTAGGTTCCAGAAAGGTGGAAAAACCCAAAATCAGGACTCACTTGCTTCACAAGTGTTACCACTGATTTTGGCATTTAGCATATAGAGTATTTTTCGAGGGAAAAAGAGCCCATGAAGGCTAGGTTCTGGCCTTTCCCCTCTTGGACAGCAGCACTTTACTTATCAACTTTTCAAAACAAAACTTGTTTCATTATTAGTTCAATGTTAGAAAAAGGGGACCCAATTTGCCTGTTCTTGCCTAACATGAAATCTCTTCATTAATAAAAGAAGAATCAAAAAGAATCAAGTGTTATCAGAGTGCTAACATTTCTTGTTTGTATGTTTTTCATGTGCATCTGATTCTTTTTTTTTTAATTAGGAAACTTCAATTTGGTTGGCAGTTATTAATACAATCCTTATGAGGTTTTATTTCACTTTTAGGTAGCAAACTGAGACATGGGGAATGAGAGTAACCATTCAAAATCCTAACTGGCAGTCACTGACATCTTTGGAGTAAAGATCTTAACAAACTTGCTTCCTGAGCAATCATCAAGATAATTGTCTTTCTATGCAGCTAGTGTTCAGTTGAGCAGGCATTTGCTGGGTAACTATGATCATACCTATAAAGTAAATGACAAATAAATGAGTTTTCATTTTTAGTCTGGGATACCATGAAGTTAAGCTAGGGCAGATAGCTAAACAGACAATGCAATTATATCCACTGCATAATGTGGGAAAAGCCTCCGTATTTAGTTCCTCTCTGAGGGTTGGTGTCTCTGGTTTATTCTTTTAATGTGAGGGACTCAGTTCCTGATGAGATCCTGTGGCAGGGATTTGAAATTCCCAGTGCCATTTCTGATCTACCTAGAGGAATCTCATCTTGGAGTCATTAATATAGGCTCTCTTTGAAGAGGAGCCTTGGTGTGGTTGCTTAGGAACCAGACAAAGAGATTCAAGGGAGGAAGAAGGTGTAATGGTAATGAATGAAAATACAATATGTGGCAGCATCTGACTCACATGGGTAACTGGAAAAAGCTTTGCACCTGTGTGGTTGATAAAATCATATTTTCATTTTTGTCAATTCATTCTTGTAAGATGAGTCTTCACTTTCTTAATTATCGTTTAGCTGTAAATTATGCCTCTATTTACAAAATCTGGTCAGAGTTTATATGTATTATCTGAGGGAATCAGAAATTAAGGAATTCTTCCTGAGAAAAGCTTTTCTACTAAGCTAATCAGAATTGGAGCTTTATTTGTAACTTTGTTTATAGAGCTGCACTTGGGCAACATTTGTCTTGGGATCTCTGATTACAGCCAGGTACAGTAGATTAAGGCTGGTGATGGTCTTAGATGCACATAAATAAACTTTTGGCCTAATTGCTGCCCGAGCTATCCACGTCTGGAGGGTGTTTACGATTCAGCTCTCAGTTGCCTCCTCAGTGAATGAACACACACCAGCTGTGTGGCAAACATCCACATACAGTGATATAATACCATAAGCTGCAGATACCTCAGAACTTTAGAACTATGTAAAAATAGGCTGGCAGCACAATGGACTCTTGACTGGGTATATAGCAGATGCAACCTGCTCAGCTGAGGACAAAAGATGGGTAATAGTGGGCTGCTGAGCTGCCATCTGCCTGTACCCCTCAACTGTATCAACAGTGCACCTCCTTACCCCTAAAACCAGTACTCTAGGCATGACACATACTTTGGAGATGTCCTTCTTACAGTGAACCTCTGCAGTTCAAAAAGCAAAATAAAGCACGTAGCACTGGCACCTGGGAGTGTGCCCAGCATTCAGGCACTGTGTTTCCAGTGACACTATCAGGATACTGCTCTCTACCCTGACAAAAACCACTCTTTTGTTTTGGCTGATACACTGGAAGGAAGGAATGCCATCCAGAGGGACCTTGACACGCTTGTGAGGTGGGCTGATGCAAACCTCATGAAGTTTAACCATGCCAAGTGCAAGGTCCTACACCTGGGTCGGAGCGAACCCAGGCAGAGCTACAGGTTGGGCAGAGAAGACATTCAGAACAGGACTTGGGGGTGTTGGTCAATGAGAAAATGAACATGAGCACACAGTGCGTGCTCGCAGCCCAGAAAGCCAACCGTATCCTGGGCTGCATTAAGGGGAGCGTGACCAGCAGGTCGAAGGAGGTGATCCTGCCCCTCTACTCTGCTCTTGTGAGACCTCACCTGAAGTATTGTGTGCAGTTCTGGTGTCCTCAACATAAAAAGGACATGGAACTGTGGGAACAAGTCCAGAGGAGGGCCATGAGGATGATCAGGGGACTGGAACACCTCCCATATGAAGACAGGCTGAGGAAGTTGGGGCTGTTCAGCCTGGAGAAGAGAAGGCTGCGTGGAGACCTCATAGCAACCTTCCAGTATCTGAAGGGGGCCTATAGGGATGCTGGGGAGGGACTCTTCCTTAGGGACTGTAGTGATAGGACAAGGGGTAACGGGTTAAAACTTAAACAGGGGAAGTTAAGGTTGGATATAAGGAAGAAATTCTTTCCTGTTAGGGTGGTGAGGCACTGGAATGGGTTGCCCCAGGGAGGTTGTGAATGCTCCATCCCTGGCAGTGTTCAAGACCAGGTTGGACGAGGCCTTGGGTGATATGATTTAGAGTAAGGTGTCCCTGCCCATGGCAGGGGGATTGGAGCTAGTTGATCTTAAGGTCCTTTCCAACCCTGACTATTCTATGATTCTATGATTCTATAATTCTATGACCTAGTACTCCAGGTTTGGCCTCATGACTGCTGAGGGGAAGGATCATCTCCTTCAACCTGCTGGTGACACTCCTAATGCATCCCAGGATATCATTTGTCTTCTCTGCACACTGCTGGCTCATGCTCAACTTGGTGTTCACCATGACCCCCAGGTGTTGTCTGACAAGCTGTTTTCCAGGCAGGTAGCCCCCAGCATGTACTACTGAATGGGGTTATTTCTTTCCTGGGATAGGATTTTACACTTCCTCTTGCTGAACTTTATGTTGGTGACAATATAACATATTGTAACATATATTACCATTATATTAGTAACAAATAACAGGTTGTTAACATGATTTTAAATAATTTAATATATTAATTTTAACATGGATGATTGCATTATTCGTTCATTCAGACATGTTATTATTCCACAGTAAGATTGTTAAAAGGATTCAGAAGGTAACAAATATGCACACAACCTCGGTACAGATAGGTGAAGACATGGGGATTTGTTACTAATCTTTAAGCAAGTAGATTTTCATTGTGTTGTCACAGGTTATGTGGCAAAACATACACTGTATTTTCATTAATTAATAAAAAAGGGAAATGGTTAATAATAGAATCCCTGTTCACACTAGACTGTATATTATTACTCTGAGAATCACTGGTAGAGGGCCTACAGCACTAAGACCTGAGCCTAAGACCCAAGCATCCAAAAAGTACAGAAGGCTGCTGCTCTCTTGAATCTTATCTATGTATCTGTCCTCCCCTGTCAGTAGGAGGCCAGATTTACACATTTATCCTCCAAGTGAATTGTCAGCTGAGCTGCTTTATGTTTTTGCTATTAAGTGATTGAGTTCTTTTTCACTTTCCACTTCAAATTTTCCTTCTTTAATGTGTCAGGAAGAGGAGGCAGAAGGTACTGCCAGGAGTAGCACGGTGACCTAGCTCTTGTCAGCTGGACATACAGGAGATCACTTGGTTGGACAGCTGAGGTCTGATGAGCAGCTCAGGTATGTGAGGCAACCATTTGGACCTCATAAAAATAAAAAATGAATGATTAAGTGAAAACAGAACCCAAATGACAGAGTGAAGAATTTTCTTACTCCCCTGAGCTCTGTGAAGATTTGGAAAAAAACTGGATGTTAATACCATGAATGAAAACAAAAAAAACCTCTTTCCATGTCAACCAACACTCTGCGAGACATTTTTGTAATGAACATACTGGGGCCTAAGGTCAGAAGAAAAATGGACCAAAACCAGTATCTTGTTTGCCTTGGGTGTGTTTATAGCAGGTTACAGACCTTGAAAGAGTGATGTCTCAGCAAGTTTCAGGTTAAACAGTTGAAAATCCTTTCAGGATAGAATAGGTGTTAGTTTCAAACTAATATAAAATAAAATTGTAATAGAATGGTATCTCCTCAACTCAGTCTTTCTATTTTCCAGAAGTTGCATTTCATACCAGCACCATTGTCTTAGAAAACCTACAGCACCAGCCAAGGAAACACAATTGATTTGGTGAGCTGTTCTGTGTTGGTAATTCTATCTTGTGCCTTAATTGTGCCAGTTCTTTCTGTCATTCAGGTTTGAATGTGATTTTCAGTATAAATTGTTGCTTGCTGTTTTTACATTAAGGTGCAGGCACTGGATTAACTTTTGATTTACCAGTTCAAATTTTGACAAAAATGCCTAGAGGTGGTGCCTGACCATTTGATTTGAGAGGAAAGAGGGAAGGTACAAATTTTCAGTTTTCATTTATCAAGTGTGAAGGGCCTACAGGCAGGATCAGAGTGGGGCCAAATGAGGAAATATTGTGTGGGAAGGAAAAAGGAACAAGGAGCTGGATGAGAGTGTAAGGAATGGGACATTTCGATTCTGCTGCTGTGAAGGGCTGGAGCAGGTCCTGCACCGGGACCTGCTGAAATCGAATTCCAAAGCTCCAGAGCCAGCTCTAGTAACATTTTCAGGATCAAGGTTTATCAGTATGATAATTTCAAAATTATCATTTTAACATTTAACATTTTCCCCATATGGATACCACTTCATAATCTGTATAATTTGGCATTTTTTCATGATATGTTCGATGCAAATATTTACAGGAAAAATTGTTTTTATCAACATTAATGTTAACAGTAGCTTATTTCCATTAAGTATAGGGAAGATTCCCTTGAAAAGACTTCTCATTACTCTTAACACTCCAAGTGACAGGTTTATCTTTCAGATTATTTTATTGCTATAAATTTCCTACAGTTTATAATTTTGGATTAATATTCACTATAATCTTTTTGTTTCATATACCTGTACATATTTAAAACCTGTACATATTTAAACCTGTACATATTTTGGATTAATATTCACTATAATCTTTTCGTTTCATATACCTGTACATATTTAAAACAAGAGATTCAGTAGAAAGACTGCTAATAGTACTTACAGAAAATGAGTGAAGAAATGAATATGAAAAGACTGTATAACTTGACTGACTATCACTGAGTTCAACCCACTGACCTAATGGGTTTTCTAATCCTTTTTTTTTTCCTGCCTTTTCCTCCTTCCTGGTAATTATGCCACTCCTCAGTAGTAGTTTTTTTCCATGAAAAGTTCATTCTTTAACTGAAATTTTCAAGTAAAATAATATTTCAAACTCCCACCTGCCATGTTTGCTTTCCTTTCTGGGCTCGCAAACAAAGCCACTGTCTGGTCTAGTTTCTTGTGCCTTCAGCTCCCTTCTGAGTTTGTTTCTGTCTTCAGCTGCTGACAGTCAGTTCCTCTCACATCCTTTTCTGAGGCTCTTGTATTCATCAATATTTAGTACTGCCTTTGATCCCAGGGTCTCCTGTCAGCATGAATAAAGCCAGGAAAAAAAAAAAATTCCATCAAGGAATCCTCCCTCCCTGTGTCCCGTTATGGAGACCTGATTCTATTGTATTTCCTTTCTCTTAACAATATTGCTTCATTTAATTCTGAGGAAAAAAAATATGGGATATTTTCAAACACATGAACTGAGAAACACTAGAAAGTCATAAAATAGAATTATATATTCGTTCCAAAAGCCAGGTAATTTTAATAAAGACCTGTGCTTTACTGTAAAACAGCTTTAAGTAAAAAATAAATAAACTAAAATGTAATTATTAATGACATTTCATTTCTTGTTTTATTCTGTATGTCATTTTACTATTCATGAAGATAAACTTATTCATCTTTGCAAGGAAACCTAGTGACACCCAAACAGATGTTTCATGCCTTGCCATAAAACATAACAATTTTATTTAGTAATGTGTGAAAGTGGAGACAAATCCACAGACATGATTTCTGCAATTTGCAGTTTAGAATTTTTCATAGGGCTTAAGGTGCACGTATAACTCCATTGATTTCACTGAGGCCCATGAAACCCTCTGCTAGATCCTTTGGAAAGACCCAAGTCTTAAAAATGGCATCACCAAGGATCAAATACTTTTTTTTTTTTCCCCTTTTCTAGTATTCCATCAGTATATTTTGTACAAAATATGTTTTAATACATGGATTTTTTTTTAAGAACTTTGTCTGAAATCTGTATCTCCCCAGGAGACAGAAGTTTATAGCATTATTTGTCATATTATGTGTTTACTACAAACAGTTTAAGATTAAAGGCATATTTATTGTAAGTACTGAAGCAATGAATTAGATGTTGCATATTTCATCTCTACTTGTCATGATGCTATAGAGCTTGTTAGCAGTCTAGCATATACAACGATTTAATGCTGAGTTCACATTCAGTTTTCTATTTCAGGCTTAGGATTTACAATTATCTTGTCACTATATTTCAAAACAGCAGAACATTGACTCCTTACCAAAAAAAATTAAAATCTTTACCAAAAAAAAAAAAAAGGTATAATCCACTTAATAACTTAGCAAGTGTCCATGTAAGAAGCAATGATCGTTTGTAAAGAAAATGCTTAATTAGTTGCATTGGCCTAGTCCAGATACCTTCCTTATAAAACAGGCAGCAAATTCATTAGCTAAACAAATACCAAAGTCAAGGGATGTGAATTTCATCCATGGATTGTATGCCTGTGGTACACAAAATTTATGTAACTTCAAGTAAAATTTTCTGACTTATTTTGGTGACTAGTTCCTCCACTTATGCACTGTAGGGAAGTCCCAAACCTTACATATTTGCTGTAAATTTTGTAAAGTGCTTTGCTTTTCTTGACCATAACGTGTACAGAAAGGATAATTAAGAACTACAATTTTTGTTTGCACTTCCAAGTTAATTTAGTTGTTTTATTCTTATATATTACGTAACGCAGATGAGAACATGCAGATCGTTCTGCAGAATAAACCCACATATTTCTATGACTGTAGATTCATAGCTCCACCACTGCTAGCCAGCATTATGATTTTAGCAATTGCTATCCATAAAATCAAAGTATCCCAACCCAAATGTCAACAGCTGACATCAACTGCTGTCCGTCAGGCCCCAGTTTCCTCAGTTGTTAGTTTTCAGCAAAGTAGATGACCACAGGAAGGAGCATACAGAGTCTGTAGGGGAAAACAAGGAACAAGGTGCTAACAAGGATGGGGGGCTAACAGCAGGAACAGGAAACTGCAACTACAATATGTCTATGTGCAAAACAGCATTCTCTAACCCACAGCAGTTAACAATCCCATCATCTTTGTGTATGACTGGGTCAAAAACAGAGGCTTGCCCAGACTGGATGTGAAATAACTCAGCAGGGGAGAAAAACAAGGTGTGAGAGATGAGGAACGAACATGGAAGGAGGACCTGTGGGCTTTATACTGATCTCTCTCTGTGATGTAATTCATGAGTGTGTTGAAACCTCAAACAATTCACCTGGCACTTGTGTTCTGGTTTTCACCCATATTCATATGTCCCATAATTTGCTGCAATAATGTAATGGTGTCATATCAGACAGAGAGATGAAAGGTTGATTTATTGAGCATAAGATAATCATGAAGTTCTTGATGTAATCAGTTGTTCTAAATTGGTAATATCTTCATTTTTTACTAGGCTATAATGGTAGGGTTTTGTCACTATTTTCAATTAATTTTACATGAAGGATGCTTCAGGCTCTTTGCTTCTCACACATATTACATCCTTCATTACACACTGGGGGTGGGGAAGGAAAGAAGATTATATAAGTTCTGGTGCACTCTTTTTATATTGCAAAAGCTATACCAGTTCCCCTTTGCCACTCAGTATTAGCACAAGGGGAAGAATAGCAATGGTAGAAAACATTAAGAGCGTGGACCACAACTACAGTGAAAAGGTCAGCAGAGTATGGCTTTTGGTTACAATTGCCAGTACGTTCCCTTTTTTGTTTTAATAAAACTTCCTTTCTGAGAACTTCTTTATCTGCCCAGATACTTGCACTTCTTGTGTAGTAAATATGAAAACCTATACATAAATGTAAAGGAGGGTGGAGTTTCTATCTTCCTGTAAAGTTGCGGGTGAAAATATCAATTTGATTTTGTCCTTAAAGAATATTGTCAGTATTTGCTCCATATTATTAAGCTAGTTTACGAATTAGAGCATCTGAACAATATCAACTCTTTAAATATAATTACACTTCAAATACCTTTTATCATACAGCACAGAAATCAGGGTAAAATGGTAAGATGTCAATACATATCCATAGGTTTAAACGTTTTAAGCAATGAAATGCACTTTTAATACGAAATGCTTGAAAATAATAATAAAAAAATAATATTTGAAATACTTACACATTACATATACTTTTAACTTTAATGCATTTTTCAGCTTTCCTGATCAGCAATGATGACACAACTAGTATTAAGTCTCATTTAATTAATGTTTTGTTCTTGTAGGAACAGGGCAAGGTCCTGCCTAATGCTTCAGAAGAAGTATGAAATATAAATTTGGTATTTTTAAGACCAATGATAAGGCTGTGTGATATGCACTGGAAAGAGTAAGCTTTCTCAGCAATTACTGGGAGTAAATGGTGTCTCATCTCTAGAGTCTTATTTGCAAACACACATATGTATGTGAGGAAGAGAAAGCAAGAGAGAAAGAAAGGATACTTTCAACCCTTACTTTCACATCTGAGCTAGTGGGGCTGATGTCTGTCCTGGCCATCTCCCCACTTTTTGATGGAGCAGCCAGGCATGTATTGACCTCCCCTTCTCTTTTTCCCTTTGCCTGAGGAAAGGATGGGAGCTGTGATGCAAACTATGGTTCATTCTAGATAAACCCAAAAAGGTTTTTTAGACTGTACAGGTTTTAAGGTGAGGCAGTAACAAGCTTCTACCCTCTGCAAGCTCCTTGCACAGCCCTGTCAGGGAAGGGGCATCTCCTGAGGAATCAGGGTTACTCCAGGGGCGCAGAAGTGGAAGAGAATGATTGGGTAAGGGTGAAGGGAAAAAAGATGCATGGTGATTTTGTCTGGGTTTCATTTTTCACTCTGACTATATATAAGACATGCTTGCAGGTAATCCTTCTCTGTTTAGGCTCTGATGAAAAGTGCAGTAACCATATCTCTCAAAGGGAGGTCTTGGGCTGAAAGGAGCTTTTCTGTATTAGGGGAGCACAATTTTCAATTCTGTGTTTATCTCTAACATATTCGTTAGGAGCTTATACCGACAGGTAAGCAATTTTTACTAAATTAAGGGTAGAGGAAATGGGGGAATCTTCTAGGAAGCCTACAGAGGACCTTCAAAAGTAGATGATTGCGGGTACTTAAAATAAGCATACAGAAGTAAATAGGACAAATAGCATGGTTATTGTGAAAAATCCAAGTATGATGCTTTGATTCAAATATCAGGACAACATGACTAACTTTAATTTTTGGGATGAGCTTCAAAAGGAACACGGCTACAATAACAAAAGAACCATTTCACTTTTTTTTTTTTCTATTGGATTTATAACAAATGTGTTTGATTCATCCCCCTCTGATAACAATCCCATTCCTGTCAAATGTCAAATATGAATACCAACCTTAGGTCAAATATGACTAACTCATACTTACAATATTATATAACTGGAGATGTACTTAATATTCTGAATATCCTTGTCTACTCAAGTAAAAATTGCAATGTCTGGATAAGCAGAAGGAAGGTTCCTGAAGCGTCCTCAGTCATGGTAGCAAAGATCAACAAGCTTTACTTTCTGCTACTTATGATTGTGTATCAAAAATATAGAAGAACATAATTTACTTTCTTGAAGGTCAAATCCTCCTGATTCTTAGATTTAAGTAATTTAGTACAAAGCAATGAATACAAAAATTTAATTGGGAAGGAATAGAATTCGAGTATTCTCCTAATTAACATCTTTTAATTTGAAAAATTAAATTCGTGTTCTCTCACAAATTAACCTTGAAACAGCCATGTGCAGCTTAGTTGTAAAACATTTGCTTTAATTGGAGATCATCTGGTAAAGAAACCATGTTAGAGTTGTTTTTTAAATAAATGTATAATATTTCTTTGACCATTTTTTAACAGTGGTATAATTGAGACTTAATTCTAATTTTGTTTTAAACACCTCAGATTGTTCTCCGAACAAGCTATTCTAAAAACTGTGTACAATGGCAAAGAAAACTCTTCTACATCACTGCTTCTGTGATTCACATAAAGAGGCTCTTTAGTGAGCGTGAGAAGGGCCAGAATCTCAGGTGGTCTGACTCAATTTAACTCTGTGGGAAACAATGCAATCAGTTTTATTAACAACAGTAAAAATCTCAGGCTAGTTCACAGTAGAAACTTACATTTCCTTTCCCCAGAAAGCAGAAGGGTAATTTTATCTTAAGTAAATGTTTAAGTTAAATTTATAACTCCAGAAGAATTTCATGCACGTAAAAACTCTAAAGAAAGCGAGTGTAGATGGGAAACGTGATAAAGACTCTAAAGCTGCTCTATGAACCATCTTTAGAGAGAATGACAAAGCAGCAGGGAAAAAAATTCTGCAGAAAATAGGGTGATTTTTTGCTAATTTTATGTAAACTGTTTTTAGTCAAAGAATGGGTAATTATCTGGGGTTTTGTTTTCATAAAATATTTTCACCTGGAGATGGTAGACATCAACAAAATTAAAAAAAAATAAAAATCTGAAGGCACATTGGTTTTGCTACTTTATTCCAAAAATGTCAGGATCTGAGAATAGCAGGAGGGAGTACTTGGATATTTAAGGAGACACATAGCAGTTCTCGTCTTTAAACCCACTCTTGGTTTTGAAGCTTATGTTCAAGTGAGGCTAAAATTTAAATTTTTGACTTTTACAGTTCTCTGCTATCTTGCAGAGATAGTAATAGGTCTCTGAAGGATGTGAACTCCAAGCCAGCATTAGAATTAGCACTGGCATAAAACTATTTTTTATTTATATTGCTGCAATCAAAAATTATTGCCATTTGAAATATGGCAATGACACTAAAGAGAATGAGTAAAATGAGAAAGCATCCCTCAGTGTTTGTCAAATATTCAGTTCCAGTATCCTTTACTTATATATTTAGTGTCTTGTGAAAGCCTTGTATAGCTATTAATAACAGGTAGTTAATTCAGGATTTGGCAAGAAGCTTGAAATGTTGAATCTTAAATGCTGAGGACCTGATCCTCTATTTCACTGCTTAAGATTCATCTTAGTAGAGCTGCAAGATGCTGATTCAAAGTGGTAGCATCTTCGAGGTACTCCACATACCTGGAAGGGATGCACAGGGTACAGGACATTTGGAATATTTCCATGCTATTCTTTTGTTTTCCTGTATTCTGCTTTCACTGCTTAAAACTGATCTTGGAAAGACAGGATATCATTTCTCAGTGTTTAAGAAGTAAATGATCTTTCTTTTTTTTTTTTATTTGGATTATCATTTTGGCCCTGTTTCATATGTGTTGGTGTAATGTAGCACAATTTTCTCTACTTTCTTGTTTCTGAGGTGAAGTTGCCAAATTTCCCCATTGTATGTGTTTGAAAAGTGACTAATTACTTCTTATTACTTCTCCTGGTTGCTGAGAGAAGTGGGCTTTTCCTTTTGCTTTCACATTTTTATGGTAAGAAACAAGTTCTTGAAGAATGCTTCTATCCCTGTGCAATATTTAATTGTCTTTAGAATTATTAAAACTGTGACTGCCATTGACTCCTTAGTTTAAATTGGTTGTATTCACGACCCAAGGGTTCTCGTTAGTTGGATGTTGTATTACCCTTTATTTTCTTAATTTGCCATTTGTGGCAGGCTGCATATTTGAGTTTAATTTGGAGGATTCAAAAGCTCTCCTTGCAGATGATTTTTCCAGACCTGCACAGCATCATACTAGCCCAGTCCATCTGTGTAGGACATTGATCCCATGACACAAGTGAATCATATCTAAACTAAAACTGAATGTGTTTTTCTCAACAATGATGAATTCATAGCTTTCTTTTCCTTCTCCAATGCTTCCTGCCTCCTGATAGCAGAATAGAAGGATATGAGATATCTGAGTGAACAGAACACAAAAAGAAAACACTTCCCAGTTGCAAGGAAATAAGAGGGAACATCCTTAGAGTAACACCAGTGAAGTACCTTTAGATGTCTACTGGCTGTGACCAAAATTAGAGTTAGGTCCAATCAAAGGGAGTACTCTTCAATGTAAACTCCTCAGCTGCCAAGAAACAGCTATTTGCATATTTAAAGTAGTTTCAAGTTATGGCCAGTTTCTTTATGGCAGCTGGAGACCCATTTGCATGATTTCACGAGGATGAGCAGCCCACAGGTGTGATGGTGGGAGCCAAATTCTTTCACCACTGGTTTCATAAAGAGATAGATGCCCTCATGTCAGTGTTACATCTTCTACATTTTATAGGAGACTGGAAGGCAAGGACTTCTCACTTTCACATATAAGGACATTTAGAGGCATTCAGTGCAAGAAAAGCAGTGATTTGATTTTATATTAAAATCAGTACTGTCTACAATTTTGCTGTTGCTGTTCTGATGGGTTTCCCACTCAAACATGAAGGTGGGATGAAGAATCTACCATCTTTCCATTTGGACACAGGTAAGCCTGCGATAGCACATTTGGTCTAACAGCCATTCAGTTTGATAAATAGCTGAGATAAAGGTTTAAAGGGGGGGGAAGTGAGACTATAATGCAACCAGAAAATGTGTTGACCTGAGTGTTACTACCTCAGCAGAGGACATCCAATGAGACTTCATGTCCTACTGTCTTAGGTTAGCTGTTACCAGTTTATCTTCATTAAAGTGCTTTTTTGATTATAACATAAAGCTGCTGTGAGTTTTGGTGTTAGGGTTTTTTTGTTTTGTTTTGTTTTTTTGTGGTTTTATGTAATTAAGCTGACCTTGCAGGAGGTAATTGCAGACCTGGTTGCCTTCTTGCATTCATGAACATAGTTTTGCAACTCACAAGGCCTGTCCATCTCCTCTGTAGCAGCAAACACTTAGCTTGATCTATGTGTGAATATCTGTAGTTACAGAGACACCTAAGCTGGCTTTGTGTGTCCTGAAACAGAGTAGCAATGTGTCAGAGGCATGATGCCTGAGGCGGTAAACATTAAGAGATAGAGCTTACTGTATGCAGCACTGTTCTGCTTAGAGGCAGGTGTTCTGCTTCAAGATTTGACATATTGTGTCCCTGTAGCACTGTAATGTAATGTAATTCTAGAATTATATTAGCTTCCTGAAAGAGGAAAATGAAGCATAAAGATCGCGTAATTTTCCTAGGGCAAGCAAGTGCCAAAGCAGGAACAGCATAATAATAAGCAACGGTATTGTAGTAATTGTAGGAATATCACAATTTGAATTGTCCACAGTACTGCAGGATGGCAAAATTATTAGATCTGACACTGTACATAGTAACACATAGCAATGTACACCCCATGCCTGTCATCCTGTTGTCCTCCAGCTCTTAGGGCTGAGCTGCCCCCTGCCCAAGTAGCAGTGCAGGAGGAAGTCTGAAGCCATATCATGAAGTCTGAAGCCGTATCATGAGCCCTTTCCTTGCAATTGGTGGTGTTTCCCCTTCCCTGGCTGTGCTGGAGCAGGGCTCAGGTATTTGCACATACGGGTGCTGGTGGATCCCACTTTACAGGTGGATGGGAAAAGAAGCTTAACTGAGCAGTGGATGCTAGAGTTGCATGGGGTCCCAGCACTGTTTTTCTCTCTGTCTGTTTCCATCCAAAAGCAAGTCCCTCAGGGACTGGTACGGGTGCCCAACAGGATCAGATTGTCTAAGGAACTGGAGATGAATGAGAAAAGACTGAGTGAAGTTGTTACCAACAATGGCTGCAAATGCTCTCCTGCCCACTGACCCCTTGTGAAGGGGAATCCAAAGGCTCAGCTGGCATTTCTGTACTTCTTTTAGGAAATGTTTTGGTAAATGTTCAAACAGCATCATTTCTTATTTGAGCCAACCTCTGGAAGGCCAGCTTTTTGTTGTGGTTTAACCCCAGCTGGCAGCTAAGTCCCACAAAGCTGCTCACTCTATCCACCATGGGATGGGGAAGAGAATCAGAAGGGTAAAAGTAAGAAAACTCATGGGTTGAGATACAGACAGTTTAACAGGTAGAGCAAAGCTGCATGTGCAAGTAAAGCAAAACAAGGAATTCATTCAACACTTCCCATGGTCAGGCAGGTGTTCAGCTATCTCCACAAAAGCCAGGCTCCATCATGTGTAATAATTACTTGGGAAGACAAACTCCATCACTCCAAATGTTCCCACTTCCTTCTTCTTCCCTGAGGTTTATATGCTGAGCATAATATCACATGGTGTGGAATATCCCTGTGGTCAGTTGGGGTCAGCTCTCCCAGCTGCCTCTCCCCGCCCCCCAGCTTGTGCATCCCCAGCCTGCTCGCTGACAGGGTGGTGTGGGGAGCAGAAAAGGCCTTGATTCTATGTAAGCACTGCTCAGCAGTAACTAAAACATGCCTGTGTTATCAACAGTGCTCAGCACAAATCCAAAACATGGTCCCATACCAGCTACTGTGAAGAAAATTAACTCTATCCCAGCCAAAACCAGCACATCTTTCACTCCCACTGGCACTATAATTTGGTAAACCATCACATGTGAAACAATTAAAAGGTTATGTGGGACCGAGGATCCTGCTAGAGATTATCTTCCCTTGATACCCAAGCTTTGATCTGCCACTCACGTAGTCATTGGGAAAGGACAAAAGAGAACACACAGAAGAGTGAAGAAGGTGAAGGGAAAGAGAAAAAAAATGAGCAGAGAATGGGTTTTTAACACTTGAGGGATTTTCTATCTCAATTCCAGTCTTGGATCAACTCTTCATATATCGCTGGGACTGTGTGGCCCATTAGCCAGTTGACCAGCTCCCCATGCACATCTCAATTTCGCTTTCACTTCCCACCTTCCTCAGTGCTGACAAAATTTCTGTGTTGCTACTACAAAGCATCATGTAATGAAAAGATGTTTATAGTTGTGGTTGCCAGACGACCACATTCAGTCTGATCAAGAAAAAAGTCTTTCTAAGGGAAGCACATTTCTGAGGAAATTCCTTGTCCCTGATTTTTCATTGTCATCCTGCATGAATACTAGAAAATTACAGTTTGAGACATCAGTAAAGCCCATTTTCTCCTAGGATAGTAATTACAACAAGAGGTAAAATAAAGGATTTGTATTTCTAATGCCATCTCATACTCTTCTTGTGTCATGATAGAAACCTGAGTATGAATGCCTGGTTTAGAAAACAAAGCACAATTTTCATTGCAGTTTTGATGGTCCCTTAAGGGTCATTGCTTTATATGCATTATTAACTGACATCCTGTAATCTTCCCCTGACCTTTTATAAGGGGACAGCACCCACTGCACATGGCTAAGCAGTTGGCTGTCATTATTCTCACACACTAAAACTAGGTTCCAATCTCAGCTGGTGATTTAACAAGGCGTTTTGAAAAGAGAGCTCTTTGTCGTGTGTAATAATGAGTATTTCTGCTGCCTGCACAAAGTCAGAGGTTTTGAAATACTTTACCAGAAAGGAAGGAATAATCATTCCTCTGACCCAAGGTCTGAAATGCTGAATGCTACCTAGTTATCTAGCTACCTAGTTAATTTCAATTATCTTTCTAAAACTTCATGTTTTCTGTAGCAATAACAGGGTTTGCTTACCATGGTCACTTTTCTTTATGCATTCTTAAAATTACATATGTTTTAAGTGAATATTCTAGTTAAATTAAGGCCAGATCTTACAATCTTTTTTTCTGTTGAATAGCCTTTTCAACTATAACTGATCTCATGTAAATCGAAGGCTTAATGCAAATCTAGTTCTTGGAATGAAGAAGTAAATGATGGGAGAAATCATGAAGAAATCTGTTGTTCATAGCTTAGTCTTATAAGTGTAGCTTTTACAGTGACAAATTCCTTAAAATTTAATGGTGTTTGCTTCTGCTGGCTGTACTCTATATGTTGTGGCAAGTCACTTCCAGACAAGTATGAAGGCTCCTGTTCCCAAAACTTTGGGTAGAAAAAACTGATGGCATACCACAGATTTTCCTTTAAAAGATCTGATTTTCCTGTGTAAAAGTGTCATCAATACCACAAAAGAATTCTTTGAGGCCATCCTTCACCTTGCGTGAAGAGCTTCATTTACAGATAGATTTGCCAAGCCTACACCACAAAAAAAATCAATATAATATTTCCAAAATTAACTTAAAGTGCAAATAACTGAAGTCAGCAGCAAATGAAACTGGAAAAAAAAAAAATTGCTGACATCTGGAGCAGAGATTAGATGTCTGAACTGATAAGAAAGAATTCAAACACAGAACAGACTCATGAAAATAAAAGAACCACTATGATACAAAAAAAAAGTGTATATATTTGTAGGACATGACTTTTCAGTTTAATTTGCATTCCCTAACCATTCCTATAGCTGACAGTTTCAGCAATGTAGAGGAACTGAAAGAACAGAATTAAAGCTGTATATATTATGCATCTTTTAATGATTGTTTAATGTTATCTGTGATTGGCTTCAATGCTATATCCCCAGCATATTATTGGTCATGAATAAAATCACAGTACAAAGTTATTTTTATTTTTATATATGTTGTTTCAGCCTCTAGAATACACAGTTTTCATTTAACTTTGTGTTCAGCAATGGCATGATAGGAATGAATGCAGTCAGTTTCTCACTGATTACCAGATATTGGTTTTACTCAGTTAATCAAACCATTTACGTCTTGTTTAGCACCAGCTGTTGTTGTGTTCTCAGAGCTTGTCTTTAAGCTAAATGCTCAAGCCATGATTGGGAATACTTCAGGAAACATTTGAGAGACAAGCGTGTCGAGGAACTGCTGATTCCAAAACATGCTTAAGTGAATTTGCATAGTCGAACTAAATGACCCATGTCAACTTCCAGTGCTAACAAATACCATCATGAAAGTGACAGGAAACATATTTCTACCCCCTAACCATTAATGGAACTACACAAGTAAATTACGTTATGCCACTCCATCTTCATAAATTGCTGATTCAATAAATCACACTTGAGAAACAGCTGAGTAATTACAGGATGATGCTTGAAGCAATAGAGGCCTCATTTGCATATTAATAGACATTCATTGCAATAATTTCTGTCATGGACTGGTAAATGTTAGACATGATTAATTCTGTGAGCACTGCAGTTTGACTTAGGCAGCACACGGGAAGAGCTGACGTACCAAAGACTGCAAATGCAGTACACGTGGGCTCCTCTGCATACTGCATAGCAGTAAGGCACCCAGGTCTAATTATCACCAGGAACCTGCCCAGGTACAGACTCGGAGAACATTTTTCCTCAAGATCTTAGTGTGCCAAAGGTCTTGTGAAGCAGTGTCAAAAGACTGGAAGAAAGGCAGAAACAAACCCATGAAATCTTCTAAGCACCAAGTAAGGAAGAGTTCCTTCTTTTCAAAAGTCTAAATAAATACAGAGATAAGATAAACAGCTTTCCGTAAAGGTTTTAGTCTGGCTTTGATTTGTTTCCAAGCTTTTTCACCTAGAAGGCATAGCAGCATATGTAATGAAAAGTCTCTAATGACCTTTTTACCTGATGATTTTGCTTGGTTTTGTTTGTTCGCAATGGTGGTAACAGAGAACATGTTAACAGAGAATATGGTGACATTTATACCACTCTGCTTGGTGAATCTGTGGCCATAGCACATCTAATTCACCTTAGTGAAATTCAGTTTGCTCTCTAACGATTATCTGTTCTTCCTGTGTACTTAGAATTGCTTCAGAGGAAAATTTAGTAGTTCTCTAACCAATCTAACATTGCACGCTTTTGTGCCAATAAATAGTCACTTAGGGGATAGCAAGATAGAAGAGGTAGAAATGCGTATCAATAGAAACTGCAAGCTGACTTGTCTCATGGCTATAATAATGAAACATTACCCAACCTCTCCATAAAGGTGTTGCAAATAAACCAAAATGTATGGTTCTTAGAACTGATTGCAAAGCCATGCCCTGTTTCAGTTCCAGCATATTAAGAGTCTTCCACATTAGTCAAAAATAACCTAATGGGATTTACTGAGCAACATAACCTAGTGGGCAGATCTGCTTGCAGGAGAATGTTTTTCTTATACCAGCTTTAAGATAGACAAAACTGAAAAATTTGCATGGGATATTCACCTCTCATACTGGAGCTTTGTATGCTCATTGATTTTTTTTTCCTCACCCTATTAAAGAAAAACTGCAGTAAAAGTCAATAGAAAGTGTTCGTATAAAAACATTAACAACAAAAGGAAGGTTGAGGAGAATCTCCATCCTTTTTTGGATGCAGGAAGAATCATAATAACAAAGGACAAGGAAAAAGTTGATGTAGTTAATGCTTTCTCTCTTCAATCTTTAATAATAAGACCAATTGTTCTTGGGGCTGAGCTAGAAGACATGAACAGAGAGCAGAATGAAACTCTCATAATCCAAGGGGAAATGGTCATTGACACACACAAGTCTATGGGGCTAGGTGGGATCAACCCAAGGGTACTGAAGGAACTGGTGGGAGGACTCACCAAACTGCTTTCCTTCACTTCTCAGCAGTCCTGGCTAACTAGGCAGGTTCCAGCTGAATGGAAATTAGCAAATGTAATTCCCATCTACATGAAGGGCCAGAAGAAGGATCCAGGGAATTACAGGCCTTTCAGTCTGATCTTGGTGATGGGGAAGGTTATGGAGCAGATCATCTTGAGTGCCCTCATGTGCCACATACAGGACAACCAGGTGATTGATAAACAAACATGGTTTTATAGCAATGATCTAGGTGAGGAGATTGAGTGGACTCTCAGTAAATTTGCAGACAACACCAAGATGAGTGGGAATATTGAGGGTAGGAAGGCTCTACAGAATGATCTTGACAGCCTGGACCAGTGGGCTGACGCTAGTTGCATGAGGTTCAACAAGGCTCAGTGCTGGATCCTGCGCTTGGGTCACCACAACCCCATGCAATGCTGCAGGTCTCGGGAAGAGTGGCTGGAGAGATGTGTGGTAGAAAAAGACCTGGGGAAGTTGGTCAATAATCAACTGCATAAGAGCCAGCTTGTGTCCAGGTGGCTAAAGAAGAAAACGGCATCGTGGCTTGTATCAGAAATAGTGTGGCTGAGCAGTATTCTGCGCTGGTGAGGCTGCACCTTCAATACTGTGTTCAGTTTTGGGTCCCTAACTACAAAATTGACACTGGGGTGCTGGATTGTGTCCAAAGAAGAACAACAAAGCTGGAGAAGGGTCTGGAGCACAAGGCTTATGAGGAGTGTCTGAGGGAACTGAAGTTGTTTACTTTAGAGAAAAGAAGGCTAAGAGCAGACCTTATCCCCTTCTACAACTTCCTGAAAGGAGGTTATAGTGAGGTGGGGTCGGTCTCTTTTCCCAAGTAACAAGTGATAGGACAAGAGGAAATGGCCTCAGGTTGTGCCAAGAGAGGTGTAGGCCGGATATTAGGCAAAATTTCTTTCCCAAAAGGTTTGTCAAACACTGGAACAGTCTGCCCAAGGAATTGGTTGAGGCACCATCCCTGGAAGTATTTAAAACACGTGTAGATGTGGCACTTAGAAATATGGTTTAATAGTGGATTTAGTAGTGTTACGTTAATGGTTGGACTTGATAATCTTAAGGGTCTTCTCCAACCTAAATAATTCTATCATTCCATGACTAATTATGGAATTCTAATAATTAAATTAATAAATAAATTCTTATCACTAAATAAATAAATAAATTCTAATCATTAAATCTCCATGTGTCTTGGGAGGTCCACTTCCTCGAAGAGACCAGCCTTTCTAAGGCTTTACTGTGATCAGGATGGTTGGGTCATCCAGGCTCCCCCAGCATGATGTCTCTTCGACTTCTTTCATGCAAAGGCAGTCTTCAGACATTAATTACTATGGTAAGCTGTCTGAAAATGTATGACATGAATCCACACTAAAGCTCATCCTAAAATCCTTTTTGAATGAAAGATAAAAAAGGAGCCTCCTTTCCATGGACTCAGCTCCTCCTCTATCTGTTCATCACCAGAGCACATACTTAGGTACCCCTAGCCTAGGAAAAGGGGGTGACTCAGGTCACCTGTGGGGGGCCCTCAGCTGCTTCTTTCATCAAGAGTTTGGTGCCTCTGAAGTGCAATGCACATATTGACTAGGGGGTGCCTCGAGCTAGTCAATAGAAATGGTAGGCAGAAAGGCACATCTAACCTCTCTCCTGCCTCTGAAGCATTCATCAAGGCCACAGGTACAAGGCTTCTGCCCCTTTGAGATCTAAACAATTACACTGGACTCCTGAAGTTGGTTACGAAAAACGATCACCACCTAAAGAGGATGTGGAGATTCCTTGAATAAGTCTTCCCTGTTGTTTCTGTGTTACTTAACACTTCCCAGTTCTGATGGAAAGGCATTGCTTCTGTAGTAAAATAACAGAGATTCTCATAATGAGGGTGAGGTGTTATATCCTATCAATCCCTAAGCGCTAATGCACTTTGTGGTGCTGTTAGTGCAAGTTCTCTTCAGCAGCTCTATCTAGAAAAATACAAAACTTTTCATTTGTTAGAGAAATGTGTCTGTCACATAGGGCTTCTCTGTCTTCCCAGTGGTAATAATGCAATACATCCTGCAAAAGAAAACTGGGCAAATCAACTTGGGACCTAATTACTGCAAGGGACAATTCCCTTACAGAGCAAAGAATATTACTAGGATACTAACGCAAGCATATTGTAAATTAGTCGTGCCTGGGTTTTGTGGCTTTTTTGTTTTGGGAGTTTGGTGTGTGTGTGTGGTTTTGTGGTTTTGGTGTTTTGTCTTGTTTTGTTTTTTGGTAGGGAAAAGGTAGAGTTTAATATCTTGGCTTTGATCAGCAAAGATCTAAACAGTTAGGGACCTTTGTAATACTAACTCAGTAGTAGTCATCTGAGGCAGATGTTTGGAATCTCTTCATAAAAGACAGAAAAGTTCATTCTCTTTTGATAAAAAAGGTAGGAAAGGAACAGAGGAACAAAAGAATTAAAGAACATTGCATTTTGAGGCAACAGCTCACATTTCTCCAAGGTTCTTATTCTGCTCATGAGGATGTTGGAGGTTCAAGAGATGTTAGCAGCAGCAGGATCAGAAGTCAAGCTTTTTCAACTGTGGAAGTAACAAAAATCTTCTTTTTCTAATGGCTAAAGTGACTTCTGCAATTCTCAATAATTATATATAATTTTAATTTATTTGTTGGCTTATGGACTCAGTCACAAATCACAGAGTCCCTGATCACTTGGTTTCATATTTAGCTTTTGGAATTAGTTGAGATAGATAAAAACTCATTTGATGAGACATCTTTATTTCACTCACATCATTCATTTTAGAGTACATTGCTGAGGTGTCTAGACAAATGACCAAGGTGTTTTTTTCTTGTTTCTTTTTTTTTCCTGTTTCTTTTTTCTTTCTTGTTTCTTTATTTTTATTTTATTTTATTTTATTTTATTTTATTTTATTTTATTTTATTTTATTTTATTTATTTTATTTTATTTTATTTTATTTCTATTTCTTGTTTTTTCTTTATCCCTTCCCTTCCCTCTCCTCCTTTCACTAAGACAAATTAGACACTAAACAGCACTGGGAAAATTTCTGATGGTGCCAAAGGAGCACAGACTGTTGAGTAAAGTATAGCAAACCAGAAATATTGTGTAAATATCAAGAACCTAGTATTAATAAAACTATCATGGACCACTGCTGTTACTTCTCCTACCAGAGTTGATTTCACAGATGATGGCAAGAGGGAAAAAACATGTATATTGTTAAGCTCCGTAAATTTGAGAAATCCAGCATCACAAACCCACAGATATAGAAAAATAAAAAGGTATCAAGATATATAATGATTCTTCCCTTCTGGAAATAAGCAGAAGTTCAGAGAGTTCAGTCTAACTTACACTGGTTTGTGATTTACAAAATGTCTACTTTACTCCTCTTTTCAATGCAGGCAATTTATTTCTATCAGAAAAAGACCTCAGAGTTCTTTTTGTTCTGCTCGTTACCAAGACTTTAAAAATATAGCCTAGTCTTTGAGATCTCTTAAACTTCTTTTTTTTCCTGCTTTCTTAGTTTTTGCCATTGTTCAAGATAATTAGGTAAAAGCAGTCCTATCACAGAAGTAAACAAAGCAGCAGATTAAGTGTTCAAATCAACTGAAACAGTTTCATGGAGCTAAAGTCACTATAAATGCATGAATTTCTTGTTGATACTAGTGACTTAAGACAAGAGGATAGTACAGAAAAATAAAATAAATGGAGTTTGGTAGGCATAATTTTTTACTTTGTCAAACTATATGTAATGTTTTTACTCAACAGTCAACTATATATTAAAAAGCAATAAATTGCTATGTTTGTGCAGGAACTCTCTCCTATTGAGGATGTTGAATTGGGTTTTGCTGTTTCATGAGTATCATGCGTTGCATAATACAGTTTATTATACAGTTCATGCTGTTTCATGCTGTTTCATGAACTGCATAATACAGTTTAATGCCATGCTTCTTTTTTTAAAAGATACATACCTTGAGATCTATATTTGAGTGTTTGACAGGTCAAGATTAACTAAAAACGTATATAAAATATAACTACCCAAAATTACAGACAGGAAAAACCTTTACTGCTGCTTCATATCCTCCCCAGTAATAAAGCCATGTTGTCACTATCTGCATCAAATCCCTTTTATAGCAGAATTTTCTGCAAAAAGTGTTTCCATAAGCATGATATATATACGTAAGAAACAAACCCAGGTAACAAAGGGGAGGAGAATGACCTAGCAGGATGGAAATAAATCAGTTACACTCACAATTTATTAGCTTTTGGTGGGGGCTGTTTCTGTGGCATTGTAATGAACAAAAAATGTGATTCCCAGGGGAGCACATCCATTGCTGTTAACCGTTTCTGTTCAGTAGGCTGTCCACAGCGGCTTGTGAAACAGCCACCCATTTCACAGGCAGAGTGCACAGCAGCCGCCATTATGCCTGCAAGGCTATGATTGGCAGCTGGAGCCTTGATGAAAATGTGTTCAAATTTGAGCAGAAAATGAAGGATATTGTAGGAAGATCAGCAGCAAAGTTCTTCTCAAACTGGTCACTGTTATGTTGTTTTTCAGTTTGGTTTCTTTCAAATTATAGAGCAGGGGCAGGAGGCCTGATGCTCTGGGATTGGTTGTTCTGAGAATGCAAACCAAATTGTTCTGGATTATTACTGCCTTAGTCATCATAGAGTTACCACCACTTGCTTTCTGCTGACACCAAACTCTTTCATTCAACAATGTTCTTGAGTTCCCATGCTGTTGCTGGAGCAGAGCACATTAGTTACACTCACATATATCAATTTCCATTATTGAACCTAAATGTCACTCCCCCACCCAGCTAGGGTTAAACCAGTTCTTTTATCTTTATTCTTTCCCTAATCCTCATTTAAGGAAAGTCAAGTCAATGGCAAATTGTGTTATATTGCAGTCCTCTTCCTTTCTCCCAACTTTTGCAAAAATGCATTCAGCACCATTAATCACAGGATTTTGGACACTCCCAGGTAACTTACCAGTGGATTCACCACAGTTTCTTGACTACCTCTTTACCACTACCTGCCTATCAGATGAGGACTCATCCCATCAGAGAGGTCTATCTGCTAGGTAACTCCCTGGGGGAATTCCTCCTTTCTTCTCTTGGCACCAGTGTCACATTTCTGCTTCTGTCTCTGAGAAAAGCACTTTCAAGTACTCCAGGAAACTGATATGATTTTGCTCTATTTAAAGGCATCTGAAGTATTTTGATGAAGACATTTAAGAAGGAATATTACCCTGAAATCTTTAGATTAGTTCCTATTTTAGACTCCCAGCTTTTGGCAGGCAGAGCCCTGACCCCAGCTGGAGAAACATTAGTATGATTAAGGTCTATACCCACATACATTTGTCTGAATTTATCTCCTTACATTTTATCTCAGGTAATGCATAAATTAATGACCATGCATGTATCTCTTAAATATTTAACGAGATATTAAAGTAGACAAATTATCATTTAAAACCATCATTAAACAACAAATGAATATTTTAATAAGTACGGCAAGTAATTTGGTGTGAATTGGTCCAGTGTCTTTATTACACTGATAATTCCAGCTATTAACAATACCAGCCTATCTCATACAGCCTTACATTTTCTGGTCGCAGGAGGCCTAATACTAGAAGTCTTGCATTTCATTCTGCAGACATTAAAAGATGGAATAATTGAGACAAATCAAGATTGTGTGGTTGAAAATATAGATGACAAGAGTTTTTTAAAAAATATAGATCAAATTCAGCAAGAAAAACCATGACAACAAGCACTTCAGAAAGATAAAAGTGTGGAGTGGGGAGGATGAAATCTTCACTGTTTATACCAGATTTTGGAGGATTTACTGTTAAATGCAATACCTCACTCATTAAACTAGGTCTTTGCTATGACATTGTGAAAATGAAAATCACCAAAATTTATAGGCATGGTCCAGCTGTTTTTTTGCAGTCTAGCCATAAATTACCTTAATGCTTAGAAATTGCTGGTGAAGCTGTCCCATTACTCTCTGTTCAATATAACTGTTTTGCTGCACAGTTTGTTTAAAGATTTGTGGCAAAAATTAAGTAACTTGAAAGGGATTTAGCAGCAATCAGTGCCCTACACGATATTCTTTGGTGAAGAAAATACAGAGACAAGTGGATCTTAAAAGCAGGGAAAGAAGATACTGGTTTTAGCAGGTCTCTTTCTTGTGGTAGAGCTTGTTCTGTGAAAAAAAGAGAGATAGAGACCTTTAAAAAACAGGCTGAAAGTACCTCTAGTCATAAGTTGTAGTGATAAAGTTTGTGCTGTTAAGGATGACCACAGTACTGCAAATTAAATCTTAGTGGTGAAAAACAGTGCTTCCTACCTTACAAGGAAGAAATTAAAGGATTTCATGAAAGCTGTCTCCAAGCAAAAGGACAGGTAATGATCCTGTATGTCCCAAGGCTCTCTACCTATCTCTGAATGGAAAAGAACAAAAGACAAATACATGATATTTCTTCAGATTGAAGTGATAAGTGGGAAAATGAAGTTTGAGTGGCTTGAAAATAATGGAAAGAAAGTCCTGATTTAAGAAGAGTTAGAGGCCTTAGGGAGGCATATAAAAAGGTTTAAATTTCCAGGCCCATGCAACTCAATCTTTCAAGCATGAAGGATTTTAAAAAGCTTCAGGTGCAACTATAATAAAGTTTATGCAGGACTAATGAGCTCCTGTAGAAATTATCTCTGTATGAAGTAATGTACACGCAACAGAGCATCATACAGCTTTACTCCTCTGGGAAATCAAAAACTGTAATTGTTTAATGTGAATAGCTTATGAGAATCCCAAAACATTCTTATGCTGAGATCAGGTTGAATATATACAGTACTAAGCTTCTTATGTTACTGTTGGATTAATTTGCTTCCAATTTTGGTGGGGTTTTGCAATTTTATTTTCCCCTTATTTATACCAGAGAGAGAGCTTGGTACTGAAAACTGATTGTAGATCTCAGATATTGTGAGTATATGTGATGTTTTTTATAATGGAACTCAGTTTGCTCATGTTTTAGGCACTATCAATACATAAATGTAATATATTAATGGTAATCTGATTCCATTTCTTTCCTTCACATAAATTAATATATTTCTGTGAGGAGTCTGTTCATTCTGCTTGGCTCCACTCATAAATTTTAATATGAGATATGATAATAAGATGTAGAGATTTATGTGAAATAATGAAATGCTTTCAGTCTATTTCCAGTGTAAAGAGTGTGTGGCATAAAATACAGTTATGCTTATCCTAAATTTTGACAGACTTTGAAGGGAGGATGAGGAGTAAAGGGGTCATCACAGCCATCAGTGAAGGTGATCCCGCTACATTAAGGCTGATGCACACTTCTTAGGGGCAAGAAGAATACATACATTTTTCAGTACTCTTCTTTGGGAAGACAGTGGCCTAATAAGTAAAAGCTGGAAGAGACAGTTACAGAGAGGGCAAGAAAGACAACACAGCAACATCATAATGACATAAATCATTGCTAGTTTATTGCAAAAGCTTTGATTTGAAAAAGTTGGTGGAAACTTGGGTTATTCACAATTGACGTAGCTCTCCCCTGCTTTGGTGAAAGTGAATGCATGCCTATGCATGAGCAATGTAAAACTTGCAATTTGGTTTACAAGACTGAATATTTCCTGTCATTGGAAAATGAGGGCTTCAAGTGCTGTAAAAAGCCTAGATTAAATTTTTCTGTCCAGTCAGGTTCTTTACTGCTTGAGTCATGTTGTCTAGTCTGGTGTTTCTCATAGTTTCAAAGGTTTTTTTTTCTGAGGAATAAAGAAAAGACTTCTGTCTCACCTTTTAGAGGACCAGAAGTCTTATTCTAAACTATTTATGTCCTCTTTTTATTCTGCAGTCTGCTGAGCAACTGAGCAGACACATATAAATTTTAAAGAACACTTCACAAATACCACACAACTTTTCAAAATTAGATTGTAAAAGCCTGAACTCTTTTAGCTGTTGAATTTACAAACACATTTGTTTAACCATTTTTCTTCAGCATGGTAGCAAATGTCCTAGTTAAGAGTCTTGTTCCAAGAAGAGATGGCAGAATTTCTTGCTACCATTTATGTCTTCACTTCCCTAGGGATTTTCACAGAAAGATGGTTGAGTATTACAAAATCCTATCTTTTATAGTTCTACAAGACAGTCTGCCTTTCTGCATGATAACAACTTTCCTGAAAAGGAGAGCAGGGCATTCATAGTAGATGTTACTGGTACAGTATTCAGCACCGGAGCATCAGGAAAAGTTGCAGCTTTACCATTTACATGACAGAAATTCATGATGGCTGTTTGGCTGTTTGCAATTTTAAATAAAAAAACAATAATTATGGCAAAAATACTTAAAATACCTTTTGAAAGTATGAGGCTGCATATGGAAGGAAATAAAAAAATACAACAGAAAAGCTGTCTATTTTGTTTTACTAAAATTTCCACGTAGGAATTTTTGCAGTCTTCTAGAGGCATGTATAGTAGCAAAGAAGAACCTGCCAAATTTTGGATTTTGTTCCAGCAAATCTCGGAACTCATAAGCATGATCTGTTTCTTTTGGAGATTATCCATCTTCTGTTTTTCCTTCAACAATCTTTTTTGCCATCTCAGAGCTCCATTCATCTACTACATCTTAAGCAGTGAGCAGGTGATGCTGCCTGTTTAAAGCTATTTTCTGTGTTACAGTTAGTCAATGTCCACTTTTTGCAGGATGGGACTGAATCAAATGGTATTCCTGAGCCTATACTCTGCTTGAGTAGGCCATACCTCAAGCAGCAGAAAAAAAAGACAATTTCCCTCTGTCACCACAGCCTATCTCTGTAGCTGCTTCCCATCTCCATAACTGAGGTGGGATGCAGGTGCTTGTTACCATATGATGCCCTGGGTTATAACTCTTGCACAAAAGCAAACAGTGGAAGGGCTTGACACTGATCCTTAGAATGTTAGTACTAAACTGCCAGATTTGTTTTCCTAACTTGTAATGTAAAGTGACCTCTTCCAGCAATACCAGACTGGAAGGAGCTGAGGGGAAATAATTATTAGCGAGAGTTTGGCAACCCTGACAAAGAAGCTGTTAAGTCTGCATTAGGGGATGAAATAAGAGCTCTGTACTGTGATCCTATGGAGCAGACAAGGCTTGAGGCAAAGGTACAAATAAGGCTGAAAACTATCTTTTGATTTAGGGTGGGATTTTTAATCATAAAATTAAGGGGGAGAAAAAGAGCAAGCATTGTCAGAGCCATTGACAGTTCTGTTTTAAAACCCACACCTAATAACAATATAGCTCTAATTAGGATGTTATTCTGTATTCCTCTAAGATGATTCAGGATATTATCATAGGGCTCTTGCCTTGTTGGCTTTCTTTCATCAGAAACTTATTCCTGAATAGTACTAGGATGGACTGTATTACTTTAGCAGAGTTTTTAGAGGCAAATTTATGCTTACAAAATCTTATTATCTATTTTACAATGTTGAAAAGTTAAGCTTTATTTCTCTAACCTAGAGGACGTTACTGGTGTTCTTGGCTTCTGAGTTAATTGCTATCAAATAACAATAAAGTATTTTAATCTAGCATTTATTATCCATTTATTTATTTCCATTAATTCACTTGCTTTCTCAAGCTTCTGATTTTGTACTGTGCTAGTATTTTCATATGCTGTATATTTTTCATTACTAAGAATTGATGTACAACATTTCATTTTTATACATGTGAGATTATACCTAACAATAATGCTGTGATATTCTGCTTCTTCATTTGAACCAGAAAAATTTGCACACTGAAATTTTTCTGGGTACAAGATAGCAAATTTGACAAACCTGAGCCAATTCATATTTAATTTAAAATTAAAAGCTTTTCCAGAACAGCAAGGAAGTCCAAGACTCCAGGGAAAACTGCAAAAATTTGCAGATGTTTTCACAAAATCTTCTTTCCCTGAGACTGAAGACTTGTTAGTAAGCCCCATTAAATACAGGGTATGGCAGTTGTCTGTACTGAAGAGGTTTTGCAGGCCTGAAGAAGCAGAACAAGACAGGCAGTTTTAAATTTAAGAAGAATCCTTCAGTGTTAGTATGCCACCTAATCTATACCTGAAATGCGTCCATTTCTAGACTGCTGAATACAAGTAAGCTGAAAAATGACACTACAGCAGTTTGCAAAATTGCATCTACCTCACTGTAACATCTGGAAACACCTGCATGTGCTTTGGACAGAGAAAGCTCTGTATACACTCCAGGGCTCAATCCTAGAGCCCTGCAATGTCAGAATCTCGACTGAGTTTCAAAATTAAAAACACAGCTGGTTTATGTTGTAAAAATCTGTTCTATGTGCAAACTAACAGTCAGTCTAAGGATGAAAGAGATCATTTCCAGTTGTTGAAATGAGTTTACTACCCATCACTCTGCTTCCAGCTACCTCCTAGGGCACAGGCAGACAGAAGCCAAAATGGTTCTGCCCCATCTGGAACTGGAAACATAGGAGAAGGCAGTGCAGGTAGGTGAGCTGGTGATGCCACCACAAACCCGCAGCCCCAGCTGTGTGGGGCAGTGCTGTGTGCTGGGAGCCCAGCACTGTGCTGTGGAGTGTGTTGCACGCACACCCTGCATGGTGCAGGCCAGAGAAAGAAAGGGCTGCTTGTAGCTTCTTCAGCAACCTGGCCTGCTCCTGATCTGCCTGTCTGACTTGTGCTGAAATATTAAAAAGGTCATGTTGTGTTTAGACAATCGGTTCTGCAGAAATCAGATCTCAGGGCAGTGTCATGGTTTTACCAGTTGAATTGCAAGATTTGAGAGGAAAAGTAGGGCTTGGCTTGTGGATTTGAGTGGGGTTTTTTTATTGCTTAGTTTTGGCAGTTCAGTTTCTCCCTTTTTTTTTTTTTTTTTAATCAATACAGGACTGGAAAATTTGTAGGTCTTTATAAATTAATCCTTTTGATTTGGTCTTCTGTACAACTATTGTAAAAAGGAAAGCCCCCAAGTGAGTCAGTAAATCATTAATGAAATTGAATAAGTTGATGCATGATGAACTGGTAAAATAGCTCCACTGATTAATTTATTCTTGCCTCTGCCATTAACATCAGCCAACACAGTAAATATCAGCTGAGCTAAAGCTGAGAGCAATATCTGTCTTTAGTGCAAAAAGAAGTTGCCAGCTATGCGGAGTGATTTCTATATAAGGCAGATGTGGATGTTCTGAACAAGTAAATAGCTCCTTTGACACACTGGTGACATATTTGCATGTATATTTGCATAAATGTACATTATTATTTTCCAATTACAATAAGAAAAAGTCTGAGGAAAGGAGGCACTGGAAGGGATGACATTTGAACAAAGTATCACTAGGCTGCGAACCAAAACATACAATTGCTCAATTAAAGGATGAAATCAAGAGGACTTCTAATCCACTTGATTACAGGTTAGGAGATGCTTTGTTATACGAACGGTTACAAGTCCAGACCTGTTGTTAGGATGGTAATTCCTATGTAGAAGTCCTTCATGAAATTTGGTCTTGAACAAGGTAACTGATTTTTAACCAGAATTTAACTGCAATTGAACACATATCATTCAGCAGCTTGACACTAAATGCAAATATAAAGGGCCAAAATCTGCCTTTTGAAGGAAAAGGCATCACAATTAGCAAAGGAAAAGCTTGTGTAACAGCAGGGCTTTTTCACCTGGTAACACTGAAAGCTGTCACAGAGCATTTATGATCTTTTCATTTAAAGAAAAAAATATTGCCCAGTTCAACCAAGGCATATTCTCCTGTTTGTACGACGCTTTGTACTGACTGACTATTTCCAGCCTAAAATTCACTGCCAATTTGAAGCATATCGCTTTGTGTCAATGCTGACCTCTTCTCTCTCCTTAATGTTTACCTCCTGATATATTTATGTACTGCAATAGTATCTCCTCTCAGCCTTCATTTTGTTAGGTGAAAAAATTTAAGCACTTCAATTCTCTTGTGTAAGACAAGCTTTTTATTCCCCTATCTTCACTGTCAACCAAGCACCTGTTCTAGCTGGAGAAAATATTTCTTGAAAGTGAATAAGGTGTGGCATGAATGAGGTTTTCCAAAACTTATATGAAAGCACTAATTTTTCCTTATTGCTCTGGAAAATACCTTCTCTCACACACTAAGATTGAAATATTTTCTGTTTTTTTTTTCAGAGCCACAAAGGATGTCTTAAAGTTATTCTACCATCCATAATTCCATTCAGGTCTTTTCCTTCCCTTTTTATTTCCAGTGGGTGATTTCCCAACTTGTATCAAAACTGAGTTTGCAAGTGCAAATACCTGTACCAGAACTGAACTTTAGAAGCAGGATTCAAGAAAATTGTGGTGTCTATCGTTCATGGCTATGAACAATTTTCTCCACTTCTTTCTAGCTTGGGTGATCTCCAATCCTGCTGGGTATCTTCTTCCTCAATGCACCTTAGGGGCTGTCAAACTCAGATTCACTGTCTGCCCAAGTAGGGAACTGGGAAGTGAACTCTCATGTACAACACACAGTAAGTCTACAAAGCCATCAAATTGACTTACTGGAGTTCCCAACTGATGTTCCATGGGGTCCCCTGAGGATATTTTGACACATAGATTGTACATTGCTGGTAAACTCCAGGAAGCAAGGAAATTTAAGACCACACTGTTTCTAGGACTATCCTTCAGAAGTGATTGAGATGTAACTATGAGAGCCTTCTTTTTATTTCCCACTGAGAATGGGGTTTAGAGGAGATGCTGGCACTGTAAGTAGCTACTTTCTTTTCAAATGCCAACAGAGCAGTTCTTGAGGTGCTGCTGATTGCAATAATTAAGCTCACACATCACCTCACTCATATGTACCCTGGGAATATCTGAAGTTCTTGATTTTCCGTTCTTCATGCCTCAAATGCCAGAATCAGGAAATTTATCTCCCACTTAATTCCTCCCAAAACTCAAAAATTAATTAATTTCTCTGAAACCTAACTGTTCAAAAACATAAAGAGTCTTAATACAGTTGTATACCAAACACAGAGCAACAGGAATTGAAATGCAGGATACAAGACACTGATTTTCTTCAGATAAAAGCTGATGATTAAATCTTGTCCTCAGCTGCTCAAACGCTAGGAAATCACCCATTTTTCCTACCAATTCAAACAGAATCAGGCGAGAACCACAGGTATTTTCAGTTTCAGATGATGAATATTTTTTTGTGAAATGCAAATGAAAAATCTTCTCTATTGTTTATGTCATGGCCATTTCCTAGCATCACATGCTATGGTTTATAGTTTTGCACTATAACACCTCCTCTATTCATTAGGGTGAGCACATTATTCACTGTGGATCATTCTTTCAACTCTAGTAATTCTGTCGACATTCGTGACTTAACTCAGTTGGAGTGGGTCTTTGAAATAATACACATATATCCATGTGCATATAAATTAAAGAAGGGAAGAAAGGGAAAGAGACATTAAGGATAAAGAGAAGGCAGATAGCAGAGCTTAACTATCAAGCCAAAGCTAACAGCATTTTGTGAGCATTACAGAAAAATAAGTGTGCCCTGGACTAAGATTCACTAAGCACACAGAAGCAATGAATACTGCAACGTCTTGCAGTAGCTTGCAAGATATTGCAGTAATAGCTTTTGTTTGACTTCAATACTATTATCTAAATGCACAAGGCTATTCAGATTTTCAACACATTTTTCCATTGCTGCTGTTCATGACACTTAATGATGCCTTATTTTGCAACTTTTGTAAGTGTTTGGTTTCATTTCAAGCTTGAAATAATGAAAAGCCACTAACAGTATGACTTAAAATAGCAGTATATTGAGAAGCAGATAAAAGGAAAAATCTTTTTTTTCTTTTTTTTTTCTTTTTAATTTCATTAGGAGACTGAAAACAGCCAAGGTGTGTCACAGGTGTCAGTTTAGCTCCTGTGTCATAGACAGCTGCTTGTAAAAGCAGCACATTGCATTGACACGGAGTTATTCAGTGACTGCTTATTGGCACTGAAGAAGAAAGAACACAAGCAAAGTTTGCAATCACTATGGAAACTGTCTCTCTGCTGTGTTGGCATTGGCACATCTGCCAGGGACAGCAGCTGTTCTAGAGGATTCCTTCCAATAAAGCTCTTCCTGAAACTTCTATCTGGGACCAGGCCCAGGGCTGCAGGGTTTGTTTCAACATGAATCTGACAGTCTACACAAGCAAGTTTTTATTCTTCACTCCACCTTTCTAAGGCAACTCTATATTTTCTTTCAATATTTGAAGAACTCAGAGTATAACACCTGGAGAGGTGACATACGGATCTTTTCTACTATATGATGCGGTTCACAGCCCAGCTGTTATGGCAAATAAAGTCCAGCTGACAGGTAATGGAAAGCCTGGTGCTTCTTCAGCCTGGCATGTATCACAGTATCACAGTATCACAGTATGCTGGAGATTGGAAGGGACCTCAAAAGATCATCTAGTCCAATCCCCCTGCCAGAGCAGGAACACCTAGATAACGTTACACAGGAATGTGTCCAGGCGGGCTTTGAATGTCTCCAGGGAAGGAGACTCCACAACCTCCCTGGGCAGCCTGTTCCAGTGTTCCGTCACCCTCACTGAGAAGAAGTTCCTTCTCAAGTTTAAGTGGAACCTCTTGTGTTCCAGTTTGTACCCATTACCCCTTGTCCTATCATTGTTTGCCACTGAGTAGAGCCTGGCTCCATCCTCGTGACACTCCCCCTTTATATATTTATAGACACTTATAAGGTCACCCCTCAGTCTCCTCTTCTCTAAACTATAAAGACCCAGCTCCCTCAGTCTTTCCTCATAAGGGAGATGCTCCACTCCCTTAATCATCTTGGTTGCCCTGCGCTGGACTCTCTCCAGCAGCTCCCTGTCCTTCTTGAACTGAGGGGCCCAGAACTGGACACAATATTCCAGATGGGGTCTCACCAGGGCAGAGTAGAGGGGAAGGAGGACCTCTCTCGACCTACTAACCACCGCCCTTCTAATACATCCCAGGATGCCATTGGCCTTCTTAGCCACAAGGGCACAGTGTTGGCTCATGGTCATCCTGTCGTCCACTAGGACCCCCAGGTCCCTCTCCCCTACACTGCTCTCTAGCAGGTCGTTCCCCAACCTATACTGGAACCTGGGGTTGTTCCTGCCCAGATGCAGGACTCTACACTTCCCCTTGTTATATTTCATCCAGTTATTCCCTGCCCAACTCTCCAGCCTGTCCAGGTCTCGCTGGATGGCAGCACAGCCTTCTGGCGTGTCAGCCACTCCTCCCAGCTTAGTGTCTGTTAAAAAACTGTTGCTGTTGAATTTAAGGTTCTGGCACAGATTATTTGTATAGTAATTTTGTTTTGTTTCTTCTGCTGCTTTATGAAGAAGTTGTCACTTTGCTTTCTTCATCAGCGCTCTAACACAGATCTGCCAGTGCTTACTATATACAACAGCACATCAAAGTACTTTCTGTCATCAGCCTCAACACAACTGTTCCGTGTAAAAGCCGAGGGCAGGGTGCCTGGTGGTGGCACCATGTCAAGGGAAAACAACCACCACCAAAGGCATAGATACTCTTATGGCTTACATGTGAAGGCAGACTGAAATTTTCATGGAACAGAGAGTCTTGTTAATACAGCATTTGTCATTAAACACACAAGTCAAATTGAAGTTTATTTTGAAATATATTGCCTTAAATAAATTAATCTTTAGAGCACTGAATAGATACACTGAAGATAAAATGCATTCTGAGGTATAACTTTCCAGTGCCAATGACATCCATTGGACTAATGAAATAAATAGTGAGGTCTCATAAACCCCTGCTTACTCAGTAGATAGTAGCTCAATCTTTTTGATCTGGAAAATCTTTGAAAATGTGGCTGTGATCTTTGCTTCCAGTGATAATGGTCCATGGTATGCTTTGTATCATAAAAAACCCTAACTGTTTGTAGTATCTTTTAAAAGAAAATCTTTTGAATTTATATGTTGAGGGTTAAGGGTCAGGTACATAACATTCCTGTAGCAAATGCAGCAATTGCTCATGAAATAATGTAAGCCTACAAAATAACTTAAATTTAAGCTGGTGCAAACCAGGCCACATTGGCTGTCTTGATTGATACAGCTGTAATTTGATGTAATTAATAGGTGAAGTTACAAGGCAATAAGTCACACAGTTTATTCATCACAAACCTCCACAAAATGTTCTGCAATCTTCCTTTCAAGAGCTGGTGTTATCCTACAGTCTCTCTGATTATTTATCTATTTGGTATGTGTTGTTTGTTGTTTTTTTTTTTGAGGAAGTATGTACCTAAGTTTCTAAAGTAGAGTGACACATCCAAGAAAGTAGATTGTTGAACTTTCTGTTCCTGCTCTACTTTCCTAATTGTACTCTCAGATAATCTTGCAATATCTGATTAGAAAGAAACTTCTAAGCCTTTGCTATTATGATTTATATTGCATGAGAATCCCTGCTCTATTATAATAAACAGTTACTTGTTACCTTTGTTTACATATAATTTACTTCAGGGAGAAGACATTATTAATTATTCAGCTAACAATTTCTGTAATTAATAGTGCCTTTATATCAATGTACATACAAACAGTAGTGTTCTCATATTTAATCCTTGAAACTACTAGGGTAACATGTTTTGTAGTGGTTAGGAAGAATTCAGGTGGGAAGATCATCAAATTGTTTGATAGCTGAATCTTTTAAAATGCTTTATCACATTCATTAGTGCTCTAAATTCAGATGGAAAACATATTTATTTGTCTTTAGTAATTGCTGGGAAGGCAAAAAAAGGTGGAAAAGGATACCTTCTTGTCTGCCAGAATGCTACTTTTTTGTAGAAGAAAGGAAAAACGCAGAAGGCATGTTGCGTTTTGCTGAATGTTTTAATGACAAATATGTTGGGCAAAGAAGAGATTCAGAGCAGCCCTGCGGAGAAGGACTTGGGGGTATTGGTCGATGAGAAAATGAACATGAGCTGGCTTCAGTGTGCGCTTGCAGCCCAGAAAGCCAACCGTACCCTGGCTGCATCAAAAGGATTGTGACCAGCAGGTCGAAGGAAGTGATCCTGCCCCTTTGCTCGTGAGACCTCACTTGGAGTATTGTGTGCAGTTCTGGTGTCCTCAACATAAAAAGGACATGGAACTGTTGGAACAAGTCCAGAGGAGGGCCACGAGGATGATCAGGGGACTGGAGCACCTCCTGTATGAAGATAGGCTGAGAAAGTTGGGGCTGTTCAGCCTGGTGAAGAGAAGGCTGCGTGGAGACCTCATAGCAGCCTTCCAGTATCTGAAGGGGGCCTATAGGGATGCTGGGGAGGGACTCTTCATTAGAGACTGTAATGATAGGAGAAGGGGTAACGGGTTCAAACTTAACCAGGGGAAGTTTAGATTGGATATAAGGAGGAAATTCTTTCCTGTTAGGGTGGTGAGGCACTGGAATGGTTTGCCCAGGGAAATTGTGAATGCTCCATCCCAGGCAGTGTTCAAGAGGAGGTTGGACGAGGCTTTGGGTGATATGGTTTAGCGTGAGGCGTCCCTGCCCATGCCGGGGGTGTTGGAACTTGATGATCTTAAGATCCTTTTCAATTCAAACTATTCTATGATTCTGTGTTTGTAGGCTAAAATAAGTCCTTTTGATGGCATTTTGCTAATGCTGGGGGGGGGCACTATTCAGATAGCATACTTCCTGAAAAAAGACTGTATCTATTTAATACTTAGGCTGAAAAGACCTTGACAAGTTTAACTACCATCCTCCCTATCTGTAGAGATTGCCCTAGCATAAATCTTTTGGTCAGCAAGACATTCATATTTAAATTTCTTTTCTCTGTAGTTCTGACCTGCATTTTGCATGCCATATGCAAATGGATGCACTGAGACACTCAGCAAACACAGTGCTGGGCTGGAGCACAGGCACACATAATAGTTCTGATAGGTTTATTTAGCAGTGGAATGACATCAAGATCCAAACTGCTATAGGGCATGGTCACATTTCACTCTCAGGAGCAAGTACTGCCAAAGAAGGTTCAAATAGCCATGTTTACAACCATGAAACAAGCTCCCTATTGATTTCTGTACCTGACATTACACCGATATGCAAACTCAGTGCAAACTGTCCCATCTGTCCCTCCTCCTTGCTATCTGTAGTATCAGCACAAGTCCTTTCTCCCAAAATGCTAGCAGTCCTACTGTGTGACAGCAGTGAGGATGATGAAGAGACAGGGGAGGAGGAAATAAAAGCCGTATCTACCACAATACTCTGTGGTAGTACTGGACTATGTAATTGTTCCCTGATGTTAGCAGCCCCAGGTAGATGCAAATAAAAGATAGAGTAGTCTGTCTTCCCAAAGCTACACAGCAAGTGAATGTTGGAGATATGGCTTTAACTTGGGAGATCCTGACTGTCTGTGTCTTGACAGTGTCATGCTCTTTTGTTATGCTGGCAGGTACAGTTGGCTTCAATTACTATTTTATTATTCTGCAAAGATGTTATTTTATTGTTGTACAATATTGCAAACAATCAAATCTTTGAAATATATTTCCATCTCTGCAGGTTTTTTATAGTAGTCGAAATTAACCACTGGAATTAGATCTCTGTAAACACTCACTGCTGGAGAACCAAAGCGCCATAAAGGGTGCTGTATTCTTTCTGATACCAGCATTTTCTGGAAGTGTTACTCACAGGAATGAAAATGTCCCAAAGCACAGAAGTACATTTCTTCAGAAAGACTGGAAGTAATTTGCAGAATTTCAGAAATGCTGCAGGAATTAGGCTGCCCAGAAGGAACTGACTTATCAAATTTTGCAGACCCTAGGGAAAACAGGAAATTAGCTTTCACCCAATTGAATTATCATGTTATACTATCCTCTTTCCTTCATTCAGTTTACCTTCAGGACTCCTCAGAATTGCTACCATATTAATTTTCTGATTAGTTTGATTACAGTCTAAAAACTGTCAGTATTACACACACTAAAAAAAATTCTTTACTTTGTATAGTTTGCTCAGTTTTTCCATTGCTGAACTACTGCATAACCATGACAAGACTTACCTATCACATACCTATAACTTTCAATTATTTGCTGTATTTCAGATTTGGCATTCCACTTTGTCTACATATATTGACACTTTTTTCTCCAAAATCACTTGGTTCTGGTCCTTTTATGAGGTCTTTCGTTACACACATGTTGCTTGCCAGACCTACTGCTTTTGTTATTAGTATGTTAAAACCAAGTTTTTCCCTCTGTGTACCCTGGTGTACCCTGTTTTCTTATTGGTAAGACCGTTCCTGTCAGGTAGGTCTTTATTCTTGAGTTTCTTCCTGTTTTCTATCTTCAAGTTCAGCATTTCTCCACATCAGCTATCTTTGGACACTGACTTTGAGTGGATAAGGAACTGTGTTTTCTCCCTGCTAAAGGTTATATAAACCTTCCTCCTCACGGCATCTGCCAGTTAGAAAATGTTTAATGGAGTTTTGTTTTTTTTTCTCTATAGCACTTAGACTGTAAACTATCAGCAAAGACATTAACTTACAGCTACTGATAGCAGTGAAAACACTAAAAGGATGCTGTGCCAAATTTAGTGTCAACAATTCAACAGGGCTGTTAAAAAGCTGCAGAAGATTTAGATAAAAGCTGTAAGAATAAATAGAGGCCTGAAAGCTGTGCTTTCTAGAGAGAAGTGTGAGATGTTCAATTTCATAGACAAAGTCAGAGCTATACACCGAATTTAGGGCCAGCAGGAACAATTAACTCATATTGTTTGATCTACGATTCAGAAGATACTGAAGTTGCCCAACTGCCTTAAATCCAGACCAAAGACTTTTCCTAGCTAATCCAGATGGTTCAGTCTTCAAAAGGTGTGTCTTACAGAAGATGACTAGATGAGTCCAATTTATGACCAATGTCTCTGCAATGGTGAGGAAGTGATCAGATAGATTAAATCCAGACGATCCCAATAGCTAAGCACTTTCTAGTGCACCAGAAGGTTAAGAAATTTAATAAATTAGCCTCATGCTCCATCACCATGACAAGGAGAAAAAGTGCTGGCCAACTGGTTAGACTTGAGTATGCAAGCAGATACACCAATGGCACAATTTTTCTTCAGTGTAGTGGATAAAATGCCATATTTTTCTGTTTCCAACCACTGATGTTTCAGAGGAAGATAAGAAAACAAATAAACAAAAACAGCAGGAAAATTTTTCCTGACCCCCTGTAAATAGCTAATTGAAACCCTTCAGGTCTGATTAAACCTAATTAGGTTAAAGGTTAAGCATTATGAAAATATTGAGGTAATAGAAGGCATCCTGAAGCCAGGTCATAAAAAGAAGGGGAAAGAAGAGACAGAAATATGGATACAGAAGTTGCTTCACTCTCTTCTGTCTGTTTAAATGGGCATAAAATTTTCGTTTTCTTCCCTGTCACTGTCAAACTGGAGCCATGAAGACTAAGACTCCATGGCAAACTGAGAGTCAGGGTTTCCAAGTTACGTTAATCCAGTAAATTCTGAAGATTTGTGGTTGCAGAAAAGGAGACAGAGATGTGTGTGGATCATTGTTACAAAGTTTAATATTACATATTTTGACTTATTTAAATTTAATGAACCCCAGAAAGCACTTTTAGTGTTTACTTTTTCCTTGCTTGACTCTAATTAATCTTTCCTATGATTCAGATGTCTGACAAATGTGGAGGGCTGCAGGGCTAAGTGCTTTTTTTCCCATGATTGACTTTAATTAAGCTTGCTCTAGGCTTGAAACCCTTGTAAACTTAGAGAACTTTATTTTAATTGCCTTCTGCCAGATTTACTTATGCTAGACAAATATTATAAATCAAATACTAACGCTATTAGAAGAACGATGAACTGACTTCCAAAGTAGTAGTCTGCCATGGTGAAATGCATTACACTCTAAATCTGACTAGAAAGTGCTACGGTGGAGAAAAATGACTGCTTTCATGAAGGTGACTTACGGAGCATCAACATCCTTTCCTTTTTTTCAGGATAAGTATGTTAAGACACCAAGTTTCAAACTACTTTTTTTTTTTTCTGATAATAAGTCATATTCATTTATGTTAGAAATTATTGGATACTTGATGCTTTGGATTGTTCACCAGGTCTCTGTTGCAGCTGTTGGAATGAGTCAGTTCAATTACAGAATCATAAAATCATAGAATGGTTATATTTGCAAATGAACGGCAAATCTTATTCTCATTCTAAGTCGCATTGCTACAAATGGAACTGTGAGCTGTAGAGAGGCATCCTGAATTGCACAGAGACAATATACTGCACATTTGCTTATTTTTACTTCTTTTTCACACAGTATGTTCTGAAGAGCCAGCTGAGATATATTTACTTAGTTACACTTATCCTGTAAGTGTATGATTCTATACAATCTCCTTATACTTGATGGGAACAGTGTGTCTTTCATGCCAGAATGCCATCCTGAGAAAACCTTTTGCACTTGTTGTGGCTGAAAGTACTTTTCCTTAATAGAAAAAGTTCTTTGGAGCTTTTGCTGGAAAGGAGCTTAGCAAAACTACCTTTGTGCTTAATTACAGGATAGCAGTGGTCTTGAAATAAGGGTCAACCTTTTTCTTCAGTGACAAACGTCCTGAAAACAGATGCCAACAGAGGTTAACCTAGGTGTCTGAATCCTGATGGCTCTGTGTTTTCTTCTTTTTTTTTGCCCCTTTTCTAACACAATGCAGAATACTCTAAATGATAATAAGAATTATTATGAATGTGTCTTAGTTCAAGCTAATTCTGAAAACAGAATCCTGGCATCTGGGCACAAAAGCAGTGCAAAGAAATCTCTAAATATTTAATCACATTATATTAATATGAATAATACATACAATACTTCAAATACATAAATTATAGAATCACAGAATACCAGGTTTGAACGGACCTCAAGGATCATCTTGTCCAAGCTTTCTTGGCAAAAGCATGGGCTAGATGAGATGGCCCAGCACCGTGTACAGCTGAATCTTGGAATTATCCAACAATGGGGAATCACCACTTCCCTGGGGAAATTATTCCAGTGGCTGATTATTCTTGTTATGAAAAATTTTCCTCTTGTGTCCAACTGGCATCTCCCAGGAGTAACTTGCACCCATTACCCCTTGTGTTTTCCATGTGAATAATATACCTATGCATCGGTTTATTCATGTATGCAACTATTTGAAACAACTGTTTTATCTGAATACAGATCCTGTACAAAGTAGTAGACTGACAGCTCTGTTAGCTCTATTTATCCAGCTGATGTGCATTGCCAAAGCCATTGCAGCAAAAGGGTCTCCATGGGGAGCAGTTTTGGCTGAGAAAGAATAATTGTGTTTCTGTGCCCTGTTGATACTCAGCTTCTGAGAGTGCTAATAAAAACACTGTACCAAGGTGGCGACTTTCAAATCCCAGCCCAGGACCACAGGATTCTCTAGAGCCAACCTAAAATCAGGTGCCAGAGCCTGAACAAAGCTATTAAGCCAGGAGGAGAACTGTTAGCTTTTGTGGAGCCTGCAAGGATGGTGGTTTAACTCCTGAGTCAGACATATTTAGCAGACCTGTTGGAGACTCCAGAGCGTTTTCAAGGTGAGCAAGGATACATAATGACAGGTGCACAGTGTGGAATTCCACTCTTGGCACAGAAAGCCATTGGTTTTGGAAGTACTCAGAAGCTTCTAAATAGCATACTATTATTTTAAAAATGGACATATGAACTATTTAAAGTACTGTGCTATTTTTATGCTTGTTGTCTTTGTTTAGTCAAAATCACAGTTATTCATAGGAAAAAATCTACAGCCATTTCCTATTTTAATTAATTCTGTTTTACATCCTGACACTTTAACTTCTTCTTGATCAGCTTGTAAGTGATCTGTTTGACATGTCTATCTTTAATTCAGAGTAATTGCCAAATCAGTTTGCAATTTATCAGAAATGTGAAGAGGAACTCTAGCCAGAAAGAGCTATTTTTCTTCGAGAGTGAAAGTAAGCTATTACACAGGACCTGGGAGATTTAAGAAAAATGGTAATGTCATTTGATATTTCTGAGTGGGAGATCCCCTTCAGATTTCTAGCAAGAATTTTAAGTAATTTCTGCATTCCATAAACATTACAATGATCTGGCTTGAATGAAAAATGTTACCTCCATTCTAGTGCCTTATTTAGACCAAGTGGAAAGCCCTGCAACCTATTACAATCTATCATATGTGCTTGTTTTGTGGAGATGTTTTGAATGCCACGCTTTTACTGGGGAAGAGTGTTGACAATTGGTGGTCTTCAACACTTCTATTAGAAACTAAACTACAATGTGTCTGCCTCAAAATTTCAGTGTCATATTTTTAAAGCCTTTGCATAACAATTATAATAACTGGAAAAAGAACTTATTTTCTCAACTTGGTCACTATATACAGGATTTCAGGTACAGACAGTCACATTTCCTCCCTATTGACTCATTGTTATTTGTGTGTAACTCTTTTGCCAGCTGCCAACAGTGGGAACAAGGATCTTACGCAGAAAGGTCCTTTTCTAAAATGGGTTAGAGTACGACCTGTGCACATTTACGTTTCTCCTTCTGGCCCTGGGAAATTAAACTAGACCTGCAGCTGGGTTACACATTTTAATGAATAAGTTTGTTTGTTTGGGATATAAGGTAAAAACAAATGAAAAAAACAAAAAATAGATATAGGAAAATTTTGCAGCTTCATGAATCTGGGTCAAAACTGGTGTGAAGTTTTGATCCAGAAGAACAAATGGGGGAAATACTTTCCAGGAACCATTTTGTTTAAAAATGTACACCATGTAATAGTGTGACTTTTCACAGAAAAAAAAAAAATTCAATTTGAAATTCACTAATTTTTTTAAGATAATTAAAGAAAAAAATCCTAACCACAAAACCAAAGCAAAGCATCAGTGGCATGAAAATGAAACAATGAAGATTTCTGTAAAATGTATTTTCTTTCACATTTTGGTTGGGCCACTGAGCAGAAAATCAATTAGTCACAGAGATCTCTGGTTCAGGAATTACTTATTTTCAGGGTCATGATCATTGCTTAAACCATGCAACTAGGAAGTCTGCCCAGTGAAAGCACAGAAGGAATGAAACTATGTATATTGGTATTTTGAAGACTGAGCAGAGCAAAGTGAGCAGGGACTGTGACCAATGGCACAGCTGTAATGTATTCATTACCCAGCTGGTAGACACTAAGAACATAGACAGTGATTCCCTGTGGCACTCACAGTTTGACTTACTAATAATTAGATGTGATAGGGACTGGTGCCACTTCACTGCAGCGAAGACCATGCTTCCTTTTGTAACACGGGCTATCCCTTCCTCTTTTCTAAGCTGCCAGCACAATCCTTTTTTGATCCTTGCTGCAAAATCAGCCATACCCTGCTACTTCCATCAGTGCCCCAGTGCTTATCAGAGCATAGTGCAATTTGGTCTATGATGTCATGTGCTACTTGAAAAAAGCAGGCTAGTTAAAGAAAGAATTATGGGGCACTGTCAGCACAAGGATACAACAGTGTTTCTGTGGAGAAGAAAGATGAAAATAGATCTCTCCATGTCCCAAGATCACATGTTTGTCTTTCATCTGTGTTAGTGTGGCTAGATTGTTCTTTCTTTCCCAGGGAAAAAAAAAACAAACAAACAATAACCAACCAACCAAAAAACTAAAGGTAGAAAACACACTGAAAATAATAAAGGAGCATACAAGAAAGCCTACTGAAGTGGGACATGATGTGCACATAGGCTTTAGTAAGGTGGGTGTGGTTTTTTTTGAAATGTCTTCCTGAAAGCAGCAGTTATTTGACAAAATGCAAAAAGATTCATTTGTTTGAAACATTTTTTTGCCCCTGGATTAGTGGGTTAAAAGAATTCTGGCTGTTGCTATGATTTTGCTCCCATCGAAGTTACCTTCATAAAGTAACTTTCCATATTGCTGCAGCTGGCTGGATAATGTCTGTTCCTGTGTTTGTCGTTACCAAGGAAGGAGACCTGCCAAATTATTCAAAAGTGTATTGCAGTCCCAGCACCTCTTATTATTCCTTGCGCTCCTTGCTTCCATTCCTTTTATGTTGTTCTGGTACACAGGGATATAATGAAGAATTATATAACTAATTAAAGCAGATGTATTTTTAATAAAGGCTTTGGGATAGATTTTTTTGAGAATTAACAAATTAAATTCTCAAGTGTATCTCAACAGTATAAGAAAAAAAAAGTTTGATTTATTTATTTTGTCTTTGAGGAGCGATGCTCTCATATGGATTTTCCCAAAGACTTAAGGTCTTTTCTTGGGTTACTAACACTCAATGTAGGTAACCCATGACTATATAAGCATGCTGTCAGATCATAAGCAAAGGTGTAACTAATGTTACGATCAAAGAATCTCTAAAACTGACAGACTGCCTCTGCAGGACTTTAAAATCTGTTTTATTAATAACATTATTAAGATGTAAGTATAGCTTCATTTCTATCAAAAAGTGTATAAATGCAGTGGTTGCTAGCCAAAAATGGGGCATTGAAGGAATGCTCACTGAAATAATTTAAAAGACTCACACTGGCTCCACTGATCATGGATGAATACTAAAGACCATGTAGACAACCTATTGTGAGGAGTTGTTTTAATTAAAAACTTTGTAATTAACAAATTAACAGCTGAAGATTTATAATGTGTACAGGGAAGAAAAGTTAAGAGAAATAGGAAAAAATACTTGTGATGTAAATCAAGGTTTTTTTTTTAACCTGGGGCTGGGAATAAAGAAAAGAAAGATTTGAAAATTTCTGGTTTTATTTTTTTACATGAGATCCTAAATAAAAAAATGTGCGGGTTCTGATGTGCTTATTTTTCAGGTTGGATGGCTGGATTCTTTTCCCACTCCTTGCATTTCCTTCCTTTCTACTTCTTGACTTCTCTATGTTCTTCTTGGAGGAGATCAGAAGAAAGAAAGAAAGGGAACGTTACACTTGGGGATCAGATTTCAAAACCAGAGAGAATGCTCAATATATTGCCATCCCCCTCCTTTTTCCACCCCCACTCATCATCCCCCCCCCCCGAAATATTTGTGAAAAGAGAAAGACTTCCATGATCATTATGCACATAATAAATAATCATTATTAATTGCAGTGGAAGCAGTAGTGTTTGTTTGAAGAAAGCTCTCTTCCCCTAGTCACTTGTTAGAAGATAAATATCTACCAAATATTGAAGGCCAAATTCAAAACCAAAAATCTCAATTTTTGAGCTGCCATACTTTCAGTTCTCTTTCTTTTTTATATATTTAAACTGTTCATCTGCATTGGTAAGCTTAGTTTCAATTATCTGCTTTGTCGTAAAGTTCACATTTTAGATTGCACAATTTTAGACTTGGATGAATTACTTCTCCCTTCTTTTAAACCTATAAATACTGGTCTGTATCCATGCCTCTGCTATGTTCTGTATGTCTAGAGCTCTTGCTCGGAAAGGACTGACTATGGGGAAAAGCTGGGATGAGATTAACCTTGCAAGGGTCTACCTCAACCTTGGGTTGTTCAGTAGTGACTAGTGACGCATGTGGGGATCCAAACACGCTTTCTCTGTATGAATGATGTTAACAGTACTCACCAAGGATTTCCACTTTTTGATCATGAGGGTTTTCTTCTGGGGCTAGTGGTTGTCTAAACTTGAAATACAAAGTGACTGAGTGATGAGCAATGGGCTTGCTGTAATCAATCCCCATGTACATGTATGTATATGTGCGTAGCTCCCACGTACACAGAGGAGAAACCCTCAAGTTTCAGATACTTTTTTCCTGTGAAATAGCTGCAGGGTGACTGAGATGAATCAAATGGCTTGAAAGAACAAAAGTTCAGGGAAATAGGTACAGCAATAAGCCCAGTGATTTATGAGCAGTGTGAAGGATTTACCACATTCTTGCATCAGTTCACATGATAAATTTGCTTTGGTCATTGTCTTCTGACTCACCATGAGAACTAATTTGCAAACCTGAGATATCTGAATTGGAAATTATTCTGTTTATTATTCATGATGAATAGAAAATCATTGTATTAACATTCCCTCCTTTTAGTTTTTTTTTTCATTTAAAACTTATGACTGATTGAAAATGAAAGTCGTTAAGGTAAGTGTTCAAGTTGTATGAAACTTCACATGTATAATTTTCTTCTACTCATTATTCCTGACATTGTCTTTCAGCCTTCTTTCATTTGAACTGTTCTCTCTCCCAGGTTTTTAAATATACAGCACCTGATTTCCCAAAGAAACACTGCAAATTCTTGCAAACCTGAGGTTTCTCTGGCTACAGCTGCAATTTCTCTCTCTTTTTTTTTTTTGGTTTGATTTTTGTTTTTTTTTTCCTGTTCCCATGCTTCTATCTTTGCTCTCTGCTATTCCTTATAAAGTGAAAGGTGTGCTGATTAGCACCAAGACAGAAAATGTTCATGGAAATGGTTCAAATAGGCCACTCATTTCTCAAAAATATTTCAGGAAGTCTGCAGCAGGGACGTGTATGTCACATTCTGCCATATGTATAAGTTTCTTCAACTCATTTCCTAGTTGCAGTGTGAGTTGTACTTGTAAGGAGTGGGTTTTAATTTCTAGTTATTACTTTAAAGTTCATCCGGTCCAGACAAGCAGCATGCCAATGACATGAGTTAAACATTTAGCTATCAGAAGATAACACTGTTAACTCACATGAAATACAGTGAAAATCATTTTCATCAGGAAAGCAATACTGAATTTTCATGTAGGTCTAGCTATGATAATCAAGAAGCTGAGTGGAATGTGACCTTACAGGCATGTAAGGTACTCCCTGGTAGTTTCAATATATTCTGTGATAATTACAAACAGTTGAGGTAGATGCAAGGCACTTTGCACATCCTTCATTAAGGGATCTTTTGTTTGCCAGTACATACTAGAGAATTGTGGAAGCAACTTCACAACTCAGCTTTGCTCCTGACAACTTTTTATTCCACCTTTATTCTAAGAAGATGGGCAGAAATAACTCAATAACTCACATCCTCTGGGAGGACAGGATTGGGTAGACACTGCCGTTTTGTGAATGCCAAGACAAAAGTGAGTACAAGCTCCTAAATCCCACGGCTCCTGCAAAAGGAGCAACAAATTATTTATTTTCATGTTCTTTCTACTTCAGGAGCTAGTTTGAAAAACTGGAAATCCACATCTTCATGCATCAATAGCACACTGCTTTTTTGATCAATCACAGCTGCTTTGGTCAAGATGTTAAAAATTGACTAAACAACCCCATTTTCAGAAAGTGCCAAGTACTGGCTCTGAAAAATTGGCAAAGAAAGGTATTTGAAGAAGCAGATGTCCAGAATGAGACACAAAGAACTCCTGATCACCTGAAAAACTTGCCTAGTTTTCTGGAGCTACCTCAAATACCTGTGTAACAAACAGGATATTCGATTTTTGTAATAGAAGGCATCACAAAATTGTTAGTCATTTGCCTGTCTGATGCTCACTGCTTCAGTAGTGAAACTCATTCCCTGGACAGGACAGGCAGTGATATTGACATTGTTCACTTCTAAAATTACATCTTTAAAGTCTATCTGAGTTTCCATAGGAGTCCTGTGAGCTTCCTGACATTTACATTCCTATCCAGCCTTGGCAGTACTAAAGACATTTCTCTTTTCTGGTGTAATAATAATCACTTTGTTTGCAATTCAGACAAATTAATTGATGCTCAGCAACTGAGATTCCCAAAGGAAGGGCTTAAGGATCATGTCAGAAAATAAGACACAAACCCTTGCAGAAGTGGTGACTTTAAGGAAATTTATTTGGCAGGGAAGCTGAGAGTATGGTGAGAGGAGAACAGGATGCTAAGAAAGTAAAAAAGGAATCTGGAGCATTGCATGACAACCCAGATATGTGCAAAAAGCACCAGTGAATAATTAAAAGCGTAAACTGATATTGAACAAACACAAACTCAACAATGATAGCTTTCCCTTTGACGTTGTGTTTTCATGTATGTCTGGAAAGACTTTGCTTCATGTTTCCCCCTGTCAGGACCACTTATTCCCCAAAACACTGGGTCAAAATTCCTTCCCCAGTCTGGACTGGTGTGGTTGTTTAACCACAGGCAATAGCATGTGCAATGAATGCTGCAATGAATGGAGGTCCTTGTATTTCCCTCCAAAGAGCACTCTGCTGACTAACCTCCAACTTCTGCCAGGGGGCCCACGGGGAACAATATCCCTTCCTATAATAGTGGTAGCTTTAACATGCTCTTCCACACCAGCAAGAAGGATTATCTTCAATGGAACCTGTAACCTGGATGAACAGAGAGTGAACAACTGTATTTCAAAATATGAATCTGCTGTGAAGGTTTAAAAAGTGTATAAGGACATCGTCAAATTACCGAGAGTTGCTATTGTATCTGCCATAAAGCAGTAATAATACAGAGGGGACTTCTGTCTGCTAAAAAATTTACTTGCTTTATTGCTTATAATTAAAGAAAAATAAAAAACATATGACAGCCTAAACAACTCAAGCATCTAATAAGCTTTGATAAACAGCTTCTGTAGAGCTTGTGCAAACAGAGATTAACTTTAAAAATGCTATTCTCCCCAGTGGACTGGGGACATTCAACTGCTGAAGTTGAGAGACAATCAAGGATGGTAAATTGCATGCTGGGTGCTTCTGAAGGGTTGTGACCGAAGATACGCACAATAACAGCACGTTGAGGACATTAAATAAATCTCTAACTCTCTTGGTGCCAGAAACCTCTTTCTGACAAAGCCACATGGACTCTATGAGAAAGAAAGGAAGTATCTTACCCAGTTGGTCTCTCCTGGGACATGGTATACTCAAGGAAAGACCCACAGTTTAGTCATTTAGGGTAGTCACAGCTTGAAGCTGACTTGCGGTTACCTTGATGAATTCTGTAGCTTTAGTCACTTGGTAAAATAAAAGACTTACTAAAAATTTGGATCCGGAATGTCAAGCTACCTTTTTCTTCCTCAAACAGAGGACAACCCTACAGATTTCTGCAGTCCAGGGGAAATGTTCAGTCTGGGGACCAAGTTAGGGCCCAAAAGATACTTCCCATAGTGGAAAAGCTTATGTCCTGGCTATATGCTCAATATTATAATGTGGACCCAGTGGTATTTTTTCCTTGATGATAATACATATGGTAGATTATTACAATGGCTATAGGAATAATTAAAGTTTCAATTACTTCTCATAGTTTAAGCTTTTGCATGTTTTTAATCTTGGGAGTTGGAAATAGTTAAGTCATCTCTCACTTTATTTTCCAGTTCTTTGTGCTCTGCAGTAGGCAGTGAGGCTGACAAACAGTTCTAAAAAAGTGGATGAGCAGCTGAATTTGCTAATGATTATTTAAAAATACTTATATGTTGGGATAAAAGATAAAAAAAATATTCTTATATGTCTTGGTATGGCTGAAACCCCATCTTAATGAAGCCTAGATTTTATGAGATTTTATGCAAATTTAATCTGTTAATATGCATGCAATTGCTGTGGAAAAAAAAAAAAAGTTAAAACATTACTACTGGTTCAAATTATTCAATGTCTTAAATTACTAGTGGGAGCTAGGAGAAGAATGAAAAACTGAGCCCCAGAAGGTGATGAATATTTCTGTGCAAAGTACTAAGCAATTGGAATAAATCATGAAAAGTGGGCAACGTGTGGAACAGGCAACAAATAACTAGAGAACACTTTTTTGCTACTGGTCAGTACGGAAGTCTGTTCGTAACCATGGCAACCAGGAGTCCCCCCCAATTTATAGCTTTGCTATCAACAAATATTGAAGGGCAATTTATAGAACTTTTCTCATTCAGGGAATATTACCTGCTTTCCCTGCTGCGCCCTACAGACACATCCTCTGACCTCAGGCTTCTTCCTTCAAAGAGACAATCTGTAACAGGGCCAGTCAAGCCCTGCAAATATGAATGCCTTCTTTGTGTCAAGCAGACTGGCACACATCATGCATCATGTCTTTGGCTATTTGGTATCATATTTTCTCCCATATATGTGTGGAAAATAATACAACTTTCTTCAGGCAGTGAGATGAAATCTTTCCTGAATTCTGACACCAAGCAGAGATTTGTCTGAGACATTTTACATTATCTGGTCACAAACAGAAGTTTGCCAGAAGAATGCTGCTCTGGTACAAAACTAACAGAAAGTTAATGTCACTTTTCAGCTGAAACTCTACTTCTGAATAGTCTCTACATTATTGAAAAGCAAATATGCATTCACCAAATGAATTTAGTTACACATGAAAAGTCAATGTGCTTGCTTTTTTCTCTCAGGATTAAATTGTAAAAAACAGGCAAAAATTGTTCTGGATATAGAACACATAGAGACAGGATTCAATAAAGGTCTTATTGTACCTGGACCTAAAACCTAATCCAAAATGTATTTTTCTCCTCAAGTAATATTTTTTTCTTGATTACAAACGTCCTTTGAGCATTTCCTTACCTTTTAAATATTCTACATGGCTCTAAAATGTTCTACAGCCACACACATTGATTTTTATTGGGAGCTTAATTAAATGACTTCATTAGAGCTAGATATGTACTTAAGTGTTTCTTATGCTAATTTGTTAAATCAGGACTTCAACCTTCCCTAATTATTTAGAATACCAATGCTATCTGGGTAGATCGAGTTGGTGTATTACTCAAACCTAAGCAAAGACAAAATTGTCCTTGTTCCTCTTTGATTCTATGAAGAGGAACTTGTTTGCTTAAAGCTGAAGTCTAATTTATTCCTGCTCTTTGTCATACTGCAGTTAATGGACATACCAGTTTTAGATTTTATCAGCACATTCAATACTTTTTAAGTATTTACTCCTTTTTCAATGACCATTTTGAAGTTTTTCAAGACTATTCCCCCTATACCACAGGGGCAAGAAGATAACTCTGGCTTACTGAAAAGGCACTATCATCTAGAAATGCAACAAGAAGTGTGATAACAGAAGGTCAAATGATGCACTGAAATGTTTATGCACACCTACTTTTGGTCATTGCACCAAAGCATTCAACAAATATTCTGGAATAGACATCAGAAAAAAATGTCTTCTTTTCTTTCTTTGGTCATAGACTCCTGAAGTCCCACCTTTAGCTGCACCTTAAATGAAACCATTACAGGGACTTTGCCTGTAAATATACATTCACTAAAGCATATAGAGTCATAGAATACTTAGGGTTGGAAAGGATCTTAAGATCATCTAGTTCCAGCCCCCCTGCCATGGGCAGGGACACATCACACTAAACCACATCACCCAAGGCTCTGTTCAACCTGGCCTTGAACACTGCCAGGGATGGAACACTCACAACTTCCCTGGGCAGCCCATTCCAGTGCCTCACCACCCTTACAGTAGAGAACTTCTTCCTTATATCCAATCTAAACTTCCCCTGTTTAAGTTTTAACCCATTACCTCTTGTACTATCACTACAGTCCCTAATGAATAGTCCATCCCCAGGATCCTTATAGGCCCCCCTTCAGATACTGGAAGGCTCCTATGAGGTCTCCACCGAGGCTTCTCTTCTCCAGGCTGAACAGTTCCAACTTTTTCAGCCTGTCTTCATACATGATTCTTCATATGGGATTCTTGCAAATTTTACACCAGTTCTGAACTCCATATTTTCCTATTGGCTTTGTTGTTTTTCTTATTGTTTGGGTTTGGTTTGTTGGTTGTTTTATTTTTTGTTTATTTGTTTGTTTTGCTTTGCTTTCTTCTTGGCCTATAATATATTTATTTCAGAAACTGTTACCTGTTTTCATCAAACAACTTTCCAAATAACAAAACTATGAATAGAAACCATGTCCCTGGTAACCTGCATTCAGAAGTCTCAGTTATTGGACTGTGAGTAGTAATGTGTTTTCATGATAATATATATCTTGCAGCTAGATGATGAACTCAGCGAAAAAATGCATCACACCAGACATATTTGCCACAGGTATTTTACGTGTATTTTTGATAGTGAGGAGAAATGCAGAAATAAATTTTTACAGACTAATAAGTTTTTGTAACATTGAGATTCTAACACTATGTTTTGGAAATTATAGGACGTATAAAGAATAATTGGTTTTGGTTTTCTGGCATAGTACATTGAAATTGCCTATATTTGAGTCAGTGTGAAACCAAAAAAGCAAGTTAACACTCAAACAATTGCTGCTTAATACTATCATTTAATCTTCATAGTGAATTCTTAATCTTGCTGCTGCACAGATTGTTATAAAAGTTAAATCATAGAATCATAGAACCATAGAGTAGTTAGGGTTGGAAAGGACCTTAAGATCATTTAGTTCCAACCCCCCTGCCATGCACAGGGACACCTCACACTAAACCATGCCACCCAAGAAATCCTCCAGCCAGGTGGCAATTTGCTATATAGCAGGAGTGTGTTTTTAATGGAATGTAATAGCAGAAGGAAAAAACTTTTATAATTTTTTTTTTCCACTAACATTCATTAACGTTTGTCAATAGCTGTAATACTTCATTAGAGATACAGTACCTAGTACCAGCCCTTCATGTGCTCCCAACACTCGTGGGTTTTGTTTGCCTCTATGGTATAGAAGTTACTTCTAAATTTTACAAAAGAAAAGAAAAAAATCATCATAGTTGAACAGCTTTTGAATTAATGATGTTTTGTGTGGTTTTGTTTGGTTGTTTTTATTCTTACCTGAATGCCAAGCAGATTCAATAAGCCCAGGCCACAGGCTTCCTTTTGTGCTCTAGAAATTTTCTCAACACCATAAAGTGCCCACATGTGACATGAATAGGAATTTATCAGCTAAAATACTACTAATAAAAAAATAATCTTGCTTCAAAGACAAGTTGCTTAGAGCTTGGAGCTTCTAGCTTCAGCAGTTGTCAATTCTGCCCTCAAAGTCAAATATACTAGTGTAAAATGTGCTAAATATTGTTTCACTCCTTAAATGTTGATTTGATAAAGACAACATGAAAGAAAGTACTGTGACTTGACTTTTCTGGGAGCTGAGGCCTCAGCTGGTATGGATTTAATTTAAAATGTTGAGTTTTCACTAGCTTGGATTTTGGGGATATCCATATATGGTATGGTGGGTTGGGTTTTTTTTCCCTCTTTTACTTATAAGATAACTGCTGAACGGCCTGAGGGACATCCATGCTGGGAGATACCGTTACGCCTTTACCCCAAGAATTGCCTACCTCCCAATATGTCCTACAGGTGCTTTTTGCCATGCTCTTCAGGGACTCCCTCTGAAAGCACAAATTTTGTACAACCAAAGCAACTTTTTTGTATAACTGGTCTCTATTATCCTGACTAGGGTGAAGCAGATGAATTCCAGCTTGCAAAAAATTGAAGAATATTAGAAGACTTGTACGATATTCCAGCCCCATTTACTCTAAAAAGTAATTTTGTCTCCAGGTGACTGAAAAATAAAGAAGCAATAAATAGTTTGTCTTGCTTCTGGCCCTGCAAATCTCTCAACAGGATACCAATATCATTTATTTATGATACATTTTTGGTAGCTGGAATAAACCTATTAAAAGAGAAAAATGTAAAAGATGGTGTAGAGCTTCAGCAAGAGTTTGGGTTTTTTTTTCAGAACTTTGATAAAAAGTGTAAGATATAAAGATATTGACTCATTGCAGACTCTCCTTCCTACAGCAAAATGCCCTGGGACATTTTGGGGGTGAGGGTGTGTGGCAAGGTTTTAGTAGCAGAGTGCCTGCAGGGGTCACCTCTGTGAGAGGCTGCTAGAAGTTTCACCTATGTCAATAGAGCCAATGATGGCTGAATCCAAGAGTTTGTGAAGGACTGTAGCTCCCTGGAAGCTGCAGCTTAAGTTGGAGAAGTTCATGGAGAACTGTCTTCCATGAGAGAGACCCAGCACTGGAGCAGGGGAAGAGTGTGAGGAGTCCTCCTCCTGAGGAGGGTGTTTTTTAAGATTTGGTTTTATTTCTCATGACCCTACTCTGATTTGGCTGATAATAAACTAATTTCCCCAAGTCAAGTCTGTTTTGCCCATGACAGAAACTGGTAAATGATCTCTCCCTGTCCTTATCTCAACCCACAAGACTTTCATTACAATTTTTGTATCTTCAAGTTGAGGAGGAGAGTGATAGAGCAGCTTTGGGGGACACCTGATGTCCAGCCGTGGTCAACCCACCACAGGGAGACTTCCTGTGCTAGACCCCACCTCTTGCCTTCTACACCCAAGATGTGCTGCTGAGCCCAGGCCAAGCTGCTATGAGTGGGTGGGTCTTCCTTCCTCTGGATGCAGGGCCAGACAAGGAGAAGGCTCCCTGGGAAACACATTTTCCTTGCAGACCTGGAAGGTCTTCTGCCCAGCCATTAAAAAAGTTACTTTTGAGCACCAAGGACAGCCTCCCAGCTGCAGACTTCAAGATCCTGTGCTGTGACTATTCACCTGTGTCTGTGTCTCTGAAGCAAAGGAGAAACGCATCTGACGTGGGCCACAAAACTCCTTTCCACAGTGGACACCCACCAGAGATTCAGCTGCAGAACAGTCTTAGTGCTGGGGACATGCTGGAGCTTTGCCCTTGAAACGTCTCTTCCCTCCAAAAGTATAGAAAAATCCTAAAGGCTAAATAGCTTCCAGAATATTTCAAAGGCTTTTGTCCTTTTCTTTCACCATTTTCAGTGTTTCATCCTATGTGTGTGTTATACTGATGGTTGTAAATTGATGCAACTTCAGCATTTATTAAGAAAGACAAAACAAGTTATCAAGGCCACCGAGTTTCATATCTATATTTGACAAACTGAATAACAACATTTTCTTTCATATATTAATATATTATGTATCAGCTTTAAACAAAAAACTAAACAAAACAAAAAAGACCCCACATTTACAAGCATGACTTTTTTTTTTTTATAGGTGTTTGTATTAATCTAGTTAAACTAGTGCTCTGACAGACCCTTCTGGCACCACTTCAGGTCTTTTGAAAAATAAGATTCAGGCACTTCTAAGTGATTTTCAGGACGTACAACTAAGCCCAAAATAGCTGTAGGAGTTGCCCGAGGTAAGGTGGAGAAGCAAAGTCTCTTTAGGAGCTGGCAACAACATGAAGTAGCTGTTGTAGATGGCAGTGAAAATGGTACAGGTGCGCAAAAAGAATACCTCATTTGAGGCTGTGTGCAGAAATGCTGATTCCCCCTGTTATGCAAAAGCAAGTATGATATGAAGTACGCACAGCATTAGGCTGATTGTTGAACAAGACCCTCTACTATCAGATTAAAAAACTTATTTTTCCTTCCAAATACTTCTTTTTTGATCCCTATTTGCAAAACATGCTCATAGAAATACAACCTCCCTCTATTTATATCCGGGAGGCTGACACCATTTCATACAATTTTTATTTGACTGTTTCTGAATGGGAGCAGACCAGAGTATTGTGCAAAGACATTTATGTCTCTCAGCTCCCTATCTCAAAGACATTTATGTTTCCCAGCTCCCTATCTCATATGACTGAAGCAATCAGTTCAGCACAGCATGATGGAGAAAGGGCAGAGTGAACAGATGATTCAGGGGGTGAGATGAGGACAAATGTATGTTTGGATTGGGGTGCTTGAGTTAACTTTAATGAAGCTTTCAAAAATAATAAACTGTTTTCTTCTTTTCAAACTCACCTTGTTTTCCTGGGCATGAATGTATCACTGGCAAATTTGTTTGCAGCTACTTTAATAGTTAGCAATAGCAATTCATTATATTAATTCCAGCTTGTTACTAGTTTTTCTCAAAGATGTCAGACAGTTTAGTTGAACACATCTATATATCTTTCGATTTGGTTAATTAAAAAATATTTAGTACATCCTGTACCAAAACAATGTGGAAAACACAGCTTTGACTCAGCAGAGACTTTAGTAGTAACTATCTCCGTATAGTTACTCATGACAAGTTTTAATCTGCTTGGTCATGAAATATTCATGGTCACACATAAGAATGAATGTCACTGCTGTGACAGCTTCTTATGATATCTAGGACACTACCTGTGAATTGTTTGAGCAAGTATTTACCTCCACATACTTAAGTAACATTTCTGCCTATGGTAATGTGCTAAGCAGCTTTGTGTCTGTATCCTGTCCTTTTCTGTAGCAAAAATCCTCTTGAAGGAGATTATGATTATTGTTGCTCACTGGATCTCATCACTGATTTTTGGAAAACCAAGGGTAATGCTTATTTGTAAATCGGGATTTGGCATTTGAGCCCTGAGAAAAACTTGTTTTATATTCAACATCTTAAATGTAAATTTAGCACAACACAAAACTCTTTATTGCTTTAAAGGCAAAGTTGATTTCACAGGCCCCATATGCTTTAAGTAAAGAGAGCAAGTTTGGAAGTTTCCTAAAAAAAATATATGAAAAAGACTGCATAGGTGTCAGAAATTTATTAATTCTGGATGATGCCTTTCTTTGAATTTTATATGCAATATGAAAATTGCATGTTTTCATCCAGATGTAAATAGCACACCCAGTAGGCAGTGAGGTTTCACGTAGGGAGCATGGAGGTCTGCAGTGAGACTTTTAGCAATAGTGGGCCAGTTCCCAGCTGGAATAAGCTGGGGTGACTCCTAGTGAGCTTTACATCTACTGCACATGTTCTAGTGATTATACAGCTCCAGCCATTTTCACAGGTAGGAGTCAGGGGGAGGGCATGAGAGTAAATAAACCTTTGGTCCAATTTAGTGCAGCTATTTTCATGTGAATGGTAAATTTTCTGCTATTATATTAATGTAGAACTATAATTGTTGTTAAAATTAATGTAGGAGCCTAGGTAGACAAAGCCTAGGCACAGATTCTGCTTTACAGGGCAGCTTCTGCCAGGTATCATGGCAGCACTGGGACTGGGCTTTAGCAAGTACAACACAGCTTTCCCCTGCGCATATGTATCAATGGAGCTGTACTTGTGGCAGCCTCACCCTTTACAGTACCAGTTATTGGTGAGACCCCTCTGGTACCTTGTTGTTGATGCTGGAAATTATTTGCTGCTGTTCTGGTGGGCTCCATCTGAACCTGCTGCGGGTGCAGCACACACCAGATACAGTGAAACATGACACAGGGTTTGCATCCTTCCCGGCCCAGGCATTTGAAGGTGTAACACCTGTTTGAAAACTCTGTGTGAAAAAAGCCCACTCATCTTCCTTCTGGCCATCAGCTGCTAAGACATGCATCAGAACAGGACCCTGTGCTTCTAAATTGAGTCTGTTCATTTAATACCTTAGCTAACTGAAAGCCTGTGCTCACAAACATGCGTAGGAGTGGTCTGGTTAAACACAGATTATCGGAAATCTTATACCAACATGGGAGGCATTAATATTTTGATGTCTATTTTTTCATTCAGAGACACTGTAATACTTGACCTAGTTCTCAGCTTCAGAAGGTGAGGCTCCAGGGCCACTTCGTATATCAGCCAATTTACTGATGAGTTTGAAGTTCTAGGCTCTTTAGAAAAGACAGGGCCAGCAGACAGGGAGGGGGAGTTGCTATTTATGTTAAGGATATGCTGGAGAGTATGGAACTCTGTCTGGGGACAGGTGAGCAGTTAAGAGAGAGTTTGTGGGTCAGGGTTAAAGGGAGAACAGTGACGAGAGACATTACTGCGGGGATCTGTTACAGACCAACTGACCAAGAGCACTCTGTGGATGAAGCACTCCATAGACAGATAGGAAAAGCCTCACGCTAGCAGGCCCATGTTCTCATGGGGGACTTCAACCGTCCTGACATCTGTTGCAGGAACGGTATGGCCCGGCACAAGCAATCCAGGAGGTTCCTCGATTGTGTGGAAGACAACTTCCTTCTGCAAGTAATAGAGGAGCTGACAAGGAGAGGTGCCGTACTTGACCTCGTGCTCACAAGCAGGGAAGGGCTTGTTGGAAATGTGACACTCCAGGGCAGCCTTGGATGCAGTGATCATGAGATGCTCGAATTTGAGATCCTCAGGACAGTGAGAAGAGCGTGCAGCAAGCTCACTGCCCTGGACTTCAAAAGAGCAGACTTTGGCCTCTTCAGGAGCCTGCTTAGTAAGGTTCCATGGGATACAGCCCTAGAGGGCAGGGGGGCCCAAGACTGTTGGTTGATATTCAAGGATCACCTACTACAAGCTCAGGAGTGTTGCATCCCAACCAGAAGGAAGTTCAGCAGGAGGGCCAGGAGACATCCTTGGATGGATAAGGAGCTGCTGCAGAAACGTTGAGCGAAAAAAGAGGCTTATAAAAGGTGGAAGCAAGGACAGGTGGCATGGGAAGAATATAGGGATGTTGTCCAGGAAGCTAGGGACCACATTACGAAAGCTAAGGCCCACTTAGAATTAAACTTGACTTGGGATGTTAAAGATAACCGGAAGGGATTCTATAGGCACATAGTGAATAAAAGACAGACTAGGGACAACGCAGGCCCCCTCAGGAAGCTCTCGGGAGAACTGACTACACATGATTTGGAAAAGGCTGAGGTTTTGAATGACTTCTTTGCCTCGGTCTTCACTGGCAAAGGCTCTGGCCATACCACCCAAGTCCTGGAAGGCAGATGCAGGGACTGTGAGAATGAAGACCTTGGGCCCAGTATAGGAGAGGATTTGGTTCAAGATCATGTTAAGAGCCTGAACGTACACAAGTCCGTGGGACCTGATGAAATCCATCTGTGGGTCCTTAAGGAGCTGGTGAATGAAGTTGCTAAGCCACTGGCCATCATATTTGAAAAATCATGGCAGTCAGGTGAAGTTCCCATCTACTGGAAAAAGGGAAATATTTTCAAGACGGAGAAAATGGATGACCCAGGGAATTACAGACCAGTCAGTCTCACCTTTGTGCCTGGAAAATTCTTGGAGCAGATTCTCCTGGAAGGCATGCTAAGGCACATGAAAATCAACAAGGTGCTTGGTGACAGCCAGCATGGCTTCACTAAGGGGAAATCCTGCCTGACCAATTTGGTGGCCTTCTATGATGGGGCTACAGAGCTGATGGACAGGGGTAGAGCTGTTGATGCCATCTACCTGGACTTGTGTAAAGTGTTCAACACTGTCCCACACGACATCCTTGTCTCTAAATTGCAGAGACATCAATTTGATGGATGGACCACTCGGTGGATAAAGAACTGGCTGGATGGCTGCACACAAAGAGTTGTGGTCAATGGCTCAATGTCCAGCTGCAGACCAGTAACGAGTGGTGTCCCTCAGGGATCGGTCTTGTTTAACATCTTTGTCGGTGACAAGGACAGTGGGATTGAGTGCGCCCTCAGCAAGTTTGCCGATGACACCAAGCTGTGTGGTTCAGTTGATACGCTGGAGGGAAGGAATGCCATCCAGAGGGACGTTGACATGCTTGTGAGGTGGGCTGATGCAATTAATTTGTCTTGTTAATTTGTTGGCTACAGTTATTCCTTTTCTGAGAGTGAAGAATAGGCAAACACCCTCTAAATTTTAGAGTATAACAGCATCCTGGCAAAAATCTTCTGTGTTTCTTGTCTTTCTCCTGAAAAGAGAATCATTTGTACAGTACATTCTAGCAGAAAGAAAATAAATGAGATTTTATACATCTCATGCTAGACCTACCAAGATCTGAATCATGGTGATCTAGTTCTTACATTAGTGTCTCATATGATAACATCAAAGATATGTCACACTGTGTTTTTATGGAAATTTTTAATGCTATGAAGGAATTTGCCCCTTTTTGTTGAACTACTTTTTTATTATTCTCTTTCATTGCTCCCTAAAGTACAAAAAAATTAGGACAAACTTCACTTCCTGATCCTGGTCAGTGTTAGTTAAAGCCCTGTAAACTGATAAGGAGAAATCTATTTTCAGGCTGGCTCTGCACATTGCTTTTCATGAACACATTTTTTTTTTCCAAGCATCAAGTTCATACTTTTAAAGAAACAGGTTTATTCCCAGTAAGAAGTCGAACACTTAAGAGCTTGTTGACTGGAAAATTCTGAGAATTACTCACATGGATTATTGGATGGACTAAAATCAAGCACAAACTGCTTTTGACTCAAAGTCCAATCATTTCTGGTCACACCAATTAGTTGCTAGTTGTTTTTTAATTAAAGATATGCTCCAGGTTATTTATAGAAGCCTACTGTAGTTAACTACAGAGATATCTGTGGGTTAATGTATTAATCTAGGCTACCAGCATGTCATTAGAAAAGCTTTAATAACTGCAAAACATGATAGAATCATAGGAACATTTAGGTTGGAAAAGACCTTTAAGATCACTGAGTCCAATTGGAAACCTAACACTTCCAAGTCCACTGCAAGATGGATTCTAAAAAAGCTTGGAGCTTGGAAACATGAAACACTGCATTTATAAACTAAACATGAAAATTATGACTAAAACAAAATAATCATGCTTAACAGGGTACTAGAACATCAGTCACATAGGATAGAAAAAAAATGTTTATATGCCAAGCTCTATTCCTAGCTAAATAAACATTGTAATCTCTTGTGCGGATTTGTATAAACATAAATTTTGTAGGAAAAATGTCAAATTGTGTAGTGGAATTGTTTTTCCTTAATCTCATGTGCTTCAATTGTCAAAAAATAATACATAGTACATGGAAATTAGGCTAAGGAAATAGCAAAGAGACACAAAGGGAAAAATCCCCAGAGTGAATTTGTGCTAGAGAAATATTTATTTTAAAATAGGTCACCTTTGCATCAATTTGTTGATAAATGTTTCCATTATTATGTGTTGTGATAGTGCGTAAGAATATCAACTCAGAACTAAAGTACACAGGCAGCTTTTCAGAAACACAATAAAAAAACCCTGTCCCTTCCTCAAGGTTCTTACTATCCATCTGTCAGATAGCATGAAAAGTAAACCGACAAGTAGAATGGGAATAAAAGAAAAGAATGAGGTGGTAATATCAAGAGTTTAAAAGAAAGGGGGTGTTTCAATGTTCACTTCTTTAGTACTAATACATTTCAAGGTTCATGTTTGGTTGGTAATACGTGGAACATAACCACTGTTTTCTGCTGCTGCATCTTCATTCTATAATCCTGTACAAAGTTATTAAATTTCTCTTCTAATCATCGTAGCTATTCTTTCAAACAATTTTGAATCTCATATTAACATAGAAATAAATGTTGACAGAAACAAGCTTTTTGAAGAAGTTCCTGTCCAATAGCTGAAAAGCATGGCATCATAGTGTGTCCAACTGCTGGTCCAGAAAGGGTGAAAACAGGAGTTTATTGGGTAGCTTCCAGACTAGCAAGGCACTGGATAATATATTGCATTATTATTTATTAATATATGTAGTATAGGTAGTAATACCTATATATATAATGTATCTATCATTATAGTATATAATACAGATAGATCACAAGATAAAGCATTCTGGTTAAATATAATCCTTTGCAAGTACCCTCAGGGTGACACAAGCAGTTTGTAAAGGGTTTTGACACAATGGTCCAGTGCAGAATATGAACAAAGGTACAAAACAGGTGCATAATTTTGATAGATTATTTTACAGATAGTTAGTTTGAGTACTAGTAACTGCTAGGTTACCCGATTGAAACAATACCTGCAATCATATTCTAGACCTACACACTATTAGGAGAGGAAGACTGCTTGACCTATAACCCACCTGATATAGAAGAGACACATAATATTATACTATAAATATCCCCACTGAAAGTTGTTGACGTGGGTTTTTTGCAAGCCCTTTTTTCTTCCCCTTAACAATGATGAAGTGAAAAGCATTTTGATGTGAAAACATATTTTTCCTGCTGAGTTATCACTTCTTCTTCTGAGTATAGGTAAACTGCTTACTGATTACTGTCTGAAAGGAATAATTGACTGTATGCTTTCATGCTTAGAATTAGTCAAAGGACACCTAGGAAAACAAATGGGAATGCTTTGTGCATATGTCTGAATCAAAACAAGTGAAAGTGTAGTTTGTTATGTAAAAACTTTCACACAATAACTAAGGATTTAATCTTTGAAATCATCAACATACATCCTCATCACGATAAGACATAGGTAAGAGGTATTTTAACCTGATATGCCTGTGCCTAATACACAATAGAAGACAACAGTCTTTCTTTTTGTTGCCACTTCTCTTTGAACCTAACATGCATATGTGCTTCCATTGGTCTAATCTGAACTGATACATTTTTCCCTCCGTTGGTAACTGACACAAGTCACATATTTTGTCCAGACGCTTAAGATTTTACATCTTTAAAATCATTACTTGGTCAAAGTTCAATTGAAAGCTAATTAAAAAGTGTCACCATCCACCTTTTTAACAGATCCTTATTAAAACCAGGAGAAAATGTTGTTTCTACTTTAAACAAAACAACATTGCTTCTTGTAGTGGTCTATCTCAATAGACCACTGACTGGGCATGACTAAGAAATTCACTTTAGAAACAGAGTAGGTTAGATCCTTTATCAAAAGAATGTGAAGGCAGAGATTGTATCAATAAAGGAACAAGAACACAACATTGTTTAGTTCTGAAGAGGGAAGGAGGATGTTCTTTGATTCCAAATACTTCTCACCCCCTTCATAAGGACACATGTGAGTATGAGGGGTAGATGACAATCATTGTCTCTTTTCTCTGGCCATTAACTGGTGAGGTATGAGTGACCTCATGGGGTCCAGAAGTTCTTCTGAGGCAGGTGGTGGGTAAACCATTGCAAGGCTCATTAGAGAAATGGACCTGTAACATCTGAGGGATTTGAAACTTCACTGTGCTGCTTCATCTGTCCCTTCATTCTTCCTCATAGCAGAGAGAGCTTGATTCATCACCAGGATGATTCATACTCTGACTTCAGTGGATTCATTGCATGGCAAAAGTTCACTTAGGCGCCTGAGTGAGAAAATTAAATATTTCAGGGAGATTTCTTAACATCAACACTAGTGAAGTCATCACCCACCTCTTTGGATGAATTTCTGAAGTCTTGTTCTTGTTTTCCTGCATGTTGTCATTTATGATTCTGTACTATAGATGCTTTGAGAACATAAGCTACATTAATAATATTCTATTCCGAAGTTTCTGAGCATGGAAAAGTAAAACTGAAGGAAAAATAAATACTTTGTAATATAACTGAAATCATCTCCAAAATACTGTGGACCAAAGGTTGTTTAGATTTAGGAATACAGGGCAAACGTGCCGGGTTCTACTACAACTTTTGGGGTACACAGGTAAAATGACAATTGTATGGTTTCCAGACTACTTGGAACACTTGTAACACCTTAGCTAGTAGATGGTATTATTAATTTCAATTATACAAAGTACTGAAAAAGTATTTATAGCAGTATGAAAATAAAACTCTTTGTTTTTTTTTCATAATTATTACTATTACTGGGGTTTTTTTGACAGTTGCCAGAAGATGTCTGATATAATCTTCCTAACTTCTGGTCCAGTAAGAGAAGAATATTTCATTAGGATGCATCTTGAATACCAAAGAATAGAGAGTCTGGGCCTATCTAGAGTACACTTGAGTCGTAACAGTGGAATCCTGTTAAAACAAGTTTTATGAACAGATGTCACATGTTTGGGCCCCATTCAAAGACAGGCATTTTTCAAGTGGTTTGAGTGCATGAAAGCCTGAGAATTAAAATGGAACCTGATGTATAACAGTTTCTGCATCATTTATTGCAGATGTGTCTGCTGTTATAATAATGACCCTGTTTCATACTTCACTGTGTATAACTGGTAGTGTAAGGTGTTAGCCATGTAGGTTCTGCAAAGAAAAACACATTTTTAATATTCAAAAAAGGTTGCACGCACTTCCAAATTTAACCATATTTCAAAGCTTTAATTGTCGTATTAAGTCAATCAGTAATAGGGGTGGATGGCTGGTGTAAAGAATTAAATGACTGAAAGAAAAAGTATCAGAGTTATTATTAAGAAGAATTCTCTAATGATTCTACTTGCCATTCTCCAGGAAGAGAGCATCTGGATACTTGCAGAAATAAAACATATGGTAATGCATTTGCAATATAGTGAGATACATATTTTCTTAAATATGTTGAAAAATATGGCAGCTAATGTACACTTTTTTAATGTCTATAAATATTTATCAATAAAATATATTGAAACATATACTTGTCAAGTGTATGTTTTCTCTTTGAAAAGAGAATTCATAATATGAAATGCTTAGTAATCTTACTAGATGACTCAGAGGAACAAGTTTTCTGAGCAGAATGATAAGTGTTTGACTTCCGCTGACTTCAACAAGAGATGGATTTTCATTTTAAAAGTACAGAAGTAATACTGCATTGTTTCGGTAACTCACATTGAAAAACATCATCAGTTAGTCACCCTTATGCTGGTACTCTTGATTACATCACAAACTGCAGTAACTATCCAGACAGAAAAAAAGGGTCTTTTCAAATATCTTGGCAGAGAGCAAAATTTCTTCCTTATGTATCCAAGACTATGGTCCTCCCAATCAGTTCTTACTGATACATCCCTTTTCTGCTGGGAAGCAGCCAGGTTATCTTCATCTCTAGCCAACAATAGAGAAGAAAGTTGCAAGATGAAAGGAGGATGGAGGGGTGATTACTTACCAGTTTGCTGCTGCAGTGGGTGTCCTGGGTTCAGCAGTAGCAGTCATTTTTCCCCTTCTTGGTAGCTGGTGCAGTGCAGTGTTTTGACTTTCAGCTCGGGAACAGAGCTGATAACAAGCGATGTTTTGGTTTGGCCAAGGACTTTGTGAGCCTCATGCTCTGCCAGGGAGGAGGGGGAGCCAGGAGGAAGCAGAGACAGGACACCTGACCCAAACTGACCAAAGAAGTATTCCATACCACAGCACGTCATGCCCAGGATGTGACTGGGGTTAGCCGGAAGGGCTGGGAGACGGCAGGGTTGGAGGAGGTATCGGTCGGAGCTTGGTCGGGCTTGGGGGGCTAGTTATCGGTCGGCTGGTGGTGAGATGATGTATTCTCTTCCCTTGTTATTTCCTTTATCATTATTATCATTGGTGGTAGCAGTAGTGATTTGTGTTATACCTTAGTTACTAAACTGTTCTTATCTCAACCTGTGGGAGTTGCATTCTTTTTGATTCTCCTCTCCGTCCCTCCGAGAGCAGGGGGAGGGCAAGAAAAGGGGGGGAAGTGAGCGAACGAGTTACCTGACTGGGTTTAAACCACGACAGTTCTTTTTGGCGCCCAACGTGGGGCACGAAGGGTTGAGATAACGACAGATCTGACCATTTCCCAGCAAGGCAGAGGAGGAAGAGCTGGACTCAGGAAAAGAGAAGCTGGCGGTGGGAAAGCCGGCAAGCACAGCAGCTGCACCAGCCCCAGTGACAAGTACAGCAGCTACACCAGCCCCAGTGACAAGTACAGCAGCATCAGTTGAGAGTTCTGAAGGTTTTGAATGGCCTTTGGGTGTCCTTGGTACCTGCCTGCTGATTGTGATGGGGATCAGCATGTTGGCACACACACAGGCTGTGTTCTACCCACGACCATTTTGTCTGATCTCAAAAGTTAAGCAGAGTCAGGTTTGGGTCTTGTCTGGGGTTAGACGACAATACAGGGGGACCAAGAGGTTTTCCCCAAGGCTGGACAGCCAGGAGTGGCAGGGTGTATGTGACAGTATGGGCAAGTATCTAGTCCACTGGGCCCCTCCAGTGCTTTGGAAGCATCGGAGATGGAAGGCAGCTGTATGGAGTCCCCAGCAACAAGCTGCAGAAACTGCTGAAGGGGACAGTGAATTATTTTAAGCCTGGTGGGCCCAATGCACTTCAGGCCATCAGAGCAGAGATGCAACACAGAGATGGACTCATGATCGAGGGGTGGACTTAGCAATGGACACTATTGCCCAGGTTATTCACGAGTGTGAACACTGCACACAGTCTCTCCTGCTCTGGAAGACTGTTACAAGAGATGGAGCCTGACATCATGGACCAGATGGACTCAGCAGCTTTATAGGGACTGGTCCATGCACTAAGATAAGAGTGCACTGAGATAAGAGTGATGGTATATTGAAAATGTGGGATCTGAGCATGACGTGAATGGTATGGAATAAGGGGTGGATAATGTCCTGGGTTCAGCAGTAGCAGTCATTTTTCCCCTTCTTGGTAGCTGGTGCAGTGCAGTGTTTTGACTTTCAGCTCGGGAACAGAGCTGATAACAAGCGATGTTTTGGTTTGGCCAAGGACTTTGTGAGCCTCATGCTCTGCCAGGGAGGAGGGGGAGCCAGGAGGAAGCAGAGACAGGACACCTGACCCAAACTGACCAAAGAAGTATTCCATACCACAGCACGTCATGCCCAGGATGTGACTGGGGTTAGCCGGAAGGGCTGGGAGACGGCAGGGTTGGAGGAGGTATCGGTCGGAGCTTGGTCGGGCTTGGGGGGCTAGTTATCGGTCGGCTGGTGGTGAGATGATGTATTCTCTTCCCTTGTTATTTCCTTTATCATTATTATCATTGGTGGTAGCAGTAGTGATTTGTGTTATACCTTAGTTACTAAACTGTTCTTATCTCAACCTGTGGGAGTTGCATTCTTTTTGATTCTCCTCTCCGTCCCTCCGAGAGCAGGGGGAGGGCAAGAAAAGGGGGGGAAGTGAGCGAACGAGTTACCTGACTGGGTTTAAACCACGACAGTGGGGAAGTGTTTGTCTGTGCGATACTGATTGTCACTGTGACTGTAGACTTGCCTGGAAAATCTTGGACAGATTCTGCTGGAAGGCATGATAAGGCACATGAAAATCAATAAGGTGCTTGGTGACAGCCAGTATGGCTTCACTAAGGGGAAATCCTGCCTGACCAATTTGGTGGCCTTCTATGATGAGGCTACAGAACCCATGGACAGGGGTAGAGCAGTTGATGTCATCTACTTGGACTTGTGCAAAGCGTTCGACACTGTCCTACATGACATCCTTGTCTCTAAATTGGAGCGACATCAATTTGATGGATGAACCACTCGGTGGATAAAGAACTGGCTGGATGGCTGCACACAAAGAGTTGTGGTCAATGGCTCAATGTCTGGATGGAGACCAGTAATGAGTGGTGTCCCTCAGGGATCGGTGTTGGGACTGGTTTTGTTTAACATCTTTGTTGCTGACATGGACAGTGGGATTGAGTGCGCCCTCAGCAAGTTTGCTGATGACACCAAGCTGTGTGGTTCGGTCGATACCCTGGAGGGAAGGAATGCCATCCAGAGGGACCTCGACATGCTTGTGAGGTGGGCTGATGCCAACCTTATGAAGTTTGACCATGCCAAGTGCAAAGTCCTACACCTGGGTCGGGGCAATCCCAGGCACAACTACAGGTTGGGCAGAGAAGAGATTCAGAGCAGCCCTGCAGAGAAGGACTTGGGGGTGTTGGTTGATGAGAAAATGAACATGAGCCGGCTTCAGTGTGCGCTTGCAGCCCAGAAAGCCAACCGTATCCTGGGCTGCATCCAAAGGAGCATGACCAGCAGGTCGAAGGAGGTGATCCTGCCCCTTTGCTCTTGTGAGACCTCACTTGGAGTATTGTGTGCAGTTCTGGTGTCCTCAACATAAAAAGGACATGGAACTGTTGGAACAAGTCCAGAGGAGGGCCATGAGGATGATCAGGGGACTGGAGCACCTCCCATATGAAGTGAGGCTGAGAAAGTTGGGGCTGTTGAGCCTGGAGAAGAGAAGGCTGCGTGGAGACCTCATAGCAGCCTTCCAGTATCTGAAGGGGGCCTATAGGGATGCTGGGGAGGGACTCTTCATCAGGGACTGTAGTGATAGGAGAAGGGGTAACGGGTTAAAACTTAAACAGGGGAAGTTTAGATTGGATATAAGGAGGAAATTTTTCCTGTTAGGGTAGTGAGGCACTGGAATGGTTTGCCCAGGGAAATTGTGAATGCTCCATCCCAGGCAGTGTTCAAGACCAGGTTGGACGAGCCCTTGGGTGATATGGTTTAGTGTGAGGTGTCCCTGCCCATGGCAGGGGGGTTGGAACTTGATGATCTTAAGGTCCTTTCCAACCCAAACTATTCTATGATTCTATGAAGCTAAAACCAATAAGTCCATCCTTGATCTCTGTAGAGACTGTTTAGAAATAAATGGCTCCTCCTTTTCACTCGTAACAAGCTAAGTAAATATGTTCCTCTGTTTGTGGTTTCCTGAGGCTGAATGTAAGAGAAAGATTGCCAGATTTCCTTGTCCCACATTAAAATAATAATCTTAAAGGGGTTCTGAGATAATTGACCCTTACTTCCTCTTTCTGTCTAGGTAGGAGACATTCAAATCGATAAACATCAAGTTTTATTAAACTCTTCTAATTCTCATGACCCAATTTGAATTTCTGAAATTAAGGTGTCTGTATCTGAGGTGTTCATCTAGACTTACTCAGTAAACAGTGGGAAACGGGGACTATTAACTCTTTATCTATCCCTTTCTAAGGTGCGTAGACATCCAGGAGTATCCATATATACTACTCTTCATTCACTGGGTTCTGTCACTTTTTACGGGTAAGACTGATAATAGCATGATCAGTATGTAAATCAATAAAACTGTGGTACATCTATAAGTTAGACATCTTGTACCAGGAGGAGCCAGAATAAAATCCACTAGGAAATATGTATTTTCATTTTTTAAGCTGTAGAAAAAAAAAAGAGAACAAGTTAAAATTAATCCAAAAAACACTTTCATAAAAAACAGATTTTCTATTGTTTATCCCAAGGTTTATTCAGTGAGACTCGTCATCCACTAGCTGGTATATACAAGTCACCTATAAGGTTTTTGTTAATTGCCTCCATTCTGCTTTAATATGGGGGGAGAGAGATGCACACATAAATCACAATTGACTTGCTTTCTATTGCTAGGCATGAAAGAGACTTTTCTGCATCCAAATGCTTTTAGGTCATAGACCCCACATAGCAATGGAAGACACTAGGAAATATCCCTAAAAAGAAGAAAGAACTTTATTCAGCTTTTATGAAAACTTTCAGTCTTTGTGTTGGTTTTGGCTGGGATAGATTTAATTTTCTTTGCAGTAGCTCAGGTACAGTGCTCTATTTGGATTTGTGGCCAAAGCTGTGTTGATGTTTTAGCTGTTGCTGAGCAGTTCAACACTGTTTCTCACCCTGCCCTAACAGTGAGCAGGCTGGGGGTGCACAAGAAGTTGGGAGGTGAAACAGCTGGGGCAGCTGACCCAAACTGACTGAGACTTGTCTCATGCAATATGATATTATACTCAGCAATAAAAGCTGGGGGAAAGAGGGAGGAAGAAGTGACATTTGGAGCGATGTAATTTGTCTTCCCAAGTCACTGTTACACGTGATGGAAGCCCTGTTTTCCTGGAGATGGGTGACCACCTTCCTGACCATGGGCAGTAGTGAATGCATTCCTTATTTTGCTTTGCTTTTGAGTGCACCTTTTGATTTACGTATTAAACCATCCTTATCTCAACCACGAGTTTTCCAGCTTTTATCCTCCCTATTCTCTCCTCTGTCCTATTGCAAGGTAGTGAGAGCGGCTGTGTGGGGCTTAGCTGACTGCCAGGGTTAACACGCAGCAGTGATATATATAAATCAGACTGTTTTGGACTGTGGTTTGACTATGTACAGAACTCCTAAATAATTTTTTTTATTTAATGAAAATAGCTCCCTTGGAAACTACATTGTACTCTGTAATTATACAGAGAATTATCTATTTATAATATAGATTATAAATTTACTATTATATATGTAATATATATAATATTTATAATATATACTATAAATATACTATCCAGAATTTTAAAAATTATGAAAATTATTGTCGATGTTCAGCAGTTAATTCTTAACTTTATTATCTTGACAATTTAATTTTCAAATATAATTGATTTCTCACTTGTCGAAGACAGAATTTTAGTTTAAAGCCATTAGAAATTTGAAAAACGTGCCCAAAGCCCACACAGTATAGTAGTTGATCATACTATTATGCCACTTAAAATACTTAAAGAAAAGCTTGGTTGGGGAAAAAAAATCACTTCCTGGCTAGAACCACATTAAAAAAAGTTTCTGAGTTTCTGAATTAATCATATAACCTTTTAGAAGTAATCATGGAAATGCTGACACATCACCAGTGAATCAAGCATACAAGCCTTAAGAGAGTTTTTCTGCCTTTCTCTGTGGTGGCCTTTGTTTCCTTACATGTCACTTTTGGCTGGTAATCACAGCTGTCTTGTAGGGAGCAGAGTGTTCTGTAACGTATAGGAACCCCATCACAGAGCTGTAAGCTGTGGCACAGTTGTCTCTGCAAAGATGGTATAAAGGGACTAGTCCTACCTGGAAAAGCAATCATATGTGAGATTTAGAAAGCTGTTTGAGGAACGCATAGCAATAGCTGAAAGTGTTTGTTGCTAACTGACATAAAAGACACTCTATTTCCTGTTTTGCATCGGGTGCTTTTAGGTGACAGACTCCACATAGCAGTGGGAGCCAGAAGGAAATATTTGTAACAAGTAGGAGAAAGGAAAATGTAGGAGAAAGTATGGCCAAAGAAGTGGATGGTGTAGGTGCCATTTCCAGCCATGTTCTAAGTGGATAACAAGAAGATCAGATTACATTTATCAAGGCAAGAAAAGTAGATTTCCGTAATTGGAAAGTGAGCTGGCAGAGGGCACACAAATTTCAGTTGTGTGGATGGCTAGAAAAGAGTATATTTCAGGCTAGAAATACATTGCAATCACTAGTAGGGCAATGCAATTTAGTTTATTGGAAAGGTACATTACAGGTTAAACCAGCTACACTGCAAACAGCTGACTGAAGTGCAAATAGTAACCTGCCATGGCAGCACAGTGATCAGCATGTGCAGACTACCCAAGTATTTGCTTGCATTTGCTTTACATGACACATTGCATTGGATTCAGCTACTGTGAGGGGAAAACCAAGAGAGGGAGTTCTACTGCATCTGTACTTCAAGCCATCTGCTTAGCAATGAAAGGATAAGTGAAATATCTGCTGATATTAGGCAAGTGGGTATCTTGAAAGAAAACTTTTTTTTCCTTTAGAGTAGTGTAACACACATTACAATAAAAAACAATATATATATATATATAAAGCTGTTTGGGCTCCAGTTGCATCTGAAGGATGCAGATTTCATCTGTGGAAAGAGATGAAGATTATAGCATCCTCTGTAACAGTCTCTGAAAGTCTTGACAAGTCCAGGAGCTTCTCCACAGCTGTTCCACATCCTAGGAAGCAACTCACCAGGAAGGCAGAAAGAAAGTTAGAGGATGGTTGGTTCATGATTCTTCTGCATTTACAGGATAGAGCCCAGATAGGTGCCTGTACATAGTGATTATAACATACTTATTAATGGGCTGCTTCAAAATAAGTCCATCCCTCAGGACAAACCAGGGTTGCTCCAGCTGTGAAACAATGAGTAAAAATGTATGTTTCTAATTACAGATATCAGATTATAGACATGATAGCAAGTACTAGAATGCATGCAGGCCTGCACATTTTTAAATGAGGCAAAACTGAACTTCAGTGAAAGTGGGGCATGGCTGTGAGGATTAACACTTTTGCCTTCTAAACTGTGGAAAGAGCTACTCATATGGGCAGGTGCAGCAGTGGAAGTTTTGTTCACAGAGGTGTGGTCAAACAGCCCCTGTTCCTCATTTTACTTTGGCATGTCACTGTCAGATGACGAAAGGGATGCTGAAGGCAGACTTCTATAGTTTTTCAGCTGTGTTAACCTAAGTCCCCAACCACCTCAGTGAAAACTGAGTAGACAGCAATACTAAAGGAGTGTTCCGGAGCACAGAAACCATTTTCATCCTTCTGGTCACATACAGTTAAAAGCAGCCTGGACTCCCCCACTGCTACAGCACTGCCAGCTTCTGATATGTTACAGTTCATCACAGCTTTGCAGTATGCCTGAGGATACAGTAGTGTTAAAGTACTTCTTTGTCCCTACAGCAACGGATGGTAATGCCTTCCTGGAGTTCCTACAGGTTATTGAGCTCTATAATCTCCCATATGAAGATAGGCTGAGAAAGTTGGGGCTGTTCATCCTGAAGAAGAGAAGGCTGTGTGGAGACCTCATAGCAGCTTTCCAGTATCTGAAGGGGGCCTATAGGGATGCTGGAGAGGGACTCTTCATCAGGGACTGTACTAACAGGACAAGGGGTAATGGGTTAAAACTTAAACAGGGGAAGTTTAGATTGGATATAAGGAGGAAGTTCTTTCCTGTTGGGGTGGTGAGGCACTGGAATGGGTTGCCCAGAGAAATTGTGAATGCTCCATCCCAGGCAGTGTTCAGGACCAGGTTGGACGAAGCTTTGGGTGGCATGGTTTAGTGTGAGGTGTCCCTGCCCATGGCAAGGGGGTTGGAACTAGGTGATCTTAAGGTCCTTTCCAACCCTAACTATTCTATGATTCTGTGATTCTAATATATCTTTACAAGTGTCAAAAAAGAGAGCTTGGTTGTTCATGACTGTATCACATGACTTCAAACACAAATCCTTACATTTATTTTTTATAGGATCAGGCAGGTAATATAACCAGCATCCCAGCCTAATGGCTTATACAATAGTGGAGGATGCAAATCCAGTTTTATGTAACTTAATTCTCCTTTATGGCTGCTTTGCTGCATGTGTGTGTTTTCACCCTGCTGTCCCATGTGTGCTCTTGATATTTTATTTGCAGGTAAAAAATTTCTTTTAGTGTGTTACATACAAACGGAGCAGTTAGAGTTGTCTTGCCAGGCCAATGTTGTGCTGAGATGTGCAGAACAAAGCATCAGAAGACCTTGGGATTATAGTTTATGCGTATAGCTGTTGCATTTTATTGGTTTGCTCTTAATGAGGTACTACTGAAGAACTTGGAAGCATGGCCTTGAGGGTCATTTAACATAATGAATCATCCAAATTTAACCTAATTGTAGGAACACATGAAGAAACTAAAGTTCTCTGTTTAACTGCAGAAAGTAATGTTTAATACAAGGTGAAATGTCTGCAGGTGCTTAACAAAAAAAAGTGACTAGGAGACTCAATAGGAGAAAAGTTAAACTGCATTCCAAAAAGTGGATACCCACAATGATGTCGGTTTTCACTATTTTCTAAAAATTTTCAAACAAGTTAATAGAATTATTTCCTTTATGATATGTGAAAAATTATTTAAGATGACATGTTATGATTCATGTTCATGGATAGATTTGTGGCAGAGGATGGTATAGGGTGATTTAATTTTGCAGTATCTTCAGCTCTTTTACATCATTACGGCAATACAAAAAAAAGGCTCTAAAAAATCTCTATTAAATACCTAATGATTATATATATCTTCAGAAGGAGAAACTTCATTGTAATGTGTAGCGATGACCTCCAAGGCCTCTTCCCCAGATAACAGTCACCTGGTGAGGAGCCAAAAAGACTGCCTGCTATGTTTGAGCAGGCTCTATCTTCTGGTAACACCTACTATGGGTCTACTGCAACAACCTGAAGGAGCTCCAGGAGCCTTAGCCAGAGCCTCAGGGAAAAGAGGGTGGCAGAGAAGGAGAAAGGGAGGCCAAAGGATTCTTGAATTAAAAGCATAAATGCCTCATGATGTGTAAACAGAAGTGCCACATGCTGGGTATTTGAATCCATGCATAAAGGTAATACCAGTTGTAGCCTTGTCTGATTTTCAGCACTGTCATTCAAGATAATTGTGATATATTACAGCTACTTTAAAAAAAATTACCTAAAGTGTATGAGTTTCTAAAGAAAGACTCAAAATCTTTTACAGTTTAAAACTGGACTAAGGTGAAACACAGAGAAGTCTTTAAATATATAAATGGCTGCTGCAAAAAGGGAAACATGTTCTCCATTATCCATGGGTAACAGAATAAAAAGCAATGGGCTTAAGTAAAATAATGTACATTTCTTTCTTAGAGGACAGTTAAGACCTGAAATACATTAAGGCAAATCGTCCATATAGTAAGGGGGTTTAGTACTAGCCATTTATCAGATAACAGAGAGTTCCTTTGAATGGATTTTATAACATCCAGAAGGTTCTTTACAGCACTGCAATTCACTATTCACCATCTCAGAAGATAATCCTGGATGTTTCTTACGCCATTGTCTCTGATTATATAGCTTTTATGGGGAAATTTAGATGTTTACCTCTAATTAAGTTATACATAGCCAGTCAGAATTATATTCACTTTCATGATTGTTACTTTGCTTTGCCCAAAAGTTTTTATGTTGTGAACTGTTAAGGTAAATGAATGAATGAATTATTTCAATGAGAAAGGAGGAGCTTATGGCCTTTTTTTTTTTTTTTTTCAGTTTTACGAGCAAGAGGCATATGTTTAAACAAGGGTTGACTCCGTCTATGACAAAAAAAAGTCCCTCAATATTTCAGAAGCACTCAGATTGCTCAGCTCCATGTAGAAGCCTTCTGGGGTGTGCTGTCAAGTCTGGAGGGGACAATTTTAACTTTCTAAAGAAACAGTCTTTTAAAGCTAAAATAAATGTGTCGTGGTTTAAACCCAGTCAGGTAACTTGTTCACTCACTCCCAGTGAGTGGTGCCGAGCTGACAACAGTCGAGGTCCGTGTCCCCCCCCCCCCCCGGGGCTCTCCCCCTCCCCGCTCCCGGAGTGCAACTCCCACGGGTTGAGACAAGAACAGTCCAGCAACCAATGTACAACACAAATCACCACCGCTACTATCAACTACAACAATGATAAGGGAAATAACAAGGGAAGAGAATACGATACCACCGGCCAAGACAACGAGTTCCACCCAGAAGCCCCTGTCCTTCCGGGTAGCTCCCAGTCACCCCTCACCCCGGGCATGACGTGCTGTGGTATGGAATACCTCCCTGGCTAGCCCGGGTCAGGCGTCCCGTCTCTGCTTCCTCCCGGCTTCCCCTCCTCCCTGGCAGAGCATGAGCCTCACAAAGTCCTTGGTCAGGGTAAACATCACTTAGCAACAACCGAAAACATCGGCTTCACCAACACTGTTCTCAGGCTGGAAGTCAAAACACAGCACTGCATCAGTTAACACAAAGGAAAAACATGACTGCTACTGCTGAACCCAGGACAAAATGTCATGGAGAAATCATAACAGTTTGTGACTTAACAAATCATATGACAGTTGACTCAGCTGTTGTCAAAGAGATGCATGAAGGAGGAAATGCTGCTAATATTTTCCAGAAACATCTGCAACATTTTAATATGAATTGAAGTAAACCACATAAAGAAATAAATATTTCCATATTACGAATGTTTCCAGTGAATAATATATATGTATTTCTGGAGGAGTGCACAGTGGTTATCTATAAAATGTTGTTCTATGTAATAACGCTGAAGTGACAGAAAAATACTAAAGAGGGCTCAGGCAAAGCAGTGAGTCCTGTTCATCTGGCCTAAAATCTCTGAATCTTTGAAAACGCCCATGAGTATGTAAGAGAACAGTAGTATGATTCAATTTTTCTGCACATTTAAGTGAGTGAAGGTCACTGTAACCTGGAAGGTCAGCTTTGAACTTGAGAACCTCCTCCTTTACAAATAAACGTGCTGAAGCAGACCCTGGATTCAGTTCAGTGCTTAAGGATGGCCTGTGCATGTGTAAGGACTTCTTCCTGTGGCTGCTTTTTCTGCTGCTTTGGACTCTATTACCCGTCTGTTAGAAAGTGGACTGTTAGCAGTTATGGCTGCTCACCACCCAGATTTACAGCTTTGGTAACAGCAACTGCTTAATGAAGAACTTGCAATTTCATCACATATTAGTCTCCTAATTTTGGTGGAAGTTCAGTTTCAGTAGTCGTTAATAGGTCTGATTAAAAGCCTAAGCAAGGAACACACAGAGAAATTGCATGTCTTTCCTTTTCTTAATTTCGCCACAGATCTTAGTGCTATGAAGGCAAAGCAATGCAAATGTCTTTAGGGAAAAGCAATTAGGAAGATATCCCAAATGTGCTAGTCTTTTTTTTTTTTTTTTTTTTTTTTTAAAGACTTTTGCACAAGTACCTTAACATAAAATTTTCTCACAGTGAAAGAAGGAAACTGCTAATGAAAGCTTATTGTGGTCTAAATGGCTGGAACCAAAACTCACTTAACAATAAGAAACAAACCAGGGTTTACTCATCATAAACCAGGTTTAATCATCATTGATTTCTTTGTGACCTCATGTCCAGGAATGGCATGCTGTCTGAGGTGCAATTCTAAACATTAGATATGAATGTAATCCTCAGTGTAGATATATGATGCAGAATTTCTCCTCCAGTACAGGAACAAATACTCCTAAAGTTTTGCAAAAAGAGCAAAACTGAGACTGTAATTTGTGGCTATCCAGTGTTTAAGAAAACCGACTGCACTGAAAAATTTTTGGAACTAAATACTGGTAGATGAATGCAAACTTCTGATCCTTAAACTGAGAATTTGTAAGTGCAAGCAAACATTTTCCAGACTTACTCTTGAGTTTTTGGGGGATTTTTTTTCTTTCCCTGAATGTGAGTTTTTAAATGTAAAACAAATGAAACCAAAACTACAAACCAAGCACAAAATCCTACTGATGGAAGCAGCAGCAGGTCAGTGTTCAGCTACCAGATTCCTTTCATCCAATGAGTATCCAGCAGCAGATATGCTCCTAATAAAGATCACTGGCTAAAGCAGCAGTTAATGAAACTACACTCATATCTCACAGATTTATGGGTCTGCTTTTTGACAAGAAAGAGATTCTTCAGTAGAACAAAGCTCAGAAATCAGTGCTGAAGGAAATCTGCTTGTCACACAAAATAAAACAGCCATATGTAACAGACTCAGGAGGCAGGAAGGTTATGCATGATTTAATAAAACGTCATCCAGAGAAACAAACAAACAAGCAAACAAAAAAAACAACCAGAAAAAAAAACAACCAACAAGACCTGTGGGCTAAAAGACACATTTTACAGTAAGAGTTAAATGAAGAACTAGCTTTGGCTTAATCTCCTATTAAGATACATTTTATGACTAAGATAAAATATTGTATTAGAAGTGATTATAGGGTGGAGACAGAGACATGGTCTTCTGTAAAGAAGAATATTTAAACAATTTTCTACTCTGATGCTGAAACCCCAGTTTTTTTTAGAGAGTACCACTCTTTAAGGCTAGTATCTGTGACAGGAAAACTGGTGGAAGGCTTTAGTTTTGCACTAGAACTTAAAAACTAGAGATGCTGGTGGTCTTCCTGGGAAGAAAGAAAAAATGAGACTGTGGAGTACCCTTGGTTTCTTCAGATCTCTAATTCCAGCCTAAAATCAAACATTATGTCTAAGTTAAAGCAGTTTAGACTAGGCATGTGGAGGGTACCCGCATTATCATCCACAACTGGGTCCTGCATTCAGTCAGAACTGCAGCCCTGGGAACGAATCTCCCTCCCATTGATGGTTTTTGGTTCACAGTGCTGAGCAGAATCAGAGCATAAACATAAGATGCCTTTCAAATAAAAGCAAACAAAAAATAATAATAAAAAAATAAAAGTAAATAAAAGTAAACTGAGACCTGGTTTAAAATAACTCCTTGAAATGCTGCAGTTAAACAATCATCTTGTACAGGTAACAACCAAAGTTGGGGGTTTTGGTTGTGTTTGAAGACTTCAGAATAACAGCTTGATTACCAAACTATACGCACCAGAACCAGAGATCTGGTTCACGGGGAAAATTGGTATTTGGGTCGTATTTTATCTAAAGGCATGATAAAAAATAATATTTTAGATAATGCATTGTCCTGGTATGCTTATATATTTATATTGCATACATAAGTATATAACATATACTTGTGATGAGTTATTGTTTTAGTATGGTTCTGATTCTTCAAATTAAGTGCTTATGCATGAAAACAAAATAAGCCTGCATTTTAGCTAAGAGCATCAAACATTTAAGTAACAAATTATTTTTCATTACAGAGACTTGAGATTGTAAGGAAATACTAGCAAGTCATCCTGAAGAGTATTATAGTGATTAGAATTCATAACAAGAAATATTTTTTTGTCTCAACAAAATTTCTGCTTTGTGGTTTGATTTGCAAAATCGATATTGAAACTAACTGTATGTTAATTTTTGTAATCATTGTGTAAATAATCATGAAGAAATTGTCTCTAAAACTCTGGTGTTGGGAAGTTAATTGGCTAAGATGCAATCTATGTATGCTATTAGGATTTGAAATTTTAACAAGAAAGAAGTTTTAAAAGATATGAAGGAAAATTAACAATATACATTATTCTATTAAATTATCATTAGTGTGTAATTAGGAAGAAGTAAATAGCATTAAAACTTTAAAATTGTCAAATTAAACTCTAAAGATTTTTATTTTTAATGTTTTCCATTCTTATGTAAATATCCTTGTGGTTCGCCTCCCTCAGACAAACCACCATTGTCTTCAGCACTCAGATGCAAAGAAATAACAGAACTAAATGCTGGCAAGTACATATGGGTTCCCATTTTTAGGAGTTATGAAAATATCAGACACTGGCTCATAGAAAACATAACCCTCATGGCAAAGCAGTATATCATTATAAGGCAAACCACAATAAGCATAAAATGTCCTTAGAATATCCAAATTAAAAGACTAAATAGCTCAGTCTAGACTCCTCCACTCCTCTGTGATTTATCTGCAGAACCTCACAGAAATGGTCATGTTTGACCATGAATTAACCTATTTCTCTAATGACATTTATGCAAGCTGTATTTTACCCTCTCCCCTACCTAATTTAATCATTAAAACAGTTGCATGGCCAAACTTTGGGTTTAGGTTTTCATTCACTGCTCAGATGCTTATCATTTGTGCTTAGCAGATACAAAATTGGTTTATGCAACCGGCAGAGATTTTCCTGGTATACCAAATATCTCTGAGTTGTCTACTTTTGTCTGCATAACGGCATGTCAGGAGAGCCACAGCCATGGCCAAGCTATAAGTCTTGCACTTGGGGGGGGGTTATACTTTCCAAGACTGAACCAGCAGAGGTTTCTCTGTTTCTCAAAACCAACTGTAGGTATGGGAGGATTGGCTCTGAACCCACAAGCTGGGTAAAAGATCAAAGCTAAGCTATAGCTCAACACAGAATAAGTGCTTGCAAAACAGTATGTTTATCAAAGGGTGTCCATAGTCTGTAGCCCTAGTGTACATGAAGCAAACTATAAAACTCTCATTCAGCAATACATCCTTTTGATACTTAGCATAAGGATGGTACACTGGCATTTCTACATAACCAAGGTTAAGATAACAGATTTTATTCAAGAGATACCTGCCTGAGATAACCTTATGTTTCTGGAGATTTTGACTTCGTTCCTTGTCTGTTTTGCTGGAAGTTTATCTTCCTGGTAGTTACTCAGTTTAGTGGCTTTTAAAGTGTATGGGAGATTATTTCAATGAAGTCTGTATGTGAAACTACCTTGGAATGAATACAATCCTGGCTTCTCTCTAGCTCACTTGCTGTACAATAGGACACTCTTCTGGTACTCGTCAGCAATGTAACTTTTCAAAGAGTGAGAAGACCATCTTGACCTTTAGCTTGAACACTAATTCATGAATATAAAACTCATGGGAAAGGATGGAATTGAGCTTTGCCACCAGTACACCACTGAATGATGGTACAAACTTTCTGGTTTATAACAATGCCCTTGAAAAACTACTACTGTATGCTTGGCAAAGATGCACATTTAGGCTTACTATTTTGTTAAATACCTTCCTTTTTTCTTAGATATAAAAGGAGAATGTGCAGGTGAGATTTAATGATGTATGGTAAAAAACTCTCCCGTACTTAAAGCAAGACTATGCAAAGATCACACATTGTGTAAGTTTTCTTTAAATGAAAAATGCCTTATGTAGTCTGTGGGTGGAATTTATCTCTCTAACTGACTAAAAGTTAAACATCTTGACTTTCGCTGTAGTCAATGGTGAAAGGCGGGCATCTTTAGAAGTGTGACTCATTTTGTCCTAAGTGTCCAGAAAAAGTAGGATAAATTGTCCCCTGAAGATCTGCAGCTCTCTCCATTGACTTCAGAGGAAGCCTAGAAGATAGTTTAGTTGATTTAACTTTTAGATGACGAAAGTAAAGTGTGACAGATCTGAGGTTAGGGATATTCAAAGCATTTTAAAGGCAGCAGAAGCAGGCCCTTCATGTGCTAGAAAAAATACACAATTTATTAATGCTATACTGTCTCAGTGAGGAATCTGGTAGCCTGAATATCCTCTAGAGATGGAAGCACGATGCAAAGGTACTCCCACAGCCCTGGTTAATAGGACCAAGCCAGTCCAGAAAAAAAGTTGATATGACTCGTCTCACTAGTTACTACAGTGGAGAGCAGCCTTCAAGATTAACATGGGCACAGCTTACTTAGTCTTTTCTTTAGTCTTCTCTTTCCCAGGTTTAGATCAAGCCCTTTTTCTCAATGTTGAGTCATCTTCCTCCATTTATTATTACTCACAAAACAAACCTACTTCCTTTGGAGAAGTGAGCTGAGACAGGCACCGTAACATGCATGATTTTTAACCTAGTGGTTAGAATATTCACTTTGAAAATACACCCTTACTTTAAGAGTTAACTTTAATGTATTTATTTTTCTTCTGGATGAGTTTCAAAGTGCTTTCTAAGCTTTGCTGCAGTCATACAGTTCTTTCCTATGGAATCTGAATGTTAATTAACCCGCTGACATGGAGTACCCTAAACAGTGATAGAAACAGAAGACATATCTGCCTCAGTCTAATTACTAAGGAAAGGACTGTGAATCACGATGATTACCAAACTATAAGCACCAGAACCAGAATGACGCAATTAGAAAGACAGTGGATCCTTTCTCAGAAAATACCATAGGTCTCTCCAGTACCTATAGCTATTCAGCTCAGGAACCAGGTGCCCCAAATGGAAACTTTCCAGAGTTTTAAACAGCAAGCCCATAACTGCACAGAACAGATATTTATACCAAGCTATAGAGAATCTGACAGGTTTTATTGTCAAGATTTGCACGATCCTTTTTCACTTTTGAGGCTGCAGCATGTTTGAAAATATTTTGATAATAATTAGCAACTTTTTATGTGTCCCAAATTATGCCCTAATTCTAATTAGAAACGTCATTAGAGAATCCAAATCTGCTAAATTATCTTTTTTAGTTGATTAACTTTCCCCTTCATATACTTGATTTAAAGTGAGAATCTAATTATCATCTCCTTCCTGATCCAAAGCTCTGAAATATTATATGTTCTTAAATTACCCACCAGGGAATGTGCACAGTGATGGTGCTGAATGGCATATTTCACAAGTGTTATACTTGCCATATAAATTACTATTAAATTATATTCCCTGGAGTGTACGCAGTGACATCTGGGGTTGCTTCAGGCATTTAGAGTTCTGTGTCTGTTACCAGATCACTATGGTTTCAGGCATCTAGAGTAATACCATCTGTAAATTAATAAATGTCACCCTTCTGTGCTACTTCCTTTCAATCCATGCTCATAATACGGCTTTCATAGTTTGATCTGCTTGTTGCAAAAGTATCATATAAATACATAAAAATTAGCTGATTTTCTGTTGTGGATTTTTTTTTCTTAATGTACAAATGCCATAGATGGAAGTCAAAGTTCTATTTGCAATAATATGCAGTCATGAAAAAGCTATTTTATTATGTTTTTTTTTATAATATGGCGATTTTCTCATCTGTGTCATATTCCAAAGCAAGCTGTAAGCTGCTGATTACCTGATGATTCTCAAGTAAGTGTTGCCTTCCTGGAAATACAGTCGTTGGCTACCCTTTTTTATAGGAATGAGGGCTTTGCGAGTGCTTTTCCTTAGCAAAAGGTGAATTTTTAAGGATAAATAATAATTTTCTTTGTGTAGTTCTGACTAAAGGGAAATCCTGCTTCACGTTTTGGAGGAGAACTGTGTTGTTCCCTTAGAAATTGCATATCAGAATGTATTTCAATGAAACTCTACAGTGTGTAGCTTTATATTTAAAGTGTTATTTTAGTACAGTCAAGATAAAATTCAGTCTTTGCTTAGAATATAACAGAGAAGAGGCTTAATGCTGTAATAGAAACACAAGACAAAACCCACCCCTGTGCAAAAGCTTGTAGCCACATTCATGCATTCAGCCTCTCTGCGTGACCAGTTTCTGGGCAAATGCAAGCCATCTGCGCAATGCTTGTGCTGGAAGCTGCCACATGTCCACACTGTACACTGAGGTTAAGTTAAGATCTGGATGGGCTTCAAGAGCTTCAAAGGGGAGAAAGTTCAGGCCCAAGCTATTCCATAGTACAGACAAAGCATACAGCTCCGTGTTGAGTTTTCACTACCACATGTCTACCTGTAGGGTTGCTTCTGTATGTTTCAGTTGTTGGAGGGGTATCATGTAGTTAGAGCACCCCCCCGAAGAGAAGGCACTTACCATGCAATGTGAAGTCCCATGGCTGAGGACCCCTCTTTATCCCTCTGAGGCTGAGGTGTAACTTGAGGGGAAGCTAGGACATCATAACCATGAAGACCTCCTCTGTGCTGTTCGCCTTCATGTCCTCTTCAAAGGATTGTTATATAGAGATATAACTTATACGGAAGCTATAGACAAAATTAGTTAATAATACTGGGATGACTCATGGTGTACTGAGAGTCAGTGGCAAGATGTTGGCAGACAGAGACTGCAGGAGTGACCTCTGTGAGTGCAGGACACAGCTGAGCCCCTCAGCCAGGCTGGTGGTCTTTCTGAGAAAGTATCTTCAAGAAAGAGCAAATTGTTGCACAAGCAGAAGACCGGGGGGGGAAGAAAAAGGAAAGAATGAAAATCAACAGGAAAGGAAAATCAACAGTATCTCACCAAAGTGAAACAAGGAGGGGCTTCAGGTGTCAGAGCAGAGATTACCCTTCAGCCCACGGAGAGAACCATGATGGAGCAGGTTGCCACCCTGAAGTCCGTGCTAGAGCAGGGATCCACACTGCAGCTCATGGAGGACTCTATGCTAGAAGGGGGATATTTTCTTAAGGAAATACAGCCCCTGGAGTGCGTGCACTGGTGCAGGCAGAGAGGAGCCATTATGGATTGACCACAACCTCTCATTCCCCATCCCTTGTAGAGAAGTTGGGAGTGAAGGACTTAAGTTGCACCTGAGAAGACAGTGAAGGTGGAAGTGTTGTTTTAATTTTTGTCTTTGTTTCTCATTACCTAATGAGAAATCTATTTCAATTGGCAGTATTAAATTAGTTTTCCCTAAGCCAAGTCTATTTTGCCCATGACAGAAACTGATAAGTAGTCTCCTTAGCTTTATCTTGACCATAAACTTTTTCATTGTAGTGCCTCCTCATATCCTGCTGAGGAAAGTGAATGAACAGTTAGGTGTGTGTCTGGCTGCTAGCCAAGGTCAACCCACCAGACATGGTCCTGTAGAGAATTGTGTTATTCCCTTTGCTCCCTATGGCTTGCTAATTAACGTGTTTGTGTTACATTTACCTTCAACTACTTGTGAGCATGTCACTGCTCCTTCTGCAGGCAATGACTCGGGGATCATCTGAATTGTCAGGTTATTATTCCTGCAATACCTTTGTTACTGTGTGACTCTCCAGAACACCTTCCTTTTTTTCCAACAAATGCAAAGATACAAAAACAAGCTCTGGCATCTCAACTAACAAATACAAGAAGGTGGAAGTGTTACACAAAGAAAAGCAAAATCATACGCTTGCTATTCTTGCATTCCTCCCCTACCAGATTCTAGTCTAGATTAGTCTAAGGCTGACCTAAGATATCCACTCTTACATTTAGGTATGCTTTCCTATTGCTTCCTTATCCTTTTCTATGTTGTCTTTGCTGCAGAAAAATCCATCTGAACATATCAGGAAAATGTTATCCCACAATACACTGCTTTGAGGAGAAACCCCAAAAATACTATGCTTGGCCTGCCTGTTTCCCTACAAGGAAAGTTTCATAGGTCCTAGGAAATGTTCACTTTGCAAATAGGTTTCAGAATGCCTGCAGGAAACTGTATTAGGCTTTCTATTAAAATTACTCAGGGATATGATTCATCATTCATTGAAACCAACAAAAATTCTTTCTTACAATGAATTGATTCTGGATTATCTCTACGTTTTACCTTACCTGCAGGCCATATCCAGCCCATTCACTAGATCTTGCTTTTGCTTTTATTCATAAGCCATCATAGGGAACCGAGCTCCTTCATAGCACCAAAGATTAGACTGGCATAATTCGTGAAGCAAACCGCAGGACCTAGCAGAAATCTGTAAGCAATCTGGAATCAGCAGGGACTCCATACGTCATGTAGCTGTGGCACTCTGCTCCATCTGTGGCACTCAAGAGAAAACTGAACCTGAAAAAAGCTTGTATTAAAAAGGCACAATGTTGGAGGGGTGAACAGAGTCCTCGGAGGCAAGGGCCAAAGTGCTCAGACACTGGATTTGCTGGAACAAAATTTCATGAGTACAATGGAGAAAAAAATGGCAATTGGGATTGAGCCAGCCAAGTAGATCTGATTCAAAGGCCGCCAATATCAGTGGGATCCTTCCTATGTATCTTGATAAAACTGGACTCTGTCCCAGGGCAAGCAATAATAAAAAAAAAATATGATCATGTTTTAGTACAAGGTTGATTTGGTGTCAGTTGTTGTTTTGTATGGTTAAAGTGTTTCCTAGATGTCCCTATAAAGTACACTCATATACTCATATACACTGAGAGAATGTATACAACAAATTGCTATAGTCCAACAGATCTTCTGGGATAGCTTGATATGTAATTCCCATCCCCCCACCTCCCCCAAGCTCTTTACTGTTTCAGAGGCTAAACATTTGTTATTTTTGCTCATTAGAGTCACATAATTTCCAAGCATATAATAGGAGGAGATGCCAGTTTATAAATTTTAAAAGAAAGAAGGAATTTATTACCTGATGTTCAGAACTGGATGCTCTGTGGACATCATTGGCCTTTGTAAAATTGTTCCCTATAGTGGTGTCTTTCAGTCTCATGAGTTATAAACCCCTTATCAAATTCTATTTACATGTTGCTTCTGCACATTCATTCTCCTGAAGCCTGTCCCTGAATAGTTATAGCCTCAGCAAAGAAACTGGATTTGCAAGCCAGTTCTTCAGCTGATGTATAGCCATGTGTCCAGTGAAAATCAATGGTGTTACAGTGATACAAATTGGCGAATAGTAACTCTAACTATTTCTGTGTAGGTGTTTGTACAGGATTAGTGCTGATCATGGGATGGAGTGCAACATGCTCCAGCCAGGAGTGCTACACACTCCAGCCAGAAACTTTTGCAGCAGATGTTTTTCCTTGTCTGTAAGAAGAATATAGCAGTTTGTCCAAAAAGCAAATTACAAATCCCTTGAACTAACCCAGCTGCCTGGTACACTGAATTTGAGAGGGGCAAAGTCCAGGATCACCCCACTTTCCACATCCACTCTCCACCAGCATCCCTCCTACCTGCTGGTTTGCAGGTTTTGGGGTGTAGGGAGTGCATTTCAGAGATCCATAAAATCTGCTTCCCCTTCAGCACCCTGTTTATATCCAGATGGCGGCAAAGGAGGTGTGAGAATTTTTGCTTCCCTTTACAGTCGTGATTGCATACTCTGTGACTGTGTCCAAGTCACAGTCTACAGATAATATATGTTCAAAATAATAGCAGATAGAAATATATGGGAATATTTCTGCTGGCTCTTTATCACAAGTATTTTTGAGGCTATGCTTCTTTTTCTAAACATAATTTATTCTTCCCAAGGTAGAAAACAAATTAAGTATTTAGTTAATAGAGAGCACAAGCCAGAGCTCAGGACAGCCAGCTTCTACCATACATGCTGCCATTGAGTGATATCTTAATCTATGCATAATCTATTGACTTTTGGAATTATAAATATATGATGGTATACCATTTTAAAGGCAATTTATAATATATAGTACTGATGAAGGTGATATCCATTCCTTTGAGAAGAAAGAAAATCTACAATAATTTTTGTTGTCTCAAATTACTCTTGTCAGTGAAGATTTATTCACAGTTATACTGTTTTCATAAAGTTTAGCTGTTTGAATCCCAGTATTGTTTTATACAAGCCAATTTTTATTTATTGCATTATCAGTATGTTTATTGACTGCGTCAAACATCTTTCCAAAACATTTTTTCAAGTGAAGCATCTCACGGCTTTTGACAATGCTAAAGGCTTGATCTAAATAAAGCCAGTTAGATCAAAACCAAAACTTTCCTTTTCTTTAGTAGGGCTTTGATCTAAGTGCATGGGCAAGTGTTCATTAAAGTCTTGTTTATGTTTGTCTCATAAGTGGGCATCAGACTGAACCCATGGTATTTCAACAGAATACTCAGGGACCAAGGATAAGATCTCAACAGGCAACACAGAGCTATATGCCTTAGGAAAAACATTTTGAAAATAATATGATTGGACCAGACTATGAAAACCTTACTTGCAATTTTCTGCAGCTTCTTGCCAGCCCAGTTTTACTAGATAGAAAAGACTGACTCATACAGGTATCCCCAGCAGAGCAGAAAGTCCCTGAAGGATAAACACACGTTGTCCTGTGTACTAAAATGCCTAAGCTAACATTAGGTGAGATAGATGTAGAGACACGAGTTAGTAAGCCCCTGGACTCTTTGCCACACTACCACAACCCTTCTACTTTAGCTCTACACCAATATCTCTATACAGCGCACCAGATCATCCAGCTAGTTTAGGGACACTTCTGGTGGTGTCAGTTGCTATGAACTGGTTTATTAAAAAACAAGCATCTCCTGGTTTTTAATGTGTGTTTATTTGTAGCAAATTTAAGTTATTTGCATTAACTATTTGAATTCCACTGTATGTTAGGACAAGCTTCACACCCTGCTCCTCCACACATCCTACTTGGATTATAGCATGCTCAGGGCACTAACCATTCCGAGTAATGTCACCATCAAGCAGAGATAACAAGAAAGCAAGAAAGATGAAAATGACAGGTTCTGGATCAGGCTGTTAACTGCAAGTTGTGCAAGAGCTGTCCTCTGCTTAATAACCTTTATTTATAATTTTATAAGGTTATCATTAGGAAACCAAAGAAATCAGGAAAAAAAAGAAAAGGAACCTTTTTCCTTTTCAATATCATGCGATTTAGTGGTTGCTTTGATTTGCTTTCCGAAAAAGTCTGCTGTCATAATAAGATATTTAGTAAGAGACATGTCGTGGTTTAAACCCTAGCCAGACAGCTTGTTCACTCACTCCCAGTGAGTGGTGCCGGGCTGAGAGCAATCGAGGACCGCCCCCCACCCAGGTCTCTCCCCTTCTCTGCTCCCAGAGGGATGGGGAAGAGGATCGAAAGAGTGCAACTCCCACGGGTTGAGAAAAGAACAGTCCAGCAACCAATGTACAACACAAATCAACACCACTACCACCAACGACAACAATGATAAGAGAAAATAACAAGGGAAGAGAATACAATACCACTGGCCAAGAAACGAGTCCAACCCAGAAGCCCATGTCCTTCCAGGTAACTCCCAGTCACCCCCCACCCCGGGCATGATGTGCTGTGGTATGGAATACCTCCTTGGCTAGCCCGGGTCAGGCGCCCCATCTCTGCTTCCTCATGGCTTCCCCTCCTCCCTGGCAGAGCATGAGCCTCACAAAGTCCTTGGTCAGGGTAAACATCACTTAGCAACAACGGAAAACATCGGTTTCACCAGCACTGTTCCCAGGCTGGAAGTCAAAACACATCACTGCACCAGCTACCACGAAGGAGAAACATGACTGCTACTGCTGAACCCAGGACAAGACATCATAGCAATAAGTAATCTGTGCTGAATGTTCTCAATTACCTTACTAACCAAGGATGTTATGTTAGGAGTCAGAAAGTATTCTGGGAACAATGAATCTGTTGATGCTGAAGTCATATATCACAGTGCGAAGTATTTAACTGTCTCCAGGTTTACTTCTTATGTCTGTAAAGACAACTCTTGATTGCAGTTTTCTGATCTGCATTGAAGATTACTTATTTGAGAGCAAAGCTACTTTGGGGAATATTGCACACACTTTCATAGTCCCTCCTCAAAGTAGTGCAAGAAATCTCATTACTGAGGTAAAAGCAGTCTGACAGTGAACTTTAATAAGACACCATCCGAAAGTAATGAAATTCTGCTAATGCTTCCCAGCTGGTAGAAATGCTTTCTGAAGTGATAGATATGACTGGTAGGTCTACTCCATACCTGAAATATTGTAGTCTGTTATACCATCACTAAAGTCTAGGTGGAGCCCCAATGTGTCCATATTTATGATTTTCTTTCTTCTTTTATTGTTTCCACTTCTTTTTTTCTTTCTCTAGAAGTATTTCCTGTGAATAAATTGAAAGCCCAGATAGAGGTGCCATGCTTGACCTCATGCTCACCAACAGGGAAACGCTCGTTGGAAATGTGACCCTCCAGGGCAGCCTTGGTTGTAGCGATCATGAGATGGTCCAGTTTGAGATCCTCAGGACAGTGAGAAGAGCGTGCAGCAAGCTCACTGCCCTGGACTTCAAAAGAGCAGACTTTGGCCTCTTCAGGAACCTCCTTAGTAAGGTTCCATGGGATATAGCCCTAGAGGGTTGGGGTGCCCAAGACTGTTGGTTGATTTTCAAGGATTGCCTTCTACAAGCTCAGGAATGTTGCATCCCAACCAGAAGGAAGTGCAGCAGGAGGGCCAGGAGACCTCCTTGGATGGATAAGGAGCTGCTGAGGAAACTGAGGGAAAGAGGCTTATAAAAGGACAACAAGGTGAACAATAAACAAAGAGAACTAATTGCCCTATTTTGATGTTGATTCATGAAGAGTAATGAATTGATGTTGTTTCTTGTACCCTTACTATTAAAAAGCTGAGAAGCAGAGGAAAAGGTGACCAGAAAAAATTTTCATGTGCGTTTAAGACTGTAGTATTCAAGCATTTTCCCAGTCTCACACTGGTACCAGATTTTCAGCTAGTGAACGTGAAGACAACAAATATATTTGTGTGGAAAAGTCTAATGAGTAAAACTTGTTCTTAGCTTCACATTTTACTTGGGATCCTGATGCACACATAATTTATATCATTCGCACACTTGGGAAGAGACACTGCATGCATGATCAGAGTGTAAATGCTGTCATCTCCCTGATTTTATATCTTCAGGTTCATTAAGAAATTTCCCAAATTATCAGTGAGAAATGTCAGAGATTCCAACAGCATAACTTTCAAGCTGTTTGTCCCAGTTAATGACACCGTTGTGCCAATGTCCTCCCAAGTTCAAATACCTTCATATAACTGTGCCATTTGCCTTTGGTTTGAGTACTGTAACATGGCTCACAGTGAAAAAATGGGGGGCTATCACAGGTACTTCTGTATCAGAGGCCTGAACAAGACACAGGGGAAGTCTTGAAGTTACTGAGTATATCTACACTCTGAGGAACATTGAACTGTAAAGATAATTCTTATATGTTGCACATTTCCAAGCCACATATTCAGAGGACTTTTCCTGCTGCGTGTGTTACAACCTTCATTGGATAATTTTAGGTGCTCATGTGGGCTTCACTAACTTTCCCTATGAAACAAAACAGAGGCAAAATTACAAAGCAGCTCAACTGCAGGCCTCAGTTACTGATTTCTCAACATAAGGCCCAAGTGTTTAATCTCACAAAGAATGAATATCAAAGGAAGAGTTAAAAAGATATTATCCTTCTGTCAGTTCCGGTCTTTTATGTCCTAAAGACAGTGTCTTCAAACTATGAGCACTGTCTTTGATATCTAGGAAAAATTACAGCAGTATTACCAGCTATTGCATGATTTCTGGTGTGTCATTTCAAAACCTTGAACATTACACCTTCAAAATACTAGTAGAAGAAAAACAGAGTGTTTTTTGTCCAAGAGAGATGTCAAAATCTGAGGCTAGGCAACTGATAGCATAAGAAATTACATCTGAACACAAGAAGACACTTTTTTTTACTATGACAGTGATCAAACACTGAAAGAGGTTGCCCATAGAGGTTGCAGAGTTTCCATCTTTGGAGATATTTGAAAGCTGTATGGAGATGGGCAACCTGGGCAACAAGCCCTGGGCAGCTAGCTCTAGCCCTGCTTGAGCTGGGAGGTCGCACCAGATGGTCTCAAGATTTCCCTTTCAACCAGAATGATTCTGGGATTTTAAAAATTGTTTTACATTAATTTATGACACCTTCAACTTGCATTAAAAGTTCTGACAAGTCATCTCAAGCAGTTTAGTTTTTCGATATTAACAATATGCTGCTCGTAAGCCATATGAGCAATGCAAAAAATGAGAAGTCTCAATGTCTTTGATTTTTAGAATGAAGCAGTTTAAAATTAACTGCCACATTCCAATACAAATCACATTCATCTCCCAGAAGAGATGGAGAAACTTGCTCTGCCAGTGGAAGAGAAAAACATTGTTTAGCCCCTCTCCAAAGAGATTATGGCATTTGCATGACTAAACTGACTGGAGAACCCTGACCATTTATGCAACTATTTCACACAGAAGATGCCAGCATAGCTAATTTAAAATGCATTAGAAATGAAAAGGTAGAGGAGCAAATACAGCATGAATATTAATTTCAATTCCTAATCATAATCAGGAGGAATCAAACACAGTAATATAATTTTGGCAGACTCCCATGAGTTCCTCTTTTTCAGATCTTCCTGTATCTTGAATGTGCCAACAATTAAAAACCAAAAATCTGGTATCAGCACAGTGATTGAAAAGTGTCTCTTACCCCCAGACGTTTGGCATATAGCAGGAGATCAGCATAGCATCTTTTTCAACAATTTCTGTTTAACAGCGTAAGAGTTATGAATTGAAAAATTTCCAGAACAATCTGTATTTTCATATGCAGCATCCATCTAATGTCTATAAGCTTTACCCATGTTGTACTTTTTTTCTCAGTCCGAAATAAATGAACAAATTCTTTCCACAGCACCAGAGCGAAGGTGCATGTATCTCATCTAACTTCACTGAGAAGGGAGACCCTCCCTGTGGGCCTCATACATTGGTATACATATACTAGAGGAGGTTGGTCTTCTGGTTGTCATCTTGGGAGGCAGCTAAGGAATATTTGCCACTATTCTGGTTGGCCTGTCTTATTCCCCAGCAGGTTCCAATGGTGTGAGCATTGCCACTTTGGACCCCACCCCTCAAGTCCTTCGGTTTGAAGCCCACCTTACCAAGTTGACCAATCTGCTGCCAAAGATTCCCTCGCATATTCTAGACAGGTGGATACCATCCCTCCCTAACAGGCTATATTAATTGAAAAACATCTTGTTGTCATAAAAGACAAAACTTTCACAATGACATCAGCCATGAAACCAGAAATTTATTTGCATTATATGTCTATTTCTGTCTGCACCCTTTCCTCTAACCGGTAAAATGGAAGAAATTATGACTTCAGCACCAAAACTTTTTGCTTGCACTCCCAGGGCTTGTAGGTTTCTTTGGATTCGGCCCAGTTTCTGGCCTGTAGTGCCATTCATGCCCACATGTCCTGGGTTCAGCAGTAGCAGTCAATTTTTCCACTTCTTGGTAGCTGGTGCAGCACTGTGTTTTGACTTCCAGCCTGGGAACAGTGTTTTCAGTTGTTGCTAAGTGATGTTTACCCTGACCAAGGACTTTGTGAGGCTCATGCTCTGCCAGGGAGGAGGGGAAGCTGTGAGGAAGCAGAGATGGGGCGCCTGACCCAGGCCAGCCAAAGAGGTATTCCATACCACAGCACATCATGGCCGGGGTGGGGGGTAACTGGGAGTTACCCGGAAGGATACGGGGTCTTCTGGGTTGGACTAATTTTTTGGCCGGTGGTATTGTCTTCTCTTCCCTTGTTATTTTCCCTTGTCATTGTTGTCGTTGGTGGTAGCGGTGGTGATTTGTGTTGTACATTGGTTGCTGGACTGTTCTTGTCTCAACCTGTGGAAGTTGCACTCGTTCGATCCTCCTCCCCATCCCTCCAGGAACAGGGAAGGGGAGAGCCCCCGGGGGGGGGGGGGGAGGGGAACTCAGGCCTCGATTGCTCTCAGCCCGGCACCACTCACTGGGAGTGAGTGAACAAGCTGTCTGGCTAGGGTTTAAACCACGACACCACATGAAAGAGCATCAATGGATAGTAGTATGTACTTCTTACAAGTTGTGGCACACTCTTGCCAACTTCTCGTACTGTAGCTCATAAAAGACAGCATACCTCTCACTAGACCTCGTCAGGCCATCAGATGGGCACCTCAGTGCCCTTTAAAAGAGAGTAATCAACTACAAGCACTTGTTTCTTTTTGTGGTGTCCACTGTGTGCTGCTGGTACAGTTTCTCCTTTCAGACGTTGTTCATGGGTGTCTACAGCTATTAAAGCTTCATTTCTGGATTTGGTTGTAATGCTGGAGGGTGGGGACTGAGGAAGAGGAATGCTTTTGTAGGTTACCAGGGACCAAGAGACCTCGTTCTCTGTAGTGTCCACCACAGAAGCATAGCTCTAAAACCACCTATCTTTATCTCAGTCATTCTAATATTGCACAGCATTTTAACTATTTTCTGCAACTTGGCCACCTGACATAACAGACCTTCAACTTGTGCAAATACTTCTCACAAGAGCTACCAGATCCTGGCAAGGGTCCCTGCTGTTTCCTGGATTCTCCCGGCTCCAGTAAACCCCTTGTATATCTCAATCCAGTTCCTAGCCACAGGACTCAGTGTTGCTGCAGCTATGTGCCTTGCTGACTGAGTCCAAGTTCTGGGAACTCTAATATTATCTATATTGCAGTATTAACTAATACACTATTTCATTAACAAAAACCAAGACTTATGGAAGTAGGTACATTTTTCTAAAAAAAAAATCAAAATATCTTAGCTATCTGGAAGGTAAATTTAAACAAGTTTAGACAATTTAGAACATTTCTTTTCAATACCTTCTTCTGTAATATGGGAGAAATAGAAGTGGGGAGGGAGACTGCAATGCTGTTTATTTCTATTCAATTTGTATTAACTGCTAAATTGTTTGGGGGTTTTTTGAATAATCTGTAATTGTGGTTTTTGAATAACTTGGCTCAGGTTTGAGTTTATTGGTGCTTTAACAATTGAACAAACAAATTTAACTTGGTAAGTTAAGTCACTGGAACATGGCAAAGTAGAATCATTTTACTAAGTTATGATTATAATTAGATCTTGTTTTGCAGTTTGCAGAAATTAAAAGTAATTCAACTACGTCCTTGTAATTACAAAAATTTATAGCTAACCTAAATAAAAGGTTACCTGTGTGGAATAACTGAGAATAATGAAGGTGGCAAGCAACACAACAGTTACTGAAATGTTGTACTTTGGTTTACACTGCTGGGAGTTTCCATAGCCAGATCCCACAGTCAAAGCAAGTGCTTGTTCTGGTTTAATGAACTTTAACTAAACTTCTGTGCACACACAGAGGATTCCTCCTGTAAAGGCAGAAGCTCAGAGGAGCATAAATTTTGAAGAGTGCACCTCCTCTGTTCTCAGCCCCTGTAAAATAGTCACTGTTTACGAGCTTTCTGGTAAAAGATACCAGAATTTGATTGCAGCCCTATTCTCAACATACTTAAAGGCTACCACATTTTGGTTTTCACTTGCACAGATCAGAGTAGAATCAAAGACTGCTGTTAGGTCTTTGTCAGGCCCTTTGTCTGCTGGATCCAAGTAAATCTTCTGAAAAAATGTCTTCCTTTTTTGTGATTGTGTGAAATGTCATGATAGTGAGTTCCCAAAATGATAACAGGTGTGTGTTGTGAAGGGGAAATTTGAGCAAAAGGGTGTCACTGAACAGCTAAAAGACATCAGATTTTCACCTCTGCTCTTTAGTCCTTCATACAAGTGTCTCCTGATAGTGAAAAAAACTTGTCTGCAGAAGTAGACGGAAGGTGTTAAGGAAACTTGTTTGAGTGACAGATAGCATGAACAAGATTGGGTTTTATTATTTCATGCTATATTGGTAGTATTGCAAGAGAATTGTGACTCATCATTTGTTACAGATGTTGCTGTAGCTATGCCTCTGACTTTATCCACCAATATTTCCTCCAGATGTCAAGATTTGCTATCATAGGAAGCTAGCATGATTCTTTCAATAAGGTCAAAAATTCTCATGGATGTTATCAGTGTTATGGCACTGTGAAAGACATAGTCTAGCTGTGGGATCTGGAACTGCCAGTGGGAAACAACAAGCTGGTAAAAGCTATGACTGACTGCAGACAGCTATACCCTGAACACCCTCTCCCTCCACACATTTCCTCAGATGCCTACACCATGCAATCAGATGAAAATCTGAGGTGATTAAACCAGCAATACCCCAATACACAAAGTAGACCTAAGTAACTGTTCCATAAAGAGTTCATGCAATCTTGTACCTTTCCCTAAAAGAGACCAAGAGGTCCTTTAATTTGTAGCAGACGATTGCACTAAGTTGTCCATTGTCATGCCTAAGCCTTTGTTCTGTATAGTCCCAGTTAATTTAGACACTTGACAAATATAAGCACTGAAAATTACTAGGCCCAGTGCACATTACCATCCTTCTACCCAGTCAATTTAATCTGCTGTCCTGCTTGCCAAATTATCTAGCTTTGTTGGGTCATTTCATTCTTCTTCAAAATCCTAATGATTTTGGCTGTAAATAACTTATCTTCACTTCAAAAAAAGTTGACTTCTTTCTGGCTATCCATTTTTCCTAGTCAATAACACATCCATCACAGTGTCACTGACTGACACATGGGAACCAAAGTATCTTTGCATACCACCCTAATCTTTTCCTCTCTGGAGAGAACTGCCCGTCAACACATATAATTTCCAGAACAGTGTCTAGTGAGAGACATTATCAAAACTGCTTTAGAGTCCAGATAATCTTTTTCAACTAATTTTCTTCTAACTTGCTATACCACTTACTTTACCTGGAAAAACAGACATCACATATACTTTCAAAGGAATGATCTAACATCCTTTAAACAAAACTTTGATTGAATCTATATTTGTAATGGCAATCCATCTTGCTGATCAATTTAAGAAATATTGCCTGTGCTGTTGGGACTCATTGCATTAAGCCACTGCTCTAATGCATTCCTCAGGCTTCTCAGTGCATTAAATTTGTTACTAGTGACCACATATATGGTCATTATAGCAAATACATGTGCTCATCCTGCTGGCAAAGTCTCTTGTGTTAGATGAAGTACGGGTCAATGCATTTGTTTTCTCATGATAAATACCATGGTCTATACTCTTCTTTCAGTATTCTGTAGCTCAGAGCCAAACCATCCACACGGCATCTCCAAGGAGCCCAGCCTACATCATCTGAGCCCTGTCCTGTAGATACCCCATTCCTGGACAGATCTCACTGTCTGGGTGGTAGAAAGGTCTTGGGTCTATGCTGGTCTGCCAGCTATGTTTATCTTTTTCCTGTAAGGATGCTTTAGAGCTCAGTGTCAGGTCGCCTCTGTACATATGTTGGGATGCAGGTAATGGAGACATTAGGAGAAGCTGGTCCTGACTACAGGCTCAAGTCTGTGTTTGGCAACATCTCTTATGAAAGTCAGTTTTCATGGTGAAAATAAAGCATATGTAATTGTTAATGATAAATCATATTACAAGGTAATGATGGTTAATTCAAAAACATCTATTCCAACTACTGTAAAAGCCAAATTTCAATATAAGCAACCATTTTATGGATAATGTCAGCAATAAAATAACCTCTAATCTAAAGAATTTCAGTGAAAAAAATGTGTAGCATGAAAAAGACAAAAAAAAAAATAAAAGAGGATTTTTTTCCAGGCTGAATAACAAATCTACTAAAGTGGAGACCCAGAGAAAACATGGCATTATTTTTTCTAGGAACTTAAATATGTCATTAGATCTAACACCCAAGTTCTTTCACTAAAAGTAGACACTCTTTTACTCTTTTTCACTTGTTTTTTATGCAGCAACATATGTATTTATTATTTTTTTGTCACTTTGATATTGTATGAATACTGGCACAATTGAAACTCTTTTAATTTCATAATTAGTTGTGTTTCTGTTTTTATTATGTGGCTGTGGTAATTTGTTTACAGTTAAGAATGAAGTTTGCTGTACACTGAACATTTAATATTCACACTCACAAGGAGGCAGTTTTCTAGAGAGTCTGTCTCAACTTCTGCTAGTATTGAAATTTTCTAGGGAAATTAGAAAAATCAAACTAAGAATAAGTCAGTCACTGGGAAAACTCAGCCTGGCTCCCTTGATTCCAGTGAATGACTCCTTAGTCCAATGTCTGCTCCAGATTAATATTTATACATTAATTATCTTTGAAATCCAGGTGATCAGATTTAACATTGGATAGCACTGGATCTTGGAGAGGTTTGGTTTGGTTTTGGTTTTTGATTTCAAGGTGTTTTTTTTTTTTGTGGGAATGTTAGAGAAAGAAAACTTGAAAAGAAGGGGGAGAAATAAAGGCAACATTACAAAACAAAGGAAGCAGGAGTACATATGGTCATATACTAGAGACAGAAATCTGTGTTTGTATAAAGCTTTAATTTGAAACATCATGACATTCATGTAAGAATTTTGCAACTGAAGTAGGAGCTCAGAAAATTTGTAGTGCGTGGAAAGAAAGATGTAAGACAGCAAGGAAAACCTCTCTGATCTCAGACCAATTGAGAAATACTTATTTACATCAATTAATTATTTTGTCCTCATTACAAATATAATTTGCTATTCTTTTAAAGAAGTTTCCAAAAAAGAGTGAATATTAAAAAATAGACAGTTAACATATGAGAACCCTCATTAAATTTATTTAAACTTCCCCTGGAATGTGTCTTTTTGTTATTACAACAAAAAGTCTAGAGATGGACAGCTGAAGGATCCATCCAACTCTTCACTGCTAGATAACCCTTCATGCCTCATTAACCCCAGTATAATTTACATAAACTGCTGAACCTTAACTCTGCCTCCAATGAAATTTACAAAAATACATGTAAAGGTCAAGATAACAAATTACAAGACTATAAAATCAATTTCTTATTCAAGGGATACTTTGCCAATAATCTCACGGTAATTTGCTTGCCATGGGAGAAGAAAAATATGACATGAATTAAATTACTTGGTCCCTTAATTGTTCACTTGCAAATCTTCATACACTGTATTTTTGTATCAGAGGAACATTCTGTGTAAGCTATCATACATTTTCTATGTGTTGTGTGGTCTCTATTATGGCTGAATTTCACTGTTAAGTACTCTCTGATGGAGTATGCCACTTCTTTGGTGAGGGATAAATGAAAGAAGGTATGTTATGAGCAAATACTATGAATTGTTTGGCTTGGAATAGCACCCAGTTAGTGATATTCATGTCAGAGTTCACTTGGTGGAGATACACTGATGTAAATAAAAAGACTGAAAATTAAGTCTTCAAGTTTTTTATATCATGGTGTGATCTACTCAGGATCTGGGGGAAAAAAAAAAAAGAAAAACAAACCGAAAAACAAACCAAAAAACAAAACACACACACAAAAACCCCAGCCTGACAAGGACGAAAAACAAACCCAAGAGCAAGATATTTTTGGTAGATAATTTAACTCTCAATATGGTTCTTACTATAATAGATTTCAAAATCCAATTGCTGTCAGATGCAAACACAAAAGTAAATGTCAGGTTATCTTTAGAACTTTTCTAAAACATTCTGGAAACAAAAAGGTGAACATTTTTCAGGGACCAGATTTTGCAAACATAAGAAGTTAAATTTTCACTAAGGTAATGACCCAGCGTTTAGCCCGTATGTTTGTTGCTTTAAATTGTTGAAAAATAGAATTGCATAATGAGAATTTTAGATACCATTGCCTAGTCTGGCTGTTTATTTGAACTGACATTTTGAGACAGTTTCTTAGGGACCAGCCTCCTGTTGTTTCCTGTTTTCATGCAGTATGACTCAGTCTTCATGCCAACTTGAAGTTTTTCTACTTAATTTTTAAAGTTCAAGAATAAGACTGCTCTTTTGAAAAGGTTGCATGTACCTTATATGCAACAATGCTTTCTTTATTTTTGAGTTAACACAAAACAAACAAGTGCCAAAATGCTTGCTGCTGTTGTTAGACATACTTGAGGCATCTCTCTATCACCATACAAGAGAAATTCTTCCACCTGTACTAATAGGATCTGGGTTGTTTGGCTGGGCAGAGTGTGGAGTCTGAAAATTCATACTCTTTCCTGCTAGGAAAAGTGGTCAATATTCTACTAAGTATACAGACCTGCCTGACTTCCATAAGACACCAAGACTAAAGAACTATGCAAGTGCAGACATCAAGGTGATAAGTAATCCCAGTGATGATGAAGGGCTAATAGACATGTGAAGCAAATATTACTTGGTCTTTGTTGCATGATATACCTCCCAAGCAGATAATAAAAGGGAAGCATATTACCGTTGTTTGGAAGCCATTCACTCCATTTTGGTTTACAGAGAAACTGCTGTTCTCAAAAACTGAAAAAGAGAATCGAAGCAAAAAGATGTGCCTCAAGAAGCAGTCCCACAAGTCCTTGAGAAATCTTTCTTGAAGATTCTTGGAGAATCTTTCTCAGGCAGCAGCCTCATCTATAATTCTCTCCAGGTACAAGCTAATAGCACAGCAGACATTGTCATGCTCACCACTTCCCCCCCACACCGTGGAGACAAGGCTTAGCTCAGGAACTTGCAAGTCACCTGTGGTACCATATCCAACAGTGTAGAGACAGCCTGTCTTCACAGCCTTAACCTGGAAGTTCACAAGCTTTTCACAACCCCTTTTTCAGTATTCAAGATGTTCATAAAGAGTTTTATTTTGCATGGACTGTTGGTGTCTAAAGAAGTGAGAGATCATACTGTAATACCTGCATAGCAGAGACCTCACCAAGGCATCAGATCACCTTGCTTTCAGCAAGACAGTTTTCTATAGTTCTTTCATTCTGCCAAGTGTGTCTGAAACCAGCCAAAGGGTTAGAAACATAGAAGGCAGATGTAAGAGCAAGACAGACTGATAGAAATAGTTATATAGTTACCTCTTAAACTAAATGAATGTTTTAAACTAAAGACAGTTCTTCTCTTTAAAGATTTTTCAGAACAATATTATTTTTTTCCCTTCTGAATTTTGGAGATTTTATTCTGAGTAGTGAAAATTACTGGAATTCATGGGGAAAAGGCTTAGAATGTATCTGGATTTCCAGATATGTCAAAATGTAACCCACAGATTAAAAAAAAAAAGAGGAACCAAACTGCACCTCACTATTCTGTTCCATGGTGGGACACTCTTCTGGAAGCAACAGTCTGTTAAACTAACTTTACTGACAATAGAATTAGAGAGACTCACAAAAACTTCACAAGCCTGGGTTTTCAGTCGATTAAAAAAAAAATCAATTTTAAATGGCTTCTCCTTCCTTTGTGCTATTTACCCAACAGTGTCCTGAAATGGAACATAATACAGTCAATTACAGCTGGAACTAAATATTCCTGTTCAAACCTCAAAGGTTTTTGTTATTAAACAAAGTTCACAAAGCTGACGTCAACAGAAATACCGCTATCCCCCGCTTTATTTATCTATATTAATAGTGGTCCTGAGAAAGATCCTTTCTATTTCTGATCATTGTTTTAACTTTTCTTAGCATTCAATCATCTTTTCTATGAGAAAGGAGGTTTTTGGGTTTTGTGTTTTGTTGTTGTTTTTTTAATGAAGAAACTAACTATCATTGCATCATGAATGTAGCAGGACTGAGATTTTAAAAAAATATATTTAAGTAATAATATTGTCCAGCACAATGTTTCCACTTTCAAATTGCTTTCTTTGGGTTTTAGTGGGAGAAAAATGCTTGCGTTTCTTTCTCCTGGACGCAATTGAAAGCTGAGCTTGTTAAAACCACAAAAGCTTGGGATAGTACTGTCTCCATGTCTGCTCTGTCTTACAGCACTATTCTCCAAATAAATCCCTCTCTTCCTTCTGCTCCTTGCCAGCCTCTGAACTCTGCCATTGTCATTTTGTCACCTTCTGTGGCAACCAGAGCTTGGAAATCTGGTATAATATATTTTGCTATTGAGGAGCTATTTAGTGGGATAGAGGGGATTACAGCTGAGACAAGAGGGAGCACAAAATTACAAAATGATATATATAAACCCTTAGAATCAGTTTTAACTAGTGTTACATTTGATGGCTTTGTAACAGTAGCAATGGAAAATTACTGAGGTGCATGATACACAGAAAAAAATGTAGACTACAGATAGAGAACATACTGAGAATTCTTGTACAAGATAAATCGTTACAGTTGACATAGTTTTAAGAAAAAGTCTAGAAGAACAGGACACAGGGATAAGGAATATCTGGGAACTGCAGGTGTCCAGGATGGGCTACAGTTAAACTAACTGATAAGTGGGAGTACAGGAGGATTATTATGTCTCTGGTGCGAATGAACGAATTAAGCTGGTATAAGCATCTACTGCGCGTGCTCCAAAGGCGGCCAGAAGTGATGAAGATTGTTGGAAGAAGTAAACGACCTTCAGAGACCACCACCACAATTCTGTACGCATGGGGGGAACTTTCTGGAAAATGATGTAATCCGTATGTAGCCTCATGAATATGTATGCATGCCCAGGGACTATATAAGGACGGCTTGTGTAGCAATACGGGGACACGCGTTAGGAGGAGCTATCCCCCATGTCGCCCAGCGCTGCAATAAAGGATACCTGCTTGACAACTTGAAAACTTTGTTGGCAAGTTTGTTCCTGGAATTTTCTCCGAATCACAGCTCTAAGGAGAACAGTGTTTTATAGCCTTTGTTTAATTTGCTTCTGTACAACGAAAACAATGTTTCTTCAGTTTAAACGAAAGTCTGAGGTGGACCTACATGTATAAGAAGCAAACATAAAAAATGAGCAAGCATAAATATGAGTAATCTAATACAGAAAAGTTCAAAGGAATGTACCTACATCTAATTCAAATCATATATACTTTAACCTTTTCTCATATATCTCATACATGTGAGCCATTCACTTTATCTCAGAATTTTAATGTCATGTATTAGAAACTCAAATCCAGAACCAAAGCTGTTTCTTCAGTGCACTTCCTCAGTAGCTCTGATCTTGAAAAGGCAAAGGTAGAAAAAACAAGATTCTCTCTAATTAGACCTTGTTGAACTGTTGTCTGACATCTATCTGGCCTAAATAGCTGAGCAGTGTTTTCTGTTCTTTTTTTCCTTGCAGATAACATACACCCTAGTGAGCAGGCAATGGGAACCTTTTACAAGGCTTCTGAAGAAATTAGTTAAAAAATACAAAGAATATTGTCTTATTTTTGCCCTGTTTATTTCAGTGTTGATTAGAGTCTTGCAAAGGCTGTAAACCAGCATTGGAGACTGTCAGAGCTTTATTTCATTGGAGTCATTTCACGGTGGTTTTAACCCTTCTTTAGTCTCCAAGGTAAGCAGGAAACAATGAAGATAAAAGATTTTTTGTTTTGTTTTCCTGTGTGAGAGCATAATGTTCTTCCCATTTCTATCAGCTGTTTTGATAACCAGGGATTAATTAAAGAGTCACTTGTTGCTTCTTCTTATATTCCAAAAAGCTTTAATCCCCAAAGTTCCAAAGTAATAAAGACGGCAATATCATCCTGCACATACGGGACAAGAACAGTCCACCTTTGGTCTCAAGTCATGTTAAACCACAGAAAATAATAAAACCATAACTTACATAATTCCCTTAGAACAGTACTGTATATAGAGAAATGCTGGGGATATTTTTTCTCTACGGATTCTCCACAGGATTCTCTGACTATGGAGGGCAAATGCTTCATTGCAAATTGTGGCACAGACCCAGCTGAAAATCTGGACTCAGCAGCAAAAAAAGATCTCTGATCATCAATTCTAAATAACTTGTCTTGGAAGGTCGTCATGTTTATTTCAGCAGAAAAAAGTGCATGGCTAAAATTTAAAATAAAAAGCCAAAACCAAATCCAACCAACCAAAAAACCAACACCGAAAACCAAAAAAAAATCAAAACAAACAAAGCAAACAAAGCAAACTCAAACAAACAACAACAAAACAAAACCAAAACCACCCAACCTGCTGAAAGTTGTTAAGGATGTAGATTTCTGAATTGTGGATGAACACACATGGTAGACTGGCAGTCTACTGCTTTCACTATGGACATCTGCTGCACAGTATGTAAGTTTTTATTCATACTACTAACATGAAGGAACCAGAATAAGAGGAAACATGGCCTGAGGTGTCTCAAGAGTTATTCTAACACCCTAAGATAGGCACATTGGGTCTAGCTATGCTGGTATCAGATCCCAGTGCGTGGCATGTAGCATCCCTGTTTGCTCTCAGTAACAGGAATAAGAGACCAGCAAACAAGTTAGAAAGAAGCCTTGAGACTGCAAGGCCAATTCACTGATCCAGATACTTGGGCAGCTGAATCTCCATGTAGCACCTCAAAGTACAGCTGACTGTATTTTGTTTTAAATATACCCTAAGACTTCAAGCCCCAGAGTTTCTAAACTTGTGGTCTGGAGAGTACTGGAAAGGCTGTGATGAACAACCAAGTGGAAGACATTGAGAAGAAGGAAGAGGAAGAATTTAAAATTGCTCATCAGGTCCTCTTTCCAATGGTTTAGAAGCAATTCACAAGACCCTGGAGAACCCTGTGCATGCAGAGCAGATCTCCGTCAGATACGGTGACACAGCATTGCAGAGCGCTGCATAGGCAAATGTTAAGCACCGAACTGGAAGTAAGAGAAAGGAAACGAGCCAAACAGAGGAGAGTAATCTGGGTTCTGAGGTAGTATGATGCCAAGAAGTCACAAATTTTTTTCCAATTACATAATTAGCATCAAATTAAATTACTTATGTCTGTGGCTTTGAAACTAGTTTTGCTAGTTGACCCTTCAAAACCTCACTAGAGGGGTTATTGATGAAGGTACCTTATACAAAATACTAGCATCTCCCTTCATTTTAACTCAGTAAGAAATGCTTTTGATCATGATTGGAAGTGTTGTGAACCAGCCTAATTTTATGCAGTGTTCACTGCTCATTGTCCAAATATTTTCACGTAGTGATTGATACAAAAAAACTCTTTCTGGAAATAGTCAAGAACCTAATATCTGGGAAAGATGTTGATATTAAAGAAAGAGAGGAACATTGTGAACCCTTCTAGTCTTCCTTCCATCTAATGCACAGTCTTCCTTTTAAACAGAATCATGGAAAGAGTCAATATCTTTTGGCAAATAAATGTGTCCTAAGTGCATTAGACCAGAAAGGTTCTAAGCCAAACTCTCTGTACATATAAATGGACCACACACTATCTGAATTGATGGGTGAATGGAAGTTTGGCTGTCCCTAAAATCAAATCAGTTATAAAGAAGCAGTACCTAGCATCAGCTTATATAAACCAAACCAAGAACACAATGTGGGAAGGACTTTTAGAGAGCTTCAGTCATCAATCTATATTTGCAAATTCCAGTAAATCACAAAACAAAGTTGAAGATGATTCTCAAAAATGGTTTTGAAATTTCTCTGAAGTCATTTCTGTTTACCAAGGGATATGGCAGCTTTCAGAAAGAGGCAAAGAGGCAAATTCATCTCCTTTCAATTTAGTGGTAAAGCTTTGTTTTCCAGTGCACTGGTATTGTCATCCAGTCTTTTGGTATCATGAGGTCTGTTGATCAGTTTGCTGGCCTAGGATTTATGTTTGTCTTCCCAGCAGGTAATGTATGAGACAGTTACTTCTAGATGTACCTGACCAATACTTTCTATAGAAACATTTATATTAATGACTTCTGAGCTATTTCATCATACTGCGTACCCGAAAGGAGACCTGGCAGAACAGAACATTTAGATTAAATGATGTCAGTCTAGAGAGTCAGACCAAGAGGGCTGAAACCACTGCTGCCTAAACTATTACTCTTACAGGATGATAATATCTTATTTTTAGAACATCGAAGCATGTCTCACCCTGGAGTTCAAACAGTGCTGTAATAGTTATTAATGGCAGCTGTCAGCTATGCATCTATTGACCACAAATGAATCACACTGGCTGTACTAGAAGCCCCCCCTAGAGCCCTGGAGGGCTGGGTCTTTATTTTCTTATTTTTATTTCTATTTTTCCCCTCTTTTTTTATTAGCTCATTCTTTTGTACGCAACATGATAATGAAATAGCAGAGTGTTTATCTGCAATAGCCATTAGGACAAACTAATGAACTTGTTCTGGAGATACAAGCAGGTCATCACCTGCTTTGTCAGTAAATAATACTGTTAAGGAGGCAATTTCCCTCACTGTAGGTACTCACAAGTTAATTTAGAAACTACCAGTTTTTAATTAGTAGTGCAGCCAGCATAGTGTGTAGCAAAAATCTTGCAGAAAGCCCTTCAATTTATTAGGAAGCTAAAGAAATACATTAAAAATACCCTTCACCCCCTCTAAAGAGTGATCTGACTCTAATATCAATATGATTGATATTAACAGTTAAAAGGAAATAATTAAAAATTTCATGCATCTTTGTCTCTCTAAATTAAATGACTTTCAGACACATTTAATTTTTACCAGGCTACAGTATTTGCAAATTTCATTTCAAAGCATGATTTTTACACACATAGGTTTGACAAATCAGCTGCTGCAGCTGTCTTACAGTAATTAGTATAGACAATTCATGCTTTCCCAGCCAAATAAAGAAACTACAAATAGTATGAAATCTACAGCAAAAATGCCTGTGAATCCTCAGGATCAAGCAAAGTCTGCTGTTAAGTTTTTCTTCAGGAAAGGTCTGCAAAGGGCATGAAAGCTGCACAGAAAAAAAAACAGCATGTAGCTGCCTGCCTGTTAAACAAAGAGACAGATACAATGTAGGTCTGCATCCTTCATTTCAAAGTGCAATTAAAAACCCTGGCCCTTGCCTAAAAGATCTGTCAGAGAGGAATTGCTCCAAAGAGATAATGACACTGACAGAGCCAAGAGGAGAGGTCTTGGGAGACTGAAATGAAGCCCAGAGGGAGCAGCTTTTTGTGACAGAAGACTCCCCTGCTCTTGCAGGACTCTTGCAGGTCTCTTTTAACATTGCTGTTTTCAGGTTACCATGTTTTCACTGGCCATATGTTTGCAAATGTCTTTGCAGTAATAAAATGGCACTTTAATGAGTGAGAAAACTGAGGAAAGAAGAGGAAAAATGGCAGTGGAGGAAAGGAGGGAGAGAAAGAAAATATATCGTTAAATGGGGAAGTGTGAAGTCCCTTTGTGCAGTATTGTGTTACTCTTAGCATGAACTCACTATGAAGACAGACAGATCAGACATGCCTAAATACATTAGACAAGAAAAGATAAAAGGTGTGCCTGAGCCACAAACCAGCACATATTCATTGTTGTTTAACTGTGCTAGGCAATGTCTGGTAGAGTGTAAACAAAGTGCTGAGTAGGACCTCTGCACATGAGGATATGTCTACCTTTCTTCTGGCAAACAAGCTGATGTCATGCTTAAACATGCTTTTCTGAATGACCAGGTTGGCTTCTGTACCTGTCTTGTCCTCCCCCCTGCTCTGGCAATGCTTGCTCTTGAGTCAGCTCCTTCTTTGAATATGGCATGATGCCAGGCAAAGAAACCCCTCTCATTTGGTCTCTGCTTCTGCCCATTAAAAACCAGCAGTCCCAGATGGGATCCACTTTTCCTACCTGGAAGATGTTGAAAGAACAGGCAATTGCATTTTTACTCTCCTGCTTGTGGACATTGCTTTTGTCTACATGCATACCCATTCTGCTTTTCAGATGTCAGCTGTGATGGGGCTCTGTTTTAGCTCTCTGGAAGCTTCTTGGTATTCCACGTCCAGAGAAATGGCTGGTTAGGCTCTTCTGACCCCTGTCCTCTCTTTCTTTGATATTATGACAGTTAATATGAAAAGTAGTGCTGCTACCTTGGAACAGTATTTGATGAATCACTAGTAATAACCCAACATTTAATCCTAAAAATTGGGCTACCTGTCAAGTTTGTCTGCAAAGCAATTTCTTTAATTTCCACTGATGTCCTCTTCTAACAGGGTCATCTCCCCCAGATCAATATCAGCTGAAATGTGATTTGGCTTTGTGATCCCCAGAGGCATTATTCTGCCCACTTGCTGTGTTCAAGATATTCCATCTTCTTCTAATGCTTCAGCTGAACATAAAGCAGTAACGACCTGTCCAAGGTGGATGTTATTACTGCCTTGCTTCCTCAGCTGCATGCTGGATTGAAGCTTTTGAACATCAGCACACAGACAATCCTACCTTGAATAACTCGCTCTTAGTCTGTCCAATGAGTCCATGGTGTGCCATTCTCATATTTTGCAACAAAAGTCCCTTGCCCTTGGTACATTGCTAGGTCATGTATCTTTTCCTGCCATCCTGTAATTCAGTTGTTTTTCCCAAGGTATATATGTTTAAAAATTTCCACTGTAAGTAAAGATGTGTCTGAAATGCTATGGTAAATGAGGCACTTCTGCACTGTATGAGATTGTTTTCTGTTTTATCACAGAGCCCTGAATGAATATCTGGTTCAACCCAAGAGGAAATGTTTGTTTTCCTTGTGTAAATTCCACTTTTTAAATGTAGGATATTTCCTCCAAAGCAGGTCTTGCAGTCCTTGGAGGTCTTGGCTGAGACAAATAGGAGATGTATTTTGTTCTTTGGTTTATGACAGGGGCTTGAAGTTAGTCTTTGTACATTTAGTTATTTCTCCAGGATCTTTTCTTTTGTATGTAACTTATGGACAGGTAGCAAAAGAAAGGTTTTTTCCTCCTGTTATTCATTTATATTGTCAGTTCTGTGGACCTTTTTTTTTTTTTTTGTTGGTAACAGTCTCTAGCTGAGGTTGCACAAGAGTACAAGTTCTTCTCATATCATGGTGCAGTACCTGTCTTCCCATGTCATGGCTGTTGCTCCTAGAAATCCCCATATTGCTCTGAGATGTCTTTCCTACCCTGGGAAACCCCACTGTGATTCTTGGCTAGGAATCAAGGACCTCTTTTTCCCGCCTGTTTTCTAATATGAACAATCCAACCATGCACATTTGAAGCTGCTGCTCTTCTATGAAGGAGTTTTGAGGCAATAAATGAGCACTGACCGTATGTAAACCTGCTTCTAACTTATCTAGCTGTAGTCCAGAAGGCAAAACACCTATGTCATCATGGCACTTAACCCAATCTCTCCTGAGGCCTAGGAAGCTAAAGGCACCAGTGTCACATAACCAGGGCTGTACAGTGCAGGATGAGGGTAATTTCTCTGCGTGGCGCTGCACCACAATTAGAAAGGCAGGACTATGAGGAGGGGTGCAGAGAGGGCTCAAACTTGAGTTCATAGCTCTGATTCTCTTATTATGAATATACTCAAGGTTCTTTTATGGTGCTGGACTACCCTGAGATCTGAGGCTGTGCTTTAAAAACCATTAGGAAAAAGCTTATGAAGTTAGAGATCCTTCTGTCTTGGGAGTTTTCAAGTGATTAGGATGACAACTAAATTGTGATGACCCTGGCTGGAGCCCTTGACTTCTTGCTTCAGGGCTGAGCATCTCCTGATAGTCCTCTCTGAAATGGACATAGCAAAGCTAAAGCCTCAACTTGGAATGATTTTAGTGTTAAAAAGGTGAGCTAGTCTCACTCGGGTCATTTCTGAGTAGAGAATCTGGTTTAAAAAAATTCCTGTTAAAACATTCTTTTCAACTTCTGTGAAATGTTTTGGCCTCAGCACAATAAAATCATATGAAAAATGTTTCAATCAGTACTTTTTGGAGGCCTTATGATATAGTCTTTAATTATACACATTCTTTTTCTGTTCCCCAGAGTCCTAGCTCATTTTGAAATTATTTGTATTTTATTCATACTTTTATTGTTAGAATGCTTTCCAGACTGGAAAGCAGCTTTTTAAAGAAAAACAAAATAAATAAGGGGAAATGGCTGTTCTTTGTTTAATGTATTTTGCATAATAACGATTGGTATCTTTTGAAATAGAAATAAAATACTGGCATTTTTCACAACACAGAGTTACAGGAAACTTCCTGTGTATCTTTGTTTACAGGCTTAAATTTGTTATATGTAATAAAATTCACCCTTTTCCTTTTCTTTTGTATAGGCATAAGAGCACAATAAATCAAAAGTATGTTACAGGATTATAAGCATTTCTAGCAGCAATTCCATTAGTCTGAAAGTCATTGGATTTTTACTTCTTTGTAAGTATTTTTGTTATGACTATGCACATATCAATAGGCAAGTACTATCATCTGACTAGATATGATTCTACTTTGTATAACGCACATAAAAATATGTGCATATGTGAACATACAGGTACATCTGCAGTATTTTAGGATAAAGTTAATCTACATGCTCACTTACATTTATACTTATACATTCATAATATATGTTTACACCTATGCATTTATACTTAGAATCTGCCATGAAAACACGTAAGTATGTTTATGTAATGATACCTCCAACCAAGATGCAATAAAAGAAAGCCATATTTCACTTTAAATGGTACTGAAAAAGACAATAAGCAATGTAGCTTTTAGTATAATTTAAGGGTGGTGAGGCACTGGAAAGGGTTGCCCAGGGGAGTTGTGAATTCTCCATCCCTGGCAGTGCTCAAGGCCAGGTTGGACAGAGCCTTGGGTGACATGGTTTAGTGTGAGATGTCCCTGCCCATGGCAGGGGGGTCGGAACTAGATGATCTTAAGGTCCTTTCCAATCTTAATTATTCTATGATTCTAAGATGCACACACCCTTTCTATAAAGCCTCACCACTAGGCTAATTTGTCAAGTCTTACCATTTCAGGGCATAAGTTTAGTATTAGGCTGTACATTGTCAGCAATCATTTAGTAGAGATCGTAGAGTCATAGAATCATAGAATATTTTGGGTTGGAAACATCATCTAGTCCAACCCGCTTGCAATGAGCAGGGAAATCTTCAACTAGATCAGGCTGCCCAGAACCACATCCACCTTGGCCTTGAGTGTCTCCAGGGATGGCATATCCACCACCTCCCTGGGCAACCTGTGACGGTGTTTCACTGTTCTCATTGAAAAAAATGCCTTCCTCATGCCCAGCCTGCATCTCCCCTCTTTTAGTTTAAAACCATTACCTTGTTCTATCACAACAGGCCCTGCTAAAAAGTCTCTTCCCATCCTTCCTAAAGACCTCTTTAAGTACTTAAAAGCCTCAATAATATTTCCCCAAAAGCCTTCTCTTCTCCAGGTTGTACAGACCCTTCCTTGTATGAGAGATGTTCCATCCCTCTTACAATTTTTGTGGTCCTCCTCTGGATCCTCTCCAATAGGTCCATGTCTTTCCTGTACTGAGGACTCCAGAGCTGAATGCAGGTGGGATCTCACCAGAGCACAATAGAGGGGCAGCAACACCTCACTTGAACTACTGGATGCAGCTCAAGATACAGTTGGCCTTCTGGCCTGCAAGCATACACTGCCAGCTCATGTCCAGTCTTTCATCCACAGAGTCCTTCTCCTCAGGGGTACTCCCAATACAGCATCCCCCGCCCTGTTCTGATACCAGGGGTTGCCTTGACCCAGGTGCAGGACCTTGCACTTAGCCTTCTTGAACCTTATGAGTTTCACAGGGGCCGATTTCTCAAGCTTGTCCAAGTCAATCCCCCTGTCTATGTCATTGATATTAAGCAGTAATGCTTCCACTACGGACCCCGTAAGGGATGCCACTTGTCACTGGTGACAACAGAGTCATTGAACCATTGACCCCTGCCCTCTAGATGCAACCATCCAGGCAATTCCTCATCCACTGAAGAGTCCACCCATCACACACATGATAAATGTGGCTTTACAGTGACTGCCTCAGTAGGTGGGCCATGCACCCAAATCCATGCATTCGGTGCCATGTCAGTGCCAGGGTAAGGGGAATCTAGACAGAGAGATACCATACTTCACAAATTGATGAGAAAACTCCAGGAACTTGTTGGAGCTGCAATTACAGAGGCCTGGATTCATCTGTCCAAAATTGCTCACCACCAGGACTGAGAGATGTTAGAACCAGTTGGCCAAGTGTGGGGAAAAGAGGCACTGGAGATGAGGTTGGTAGACCAGGCCAAAGAAACTGGAGGTAGCTTTTATTTTCCTGGTTCCTCTGGTTCCTTGCACTGGGGTGTTCAGGCACTGACATCGTATCCCACATCCAGCCACCAATGTTCTACTTACCTTTCTCCTTCTGCTTCAATGCCTCTCACCAGTCCACATGAAATAGATTTGTGCTGCTATGCCAGTTGAGTATGAAAGTATCTGCCTCTCATGGTTCTAGGGCACTGATATTTAGGTCATAAGCCCCACAGGGTTTCTCTACGTAGATATTATATATGGGGTCAAGATTTCCTGTGATCTTCTAGAAGAAAGGTAGAACTGTTGTTACAGCACGAAATACAAATATATCTAGATGCTCATCTCAAGAGAACTGGGGTGCTATGGGAGCCTGGGTCTCCACCATGTTGGTAATGACACAAAGTGACAGGGTGGCCTTGGCTACAGAGAGCTTGCAAATTCAGTAAACAAGGTAGCTTTATCCCAAGTGTACAACCAAGACATAGGTGGCCTATGGGATCGAGAGCTCATACATGAAATGTGATAGAAAAAAGAACCAGATTCTGACTACCCCAGTACTGTTTAATGTCACACCAATGTCCTTGCTTACCTGTTGCAGTCAGAATACTTTTTTTGTGTTTACAGAGAGGTGCAAATAGAAAGGAAGGGATGAAACTGAGAAAGAAACAAGGATTCCAGAATAAATATAACAGGAAGAAGACACTTCAAAATACTCTGAGGATACCATTTCCCTACTTCCTTGCCCTTCACTGTCAGAAAAAATGTGATTTCATGAATGCCTTTGTGCTGATCTTCCTTGCAAACTCTCAGGTTGTTTTGTGTGCTCTGAAAGTAACATATTTTCAGTCTGGGACCAGTGCTCCCTTTGAACTCACTTGAAATACAGGACAAATGGAGAAGCAGATTTTAATCTTTGCATCTTGGCAGTAGATGATGATGGATATTAGAAAATGAAAGATGAACCGTGGAAATGAGAACTGTGTTTTCTTTTGTGTAGAGCTCCTTGGTCCCTGAATTATTCATATTCTGAGTCTGATTCATCATCTTCCACCTTTTTTTTTAATTTTCTTCTCACTGTCTGAATCCAATGGGAAAGAGAAAGAACTTCCTTCCTTGATTAATTCTAATTTTTAATGATATAGAAGAAAGAGCCAGTTTTCCTGAGTGCCCCCATTTTGCATTCCTTCTTTGGCAGCAAAACCACACTGATATTAGTTGGGAGGCTTTTTGAAATTTCTTAATTTCAGCCATTGCATGTGAGATATTGGTCTCCGGTGGGACTGGTTACCAGCACCATGAAACCCTTCCCTTGACAGCATTTGATCCTGCTGAGAGTTTCGCTCATAGCAATACATCCTCAAAAATACTAAAAGAGTAATGCAAGAAGTGTGTCCCCAAGGTTTCTTCAGGAAGTAAAGATAGATCTGCTTAGATCAATCTTGCAATGCTCTTCACATGCTGTTCTGCTACAGTTTCCACTTTACTTGGACTGCTCATTTCTACTATAATGTTGCCAGTACTTCCACTTCAGGAATTCTAAGTCCAGATCATTGAAGTATGACTGTCGTGGTTTAAACCCCAGCCAGACAGCTTGTTCACTCACTCCCAGTGAGTGGTGCCGGGCTGAGAGCAATCGAGCCATTCCCCCCCCCGGGGCTCTCCCCTTCCCCGCTCCCAGAGGAATGGGGAGTAGGATCGAACGAGTGCAACTCCCACGGGTTGAGACAAGAACAGTCCAGCAACCAATGTACACAAATCACCACCGCTACTATCAACGACAACAATAAGAGAAAATAACAAGGGAAGAGAATACAATACCACTGGCCAAGAAAATGAGTCCCACCTGGAAGCCTGTCTCCTTCCGGGTAACTCCCAGTTACCCCCCACCCCGGGCATGACGTGCTGTGGTATGGAATACCTCCCTGGCTAGCCTGGGTCAGGTGCCCCATCTCTGCTTCCTCCCAGCTTCCCCTCCTCCCTGGCAGAGCATGAGCCTCACAAAGTCCTTGGTCAGGGTAAACATCACTTTGCAACAACCGAAAACATCGGCTTCACCAACACTGTTCCCAGGCTGGAAGTCAAAACACAGCACTTCACCAGCTACCACGAAGGAGAAACATGACTGCTACTGCTGAACCCAGGACAGTGACTTGCTGCCTTCTTATCAGCCATAAGGAAGAACAAAAGGGTCCCCCCACACACACTCACAATTTTATTTGCATTTATTAGGAAATAAATTCCAAACCTGATTAAAAGCTGCCCTAATTAAACCGTGCCTTCTATGGTTTACCTCTACTTATTACAAAACCAAAATCTCTTTCGAGCAGTTTCCGTTCACTGTTTTGAGAAATAAAGAATTATTTTTATATGTATATGTATATACAAATGTATCCTTTGTACCCTGTGCTCTTAATATCTTTTCCTGTTTACTTTATATGCAATTAATCTGTATAGAGTGGTTTGGATAAATTCTGCCAAAAGGGTGTTAACCCGTATAATACACTTGTCAGAAAAAAAAAAGTGTTTTCTAACTGTTCCACAGATGTCTGAAGTGGATGATACCAATGGTATATAGTGTTATCTGCCTTTTGAGACAAAAGAAGATAGTGGAAATGAGTATACACAAAAGTAATGCAAGTAAAATTATTAATTTCCAAAGCTTTATAACCAGTCTAATCCATATGGTTTCATTTTTTTCACTTGCAAATTCACTTCCTTATTTGATCTTTGAAATATTATAAGCCTAAATTCATATTATTCCTTGAGCTTGTCATTAGCAAATTCAAAGGCATTTAATAAAAAATACTTTCACTACTGTGTGAAGCTGGACTGAATGTTCCTGTTTCCAGGTCTTCTTCATTCTGCTAGGGGTGAGATATGCTTAAAGCAAAAATACCAACCTCAAAATGAAGAACTACTGATTAGCACTCTGCATGTCATCAGAAGTGAAAAACTGTTTTCAGAAGTGAAAAACTGATCTTCTCAATAATCAGCACATCATGGTGTTTTGGGCATATGAAAGCATATAAATTAAGTCAGCAGTTTTCTTTAGATTTAGAGTGTATGGTTAAGCAGTTTATAGGTTAACAGTTGAAAAACTGATTTGACAAATGGCAACACTAACATCAGTTTATTTTTTCTTCATTTGAACAAAGTTAATCTGAAATTTTATGCATAACCTGGTCAAATTCAGTGAGGAAAGAAATTTTCTCTGTGGTTTTATATTCGTAAATATAACTCACCACTGCATGCTTAAATTTTACGTTTCAAAAATGATTCATTTTATTTACCTGCAATGTTTTCAAGCAATTCGTTACAACTTTGAGATCTCAAAAATAAGGTACTTAACACTTAACTGCAGCTCCAAAACCTGTTCTGGTATCTCTTGTTTCATGGCCATCCAAAACTTCCTTGGAAGCCAGTGCCTACTCTTGTACTCTGTGCACTCAAAACATTTCGTGTGGCTTTTTTGGGTAAGCCTAATTTTAAATCTTCTAATCTTTGATAGATGTATAAATTCATTTAATCAGTCAGTTATCCTGCAATACGGGCATCTGAGTCATGTGTTTTCCACCAGCCTTTGCTTGGTTAAACACCAGATGGATGAAACAGCTGTATAAATCTTTAATCTCTGTGACAACCTTTCCTTCATTTATTCTCTGACTTATGTGGTTAGTTTCACTTGTGTGTTCTTTCAATTACAGAGTCAACCAATCTCTGTCATTCAGATCCATTTAACACGCTTTGCTTGTCTTTAGCTTAGGGAATTTTACTTTTACATCTATTTTTCAACATATACATTAAATATTCAGCCTGTGTTTGAAGTAATATTGATGTCTTTGATATCTTTGTTCACTACCTGTTAATCCGTCAACATTGCTGATATAATTAAAAACACACATTATCATGACATTTTGTACATACAGTCTCTGTCTTTGGAATAGCATTTTCTTGTAAGATAATACTGTCTTCCAAAACTGTGAAATTCATAACCAATGGCTTTATTTGCACCATTATATTTTGCACTTGCACTGTTTCTGCAGTCTCACTATTTCGAGAAAATAATATAAATCTAAACTGAGAGACAATGGCAGAACTATTTGTAGAAGTGTACATCTTTCAACTTTCTTTCTAAATTGTCAAATTTTGTGAATAGAAATTTCAGAACTCATCTGAGTTCTGCCTAGAAGAAACCAGAATTAACATAAGACTCTGTTACTGTGATTAAAGGACCTGATAGTAAAAAAGTATGTGTGGTACCAAACCATGAGATTTCCCTAGATGATATCAAAAGTGTTTGGAAGTTCAAAAGTACTGTGCCCAGATACATTCTAAAAGATCTTTTAAAGAGATGATACATAATACATGAAGTAGATATAGAGACTGTAACATGGGAAATTTTATAGAAAGGCAGAGAACTGTTTAATGCATTTGAATATTGGAAAGTCTTATAGGAGGAAAGTGTGAGCTCCTCTGACCATACAGCTTAGAGAGGACAGAAAATATCCCCTGTGAAGAAGGGATGAATACTAATGCTGACTTTGTAAAGGCTATCGTGGCACCATCATTCAGCAGAGTGCAACAGCAATACTTTGCTGGCTAGTTTTACCACCCCACTGAGAAATGTAATTTCTGAGTTTGAAATAAATTCCAGTCCAGGCTATCAAGCTCACAAGCTAAGAAGTCCTGAGGCTTTGCAATTGGAAAAGAAATCTGCATATGGAAAAGGTGGGAATAAAAGGCAATAGGAAAGCAAAAGTTTTTTATTTTATATAAAAAAAAGTGCCTCTCACACATATAAAGTAAATTTAAAACTCCAAGATGTCACTAGAGGTGCTGCGATGCCACAGAGACTCTAGAAGCTACCTGATGCCCCTAAAAGCTTTAATGCTACTAAGCCCACTTGAAAATATTTCATTTCCAAACAAGGTATTCTTTATGCGTGTTCTTGTGTGTGTGTGTGTCTGTTTAAAGCCTGTGGAATAGAAGTTGAGAGTAACATTTCTTAACCAGCGCTTTTCTGTATGTGAACAAGGTACTATCTAAACGAAATCAAGGGGGCACAGGTGTAAGGACATGCTATGTTTCTCCCTTCTCCTTGGTATTTCAAGGATATGATTTATAATAGCCCCGTCATTTCAAGGCTGATTGACAGTTGACTGAATTCATGCTCTCTTTCTAACATCTTTTCAACCCTGTGTGTTTTTGTTATGGTTTCATATTCACACACACAGGGATTTTTATCAAGGCAAAAGGAATCGGAGTGACCGTAGTGTAAAGCAATTTTGTTCAAACCTAGCTGTCTGGTTAGGTTTAAACCACGACAAGAGTAGAGACTTACTGATTTCATGCACAATAACACAGAATGCAGAGCCATTCATATCCCCGTGTAGAAACACAATCACATAGTAACCAATGTTTCAATGTATTTGATGTGTTTCAAACATTGCTGAAGTATTTCTAAGCACATTAGCTGTGAAATAACCTTGAACTTCAACTGCATTTCTGCAAGAAAAAAAAAAAATCTACTTCTTCTTCCAAGGTTAGGTAAGGTAACTCTTCTTCCAAGAGTTAGGTAGGAAGTTATTTTTATTTTTTTATTTTATAAGGAATTCTTTTCATTTCAGCTGTGTAGGAACATAAAATGCCTATACCTGTATAAAGATCTCCCTTTGAGCTTCCAGCTTGATATCAATACCTATTTTGCTTGCAGTGTAATGCCAGTTACATGTCCCTTGTTTATTTTCCCCTCCATCTGCATGCAAAAAAGTCCTTCCCATAAATATCAGTTACCCACATGTAGCAACAAGAGATTGGATCTCACCCCATTCCATCAACATTTTTCAAACTGTTATGGTTATGAGATGAAATCTCATTTATTTTATGGCCATGAATTCCAACAGGGAACAGAAATAATTTCTTCTTCATGGAAAGAATTTTTAAGCATTTGAGACCATCCAACACTGACTTTCTCAAGGAAGTAGGCTTAAAAGTTTCTTTAAGAAGTTAACAGAGGAAGAGTTTTTAAGTGACTTACAAAACTGAATATATGGTTGATGGCAGAGCTTAGCATGTCTGGCCTTCTGTTGCTATGGAACTCAAAGGAATCTACAATTCTCCCTTTTGCTTGATTTCATTGATGCAAGACAGCCTGTGGCATATGGGAACGCATTTTCTGCATTAAGCTTTCTAAACTCTTCTTTGTGTTTTACCTGTGTGGTTTGAACTGATCACTGTTTTATTGTTGTTTTAGCATAGACAGAAGGACAGTGAGATATTTCATGAGATTTGTGAAATCCTCATAAAGCAAGACAGACTGCTGTACTTATATTCCACATATAAAGATGTACTTGAAATTCAGTAACACTTTCTCTGAATATTTTTTGCTTTTAAATTTGATAGCTTTTTAAATTGTTATGAAGGAATCAACTTTAAATGCATGTTTAACAATTCCATTGTGGTTATCTTTGAGCAATGCAACTTATGTAGCAATCACATTTTATCTGAGATTTTTATACCCTAAAGGATTGACAGGCTTCATTCCAAGAAAACCAACCCCCCCAAACTCTGATGTTATGTCCAAACAGACAGGAAACTGTTTAGGGTTACACTTCGCAGGGGTCAAAAATGTTTATTATTATGTACAAGCCAAGGGCAGGTCTCCAGCGACTGCAGTCTATATTTTTTTCAACACGTTGTGTATTAATGTACATATTAATGTACATATTAATGTACATATAACACATATGTATAGAGCATGTACCTTTAGGTTTTCATGGGAAAACTTTCATGACTATGACTTGCTGATTCTTATCAAAGACAGTCTAAAAAATCAATAGCAATATTTTGTCACATTCTGCTGAAATTAATGTATTTGTGCAAAGTGTTACCAGTGGAGGTCTCAGAGCAAGCCTCTAAGACAGACATTTCAGTATGCCACAGCTGGAAGAATAGTTTCCATAGACATTCAGCATTAAAATAAAACAACTTTACTCGGCAGATGGAATAAAGCATTGTACTGCTAAGTAATTCCTTAGAGACACACTTCATATTCTAGTTTCAAGGAACTAATTTAGAAGACAACAGCACATCTTATTTGGTAATCTTGCAGGTCTTGTCTGGGAATATGAGAGCACTGCAGCTCAGTAGTGGGACAGCAATGGTTTCCCTAAGATTCTAGGGCAGCTTAGACAAAGCCTGTTCCTGACTGCCTTCAACTGCCTATTAACAGTAAATCAGATATTTATACATTGAATTAAACTTGTTCCTTGAGTAGAACTGGGTGAAGGCCAAGAATTTTTTACTTGTTCTGTTTCACAGGGTCTCATAATCAACTGATTCATTTGCTACACTAAAGGACTTAAGCCTCTAAGTTCTTGTTGCAGATGTAAAGATACTGATGTCCACTTATGCAAAAGTACTCGCCTTATGTAACTATTAATTGCAGTGCTGCAAAAAGACTATGTGAAAAATATTACTGTTTACATATGTAAGATACTGTTTGCTTGTGAAACCAGTTGTCAGTACTGTGAATTAGTAGATACAGGTACAAATGGAAGCAAATGATTAGATTATCAACTTTCCCCATTTGTTGCTTATTTTTTATTATGAGTTACTTAACATTACATTCTGACTAGCTTGAAGCAAGCAAATTACATCAATGTGAGTATGAATTATGAGCAAAGATTTGCTACAAAATAACTTATTTTCATGACAAAAAATATACCTTAACATCAAGATTAACTGCCATGATGCAGGAATAATTCAGCTAAAAGCACACGTGATATAAGTGCACAAAATGCACATAAGTGGAGTGGCAAAAAGCACCTGAATTCCATTTGTGATACAATCAAACAGAAGGACTGCACATCATTGTAAAACCAACTCACAGTCACAGAAAACCCATTTGACAAATACTAGACCATATACAGTAAAGGGAATCTTATCCACACTCCCTTTACTATAACCACCACCATCCTTCCACAGAGTCTATATTCGCTCCTGTCCATGGTGGGCTTGCCCATGTTATGGTAAGTCTACGTTACCTTTCACTCTGACTGTGAAGATCTGTCAGAGATAACAAGGAAGTATAAAACTGAAAAAAAAAAGTTCCAAAAAGAAAAGCATCTGAAACACCTTTTAAAGAATTAATATTCTTAGCTACAGTGGTCAGACTCCTCTTTCAAAAATATCGCAGTCTGAGTAACAGTTTCTCAGACCTGCTGAATCATTGCAGATAAATCCCTCCAATAATCAGGGTTTCAAAATAAAGTAATGATATTAATTTAGTTTGAAAGGTATTCTGTGATCTTGTGATGAAATATATTCTGTAATAAGCAGAGAGCAGAGAATATTATTATTTCAATCTAGCAATATTCTTGGAAAGACTTTTAAGACGTGTTTCCAGAAGTCAGGAACAGAGAATGTTTTTCCTCTCCCCTGTTTTACCTTGCCTTTTTGAGCCTGGGAGAAACAAAACAGAAACCAGGGTAGACCATAGTATTCACAGATGCTGAAAGGCCATTCACAAAGGACAAAGCACGATGAAGGGGGAGGTGAAAGGACTCCTGTGGAAACAAAGTGAAAAGTCAAAGAGATCAAATAGAAACAAACTGCAAGTGCTCCTTGCTCCAGCTAAATAAATAGTAGCAATACGTATGACAGATGATACCAGCCTGGATGAAACAGAGAATGGCATTTTTTCACACCTTGCTTTTTTCAAACCTCACTTCTCAGCCAAAGCAGATAACACTCCAACTGAGAAAAACTGATTTGCCGAGAGTCTTGCCAATAGAGAGAGGGGATTTTACATAGAGAAATTCCTGGCAGAATCTCTTATTTCCCCTTAAGGCACATTACTGGTCTTTAGTCTGAGATGATATGGGTGAGGGAAAGACAATGAAACAGTAGATGATAAAGAGAGAAAAGGAGAAGCAAAAATAAAAATAAAATTCTAAATGGATTTCAGTATTTCTTATATGTTTGTATTTGTGCAATTGCCTGTCTTGTAAATAACACATATACATTAAATTAGCTTTCTAGGCAAATGTAGAACCATTACTGATCTGCCCTTTACCAGAAAAGGTCTTCATACTTGTCCGTTTTTGAAAGTAGAGTAAGTGCTGCTCTGTAAAGTCTTTATGGTATAGACTGGTCTCTGCCCCAGCTGTTAAGGGAGAGACACACACACTTTAAGCATCACGTACTGTGGTAAAATGAAGTCTCTGAATAATACTGAAGAAACTTCACTCAAAAAAAAATCCTAAGTATTTCATACACATATTATTTTATTACCTCCATTTAGGCTTAAATTCAGCAAAACACTTGGATATGTGCTTCAGATCCATTGACTGTCGTTAATTAGTGGAGACCCTCCTTGTAACATTGACAGTTTACCTTTGAACACACACTATTCAAACTCACCACAATGTACAATGAATAAGACATTTTCATGGGCTTAATTTCCCTGTCTTCTCTGGCTTTTCTTCTTACATTCCCAGAATGGGGACTGCTGCAGCATGTATTCGTAAGCTTAGAGACAGAAAGAGTACCTAACCTGCACCCTTTAGCAATCTCCTTCAGTTTTGTTGTTGAATTTTGGTTTTCAGTTATGTGAAGCACCTGGGCAGGGCTGAAATTAATTGTGACTGAAAGAATGACATTTTCGAAGTTGTTATGACAATCTGCTTCCTTCATTTAGATGCATAAGACATAGATTTTTTTTATTTTTTTTTTCCAAGGCCACTTATGTAATTCTTAGAAAATATATTGGCTGTGTGGTGGATGACTCAATTGTCCTGGAATAAAGTACTGCTTTGACAAATCTACTTGTACTTCTGAGTGTCACTGAGTAAGTGATATTCATTCTTAAAGCAGGTATTTCCTGCCATATCCAAAATTGATATTATAGTTAATAAAAACAACTACATGGGGTCTTATTTACCATTCTCTATTTCAGGTTCCCTTTTTAGAAAGACTTTGAGTTAAAAGATCAATTCTCTTTATTCCAGAGCACTTATCACTTATAACAAGTAGGCCAAAAGTTTTCAGTTCTTCTGAAAGCAGTACAACTCTTTCAAAGACCAGCTTTGATTTTGTTCATTTCCTTTATTTTTTGAGGGAGAGGAGGCCAAAGAAACTCTATTAGTGAGCTTTCTTTCCCCAGTTTGAGCGTATGCAAACTGGAACCTTAAACCTGAAGAATTCACAGTGAACAAAAAGGAACTTAACCATTCCTTAGTGCCATCTAGTAAAATAAAGCCTTGATTTGAGCTAGCCAAGCTTTTGTGTGGGTATAGGTTTGTTCTTGTCCTCTTTTCCTCCAAAGAAGGCTTACCACAGCACAATAATTTCTTAAGCTCTATGTTTTCTTTTAAAGCCAGAAAACAAAGTAATGTTTCAATAGCTATTGTGAGAATACAGGGCTACTGTTTATGTCATTTGACTTGTTTTCCTTTTCTTGTTTTTTGTTTTTTTGTTTATTTCTTCTTCAGCAAAGTCATCTCTTCAGCCAGTGGAATAGATGTGATAGATTTGGATTAAGTGGTACATGCATTTAGTGTCTTAAATAGCAGTCAGCTCTGGAACCATTGTTAGAGCCTATAGAGAGAGTCAGAATCATTTAGAGTTTCAGCAAGCTGCAGCAGCCAAGCAAAACAGATAGGTAGTCAACCTGGGAGAACAGCAAAGACTGACAGCAGGGATTCTGGGGCAGGCTGAACAAGAATATCCAGATAGGGAACATGACAAAGCAGGGCCACAATGGGAGCTTTAGAATGTGAGAGGTTTGAACTCTCGAGGATAACTGAGGGCTTAGAAGGGAAGGGATTTGGCACTGAGTGAAAAATGCTTTGGGATAAGTCAAAAAAAAAAAAAGAAAGAAAAAAGAAAAAAGAAAAACAAAGAAATAATAAGGTGAGAAAAGTCTAACAGAAAACACACATGTCACGTATAGACCATAGTCAGGGCTTTGGGTCCTCTCCTGACAAATAACCTCATAATAACCTGAGCATCATCAGTTATAGGATTTGGTAGAGAAAATTAGATTCTTGGTTGTCTCACTGAAATTCACACAGTGCCCAATGGCTGCTTGTAACCATTGCTTACTGCTCACAATCTGATTGTCCTGTGGAGTTAACTAAAGTCCACATGATAATAGTATTGTCAACTAAATCTAACTTATGCTATCTGCTACACAGCCTATCCCTTATTACATAGACATTCCTATAAATGTCCATGCAGATTAGTTCCATCCATTGACATTTGTGAGATTACATATACACATTGAGACATTCTCCAGATCTTAGTATATGAGCTAATATGAACATTTTTCTAATTAAAATTACTAATTAAAAATGTGTCATAATTCAAATATCCAATTGTCCAGTTATCCATACCGCTCTTACTATTCTCAGTGCTGTTGTTTATTAGCTTCAAGATGTAGTCTTTTGTGGAAGACCCTGCTTGCCATCTAGTGCCTTGCCCATAGTGCACGTATTATACTCCTCTCCTACTGCAAATCTCCCCACCATTCATTTAGCAGCAGTCTGTTGTGAGAGTCATGGTAGCAGAAGTGTTTGTGGGTGGATGGCATATGCTGGCACTACTTGTAGCACATAGCAGTCCTCTAAACACAACTAAACAGATTTGGTGTGTCATGATGTCTCTTTTGACCTTGGTGGTCCAGATGGGTTACCCAAATATTTCCATGTGAGTTTTTTGCATTGATTCATCCATCCCCACACAGCACTGGCTGCCATCCAGGAGTCGCTATGGGCATCCAGTGCATTACTGGCAACCAGGACGCTAACTTAAGAGGTTATTCTGTTCCTGATATGTCAGATGCTTCTTGGACTCCAGGACAAGTGCTGTAGACCTCATTCTCTTGGCCTATGTGTCTAGCTTCTCATCCCCGACACCTGTGCTTCAAAAACCCAATGATTGCCTCAAATTTCATCAAGACCCTCTTGCTGCATGCAAAGATAAAGCATCAGATACAGATACCAGAAACCTCAAACAAAAACATTTGAACTACATTGAAATACTAACAGTGCATGTTAGAACAAAACTAAAGAAGTACTGTCAGAGAGTAGCCAAATTAAAGTTTTGGAAGAGGAAAAACCTGAAAAAGCCCACTGTTTTCATCAGTTTAAATGCAACAGACATTTTGCCCCATGAACTGCAAGCACATACTTAAAGAAGTGTTAATCAGGTTTGGCTCCAGCACTTCCTCAAATCCTCGTTCGAATTTTTCTCTGAAGCCCACATCTTATTGCGACTACAGTCACCATTATTAGACAGCAGAAAATCAGAACTTTGCTCTTCAATAAGAGTGACAATTTCAATTAGATTTCTCAGGTGCTTTTTCCCAGGCTCATGGTATTGTAGAAACAAATAATTCATTGCATTCAGCTACCATATAGCTTCTACTGTGCCTCAGCCTAGATTTTAAGAGACTCAAAATAGAGACAATCTGATGACAAAATGTTGAAACTTTCTGTATGATTCCTTGGCATAGTGGTGAATTCATAGATTTGCCATACGTTCACTATTACTTAATTTAAAATGTGAAAATCTCCCCTTGTAAGACTGATCAATTTACTATTGACAAAAGCTTTGATCGACTGTAGTAAACAAAATGTTGTCATGCTGTATTCAAACTGTCAGGTGCCATTCCAATGTAAAAATATCTTCACATACAGTACCCTTGAATTATTCAGTTTCTTTGTTTAACCACTGAAGAGAATATTCTTAAAAGCAGGCTAATGATTCATTTTGGCTGATAATTAATGCTACTTCCTAATGGCCTTCAGCAAGGGCACCGTGTGACAGGTGACAATTCTTAGAGTTTGGGGGAAAAAAACACATCTTTTTAAAGTTCATTAGCAAATAAATGAGTACTCTGTTAACTAAAGTCCCACTTGTTCCCATGAAACTAATTTTGGCCTCTGAGAACTGGTGATAATTCTGCACTTAAACAAATTGCTGATTCCATGAAGAAAGTGCTGCATTCTCAGATCTTCACTGGTGCTAACACTATATTCTTTGAAGTCCAGCTTGGTCACACAGGTGAGAGACACTCAGTCATTTTGCTTATTCTGGTGAGTAAACATCTTTATGGCAGGCACTATAACTATAAGGTTAATGAAGATAAATTGAATTCCCTGGCAGTCAGTTTCTTCCTCATTATATACACAACATACTACAGGACTGCCCATGGTCAGACTGGGAGGAATCTCAGGCATCAACGCACACTGGATATGTGCAATGAGCAAAAGCTCATAAACAGCCCTCTGCAAAATATATCTGCACCTCTCTGCAAAAATCGGAATGCATTGAACAATCACTGGAAAAAAGGTTGTTTTATGCTGTTTTTTTTCTAGAAGAAATTAAATAGCATTTTTCTCATGCTTACAGTTTCTGTCTTCAAAAAATACACTGCCTTCACAGCAGTATGCAAACGAATGCATAGGTATAACACTGACAGAGAAGTTTCATGTCTATAGTTCATGAAAGCTCACCAAAACTGCTTTTAGTGATCAGTGGATTTTGCTCATTGATAGAACTTTAGAAGGAAAATTGACCATGGTTTAATATAACTGAGATAAAAAGCTACTAAACATGCCATGAGAATACAGCTGAAAGTTAAGGACATTTCTCTTCCACAAGAACAAACATTTTTCAGAACTCTTACCCTACCTAATCTATCCAGACCGGGTGTACTTTTTTTACAAAACATTTTACAGGGGCATTGTGACTGAAATGTTTTAGACTGTGGGACTGATGTAGACTATGGAAATTTATATACACTATTCAAGGCTAAAACCAGTAGAGGAAACATAGAACAAAGATGTAGTTGAATCTGAGTTTTTACATACTTCCACAAATTTGTCATGTCTCTGTCATTATGAAATAGTTACTTTATTCCATCAGCTTCCAAAAAGACCAGTTTCAGTCCTACTGTTGCCCACACAGTAACTTAAAAAACATCTCTGTGGGATTAAATTAATTATGCTTATCTACAATCCCCTCATTATTCACTTTGTAAGTTTTCTAAAAAGTAAAACAAGCTCACTGAACTGGACAAACCACTTCTTCAATCATGATAAGAAATATTAATTAAATCCCTTGCTGCAAATTAACAGTGTTTCATTGTCTTTGCAAATGTTACTGTTAGGAGTCTACATCTGCAGTAGTCAAGATAGATGCTTCTAATTCTTTCCTGCTATTTATACCCAAGCAGCCTGGGATCTTACTTTCTTTACAGTCTCCAAGATGAAGTTATGTTTTGGTCATTATGAGTCAAGGTGGCATTACTCACCTGGAGTTTAGACTGATTATTTAACATTTAATGTGCCTATGGGATAACTTTGCATTTATCTGTATTTTTATTGGGATAAGGCTTAGAGCCCTGATTAAGATAGATGCTCTATGTCCAAAAAATTGACCAAACATGTACAAATCTCTGTCAAAGTTTAATATATCAAGCAGAGTAACTCAGCCACTTAATATGGCTGAAAGAGCAGGGCAATTTGCAAAAGTTTCCATTCCCATTTCCTGAACTCATATATTAACTTAAGATATAGACCAGATAAGATGATAGACAAATGAGAATCTGTGACCAGTAACATCATTTAACGGGATCTTCTGCAAGAGGCTGACCATTTAGGAATAGTGTTTTAAAAATTTAGATAGACAGAACTTGCTTATTAGTTGAATGTTCATTTATTCTACCGGCATCCTCATTACATGTATTCTTCCAGCTTCATTGGTTTTCCTTTCCTTTTGAACAGAAGCTAAAAAGCATGTAAAATTATTTCTTTTAATTGATCCTTTTTTTCCCCAGTTATGCAATATTTGTCATTGCAGATTTCTGAAACAGTTTGCATGAAAAACATCCTAGGCAGCACTTAGAATTTGGCAGACATGCTAAACTCTTTGTATCCTCAGTTTCTATTTCACAAAGCTGTATTTACTTTCAACCCGTGTTTACAAGTACCTGAACGGAAAGGGAAACAATATATTTTTTTTTGTTGCCTTAAAGGTAATATTGTCTGCCTCTGCAAAGTATTAACGGGGCTCTAATTTTACTTGAAAATTCAAAGACTGTTCCCATGGAATTTCTCTTGAAGCCAATAGAAATTCCATATCCAGATTGCTAGAACACCCAAAGGGAATCATTAAATGACCTCTGACACTAAATAATGTTAGGTCTTGAAGTCTGCAACTTTTAATGCAGTAAATGCCATCATTATGCCTTATATAAAGATATTAGGCATTTGAATATTAAGATCAAATATGAATAGTTCTTTCAGGATTTTTAGACATTAAATACTGATAAACAGCAGTGAGATGTGCATTATTTAAAGTTCTACATTGTGCATGTTTCATGAAATATGTGATGGATATTTCCAAACCATCAGGCTTTTTCAAACGTCAGAAGAGGTAAACATGTTTGACTGATTATGCTGGTTATGTTAAATGTCACCTGAAGGTTATTGCAAAAAATTAAAGATTATCTTCATCTTAGCAACTCTATTTATGTTCAGCAGTACTTGGAATACCTTCTTTATATTCATGAATTAATTGTTTCAAAAGATAAAGTAGACAGAATGGGCAAGAGTGATATCTGATCATAGGCTAGCCTTCAAGAGTACTGGCAGTCTGGATTCATATTACTTTGGACGAACGCACAATGACTTGAATTTTCCACAACTGTAAATTGACAGTCTTAATTCAGCCCTGTTTATTTAAAACCTTTAGATATATAACAAAAATAATTTTAGAAGCCATGTAATAAAAAATCTTATCTTGAGGGTGAGCCATACGTAACTTAAATATCCAGCTTTGATATGCAGCCAAAAAATGAATATTTCATAAATAAAAAATACTGTGTTCTACCCTTCTCACACTTACAAATCAGAAGTCCAGAGAAAATAAGAGTTAAAATAGAACAAAATTGATGAGAAAAACCTTGAAATTACAAATGTAACACTTCCTATATAAGTATTTTCTTTTAATTTAATTAATATCCTATAGTAGTGATCCCTTCTCTGCATGGATATAAAAAGTTTATCTAAAGAAACTGCAAATATACAGCAATAGATTACAAAATATAGTCTACACATTTGTGGAGAGTAATAATAAAAGCTCATAAGTAAGGAAGCTGGAACACATGGAGTGAAAGATGTCCTCCCACTAAACAGAATTCAGATGCCCATTTCAATCTCAGCAACACAGAGAAAACAAGGTTTTCTTTTCTGCTATTTTACTCTGACAGTTTGCAACATCATGGAATATTTTGAAGTGTACATTATAGAACTAATCATTCTCACTGAAAATTTTGGCTTGGTCTCCCTTTTCATGACTTCACCACTCTGTATTTCCTTTAAGATCTGTCCATAAAGAGTTTGATTCATTCATTCCAAGCTACTCAAATTTGGCTTCAAGCTGTTAAGTATCATGTTTTACCAGCACAATTGAACAACAAATAAAAGTATCCTAGAAAAGTCAACATTAAAGGGAGTTGAACTAAACAGTGATGAGATTAATAAAATTAAAAACTCTTTACAACAAAATATGACAAGAAAGATAAATGAAATGCTGGTCATTGCCCAGAGATTTGTAAGAAAATTGGGCATTTTTTAAAAATTTTAGAAAATAAGCAATTAAGATACCTTTTCATTATCAGAGTAAAAAGGAAACCAACAAAACTATGAATGTTACATGCTGCAGAATTAATTACCCACTTCTACCACCTTGTGGAGGCACAATATTAATTAATATGGTAGGTCTATGGGGAAGAGAAGAGACATCAAGTGACTATACAGCAACCCAGCACCTGACAATGATGTTTTATGATCTATTATAATCTTCCTGTGAGGAAAGGACTCTTCAGGAGCATTGTTCTGAAAGGTAAATATGGACAGATGTGGGATTGTTACACTGTTCAAGCATAGTGGATCAGACAGCGTGCATTTTACTTTCAATAATAACACCTTTGCAATTAAATACAAAGTTCTAAGAGACAGTGGATACAGAATAAACAAACATACCTACAGCCATCCTACCACAACTGTAACTGGAAAATACAACAACTGTGGAGAACAGGTAACAAGATTGATATTTGTTTGTACATTGTCATCAGTCACAAAGTCCTGCAGCCAGATCTGTTAATGCAAAGCTTGATGCCTATAAAAGCAATAGTAAAGATAACAGAGTTTTATGTGATTTTGTGTTTTGAGAGTTTGTATTGATAAACCAGGTTCTAAATTCTGGGCTTGACCTTGTCAAATGATGTTACAGAATCATAGAATAGTTAGGGTTGGAAAGGACCTTAAGATAATGTAGTTCCAGCCCTCCTGCCATGGGCAGGGACACCTGACACTAAAACATGTTGCCCAAAGCTCTGTCTAACCTGGTTTTGAACACTACCAGAGATGCAGCATTTACCACTTCTGTGGGCAACTTATTCCTGTGCCTCATGGCCCTCACAGTAAAGAACTTCTTCACAGTATCATAGAATAGCTAGGGTTGGAAAGGACCTTACAATCATCTTCCTTATACACTTCCTGAAATTCCCCTGTTTTAGTTTAAACCCATTACCCTTTGTCCTATTGCTACAATCCTTAATGAACAGCCCCTCTCCGGCAATCCTGTAGGCCCCCTTCAGATACTGGAAGGCTGCTATGAGGTCTCCACGCAGCCTTCTCTTCTCCAGGCTGAACAGCCCCAACTTGCTCAGCCTGTCTTCATACAGGAGGTGCTCCAGTCCCCTGATCATCCTCGTGGCCCTCCACTGGACTTGTTCCAACAGTTCCATGTCCTTCTTATGTTGAGGACACCAGAACTGCACACAATACTCCAAGTGAGGTCTCATGAGAGCAGAGTAGAGGGGCAGGATCACCTCCTTTGACCTGCTGGTCACGCTCCTTTTGATGCAGCCCAGGATACGGTTGGCTTTCTGGGCTGTGAGCGCACACTGATGGCTCATGTTCAGGTTCCCATCAGCCAAACCCCTCAATTATATAAGTACGAAAGCTCAGAAACTGAATCAGTGGAAAGACGAGAGAAAGATGATGATGTCCCCTTCTCATTTACTGTCCTGAGGTATGTGTAGTCCACTACCAACCATCTCAGCGCCTGAAAATGCCTCATGTGCTTAATTTAGAGTTGCATCCAGTATACACAGCACTTCCATCTTTTCTGAGGCTAGTTTTGGCTATCCCATTACACTGGAGAGTTAGACTGTATTACAACAGAAAGCAGTGCTGAATTCAGAATGGGAGTATGAGGAGGTTTGCTTGGGTGTTTTTAACATTAGGCAGGTTCTAGTCTTGTCTAAGAGAAAGAATGACTATATCTGGCTGGAGTGCTCCTAGAAAGCATCTTCCACTTTAGTTTCATCTGAAATTAACTTAGTTCATAATGTCTCGGACACCACTATGCCCTGAACCACAGCACAATAAGCGGGGACAGTCAGCTAAAAGCCGCTGCAGAACACCACTCCTGAAGGGACAAAAAAAACTGTAAGCAAGCCTCCAGAGCAGTCTTCTAGATCCAAGAAAGCTTTTCAACAACAGAAAAAGATTGTTGCCACTATGGGATCTTGAAAAGGACCATTGGCACACAGAATTCAGGCTACCTCAAAATGCCACATACTCTAAGGTATTTAAAGGAAATCTGAATATGTGAATAAAGCTTACTCCCAGCATCTAAGTATCTCCAGAGCACTGGTGCTGCAATCTGCAGTATTAGTTCTCATATCAATCCCATTCCATCTGATTTTACTTCAGTTAAAGTATTTTTTAAATCTACAGGTATTGCCCAACAGTGCTTTTTCACAAGATTCTGCTATTGATATTTTTCCAAGAAGTCTTTCATTAAGGAATTGCACGATACGTTGATATTCAGTATCTCTTACTGTGGCAGCTTTAATGAGATCACAACTTTTCTTAGATTAAGTAATCTGTATTCTAAATCCAGCATCATTTGTATGATGCCATCTGATTTTCATTCTTCAGACATATTGTAATCCAGTCTTGTAATAGGTTGTGAAAAATCCGTCAAGGGATTAATCAGAAGGTGGTTCATTCTCTCCTCCAAGATACATAAAAATCAAGAGCACAGAGTAAGGAGTAGAAAGAAATTTGTGAGAAAAGTGTGTCTAGGTTCAGGTGTGCTGAATTAGTTAACTTCCTGGTTCTTTACAGGATATGCTTGAAGAAGGTGAAGGAAGAATCAGGTTCAGCTTGTGACTGAGGGGAAGAGGGAAGGAGATGAACTCTCTGAAGACATTCAAGCTAATCGGGACAGAAGAAGGGTTAGGTTTTTTCTTGTAGTTTGGCTCAGAAAAAAAAATAAGTTGAAGAAAAATCTTGGAAGCAAGGTTGAACATTTTTATGAAATGTAGTTCTGGTAAGATTTAATATAATGAGAGAGATAAGATTCCCTATATGGTTTTGCTGTTCTCACAGGCTCCCTGAAAGGGAGCTCTTGCTTCAAAATATCATTCTGTTGCTTTTAGAAGTTTTGCTAGATCTTCAGAGTCTTGCTTCAAATTCATACGGAAGAGCCAGCTCTTAGAAATTTTGATCTCTGGTGGAGGTGAACTGAAAAGATTAAGAAATTCTTTTGTTTTTTCAGTACTTCATCTTTCAGTTTGCTCTTGAAAACACTAAATGAAAAAATATAGAGGCAGTATACTGAAAAGCCCAACAGTATATTATACATAAATACAGAAATCAATAAATGTTGTACTTTAAAAAAAGAAGATTATAAACTCAGCTTCATCTCAGTGGCCTTGTGGTAGTTACAGGCAAGGGTAAACAGGGTAGTTCTACCACCATTTTACAGGATTTCCAGTAATAACATTCCTTTTTCCATTGCTGTTTGTCAGCTGGGTCTCCCAGATACTCTTTTACACAATTTTGCAGTTTCTTAAATTGTGCTAAATACTTGGTGTTAGGAATAAACAAAATTCCATTCCTGTATTCTGTGCCTCTCAGGCTCCATCTATTTGGTCATTTCATCTGTTCTTACATGAAGCTTGCTACAATGCCATGCAAAAAAGAATTCCTGAAAATCATAGGATTTTCTTTTATGTCTAGCTTCAATCTCTATATTCCAGAATTCATATGAATAAAAATCCATATTGGACAACATTCTGATAGAAAGTAGAGAATCCTTAGAGCAGTGCTAAAGATCTGTACTCAGGGACATTGCAAGGCTAATCACCCTGAGATCCTTTAAACTCCTTGGTGTTCCAGAGTGAGAAAACTGTGAATATCTCTGCAACTCTGTGCCACAGAAGACAATGATAAACTAGGAATGTTAAAGGAGAAAACAAAAAGGAAGCTTTAATTCCTTTACACAAAGTATTTATTAGCTACAAATGTTTTGAATTAGCTATTTTTTATGTTTTGATTAAATCCATATTGACATAAATTGAGATGTATTTGTATCTTTCTATGTCAGAAGCCAATTTATTCCCCTAAAAATAATATTTTACTTTGCTTAATGAGAATGCTGCTCTTGTGCATAACAGCTGACAAGCTGGGCTAATTTTAAGATTTTCTAATGCGTATCTCAGTGAAAGCTTATGAGGAGTTTTCATTCAATGACAATTACTGTAGAGGCAGCTGATAAGGTTTTAAATAATGTTTTACAACAAGATCACTTAGATCATCTCAGGAAATTTCTTCATGATAACTTTATGTAGAAATTAAAGAAAAATTCAAACAAATATTTTTCTTAACCTCCTAATTTACTACAATCACATAAATGTCACTTTTCTTAACAATAAAAAAATTTGGAAATGGAATTTATTGAAAATAATCATTATAGGACAACTTTATTGTTCATTTTAATTGAATCATTACATTGTTGTAATTGTCACTGTAGGAATTTTCATAGCAGAATGTGTATTAGTCTAGATATCCCTTTTAATAAAATTCTATTTATCCTAAAGTTATGATTAATCAGATTCAATCAAAAGAATTTGTGTTTCACTTTCCACCAAGTATAGACTGTGGTAGCTATCTAGCAAATTAAAATTTCTTTGACAATTATGTGGGGTAGAGTTGTGAATATCATCAGCTTTCCTAGGTAATGTGGAAGCTTGACTCTGATTTCAAACTGATTTGAAAAAAATGAAAAACCTGCATGTAAACCATTTGCTATGGGAAGTTTCTGTGGGAGATTTTGTGTTTTTTTTGGGAGGTGGGGGTTATGCTTTAGAAACAAAATATATGTAGCTTTTATATATCAACTGAAATTTTAAGCTGCTGGTCTCAAAAAGGTATATTAATAATGAAAGATCTATTTCTGTTTACTCATGGGTCTTTTTACCCATTACCTTTTCATTCTTAATTATTCCTGATACCACTCCTAGAAATAAAATTTGTCAACCAACATCATATTAACCTTCTTCAAGTCAAGTAGTAGTCTACCTGTTTTGCTAGAATCTTGGATGACTTTTACAATTGATTAACACCTTAGAGTGCTGAAGCCCAAGAACTTGCCTTTCTGAGGTAAGAGTCAAGTAATTCTTATCTGAAGCGATGCACAGTAAAACATTATTAATGACTAGCAACACAATCCTTCAGAGTATGGATGAGAGTTTGGGCATGGGGATTTAAATTAACTTGGGCTTTGAACACCAGGTTAGTTTCCTTGCTCTGTGGATAGTCATAGACATGCTTGACAGGTTTCTTATATTTCTTCAGTATGGTCAGTATCTTTGTGAAGTCAGCATCCACAAACCATTATAGACTATCTGTACAACGACAAATAAGCTGTGTAGAACTGATTCAGAGAACATTCCAGGAACAAACTTGCCAACAAAGTTTTCAAGTTGTCAAGCAGGTATTCTTTATTGTGGTGCCGGAAGACACGGGGGATAGCTCCTCCTAACGCGTGTCCCCATATTGCTACACAAGCTGTCCTTATATAGTGCCTGGGCATACATACATATTCATGAGGCTACATACGGATTACATCATTTTCCAGAAAGTTCCCCCCATGCATACAGAATTGTGGTGTTGGTCTCTGAGGGTCATTTACTTCTTCCAACAATCTTCATCACTTCTGTCCGCCTTTGGAGCACGCGTAGTAAATGCTTATACCAGCTTAATTGGTTCGTAAACACCACAGACATAATAATTCTCCTGTCCTTCTACTTATCAGTTAGTTTAACGGCAGCCCATCCTGGACCCCTGTCGTTCCCAGATACTCCTTATCTTTGTGTCCTGTTCTTTTAGACTGTTTTTCTTACATTAATTTTGTGCTAAGGTCATAGGGCCTAAAACTACATCAACTATAGCAGTCTATCTTATACGAGAATTCTCAGTATGTTCTCTAGTTGTACTCTAATTTTTTTTTTCTTCTGTGTATCATGCACCTCAGTAATTTTCCATTGCTACTGTTACAAAGCCATCAAAATTAACATTACTTAAAACTGGCTCTAAAGGTTTATATATTCCATTTTGTAATTTTGTGCCCCCCCCTTGTCTCATCACAGAACAGAGGTGAGACCAGTTTCCACCCAAAAAGTTGGCAGTATAGTTAGAACAGATCATACAATGTATTCTTGATGTCATAAGTATTCTTACTTATTATCTTCACCTCCAACCATGTTAATTTGATTCATGCTCCTAACTATGAAAATACATTTCTGTGTATCAATATTAGCAGGATATTAAACTGAATAAAAGACACAAGAAAATGAGTCTCATCCCCAATGAATCTTACAACCCAGAGAAGTCAACACAGAAAACAGGTGAAGGTAGTACCAGAGGGAATGCTACAGAGCAATGCAGATTTTTGTCATGCTAAAGAGATACAGCTTAATGTGAAGAACGCTAGCATTTACAGCAGCAGCTGCAAATAACTATTTACAGAATGAACAAAGTTTTCTTGTGAAGCCATTCTTACTAAGTGAATTTTCCTCGACCTCTCATAACATTGTCTTTTTCAGCAGCAAAGCCACTCTTAAGGGTCATGACGTTAACTTCTGGGCATATGACAGACTTCTCTGTCACAATCAAAAGAAATAAACTCAGATCACCAAGTATCAGGTGTTGACATACAACATGTCCTTGGGAAAATCAATGTTCAACATAAAAACTAACTGCTGTAACCCACCTTTTGTTGGGGTACTGTATTGTTCCAACACCAGTGTAGAGGTTTTGCTTTAATCAGCACAGCTACCCAAAGAGCTAAGAAAGAGTTTACTGTGAGGGGGGGTTGACATTGTTAAGCTGGGCTCAGTAGCGTACAGGAGACTAAAATGAATTTTCTATGGGTTTTCTTTTTTCTTTTTTTTTCTGCTTTTTCTTTTTTTGAATGAAAAACTCACCAAGTGAAACTGTCTTTTGAACCTCTGAAAGCTTTTTGTTCAAGAGAAGTGGGAGTATGTTCATCAGCTGAAAGGAATCCTACATGATTCAACTCTGCTTGCATAAACTGCCATATACAAAATTTGAGTCTTATTTGCATTATCACAATTACAGAGATGTTTGCCACTTCGTATTTGCTTTTTTAGAAAATATAATATACATGTTATCAGCTGTGCTACCAGCAAATGGCTCACCAAATACTAAAGTTAAGACAAAACTAGCAGACAATATTTAAACTCCGTGTTTTTACATATTTCCATTTTCTAGCAAGATGTTTTGGAAACATTTTGTGCAAATAAGATGGAAATGAGCAATAAAAGTCTTCTTGTTCTTGTGAAGAAATATCTCCTATGACACATGCATCTTCTCAATTGTGAAAACATTTGCTTACTGAGAACAGTTCACATTTGCCAGCTTCTGTAAGATTATAGATTACCCACAGCAAGCCAAAACCCGGGCTCTCATTTGTTGGGCTATACTTTTCATTGCTTTATTTACAGCAGTGAAAATGTAGAGAAATTTCTCTAAAGAAATGTACTCTGATGAAAACTTTACACTGCTTTCTGTGAAAAAGATTTTTAAACCTTTCAAGCCTCTCTCCTAATCAGAGAAGGAGTTATAATATTATAATAAATTGTAGGCATTCCACATAAAGTTATTAAGCACATTTGTCCAAAAAAGATTGTGTGAAACAAACAGATTTAGAATGACTTACCTCCAAGTTTCCATTATAAACTCATTTACTTCCCTATTATCCTGGATAAAATGAAATGCCACACTTTGTTGGTCTGTCTGTCCCTTTTTTTTAAGGAAGCAAGATGGTAATTTTGACCAGCAACCTGGTGTGTAACCTGAAATGGTTTTCCCACCTAGACACAGTAAAATGTTTGGGTTTTACAGGAAAGAATTAGAAAGGAAAAAGATCTTGAGCTGCTGGCATGCAATGCTTTTCCTCTAGCCTCATAGTCACATAATGTGGACAACAGTTTACTGACTTGTACTGAGCAGTATAATCTACAGTATCAGAGAGGACATTGCTAAGGTTCCAGTTCCGGTGATAGAGACCTCCTGATGCTCCTTTCTAACCCAAAAGTGTAAAGCAGAAAATTTTAGGATATACCAGTATAAATTTTAGGATATACCAGTATAAAACCTCTGGTTGAGGATTATGGGATTATTCTAGCTTGCTTATATACAGTTCAGGTTTTGGAGCAACTAAGAGGATTTACTAGGTGAAAAGAGCTGTTCCCAAATATAGTACTTTATACTCATTCCCATACTGTCTCTCCTGGCTTGAGGTATACAATTTGCAGATGTAAGGTTTTGGAAAATTAGAGTATTTTTTATTAAACTCACTAACATACTTGGAAAAAAAAAGTAAGATTTTAGACCCACAAAAAATTGATCAGGTCTGAACTAGAAGCCGCAGCCATCAAACCTAAATAGTCTTGAAAACAGAAGATCATAATTACATCCGTATCATTTAGACCATCTCAGAAAGGACTTTTGAAATCTGTAGAGTTGTCACTGTCAACCAAGGGATGAAAAGGCCAGGCAATGATAATTGGGAAACAACAGGACTGGGTTTGATGCATCCTTATGTGGGTTTTGCTTTAATAAGACATGGGGGTTTGGAACAGAACTAAAAAACCCATGTGCTCCTTTTTCATAAAGAAGGTGGTCTAATCTGGGGTTGTGTATGCAAATCACTTCCATTATGTGGGAGGAGCTAATGTTTATCACAGATATTGATAGGACATTTTAAAGGGTGTCTCAGAAGTAATTAAATAACAGGTTTAAATAAAAATGTTAGTTTGAAGCAGAATGTGGGACCCAATGTCCCTCTGAACTTATTTGTAAGTAGAATTACTATGAAAAATAGGTTAAATCTTCTCTGTTTCCAATCTTCTGTGATCAGTAATGCATCTCTTTTGACAATGGCGTAAGCATTAGCACCAAATGAAAAACAGAATTGTGATTAAAAGGGAAGTCAGTGGTTCAGATTAGCTGTAATGGGCCAGATCTCTACCTCCCAATTATAAGTGGTATCTTAGTCCCTCCCTAACAAGGTTCACTGTGATCCTGATGCTGCTCTGCATTTGTGACTGACAAAGAGAGGAAAGACTGGGGCTGTATGATGACTACACCATGGTCCATCCATCAGACGGGGGACCACAGCATGAGAAAGACTGTCACAGCCAAATTCTCCATTTTGAGGGTGAACTGTCTCCAATAGGCTTTAAAGCCAGTTTGAATATTGCCTTTCTCTTAGGTTCTGACTGCAGGTTTAAGGTGGTGGTCTGGACTTACGGCTGTTTTAGCAGGGCTCTACTCAAGACAGCAAAGATAAATCAAGATTGCAGGGAGTGTCAGCCCACAGGCGCTGAAAAGCATTCCCCAGTTGCCAAAGAAGTGAGGAAAAAGATCAGCATGCAGGGGAGCTGCAGGTGTTTATTGTCACTCTGAGCTTCCAGGAAAGCTCAAAGGAGCTGAAATGTCAGCACGCATTCTTACTTCATATTCTTGTTTTCTTTGTTGAATATATTCTTAGATTTCTTAAATAACAGGGTTTTGTAACAGAAGAGAAGGTCAGTGATGCTATTTGAGCACAGTGGGCATTTGCGATTTAAGGGGAAAGAATGCAAATCAGAACATGACAGAAACAGAGACGAAGTGAGACTATCACAAGGACAGGGCAGACGCACTGAAAGAACTATAACAGCTGTAAATGGCAACTGTCATCCATGCAAATAAGAGCAAAGAAAAAGCAAAAAAGATTGGCAGGGCAGAGAGAAATTAGGGGAGCTTAGAGGCAGAAACAGTAAACTATAAATAAGAAAGCTGACCAATTCTTGCTGCTACCCTTTAGCTTAGACAACAACAGGGTACTGTGAAAGAGGATAGAGTAACATTTATGTGTGTTCCTTTGTTTATATTTAAACATACTAACATAGACGAGACTCAGCACAATCAAGTCCTGCCACAAATAACCATAATTTTATCATGTCTTTGGGATTTTCCCATACACAGCTCCTAACACAAAGCAAACTTGCTCCTGTGTTTGTAACCTACTGCTAGCTTAACTGTAGACATTATTATTTCAGATCCATTGGTCTAGCACTTTTACCCTTTAGCATAAATAGCTTTCCTTCTTTCTTTCCTAATTGCTCCTCCCCTCAGCTCTGTGTATACCTGTGTATATGTGCACATTACCTGTGTATATGTACACAGGTAATGATCCCACATTGTCTTTCCTTTACCTAGCTAAACAGGCCAACCTCTTTTTAGTCTTTTCTCATAAGACTGACTATAAGAGACCCTGAAGGTCTCTTCATATTCCCATTGGAACCCATTTTTTTCTGAATATGATGTTCTACGGATTGTCAAAGGAAAACTTTTGATTAAACTGAGGCTGTAACAACTGGCTCTTTGATCTCAGTCTAGTGCTTCAGTCAGGTAGTTTTACTCCAAATGAACTGCTATGATCCCACTATGCCCCAAAAGTATCCATGGGTACTTATAGTAAGTCATGGGCAACAAAACATGAGAAAGAATGTAATCAGGCAAGCAGCAAGTGTTTGAACTCTGAAGAACAGTCTCATACTGTCTACAACCTATACTTTCTGAGTGAGATCAGCACTCACTTGTAAGTAGTTTAATGGAAACCAAGCTTGTAGAATAGTACAAGCCATTCCTCGTCTGACTTACATTTTGAGATATTTTATTGTGAGTCATCAACTAAGAAGTAATATAAGACTGAAGAACTATATTTTATTATCATTTCCACATGATTCCAGTTTCCTGAAGGTTTAAAATGATGTCCCTTTCCCAAAGGAACAAGAAGAGACATCACTTGCCAGTGAATGGGATGTGTGAATCAGGGGTCAGATTCAAAGGCTGTAGCTGTCTAATGGGGTGCGATGATTCTCATTGGAAGAAGTGACTCAGAGCAAGCCTCTGGTTTACTTGACACTGAAACTAGTGAAGTTTCTTAAATTTTCCTTTGTTCCTCACAGCTAGAAAAGAGTCAGGAAATCACCAGAAGTAGCGTCTGAAAATATTTTTTCGGACTGATTCTAACTTCACAGCAGTGTAAATGCATTAAAGTCTACTGAGTTACGTGAGTAAAGACCTGTAACAAATCAGCTCACAAAGATCCCAGGGAAGTAGAAATGTTAGCAGTTCCAAGAAGTAAAGAACAAAAAAGTTTTTTACCTTTCTTGTTAAAGGAGAGAAAGAAGGATGTTTTAGGCAATTAATTTGTTTCATTTCTTAAAGCCTGTGTTTGTGGTGAGTGTGTAAAATTAAAATACATATTTTTCATTTTACTTTCATTTAAGCTGCCTCTTCATTTTCTCTATGTGTTTTCTTTCCCTTGCATTAATTTGGTCCTGATTTCCCACTGTAATAAGAAATCAGGCTCCTAAAATTTTCACACTTTTTGAAGTTGCTCTGGTAACAGGATTCAAGCAAGTGTTTAGGAAAGCTGGGCTGAAAGAAGAATGGTAGAAGAAGTAAGGCAGATGTAGGATGACTTTGGTTGTCATCTTAAGACTGGAAATGTATGTAAAGTAATTTATAAAACAATAAACAATTTTTCTTACTTGTTTAAAAATAGTCTGATTTCTAATTATAATCAAAATACAATTCAAAAGATGATTTTATTCCATTGCTTAGCTCAGCTTTGGTGACTTCTAGCTCAGAGAGTTACAGGTAGAAACTATTTGGTGTATTCAAATGAAAAAATGTCCAGTTCCAATGCACAGAGTTCCCTGAGACTTTCGTAGTTTAAAATTTTAATGATGGAAGAGTTTTTTATCACTTTGAGGACTGCTCTCATGGAACTTCTTATGTTATATCATTTAAAGACTGTCTTCACAGGGAAACTGGCCAGCAGAACTCTAGTGGGAAAAGTATATAACATAATTATGGTGATGCAAATACTTATGCAGGCACTTTCTGCACAAATAAAAGTGCCTTTTTGAGTATAGCTTGCCACTTTATCAAATTATACTGAAATTTTGCTAGCCTTGTTGTTGCAATACAGTTATAATAATACAATTAATACCTTTGGTTCACTGCTGCCAATTTCTTATTAAAAATAAGAACAAAATATTTATATTTGTTTTGTGACGCAGTTAAACTGGGGAACCTTAATTCTGGTATCACTTATCTTAATCTGCAAGACAAAAATCAGTGTAAATATACTAATGTGTCTACTCTAGCTACAGGATCCCAACCACTCTCCTATTACTTCTTTTTTTGCACAAGCCATTTTTGATTTACACGTCTAAATATAAATGCTTAGAAACCAAACTTTGCTGAAAGAAATTAGCATCATCACGGACAAAAATAATTCAGCAACAGAATAATCTATAATTTGATCAGATGGATTGTTTAAACACCTGTCATTAAGCAATAAAGCAAGATGAGAGATACAAAACTATGCATTCATTCAGCCAATCATAAAGAAAGCAAGACTTTCAAACAAAAAAAATGTTCTGTGAAGCTACAATAGATGCTGGTGAGTTCAAATAATGAGTGCCTGGATTAAGTCAAAACAGTGGAGACTGGAGTTTGAGAATGTGTGAAAGAGGAAATGAACGGCATAAGAAGAATAACTGATCTAGTTAGCAAAGCAAAATGAGAAGTGATAGTTCTAGACTAAAGGAGAATGAGAGATGTCTCCTGCTGGTAGACTGAAAGAGAGCATAAGTGGGAACTTTACAAATGGAAACGTGAAGAATTTATGCCACAAGAAAAAGAAATTAATTTGTGCTTTGAAAAAAAGAAAACTGGAGAAATTTGAGGAAAAAAAAAGTTCTGAGAGCTATTGAGAAAGTGAAGTGGAAAGCAAAGAATTAAAAGTGTGATAGAAGAAGCAATTAAGAAAAAGAATCATGTAAGCAGCACTCATTCCTGGAAAAGGATAACTGACTCCAGAAAACTGATGAAGTTACATTTGCTTCTTCATTAAAATTGATAGAACCTTGATATTACTTCGTAGATCTGAAGAGACAAAAGAAAAAACAAGTTGTCCCTTACTGACATGTTCTGATTGTCCTGTAGAGCTTAGCTACCGCATAAATTAGCTAAAATTCAGGCAGTCACAGTAACATCCTCTGAATCTGCTAATTATTTGTACTGTTTATGGCAAGCGTTCTCCATTGGGTGCAATTATGATTGCTTATTGAATAATTGCTGTCCTTGTCAAATGTGTGCTTGAATATTTGCCTGCACTGTATAATATTTTTACTGAGTAATTGTCTGCTGTGGATAATATCTTCACTCAGTAATTGCCTACTCTGAATAATGTTTTCACTGAATCATTTCCCATTCAATGTAATGTTTTACCACATAATTTCTTTTCTGAGTCATGTTATTGTAAGTTAGCTGCTGAATTACATATAAAGTTACTGTTAGATCAGATCTGAGTTGGCCTAAGTGCAACGCATTTCCATGATAACTCTTCAAAGCCTGTGGTGGTGGTGTTTCCCTTTTACATAAGGTAGAAAGGGGTAGCAGTTGGAATTCAGTATTAGAGAGGCTGGAGAATAAGTTAATGTGTTAATAGAAGGAGGATGCTTTCAAAGCGGGGATTGCTGAAAAGTGAAAGAAATGAGCAGAAAGAGTAAGAGCTATAGGGGAGATAACTGAAATGAGAAAGGAATGCTAAGAAAAGGGAGAAACAGACAAAAGAAAGAAGAAAAGAAGACAGCCTATGAGTGAACAGGCAAAGAATCAACCCCAGGGAACAGTAAAAAGCAGAATGAAATGAAACTAATACATACCAATGATGCAGACATAACGGTCAGCCTGGCATCCTCCCACTTTGCCTCTGCATTAGAGTAACCTTATAAAGTTAACAGCTAATACTTTGCAGTGGAGAGAAGAATAAAAATATTAAACACATCCTAAGGTACAAATGCTGGAGCCTCCACTACAGGATTTGTTCTTTTCCCCTTTTCCTCATTCACTCTTGTGCTCTACTTTTGCAACATAAAGACCAGACTGGAAAGTATCAGGGCTGTTGTGGAAATAACTAGCCTGCCAAGGAAATATCCTCCTGACTTGGAATCACTGTGGACTCTGTCTTGCCTCTGACCATGTTAGTGGCCAGGCTGAAGCCACACAAGAACAGAACTTAGTATCTGAAGAGCCCACCATCTAGGTTGGTGCTTGCAGGTGAGAAACTTCTCTAAATTCTACTAATTTGTCACACCTAATGCATATGAGCACTAATTCTATTCTCCTCCTCTAATTTTTCAGTGGATCATGATAAACTCATTCAGCTTCCATGAAATAGGTTATTTTTCCCCTGTTCTTTTTACAGAGCTGAGGAATCACAAAATCACTGAATGGTTGGGGTTGGAAGGGACTTCTGCTAAAGCAGGTTCCCCTAGAGCAGTTTGCACAGGTTCACATCCCAAAGGGTTTTGAATATCACCAGAGGAAACTCCACAACCTCTCTGGCAGCCTGGCCTAGTGCTCTGCCATCCTCGAGATATCTTTCCTCCTATTCAGATGGAACTTCCTATGTTTCAGTTTGTGCCTCTTGCACCTTATTGTGTGGCTGCAATTTGCTTGACACCTGCCCTTAAGATATTTGTATGCATGGATAAGATCCCCTCTCAGTTGTCCCCTCTCCTGGCTAAAGAGGCCCAGCTCTCTCAGCCTTTCCTCATAAAAGAGATACTCCTGTCCCCTAATCATCCTTATAGCCCTCCACTTGACCCTCTCCAGTAGTTCCTTTTCTTTCTTGAACGGGGAAGTCCAGAACTAGACACAGTACTCCAGATGTGACATCACCAGAGCAGACTAGACAGGGAGGATCACCTTCCTTGACCTGCTAAGCCATACTCTTCCTAATTTACCCCAGGGCACCATTTGCCTTCTTGGCTACAAGAGCACATTGCTGGCTCATGGCTAACTTTTTGTACACTAAGACAACCACATCCTTCTTCACAGATTTGCTTTCCAGGATATTCCATTCTAATATGCAAATGTGCAATATTACAGTCCGTATTAATTGGGATCTATTCCTGCTATAGGTTGATTGACCTTACATGACTTTCAAGATCAAAGATGAATTTGTTAATTTCTTATTCTGAAGTTCTGTTTCACATATGCTTCTGTAAAAGAAGTCTGCTTGTTTCTTGTTAGGGATGATATTGCTCAATTTAGTCTTCTGATGTCTCAGAGCTATACTGTTAAAAAGCATGAAGAAATAACTAATATCTGAATGTCATTTTGAGAAACAGTCTAATAATTGTTTTCTTCTTCAGTTTCCATGTCTACATACCTTTATTATGGATGTTCTGTAAACACTTTTGCACAAGAGAGTACTTGCATTGTATTACAGTATTTAGAGATGATGGCTATATAAAACAATGAGGACTGGAGGTATCTAAGATGTACAGTTATTCTTCCATAGTTATTGTATTGCTTGATAAATCACTGATGTATCCCATATGAAAAGAGAACACAGGTAATGTATGTGGTGACAAAGGAGTTGCGCTGGTATTAGAACTCCTGCCCATTTCTACTTTATTCAGATTTTACAATATAAATTCAATATGCTCATTATTTTTGAATGACACTAATAAGTTGTGAAAGCAAGGCCTAACAAGAATAGCTCTGAGAGCTTTGAAACAGTAAGACTCAAGACAGAATATGCTGTAAGTGTTGCAATATTTCCTATTTAATTAAATGAGAACACCTGAAGTTGAATTCAATAAAAAAAATAGAGCAGATTTCTCTACATTGGACTTCTGTGCCAAGGTGCACAAGAAATCTTCTGAAATATGCATTATGAGGCTGATTATATTTTCAGTCTTGCTATATACCTGTTAGATAGATAAGAATAAATATAAGAAAAAATTATGTACATTTCTTATTGTTTCTTCACTTCTGTCTCTTCAAAATAACTTAATGGAAGCCAATCAGGTTTCTGTTCAGAGCTTTCAACTATTTCTTATTTTATCTGGCTTTTTAAAGAAATAGTGATAGCCACTGAACATTACCATTATATACTATGATTTACCAAACCTGAACTTTAAAAAAATTATTACTTAAAATCATAACAAAACTTTTGCTTTCTCATGAGCTTTACCAGAGAGCCCAGCAAGAATCTGTTGTGGCAGAGGCTCTGCATGCACCAAAAAAGCAGTTTCTCTGTATTTCAAGCTCTATTGCAAGGTGCTCTACATGATTGAAACTACTTGTTTAAATCAGTGTCGGTGATCAGTTAGCCCATAGAGCACCTCATTGTGTAAACAGAATTAGGGAAAACAGAGAAAAAGCAAAACTAAAAAAGAAGGAACAAGTTATTGAAAAAATCTAGTTGTGGGCACTAGCCATGTCAAGCAAACATGCCCATGTTTTGGGCAAACAAGACAATTATGCTTTAAAAGTCCATCAACAGTAAAAATAAGAGCCTGTGTTCTTGTAGAAGAGCAAGGGAAGCAGCACAAGGTTCCTTCTATCACAATGGGCTCAATAGAGTAGTGAAAATTGATGAATAATCCTCCTCCAGCAAGGTTTGATCATGTCCTCCGCAGAGGGATAACATTAAAAGAACATATTGCAGTGTTGAAAGGCAAGGACAGAAATAGAAAATGCCAGAATGCTCCTTCAGATATGATATAGGGTCTCTACCCCCTATTCAATCCAGTCATCCTCCATGGAATAATGATATTAAATGAACATTTTGCAGTGTTGAAAGGCAAGAACTGAAATAGAAAATGCCAGAATGCTCTTTCAGATCTGCTATAATCCCCATCTCATCCCCAGGGGAAACCAGCATACTGGAGTCTTTCAGGACAAGAGGTGTTTTTCTTTCTGCTAGAAACAGACCTTTTTCATTCACCTCTCAAAGTAGACCCCTTGGGGGATAAACCCCAGTTCAGACTTCAATTATGAAAAGCAAGGAAAATTTCTAAATTTAGTGTAATTATGTGTTTTTTTTTTCAGAACACCAAACAACATCAAAGCTTATGTTTAGGACACAGAGCCAGTGTGTATGTAATGATATACTTACCAAGGGTGCAGGACAGAAGAGGCGTTACCTCTAGCTTGGACAAAAAGATATTATCTCTTGCTCAGAAGTCTTTGAGACACAAGCTACTCGGTACTAAGAAAGTAATCCCAGGAAAAGAACCACCATATGGGTTCCCCAACTCCTTTGTGCCCATTTAGGCATTTCCAGTTATGCCAAAAATGGATAGAGGAAAGTGTGTTAAATGGAATTTGGCTGATAAAAATATTTTTGGGCAAAACAACTTTCCTGCCTTCTTGTCAGACCAGAAAAGGAGCATAGTCCTTGGCCAATTCCTACTGTAGGAATTGATTTCATGCACATTGCCATTATAATTGATTTGTGTTGTACGGGAAGACTGGCTATCCAGGATAACTCTGTGGATATACAACTCATAAGCTTCTTTTTCTTATTGTTTTTTATTTAGATTAATACCTGTTAGATACCTTAGGTTGCCTCCTGAAGAATTTAACATAACCCACAGGGTGCTGCTGAGTATATTCCTTTTTTCTTTGGTATTCAAACTTTCAATACCTGTCTAGAGATTAAGAATTTTCCAAAAGTGTTGGTACCAAAGATTCTTGAATTCCACTCTTTGGAGTCTGTGGACTTCAAATGGAGTCATACTACTGTGCATAGACTTTCCTTTCTTTCCTTTCTGTAGAATCTTCTCTATTTCCCTGGTGCAATCATAGAACCATAGAATCAGCTAGGTTGGAAAAGATCTTTAAGATCAAGTCCAACAATTACCCCAGGACTGTGAAGAGCATCACTAAACCATGTCACTGAGGTTAAACCATCTATGTGGTTTTTGAACACTTCCGGGTATGGTGATTCTACCACTTCCCTGGGAAGCCTGTTCCAATGCCTGATTACCCTCTCTATGAAGAAATTTTTTCCTAATATCCAATCTAAACCTTCCCTGGTGAAGCTTGATGCCATTTCTTCTTGTCCTATCATTTGTAACTTGCAAAAAGAGACCTACCCCCACCTCACCACAACCTCCTTTCAGGTAGCTGTAGAAAGCGATAAGGTCCCCCTTGAGTCTTTTTTTTCCTCAGACCAAACAATCCCAGTTCCCTCAGATGTCCCTCATCACACTTGTTCTCCAGATCCTTCACCAGCTCCATTGCCCTTCTCTGGACCCTCTCCAGCACCTTGATGTCTCTCTTGTAATGAGCGGCTCAGAACTGAACACAGGGTTCAAGGTGCAGCCTCACCAGTGCTAAGTACATGGAGATGACCACTTCTCCAGCCCTGTTGGAAACACTACTTCTGATACAAGCCACGATGATGATGTCCTTCTTGGCTGCGTGAGCACAAGCTGGCTTATGTTCAGCTCGCCCTCAGCCAGCACCCTCAGGTCCTTTTTTGCCGAGCAGCTTTCTAGCCACTCTTCCTCAGGCCTGCCTGTATCGTCGCGTGGGGTTATTTTGGCCCAAATGACAGACACAGCACATTGCCTTGTAGAACCTTGTTGAACTTCATACCACTGAGGTTCAGCCACAGCCTATTGATGTAGCCTATCCAGATCAGCTTTTCTCCCTCACAATTTCAGTGTGCTTTTGGTTCTAGTCAGAATTTGGTTCTAGTCAGAATTTGTATGTGAGGGAACAAAATAAAAAACCTTAAGAATGATAGGATAGCCACATATTCCAAACTTCAGTCTTTGAACATGCTGATCCCGCAAGCTACTTATGTAAAAAGGTTCAGTTTTGAGACTTGGCATGTGTCCTGTGACAGAAGTGTTTGTATGGATCACTAATGCACAATGTGACAATGACACTTTTGGGAAATTGCTTGCAAAATGCATTCTTCTTGACAGACAGTGTTAACTGAAGTGTATGGTGTGCTCATTTTAAATCATTCTACAATGGAGCCTCAAGAATAGATAAACAATTAGCATGAGGGATGGGTGATCACATGGCTATGGCATTGGAAGTGTGGTAGCACGTCTAGTCATACAGCCACTCACTTGGACCGTAAGACGATTAAACTTTGCATAGTCCTATGTTAAGAGAAGAGCTTGGTAACCTTGGCCACCATTTCTTCTACCATGACACCAGGAGTTACTTTTACAGTTGTTTTGAGATCAGTTTTTTTCTAAAATTATCTGGTCCTTCCTTTCTGATAAAAAGAAATGGGAATGATTGTCAATTGGCAAGAGCTGACTTTTATTACCATTGGCTAAAAACATATCCTGCAGAGAAGTTCTCTGCTCTTTTGCTCGAAGATTCAAGGCCATTTTCTCACCAGCCTCAGAGGCCTGCTGTGCCACTCTAATAGTACAAGTAGGCCATAGACCTGATAAATCCAGCTGGCACAAGATTTTTCAGTCTAAGGAAATCTCTTGTTGGCTGACAGCCAGAGTATACAGAACAGAAAGCAGCTTTGGATGGAGAATGGTAGATTCATGAAGGATTTCAGTATCTTGTGGCATTTCTGATTTGTAATGTAAGACAGTTTGAAATTCTCTGCCAAAGCAAAGAATGCCCTGAATATAAGGCAACCCACCAGGACTGCTGTGGAGGAACTGGGCTAGGTGTTTGCTGATGATTGTTTGGAACAGCATCCAGACTGCACATCTCATTTCAAGTTTGATAAATCAAACTTTGGTAAATGAAATGTTGGTTGATATTCAGGGATCACCTGCTACAAGCTCAGGAATGTTGCATCCCAACTACAAGGAAGTGCAGCAGGAGGGCCAGGAGACCTCCTTGGATGGATAAGGAGCTGCTGAGGAAACTTCGAAGGAAAAAAGAGGCTTGTAAAAGGTGGAAGCAAGGACAGGCAGCCTGGGAAGAATACAGGGATGCTGTCCAGGAAGCTAGGGACCAGGACAGGAAAGCTAAGGCCCAGCTAGAATTAAACTTGGCTAGGGATGTGAAAAATAACAGGAAGGGATTCTTACTGAGAGGGTAGTGAGGCACCGGAATGGGTTGCCCAAGGAAGTTGTGAATGCTCCATCCCTGGCGGTGTTCAAAGCCAGGTTGGACAAAGCCTTGGGTGACATGATTTAGTGTGAGGTGTCCTTGCCCATCGCAGAGGGAGTGGAACTAGATTATTTTAAGGTCCTTTCCAACCCTAACTATTCTATGATTCTACGAAAGCAAGTCACATCTGACTCTTGCCAGCTCCAGGAAACATAGAGCTTCCCCACCCTTCAGTAAAGGTAAGGCGGGGAATAAGATTGTAATTGTGGTGTTTCAAGCATCCTTTGCACAGAGTTATCAGGAATTATCCTGTGAAAGCTTATCTGAAATGTTCATGGTCCATAGATGATGTCTTACTACTAGATCTGTTTAGACTTATGCCTTTTCATAAGGTATTAACTTTGTGTCATTCAAGACCTTCTTCTTTTTATCTATCAGCTTGGGCACATATATACAGTACTTATTAGTTTCATAGCCTTACCTACTAACTGTCCTTAAGGGATAGGTCTCCACTTCAGAGAAACCAGACTCGGCAGCAGAAGGTTGTGTTATTGCCATGCGGCAAAATCCCAGCTGTGGAATCACCTTTGAGAACTGACAGTTGAACCCAGGATTTTTTCTAGGATATCGCTGACATATTTTTTTGGCAGTAACCAACTTTCCTGTGTGTTAATATAATCCCTAGCATGATCAGCTTCCAGTCTTGTCTGGAACATCTGTGCAATACAATACCATCAGTAATACCTAATGGGAATAATTTGAAAAGGTACAGATTAAATGAAGGGTGGGAAATAGTATAGATATCTAAGTCCACATATCTACCCACATTTCTTAGTTTGAAACTTAATGGGGAATTATTTCTCTCACAAAACTTTAGCCTCAATCAAATTAAAATTTCCTGTACAGCTCTTTGTTGCTCATCATTAAGAAAATTGTGCTGTTATTACTCTTATACTTGAGGATAAAACATATTGCAAATGGCCATAAATGCTTTATTGTGACAATAATGATGTTTCCTTGGCAAAGAAGACCTGCATCTAAATGTCTTCAAGCAAGAGCTTGTGGTTCCTAAGGATATATTTAAATCTGAGCAGTCTTGAACAACTGGAACAGTTATCAAACTGACAACTTGATCATTTTTCTTAAATATTAAAATAGCATGTTGATGATGATTACTTTAATCTCATTTTAAGTACCTCATAAAATGCTTGAGAGGTTTGAAGCAATCTTGAGTTCAGAAGTTTCCTTCTAATTACAAGCCCTGTATACAATTTGCTGAAGATCTACTGTCATTTCACTCTGGCTGAAGAAGGATAATGTAGAGTAGAAATGCTAAAGGAGAAGCACTCACAGACGGACCTGGATTCAGAAACAGAGCACCCACATTCGTCTTCCAGTCTGAATCTGAATGAGGATAAAACCTTCCACTTCTTTTCTAAAGTTTGGACACCTGTTCCAAAATCTGTGGCCTCTGTTTTACTTCTAAAGCTGTCTAGGGTTCCCTGGACTTAGTTGCTCAGTTCAGAGAAAAGATTATTTTGTAGAATTCACTGGCCAGCATGATCCTAGTCAGACATAGTGATTGCTATTATTCTTCCTTAAACTATTTCAGTTAGCAACTGTAAACTGGTGTTCTATGACATTTTGCCCCTGGTTTTCACATATCCATGTCTGAAAGTCCCCATGATAGGAAGGGGTCAGCTGAAATTTTGAGGGGGAAGGACAAGCAGGACTGAAGTAAAATTGTGCTTCAAGAAATATATTACCTCTGTCTTCTTCCAGCAAGCATACAGTATTACAGATTTTTCTTAGACGTTCTGACGCCTACCAAGCAACTCATTTTGTCAGCTTTTATGGGAATCTCTTCTAACTTCAGTGACTTGAATGCCAGACTTTAGCAGCAGAAATTGCTGCAAACTTATCCCCAAATAACTAGTCAAAAGTAATGAAGGAAAAGATTATAAACATGGCCTCAAAGGGAAGGCAAAGAGCCAAGTGAAAGACAGACACAGCTCAAAGAGAGCAGACACACAGAGGAGCATAAGATTGACTTACCACATCATATCAAAGGTTCTTAACTTGTTTCACAAATGGATGTCTTGGAAATAAGAATCTCTCAGCTCTCAGGCTCCAACAATTTGTGATTCACAAACTCTAATGCAGTTACCAGTTTTGTATTGAATAACCCTTAATGGTTGGTTATTTTTTTGCTTGTTTGTTTTTTTGTGTTGTTTTTTTTTTCTTCTTCCAGATGGTTGTTGAATTCAGCAAAATTCTAACATATGCAATACGTTTTAGTAAGGAATGCCACAAATCAGTTACATGCAGTGGTAGGAACCTTCCTTTGGTTATTTTGAACATCCCTTCTCACTTTGCCCATTAAATAATCAGAGGAGTGTGTAAACTTGTAGTATCTTCCCTCAGACATCCGTCATCTAGGTTGAAGAGCCCTATTCCATTTAAATGTTTTCTGTAAAGATGCCATTTCCTAGCTGTGATCAACTTTTTAAACATTATTCTGGGCAAAGCAAGGTTGCTTTAGAGTGGGGAAAAGGTAGAGATAACAGAAGACCTGAAGAAGACTTGGAAGAACAAAAATCTGGAAAGACGTGAGAAATTTCAGGCATGAAGGAAAAAAAGCAGAAGGGAATGAGGGAAGCTTGTGCTGTTTCCTTATCTGATTACAACATCAATACTAGTTATTGCTGCAACCAGCTCCTACAATTGCAGTCAATTACTACATTTATCTTAGAATACTGCTTTGATCAAAAAACTACAATAGTAGAATCAAAAGCAAAGTAGAAATCTTTAAAAGCATTTTAAAAAGCCTTCAAAATATTGCTCAGGAGTCAACAAAAGTTCCAGAGGTGTCATGATTTGAAATGCTGACTTTTTTTTTTTTGCCCTTTTTTCATATTTTTCCGATCTATTTAGAGGTCATTTCTGCAATAGATACTAATCTTTGCAGCTAGCTGGGTTGTTTTCATTTCTCTGTAAAGCACCACATGACATGCAGTTTTGGAGTCAAATCTTTGGACTTCCTGCGCTGCTACTTTAATGAAAACAACTATTATTTTATTTATTAGTTGGAACTCTAAATTCATATAATGTATTTAAATTGTGAATGAATAAACTTACTTCTGTTTAGACATTGCTGCATTGTAACAGATTGAGTTTGCTGTACATTTTCTTTGCCTGATGGCTTGACAAAACTTTTCTGGCATTTTGAGCTCTTTACTCCTTTATACATACAGCTTTATCACTCAGAAAAAGAAAAAAAAAGAAAAAAAAAAGAAAAAAAAAGGAAAAGAAAAAACCCAAACCCTAGGTCATAAATCTCTCTAAAATCAATAAAAGCAAAAGTAATGAATGATTCTGGACCCTCACTCATACTAACATGATTCTGTTTTCTAAATAAAAAATTTAAACTTCCATTAGAATCCTGGCATGAAAGCCACAACATCAAGGCCAGGCTGGATGGGGCTTTGCACAGCCTGGTCTAGTGGGAAGGTGTCCCTGTCCATGGAATTGGATTTAGAACTGGATGATCTTTAAGGTCCCTTTCAACCAGCAACTCTTCAGTAAGAGCCTACTTGCATAGCTAACTTTTTAACTCACATGAGTGGAAACTCTCCATTATGATTCTTCAAAAATAGTCTTTTTTAAAAGTAATGAAATCTCATGAACACAATATCATGAAAGACAAAAAATCATATCTCATAGAAACAGTCAATCAGGTTACTATAGTTTAAATCATGTCATGAGTCAATGACATAGCTCACATGGATTTCCCTCCAAGCTGGGCTCTGGTTCACTCTGCAGTTGGACAGCCACTCCTGCCACTCAGCTTTAAACACTGTTTCCTAGGTGCTTGTAGATGAAATGGTGATACCCATCTTCCAGACCTTCCCCAAACATCCCAACATATAGAAGTGTTTTCCAAGATATATTCAGATGAGATTTCTATCCACAAGAACTATTCATATGCAGCTGAACTGTGTTCTCTGCTTGAAGAAAAAATAAAGTGTACAAAATGAACCGTGAGCATTGAACATATATGACAAATTGTCATAACTGTGAAGTCATTCTGCAAATAACTCTACAAAAAAACAGGGAGTTTAAAATGCCTGTACCAGTGCCAAGCAAACCTAAAAGTATTAATGTTTCACAAATATGCTATCAAAAGCCTAATGATGGATAAGATTCAATCCTGTATTGCCTGATGTATAGATTTTAAAGTGATTGATTAGCATGGAGCTTAATAAATGCCCAAAAGTGGAAATCCTCTTTCATCCTTTGGTCATGAGAATGGAACAGAGAACAACAGAGAATGTAAAGTCACTTGCAGAACTGATATTCTAAATCCACCTCCCTGAGAAGACATCAAGCCACACTGTATGTTATTCTTCACTCAGTCACTTTCATATTTATCTTTATCCCTTACATCAGTCAGGGGATTTACCACTTCTCAGTTAGAAGAGGCTTTTGCAAACTAAGCCGTATGCTAGTAACTGCTAAAATGTCCACAAGGATGAAAACATCTGCCTTATCCCCATATATTATTTTTCCTTTTGTGCGGCTTTGTGAAGCTTTCTTAATTCTGAATAAATCTGAAAGGCAATAGAGGTGATTCTGTATAAATGTGAACACTTTGAAAGCAAAAATATACAAGGACAAGGTCGTTGACCTAAAGATCTTACATTCTGAAGAAAGAACACATGAGAGATAAGAACTCTCAAGGGCAGACAGGGGTAGACAATAAAGCTGAATGCAAGGTTAGGGTGACATAGAATTTGATCAGTGGAAAGCAATGTGGGTTTAACAATAATAACTTTTTGCTTTCATTTAAAAAAACAGAGTCAGTGACGTAGCAATGGAAAGCCCAAGCTTGTACAAGCATATAATTTAGGAAAGCATCTCTGTGATCAAGTTCATCATCAGTTCATCAGTCTAATATACTAGATTGCTTCCTCATAAGATCCATCTCAATAAACTAATCCAATCGCACCTTAAAAATTAATTGGATTTTTGATTCCCCCTAATCAGACTAGAGAGGCAGTGGAGAGTGCAATTGTGAAGGTGATGACACAGAGAAGACGACAGCTCTAATCACCCTTCTGTACTTAAAAATCAGAGAGAAGTTAGTATCCCAGATATCTGGGGTCATAGGAGTATTCACTATTGCGATAGTAAAGTGAAAGGGAAACTGAAGTAGGTGTAGGAGAAATACAGTTTCCTCTGTATTTTCCTCTGCACCTGAATAGTTATTCTAGAAACCTAGCCAAAAATAATTTCTAGCCTTGCTGGGATGATTTGAAAGGAGAGAAAGGGTGTTAGTCAATAAGACCAGGGAGGTGGGCAGGAATTCTAAGGTACTGTGTGTGAAGCACAGAGTCCTTCATTAATAGCAGGGTGATAGCAATGAAGTGTCCTAAGAAGTCAAGAAGGGCAGCAGCGTACTGAAAGGAGGGCTTTTTCCTTTGCATTTTGTCTTTCAGATGAGGGATGTTTTTTTGACTTGCTAGATGATATCCACAGCCTCTGAACCATTCAAGATATTCTGAAGGAGGGAGAGAGAGAAAGAGAGAGAACAGGACAGGACAGAGAGAACAGGACAGGTTAGACCAATTGTAACCAAAAATGTCATTTTCTGTATTGTTTGCATGATGTTGATATTCACTGCTGCCATTGTATATCTTTGCTCAAAGATGTAGATCAGTTCTTATAAACAGTGCCAATAGATTGATCTATTATATGACAAATGGCAGACTGATTTATGTCTGTACTGTCTCCAGTCATGAGTTAGGAAGGCACTGTTGCTAGGAAGCCAAGACAGTGAGGATTTCAGCTGCAGCAGGAAAATCTGGATCCATCATGCTGCGCTCTCTAAATCTCTTTTAACTCCTCAGAGAAAGCACTTTCGCTTTTTCAGTCTGTGTATTTGACTTCTTCCTCTGATGGATATATAGAAAACTGCCTAGCTGAATGCATGACCTCACAATATAATCACTCCCAAGAAATCTTTAAAAATTATTCAAATTCCCTCTGAAAATAACACTTTCTCCCTTTTTCCAAAGGTGTGCTATGCCATTTCATCCCTATAGCTAGCAATTAATATGATCACTGAGTTAAGCTAGGGTTTTAAACCTACCCATAGGATCTAAATAAAGAAATTAATTTTTCAAAAGGGCTGAGCAATAAGCAGCTGTTGTATAGGTCAAAGAAAGAGCTCTGAAAATCAAACCATTAATTTCAGTACCTAATACAAATTTGAAAGTCAATGAAATGTTTGAAAGTCAATGATAAGAGTATTTTAAGTACTTTTAGCTTTAAGCTAGGTAACCTTAAGCTCATGTTTTTCTACAGGTCATATCTGGAAGAGCTGGGCTTTTCAGAGTTTCTGAGCACCCAGTGGTCCAGCTGGATTTGCTGTAATTCATGGGTACTCAGCTTTCCTCAGCAGAAGGACAAAGTTGTTTCAGATTAGCATTACAGAAGGGCACTCTAACCCTGAGTTTTAAGAGTTCTTTACTGGGAAATTATGATTATTCTTTTGCAGTAGTACCTCTGGTGCAGCACTGCGTTAGCAATAAGGTGGAACCTGGTAATACCTGAAGAGGATATGAAGCCTGGCAGAGGAGTCTGGACAAGGATGCAAAACCACAGTACAAGATCCACAAGGCAAAGCTGTAATTTCCGGCAGTAAGTACACATTCAGGTAATTTCCAAAGCCCATTTCGTATTGCAATTTTGATAGACAAATATCAAACAGACATTAAGTTACACATATTTTTTCCAAGAAATCCTTCCTAAATTTCTTAATCATAACCACTGTCATTGCTCAAAAATGCAGATCATCATTTACTTCTATCATCAAACTCTTAGCTGGAAATCCTCTGTAATCAATAAGGTTCTTCAGATTCACTTGGGGAACACTAGTCTTCATAAGGGTTTCTTAATTTGTTTGCAGGATCTAAGCATCACCATTGAAAGAAATAGAGGGAGTGGTAGACGACATTAATTTTTACTTTTGTTGTTATTGCTTATGTTGTGAGACACTGGGAGGAGTAATGGAAAGAGGAGGGAAGGAAGGAGATTTTGGATTAAAGTATATGTTTAAGGATATATTAATGTAGGCAAAATAAAAACAAATATTCAGACATGTAAAATTCCCTTTTAAATAACTTTGGAAGAAATGTTGTTTTATTTATATAAAATATTCCTGTACATTCAGTCATCCTCCAAAATTAACAGAGAATGTCTAGGTGTCTCTTTTAAAAGTTTCTCTCTGAAAGTCTGAATGTCATTGGTATATCATATTTTAGAGCAAAATTGTGAGAAACTAAAGCTAAGTCAGAACAAATCATGTGTGACCACCACAAGAGCTACACTGGAGTCTGTACGTTCATTTTTAAATAATATTTGTTGGCTTCTCCAATCTAGATGGGCAGTAGGCCAAGCTAAATCCCTCAACCTTAACTGAAGCCCAATTAACTAAGACAAATTGTCAAATCACTCGGGAGAGATGATGAGCATTATTTAATATTCAAAGATGAGGCTGCTGGCCAAAATAGGTATTCTACTGAATATCACAGAGCATTTCCTATCAAACCAACTATTTCTCTACTCCAAATATTTTGTTTCCCTTAAAGTTGAAAACCTCAAAAATTCCAGCCCCAGAGTCTGTATTATTCCAGACAAAGGTAAACCAGCTTGGTACTGCTGTATATAAAACATGACCCATTTTTTTTTTTCCACCTACGTTTCTATTCTTTCTTAAATATATTTAACCAAAGCCTGTCTTTCAGCTTACCTGTTCCACCCATTTGTTTCAGCTGCATCAGTGGAGCCACACATTGTTGGGTAAAATGGGGTTTATTTACTTTTCTGTGCAGGGTTTTTGATATTGCCAGACTGAGGTGTTTAACACAGGCTTCCATCATCTTGCCAACTGCACCTCCAGCCCCTAAGACAAGTTCTGAACACAGCTTTCTTACACAACCAGAGAGCTCAATTCAGTGATGGGCTACAGGTAGATATAAGCTTTGCCATTCAAACCTGGGTGCAGCTGTACACCTGATGGAAGTCTGGGCACAAGCATTGCCTAACTCCCATAGTATACTAGGGTATGCACAATATTAGTCATTGTTAATGAAGGGGACTACAGAATTTTACTGTGGATTCATTACCCTCATTTACTATAAGGGTAGTTAAGCAGTGAAAAAACTTGCCCAAAGAAGTTGTGGGTCCCACTTCCCTGCCCATTACAAGGGGGTTGAAACCAGATGATCTTTAAAGTTTCTTACAACTCAAACCATTCTATGACCCTACGATTTTGATTTTAATCCTCTCAGTGTCCCTGCCTCTGGCCTCCCAATTTCTAAATATGAAATACTCCTAGCCAGTATGAATAAAAGCACAACTTGCTCTGTGTTGTTTCTAGCAATCAAAGAGTTAAAAAAAATGTTTTGCTCCTCAAAACACTGTGAATTTTTAAAGATTGTTTATCTTTCGCAGCATGTCTTTGAGTATATTGTCTCCCTTTTAATTTTAGTTCTAGTCTCACATTTCCATTATAAACCCATGATGAGTATCAAATATTGTAAGTGGGGTTTTTATGTGTTATTATGTGAGTTTCCTTTTCTATCTATTTATCAGAATGAGAAGCCTGTTTATGAGGATTGCCTATAGTATGGGTGGTAGTATAACTGTCTGCCATGCACTTTAAATGCAGCCTTCTAAGCAGCAGTCACAATTCTACAAGGGTCACTTGTAGAAAACAATACAGAGTGCCCTTGAATTTAAACCTTGAAAATCAGGTTTCACTAACAGTTCCCCATCTTCTAATTATCTGTGGTATACTCACTCTCGTTATACAAATATTCACACAATATTCTTCAGTAATCTATAACAGAAAAACTTATGGGCATTTTGCTCTGCAAAAACAGACAAAACCATGTATGCTGAATAAGATTTCAATAATTATACTAATTATGAGAAATAAACCTGGCCCACTTTCATGAACACATGCTGTTTTGCAAGGTGTATGATGGATTTTTACACAGAAGATTTATTTACAACTATTCAAGAATGCTCAGCCTATAGAAAAAAGGATGGGATTCTTGCATGAGGCAAGAGGGAATGCCAAGTGTATTTTTTCTATGATTATTTGCTCTTGGACTTGCATTGCTGACTGTGTATAAGATTGATGGAGTTTAAAAAAACATTTGAGATATACATTGTAAAATTGTTCTGTTCATTTAGTAAGAATATTTGCTTTGTATAGAGAAGGTAATATATGTTATCTGAAGTATGGACATTAATATTGATTTGGATATACCCTGGTAAAAATTCTGAAAAAGACAAAGTGAGAAAATCATCCTAGGTTAATAATAATTTTTTTTTTCCTGCACCAGCAACGGGGTTCCTTTCACCTTGTTTTGCTAACTAGAAAGTAAACATCTCATTTTAACTAAACGCCCATGTCCTCCCATTGTTATCACTTGAGGAAAAAAGGCACAATGTGCCTTGATCACTATCTATTTTAGGATGAAGTAATCATCTTCTTCCTTTAATGACTACGGATGGAGGTTAGATGACTGGCTTAATCTGAACACATGACTTTTAGCTGAATGTTGGTAAGATAAATCTTATTTTCCACATACAAACACCAAAGCCCAATTTTTGAAGCCCAATACAGTCACTGAAAGCAAAGTTGCAGATAACTTAGTATTTCTGAACATGAGACTGTGCTATCATCTAGGTTCATGGTTTTCTTAGGAGTAAGCATTTAAGCATCTGTTTTAAGAGTCTAGTTCATCATATAATGGAAATATGATGACCCAGCACAGCAATAAAAATGTGCAAAATAAAAGAAATATGTTTACAAGAATATCACCAATAAAAACTGAACATTGAATTTCCAGAAGGAACCAAAAACTTAAACTACAAAATGGGGGGAAAAAAAATTTGTATTTAAAGAGAAAGATTTTAAAGACCATAAGGTCATAAAGTCAAGGTGAAGAAGGAGAATGATCAAGGCCAACAAGGGTAGCAAAAAAAGAAGGCTAACTGTTGAAAAGGCAATACAGAGTGCTTTGAGTCAGCAGAATATATTTACTTGTGTGGGCAGATTTAGGATTGGACTTGTAATGAGAACAGAGAGGTTAACAGAATGTAACCCATTAAATACACCATTTGAGAGATCTGGTGAGGGACAAGTCATAATAAAGACCAGATAAGAATGAGAATGACATATGTAAAGTAGAGCAAATATAATATAATGCAGTACAGTATTATTGAGATCATTATTCTTTCTTGGTTAATTCTAAACCTTACAGTTTCTCACCTTAATTACTATTCTATTAATAAAGGAAGACATATCTTAAGCTGCTATATAATGTGGTAAGTGAAGGGGCAGCTTCATTTAGCATGACTTGTACTCTACAGAGAACAAAAGCCTTTTGCCTTTATGATTAGATATTCTTCTTTTGATAAAAGCAGCCAATTAATTGCACACGTTGTATCTTACCCACAAAACCCAAATGGCAAATGCTCTCTGGGCAGATGCTTGATGTAAGAGTAAGGAAGGGACTTTTATATTTGAATGACTTAACTTTCAATTTTAATTTGAAACAATTCTTCCAGAGATTGAAAGAAGTCATGACTCAGAGAATAGAAAGATTCAAAATTGACAAAGAATCTTATTTCTGAAATAAGAGATATGATACATGTCTCTGGAATGAAATAAAAGAGTTATCAATGAAACTTGTGTTTTTAAAAGTCTCTATTATGAAAAACATGTAAATAGCATCTATTATATTTTTATTTTGTACAGACTTCAGGTTAACAAGGTATGCTAACTCCCTGTCAGAAATATGAATGTCTACCTCTACTTTCTTCCAGATCTCACATTGGTGAGTACTGACCTGACTACTGAGAACAGAAAGAGGACTGTTTTAATTATCTATTATCTGCACCTGTTAGCAACATAATTCTTTGCATTACCTATTGAAGATAAAAAGCTTCTAAAACCTGACTGAAATAAGAAGGACGAGAATTTTTCTATGCCAGGATTGAATGATATGGAAGGCAATCCTATTCAAAGTGCCAGCAGCATATGCCAGTTTCAATTAGAACATAAAAGGAAAATCTGTTGCTAAAATATACAACAGCACACTTTAAAGATCTTATGTGTGCTTATTCAGAACTTAAAGGATTGAATATCCTTAAGAAAGTCTAAGTTTTGACATTTTGTTGAAGCTGTTGTTAAGTGTAGGACTTATTGTAGGATTCTCTGAATGAAATACTGTATTCTGTACTTCACAGAAGTTCAGAATCGATTACCATAATGATCACTTCTGGCCTGAGAACCTTTCTGTCTGAGAAATTATTCATTAAAGTTATTGCATCTTGTCCTTCCATGTCCTCTTTCCTAGCTAATTGCCTACAGTAGGAATGAGATAGCTGCGTTTCAAGTGACTGTATCAGTGGGCTACAGTGCTCCCTGACATGCTGGAAGGCAGTGAAGTGCATAGAGCTTTGCTCCAGAGAACTTGAGGTCAATCTATTTGATATGGCCTGATCTGCATCAGGAAAAAAAAGGGTTTCCACTGTTTTCCACAGGGTTTTTGGTGCTGCTAAGCAGTCCCCATACCATTGATGAAACAGCCACACAGCAATGTATTAATCCATACATCCAAACTGATGTATGATAATCCCATGTGAAGCCCTTTTCAGCCAAGGACAGCTCAGAAATCCTTATTCCAGGAGTCTAGCATTTCCTTTGGTGGTTTGCTCCCTTTACTAGATTTGCTCAGGAACCACAACCCATGCCTTTGAAGATTTAGTGTCTCAGAGACCCAATATACTAACCAGAGTGGGTCTGGAATAGGCTCAGACTTTATATATAGGATCAATACCTGCTACCCAGGATACTTCCTAAGAAAAAGTCTGGCTGATCTCCGTAGCCTCCGCAAAGTTAATTTAAAGGAACTGACAGCTGTCATGGACTGCAGCTTAGATCCAGCAGCCCACTTCATAAAAGACTTGTTTATAACACAGGTTTATCTTAATCACTGATCTTTATCTATTATTGCAATGTAAAATACGCACTGGTCAGTTACTGCTTTCTCTGTGGTGCATTTAAGTTGTGTGCTAATAAAATGCCATTTGCTTTAAAAAGGAACCTGAGTAATCAAAGTTGTCTTAGTTATCCCCTTCCTGTGCACTATAGAGAGTTTCAGAATGTTGCTACTAGTTACTTTTAACAGTGTAAAAATCTATTCTCCTACTGAAGAAGTTTTAAAATGTGTCAATGACTGTTATTTCTAAGACTTTGGTTTCACATGACTTTGCAGGTACCCTTCTGGCCCTAATAAGCAGAGCCTCCCAAGCTGAACTCCAAGCCCTCCTTAAAGATCTACTGGACACTAAATATGAGGAAAATACTAGTGGGAATAAAACCAGAACCTAGATATTCCTGCTGGAATATACACCTGAACACCTTTAGTTAGCATTCAGTTAAAATGCTCACTAAAATTGAGTTAAAAATGAGATATGAAGCCATCTCATTTCCAGCTGCATTCTCACGTCCTCCTCCCCCTCCCCACCCTGGTAGGAAGGGGAGGAGAATACGGAAAAAAAAAGGTAAAACCCATGAGCTGAGATAACAGTTTAATAACTAAAATAAAGCAAAATATAATAATGAAATAAAGAGAGGAATAAAACTGAAGAAGCACAGGTGGTGCACAATACAATTGCTCACCATGTGCTGACCAATGCCTAGCCCATCCCCAAACAGCAATTGGTGGCTTCCAGTCAGCTCCCTCCAGTTTATATACTAACCACGTCGTGCTGTGGTATGAAATATCCCTTCGGCTAGTTTGGTTCAGCTGTCCTGGCTGTGCTCCCTCCTGGCTTCTTGTGCAACTGCTCACTGGCAAAGCATGGGAAACTGAAAAGTCCTTGACTTAGACTAAGCACTACTTATCAGCAAACAAAAACATCGATGTGTTACCCACATTATTCTCGGACTATGTCCAAAACACAGCACTGTACCAGCTACTAGGAAGAAAATTATCCCAGCTGAAACCAGGAAAGTATCCACCCCTATCATTCACGTCATGCCAGGTCCCACACTTACCAACACACCATCAGCTTTCCTGTTTTTTGATATGTACACACAGATACAGTTCCCTTAGTCTATTGACCTTCCCTATAAAACTCCATTGAGTTCATTTAGTCCATGACTTCGGGCTCCGTCTGTTGCAACAGCCTTTCAGGGAAGTTTCAGATGGTGTGTGGTGCTGGATTGTTGCATTCTGAAGCCAGTTCTGATACAAGAGTTGTAAATGAGACTAATCAAAAATCATTCACAAGTCTTTGCCTTCCCCAAATTAAAATGAGCTTTGTATAGTCTGTAAAATCTGACTAATGTTGTCATTCTTCTCCTTTTCAATAGGAATAAAAGAATATCTTTTGTGGAAGAGGATTAATACCAAAATCTTATTTAAAATATAACTCCTGTATCATAATGTGCTATCCAAATTGTTCAGGGTGAGAATGTTGCATCCAGTTCCTGATTTAGGATTCTAGGTTTATGCTATGCTTATTCCTGTATCCTGAGTTGGTCTGCTAGGACAGTCTCAAGATTCTGTTCCCCATACTTTTACAAAAAAAAAAAACCTCTAGGAGAAAACAACAACCTGAAACTTCAGCCAGAGGATCAAAAAGTCCCCAGGTTAAACTATCTGTGATTTCCCACTATCATATTCAAATAAAAGTCAGGGAAACCAAAGCCCTGCTTTAGTGAGCATACAATCTAATATCAGCAGATTTAATGCAAATCACTAGGAAGCACACGCAAATATAAGAGCAGATGGCATAGCCAATGAAAACAGTTTTGTAATTTTGAGTAAAATAAGTTATTCTGTGGTCAGTTTGGAAGTGAATGGTTGCTTGTTGCATACACAGTGAGTGGGTGTCTCGTGCAGACATTAGAGATGGTAAATAAAGGCACAAAAGAAGCCAGTGAAGCAAAGAGGAATTAGCTTAAATATAGTGAAGCCCAATTAACATCCAGCATAAAACACTTAGCCAGGTCCCCAGGCTGCAGAACAAGGGATAGGACTGTGAGATGACAGCCGGAAAAGGGCGACTCCCTCAAACTGTAGCAGCTCCATCACGAAGGATGCTCCTCTGGCTGCAGGGCTAGTGCCCTGGGAAAGACAGCAAAAAGATTGCAACAGATGGAGAAGTTACCCGAAAGTCACTGTATCAAGCCACATAGTAAATTCTTGCATCATTCTTCTAAGAGACACAAAGTTTTGAATACTTAAGAAAACCGGTCTAAAAGTAGACAATTGTGAATTTTTAGGGAACTTTATACTCAGCATTATGTCAGCAGCAGCCCCTTTAAGACATAAATTGGGACAACATAGCTGAATATGTGGTAAAAGTTCTGGGATTTTGTGCAGAAATAAGCAATATCTTATCTATATTTGAAGGCATTTTTCAGCAACAATATTACAGCAACAATATTCAGCAACAATATTCATAAGACTATAAGGGTCTGAAAAGGTATTGTAACAAAATTTGTCAATTGCTTCTCTCCTTTCCCTACCCTCATTTTTCTATTTGTCTGCCTCCAGAACCTTTAAATAATTGTATTTTTTTCCTAAAATAATTTGTGGGAGTATGTTCAACTTTATGAACCCAGATTTCATTTCATACTTTATACCTTGCAAAACTGAAGACTAGAAGCTGTGCACAAAGTTATTAGGATTGTCTGCATCAACATGGGATCTTTTCCTCTTTTTTTTTTTTTTTTTATCCTTCAGCATTTATGCAGTCCATTCTACATGGGAAGGTATCAGACTTGTATAATATTGCTCAGGAAAGATTATAAAAGCCTACGAAAATCAAAGAAATGTCATAGGGAATCATGCTGTTACAGCAATGCTACTCCGGGTTGGGGACGGTTATTTTTATTCAGAATCTGTGAGACTGTTCTGCAGCCAAGAGACATTATGTTAGGAAATGTTGAAGATGGACATCAATAAGCCCACAGAGAATGCATGTGTGTCACGCTATGTCCTAATACTGCAAAATATTATGCCAGAATTAGACACAATTAGGACAGAAATTCTGTGAGGACAGAAGACAGCACAGTGAAGCACTGTCGTGAAAGTTTGCAGATATCCTTGTATGTATTTCGTGTGAATTAAAGCTGTTGGTCCTTCCCTTTCAGGAACATCTTATTTCCATGGGAAAAAAAAAAAAAAAGGAAAAAGAAAAAGGGAAAAAAGGGCATGGGTAAGAAACTGTCACTTGTATAAGTCCTTTAATAAAGGATACTGAGCTGCATTGTTAAAAGGCTGCAATGACTTACTCTTTTCCAGAGGAAAATTATGTGGGATGAATTAAGACACTCCCTTACTGTAGTGGTTTCCAGGATGTAGCAATTTCATGTCATTCATACTGAATACCAAGCTGAAAAGTTAGCCTACTGTTGTTGTCTTCCTTTAAATTTGTAAGAAAAATTGCATTGTGTTCTCAGTTACTAGAAATAAAAGGAGCAATCTGGAAACACCAGATGAAGTGAAGGGTGTCCCAAAACATCATAAGTCTCTCTACATTTACTCCATGTTATTAGCAGAGAGGAGTAAATTTGGCACTTCATTAGCAGGCTTTGTACTGCGAGTAAGAAGGCGATGGAGGCCATAGATAGAAACAACCAGAAGGTAGACTAGAGAATCGTCATGGAATCATAGAGTAGTCTACTGGTAGATCTTTAGAGAAAAAACAGACAACTTTGTTTTCATGAAATGCAAGAGGAAATAACGGAAAAAAAAAAATTGTATATTTTTATAATTAAATTTTCAAAAAAAAATAAAGGCATTAAGGAATACCAGAAAATAAATATGAATAACAGATGATGTCCATAGCATATATTTGATGCTGGAACTCATATCAAAATTGTTTTCAGCCTAATGAGACATTTTGAAATTTCAAAGAGAATTCGTGCTGAGAAGGCACAAAATATCAAAGGTTTGAAAATTTTCATAAAACAAAAATCTGAAAAAATTGTCCTGGATCAGTTGAACAATTTTATTATAATAATACAACGATTTTTTTCACTTCTAAACAAGAATAATTTAGAACCAAAATACCCTTAGAAATAAAAAAACAAAAACCTGAGAAGACATTGAAATATCATGATTTAAATATAGCTCTCATCTGCCTCTTAACAGTTTGGTTTCACATACAAAGTAAATTATATGAATCAGCCATGGGTGTTTTTACAGATATGATTGCATCCTATACCTTGCTGCAGAGGTCCAGAATTCTCCTAGGGGAGCACCCTTGCATAACCAGTTACCTTCATAGATGGCACAATGAAATAGAAAGATGCTCTGTGAAGGCCAGAGAGCAGAGTGTTAACTCTTCTCTTTCAGTAGAGAATGGAAACCATGCCATAAAGGGCAGGAAAGATTCTGCCATCTGACATCATTGTAGTCCATTTCCATTGACAATACTGTACAGAATAAAATTCATTATAAGCACACCAAAAAATACAAACTGAATCTCAAAAATACTTACACTTCACAGAAAAGAGCCATCTATATTAATGAAATTGATAAAATCAGATAAGCTAGAATGCTGATACAGAAAACACAAAGCAGTGGTGCCATTGATTTTTAGTGATCAAAGGAAAAATTGATCGATTAATGCATTTCAGCCTCAGAAAAAAATATTTTGTGAGTCTTTCATTTAATATATAGTGCTCTCAAATCCAATGGCTGCTACTCAAAATGGTCTTTTCTTTCATAGAAATAATTAAAAATGGGTTTCAAAGTGTCTTGCAAAGAGCACCTGTCTAAACTTCTTCAAAAGCTAAGACGATTTCATATGCTATCCTATACAACAAGCATGGTACAAAAAATAAAGATATCATATGAGATGATCCATTCAGTTCTGCTTATGTTCAGCCTTGCATGTACAGAGTTAGGATGACATATTCATGAGGACTGTGGACTATTTTGTACAATCTAAGTGAAGAAGTCTTCTAGATATAGTCCAGTATTTTCATCATCCTGCATTATCCAAATCAGGAAAGTGATTCTTTCACGCATATATCATGTTTTTTCCAGCCCTACTTCCTTTTATAAGCCTGTAAATCATATAAATAAAGAGCATGCAGAGGAAGCAGTTATTTTTAACTAATGCTAAATACATTCATTGACAACTCTCTTTTTATGTACATCCTTGGTAGATCACAAATAGCACACAGAGCAAGTGATGCAGAAGGTGCTTAAAAAAGATGACTGTAAAAAAAATACTGCACTGCCAATGTATACATCTAACATCACACTTTTTGACGTGTTTTAGGATATAATTCCTAAAATTAGGAAAGGACATCCAAGCATAAATTTTGGGAGATCCAACAGGATTTTGGATTTTTGGAGCTAAACATTTTCCTTCCTGTTGCTATCAGACAGCACATCCTTCCAACTAACATTCTGTGAGGTTAATTATATTCCTCTTTAAATGATGATGCAATTCTTCCAAGCAAATTCATGAAATGGGCAGAGTAATGCAGGGTACTTAACTGTGTTCTCTGTGGAGTAGTGTATGGGCCACCTGATCCATTTTATACTATGTTCTCAACTAAGAATCAAAAAAACCAAACCATAACACTAGAACCTCAAGTCAATACTGCATGATGGTCAATGACCAGAGGAAAGAGAAGCAGTAAAAAACGAATGTAGAAAGGCTGAACTAATAGTATTAAAAGAGTAAAACAGGCCATTTTCTTAAAGTAGAAGCTCTTAATTGAAAAGAAAGTCATCACAGACCTAGTGGAATCTGAGAAAAAAAAACAGATTTAATTGATTTTGATGCAACATTTGAGTGCTAAGCAGATATTTAGAATACTTTAAGACTGAAAAAAACATCTTGGGAACAGCAGGTCATAGAAGAACTTTAGAAGGAAAATGCAATGAAGGCCAGCATAATTCTGGACTGCATGGTGAAAACCCTGCTGCCACGATGCCTGCTTGAAGCATTATGGGAGCTCACAATGGCTGCAGAACACCACAGAAACATTGGCAAACAAAACCAGGATGCACAGGAGACACCACAGCATTGTGAGTTACAAGTAAAGAGAACATTATGCCCATCTATCATGCTGAATTAAGTAGTGCAATGAAGGCTGGGAAGAGCAAATATAAGAGAAAGCAGGAGAAAGTAGTCCCCTGCAGTAAGTCCTCCTGCTATTTCCTAACATCCCTGAACAGACTCCTCCTTTTTGTGTGGAGCTTTTGCAATCTTATTTTCTCCTGGTTTTGTCTCTTAAGGTCAGTTTCTCTTCCTGTACAGCAGGAAGAATGAATTAAAACTATCCCCCTGTTACACTGTCATTTTTGTATCTTTCACCTTTTTTCACCTGCTTGTGCTGCTGCCTTCAAAAGAGGAGCAAAAATTAATGATTCTACCATGTTCTCACCTGGAACATGCTTCCATTTTAACTTTTCCTTTACACATAATATTTGTTCAAAATCCGCTCAGAAGGATGTGTGCTGGGTGTGTGTTTTCACTTCTACAAGGGAAGAACACAAGAGAGAACTATCTGGCTTCAGTTAGTAAGCTGTATTAGGATATGGAATAACCATGTGACGGAATGTTCCATAATTTCAACCACTGAAAACAAGAGTGAATGAATCAATTGAAGGTGGGGTTCTCAAAAAAAGGCTGCATTCACAGAAAGAGACTGTTATAATAATTTATTTCTATCATCTTTGATTTCACTGGTGTTTATCCTTCCAATGTGAAGTGGTGTGTAACTTCAATAAGTCATTGCATTCAGATTCAGAATGCAAATCTTCAGTATTGATGGGAAAATAATCACATTTTTTGCTGTTATTTAATGACTTAACAAATTTTACCACAGGAGGAACTGTGTGAATGATAGAGGGCTTCAGTTTGCCAACAATTTATAGATTTCAAAATATGGCTTGGTTCCAGTTACAAAGGAAACTTTTCACATTTACATCTGCAAAAAAAAAACAAACCAAAACCAAATATAAAACAGAAAAAAAAAGAAAAAAGTTCAGGGGATGTGGGAGAGAAAAAGCTATTTTTTGAGTGATTAAAATAATTTTATTTCACTGTTCAACTTCAAAATGTAATATATTCAAAACTTGATGTAAAACAAAAGAGAATTTGAAAATCAAAACTGTTTTGCTAAGTGAAAATTGAAAAGTTTTCATCAAAAGTATAAAAATGAATTATTGTTGAAACTTTTTCCTTGCTCTTTTAAAATTAAAACCTGGCCAAAAATACCTTATTTCATGAAATAATTGGTTTTCAACAGAATGACATAATATGATGGAGTATGATTCTATCCAAGTCCCTCTCAGCTTGTCTCAGAAATCCAGACTAATAGGATTCTCAAAGCAAATACTGTGAAACGCCTAACAACAGCCCCATATAATTACCTGATGGCTACTTTGAAATTTACCTTCCTTACACATTAAAATCCTTCTTTTAATTTGGGGATTACAAGGTAGAGGATTGGAAACTTGATATCTATATTGCTCAGTGATTTTAAATGAATATATTAGAGTCTGATTGCATTGCAGCAAGCTCTAGTGGTAACAATGAGAAAAATCAATAAAGCAAAATCATAAATGCAAGATCTAAACAGTGATCTGTATTGTAGCATAATCCAGCAATCATTTAACCACTCCTGATGCTACAATAGGGTATGCTTCTTCCAAGAGCAGCATTCAAAACTTAAAATTTCTGGCAGGCCATTTAAAACAAGCTTATGATACCTCACTATTGTCATCAGGCTTCTTGTATAATTAGACTTTGAAATTCCATCAACTGAAAAGATTTTCAAGACAAAACAGTAGGGCTTCAGGAGTTTATGATTCTCCCTCCCCCTCCAGGTCTATAAAATGTTGTAAGAAACTGTGTTGTTGTCTCAAAACTAAAAATACTTAGGACTGCTCATAAGAGCTCCATCAGTATCTCCTGAAAATTAAATTTCAAAGGCTTTTGTGCTCATTTGTACACACTTGCTCTCACCAACATTTCACAGCACTACATTTCCAAGACAGCTTGAATGGGTTCACATCATACTTTTTGAAGATGGAGGTGCTACAGAAGAGATGTTGTTCATCTTGCAAGACAGATCGATGCAGACACATATATACACACATCAAAAAAATAAAAAAACAACAAAACCAAAGGAACATGAAGCAGCCATGCTAGAAATCTCAAACAGAAAGACTTTGCCAGCATTTTACCATGTTGATTTTATTTTTTTTTTTTTACTTTCCTTTTTCTGTTTTTAAACGGAAAACTCAAAATTTCCCATGCAGAAAAAAACATTTCTAACTAACTATGGCTTTTTAGTATAATTGTAAAAGCTGGGAACATATACAGCAGCCAGAAATATTGGCAATAAAAGAAAATGTACAATGGAATTTGATGTAAATGCTGAGTTACAGTGGATTGATGGCTTGGCGTTGTGAGCGAAGATTTGGGAAGGGCTGATACTTCGAGTTATAGTGGAGAACAGAGGTAAGAAACCAAATTATTCTCTTGGGTTACGTGTTGCAATAACTGTTGAATTATGTGAGTCTTAATGTTCATTTTGAATAGAATGTTTTTTGTGTATAGATAGTTATCTCATCAAATTTAAAGTTTAAAAAGACTGGTTTGTGTTTTAATGTAAAAATAATGTATGAAATATAAGAAAAAATTTCATTTGTAATGGGTTAGAAAACTTAGCAAGACCATGTTAAAACTAAAGTATTAAAGAATTAGGAAGTGATGTTTGCTAGGATTTAGTGCAGAAAAAGTTGTTCAACGCTTCATAATCTTGCTGATTGCCTTTGTGAAATTCTTCTGGAGAAGCAACTAAGTAGCACGATTTCAATTTCTGTATCACAGAAACATGGTGGGATGGCTCCTATTACTGGAATGTTGGAATGGAAGGCTACAGGCTCTTTAGAAAAGACAGGCCCAGCAGGAGGGGAGGGGGAGTTGCCCTTTATGTTAGGGATATGCTGGAGAGTATGGAACTCTGTCTGGGGACAGGTGAGCAGTCCACAGAGAGTTTGTGGGTCAGGGTTAAAGGGAGAACAGTGATGGGAGACATTACTGTGGGGATCTGTTACAGACCGCCTGATCAAGGAGAACCTGCTGATGAAGCGCTCCATAGACAGGTAGGAAAAGCCTCACGCTCGTAAGCCCCTGTTCTCATGGGTGACTTCAACCACCCTGACATCTGTTGGAAGGACAGTACAGCCCGGCACAAGCAATCCAAGAGGTTCCTCGATTGTGTGGAAGACAACTTCCTTCTGCAAGTAATAGAGGAGCCAACAAGGAGAGGTGCCATGCTTGACCTCGTGCTCACCAACAGGGAAGGGCTCGTTGGAAATGTGACGCCCCAGGGCAGCCTTGGTTGCAGCAATCATGAAATGGTCGAGTTCAAGATCCTCAGGACACAGGAGAGTGTGCAGCAAGCTCACTGCCCTGGACTTCAAAAGAGCAGACTTTGGCTTCCTCAGGAATCTGCTTAGTAAGGTTCCATGGAATATAGCCCTAGAGGGCAGGGGGGCCCAAGACTGTTGGTTGATATTCAAGGATCACCTGCTAGAAGCTCAGAAGTGTTGCATCCCAACTAGAAGGAAGTATAGCAGGAGGGCCAGGAGACCTCCAGGGATGGATAAGGAGCTGCTGAGGAGACTTGGAGGAAAAAAGAGGGTTATAAAATGTGGAAGCAAGGACAGGCAGCCTGGGAAGGGTATGGGGATGTTGTCCAGGAAGCTAGGGACCACATTACGAAAGCTAAGGCCCAGTTAGAATTAAACTTGGCTTGGGATGTTAAAGATAACAGGAAGGGATTCTATAGGTACATTGCAAATAAAAGACAGACTAGGGAAAATGTGGGCCCTCTCCGGAAGCTATAAGGAGAACTGGCTACCCTGGATTTGGAGAAGGCCGAGGCTCTAAATGACTTCTTTGCCTCAGTCTTCACTGGCAAAGGCTCTGACCATGCCACCCACATCTTGGAAGGCAGATGCAGGGACTGTGAGAATAATGACCCTAGGCCCGCTGTAGGAGAGGATCTGGTTTGTGACCATCTTAAGAAGAACGTTCACAAGTCCATGGGACCAGATGAAATCCATCCACGGGTCCTGAAGGAGCTGGCTAATGAAGTTCCTAAGCTGCTGGCCATCATATTTGAAAATCATGGCAGTCAGGTGAAGTTCCTGAAGACTGGAAAAAGGGAAATATAACCCCCATTTTCAAGAAGGGGAAAATGGATGACACAGGGAACTACAGACCAGTCAGTCTCACCTCTGTGACTGGCAAAATCTTGGAGCAGATTCCCCTGGATGGCATGCTAAGGCACATGAAAATCAACAAGGTGCTTGGTGACAGCCAGCATGGCTTCACTAAGGGGAAATCCTGCCTGACCAATTTGGTGGCCTTCTATGATGAGGCTACAGAACTGATGGACAGGGGTAGAGCAGTTGATGCCATCTACCTGGACTTGTGCAAAGCGTTCGACACTGTCCTGCACAACATCCTTGTCTCTAAACTGAAGAGACATCAATTTGATGGATGGACCACTTGGTGGATAAAGAACTGGCTGGATGGCCACACGCAAAGAGTGTGGTCAATGGCTCAATGTCCAGCTGGAGACCAGTAACGAGTGGTGTCCCTCAGGGATCGGTATTGGGACTGGTCTTGTTCAACATCTGTATTGGTCACATGGACATGGAATTGAGTGTGCTCTCAGCAAGTTTGCTGATGACACCAAGCTGTGTGGTTCGGTTAATATGCTGGAGGGAAGGAATGCCATCCAGAGGGACCTTGACACGCTTGTGAGGTGGGCTGATGCCAGCCTCATGAAGTTTAATCGTGCCAAGTGCAAGGTCCTACACCTGGGTCGGAGCAATCCCAGGCACAGCTACAGGTGGGGCAGAGAAGAGATTCAGAGCAGCCCTGCGGAGAAGGACTTGGGGGTGTTGCTCGGTGAGAAAATGAACATGAGCCGGCTTCAGTGTGCGCTCGCAGCCCAGAAAGCCAACCGTATCCTGGGCTGCATCAAAAGGAGCGTGACCAGCAGGTCGAAGGAGGTGATCCTGCCCCTTTGCTCTTGTGAGACCTCACTTGAAGTATTGTTTACAGTTCTGGTGTACTCACCATAAGAAGGACACGGAACTGTTGGAACAAGTCCAGAGGAGGGCCACGAGGGTGATCAGGGGACTGGAGCACCTCCCGTATGAAGACAGGCTGAGAAAGTTGGGGCTGTTGAGCCTGGAGAAGAGAAGGCTGCGTGGAGACCTCATAGCAGCCTTCCAGTATCTGAACGGGGGCTCTAGGGATGCTGGGGATGGGCTCTTCATTAGAGACTGTCGTGATAGGACAAGGGGTAATGGAACCAACCTTAAACAGGGGAAGTTTGGATTGGATATAAGGAAGAAGTTCTTTACTGTGAGGGTGGTGAGGCACTGGAATGGGTTGCCCAGGGAAATTGTGAATGCTCCATCCCTGTCAGTGTTCAAGGCCAGGTTGGACAGAGCCTTGGGTGGCATGGTTTAGTGTGCAGTGTCCCTGCCCATGGCAGGGGGGTTGGAACTAGATGATCTTAAGGTCCTTTCCACCCCTAACTGTTTTATGGCTCTATGATTTTATGGTTCTATGGTCTTATCATGTAATACCCTAACTGTTTTGAAAACAATTCACAAGGTGCGATGGATTTCACCAGGCGGAAGTGGCCAACAAATTCACTTTACTTTCATGAAGAATATTGTTTCACTGGCATAAAAATAATTCTGTCTTGTACTCAGTACTGCTGCAAACAGCTTATTTTATTAAACTAAACTACAACACTAACTTATAAATAAGTAAAAACAAAACAAAGTCTTCAGTATGTCTTCTGAAACAAAATTAAATTAGCCCCTTGTAACATTTGAGCACACAATTCATAATTCAGTTTGCTCCAAGCATCTCCCTTAGGAGAAAAAAAAGTGCGTTCATGTTATGATGAGGAAAAAATTATTCTATAAATGCTTAAGATATCTTTCTGCTCCATAATCGACCTGGGTCAACAGGCTTAACAGTCAGTTTTTCCTTCTTCCCTAATATAGTCACTCTCTTTGTAATTAAATTAAAAAAGTGGCAAGGATAATGTATGGAAATAACTATTGTTTCTCTCTAGCAGATCCAAGATTATTATTTTCTAATTAAAAAAAAACATGAAAATTTAAATCTAATTCAGTACCCAGAAATTGCTGAAATAATAATCAATTTTTCTCGACTGCTTCTGTTAACCAAAAACTGTGGTTTTGTGAAAAACATAAATATGGAAAGGCCTTTTTTAATAAAGATTTTTTTTTTTTTTTTGAAAAACAAACTTCTGGCAAGGATTTCAATCAAATGCTTCTTTCGATAATATATCATCTGTAAATGACACTCAACAAAACACAAGGCAAAGGATCTGGTGTCTTCCTATGATGGATGATTTCTCTTTATGGATGATTTCACTTGATATATTTGATCGCCTATTTTAAGCCAACTCATTGGAATCTTTTGCAATGATTGTCACTATAAAATGTTGATTATTATATTCTATTATGTGTAGAAGAAAGTTATTTTCGATGTCTAAAAAAGCTCTACAAAAAAAAAGCATCCTGAGGACAGGAGCCACCATGTGTGAGAGTTCTGTCTGGTGTTTGTCCAGAGGATGCTCTTGTTAGTGAGAGACAGAAATCACCCTTTTGACCTTGGTCACCATGAAGAAAATGACCTCTGAAATAATGAGTATGAAATTCATAAAGAAAATTTAAGCTCAATGCATTTGCATGAACAAATGTTACATGAGGTATGCAGGGAATAGAAGACAACAGTTTTATCATCCCAAAGTCCTTCAGAGTATTTGTTTATGACCATGCAAGACAGCAGCCTAAATCTGAAGCCGTGGATGAATACTACTCTGCACAAAGCTGAGGTAAACTGATACAATGATACTTAATTCTCAGGTTTAGCTCTGTCATTATTACCTGGAAAATCTCACCTGCTTAAGATAAAGTCTTTAAAAGCGACAGGGAGAAAAGAAAAACGATGTCATTCAATAAACTGTATCTTCATCTGCTACTGCCTGCTGGGAATACCTTTCTGTATTGCCAGATTATGTTGTCAGAAAAGAAAATCTCTTAAGACTTTTCTACCTGATTTAATTTTCTCCTCTTTTTTTGTCTTATAAATTAGGATTTATTATTAGGCATCTCATCTACAGAAATGCTAAAATTATGAACCAGGCTTTAAAAAGCATTTCTGGCAGTCTTAAGAGAGGCAGACGAGAATACTTATCTGAGTGAGAGTCTTTTCGTCATCCCTACCCGCCCTTTGCTGCTGCAGAGGTCTGTGTCACAACCCACTCACTGTGTAGACTTCCAGCCATCACAGCCCCCACTCCAAGTGTTCCAGACAGCAGATTTCCGCACTTTCCTAACAAGTTTACTCCTCTTGCAACCATTCAGACGTTTTCTTCTCTTCAAGCTCTCATTCTGAATGTTTCTTTTTATCTTCACTACTCTTTTTTTGCCTGCATTAGCTGTAAGATTTTTCCCTTTGTACTTCAGCTACCAGTAGGCATACACACATGTGTGCATACTCATTCTGTGTGTGTTTATAGCTATATACAAGTGTGTATAAACAGGTACAGCTGAAAGACAGAAATGGCATGGTGGGGAGAGTGAGTGTGCCAGTGACTGAATCTGTAAGTGCAAATGTACCTGTCCAAGCTATACACTCAATATATAATAATAATAATTCATATGAGCAAACAATTTATAGGTTAAATCCCAATTTTGCTAAATGAAACTGAAATATTCATAAACCTGTTGGGGAAAAAAAATTTAAAGACGGAAGGAGGTCCCAGTGGTAAGGTTTGTTTGTTAAAATTGTTTTTCTATGAATATCATAATCTCATAGCAGCCTACTGAAATCAGTAAGTCTCCTGTTGTGTAAGTAATGCGTGCATTGTGTGTAGAGGGCAAAGTTCAGATCTCATTTAATCTTTAGCATAATTAGCATATTACTTTTACAAAATATTTATGTTTACATCCTATCCACATGGACAATAAAAGCACAAGTCAGACTTTAAAAATTAAAGCCTGTTGCAAAATACAATAGTAATCATTCAAAAATTCAGTTATTTTCTCATGGATCTAATTCAGAAAAAAAAAAAAAATCATTATTCTTTCTGCTGTGTTCACAGAGACAAATATAAGTAAGTCAGATTTAGTCTGACAAGTCCTAGCAACATTTTTCAGCCATCTGATGTGGTGGGGAGGCATGCTAGCAGGTGCCAAGAATAAGACATAGATCTTTGTGACCCATCTTTCTTCACCACAGTTCCTGTGGGAATTAATAGGCATAGACCATATCCCTTATTCACATCATCAAGTTTGAGGTCCACATGAATGACCGAATGATTGATGAATTAATTGTCGGTGATTAACAAAATGGTCATCACAATTAATATTTTCTTCTGTGCTGTGATTTTCTTTCAGATTTCTAATCAAGTGAAGCCCAATCTAACATAAGGTACCCTTCCCAAACTTTAAAATGCAATCAAATAAAAAGAAAACCAGCAGCTGCTCCCCACTGAACAGTAATGAGTATATTAAAAATTAAGCAAAGCAATACTCCATTCCTGATATAAATATCTGTCATCTTCATCTCACTCTCTCCCTCAAAACCGACTAAATAAGCAGGCCTTGCTGCAAAGAGTAACATGAAATCCCACCAGATTAAAAGGCAGACAAAAATTCAAACTCAAAGCCTAATTAATGAAAAGGCAATCTGAAAATGTTTTTCTTTTCAAAAGACAAGAAGACAAGAAAGCCATGTGCTACAATGGCACCTAGCTCTGACTCCTTTAATAAATCTACCTAAAAGATGATCTAGGTTTTGCCTTCCCCAGGACTTCTAGGGTACCAAAATATCCTTGCTGTGTCTAAGCACCAAGAGACCCTGCCACCAGTGTTACACAGTTTCACCAGTGACCCACTGTGCCATCCAGTTTGTCTCATACCATCCAGGGAGGCTGAATCTAGCAGAGCCAGGAGCCAAGCCTCGCTGGTACCTGTGAAGGTATTGCACAATCTTTCTGCCGTCTCTTGCAGCCACCATGCCCTTTCACACTACCCTCACCATCCCCTCTGAATTGATATCTGCGGCCACATCACAGCACTGTCATCATTTTGCTCTGCCGGTGCCACAGGTGACATACAAAGTCCCACCTTCTGCTGTTGCATATTATTTCCATCAAGAGATTCTAATTATTTTTGGGGGAGCATTGTGAAACTTTTATTTCAGTTTAGCTATTTCATTACTGTAGCTGTAACCATTTGGCCTTTAGAGCCTGACATTCTTCATAATGGTGAACAGGTCTTATATTCTTCGTATGATGTCTGGTTTCCTTGATGGTGTATATTGTTCCTTGGTTTTCACAGCTGTCTCCAGTGCACTGAAGTGCACAGCATTTCTCTAAATTAATCACTGTATATAGACCAAACATTTAAATGTTGCATTTAAAGGAGAGTCTGTTGGTGCTAATTGTATGCTAATTACGTTCAGGAGATTATTACCATTTGGGAACTTGCTTATTGCTCTTCCTGGGATATAAGGTTTTATGGTAAGTATAAGGTGTACTAGCCATCCCCTCCCTGGACCTTGTAATATGCAGTTAGAATTCTGACCAGGCAAAATTCAGTATGTGATAGTTCCTATAACATGTTTTCTATTAAATAATCAGCAGGTAAAGTACAGAAATAGTCTCATCAGCAGGCTACCTGTTTTCTGGCAGAGTGGCAGGATAGAGTCACATTCCCTCCTGTTTAGCCTCAAAAAGAGACACATCAAGAACAATACTAAGAACATTTACACAAGACTGGTAATAAGGCAGGAAGGTTTAAGTGCAGGAAAGGATTAAATAGTGATTCTTCAGTCAGGATATAATGTCTGGGAATAAGCCTATAAAATTACATCAGACATGATGGAAGCAAATTCAGAGCAGTTGTCCACTGTGTCACATAACACCTTAAAAACACCAGTCTGGAGAGGTTCGAAAGAAATGCTCTTGAGGCAACTTCAAAATAAAAGTAGATGCTCACTAACGGATCATGTTATTACACTCTTGAACTTACTGCTGCCAATTATGTGTAATGGCCACATTCATCCAGTTTCAAATAGCAACTAAACAAATTAATGAAAGAAAAATATTTGAGAGATTATTAAACAGAAATGTATAACTTCGGTTTTAGGATGTCCTCCAAATTCATTTCTTCGTATTGAACATCCTGGGGGGCAGAAAAGTAGGCTACATACAGGTCCTTTGGGCTAGTCTGCACAGCTATTCTTGCGAAAAACACCACCGCTGTCCCAGTGGCAACGCAGAGTTTGAGAAAGTACACAAGGGCAGAACAAGCTTTCACATACAGACATGCTTGATCACATCCTTGTGACAGTCAGGGTACTACTGTCTTAGAGTAAGCACAATCAGATGCACAACATAAAAGTCACAGAACAAATTCCAGCCACAAAAAAAAAAAAAAGTCTGAAATAGACTCTCCTGCCCAGGCAGCATCAATGTCTAAACAGGAAGGATATGAGGCTAACCTGACACATAAGCTAGAGAACTTCATAAACTGGACATGAGCAATGGGCATTCAGTGACAGGTTATACACAGCCTGTAGAAAAAAGCTTCAAGATACAGTTTTGCTTAGACCAGAAAAGAGAAGACCCTAAGGAAAATAAGGGTCCTCCAGCACCTGAAAGATTTGCTAGATAAAGGTGGTTAGCTCTGCCCCCCACACCCAGTGGGAGTAGAAAATATGATGAAATGAACTTCAGGACAATATCTATAACTATGAGTGAAATAAATAGGGAAATATTTGTTCCTTCTTCAGTGTCTTTCTGCTCTGCTTCTTGCAAGAAAGTACCCTTGGGAGTCTGTGCGTACAGGGCAGCTACAATCACTATACAAAACAGTCTGTGTCAGAGAATGATATTTATGAAGCACAATTGCACACTCATTTAGTTTGGATCCCCAGGTGCAGCCATGGTCTTCCCTTCCTTTGATCCAGGAGCGGTTCAGTGAAGACAGAAAATTAGTTGGCACCCTCAGTCCATAAACCAAGATTGGATCTTACTGCAACTTGCAGAAGGCAGACAAATATTCCTTCACAAGCAGTAGCAGAGAAATCTATACAGTCTGTATGTGGCTAACATCTACATAATTGTAGCAGTTCCTGTTTATTTTTAAAACGTATGAAAGGCCAGCATATTGTAACCTGAGTACACAAGACTGGATATTTTCCTGGCAGTTATTTTGCTTGATTAGCAGACTAGAATTCTCTTTAATTTTTCTTGATACTCTATAAACTAATAATGAGGCTCTTTTTGAATCACTAGATATCGAGTGACACAGAAAATCATAATGCTCACCATGGGACTAATAATTTTTTCATTTAGGTAAATGTTCCAGCTCTGATATGACCAATATCTGATTTTCAAGGGGAAAGTCAGTATTCTGCTCAGGAAAGATGCAGACTGAAAGATGCACAGAAAAGGTTACAGCCACAAACAAAGGAAAGACAATCTGTGTTCAGATCCAGAAACTTTGCTTTTTTGAAAGAACATTACTGCATACGACAATGTATCTGGATGATGGGTACAAGGAATAGCAAAAAACTGTGGTAAAGTACCTGGCAGTTTTATGATACTTACTTTCTACAATACGCTAGCAACATTAATGAAATACATAGAAAGTGCTGTCCATATAGGGAGTCAGAAAAAATGAAAGAGCATGACATATCGACTGAAGGAGTTGAAGATTATTTGCATAAAAAAATGTGAGAGATACGTTTAATATGGCTGAATTTTGGACAATGAGATTAGTGATTTAATGGGCTTCTGTTCTTTAAGGACCTGACGGGGAGGAAAGGACTTTGTACACAGGCAAAAATGTATTTTGAGAAAGTAACTTTGACAGCAGTGAGCTATTTGCATCAGCAGTGCCAAGGACTACATCTGAACTTGTTTCCCAGGGAGACAGGATGTTTTCCAAGAAGAATATCATCACACCTTGAAATAGCAATAGACTCCCCTTGCAGAATAGAGAGAACAGCCAAGAACAGCTTGACCTTTATGTGAGCTGTTAGATGGTGGGGCTGTGTTTATTTACCTACTTGCTCTTAGTTGTGTAACTGAAAGCATGGTCCTTCATTTACAGAACTTGACTTAGCCCCCAAATCATGGACACCTAACATCTGTTTGCCTTGACTTCAGCTATAAACTCCAGCAAAGTAACAAAGCGATTTGGCTTTTGAAACTTCTTCGAGGATACCAAGGCTCCCTGGCTGACAGCAGGCAGACAAAGCACTAAGTGCTTGTTTGTGTGACTGCTGAGGGCAAAACAGACTTTTCTCCCCTCTTCTCTTCTCTTTTCTCTTTCTCTTCTCTTCTCTCTTCTCTTCTCTTCTCTTCTCTTCTCTTCTCTTCTCTTCTCTTCTCTTCTCTTCTCTTCTCTTCTCTTCTCTTCTCTTCTCTTCTCTTCTCTTCTCTTCTCTTCTCTTCTCTTCTCTTCTCTTCTCTTCTCTTCTAATGGAGTATCTATGAGGTGAGGGACCTCACAAAAGTGGGTAACACTCTGAGTAAGCTGAAAGGAGCAAAGCATAATATGATGCATCTTTATCTACCCTTGACAAAATGAATCTCAGAAACTCCAAGGATTTATAACTGGATCTAGCTAAATTAATTGTCTTTCTTGTATGTACTTGTATATGAAATAAAGGGACAACAATATGTTGAAATCTAAGAATAAGTAATAGTGAACTGCATCTCCTTTTAACTGTGTATTAAGTGGGGCAGAGTAGAGCCTAGGAATTACCTCAGTGTCTTCGTTTTCCCCCAGGCTTGCCAAGTGTGAAGACCTAAGGCTGAGTAGAAAAAAAAAAAAAAGAGAGCAGACATCTTTTATCCTAAAAAAAACCAAAGTGCACTTAAAAAGAGACAGGGGCTCTGGGGCAAAGCAAGTACAGTGAAAAGAAGGAGGCTACGCAGTCCCTGCATTCCAGGACAAAATGTACTCCCTTCCTCCCTGAGAGAAATTTTCCTGACCTGCTTTAAAATCCCCAGGGCAGAAGGCTTGGCATCTTCTTCAGGGAGCCTGTTTCAAGGTTTCACCTCCTTAACAGATAAAAAACTTTTTCTAGTTTGTAACTTACTTCATGGTCAAAACCCAGAATCAAAAACAGCATGATGGATTCAGTGACATGGTCTGAGTTTTTTGTATGGTCAGAGATTTCCAAAATGAGTGAATTACTCAGAGTGAGAGGAAAGATTTCTTCTTGTCTTGTCCCTCTTGTACATTTCCCAGAATTCACATTTCTTTCATGAACTGTGTGACAGTCCCCTTAAAAATATGAGTGACCACATGGTGTCAGACCAGAGTTCCTTCCACCTTTATCGTCTCTCCATCACCTGCAGTCCATGCCTTATGCAGAATATGTAACCATGACAAGTGCATACTGACATTTCCCCCAAGGTATTATTTCATTTTCCACTAATCCATGTTTTAATGAGTAAGGGTTTGAACTTGTGTTTTTATAACCACTGATGCATTTCTCTTCCATTAATTTGACTAACTACTTTCAGACTGCCTGCGCAACATCCTTGTAACAATAAAATTCCTGGTTTCACTGCCCAGTGAGTGAATAAATATCTCTTTTGTTCAGATCCTGCTACCTGCTTCTTTCTTCCTTCCTCCTCTTTCCTACAGAAGAGCTGCAGCTCCAGGAGTTGATAGAAGAGACAGATCTGCATGAGGTGGGTCTGTCTGTTTTCTTATACTGAGCTATCCTACACGGAGACAGTATTTCTCTCTTTATGCCACTCATATAAAATTTTCCATTGCCACTTCTTTGCAAACAGGGGTATTTCTAACCTGATAAGGTATGACTTGGAGAGGTATGACTGGGATATCTGCATTCTTCATCTTAAAAACAAAAAAACATATATGGTATCTTCCTTGATGTTAGTCTAAGTAATGACTTGTTAGTTTGGAAAGGCAAGAGTATACATGAGAGACTCACAGTCTTGGAGTAAGCCTTTTAAGCCTGTTTAGTCATGGCATAGCTGCAATCCATGCCCATAGTTTGTGGCAACTGGCATGTGAAGCTATGCTTAAAAACCAGAAAATGTAGAACTAAAACCATGCACCATGATGCTCAGATTGATGGATGGGCAAAGTTGTGACTGATCCTTCATCTCTTGGCCCAAACAGAGTTAAGTAATACTGGTTTTAGATGACATCAGGATTCATTGCTTTTGAGGTCAACATGACATGTTTAAACACAGAGCAATAACTTCTGCCTGATAGACTGCAGGGCATGGTGGGAAACTGCACGTATGTCCAGATTCACCACTGACTTCACCAAAAGGGTTCAGCCAGGCACCCAGGTATCTTGCTGTTGGCTATGGCAGATGCTGAATGAGAGGGATCATGTTCAAAAGACTAAATTAAAAAAAAAAAAACCGGAACTTGCGTGTATATCTAAAATAGTGTGAATTTTGTTCTTTCTGTTTGCGGAGCAGGGGTTTTGTATTCTCTTTTTTCTGCAAACTCATTGGAAGCCTCTAGTCATGAATAATTTAATCATGCATCTATTCCACCGTAAATCTTTATGTACTTTATGACCCCACCCAGGATTAAGCCTGCTACGTGCAAGAAATAAAGTGAAACATAAAATTATGTAATTATCTCAAAGGCTTCAAAAATTAACACAGAGTTACAGATTTCTCATAGTTCCCTTGAAATTTTCTATAAACATTAAAAATTCACAGGACTAACTTTATGATTTTAAATTCTTCTTGAAATACAAGACTATTGTAGTACCAATTGTTATCTATCATTAAACAATGCTCTCATGTTAAATAACACTTTCCTGCTGTAATATATACAGAGCTCATTCTACTATTTCTACTCCAAAGCACAAGCACGTACTTAGTCTTACCTTGTGGAGACATCTTGCTACTTTCAGACATTTAAATATTAAACTTATGTCATAAAATATGTTTAAGCGTATGTCATCTGTGACATCAGAAAAAAAAATCAGTTTCTGGACTGTAAAAGCATAAAAGACTTTCTAAAAATGCATCACACTAATTTCATCAATTTTGAAGGAAACTAAGCACTTTTTCTTTTTTTTTTTTTTCAAATCCAGCTATGAGTCAGTGCTTTATTAAAGTCATTGTTGAACACTTTCTGCAAATTGAAGTTTTTCCCACATTGTTCACTTGGCCCATTTGCTCTGCGTTCATTTAAATCATGATAAACTAAGTGAAGAGCCCATTCCTGGTACAAATTATCAGAGAAATAATTACAAGCATGTCAAGATTTGAAAATATTTTGGGGACTAGCAAGAAAGGGACAACTCCTACTGCAGATAATGGGACTGTATTAGCAAAACAACTTATTTAATGAGTTGCCTGTCTCTCTTTTTAAATAAATAAGCAAGGATACGTAAGTGCATATATACCAAAGTTGTGTAAGTACTAATCTAAATTCACATTTACTGTAGAATTTAAATTCATGCTTGGATTAGTCAAATTTTACTCCTCTGTAGGAAAATTCCACTGCTGTGAAAGTGATATTTGATATCTGTATTTCCTCTCAGGTTACCAATAGAATACAAAGTCACATCTTTGAAATTATGGCTGAGGAGTCTTTTCTGAGAATGCCTTTCATTTGTTTCAATTAAAAACTGTCTTTCTTCCCCCAGCCATTGATATCAGAAAATCCACCAGAGAGTAATTTTGACCCTCACAGTCAGAAACCAGTTCAAGACAGTCTTGGGTGCTAAGAAGAGCAGAAAAGGCTGAATATATATCTGAGAGTTCATACTGTCTGTAGAATTGTTATTCTGTTAAAATGTTAATCCTTGGGCGCACATTTCATCACAAATGAGGGATGTTAATTTGCCATGTTTACAGTATCAGTGGATCATTCTTCCTCCTGATGCTCTGGTCATTTAATAGACCAAGTATTTTTGGTCGTCATTAAACCTGGCACTCCTGAAAAAATGCCTTCTGATAATTCAAAGTTATTAAAAAAATGCAAATGCTGGGACTCTTAATGTCATATTCTGAGAAAATTGTGAAACTTTGTCCTGAGAAACTACCAAACCCAGTAGCATCCCTCATTGTAACTGCAGATGGTAGGACAGAGCATTCTTAAAGGGAACATTCCCAAAAAGTAACCACCATGTAATTGAGGAGATAACAGTACATACCCTGCGACACTTTCTTATTGTCAGTATGGAGAATATTCTTCTACCCAGGAGAAGTCTTCCAGGTGGGAAGCAGGAAAAGGTTGTTCCACAGAAGACGCACAAGGAACAGAGCTGGCCTCATGGAAAGACACATTAGGGTAACTGCTGTTTCCTGTTTGAGGTTGCTCTGGTACAAAAAATACTTTAAGTGTTGCCATGTGTATTACTGTTGTCACTACTGCCCAGGGAAAGAGGGTGGAGAGTAACGAAAACTATAAAACCAAAGATCTTTTTTCTCTTGAATAAAAAAAGAGAGAAAGGCAGGGATTTTAAAACAAGTGAGCATCAGCAGGTGTCATTGCCCCTTTCTCTGTTTCAAACCATCAGATCTTAGGATCCTGACATTTCTGGAGGCACAGCTAGACTTAGAGCAAGTGGGAAGCATGTTCTTTCCCTGGGAACTCATTGTCATGCAGAAGAATTGCTCCATGAAAGATAGCACCACTGTTATTTAACGTGGGTTGTAATTCTGTATTCTCAACATGGTGTTCCTTGAGCTTTTAAAGCAATAAGAACAAATTTGATATAAGGAATACACTGCCATGGGCAAGGAGGGCAGTTATCTGCACTGAGGCATTCTGAATCCCCCTAGCTACTGTGATTCCCTGTAGGCTTGGAACACTTATAAATCAGGGGTCTTCCCCTCCCTGTCAGGTCCAGAATAGCAAGGGGAGGATTTGCACAATACTTCAGTGCCTCCAGTGTGTGTCTGTGCATGCGTGCATATGGAGAGGGTGGTTTCCTTTACTGTCCCTTGAGAGTAGCAGTGTGTTATGACATCTGTTTTTACAAACTCAATAATGTTCAGCATGCTGAGAAGCCAGGGCAGGTTTGATGGATGAACCCACTACAACAGCACGATAATATTCTGCGAGCATGCACAAGGGATTAGGCAAGACACCAGCCCACTTCAGCGAGGTCAGGCTGTGCTCAGAATCTGAAAGGATGTAATATTAATGTCTATCTAATTGGTGAATTTGTCAATGCAGTGTTGCCATTAAACAGCCAGCCATCTGGACCCCAAGGTTTATGTGATCACAGCTGATTGTCAAAACAATGGCATTTCACTGACCTTAAAAAATTTAATTAAAATGTTGTATTGCTTTCCATGCAGTAAAGGTACACAAACTGTTAGCTAAGAATGAAGTTGCTGCAAGGGCTGCCTCTTCTGTTTTCCAAGTCTACAGTGTAAAATCATTTTTGCATAGATACATATTCCTGATAAATCTAAAAATGACATGTGCACAACACTGATCCCTAAAGAAAGTCATGTTTCCTTTCTTGCATGTTCTAATGATTCAGCAACAACCAAAAGAGATTTCTCTAGGAAATAGTACTCTGCAATTCCATTCATCTCATTTTGACTCAACAGCTTACTTAGTACATTCATGGTTCAATTTACAGATCAGAAGCTGTTGTAGTAGTCCTCTATTTTGGAAGTAAATATTTCTAAGGGTAAAAGTAATTCTGAATACTAATACCGATTTGATTTATCCACAATTATTAGTAAGAACCCTGATTAGACATAATGGCACAGTCTTAGACGCCTCCACCCACAAGATGAACTGATAGTAGTGTGGTAGTAGTATTTCTGCCTATGCTTCTGGCCTCCAGCATGACCATAACGAAAAGAGTGCTAAAGACCTGTCACATTTTCAGCCCCTGAACTCAGAGCCATCTGTATATTCCTGGTAGGGTAGAAAGAAATAGGAAATACAACAATGGTGTCTCCTCTTATGGGTGCAAAAAGGAGGGCTCTACCAGCAACACATATGCACAACCGAAATCAATGGCATTTTCTTGCCAGCCCTGTGGATACGTGTCTTGGGCTTCTCAGCTTCATGCCATGCTCTGTCCAGGTGTTTACTTTGCTGTTATTTAAACCAGTATTTTAGAGATCATGGTAAAAGCTAAAGAAAACGAGGTATCCTTTTTCACTTCCAAGTCCCTATGGACATAGAAATGTGGTACATAAAGAATTTCCTAGTTCACTGAGGTCTCTTCTCCATATTGCATATCTCTTTTCACAAATTTGTTGAACACTATCTCAAAATAAGTTAGTATTTTTCCTAGCCAGATTGAGAGGTTGTTTGAGAACTTCAGTGTTCTCTTGGTTATGAACCTTCCTCTAATTTCCATCTTAAATTTATTCATGGCCAGCTCATACCCATTTGTTCTTGTGCCAACATTGCCTTTTAGTTTAAACAGCTCTTCCCTAGTGTTTACCCTCCCCATGAATTTATAGAAAGCAATCACATTCTCTTTCAGCTTTTGTTTTGCTAGAATGAAAATTGTTTTTTCAAATCTCTCATAAAATACACTCGTTTTTCCCCTGGATGCATTTTCTAGTCTGCTCCTTTTACACTGTGAGTTCCCCTTTCTTGAATGGGGTAAGCAGGGATGCAAGCAGTATTCTAGACAATATCTAGCAGATACCCTAAAGAACGACAATGATACTGACTTTCTTTGCTAGAAATCTTCCATGTTAGATGATGCTTTCCTTTCTCATAGCAGCTTCACGCAACCATTTCCTCATTGTGCTGAAACACAAACACATCATCTGTGGTCCAGTTTGTTTCTATGGAGAAGCCTGCAGCTCTTAACAGATCTCCAGTGCTTCATCTTGCTTTATATACAGTTGTATTTTCTTTATTCCAGTCTTCCAATCCACTTAGACCTTTCATATGATGTACTGCTTTTCCTTTCTTTTTGCTAGTGATTTTCAAGCATGGCACCTGCAAATTGCATGACTGCACTCCCCTGTTTTTGTGAAAGGCAGTAATGAATAGAAGAGGAGCTCCTGTAGCTCTGTTACATCATATCTACATGCTACCTGTTGTCTCTTCCCCTTGGGACCTCTTCTTAGACAACTAAAGTCTTCAGTAATAATTTTTCACATAATATCACATCAGCTGTTTTACTGAATTTCAGATAAATAAGATACCCTCTTTCCCATGTCTGGAAAGTCAGCGTTTTAGTAATTTTTTTCTTAACATACAATTACACTTTATCTTTGTTAGCTTTTTTATTTTTTTTCTCAATTTCTTCCATAATTATTTATTTTAATATGTATTTAAAAGCCAGGTGAAACACTGGAGATTTCTAATGTTGAAGTCAGAGTAGCAGACTATTAGTGTCCCAGATCTTTTTCTTTTTTTTTGGTTTGGTTTGGTTTGGTTTGGTTTGGTTTGGTTTGGTTTGGTTTGGTTTGGAGGGGTACTTTAGATAAAAATGATGCAGTCAGTTCTGTAGCCATGTGGTGATGCTTCTAACTTGATAAATTTTAAAAAACTATTGCACTATCTGGAATTCAGTTCCTTCACATTGGTCTCCAATCTTTCAGAAGGCTTATAAGCTATTTCTCTTGAAGTTACTGTATACAGTGAGTGCATACCAATGGGAAATGTTCAGCCTATACAAGAAGCAATACATTGCATTAATCCATCATTATCTATTGTGCCAAGACGAGGTTAAAAATAACTTTAAACAAGAAGTTTCTAAAGTAACTCAAATGTAGAGCATACCAAGATTTAATAAAATAGCACTTCAGGACATGGAGGTGATATAGGATTTTATAATATGTGTTATAAACATGACCTGCTCTAATGTGTTGCTTTTGTCCTGGCATGTAAGAGAGGGAGAAGTGCTTTCATATATTATATGGCATAGTCTGCATGTCACGATGATTGTTCCGTCACTTGTGAATAAAGCACCAACTTCAGCTTCTCGTGACATACTTATTTCATTGAGAGCTCACCTTTTAGAAGTAGAAGCCACTGTAAAACAAAACTCTCATCCTACAGTTGTTATTGTATCAGCACAATACCAGTACTTGAATCTACTGCATGTACAAGAATGCATCTTTCTTCAAACTGCACTGTAGAAAGTTGCTAAACATATGTACCTCGTTTGATGTCACTAGATCCTCTGCTAATTGCAAAAGACAGGCATTGTTTCAGTCCAGTAGATCAGTCCTGAACATTTGTAATGAGTCATCAGCAGAGTGTGACAGAGCGATTTGAAATCAGACACTAATAAAATGCCTGGTCACACACTGGGGATATTGTTAGATAGTTAGTTAGTTAGTTAGTTAGTTAGTTAGTTAGTTAGTTAGTTAGTTTAGAACAAAGTTTTTTCTTTTGTGAATCATTCAGCAAAACTGACTGTCTTGAAGGTTAGTTGCAATGCATTTGTTTTATCCCAGTCCACCAAAAATGAACTCCAGACACATTTCTCATCTGTGAATTAATTATCCTGTGGAGATCAGTCAGCGAGTGCTAGAACATGCTATTTAACCACTTTGGGGAATTGGATACTTTTTCAAATTCGCATTGGCACTTTATTAACATGGAGTTTGGGGATGGCAGTTTGTAATAAAGGTCAGAGCTGCTCATTAGAAACCGAAATGAAAAGTTGTAACAAGTTGATTCTTCTAGGATTACAGCTTTATGAAAGTGAAATAATATAAACATAAAGCTACATGGTAGTGGAAAGGAGAGCAATTGTACAGTGTTAAAACTTTATGTTACTCTCAAGTGAATATTCGTAGAATCGTAGAATCATAGAATGGTTAGGGTTGGAAAGGACCTTCAAGATCACCCAGTTCCAACCCCCCTGCCATGGGCAGGGACACTTTCCACTAAACCAGCTTGCTCAAACCCCATTCAACCTGGCCTTCCAGAGATGGGGCAGCCACTTCTCTGGGCAACCTCTTCTAGTGCCTTACCACTCCTCACAGTAAGGAATTTCTTCTTTATACCTAGCCTAAATCTCCCCTGTTTAAGTTTAAAGCCCCTTGTCCTATCACTAAGGTCTCTGATAAGGAGTCCCTCTCCGGCATCCTTGTAGGCCCCCTTCAGATACTGGAAGGCTTCTATGACTTCCAGTAATACCAAATTACTTCATACTACAGGTAGGATCTGTTCTATGGGCTGATTTGGTTTTGGGGCTTTTTTCCCTAAGAAGGAGGATTCAGACCACTTGCTTAAGTCAGTGTTAACAGATGGGGAGATGTACTTTCCGGTCTCAGTGCCAGAAGAAAGAAATCATTTGCTCTGAAACTTGAGCGCAGGGCAAGAACAAGGTTGTAAAGTGTTGACGGTAGGCTATGTCACATGAACACTGAATTTAGAATCATAGAATAGTTAGGGTTGGAAAGGACCTTAATGATCACCCAGTTCCAGCCCCCCTGCCATGGGCAGGGACACCTCACACTAAACCATGCCACCCAAGGCTTCATCCAACCTGACCTTCAACACTTCCAGGGATGGAGCATTCACAACTCCCCTGGGCAACCCATTCCAGTGCCTCACCACCCTCACAGGAAAGAATTTCTTCCTTATATCAAATCTAACCTTCCCCTGTTTAAGTTTGGTTCCATTACCCCTTCTCCTGTCACTATAGTCCCTAATGAAGAGTCCATCCCCAGCAACCCTATAGGCCCCCTTCAGATACTGGAAGGCTGCTATGAGGTCTCCACGCAGCCTTCTCTTCTCCAGGCTGAACAGCCCCAACTTCCTCAGCCTGTCTTCATACAGGAGGTGCTCCAATCCCCTGATCATCCTCGTGGCCCTCCTCTGGACTTGTACCAGCAGTTCTGTGTCCTTCTTATGTTGAGGACACCAGAACTGTAAACAATACTTCAAGTGAGGTCTCACAAGAGCAAAGGGACAGGATCACCTCCTTCGACCTGCTGGTCGCGCTCCTTTTGATGCAGCCCAGGATGCAGTTGGCTTTCTGGGCTGCGAGCGCACACTGAAGCTGGCTCATGTTCATTTTCTCACTGAGCAACACCCCCAAGTCTTTCTCCGCAGGGCTGCTCTGAATCTCTTCTCTGCCCAACCTGTAGCTGTACCTGGGATTGCTCCCACCCAGGTGTAGGACCTTGCACTTGCATGGTTAAACTTCATGAGGTTGGCATCAGCCCACCTCACAAGTGTGTCAAGGTCCCTCTGGATGGCATTCCTTCCCTCCAGCCTATCAGCCAAACCACACAGCTTGGTGTCATCGGCAAACTTACTGAGGGCGCACTCAATCCCGCTGTTTCTCAGCCTCTGTGTTGTTGTAGCCCTGGAGGAAAGGCAGATGACAGCTGTCAGTGTCTTTAGCATTCACAGAAATAAATATTCTTCTGTATTAAGTCAGTAGTCCATGAGGATCCAGGCCAAGCTGCTCTGCTTGCTGACCGTTGATCTAGTCATGAGAGTCAGGTCTCTAATAAGGGCTTGACATGCACTATGGAGCCTGGGTGGCTGGCACAAGGGAGGTCAGATTCTCCTCAGAAAAACCTAGTGTAGTTTTTGCCATTAGGTCTAATCTTTTGCTGGTAAATATGAATGTTGCTACTTAAACCAGTTTATCTGTTGTGAAGAACACATTTCGAAGCAAGAACCTTGCTGGAGCACCATGTGATGGCTGCTGGGGAGTAGCCAACGCTATGTTATCTTCCTGTCCCATCTCTATTAGAAGCACAAATATTTTCAGTAAAACATTTAAATGTTGAAATGTTACAGACTTGGAAGATGGACACACAGAAAAGCAAGGGCTTTTTGACAGGCCAGATCCCTTGAACCCCTACTTATGTGAATAGGTCCTGCCTGGAGCACTGATAGGAGTAACTGCAGCAGAATTATATCCCTAGGATGATAGCCACATATGTAGGAGCTGTGAGAAAGAGTCCGTTTTACAGGGCTGATTCTAGTGCTGTATACCAGCCCTTCACTGTCTACCCTCTCTAATTTGTATCAGCATTTGACAGCTTGTTGACAGCTCATTAGGAAAAAAACTCACATGTGACCAAAGCACTCCCTGCGAGCAGAGAGATCTGCTCTCTAATTGTGAAATATATTGAAATCTGAACCAGACATGGAACTGCGGGTCAGAAACCATCCCAATTAGCATGTTTATTAAAATATTTTAAAATGCATTTAAATTATTAACTAGTATAAAACATAACAGCAGTAGCTGCTCTTGTGAGAACCTAAGTTATCATAAGTGGCAAATCAGAGGAAACAGGACATGCTTTTGGATTTACTTCTTCCTGAAAGAAGATATGGTGCAGTATCAATGGCTTTAAACCATGCCAGCTCTGTCATTGAACAGGAGCCATTTGGGGGCAAGTGTTTCTGGTCTCATTCTACATTGTCATCGGCACTGAATGTGAACGAAGAGATTTATTGCATGTTTGCAACAGCAAAGGCAAAGCTGTGGTAAGCACTGTGAAATTCAACCACATTTCTGGATTTTTTTTTTTTTACGTTGGTTAAATTTAAATTAACAATTTGTTTTTGTATTTCTGAGTTAAGATTGGCAATTCTGCTCATTAAGTTTGGTTCTCAAAGAAAATTCTTAAATTAAGGGTGTCATAGGTCTTCGTAATATAATGCAGAAATTGCAAATCAAAGGTGTTGATTTGAAACTTCCATGAGGAATTGTTGTATTTTTTTTTTCTTGCATGTTTTCTCTGAATTTCTTTGCAGCATCTGATAACTGGGTAACCAGGCACCTCTTTGTGTAAAGAAAACTTCCCTTTTTTGTTGCTTTACATTATTTTTGAACTCCTGACACATTTATTGAAACATCAAAGCAAACATTCAGACTAGGAGTGATTCAATATATACATGCAAATACAGGCACCTAGCTTAAACCCATTAGGAAATATTTGAAATTTCTGTTGTGCAAAGATGAGCTGACTGAATGTTTTATGGACCCTTCCAGATGATGTGTTTATGTTGTGGAAATGTCAGTCACAGGGGTAAACTGCAGGTGGTCTTTTCCAGCCCTGCACTCAACAAAAGGAGAAATGCTTGCACCGGGATGAACTAAATTATAATTTGTGCAGACCACGGGGTAAATGCAAGTATCTATTCCCCATGCAAGCTTTCCTTGGAGTCTCAGTAATGGCTTGACCATTTATTTTTTAAAGTCTGACTTTGAATTACCAATTCAAATACTTGGTGGAAGGCAACAGGATCCAGAATTTTCTGTTTGAATAACCTCAGAAGAAAAAGATTTCATGAGTGTAACAGCTAATGCTCCATGTGAGGACACCAAGCAAGGCCTTTGGGGTGATAAAATTCAGAAAGCACATTTTACAGAGCAAGCTGTGTAGAACAAAATGAGAATAAAAGAATGGCTTTCATTATTAAGTTATTGAGAGTCATATACTGAATAAGGTCATTCAGAACCCATATGTCTATTTAAATAAGATGCCATCAGGACTATCTTCTCTCCATAAAGTATACCTTTAACAAAACAGCTAACAGCTCTGTGCACATGCTATTAGTTTAGTGAACCTAAAATGCTGAGCTTGAAATTTATATTAATGTCCTCTGCACCTCATTCCTTTAACCTGTTTACTACCCCTTTAGCATTATTTTCTTTTTTCTTATAGAATGACTGCAAACATTCGCAGTTCGAGTTCTACGGCTAGACATGCTATAAAAGCATAGTTTTGTTGCTTCCTGGGGAATTAATTTGTATGATGCACTTATCATAGAACATATGTTTTAAAATAAATCCTGCAGCAATTGCATATATGTGACAGCCCATGCATTTGGCAGGGTGGAGAAATTTTGCACATTAATCCTGGCACTTCAGGTTCAAGTTTTTGCTCTGTAGGTCCGTACCTGCCAGTCTACCTGCAATGATATGTGGTGTGTTGTTTCCCAGCAACACACACTCAGGTTGTTTAAGTGTCTGGTGCTCTGAATCTGCTGGATCACTTGGGGGGGAAATAACCCCCAGAAATATAAATAAAAATAAAAAAACAAAACAAACCCTCAGTACCCTTGTTGCTGAAAGGGAAACACTCATTACATTTCACTGCCATAGAAGTGTTTTCTCTTTGGGGCCTTTTGGAAACATGCCAAAGCCAACAATTTAGAGATGACTCTTGAGTTTCCTGTCACCGAGACATGTTTTTGGAGTCTCTTGGCAAGCTTTGCAGGTATCATCTCACCCTTATTTCAGGACTGCCTGAGCTTTTACTAGTCCTTCATAATCCTTTTGCTTCCCTTGCTTTCCTTAAGATACCAGCTGCCTTCATTTCTTTACATTTTGAGCCCTGCCACATTGTCTGTAAGATGATGTTCAAGTGCCTCTGTCGTTAGCAGTGTGCAAATGCCAAGGTGTAATGGTATCTGTCTCACACCTGCAGACGATGTCTCCTCATTGTAACCTCAGAGGAGGCCACATAAAAAAGAGTGATAAATTGCAAATATTTGTCTGATTTTTTTTTTTTTTTGACATCTAGTAAAAGTTTTCTGCTCCTTAAGAAGGGAATAACGTGGTGTTCTTTCTTGCCCTCAGCGATTCTCAGTCGTATGCTGGTTGCTGTTACCAGCCAGCCTTTTAGCCAGACCTCTTCATTGCTTTACTTCATCAGTTGTAATAACTGCTTCATTGTTGCTACCCAACTATATTTGGCACTATTACAATCTTGGTTTTATATAAAATTCTTAATTTAATGGCACCCTTCAGATGTGCTAAAATCATACTTGTATCCAGATAGGTCCTGTAGGTATTAGACATCTTCAGGAAGTTAAGTAAATCTCATGAGTTGAGCACTTTTGAAAATGTGTTAAATTCTGTTCACTCTATTTTTTTCAGTTCTTATCTTTACAACTATGTTTCTGCTGTTTAACTAGTTTCTGTCTAATTTACTATGAAAATAGTAAAATAGTCTTTTCCTGCTATGTTGCATCTCAGCTTGCACAAGTTTGTTGTAGCATTTCTCATGCACATTCAGGCCCCAAACCAACAAGAAACATTTGAACAGTTTGCTCTCCTGTAATCATATATAAGAAACACTGATATGTAGTGAAATTTTAGGATTTTCAGGAGTCACCCAAAGATGTGATAATTTTTCTGCTTCACACCATACCATGATGGTCCAATTAGGCTTTGACCAACACTCATGAAGTAATTGCTACTCTATTTTCTTTTTACACATCCATAGAATATTATGATGGAATTTATACATTTGTCCATAGAGACGATTTCACAATAACACAAAATACAGATCGGATGTTTGTATTCTCAAGCAATATCATCTATATATGTCCATGCAATGTCTTAATGAGGAACAGATTTAAGAAAGACCTAACTCATCATGCTGAAAGCCACATATGATATCCCCAGCTGTACTAAAGTAGAGGTAGGAAATCTTCCCCGTAAAAAAAACCTAATGCTGTAAGCTTGAGAGAAAAGTCAAATTCCCAAGAACCCTGTCTACATGCCCCCAACACAAAGCAGAGCTGCCGAGAGGTGGTTGAATTTACATGTGTTTCATAACATCTTCAAAACACCCCTCGTTCTAATCAGACTACTGAGTCTGTGCTGAGCTTTCTCCCTTTGAAGCCCTGTGCTCCCACAGCTTTTGGGGATCATTGGTTTTCCTGTGTTCAATAGCTTTTAGCTAAATTGTTGGTTGGCTTGTTTTGGTTGGGGTTTATTTATTTTAATTTTTTTTCTTTCCCTTTTTCTTTTTTTTTCTTTTTTTTTTAGTCAGTAATGTTACATTAAAGAGCTCCATTTGGATTTTACCTAGGAGAAAAAAAAATTAAGGAAATGGGCTCTCCTGAGACTTTAACAAGCGTGTTGGAGCAGAAAGCAGAGGTGGTGCCATTTGCAACCAGCATCTTCTCTTTGAAATGCTCATGCCCAGGAACCACATTCCAGACCATTTTAGTGACAGCGGGGGTGCTTTCACATTTCAGTGTGTTCAACAGTTCAATCAAAAACAGTTTTGAAATTTTAATTGAAACTGAAAATAGAAAGGAGCCCAACTGCCCTCTGTTGATCACAGCAACAGGGAGGATAAAAGAGAAAAAATGATGCTATGAAACAAAAACAAGTGCTGCAGGGATTTTCACTGAGCATCTTGCTGCTGTTGCTGCTAAATAATTTTTTACAATGATCTGTTTTTATAGTCTAAAGTGGAGTTTTAAACTGAAATTTCACAGTATTGCTTGGTGCTCCCCCCTTTCAGATTGCGAGGGCATGGAGTTTTATTCAATAAGTAATATCTGGAGGTGAGCTTCTCCATGTCACCAGGATGCACAGTATATTGGTGGGATTGGAAGGGTTGAAAATTTCAAGTATCGTAGCTAAATCCCATGCAGTCATAAAGGGATATAACACTACCAAGCTTCAGAAGCCAAGGGGAATGCAAAAGCTGTTTTATGAATGCAGCCAGGCTTTGAGCTTGTAAAGGACATTCTCATCTCATTACTCATTAGAAGTTTCAGCTTCTTTTTTCAAAGTAGTCTTGAAACTGCTGTTAACAATCCTCAAAATTAAAAGCCACTTGACTGGACTCCACTTCTGGAAAAGGATGTTATGGCCACAAACAGGTGATGCACCACAAGCACACACTTTTAAGCAAAAAAATTTGATTACCCACCCCTGAAATCTTTAACATATCTCTGTGCTGAACATGGTATTTTCAGCTTCTGGAAACATGTTACTAGGAAATGACAGTAATAAATGGTTCAAAAGAAAGAGTCTTGATTCTAACAGATTTGCTAATCAAATGTTGCAATTAAGAACATATTAAGGCTAATACAAAATGTGTTGGAATATCATCTATCATAGATAAGACAATTGTATACCAAAATGAGTGTTGATTTACAACAGTAGGTTATATATTTGGTATGAATGCAAGCACATTGACTAACAGAAATAAGCACCTTATTTGAGACTAATGCTAATTTTAAAACCACACAGTCATCTCAATGCTCTCATCCCATCTGTTGCCAACAACAAAATATAAATTATGAATGGCATTTTTTTCCCTTTTATTCACTGCTTTGCAAACCCACCAGAAGTTTCATTGAAGACTTTTGTGCCTTTGGTAAGTAAAGATCCTTTTGCACAACAAATTATTTCACTTGGTTTTCTTTCAAACCAAACAAAAGCAAAGCAAACTAAAGGCAAATCCCCTTCCATTCTTATTAAAAAAAAAAAAAAAAGAAAAAATCCCACAGGTGTCACATAGCACTTTTAAATATAATGCTTCTCTTCACTCTGTAGAATAGAGGAGGTAATGTATCATACTTCCATTATTAAAGGCCACAATTCAAAGTAGTCTGAGCTCCACAGCTAGGGGGGACAGAGACCAGTTTTGATTTCCTTGGATTTCCTTGTGTTCATAAGGAATAGTGCCTGCAGCCCCATACCGATCCCCAAAGGGACATGACAGCAGCAGCTTAGCTAAACCATGCTCAAGCAGAAGAGAGGGCATTTGACTGAAGGCAGAACAGGCTGCCTGAATTGCTGTTTCCTCTCCTCTGAGAGGAATAAAAAAGCAAAAGCTTGACAGAATTTGACATTCATCAAACAGAGGCTGGTCATTCAACATTTCTTTCATGACATCATGGAGAATGATGTAGTACTATCAAAGACACCACATATCTCTTTTGAGACACAGACCAGTATTACAGCTAGATAAAAACTGGTGCAGTGATCTCCTGTACTCCCATTAGAGGCAGCTGCTTTAGATCTGTTTAAAGAGATGTAGGCTGAGCTGTCTGAGCTGAGCTCAGGTAAGTCTTTCTGCCTAGCTCCCAAACACAGAGAGCTAGACCCAGAAGGGAGACTGGCTGTTTTCACAGCATAAATGCTGGACAGAGTTGAAACTTTTAGTTTTGGTTTGGTTTGGTTGTGTTTTGGTTTTTGGGTTTTTTTAAGTGTGTTTCCAAACTGTTTAGCTGGGAAAAAAAGTTAAATATTTTTAGGCTGGATCTGTTTTGAGAATACAGCTGCTTAGTGGTCACATAAAGATCTGGCCAGCCTTTGCTCAGTTACCACATTACATTCTTTTTCACTACTTGGCTAACACCCAAAACAAAGCAATTTGTATGCACCCTGATGCATATTGGTAAATCAAGAGGATTTCAGCTTACCAGTTAGGTTGTTCTGTGTTCTATGTCGGTTGCCACACAGTGAAAAAAAATTACCTTTTTTACTTCTGACAGCTCTACCTCTTTAGCCTGTTGCCTCTAATGGAAGAGCAGCGAGAAACTTTCACATTCCATAATTTTAAATTACTGTGGCTTTTCTATCTCTGATTATTTTCACTGTGTGGGATCAGCCTCTGACTGTGCCTTCTGTGCTGATGTGAGGTGTGCTGAAACAGTTTTCTGTCCCTTTCATCAGATCTGCTTGAGAAGAATGACAGCTGTAAACTGGCAACCAAATTTCATGGCAGTTGAAAAACATGTCATTCAATATGTTAATCCAATACTACAAGATTTTCCAGTCATTTGTATTTGTTGTTTAATTAACACATGCATAGTCTAATTGAAGAGAGATGAATATTTGTCTACCAGTGCAGTATCCAATTCTGACTGCTGCCTGCCTGCTTTATCACTTATCTCTGAAAAGGAACAAAAATTCATTCCATACAGGAGTCTTACTTGATAAATTTTCTGACTCCAGGCCAAAACTGGAGGTGAAAACTTTGCTGAATGACCCCTGGGTTAAGAGGGAAGCTTCCAAACCCTGATCCACCAGGAATACAGAGCCCAGCCCAAATATCTTTAGAATAAACAGAGGCTTTCCAGCACTTTCAGCTCACTGGCAATCAAGCCTGTGAATTGCAAGGTGCTCTGAAGGGGCATAGATACAAAGTAAGGCAAGGCAGTATAAATGCAATTAGCTCATTTTAATATTCACTGAAAACACAAAATTTTAGTAATGCACCTCAAAATTTTAAACCAAAGGAAAGAACTGAACTCTTTCTGTGTGTTTTCTCTTAATTAAGTAGTACCGCCAAGAGTATTTCTGATTGTTTCAACATCTTTATGCTTTATGAAGACAAAAAGCTGACACTAATTATTTGGTGAAATATATTCTATGCTGTGGTTTTAATGGCTTTATTTTACATGTGCAGATTGTCTTAATGCCATGAAATGTCACTCATGGTGAATTTCTGAGACCAGGCAGCAATAGAAATCACAGGATGAAGGACATGTTCCAGTAAGCTTAATACCTACCGTCCACAGAGTATGCATATGCAAGACACATAGTTCAGCCTAAGCCAGAAAAAAAGAATTTCAGAGTCTGATTTTGAATATATAACTAGATAACAGTCAACATTTCAATTTCTAACTCTTATCATGTTAAACTGAGTGGTTTTTTTTTCAAATAAAATGGATCAGAAGCAGTACTTTCATAGAATACATTTTCAATATTCTGTATTGAATTTGTCCAAGGCAAAATTTAAATACCGTTTTTAAAATCACAAGGATGTCTTCTCATGTTTAAATCTTTATTTCTCTCTGACAGATGCTGATGGTAAAACTGAGGAACAAAAGGCCAAGATACTCTTTTAATTCACGCTGAAGATAGCAAAGGAATCTTGTTTTAGCTGTGGCAGTTTCTGATACAATGATTCATGAGAGACACCAGATCAGAGCAATTTAATTTGGGAGAGCATTATGCAGAAACACTATTGTTAGGGGCTTTTTTTTTGTTTCATTTCTTTCTTTTCTTTCTTTTTCTCTGTGCATATAAGCTACGTAACACATCTATCTGCGGAATATATGTTTTCTCTTCCGCATTACCCCCTCATCCCAAATGATTATTATCTTGCGTTGTGTTTCTGAAAGTGTTAGTTATGTGAAAAGCCACTAAAATTATTTTGCTTTTCCTGTCAAAGGAAATGAAAGCAAAAAAAAGACAATTACTTTTCCAAGTTGTAAAATAATATTGTTATTGACATGAAGCAAGCTAAAGCAATAACTCCAGAGGATGTGCTAATAAATAATGTAGAAGTTTATATATATTTGGCTTCTCCTCTTTTTACACCACTTCAAACCTGGAGTAACTTCGCTGTAGTCAACATAGCTAGAAATAAGAGAAGAACCTGAGCCTCCATATGCCTATAAATTATTATTGCTGAGAAGCAAAATTTTAATTTTTTACATACAAGTCTGCACTGATCACTGTAAATGAATAACAGTGATATGTCAGAAAGTGAGTAAAAAGTGAGTAAAGCTTTCTCTTAGAGTAAGGATTGGGCATTTTCTGTGCCAGTCTGAACTCTGATGCAGCCAGATTCCCTGCTGTCCTGGCCTATGTTGAAACCAGAGAAGTTTTAGCAGGCATGCCAGCCAAGGTTTCTCACTCCTTTAAGACATATGTACAGCCTGGAAAAACATCTGAATATTCTTTCCTCCAATCCTTTCTCAAGCTAGGAAGTTTATGACACAAGCATTGTTAAATCTAGTACTATTACCAGCATTAGATTCAGATCCTTTTGATTCCTTAGCCTGATAAAAATCATCCATAGATATGTTGCCTAGAGAACTTCTGGGTTCATGTTCAGAGTCAGGTTTAGACTTCCACTTCTGAATTTGTAATAAAACACCTGAATTGTTCCACTGTGACCTTCAAGAGGAACAGGTATCTGACTCCTCAGATCGTGCCAGTTTTGAACGTTTTTCTCTGGCCCCTCAGGAGAAATGGACCTGCTCCAAACCTCTTAGCAGGTAGACCTGAGTCCTGCCAACTGTTCTTGCTATCTGGAGAGAAACGATGCAAGTCCATCACTCCAGGATGAGTCGGAGATGGTGGCTGCTGGAGAAAACAAGAATGCTAGGACTGACAGCTGTCAATCCTAAGCAAAGAAGAAGACATGCTAAACTTGGAAGAAGCCTTGGCATTGGTACCAAAGTACCACCAGGTATTGTATGTGCCCCAGACAGGCAGTGAATCTGCAGTCACCTGATAAAATGGTCAACTGTAAATCTAGGTGCTCTTACCTGGAGACAATCCTTGTCTTCAGGTGAATCTGAGGGTTTGTGTTGAACTTCAGATAATGAAAAACCGTAAATAAGAAACACTGTATGAATCATAGTGGAAACAAGCTTCTTTTCCTTCAGTCCAAACAGACTTATGATCTGAGGGGTAAGGCAATGAATACAGTAATATTACCTAATTTTAGTACTGTACTTCTTCAGATTCGTTTACATGCAAAAGATAATTTCTATTAAGGTAAAGTATGAACTGAAAATACAGCTGCTGTTGCTGAATCTCCCTTAAGAATATCTATGCATGGTCTCATAAATGCCTGAATAACTCAAGAGGTACAAGTGAAAGTAAAGGGAAATCAAATGGAAGGAAAATTACTTTTTGTTTACTTGCTTTTTAAGTAATTTTGATCCTAAAAATGAAATGTAATTATCTGAAAGTCAATCTCTGATTAACTTTCTTGTTAGTAGAGCATGGCAAAGAACATACCCAGCAGCCCATTATGAAATAGAAAGATTTCAGGATATTTAAACTCTTAAATTTGCCAATTGTTCTAAGAGACGTAATATATAGCCTGATATTATTTGAAATGTGCTTATAACCAGTGCATATTTACTCATTGAACTAACATATTTTTGCAAGGAGACAGTTTTACTAGGTTCCAAGGGTTATGTAAACTTGAGTTTGAACATGAACATGAACTTGGGCTTACTCTAGGATTTCATAGGTCCATTTACATGCATTTGCTCTGATGTTGCCCTGATTACAGATAATATGAGTAACCCAGGAATGAGTGAAGACCCTTTGGGAAGCTGCAGCAGTACATGGTTTCCCCTGTTGCTTAGATCAACAAGTTCTGTTTTCATCTTACCTCTGCTGCAGGCTACTTTTAAGACCTGTATTGGGGGGCTTTCTTCCTTCAACACTTTCTTCCTGTTTACATACACACACTCACCCTTCAACACTGAACAATTTTTGTGGTGACTGCTATAAGAGGAAATGTGCTCTGGTAGCCAGGATGTTCAAATACTCACTGATCTACTTCTGTGTAATAAGTAATTTTCCATAAGTTCCAGGCAGCTGATTTGTTCTGCACATATCAAATTGGCCCATCTGGAGATGGTTTTAGTACTGCAAACGAGAATAAGATAAAATTCTCCAAAGTATACAATGAGCATTTCATCAGATTAGTACTTCCAAATCTGCACAACTTGTGTGCGACTCCACTTCTTGAATCCAATTAGGCGAATAAATACAGGGGAGGGGGAAGGGATGAGAGCACTGTTTTTAACATGAAGCAGAAAACAGAAGAGGCACTGAGGGATTCAGTGCAGCATGTCCTCCACTCAGATCTTGCTGTATCTGAACTTGCAAAAATCAATGTGGAAAAATACATTTGTTGTGCATATAAATTTCACATAAGCAATGTAAATTTAGACAAACCATGTAACTAGATTTTGGAGGCTTCCTAAGGGCAAGGTTGGAGAATCACTATCTATCTCTTAATATGGCACAAATGCTTTCATACCAGAGTCAGGGGTTTATGTGCCTGCTTAGGATCCAGCACTATGATATCACTTACTAAATAATAAGGAAAAGCTGGGTTTAGAATTTGGCTCAACTTTTGAATCATACCATAAGCTATGTTTCGAGCAGATCTGTTACTCAGCCAGATTGCTTTTTACACAGAAATCTCATATGCCATAGACCATTTGGCATACCTACCTGTGGAGAAATACGGGTTTTTACAGAGCTACAGATAGGACTGTAATACAACTGCAAGGTGAATAGTAGTGCCCAAATAGAGATGTAAAACAGGTGAGATCCTGTGGTATGTTCATATAGCCTTCCAGACAGGTTTCCCCTGGCACATGCTTGGAGAGATCAAAAAATAACCCCAGCACATGCTGTGACTTCTTTTGTGATATTGCAGCTCACACTGCTTGGTGTTTTCTTAAAGCCCAGACTACTTGAATTATTTGATTATATGAAAACTTCATCTTGTATCTCAGAAAAACAACCAACCAAACAAACAAACAAAAACCAAAACCAAACCAATTTACAGTCCTGGAAACCAGAAAATAATGGGAGAGGTAGTGGCAGTGGTAGAGGTAAAACTTTAAACTAAGAAAGAAGAGACAAGTTCAAACCAATTTCTGACTCATGTAAATCTCATTGCTTTTGCTGGCTTGAATCATGACTTCAGAAAACTAGGGGCCAATGACGCTGGGAGTTTGTATTTTTCTGTCATTTTTAAATCTCAAGCTGTGGGGTTTGAAAGCACATGACGTCTGCACATGCTGTCACCAAGCCGGTGGAAAAGCACTGTGAACTTCTCTGAGCCTTGGCCAGGGCTGCTGCTCTCCCTTCTGGGGATAGTCCCTGGATGGCATCCAGGGGAGCATGGGACTCTGTGGGGGCATGGGCTGGCACCAAGCAGGCATTGCAGGGTCTGACAGGGTAAAAAGAGAGAATTCAGGGGTTCAGTGATGCTTGCTCCTCCCTAACCACTATCACTGCTCCTTTTTCATGCAAACAACAGACTTTTGTGCGTGTCTTATGGTTTTGCTTCTGTTTGATTTCTCAAAGGCTGAGAATAGAAAACACACTTGCCTTTCAGAGTTAGGGGAGAAAACCCCCCTTGTGGGTTTTGGCAGCCCCTTGCCTTTTAGGGCTGCCCACTCAGGCTCAGAGACACGCAAGGCAAGTAACTTCAGAGGTAAGCAAACTCCACAGAAACACACAGACAGAAATTTCCTTCCAACTAATTTAAGCAGTAGGTCCTTGCTCACACCTGACCCTGCTTGGCAGCCCAGCAGCCCAGCACCCTGTGCCCACAGCCGACTATGCCTATTAATCCTGGGTAAAGCCAGATAACCTCATTAACTCTCCTTCGGTGTTTTCCTCAGGCAGAGTTCATTATCCTGGTTTTCATCACTTAAAGAAACAGGCTGATGCAAGGCAGCTTGATGAGCGTGTGATGAGGAGCACTAGGTGAGGCAAGACAATGAATTTGCTGCCAAAGGAGAGGTTTTTCCTTCCCATCTCATTCTAGCTTAACATGTGAAATTCGCTCCCATCACGTTAGTGACCACTGGATTTGTTAGTCACCTTTTCCTGGATGTTAACAGAAATCCGTCCTAATGTACAATTCTCCCTCTGTAATTCACAATATTCCTCTTGTGCTTCCTCTCAGCCACAGGCACACACTGCCACCACCAGATCAAATGGACCCTTAGAAAAAATTGGGGAGTTTTAAGGCAGGACAAAACTGTCAGGTTCACCTGTTTTTCAATAAAATGAAAATTTCTAGGATGTTGCACTGTGATATTATCAAACCCTTAACTAGAGCTGATTGGGATTTTTCTATCATACAATTTTTTGAACAAAAGTACAGGTATTTATAGAAAATTCTGATTTTACTGCTCCTTAGCATTCTGCTGGGAAACAATTTAGAAAGATTTATATTTAGCTGGTTTTGTTTCTGTTCTTTTAAGAATTTGAATGTTACATTTGTTGAATTTAATTCAAACCATTTGAAATTAAGTTTTATAATATGCTGAACAGTTTTTCTTTCCCAGAATAAAGCCTTAGAAGAATTCATTACCACCTCTGTTTGTGGCCATTCACTATTTAGGGAGATAGCTCACCTAACACATCATAGCTTTTAATCTGCTCAGGCTATAATAGAACAGCACAAAACATACAATTCAGTCAGAAAGCCTGACCATAGTGCAGAAAATAATCATCAGATCTCTGAGACACGTGTGCTGATGCTTTTAATCAGATTTCTACTGTTATCATGTATAAATGTGTAATTTATGGAAAAGCAAGAGGTCAACAATAAATGCTGAAATAATTTTTTTCATAATTCCTTAGTATTTTGATATTCCTTTAAAACAACATTTGATTCTTTTTTTCTGCACTTGGGGAATTAAAAGTATCCTGAGGTGAAATGCATTTCAAGAAATACTCTATCCCATCCAGAGGTCCATATCTGGTATTATCCTAAATATTCAGATTCTGGATATCAGAAAATTATAAATTTCTGATACTTATCATGATTGATTGCTGACTCTGTAAGTTATAGGAAGCAGAAAGAAGAGAGTCTGCTCATGATTGAATTTCAGGTGCAATTTTAGTGCATTTTAGCTGGCTGAGTTTGGTTTCCCTGAGAATCATGGCTGCAGATGTGCTAAAAACGTTCTGTTAAGATACAGCATACCCTGAAACAAAAAGGATTGTTGTACTTTCCAGAATGCAATTAGCATAGATCAGTAAAGAAACAATAATTGCTCGAAGCTTACTATCATTTTCTAAGTTACTCATGGTTGAATGTCAGATGTACAGCAGAATGGAAACTGGGAAATTCACTAAAAGAATTCTACTCTGACTGCTAAAACTGAAACACTTGAAACCTTTGTTGATATGGAACTGTGAAAATATGGAAAATTATACATAGCTGCCTCTAAAGTAGCAGAATTATACTACAGTGTTATCCAAAGCCATTCATATAAAGAGTTTATGATAGCAAATTAAATACTATTGTTTTCCAACATTTTCCCATGGCTAAAATGATATGTCTTGATAGGATAAAAGAATCTTGTATTGCCAAAAGCATACTAGAACTTCTTTCAGCTGAGAAAACAATTAAAGGCTTGTTTGAAATGGGGATTTTTTCAAGCCATGCAAACAGCAAAATATTTCTCACAGTTGTTAGCTGCTGTGCAGCTGGAGAGGGAATAATCTGTCATGTCCTTGATAATTTTCAAAAAAGCAATGAAGTTGCTATAGAAATATTCAAAAGTAAGTTACAGTGAAATTGTCTGAACTTTGAGAGCCTACTGCCATTCCCTGCTGGCAGCAATAACATTAACACAAGTAAATAGTACAATATCTACATAGAAATCTGCTTTATTAGTTAGCAAATTCATACTCTTCACAATGTAGCAATACATCATAAAAGTTACCATCTTATTTCAAAGACTGCAATAAGAAAGTTTTCAAACTTTTTCTTCGTTTATTTCAGAATTACAGGGGATATTTCACTTTTTGTCAGCTTCAGACAGATGGGAATGCTGATATACATATCCTACACAACCATACTGCCCAGGCTGTCCCAGAAGGAATCTTTGAGCACTTTTCGACTATTAACAGATCCTTTGTATATTATTGAATGGACTACCTAGGTAAAAAGTTTGAAGCTGAAAATGATGAGGGCAACCACTTTTCAGTGACTGAATACTGTATCTATTTCACAACACACTAAGAGACATTTATGACAGTTTTAAAATAGCAACTCATTTTATATGCAGTGACGTGTGTGACATAAAGCATTCACTGATGGATAAGCTACAACAAAGAATTGATGACAAATCATTTAGTCATAAATATAATTCTTATCTGTAAGCACACCTTGACAAAGAAGAACAAACGACAATGTCAGTGTGTGGTGCGCTTTGGCTCTCACATACCTAAATTCAGCAAACAAAAATATTTTAGCCTAATGCAGCCATGTTCTGATTAGAAAAAAAAAAAAAAGAAAAAGAAAAAGAAAAAAAAAGAGAGAGAGAAAACTTTTCAGGAATTCTTTTCTAAAGAGATGGGAATCACAGAATCACAGGCATCACAGAAACATGGTGGGATGGCTCCTATTACTGGAGTGTTGGAATGGAAGGTTACAGGCTCTTTAGGAAGGACAGGCCTGGCAGGCGGGGAGGGGGAGTTGCCCTTTATGTTAGGGATATGCTGGAGAGTATGGAACTCTGTCTGGGGACAGGTGAGCAGTCAACAGAGAGTTTGTGGGTCAGGGTTAAAGGGAATATAGCTATGGGAGACATTACTGTGGGGATCTGTTACAGACCGCCTGATCAAGGAGGACCTGCGGATGAAGCACTCTACAGACAGATAGGAAAAGCCTCATACTCGCAGGCCCTTGTTCTCATGGGTGACTTCAACCACCCTGACATCTGTTGGAAGGACGGCATGGCCCGGCACAAGCAATCCAGGAGGTTCCTCAATTGTGTGGAAGACAACTTCCTTCTGCAAGTAATAGAGGAGCTGACAAGGAGAGGTGTCGTGCTTGACCTCGTGCTCACCAGCAGGGAAGGGCTCCTTGGAAACGTGACACTCCAGGGCAGCCTTGGATGCAGCGATCATGAGATGCTCGAGTTCAAGATCCTCAGGACAGTGAGAAGAGCATGCAGCAAGCTCACTGCCCTGGACTTCAAAAGAACAGACTTTGGCCTCTTCAGGAACCTGCTTAGGAAGGTTCCATGGGATACAGCCCTAGAGGGCAGGGGGGCCCAAGACTGTTGGTTGATATTCAAGGATCACCTGCTGCAAGCTCAGGAGTGTTGCATCCCAACCAGAAGGAAGTGCAGCAGGAGGGCCAGGAGACCTCCAGGGATGGATAAGGAGCTCCTGAGGAAAATTCAAATGAAAAAAGAGGCTTATAATAAGTGGGAGCAAGGACAGGTGGCATAGGAAGAGCACAGGGATGTTGTCCAGGAAGCTAGGGACCAGGTTAGGAAAGCTAAGGCCCAGTTAGAATTAAACTTGGCTAGGGGTATTAAGGATAACAGGAAGCGATTCTACAAGTATGTAGCAAATACAGAACAGACTAGGGAGAATATAGGTCCCCTCAGGAAGATCTTGGGAGTACTGGCTACACAGGATTTGGAGAAGGCTGAGGTTCTGAATGATTTCTTTGCCTCAGTCTTCACTGGCAAAGGCTCTGACCAAACCACCCAAGTCTTGGAAGGCAGATGTAGGGACTGTGAGAATGAAGACCTTGTGCCCACTGTAGGAGAGGATCTGATTCGAGACTATCTTAAAATCTGAATGTGCACAAGTCCGTGGGTCCTGATGAGATCCATCCGCGGGTCCTGAAGGAGCTGGTAAATGAAGTTGCTAAGCCACTGGCCATCATATTTGAGAAATCATGGCAGTCAGGTGAAGTTCCCGATGACTGGAAAAAGGGAAATATAACCCCATTTTCAAGAAGGGGAAAATGGATGACCCAGGGAATTACAGAGCAGTCAGTCTCACCTCTGTGCCTGGCAAAATCTTGGAGCAGATTCTGCTGGAAGGCATGCTAAGGCACATGAATATCAACAAGGTGCTTGGTGACAGCCAGCATGGCTTCACTAAGGGGAAATCCTGCCTGACCAATTTGGTGGCCTTCTATGATGGGGCTACAGAACTGATGGACAGGGGTAGAGCAGTTGATGTCATCAACCTGGACTTGTGTAAAGCATTCGACACTGTCCCACACAACATCCTTGTCTCTAAATTGGAGAGACATCAATTTGATGGATGGACCACTTGGTGGATAAAGAACTGGCTGGATGGCCGCACACAAAGAGCTGTGGTCAATGGCTCAATGTCCGGCTGGAGACCAGTAGCGAGTGGTGTCCCTCAGGGATCGCTGTTGGGACCAGTCTTGTTTAACATCTTTGTCACTGACATAGACAGTGGGAGTGCGCCCTCAGCAGGTTTGCTGATGTCACCAAGCTGTGTGGTTCAGTTGATAGGCTGGAGGGAAGGAATGCCATCCAGAGGGACCTTGACACGCTTGTGAGGTGGGCTGATGCCAACCTCATGAAGTTTAACCATGCCAAGTGCAAGGTCCTAAACCTGAGTCAGAGCAATCCCAGGCACAGCTACAGGTTGGGCAGAGAAAAGATTCAGAGCAGCCCTGTGGAGAAGGACTTGGGGGTGTTGGTTGATGAGAAAATGAACATGAGCCGTCTTCAGTGTGCGCTTGCAGCCCAGAAAGCCAACTGTATCCTGGGCTGCATCAAAAGGAGCGTGACCAGCAGGTCCAAGGAGGTGATCCTGCCCCTCTACTCTGCTCTTGTGAGACCTCACCTGGAGTACTGTGTGCAGTTCTGGTGTCCTCAACATAAAAAGGACATGGAACTGTTGGAACAAGTCCAGAGGAGGGCCATGAGGATGATCAGGGGACTGGAGCACCTCCTGTATGAAGATAGGCTGAGAAAGTTGGGGCTGTTCAGCCTGGAGAAGAGAAGGCTGCGTGGAGACCTCATAGCAGCCTTCCAGTATCTGAAGGGGGCTTATAGGGATGCTGGTTAGGGACTCTTCACTAGAGACTGTAGTGACAGGACAAGGGGTAACGGGTTCAAACTTAAACAGGGGAAGTTTAGATTGGATATAAGAAGGAAATTCTTTCCTGTGAGGGTGATGAGGCACTGGAATGGGTTGCCCAGGGGAGTTGTGAATGCTCCATCCCTGTCAGTGTTCAAGGCCAGGTTGGACGAGGCTGTGATGATATGATTTAGTGTGAGGTGTCCCTGCCCATGGCAGGCGGCTTGGAACTAGATGATCTTAAGGTCCTTTCCAACCCTAACTATTCTATGATTCTATGAATTTAAGAAAAAATCTGAACACAGGCTGCACAATATTGCACTTGGGGAATGACAGATTGAGCAGTGACTAAACAGACATAAACTTAAGAAGTTTGGTAAAGAGAATGATTTAATGCTTTGCTTTCAAGTCCTAGTTTTCTCTGTCTTCTATTTCTGAAAATCAATGTCCTGTCTTGCCTCCAAAACAGCACTAAAAATAATGCTTTCTGTGTTATTACAGGGCACCTCAACAGTTTGGCAGGAATGTATTAATTATTGGTTCTGATAAGGCTGAAACCCAAGTTAAAAACTATTCCAGTTGTACATTTCAGGAGCTCTATATGCTGAGTTAAAAACAGTATATTGAAATGTATGGAACCTGACCACAAGAACCACTTTGAACAATAACTGTAAGTTAATTGGTTTTAATACTATACTTGAGCGATGATATAAAAATAAAATTGAGTTTAAAATGTTGCGTTTCATGTGTTGTTCTTTCTTCACAGACAGTCTTAGGCCCAAGAAAGTGGCTGTCATAGACAGTAACCTGCTAGGGCTGAGAAAAACCCTAACTGGCCACAATTTGCCTATATCAAACACACGTAAGCCAGGTGTCGAATATTTCTGATGAGGATGAGGTGAGGCAGAGCATCTTCCAGGAGCATTAGACCTGGGTCTATCCCAGCTCTATCCTTTACCCCTTTCCTTCCTCTGGTAGGAATGGAGTCAAGTTTAACCATCTTGTAGAGAAACCACTCCTTACTTTTATCTTTTCATTCCTCCATTCAAAGATTTCATAAGAAGCAGGATTTCATAGGTTATAACCTAACTTCCAGTGGCATGGATCATGCAATGAATCACCCAGCCTCGTATGAAGCACCTGTTCTGATGGCCTTATACTAGAAAACAGAGAAGTAATAGTCCTTTTCTTTTACAAATAGAGTAACTGGGAGTTTCACAAATCCACTTAGGTAAAACTGTTAATATAATTACCTCTGATATTATGAGAGCAAGTACCATATGCAAAGCCACCATCTTTCAGATTGCCTGTGCCAAATAAGCTTGACAACATGGTTCCTAAACATTAGGTCTTCCCCACTCGCCAGAGTCAGTGGAGCTTGGGAATTCATATTTCTAATCTGCAGCCTGTAAGGCTATAAACTGGGAAATGTGCTCATGCTCCTCCTCAGCAAACAGTTCATGGAGACGGTCTCTAACATGCTAGGTATTAGAGTGCCCTCAGTCTCCTGTGTTTGGTAGTATCCTGAACCCATGTTACAAAAATACCAGGATCTAGACATGTACTTTCCCCCATTCTACATCCTGGTTTCTGTAGAAAGGCAAGGAGCATGTCCCCAGTTCATCCGCATCCCTAGTCTGGACAGCTGGGAGCCTTCAGGAAGCACACAGTATTAATCTTTCTGTACAACACAGGGCAGTTTCTGCTTTCTACTGGTAATATTTACTACCTTAATTGCATAAAACTAGTATGAAACCTGTGTTCTGACCCTAAATATTATAATTAGATTCAAATGCTAATACTTTTTTTTCCCACTTAGACTTTTATATTTAAGTCTCTAGCTTAATCAATGTGAGAAGAAAGCTAGGGTTTCAAAGACAAGGACTCCAGCGATAGGAAATGTCAGATTTAATGCTGTCTGTACAGCATTAATCTACAGCCTTGTGCATGTGCATTCTGATACAGTCTTTAATTATATAATCATTTGCCTCATGCAGTGCTCTAAATGAACAGTGAAGAAGAAAGGAAGGACTGCAGGTAGGCTTGTTAAGCTGGTACTCAGGAGGTTTGAGGCTAAGAATCATTATGTGCTATTGTATAAACTCTGTATTAATTCATTCACCTGAAAGGCCAAGTCTAGGTGGCAGGGGACATCTTCATTTGACATTTCCTAAGTTTTATATTCTTGGACTTGTCCAAGATATTTTTTGGGGGGGTGGGTGGTAATATAAAAATCTTTATTCTGTCTATCACGGCAGTGTGCAGAAGGTCTATTGACCTGGGAGTATACAAATAAAGTTTGTAGCAAAGAGTTACCTTTATCTATTATACTTAATAAGACAGGCCTATAAAATTAAAATTCTTCTTTTTAATTTTGTTGCCCTTTCCTTTTTTGTCTCTGTGTGTCCTCCCTTACAGCTTTACCACCTGTTCTTTTTTTTCTCTATTTTAACCAGATTTTTGGCTTTGATGGCAGATGACAGAGTTTCTTTGTAGCCAGAATTACATTATCAATGTTGTGTGATCACTGCTATGTCTCTTATGACCGGTGTACACTTGTTTTTAAGTAAAACTCCCCGTCTTATGCCTTTTTTTCCCAGGTGAAATTTACTGCTACAGCTATGGAATTGCTTGCCTGTCTCTATTTTAATCACTAGTCTGACTCCAAAGGATCACACAACTGGTTTGTTTTTTTTTTTCCTGAAAGTCTCAGATCCTTACTTATGTTTATGCTTTCCCTATTCTGCCCTCCTACAGTTAGCTAAAAGTGATCATGTAAAGTCTGGAGTTCAGACATAGACCTTCCAAATATATGCCAATACTTTAACTACATCCACCACATCCAACGCCACAACTAGATTTAGATTTTATTGTCTTGCCATTTACCTTCTGAAAACATTTGGTCAAGAGCACTTTTCTGGCAGGCACTCTGGCTGACGAGGCCATAGTAGTCTCAGAGCTCTCGCAATAGGTGAGCATTTATTTTATGTCTGAGGACAGAAAACAGTTAGAGAAATGATGGAATCTGTAAAGGGTCAACTCTAATATCCAGGTTAATTGGTATCAGAGGGATAGCTTGGCACGGGGATAGGTGTCCCATGGCACTTTTGTCTCATCCTTACTCCAGTCTCTGGTGAGTGTCCCAGGTTTCCCGACCTTTGAAAGTGATGGGTGGGTTGCTTGCACTTAACCTGTTTCTGTTTGATTAGTTGGCACTCACAGACCTGAACTACTTTCTGTGGTCTATAGGGCAAAGCAGAAAAAGAGGAAAGATGTCTCTATATTTGAGCACCACTGTTCCTACTGAACCTTTGATGAACTTGACTCTATTTTCACAGAATTTTATTACACACCGTACTCATATTGTGGGATTACCAGTTATTCGCAGACTGGAAAGGACGTACTGGGTGGTATTTAGTGTGAACTACTGCACATGATAAATGGTATAGTAAATCCTTTATAGTCATTAAAATAGTTATCATATTACCTCATCCTCCTGAGTGCAGCAGACCCAGCACTCTGCAGAGCTTTCTCACACTTGCTCTGCAAGGACAGCAACAGGGACAAGCCATCTTCCGTGTGCAATAGGTGGCAAATGTCTTAAAACTGCTTGTGTCAATGAACACAGAACATCAAACAAGCCCTGGCCTGCCCATATGGGCCTATGCTCCTAAAACACATTCCCTGGCATTCTCTGATACAGCAAGGTTTATTACATCAGTAACTTGGTCTCTTTTTTATTACACTCAAAGTATTGGTCAGGTTGGCACTGGGAAGGGAGCAATCATTTGACTCTAAATAGTGGGCTGAAGATCATTCATCCTGTGCTTTTTCTACTATGAAGACAGGAGGCATTCAGGTATGAGTAGATTCATTATACTGCAGAAGAAGCCATTTCCCTGAGGGTTTTCAGTGTCAGGCTTTAATCCCTTGTTGGCACTCTATAAGATAATAGAAACCTCTTACATGACTGTGTGATATACTTGAAAACCACTGAGAACAGTGTATTCTCCAATCAACAGGGTTTAAGCTTCACTCTTCTTGTCAGTTATAATAGGGTCCTTGCAGTTAAAAAATCCTATGCAATAAATGAGAATACTTCTCCACACATTATCCTGTTCATGATAACTATCTTGTTCATGATAACTTCCAAGCCTAAGAAATGAAATTATACTGGTCACTGAGAATAACACAAAGGAAAAAGCAGTGATGAAAAGTCTCTTTTACTCAATTCAATTTATCCAGCTTGGATTACGTGTGAAAAATGTTGCTAGGTTAACATACAGAGATAGCACATCAGCTCATATCAGTATAATCTTAATATCAGCAAAATGTAAAAATGTAATTCTGCATAATGTCAGTGTTATTGTTTTTCTTCCTATTTTGAATTTTTATTAATAGTTATAAAGAATATAGCAAGCCCTGAAGTACCCTTGATTTACTCTGTGCAGTTTTCTTTGCTAATGTCTTTTATTTTTGATGCACCACCCTTTAAGCTGGTGTAAGGTAAAATGTAGTGATGAGTAACTCAACATCCCAGAAAGCAGGGGATTTGAGAGGTCAGTGTGAAATGGACTTTTCTTGCAGTGGGTGGTGAGAAGCTCTGAACCACCAGGTGGCTCAGTATCCAGTGTGAAAGTCATGACAAAGGACATTTTTGGATTCGATGATCATTATGAGTCCCTTCCAACTTCAGATATTTCATATTCTATGATTTTTAAAATCTTTACAAATATTTGCTGTCACTTCTTGGGCTTTAGTTGGCATTGATGGATTGGTTGTCCACTACAAATTCTCCTGGAGAAACAAGGGTGTGGGGCACTCTACTCTCTATCCTGTATAGCATCACATCCTTTTGGTTAATGGTGGGCAATAGTAAGCACAACTGTCTCATAAATCATGCTGGTATACCAGGTTTTAAACTGCCCTGCACAGCTTAAAGGAACATCTTGTTGTATTCTGGGCTTATGGACACTGCTAGAATGATCTAATTCCCAGGTTTTAAGGATAGGTCACATCAGTAGAAGTTAAATCTCTTACTGTTTGATAGTAAGGTAGAAATAGATAGAAGCACATAATCTTCCCCTCAGGAAGCCCTAAACCCAGAGTATGAAGTTCTTCTTTGGTAGGTATATCTGCACAGCTACTTCTCATTGCCTTCCCTACTCCTCTGCTTTTGATCCCTCTTCTTATCACACTTTTCAGAAATGATGGACTAAAAGAGACGCATTTTGGAGAAAAAATGCAAATAAAATACAACATTCCCTTAGGATAGGGTGCAAACGTGTTCCAGAAACCAAGAATAGATGAGGATCAAGAGGATCAAAAGGATCAAAAGTATTCACAGAGCTGGTAGGCTCTGCTAAGTGGTACTTTGACCTCAGATGTGAACGTATGAAGGGCTGGAAAAAGCTGTTGCTGGAAAAAACCCTCTGCAAAGCTTGCTTCTGCAGTGGCTGTGAACAACTAGCTTCAGTAAGGCCAGGCAGATGAAGAGCAAGAGGTCTTAAGACTTTCCTACAGCCTTGGATATAGTTAGAAAGACATAAAGAAAGGGCAGGCATCAGGGGAGCATACACCATAAACACTCCATAACTGCACTTCTCTGAGGGCTCTTTGTAATGATAACTTAAATATTCCACACTATTGTGGCTGAATGGGGCTTGGCCCATCAGAGTACTTTGCCCTGATGGGTTGGAAAGAGGTCCCAAATTATTTTGGTTAGATAATAAAAGAGGTGCATGGCGCATGTCATTGAGGAAAGACTGTGGAGCAATGATCTGGAGAAGAGCAATAAAATCCAGAACAGGATGGAACTGCTTTCCCACAGACTGCCTATAGCCACTTACCACCTTGGTGGCCCTCCATTGGACTTGCTTTAATATATCAGTATCTTTCCTGCCAGGGTACCCCAAGATGGCTACAGTACTCCAGAGGAGGTCTCATGGGTGCTGAACAGAGGGAGATAATCATTTACTTCGATGTGACAGCTATACTGCCACTAATTCATGTTGATATGTAGTTACCTTTATCACTGCAAGGACACGCTCCTGATTCGTATCCAGCCTGCTGCAAATTAGGTTTCCCAGACTTTCTAGCCATTCTGCCCCTGACCTGTCCTGCTGTATGAAGTTATTCCACCCCTAGTGAAAGGATTTGCTGAACTTCTAGCAGTCCATTTCTCCAATCTGTCAAAGTTGCTTTGAATAACAGCTCTTCCCTCCATCATACACCCCAGATTTAGGGAAGCTTGCAAGCTTGCTGAGGATGCATGCTGTCACACCCTCCAACTTGTTCATGAAGACGTTAAACAATGCCAGCCTTTGAAAAATGCTGTTAGTAACTGGCTGCCAGCTGGAGTTGATACTGTTAATCACAACCCTTTGAGTCTGGCAACCAGCTATTTTTGCTTGCCTTCTGCAGTTCATCCATCCAGTCTATGTTTCTCCAATTTGATTATAAGAATAGTTAGTGTTGAAAGCTTTACTAAAATCAAAGACAGCAACACCTACAACACTCCCTTATCCACAAAACCAGCCATCTCAATGTAATCAGGTTTAGGCATGAATCAGGCTAGGCATGAATTTTCCAAGGTAAACCAATGTTGGCTGTTCCAAATTACCTGCTTGTTCCAAGTCTTCTTCTTCATATGCCTGGATATGTTTTCCAGGAGGATTTGCTCTATAGAATTCCCAGAGACTAAGATTAGGCTGAGCATTGTAATTCCCAAGTCCTTCATGCTTTTCTTCCTGAAGAGATGCTTTTGCTGTGACCTTTCACAAGTGACAGAGAGAAGCCTCGCAGTGACACTGGCCACTTCCCAGGGGACCTTCGGAACACCTTTGATTTCCCAGCCAGTGCCTAGTAGCTGTATTTTGTATTGACTCTTTTCTAAGTGGAAGGGCACTAAAACTTATTTGCATAAAATAAATGTAACTGCACGATCATTATGACTGGCACTTAGACAACTGCTGTTCAGGTGAGTGCTTAATTCTTTTCCTCACAGAAATAATATCTTCTAATTGGTTACCTCTTACAGCCTACAGAACATTCTATATTAGAAAATTACTGTTTAAGTGTGGCTTGTAATCACAACAGATGCCCTGTAGGTTGCTGTTCATGAAACAAAGTTTTTTTTTCTTAAACATTACACATGGTCATTTACCTCTGTTGAGGGGTCAGAAGTCAGTAACAGATGCCTTTTAAGCCTATTCTGTTTCATTGATTAAAATATTAATTCTCAAAATTTTGAGGACTTGTTATCCTGAACCGTCCAGGACTGGAACAGAAACATTATGAGAGAAAAAAAAAAAAAATCCATCCAAATTTCTACCATTCTGCTTTGTGAACAAGGAATAGAAATTAAATTTTGAATTCTTATTGCATAACCTCCAAGCCAGCTTCAGTCAACAGCGATCTCTCTTTTATTACTCATTTCTCACTTTGCATTTGCAAATCTTGCTAATCACCTGGCTTCTTACTTTAGTACATAAACAAATAATTAAAACGAGCTTACTTGTCTGCCCTTTTGTGCTTGTAAAGTGTATTCTTAGTGAGGATTATCGCTGAGTCTAGCTTGCTTTTTTTTTCCTGTTTCTTCCTTTTGAAAGATCTGTGTAAATTTTGAAATTATTTTTTAGCTGTCAATACTACTTTGAAACATAAGAAATAAAAAAAGAAGGGCTAACACTGTTGCTGTTATTCCTATGTGTCTTGAAAAAAACATCTTTTTTTTTTTTGGTGAATAATGAAATATTCTGCCTCAACATTCAGCGTTCTCTTCCTTCATGTAAGCAGCTTCCTATGATTGCTTCTATATTAGTGTGTAATATCCATGATCAGGTATTCCTACTTGAGTGTTTGATTTGATTTAGATAGTGTCCTCAAAAACCTGTATTTTTTTCAGAGATGTTGATTTTATTCAGTAATACCAATATCATTAGCAGTCAAGAGGTAGTGCCAGGTCTGCACAAAGGCTATGTTATGCACTCTGTACTGTGGTCTGCAGTCTCTCTCTCCCTCATCTCAGGCCAGTTTTAATATACTAAAATAGGTATTACAGGAAACAGAAATAGAAAAATGTACTGCTGGCATATTACTCTTGCAGTAGTCATGAGCAGTAGTTTTGCAAATGAACACTTCTTTAAAAGTTACTGTATCTGAACATCACAGGAAGATGCAGTGTCCTTTTACAAGTGCTGAGACAGGATAAATCCATGCCTTTAATGCAAAGGAGTGAATTAGCCTTTAGTCCATTAAAAGTCACTGACCTAGCTCAGAGGTGCAGTTATTATCAGCACCTTTCACCCAAGACACATGAATACTGGAATGCTGGATAGTTTATCTGTCCTACTATTCCATATTACAGAAGGGCCAGACCTGTTTGACTCTTGTCTTCAAAAACTGTAGGTTTTGGATACTATGAATGCTGCTGATGGAAACAGACAACATTGCTTCTTTTTACCTGTACTGTGCACACTGATTTAGCTTTGCCATTTTCACTGAGTTACACATTTTTTCATTAACTCTTTATTTGGAAAGTCCCCTGGTTCTAGCCAGCAGATCATTCTTTCTTTCTTTGGCTTTTTGTCTTTCTCTTTCATCCTTTATTTCTTTCTTCCCCTTTCCTTTCCCTGAATATATTTAATTCTCTGCTTTGCTCTGGGAATAAAAAACAGTGGTTTCATGATCTGATGCACCTCAAACATTCAGAAAGCATTAAATGTAGCCCAGTAGATAAACCTGTATTGAAATCCTGATATTCTGCTGACGGCATTATAATTAAGTAAATATATTCAAGGTGATACTGCATGCAGACTAACAATGAAAATGATAGCTGTAGCTATGACATGTAATTCTGAAGATGCTCATTTTTAACTTGTTGCTATATGAGAATGTTTTTAGGATACGTTTTTTTCATGTGTTTAAGGTCAGCAGATTGCACCTTTATCTACAGAAGTGTTTAGAGTGAGACAGCATAAACCAAAGTGTCTTTGAAATGTAAAATTTAAATTTCCAAACAGAATCGTCATAATAAAAATTATTTTTAAAAGCAAATGCAAAACTGGAAAAATGAATATTTTATACATCTGAAAAACTTGATCCATTACCCAAAACCCTTGAGGTAGAAATAAAAGCTAGTTCTTTCCATGTCAGATCAATCAATCAATCACTGGATTCTCTTTGAACTGTTACTGCAGTTATTTTCACAGTTAAACATGAATTTGGAGAGCAGCATGCCATGTATTATAATCTTCTAAATACGTCAGCATGGCTTCTTCAGCCTGCTAGGATGCTTTATCACAGTTCAGGAAATTCTGAGTGGTCATGAATGGGTCAAAAGTAGCCAACAAAGAAGTATTTTTATCTAGCTGGCATCTCTGTACCTTGTGATAACTGTCTGTTGTAACAGCTGCCCCTAAACTTTGATGGCAGTGGAATGGGTTGTACAGGGAAGTTGTGAATGTTCCATCCCCGGCTGTGTTCAAGGCTGGGCTGGACAGAGCCTTGGGTGACATGGTTTAGTGAGAGGTGTCTGAGCTCATGGCAGGGGGGTTGGAACTTGATGTCTTAAGGTCCTTTCCAACCCTAACTAGTAAAGAGGAGGGTCACGAGGATGATCAGGGGACTGGAGCACCTCCCATATGAAGATAGGCTGAGAAAGCTGGGGCTGTTCAGCCTGGAGAAGAGAAGGCTGCGTGGAGACCTCATAGCAGCCTTCCAGTATCTGAAGGGGGGGTATAGGGATGCTGGGGAGGGACTCTTCATTAGGGACTGTAGTGATATGACAAGGGGTAATGGATCCGAACTTAAACAGGGGAAGGTTAGATTGGATATAAGGAGGAAGTTCTTTACTGTAAGGGTGGTGAGGCACTGTAATGGGTTCCCCAAGGGAGTTGTGAATGCTCCATCCCTGGCAGTGTTCAAGGCCAGGTTGGACAGAGCCTTGGGTGACATGGTTTAGTGTGAGGTGTCCCTGCCCATGGCAGGGGGGTTGGAACTAGATGATCTTCAGTTCCTTTCCAACCCTAACTATTCTATGATTCTATGCTTAAGCATGCCTGACAGGAAGGAAGCAAATAAGGGCATCGAAGTCGCTTGGCAAATCTCAGTAGCCTAAATTGAAAAAGCTCTTTGGGAGGCAAAATGTTCCTGTTAAATGTATTTTCAGGTACCAAACTTGCTGTTGTGAGGCACAATAATATCTAATTTAACACAGGTTTTTGCAATAGGATGATTTATAATCACCATAGAATATGTTTCTGTACATCAAGGGTGTACAAACTACACTACAAGGACCAAACAGTGGGGCATGAAAAATGAGTGGTCATGAAATTTAATCTTATAGATTCTAAATGCTGCAAGGACAAAAAAACACTGGTCCCTTTTTTGTCACTAAAATTGCTCATGCAAATAAGAAGATACAGTGTGTATTGAGTAGTTAAACTACAACTGAAAAAACAGATATTCTTTTCCTCTTCAGGTTCTTCAGATGGAAAAGGTCAGTATTGACTGCATGCAAAACTATTGCTTTAAGTCGATACTCTAATCACCTCAGGATTTCCCTCTCTTTTTTGTTTGAATAGATGTCAGATAGGGCTCAAATTACACATATTTTTGCAATACAGTAGAACTAAACAATTAGTTGAATAAATACAATCAGTAATCCCTTAACTGTTTGTGTTTAACAGCAATGTAAGAAGTGCACAGTATTAAGTACGGCCTTTAGAAAAGAAGGAAAATACAGCCCTGAGAGTAAAAACCTGTTGAACTTTATCAGGTTGTGTACTTCTCCCTTCTTCTTTCTTTCCAGAAAGGAAAGCATTCTATGCACTTAAGGGACAAAGACCCCACCTTTGCACTCCATGAATGACCAAGGGTCTTAATACTTCCCCTCTTTAGAATACCCACAATGTAGTCAGGAGGCATGATTACACCACAGGGAGGAACACTAAATTAGCTGTAATCTGTCTACAATCCCGTATCTTCTCATTCCTCGATTAATTTATCTCTACCTTCATACCTTCCTTTTGTCTGCAACATTCCCTGTCCCAATTACCTTTTTTGCATCGTCTTTTTTTCTACTTTACCCACTGTATCTTTCTCTTTCCTTTCATCTTTTCTCTCTCTCTCCTTTCCTGTGGTGTTTGGTTTTCTGTTATCTGATATTACCAAAACATTTCATTCAACAAGGTAGACTATGTAGAAATAATTCTATATGCAACTCTGCAAAAGGTAAAAAAAAAAATCAATATTCTGTTAAAATATAGTCTGTCAAGCTTCTAATTAAAGTTTAAGAAAAAAAATTCAGAATCAGTTATGTCTTGCAAAACGTTTTTTGCTCAAAAATTGCTTAGTTCCTATTTTCTACAATTCTACAATTTCTACAAAAATTCTACAAATTTTTAAAAGTCTAGACCAGAGTTATATCTTTTGTTTACAGTTACCTGAATACTTAATGGGTCATTTTCACTTTAGTCAAGAGACATGTATCAGACCACAGACACTAAAATTCAGTCTTGAAAAATCTTCATATTTAATGAGTCAGGTTGGTTAGGTTTTGGGTTTTTTTTTTTTAATATGGATTCTATTGCATAATGGGATGCATAAAAAGTCAGTTCTGGAGTCAGTTCTTCCTGCAGAAGTTTGGTTCAAATGAACATGGAGCACAGGAACCTGGAAGGCAACACGGAATAAAATACCTTCCTGTGGCCACATCACACAAGACACTGTGTTTTGCATTGCCATCTGAAATGGACTACAGTATTGTAGATAAGTGGAGAAGCAAAAGGAAAACAAAAAAGAAATAAGGTCAGTATCTAATTGTGACTATAGGTCCCATGAGGCAAAGAAAAAAAGGATATATTTGTTCACTGATATAGTGTAAGCTTCCCAGAGTAATACCTGTGATCAAGACTCTGAGGTAAAACACCTCTTTGAAACTCAACAGGCAAACACTTTCCACCGACCGCCAGTCATGGCTTATCAAGTTATTCATCCCTGTAGATTGTCTCAGCATTTCTGACAGCATGCAGTAAGAAAGGCAGTTTTATTTTTATACAAATATGAGATCAGGTTTTGTGGCTTTTCTCACCCTGGAATGCAGCCTACATATGTTTTTCATGGATGTTCTCCAAATCCTTAGCCATGAATTCATCCACTTTAACAGTCATCCCATCCCATGCTGTTTACAAACACAGTCATGTGCAGAGCTGTACAAAAACATTTACTGCTGCATCAAAAAATGAAAAAACAGTCACATCACAGGTTATAGAAGATGCAAATGATTTCTAGCTTTCACAAAGCAAAAGGCAGTTTTCCAAGGTGGAAAAGCGTCATCTTCACATTCAAATAGTCTCAGAAAGACTTTAAATTCTGGCATATTCCTGTTTCATATGATTGATATGATGCCTTTTTTGTAAAGTTGATACAACTGTTACAATTCCTGCAGTATCTGTGGATCCAGCATTCACACAATCTACCTACTGCTGAACCAATTTCAAAAAGGTCTGAGTGTCTCCTATAGTCTTCCAACATTATTACTTATGATGTTGTGAGTGCTGTGGCAACATCCTATTGCTTTGTTCATGCATGGTCCAGGGTCCCAAGGTACACAGCAGTATATTTTGACACACAGAGCACCAGCTTTGTTGTAGCAAAGTTGTAATAGTGACTTCCTTTCATTAAAATAATGTTATACATGATAGTTAACTAAAATAATAGATAAGCATTTTTGAGAGCTGTTGGAGTCATTCCTTCTTTCAGATTATAACATTGGGTACCTCTTTACTTAATCTCTCTCCCTTTCACCTCTGACATGGGTGCATGCAGTGTGGACTTTCTTCATCTGTGTAGTATTAAGTTTGCTGCATATGCATTGTACTTTTGCCATGAGAAAAGGGAGGCCCCATGGCACATGTGTTTGGCAATTGTTGGTATCTGTTGTGGTTCTTAGAGAATATCTGAGGTGAAGAAGGGTGAAAGAACGAAGCTTCAAGGGAAAGACTTCTTAAGTCCTCCCAGGTAAGCCTCCCATTTCTCTGTTGGGATCATTACACTAGTTACAGTCTTCATATGGAACATCATTTCTGAATGACAACACATCTGAAAAATTTGTTCTACCCAACAGTAATCTAGTTAAATTTAGTTAAAGTTGGCATCATGAAGTGGGATGGCTCCTAGGGCTGGAGTGTTGGAATGGAAGAACACAGGCAAGGGAGATGAGGAGGAGATGTTGCTCTCTATGTCAGTGGCCAACTGGAGTGCATGTAGCTCCTGGGGATGATGAGGAGCTGAGAGTTTATGGGTCAGGATTAAAATGAGGGCAGGGACAGGTGATGTTGCAATGGGGGTCTGCTACAGGCCACCCAAACAGAAAGACTGAGCAGGTGACACCCTCTGTAGACAGAAAAGAACAGCCTCAAGTTCATAAGCCCTGGTCCTCATGGGGGGCTTCAGCCCATATGTCCAGTACCCCAGTACCTGTTGGGGAGACAACACAGCAGGACATATGCAATCCAGCAGGTTCCTGGAATGCACTGATAATAATTTTCTCTCCAAGTGTTAGAGGAGCTAAGAAGAAGTGTTATGCTGGACCTTGTTCTCAACACAAGTAGGAGATTGTGAAGTTCAAGAGTATCCTTGGCTGCAGTGACCATGAAGTTGTGGACCTCAAGATCCTTAGGGCAGTGAGAAGGGTGCACAGCAAGCTCACTACCTGGTGTTCAGGAGAGTGGACTTGAACCTCGTCAGGGATCTGCTTGGTAGAGTACCACGGGGTAGAGCTCTGGATGGAAGAGAAACCCAAGAAAGCTGGTTAATAATCAAGGATCACCTTTCCCAAGCTTAGGAATGATGCATCTTGACAAAGAGGAAGTCAGGCAAAAGTGCCAGGAGACCTGTACGGGTGAATAAGTTGCTCCTGGACAAACTCAGATGCAAGAAAGAAGCCTTCAGAGGGGTGGAAGCAAGGACAGGTAGCCTGGGAGGAATACAGATAAATTGTCCCAGCAGCCAGGGATCAGGTCAGGAAGTCTAAAGCCTTAATAAAATTAAATCTGGCCAGGGATATTAAGGGCAACAAGAAAAGCTTCTATAGGTACATAAGTGATAAAAGGAAAGCCAAAGAAAATGAGAGCCCTCTCCAGAAGAAACTGGGAGATCTGGTGATCCAGGATATGGAGAAGGTTCAGGTGCTCAATGACTTTTTTGCCTCAGTCTTCACCAATGAGTGTTCCTGCCTCACCACCCAAGTCACATAATGCAAAGTCAGGGACTGGGGTAATGAAGAACCACCTGCAGTAGTTAAAAATTGAGTTTGAAGCCATCTAAGGAACCTGCAGGCACACAAGTCCATGGGACCTGATGAAATGCATCTAAAGGTCCTGAGGGAACTAGCAAATGAAAGAGCTAAACCACTATCCACCATACTCAAGAAGTTATGGCACACCAGTGAAGCTCCCAGTAACTGGAAAAGGGGAAATATAACTCCACTTTTAAGCAGGAAAAACAAAAGACCAAAGGAACTACAGGTTGATTAATCTCACCTCTGTGTCCAATAAGACCAAGGAACAAATCCTTCTAGAAGCTAACCAAAGGCACATATTAAATAAGGTGATTAGTGACAGTCAACAGGTGAAAGGGGTTATCCTCATTTATTTGAGCAATCTTGTCTAGCAGAAGGTGTTCCTGCCCGTGGTGGGTGGGTTAGAACTAGATGATCTTTGTGGTCCCTTCCAACCCAAGACATTCTGTGTTTTTATGAATTTGGATTTGTATGCTATTGTGAACTAATCACACAGATGAAGTTACATTATATGTAACAAGAAGGCAACTGTTTTTCTTGAGATAACCTCCAAGATAAAGAATATTACTTTTGGGCTCTTTTTATCTTTTCCTCTGTAGGTTCAATTATAATCTTCATATATGGGCTTACATTGAAGCATTCTTTAGAAAATGAGAGAAGATAGTATATGTTTGCCTTTCCAGTTTTCTCCTTTTTTCTTTATGGTTGTAGCTGAGAACTAATGAATCTGGAAGAGTAGTGGGATTTTTTCCTTTATTTGATCTTTTGGTAGTGCACTAAATTATTGGCTGTCTTAGTGCTGAAAATTATTGCTGAGTTTACATTATAACTAATTTGTGTTCTTGGATTTCTTTTCCAGTGTTCTGTTTGGAAATTGTCCTATTCATGATGTTGCAGTCATTGATTCAGTTGTATTTTTCATGTGTCCCAGGCAACAGAATGACAAATCTTCCGGCTGCATGTTTCCTTTTGAATATTTTAACATTTGTTTTTAAAATTCTGCTTGAAGTTGGAGGAAAATAAACGCAAAAGATTTGTGAAAACATAACGTATTTACACTATTTGCTTAATTCCATACTTGGAATCTCTATTACTGTTCAAGAGAAACTGGCAAAATTAGGTCTTAGATGAAATGAAACTTCATCCTTCAAAGGAAATTTATTTTAAAATACTAAAAGGAAGTAGGACTTCTCTTCATGCGTAACAGTGACTTTGTCATCCTCTGCAGGTACAGACACATCCTTATTGTGCCTCACTTTTCTCTAGTTAAGCTTCTAAATTGTTTGTTGGGTAGCTGTTTCCTAAGAGTACCGTGACAGATACATTATTCTGTCTTGTGTTGATCCACTTGTCAAGCACTACTTAAGCAAAAAGAAAATGTTATTTTGGACAATTAGCATGTGATATATGGCTGAGGGTTTCACATTGACAGTACTAAAACTTTGCCTGGGTTTCTTAAAGATTCTAGATGGAAACTTTCAGCTTTAGAAGTTGTATTCAACCCTTTGGACTTTGTTATGACAGAGAAAAAGGAATTCATTAGAGATCTCATTAAATTAGCGATTACATTTATTATATCACAAACAGAATAAAGTGTCATTCAGCAAAATATATGTTTGGTTCTTTAAGAATGGGGCTCAGAAAGCTAAAAATGGTTTTAAGCTTAATCAGCTGGTATAAATACTGTAAGTAAACAGCAATAAGAAAGGAAATTTGTCAGGAAAAACTGAAAACTATTTCATTTAATGGTCAAAAAAGTCTATCCATGATCTACAAGTATCCAGAGGTAGTGTTACATTGGTTGAAAACAGAAACAACTACAAAACCCTATTTTAGAGAAATAGTGAAAAACAACTATAAAAATATATATAGCGTGTGGAACCAAAGGCAAAATTTTTAGTAATATTATCATTTAGAAGCTAGAAAATTAATAGGAGAAACCAAGGAATGCATGGAGACATATCTAACTCTCAAAATTAAACCAGTTAAAGGAGATCTTGGGCACTTGGTATGTTGTTAAGAGGTTTTTTCTTGATCTTTCTAATATATTTGAAAAAGAAAAACCTCTAGGATTGCAGTTCTTTGTGCAGCTGAACTAATTGTCCCTGGGAGACAGAACAGGTCCAGTAATAGGAGAAAATTACAAAAGCAATCAATAATCATGCACAAAGGACAGGAGTGTTCAGCAAATATTTCTCTTCTGTATGTATGAGGGGCAAAGGTGATGACTTTAATGTCCCAGATAGTGATGATGAAGTAAATTCCTTTTCAACAGTAACACATTAAAATGTTCAACACATAGTAAAACTACAATATTCTGAAGAATTTTTTTTAATATGTATTCATAGTTAAATTGAAATCCTCTAAAATGCCGATCAAGCTTTCTAGGCTGGGAAAGTCAGTTTTCAAGGAATGTTGGAACTCAGTGGATATCTTTGAAAACCGCAAGGAAGAAAACAGTTACGTCACTTTTAAAGGACAAATGGGATGATCTGTTCCGATGTTGATCTCCAACTAAATAATGCAACAACTGATTGAGGAGAGTTAATGGATGGTAATATAATTAATATCAGCCAGCATGGCTTATGGAAAATAAACCTTGTCATATTAACTTCACTTTTTTAAAATGAAATTAGGTAGTTGACCTAGCACAACCTGACATTTGATGGGGAATAGAATACCTTGAATGGATTAAAACCTAGCTAACTGCTCAGTCACAAAGCATCTTTCTAAACAAACAATTATCCCTGAATGGTTGTGTTACTATCAGAGTCCAAAAAGGTTTCACCTAATCTAAGTATGATATGAAATTTTGTTCCTTCACTACCTGGCTATCACAGATGAAATACTACAGTCTCTCCTCACAGTACTCCTGGTACATACGGACAGAGCAATTTGTGTGTGTACCTTTTGTGTGTGTCTAGTCCACAGGCTGGACCATGCACCACACACAGTGCACTAGAATATGTGCTAGCAGGGTGTACCAGGAAGGGAGAGCATGGAGAGTTATTTTTCCACCATTTGCAGGAGTGCATTACAAATTATAGATTAAATAAAACATAGTACTGTTTCACTTGACCAAAGAAAAAGGCTGACACACAGACAAGATAGTACTCAAGAACGGAATAAACATCTGTTTGTTGCTTGGGTATATATGATCCATCTTAGAAGACAGTAATATAAGCAAAGGCATAAATAATTTGTAAGAAAACCCTTTGGATGCATGAACAAGTGATGTATGTAATAGTTCAATAACCATTTAATAGAAACTACATTACTCCCTTCTATACATGTGATTTTAGAGCTTGTTGTAGGATTGCCATTCAAGCTTTCTCTCACGAACAGAAAGAACAGGGAGAACAGTCCTGAAAAGCAGGTTAGTCAGTGAACACAGCATTTAGGCAGAACTGAAAAACATAATTCAAAAGGGCTTGCCTGCTAATTTTAAAACATCAAGTCATAGGATAAAACTCTTTTGAAAGTGTTTTCTAAATGAATGTTAAACTCCAAGGGGTTATCCAGGGAGCTATATGTTACACTGACATTAACACCAAATGGGTTCATCTTGGTTAATGTTCTCACAGTGAATGCCAAAGTAATTAATCACAAGCGGCTACATACGGTAAAGTATTAACACATTTCAACAAAAAAACTTCCTTTGAATGTCGTGGTTCCAGCACTTGCGACCTGAGAGGAGTTCAAGATGTATGACATAAACCACTATCACATTTTCAAATGCTGTCTTAGAAATGAGAAATTAATCTGGTGTCTGTTAAGTAAGTACACAAATATTTGATTACTTGACAGAAGTTCAAAGTATATTGAGAGTGATCAGTCATGAAAATTACAGGTGAGTAAATTTCAATAAAACTGTTTTTTTAAAACTGAAAAGACCACTTTTCCCACAGAAATTATGTTGAGGAAGAATTTTGTTTACTCCCCAACCAGGTATTCTCAGATTGCCTAGATTTTAACACTGTTGCCTAAAGTGAGAAGCAAACTCATTCCAGAAGTAATAAACACAAAACTGAAATGGGTAGCTGTGATGCCTAATACAGAAATAAGAGGAAAATCATTCCTGTGCTGTTGAGGAGTTGTTCCCATACTTTCTGGAGTTGAGCATAAGAGCTGAACTGCAGGGCTGGCCACCAAGGGATCCAGAAGGTTAGCCTGAAAGCCACCACTGGCAGTGCGAGCCTATAAACCTTCCTGTGAACGCAGCAGATTGACCGCAGTTTGGGCCTCTGACCCAAATTATGGGTTTATTACACAGAACCGTATATATCAATATATATCTCAGGGCTGGCTGGTGGAGGCTGTGGAAAGAAGCCAAGTTTGAAGTGCATAAAGGATGAAGGAATTATTGATGACCATTCTCAGATGCTCAGATCCTGACCATGCTCAGATTTTTCACTTTTCTATGTTGTCAGTGTATATGGAAACCTTCTGTGAATTGTCTTCTCCCATTCATCCATTGTGTGGATGGAGCCATGGTAGCTGGGGTGACCCTGAACCACAGGAAGGAAAGAAAACTCTTCAGCTGTCATGATGTTACTCAACAGTTCAGGGTGTCAGAAACGTATTTTAGATGTTGCAGATGCACCATTCTGTGGCTTTTCTCTTTACTTACTGTGCTTGAGCTGCTATTTCACAAAGACAGTATTCAGAAAGAGTCTCAACTAGTTCCATCTGTGAACAAATGGTTTCAGTGATTTTTCTGTTGTGGAGCTCTAGCCACAATTAGGCATTCATTTCCTTTGCATTTAGTTTAAGCTGTAGTAGAAAAAAAAAAAAAAAGAAAAGGAAATGGAAGGCTTCATAATGCTTTTTCCCAAATTTGACCTCTCATTCTGGGGTCTTTTAACTACACCTGGGAAAAATAGCCACAAGGGAACATGAGTCATCACATCTATGGTGGGAAAGGATGTGCATTTCTGGAAAGAGCTAATACAGAAGTAAGCTGGCCTTCTTATTGTGTGACCAGTTTACTGCACTGGAAATGAAATATTGGAAAATGTATATTTTGGCTAACAGGGACTAAGTGTTTACATCATGTGGATGCATCAGAACTAGCTTTGTCCAGGCTGCTGTGTCTAGACAGCACTGTGTCACACTGGCAAATTAGCTCAGGACACAGGAGTGTTACAACTGCTTTAGCCTGGTACTGTGCCAGAGGCAATTAATCTTGCTTTGTAGTGGAACTAATTAGTCCAGGGGAAGTACAAGGCTGACCATTACTGTCTAGATCAGAGCTAGCTTATTCAAGGCTTTTGTAAGTGTCTTTGTATGGTGCAGTGCTGTGCAGCACAAACACACCTACAGTAAAGTGCATGACAAGTCCTTGAGGCATGAGGCTGTGGGCCTGAATTTCATCTTTGACGAAATCCTGGAGTAAAGCAGACTTAGGGTAGTCATGAATGTAAGCTTTGGGAGAGGAAGAGGCTAACAGCCAGGATGGTGAGAAGCAGCCTTGGAACTGTGCCTAAGGCCCTGGGATCTTTGCATATAACATTTACAGAGCTGAGCTCAGTTTTTGGACGACATGTAGATAATGAATAGCAAAAGAGAAAATTGGCTGTGAATTGTTATTGGGCATTTTGCAAAAGTTCTTCTGACCGAAAATACGTCCCATGATAAAGAAAGAAAAGGTAAAAACCCAACATTATTTTATCAATGAACAATCTGAGCTAGCTGGCTGTCCAACCACAGGATTGTTTGTGCCACCACAGGGGAAAGAGCGGGGCTGGAGGCAGGCACGGAGATAAAGCTGCCCTTCAAAGGCAGCCTGCAGAGAGACTCAAGTGTGATTTACAGACATGGTGATCTTCAAGGGGTGGAAACAAACAAAAGTGAATAAACTGTGGATGAACAACTTTATTAGTAAGACCCCTACGAACTGAAAGGCAAGCAAGTATTTTGATAGAAATCACCATCTCACCATTCAACAGTGACACCTAGGACTTTTCTGCTCCCCATTTGACTTTTATTGCCCTGTAACTAAATATTGATGTGTTTACTTCAAACAGTGACCCCAAACTCATTTCCATCAACAATTCCATGACTTTTTATTTTAAGTGGAGAAATCAAGGAGGGCCACTGCATGCTAGCTGAAAACAATGGATTCAGTTAATCCATTTGAGGTAAATGAAAGCGGACTGCTAAAGACAGATGCTGCATCATAATAATGTTTAACGAACCTGGGTTTCAAGTCCTGCAGAGATTTTGAGGTAAAACTGTGAGAGCCAAGAGGGTTTTATTTAGAGTATAACAGCTTCAGAGTGAGAGCCAAGATGGTTTTATTTGGAATATAAGAGCTGCAGAATGAGTCCACATAGAAATAAATAGTACCTCTCTTCTTTTAGGAATCATGCATTAACTCATTTCTGGAAAAGTAATAGCTTAGAGGTAGCAGAGAAACATGAAATTTTCCAGATGCCAAATAAGAGACACTGAAATCTTTTATAGAGTTGTCATCACATCATTATATTATTTGCATGTAGATAAGATAAATCAGTGTTGTAAGAAGCAGGACAGGGGAAATAAATACTCTGTGTGATCTGCAGGTAATATTTTCAGTGGAGTTCTATCAATGTTTCTAGGGTGCTCATAAACACCACATGGGCCACTATCCACCGTGGTGAGCTTAAATATGCTAACCCCTGTTTCTAATGACATTACCTCTGACAGATGCCTGAGTGGTCCACATTGTTAGAGTTAAGCTGATTGTCAGATTTGGGAGCAGCATTATCAGATGCCCTGGGTTCAGCAGTAGCAGTCTGTAAGCGGCGAGGAGAAGCAGACAGGCCAACCCAATATGGGTGATAAGCAACTTCTAGTTTATTTGTGACGCAGTTCACACATATATAGGAGTGGTATTCAGCCACTCCTTCTTGGCACAACAATATTGGTTAGCCCCCCACAGCTTCCTCCACATTCTCCTCCCAGGTCCGGTCTCTGGCCACCTGTGGGGGCCACCCCCTGCCTTGCTTGCACAGTCCTCCAGAACTCTATGGTTCTGCTCTTAGAGTCATTCTGCAACAGCAGTCATGTTTCTCCTTCTTGGTAGCTGGTGCAGTGCTGTTTTGACTTTCGGCTCGGGAACAGAGCTGATAACAATGAAGTTTTGGTTTGGCCAAGGACTTTGTGAGCCTCTGCTCTGCCAGGGAGGAGGGGAAGCTGAGAGGAAGCAGAGACAGGACACCTGACCCAAACTGACCAAAAAGGTATTCCATACCACAGCACGTCATGCCCAGGATGCAACTGGGAGTGACCCGGAAGGGCTGGGAGACTGCGGGGTTGCAGGAGGTATAGGTCAGTGCTTGGTTGGGCTGGGGGAACGAGTTATCAGTTGGCTGGTGGTGAGATGTTGCATTCTCTTCCCTTGTTATTTCCTTTATCATTGTTATTATTGGTGGTAGCAGTAGTGATTTGTGTTACACCTTAGTTACTAAACTGTTCTTATCTCAACCCGTGGGAGTTGCATTCTTTTCAAATCTCCTCTCCGTCCCTCCAGCAGTAGGGGGAGGGCAAGAAGGGGGGGAGTGAGTGAACGAGCTGTCTTGTTAGGGTTTAAACCACAACATCAGAATAATAGAAACAGCTAGCATTTTCTTACCTTCCCTGACAGCAAACGGCAATATCCATTTTTTCGCTCTATACCTGGGAATTCCACCTCATAAATAAATCTCTTTCACTTGCAGGGACCTATGACATTGGCAGTGATAGACACTCTCCTGACTTTCTGTGGTGCATCATAGTTCTGGTCTTCTGGGCCTTTTACAAAGTTGTAGCTTGTTACAGTGTGTTTTACCCTGTTGTGAACGAGTAGGTGGTATTTTTAAAGCAATTCTGGATAAAACATCTTTCACATGATAGCCAGAGAAGAGTAGACACTCTTCATTTGTCCACTGAGATCCTGCGTTCACATGAAATGCAGTCAAAGATGACAAAATAATTTTTATCTTTCTTTATTGACCCTGTAGCTTCCCAAGCTCTTGAAGCAGAGTCACAAGCAAGGAGTTTAACAATTCTGACATCAAAATCCAGCCCAGCTGTGTCTCTCATGCAAAGGTGTATCAAAATAATCTCTGCCAGCCTACCAGCCCTGCTGTTCTACTGGGATCTCCTCATGGACTCTCAGGGCTGGCATTGCAGAAAAAATGAACCAGGTTTCCTCATCTTTGACAATTAAACATTCGACCCACTGGGGAGGGTTTATTCCTGCAAATAGATGTTGTTGCATGCTATCTGACCTTAGGGGCAGAGAACAACCCCAACCCTTTCAGTTACTAGCAGAAATGAAGCTAATATTGACCTCTGCTGCCTACAAGGTTTCAGAGAGGATTCCAAACTCACCCATTCTTCAAACCCTCAGAGTATGCTGGAAGTGCCTTAGCCTGCCTGCAAGAATGTAGACTAGTGTAGCTGTCCTCAAATGCTTTGACTGTATGGCCGCGTCCTGTGGGAGCAAGGACCCTGATGGTCTTTTGCTATAGGAAGGAGGGGCAGGAACACCAACCAATAATCCCTATAAAACCACAGCAGTAATGCTATTACAGCTGCTCTTTGTTGGCAATTCAGGGATGATGAACATTGTTTGCATCTTCAGGACTGCAGAACTTCTAAAACATAGCACCAAAAGAAGAAGAGTGAATTGTAATGGCAAATGTGACCCATGAGTGGTCACATTTGCTTCTATGCACATGAATTCTCACAAGGCACCAAGAAAGATTTATCTGTCATCTGAGTAGTTGCAGGGTGACTGCTGGAAGATTTAGGAGACTCAGATTGTGCAGCATGAATAGGCTGGATGTCAGTAAACCAGTATTAATTGTGTTGTCACTTGCTGCACTTTAATTATTTGTGAAATAAAAAGAGAAGTATTGCAGTCAAGGAGCTAGAATGGAGCTGTATGATGCTGGTTTTGTAACAGCAGACTTAGTGGTAATTACAGAAAACCACATTGGTGCTGTATGACTAAGGCAAGCCGTTAGCACACTGTGACTGCACTATTGTCAGAGAGTGTGCTGCTTTGTGTCAGCTCATGAGTAAACTGCACTTGGCTTCAGTATGAGTTTTAAATGAGTTGCTGGTGCCCTTTTTTGAATCTTAGGTAAGCAGTTTGATTTGGAAGGTACATGCCTGCTTTGCAAGACAAAGTAAATAACAGATAATGATTTTTTGTAAGATGGAATGGCACTGACTAGTCATAAGGAAAAACAAAAATCTGGGTTTGTAAGTCCTATCAACTGTTTTCTATGAAGAGGTATTATAAGATGGTATCTTGCCACAGAATCAGGCAAACAGCCTCGAAATATCCACATAGCAAGACAATTTGCTCCTGAACTACTGCTATCATGTTTACTTGTTTTCCAACAGTGATTTATCTGGTGTTCCTTCCAATACAGCTGTTGGTACTTGTGCTTCTTTAGAGCACTTCTTCCTTCCCCTGGCCAGTTTCTCATCTCTGAGGAGCTGGGAATATCTGAACACGTGCTCTCTCTTCTCTACTTTACCTCTTCATCAGCTCTTTAAAAGTTATGAAGGAAATGCCTGTCAAATGCTCAGGACACTACTAAAACTATGAAAAAAAGCATTATTGGACTTAAAAGATTAGAAAAAAAGTTGTATTAAAGCCTTTCATATATTTAAGGATTCATCACAAGCCAGGCATGGGTTCATAAGGCCAGATTTGCCTTTCAAACGACACTCAGGGAAATCCAACTGCTCCCAGAATGATGAGATGGTGAGGGCATTTATCTAAAGTTTGTTCCCATGCTGACTGTGTCAACGAAGGGAATGAGAAATAAATCTTCAGGTAATACCTTAATAATCCGTTGGACAACATCTGCTAAATTTGATATAAAACCAGGTAATTTTAGTTCATATAACATTTCTGAAGGGCCTGGATGTTTAAGGAAAACAACTCTGGTAGGGAGGATCCTGTTTGTCTGGAAGCCTATATGGAAGCTTCAGAACAGCAGAGAACCTGTTAGGGGAAGAAGTCCTTCCCATGCTAGGGGAAACAAAGACATCTCTCCCAAAAGGATGGTACCTCCTAGAACTTCGAAGCAAGTGTTGTATACGAAAATTGCATCTGGCACCAGAGGAGTCCTTCATGCTAGTGTCAATCTTATGGTCTACAAATGGGGAAATGTGTCAACACCGCAGTCTTTTGTAAAAGCAACTCAGAGAGAAAGAGTCCTCCATCTTCCTAAGAACTTTTCTTAAGACTGGTAAAATACGGATTTTGTTTCTTTTTCTTTTAAATGAAAAAGGGGTTTTATCTGCATGATCACTCACTGCTCATTTGTAAACTTCATGATAATTGTTCTGTGGATTTCATTGATGAGTGAGACTTATTTCAGTGGAGGTCTCTTTCTACTCACATTGTATTGGTCCATTCTTTTAGAAAATGTGCTTACAGGCTTGTCAAGAACATATCTTTGGTACATTTCCACCATTTAAAATCACTCTTCATGTATTTCATTGGACTTCCAAAAAAACACTTTTAACATAAATAATGCAGTGTCCGCATGAGAATTGTACCCACGCAAAATGGGTGCCAGAAGTCTTTGGCCTTTGAGCAGCTGGCTAATCTGAGTGCTACTCACTCAAAGTTATACTAATCTGGACAAAAAAAAAAAATGAGTGCAAATGCATGCAAGATGTGTGAATTTAGGTCAGACTTACAGGTAGAATGTGTGCAGCCTAACTGAGATGTAAGCAGTTCTGGAGACTGGTGATTTTAGTAAATTGCAAGACCTCTCATGGTTTCCCAGTGGCAAACATAACACGATTACAAACATACTTCAGTCTTAAAGATCATATTTTTAAAAAAACAAAGGAAAACTGATGCTCTGCAAATATTATCTTCCTATCCGTCTCTGTGCTCTAGCAGGTTTAACAGTTGTTACGTGTTCTCCATGGAACCAGTTTGTAACCATTTTGAAAAATAAGGCAAATCAGAAACAAATAATAGAGTAATTTGCCAGTGATTGAAACTGTTGGAATGGGAGGAAGGCTTTAGCAGGATCCAACCATAATGATTTTGTAAACGTATTATCTGTACTGGACAGCTGATTTCACATAGTAAGCATGACTTTATCCGTCATTTCCATCTCTTGTTTATGGGGATGATCTTCCATAAAAAACTGTTCTTAAACTGGCATTATTCCTGTCCTGCATTTTAAATCCCCTAATCACTATTCAGCCTTCAACCATTTTTTTTCTCTGCTTTTCTCCTTTAGGACAAAACCGCCTGTTTTAGCCCTTTATAAATTTAACATTATGTCACAGTTGCAAATCTGATTCAGATCAATGGCTTGCAAGTCACAAACCCTAATGATCTAATCTGTTGTTAAATATTCATGAAGGAATCTTGGAGAATATGAACTCCCCTCCTTTCTAATGGATGTAAAAGAACCAACTGCATTTCACTGATTGATCACGTGCAGATTTTTATTAGAGTATTACAAAAGCCTCTGCATTGTGAAACACTTATTCCAAACTGCAGCATTTATTCACCATTAAAGAAAATAGCAACATCGTTCCTTTTATATATATAAATCACAAACATATTAATGCTAAACATACCTATTCTTTACAGAAGCTTTTCAGGTGGACTCCTCTGTAGAGTACAAGGCATAGCAGATACAAATATTCACAGATGTGAATCTCTGCCAGCTGTGAACTCTGAAGTATGCGATGACTTCTGGGTAAAGGATCAAGGACAGTATATACATACAGAAATAATGCAGGTCCCTAAGTGCCAAAATGCTGTGGGAAATACTCGCATCGGGAAAGACCTGTAAGAACCTTCAGGTGTTACTCAATCTCAGTTAGGATTTTGTCAAGAAAGGGTACATACTGGGATATACATTACTGCCAACAGTATTCTCTTTTCTTAGATAAATACATGCCCTTTTAGATTTTAAGCTGAAAATATTTACCAGTGCAAAGAAGATCAAGTAATACTTGCAAGTGACTCTTGTCATAAAATATTATTTGGAATATCAGAACCCCTGTAATGCCAGGAGGCTTTTGATTCTCTGCAAACACTGAGAAATGGAATAAAGTGAATAATCATCCTCTTCTACCTTAATTTCCCATAAAAGCATTTTACTTTTTTAAGTTATGACTCTTTAAGCATCAGGCTGGGGGAGCCACAGCTTACAAGCAATTAAAATATCTTCCCACACTTACCAAATTAACGACTTGATAAAATAAATAAATTTGAGAGGCTTAGGCTGACTCAGCACTCAAAATGGGCCTGATCCGGAAGTGCTTATGCAAGCAATGATCTCCACTGAGATCAATGAAAGTGTTGCTTGTGCACATCCTCCAAGATTAGTACTCATCTATGACTCAGAGCCATTTTCACTCCCCACTTTCTTCCCTTACCTCAGAAGATCCTGAATTTGCTTCGGCCATCTTGTCATGAAATTAAACCTATTTTGGAACATGCGACCAAAATTTAACAGCTCTTCATATATGTTGCTGTGCTGTCCTGACTAAAAATGTTTTACTTCAGCTCATATTTGCTCTTTCATACTTATTTTGTAGGACAGAACAATACAAAAGGCTCACTCCTGAATTCCAGCTGAAGGATAGATTCTGACAAGGTGATAAAAAAGCATGTCCTTTGTTTTCCCGCGACCCACCAGGCAATGGAATTGTGATTCTGTCAGAAAATTGTGCAGGCATCTAGCGTGTTTTGCAGTGTGCTTTGACCTGTTTGCTGCTTTTGATTTACAAATGTCAGGCAGTCTAGGATTATGAAGCACAGCCAGTAAGATTTCACAGGAAGGAATTTGTCTCAATATACACAGGTAGAGTCTTTCCTCTGGATGGGTGTTGGTGGTGAACAAGAAGCTGCTTTTTGATAATTAACTAACATTAATACGCAATGATTTTATGAATAGCAAATACAATCTAGTCAGGATAGTGACATTACTGCACAAGAAGCTATTAGTCTTTCCTGTGAAAGTATGGGCTAATGAAATAGGGGGAAACAAGAAAAAAAAATTGGATAATCATGGAATCACAGAGTGGTTTGGGTTGGTAGAGACCTTAAAGATCATCTGGTTCCAACCCCCTGGCCATGGGCAGCAACAGCTTCCACTAGACCAGGTTGATCAAATTAGTGAGGATAACTCCTTTCCTTTTGGCAATAGCATAAATGACCTTGAAGTAAACAAGAAGAGAGAGCACTTGCATCAGAGCATCCTACTTCCAAGCGGTGACACAGATGTTTTGCCACTGCAGAGAATAGTGCTGGTGTCACTAAACAGCTCAGAAGTGACTCGTGTTCCTGAAGGGGTGGCAAGATTATAAAAAAAATGCTCTTGCACAGCTGACAGACCTTTTCCTTGACACCCGGCAAGACAGAAATGGCTGGTGACTATGAGGCTGCCACCTGCATCCCAGCTGCTGTGCCAAGTGCTTTAGGATGCTGAGAAAATGGGAAGACAGATATACACTATACAGCCTTGATGTAATTGCGGTCAACTTATTGCATCCTTTCTTCTTACAGGTTTTTGCCCTAAATAAATTAAACTTTCCTTGTAGTAGGTTGGTTGTTCACACAGGGTCTGCGAACATTCCTGTTACCTCATGTGTCCTGCTCAGCTAAGGTGCCTAGCCTTGTTTCAAACTCTCCTGGTATGAATAGAGTTACATGGAGCAAAGTGAAGTCTAGAAAGCTTACCCAAAAAAGCAGGTAGTTTTGGAGGCTGCTAGCCATCTGTGGGGTCCATGCTTCCAGTGATACTTTGGTACCTTTAACTCCAGAACAGACATATTCCCCAGTATCCCTTCTGCTCAGACAGGACACCGCTCAAGGCACTGCTCAGTAAGCCCCAGGGACAGCCACCAGACCAGTCTGAAAGTGCAGGGATAGTTGGCATTATCAGTGCCCTGGCTTAATAGCCCTACTGAGGAAAAGATTAATTTGATGAAGTAGACTGTTGGAGGTGTTACAAACCCTTTCTGGGGTCGACTTGCTACAGCATCTTTAGCCAGGCACAAGTTTAGCCAGGAACATATGCAACTTCAAAGTAGAAAACAATTATCCATGGGTTAGGTCACAAAAAGTACAGCTAGTATTCTCCAAGCCATTGAGCTAGGCCTTAGAGCAGTCACCATCCCTGACGAGTCACTGGAGCCTTTGCCACGCAGGCAGGAGGGGAAGGGGAAGCCACCACAGCCCCCAGAGACAGATTCTCAGCATTGCTGAGTTAGTGTCTTCACCAGATCCATTGATGCAGATTGCACCAATGACTTGACTTGACAACCTGATTATTTGCTTTTTTTTCTCTTTAAGATTTCATACCTTATCAATGCTATCCCTTTTGAATCCTTGAGTTGCTAACTATTCCATCCTGAAATCCTGATTTTTACCTTCCTTTTCTCTATACAGAGTTCTTCACAGCTCTTTTTGGATGTTCTTTCTCAGCAATCTGGGTGAAGGTTACTGGATCCTGGACTCCTGGTCATCAGGCAGCTAAAGCCTTTGGGGCATTTCAACACTTTTACAACAGGGTTACAGACAGACTGTGGAGGCTGAAGACCTGAAAGCAGATGTGCACCACTGAAACCAACAAAGGGTTACCCCAGCGACTGTAGCAGCATCCCCTGTGGCTTTGGCAGGATCATTTACCAGTGCACAGAGATCTGCATTCTGTACTGTCTGGACAGGGATCTCTGCTTCTGCATCACCTGCAATCTATTAATACCTTAAATATTCCTTGCAATGAATTACACAGGTGGTGAGTGGGAGTGCATGTTCGAGTTAGAATTCTTGCTAAGGTGTCATTTCCAAGGTGTTCTTCCCTTCAGGCTTTCAGTCTACAGCTGAATTCTCAGAAATAATGAGAAAGTGAGGAAAGCAGAGCAGAAAGTCAGTGTTCACAGCACTCCTCCCTGAACATCATGGTTTTTTTATGATGTCATTTGTATTTTACTAGGTACTTGATTTTGTTATAATTGCTATTGCTTTTGTAACAGAATTTTCTAATGTCACTGCATTCTTTCAAAAGTCACATCAGCCTTCAGTGTTGTCAAATAGGTAAAAACAGCATAAGGATTTTTTGAGCCTTCTCCACAGATGTTAGTAACAGTCACTCTTCTCTCAACTTCCCAAGAATTGCAAAGCATCCAAGAACTTATGTATCAGTTTTCATTAACTCTGTTCGTTCAACTCGCTGAAGTTATTACTGAGATCAGCAAAATGACAAAAAAAGAGATTATCCATCTTTTTCATGATTTCTGCTGCTCTTATTTTAGCTAAAAAAAAAAAAAAGAAATAACCATTCAGTAAAATAAGCAGTTAAGACCATGATGATGGGTCATAAATAGGCTGGATAATTTAATGAGGAGTTCTCAAAACCCATTACTTGAAGAAAAAGACAGATTTCCTAACACTTTAAATATGTGAAATGTTCAAGGGTTTCATATATAAGTAGAAAATCCCAAATAGTGATCATGGGCTGTGTAGACAGAGATCTTGTCTATATCTGCCCACAGGCAGCATTACATATTTTATAGCATATTGCTAAATCCTACATTTTTAAACATGCCAATACATATGAAGTGATAAAACATATCTGGTCACCTTCAATGTGGACACAGCTGCTTCATTCTAAATCTGCCTTCTTCAATAAAAGTTATTCCCAAATCAACACAAGGAATTAGCTACTTCAGAATATCTAGTTCTGCTTTCTCATTTGGAAAAAAAACAGGCATACAGTTATGTGAGAAAATTATGGGCCAAAAATCCCAAATTTTACACATTTATCTCTTCTTCCATGTAGAACAAAGGCAATAATATTCTTTGGTCAGTTCAAATTAGAAATATTTTGGGTTATCATTTTACAGTAAACAGTGTAAGTCAGAGAGTATTTAATCCATCAAATTCTTATATTAATCAGAGCACTGAAAATACAGCTCAGATAAAGTATAAATTTAATTACATTTATCCATTTACTTTTAAAAAGCATGGCAGACCTTACAAGCCCTTTTATGTGCTAAGGAATATAAAACAAAAATGCCCCAGAGTAGGTAATACAGATAGACATTGTTATGTAAAAATCATCTCAAATTTAATATATATATTTTTTTTTAAAAGCTACACTTCTTGCTTGCACAAATTTTTCTTATTAGCCATGTTAAGATAGCTATTTTAAGAATCTCAGAGCAGAAGACAATATTGAAGAGTGAGAACCATAATAAAACCACAAGATTCAATTAAGCTTTCTTGGCCTGCCAGGCTGGAATCACTGAAGAGCCTCATTTCTGTAGGCAAAGGTCTGTGACGAATTTCTAGCATTTGGCCATGGATGCTCCCAAGCCCCAAGAGCTTGTCCACCCCCATTCATAGCTAGGTTAATGGAGATAGATAGGTCTTAGTTTGATTTTGATTTGAGGCTTTCTTTGGACCTGTGAGATTTCTCAGCTCTCCCACATGCCCATTAGAAGAAGAGTGCATATTTTGTCTGAAAAGCTCATTTTAGGAAAAGATCTTCAAGTGATATAAAAATATACCTGTATGGTTCTGTTGAAGACTGTGAGAAATCCATTAGTTTGTATGAGCTAATAAAATGCCTTCAATATGAGAAATGTTCTTATAATAAGCAAAAGGGAATAAGCTTAATAGTATGGCTATAACATATTAAAACATTTTCTTGCACATCTTTCTTTATATCTGATGGAAGTTATGATGACTGGAAAAAGTTATAAGCTCTAAGTTACAATGTAAAAGCAGACTTGTCTCAGTACTGGTAATACCATAGCCCATCTAGTTTCTGTAAAATACTGTTGTACATTAGACATGAGTAAAAAGGGTGACATCACCCATGTTGTTTGTTTTTCCTTACATCTGTTTTTCATAAGCGGGTTAAGAGAATTACTGGCTGAGAAACCAATGTAAATCTTGATTTATGCTATGATTGTTTAACTGTCTATTTTAAAATTCATCTGTAGGCTGGGAGTCATCCAGTCAAGTGAAGCAAACAACAGAAAAGCATTTAAGTGACCAACTGTCCAATACAAGCAGCAAATGAGGAATAATGAATAGTCAAAGCAGTAATGCCTCTCCAACCATAGTGAACAATTTAAAACCTGAAAATAACTCAGACAGATTTTGGAATAATGTAAAGTAAGAGCCAGAATTACAAAGTACTGAAATGTAGGTGTACAAAGCTGATGAAAACAGAAGATAATTCTGCACATAAAGTGTTCACTGCAAAACCTAATACCTAGTCTATTCATTAACATTGACATCATCCTTAGTGACTGCCTCATTATTAAAGGAATAGCTATGAAACTCATAGAGACTTAAACATTGAAATAATTGCCAGTGAGATGGTCTAATGGAATAGAAAGTACCTAAAATGGCTGAAGCATCCAGACTGGAGTTAAAGTAGCCATTGGCCTCTCAAGACATTTTGATTAGCAGTTTGGAGTGGATGAAACTATTAATAACTAACTGACTTTGATATGTTTGTTTCTTTTAATCCCATTGCCTTAGTTTGACAGAGGTACAAATCACATAATTAGAAGCCTTGTTCCACTAGGAAATCAGTGTCAAGTGACACTGGGCTCATTTATCATGTCAGAGTCAGTAGGCCATGTAGGTGTTTTTAATCATCCTTATCCTGATAGGACTTAAGGCACAGAACAGTAACTGGTGTTTGACATTCAGAATGCTTGGAGATTTTCAAAGTCATGTCTAAATCAAGTCCACTTTGGAAGACATGGTTTTAAGGAAACATATTTAAAAAACATTTCCAAACAATAATAAAAAGTGGAGGTTTTTACATCAGAGCTGCCATTGCTAAAACACTAATTTTACTTACATGCATGTTCCTATACATATCTGCCATAAGGAATAAGTATGCGGGAACTCAGAGATGGGTTTCTCTTTTAAAAAAGACATGATTTACTTTGCTTCTTTTTTTTAGCTGCTTGGGTCAGTAGTTCAACTAATTACATTTCTAAGCCACCATTTGAGAATGACTGTGCAAGAGAAAGGAAGAAATCTTTTGGGATAAAATTATTGAATTTTCATCACACAGTTTTCCAGTAGACTGTTAACTGAATAATCTGCCTGCTGCCTTTCAGTGATATGAAGGATGTAATCTATTTTTGAATACCTGAAAGTAGTTGTGGGAAGTTCTCAGGTTGTTTTACCTTGTACACACAGGTCTTCATCCTGTTGTCACAAAGGCAATCTCAAAGCTTCTGTTGAGCTGTAACAGTGCAGAGTCTAGAATGACGAATCTTTGGAAGAGCATGGATTTGCCATACATATGGTTAATCCCAGCAACTAGACAGTAGGTTTTGTTCTTACTAAGTGATAAACATAGCAAATATTTTTCTGAACTGATTATAAAATAATATAGGAAATAAAAGACAGTTTGCCTACCATATAGGGTTATGCAGATTATATAAGCAATTTTTATTTCATTACACTTCCAAAATGCAATCAAGAGTAAAACATACAGAGTTAAGCAACAGAAAAGTTAAGTGCTCAGTGGATCACTGGGAATTTCATAGGATATCCTAGATTATTTTAGCTAATTTTTTTACTAATTTTACAACATTGCTCAAGACTCTCTTAATTATTTATGTATTATTCTGAAAGAAAGCCTAACATCATATTACACTATTCTTAGAGTAAATAACCAGTATCACAACATAGACAAAAGATGCATTATAAAATTTAAATCAACTTCTGTCCTCTTTACCACAGTGATCAATTGTCTTTCTGTTTTCAAATGTAACACTCATTGAGTTTACAATTCAGACACTCTGTTCTTCCTAAGTATAATGAACAGCAAGTTAAATACCAATTTCGTAACTGAGCAGCTGTTAATGAATACATAAGCAACCTAACAAATTCATGAAGATTTGGAGATAAAGTCAAGGAAAGTTGTAAGCAGATAGGCTCAGAAGCAACAGAAAAAGATGTTACAGATATGCTGAGGACCCCTACTTCACTGTTAATCAATATTAAAAGAAATATTGATTTCAAAATATTAAAAATTTGAAACTCAAACAATTCCCAAAACATATAAGACTACTAAAGATGATCATGACTGACAGACTCTGATAAAGTACTCATCTGTCATCTGTGCAATTTTTTGGTTCTCAAGAAAAAAGAACCCATAAAATAAAATAAAAGTTTTATTATGATGGTAAAACTGTTATGTTAACAATAAAATAACATGAGTGTTAGCAAGAGTGTTAGAAAATGCCTTACAGGCAGCTATCTCAGTTTATTGTTTTAAGGTTGGGACTTTTTCTAGAGAAAGGCAAAGTAAATCTGAACAGAAACAAGGAAAAAAGGCCACAAAAAGGTCCAAAGCACAGCAGAATAAAGTCGAAATCTCAAAGAAGATTGAGTCTGACAGGCTCTTTGAAGAACCTGAGTGTGCTGAGACTGAACATAATTGTAGTTCAGCAAAATTAATGATCCCCTCAAAAGTGCATGCCTATTGTCAGAGCAAAAAAAAAACTTAACTTGGGATTTAGTTCTCATAGCTTTGGAAAAGAAAGAAAATAAGATGGAAAAATAACCAGGTTCACAAATAACAAAGTGCTATTGATGACAGAAAATGCTTAATTAGAGGTAAAGAGTCTTGAGTAGAACCTGAGGATAGAAGAAATTTCAAAAAATAAAAAAAAATCACAAAGAATCCAGGTGATCATTACATCTGAAATATATCACCTTAGAGAGCACTAGGTGTTTTTAATCACAGGCTAAAGAAGAACTTGTTAGTTTATCCTGAATATCACTCCACGGAAAACCAATTCTAGGAGAGAGAAAGGTCTCAGGCTTAAAGACCTTCAGTCTTCGATAAAATAAGAATTATTTCAGGTACAGCTAGCTCACAGCTCTGATTTCTGAGATGTGCTTATGCCCTAGACTCAGTGGGGAGGAAAGTGGTGAGTTAGGTATTCATAGATGTACAAGATTCTTCTGCATTCTGGCTATACTTGTATATTTGCAGTGTCTTCTGAATTTAAGTCAGAATATCCTTTTCTTAATCAATACAGAATTACTTTTCTTTCTCATAAATTTACATAATGATTAAAAACTTTGCCACTAGCTTGGCAAATTCCTCTTCATTTTACATTATCTTTTGCTATGTGTGCCAAAATAGAAATTTCTGCGTGTTTCTCTAAACTCTGTATTTTAGGAAAACATATGAATTTTTGCATTGGACATCGAATTACTGACCAGGCACTAGCCACACATGAACTTTCTTTTCTAAGACAGTATTTAGATGTAGTTGATTAACAGCTGACATATTTTATCACACAAATTTTGAAAGTGGAGTTCACTATTCAAAATACAAGTCTATTGATGGACAGAGGTTTTCCTCAGTGAATCCTAATAAACACAAGAGGTGATTTAACTGAACAATCCTCCCACTAGAAACAAATCAAATCTGTTCAGTATCAGATACTTGTCACCAGTCATTTTTTCCTGTTTTGTTTCTGAAGCTTCACTTTGTCAAGAAAATTCTGCAGACAGTATTTTCCCATCTGCACCATTAAGGTCATAGGAAACTTTTCTTTCCTCTTCCATCTATCTTTATTTGGTTCAGGACTTCAAATACGCATATGTGTTAGTCCCATGCAGAGATATCTCAGCTAATTATTAAGACTATAAAACCAGAAATGTTTTACAAGGGGTTTGAGCCTAGGCTCCTCTGGCTGCTTGAAACTATCTACTCTGATGATGTCCCCATGCCTGTGTGGGTCTGCACCCTTGAGATCAAGATTTGTGGTCTACCAAGGGGAGCTGATTGGCATCTCGCTAGTAAATAACAATAATTTTGTATTCACATAACATTATATTTACATAATGATAACATCAGCGCTCACAGGCACAGTTCACCATTAAAGGTAATGTTTGGATAGTGCCTATTAGAAGCAGACGAGCCTAAGAGCCTTTTAAATTGTCAACAGGATAAAGCTAGGCAGCACAACCTGATGGGAGGCCACAAGTAAAACTTGAGAAACCTTTAGCTACATGGAGTCAAAGCCTGAAAGCAATCAGAAACAGGTGGAACATGACAGACTAGAAGAGTGAAAACAACTATGCCCATGAGCAAATTTAAAGTTACATGGTTCTACTCAACATGTGATATTTATTCCAAGGATCACTTGTGCTATAGGAAAATAGGTGGGTGGCAACATATGGCAGGGTAGGAAGACTGGACATGCTCCAAGCAATATCAGAAAACCAAGCATGAAGTTGAGGAAACCCACTACAGCAATCTCAGCCCCCATTTCAAAACAAAGAGGTAGCTGAGGAAGACTATAGCCTAATGCTTCTGTCAAACAAAATGTCAGTCCTTCAGTGCCCACAGACACAGGCTACCACTAAAGGTAATGTTTGGATGGTGTTTATTCCTCTTTCTTAAGACAGTAGCAATAAATGTCAGACTTCTGAAATATGATTCAGAACCAGTGATAGAGCAGTTTGCACAGAAAGTCACAACCAGAAGGAAAATATATCTGGACTTTAAGGCTCAGTGTGTGGAAACCATGGGGGAAAAGAAACCCTACTTTTTAGGGTGTAACTAGGTATGCCCCACTCTGCAAGACCCAAGTCCTGTGTTCTGAGGAAAGTTTATGATCTAGGATAATGTTATGCTACATGTTTTACCACAATGATGTTTCCTCAGTCAACGTGAAAAGAGTCACCCAAGATTTACCTAACAGACTGCTCTGCAAGACTGCATCTTTTTTGAACATTTTTGACACCTTTGCATCTCCAACCCAAATAATATAGACTTTAACTTTTTCTCTTCTGCTTGTACTTAGAATACAAGCATGATTGATACTATCTAATCACACTTGCATACAATTGCTTACAAATTGCTCCAGAGATGATTTCCTGAATAACAGCTTCCTAAGTGGTGCACTGCTTATCTGACCCTTCGAAAACTAAAAAGAAATTATGATGTGTGTAAATCTACTAATAACCTCTACTCTGAGAAAGTAGAAATGAGAAAAATCCCTCTGGACATCACTTACTCTTCTACAACTACATCATTCACTCACTGGACTCAGTTTGGATGAGTTCTGGATTTTCAGCCCATGACTTGAATGTACATAGCATTCTCAGCTTTGACGACCCAGCTTGCTCAATCATCTAAAGGCTTTGCAGTCTAATTCAAGATTTCTCTAAAGCCTTTCCTGCAGAAGAGAATTCATAAACCTCCTCAGATGGTGGGAGCAGGGCTTATACAGAAACAGATACCATGCAGCTTCAGAAATTATAGCACTTGTCCCACAGCATATTGCAATGAGCTTGCAACCATTTAAGTTGACATAGAAAAGAAGCAATACAGGCTGTAGAGTGAAGAATCCTACATGCACAGAAAAACAGATAAACCTAGTGCCAGATCCATTCCTTCCCTTTTTAGAAGGTTATACTCCCAGCTTTGCCCAAGACCGCACTTACACTTGAGGTACTCTGACACCTTCTAAAGGAAAACAGACTTTCCCATTCAAACATGACCCCATTTCAAGTAGTCAAGGATAGAGGAATCAAGCTGTAAAGCTGCTATTGTATTTTCTAAGCATCTATTAGTAATATAATAAGGAGGTCCATCAGCAGAATTTAAACTGCAACACCTTAAAAAGTCACTTCACTACAAACAGTTTTTAAAAGAACATCACCACAGTATTCTGATGCATATTGAGGTAAATAAACATTTTGAGAACCCAAAATATTCCTTTTAAGTGAATCAGCATTTTTTCAGGGAAACTGAAGAAAAAGAAAAATCATGTCAACCAAACCACTGTTTCCAGTTCAGCTAAGTTACTCTCTCATTTGCCTTATAAGTACAGGTAGAAGAAAACAAGCCTACTCTGCCTTAGGAGTTTTACTTTTGTTTTTTTGCTAGTTTTTATTTTTTCCATGTTGTCTTCATTTGATTCACTGATTATCAAACACAATCATGTGGGATGAGGATATAGGTAAGAGCCGAAATCCTGGAATATATCTTGGCAGCGTTACTTTCTAGTTTACGTATGGCCTTACATAACATTCTACTAACTAATGCCTGGAGAAGCTTTTTCTCTGCCACAGTCAACTGGGATTAAATAGTCTTCTTCTGTGTGTATGTTAAGCACAAAATGCAGTTAGATCCAAGAGCAGCAAAAGATCCAGTTTCCAAACACATTCAAACAATCCTCCAAACAAAATGAGAACCAGACAGCCAGGCAATTTCCATTTATGCAGTCAAGAAGCATTCATGACAAAGTAGCTTCATGAATAATAGCAGTAGGAGAGATTTTCTCTACTGCTGCGAAATGTGTTTGCTAGCTGGAAAAAGCTAGAAAGTAATAAAATATGAAGGGGAAGTTGCTTTCCCACATCTGTGCCTGGCAAAATCTTGGAGCAGATTATCCTGGAAACCATGCTAGAGAACATGAAAAACAACAAGGTGCTTGGTGACAGCCAGCATGGCTTCACTAAGGGGAAATTCTGCCTAACCAATTTGGTGGCCTTCTATGATGGGGCTACAGAACTGATGGACAGGGGTAGAGCAGTTGATGTCATCTACCTGGACTTGTGCAAAGCATTCGACACTGTCCCGCATGACATCCTTGCCTCTAAACTGAAGAGACATCGATTTGATGGATGGACCACTTGGTGGATAAAGATCTGGCTGGATGGCCGCACGCAAAGAGCTGTGGTCAATGGCTCAAAGTCCAGCTGGAGTTGGGACTGGAGCACCTCCTGTATGAAGATAGGCTGAGAAAGTTGGGGCTGTTCAGCCTGGAGAAGAGAAGGCTGCGTGGGGACCTCATAGCAACCTTCCAGTATCTGAAGGGGGCCTATAGGGATGCTGGGGAGGGACTGTTCATCAGGGACTGTAGTGATAGGACAAGGGGTAACGGGTTCAAACTTAAACAGGGGAAGTTTGGATATAAGGAAGAAGTTCTTTCCTGTTACGGTGGTGAGGCACTGGAATGGGTTGCCCAGGGAGGTTGTGAATGCTCCATCCCTGGCGGTGTTGAAGGCCAGGTTGGATGAAGCCTTGGATGAGAAGGTTTAATGTGAGGTGTCCCTGCCCATGGCAGGGGGTTTGGAACTAGAGAATCTGCAGGTCCTTTCCAACCCTAACTATTTTATGATTCTATGATTTAAAAAATCTCTCATGTGGAAAAACTGATTTTTCAGATCAAAGTATTTGGAAGGATATTTTCTCATGAGCCTTTCAGCTAGTCAGCTCTGTCTTTAACCTCCAGCTTGGCTGCACAACAGGTGTTTAATCAGAAGTAGCAATGTACTTTTTTATGTCAAAAACATTTTTTGTTTGTGTGGTTTTCATTTTCTTGCTTGCAGTGACTCATGAAGTGTGCCACCTCACTGGAAAGAGCTTCTCACTAGGAAAGCCGTGTCATAAGCTCTGCCCAGCTCAGAGTTATTCAGTCAGAGAGCCCAACAGTCAAGGGTGCTGCTCTTGATACATTCAGGGAAGTCCTAATATATGTAAAAGAGTAACCAGACAGAAGATATATACCTATTCTCTGGTGTTTCCCGAAAAATTCTGTGATCAGTTAAATGGAGATGAAGAAATACCAATCTGGGAATATGCCACTCTTAGAAAATGACTGCTTGATCAGGATGCTGAAAGACTTCAAAAGAGGCTCAGCCAGCCACAATGAGCTTCTCTTGTCCTAAATAACTCTGGAGATGTTCAAGGTTCCTTGGGACTTCTTAATCAACGAATTTTCTTCTCTGCACCCTGTTGAATGGACTTCCTCAGTGATCACAGTTAGAAATACGCAGGTATCATTGTAAATGAAATTGGCCCATATGCCATAACATGATAAGGTATTTCAGGAATGCAGGAAAGACAAAAAAGCAACTGATATAGCATTTTTTTTTTCTGCTTCATTAACAAAGCATAAGCAGCAGCTGTTCGAACAATATTTGCTGCTTTGCTCCCAGCAAGTGTTTCCCAGCAGTGGGAGTAGCAGTAGCTCTATGACTCAGGACTTCACAGCCATCAGCCTTTGGAGAAATCTTCCTTAGATAACTTCAATGCCAATTGAGCCATAGGCTTGATTTGCAGTTCTTGTCACAGTGCTTCTCTTTTTGTCAATATCTCCCAGATACCTTTTATTTTTTCATTAGGTAAAGAGAGGAGAGAAAGATCCTGTTGTCCTGAATTTGACAGTTTATCCTTTGCATTGCTTTTCACTGCTAAGGTGCCCAGCAGCAATATTTTATTCAGAGTGGAAGCAATTCAAGGAAATTCCACTGCTGACCAGTAAATAAGTTTGCAATCAAAGATGACAGAACATACGCCATTCGCAAAAGTGAGCCTCCCAGGAATTAGTTATACATGCAAGGGGAATCTTTCTGAAAGTATTGCCATTTTGAATTTCACTGCTAATATAAGTGTAATCTCAGCTTGCTGCAGATTATCTCCTGGGTTTGTTCTACTTCAGAGAGCTCCTTTAGGATCAATTTTATGGCTTATTTGGTAGTTTCTATCCTTATTGCTGGCATTGTGCAATGAAAAAAGAGCTAGGAGCAGAAAAACACTTTTAACTAACACCTCAAGAAACCTACAGGAGCCTTTAGGTGGCCCTCTCTAGCTGGCATAAGGAGGCTGGATGAATTCTGGCCTGTGCACCTACAAAGGTAATTCACAAGGCTGATTTGTGCCTTCTTTTTTAACAGTTTTGTATTCTCACTAGCTTCACCCTGAAGGTGAGGAGCAGAGTAGTATGGTGATGCGGTGCTGGACATTCTTGATGATCCTGGCTAATCCTAATAACTTAGACACTCATGCCTTCTGTGTAGGAGAGTCTGTTTTGTAGAACAGAAAAGGTTCTTGTTTTAATGTTGACAGTTGCATATACCAGCATTTATGTGGAGTATACAAGGGCTTGCTTACTCCAGTCCTCATCATGCTATACATCAGGTCTCTCATAACAAACAGCTAAACCACCAGTAATGTTTGGAGTACGTATATATATGGAAGTGTTAACTCAAACTCTTACTGGGGACTTTGTCCATCCAGTCCCTCTATTAGCTAATTAGGAGAGCTGTACCTTCAAGTTGAGTCCCAAATCTTGCCTAGCCACTGCAGGATCCCATGGTTCCCTGTCACCTGAGAATTTTAAGGAGTTTCTAGGTCCATCAGGACTGGGCCTGAGAGCTAGGATCCATCCCAGTGCCCCAGCCAGGGGCAGGGCAGCCAGGGAACATTGGTGCATCCCCAGCCCTAGGCATCAGGCACCTCCTTGGGAACAGACATGGGCTGATGCTGGGCTGGCACTTATGAAATAAAATATCATGAGGCTCCAGGTGTCTTGCAGAGTTGACAAGTACTTGTGAAGCTCATAGTGCTTTAAAATCCCCTGGATTTCCTAACTTTCTAATGTTCATTTCAGATAAGAAGAAAAATTATTTCTATTTTGTTTGGCTTATGCAAACCTAGTTTTGTGCAATATAAAGAAGAAAAAAAAAAACAAAAACAAACAGGAAATATCCAGAGAGTGAATTGTTGTTTGAGATTTTAATATAAACCGGATTAGTTATGGGACTAATAAATATAAGTAGTTTGTAGCTGCACTGAATTTTAAGTAAGTGATTCTATGTCCTCTGAGAATTATTCTAAAAATACGGAATTATTTGTTAAGATTCATGGTGAGGTTGGAGAGGTTTGGCATTAAAATGAATTTAGAGATTGATTATGCCAGCCATCACTGCTACAAAGCTTTAATCTTGATGACAGAGCTAGTGAGTCTCATTAAACTGTCTTCCACCATTTCCAATGCTTCGTGCTTTTGCTGAGTTCCACTCTTACCTAGTATCACAGAATGTTAGTAGGTTCCTACATAGTATTTTAGAAACGGTGAGCTTTAGAATCCCAGAGGTATTCAGAAATTCACCAGAAATGCATGAGCTAAAATGAACAGTAACAGAATACAGAGTTAAACACAATATAATGAGCTATAAAGTTTGGCAGTGTGTAAATACTCTGCTAATTGTTCATGCCTTAAAGGAAAACCTTCACCCTGAACTTGTTTCGGGGAAATAGTCTGGTATCTGGAAGAGAAGAAGGGTGAAGAAAAGTTCAGCTTCTCCTCTTCACTTAAAAAGTCAACTTCCTTTACAGAAGACATGAGGCTGAAGTACCCTCTCAACCCCATAGCTTCATATCTTTACATCTGCATTGCTTCTACCTGCACAGGCTTTCAAGGTGATGCTCATACCATGCAATATCCTGAGCCTATCCCTGGAAATCCAGTACCTTTCTTTGTGTAACATCACCACAGCTCTGTCCCATTTACAAATGCTGCTGCCACAGAGATGGGGTTTGAAAATGTGCCTTGATACATATGGGAAAAGTCACCATATAGTAACTGCTGGGGGTATGCAGAGCCTGAATCTGAAATTGCAGTTTGCCCTTCTAACATTCTTCAGAAGTTCTGACCACATGTGCAAGATTTTCAGACAGTTTGTGTGCAGTTAAACAAAAGAAGAGACTTAAAATTGAAACACCTCCACCATCTCCTGAGAACAGCTGCTACCGCTGCCATGGACCAGCCCTGCTCATCACTTCAATCACCTAAAAATGGTGAATGAATGTTGCTCTGGGTTCCCTTGGCCCTCACACACCACTTTCCACTTCAGCTTGAGATGAGATAGCTTTTTGCACTGCTGCACAGAGAAGGAGGTAGAAATAAGGCCAATATACTTACCCCTGGATACTCAAACCTGCGTTCTGTTCAGAGAATAAAAATCTTACTTTTACAAAGGTAACCTAGTTTTGCAGCAGCAGATCTGTCTTCTCTGTCTCCATCTGCTAGTCTCTAGTCTCACATGATCTGCTAAGACAGGAAAAAAATCATTTATGGAGCATAGGCAGGCATGGCTAGGTTTCTGGCCAGCTTTCAAGGGTACTCTGCATGCAGCTCCCACTCACAAAGAATTGTAGAGCTTCTCACTGTATAATAGCTTTTAAACTTTTTGGTGAAGTAAATTCAGAATGTCCCTAACTTCCACATAAAGCTTCCCTCTCAAGGTAAAAAGATGAGCCCTATTGTGCATGTTTTCCTCTGATGAGAAGTGCACGGACATAGAGAAGCTGTTTGAAATAAATGGTCCTACTCACCTAAGAGTGAGTAGGACTCATCATGATCAGGAGTGGCAAAATCTGCCACATTCAGAGTCCAAACAAACAAGTCTGTACACACTACATTCCACGAGAAGCCCTGAATGCATTTTTTTTTCATAAGGTTTATAATTTTCCCCAGCTTCACATGGAAGTGAGCAGAACATTCAAGTGCTCTACCATACGCATTCTGCATTCTGCATTCCTCATCGTAATGCCATTTGGCTCTTCTACCTGCAACAGCTCACATTTAAGCAGAAAATCTATACTTTAAGACATAAAAAAAAGAAGGAAAAGGAACATGTCTCTCCTCTTTCAGCAGCAATCCAAGCTAATATTAACTGCTTCCATTGGCAAAGCACTAGATCATTGTATGCATGCATTCAGTTCCCTGTGCAATTAGCATGCCCCCATGTATCAAGAACTCGGGTTTAATGTAAAGTAAAAATGGAATGTGTGACATAAAATCATCTCGTAACAAAACTGAAAGGTCAGGATTGTTTTGGTGGCATTTTATAGTGATAAAAGAAGCACACTGCTCAGACCATAGGGAACACAGGTTAGAGCTTAGAGTGCTCACAGGCACAGTGAAGCCTCTGATGTTTTCCCATGGTTCAGATACCAGCATTATCAGTTACAAAACAATAATGACTGGGAAGAGAATCAACATTCAGGGGAGTTCAGTAAGAAAGAGCACACCTTGAAATACCGTGTGTAGTTTATTTCTTTAAGCCTAACAGCAGTGTGAAGTGAATTAAAGTAACCACCTTTTAAATCTTTAATTATGACAATAACATTGAAAGCACTAAAACAAAAGCAAGGCTTAAGGTAAGCTTGAGCCCACAGTGAGAAATGATTGAAGCTGATTTAAACCTGATAAGGAAAGCCGAAGTCCTTCTGGAGCAAAATCTGGTGGGACTGTGAAGAGCAACAAGAAAGGCTTCTACAGGTATATCACCACGAAATAGAAGACTACAAAAAATATGGGTTTGCTGCCGGATGGGGTAGGAACCTGGAAAAAATGGACCAAGGCCAAGGCACTCAATGTCTTTCTTCTTGATCTTCATTAGTAAGACTAGCTTACAGGAATCCCAGGCTCCTGAGACTAGTGGAAAAATCCAAAGTGAGGTTGACTTACGCTCAGTGGAAGAGGATCAGTTTACAGAACACTTAAGCAACCTGGACATACACAAGTACATTAGATCTGATGAGATGCAGCATGAGTGCTGGGGGAGCTGCCTGATGTTATTGTGAGGCTATTCTCTACTATCTTTGGAAGATCACACTGATCAAGTCAGGCCCTTGAGGACTAGAAGAAAGCAATGTCAATACTGTTTTCAAGGGCAAGGAGGAAAATCCAAGGCTCTACAGGCTGGTTAGCTTTACCTCAGCCTTTGAGAAACAATCCTGAAAGCCATTTCCAAACATATGAAGGACAAGAACGCTATTTGGAGTAATCAGCATGGATTTACAAAGGAGAGATCATACCTGACCAGCCTCATATCCTTCTATGAGGAGATGACTGGTGGGTAGATGAGGGAAGAGTAATGGATGTTGTTTATCTTGACTATAGGTAAGGCTTTTCACATTGTCTCCAATAACATGCTTCTAGAGAAACTGATGAAGTATGGATTAGATAGGAAGAGAGTGAGGTGGACTGAGAACTGGCTGAACTGCTGGGCTCAGAGTGTTGGGATCAGCAGCATGAAGTCTAGCTGGAGGCCAGTCATTACTGATGTATCCCAGGGCTCAATACTGGAGCCAGTACTGTTCAACCACTTCATTAATGACCTACATAATGGGACGGGGGTGCACCCTCAGCAAACTTGTAGACAATACAAAATTGGAAGTTGCTGCTGATACACCAGATGGTTGTGCTGTCATTCAGAAGGACCTCAACAAGATGGAAAAATTGACAAACAAGAAACTGGTGAAGTTTAACAAAGGGAAATACCAAGTTCTTCCCCTGGGGACAAATAAGCCCAGGTACCAGCATAGTCTGGGAGTCAACCACCAGGAAAGCAGCTCTGCAGCAAAGGACCTGAGGGTCTTGATGGACAGCATAAGCCAACAGCATGCTCTTGTGGCAAGGAAGGCTAGGGTCATTCTGCACGGCATTAGGAGGAGTGCTGTCAGCAGGTCGAGAGAGGTGGTCCTTACTCTCTATCCAGTGCTGGAGAGACACATCCATGCTGCTAGGTCCAGTTCTGGGCTTCCCAGTACGAGAGACATGGACTTACTGTTGTGAGTCCAGTGAAGGGCTGCAAAGATGATTAAAGGACTGGAGCATCTTACGTATGAGGAAAGGCTGAGAGAGCTAGGACTGTTCAGCCTGAAGATGAGATGGCTCAACAAAAACTTATCTACGTGTATAAATACCTAATGGGGTGGAAAAGAAAATGGAGTGAGACTCTTCACAGCAGTACCCAGAAACAGGACAAGAGATAATGGAAATGAACTGAAATACAGGAAAAACCATTCAAACATAAGAGAAAAATTCTTTTATTGTGAGAGTAACTGAGCATTGGCTCAGATTTTCCTGAGAGTTTGTGGAGTCTCTAATTATTTGGGATATTCAAAACCCAGCTGGACACAGTCCCAGGCAACCTGCTCTAACTGACCCTGCTTTCAGCAGCTAAGTCTGTTTCCAGAGGTATTTTCCAACTTCAACCATTCTGTGATTCCATGGTGTGTGGACAGAAAAAAAATAATGCAAGGATTAAGCAGACTCACAAGTAATGATGTTAAACAAGTACAGAAAAAAAAGTTCACTGTCTGGCAGCATTCTGCTTCACATTCAGACAAGAGCTATAAATTGACACAGCTTCATTGAAGCCAAAATCACACATTTCTCTTAGTCACAGGCAAGTGAGAAAATGGGCACTGGCATATTTGTGTACAAGGCTTCTGAAAGTCAAATTCGATCTAGTAAGAGCTGAAAACCAAAATGACAGTGAGGGTCAAGGGCGAAGAGAATAATATTCAAGGTGATGAAAAGAGTGAAGTGCAGAAAAAGGAGTGTAAGACCATATAATTTAGTTTGCAGTTGTCTTGTTTTCTGCTGCTGAATACTCATGCTCATATATTGCCTGTTTGAAATTCCTTTGGTACTTCAGTGCAGTGTTATACTTATTTTATTTACATCATTGATATCTTGCTATTTTTCATATACTCATCTTTTTTAATGCTTCCCCCAACAGAGATTGTGTCTATCTACTGCTAGTTGAGATGCCTCAGAGAAGTAAACTCACTACAAATTTAATGTTTTGTGTTTGTGTCAGACTACTTCATGATTTAAGATATTCACTTCTGGCAGAATAAGGATTTTCAGTTTATAAGAGTACTGTAATCCTAAAGGAGTTCAGGTACAACAAAGCCCCTAAACATTAAGCATCTTTGCTGTATTCATTGTAATTTTTTTCTTTCACTCTTCTACCAAAATAAAATCAGTCATAAACTCTCTGTGAATTTGGCAATTGATTAGATGTGCACTGATAAATAACAAGATTCATTTTCCCTCTAAGTTACCACATATATATAAGTATATAAAACCACATACTTATAGCAGTATAAGAAATCCTCATGAGGCTTTACACATTACACTGTTCAGATTTGCTCAGGATTTCCCAGGGAAAGGAGGCATTCTGAATGCTGACAGACTCCAGCCAAAGGAAACTAGTCCCTGGAGGATGTTAGTATGAATTTGCTGCAGTGCTAAGCCATTGACTGATTGGCTAGAATGTAAATGAAGTAGAATAATTACTTCTGCTAAAAATGATGCATTATTTAAATTACTTATCAGCATCTTAAGACTGAAATCCCTATGTGCTTTAAATTGGAAAAAGACCCTCCTGGTTCCATAACCCGCATTCAGGGAAAACAATACTTGAAGTCTGCCAAGTCGCTGACCCAGGTTTTTATTCCAGAAGATACTGATTGATTTATTTTTGTGTACCTAACAACCCCTGATATGTACACAATTTCAAAGCTAAGAACATTTCAAAAGGTGGCTGGAGGGAACAAATCCTATATTTCCTTGTAGAACATAGTTTTCTACCTTCTCCATATCTCCCCTTTTTTGCCCCTTCCTTCCCCCCCAACCTTGCAGCTGTGTAATTTCCTGATTGTTAACAAAAGCAGCTGCACACACCAGAGAATACAGCCATGAAAGCCTACCAAAGCCTTGAAGCCTTGTGGAAACATATCTGTATTGCCAATGTCATAATTGCTGAGAGGGAGAAATGCTCCCCTTCTTTTTTAAAATCTGTTATCATCAGACACTTGAGTGTAAACACAATCTCAGTTTCTTGAGAGATTATCTGCTGGTACTTGACACTCATCCTTTCTCTGTAACCTGCAGCTCATGATTACAGTCAGAACTCATAGCTACAACTAAGTTATTTTCATGTCAACAGCAAATAGTTACTCCACTGACAGAAGAAGCAGCAGGAGGGAAGCTACCCCTTGAAACAAGACGTATTTTCATACTGATGGCCTTCAATTCCTGGTATAATGTTAAAAAGTTGACCTCATTGCAAAATGTAGCTTCAGTGGTGCTTTATATGATAAAATCTGAAAGGCTGTGTGTGTTAACATTTCAACCCCCACCATCCTGTTGAATCCTGCAAGTCCTTTCCCACCATTGTCATCTCTCTTGGACCTTCCCATCTGCCCCACCACAAGGGGACTCAGGCTGTGACCCAGAGATGAGAATGTAGCTCTGCCCCAACTAATGCCATGCCAACATCTGAAACAGGTTGCTTTGGTTTGGAAGAAACCAGACTATTTGGAACAACAGTGGAGACATACGGCTGGTTTTGGAGGGGCTTTTCAAGAAGCACATGTGGTTACAGCTAGTAAACTGAATATTTAATATATTTACATTTTTAGTGAAACTTCATGATTTTGATAGCTTTATGCGTTTAAGGGGTTGCTGATGGCTAATTTTAAAGTATTTATTGTCATTTTTTAAGTATTAGTATGTTCAGAAAGGTGAGTCTTTCTTAATATTTTTAGAAAAATAAGTGCACTCAAGATTTATGAGTTGTCTGGTATTATAAAAACACAAATTCTTCAAGAATTCTACCACCAACACCCTTTTCACCGTTATGTTTTCATCTGGCTGTCAATATATTTGCATCCTCTTCTTCCTCCTTATATTCCACTTCCATGACGATCCGCATATTGTTTTTACATATGAACTGCAGCAATAACCTACTTCCTTTGCATCTTAATAGAGAAATAACTCCAAAGCATAAAAAGGCAGTTTTGAGGTCTGGCCTAGCCCAGACAATTTAATCAACATCGTGAATTAGCATTTTCTAGTTGCTAGGAAATGGCACCTCAGAACATCTGACAGGCAGATGCACTTAGGCTTGCTCTTCACAACAGAAGAGGTTAATTTGATTCCAACCACTTTCCAATAAAAGGTGAATCTATTTGTACTCCTATGGCCAGCAACAGCAACACATGAGAAATTCTCATGGCAATTCTCCTCAGACACTGAACTTTATTTTCATGAATTGTCTGTTAAATGTATGTATTACTTAGTACCCAAAATCACAGTCACCATCTTTAAAATGAAGAGGTATGCTCAAATTGAATCATCATTAACCTGCTTGTCAAAGGAAATAACTGTTCTACACCTACAAGCACCAACCAGCTTTCCTTGGTTATTGACTTAAAATGAATTTTTTTAGATTGCTTTAGAAATAATCACCAGACAAGTCAGGGCGCATTTTTCCTGTTAAATTGTATTTAATAATTGTTAGTCTGCTATGAAACTGCTTCAGAATATATCTTTCTTTTTATTAAAGTATTAAAGAAAACAAAGTTTGAGGCTTTTGAGAAATGAAAGCCTGTCTAGGGCCATTTAATGAATTTACCTGAGGCAGTACAACTTCCCAAGGAATTATTAGTCTTATTTTTAAAAAATGAGTCTAGGTGTTATTAAATCACAAATTGATATAATAAAGTCACCTGCTATACTTCCTCTAGGGGAAAACTGCATGCAACCTATGTGAAAAATATTCTAAGACTTGGGTAGATGTGTGCTGAATATGTTTGTTGAAATAAAAAAAAATCCAACACTTTCCCATGCAAAATGACCAAGTCATTGAGGGCTAGGACCAAAACTATCTCAGAAAAAGTAATTAAAATTCATGAAGCAAATTGTTCAGAATTCAAGCTAACAGGCTGACTCTGGGAAAAAAAAAAAAAAACAAACAAAAAACTGTAGTTTGGACCTAAAGGATGAAATGCAGATTCACAAATAGAAAGCTTTCAAGGCAAAGATTTATTGGTAGGATGATTGGATTTTGTCTTTCTGCATCTCTGCTTAAAAATAACCTTTTTTACAAATGAGGGATGACCTATAAATAATGTCCTGTGGCTATGTTTTTATGTACTTTTCATGGTTTAATTATACCAGCTGTCCTTTTCCAATTACACATCAGTACCAAAACACCGCTTTCTCATTAATATGAATTACAATGTCACAAGTGTGACTTTAGATGTGAAAAACAGCTCAAACTTCAGCTATTTTTGCCAATGAACTAGTTTATTATCTAAAACTCCTCAGGAGCAGGTGGGGTTCAGTCCTGCTGTACTTAGTCACCACCTTTGACTGCTGACTTTATTAAATGTCAATTTTGCACATTAATTATTTTTTTAGCATCTTAGGGAAAAATGGCAGGTTTTGTTTCTGTTAAGAAGAAAGAAACAGGGAGCAAGAGAAAGGGGGAGAGGAAGGGATAAGGGGAAGAAGACGGAGGCTGGAATGGACTACTGGTGGCATATAAAGTAGCCTAATACTGAAAGCAGGGCCAACTGCAAATCCAAACCAGGCTGCTCTTGGCCTTGTCCTGCTAAGTTTTGACTATCTGTCTCCAGGAGTGTGGGTCTCACAGCTTAGCATCTCCCACAGTGCTCAACCACTCAACCATTCCCAGGCCGAAGCATCCCCTGCCTCCCCAGATGGGAAGCCACATGCAGGGTGAATGTGAGTTTCTCCTTGTATTCCCTCCTATGCAGGTTTTTCAGGTGTCAGAGCATGCACCAGTGTCCCATGAATTCACAGCAGCCTGTACCCCTTGGTAAAAGCAGATACAAGTGCAAGGAAGTGCCTTGGGAAAAGGTTAGAGATGAGTTTATAGGTAATGAAGAATGCAGAATAGAATAAAGTAACTTACATTTAAGCAGAAAATTAGAATATATCCAGAGGAAAACAATGTGGCAGTGCTTGTGCCAGTACCTAAGAGGCAGAACATGGCCTCATCCGCCACCTGCTGATTCACCAGTAGAGGAAAAGGGTGCTCATTTGGCTGCAGTGGTCACACCATCCCCAGTCCTGTGATGTCTTATAACTTAAAGTTTAATTTTAAAGTAACAGCCAGGATTCGTGACCAAAATCCTGTCAAACCACAAGGGTATCATCTTCAACCCATATAAGCTGGTATAATTCTTCTGAGGCCCAAAAACAGGTGAGGAACCAAAACTGTGGTTAAAAATTACTTGATGGAGAGCATCCAAACCCACTGTAAGTATGTCTTTGAGCATTTCACCAACAGAAAATGACACAAACCCAAAAGGCCTGGAAGAAAATAACACTTTGAACCTGCTGGTCTGCTGTATTCAGACAAATGTATGCTATAGGAGACTGTACAGATTTTGATTAGTTCAAATGTTGGTTTACTGTCTAGGATAGTTGCTCAATAGGGACAAAGGATGTCTGGTATGGAATGGTTTTGCCATCTAGTGAAAATTACATTTTATCTTTTAGTAGGAAAATCTGATTATACCCAAGAGGTTTGGGAGAAAGATATTAATTTTGCATTTTTTCCCAATGAATGGCTGGTTTATGGTCCTGTGAAATAGCTCCCTGCTGTCTGTCAACCTAGTGAAGTCTTCTGAGCCCATTAAAGCAGGTGGTGAATGGGCATCCTGAATGTCTGTTGCAAATAATTAAAGCAATATTTTTTTAATTTTTTTTTATACCTGCCGGTTGTCTAGCATTAATCATCTGCAGTGCTAATCTGTTTCTATGAAAAATTATTCCTAAAGTAATCGTCTGCTGTAAATCAATAGTCTCTTCAGCAAACTTCACAAAAGCCTAATGGTCACATTACACAGGCAGAGACATACCAACACAAGAGGGAGCAGGTTAAATAACAGCAGAGGAAACAATGCTCGGCTTTCCTGCAAGTCCTATAGACTCTTGGAAAATAAAAATTTAATATTAAAAACAATGGACATTTTCCAATCTGCAAAGCATAACTGCTTTATAACTTTGATGGGACTGTATTTAAAACTTTGATGGGACTCAGTTCAAACACATCACTTAATGCTGCAGTAAACAGAGGTGGTGAAACAGAGACAAAATATAAAATAGAAGTGTTACTTCCAAAGCTAAGTCTACAAAAGGCAAATGGCATGACTTTGCCCCAGGCATATGGCCTGGAAATAAACTAAGAAATGAGCAGAATTTAGCCTTTGTTTTCTGCTGTATTTTCAGGAAACAGAATGGTTTCATGAAAAGAAAGACAGATGAAAAGTTAATAAACCTGTAAAGCAGCAAAGCTTTTATACTGTTCTCTACATAACACTGCAGCAGCAGTGCTAAAAAAGAATTTTAGCAACCCGTGTGTCAGGAAAAAGCATCAAATTATATCCAGACACTGGAGCAGCCGGCTGGACACTGAGGTACTTACTTTCTAATTATCAGCTGGTCATGGACCAGATAACTGTATACTCGAAGTTACAGTGAGAAAGTGAAAAGCTAGAATGAGAAAAGTTCAAAGAGAAAAGCTGGAATACAGTGAGCTAAACTTTAAATGAGGCACTGGAAAAACATTTATGCTGAGAATGTGTGGACGTGAGGCAGAGGTCAAGCAAAGTCTGAAATGGTATTTTACCAGTATTGGAAGGAACAGAGTGTCTACCAAAGGAATGAAAACATACCATACAAAAAGCAAGCAAAATTAAGCTATAGAAAGAGTGGAGCTGGGGAAGGGTGAGGGGAAGACAAATTCCAGCAATTAAAAATTAGTAGCAGTGTTTAAATTTATTTGTAAAGACAAACCACGTGAAAAGTAATGCTTACTAAAACAAGAACCAAGACCAAAACCTGCTCATTTTGATGCACGTATTCTTACGAAAACTTAAGATACCTAATAAAAATTCATCAGTCATTGTTTATCCTGGGGAAAAAAAAAGGTGTATTGGTTCTGGTTTGTTACAGAAAAAGCATTGTTAGAGAGTATAGCTGCCTTCACATTTATTATTTATACATATATAGCAAATATGCTCCAGCACAGAACCGAGAAATAAGCATTTCCAAGTAATACAATAATGCCTGTGACACTCTTCATGTGTAGAACAGAATAATATGCTAACCTTAAATTTCTTTTTTGATAGAATGGGCAAATTTTCTACTATTGCCTGTTAATGAAAACAATAAAAATGTATAACGGCATAATGAGACAAATTCTTCTTTTCACACGTTCTTGGGGGAAATGATAACCCTATCTGACATACCTACCCTTCCAAGAGGCACTGGTAGTTTAACTCACATGGTCACCTATTGAGGACACTCAGCCTATTGGTGTATTATTTAGCTGCCTGCTGTTCTCTTGTCACTGGTGTGAGAGCAGTATGTCTGCAATCACCAGGGCATGGTAATGGTCTCGGTACTATACTGACTCACTGGTAGTGACAAATGCCCTGTGGGGGTGGTTGCAGAGATGGAAACAGTCTAACTGGTAGCACAGAGGGAAAACCTGCCTGGGCTGCTTCATTGTGGCAAGATATAGCTGCCTGGGTGCAGAGCCTGCTGGTGAAGGTACACCCTCTAGATGTTCATGTACCCAAGAGTTGGGCCACTGAGGAACACCAGAACAGCGAACAAGTGGGTAAAGCTGCTAAGATTGAAGTGGCTCAGGTGGACTTAGATTGGCAACATAAGGGTGAATTATTTTTAGCCCAGTGGGTCCATGACACCTCAGGCCATCAAGGAGAGGTGCAACATATAGATGGGCTCCTGATCAAAGGGTGGACTTAACAATGGACGCTATCGCAAGGTTATTCATGAATGTGCAACACTGAATGCAATTAAGCAAGCCAAGAGGTTAAAGCCTCTCTGGTATGGAGGACAATGACCAAAGTACAAATATGGGGAGGCCTAGCAGATTGTATCACACTCCCACAAACCTGCCAAGGCAAGCACCATGTGCTTACAATGGTGGAAGCAGCCATCGGATGGCTGGAAACACGCTGTGCCCCATGCCACTTCCTGGAGAACTATCCTGAGTCTTGAAAAGCAAGTCTTATGGTGACACAGTACCCCAGAAATAACTGAGTCATACAACGAGACTCATTTCTGGAACAACCTCATAGACACTTGGGTCGAAGAGCATGGCATCAAGTGGGTATATCACATCCCCTATTGTGCACCAACTTCCAGGAAAATTAAACAATATGGTGGACTATTACAGACTACACTAAGAGCAATGGGTGGTGGGACCTTCAATCATTGGGATACATACTTAGAAAAAGGCACCTGGTTAGTCAGTGCTAGAGGATCTACCAGTTGGGCTGGTCCTGCCCAATCAAAGTTTTACGTGCTGTAGAAGGGGATAAATTTCCTGTAGTGCACATAAAAAATATGCTAGGGAAAGCAGTCTGGGTTATTCCTACCTCAGCAAAGGCAAATCCATTTGTGGGATTGCCTTTTCTCAAGGACTTGGGTGCACTTGGTAGGTAATGGGGTAAGATAGGGAAGTCTGATGTGTATCTCAAGAGGAGTTGATTTTGAGTGAGAATAGCCAATGAATTACACTGTATGGTGTAAATCACTATGTAATACTGTATATTATCACTTCTATGGTGGCTATATGACCACAACCACACTGGGCACCTTGTGATGTCCATGTATGCCACTCTGGATTTGAGGATCTGAACCCAAATCCTTTTCAATCACCTTATCAAGGGTATTCCAGTAAAAATCACTCAGATTCATGAAGAATGAACTTTGATGAAACCAGGCAAGTGCAGAGGTGATGGAATCAGAACTGGCTTCGGCATGCAATAATCCAACACCATATACCACCTTTCCTGCCCTGAAAGATTGTTATAACTGATAGAACCCAAAGTCATAGACTAAATTAACTCAACGGACTTTTATAGGGAGTGGTCCATAGACTAAGGGAATGGTATCTGTGTGCATACATCAAAACACAGGAAAGGTGATGGTCTATTGGAAAGTATGGGACCTGGGCATGATGTAAATGGTATAGAATAAACAGTGGATGCTTAGTTGTTAACTGGGGTTAAACCACAACACCCCATTTTATTAATTAGATCAAGTGATTAAGTGATTAAGTTATGCAATCAATTGTGCCACAAATGACCTCAAAACAAGCAAAAATCTTTACAACAGCAAGATTAATATTTTTTCTGATACACAGTCCTTGAAAGTATTTTTTCTTAATTTTTTTCTGCTACACCCTTACTTGGCCACCACCTAGATTCAGCAATTTGGACATTCAGAGATTCTGATAGGAGTTTTGTAGTTAGAAGGGCTCTGATTATTTGTTGATGCCTGGAAACCAGGAGATTCATGTGCTGGGCTGTACACTTTCCCGGGTCCAGACAGAAAGCAGTAACATCCTGAAAAGGCTTTTATCATTGTTTTTACTAACTCATTAAGACTGTATGGGGTCTCTGCAGACAGCTGTGTTGGAGCATCCAAAGTCAAGAAACAGCACTTTTTTCATTCAGCACTCCGAAACACCATTAACTCTCAGACCTGTAAACCTGTTCTTCCCTTTTTTATGAACCTGAAGGATTTTTATTGCTTACAAAAACACCTTTCGTTATTTTGTTTTTTCCTAGTGAGAAAATTGAAGCTTTCCTTTTCATTTCTGCCTTTTACAGCGTATCTTTCATCCTGTTTAATCTCCCTTGCTTACTTCTTTAGCAATTACTTTACTTTGCTATGTATAGAATAGACTACTAGCTTGTTTCTATCTAATGGATCAATATTTCTATGGATTACTATACCTAGAGATTATTAACTTCAGTACTATCAAACTAAATGGATCAAATTAGGCATTGAGGTCAGGTAGTTTACATTCTTACAAGCAAGTTTTCTGGTGTGTTGAGAATAAAGGGCTATAATTCAAAGTTGTAACCACTTTTAGGATGCTTCTCAGTCATTAAAGAAAAGCCAAGGTTCCTGCACATTTTAGTCACTGCCACAAGCCAGCTGGCACAGTCATTTCTGGGAGCTGCGGCACTGCCTTTCCACAGAGGTTGAGATTGTATGCCCAACTGGCCACCCATGAGTGTGGCACTTCTTCTCTTATAAATAACATGGAATTCCTTCAAACTCCATGACCGTCCCTCTCTGACTTTTCTCTGCCATCCCTCTGTAATTCCTCTGATACCTCTGTTATGCCAATGACACCAACAGGATTTCACAACAGCTGTCACCCTCAGTGGCATCCCTTCTGAATGAAGCAAGTAGAAAATGTCTGTCAAACAGGAGTATCAAAAATAATTGAGAGCTTAACTTATATATACAATCAAAACTGTGTGCAGCATGTGTCCACCTACCACAAAAAGGCGCAAGCTTAGGAAACACATTTCTGTTTTTTAGCATGGTTTGCTCATCTGAGTGTTGACATTCAGCAAACCCAACTGCCAGTGTCACCACCTCAGCTTCTGATGCCTTTCCTCATTTCCCACACAGAATCCCTCCAAGCTTATCAGTCCAGCCTGAGACCAAGAGAGGAGCTGTTGTGAGGCCAATGCAAACCTAACTAACCAACCTAATTAGCTACACTAAAACCACCTCAAATCTCCTGCCCTGCAGTCTTTGTCCTAATCTCCGGAAATCAGAAAGCAAAGAAAACAGGAAAGAAAGGGGCAACATTTGTCCTTAGAAATAAAGCCCAGAAGGTTTGCCTCCACAAGAGTGTCTTCCTCGAAGTTGTGCTCCTTCTTCTGCCATTCCTCATTAGCACAGTAATTAGAGGACAGAATCCTGCTGGTAAAAGCAAGAGCTTCTGCTCAGTGGCCTAGAGGAACCCACCAGGAGGTAAGGCATCAAAATCAATGTTCACTCAGACATATATGACAGCAGAAAGTCCTGTTCTGTCAATATATGCTGGGGGAGACAAGGCTCTGAGAGTTTAATTGCTGGCTTTTCTTATTCGTGTTTGTTCCTGAACATCTGGGATTTAAGAGAGATAAGTGGAATCCCAGCACTGACATATAGAAAAAAGAAAACAATCAATACTGTGCTTAACCTCATCTGAGGAATATATGGCTTGTTCACTTCTAGTCTCTTTGTTTATCTCACACTGTAGAAAAGAGTAGTATTTCATGCTAATCTAACCAAGTCAACAGTGTTGAAAACCAAAGCAGTTTCAGTCAGAGCTTTTGGAGGTACAGTACCTGTGTTACAGTTAAAAACCATATGTTTTTCCCTGTTCTAATAGCAAATATAATACTAGAAAGTTAGCAATGTGTTTGTAACATAGATCTCGCTAATTTAATACAAACCAAGAGTTATACCTATGGTTTAGAGAAAAATTGAGTGAAGTGAAACTCCGTATTTGCACATAGGATCAAGGGGAATCGGGCCCCTTTATGTGTACCTGTGTTCTTTACAGTCTAAAACCAAGAAAGACTACGGTATTAACAATACTTCAAAAAAATCAAAATATCTGGATCAATGGCAAACCTCTCTTACATTTGGAATATTGTTCGCTACCAGTGAGGCAACAGGGAGGCTCAGAGGAAGTGTCCTGAGGCAGTACCAATACAGCTACATTAAATAGCACATTTCTCATGATTTTAAGCAAATTCGGAAAGTTTTTATTGCATAGGATTGCAAATTGCCAGTGCAACAGCCATACCTTTTGGAGTACAAATGACCTGGGTGTACACAACAGAAAAGTAGGATTTAAACTTGTTGATAAAAAAAACCTTGCACAAAGGCTAAAACCCAGCTGTGCCACCAACCAATAAAATGGTCTAAAACTATGAAGCAAAATGTTTTTTCTCAGAAAATAAAATTTTATTTTTAAATCATGAGAAGAATTTGGCTTCCTTCTTTCTTTTGCCCATTGATGTGGAATCAAATGAAGGAGGAATAAGCTGAAAATAAAGAATTTTCCTGACTGGAATTGAATTCAAATTTTCAAACATAAGTTTAAAATTATTAAAAACATTAAAAAGTAATTTGGAAAATCAGTTTGACAAGATATGAAACATTTTTCCTCCCAGTTCTCTGAAAGGAAGAATTCTATTTGGACAACTTGCATAAGAAATTTTTTTCATATAATAAAAAAATTGACCATAACTGAATAGCCAAATTTTCAATAAATTAATGGCGTTACAGCTAATTTTTACCCAGCACCATTTAAAAAAGTGTTACTTTAATTTTAAAGTCAGCAGAGCTAACATTAAGTGTTTTAGCTACATGTATACTGGTTCAAATGGCACATTAAACTTCTATAGGAACATAATGACTCACTGACTGACTGATGAAAGACTCTGTGCCTTATTAATGACTCCAGTCCCATGAGTGTGTCCAATCAATTTTCTAAGTATGTCAAAGCCAGATATTTTGTTGGTTTCTTCATTACTTTTCAAGGTCCCTGACTGCTATTGATCATTTCAGGTACTTCCTAAGATTTTAACTGGACATTTTCCACAATGCCAAAGCAGTGAAAAGTCAGCAGTGACAGAGAGTTTTAAAATTATTTAAATCCTTTCCCACTCCGTCATGTCAAAAGGCAAATCTTATTTACATAGCATCCTTTGAAGAAATGCAATTATGTCATTAATCAAAAGCAAACCTTGAAGGCAAAACAGCTCAGTAAAATATCCTTTCTTATCCTTTAGATTTATAGCTCTCAAGAGAGCATGTTGCCTAGGAATATAGTGGACTGATTAAAAAAAAAGTCAAGGAGCAAGTTATTATATTGCCATGGAACTGTTGTGCATTTTACTGTGTAGGACATTACCTTTACAATACATGCGCCTGCAATGAATCTATTTTCTAGGATATTCTGTTCTACTCTTTTCTTTGTGCAGTAACTGTACCTGACACACGTGAGTAATCTGAGGTCTGTTTCACTGCTGTGTTGTAGGGTACACTCTGTTATCAATGTTGCAATGAAAGAGACCATATGATAATTTAGTGTCTGTGTGTTATAATTCTATGTTATATAAGTCTATATTCTGTTGTTTCGGGGTTTAATTGCTGCTAGGAAAAAAAAGAAAACAAACAAACAAAAAAAACCACCCTGGACATGTTATTTGTAACATTCACATGATAAAAGCTCCTCAAATCTTCAAATACTGCTTTCTGTTGATTATCTAGAAACAATTCTATAATAAAGTCTCCAGGTGAATAAACGCTGTTCCCACAGAAAGATGAGCAATGAAAGATAACAAAAGAGTTCTCATTGGTACCGTACAGCAAGTGAAAGTACTTGGATTGTTTTTTTAGGAACCAAAGGACATGAAAAATATGCTCATGTTCATTGCTATGGTAACTAATTTTAGTAAAGCTGCTTTACTTTTGCTTTCTTCACCAAATCAGCAGAAGTCAAATGTTGTGTCAAAGTTAACACAGTCTTCAGCAAGATTATTTTTGTTTAATACTACCTAAGCAGCAAGGACAGTTTTAGGAAAGTTTGCCTAGAATGGATGCATATAGATTATGGAAATTCCAGTTCTCCTCACAGATAACCTCTACAATCTTGCTCTTTTCCTGCTTTTTAAAGGAGTCAAAACAATCAAGTCATATGAAATACAGTATGAGAATCATTAATTCATCCAGCTTTTTTCCTCATTATAACAGTATTTTGCAGTCCTTTTTGCTTAGTTTTACAGCCAAACACAGGCTGGCTGAAAGCAGGCATGAAGAAAGCACTTACTAAAATGGACATTGAGTCTTCCAAGTTCAAGTTAATTTGTTTCCAGCAAACCTCTGAAAAAGTGTAAGATAAGAGATGCTTTGGTTTTGCCTAAGCTTTGCAGTGTGTTTATAACAAGTTTCAGTTCTTTGACAGGAAGATGCGTTTGTCAGGTGCTTATAATAGCAAACAGCACAACATCATAGCGCTCTACAGAATAAGGCTCATAAAACAGGATAATCATAGTAATGTGCCCCCACTGCAGAAGTCTAGCACAAGACTGACACAACACTTCTGAACTCAGTGCTTCCAGGGAAAAGGGAATATTGAGATTGCCCTAGACTAACTTTTTATGAACCTAGTGTTTGATGGATGCTATTTTTTGAATATTTCAAGAAGCAGCTGCAAGCAAAAGCAATTCTCTGCTCTGCTTCTTGAGACCCTGAAAGTAGTACACATGTATAGAGCTGATATGAGCAGATAGTTATTGAAATTTTTCAGATTTTAGACATCTTGAGGATCAGAAGACTGACTTTGAGCCATTTTTACAAGAACATCAATCCCTTTTTAGCCGCTACACACTACAAGTTGACTGTTAAGAAATGTTGATAAAGGCCTTCTCCATATCTGCCAGTGAAAGTTATTCTGGCTGAGCGCACAGCTCCTCCCTCCACAGCTGTAAATGCAGGGAAAGGCATGTACATGTGTGTGTGTGTGTGTGTGTGTGTGTGTGTTTGTTAATGATGATGATGATGATGACGATGAAGAAGACCATAGCTCCCCAACAAAGACTGCTCCCATGGGAAAGCTTGCTTGAGTTGAGGCTCCTTACTGAGAATTCAGCAGTAATTTGCGGAGTGCTTCAGGACCTCTGCATTGTGGGTAATTCAATTTCTCGTAATATAACTCTGCCAGCTCAATGTGTCCCTTGTAGTGTGATAATGAGACCTGACAGTGTCCAAGATGGCACAAGATTTTCAGCTGTATCATCAGAGCTGAAAGCAGTAGTTTCAACCAGAACAGCTAGTCCTGGCCTCTCATACAGTTGCCGCTCTCTGTTGTGCTGTCTTTCAGCAGGGCACAACAAAAAGAGGCAACTGAGGGCTATTAGCCTTCTCAATCTCCTTTTTTAATATCTGCATGCATTTACAGATATCTGCTAGGTCTTTTTGAGTAGATATTATGTTTTCCACTGACATACCTAGTATCTGACAGAGCTGTTGAAATTGAAACCACACCACTGGCATTTTGTTGTTTGCCAGGTTTGAAGCATGCTTGTAATACACAGCCTACCTGTGTTAAGGTAACAGCCTGGAAAGGCAATAAAAATGCATGATTCCTCCAGACTGTGTTTCCATGGATTTCTGTCTCTCATGGATGCCTGCAAGTAGCATTTCAATAGACTGTAGGTGCCAATAGCGCAGTGTCTTTCACAAAATCGAAATTACAAGCATGCACTTTGAACTTAGCTGCTGTGAGACATCTGTTGCTAATGAAAGACACCATCCTTAGGCTTGACTATTGTGAGTTCATTTTCACCACCAATTTTCTTCTTGCAGTGATATTTCATTACCTCATTTTCGTGTTATTCATAGTGTGTAGCTGCACAGCACTATCATGTCCTTCAGGCATGCTACACTCCCATCTCACTCTGTGTGCCAGAAAGTCGAAGCACTGTGACAAAACAGAAGGGAAATCAGAAAACCAGACTTATAATGTGCTGAGACTACTTTCATGCTGAATAATGTTCAGATATTCTTCTAGCAAGGCCTGCCTCTGATAGCAATGCTTTGCTTTGAACTGGGGTTGAACAGGTATAACACTATGCTCTCAGTTTCTCAGATGATGCCATCAACAAAGGTACTCAACATTCACATACTAAATTAATACTAGAAATTCCTGTAAGATAACCTTAAAATTGAGGGGTTTTTTTAAATCTGTTTTTACCAGACTCTCATTCCCCCATATAAAATCTATTCATCATCTTTAGATGTGTAACAGAATCTACTTTCACCAACGCTACATTTCGCTTCCTCTTCTTTGCTCTCACAACTTTTTTTTCTTTTAATGCTCATCTGTTTTGGACAGTCATGTTGTCAGCTGCTTAGCAAAAATCCTTGTGCACCATTTGAGACCATAGTATGTGATATAGGCAACAATGAAGATCTCTCTACTATGTCAGCTGCAAAAGATCTTCTAAGAGCAAGCTTTGGAGCTTGGATATGGCTGCCTATATGACATAAACATCTTCCTTGGTGAAGTCCAGACACAGTTCTTTTAATGCTAATATCTATTGCCTTTAGTTTAGCTTCTTTGGCGTTTCAGGAACCTAAAGCTACATTGTCTGTTCCTCAGACCTTTCATTTTTCATTTATTCAATAACTGTGATATCCAAGAAAAGCGCTGGCCACCGGGCAGAAGAGACCAGTACCTCCTGTTTGTTCATTCTTTAGTAAGACATAAGGGAAGAAAGCAAACTGAGAAAGCTCTGATAAACACATTCACTCCATCCTCAAGGACTCTTCCTTGAACACAGTGCTGTATCTAAGAGAAGGGAAGAGGGATGTGGACAGACATTTGTAGCCTTCATTAAAATGTAGCAGGAGAAAGTCTTCCTTGTTAGCAGACTGCCAATGTTTGCATGGCTGAGCTGAGTGAAGAATATTTCACCTACAGGTCTTACACATCGAGAAACAGAGATAGCATATGTAGTGCATGACAACTGTGTTCAGATTTGATGCTTTGGAAGCACATTTATCATGAATACTTGTCTTTTTGACAAGAGGAATGCTCAAGTGAATAAAGCACCAGACAAAACAAAACAGCAGAACAGGTTAGAAAGCAAAAAATACCATTAGTGTGGTGTTTAAGGAACGAACCATGACTGTGGTTGAAACAGGAATAACTACTGATGCCTTTCTGGTCCAGTAAGAAATACGCAGGCGATGTTAGAATATTTTTGTACAAGTTAGTACTACTGGATTAGAAAATTCCTTCTAAAAGGCAAAGTATTGTGTGAGTAAGCATGTAATTATGTTGCTGAATGAGGGAAAGAGTAAATAGCTCTATGTAAAAAGAGAAATAAAGTAAAGTAAGCACTACTGCCCTAATTCTTATTGTTGCACACTCATATCAGAACTTCTTATATTTCCTTCCAAAAATAATTTTGAATTTTATTGCACCCCTTGCAAGAATCTATTATGAAAACATACTTATTTTGAGAGTAGAACTTGTAATTTTAACCAAAAAAATAACTGCAATAACAGGTTTGTTAAAGAAGACTATTTTCCTGAAAAATACATTGACCTGCTTTCATCAAACTGCTGTGTTTTAATTAGCTGCTACTGGTTTGGCCATGTCTGTATGCCCTCCTTCATGCTTTCACATGAGAGCTGTGTGAGCCTGTCCTGTATATCATAGCTACTACCCCTGACTGCAAGGCTGGGGGGGACTTGCTATTAAAAGCTATCTCATCCTGCAAAATTTGTGGGTCTCAGTTTAGAGAGCAGGACAGAAGGCTGCTGTAAATTCGGATACTATGCTCAGAACTCGAATCGGGTGCTTGCTGCCAGGATTTTCTTCATGATAGTGCAAGGAATCCTTAGTGCAAAATGCATAAAGAGTGATGGAAAAAATATCAGTGCACCAGCAAGTCCATCTTGTCAAGTGTATTACGGAATTGTTTTGTATCCTAGTCCTCTGGACTTAGGTGTGCACCTTCTTCTTCCCAGGGAGCAGCATTTACTGCAGAAGCAAATCCATGAATCCATGTGGCAGGAGGGACAAAGGATCTCATTTATCAGCCAGTCACTAGCAAGTTTCTTCATCTGCTTTGGAAAGCAAACCAAGAATGGAGGTGCTGATCACACTATACATTTTCACCTGTGATTTGTGCTGTGAAAAGACTATTTTTCAGAACAAACCTTGTGTGGGTAATAAGGTATGAAGTTCGCAGCAGCAAAGAGCACTAAATACAGTTGATAAAATTCTGAATTCTCCACAGGCCAGTAAAAAATAGAAAGCTCTTGACTTTAATGAATGTGGATTTCTCACCAATTCCAGAATACTGGGGGAGAAAAAAAGATGTTCCACTGTATGGTATTGCTCTTACTCGAAAATGTCTCTGTTTAATTAAGATGTCCCACTGAGCACTGTGAAGTGTGGAATTCAATCAGTTTCTTTAAAAGTGAACAGAATGGAGCATGAAACAACCGTGTAGAGTTAGCTTGGGAGTTCAGCTTGGAAGAAAATTATAGGGGTGGTAACTTGTGTAAAGAAAGCTGCCACTACAGCTAGAATGTAGTAGTCAAATGCCACAGGCAACCTAAGAAGCCCAAGGGCATGGAAATTTAGGAAACACATTCCTTGGAGCTAAAATTATCACTGTAATTATTTTCTGGGGTCTCTACTCTCAGATAGCCTTGTTCTCAGATATGTAGTAAATAAGCAATATTCAGATCGATGCTTGTCTTTGTACCTTTTTATAAGCACACGTGGGATGCAGCAGCGAAAACTGTTTCTTTCTGAATATTACATTAGCCTTTTGCCTAAGAATGTAAACAGTCTTGTTTTGCTTAAATTCAAGCTGCCTTTCATTGAATTTGTGTATTACATTTAAAGTTGGTTTTACGGTGTAGTGCAATTTATTGTGGTACCAAGTACAATGAAATATCAAAGATATGTGACTGTGTATTTATTGATGTGTCTACTGTTCAGGCCTCAAATAGGATTAGGTCCCATGACATTTCCAGATATTAGGCAAACTATCAAATTTAGACTTTCAGAACACACTTAAAATAGTGTAATATGTTTACCAGCTCAAAGATTTCAATCATTTGGTAAGGCCACGTCAACATAATAACAAATTCTGACGAAAAAAAAAGCAAGTATATATATTTCATGCTGATAAAATACAAAAGTGATAAATATAACCTTTTCTAGGCAAAAGATTACCCTGAAAAATTATCAGTGAAAGAAAAATGATCTATAGGTTTTAAGCACCCACATTTTGAACAATGCACTTTCTTCAAAACATAGTGCCTATACCATAATAGGAAGAGGTAGTCATTGATCAACATTGTCAGAAGCCTTTATAGGAACATTACCACTGAGTACTGGCATCACTAATTCATCTTCACACTTTTAGTTTTGCCACAGGTTCATTTTTACAAAGTAAGAAAGTGGAAGAATACAAAGTTGTGTGAAAACAAAAGTATAAACAAGCAAGCCAAACCAAAGGAAGCCTAAAATCAATGCCCACAAGTGAAATCCATTTACTATTTTGAATTCTGGAACAGGTCTTCAACATAGCAGTATATTCATTTTCTTTAGGGTGGGGAAAGGGAAAGAGATGCAATGAAAATATTCATGAGCTCTATCACCCAGAGACACATCCAGATTAAAAAGGTAGACATCTCCTACAATCTATAATTGACAAGGCACTGACATTTTACCTTCAAATCAACAAGCTTAGGTTTTCATACTGGAGCCTGACAAGCTTTTTATATATTCTCCCTGCTACACTCATTTGAAGGATCTACCCTTTCTTCAAATATCTCACTGAGGGGAATAAAAGGACTATAATGTAAAGGGGAAAAAGCACTTTATTAAACCTCCTACTTAGCAAGCTAAGCTAATAAATATCCCATGGAATTAAAATTCCATTTTGGATTTTGGATTGGACATTTCCACTGTGTCAGATTTCTGAAATGGTATCTGCCAATGCAGGGGCTACACCAGGTCACTGCACTAGCATGTTCACAGCTAGAAGGAAGCTTCAATCAAGCACAAGCCCAGATGACTGAAGGGAAAAATCTAAATTGATAGTTCTAAAGGTCATGAGAAATGAATTCAGGTTGGGAAGGAAAGTAATCAAAAAGGTCCAGTACGGAAACGTTGTCATTCCTCAGCTTAATGAGTCCTTTACAAGAGTAAATAAGGGGAGAAGGATGAAAGTAATTGCTAGTTAAGTGTTGAGCTAGCTGTGTTTTTGGTGCCTCCTAGAATGGCATATGGTACACTGGCTAACTCTGATTTGGAGGAAGTTGCTATTGGTGATTTTCATTTTCAGTAATCCTTCCCTGGCTTCAGCTACATAACATGACCTCTTTGGGGATGTATAACATCAGTATAAAATAATTTTGCTCAAGTCAAAAATAGAAACAGTGTTCTTTTTCCTGCCTTCCCTGCCCCCCACCTTTTTTATTCTTTTGCTTGGACATTCATGTGCCTTAAAAAGGGTAGAATATGCAAAAGAGATTGGAAATAACCCTGTATGAAACTCCTTCAGATAAGCAGGAGTGCCTTGCTACATTTCTTGTGTTTAGCCCTGTTTTCTTTAGAAAAAAGAGATTGTTTTCCCTGTATATAAACAAATACTCTCCAGCCTTTCTCCTTTGGTTTGGTATTATGCTCTTCTTACTCTGTCAGACAGTCTGTTCAAGGCTAGGAATAAAATAAGCCAAGAAGACTACTAACTATTTTAGCTTCCAGAGAAAAGCGGAGCTACTAAACTCTGAGATGCACGGGTATTTCTTTTTCTCACGCTTCCATTGGCAGATAAAATTCACTTGGTTTATCTATTTTCATTTATTCAGAGGAATGGCTAATGTGGAAAGCAACTGTTGAGAAATACTTGACAGCACTGAAATGTTTGGTTAAGGGTAACTCTTCAGCTAGTGTTAGCTGGCAACGCATTAACAACATAATGGAGCAAAACCACCTTTGCCAGTGGAAAGGCAAAAGAAAAGCTTTAAAGTCAGTTTTTCCTGCCTGAAGGTGGTACCACCTCTCTATACTCTGTAGTACTTTGTACTATATGATGTGGGTTAATGATTTCAGAAGGCTACAGTTTCATCTGCAGAGTACATGAAAGTTGCCTGGAAATAACTGCAAGTCCCCGATAAACTGTTTTGAGTGGACACTGTAATAGCTTTCCAATCTGAGGGACAAAAATGATAATGTAAATTACAAAAAAATGTTTACAATGAGGGCCACATCTGCCCTGTTTCTGAATTAAACTTTGGTAGAAATCAATATAATATTTCTTCTGTATTAATTATGAGTTACACCATCTTCTTTCTAAGCAGGTACACACAGACGAACCCTCTCCAATGGCATCATAAATTTTTTTGTGTGTAACAATGACCTTTAAAAGTGAAAAACAAAAGAGAAACCTGACAAGCCCTGCAAGCTGCACACCATTTACACAAGAACTCTGTAGAATTTACTCTACCTGTGCCATCTGCTTATGCTAGTATCTAGGGGGCTATGTTCATCGGAGAAAGGGCAGAGTTGACAGAAAATGGTTTTCTTCATTTCGGAAGAAGATTCATAGAAAATAGCTGGGACTCTTTCAGTCTAGTGTCACACACCTCCTCTTGGATAAGGTCAGAATGAGACATAATGGAGAAATAGATGTGACATTTCATGAGATGCCAATACTTGAAATTCTCCCTTCCATGTCAATTTAGAATAAAAATACAAACACTACTGTGAAGCCTGATTTCTGAAATATTTCAGTGCAAGCTTGTCGAAAGAAATTTAGTTGACAAAATTCTTACTTATTGTCCAGACTTTCTTAAAAATACTCAGAGATGCTTGATTACCATGGCATAAGCATTAACAGAAAAAGTACAAATGCAGAAAGAACAAAACAACATTTTGGGGCATCGCCAATTCAGACATTCTGACTATGTTGAAATGAAATGTCAGAATTGTTTGATAATTCCCTGTCATCAACAGATAAAACTGTTATGTTCTTCTCAAATGGATGTTTCCTGAAGCACACTCTCCAGCAGAAACCTGCACCCTCGGAAATGTTTCTAACTCAAACCTCCCATGAGATACCTGCAGTGTACAGCACACGAGTAGGTAGGCACAGGTCATGATGATTCAGAAGCATGTAAGAATTAAGGCCATGAGAGCAGAATCCTCAGACTGGGTTGGCTGGCTTGAAAATAGGGCTGGTTAACCCAGGTAAAACACCAAACTGGCCCATGGGCTTGCTGGCCATGCCAGACAGCTGAAGAAGTTTACCCAGCAGAGGTGTAAACCTCTGCAGCTGTTGTTCCCCTGCACCACTCAGACCTGCAAAGCATACTCTTGTTTTCTGGCACTTTTTTATCTGGCACCCAAAAAGCCATCTGATTACCCTGCAGGAAGATCTTCCTCACCTATATTCATATTCCTAGTCTATTAATTTCCTTCCTTCACTTCCTTGTCCAAGTTTTTTTCTGTTACCTGTCTTGATTTCATTTTCACAGGGATAGAACAATCCTTTTATTCAGATACCTCCTAAAACTCAGTTTTCCATGACTGAGTGGAATAATCACAAACAATGCCTGAGCATCGGCATGCTTTCTTACCATGCCAGGATTAAAAGGTGGAAAACAGAGAAAGAAAAAAATAAAGCTACAGAAACCTCTGTATGTATTCCTTCCTCAAGCTTTCCTAGGGCATCTTATTTCATCTGTGTGGGGGGTTTAATGATTAATTTTCCCCAGGGCAGGAAAAGTCTTTACTAGTATTGAATGCAGTCATGAATATCTCACCCGAGTTTAACAATATATAATAACAAGTCTGTAAACAGAAACAGCAGGAATTTTGAAATATCAGCAAGCTCACTGGCTCCCAGGATTTTGTTGTTGACCTCAGATATGCCAAGACTGGAATGACTTTTTCAAGCAAACAAAAAAAAGTTACAATCAAGTTTTGCTGCTTTAGTTGTTTGCACCTCCAATATATCACAGGTGTCATATGTAAAAAAACAATAATAAAATTAAAGACTATGAGGAAAGACAACAGGTATCATTTTGGAAGGTGAATCACAACTAAATATAAGGAGAAAAGACTTGAAACTTTTTGTCCATGAAGTTCCTAAAAGACATCAGTAATAATTTCCTAATACAAGGGCCAGCAGAACCAGCAGTACTAAAGATGTACTTGACCTGCTGCTCACAGACAAGGAATGGCACATGTGGCTATTGTCAACA